>NC_091470.1:227264562-229764562 GCF_036971445.1 Narcine bancroftii
GATTTACCAAGGCCCCACAAAAAAATGGAATCTGGCAATTGCCACACGGGGTTGTGGGATCTGGACTAGAAGAAACACGGAATTTTTAATCCATTATTTCACATTCAGCACTACTGAAGGTGGAGGGGGAACCATGTTGGGCTGTAATTTGGGCATCAGTTGGCCTGCCCTGAGTTGAAATATATCATGTAATATGTTATTTACGTGACGTTAAAAGATACCTTTGATGCTGTTTCAGTCTCCGGAGCCTCTCGGCCGGGGGAGGTGGGGGAGGGAAGAGGTACCGTTCGGGGGATGCGACCTGAGCGAAGCACTTTGACCTCCACGGCGTCTGCAGGTAGAATTCCCCGCAGTGTGAGTGGCACGTAGCCCGCCGATGACGTCCTGAGATTCCATCCGTTTCCGGTCAGTTGGGACAGAGTCGACGACCGGCTGAACTTGGGAATTCTATCCGTGAGTGTCATATACAAGCTATCAGATTGACTAACGTGTCGTGCATTTGTTCTATTGAAAGCAGGGCGTATTTTTTTTCCTTTAAATTGAAATGTTAAACGTGCTCATTTTTACCGCCGTTCGGTAATGAGGGCTTGGCCGTTTCCATGGAAACGCGTGGCCCAGGGAAATGCTGTTTAAGTGTTCGGGGTGTTCTTCAATTTATTATAGGGTACAGTCATTATGAAGTGAGTCGGACTTTAAGCTAAGTAGGTAAAAATGTAGTTTCACCGCTGCAAAGCATAGGTGTTTGAAAATCATGCGGTTATCCCTCATGAGAGTGGCAGCTGTTCCATAAATCTCCTCCACCCCTGCTTCGTGTGCAGTCTAGTTCCTGTGTTCATTCCGCTCGTTGAGTTTACATTGGCAGAGCAGTCCAGTTCTTTCAACCCAAACTAGATTTTAGTCACAACAAGTTATGTACAAAAGGAACGCCGTTCAAAGTCTCTTCGTTCCCTTAGCGTCATAGCCATGTATTTCCATCACTGTGCATTGCTCCATTCATTTTCTATTTCGCAGCACTGCCACCACTGTTGCACCTTGTCGTTACTTCCCCTCCCTCTCTGCCTCTCACTGCCCAGTGACGGTAGGACTCTGGACCAGCCATTCTCAATGGGGGCCACAGCACATTTAAGGGGGTGGGGTGGGGGAAATCTCCCAGTGGCCACCCATTTCAATTCCCCAACCCATTCCCTTGCTGGCATATCTGTTCGTGGTCTCATGCTCTGCTAGACTGAGACCACCTGCAAATTGGAGGAACAACACCTTCTGACTGGGCACCCTCCAACCAGATGGCATTAATATCGACCAATAGCTTTCATTTAAACCCCCCCCCCTTCATTTCTCCCCATCACCTTCCCCATCTGCCTCTCCCTCCCTTTTCCCTGTCTCCTTTCACACAGACATAATAAATTCTTCCCTTATCAGATCCATCTTTAGTTGATCTGAAAAAAAACACAAATGCTGGAGAAATGCAGCAGGTCACTGCGTTCACTGCATTCCACTAACCAGCTTACCTTACCCCCCCCCCCCCCCCAGCTTAACTAATCATTCCAGTTCCTACTTTTTTTTCTCCACCGAGCCTAGACTCCTCCCCCTTCCTGCTTTGCTCCCCCTCCACCTATCATCTTCCACACTCACCACCCCACCTTCCCCCTTTTGTTCAGACATCTCTCATGTTCCCCCATACCTTGACAAAGGGCTTAAGCCCAAAATGATGGTGATGTATCTTTACCTTTGCTACATAAAAGCACTGTTTGACCTGAGTTTCTCCAGCATTTCTGTGTGGTTTTTTTTTTCCCACTTAACCATGGTGTCAACAGAATCCTGCGTTTTACCTCTTTTGTTGATCTGGATTCCTCACCTGGCATGCATTGACTGTATTATGAGATTTCCTGCTTTATGCTTATTCTGGATACTCCTTGAAGAAGGGCTCAGGCCCGAAACGTCAGCAACATATTTTTGTCTTCTATGAACGCTGAAAGACCAGCTGAGTTCCACCAGCATTTTGGAATGTTTTTACTATCATAGCATCTGCAGTCTTTCATGTTTCACTCACATTTAAGGGGGGACATGGACTGCAATCATAAAATATTTCCTGTGTAGGGGAGAAGTATGGAATAAACCAACTAAGCTTGACTGCTTCACAGGGAAGGGGGCCTGTAAACTTTGAGCAGAGCCCTAAGGAAGCCATAACCAAAAAATAAAGGGTTGAGAAGGGCTGCTCCAGAAGACTGTGGTCCTTACCCCACAGCATCCTCGCATTGGCTTCACCAAGCTTCAGTGCATCCCTCAGTGCATACTCCTGCAGCCTGCAATGTGCCAGTCAGCGGCATTTACTCACAACTTCTATATGTGCTCAAAAACCAACAGGTTTCAGGCAAATCAAAGGGCATTTTTCACCAAGTTGATAGTCTTCCAGACATTTTGAATGTTTGACTCTGTGACTTGAAATGGAATAAGAGCATGGCTGACCTGTTTTCTCATCACCTCTTCATTTGCTGAGTATCTAAAACTCTATTGATCTCTGCCTTGAATATACTTAGCTGTTTTGTCAATCTTCAATTTACACTTGTGGAGCGCACAGTAATCACATCAACATGATGGAGTGATTAAACAGCTTTAATTACCAAAAACCTGAGCATTACTGATACACTACTTGGCCAGGTTCCAGGTACAGGAGCAAGAGCGGGCAAGTCCTGGCACTCCGGCCTTTATTGGGAAATCTGGGGAGGAGCCAATGGAGGAGTTAGGGAAGGTCAGGAAGGTTCGGATAGGCCAGTCCATATATATATGCAAATGCCTTTCACCACAACACTACAGGCTTTTTTTTCTCACGATTTGTCGTTCCTTTTTGAAAGCCATAATTGAACTTTTTTGGATTAATTTAAGATCATTACATATTGCTTGAAAAGTTTCTCCTCCTGCGCCCCCTTTGGCTTTTGATCTTTCTGCAGGTATTTATCCAACTCTCCATGATGTCCTTAAGATGCTCTCTGAGTCACATCACTTCACCAGCTGAACTTTGGCCCCTACACTATCACAGACATTCTCTTTCCATCACTTCTCCTAGGTAACTTAAGAACACTTTTTTTCACTTTTCCCAGTCCATCATGAAGTGAATGAAGTGTCAGTGTCTTAAAAGGTTGGCCTCAGAGGATGCTTCCAAAATTTTATTTTAATTTTGGATTAACTATTTTTTTGGGTATAATTTTTTAGTCTCTTACTTTCTTCATTTATATGCTACCCATCAGCTACATCACTGACAGATTCCATTTAATCAAAAAATGATTGACATGACATACCTGTGCTGTTACAAATTCTACCTTGTGTGCATCTTGAATATAATCTTTCCTGCATTGACAGCTTTTCTATGGTACATTGAATAAAGTTAATTGGCAAAAGCAACATTTCTGAGAAAGCTTTACTATATGCAATGAGTGGATACCATATGGAATACATTGTTGTTGCAGCAGTGGAGGAAGACTGCTTCACAATTCAGTAGGGAATTGATCAAGCATCTGACAGGAAAATTAAAACAAAATGCTGGAGAAGCTCAGCAGGTCAAAAAGTGTCCTTTATGTAGCAAAGATAAAGATACATAACCAAAGTTTCAGGCTGAACCCCTTCATCAAAGTATGAGAAAATGCCAGCAAGCATCCGAACAAAAGGTTAGAAAGGGGTAAGGGGGGGTGGCAAGGCAGGAGATGATAGGTAGAGAAAGGAGGGAGGGGGACAGCAGCAATGAGGGGGAGAGGGGGGAATGGTAGGGCTGTGTGGGTGGAAGAACAGGAAGGGGGGAGGGGAAAAGAAAAGGCAAGCAGGTTTAATGGAAAACAGTAAAGTCAATGTTCATGCCATGTGGCTGGAGGGTGCCCAGCCACAAGACCCATACCACCAGATTGAGGAACAACTGTTACTACTCCACCGTCAGACTCCTAAACAACAGACTTAATCAGAGACTCATTTAAGGACTCTTATTTTGCATATTATTTATTACTGAATATTTATTTTTTTCTGTATTGCATTGTCAGTTTGTTTACATTTTTCTTTGTTTACATTTCTCTCTTTTGTATATGTAGAAATTCTGCCAGATCCATGCAAAAAGAATCTGAGGGTTTTATGTGACAATAAATCTGAACTTTGAACCTGATATAAATGGCATGGTCCTCTAGGCATTTGTGATTCCAACCCTCTTGTATGTTTTCAAGGCATAGGCTACCTATGTTTGGCACCTCATGCGCTGGAGAGATGCCACCAATGCATGGTCCACAAAATTTTCCACTTTCACTGGCAGGAATATTTGTTTCTTCTCGTGGGCAATGTCATCATTACTGTGGCTGTAATTACACTAGAACAACTCCAGTAGGCAAACTTTATCAGTAACATACCCAACATTGAATTCCATCAATCATTGATCTGTTTAGAGTTCCTGAAAAATTGTAATGTCCCATCGTCTAGTGGAATTCCATAGTCCATGGTCATTCAAAATGGAAAAGGAACATTTGGAATGGAATTGACAATCTCAGGTTCATGTGTTCTGAGCACATGCAAACCACCTGTTATGCAGGAGAGAATTCATTATTTCTCACTAATCCACTTGTTGAGCATCTGTCCCTCCTGCAAAAGAGAATGAATATTCCATGTTAACTTCATTGGCCCTTTCAGAATCCATAGAACTTGAATGGAAAAAATGTTATCCACAATTCCAAAGGAGTAATATGAAGAGTTTCTGAATTTTTCTTAGCCCAACTGATTCCTTGTACTCTTTGTAGCGATTGCGTGGTGAAGAATGGCACGCACACCAAAGCCTTGAAGTCAAGAATGGTTTATTGCACTGGCCGTTGCATTTATAGGAACCCCAGTTGCTGACATCAGGGCCCTGTGTTATCAGAGTACCGACCTGGGATTGGTCAGCATTCCCGCCACAGTTCCTTGTCTTCCCATCATGCGGGAGGTCACCTGGGACCTTGGCTGGTGTCGCCTCCAGGTCCATGCGGTCGCCACGTTTGTTGGCCATTTTGTGGGTTGGTTTTTTTTCTCCGTGTGCGGGCCACTACAGTATCTCGATAGTTTGTTTAGAGTTAAGACCATGGTTTTGAACTTAGTATTTTAGTATCTTTGATTACTCTTTTCCATAAGCCTCCTTACTACACTAAGTGCTATTCTCTGCAAACTTGCTATCTGTGTATCTGCATAATCATAAGTTTGGCCATAGATTACTGGGAGTGTTGGCAAATATAGTGTAGATCTCTAGGGCTCTCTCCTGTGATGTCTAATGAACCTTGTTTGCCATGAGATCTATTACATTTGTTTCCTGTGCTGGCATATATTAATATGCAGTGCGTGGCCAGAGTTGAGGTCAGCTTATCCATACTGAACAATGTGCCCTCCAGCTTTAGTTCCATTTGACTGCATTAGGACCAGACTCCTCCAAGTCCCTCTCATCCACGTACTGTATTTATTCAAGTGTTTCTTAAAGGACGTCAGTGTCTGTACTATTTTGTCTGGCAGCTTGTTCCATATTCCCTCTCTTTAGTGAAGAACTGTCCCCTCACCTACCTTCTAAATTGCATCCCCTCTCCTTAGATTCTCCTACTTGAGGAAACAGATTGTCACGATTCACCTTATTGATGCCCCTTCATTATTTTATAGGCCTCAATAAGATCCCTCTCAACCTCCAGCCCCTAAAGAAAGCAGGCCTTGATATTCCAGTCTCTCATGATCACTCAACTTCCCTAATCTTGGCAATGTCTTCATAAACATCTGTATTCTTTTCTACTTACATTATCCTTCTACAGCACACTGACTGAAACTGTGCATAACATTACAAGTGTGGCCTCAACAACTTCTTGTATAACTTCAACATGACTTCCCAACACTTGTAATCAATGTCCCATCCAATGAAGGCAAGCATCCGAAACGATCTCTTCACTACTTGGATTTTTTTCAAATTTAGTGGCGATCCTAACAATTACTCTCCAAGGTGCTTATTTTGTCATTGCGTGAAGAATTCATGAGTTGTATGGATAAAAAGGGTTGGGATAAATCTAAAGGTAAATGGGAAGCGGAAATTGGTTTTATTTTTTCCAAGGATGATTGGTCAGATATTTGTTATGATAGTGTAACTAGACTGATAAATGCACACTATGTAATGATTAATTATAATTTTTTACATCAATTATACTTAACACCTGAAAAGCTAAAAAAAAATATGGTTTTCATGAATCAGATTTGTGCTTTAGATGTGGTAACGCTGTTAGAACTTTTTTTCATGCAGTTTGGTCATATATCTTTTTGGAAGAAAGTACAATTGTTTCTGGAATACCTGTATAAGATTAAAATACCTTTAGATCCGACAGTATTTTTATTGGGTAGTTTGCAACCTCTGAAAGGTCTGGGATTAGATAAATTTCAACTTGCTTTTGTATATTTCGCATTATCTGTTGCGAAAAAATGTATTGCTAGTACGTGGAAAGATACGAATATGATTGATATTAATAGATGGCATAATGAGATGAAATATTGTTTAATAATGGAAAAAATCACATGTTTCGCGTGATAACTATAGTTTTTTTATTAATAAGTGATTGTTATATTCAGAATATTTATATTTTGATTTACATTGATTAGATCTTAATATGTATGTTTAATTTTTCTTTATTTTTTTTTCTCTTTATGGCTCTCCTTAGGAGAGTTGGCTGAAAGGTGGGGGTGGTTCTCTTTTTTTCTCTTCTTTTTTTCTTTTATATATCATTCATGTTTAGTTTATTGTTATATATGTTACTTATTATCTGTATTTTGAACGAATAAATAAAGTTTTTTAAAAAAAAAAGAAAGAATTCATGAGTTGACTTCGAGTAAAATACCCTGAGTTGACAAAGGGGACGTGTGACATGTAGTTCAGGAATATAAATCAACCAAGAGAATAATAATTAATGACAGGATACTGCAAGATGTGGAGGAACACACATAACTGAAAGTAAGAGAGCGGGTGAATAAATCCAGTGAAAGGCAGATGGAATGCTGGTGGGTAGTAGAGGCATTGTCAAAAAGCCTAACTTCACAAAACAGATTCAATTTAAATTGGGCTAAGGAATTTCTGGTTTGCAGCAATGCTAATGTAACTTCTCCAGAATTGAGGCATAAAGGGGAAAATTAATTGATTGGTAGCCAGCAGTAATACTGAATTATGCACGAACAGCCAATTCAATAAGGTTTTCTCTTAATTGCCAACAATAGACCTGGGAGACAAATATTTGATGATAGAAACTCTCAAAATCAGATCGTTGCTATAATTTGTAAACCTTTAGGGTCCCAACACCCAACCCCAACCAACCAATTTTCCCTTGCAACCGCTGCAACCGTGCCTGCCTGTCCCGCAACAGACTTGTCAGTCACCAATGAGCCTGCAGCAGTCGCGGACATACCCCTCCATAAATTTTCGTCCGCGAAGCCAAGCCAAAGTGTCCCTATTCAAATGAATTGATTGCCAGCTCACTTAAAAAGCAGCACTGTTGATGTACAGATAGTCCCCAACTTACGATGTTCTGACTTGCAATATTTCAACATTATGATGGTCAGAATCTGTTTTGAATAAAGGTAAATCAGGGTCTAACTGTATCATTATGGTTGGTTTTCCTTCTCTGAAGGAAACGTTTCGGTCCAATCAGCACATGCAGATTGCTTTCCACTGCCACCACTCCCCCAAAGTGACATCATTTTGGTGCTCCTCATTGGGAACCCAATACCATTTTTTTTTAAAAAGGTGATTTGGAAAATGTGCAGATTGCCGTTGCTGGGGAAGAAGAGAGAGTGAAGACAATCTGCACACTTGTTCCAAATCACAACATAGATTGTGAGATGACGCAGCTGCCCCTAGTTACTCAGCGCCATGAGGAGAAGATGGTGGGGGGTGGGGGAGGAGGGAGTGCCAAGAGCAGGGTCATCTTGCTACACCCCGACTTGCAATAATTTCAATTTACAGTGCGAGTCCTGGAACCGAAACCCATCATAAGACGGGATCTATCTGTATTGGCTAAATGATCTACTGTGGTGTACATGGGGCAGAAGTTGTTTATTTATTTTCACTCTAGACATTATTATCTCCTCTAATTTATTAAGATTGTAAAGAAAGCAACTGCATCCAAAGCAATCATCAATCTTTCATTGATGATAAAGTTTCCAAGTTCATTTATTTATCATCTGATTTAACTGTAGAAGCAGCATTCTTGGGTGCAAAAGCAGTGCCAACACATACAAACTACATATGGACAGAATCTATATACATGTCTTATATAAAAATATTACAAATAAATATCATGAATAAATAGTAGATTCACAGGGAATTGTTACAGCAGTTCAACAATCTTACTCCCCAAAAAAGGTGGCACTGCCAGAGCTGCTATAATGGCACTGCTGGCACTGGTGCAGATCCATAGGGAGGGGGGAGCAGAGACACAGCATTCTCATGGGATCCAGCCACCCAGTCTGACTGCTGATGGCTCTGTACAATCTTTAAAAAGCCTTTAATTGGTGTTTTGTTTAAAATCTGCGATCCCGGGGTCTGCACCCAAGATCGTAGCATCTATGATTGTCAGCAGCCATGAAGGGTTGCAGATACTGGGTTGCACAGGGCACCAGAACATGGAGAGACCACCCCACCCTCACCCCGGTCTGAGAAGGAGAGCAGAGGAGATGACCCATGGGATGCTAACTACGGATTTCAGCTGAAGGACCCATACAGGCATCAGGCTGTTGGTGACAAGGCGAGGAACCCATGGAGGCTGTGGGCTGCTGGAGACTGCAGTCATGGGACTCGCACCAGGCTGCAGAGTGCTGCTGACTGGCTCAAGGGATACCAGGTAACGGAACCGGAATACGTGAGGGTGCTGAAGGGTTCCTAATCATATTAGAGGTTTGGATCTGGAGCTCAGGTTGATGATGGTTTGGACTGGACTGTGTGGCTCTGGAGGCTGCGGGAGTGCTGAAGGCAAATCCACAAACACTTATTGATTCTAGGGAGAACTCTTTTGGTTCTCTTTCTCTGACTTCAAGAGGCTCTTCAGGCAATTTCTGCCAATGGCGAATCTGTCTGCTCTGCATCAGACAAAAGGCAATTTTGTGTAATATGACACTGTTCATATTACATGACAATAATTTGAATCTTGAAAAAACTCTCCCTTGGCCTGGTGGTTCTGGTTCTAGTACTTCTGCATCTCTTCCCCAATGAGAGTAGCTAGAAGATGCTGTGTGTGATGTGGTAGGGGTTCTTACAGATTTTGTGAGCCCCCTTTAAATAACTATCCTGGTAAATCACATTGATGGGTGGAAGGAGATCCCAGTAATCCTCTCTGCTCTTTTTATGGTCCATTGGGTTGACTTCTGATTGGATGCTGTACAGTAACCGTCCCACATTGTGATGCATCTGGCCAGGATGCTCTTGATAGAGCTCCTGTAGAAAGTTGATGAAATGGTGCTTGTTAGCCTTGGCTGCCTCATCCTTCTAAGGAAGAGCATTTACTCCCAATCTCCCCTGATGTCTTTCATATTGTTTTCATAACATATCAAAAATTAAATATACTACTGCAATATGACTAATGTATCCAATTATTACATTTTATACCTTGACTATTAGAAGAAAAATATTCCATATAACTTTTCAAACATCTTACCAACTTGGTCTGCTACCTTCAGGAATCTGTGTTCCTCTACACTTTGTATTATCCTCCAATTAATTATGTATTCCCTTGCCAGTTTCCATAAATACATAGTGTCACACATTTCTGGTTTGAATTCCATTAGCCACTTTTCTATCCACCAAATGAAGTCTATTTTTATCTTTTGTCAGTCTATGGCTTTCTCCTTCATTATGAGCCATAACATTCAATTTTGTCCTTTGTAGGCAGAAAAACATTTATAATGGTGTGTCATCTTAATTCTGTTTTTCAGATATATCCTTTGCGTTTTTTATTTTAAATTTAGACATACAACATGGTTACAGTCCATTTTGGCCCATGAGTCCATGTTGCCCAGTTTTTTACCAATTAACTTACATCCCTGGTACATTTCTTGTTCTTTTTTATACCTTTATGCTATTCTTTCTTATGCTATTGCTGGGTGATAATATCCAAAAATGTATTTGCTAACAACAATCAGTTAGACATAGACATACATACAGCATGGTAACAGGCCCTTCTGACCCATGAGCCTGTGCCGCCCAAATATTGTACAGAAAAACCTTTGGTATCCAGCACCTATGGGGATTGGTAGATGCCGGATAAGTGAGTTTTCTGGTTGCTTGAGACTTACTCTTACAATGCCTAACTAATACACCTGGATTAAGAATAAACAGTTTAAAAGACAAAAATACTATACTGTACTTACACTGAACAAACTTCACTTGCATAAATATATAAACCTTGAAGCATTTTACTTTATTTTCAGTTACATTCTTTGAAAACATTTAATCATAGCTGCATCTGCAGATTCCTCCCCTCCATGGAGCCGTCCGAAAGATGAATCATAAAATTATGGATAATTATCTCTCCCCCACATCCAAATTTACAGATAAAACCTTTGACCAGTGTGATTATTAATAAGCAGGGATAAGGAGACACTTTGAGAGTGCCCCCCAACGGCGAGTGGCATCAATCAGCTCTTCATCCTGGGTGATGCCCTTTCTGTTTCATGCATCTTTATTCAAACAGCTGCCACAAACAAAGCACGACCAAGGCCCTCCACTGGCTAAATATTTGCTCCCATCTACACCAAAGGTTTACGAGTTACTTCAGAGAGCATTTACTTTTACAATTTTAAACTTTTTTGCCAGTTGCTTGAGGTGCCCGTTATTAGAATTCTGGATAATAAGGGTTTTACTGTACACTAAAATTTACCTACAATCCCATATATTTTGAAGGGTCGGAGATATGGGGAGAATATACAAATTCCTCACAGATAGCGCTGGATTTGAACCCCAATTTCTGGCACTGCATCTAACCATGCCGCATATCTACATAGAACATTACAGCACAGAAATATACCCTTTGTTGCTTCTTGTATGTGCCTAACTATTTTTCTGCCTAGTCCCACTGACCTGCAACTAGTCCATAGCCCTCCATTAACCCTCCCCCCACCCCCCATCCATGTACCTGTCCAATTCTTCTTCAGTGTTAAAATTGAGCCTGCAATCACTACTTCATCTGGGTTCTCATACTCCCACCACCCACAGTGTGAAGGAGTTCCCCCTAAAGTTTATCCCTTTCACCCTTAATCCATGTCCTCTGGTTTGTATCTCACTTAACCTTGGTGACAAAAAGCTTACCTACAGTTACCCTGTCAATACCCTTCATTATTTTAAATACCTCTATCAAATCTCCTCTTATATTTCTACACTTCAGGGGAAAAAAAAGTCCTAACCTTTGAAACTAATTTCCTGAAGTCCAGGCAACATCTGAGTAAATATTCTCTGCACTCTTTCTATCTTATTGCTACCTTTCCTGTAGTTAGGCGACCAAAACTGCACACAGTACTCCAAATGTGGCCTTACTAATGCCTTATACAACTTTACCATATCATTCTATCTCCTAGACCCAATGTTGATTTATGAAGGCCAGTATGCCAAAAGCTCTCTTCACAACCCTATCTACTTGTGGTGCCACTTTCAGGGAACTATGTATCTGTATTCCCAGATCCTTCTGCTCTACAGGACTCCTCAGTCCCCTATCATTCACCATGTATGTCCCTTCTTTGTTTGCCTTTCCAGAATACAACACCTCATACTTGTCTGCATTAAAATCCATCTGCTATTTTTTTAGCTCATAATTTCAACTGGTCCAGATTCCTCTACAAGCTTTGAAAACCTTCCGCACTGTCCACAATGCTTCCAATCTTTGTGTCATCTGCAAACTTGCTGATCCAATTTACCACATTATCTTCCAGATCATTGGTATAGATGACAAACACAGATCCCTGAGGCATACGACTAATCACAAGCCTCCAGTCTGAGAAGCATTCATCCACCATCACTTTCTGGCTTCTCCTGTATAGCCAATAATGAATCCAGTTTACTACCTCACTATGAAAATGTCTGAACCTTCCTGACTAACTCCCATGTGGGACCTTGTCAAAAACCTTACTAAAGTCCATGTAGACAATATCCACAGCCTTTCCATAATCAGCTCTCCTGTTAACCTCTTTGAAAAACTCTATCAATTGGTTAAACATGACCTACCATGTACAAAGCCATTTTGATTATCCCTAATCAGTCCATGGCTTTCCAAATACTTGTATATCTGATCTCTGAGAACACCTTCCAATAATTTACCTGCTATGTTGTCATGCTCACCGGCCAGGGTTACTTTTGGAGCCTTTTTTTCTGTCATCAAACTAATGTAAAACTTCTGACCTAAATTTTTGAACAAACAAAAAGTCTGAAGCTGAGCCTGATTATTCAGAACCCTCTTATTGGGTTTGACCTTATGATGAACTTTCAGCGACATATTTCTCCTATCACTAATACTGCCTACGTCCCCATAACAATGTCTAACTTCTAAACTGCCTTAGTTTATTTTACTGCAGAAACCATTTTCCTTTTGTTGACCCTCAAGTAGAGACTATTTCTGCACTGACCTTGCACCTTGTGTAATTTTAGCAAACGTATGCTTCCCATGTTTTAATTATTTGCAAATTTCTTTCATCTTTCTCACTTGTTGACATACAGATAATGTTTTAATTTTAAAATCCTTGATTTTTTTTTCTAGTTCCTCACATTTCATTCTCCATATCTAAATGATCTCTTCCAACCCAGAAAGTATTAAATGTTTTAGGGTCCTTCAGTTCTGGCCTCTTGTACATTCTTAGTTTTAATGAATCTGACCATTTTGAACCTTTCATAATGTGTGATCCGAACTGGGTCCATGGGTAAACTAGTACGAACCAGCTGGTGGTTGGGTATAAAACCTGTCCTGGAAAATGGGGACACAGAGTACATATGCTTTCTACACTTGATGTACAAAGGGTTAAGCAGTCCATCAATGCTTTCAACTGCCATGCTGCAGATAGTGGGAACTTCTTCTTATTGTACCCCTAATTGTGACTGTGGGGTGGTACAGTTAGTGTAACGGTTAACACCGGTAAGGAATTTGTACATTCTTTCTGTGTCTGCATTGGTTTTCCACGGTTGCTCTGGTTTCCACCCACCCTCCAAAATGTATGAAGTTGTTGGTTAATTTAGGTGTAATTGAGCAGCACACATTTAAATTGGTTTCCACCGTGTTGTAAATAAAATTTAAATTTAAATTAGTGCCATCTCTGAATGGAATATACAACCTTTTTTTACAATCATGTTATTGACTCCTGTGATAATATAAAAGGGGCCTATACAGATTCTATGGTACAATATTTCTCGGTGTCATTTTAAGAATATTGTCTTGATCCTAGAAATTCCAATGCATCCTAATTGGTAAACTAGATGGTTGAAGGAGGAATGCACGAATGATGAAGAACCAAAAACAACGATAATAAAGAACCAACTTGAGACCAGATCTGGTACACTGGTCCAGCTCTCAGCAGATTGTCTTCATTATAAAGCTGATGGTTCCTTGGGAAGGTACCATGGATGAGGCGCAAGAACAGAAGATACTACACTATAGAGTACTAATCTTGCTGCAGAAGCAAAAGAGTGTGACTGGAAAGTTAGTGTGCACCTGGTTGAAGTCGATTAAAGAGGATTTGTTGCCAAATCCATGACCAAGCTTCTGAGGGAAGTAGGAATCTCAGCCCCTCAGAAAGGCAATTAAATCCATATCCAACTCAGCAAAAACGAGCAGTCACTGGCTCTGGCTAAAAAGGAGGGATCCTACCTGGGTTCCAAATGCCTACTAGGAGAAATGGATGTGGGACACACACTCAGGTCTGATCAGCCTGTGGTGGGTCTGCTTTGGCAGAGGGTATCTTGTATTTAAAAGGCTGAAACATTCAATAGGGAATACAAATGAAGCTGTGTCTGATACTGGTTAATATTCCCTAGTTGCCAGCGTCCATTATTGTAACTGAGGCAACCAACCGTACTAACTCGATGAGAGAAGATCAATCTAACCAATACTGAAAAGTTAGGGATTGTAACACCTAGTCCTATATATCAACCTGTTGCAAACTTCTTTAACATCTGAGGCACATGATAATACATATTGCAATTGGATGTACATTGAACGATATTACTTGCAGGGTTAGAGTGGAGAAGTTTGACACATTAGTGGGAACCATTGGTAAGTTGGGGAAAGCAAAATTTCCAACCTGAGAACAGAAGACTGGGGAGAAAAGATTAATAGATATGGGTAATTGTGGGAGAAATTGGTATGTTGGGGCCAGGTGGGATAGAGATGAGGAGAGATTAGAGTAGTTAATGTCAGAAATAAAACTTCTCACACATGAGTCTCTTTAAAACTGATGACACGACAAGCTTTATTTACAAGTCTGCAGAGTTGGACTCAACTGGCTTCTCACCAGTTAAGCCCCGATACATACAGTGCATTGATTTTTATACCCTTATTGTTTGCCCTTCCCCTTCTTATTAATACTGTTTTAATTGGTTAGTATTGCAAAAGCATTCTAAGTATAACTGCATTTTTAATTATCACGTTCGTTACGTACGCTGTGAACTCTACATACACTAAATTCTGTTTCTCACCCTTCTTATCAATCTTTTGTCTCCTGCATGTCTCTCACTATGACCATGAAAAGATAGGTTTAAAAAAACATATCCAGCTGAACCTTTTGTCCTTGGCTGCTAGTAAGCTCCCTGTCCGTTCTGGCTTCCCTTTTTATGATTAATCATCACATTTTAACTTAAGTCATTTTAACCTAAATTCTCTATATAACAATCCACCCCTTTCTCTCTTTAAAATGTGTGTAATATATATAGATATGAATGGGGATTTTAACCTGGGGAAGAGAAACGTTTCATGATACATTAATCTCGTGCTGAAGTAAAATTCTAACGGGGTCTCCCAGTCCCCCTGGTTGCATAGCCTGTTGGACCATGGAAATCACCAGGCTGCGTAGACAGGGAATAATACAGGGCAAAATAAGTAGGAGGAATAAAATACCTCCGATGACCCACAAGAAGGTACGCCACCAGGTTCCCCCAAACCATTTGTCCATCCAATTTAATTGTGCAAAAGGATGCCAGGTTTGAACCGGTACATGGGACAAAGTACGAATATTATCAGCGATTTTTAGAATGGCTTGGCCATTATCATCAATCTGTAAGCAGCAGTTAGTCAAATTAAGCTTTCCACATACACCTCCTTCCGTGGCTAGGAGATAGTCTAGGGCCAGACGGTTCTGATATATAGCAGAGCGCATTTGACCTTGCTGGGATGCAAGTAATTGCAGGGCTAGAGCTGTTTGATTTGTAACAATTTCAAGGACTGCTTGCAAGCGAATAATGCGATTTAACATATAAATAGGAGTACGATAACCCCAGGATCCATCTTGAGCCCATGTAGCGGGACCATAATATTGAATTATGCGTTCTGGAGGCCAATCATCTCCTCATTGTACCAAATGTACCGTGCTAGAGCGGGGCTGACGGTGTAATGTATCAAAAACCTTCACTCCTAATTTATGACCGTGATCGTGGGGTAGGAGGAAAAATTCTGGGCGGATTATTCCTAGGAAACAAGTTCCACTCCACTGTGAGGGAAGACGAGTATAAGCTTTATTACCACATACCCAGAATAATCCATTTGGGGATACTCCATACCCCCTTTCCCAAACTCTTTTAAGAACGGGGTTTGATTGGTATGGTCCTGTGATGGTGGAACTGGTACAATTCCAAAACTGAATACTGCTATTAGACAGGGGTAGGCAATTAGTTTTAAAAACAGTGGATAAGAACCAAGTCAGGGGTTTAGGAAACCAAGTGAAAATACCAGGCGAAATGCGAATCCATACAGCCTTGCAGTGACTTTTTCCTACTGGGTATTTGCCGGTTCGTGAGAGACAATAAAAACCAGAGGGGACGTTAGAGAGAGACCAAGTTTCTCTTGATCTCGTTCGGTTAGTTGTCCAAATTCGGGAAATCATGGTCAATGAATTGAGGGGCTCCCCCCACCAAGGCCATTGCTCTGACATCCGTGGACCCCCGCAGACCCAACAATTGGTTACATTAAAAGTTCCTGCAATTTTAGTTGCAAGATCTACAAAAAGGTTATCTCCCCCAACTGCATGACTGAAACTTTCATGGTTATTTGGATGGACTCGAACTAAGTCCGGCTGTCTTAAAGGGGCAGGCATTTTCGAGTGTGGAGTGGAACTTTTCATTGGAACAGTACGCTGGTGTATGCAAAACCAGAGTCCATCAGGGCATGGTGGGCCTGAGTCACCCTTCCAACCGTTAAGAGGGAAAGGAGTGGTATTAGGAATCTGTATATAATGACCCATATTATTTCCTTCTTTTTCCACACAAGGGGTATATGGATGTTGGGTGGTATTTTCTGCCCAGCATTTCTCAGGAACTGAGGTATGGGAAATGAAATTACCTTCCTTTCTTCCCCAAATGTGGTCCTGAAACAGGACCACTGTGTCTCTGCATTTCTTACATTTCACACCTGATAAAGACATAGGCAAACTAAGAAAAATCAAAGAACATAACAATAACATTGTGAATCAAGTCTTTCTGTGAAATCGCAAAGTAAGAGGTTTTTCTCCAGGAACACAAGTCCAGTCTGAGTTCGTATCAGGGTCCTGAGGCGCCTCTACAGGTCCCTTAAATCTGGATGCGTGCGTCCACCCCTTCTCTCTTGTTCGTGCTGCAGCCTCTGTAGTTAAGAGAACTTGGTATGGACCTTCCCACTGGGGCTGGAGTTTTTCAGTTTTCCAGGTCTTGATGAGAATCCAGTCTCCTGGTTCCACTTTGTGTAAAGAAAAGTCTAAAGGCGGTGTTTGTGCCAATAGTCCTCTCTTTCGTAAATCTGCAAGAGAGCGTGACAGTGCCTGTAAATAGTTCCTAACAAATATATCCCCTTCCCCCATGGTGGGACACCCCTCAACTGTACTCCAGAAGGGAAGCCCAAACATCATTTCATAAGGGGACAACCCTACATCTTTTCGTGGGGCAGTACGAATTCTCAATAAAGCCAGGGGCAGACACTTTATCCAAGGCATTTTAGTTTCCACCATTAATTTTGTCAATTGCATTTTTAGGGTTCCATTCATACGTTCAACCCTCCCTGAGTTTTGTGGATGCCAAGGGGTATGTAATTTCCAAGAGACCTGTAATGCATTACAAATCAATTGCTGGATTTTTGAAGAAAAATGTGGACCCCTGTCTGAGTCGATAGAATCCATTATACCATATCTGGGGATTATCTGCTCTAGGAGGAGGTGAGCTACTGTAGAGGCTGTAGTATTTACTGTTGGGAAGGCTTCCACCCATCGGGTAAAGTGATCTATTATCACCAACAGATATTTCCATCTTTGGACTTGAGGTAACTCTGTGAAGTCGATCTGGATACGTTGAAAAGGGCGTATGGCTAATGGTTGACCTCCCATGGTCCCTGTCCTCATTACCTTCTTATTAATTTTTGTGCATAGGTGACAATTCTGCACCTCCTGTTGGGCCAAGGTGTAGATTCCCTTACACACATATCCTCGAAGCACTGTGTCACATAAGGCTTGGGTGCCCCAGTGGCTCTGATGATGCAGGTGTTTTAAAATATTGCGAGTTATTTCTTTATTTAGAACCATTCTTCCATCTGGTGTCTTCCATGTTCCATCAGGCAGCTGGCTTGCGCCCAGCTGAGCCATGTCCTTTTCTTCCTTAGCAGTGAAAATGGGAGCCTTCTTTATGCCTTGCCTTATTGGGATTAAGGTCAGCAAACGGACTTCTTGTTGCATGGCTGCCCTTTTGGCTTCTTCATCAGCCAGTCTGTTTCCAATTGCTGTCGGGGTATCTCCCCTCTGATGGCTTGGTATGTAGACCACTGCTATTTCCTGGGGTAATGTCAAGGCTTCTAAAGTCAGAGTAATCATCTGTTCGTGTGCCAATTCCTTTCCTCTTGATGTAATTAGACCACGCTCCTTCCAGATCTTACCAAAGGTATGCACTACCCCGTATGCGTATTTGGAATCAGTGTAAATCGTTCCAATTTTCTTTGCCAGTATTCTGAGGGCTCTCTGCAAGGCATATAGTTCACAGGATTGTGCTGACCAGCTTCCGGGTAGTCTCGTGGATTCTACTACTTTCCAAGTATTTCCTTCTATTATAGCATACCCACTTCTTCTCATTCCGTCAACACATCTGGCGGAGCCGTCAATGTAGAATTCATATCCTTCTCCCAGTGGAGTATCGCAAAGGTCTTCTCGGGTCTTGGTCTGAAGATCTGTCAACTCGACACAGTCGTGCTCCACCTCTCTCTCTGTTTCACTGCCGTATAAAAACTGAGCTGGGTTGCAGCTATTAATCTTTGCAAACTGTAGATCTTCTCCGACCATTAAAATGGTTTCATACTTTAATATGCGAGAATCAGTCAGCCATCGATGGGCAGTTTGTGTTAATAAAACACTCACAGAATGGGAGGTGCACACAGTCATCTTTCCTCCAAAAGTAAGTTTACGTGCTTCCTCTACCAACAGAGCAGCAGCCGCTACTCCCTGGATACACGTCGGCCATCCGCGAGACACTGGGTCCATCATTTTGGAAAGGAAAGCCACTGGGTGTCGCTGACCGCCTTTTTCCTGTGTTAAAACTCCCACAGCTGTTCCTTGGTTATGAGTGACAAATAGCTGGAAGGGCTGTTTTAAAGAGGGCAGAGTGAGTACTGGGGCTCGTGTCAGGCGATGCTTCAAGTCCTCAAACCATCCCTCCTCCTCCTGGGTCCATTTCAATGGATATTCATTTTCATTTGTCAGTTTTTCATATATAAACTTCACCAAAGCTGAGTAGTCCTCTATCCATAACCTACAGTAACCTAAGAGTCCCAGGAATTGTCTTATTTCCTTCTTATTACGGGGTAACGGCATTCTAGTGATTCCCGCAATCCGTTCAGGGGTAATCCGTTTCTGTCCTTTACTTATCTGGTGTCCCAGATATACCACAGTTCTCTCAATGAACTGTAACTTGTTCCTGGACACCCGTAGACCCTTTTTCCCCAGATAATTCAAGAGTCTAATTGTATCTCCCCTCATTTCTTGTTCCTTGGGTCCTGATAATAGTAAATCGTCCACATACTGCATTAGTTGGGAATCATCAGATTGTGGATAGTCCACCAGGATTTGTTCTAGCATTTGTCCAAACAGGTTCGGAGATTCAGTGAACCCTTGGGGCAATACAGTCCACCGAAGCTGTCTCCGTCTACCTGTCCATGGATTTTCCCATTCAAACGCAAACATATCTCTACTTTCCTCTTCTAATGGACACGTCCAGAAGGCATCCTTCAAGTCGATAACATTAAACCACTCATGGTCTGGGGGAATCCGACTCATAATAGTATAGGGATTAGGCACCACTGGGTGGCGGGTCTGAACAATAGCATTCAAACTTCTTAGATCCTGAACTAGGCGATAGGATCCATCTGACTTTTTCACTGGGAGTATAGGGGTGTTATAAGGTGACATGCATTCTTCTAATAGTCCGTCTCGTATTAGAGTCTCAATTACCGGCTGTAGCCCTTTTCTCCCTTCCAAAGAAATAGGATACTGAAGTTTCCTTACCGGCTGATGACCTGGTATTAATGTGACATGTAAAGGTGGGATGTCCAGACCTCCTCGATTTCCCTCCTTATACCAGACTCTCTCGTCAATCTGCCGTTCATCCTCTTCCTTTAAAGCACAGAGGTGGACTCGCACTTCTCCGTCCACAGGGAGAGCACCCAAACCTAGGAGAGCCTGTAAGTCCCTTCCTAGGAGGTTAAATCCAGCCGACGGTAACAACAAGAGGTCTTGTACCCCTTCTCTTTCTTCCAGTTTCACTGTTACTTGGGGAATTATTGATACCATTCTGGGAGCCCCTTCTATCCCAGAAATTGTCAAATTACTTTTTACAGGCTCAGTTCCGATTGGCATAGTTATTACACTACTTCGTTCCGCTCCTGTGTCCACCATAAACACCACCTCTTCTCCCTTGGGACCAATTTTTAGTTTTACCAGGGGTTCCCTCTTATACTTGGTCCCTAACATTTGGAACCCCTGACCCCCCTAATCTTCTTCCATAAGTTCGAGGGCACGCAATTCCCTCTTGTATCGGGGGCATTCCCTCTTAAAGTGTCCTTCCTCATTGCAGTAATAGCACTTAACGAACCTCCGGGGTCTTCCCTCTCTTGGATATCTTGGATTGTTTAGAGGAAGGTTTTGTTTTCTTTCCCCTCTGGATTCGGCATTCATCTGTCGGATAGTCTGTACCATAACCTTTGTCGCCCTCTTTTGATCTTCTTCTTCTCTCTGCACATATACTTTTTGCGCCTTTTTTAACAGGTCACTTAGGGGTTTTTCGCTCCAGTCCTCCTCCTTTTCTAGTTTCTTTCTAATGTCCTGCCATGATTTGGAAACAAATTCAATTCGAATAAGCTGTTCACCCGTTGGTGTACTAGGGTCCACGCCCGCATACTGTTGGACATTCTTTCTCACCCTCTCCAAAAAATCAGTAGGGGACTCATCTTTCCCCTGGTGGTTCCCAAATGCCTTGGTGAAATTGTGACCCTTTGGCACAGCCTCCCGTATCCCTTTAATTGTCCACTCTCTATATTGTCTCATACTTGCCAATCCCTCGGGTGTTCGTTCGTCCCACCTGGGTTCATTTAAGGGATATTTTTGTTCATGGGGTCTGGGGTCCCCAGGTTGTTCATATTCCCACATGAGGAGGGCAGCCCGTCGAATCATCTGCCTCTCCTGGGGTGAGAATAATGTTCCCATTATTGCCTGCATCTCTTCCCACGTATATGTGTTTGGTCCCAGGAATTGGTCGAGCTGTTCAGCCAGTCCTATAGGATCTTCCAATAACTTTTTCATTTCTTTCTTAAATCCCCGCACCTCTGTACTAGTTAGGGGAACATTCACATATCCCGTTCCCCCTCCCGGTCCTCCCATAGGAACTTCCCTCAGGGGATTTAGGCTTATTGAAAACTTTGATGGTCCTGGACCAGTCTGGGATCTTGTCCAGGGTCGGTTTACCGGTGGAAGTTTAGGGTCCGACTCCCTTAATTCATCCTTTTTTTCCCGGCCCCTTTCGGGGCAATCAGATTCATCACCTTTCCCCTCCAGTAATGAGCTTTCCTCAGGCGCAGTAGGCACCGGGGGAATATAAGGAGGGGGAAGGTTGTCCAGAGGTTCCCATTTCTTTTCTCCCGCTACCCTCAATTTAAAACATTTTGTTAAGGATCCTGGCCAGGGAACCCAACAAAATGCATATGCTGACTCTTCTTGATTCACCTTTGGTCTCGAATTTACATATATGTTTAATGCTTGTCTAACCCAATCCTCATCAGATCCAAATTTCGGCCACCAGACCGAGGAACCTTTAATAGGTTGTTTCGACCAAAGGAGACAATATTGGACCATCTTTTTCTTGTTTTTGTCTCGATATCTTTTACTATCCCAATTTTCAAACATTCTCCCCAAAGGGCTGTCAAGGGGAACTCCCAGGAATTGTCCTGAATTTTCAGACGAGCCCTTAGATTTTGATCCTCCCATTTTCCCACCTAGATCTGTTTATCGTTGCTGAGGACCCTCTCGTTCTGGACCCTACTCCCTTCTTCTCAGACGCCTCGTCGGAGGTACTGTCCCTCCTTCGGTTACCGCTGAGGTTTCCCTGGGGTTGACCCCTCTCTTCTCGGCACTTCGTCGGAGGTGCTGTCCCTCCTTCGGTTACCGCCGAGGTTTCCCTGGGGTCTATCCTAGAGTCCCACGACAGGGTCCTCACGCCACGACAAAAGCTCTATACCTGATCTATTACGTTAGGTTTTTTTATCCAAACAGGTGTATCCCGTTACACCTGTTACCCAATCCCCACACCACAATCGTAAGTCGTCACTTACCGGTGTCTTCCCGGGGATTGAACCGTCACCCTTCTCCTCTCCGTCTTGTCGTGTCACCTTGTCCGGATACCACTCGCTCAAGCCGCCCGAAGCGACGAGCAAGGGACTAGGAGCCGCTGAACTCAGCGGGGTGCACCGCCTCCGATGTCCCTCTTCTCGCCTCCCCTCACGGCCGGAGTGTAGATCCCGGACGAGCCCCCATTTGTCAGAAATAAAACTTCTCACACATGAGTCTCTTTAAAACTGATGACACGACAAGCTTTATTTACAAGTCTGCAGAGTTGGACTCAACTGGCTTCTCACCAGTTAAGCCCAATACATACAGTGCATTGATTTTTATACCCTTATTGTTTGCCCTTCCCCTTCTTATTAATACTGTTTTAATTGGTTAGTATTGCAAAAGCATTCTAAGTATAACTGCATTTTTAATTATCACGTTCGTTACGTACGCTGTGAACTCTACATACACTAAATTCTGTTTCTCACCCTTCTTATCAATCTTTTGTCTCCTGCATGTCTCTCACTATGACCATGAAAAGATAGGTTTAAAAAAACATATCCAGCTGAACCTTTTGTCCTTGGCTGCTAGTAAGCTCCCTGTCCGTTCTGGCTTCCCTTTTTATGATTAATCATCACATTTTAACTTAAGTCATTTTAACCTAAATTCTCTATATAACAGTTAATGTTGGAGATCAGGGAGAAAGTGCCAGGTCGATCTGAGGTACAACTAGAAGATTGGTTTTGGTCTATCTTTATGGATCATATCCAATTGAAGCTGAAGCTAACACAATTGACCCAGCAGAACAACAATGCCTGTGTGAAATTGGAGAAATACTGACATGAAATTGATGCAAAGGACAAATTTAGCTATAAAAACATATAAAACAACAAAACCATTTACCATTGCAAGATGTTTTTCAGTATTATTATCAAAATTCATTCTTATGGAGCCTATAAGATGGATGACTTATGATTATTTATTTTTTTGACATTCTAAGACTGGTTTTAGTGCTTTAAATGTATTTTTTTTATTAGCTTTCTTGTATTCAAGTAATCATGGGCCACCTTTTTGTATTGATTGTATTTCTCTAGCATACTGAGATGTAAAAGGTAAAAATTTATTGGCAGACAAAATGATTGTCTTGTATTCATTCCAGCCATGAGCAGAAAATCAATTAACTCCCTCATGTACCAAGGAACGACCAAAAAGTTTAACCTTCCAATTGAACACCTGGATTACAGCTACATAGAGCAATGCACCAATGTGAAATATCTGGAAAAAATTTTGATAGTGTTAAGGTAAACATTCACGAGAAGTTTCCTATTTTGAAGTATGTTGTTCAGCATTACCATAAAACACTTCAAAGAAATGAAAAAAAATGTTGACTTTATTTGAATATCCAAATGTATTTTCTGTAAATTTATAAAGATGGATGTTATTAAGAAAACTTCCTTTAGTACTTTATACTCTATCCAAAAATATATTTGTTCCAAACTAATGTACATTATTTTGTGTCACAGAAAAATATTTGTAATGCTCATGAATTGAATTTAGGACTCAATATTGTGAAGTCAGAAAACTGCAAATGCTGAAAATCAGAAATAAAAACATAAAATGCTGTAAACACTTGCAGGTCTGACAGAATATGTGGAAAGAGGAACAGAGTTAATGTTTCCATCAAATAGCCAGTATTTTTTTCTCATCCTATGTAATACCTCCTGAGTTTTCTTGATTTTCGTTGGAGTGATAGAAACATACTCCATGGTGTAATATGCTGCTAAATCTAACCAAAATCTTTTGTGATCTAGTGTATCGTTAGTAAACAAAATGGATTGCCTTTTGGCCAAGCTTTCGCCCACTCACTCAATCTATGTATATCCTGTTGTGGAATCTAAATATCCTCACTGGTCTGTCAACTGAACTGCTGATTCAAGCCTCAAGGTTCCTTTATTGTCATGTAATAAAGACAATACAATATCATACAGGTAGATTTGTCATTGGCAGAAATTCCCTGAAGCGCCTCTGACAGTTGGAGAAAGAGAACCAAAAGAAAGTCCCCGAGTATCCATGGATTCACCTCCAGTGCTCCCGCAGTCTCTGCAGCTACACAGGGTTCAGTCCAAACTCTCAGCAACACAAGCTCCCAATCCGAACCTCCGACTTGCTCAGGAAACTTTAACTCACATCACAGTTCCAATACCTGGTATTCCTTCAGCAGTCTCAAGCCAGTCTCCAGCTGTCCACTGCCTGGTGTGAATCCATCAACCACAATCACCAACAGCCTGCAGGGGTTCCTCATCTTGGGTCCCCAATAGCCTATGTGTTCTTCAGCAGCAGAACCTCTCACTATTCCTTCACCATGCCATGGGTTGTCTCCTCTGCTTCTCTTCAAATGGTGGGGGGGGGGGGGGTTCTCCCTGTTTTATGATGCCCTGTGCCAGTCCTCTGCTTCCCCAGAGTCTGCAACCCCTCAAGGCTGCTGCCATTCGTAGGAGCCACCATCTCGAGTGCAGACCCTGTGGTTGCAAAATTTTAAAACTGTTGTTGGCTCCATTAACAGGCTGTTTAAAGCCTGTGTGGAGCTGATGGCAATTGGACTGGGCAGCTGGCCCCCGCGGAAGTGCTATGTCTCTGCTCCCCGCTCTCCACAGGTCCACATCAATAGCAGCTTCGGCAGTGGCACCATTTTCCACTTCAAGGAAATTGTCCTTCTTAGAGACCATTGTGATGTTTAGTGTAGAAATTGTAATAAAATTGTGACATATGTATTAATTTTTAGCCATACTATTTTCATCTCAATTATTTATCTGTTGTTTTTTTTCCTGCCTTTGTCTCTTCTGCATTAATGCAATTTTGCAGTCAAGACCTAAGTTTCTTAGTCCCTTTATGTATGTTGTTCAAGGTCAGGTGAGGAGGGAGCTTATCCTGATCTCACAGCATTTTGTGAAAAAAAAGTTCAAGAGTTGGACCCCAGAAGTCGCGCTCTTCGTAAAAATAATTTATTGGCCACTGCTGCAGACTTCACTAAAGAAGAATGGAAAGAAATTACCAGCGATTTTAAGGTATCTCTCTTTAAATAAATAACATATTAATAATTAATTGAGTTTAAATGGAACTAAAGACATTTATTCTTTCTGGGAATTTACTATGATCACATACTGAGAAAAAGCACTTGGTTTATGTAGTTGCTTTTGAGAACTCTTTCTAATGTAGTAAATGAGATTTTAAAATACAATTAAAGTCAGCATTTGAATTGTCTGTTATTGAATTCCGTCTTTTTGGCAAAAGGAATTATTTATTATTGATAGAAGAACAAGATATTGATTACATATTGAAACCTGTGATGCTGCAAAACAACAAATTTTGTGACATGTTCATGACAATAAATTCTATTTCTAGTAAATTTCTTACCTAATGAAAGGTGAATTCCTTACCTAATGAAGGGCGAATTCCTAACGAAGGGCTCAGACCTGAAACATTTTTTACCTTTAATTCTTTGGATGCTGTGTTACCTGCTGAGTTTCTCCAGCACATTTGCATTTTTACCTTTGCTATATAAAGGGCATTGTTTGACCTGCTGAGTTTCTCCAGCATTGAGGGAACAGTTGGCGGGAGCTAGAAGCCATTGTAGAGAAACCATCCCCAAACCAGAGGTGAAAAATGATATTAATAAGCAAAAAAGAAACAAAACAAAAATGATACAAGGAAAAGTTATTTTTCAACACTAAGTGGTTAGTATCTTGAATATACTGCTGTTGGAGTAGCAGAGTGTGTTACAGAAGTAAATTATACTTGTATTGGGATATTTGACAGGGATCTAAATAATTATTTGAAATAAATAGATTTACAGGGAGATGATATTTCAATATGGAAATCCCAGAAATATAGGTTGCAACAGGGAAAGAGGCCATGGCCCTTTGTGTCTGTGTTAAAGTGGAACTTGACAACAATCTTGCTTTCAATTTCGATAAGATTCCACCTGCATTGAATTTGCCCATCGTTATTGAATGAAGATCTACCGGGACCAATGCCTGAAGAGGGCACACAAAATCAGTGAACCGGTGCGGACTCGAAAGGCCAACATGGCCTGTTTCTGCTCCGTAAATGGTTATATGGTTAGGGCTTTGGCAAATACTAGAGCGCATCGGATGTCCCCCAAAGTTCCTCAACATGATTATCCAACTGCACGAAAACCAACAAGGTCGGGTCAGATACAGCAATGAGCTCTCTGAATCCTTCTCCATTAACAATGGCGTGAAGCAAGGCTGTGTTCTCGCACCAACCCTCTTTTCAATCTTCTTCAGCATGATGCTGAACCTAGCCATGAAAGACCCCAACAACGAAGACGCTGTTTACATCCGGTACCGCACGGATGGCAGTCTCTTCAATCTGAGGCGCCTGAAAGCTCACACCAAGACACAAGAGAAACTTGTCCGTGAACTACTCTTTGCAGACGATGCCGCTTTAGTTGCCCATTCAGAGCCAGCTCTTCAGCGCTTGACGTCCTGCTTTGCGGAAACTGCCAAAATGTTTGGCCTGGAAGTCAGCCTGAAGAAAACTGAGGTCCTCCATCAGCCAGCTCCCCACCATGACTACCAGCCCCCCCCACATCTCCATCGGGCACACAAAACTCAAAACGGTCAACCAGTTTACCTATCTCGGCTGTACCATTTCATCAGATGCAAGGATCGACAATGAGATAGACAACAGACTCGCCAAGGCAAATAGCGCCTTTGGAAGACTACACCAAAGAGTCTGGAAAAACAACCAACTGAAAAACCTCACAAAGATAAGCGTATACAGAGCCGTTGTCATACCCACACTCCTGTTCGGCTCCGAATCATGGGTCCTCTACCGGCACCACCTACGGCTTCCACCAGCATTGTCTCCGCTCCATCCTCAACATCCATTGGAGCGCTTTCATCCCTAACGTCGAAGTACTCGAGATGGCAGAGGTCGACAGCATCGAGTCCACGCTGCTGAAGATCCAGCTGCGCTGGATGGGTCACGTCTCCAGAATGGAGGACCATCGCCTTCCCAAGATCGTGTTATATGGCGAGCTCTCCACTGGCCACCGTGACAGAGGTGCACCAAAGAAAAGGTACAAGGACTGCCTAAAGAAATCTCTTGGTGCCTGCCACATTGACCACCGCCAGTGGGCTGATAACGCCTCAAACCGTGCATCTTGGCGCCTCACAGTTTGGCGGGCAGCAACCTCCTTTGAAGAAGACCGCAGAGCCCACCTCACTGACAAAAGGCAAAGGAGGAAAAACCCAACACCCAACCCCAACCAACCAATTTTCCCCTGCAACCGCTGCAACCGTGTCTGCCTGTCCCGCATCGGACTTGTCAGCCACAAACGAGCCTGCAGCTGACGTGGACTTTTTACCCCCTCCATAAATTTTCGTCCGCGAAGCCAAGCCAAAGAAGAGAAGAAAAGAAAGATATGGTTAATGATTTACTGTTCCATTGAACTGCCACAAACCCAGTGGACTAAATACCTCCTCCTTTTTGAAAACCTTTCTCTGATCATATCATTTCCATATAACATTACCTTATGTGATGTTACAGTTCTAGTTTGCAGAAAGTATTTAATGTAAATGACCAATGGAATGATGAATAGTGCAACTACAAAGTCTTTAATCATTAATCAGCTCAGGAATTTTACCGTAGCAAAATTATTGTAACCTCTCTTCCTCCAAGATATGAATTTTTTTATGTACTCCCTCTTTTGGCTAGAATTGGACAGATCAAATGAAGAAAAATGAAAATGAAGAAAAATACAGAAAAGCAGTGTCTGGAGGTTTCATTTCAGAAAACCACATACCTGTTCGTGGGATTAAAGCTTCACTTCATTCCCACCAGGTAGAAATGAAGTTTTAATAAATGTATTCTAATCTTTATTCACATTTTTTCCTTTGGAAGGCTGGACCCCAGATTTTTTTTTCATTTGGCCTCTGTTCATGTAGATATCACTTTGTATTCAATAAGCATGTCAATATTAGATTTCTTAATATTCATACATAATTACAGTATAGGCATTTGAATCTTAAAAGTGTAAACAATGTCGTTTTTCTTTCCCCTTGGCAACCAAGGAGAACACTGATCAAGTCCTAAAAGTAAATTGCGTAACTGATGACAATAACAGTGAATGATTTGTTGTCCCTGTATAGAAGACTAGGCAGTCATTGTCAATGGGGGTCTGTCCAGGGCCACAGCACATTTAAGGAGGGGTGGCTACAGGCTGAAATCATAAAATATTGGTTCTGTTTTTTATGTAGTCAGTAGGAGGAAAGTGCAGAAGAAACCAACTAAATTGACTGCTTCACAGGGAAAGTGAGGGGGGGGCATAAACTTTGAGTAGAGTTCTCAGGGGGCCATAGCCAAAACAAGGATGAGAATGGCTGAACTAAAGTATAGTCTAGAAGTTCTATAATCCTACAAATTCACAGATAGAGTAAGTGATGACATCTTAGCACCAAGGATCTATGTAGGCTCAGTCAGTTGTTTTGAGTAGGCCAATTCATTTGAATGTCTGATACCAGAATTCTGAAACTGTTCAAAGTTCAAAACAGACTCTGTCGTTGACCCTCTGACTCAGGAGGTAATTACCAAATGGACAAAGAAAACAATTCAAGAATGTGCTCAACATCCTTCTTGAAAAACTAAATCTCCACTAACTTTTGGGAACCTGGATGTGAACTGCTCAAAATGGAGAAGGAGGATTTAGGATGACATTAGGAGAACACAGAAGTCCAGTGTAAAGGGCACAAGGAGCACAAAACTACATCCCATCCCATCAGGCACTGTTTGCCCCTTTTCTGAAAGAATCTTCTGTTCCTAGTCACCTCAGGTCCCATAGACCTGGAGTGGAAGCAGGGCACAATAATGTGAAAGTAAATTTTGTTTCACTAACCATCTGTTATCACATATCTATAATACCGCCTCCAGAAAGTCAAAGGTCCCATGGCACTTCGTAGAGTATCAGTATCCTCGAGGGAAACTATCATTACTCCCACCCCCATTTCTTCCAAGAGGCATGCATAAAAATCCATGTATTCAAGCATTGATTTCTTTGGTTGGAAGGTCCTAAATATGATAATGAGCATGTGTTGCAGTTGAACATATGAAACGGGTATTTTTTAATATATGATAATTATATTGTTTATTATACAGAATGGCTTTGGTGAAAAGAAACCGACAAAGAAAAGACCTACTCCCAGAGATTACGAAGAATGGGACAAGTACGTTATTTATTGTTTAATGTTGGATATCGGGCAATGACAGCAAAATACTATTGAGCTTAGTATAATTTATAGGATAATAGTAATTATCTTATTTATCTTCCTTCTGAAAATTTAATTTCAGTGGAACTATAATTGTTCAGCTCCCTCAGGACCTTGGTAGTTCAAAACTAGCAGGTTTCCATCACTATTGGATAGTGCTCCTATTAATATATCAAAGCAGAATTAATTAACCTTTTTGCTCAGAAATTAAATAGTGATGCAATCAATTTTCCAGTGAACCAGGTGAATTTAAGGGAAGTGCAGGAAACTGTTTATGAGGGCAATGGGAATGGAGCCCCTATGAGTTTAAAGGTACCATGGAACAGACACCCATTGGGATTTCTGACCATTGAGATGGCAGATTATCAGTTTTACAGTATCCACGGTTTTCCCCTTATTCACAGGCATGTTTCTTCTTAAAAGAACTCCAAAAAAGAATTCTCTTTCATAAAACTAGTCAACCTGATCACCTTGAATGTCTATAGTGGCTGCTGTAATGTCTTTTAATAATTAGTTCCTATCATTTTCACTGCGACATATGTTAACTGCAACAAATATTAATCGATCTTGCATATAATTTCCATTTTTCTACCCTTTTTTTTTGAAATTTCCACCCCCCCCCCCCCCCCCCACCCCACCAATCGTATGGATTGGTAACCTTGAAACATGGGCTTTTGGAAAATTAAAACTGATCCATCATTCTTTCTCATTTATCTAACCATTTGCTTTAAGATCCCATGATGAAGTACATTGAAAACTGAGGATTCCAGTATCACATATGTTGGGACTAATGTTTCTGACTTTCCAAAATCCAACTTGCATCTATTTTGGGGATTTTGCTTCTAACCTCAAAACTAATTCCCCAGAATTCCCCAGAATTGCTCCCAAAAGAAACAAGCTTATTTTGTTAACATTGCTTTAAATATTTTCAAAAGCTTGCACTGTTTTCTGGACAGTTTTGTTTCATACTCTAATTTTTTTCTTCCTGATTTAATTTTTTTTATTCTCAATTTTTGTTGTTTATTATATTTTATACAATCTTCCAACCTGCTTCCTTCCTTTGCACAATTGTCTGCTTTTTAACTTGGATGCAACCTTTAACTCTCTATCCCCATGACTGTGTGGTTAGCCTCAATTCAAATGCCATCTACAAATTTACTGATGACACCATGATTGTTGGCAGAATCACAAACGGCAATGAGAAAGTGTACAGGAGTGAGATAGATTAGCAACAACAACAAGAGCCTTGCACTCAACAGTAGAAAAACTAAGGAATTGATTATGGACTTCAGAAGGGGAAAATCAGGAGAACACAAAGCAGTCCCCCTTGAGGGGTCAGCAGAGGAAAGGGTTAAGAACTTTAAATTCCTGGGTGTCAACATCTCTGAAGATCTATCCTGTGATCTTCATGTCAATGTGATCATGAAAAAGGCTTGCCAGCAGATATATTTCATTAGGGGTTTGGGGAGATTTTGTATGTCACCAAAGACTCTCGCAAATTTCTACAGATGTACCGTGGAGACCATTCTGACTGGTTGCATCACTGTGTGGTTTGGAGGTGCCAATGCACAGGACTGGAAAAGGCTACAGAGGGTTGTGAACTCAACCTGTGCCATCATGGGAATTAGTTTTCACTCCATTAAGGCCATCGTTAAGAAGTGGTGTCTCAAGAAAGCAGCCTATTATTATCAAGGGTTCTCACTGCCCAGGCCATGCCTTCCTTCTCACTGCTACCATCGTGAAGGAGGGAGAGGAGCCTAAAGATGCACATCCAACCTCACAAAAACAGATTCTTCCCCTCCACCATCAGATTTCTGAATGGACACTACCTCACTTAGTGTCAATCAATAGATACTACCTCACATTTTTAACACTATTTATTTGAAATATTGTACTTATAGAACCATAATTTACAGCAATTTTGCACCTGTAATAGACAATGCTACTGCTGCAAAACAATAAATTTTGACACTTGTTCATTACCATAAACCTGATTCTTTACTCAATGGAATGTATTTATTATTTGTACATGTATATTTTCATATGATTAGTCTCTTTCAATATTTTTATTAGTTTCATCGTGTAAATGTTACATAGGTACAGGAGAATAAAAAAGAATTTTAACAAATCTAAAAAAAAATACAGATGGTATTATAACCCTACCCTACAGAGGCCATTGGCTTAACACAGACAGACCACAACTGATAATAAAAAATAAGGTAACCAATGGCATAATAAACCAGAAAATAGTTAATCTTACACATTTTGAAAATCATTTAAAAAAGAACCCCATAAAGAATCAAAATTAAGATTAATATCAGTAGTGAACATCTAATTTTTTCCAAAGTCAGACATACCATCATATCAGACAACCACTGAGTACGAGTGGGAGGGGCAGCATCTTTCCATCTCATCAATATGACCTTTCTAGTGATGAGGGAAGCAAGAGCAACAAATAGGATTGTGAGGCATTCAACATCAAACCTGTTGGCCCACTTATTCCAAAAAGAGCAAGAAAAGGATTTGGAGTAAAATTAATATTAAGAATTAAAGACAAGGAATGAAATACCCCTTCCCAAAAAATTGAAAAGAGAGGGACATAACCAGTTTACATTTGTCACATTTAGAAAGGAGATTAGAATGAAATTTAGCCAATTGGACTTTGGAATAGTGGGCCTGGTGGTGTATGACTTTAAACTGTATTAATGAATGAGAGGATGAATGTTACTCAGTTCAAAATAGAATTCCATTTAGTTTCAGAAAATAGCTGTTGAAACTCCTGTTCCCATTATCCCTAAAATTTAGAAGTAATTCATAAAGGCCAGATATCACCCCTTTATATTTAGGTTTAAAATTATAAGTTATCCCTATCACATTAGGTTCCAGGTCTTCAGGGAACTTGAAAATTAAAGAATTCAAAAAGCTCCTAACCCATAAATAACAAAAGAAGTGGTGTCTAGGTATTGTAAATTTGGTGAATAATTGTTCAAAGGAGACAAGATTTCATATGATTAGTCTCAAAAATGTTATTTATCTAAATGTTGATTCCAGATTTGATGTGGAAAAAGAATGTGCTAAAATTGATGAAGGCAAGCAAGAACTTGTATCGAAAACTATCTTCAATGATTCAGTTTCTGGAATAGAGAAGGAAATTGACACAACAGGTAATTATTGTTCATTCAGAAAACAGTCAGAAGAAATCATGGGCTTGTATTGCATAATTACTTAGTTAAATGTTGTGTGTTTGTTTTTGCCCCTCATCTTTATAAATGTGTGAGAAACAATAAAACTAGAAACTAAGACCAAGAAGGGTGCAAAGGATTGTTGAAGTGAAAGAGCACCAGAACTCTCCAGAAAGTTTTTTTTTGTTATAACATTTGCCATAAGAATCTTATAAAAGCCAGAAAGGCATAGCTCAAAATTCATAAAATAAAGATTACGATGTTAATCCTATTCTTAATGTGTGATTTTATTGCCATGATCACTTCACTCCAGCCAACTTCATGTTGTTATAATTTACTTCCTCAGGCATGACTGACCAAGAGAAAGTGCTTTTAGCTGATCGAGAAAAAGACAAGGGCAATGAGGCTTTCCGAGCTGGAGACCATAAAGAGGCGTTGCTTTACTACACCAGGTACCTTCACATGTGCTTAATTTTTAAGATGATTTAAAAATGTGTTTATACCATGCATCTCTCTCATGAATGTTTCCAACAACATTTACATGCAATAGCATACATTGAAATGAATTGGCTCTCCTACAAACAACATGTTTGTGTACAAAAGGATAATAAACACAACTGGAATGTTTTTTTGACAACCCTCACAGACAAATGCATTTAATTTAACAGAAACAAATTGTGGTGAAATTAAACATATATGCCAAAACAAAGGAGCTGATTGTTGACTTCAGAAAGGGAAAACCAGAGGTGTATAATCCAGTGATCACTGGGGAATCAGAGTGGAGAGGGTGAGCAAATAAAGTTCTTGGGAGTCACTATCTCGGAGGGTCTTTCCTGGACCCAACATGCTAATGGCATCATGAAGAAAGCACGTCAGTGCCTCTACTTCCTCAGGAGTTTGTAGAGGTTTAGTGTCACTTCGAAACCCCTGGAAAATTTCTGCTGATGTGTTGTGGAAAGTGTGCTGACTAGCTGCATCACAGTCTGGTATGTTGATACCAATACTCCAGTGCAAAAAATAGTGGACATAGCCCAGGACATCACAGACAAAACCCACCTGACCATCGAAAACATCGACAGAGAAGGCTACAATCGGAGAGCAGAAGCAATAATCAGGGATTCCACACCACCCAGCACATGCTCTGTTCTCGCTGCTCCCCCCCCCTCCACCCATCAGACTGCTTAACAATAAACTCAATCAGGGATTCATTTAAGGACTCTTACTTTTGCATTTTCTTAATTTTTTTTCCTCTCTGTATTCCACAGTCAGTTTGTTTATAATTCTTTATTTATTTAAATGTAGTTTGTGTACAGACTTTTTCTTGCATGACCAATAAGTGGTAATTCTGCTTCGCCTGCAGGACAAAGAATCTCACAGTTGGATGTGATGTCATGTATGTCCTCTGACAATAAATCGGAAATGCAATTGTTTCATGTTTTTTTTCCTTCAAAAATGTGCCCTCTAAACAAAAGGAATGATCTTTATAAGATTTAAAATCCCAATTGCATATAGTTACAGCTTGAATAAAAGGTGGGAACTAGTTTACACCTAAAAGTTGTTGTAGACCTTAATGAAGTGCTGTTTCGCATTGGGTTGATAGGTTTCCATGGACAACATTTAATGTAAAGGGAAGAAATATAAAATTCATCTTGCTGTTTGAATTTACCATGAGTTTCATGGTACTTTTCTTTGGGATAGCTTTTCAAAGTGTTTGGCATGAAATTGCTCAGTATTCTCAGAACTTTGCAGGAATAAAAAGAAAAAGATTTTTGTTTACTGAGAAAGCTGATAGGAAGTAGTGAAAGATGTAATTGAATCAAAGGAAAGGGCTGTTAATGTTGACAAAAGGAGAGTAAGGCTGAGGATTAAGAAATGTTTAGAATTCAGCAAACAGTATCAAAAAATTAATAAGGAATGGAAAAGTGGAGTGCAACAGTAATATAACAAGAAATATAAAGACAGATGAGAAACATTTCAACTGTTGTGTAAAAAGAAAGATATTGTATCAGGTCACACAGCATCCATGGAAAGCAATAGCCACTTGATATTTTGGACCGGAACACTTCATCAGGAATGCCAAAAAAAAAGGTAAATGCGCAAGAAGGTGGGGAGGAAGGGGACAGAATCTGAAATGTTGGCGTCCACGGTTTGGCAGTGGATATTTTGGCATTCACTCGCATTTGGCAACTGACATGGCATTTAATTTTTAATTAAATATACCAATGTAAAATTATTAATTTATTATTTTAATTAAATATAATGGAATAGCATCTCCGCATTCCCATCTCCCTGTGGTGTCATCTCTGCACTTCTCATCTCCCTGCTGTGACATCTCCGCACTCCCATCTCCCTGCGGTGACATCTCCGCACTCCCATCTCCCTGCGGTGACATCTCCATACTTCCCATCTCCCCGCGGTGACATCTCTGCACTTCCCTCGCCCACGGTGACATCTCTGCACTTCCCTCGCCCGCGGAGACATCTCCACACTTCCCTCGCCCGCGGTGACATCTCCACACTTCCCTCGCCCGCGGTGACATTTCCGCACTTCCCTCGCCCGCGGTGACATCTCCACAATTCCCTCGCCCACGGTGACATCTCCACACTTCCCTTGCCCGCGGTGACATCTCCACACTTCCCTCGCCCGCGGTGACATCTCCGCACTTCCCTCACCCGCGGTGACATCTCTGCACTTCCCTCGCCCGCGGTGACATTTCCGCACTCCCATCTCCCCGCGGTGACATCTCTGCACTTCCCTCACGCGCGGTGTCATCTCCGCACTCCCCTCGCCTGCAGTTTCATCTCCGCACTCCCATCTCCCCGCGGTGACATCTCCTCACTTCCCTCGCCCGCGGTATCATCTCCGCACTCTCTTCGCCCACTGTGACATCCCCGCACTCCTTTCAGCCCGCGGTAAAATCCATCTAATTTAGCACCAAAATGTCCAGTGTCAAAATGTGGGCGGCAAAATGTCTAGTGCCAAAATGTCCTAGACCCAGAAGGGGAAGCGATAGGAGCACAGAATTACAGCTGATAGACTGGTATGGGTGCGAGGGGGAAGAAGAGAAAGAAGCTGATGAGGGAGGTGGCAAAGGGCTGAGAAAGCGATGTCGGCCAAACCCAGGCAAATGGGATTAGCTCAGGGAGCTACTTTGGTAGACGTGGATAAGTTGGGCCAAAGGACCCATTTCTCAAGTTCATGTTTATTTAACATCTGACTATATGAGTGCAACCTGACGAAACAGCATTCTCTGGTCCTCGGTGCAAAATCATGGAAACACAACCAGGCATACCATATATGTGCAGGACAAATATACATATACTGTATATGAAATAAATATTGTTTAATATATAGTAGAGGCTCTGATGGTTGGTGTGAGCAATTCCTTTTGGTTGTTCAACATCCTCACTGCTTGTGGGAAGAAGCTGTTCCTCAGCCTGGTGATGCTGGCTCTGATACTCCTGTATCTCTTTCCTGACAGGAGTAGCTGAAAGATGCTATGTGCGGGGGGTGGTAGGGGTCCTCAATTATTTTGCGCATCCTCTTCAGACAACTATCCTGGTAGATCATGTCGATAGGGGGAAGGGAGACCCCAGTTATCCTCTCTGCCACTCATATGGTCCTGTGAATTGACCACTAATCAATTTTTCTACAGCAACACTGTGATGCAGCTGGCCAGGTCCCTCTTGATAGAGCTCCTGAAGAAGATTGACATGATTTTGGCTGGTACCTTGTCCACTTCAGTCTTCTCAGGAAATGCAGTCACTGTTATGCCTTTCTGTGTTTTTTGAACACCTGGTCTCTATTTTTAAATGGTGAGAAACTAAAAAGACCTGAGGGGCCTGGGTGCAGTGGTACATAAATCGCTAAAAATTAATATGCATCTGTGCCAAGATTTTAGCTTTGCAAACAATTTTAATTTGAGAGCATTGGAGTATTGTTTTAAAGATTTCCTACTACAATGTGCTCTGTTGAAAATATAACTAGGTAATTGATCCCCTCTCTCAGGAAGAATGTACTAGTGACAAGGAGAGTACAACATAGGTTCACTGGATTGATTCTAGGGAGGTAAGGTTTGCCTTTTGAGGAGAGATTAACTATACTGTGGGTATTAACCTTTGAGTTTAGAAGAATGAGGAGTGATCTCATTGAAATTCCTATGGGGCTTGAGAGGCTAATGCAGAGATGATTGACTGAAAAGTCAACAATTGGGAGTCAAAGTTTCAAAATAAGGGATCCACCACTATGGACTGAGATTATGAAGAAATTTCTTCAACAAGTGAATCATTGTAATGGTTGTAGAAGGCTCAAGACAGTGATGGATAAATTTATGGCTATTAATAGAATTGTTGGATGAGGAGGGGTTAGTGTAGGAAAATGGTGCGAGGGTAAAAGAGCATCCATGAACTTATTGAATGACAAAGGAGGCTGAATGGCTGATTCCTCGTTCTCATATTCCCATGTTCTAAGAATAAGGATTTTCCCTCCCAAGGGTGTCTGTTTTCAGACAGGAAGATAAGACTTGATTCCATCAAGTGATTTTAGAACCATGCATCAGTAACAAAGAGAGAAATAGGTTGAGGGCCACTTCCCCCGTGTCCATGAATATCACATCTGCAAACAGCTAACACCACCTTCCAATTGGGTTTCCTCCTCAGCTGAAGTCACATAAGTCGATATATGTGTCGGCTCTAGCCCCTAGGTGTTTAAAAATGAGCACGTCAGCACCTTCACTCTGTCTACTGCAGTAGCGGGATGTTCCAGTGGCAGTCCATTTCAATTCTCCATCCCATTCCCATGTCAACATGACTGCCCATGGTCTCATGCCGTGCCAAACTGAGACCACTCTTCCCCTCCATTCTTTCCCCTTTCTTTCCCCAGCCTTTAATTCAGACACCTGTCTTTTTCACATACCTTGAGGAAGGGATCAGGACTGAAACATTGCATATATATTGTTACCTCCTATGGGCACTGGAAGACCTGCTGAGTTCCTCCAACATTTCTGTGTTTCTACTATAATTACAGTGTCTGCAGAATTTCGTGTTTTACCACGTCGTGATATGCTCCTTTTTGAGGATACCCCAAGTCCGGTCCTGGCTGTGAACTGTGGGCAGTGCTAGAGGTCCAATTGAGAGGAGGGTTCTGTAAAGGAGTTCAGTCTTGGCACGCACCTGGACAAATCATCGTGCATCACCTAATTTAACATACATTCAAATCCATATATAACCCTGGTTTCCTGCCTAAACCCAGAACCCCTCTGAAGCCTACTTGTGAATCATACCCATGTTGAAAGCAAATAAAAACATTTGTTCTCCCTCCAGTCGTGTGAGACTTTTTATCTTCACTACAATTTTATTAGCTTTCAAAAAAAAAGATGGAGGTGTTACTCAAGCCCAGTATGCTGCTAATAGGCCCCCAGTCCCCCGACACGGCTGAGGAGTTCGCATATTGGCTAGACTGCTTCTAGGCCTACCTGAACGCGACCAGGGATGTCTTCCATACAGACGAATTCCGGAGGTCGGCGCTCATCTCCAGGGTAGGAACGAAGGGGTACACAGTTGTCAGAGACTGCCAGACATACAATCCCACCATCGAGGTGTTGAAGACTTGCTACATGAAGGCCCCGAATGAGGTCCCAGCAAGGCACCGGCTCACTTTACGTCACCAACGGCCCAGAGAGTCGATCGACGACTACCTGCTGGATGCGGACACTTGCTAAGAAGTGCAGGTATGAAGCGGCTTCAGACTTCGAGAAGACTAGCAGATCCTGGACACCCTGGTCGCAGGAGTCTGCTCGAGGCATGTGAGGCAGCGTCTACTTGAGTTGGGAAAGAAGGACCTTGCTAGTCACGTTGAGCTGGCCAAATCACTGGAACAGGCCAGGCTTGAAAACAATTATCTCTAAGCCAGTGAACTTGCACTCTCAGGTGAGCACCTCCAAGGACCGGCTGCTCCCGCTATGCCTGCCCCTGCTCTAACGGCTGCCGCTTCTCGCACCAGGGGGTGCTTTTTCTCTGGAAAAGGTCAGCATCTCTGAGCCCGTTGTCCCACTAAAGACTCAGCGTGCTCCAACTGTGGAAAGAAGGGACATTGGGCGAAGGTCTGCCACATGAAGGGAGGTCCAGGGAAGTCCACTGCCTGCACCGCTCCTAGATCCGATTCCAGCCCCAAACCGTTTGCCCCAAAATCACCCAAGATCACATGCTGTACAACCCGCTGCCTTCAGAAATGGCATGAAAAGGCTCGGTGGCTATCTTGCCACGGCCCAAATTCAAATTCGATGCCATCATCAGAGGAGGAAGGAGGGCGGCCATCTTGCCGCATCACGAGGACGGTGCTATCGTACCTGCACAGGCTGACTCAAGACATAGGGGGCCACTTGAGCAAGGAACAAGGGGTCTCCGGCGAACTGGCATCACTAATCCTCGATCAGAACGGACCTCACCAGCTCAGTAACTCTATGGTAATGGTAAAAGTAAACAGACATTCTACCAAGTGCCTAACTGACATGGGCTCCATGGAAAGCTCTTTAGACTTACGGACTGTATGAAAGTATAACTTAAAAATGTATCCTGCTAATTATTGAATCTTCCTCACGTCTCAGTTCCATTCAGCGCATGTATGAAAACATTGTACAGTTCATTTATCGTTCGAAGGGGGGGAATTTTGTCTGTATATTTTGGATGAATTGTGTGCTCCAGTATTGTTGGGTCTGGACTTCCTGTGTCGCCTTAAAAGCGTGACCTTGGAGTTTTCTGGTCCCCTGTCCCCGGTAACGGTTCGGAGTGCCCACAAAATCAGGACACTCGCTGCCTCTCCACGCTGAAGAGGGGATCATCGAGTCCAGCACCAGCCTGTGGAGAGCTCAAGTGGTGGTTGTAAAGGGGGCAAACAAGTCCAGGCTAATAATTGACTATAGACAAACTATGAACCGCTACACACTCCTGGACGCATACCCCCTCCCTCACATTTCGGATATGGTGAACGATATCGCACAGTATCGGGTCTATTCGACCATTGACCTGAAAGCTTCCTATCACCACCTTCCAATCCGTTCCAAGGACCACCCGTACACGGTATTTGAGGCTAACGGTCAACTCTTATCAGTTCCAGAAGGTCCCTTTCGGCATTACCAATTGGGTGTCTATCTTCCAGCGGCAGATGGACGAAAATAGTGGACGAGTTTGTGTTGAAGGCTACCTTCCCCTACCTCGATAATGTCACCATCTGTGGCCACACTGTGGAAGACCATGATGCCAATCTCTGGAGCTTTCTCCACGTGGCGAGAGCCCTGAATCTCACTTCCGACAATTGTGTATTCAGGACCACACAACTGGCTATCTTTGGCTACGTGGTGGAGAATGACATCATTGGCCCTGATCCCAATAGGATGCGCCCCCTGTTAGAGCTCCCCCTCCCTGGGACCACAAAGGCTTTGAGGAGATGCCTGGGTTTTTTTTTCCTATTACACCCAATGGGTCCCTCAATACGCTGAAAAGATTTGCCCACTCTTAAAGGCCACTACTTTCCCCCTCTCCACTGAAACCCAGATGGCTTTCAATTACCACCGAAGCCTTATTGCAAAAGCCACCATGTGCACGGTGGATGAGAATGTACTTTTCCAAGTGGAAAGTGACACTTTGGACATAGCCCTGGCCTTTACCCTCAATCAGACGGGGAGGCCGGTTGCCTTTTTTTTTCATGGATGTTACAAGGCCACGAGCTCTGGAACCAGTCAGTGGGAAAGGAGGCTCAGGCCATTATAGAAGCCGTAAGGCACTGGAGGCACTACCTGGCTGGTAGAAAATTTACACTCCTCACTGACCAGCGCTCTGTCGCATTCATGTTCAGCAACGTCAAGAGGGGAAAAATCAAGAATGACAAAATTGCAAAGTGGAGGATGGAGCTCTTCACCTACATTTATGACATTGCCTATCGGCCAGGAGCCCTTAATGATCCACCAGATACCTTGTTCAGGGGATGCTGTGTCTCTGTACACACCGACCGGCCAACTGTGGACCATACATAATGAGCTCTGCCATCTAGTGGTCACCCGTGTGGCTCATTTTGTCAAGTCCCGCAACTTGCCCAACTCGGTAGAAGATGTCAGGGAGATGATCAGGTCATGCTAGGTCTGTGCTGAGTGCAAGCCACATTTTTATCGCCCCGCAAAAGCGCAGCTGATAAGTCAACTAGGCCCTTCGAATGGCTCATGGTCGATTTTAAGGGACTTCTCCCCTCCATGAATGGTAACATCTTCTTTCTCTCGGTCATCGATGAGTACGTCAACAGGGGGCGTGGCGAGATGGCGTAGAAAGAAGATGTGCAGTTCCGCCTCTCCTCAGTTGAACTAATTAATACCCAAATTTAAAAGTTGTAAAAGTGGTTAAAATTAGTTTTTAAAGGTGTCTGAAAAGTAGAGAATAAAAATGACTGCAAATGTGAAGAAATCGAAAAAAAGAGAGTACGGACGCTTCCTGTTTGCCATTCTGTGCTCAGACACGTCCACCTTGTCAGTTATGAAGGCCCTGGACTCCCATTTTCACCCTGTTCGGGTATCCTGGCTGTATTCATAGTGACCGGGACTCATCCTTCATGAACGATGAGCTGCATCAGTACCTGCTGGTGAGGGGCATTACATCCAGCAGGACTACCAACTACAACCCCCGGGGGAACAGGCAGGTTAAAAAAGAGAATGGCACGATCTGGAAGGCTATAAAACTTGGAAAAAGGCCTTTCAGGCTCTCGCTGGCAGGATGTCCTCCCCATCGCACTCCTCTCCATTTGCTCGCTCCTCTGTACAGCGATTAATGCTACTCCTCACAAGCTACTGTTCACGTTCAACAGAAGGTCAGCATCGGGAACTACACTCCCAGCATGGCTCACTTGTCCTGGTCCAGTCCTTCTTAAGAAGCACGTGAGGAGAAGCAAGACCAATCCCCTGGTGGAGAGGGTGAAACTGCTTCATGCCAATCCCACGTACGCCTACATGAAGTACCCAGATGGTAAGGAGGATACTGTCTCTATCAGGGACCAGGCACCCGCAGGAACAGAGGGTCTGTTGCCTCAGGTGCCCCACAAGCTACTGAGCTCTTTCTCTCCACCCCCACTCAGGGCCTCAGGGGATCAAGTTCAGGATGAGAGTGAATACCCTCCATCATTGAGCCGGAGCCCAACCCACTACTCCTCCATCACAGGGGGACAAGGATCCCGAACCCCCCCCCCCCCAGTGCTAAAGGGCTCCACCAGGATCTCCAGATCTTCTACAGGCTTCTGATCCCATGTTCTCTTCATCCACAGATCCATAATTCTTCAGGAAGGGGTGAATGCCATGAACTGGGAGAGTGCTATATTGAGGACTGACCCCGCCTCTGGCTCCACTCCCTTTTACCCATATATAACCCTGGTTTCCCACCTAAACCCAGAACCCCTCTGAAGCTTACTTGTGAACCCTACCCATTGTTGAAAGCTAATAAAAGTGTTTGTTCTCCCTCCAGTAGTGTGAGAGCTTTTATCTACGCTACACAGTGCTTACTCAAATCCCTGAAAAGGCTGAGATATTTGTGTCTGAGGGCGACAACAGAACATCATTCAAGGGATGAACCCTTACAAGGCATCAGACCCTGACAGCATAACTGGCAGGGTATTGAAAATCTGCCCGAGTGTTCACAGACATATTTAACCTCTCATTGCTGCAGTCTAAGGTTCCCATCAATAATCCTGGTACCCAAGAAGAGTAGTGTGAGCTGACTCAACGACTACTGCCCAGTAGCCCTGTCTCCTACTGTGATTAAATGCTTTGAGAGGTTGGTAATGGCCAGGATTAACACGTACCTAAGCAAAGATCTGGACCTGCTGCAATTCACCTTTTGACACAATCACTCCGCGGCAGATGAAATATTGTTGGCTCTCCATTCAGCTCTGGATCACCTGGAAAACAGCAATTCATACATACGGCTGCTCTTTATTAACTACAGCTCGGCCTTCAATATCATTGTTCCCTCAGTGCTGGTCAAGAAGCTACAAAATCTAGGGCTCTGTACCCCCTTCTGCAACTGGATTCTTGACTTTCTAGTCGGAAAGCAACAGTCAGTACGAATCGGAAACAACGTCTCCACTGATTATCAGCACAGGTGCACCCTAAGGATATGTGCTTAGCCCACTACTCTACTCATCGTACACCCATGACTGTGTGGCCAGGCACAATTCCAATATTAAAAGTTTGCTGATGACACATGGTCTCTAAATTAGAGGGGCCTTTTTCCTTCTTTAGTATATGTGTACTAATTTATTATTGTATTTTTTTTCTACCCCTCATCTCATTCTAGAAGTATATCAGTGATGCCAAATGTCTCTGCATTTAATAATCGAGCTCAAACGGAAATTAAGCTTCAGGAATGGCAGAAGGCTCTAAAAGATGTTGAAAAAGTTTTGGAATTAGATCCTGGCAATTTAAAAGGTGAGCAAAAAAACAACATAAAGATCATCAGACTGCATCTGTGGAAAGAAAAAGAGACTCGTCAGTCACATGCTCCAAATTCTGCACTTACCATCTGCCCCATGTCCTCAATCAACCAGCTATGGGCCCTTTGGCCTAACTTGTCCATGTGAAATGTTGAATGTAAACACTCATTCTATCTGAGGCTTCCTTGTAACCTGAAGTACAAGATATTAAATTACCTATTTCTTTAACCTGTCCTTTTTGGTTTCTGTCAATCCCAATCAAATGTGCCTCTTTTATTAAAATCATCTTTTTAAAGGAATTTGGACAAAGAAGAGCTCTTTTTGCATTAGCTAGAGAAACAGCTGACTAAGCCAAGTGAGTGTTTGATTTCACATTGAGAGAAAATGCTATTACAGCCCTAACGTGGAACGTTTGAATCTCACGCTGTCTGTAAGGTGTTTATCCATTCTTCCTATGTCTACGTGGGTTTCCTCTGGGTGCTCCGGTTTCCTCCCACCCTTCAAAACGTATGGGAGTAGTAAATTAACTCAGGTATTAGGGATGCATGGGCTCGTGGTCCAGAAGACCCTGTTACCGTGCTGTATATTTAAATTTTAAATTTACAAAGATTTTTTAAAAATGGAATGCAACAAAGGACTACTCAACCTTAGTTGGGGCAGAAACCCAGACTCGACTCCTTTTACTGAACCTGAGTTCCACGGATTAATTGTCCCCCGCTTGGATACTGATTCAGGTCAGCATCAGTTTTGGGTCTCAATCCACATTGCTTGAAAGTGATTGGATCAGTGAGGAGAAAAAGCAGTTAAACTCACCTAACTCCTCACAACTGTTCCTCTGCTCTGTACTCCTCTTCCTGGGCTCTGCAGCTCTCTTCCCTTGCAGAAGCTCACTGAAAATTATATAGTTTTAGTGTGTTAAGTTAGCATTGAATGTAACCAAACTATATGCCAATGATTGAGAATCAGAAGTTTGTAGAAGGATATACCTGTAGCACCACAGAGATCCGAAAGATTTTACATTAATCTGGAGTGGTGTGGCCATAGAGGGATTTGAACATGATGAGAATTTTAAATTGCATCATTTGGTTGTTAGAAATTAAAAATTCATATCACTTTCTATTGGACCTTTAAACATGCAGACAAATTATTTCCAGTTAAACTTTTCAAGTTTATTGGTTTGCTTTTGTTCAGAGGTGTGCAAAAAAAAAACCGTAGTTCACTTGTCGTTATTTTTTTAATTGTAATCAACAAATCACAGGTTTTCAGCCATGTTTTTTGCAGCCACACTCACGATGAATCTTGTACTATATTTCTGTTATACTATCCCCCGAAATGTTATTTTTCAGAAAGACATTTGAATAAATTTTAAAAAATCAATCACTTCCTCAGTCTTCAGAGATTAGTCTCTTCCTCATTCACTGAAATAGTATTTCTGCGGTTTTGAATTTGCCTCCCTTGAAGTTTATGAGGAGAGCCACTGGTTCTGCTATTGTGGACAAGATTAGCTCATTCAGCATAATTCCAGAATCTTGTTATAATTTCAATCAGTCACTCTATAAAATATTTTACTTGACAAAGTGAACAATTTCACATTTTCACACTATGTACTCCATTTATGTACCTATCTATCTCTTTGGAGTCATCTCATGCCCACTTTACATCCTATATTCCTACTTTTGTTTGTGTTAACCTTCATCTAAGTACAAGTTTGGAAAAGATGAGGCTCTAATCCTTATGGCACAACCAATCATTATATTTTACCAACTTGAAAAGGACTTGTTTGTGCTGCTGGTAGCTAGGCAATCGTTTATCCAAAACAACATGTTACCACCTACACTATAAGAATTCGTTTTCTGAAATAACCTTTGATGCTGTTTATGGATATGCTTTCTGAAAACCTGAATGAAGTCCATCCACTTATTTCCCTTTCACAAAACCTTGTTGACTTTGCCTGATCACCTTAAATTTGTCGAAGTACCCATTTCACGGTTCCTTTTATTGTCATGTAATAATCCATTAAAAATGTAACATACATGATATACTTTAACTTTTATCTGCCATAAGATCTTTAATAATAGATTTTTAGAAATATTTAGTGAACTATTTGGTTTCTCATTATTTGCCTTCTGCCTTTAACTGAATGCAAGAATTACATTTGCTTTTCCCCAAAATTGGAAAATTAAAACCAAATAAATATTCTAAAGATGTTGTTTATCAGAGCTCAACTCCATCAATTTGCACAGTACCACTCTCTGGTGATTGTCATTTTTCTCTTCCAATTCCTGTTTTACAAATTCTGGGATGTTATTTGTATTCTCTGAATGTAAATCACCTGTCTAATTCATCTGTCATCTTCACTTATCCATTCTTAATTTCCTAAATGCACTTTTAAAATATAGGGCCATTGCTCACTTTGGTTAACTTTTTATGATTTATCTACAGAAATTCTTGCTTTCAATTTTTTAAATAAACTTCTTGCTAGCTTTATCTTGTAATCTAATTTTTCTTTCTGTTTAGTGTCTGCTGTTGTTTTTAACATCTTATCTAATCTTCTGACCTACAACTTGTTTTGTTCAATTATTTGCAGTTTTTAAATTTGACACAGTCTAACCTTTTTACTTGACATTGAACTTAGAATCTTTTATTCTTGTGGAAATGTATTATGTGTTTTCTGAAGGATTCCATTAAATGTCTGCCACTGCATGTTGACATAACTGATCCCTTAACCTAATTTGTCAGTTCACTTAAAATAGCTCTGTTTTGATGTCTTCATTGTTTACCTTATACAAGTTTAAAATATTTGTCTTGTACCTGTTCTTTCCTCCTTATACTGAATGTAAAATTCATTCATATGGTGATTGTTTTTCCTCAAGTACCTTCATGAAGAGATCATTAATTAATCATAGCTCTTTGCACACTACCAGATCTAATAGAGAAAATTCTCTGATTGTCTGTATATATGATGTTGTAAGAAACTATTCTGAAAATAATCCAATAATTACTTCATTCAGGTTGTCTTTGCTCATCTGACTTTCACTCTGAGTGGAATAAAAACTTCTCGAACAAGCTCCTATCGTTCTTTTATATTTTGACCCTCCAGATGATTAAGTTTGAGGGTCTGTACTCTGCTGCCCCAAGGAATTTATTAATGGCTCCAACATCTTAGTTTCCTGATCCCTGCCAATATTACTGAGACCTTCATTAATTAACTGAGCCACATCTCCACCTTTTTCAAATTTCCTGCACTTTCTTTCTAGCTATCTTGAAAATGTTTACATCCTGCGTTGTCCATTATGCTCTACTGCCATTTTTATACCACTTGAACCAAAATCCAGTTCTACCACATTGGCTTTTGAGCAGTGCATTTTAATTTGTCCTTTGTCAAGACCATACAAAATCTCTTTCTTTGTCTTGCCTATGTCTACTGAAATCTTCCCCTTCCACTGTGAGCGCCCCTCCAGCCCAGAGAAGATATAAACATGGCATCAGGCAGCTAACACAGCCTTCTGGATTCCAACTCTTTGCTGTAGTTTCCAATTACTTTATTGATAGTGTGCAGGGAGATTACTAAAATCATGGGATAGGGCAGCCTACAAAGGTCTGCTTAATCCTGCAACTCCACCGAATCTCTAAATGACCCTGCTCAAAAGATGGTAACAAAATTAAAATGGTGGGATTGGAGAAGATAAGCGGGCATGTAAATTTTTCACGATTCTGTGGATTTCCATGTTTTTTTAAAAATCCAGTTCTGTGTTTTTAAAATCCATCTCCATGATTTATCAGTGCCCTCGTGGCTTGCTCTGACTCCCTCTGCTTCTTCTGTGCAGTGCTACAATGTGTCTCTGCTGACTGCCAGGTTTCCGGCAGTATAGCGGCATCCCCCTCGGTTGCAAAGCATGGCTGACGTGTTGCAAGGCCATGCTGTTTATGCCAGCAACGCTCCCTTGTGTTTTTATCCATATCTCGAAAACCACGTGTGAAGAAACGATTGGGAACGACTAATTGCTTTTATGGCCAGCTGAAGAAAAATCCCTAGTAATAGATGAACATCATTGCAAAATCATGATTATGGATTGGGCAGGGCTCTGCCTGGTGATTGAGGACAGGTTGGGCAGGGGCTCTGCCTTGTGATTGAGGACAGATTGGGCAGGGGCTCTGCTTTGTGATTGAGGACAGATTGGGCAGGGGCTCTGCCTGGGGATTGGGTGCAGATTGGGCAGGGCTTTGCCTGGTGATTGAGGACAGATTAGGCAGGGGTGCTGCCTGGGGATTGGGTGCCGGGTGATAGTTACTACTTGGGAATTGGATGCAAGTTGGGCAAGGGCACTGCTTGGCATGCCAGGTGCTAGTTATGGGTAAGTACTGCTTGGGGTCAGGAGAACCAGGCACTCTGCTTTGAGCATAGGTCAAACAGGTACTGCCTGGTGATGTGGAAGGGGCTTGGAGTCTGGGTACAGATGGTAGTGTCTGTCTGATATACTGTGTTCACTGTAAAAAAAAAAGATTTTATTTAAAATGACAATTTTTAATGGCTTGAAATTGGTAATTTTGTGTACATTTTCAGAAAATTTCCAAATGTGGGGTGCTGATTCCTAATTCCCCCCTTGCAAGGGTGTTGCACCCCCTTGACACCCCCCACCCTCGCTCTATGCCTTCCACAAGTGCTCTGCTCTTTTCCTCTTTTTTTTAAACCTCTCTCGCATGCCTGAGTGAGATGGATGGAAAAAATGGGAAATTAGGGCCCATCTTGTAGCTTTTCCTTTCAGTTTTTGCTCTTCTTTGCACACTCTGGACACAGCACCTAACATTCACTAGTCTCTGGGCTAACTCCACATGATAGAATGGACAAAGAGCTGTTCCAATCAATACTTTCGGTGTGATGGTGGCTATCTTTAAGATAATACCACGATGAATCAAACAGTGCTTTCAACTCCATCTATGTCCTTGTCATTCATGATGGTTCAGCATACTCCCTTTTGCATTGTAAAAGATGTTCCATGTTAAATTGGGTTAAATACAACTTGTGGTTATACATAAATTATAATAACATGGAGAAATCAGGACACTTGTTGCCCAACAGGACTGTGAGGGAAGTTTGAAACAGAATTAATCTTGTATTATTAGGTTGTTTGCCAACCTTCGATCGTCTGTTCAAACTAGATAAAGAAAATTAATTGAGAGGCTATTTAATGGGATTGCATATAGAAGAGAAGCAATAGGCAGTGTCTTTAGGGTTAAATTGATTTAAGACTTGTAATTCAACAGTAGTGCCCAACATAACTTCTTCATACTTTGGTAAAAATGCATTAAATATTTGATTTAGTCCATGTAAATAGCAGCCAAATATTGAATTTGCCATTGATATTGAACTTCTGCATATAACATTGTAATTGTAATTGAGAATGTCCACATAAATCCCTAATAAGCTGATATTTTAAAAATAATTTTCATAAAATATTAGATTTCAGATTTATTGTCAGAGTACATGCATGACATCACATTAACCTGAGATTCCTTTTTCCTGCGGGCACAGCAAAATTATCACTTATAGGTAGTGCAAAAAAAAATACATAGTGTAAAACATGTAAACAAACTAAGAAATATGGTTAACTGTAGACAGATAACAAATGTAAACAAACTGTGCAATACAGAGAGAACAAAAAGAAAATCAATAAAGTGCATAAGTAGGGGTCCTTAAATGAATCTCTGATTGAGTTTGTTGTTGAGCAGTCTGATGGTGGAGGGGTAGCAGCAGTCCGTGAAACCGGTGATACGAATCTTGTGGCATCTATATCACTTTCCTGATGGCAGCAGCGAGAACAGAGCAAGTGCTGGGTGGTGAGGGTCTTTGATGATTGCTGCTGCTCTCCGATAACAATGGTCCCTGTAGATGTACTCAGTAGTGGGGAGGGCTATGTCCACTACCTTTTGGAGGGGTTTACGCTTATGGGTATTGTTGTTTCCATTCCTGCACACTTTCCACCACGCCTCTGTAGAAATTTGCCAGGGTTTCTGATGTCATACAAAACCACCACAAACTCCTGAGGAATTTGAGGCACTGACGTGTTTTCTTCATGATGCCATTGTTGTGTTATGTCCAGGAAAGATCCTCTGAGATAATGACTCCCAAGAACATAAATTTGCTCACCCTCTCCACCTCTAATCCCAATGATCATGGATTGTGTACCTCTAGCTTTCCTTTCCTGAAATCAAGCTCCTTGGTTTTGGTGACATTGAGTGTAAGGTTGTTGTTGGTGCATCATTCCACCAAATTTTTAATCTTCATCCTGTGGGCTGACTCATCCCCTTCCTTTATAAACCCACTACCGTGGTATCGTCAGCAAATTTGTAGATGGTGTTATTGTCGTACTGAGCCCCACAACCATAGGTGTAAAATAAGTAGAGCAGGGGTCTAACAATACACCTATATATTGCTCTTGTATTGATGGAGATTGTGGAGGTTAAGTTCTACCAATCTTCACTGATTGTGGTCTGGAGGTGAGGAAATCCATGATCCAATTACAAATTGGGGTGTTAACTCGCAGGTCTTGGAGTTTGCCGATCAGTTTTGAGGGGTTGATGGTGTTAAATGCCGAACTATAGTCAATAAAGAGCATCCTAATGTATCCATCTTTGCTGTCCAGGTGTTTCAGGGCTTCGTGTAGGCTGTCTTGACCTCTGAAGCTTCTCTTTTTAGGCTCTGTCTGTATGAAGGCAGAAGGAGCACAGCCAGTGATCAGACTTGCCAAAGTGTCTTCTTGGGAAAGAATGGTAGGCCTTCCTTATCTTGGTGCAGAAGTGATCAAGTGTGCTGGTACTTATGGTACAGCAGATTACATGCTGGTGGTAGTTAGGCAGGGTTTTCTTGACATAGGCTTGATGAAAGTCGCCAATTGAGATTTGTAGTGCATCAGGCTGGGGCATCTCTTGTTTACCGACCACATCATGCAGGTCTGCAAGTGCCTGCTTGTAATCAGTATTGGGAGGAATCTAAATTCTGGCGAGAATTGAGAACTCTCGGGGTAGATAGAAGGGTCTGCATTTAATCGAGATTTGCTCTAAGGCACCACCCACTATTAATGAAAAAGCACACACTGCCTTCTCTCCCTTTTCCAGAAAGCAGCTAGGAAGGTGAGTATTCTAACACTTCTGACAAGATCAGCTTGTATGTTTGTCCTTACAAAGTAGTGGTGAACTGCCTACCTTTGTTCTGAGGGTAAATCTTTAGTTCTGCAGACCCTCTGGATGCCGACCCAGCACTGATGATAGAATGATGATATATTTAAGGCAGAACATACATGGCATCTGCCACATGAACATCATGATACTGATTTCACCTCTGAAAATCTAGAAGACCAAAGGAACTCATCATCCACAGCATAATGTAACCAGAAAGTGAAGTATCTTTATTTCAACAAAAAACTCTTGTTATTCATCAGTGCAATAAACTAAATGTGAAGGATTTATTTCACATGTTGATAGCTTTGGGAATGTTTGCATTTTTAACAATTATTCAAATTAACAAAAATTCAACTTGCCTGTACCTGGTTGCCCTGAAGAAGAAGAGGTGTCTTTCTGGGCAGTACTGTCTTCCCATGATTCTATTTGGTAAAAGGTTCATGGATTTAGTCCCAAGAGCAAAGAAGGCTTAATTGTTGATAAGCTATCTTTCTTAATCCTTTGAACTCTGGCCATTTTTAATCTTTCATAGCATATACTCCAGACTGGGTCCATGGGTAAACTACAGTATGAACACCAATACAGACCAGGTGGTGGATGGGTATAAAACTAGTCCCAGAAAAATGGGGACACAGAGTATATGTGCTTGTTGGTCATCCCTGAAAACCAGGACTCTGAGTATAGCGCTTGTTGGTAGTCCCTAAAAACAGGAACAAGGAGTCCAAAGGATTAATGTAAAGCAAACATGATGTGGATGATTAAATGATCATCTGAACAATTTAATTGTGTTTTCAATAGTCCTTTTGGATATTGTATGTTACATTGCTCTTGCTTTTGTATTTACAGCATATCTGCGTCGTGCCACTGTTTATAAACACTTGGGCAACCATCAAGCAGCATCAGATGACTTAAAGAAAGTATTGCAAGCAGAACCAGACAACTCCTTAGCAAAGGTGAGAACAAGGAAATCTTTGTTTTGAAACAGGATTGGAACTTAACCATACTTGACAATAAATAAGATAGCATGTTTAAAGAAATTATGCATAAATTCAAATCAAATTTATGTGGTTAAAAAAAATTAAACTTAATTTCTCTTCGTTACATTGGATTTGGTATCATCAGTATTTTAAAACATTGTTTTGTAAGTAGAAGTGCAAAAAATGTTCTCTCCCATTTTCTGGCAACAGCTTTTGTGGATTTACTAATACTTAATGATACACAGATTCCAATGGTGGGGGGGGTGGCGGTTAAATGATCAATGGAGAACACTGCCTAGATTTAACTGTATGGCAACTTTGACAAATAGGAGAATGCAGTATTTATATTATGCCTTCTTTAATCTGAATAAGATTCTTTTTACTTTGTGGACCAATATACATGCATTTCTTTGTTTGACTAGGTAATGTAAACTATTAGTTTAAGTAAAATATGTGATTTTCAGCATCTGATTCTTTTATCATCTCCTAAAATAAAAGTTTAATTCAATGTGATTAACTATCCTTCCATATATTCACTTCCAGAATTTGCTTCAGGAACTTGAACAGAAGCTGAAAAACTTGCAACCTTGTGTGAAAACAGAGAAAAAAGGGAAAAAGATGGTTATTAAAGAGGTGGAGGACTCTGATGATGAAGGTGAAAGAAAATATGTAGATAGAAATAAAGGTGAGAATGCCATTATATTTATCTAAACTTAGTCTCGTTGATGTTCACCATTTTCCTAATAAAAAAACAATGCTAGAGAAACTTAGCAGGTCCAACAGCGTACTTTATATTCCGAAGATAAAGATACGTAACGAACGTTTCAGATTTGAGCCCTTCATCATGGAATGAGCAAAATGTAGGCAGGTGCCAGAACAAAATGGTGGCAGGAAAGGGCAGGGGGAGGAGCACAAGCCCACAGGCAGGAGGTAATGGGTGGAAAAGGGAGGAAAGGCACATCAGCAAAAAGGGGGAGGTGGATGACTCTGAATGGAGAGGGAAGGAGGTAGAGAACTGGAAAAAAGAAAGCAGAGGGATAGGGAAGAGAGGGAGAATGAGGAGAGGACTAGCAGTAACTGGAGAAGTCAGTGTTCATACTATCTAATTGCAAGATGCCCAGAAGGAATATTAGGTATTGCTCCTCCAGTTTACAGATGGCTTTGGTTTGGCAGTGCATGAGGCCATGGACGGAGATGACAGCGCGGAAGTTGGGCGCAGAATTGAAATGGTTGGCCACTGGGAGGTCCTTGTCATTGATGCGAAGAGAGTGAAGGTGTTTAGCAAAGCGATGTCCTAGTCTGCGTCCAATCTCTCTGATGTAGAGAACAGACATGTCAGCAAGGGAGCGGGCTGCAGAATTGAAATGGATGGCAACTGGGAAATCCCTATCATTGATGCAGAAAGAGAAGGGGCTCAGCGAAGCGATCTCCCATATTGTACAGTCTCTCCTCTCTTCACCATTTTCTACACACACACACACACACACACACACACACACACACACACACAGTAAGAGGAGTGAAACACAAAAGTCTGCAGATGTTGGAGTTTGTTGTAAAAACACAGATGCTGGAGGAGCTTGACTGGTCATGCAGCATCCATAGGAAATAAAGATATATAACCAACATTTCAGGCCTAAGTTGAAGAAGGGCTCAGGGTCAAAACGTTGGTTATATATCTTTACCGCATATGGAGTTCCTCCAGCATTTCTGTGTTTTTATTTGAAGTAATAGAAGATTTTTCCAAGTTGATGTACAGTCATAAAAGCCATAGCAAAAAAAAAATTCAAGGAACATAAAAGGAATAAGAAAAAGAAGTGTCAAGGCATCTGGATATCTGAGTGAAGAGGAAATGAGGAGGGGTGGGAGTGACAGGAAGTTGGTAGCGATTTAGAAGTGAGTTCATTGACAGGAAGGGAGGGAACAGATTTTCAGCAGTTAGTTTAAGTAGGGTGTATAATGGGGCTGGGAGAGGATTGTTGTAAGAGAAAACATTAATGGGTTAACAGGAGTTAAAATTTGATAAGAATGATGATACATCTTGAAGAAAGATTGTTGAACTGAAATGTTAACTTTTATATCTCCTCAAACAGTGCGTGATCCAATTAAATATCCTATTCTGTTTAATTCACCTCCAGATGGTGGCACTGTTACTACTAAAAGCATATCGCAGGAACTTCTCAGTTCATATTGTACCCTATTAGACCTGATTAATTAAGGAAAACATAACCAAGAGAGAGGCTTCTTTCAACTACCTGGTAAATGAAAGTAAATAATAGACCAGGGGTTCCCAACCTTTTTGTTCCTCTGACCCCTTGGGCATTTTTATAGGTTCCCGTGCACCCCTAAAAATTCTTCTTTCTTTCTTTGGCTTGGCTTCGCGGACGAAGATTTATGGAGGGGTATGTCCACGTCTGCTGCAGGCTCGTTGGTGACTGACAAGTCCGATGCGGGACAGGCAGGCATGGTTGCAGCGGTTGCAAGGGAAAATTGGTTGGTTGGGGTTGGGTGTTGGGTTTTTCCTCCTTTGTCTTTTGTCAGTGAGGTGGGCTCTGCGGTCTTCTTCAAAGGAGGTTGCTGTCCACCGTACTGTGAGGTGCCAAGATGCACGGTTGGAGGCGAGTTCAGCCCAGTGATGGTGGTCAATGTGGCAGGCACCAAGAGATTTCTTTAAGCAGTCCTTGTACCTCTTCTTTGGTGCACCTCTGTCTCGGTGGCCAGTGGAGAGCTCGCCATATAACACGATTTTGGGAAGGCGATGGTCCTCCATTCTGGAGATGTGACCCACCCAGCGCAGTTGGGTCTTCAGCAGCATGGATTCAATGCTTGCGGACTCTGCCAGCTCGAATACTTCGATGTTGGTGATGAAGTCATTCCAATGAATGTTGAGGATAGAGCGGAGACAGCGCTGATGAAAGCATTCTAGGAGCCGTAGGTGATGCCGGTAGAGGTCCCAGGATTCGGAGCCGAACAGGAGCGTGGGTATGACAACAGCTCTGTACACGTTGATCTTTGTGTATTTCTTCAGGTGTTGTTTTTCCAGACTCTTTTGTGTAGTCTTTCAAAGGCACTATTTGCCTTGGCGAGTTGTTGTCTATCTCTTTGTCGATCATTGCATCAGATGAAATGGTGCAGCCGAGGTAGGTAAACTAGTTGACCGTTTTGTGTTCTGTGTGCCCAATGGAGATGTTGGGGGGGCTGGTAGTCATGGTGGGGAGCTGGCTGATGGAGGACCTCAGTTTTCTTCAGGCTGACTTCCAGGCCAAACATTTTGGCAGTTTCTGCAAAACAGGACGTCATGCGCTGGAGAGCTGGCTCTGAATGGGCAACTAAAGCGGCATCGTCTGCAAAGAGTAGTTCACAGACAAGTTGCTCTTGTGTCTTGGTGTGAGCTTGCAGGCTCCTCAGATTGAAGAGACTGCCATCCGTGCGGTACCAGATGTAAACAGCGTCTTCATTGTTGAGGTCTTTCATGGCTTGTTTCAGCATCATGCTGAAGAAGATAGTAAAAATTCCTAAATCTCTAAAAATTAAGGATAAAAAAAACATGACATTGTGCAATCTGACTGCAGATTACAACACCATGTATTTTACAGTAGTGGTTATTCTCTCAGACCCAATGTACCCCCTGAAAAGTGCAAATGTGCCACTGGGGGTACATGTATCCCAGGTTGGGTACCCCTATTATAGACAATGAAATATTTTTGAAAATGCATCTATTTAATTCTTTGTAGAATGAGTTTTCAGAGGAAATGGTTGAAGCTTGTAAAGTGGCAACATTAAAAGAAAATTTACCTAAACAGAAAAGGTTCAGAACGATGTGGGACAAATGCAGACAACTGGAAACAGCTTTGTAAAAAATATGGTTGGCATAGAAAAGTGGGGCCAAAAGGCCATGCTCCCAACTTAAGATCTATATTCTCTATGGATGATCTCCATACGGCTTTTCCTTTATGAACCTATATCACAGCTTGCTAATTTTACAGATCATACGCTGTGAATATAACATTTAGCTTTGGCTCTGTAGAGCCTTTCAACTTTGATCTATAAATTAGGAATTCAATCTTAACATGAGTATTCCAACATTTAATCATGGCCCTGAAAGAAGCCAGGGGAATATGAACAAGGTCCGAAATGTCTATTTTTCATCAGTTTTCAGGAGGAAAGTTAAGGATAGGTGTACTATGATTCTGGAACAAAGGCTTATCAGGAAGGTGGAAGTGCTAAGAACATTGGTGGGGATAAGATTCCAAGGGATCTAACTCATGATTCTAACAGAAGTAAGGGAGGAGTGATTTTTTTCATCTTTATTACCCATGGATGTGCTATCAGAGAACTGATGCTGTTTAATGTTGTCCCTTGGAGCAAATAGAGTGGTTGGGAAAAGTATGGAAGCTCGTGCCTGCAAGATCATTTCAAAAATGTATTAGAGGTGGCCCGCCCTGCAGCGAGAGCCGATGCTGTTTTTTGGTAATGTCACCCCCACCATCCTCCCCCTTCATTGCACATCCTTCCCCATTGTAACACAAGAAATTGTAACACGAGAAGTCTGTCGATGTCATCAGACGGCAAGCCAGTTGGAAGGCTCCCCGCACAACCAGTCCCTTCTCCCACCTGTCGAGCGGTGCAGCGGATGGGCAAGCGCCTGTGATTTCCTGTCAGCGTGACGAACGTGGCAGGCTGCGCACGGCCCCCGGGCAGCGCGAGCCGCGTGCGACTGGCACCGGACGGCCCATCCACAGCGCGAGCGCACTTCTCCCAGTCGCCACGGCCTTCAGCACTTGCACCCGCGCGGACCCCAGGGACGGCTGGTTCGGCCCTGCACGTGAAGAGAGAGATGGTGGCTGTCCGCAAAGGCTGAGCGGCAGCGCGCTGGGCCTGAGTGGGTGGGTAAGCAGGGGTGGGCAGAGGGTGTAGGTGAGGAGTAATGGGCAGGGGAAGTTATGGTGGTACGAGGGGCAGTTAGAGGGAGGGATGAGTAGAAGGAGAGGTGGATAGGGAAGAGGTAAAAGGGAAGGGGCAGGGCAAGTAGGGGAGGGGTGATTAGAGGGTGAGAGACGGGTAGAGGGTGGAACAGGTTGAGGGGAGAGGCAATAGAGGGGCATGTATAGGATGGGGTGGGTAGAGGCAGAGCGAGTGGAGTGAGGGGTGAGTAGAGGTTGGGTAAAGGACTGGTCAGGTAGAGGGATGGTGGGTCGAGGGTGAATAGAGGCCTAGAGCCTGAGGAGTGAGCAGGAAATACTGAGTCCTGATGCAGGCCAAAATGGACATAGCCTGTGAATGTTGACTACATCTCCACAGGGACCAAATAGGTTTCCCTCAGGTCAAGCAAAGGGTGAACTTGAGCTACCTACTCCTGACCTGTAACATTATCCTCCTAAAGTTATATCGTAAAGTTTAACATTACATATGTTGAAAGAAGAGAAAACATGCAGATGTTGTTGAAAATTTTCAATAAATATTTAGTTCGGCCCTCGACTTAGTCCAAGTTTTTAATTTTGGCCCTCCGTGAATTTGAGTTTGACACCCCTGGATTAGAGGATTCAATATACTGTAGTTTTGTGCAAGGAAGGTCATGTTTCATAAACCCAACATGGTTTACATTGACTTCACTAAGGTTACTGACAAGGTCCTGTATGATAAGCTAGTCCAGAGGTTAAGGTACAAGGGATCTGAGGCCTGTTGATAAACTGGATCCAAAATTGGCTTAGTGACAGGAGGCCAGGGTATGGTGGCTGGGAGCTTTTCTGACTGGAAATCTGTAATGTGGAGTACTGCTGTGATTGACTTTTGTTGTTTGTAATAAATATAAATGCCTTGAGTGACAATATAGATTTAATGATTAGTAAAAATTGCATGGGACACAAAAATTGATGGAGATGTCTATAGCAAGGAAGCTGCCTCAGGATACAGTGGGATGTAGATCAGCCAGACAGTTGGTTGGATAAGTAAAAGATTGCAGATAGGTGAGGTAATGCACTTTCAGAGGTCAAAATCTGGTATGACATATAGAATTAATAGCAGGAACATTCGGAGCATTGACATTCAGAGATATGGTAAGGGATCAGGACTATTGCAGATCACTATTGCTAATTAAGTACAATGACACCTCCTTTCCAGACAGACTGAACACCTTCTATGCATGGTATGATGAAAAGAACAGAATGATGCCAAATAAAGCTCTGTGTCCTCCTGATGAACAGGCCCCTTGCATAGCCGTGGCCAAGGTGATAAGAATCCTATCCAAGGTGAACCCACATAAGGCAGTGGGACCAGCTGAGGGTGTAGGTTAATTGGGGGTGTGGGTGTAGGTATTTGTAAGCCGAAATAGCCTGTTATCACCCTGCATGTCTAAATTTAAAGAGGGCGGCATGGTTGGAATAGCGCACCAGGGTTCAAATCCTGCACTGCCCATAAGGAGTTTGTACGTTCTGTCCGTGTCTGCATGGGTTTTCTCTGGGGGGCTCTGGTTTCCTCCCATCCTTCAAAAACATACTGGGGGGTGTAGGTTAATGGGGTGTAAGTTGGGTGGTACAGATTTGTGGGCCGAAATGGCCTGTTACCATATAACCATATAATAATTACAGCATGGAAACAGGCCACCTCGTCCCTTCTAGTCCACACCGAACCAAGTACTCTCCTCTAGTCCCACCTACCTGCACCCTGCCCAGGCCCTCAATTCCCCTCCCACTTTCTCAATTGATCAATATCATGTTGTAATCTCAGACAATTATCTTCACTATCCATTATACCACCAAGTCAACTGCAAACTTAATAATCATGCCATTTTAATTCTCATCCAACTCATTAATACAGAGTATGAAGAACCCATAGGACCCAGCATTGATTACTGCATAGTTAGTTGCTTAGTGTATTCAGTACAGAGATTGATATATTTTTTGGTAGTAATAGAATTAAAGGATATGAAAGAAACTGGCCCTGAACCAAGATCAATTATGATCTTACTGAATGATAGAGCATGGGACTGAATTGCATACTCTTTGTTTTTATGGCTCAGACTGCTGCAGGCTTGCAATATATAACTGTAGTCCAGCATGGTTGGATGCAGAACAGAAATTAGTGAGGATGGTGCCTGGGGAAAGGATGTCCAGGCAGGGGTGCCTATGGAACAGGGAAAGGGGAGCAGGGAGAAGGTGCTCAGGAAACTGGGGGAAGAGTTTGGGAGGATCAAGGAGAGGGTAGCAGAGGTGTTTGGGGTACAGGAAATACGAAGAAGGAGCAGGTGGCCATGTAAAGGAAGCCTTGAGATTGAGAGGGTGATCGTGGAGCAGGGAGAGATGAGATGGGAAAGGATGGCTGTGGAGTGGGATCTGGAAATGGGTGCCCAGGCAGCATTGAAACAGGGCTTAGCAAGTGTTTAGTCGCAATCGCTTTCAACTTCTGGCTGATCTAATTTCTGGCCACATATATTCATTGAAGAAAATCCAAAATGTTGATGTATAATATTTTGATTTACTTTTTGAGTACAGTGAATTCAGTTACATTCACGATTTTATAAATTTATTCTTCAGTGAAGCTTTTTTATTCCTCTTTTACCATCTGCATTCAACACCAACTGAAAATATTTTTTACAGAAATAAAACTTCTGCAAAATTTAATTACTAAATAATACATTGGCAGAAAAGCTTGTAGTGTTTGTCAAAGCAATTAATTGCTTCCTTGGGTGTATTGGTGGTTCTTTTGCAATGTATTTGGTTGATTCACCAGATTTAAAGCAAATAGTTATCTGCCTGCATTGACAAAGAGGTAAGTACTGTTTTTGCATTTCATTAAAATAAACCACATTAATGATCTCCTTTTGCAGAAGAAGTGAATGTGATCTTTGCTGAAGGTGTCCTACTTTTGACATTATTTTCATTCTGAATTCCATGCTGTTGCCCCACTAAGCCTTTGATGCATTTTTTCAACTTCCCCTTTTTAAAGTCTGCAGTAGTTCTTTCCACTGATGCAATCTTGCCAGTAATATGTGAACTTCCTTCTAGATCCTAGTACACTATTGGTTACAGAGACATCAAAGACAAATGCTGTCATGGGAAATGCACAGACAAAACATTTGCCTGATGGAAAAAGTCAAATTAAAGAGAAGAAAAGAGGCAAAACAGCAGAACAAGAAAACACTAAAAAAGGTTCTGGTGGCAATTTAGCAGCATTGAAGAAAACACTGCAAAGTAAATATGGGCAAGAAATTAAAAGTGAAAATGTCAAGAATGTTACAGTTTCAGTGACAGGAGGGCAGGAGACTGCAAGAATGGACTCCAGCCAGATTCATCCTCCTGGATCAAGTTCAGAGACAGAGAAGGTGGGAAACAGTCCACTCCCCCTGGCCCCTCCTGTATCAAAGCTCAAGAGTGATGGAAATGAGCTGTTTAAGAATGGACAGTTTGGAGATGCAGTGCTGAAATACACTGAAGCTATCAGAGAGCTCTCTGAATCAGGTATGAGAGCAGCTTTTTAATATATTGATCAATGCACACTGCAGAATTTTATGCTGGAAATGTGTCCATGCTCGATATAATGATATGAATTTGTTTTAATGTACTCTTTTTCACACACTATCTAAATTCAATTAATGTTTTCCAATGTTAGATTTGATCAATATTGCCATTAAGGCAAATCATAATTTATTTGTAGAGCTTTTGTTTCTCATTATTGCCAATGTGTTCTCTCTAAACAAATTAAAAGCAGCATATCGCTAAGAGGAAGTACAATAAAATATAGTTCTTGTAAGACTTGTAAGCCCATTGGTCTAGCCTTTGGCGCTTTGACAGACATGTGTTATTTTTTTGTTTCTCTAGCAATGTGACATCAGTACCCTAAATTCTTTTTTAAAAAAAATGAAGCAGTTAAATGCTAAAGAATTGACCCAAGTTTAATATCCTGTACTTTGTGGTAAGGGGCAAGAAGCCATGTCTTCCCCAGGTTAAAAAAGGAAACAATTAAATGAGGTCCTGACTGCCAGCTAATGGTCTTCTTGCTAAACTGTCTCCTCATGGAAATTTAATGAAGACAGATTTAGCTATGGTACTCAACTCACCCACCCCCATCATGGAGAACTCATTATGATTAATTGACATTAGGTTGGAGGCTAACAGTACTTTTGCATTCTTATCTCTGTGAGTCAGCAGGAATAGAAAGAAAACCTTGGTGGGTATGCAGACTTGAAACCATGCTTACCCAGGATTTGTCATAAAATCAGGTGAATGAAGTCCAGTATCGTATTTACTAAGTACAGCCATTTACTCATTAATGCAAGATAATAATTCTGTGTAGTTGGGTATCTCAGTAATGCTTGTTTCCTTTAGCACACATAATGAAGTGCAATTTTTTTAAGCAATGTGTACAGTAGAGGTCAAACTGCCTTCAGGAGTGTGAATCCAAGGAAAGCAGCCAGCCTGGATGGAGTACCTGGCCAAGTATTAAAAATCTGTGCTGACCAACTTACCATGGATATCTTTAATATCTCACTCCAGCAGGGTGTGGTACCCACCTGTTTCATACCCACCTGTGTCTAAGAAGAGTGTAGTAACCTGCCTTAATGACTATCAGCCAGTAGCACTTACATCAACAGTAATGAAGTGTTTTGAAAGGCTGGTGTTGAAGCAGATCAGCTCCTAACTGAGAGGTGACATGGCTACGCCCCAGTTTACTTATCATAGCAACCTCATTGGCTCTACACAAAGCCCTGGAACACCTGGACAGTAAAGATGCATTCATCAGGATGCACTTTATTGACTACAGTTTGGCATTTAATATCATTATCTCCTCAAAACTGATCAGCAAACTCCAAAACCTGGAACACACTGTGTAACTGGATCATGGATTTCTGCACCTCCAGTCCACAATCAGTGAGGATTGGCAAGAGCATCTCCTCCACAATCTCCATCAGTACCAGAGTACCACAGGGCAGCGTTCTTAATCCCCCCCCCCCGCTCTACTAACTTTACACCCACGACTGTGTGGCTCGGCATGACAATAGCACTGTTTACAAATTTGCCGACGATACCATTGAAGTGGGTTGTATAAAGAAAGGTGATGAGTCAATGTACAGGAGGAAGATTGAAAACTTGGTTGAATGGTGCACCAACAACAACCTTGTACTTAATGTCACTAAAACTAAGGAACTGGTTGTTGACCAGGAAGGGAAAGCCAGAGGTAAACAATCCAGTGATCATTGGGGGATACGGAGATGGAGATGGTGAGCAAATTTAAGTTCTTAGGAGTCACTCTCTCGAAGGATGAAAGCATGCCAGCACCTCTACTTCCTCAGGAGCTTGCGGAAGTTTGGTTTGACACCAGAAACCCTGGCAAATTTCTGCAAATGTGTGGTGGAAAATGTGCTGACTGGCTGCATCACGGTCTGGTATACCCTGAGCGTAAAGCCCTGCAAAAGTAGTGGACATAGCCCAGGACATGACAGGCAAAACTCTCCCCACTATCGAGAACATCTACAAGGAACGCTGCTGTCGGAGGGCAGCAGCAATCATTAAGGATTAACATCATCCAGCACATGCTCTGTTCTCACTGCTCCCAAAAGGAAAGGGATATAGTTGCCACAAGACTTGCACCACCAGGTTCAAGAACAGCTGCTACACCTCCGCCATCAAACTCCTCAACAACTAACATAATCAGGGACTCATTTAAGGACTCTTACTTGTGCACTTTATTGATTTTTTAAAATTATTCCCTCTGTATAGCACAGTCAGTTTGTTTACATTTGTTATCTGTTTATAGATCTTTATTTGTTTAAATATATACGTTGTGTTCAGCTTTTTTGCACTACCAATTAAGTAGTAATTCTTCCTTGCCTGCAGGAAAAGGTGGTATGTGATGTCATGATGTCAATAAATCTGAAGTCCAAAAATCCAGATTCCAGACCGAGAATCCAGACTTGTTGAAAACTCTCAAACTTTTAGAATTTTGTGTGCGTAAGTGCCACAGATGCAGAGCAGCAACAAGCGACCATGCAGTTGCCATTTTGAAATGAGCAATCAAACTGACAATACTATAATTTTTGTGTCCTTCTTGTTCAATTTATCATATATAGCATACATATTTACAAACCCATAATAATGGATCCTAAAGTAGATAAACCGTGGTGTGAAGAGAAAGAAGGGCAAGTTGAAAATAAGTGACAAACTTGAAATATTTAAAAAAGTAGAATCTGGTATGGGAATACTGCTCTAATAATTTCAAACACTACACTCATTTATTGTAGTGAAAAATTTTATGTTTACATTTTTGTCGTGTTGATTTTATTTTTCTTTAAAACTCCTTGTTTTGATCAATGAAGCATGCTGTATTTGCTAATGAATGAATGATCAAAATTTACCTGTTCATCTCTTCTTTGTTCTTTCTTAAATTTGAATTTTAAAAGTACTGCCCAAGAATCTGGAAAATCCAAAGATCCATACTGACCCAATCTCCGAACAATTCAGGTCTTTGGACTTCTACTGTACTTTAAAACCCAACCAAAGTGGAATAGAGTGAGGTTTGCAAGAGCAGTTACTTTTGACATGCAGGCAATGTTTTGTACCTATCTGTTAGATGGCAAATGGATTACCATTCACCTTTCTCAAATGTGCAAAAGGTCCCTAAAATAGACCAAAATAATTTTGACAACATTTTTTTTTGCTTATCCTCTTTCTGATATGTTTTTAAAAAATCATTAAAATTTGGTTATTGTGGGTTTTATTTCCTCACCATCTAAATTAAATAAATAGCCTTAATTGGTATTTTATAAATGGCCATAGGTCAAGAAATCCCCAGGTTCACTCTTCGAGTCTGTGCTAGACACCACTGAGCATGCTGTGAATGGGTAAGAGAGAGGTTTCTCAATGACCCTTTGGTTTCTTTTGCTGAAATTTTCCATTCAAAATTGAATGAAAGCAGGTCCAAGTTCATTGATAATGTCAAAACAAGTTAATTGAAATGAATATGAAACAAGCAAAGTCACTATCTTCACTAAAAGAGAAACAAATGGAAGGAAGTGCTATATTTGTGCTTTTCTCATCAGGGGTAGATTGCCCGAAAGAACTAAGCATCTTGCACTCAAATCGAGCAGCATGCTACTTGAAGGATGGAAATTGCAATGAGTGCATAAAGGATTGTACAAGGTGAGTGTAATGCTCTTTATGATAGCTTTTGTTTGTCATAGAATTGAAACATTTTCACAACAAGGCAGCAATTAGGAATATTGAGCAGCTTATTTTCTGACAGCATTTTAAAATATAGCATTTTAATCATAATTTGGCATTGGTGCTTCTTTTGTTGTTTCACAACATCTTTGAATGGTCGTATAGAACGTGTATTCCCTTTATATTTGAATGGTCCAATAGAAAATACTTTCTAACCGCTGATAAAACCTCCACGCCATCCCCAAGCTTACTTTAAGGGAATGAAGTTTCAATCTCACGCATCTGTTATTAAGGCATGGCTCAAGAGACTTAAGATCAACTTTCATTAAAGCTACTTCATCTTAGGCATTTGGTCCAAGAACTTTAAATATAGTTCAGTGGTATAGTTGAAATATTTGTTAATTTTAAAAGCATGCTGTCGATTATGCGAAGCATTGCAAATATATCTTATTTATTCAAGGGATGTAGATTCCTTGGGCTGAGCCCATCCTAATTGCCTTTTGAACCACTGCAGACCTTGAGATGTAAGTATACTCTGAATGTTGTCAGGGTCAAGAGTTTCAGGATTTTGACTCCGTGAAGGATGAGCAATACATTTTTCAAGTTTGGATGGTATGTTGCTTGGAAGACAGTTTCTAGATGCTTGTGTTTCCATGCTTTTGAGGTCATTCTCCTTACTGGTAGTGGTCGTAGGTTTGGAAAGTGCTGTCTAAGGAACCTTAGTGAGTTGCTGCAGTACGTCCTGTAGATAGTACAAACTTCTGGAACTGTGCTTTGGTGGTGAAGTGAGTGAATGATTGTAAATGGGTTGCTTATTAAGTGGCCTGTTATGTTCTCTATAATCTCAGGCTTCTTGAGGGTTGTTGTAGCTACACCATCCAAGCATGTTGGAAGAGTATTCAATCACACTCCTGATTTGAGCCTTGTAGATGGTTGACAAACTTTGGGGATGAGGAGGTGAGTTACTTTACACAGGATGTCTCACCTGCTCTTTAGCAACATTGTGTATTTTGCTCTTTCAGTTCGGTTTCTAGTCAATGGTAACCCCCATGGTGGGTGATTCCGTGCTGGTGATGACATTGCATTTTGGGGATGTGCAGGAAATAGAGGAGATATGTGTAAGGGCTGAATTTGTCTTGCCCATCTGCCCTGGCCCCTTTCCCTAACCCCCAGATGTAACAAGGACATGGTTCCCCTCATCCTTACCTACCACACCAACATCCTCTGCATCCAATATATTATTCTTTGCCCTTTACACCACCTACAATGGGATCCTACCTCCAGATACATCTTCCCCTCCCCTCTCTGCTTTCTGCAGGATCCACTCCCTCCACGATTCTCTCATCCACTCATCCCTACCCACCAATCTCCCCCTTGGTACCTAGTGACTGCAAGAGGTGCTACACTTGCATTTGCACCTCCCACTTTCACTGCTATTTGGAGCCCCAAACAGTCCTTCTAAGGATTCACTTGTGAATCTATAGATATAATTTATTGCATCTGGTGTTCCTGGTGCAGTCTCCTCTACATTGGGGAGAATGAACACAGACTGGGAATTTGTTTTGTTCAGCACCTTCGCTCTGTCTGTTGCAACAACAAAGACATCCCAGTGGGCATCCATTTTAATTGGACACAGCATTGCCACACTGTTATATCTGTCCATCCTCTTGCACTGCCAATTTGAGGCCGCTCATAAATTGGAGGAATAACACCTTTAATACCATCTAAACAGTCTCCAACTAGATGGAATCGCTATTATAACCATATAACAATTACAGCACAGAAACAGGCCAATTTGGCCCTTCTAGTCCGCACTGATCCAAGTACCCTCCCTAATCCCACTATGAATCGCAAAAAGTTAGGTTGCAGATGCAGCAGATTATTAAGAAGGCAAATGGAATGTTGGCCTTCATCCCTAGAGGAATTGAATTCAGGAGTAGGGAGGTAATGTTGCAACTGTATAAGGTACTGGTGAGACCAAACCTGGAGTACTGTGTCCAGTTCTGGTCTCCATATTTGAGGAAGGATATACTGGCTTTGGAGACAGTCCAGAGGAGGTTTACTAGGTTGATCCCTGGGATGAAGGGGTTGACTTATGATGAAAGATTAAATCATCTAGAATTGTATTTGCTCGAGTTCAGAAGAATGAGAGGAGATCTTATAGAAACATATAGGATTATGAAGGGTACGGATAGGATAGATGTAGGAAGGTTTTTTGAGCTGGCCGGGGAAACTAAAATGAGAGGACACAGTCTCAAGATTCGGGAGAGTAGATTTAGGACAGAGATGAGGAAAAATAGTTTTTCCCAGAGAGTAATGAATGTTTGGAATTCTCTAACCAGGGAAGTGGTTGAGGCTGCCTCATTAAACATATTTAAAATTCGGTTAGATAAAATTTTACATGATAGAGGAATTAGGGGATATGGGGAGAAGGCAGGTAGATGGAGTTAGGTCATAAATTAGATCAGCCATGATCATAATGAATGGCAGAGCAGGCTCAATGGGCCATTTTTGGCCTACTCCTGTTGCTATTTACCAGCACTCTGCCCATATCCCTCCATCTCCCTCCTATACATATAATTATCCAACTCTTTCTTAAATGACAAAATTGACCTTGCCTCCATCACATTTCCCGGAAGCCCATTCCACACAGTAACCACTCTGAGTAAAGAAGTTCCCCCTCATGTTACTCCTAAACCTTTGCCCATCAACTCTCAACCCATGACCTCTTGTATCCATCTCTCCTACTCTCAATGGGAAAAGCCTTTCCACATCAACACTATCTATCCCTCTAATTATCTTAAACACCTCTATCAAATCCCCTCTCAGCCTTCTACGTTCCAAGAATAAAGACCTAATTTGCTCATTCTTTCCTTGTATTCCAAATGTTGAAACCTAGGCAACATTTTTGTAAATCTTCTCTGCACTCTCTCTATCTTGTTAATATCCTTCCTATAAATCGGTGACCAGAACTGCACACAGTACTCTAAATTTAGCCTCACCAATGCCTTGTACAACTTCATCATTACTTCCCAACTCCTATATTCTCTGCACATATAGGCAAGTATACTAAAGGCCTTCTTCATCACCCGATCCACATGCGCTCCTACCTTCAGGGAACAATGCACCATTATTCCTAGATCTTTCTGCTCCACTGCATTCTTCAATGCCCTCCCATTTACCACATGTCTTGCTTTGATTATTCTTTCAAAAATGAAGCACCTCATGCTTATCAGCATTAAACTTCATCTGACATCTAAGACCCTCTGTTTAAAACCCTCTGCAATCTTTGAAAACCCTCTTCATCATCCACAATTCCCCCTATTTTACTATCCTCTGCATATTTACTGCCCTATCCTTCAGATCATTAATATATATGACAAACAGCAATGGTCCCAATACTGAACCCTGAGGTACATCGCTTGTCACCGGCCTCCATCCTGACAAACAATTATCTACTACTACTCTCTGGCACCTTCCTTCCAGCCACTGTTGAATCCATTTGACTACCTCCAAATTAATACCCAAGGATTTAGCCTTCCTAACTAACCTCCCATGCGGAACCTTATCAAAGACCTTTCTGAAGTCCATATAGAACCACATGTGCAACACGCCAATCCTCCAGCACTATACCCGTCTCTAATGACATTTGAAAAATCACTGCCAGAGCCTCCACTATTTCCTCACTAACTTCTCTCAAGGTCCTGGGGAAAATCCTGTCAGGGCCTGGAGACTTATTCTCCTTTATATGTTTTAAAAGCTCCAGTACTACCTCTTTCTTAAACACTATAGTCTCCATATATACCCCCTTTGCTTCCTTTACCCTGCAGAGTTCAATATCCTTCTCCTCAGTAAATACTGAAGAAAATAAATTGTTCAAGACCTCCCCCATCTCTTTTGGCTCCACACACATTTGTCCTTTCTGATTCTCTATTGGACCAATTTTATCTCTCACTTTCCTTTTGCTATTTACATATTTGTAGAAACCAAACCCTTTGGATTTATTTTCACCCGCTTGCTATAGCCAACTCATACCTCCTTTTAGCTTTTCTAATTTCTTTTCTTTTTACATTCAATATAGTACCCAAACATCTCCTTTTTTCCCTGTTTTTTATATTTATTGTAGTACTCCCTCTTGATCCCCAATTTCCATTAGCCTCTTTCCCTGGCCTCTCACTTTCCCAAACCCTCTTTCTCCTTTCCTCCATTTCCCCAACCCTTCTGTCCTCTGTCCTCTCCCTCTACCCTCCCACCTGTAGCCACCTAATACCTCTTACTTTTTAGCCTCTGCCCCTCCCCCTGACCTTCCATTCTCTCCTTTTATCAGGTGTCGAAGTGTTTTTCCACATTGCCAATGAAAGGCTCAGGCCAAAACATTGTCTTCTACTTCCTCTGGATTCTGAGTAACTGTTGAGCTTCTCCAGCCCTTTTGCCTTTTGCAGGTCTCTTAAATATTTAACATTCTAATTATTTAATAAGAGGTACTACTCTTTAGAATTACTTGCATTTTTGCCTAACAATACAAAGAGCATAGCAAGAATGAAGATAAAAATTATATCTTCAGGTCAAACTAAATGAAACAGTAGTTTAATTTGATGTTAACATAGATGTTGTCAAAATGTAAATACAGCAAACTTTGTTTCAGCCACATATCACAAATTTCAAAGAAATATCTCAGACCACAAAGCGAATGAGCATAAATGCATATTTTCTTAGCAAGTATTTACTATGATGCATTTGCCTTTTAATTTGAAAATTTAATTTCATCAGTGATTGCTAAGACCATTGGCATGCATAACCAGATATTATCCTGTTCACATTCCAAAACCTGGTCTTGAAGCTGCTTTCCTTTGTTTTAAAATGGAGGTGCTTTCCTCTTTTAGCCAGGAGTGGGTGTCCCAATTTATCTAATCAATCACTGCATTTGCTGGTATTTCTCTGGTATAGAAACGGACACACTTTCAGCATTATATACCATTTTATAAGGTACCCAACAATAATTAGTAATTAGTATGCAGCAAGGGAATGGAAAGAAATTTTTACCAAATCTGCAGAAAGGAGTCTGAGAAACATACTCAGCAATGTGTAAAAGATATAATAATATGTGAAAATAATAAAAAAGAAAGTGATCTAAAATACAAAACAATTTTGATATTAAAGAAAAAAATTAATAATTTAGGAGACAATGCTATTACCGTGATACCGAGATGTTATTTAACTTCAATCGTAAGCATTCCATACAACATTTATGGATGATGACGGTCTCTCCAAACTGTGATGCTACCGAAACAGTCTAAGCGGAGTGCCGTGCTCAATTTTTAAAGGATGAAGATTGGACATTAGCGCAGTAGAGACGGAAAGCTGAGAAGAAACGCAAAGTAAGGTGAAGGTGTGGAAGAAGCGGCGCGGCCTGGTCTGGTCTGCTGTTGTTGGGCTTCTGCTGTGAGGACGAGGCTTCCAGATGTCGGGGTGGTGCCGGTGGGCAAGGTGGAGACACTGGCAGGTCTGCAGAGCTGCTGTCGGGGTGTCCAGAGAGGGCAGAGTTTGCCTGGCTGGTTATTCTGTGGAGATGGTGTCCGGGAGCCTGGAGTGTTGTGTACCTGGCCTGGAGGATCAAGAGGCTATGCCATCTTGGAGCTTGGGGCCCTGCGGTGGATGGTGGGGTCAGAAAAGAGGCCATGGGGGTCTTTCTACCATAGCTGCTGAAGCTAACGAGCCTGTATGGACTTGTGGACTGTGTAGCGTTTCTTCTTTTCAAGTCAGATTTTTTAAAATCTGTGTCTGAAATATGATAATCTCCACTGTGTTTATTGTTTAGTTTTACATCTTTTACTGTATTATTAGCACTTTTTTTTGGCTCATTGTGTCCTATTGTGAAGGTGTGTGTTAGTCTTGTGTAGATTTTATCTTTTGTTTTGTCTGGAGTAGAAATGGTGTCTTGTGTTGTCTGATGTGCAATCAATCGTGGTTAAGTGGATAGCATTGTGATTTTTTTTAACTGTGTACTGGTTTTAAATGACAGTAAAGGCTACTACTAATAATCATGAGCTGCAAGTTTTATATCATCGTGAACATTCTGACTTGCCTATAAGTACCCTGTATTTGTGTTTTTGTTTTACTTCTCTAGGGCTTTGGAGCTTCAGCCATTTTCTATAAAACCTCTTTTACGACGAGCTTTGGCCTATGAATCCCTAGAGCGCTATCGACAAGCTTATGTGGATTATAAAATAGTTCTTCAGGTGGATAATAGAATTCAGCTTGCAAATGACAGTGTCAACAGGTAGGAACAATTACATTGAATAAATACAAATATTTTATGGATTTTTTTTGTAAATGTGCACAAAGCAATATAAACACCTTTCATTCCTGAAATTCCTACACACAAAGAACATCACCTCGTATTCTGCTTGGGTATGAACATTGAATTTTCTAACTTCTGTTAATCCATACTCCTTTCCTACTCCCACCAATCCATCCAGATTCTCTATTCCTTTGATCATTCCTCATCTCTCCCTTACCTGGGTCCATCTGCCCATCATTCCCCTTCTCATCTAGTTCCATTTATCACCTGCCTTTTCTACCTCTGCCTGGCCATCTTTTCACAACTTACTTTGGAAGAAATGCTGAGCGAGTTAGGGATTTTCTCTTTGGAATGATGGAGGATGAGAGACAATTTAAGAGAGGTGGATAAAATTATGAGAGGCAGAGATAGAGTGGACAGCCTGTACCTTTTTCCCCAGAGTGGCAATGTTCAATACCAGAGAGGAAATCCATTTAAGTTGAATGGAGGAAAGAGGAAAGTTTACGGGAGATGTCAGAAGTAGGTTTTTTTTAAACACAGAAAGGCGTGGGTGCCTGGAACACGTTGCCAGGGATGTCATACAATAGAGACATTTAAGAGGCTGTTGGAAAGGCATGTGGATGTAAGAACAATGGAGGGTTATGGACTGTGAGGGAGGGAAGCATTTAATCGATATGGAGTAGGTTTATACAGGTTTCCCCAACATCAGGGGCCAAAGGCCTTTGCTATTCTATGAATACAACAACTAGAGATCTCAACCTTTATGAGACTTCCACAAAAGGTGTTGAGAGATCACAAAGCAGTTTTTGATGGGATGAATGGCCTCATCCTGTATTGTTTCTCCTTTAACAGCATTGTGTGAATATTTTCACATGGAAGACCACAGAAAGCGAATAAATAACAAAAACATATCCAAACTGTGGTGTGATTTTAATTATGTAACAATTTATTATATCAGCTTTGCTGATTCAGAACCCTATAACTGAATGATGGAAAAGTTATCAGGGATAGGTCAAGGCTATTAACTTTACCAAGGTTTTGACAAAGCAAAAGGATGACCTAAAAATAGGACTCCTGTTTCTATCAGGAGTTTCAATGAACAGATTTGAAACCTCTTGTACGAACTACAAGAGTTGAAGGTGCACAAATGAGGGGATTTGGGGTATGGGGAAAATGACCAAAGGAGTCTTTTATAAACTTGAGGAGAATGCAGAGAAATTAAATTTTTTTTGTACTTTCAAATATTGAGAACGTTTAGATCTCATTGTAAAATTATGACTTGGAGAAAACAGAGTGCCAGTTGTAGTAAAAGAGTCCTTAAGTGGAGCAGTGTCATCCTTAGGAGCTTGCTGAGGAAAAACCCATCACTTAAGTAGCAAATATAGCAACATCAACTTGTAGCTTCCCTTTGCCCTTCACAAATATGTCTTGTAGTTTGCACATAGTTCAGAAATATAATATGACACGGAAGTATTCTGCACATTCTTGAAATCCTCTGTAACAAAGTTAGTAATAAACACATCTGGCAAGTGTTAAGGTTTTGTTTCTTAATTATATGCTTTTGTGATGCTGTAATGTACAAAAGTTTAAAGCCAGTCTGTTTCTATTTAAAGATTTTAGCTCAGTAGGGGAGCATGTGAGTTAACTGGTTGATTGGTATGCAAGAGTTGAGATCATTTTCTCGGGACAGCTGTCCCTGGATAAATTGGTTGCCATTTCTATCTGTTTGTGGGCATTATGGGTCAACTACTTGTGGAAATTTCACATGAGGCTGAAGATCTAGTTTGGAGGGGTTGGAATCCTGGCAAATAGCATCATCAACCACATTAATTTCATAGCTTCCTGAGAGGTAATATCATCATCTATGTTCCTCTCAAGCATGCCTCTGGTACAGGGAGCTGTCAGCATGACTGTGGATCCTATTACAAGAAATAGGCTATGCAATCTAACCACTTCATACTGCTGTTTACGTTTCACTCAGGCTGCTTCTATTCTTCATCATCAGCATAAATTTCTATCCCACTCTTCCTTGCCTTTCCTTTAGATGCATCTAAGGGGAAAGTAGATGCACATATTTTCCCCTTAGCCTTCTCAAATGATGTCCATAGAGTTTGCATATTTGCTGTGACTGCCTATTTCTGCTGGGTACTCTGGTTTCCTCCCATAACCCAAAGATTTGCTAATTGTCTACTATAAATTATTCCCTAGGCATCAAAGGGAGGAGTTCATGGGCATGTAAAAGAATAAGTTTTTGGTGTAGTCTAGAGGAAAGTGAGAAGAGGGAGAGTGAAATTGATAGGGTTGTGCCGCTGGAAGCTGGAATGAGTTCTATAGTCTGAATCCCTTCCTTTTGTGTTGTAATAGGAAAGCATTTGATTTTTTTGAACGGTCATCAATATGCACTTTTGAAAATTAAATGTGGCTCTTCTAAGTGCATACCCCATATTTTCCATTTAAGCTATTGGGAATGCAGTGTCATCAAATGGAATGCAATGGCCTTTCACCATAACTTGATCCAAATTATGTAGGCAGGTGGAGTTTTAAGGTCTGCTTCAACAATGGCTTTTAAGATCTGACTTTACTGAGAACAATCTTCGGAACACTTCCTCCCTCATCATCATCTGGGGGCATAAACATTTCACTTGTGAATCCGCAGGGGTCACCTACTGCACCTATGTGGTCTCCTCTATGTCGGAGAGACTGGGCACAGACTAGGAGAGCGCTTTGTTGAGCACCCTGCTCTGTCCGCCACAATTGCCAGACTGAAATCACTCACACTTCATCTTCCATCGAGGCCCCCTCCAACTGGATGGGATTAACATTATCCTCCAGTTTCTGTTAACCCCCCCCCCCCTTTCCCTGTCGCTTTTCCCCAGCTCTCTCTCCTCCCCTCCCCCTTTTTTCCTCCTGTTTCCTTTCACAGAGCCAAAATCAGTTCTTCACCTTTCCTATTATCACATCCAATTAACACCCCTGTCAGTCTTTATTCAAATGCCTATCTGTTTTTTGCTTCTACCTTGAAGAAGGACTCAGGCCAGAAATGTCGATAATGTTTCTTTATCTCCAATAGACGCTACGAGACTGACTGAGTTCCTCCAGCATTTCTGTGTGTTTTCACTCCATCTACCTTCACCCAGATGGCTTCTTCAAATTGTGTTAAAGAATAACTACCAAGATACTTACCACCACACCTGAACCCTCCCCTTCACCCTTTTCCAATTTTGCCAATCTGGTGTTCCCAGGGCCCTTTAATCATTCTCCCCACATACATCTATGACCATTGCCCTCTAACTAATCCTCCTTCCCTCTTTATGCCTTCTACTATTCCCCACCTCTTGCATGGTGGAATATTGTCTGAGACACTTGCATAAATCTGACCTGATGCCTTGCACAGCCCTGCTTTAATACACCTTTTCAGGCATTTTACTATTTGCAGGATCTTGCTCTTAACTTGTTTCACAATGTATGCTAAGAATTTTGTAGTCATGGTTGTGTTTTCTAAAAATTCTACCTTTAAAAATGAACAATTTCCAGTGAATGTGTGATTGCCTTTATAGGATAACTAAGGCATTAATAGAAGAAGATGGTTCAAAATGGAGAGAAAAGCTGTCACCAATCCCAGTGGTCCCTGTTTCTGCACAAGTCCATAGAGGAGAAGATGATTCTATAACTGCTGGAATTGGAAATAAGTCCCAGATTACCAATGAAAACCAAAATAAGCTTCCAAACTATAGTAACTGCACCACGCATCAAGACCTAGGTATGAAGGTATTTGACATAAGAATATTTGATTTTTGAAATCATGATCTTATCCCAAACTGAAGCTTGGCTGCAGAGTTACAGACAGCACACTTAAAACGAAAGATACTGTAGTTGTGAAGGGCAACGCTCAGGTGAATTCTCTTGGCAACAGCCTCTGTCATTGACCAGAAGTCAAATTGATAACCGGGACACTTTGGATGAGTAACAGCACATTCAGTTCTGAATCCCATTACCGGCCTGGGCATTTAGGTTAGGCCAATGCTGTAGTACATTACTCCAGGAGTAATATATGGTGATAAATGCCATCTTTGTTTGAAATTGAACTGTTTGTTCAGGTGAGGATAAAAATTCTTAAAGCAATTGTGTTCAGGCAGAAGTACCAAGGGAATGACTTATCTCAACTTTCTAAGATTGTAGGAGAAAATGTATCCTTTTTTTAATTTGATTTTCCAAACTCAAACAGTTATCTGCATTATTGTTGTCAATGTTAACAGCATCAGCATTGACTACAATTTACAATTATCTATTTTATACAACTTTCTGCAGAGTTCAAATTCAAGCTCTTCATTTCCCTCCCTCCCTCCCCAACCCCCACAATTACACACAACATTCAAGATACCCACAACAAAGATATAAGACATATATCAGGGTTTTATGGGGGTGTCACGACTCAGTGGCCAGTGCTCAGGCTGTTTTCTTCTCTTGACTTTTCCTGGTTGGGATGGGATGGAATAAGTTGTAAGTAATTTTCTCCAGGGGAACATAGCTTTGCATTTCTACTGTTCAGCGAGTAATGCTCAGGCAGGAGTTGCATTTCCAGGTAACCGCTATGCACTTCCTGGCCACTGCCAATGCGATCAATGCAAATTGGATTTGAAATTTGGACAGGTTCAGTGCAAGTCTTATGTCCATTATATTTTCCAACAAGAACAACTCAGGGTCCTGTGGGAATTCTTTATCTATGATTTTTTTTCTAGGACTTGGCCTAGTTCCAACCAGAAGACTCTCACCTTGGTACACGTCCAGGTTGTGTGCAAAAAGATTCCTGTCGCATTACCACATCTAAAGCACTGGTCTGACAATTCTAGTTTAGATCTGTTCAATTTTTGTGGCGTCAGGTACAGCTGGTGTAGAAAATTGTATTGTACCAGCCTGTAGGCGCATTAATGATTGCAGTCATGCTGATCCGACACAAGTCAGACCAGCACCACTCATCATTTGTTATTCCTAGGTCTGACTCCCATTTCTGCCTTAATTTATGATCCTTCTACTTGGAGCAAGAGATGCATTGCCGAGATGAATTTCTGTGTGTTCCCCCTTCAAATCATGGCCTCTATGTACATTGGTAGGGCCATAGTTGGACCTAATTTGTCTGCAGGAAAGATCTTACCAGAAGGTAGCAGTGGAACATCTTATTTTATAAATCATACTTATGCCTGAGTTGTTCAAACAACATTAGTTACCCCTGCTCGTAACAGTCTTCTATGCACTTGATGCCAGGTGTCTAGGATCTTGTTACCTACCATCAATGGTATTAATCTATTTGGAGTCAGGGGTATTTTTGGGGACAGCCTCCCCCCCACCACCCCCTTTGATTCCTAGATAAAGGATTCTAAAATCCAGAAAGGTCCAAAAACCGGCATTTTTTCGTTTTGCTGGTACAACGGAGAGAAAGTGAGAGAGACAGCAGTGTGACTCATGTCGGCGAGGGGGGAGAGAGACGGCAGTGCGACTCAGATGGGCGAGGGGGGAGAGAGACGGCATTGCGACTCGGGCGGGGGGGGAGAGAGATGGCAGCGCGACTTGGGTGGGTGGGGTGGAGAGAGACGGCGGTGCGACTCGGGTGGGGGAGGGGGAGAGAGACGGCAGTGCGACTCGGGCGGGCAGGAGGTTGGAGAGACGGCAGCGCGACCTGGGTGGGCAAGGGGGAGAGAGAGAGACGCCAGCACGACTGGAAGGGGGTGGATACAGCAGTACAATTCAGGTGGACTTAAATCTGGAGCAGTTGGCTTTTGTTCTGAAATACGGAAAAATTTGGAACACACTGACCCCCAAGGGTTCTGGATAATGGATTGTGTACCTGTATATGGCTGCCTGTTTTCCCAGATAACAATTTAGGGTTCCATTTATAAATAAAGTCCTCTGCTACCTGTGCAGATCAATTTGTGCCCAGGATGATACACCTCCCCTTATAGTCTGTCTTTAACAATGAAATGGGTCTATAAGAAGACGGCATTAGTGGATCTTTGTCTTTTAAGGATCATCATAATGATTGCTGTCGAAAAAGATTCTGGGAGAGTATGGGTCTCCATTGCCTGGTCTACCACCTCCATATAGAGAGGCATCAGTAAATCCTTAAATTCCTTATAAAACTCAGATGGAAAATCATCCTCCCTGGAGACTTTTTTGTCTGCAATGAATTCAATGCTTTCCCTATCTCTTCTTCTGTAAAGGGAAGATCTAGGCCTTCCTGTTCTTATGGATCTAAATTTGATAACTCTAATTTAGGCAGGACTTTACTGGCTTTATTGGACCTCCCTGTCAATTCTGATTTATATAAACCCTCTTTTGGTTTATGGGTGATCCAGCCATTCCCTGTTTGAACCACATTGATCGTCCTTGAGGCATGTTCTATCCTCAACTGCCAAGAAAGGACTTTGTGGGCTCTCTCTCCCAATTCATAGTATTTTTGTTTTGACTGCATTTTGGCTTTTTCCATACTACACGTTTGGACTGTATGGTATTTCAGTTTTTTATTTGTTAGAGCCCTGTGTTAGTCCTCTGAACCCGAATTTTGGAAATCTTTTCCTAGACGAGTAATTTCCTGTTCTAATTTGTCCACCTTCCTCATTTTTTTTACTGTTTTGGTATATCCAATTATTTGACCTCTCAAATATGTTTTGAGGGTGTCCCGCAGGAGGAATTTATATGGGACAGAGGTACAGTTGGCCTCACAGAAAATATCTATTTGCACTCTTGTGAAACTACAAAACTCTGGCTTCTTTAATAGCAATGTATTAAAACACCATATGTAAGCTGCATCTTGATTATCTGGCATTTCTTTTGTTAATGTCAGGGGTGAATGATCTGAGAGGTCTAGCTATGTACTCAGCCTCCATGATCCTACCCTCTACGTGGGCTGAAGCCAGGAAAAAATCTATTCTAGAGTAAGAGTCATGTTATTTTAATTAGAAGGAATAGTCCCTCTCCCTCCAATGCTTCTGCCTCCACACATCTATCAAGTTTAGCTCCCTCATACTGTCAATCGTAGCTCTCGCCACCTTTGTTTTGGTTATTTTGGTTATCTAAGACAGGATCCAGACAAAAATTAAAATATCCCCCAACCAGAATATTTCTCTTTCCCTATGCTAATCTTAGGAAAATGTCCCGTATGAACTTTTTGTCATCAAAGTTGGGGGCATACATATTTACTGAGGTCCAGGATTCTGAATATATCTGGCTGTGCACCATTACAAATCTTCCTGTTCAGTCTGTTATCACATTCTGCACACTCACTGGAGAACTCTTCCCTATCAGAATTGCCACCCCCTTTGCATTTGAGCTGAACGAGGAGGCTATTACCTGGTCCACCCATCCCCTTTTTCATTTTTGTTGTTCCTGCTAAGACTTTTTTTCTCTTCACCGGTCTGTGCAAACCATTAATGTTAAAACTAACATACTGATTTTCCCCAAGTTTTCCTTCCCCTAAGTCTCCAGAAACCAGCTTTGAAAGAAGGCTATGGGGCTTCTTCCCTCCATTTCTTCCTTTAATCTCACTATTTTAAGTGTGTTCTGCCAGCTCTAATTTTGAAGAATATCAATTCTTTGCCATAAGCGTCCCCTTTCCACGCCCCTGCCCCATGCTGTAGCTTCATTTTTCAATTGCCCTATCCTGTCCTCTATCTCCTGTACTTTCATTCAATTCTGTTACCCACCCTTGCAAATGATTTTTGTCCAACTTGACATTTAACTGGCTCCTTTACCTGCCCAAGTCCAATGAGACTCTCTTTTCCATTTTCTCCATTGCCTCCATTGAGGGTTCCAAGTCCCCTCTACTTCCCGACACTGCCATCTTGGCTACCTCATGCAGTCTTACACCATTTTCGACAGCACCAGCCACCACATCACTCCCGTTGCTCCCAACTTCCCTAAGCAAGCGTGTTACGTTATCTTTCTCGGGGGTGCTTCTTCCCACGTTCCCCTCTGTCCTGCTGCCCATTGGAGATCGTTGTTCGGGGTGGGGTGGGGGGGTACTACTGCCCTCGTCACTAGACGAGCTTGCTCAGGTGCTCATTTGCACTTCCCTCACGGGACTGAAGTCTCCTGCGCATCTCCTTGCTGTCTCTTTACTCGTTGCCAGGCTCCGAGCCTGCACTCTTGCCTCCTGCTGTTCTACTCGAGACAGGTGACTTTGTGTCAGCCTCTCCGCTGGAGCGACGCCTCCTGGCGACTGGTCCCTGACTGTGCCACTAGTTTTCTTACAGTCACTGACTTCTCTCACTGTCACTCTGCTGTTCAACACAGTTCTGGATGTTGTTTTCTGTTGATTGGAGTTCTTTTTTCCCATCTTCTTTTGGTAGGGACTTTATTCTTTCGTTTTATTCTTTTAATATCTAAATTCAATTTTTAGGCATTTCTTTCTTTCATCCTGGTCCAAGAGCTCTTGGGTACATGTTCTACTCCTCCCTTCACATCACATGACCCTGAGAAAACCCATCCTTCTTGTTGTGACCCAGTTATCCTACTTTTAACCAACAGCAAATTGATGGAAGATGTCATCAGTAGTGCTATCAGTGGCACCATTCACTAAAAGCCTGCTTATTAATGTCCATTTTGGGTTTCACCAGAACTTCTGAGTCCTAGACATCATTATTGTCTTTAGTGGAAAAGTGGATAGAGGAACTTAAATTCCAGAAGTGAGGTGAGAGTGCCTTCCCTTGACATTTTGATTCCATTTAACAGAATGCAAATCAAGGAGTGCTGATAAAACCAAGTCAATGACCATTAAGGAGAAAAAAATTCAATAGCCGTTGTCATACTTCGCACCAGGGAAGATAATTGCAGTTGTTGATTCAATCATCCCAGCTGTTGGAGTTTGCGGAAACAGTCCTTCAAAAGGGTTTTGTAGCCTCAACTTTTTCAGTTATGATTTTCCTTCCTTCTGTCTGAAATAGAACATTGGCTTACAATTGCAAAATGATTAATTCCCCATAAGGATCTCAGGTCTTGCCCCAGTGGAGCAGACTTTCTTGTTTAATTAGCAAGTCCGGGACAATGTATGACCATGGGCTGCTAAGTGGGCAGTAACATTTGCACCATAAAAATGCCAGGCAGTGACCATCTCCAACAAGAGAATTTCCAGTTACCTATAGCTGATGATCAATGACATCACCGCTATCATACTTTAGAACAAAGCTGATTTAATTGAAGCGATCAGATAAAAAAAATCTGTAACTACATGAGCAGCCCGGATGTCCCACACTGGTGGTGCCATGATTGTTGCTGACGACTTCATTCACACCAACTTGAAAACAATCTTACCATGATTTCAACAGCACGACAACCACCACCAGAAAAGAAAACACCCTGGATTGGGTGTACAAGGCTGCAGCTCTCTCCCACCTTGGTTACTCAGATCACATATCCATCCTGCTAACCTGGGCATACAGACCGTTGGCAAAGCAAACTAGGTTAGTTCACAAGGAGATCAGGATGTGGGTGGGGGTTGGGTGCCACAGCAGCAAAACTGCTTTGAGACCACAGACTGGAGCTGTTTCATGGAGGTGGCGGCCTACAGTGGTCATGTAAACGTGGAATATATGAGCTCAGTGACTGGCTACATTATCAAGTGTATTGGAGATGTCACAGAGATCAAATGCTTCAGAACCAGGGCTAACCAGAAACCCTGGTTGAATGCAGAGGTTCAGACCCTTCTTAGAGCTCATGATGCTGCCTTCAGAATAGGAGACAGGATAGTACTAAGATCAGCCAGGGCTGAACTCTCCCATGCTATCCTGAAGGCAAAGCAAGGGTACACACAGAAGATCCATAGCCAGCTGTGCAGCACCAGTGACACAAGGTGCTTGGGGGGAGAAATCAAGACTATAACGAATCACAAGTCAATCTTGTAAGTTAAGGACAATGGCACCTCCCTTCTGGACAGACTGAACACCTTCTATGCACAGTTTGAGGAGAAGAACAGGATGGTGACTGTGACCCCTTGATGAATGCGCCCCCTGTATAGCCAGGGCTGAGGTAAGGAGAACTCTATCCAAGGTGAACCCACTCAACACTGTAGGACCAGACAACATACTGGTTGGGTACTGAAGGACTGTGCTTTCCAATTGATGGAGGTATTCACACACATCTTCAACACCTCAATGCAGCAGATTATCGGTCCCAATCATCCCGGTACCCAAGAGGGTGACAATAGCAGCTTCAATGGCTACTGCCCTGTGACTGACCTCCACCATTATGAAATGTTTCGAGCATCTGGTGATGGAATGCATCAAAGCGCACCTCCCAGAGACACTGGATCCATTTCAATTCTTCTATAGAATAAGCTATAATAGAATTAAGTCCTCTCACTCTGTCCTGACTCACCTGGAGAATGATGCCTCATACACCAGGTAGCTAGCTGTTCATTGACTTCAGCTAGGTGTTTAATACAAACATTCCCCAGAGGCTGGTGGAGGTTTCCTTACTGGGATGCAACAACCCTCTCTGTAACTGGATTCTGGACTTCCGAACAGAAAGACTACAGTCTGTTTGGGTCAGTAGCAGCGTGTTGAGCACCGTTATCCTGAGCACTGGTGCACCTCTGGGCTGTGTGCTCAGTCCATTTCTGTTCATGCTACTGACCCGCGACTGCAACGTCAGATCCAGCTCTACCAGTGTCATCAAATTTGCAGGTGACACAGCAGTAGTTGGCTTCATCAGCAACAATGCTGAGTCACACTACAGAGAAGAGGTGGAAAATCTCGTGATATGGTGCGAGAATTACAACCTGAGTCTGAACATGGATAAGATGAAAGAGATTGTGGACTTCAGAAGAATCAGGAATGATCACCCTCCATTACACTCAACAACTTTGTAGTGGAGAGCACCAAGTTCCTTGGAGTTCACTTACCTAGTGATCGATCATGGACACACATTTCCTCACTTGACAGAAAGGCACAACAGCAACTGCCCTTCCTGAGAAGACTAATGCAGGCAAGGCTTCTCATCACCATCATGTAAACCTTCTACAGGAGCTCTATTCAATGCATCCTGGCCAGCTGCATCACAGTGTGATACGGTAACTGCAGAGAAATGGATCAGAGGTCAATCCACAGGACCATAAGAGAGGCAGAGAGGATCACTAGAGTGTCCCTCCCTTATACTCCCATTGACATTATCTACCGGGATCATTGTCTGAAGAGGGCATGCAAAATCATTGAGGACCCTTTCCACCCTGCACATAGCATCTTTCAGCTGCTACCGTCGGGAAAGATACAGGAATATCAGAGCTGGCATCACCAGGCTGAGGAACATCTTCTTCCCATGGGCAGTGAGGACGCTGAACGACCAAAGGAACTGCTCACACTAACCACCCAAGACTCTCCTATTCATGAAATTACACTTATTTATTTATTTATTTATTTATCTATTTGTAGATGTGAATACTTGTCCTGCATATGTATTATTTGTATGTGTGTTATGCCTGGTTTTGTGTCTGAGGACTGAGGACTGGAGAACGCTTTTTCGTCAGGTTATACTTTTACAACCAGATGAGGATAAACTTGTCTAGATCTGTAACTCACCTGACACAAAAACTTTATATTGTTTTTTTGATTACTGAATATTTATTTTGTCAGTGTTTGCAGTCAGTTTGTTTACATTTCCTCCTTAGTTTTGGATTCCAAAACCCAGCAGTAATAGATATTCACCAAGACAAATGGTTATTTAAACAAAAGTTGCTTTTAATTATCTTTAAACATGAAAACAGGATTAAACTTTATCTTATCACTGTTAACTAACCTAACTTAACCTCCTTCTAAAATTCTAAGTGCACGTGTATGTAATGTGTATGCAAGTTCAGAAAAGTTATTTGATTCACAGTCCAATCTCACTTCTCATTCTTCCAAGTTCACTGGTTGCAGGCAATTCTTATACTGTGCACAGAATTTAACATTTATAAAGTTGACCAGGGTTTGGTGCTTGAAAGGTAAATGGTTACCACTCAGGAAGGTTCTTGTAAGTTTTCAGACTCTCTGATCTACAGGCTGTTCCCAGGAACGCCTGCAGAGGCAGACATCCTGAGCTGCTGGAAGATCATCAGTTTGGTGAAAGATGCTCTTTAGTCTGCCCAAAGCCCATTGGTCTTCCAGCACAGTGAGACAGTAGTGAGTGACTGATGCCAACTGGTGAATTTCAGGCCACAAGAGTACATGCTGAGAGATTCACTGAGGTTTGAGCAGCAACTGAGACTGCAATGCAGGGAAGGATTCTTCTGATACAAGGTATTGATGGGCTGAACCTGAGGGAAAGCCCCTCAAACAATTGGGGGGTGGGGATGAGTAATGACAAAGGGCCACATTAATGGCAAAGGTGCTAAGTAGCAGATTAGAGGATTAATGCTGCAATGTACATTATGGGAAGTTTTTATGAATGCAAGGATGCATGCAAGAACACTAAGGATGCAAAAGTATTTTTCTTTTTTATTTCAATTTTTTTTACCATTCATGCAGTCAATTTCAAAATTAAAAAATACAAGTACAATAAATAATGGTTGATGATGGTTGTACCCCAACCCCCACCCACCCAAGAAAAGACCCCAAAGAAAAAGATAGATATGGAAAGAAAAGCAAGAAAAATATAAAGAAATAGGAAAGAAAGAAAAGAAAGCAGAATGGATTGCTAGAAAGTGCCGCACACTCCACAGATCATAAATTCATATTCTTTTTAATTTTCTTTGAAGATCAAAGCAGGTCTTGAGGGTTAGGTGGAACACAGTTAAAGATTTGCACCTGATCAAAAAGAATTTATTAAAATAGCCCTAATGGTAGCTAGAAAATGTGTGACAGAAACTTGGAATTCAGATGCATATTTGGGAATGAGTAGATGGCATACTGAAATAGGTAGTTGTATACCACTCAAAAAGATTACATATAATTTACGCAATAAATTTGAAGTTTTTCAAAAGATTTGGAAACTATCTTTTCAAACATGCAGGAATTAGGTTGTAATCTTCCAACTCCTAAAATTAAGATATGTTTGATTTTAGTTGATAGTTTTAATTATCTTGATTTTACTTAAGTAATATCCAGATGGTTTTTTTCTTTCTTTTCTATTGGGCTGATTTTTATGGGTGGGGGGTTAGAGGAGGGGTTAAATCATGATGTTTTAATCTATTATTTGAACAAGGCAATCTATGTATAATTTTTTTTTAAATTTTTTTATTTTTCACACTATAAACCATATTGATCAAGATACATACATTTTCCTTCTTGAATATATACAGTGTCATTTTCTCCCCCCCCCCACCTTCCCTCCTCCCCTCCTCCCCTCCCTCCCTCCCTACCTCCCCTCCCATTTAAAGTTCAGAAAATAAGATACATTAAACCCGTCAAACAATGTTGTCACTCAATAAAAATAAACAAGAAATTCCACTGAGTCAGTTCTTTTCATTCTCTTCTCCTTCTGTCATTTTAGGTGATAGAAGTCCCCGGTAGGTTTTCTCTATTATGTTTCATGTATGGCTCCCATATTTGTTCAAATATTGTAACGTTATTTCTTATATTATAGGTTATTTTTTTCTAATGGAATACATTTATTCATTTCTATATACTATTGTTGTATTCTCAAGTTATCTTCTAATTTCCAGGTTGGCATAAACATTTTTTTGCTACAGCTAGGGCTATCATAACAAATCTTTTTTGTGCTCCATCCAAATCAAGTCCAAATTCTTTGTTTTTTATGTTACTTAGGAGGAAGATCTCTGGGTTTTTTGGTATATTGCTTTTTGTGATTTTATTTAATATCTGGTTTAGATCTTCCCAAAATTTTTTCACTTTCTCACTTATCCAAATTGCATGAATTGTTGTTCCCATTTCCTTTTTACAGCGAAAACATCTGTCAGATACTGTTGGGTCCCATTTATTTAACTTTTGAGGTGTAATATATAACCTGTGTATCCAGTTATATTGTATCATACGTAACCTCGTATTTATTGTATTTCTTATAGTTCCTGAGCATAACTTTTCCCATGTTTCCTTCTTTATCTTTATGTTTAGATCTTGTTCCCATTTTTGTTTAGTTTTACCATTTGTTTCCTCATTCTCCTTTTCTTGTAGTTTAATATACATGTTTGTTACAAATTTTTTGATTATCATTGTGTCTGTAATCACATATTCAAAATTACTTCCCTCTGGTAACCTCAGACTGCTTCCCAATTTGTCCTTCAGGTAGGATTTCAGTTGGTAGTATGCCAACACCGTATCGTGAGTTATATTATATTTATCCTTCATTTGTTCAAAGGATAATAATTTATTTCCCGAAAAGCAATTTTCTATTCTTTTGATCCCTTTTTTCTCCCAATCTCTAAAGGAAAGGTTATCTATTGTAAAAGGAATTAGCTGATTTTGCGTCAGTATTAGTTTTGGTAGTTGGTAATTTATTTTATTCCTTTCTATATGAATCTTCTTCCAAATATTGAGAAGATGATCTAATACTGGAGAATTCCTACGTTGTACCAATTTTTCATCCCATTTATATATGTTCAGGTATCTTCTCCCCTATTTTATCTAGTTCTAATCTAGTCCAATCTTGCTTTTCCCTTGTTTGATAAAAATCTGATAGGTATCTTAATTGTGCGGCTCTATAATAATTTTTAAAATTTGGCAGTTGTAAGCCTCCTTGTTTATACCATTCTGTTAATTTATCTAGTGCTATCCTCAGTTTCCCCCCTTTCCATAAGAATTTCTTTATTATTTTCTTTAACACCTTGAAGAATTTCTCTGTCAAGTGTATTGGCAATGCCTGAAATAGGTATTGTATCCTTGGGAAAATGTTCATTTTAAGACAGTTTATCATTCCTATTAGTGTTAGTGGTAAGTCTTTCCAATGCTCTAAGTCGTCTTGTAATTTTTTCATTAGTGGATAATAATTGAGTTTATATAGATATCCAAGGTTTTTATTTATTTGTATACCTAGGTATCGCATTGCTTGCGTTTGCCATCTGAATGGTGATTCTTTCTTAAATTTTGAGAAATCCGCATTATTCATTGGCATTGCTTTACTTTTATTTGTGTTAATCTTGTACCCCGACACTTCTCCATATTCCTTCAATTTCTTATGTAATTCTTTTATTGATATTTCTGGTTCTGTTAAGTATACTATAACGTCATCTGCAAATAAACTGATTTCATATTCCTTGTCTTTTATTTTTATCCCTTTTATTTTATTTTCTGTTCTTATCAGTTCTGCCAGTGGTTCTATGGCTAACGCGAACAATAAGGGCGATAGTTGGCATCCCTGCCTTGTTGATCTGCTTAAGTTAAATTGTTTTGATATATATCCATTTACTGTCACTTTTGCCAATCGCCCCCTTATATAATGCTTTAATCCAATTAATATATTTCTCTGGTAAGCTGAATTTTTGTAGTACTTTGAATAAATAATTCCATTCTACTCTGTCAAACGCCTTCTCTGCGTCTAAATCAACCGCTACTGTTGGAGCTTTATTCCCTTCTACTGCATGAATTAAGCTAATAAATTTACAAATATTGTCTGTTGTTCGTCGTTTTTTAATAAATCCAGTTTGGTCTAGATTTACTATTTTTGGTACATAGTTGGCTAATCTGTTTGCTAATAGTTTAGCTATTATCTTATAATCTGTGTTAAGTAAAGATATTGGTCTATATGACGCTGGTGCGAGTGGATCTTTCCCTGTCTTTGGTATTACTGAAATTATTGCTGTTTTGCATGAATCTGGTAAGCTTTGTGTTTTATCATTCTGGTTGATTACTTCCAGGAGGGGAGGAATTATGTATTTCTACTATTTCAAATTGTTCTGTTAATTTATTTTATTCCTCTATTTGTAGTTTTGGTAGTTCAATTTTAGTTAGAAATTCATCTATTTTCCCTTCTTTCCCTTCGTTTTCAGTTTGATATAATTGTTCGTAATCCGTTGGATTATATGTAATTTGCTTGTCTTTTTTCCTTGATGCCAATACCATTCTCTTAGTTTGTTCTGTCTTAAGCTGCCACACTAGAATTTTGTGCGTTTTTTCTCCTAGTTCATAATATTTCTGTTTTGTCTTCATTATGTTCTTCTCCACCTTTTATGTTTTAGTGTTTCATATTTTATTTTTTTATCTGCCAATTCTCTCTTTTAGTTGTGTCTTCCTTCATTGCTAATTCTTTTTCTATATTTGCTATTTCCCTTTCCAACTGCTCTGTTTCCTGATTGTAGTCCTTCTTCATCTTGGTTACATAACTTATTATTTGCCCTCTGATGAACGCTTTCATTGCGTCCCATAGTATAAACTTATCTTTCATTGATTCTGTATTTATTTTAAAGTACATTTTAATTTGTCTTTCAATGAATTCTCTAAAATCCTGCCTTTTGAGTAGCATGGAGTTTAATCTCCATCTATACATTCTTGGAGGGATGTCCTCTAACTCTATTGTCAATATCAGGGGTGAGTGGTCCAATAATAGTCTAGCTTTATATTCTGTTTTCCTAACTCTCTCTTGCATGCGAGCTGATAACAGGAATAGAACTATTCTTGAGTATGTTTTATGTCTAGCCGAATAATATGAATATTCCTTTTCCTTTGGGTGTTGTTTCCTCCATATATCCAGAAGTTGCATTTCTTGCATCGATTTAATTATAAATTTGGTTACTTTGTTCTTTCTGTTAATGTTTTTCCCAGTTTTATCCATGTTTGAATCCAAATTAAGGTTGAAATCCCCTCCTATTAGTATGTTCCCTTGCGTGTCTGCTATCTTCAAAAAAATATCTTGCATAAATTTTTGATCTTCTTCGTTAGGTGAATATACATTGAGTAAATTCCAAAACTCCGAATATATCTGACATTTTATCATTACATATCTCCCTGCTGGATCTATTATTTCCTCTTCTATTTTGATTGGTACATTTTAGGATCGTTTTTGCTGCATTAAACTCCTTCCTTTTCTTCAGGAGTTCAAAACTTATATCTGGATAGAAAAAAAATTTTTGATCTTTGTATTCCAATGGTTTTTTGTCTTCTCTTATTTTCCTCATTGCTTTCTCCAATATATTTTCTCTTGTTGTATATCTTAAGAATTTTACTAGAATGGATCTTGGTTTTTGTTGTGGTTGTGGTTTAGGGGCTAATGTTCTGTGTGCCCTTTCTATTTCCATTTCTTCCTGTAGTTCTGGTCTTCCTAGGACCCTGGGGATCCATTCTTTTACAAATTCTCTCATATTCTTGCCTTCTTCATCTTCCTTAAGGCCCACTATCTTTATATTGTTTCTTCTATTATAATTTTCCATTATATCTATCTTCTGAGCTAATAGCTCCTGTGTCTCTTTAACTTTTTTATCAGATTCTTCTTTCTTTTTTAAGTCCTCTACTTCCATTTCTATGGCTGTTTCTCGTTCTTCCACCTTGTCCACTCTTTTTCCTATATCTGACATGATCATCTCTAATCTATTCATTTTTTCTTCTATACTTTTTACTCTTCTTTTTATTTCACTAAATTCTTGTGACTGCCATTCTTTTACTGATTCCATATATTCTTTAAAAAAAATATATCCATTGTCTTGCCCTTCCCTTCATCTTCCATTTCTCTGTGTTCTTCCTCTTCTTCTTCTGAGTCCACTCCAGGATCTGTGTCCTTTACCTCTGTCTCTTCTGGTTTTCTTGTTGGTTTGTTTGTTTTATTTTGTTGGGTATTTTTGGTCTTCTTATTTTTTACTAGAAGTGTCTTGCTGCTGGTCTTCTTCCTCTGGGTTGGTCATCTGTTGTTTCTTTGATTTCTTTTTACTCTCTTCTTTCTTGCTCTCATTATTTTCTGTGTTTTCCTCTTGCTGCTTTGTTGTGGCTGTCAATTTCAGCTGTGGAGATCGACTCCTCAGCTGGTCCCCCCTCCCGTCAGTGTTGTTTTTGTCTTGTGCATCGCGCATGCGCGACTCCTCGTACATGCGCAGTTGCCCACTTTTGCTTGGCTCCGTGAGCCATTTTTGTAGTCCCGAGTTCGGGGCTTCATCTGACCTTAGGGAGCGGGCTTCTCTCTCCGCAGTGGGCCTCCTCGGACAGGTAAGGCCTTCACATTCTTCTTCCGACGTCCTTTCTTCTTCTCTTCTTCCCATTGCTTTTGGCTTTTCTTTTTTTGCTGCCATTTTCTCCACACCTTTATTTTCACTTTATTTGGTTTTTGTGTTTGTGCCTTAGTTTTTTCACTGTCTTTTTTTTTACTTTTCTGGAGAGGGCTGGAGTTCCCCGACCGGCCACTACTCCATCACGTGACTCCTTCCCCTCTATGTATAATTTTAATGTATTTTTGAAAATGTAAATACAATTTTCCAAAAAGACTTACACCTGAAAATTGTAACTTGTTAGGTCTGCTTTGTTCATGAATGAGTGAGACAAACACCAGACTGAGTCGAAATCAGGGTTCTTTGTTCTTTATTACCGGATTGTAACACTTGCGACTAAACATGTTAGTCGGAGAATGCATTCTGCCGTTATCAGCAAAATGGTGATTTTTTATACCCTTGGATATGTGCTTAGAACATCATCATATCATTACTTGTCCAATGACTAAAACTGTTGCTATCCTTTCCCTGCTAGCTTCCTGCCTCTCAATCCATCAATGTCTCTCTTATCTTGTAAGTACAAGGATGCATTCACATCTTGTTACAGCCCTATACATTCCCATCTCATGATGTTTTACCTAACAGGAGTACAAGGACACCTCCCCTTCTTGTTACTGCCCTGTACAGGGTAACTCCCTACACATTCCCATCTCATGATGTTTTACCTTACAATCCCTCCTTTGTCCTCTTTAGAGGACAATCTCGCCCTGACTATGCTACCACCGCGTTACATTAGTTCGCCTATTATTGCCAAGCTCTATACGGGTTCTGTTCACAGGGTAGTTCGGCTGGTGGGCGAGGGCTCCCCCAACCCTCCTTTGCGTACACCCCCCATCCGTCACCCCGATCCCATTGCCCGTTTACAAGTTTCATCCCATTTGCCCCCAAGCAAAAAACTAGCTAACCCCCCGTACATTAGTAAATTCCCAAGTTAACATATGGTCTACAATCTAATTCATAATACTTGTTCTACAATCTGATTAATAATGTTTGTGTTACAATCAATGTTATAATATTTGGGTTACAAGCAAGGTTAAAATTATATGTGTAACAATCTAATTCACAATCCCTCCTTCCCATCACATTCCCCTTCAGACTCCAGATCGATCTCAGCAACTTTCTCCGCCTCCTGTAATGTGAGATAGTCTTGCTCCACAGCCTGCACAGCTTGATATTTCGGAGGCAGTTCATCACGGTCAGCAAAGGCTGTCTCTATGGTCCTCGTGACCAGCGTTCGAATGCATGGAATACAACAACAGCCACAAGTGATAAAAATTGATACAGAAATGAACAAACCCAGCAAAAGTTGTCCTAACAATGTGCTCCATCTCCCAAACACTCCCTGTAACCAGGATAAAACAGGATTGGAGACTCCAGACTGGGCTTTTAATTCTTTCGCCAATGCCCTAAGTTTCGTTAACCCCTTAGTGAGTGATCCATCTGGCCCTGTGTTATTAGAGATAGAAGTGCAGCATAGATCTCCAAACATAGCACACACTCCACCTTTCTCTGCCAGGACCATATCAATCGCTATCCTATTCTGAAGTGTCATAAGGGAAGTTTCTGACAGTTGTTGATGTATTGCCTCAACAACGTCCCTGGTCAAATTTGCAAGGCGCTGGACATTATAGTGAATAAGGTTGATCCTATTAACATTCTTATTTACAGTGATGGGAAAAATTGCACTAAAAACAGGAAAGCTTTCAAACCCAGCTGCAATCTCATCGGCTAATTTAAATTCGTCCGGAATATTCCGGGCTTGGCCAATGGCATCAATCCATACCCCATCAGGGTTCCTTCCTCCCGGCCCCAAGAGTCCAACACTCCTCCTTTTTCTCCACAGCCAATTCTCTGTGTGGCGCAATTCTAGGGAATCCTCGTCTCCCTCCTGCCTTTTGACAATCAGCACTGGCGCATTAAGGGTTACTAGAGCACACCGACCATCCCAGTTAGCGGGGAGCCAGTTGTACAGCACTCTTCCTCCACAAAACTCATCTGTGTAGTCATTCAATCTGCTACAAGTCTCCTTAGTTTCAGATTCATTTTTTTTTGTTATGGGACCTCAAAATCATCCCCTGTATATGTTCATGATAACCAGTAACCTGTTTGGCTGCCCTGTCAGGCACCCATGTGGCGTTTTCCCTGCTAATAGTAGGTCGTCTACATACTGAATCAGTGTAACATCTTCCGGGAGTTTTAATTTCATTAGGATTTCGCTAAGGGCCTGATTGAACAGTCCTGGACTGTCCTTATAACCCTGAGGTAATCTAGTGTATGTGTACCGATGTGCTTGGTAAGTGAAAGTGAACCAGTCTTGGCATTCCTCAGCTAATTTCAAGCAGAAGAATGCGTTTGCCAGATCAATGACAGTATAGTATTCGTGCTCCGGACTCAGAGCCCTAAGTGCTACATATGGGTCTGGGACTGGTCTCCCGATGGTCTTGGTAGCCAAGTTAATCTCCCGGAGGTCGTGTACCATCCTCCAGTCTTTTCTACCCTGTTTGGGAACAGGCATGATGGGCGTGTTCCACATACTGTCAGGTGCCGCCCTTAAAACCCCTGACTCCATTAACCCTTCTATCGTTCCTTTAATACCCTCCTCCTGACTGGGCGACAAGCGGTATTGTTTTCTCCATATTGGTTTCTGCCCGGGGTTGGCCAATTCTAGAAATACCTCTCCTTTTATTACTCCCACATCATAGGGCCCCGTTGTCCATATATGTGGACTCAGATTAGAAAGATATTTGTCTGAGTCTCTGTGATCAATATTTTCTCCTTCTATGGCTCGGTCTCTTTCTACTTTCTCATTCACAACCTGGTCCCATGCTTCAATATTCAGTCTGACAAATTTTCCTCCCTCCGAGGTGGAATATCCCGGGATTTCTGTCTGCCTGTATTCACACCCTATCGCTTCCTTTACCATCGGACCCAGCTGTCGAGCGTGATGATCTTTGGCAATACCCAAGGTCACATGAGGCCCACTTTCTACTCCTAAGCAGAACCACTCCATTTGTTCTTCTGTCATGACAACCATAGCAGCTATTCCCTCCTTACCTACAAAGATAAATGGACAATGTATCGTTTCTGTCTTCCCTTCTTTTAGAGAGTCCCACCTCTCCTCATATTCCTGGTCCGGGTGGATGGTGTAGTTTAATGTAACATGCATAGGATCTAGTGGATAATGGTAATCCCCATACCGAGGAATACTGGCCCTCCACTCAAAAAACTGTTTAATCAGCCCTGGGCCTGGTTCATCATACAGTAGCCGACTCCAGAAAATACTAACCTCCACAGAGTCTTCTGAAGCGTTAGATGGGGTCATTACTATAAACTGTCCTCCCCTTCTTATTGTATCCCCTGGGTATGTTAACCGAAGGCCCTTCTCAGAACACGTCGGGGTCACCAAATTGTTAGGTCTGCTTTGTTCATGAATGAGTGAGACAAACACCAGACTGAGTCGAAATCAGGGTTCTTTGTTCTTTATTACCGGATTGTAACACTTGCGACTAAACATGTTAGTCGGAGAATGCATTCTGCCGTTATCAGCAAAATGGTGATTTTTTATACCCTTGGATATGTGCTTAGAACATCATCATATCATTACTTGTCCAATGACTAAAACTGTTGCTATCCTTTCCCTGCTAGCTTCCTGCCTCTCAATCCATCAATGTCTCTCTTATCTTGTAAGTACAAGGATGCATTCACATCTTGTTACAGCCCTATACATTCCCATCTCATGATGTTTTACCTAACAGGAGTACAAGGACACCTCCCCTTCTTGTTACTGCCCTGTACAGGGTAACTCCCTACACATTCCCATCTCATGATGTTTTACCTTACAAACTATAGATGCCAAAAGTAAAAATATGTCATACTTAATGCATGTATGTCAGAATTGTGTACTGTTACAAGCCCAGAGGACCCCAAAACCCAGTAGCAATAGAAATTCACCAAGACAAATGATTACTTAAACAGAAGTTGCTTTTAATTATTTGTAAACTTAAAAACAGGATCAAACTTTAACTTATTACTATTAAGTTAATTCCCTTCTCTTTCTTTGTGCACGTGTATGTAATGTGTATATGTTCAGGAAAGTTCTTTGCTTTAATAGTCCAATCATTCACTTCTCACTCCTTCAAGTTCACTGGTATCAGGCAATTCTTATACCGGGCACAGAATTTAACATTTATGAATTTTCACCAGGCCCTGATGCTTAAAGTTAAATGGTTACTGCTCAGGAAGGTTCTAGTTGGTTTCAGAGAGAGATTTTTTGCTTGTTGGACACACACAAACTGATTCCCTTTGATCAGTCACTTCAGCATCATACTTAAGAAACTTGCCCTCATGGGTTTTCCAAATGATAACCTCTTCTTCCAGGTCACCACAGATTTTCTCTTGTTTCCCTTATTTCAAGAGAAACACTCTAGCCAGTCATTTCCTCTTATAAGGACTAAGAGGGTTTTCAACAGGCTGAACTTGGAACGTACAACCCATCTTCAAAATGGGGTTTTCAACAAGTCTGCCAGCTTGCCATGTTGCACCCTCCATAAGCTACTGCAGATCTCTCTCTCTCTCTCTCTCTCTCTCTCTCTCTCTCTCTCTCTCTCTCTATCTCTATTGCTGCCTTGGCATCTGTTGCTTTAAATACAGAATCAGTCCAATTTTGTGAAGTCTCTGTAGGCATAATTCAAAGTTTGTGTAAGGTCACTGTGAACATTAAGTCTCTACTTATTTTATGCATAGTTCATGCATTTTAAATGAGATGTCTTTTGTGAAGTCACCTGCACTCTAAACCCCCACAATCTATCTCTTTTAAAGACATATTAATATAAAATAATATACCCCATAACAGTACATTTGTTAAAAAAAATGAAGAAAAATATAAAATTTACATGGTTCATGTTGTGCTTGACAAACTATAACAGGGATACAGGGCATGTAAGAGTCAAAATGCGCAAACTTACCTTGTTGGTCAGCGTCCTGAGTCCTTGGGCTGGGCGCAGCCATCTTGATTCCTGTGCGCATGCCGAGTCTTCGATTGGCGCATGCATGGTAGGCTCATGTATTGAGTTCGGTTGGAGCATGCACGAGAGTTAATGGCGTGAATTCAGTATTGTTAGGGGGCTTAATTCTCATGCATGCACACAGGAATCAAGATGGCCGCGCCCAGCCTACGGACCCCAGGACACTGACTAACAAGGTAATTATGCACATTTTGGCTCTTACATGCCCTGTATTCCTGTTATCATTTTTCAAATACAACATAAACCATGTAAATTTTATATTTTTTAATAAATTTTCGGTCATATGTGCAGATGGATGCAAGTCACTTAAGTCGCAAATCAGGGAGTTTCTGTATTCAAAATATTTTGGGAAGACAGAATAATTGACTTTTGTTAATTCTTTAATTTCACAGCGACTGTTTGGATTTAGATAGGGAAGAATGATGTTTATACTTTTTCAATAATAAAGATTACTGATAAATAATTCATTATTAAGTGGGTATATTTAATTGATTTTTAGACATACAGCAGAGTAACAGGTCATTTCGGCCCACGAGCCCGTGCTATCCAATTACTCCCAATTAACCTACAATTCCTGGTATGTTTTGAACAGAGGGAGGAAACCGGGCTCTCTGAGAAAACCCATGTTGACATGGGGAGAATGTACCAACTACTTAGACAGCACGGGATTCGATTCCGGTCCCGATCGCTGGGACTGTAACAACATGGCACTAACCACTACAATGAGTTTTTGTATGTATTGTAAGCATCCTGATTTGGTTCTTAAGATCCTTAAACCTTGATTAATCAACATTTGTCTTAAAAGGATTTTTTTGTAAAAAATTCTTGTAGGTAAAAATATAGAAGAGCGTTTTATTTCCTTGAAGCAGGAAGGGAATAGTTTTGTGAAAAGGACACAGTACAAGGAGGCCATTGCAAAGTACAATGAATGCTTAAAACTGAAATCCAATGAATGTGCAATTTATACAAACAGGTAAGAAGTATAGCTGCAAGGATTTGTTTGAACATAACATACATTTACTCTTTCATTATAAGAAACCGATTCATAAGACTGGCATGCAAACATGTTTAACATACCATGACTTTGAAATCTGGACAATTCTTGATATTTTTAGGTACATTGGATAATGATTTTAACGTATGTCATTTATGGTCAACCTAATGATTCACCCTTTTCAGGCAAGCAAATTCTTTCCCTGTTTCTCAAGACAAGAAGATACAATAGTTTTAATTTGGAGCCAAAGACTCTCCCCACCATCACACTTGCCTCCTAATTTGAGGAAGTACTTCAGCTTCCATTCAGTTACATTCTGCAAGGATGAGATCAGGAATGCACCAATGTGGAAGGATTATTCTTGTGGTTATCTGCATTTGGATTGGCCCCTCCCCTATATTGGCAGTTTAAACGCTATGGTTGGCAAGAACGTGATAGAAAAAATGTTTTATTTTGATAGATTTGGAGCAGTTAGTTGATACCAAATCTTAGAGCAGCTGCTTAAACTTATAGCATGTTTTAGAATCAAAAATAATGACATATTTTATAATTAATTATGAGAGAGAATGATGGGGTTGATAGTCTGTCATAGCATTGTCTATGTTCTGGAATGGAAATAGGTCATCCTATGATCCAAAAGACTTGCCTTAGAAAAAGAAACACAAAGAATTTTAATGTACATTATGAAGGTATTGGCAAGTGTTCATTTATCCTTTTAACTTTTCTCACTTAATGCTTAAAATATATTAGCTAAGAATTTCTGAAAAGCTTTCAAAACATTCCACAAAAAAATAACAAAATAAAAACTATTGTTCTTTATTTTCCCCAGAGCACTGTGTCATTTGAAACTTTATCAATATAAAGAAGCTAAAGATGATTGTAACACAGCTCTGAGGGTGGAGCCCATGAATATAAAAGCACTGTATCGAAGAGCTCTGGCTTATAGAGGATTAAAAGTAAGGCACTGGATTCGCTACATTTAATATTGAAATGTTATCCACTATTAACATTAATAGCTGTGTTACCGTATGGAGGTCTTGGACCATAGATACACTTTACCTCAACTGTTGACAGCATTTGTGGCATAATTAGATAACCTTATTCCTCAATTTAAGGTCAGTTGGATCAAAAAATGTTTCTCCAGGCATGCATGTATTGTGCTCAAAGTTAGAATATTCGCATAAATAGAATTTGTGTACCTGGAACACAATGTTGGCATGCGAAGTGTAAAAGAAGATTTTTTAGGATCCAGATGACAAAGACCATAATTATAAAAATACCAAAGGGAAAATCGAATTGTAATTTTTTAATATAAGGACATATTAAAATCAAAGGGAATAAGCAGTTGAAGGGACTTTAACCCCCTCTCCCTAACCACACAATCCTTCATATCTCCACTAGTCTGCCTTCCACTAATAAGAAGGAATAAATTTTGCTTCTCAAACTCTGTTCTTCCAGGGAGCTAGTTAACATGCACCAATTTCCTGGAATCAGAATTAAAATAATATTAATATAAAAGCTGTCTGAGATTCTTGTGGCAAGTCTAAAACAAAATTTCAGTTTCAAATGGTGTCGGTGGTTGGTAAACTAATGGAAAGTATTCTTAGAGATAATATGTATAAGCCTCTAAAGAGGCAGAGATTGATCAGGGACACCCAAGCAAGACAGGTTTGTGCAGGGAAGGTCATGTTTGACAAATCTTGTTGAATTTTTTGAGGAGGTGACTATGAATGTTGATGAGGGTAGAGCAGTAGATGTAGTCTATATGAATTTCAGTAAGGGTTTCGATAAGGTTCCACATGGAAGGTTGGTAATGAAGGTTCAGGCGCTAGGTATTAATGTTGAGATAGTCAGATGGGTTCAGCAGTGGCTAGAAGGTAGATGCCAGAGAGTCATGGTGGATAACTGTCTGTCAGGATGGAGGCCAGTGATGAGTGGTGTGCCTCCGGGATCGATATTGGATACCTTGTTGTTTGTTATTTACATTAAGGATTTGGATGATGGAGTGGTAAATTGGGTTAGTAAATATGCGGATGATATAAAAATTAGGGGGAATTGTGGATAGTGAAGCTGGTTTTCAGGGACTGCAGAAGGATTTGGACGGCTTAGAAGAGTGGGCAGTAAGATGGCAGATGGAGTTTGGTAAGTGTGAAGTGCTTCATTCTGGGAAGAATAATCAAAATGCAGTGAAGGGGAGGGCATTGAAAGTGGTTTATCGTTCTTTGAAAGTGGTTTCTCATGTGGTAAAGAAGGCTTTTGGTATGCTGGTCTTTATAAATCAAAGCATAGAATATAGGAGCTGGGAGCTGATGTTGAGACTGTTCAAGTCATTGGTGAAGCCAAATTTGGAATATTGTGTGCAGTTCTGGTCCCCAAATTATAGGAAGGATATCAATAAGGTAGAGAGGGTGCAAAGAAGATTTACTAAAATGTTGCCTGGATGGCAGTATTAAGAATACAAAGAAAGATTGAGTAGACTAGGTCTTTATTCATTGGAGCATAGAAGGTTGAAGGGTTATTTGATAGAGGTATTTAAAATTATGAGGGGGATAGATAGGGTTGATGTGAATAGGATCTTCCCCTTGAGGGTAGGTGAGATTGGAACAAAGGGTCATAAGTTAAGGGTTAGGGGGAAAAACTTTAGAAGTACCATGAGAGGGAACTTCTTCACTCAGAGTGCTGGCTGAGTGGAATGACCTTCCGGAAGAGGTGGTTGCAGCAGGGTCAATTTTGTCATTTAAGAGAAGGTTAGATAAGTGCATGGATGTGAGGGGATTGTAGGGTTATGGACAGGGAGCAGGTAGGTGGGTCTTGAGGAGATCACTTAAGTCAGTGCGGACAAGAGGGGCCGAGATGAACTGTTTCTGCACTGTAACTGCTATATGGTTATATTGTTAAAATGTAATCATGAGCTCACTTCATTTTCTTCCTTGTACAACAATTTTCTCTAGAACTACGCAGCCAGTAGGGATGATCTCAGTAAACTGGTAGAACTTGACTCAAGTGTTACTGAAGCTCAGAAAGAATTGCTTGAAGTTTCTGAAATTTTGAGAAAAGTGGACAGCGGAGGATCTCTCTCCAAGACCAACGACCAAGAAAAGCAGAGAAAAAATATCCATATTCAAGAGGTATATGTTTCATTCTAGACTACCTGATAAATTGGATGGATGTATGTAACTAAACCAGACCTGATATTTTACATTGAACAGATTCAAACCTTTATAAAGCAGCTGCTGTTGTTGTTGTCGGTCACTTGTTCTCGATCATGATACCCAATCTTTCGATTTGCAGTTGTGAACGAAGGTAGTTTTAAGCTGGAAAGTTTCTTTCACACAGGTGACAGAGGTGTTTGGATACAATTTCACCAATGGTTCTTAATTTTTGCGATTCTCATTTTCTCTTTGCTTCTTCCATTCTAGCGTGCTCATATGAACGAGCACGACTTTTTAACGTGGGTACGCCAAAGAGGATTATCCAGTGTTAGTTGTTCTCAGTGGTGCTTGTTAATGTTGAAAGTCTTCAAGGATATTTTAAGAGTCTTTGAATTGTACAATATATACATTAGCAGTCAGGAGGCACACATGAAGTATCTTTGAATGTAAGCAAGTTATCAAAAGAATGACCATGGCTGTTACAAATAATGTATTTACGGGTAGTGGAGACCATTGGTTTCAAATACATGAGCCTCAGATAAAGTAGCAGCACCAATGAAAGCCTGTAGCTTAATTAAGGCCAGTGGAATTTTGAAAGCCCAACATCCTATATATTGCCCTCCTGTAGAAAATTACTTATTCAGTCTCAGATGTGGAGGTTGCTGGGAAAAATGGCATTTATTGTTCATCTGTGGTCATTCAGAACAGAGACAACAAGCCTTGTAATTTTCTACCCTAAAAAAAGGAATTCTGAACAACCACAAATTACACTGCTACCAAATATTCCCCTTTATAATGGAAGCACAAGATTACAGATCTAACTGTAATATAACAGCAACTTGAACATTGTTAATCAATGTAAAGATATGGGAATAGTTTTCCTAAGTATGATGATGAGTTCAGTTCATTATCATCTGATTGTACAAGGACATCCCAACAAAACAGCATTGTCTGGTCCTCAGTTCAAAAACATGCCAACACACAACCAGACATTACATGATACATACAATACATATATGATTCTCACCTCTACCTCTCAACCACTTCACATTTCATTCATTACACTGTGCTGTTTGACCAATAAGTCATAATTTTCTCCACCTGAACATTAGTAAAACTGAAGTTGTTATTTATTTAACTAATTCCACAACTGATTCTACTATACTGCCTTGTCACTGAGTCAGACTATTCTAAGCTTTCCCACTTCTTAAGAAACCCAGATGAGAAGATCTGAATCTTTGAAGTAGGTGTCCTCACTGCACTGCTTTTAGGTTAGAAAAATCAGGAATATTACTCCCAGGACAATGAACCACAGACACTACCTCACTTACTCTTTTTTTCTCATTAATTTATTTATTTTTCAATGCAATTTCATAGAAATATTTACACTGTAATGCCACAAAACAACTGATTTTGTGACATATTCAAGACAATAAATTCTGAGGCATAATAAATATTTGCACTGCTTATGAATCCTGTTCCACAAAGCAATCTAACTATTCTTTCTATCTTTCCTCAACCATACTACTGGATTGAAATGATCTGTTCTTCAGAATTCCCACACTAGAAACCCCACATCACACCTTTTCCTACAACAATATTATTAGCTTCCTTAACCTGATGCCTTCAGCATGTCAATCAGATCACATATGGTGAACACAAAAATTAAATTAAATTAAACTGAATGTTTCCACAACTCCGATCAGTACCATTCCCTCCCCACTACCATTCACTAGCACTGCCTCACAGCCATTCATACAAATTCCAGGCAAACTTTCCCATAACTTACAAGGGAAGGCCAAAGGTGGATAATTTTACAGGGGAAGATTCACCTTTGGCCCCCCCCAAATTTTTCCACCATTCACAAGGCATGTAAAAACCATAAAATAAATCTTACCATTTGACTAAAGAATGATTATCAGAATGTTTACACTATCCAGGTATAGAAATTCCTGGATCCCATCCACCACCTTAAATACTTATTTCTTGTATCATCAGTACATGATGGCTGTAGTATATACCAGCACTATGGCCACCTGCCAAGGTGTTATTGGTACAGCATTGCAGAACTAGCTGCGCCTCTGACTAAACTGATCAGCAGATTTACAAAACTGGCAATGTGGAAAATTGTCCAATGATGGGGCTTGCTCAAAAAGCAAAGTACAGTCCAGCCACTTCCTGCCCAATCTGCTCTCTGTCTCCCTCTCGGATGAAAGGTGACATTGCTGTCCACTGGTAGCTGCTTATTGATGTTCAGACGGGGTTTTGCCACACTGCTAACCTCCAGATTTCCTCACGACCTTGGTCAATTTCTGGGCCAGATGACTGAAGTGATGCTACCCTCCTTGACAGTGAAGTAGCATTAAGGTGTAAAGAAGATGAAAGCCAATGGCATTGAGGTGAAATCACTCCACAGACTTAACACAAAGGAAGATTGTCGGAGGCTTAGAACATCGCTGTAACGGTACCTCAGTGCAATATGTTCAATTATTTTCAAAATAATATGCAATTTTTGCCCACATGTGGCAAGACCTATGTATCATTGGGCTGAAAAGTGGCAAGTAAGATTTGTACCAGGCAGGTTTCACGCAGTGACCATTTTCAAGAAGAACGAGTCCAATTACTTTCTCTTGATGATCACATGAGACTACAGATACTAGAAGCATGAATTAGCTGGTCTAGCAGCAAAAGAGCAATCGATGTTTCGAGCCCGAAATGTTGACCATTCTTTCTCTCCCATTGATACTGTTTGACCCACCGAGTACCTCCAGCAGCTTGTGTTTACCTTCCCTTGCTGTTTAGGAACATTGCCATCACTGCCTCCCCCCCCACCCCACCCCCCCCCTCCCCCACCACCACTATTAAAATTCAGGTTAGACTATTAATGAAAGACATAAAGCAATTATATAAATTTGGATCTCGACTTGGAACCGTGCTGCGAGCGAGGGGTGGAGCAAGCAGGTTCCAAGCAAATAAATCAGCAGCGGGATCGGTAAATGTTATTTTTGATCTCTCCATTGACTGATTAGTTCTTGCCAATAAAAAGAGAAGCACAAGTGTAGCGGCCATTATGTAGGTGGTTCAGTGTAGGAGTAGGACTGAGGCTTCGGATTGAGAGGCGACGGTGAGCAGAGGCTGAGGAGGAGGTGCAAGAGTTGAGGTAAGATAAGGACAGATTTTTTTCACTTTTTTTCCTATTTTCAAACAGTGGGATTGGCATTCAGGGCAGGGACATGCTCCTCTTGCAGGATGTAGATTGTCAGGGAAACTAACAGCATCCCTGATTACTTTATTTGGGAGAATTGCATCCAACCCCAGTACCTTGCAAACCAAGTAGGAAACTGGAGCTGGAGATGTTTGAATTTTAGATCATTCAGGAGGCAGAGGGGATGGTAGGAGTTACAGGGGCACTGTCAGACCTAGGAGGGAGGAAGAAGGTAGATGGTGACAGTCAGGAGAGGAAAAGGGAACTGACAGTCACTGCAAGCTACCCATGACCATTCCCCTCAATAACAAGTATACCACTTGGAGACTGTTCGGGGGATGACCTAGTGATTGAGATTATTGTTAGGGGGACAGTTAAGAGGTTCTGTGAAACAGATAGAGAATCCCAGATGGCACGTTGCCTCCTTGGTGCCTGCATCCGAGATGTTGCAGATAGAGTTTTTGCCATTCTCAGGAGGGAGGGTGAGCAGCCAGATGTCGTCCATGTAGGGATCAATGATGTGTGTAGGAAGGGGTAGGCGGTCCTGAAAGGAGAGTTCAGGGAGTTAGGCACTTGGTTGAAAGACAGGAGCTCCAAGGTTCTGTCTTAGTGTACCTAGAGCTGGTCAGAAGCTAGGTATCCTGTGGAAGGCAATGAATTGTATCATTCAGGTAAATATTATTTAACAATAAAGACTGAGAAAGTTATAAAAATACAGAAAAACTCCTGGAGATTAGTAGATGCCGGATAAGTGAATTTTCTAGTTGCTTGAGACGTCATGTTGCACAGTTGGCAAATTAATGGCGTGGTGCCCAATTTTAAACTTCCCTATTTTTTGCCTAATTATTTTCTGCAACTTTTTTGCCAGTTTCTTGAATTTTAGATAACTGTATCTATCTTTCTTACAGTACTTAATCTCAAAATCTTTTCACCCCACTTTCAGAAGTCATTTAAATTTAGACATACAGCATGATAACAGGCCATTTCACTCCATTAACCTACATCTCCAGTACGTTTTGAATAGTGGGAGGAAACCGGAGCCCGACATGCAGACATGGGGAGATCATGCAAACTCCTTACAGTCTGCAATGTAAAGGCATTGCGCTAACCACTAACTGAGCTGCCCTTCCTTGAAGTTGCTAAATTTAATTTCATCTACCAGTCCTGTAAAACTGTAAGTGAATACTGAGAGTAATAGCATCTGATAAACAAAGCTCGAATCAGTGCTTTTACTTCATATTTGTGGAGTTCTGGTTCAGTCAAGTAAAAACAGGAAGTGAGATTTGCGATTTTGTTTGCAGATGTATCTTGCGTACCACTTTGTTTAGCTGATGTTTTTCCCAGACATGCACTGGACTGAACTTTTAAAGGCCAGGTATATTCAGGGGTGCAGTGCTAATTTTTTAGCTGCCGGAGCTAACAAAATGTCTGCCATTTCCTATATCCTCTCTCTAAATATGTCACATCCAATATGTGTACCTGCTCATTACATGAATGGGGCAAGGAAGTTGCCCAGTACATGAAATGAGCAGGTAAACAAATTGGGTGTAATACGCATAGGGCTTGTTATACTTATAATGTAAAGCACTATGTAGTGATAGATAAGACTAACAAAATTTTAGGCTATCACTAAATTTTGGTGTATAACTAGTACAATAAAATGTATAATACCTAATTTAATAATATGACAAAGTATTGCAAGGTTACACTCACTGATTATCTGCAGAGGTCTGGTTGATTAATTCCAGTGAGGAAAGGATTATCTAGTCCCAAAAATGTGTCATGTCTCTGGCCCTTGCTTTCTCAGTCCTCTCTCTGTTCCTCTCTCTCTCTGTGTCATGGTCATTCTTCCTCTCTGTGGGAATTGCTTCTTGGAACTCTTTCATTTTGTTCCTTACTCTTGCTTTCCTGGTTATTCTTTCTTCCTCCATCCAAACCCTCAGGTCACAACTCTCACTGTTCCTATTCCATGTCTATCTAGGCTCGTCCCTCTCTTTCACTATGACATCCCTTTGTTCATTCTTCTCCCCACCTCCTTCCATCCACCCACCTGATTTGGGTCTCTCTATAAATCTCCTGCTCCCTTTCTATCCTAGATCCCTCTCACTTGTCCCAAAGCTCACTCTATCTATATCCTGGGTCCCACTCCATCCAATGTACTTCCTCTCTGATATTCTCCTCTAAGCCAAGTTTTATTCTATTCAAGGTCTGTAGATCAATCTCCCCAGTTTCCCCTCTATCCCAGAACTCTTTCTTTCTCATTTCTTTCTCCTGGGGTATCAACAACAAATTTGTAGATGGTTTTGTTGTCATACCAAGCCACAGTCATTGGTGTAATGTTTATTCTGGTTCATCTTTCTGGCTCCTTTCCTGCCTGGGAAAGCAACTCCTGACAGGGTTCAAATCTCTGTTGGGATGTACAGTACAATAGAAGCACTCATCTATCCAAAATCCATGGGAGTTCATACACTAGAAAACGGTCGTAAATTGTTGGCAGACACACAAGATTCTGATGATGCCAAGATCAGAAGCTAAATACATTCTACTGAATTCAATCAGCAGGTCAAGAAGCATCAGTGGGAGGAAAAGAATGGTTAGTGTTTCATCCGAAGCCCTGACAAAGGGTTTTGGCCTGAAATCTTTTTCTGCCACTGATGCAGTTCAAACCAGAGTTTTCTCCAAAGGACTGTGTTCAACTTTACATTTTAGCATTCCCTCAAATCACAAGTTCTTCCAATGAGTATCCTGTGATAGCAGAAATATAAGGAGCTTCTCATATATGGCTCTTTACTTCAAGTGAAGTTTATTTGTCACATTATACATTGTTCAATGAGAAAGGATTTTCTGTGAGCAGGCTAGAGGGTTAACTTTAACATGCAGACAAGTTGTATAAAGTCAGAGAGGACCTATACAGAGGATAGTGTTACAATTTCCTATTTTTATCTTTTAAAGGTTGCTGATAGCGACGAAGAGGAGAACGAAATACAAACTACCAGAGAGCATAAGAGTATACCTAATCTTAATGCTGGTCAAGTGGAATCAAACAGACACAGTGCTTTGGGAAATTCTCATCCACCTTCAGATATAAAGGTTAATTTAAAGCCTACAAATGCATACGAATTTGGCCAAGCACTGCAGGTGTTGCAGGCTAAGAACGATCTTGCCAGATGTGGAAAACTGCTAAGAAATGTAAAACCAGAAGATCTGCCGGTCATGATGGGTAATAAACTGGAAGCTGATGTGTACATCATGATTATTCAGGCTTTGAAGGGACACCTTTTAGAAAAGTATCCCAACCTTGTGTATTGGCACCTTGTTCACCTGTGCAAAGCAGAAAGATTTAAGGTATGTGTTACTTAAAATATTGTTCCTTTTTTAAAAAAAGGCATAGAATTTCCTAATGATCGTGTAATGCTCCATTTCTGTCATTGTGTAGATGGTTATAATATGAATGTTTACACTATGATTGCTGCCACAAAACACTGAATTTCATGACTTGTTCATTGCAATAAATTCTGATTCTGTCCCTTAACTTCATTTAACAATGTCTTTATATTCCTTTCTTCAGCATATATTTAACACTTAAAACATCTGTGCCTCAACCACCCCATCTTGTCGGTTTATTTCTATCTTATATTTCTGTGCCCACAATTTGATATATAATTGCAATATCTAGCCTATAAATTTCATTGACAAACTTTACAGTTAACTTGTCACCTTTCCATATTTAAAAAAAAAGTTTATGAAAGATTATATTATAAAAATGATTAAAGCATAGAACTCCAAAATTCCAGACTGCTTGGGGATTGTGGTGATATGCATTTTTTTTAATTTTTCTGGATTCTTGGGCAGTACTTCTAAAATTCAATTTTAAGGAGAAATAAAGAAAAGATGAACAGGTAAATTTTGATGTTTATTCATTAGCAAATATAATATGCTTCATTTATCAAAACAAGCAGTTATAAAGAAAAAGAAAAATGCTACTGTACATCTGTGGCACTTATGCATACACACATAGCCCACTAAATTTAAAAAGTTTGAGAGTTTTTGAAAAGTCCAGATGATCTAGATTTTTGGACTTCTACTGTAGGTACACTATATCCTTAGTTATGGAATCTACCTTATAAATCCACATAGTTGCAAATAGAGCTACTGAAACCCTCAAAATGCAGAGCAAAATCACAACCAGGAAATTGCACCAATGTGTTAAATAAACCAATTGGTTCATATGGTGCTTTGTTATAGATAGAATATATCTCTATGTATTTTCAGGATGGGATTGTGAGCAATATGGAAAGCACAAATGAGGGGGTCAGGGGAAATTAAAGCACACTTCAAAAGGGAGCTGTTTTAGAAGACAGGAAGTAAAAGGGAGCATACTAAATGTGTTAGGTAATGGAGAAAAAGGGTCTGTCTTTCACACTTCAGGGGAACTATTATTCAACTTCTGATTAAAAGATCTCAGTACTCATTTCCAAAAGGCTTGTCGATCACATACCAGATGAGATGTTTCATGCAGGAAGACCTCACAAAATCACTCAATTATGCAATTGAAAAATTAGCTCAGAATCAGAGTTTATCGTCATGAACATGTCACAAAATTTTGTTTTGCAGCATTACAGGTGCAAATATTGCTAAAAATTACATTTTTCTAAATGCAAAAGAAGAGAAAGTGAGGTGGTGTCTGTGGTTCATTGTCCATTCAGAAATCTGATTGCAGAGGGGAGAAGCTGTTTTTGTACCATTGGGTCTTTGTCTTCAGTCTCCTGTACCTCCTTCCTGATAGCAGTGAGTGCATTGCCTGGGTGGAGAGTGTCCTTGAGTCACCACCTCTTGGTGATGTTTTCAATGAAGAGTGATGGGGCTGGCTGAGTTCACTACTCTCTGTGGACTTTGCCTGCCCTGTGCAATGTTACCAGATAGTGAGGAAACCAGTCAGAATGCTTATCACAGTTCTCCTGTAGAAATTTGCAAGAGTCTTTGGTGACATACCAAATCTCCTCAAACTCCTCACATGGAGCCTCCATGACAGCTCTTCAGAGATGTTGACACCCAGGAACTTGTAACCATATAACTACAGCCCAGAAACAGGCCAATTCGTCCCTACAAGTCTGTGCCAAACATCTTCTTCTTCTTAATCCCATTAACCTGCATTTGGCCCATAACCCTCCACACCTCTCCCATCCAATTACCTGTCCAAATTTTCCTTGAATATTAACATTGATCTTGCTTCTACCACCTCTGCTGGAAGTTCATTCCACACCCCCACCACCCTTTGCGTGAAGAAATTCCCCCTCATGTTTCCCCTAAACTTTTCCCCTTTTACTCTCAATCCATGCTCTCTTGTTTGAATCCCCTCCCCCATGGAAAAAAGCTATCCACATTGACTCTATCAAATCACCCCTCAATCATCTACACTCCAAAAAATAAAATCCCAGCCTTCTCAACTTTTCCCTGTAACTCAAACCCTGAAACCCCAGCAACATTCTCATAAACCTCCTCTGCACTCTCTATATTCTGTTTATATCCATCCTGTAATTCAGTGACCAAAACTGCACACATTTGCCCTCACCATGCCTTATACAATTTCAACATAATATCCCAACTCCTGTATTCAGTACTCTGATTTAAGAAAGCCAACATACTAAATGTCACTTTCACCACCCATGCAGTTCAACTTTCAGGGAAAAATGAGTATAGGGAGTTAGGTTGGGAGCTAAAAAGGACCACAAAGGGAGTAATCTCTGGATGCGCCACGCAACAGTGAGGGCAGGAATAGTATAAGGTGGAGGATGAGTGTGTGGCTGAAGGAGTGGAGCAAGGAGCAGGGATTTGAATTTTTGGATCACTGGAACCTTTTTTGGAGGAGGTGGGACCTGCACCAAATGGATGTGTTGCAATCTGAATCCCAGAGAGAGCAGGATCCTGGTGGGGGCATTTGCTACTCAGGAGGCTTTAAACTAGAATGGTTAGGGGAAGGGAACCAAATAAAAGAGATCTGCAAAAAGAGGGTTAGACTGCAAACAGAGAAGGCTTGTAGACAAAGTTTGGGGGTGATTGAGAAGAAAAATAATCAGTTCAGTGATGGAGTGGAGATGATGGAAAGAAATAACAGTTGACTGTAAAGATGGGGACAAACAGAGAAAGATGTGTGAAATCTCTCAACTGCATTTACTTTAATACTAGAAATATTGTAAGGAAGGTGGACGAGCTGAAGGTGTGGATAGACACTTGGCAATATGACGTGTTAGCGATTAGTGGAAAGTGGTTGCAGGAGGGTTGTGACTGGCAGCTACATATTCCTGGATTTCGCTGCTTTAGGTGTGATAGAATTGGAGGGACAAGAGGAGGTGGTGCAGCATTGCTTGTCAGGGAAAATATTACAATGGTGTTTAGGTGAGATAGATTAAACGGCTCATCAAGGGAGGTGGTATGGGTGGAACTGAGAAATGTGAAAGGAGAAGTTACACTTATAGGGTAGATTATAGACCACCTAGTGCAGAGCAAGAAATAGAGGAGCAAATTTGTAAGGAAATAGCAGATATTTGTAATAAGCACAGGGTTGCATTAGTGGGGATTTTAATTTTCCTAATATAGATTGGGAAACATTCTGTGAAAGGGCTGGATTGATTAGAATTTGCAAAATGTGTACAGGATAGTTTTTTTGCAGTAATACGTTGATGTACTGACTAGAGAAGGGGCAATATTGGATCTACTGTTGGGGAATGAGGTAGGGCAGGAGACAGAGGTAGGTGTTGGGGAGCACTTCAGATCCAGTGATCATAGTTTCAATACAGTTATGGAAAGGGATAGGTCTGGTCCAAAGACTGAGGTTTTTGAGTGGGGAAAAGCCAGATTTGAAGAGATGAGAAAGGATTTGCGAGGAGTGGATTGGGATTATTTGTTTTAAGGGAAGGATGTAGAGGAGAATTGGAGGTCTTTTAAAGGTGAGATTTTGAGGGTACGGAATCTTTATGTTCCTGTTAGGATAAAAGGCAGAGCCAAAATTTTGAGAGAGCCATGGTTTTCAAGGGATATTAGAAATTTGGTTTGAATAAAAAGGGAGGCCTACATTAAATAGAAGAAACAAGGTGTAAATGGGATGATTTGAAATACATTGATTGTAAAAAGAAATAAAGAAAGCAAAAAGGTATGAGGTGACTATAGTGAACAAGGTGAAAATAAATCCAAAGGGTTTTTATAAATATGTAAATAGCAAAAGGAGAGTGAAGGATAAAATTGGTCCCTTAGAGAATCTGAGCAGACAACTGTGTGCAGAGCCAAATGAGATGGGGGAGATATTGAACAAGTTCTTTTCTTTGGTATTCACTTGGGAGAAGGATATTGAATTGTGCAGGATAAGGGAAGCAAAAGGAATAATTATAGAAAATGTAGGGATCAGGAATGAGGGGGCTATTGGAGCTTTTGAAGCATATAAAGGGGGAATAAGTCTCCACATCCCGATGGGATTTTCCCCAGATCTTGAAGGAAGTCAGCGAAGAAACAGCGGAGGCTGTAACAGTGATTTTTCAAAAGTCATTAAAGAGGGGCATAGTGCCGGAGGATTGGGGTATTGCACATGTGGTTCCTTTGTTTAAAAGGAGTTTGAGGAGTAAGTCAAGCAATTATAAGCCTTTAAGTTTGTTGTCGGTGGTCGGTAAGCTAATGTAAATTATTCTTAGAGATCATATATAAGTATCTAGTTTGATAGGGTCTGATGAGGAATACTCAACATGGATTTGTGTGTGGAAGGTCATGTTTGACAAATTTTATTGAATTTTTTGAGTGGGGGTGACTAGGAATGTTGATGAAGGTAGAGTAGTAGATGTTGTCTATATGGATTTCAGTAAGGCCTTCGATAAGGTTCCACATGGAAGGTTGGTTCAGGCACTAGGTATTAATTTTGAGATAGTCAAATGGGTTCAACAGTGGCTAGAAGGTAGATGCCAGAGAGTCATGGTGGATAAGTGTTTGTCAGGATGGAGGCCGGTAACAAGTGGTGTGCCTCAGGGATTGGTATTGGGTTCCTTGTTATTTGTCATTTATATTAATGATTTGAATGATGGAGTGGTAAACTGGATGAGTAAATATGAGGATAATCCAAAGATGGGTAGAGGTTTTCAGAGATTGCGGAAGGATTTGGATGCTTAGAAGAGTAGGCTGAAAGATGACAGATGAAAAGTGTGAAGTGCTTCATTTTGGAAAAAATAATCAAAATACTTAGTGAACGGGAGGGCATTGAGGAATGCAGAAGAACAGAAAAATCTAGGATTAACGGTTTATAGTTCTTTGAAGGTGGAATCTCATGAAGATAGGGTGATGAAGAAAGCTTTTGGTATGCTGGCCTTTATAAATCAAAGCATAGAATATAAGAGTTGGGAAATGATATTGAGACTATTCAAGGCATTGGTGAGGCTAAATTTAGAAAACTGTGTACAGTTCAGGTCACCAAATTATAGGAAGGATATCAATAAAGTAGAGAGGGTGCAGAGGAGATTTACTAACATGTTGCCTGGATTTCAGAATCTAGATTACAAAGAAAGATTGAGTAGATTTGATCTTTATTCATTTGGAGTGTAGAAAATTGAGGGGGGGATTTTATAGAGGTATACAAGATTTAGAGGGATAAATAGAGTAGATGTGGATAGGCTCTTTCCCTTGAGGATAGGTGAGATTCAAACAAGAGTTCACGAGTTAATAGTTGGGGTAAAACTTTAGAAGTAACATGAGAGAGGGAACTTTTTCCACTCAGAGAGTGGTGGCTGAGTGGAATGACCTTCCAAAAGAGGTGGTTGCAGCAAGGTTAATTTTGTCATTTAAGGAAAAGTTGGATAGTAGATGGGACTAGAGGAGATCATTAGATCGTTGCAGATTAGAGGCTCCGAGATGGCTTGTTTCCATATTGATTAAAATAGTACTGAAAGACTAAGCTATCATAGCTGGGTCAGCTATCCAGTTGAGGAGGAGAAAAGCCAAGGAAGCACTACTTAAGGGATTCCATAGTGAAAGATGCAGGCAGGCTTCTGAGGGATCAGTCATGGATATTGCTGGAGTAAAAGGAGTCTGCAGACACTTTAAAAATAATGCTGGGGAAACTCAGCAGATGTAACAGTGTACTTTATATAGCAAAGATAAAGATACATACATAACCTACATTTTGGGCTGAGCCCTTCATCATGGTTATCAAGCAGCAGGTACAGAAATTCAGGATGAATAGCCAATGCTTATGACGTTATGAAGGCAGATTTTAATGACTTGGGTAATAAATACACCATTATTTTAAAGATCGTTCTCACTGGGTTATTCTCAGGGTCATGTGCCAGCAAGTACAGAAACTGGAAGGTAGTGCAAATGCACGAGCAACTGGAAAGAGTGCAGGAAGGAATGCTGTAGAGTTCTGAAGCATTGGGACTATGTCTGGTGAAGTTGGGACCTGTTCAGGTTGCAAAGATCCCAGCAGTTGATTAGGAATCTGAGCCTAGATTCAGAGCAGGGATTGAACTAAAGAGCAAAAATTGATTAATCCTACAACTGGGAGTATCCAAATTAGATTTGACAGCAAATTTAAAGGCAGACAAATGCATAAGGACAGTCATGAGGAGGAAGACTTAAGTTATGTGGTCAGTCTAAAAGAATTTAAAGGCATAACATTGCATCAGGAAAACTTTTTTTAAAGCAGTATGTACCAAGTCCAATGAGGTAGGTAGAACTGAGCAGGTGGAAAAAGTATCAATGACAGAACAGAATGAAGTAATGGTAATAGCAAAGAAACTTGATATTCCAAATTGTAGAATCGTATTGGGAAATTAAATCCTGAAACAATTTCACAACTTCAAGTACATGGGTTACATCTGATGACAAATGTTAAACAGATATAAAAGCAAGAATAGCAATGGTAAGAACAGCATTTATAGAAATGAGAAACATCCTAACGAACAAGAAAATAGCAATTGACGTCAGTCTTAGAACTCTCAGCTGTTACATTCTTCCTATATTGATATATGGCTGTTAGTCATGGGTCATCAAAAATGCAATGGAAAAAAAATCAATGCAGCAGAGATGTGGTTTCTCAGAAGAAGGCTATGCATATCATATCTGGACAGGATAACAAAGAAAACAAAACCTACATTACTTAAAAGAATCAGAAACCAGCAAAGTTCTTTGGACACATCATGCGAAGAGATACATTAGAATATTTAGTTACAACTGGAAAGCTTGAAGATAAACTGCAGAGGCAGACAGAAAATGATAGATTGATTACCATCATGGTTAGAAACAGGGGAGGCAACAATTTGAAGGGTCAGAGACAGTGATGGATGGGGAGACATGATTGCCCACACCAAATGGGAAGGCACCTGAATGACGACAGAACATTTTGATCTGATCCAAGATCAGTCGAAACAGATTGCAAAATTCAGTTAATCGTCCAATTTATCATAGACAGTTTATCATACAGATAGTGAGTGTAAATGTTAAGAGCTTCAGGAAGACTTCCAAAAGATTCCATGCTAGGACACACCATAATATAGGAATAGGATGAGTTAGACACAGAACAGTATGATTTTAACTTTTTTTAAGTTTAAAAAAAATTATATACTTTGTCAAATGCACTTAAAATTAGAATGCAAGTTACCAAGAGTTTGCATTTAATTTCCTGTAATTTAATGTACTGTATGCCTTCATTTTAAGTGATTCAACCATTAGAATCTAAATATTTTACTTTTATGCAGATTGCATCAGTGATTGTGGGTAAAGAAAGGGATCAAGTGCAACTCCTCTTCAGCAGTTTGCTACAGATAATGAGCAATGAGTTCACCTCCGAGGATGTTCAGAATCTAGCAAAAAGCTATGACCTATAATATTCTTCAGGAATCAAAGTTGATATCACAAATTCAGTAATTCAGATGGTTGGGAACTATGGAAATTGTATGGAATGCAATCCACTTTTTTCTACTCACTTCCACATTCTCCTTTAAAACTAACAATGTGGTCCAAGTCTTTCACTGAGGTAGCTAGCACCACCTTATTCAGGAATGTTTCACTTGTCCAAACAATAAACTATTTGATCACCTGTGAGCATTCACTAAAGGAGCATTGTCATTTTCAAAATGGTGACCTCATTCTGAAATAAACCATCAAGACTTGTTATTTCCTCATGTTGAATATATTTGTGTTGCAGGGATGATAAGCATTTACATTGTTTTCAATTTTGATCTGCTCAGTATTTCAGTTTTAGAATTTTACAAAGCCTTAATATTTCCTTTCATTAATCCTTTATTAGATAAAATAGTTTGTGGGTTGCCAGTTGAAGAATATAATTTATTCATGATTGAATGGGGATACTTACTGAGTCTATGATGAAACCTTGAACTTGAAATGTTGAATGTAGTAAATGTGCTGTTATTTAAAGATGTACTGCACAATGTGTTGTCATTCAATCATTAAAACTTTTTGCATTGTAATGCAATCTACCAGTTAAGATCAAATGACTGCAAACATTACTTCAGTCTCATATTTATGCACTGACAAAATAAGCCAGATTTGTATCAATATCAAGGATTTCTGCTCATATTATTTAACCTGTTTCTAATTTAGAGCACTTCACAAAAATCTCATTGACGCATTCCATTTGATCAGTTTTCTGGTGTTTGTTCAGTCACCTTTGCTGCTACCTAGAACTATACAAGCCCTTGTATAATCCTGTCCACAATGAATGTGAAATGCAAAAACATTTTGTTTCGATGCTTAGTCATTTCCCAGTGGTGCAAGTCTATGAAGGAAGGCATAGTTCAAAATAATTATTACAAAATAACAGAGAAACACTGGAAGCAACCATTTCCAAGGACAGCTCAGCTGTCCTGCTGTTATAACTCATGAACCACATCCAAAAAGCAGTCAGAAGATATGGTACCTTCATCCAAGGCAACCAGATGAACTATTCTTAGTAATATTAGACATAGAAAAATTACATTGCATTTCCTGCTCTGTTCCTGCAATGCAATATGGCAACTATTTGCACAAAGCTGATTTCAAAAGTTTGTTGTCTGTTTCTTATTCAATTGTGAGATATTATTTTGTCAATCTTAAGTAAAGTTTGGAAAACTAACCCCAAGAACTTTCAAAGGTGTAGAATTAGACTTGAAAATCCATTGGAAAAAGAGAAATGTGAAACATTTAGAATTTGAACAAATGTTGTCTTTGTTAGTAAGCTCTTCTTAGTTTTGTATTTTTAAAACAGTACTCCAACAAAAGTAAATGAAACTGAATCTTGAGTGTTCGTGATGGTCACGTGAACAGCTAGACACACTTGTAGAATTGTACTGGTTGGAATTTTATTTCACAGATGGCCATGACCCTGTATATTGAGCCAAAACAACAGGAACCAACACCTTAGATATCCAATTATATCTTTCTTTCCAGCCACATTATTAATTCTCAGAATGTTCTATGCAACTTCAAGGTTTTTTTTTAAATGAACCACAACCAGAATCAATGCCTTTTGTCCAAGTCACGCTCTCCTATCCAAATCTCGGCGACTACCTGATTGCCACTGCTACTTGAATGATTTCCAGGTTAAATCTTATCCCTCCCTGATACACTGTATTTACTTCATCTTGCACACAAGTTCAAGCCTAAATGATCCTTTGTTCCCCAATGTGATCGAGGGATCTTACTGATCTCCCCTATTTCCCTCATGTTTCAGCTACAATTACCCTATCTGTATCAATGAAGATTTGACATTCAGTTAGTTTAGGTTTCTCCCTACTTAATCTGTTCAAAATTAAAGTTGAATTATGCTACGACTGCAATCCTGTCTTCCTCCAAGCACTGGACAAAATTTAACATTTCCTGCCTGAAATTTACAACCATCCCAAGTATGGAAGACAACATCCCACCTCATTTTCCCCCTCAGTATTTAAGTTCCATACTCACTAAATTCACTGTCTGCATTCCATTGAAGCTACACTCTGGTTAAGCCATTCTATGCACAGCTACAGTGCATCAAGCAGGGCAGATTCTTTTTTTGTAACCCTTCTCAAATTCCCAAGTTTCTCAGCAGAGATTGCAATTCAGGGAACCACTTCCAGCTGAACACCACCATAATGGCATTGTTAACTATAGGCAGTCCCCGGGTTTCTAATGAGATCTGTTCCTAATTCTGTCTTCAAGTTGAATTTGGAGGCAAGTCAGAATACGTACATACATTTCTTATTTAGCATCAGTTAGTCAAATGCTTGTCTTAATATGTAGTATAACTCAAATGATCCAAAATGGTCAAAACTGGGACTATTTCAGATAAACAATATTTTTCAATAACTGGTCATATTTTAAAAACAGCCCAGTAGCAACATCACTTAAACAGTCTTTAAACAACAAACAAGGGAAGACTTTTGAGCATGAAATAATGTTTAATTTTCATCAAAAAAACTTAAAATAAGATAAATCCAACACCAAAATTTCCAATTTTTTTTCCAATCTGTTATGTCAAGTTCAGCTCTGAAAAATTTTCGGATAACTGACCATTTCAGATATCCTCATTTATCCAAAAAATTTTTGGAGTTGTACTGTATATTCAATGCATATAAAACTACTGCAGTCAATTTCTTGAAGCAGGCACACTCAACAGTGTTTTCTGCAACGTAATCCAACTTAAAATAGCGGACAGTATTCTCCTTACTCAAACTAACGCCACAGAAACCACATGTAGTCCATTCATAAGTATGAGTTGTTCATAAGTCAGACATTCGTAACCCAGGGGTTGCCTGTATTGGCCAACACTGATAGGCAGACTACTTAAAGTCTAAAATTTAAAAATGAATTTGATTTTTGCAACCTCTGAGCTTTACAGTGCAAGTTATGCAATCACTCCACTCTAATTTGTTTATTTAAATTACAGCAGGCAATTTGACAGGAAAGTCAGTTCTTATTGTAATCATGCCATTTTATATTCATTCCCACAAGAGGTCCCAATATAACCACAGCAGTAAACCTGACAGATTTTCCTCTCTCTAACCTAGTCACTGATAAAAGAAACAAGTTCACTTTGTCCAGATAGACAAACCCAAGCATCTTCCAAGCTTGTATGGCTGAAATGCATGACTGAGCCTTGAGGGAGGAGTTCAGAGTTGATTTTAAATTGAGTATTCTTATTTGCAAAAAAAATGCACAAAGTAATTGCTTTTAATTGTATTTATTTTGAGATACGGTTCTTACAGTCACCCTGTTAGACAAACCAGTTTGCAAACAAATGTATAAATACCAAACCAAGCATATGCAACATATTGTAACTGGCACTAGTGTTCTAAAGCTTAAAGAAAATTAAAAAGATTGCAACTTGTTTCTTTTTTTTATTGTTCACAAGGATAAAATTTCAGGCATTATCAACATGGCAACATAAACTAAATACACACTGCGTAATTGGCTAAGCATACTTTCATATAATGACTCAATTTTGCATTTAAGTGAAGTTCAACAGTGCACCTTTTAGGCCGAGGATAGCCTTTGTGAATTTTAGTGTCTCGGTCTATAAAGGGGGAAAGGCCAAAGTCTTTACCTCTCCTTTAATGCTTCAAAGCAATGTGCAAATTCTGCACCGTGCTTTCAGTTTGTAACAAACTGCATCGGCAATAATCATTTGCCACAAATACTTTATTTTTCAGAACAAGGAACCAATTAAAATGATTGATAAACATTTTCTAAAGCCTGAGTACTGTCTTTGGTGGGCTACTATAGGGTTATATTTTAAGATTATTAATTGATTAGACAATTTTCATCCATTTCATTAGAGCATTCTTGTGTGGTTTTTTTTTTTAAGTATAAATATTTCCTCAAAAGAAAACATATTAAATACAGTCTTTTTCAAAGGCACCAAGAAACAGTGAAGGAGAATGGGTCAATCATAGAATAACCAGTCAACAACTCTTTTGATATAAATCAACAAATTTCTGCTTCATTCTGGGGTTTCTGCAAGTTTAGTTAAATACTCAGCACATGACAGAAAAACAGGCCATTACTTCTCACCCAACACATTATTGCCCAATAAATGCATCTCAAAGTTCTGCCAACTGCTCTCCCAGCTTTTAAAAAAAAAACCAAACTGAATAACTTGGGATCAAATCGATAACATTTAACCTATTACTTCTTGACCTTCCAATCTTGTTGATTAATAAGCACCAGTTTCAGTCCACAAATTATTAGCCATCTTTTATATTAAATCCGCATATAACTGTTAGCAGAACTTACTAGTGACATTTATGATACAAATTCCAGAATTGAAAGATTAAATTTCTGTATGAATCACGCTGGTCTGTTGCTGTGGATTATTATTATTGGTTACATTTTCCGTTTCCTCATTGGCATGTTTTGGCACTGTTGAAGTTACAGCACCATTCTCCTCTGCAATGAAGCTCAGCTGCAAGACTTCTGCATTTGGTCCAGCTGCAACAGATGCAAGAAGACCACCTTGAGATGGGCACGTCTCCAAACGATCATTCTCTACCTCTGGAAGGGGACTGACTGCTGAAAACCGACCGTGATAATCACTTGAACCATGACTACAAGATGTTTTCATGCTCTCCATATCAGATGCACTAAATTCTGAGAAATGGCTTGAGTGAGAGTCTGCTACAGATGGAATACTGTCACTAAGCGATGGAGAATCAAATTCACTTGAATTAGTGCTTCTCTGTTCTAATAGCTGTGCGTCCATCTCTTCCCGAGTTTCATTTATCTTCAGACTACCTCTTTTTTGCAATTTTCCTTTGCACTTTTTAGTTGTTGTTTCTTTGGACCATTTGGAAGCATTGCTTCGATTATCTGGAAGAGGGGCTGAGGTTGAAGTGACCACATTGCGGTTACCGTCATCCACACTGCTGCTTCCACTATTGTGTCTAAGCTTTGCAGGCTTTGACTCAATATCAACTTGTACCTCCAGACTGTTTCCTTCCCTAAATGGAGATAAACAGACAACATTTGAAATTCATTTAGTAATACTCATCAACAAATGTTCAGAACACTACTTGGAGAATTCTGAACTTGTCTGTCATTCAACAGTTTAAGATACTAAATGGGTAAAGAGAGAAATGAGGGTAATAATCCATTTGAAGGTTTACATTACTAACACTTAAATGTTGCTCTTGCAACATTATGAACTTTCCAACATGAACAATTGATGTGGAATTATTGTCACTGACACAGGGTATTTATATATCCTTGCCATCTTTGTGTCAAGGATATAAAGATGGCAGCCAACTTCAAGAACAATTCAACATAGCTAATTAATGGCAATCTTTCCAATAACAATCCCTGACCCATGAATTTTAAAAACCTGGTCGAAGGACGGTACCTACACATTAACCTATGAACAAAATATATAATTGACAGGCAGTTTAGAAAACAAGTCTATTGATAGAAAAAATGGAGAGAAACACTAAACTCTGCAGATGCAGTGATTGCAGTAAAATGTAATGCTGGAGAAACTCAGCCGGTCACACAACGTACTACAGCAAAGATAAAGAAGCATAACCAACATTTCAGGCCCGAGCCTTTCATCAAAGTATGAGCAAAATGCAGGCCAGCAACAGAATAAAATGGTGGGGGCAGGTGCCCAGGCAGGAGGTAATAGGTGAATGAGGGAGGGAGGGCACACCCAAAAATGGGGAGGGTGGATGGTTCTGTGAATGGAGAGGGAAGGGGCTGAAGAACTGGAGAAAAGAAGAGAGGGACAGGGAACAGAGGGAGAACAGGGAGTAGTCTAGCAGAAACTGGAGAAGTCGATGTTAGTGCCATCTGGTTGGAGAGTGCCCAGACAGAACATTAGGTGTTGCTCCTCCAAAGTACAGGTGGCCCTGGTTTGGAAATGCACGAGGCCAAGGACAGACATGTCGGTGTGAGAGCTGGACACAAATAAAAGGGCCTAATTACAATTATGTGTACTGTAAAAAGCACAATCTATTCTCAAGCTTAATAATGAGTCTGCTCCGTAACAGACTTTAAAATTGCTTAAGATATTAGGACAATCCTAAATTATCTGGGCACCACCCCACTGCTCCTGTTAAATTTCGTTCTGAGAATTTTTAAAAAAATTTTTATTTATAGTATTACAGACTCTTATTAGCCAGGTATAGGGGAACAATCCTCCCATTTTACAGGTCTATATTGACAGATACAGGTCTATATTTCCTTTCTCTCTCCCCCTCCCCCCCCCCAAATCCTTCACCTTTCCTCACACTTCAACTCAAGTAAAAACATAAAATCAATTATTAAAAATAACAATACAAATACATGAAAAAAAAGGGGGGGAACCAGCAGGATTTTTGTCTCCTCATTCTCAGTATTTCAGGGCTTGTGTGATCTTATATACTGTATTCCTATTGAAAAAGTTCCTGGGAAAGCTAATCACATCTGCGTTTTGATGTGTCGCAAGTATGGCTGCCACACCTCAAAGAATGTGTTAAATCTCCCTCTTAAGTTGTAAGTAATTTTACCCAGGAGAACACAGCTCTGCATCACAGTGTTCCATCTTGCTGTGCTTAGCTGAGAGTCAGATTTCCAGGTAACCATTATTCATTTCCTGGCCACCGCCAAGGCAACCATCATGAATTGAATTTGGTGTTTGGACAATCTCGGACTTGTGTCCATAATATCCCCTGCAGGAATAGTGCTGGATCCTGCAGATACTCCACCCTTGTCATTTTTTTTTCTAAAATGTCCCCCAATTCTACCCAGAAGGGTCTCACCTCGGTGCATAGCCACATTAAATTCATAAAAGTTCCTGTCTCTCTGTCACATCTAAAACACAATTCAGGGATTTATGGTTTAACCTTATGGAATATAAAAACTTAATATAATACAAGGGTGGATCCAAGTATAGCCGTGTCACTCTACGCTGAGAAAGCCTTTGATAGACTTGAGTGGGATTTTTTGGCAAAAGTGCTGGAAAAATTTGGGTTGGGACATTCATTCAGAAATTGGGTAAAAGCACTGAACCACAAACTCAAGGCCAAAGTTGTCACTAAAGGATAGACATCTTCAGCCTTCCCACTGAGAAGATCTAGTAGACAGCGTTGTCCACTATCCCCTGCTCTATTCATATTGGCTATTGAACAGTTAGCGGGAACAATTTGCCGGGATCCAGGCATCAAAGGGTTTAGAATGGGCCAGGAAGAACACAAAATTCATTTGTTAGCGGATGACATTTTTATATATTTGAATGCACCTGCCTATAACGATGATGGGCATGGCTAACTGCATTAACTGCCATGGCTACAATACCTTTTTCAATCTTTGCCCATAATGCTGCCCCAGAGTTTTTTCAAGACACTTAACGGATATGTCAGACAATTCCCATGGGTGAATAAAGTAGCTAGAGTCTCCATAGAAAAACTGGCCTGGGACTATAGCCTAGGAGGAATGAGACTCCTAGACTTAAAAAAAAATTATTGGACAAGCCATGCAAGGTTTTTCACCTCATTCTTTGAGGGGGACTCTTTACCCTCCTGGGCACACATGGTAGAAGAGGAGATAGCAGAAGAAATTATTTACAAATACTAAATTAATAATGCAAAAATAAAAGAACCCAATACTAAAACAGCATACAATTCAAACATGGCAAAAAAATAATAAACCAGATTATTTGTTTAAAAGTGGGGTTGTCTCCTCAAACGCCCCAACCCACAACAAATTAATCCCCGTAACCAGGTAACAAGATCCTGGATATCTAGTGCCAGAAAGGGATCAGGTGTATCGAGGACTGTTATGAGAAGGGAAACTTATGTCCCTTATTCGAAACTTATTCGAGCAATTATAAAACAAATTTGACTTAACAAACAAGACCCTCTTCTGCTACCTTCAAATAAGATCCTTTTTGAGGGACAAATTGGGTCTAAGGCCCTGCTGCTGTGTAGTGACATGGAGGCTCTAATTTGAAGGGGGAAATCACTTGTAAATTCATTTTGGCTATGTATCTCCTGTTCCAAATCAAGAGCCCAAAACTGGGTCTCCATAAAGCGAGGCAAAGATTAGAGTCAGATCTAGGAACAACAATTCCTGAACGATGCTGGTCTGACTTCTGCCGGGGCAGCATGAAGGCTGTTATTAATGCTAGATGTGGGCTGGTGCAATACAAATTTTTGCACCAGCTATATCTTACACCGCAAACATTGCACAAGATAAACCAGAAGTTCTGGGAATTTTATTTAAACAAACTGACACTTTTCCTTCCTCATGAGGAGATTCGCTGTTCAAAATTTTTCTATATATTAGCAGGGGGGGGGGGGGTGAGGGGAGAAAAGAAAATCCCAAGTATTTGAGAATGTAAAACTTTAGATCCTTCATCTGTCAATCCCATCTTCCCAAAGAAGCAAAACCTGGATTTGAATTTCTCAGAAATGTACAACTTCATTTAGAGAAGACTGAAGTTTTCAAACTATGACAACTACAAGGACCATGAAGAAAGAGTGCCAAGGCCAGCAATTTCAGAATGAAATTCACAGGTATATTATAAATGTCAGTATGGGCAAGACTACAACTGTCAGCATCAGGTGGGACCAGTCAGTCTGTGATGCACACATGCACTCCCCACACTGTTTTTCCAAACAGAAGGCAGAAATGCAAATTCTAGACAAATTTCACATACAATTCTTTGTTCAATATCAGAATATTTGAAGCAGGCACTTGGCGCAGAAGGCCAAGTTGCACACAAAAATCCTGCATTACTGTAATTATTTAAAGTAGGATTGAAGGTTATAAAGGGAGCAATATAATTTAACATTCTTTCATGCTTCCTTTCTGCATTAGTATTCAAGATTCAATTTACTGTCACGTAATAAAGTCAGTGCGAACTTACACAAAACTTGTTTTCATGCGCTGCAAGGCAATCAGATTTGCCATTGGCAGAAATTGCCTGAAGCACCTCTTACAGTCAGAGAAAGAGAAGAAAAAGAGAGTCCATGGATTTGCCTCCAGTGCTTCTGCAGCCATAAAGAGTCCAGTCCAAACTATCAGCAGCCCAAGCTCCAGATCTGAACCTCCAACACGATCAGAAACCCTTCAGCACCCCTGGCACTTTTTCCCATCCCAGTTCTGATGCCTGGTACTGCTTCAGCCAGTTCTACAGGAGTCTGCAGCCGCCAGCAGCCCAGAGCCTATGTGGCTCGCCTCAGGTCACCCAACAGTTCACCGCCTATGCATTTCTTCAACTGCAGAACCCCTCATTGGTCCACTGCAGTGACCCCTATCCCATGGGTCGTCTCCTCTGCTTCTCCCTCTCAAACGTGGGACTGTTCTCCCTGCTTTCTGGTGCCCTGCACTTGTCCTTTTTCCCCGGAGTCTACAACCCTTCGTAGCTGCTGCCAAAAATAGGCACCACCATCTTGGGTGCAGAAGTTTAAATAAAACAATCGTCAGCTCTATTTACAGACCTGTAGAGAGCTGACAACAGCCAGAGTGGGCAGTTGGACCCCTTGGAACGTTGCAAATCCACTCCCCACACGTTCACATCAACGGCTGTGCTACCTTTGCAGCAGTTCTGGCAACACCACCATCTTTGTTGAATCAGGATACCAAAGAACTTTTCAAAGTTGGAGAGGGACCGCATACCAAACTTTATAAACCTTCTTTAAAACTTAATGCAATTAATTTTATTCTATTTTTACATTTCCAAAACAATTCCAAATTTGGGTTGCGATAATAACAGCAAAGGAACAGACCTGTCCAATGGGTTGTATGAGTTGATAATAGATCCTGCCATGGCTCTTGTGCTGGCATTGTCACTGATGGTCCCAATGCTGACAGTACCCGACTCACCGCTGAGACTGTATTGCTCCTTCTGGATATCTGCCTGGACTTCCAACCTACAATAAATTGACTTTTTTAAAAAAAAAATCACAAAACATCACCTCCCACAAAACAACTTTTGTATGGCTCAAGCCTGAAATGTTGATGCATCTGCCGTAAGGTGCAGTATGTGACCTGATGCGTTTCTCCAGATCTTGTGTATTAAACTACAATTATAGCACCTGCATACTCTCTTGTTTAACAAGATGACAAACTTTGAATTGTTTAATGTGAATGAAAACCATAGCTGAGTATTCTTGAACTTTGGAAAAGTAGCTTCACTTGGCTATTAATAGGGTCAAAATGACGGGAGAAATGAGCAACAGCTTTCTGCACCAACCATTATTTCGCTTATCCCATTGATCTGCTCCCAATCCATGTATCTATCCAATTTATTCTTAAAAAATAAGATCGAGCCAGCATTCACATCAGATGGCAGCTCATTCCACACTCCCATCACTCTGTGAAGAACTTTCCCCTAATATTCCCCCAAACTTTTCCCTTTTTAGCTTAAAACTATCTCTTGTATTTATCTCCCCCAATCTTAGAAAAAGCCTATTCGCATCCACTATCTATACCTCTCAATCTTTTAAACCTCAATCAAATCTTCCCTCATTTTTCTTCGCACCAAGGAACAACCTTGTACTGTTTTTCCAAACAGAAGGCAGAAATGCAAATTCTAGACAAATTTCACATACAATTCTTTGTTCAATATCAGAACATTTGAAGTAGGCACTGGGGTCAGAAGGCCAAGTTGCATACAATTTAGCAACAATAATCCTGCATTACTGTAATCATTCAAAAGTAGGATTGTAACTTAACTCCTGAAGACCCAGAAACATCCTAGTAAATCTTCTCTGCACCCTTTCCATCTTATTGATATCCTTCCTGTTGTTAAGCGACTAGAACTACACACAATATCTCAAATTTGGCCTCACAAATGTCTTAAACAAATTCAACATAACATCCCAACTCTTATACTCAATATTTTGATTTATAAAGGATAAGATGCCAAAAGATCTTTACAACCCTGTCCACCTGCAACGCCACCTTCAGGGAACAATGTATCTGTATTCCCAGCTCTCTCTCTCTGTGCTCCTCAGGGCCCTACCATTTACTGTGTACGTCCTACCTTGGTTTGCCATTCCAAAATGCATCACCTCACATTTGTTTGCATTAAACCCCATTCTCCCAGTTGGTCTAGATTCGTCTGCAAGCTTTGGACATCTTCCTCACTGTCCACAACACCTATCTTTGTGCATTCAGCAAATTTGCTGATCCAATTTATCACATTATCATTCAGATAATTGATATATACAGCAAACAACAATGGTCCAAACACAGATCCCTGAGGCACACCACTAATCACAGGCATAGAATTTATGAAAAGTGGGATCAGACTAGGTGGCCCAGAGTACAATGGTGGTCCGTACAAATTCCTGTTACGATACCAAAACCTTCTAAGGTTCTAGCTAATAGCCGGATCATTTTTATCTGCATGCCATGTGCTCTTTGCTTATGTGGCACTATAGTTAATTCTAAGCAAGCTTTTGTTATGATATAATGTTTAAAAAGCTATAATGAAAAATTATAGGGTTTACCTATTAAAACAGTTGACCATTGCACTGCCAGAAAGGCTTCCAGTGATGCTAGCTCCAGCTAGTGCCATTGTGCTTGCTGTTTCACTCAGGTTGTCTCGAATTACACCAATTCTGTCCATGTGACTACCGCTGGCACTCAAACTGCCTGTTAAACCTCCAACACTTCCCTCTCCAATACTGGGGTTATTACGAGCTTCAACTACAAAGGTGGTATCTAGGTGGACACAGATAAGCAGTAACAATATGGTTATTATTACACCTTATTTCACATAATAATCTATCCAAAATTTTAAATGCTAACGTGATATCTGAGGAAGCTTCCCAAAACTCATTATAGATAAAACACCTCTGTACTGGGTGACTACATTTGTATTCTTCACAAAAACAAAGAATCATGTAATATCTGTAAAAATATGTAAATCTGCAGATAATGCAGACAAAATGTAGCACCAAATGAAAGGTTCCTCAAGTTAAGGATCTATTTTCTTGTAAAGAACAAAATATATAATAAATGGCAGGCCCTTTAACAGTATTGATGTAGGATGGGATCTTTGATCCAATTTCATAACTCCCAAAAGTGGCTACACAAATAGATGTGCTGGTAGATAAGTCATGTTGCAGCTATACAAAACTATGGTTAGGATGCATTTATGAGTATTGAGTGAGATTCTGGTCACCCGATTACAGGAGCATATGGAGACTTTGGAAAGGGAACAGAAAAAGATTTACTTGGATGCTGCCTGAATTGGGTATAGGCGAGAGAGAAAAAGTTGGACAACTTAAGTTGTTTTCTCTGGTGTGTTAAGGGTCTGAGGAGAGACAAAATAGAAATTTATAAATTTGTGAGAGGCATTGATTGGGTAGACATTTTAAAAATCATGGCAAAAATCTCAAGAATTTAAGAACTTGCTTTTAAGGTGAACTACTAGGCAAGTAGCTGAAAGGATCAATTTTACAGAGGAAAGGAAAACAACAGAAGATCAGGATGTTTGGCTTTGTATGGACCAAAAGAGATAGGGGAAATCTGAAATGTTTCTAATGTTTCTCTGCCCCGCCCCACCCCCCCCCCATCAGTATTCACTCAGTAAACAGGCACAGAGTCTAGGGAAATAAGGAAAACAAGGAGTGAAGTCATGGAACCTATACAAATTAAAGAGGAAGTGCTTGCTGTCTTAAAGCAAATAAGGGTGAATAAATCCCCAGGGCATGACAAGATATTCCATCAGACCTTGAGGGAGGCTAGTGCAGAAATTTCAGGGACTTTGGCAGAAATATTTCAAATGTCCTTAGCCTGTGACTAGTGGTGTCCCTAGGGGATGGGTGCTGGGACCATTGTTGTTTGTCATCTATATCATTGATCTGGATGATGATTTAGTAAATTGGATAATCAAGTTTACAGATGATACTAAGTCTGGAGGCAATAGTGGACAGTGAAGAAGGTTTTCAAAGCTTACAGAGGGATCTGGATCAGCTAGGAAAATGGCAGATAGAATTTAATGCAGACAAGTGAGAGGTGCTACATTTTGGAAGGGCAAACCAAAAAAGGGGATACATAATAAATGGTCGGGCACTGAGGAGTGTAGAGGAACAAAAGGATCTGGGAGTACAGATAGATAATTCCCTGAAAGTGGTATCACAGGTAAACAGGGTTGTGAAGAAAGCTTTTGGCAAATTGGCCTTCATAAATCAAAGTATTGCGTACAGAAGTTGGGATGTTATGGTGAGGTTGTGTAAGATATTGGTGGTGCCAAATTTGGAGTATCGTGTGCAGTTCTGGTCACCAAACTACAGAAAGACCATCAATAAGATTGAAAAAGTGTAGAAATTTACTAGGATGTTGCCTGGACTTCAGAAACTGAGTAACAGGGAAAGGTTAAACAGTTTAGGACTTTATTCCCTAGAGTGCAGAAGAATGAGGGGAGTTTTGATAGAGGTATTTATTAGGGGGATAGACAGAGTAAATGTAGATGGGCTTTTTCTATTGAGGGTAGGACATGGGTTAAGTGTGAAAGGGAAAGAGATTAAGGGAAACTTCACAGAGAGTGGTGGAAGTACGGAATGCCAGCTGATTTGCTGAATGTGGGCTCAATTTTAACATTTAAGAAGAATTTGGACAGGTACATGGATGGGAGAGGTATGGAGGGTTATGGACTGAGTGCAGATCAGCTATACTTGGCAAAAAAAAGTTTGGCACAGACTATAAGGGCTGTAGTGTTCTATGGTTCTAAAAGAAGTGTGAAACAAATTGGATACAACTCAGTGGACTAAATGGCCTCCTCCCTGACCAGAACCACTGTATAGTTACAAATGGGTGACTTTTTATAGAATTGTGCTGCTTTTGTAGAGAGGGCAATTAGTCACTAAGTAACTGATGAAATGAATCTAGAAACTAATCAAATGCAAGTGTGAATTTTCCACTGCAAATTCTTCAACAAAAAAGAAGAGCAAACTCATGAAATGGAGCAAAAATAATTACATAAATCTCACTACACAGTAATAATTCAGTAGTAGAGAGCACCAAGTTCCTTGGATACAACCTCTCCTTACTTATCAGGAAGGCACAACAGCACTTCCTGAGAAGAGTGAAGCGGGAAAGGCTATCAGTCACGATCCATTCTTCAGTAGCTCCATCGAGAGCACCCCGGCCAGTTACATCGCAGTGTGGTATGGTTGCTGTGTACAGCATTAGATCAGAGGTCAATCCACAGGACCACAAGAGTAGCAGAGAGGATCACTAGGAATTTACCAGGATCGTTGTCCAAAGAGGGCTCACAAAATCAGCAAAAACACAGCACCTTCCAGCTACTCCCATCAGGAAAGATATACAGGAGGATCAGAACCGGAACCACCAGGCTGAGGATAAGCTTTTTCCCCACAGGCAGTGAGAAAGCTGAATGAACTGCTCATACAAACCTTCCATGACTCAACTATTTATTTAACAAATAATATTTATTTACTTTATTATTTGTATATACATACTGTGCACTGTGTGTGAAGCTCTAAGGAATGGAGAGCACCGTTTTGTCAGGTTGTACCTGTCCCTAATTGCCTCCTCCCCCCACGAAAGAGACCCCTGCAGGCCAACATCAGACAGGGTAACAACATTTCTACGTGGAATTGAAGACAACTTGCTTCTTCTGCTCAGGTTTAATGACACAGCTAATGGAGCAACCACAGAATCAGACGCATGGTTAATGTGGTGCGCCCCTACTTTTGTTAGCCATGGGCCTCTGCATGCACAAATACATGAAACTGAGGTCCTCAGTAGCAGCCTTAACATTCCACAGTGTGCAGCTATGGGCCTGCGATTCGAAAGAGTGGGAATGTGCAATTTTTTTCCCCCAAGGTGGCTTAAATCCTCTCCTCTGGTTGCCTTTTAACTTCTTCCTGTGACAGAACTTTAAATTGAGTATCAACAGCTAAGTTATAGAATTAGACACACCAAGCCAACTTTGTTCCTAACTGAAATTCAAGATGTTGCCCATTCGTTTGTTTTTTTTTAAAAAAGTAAACACAGAAAGCACCAGGAAAAAGGGAAAGGCAAAAACAAGTACTTACCTAATGCTGCATTTCCCCTGCCAACGTTGTCATTTTCATCATCGAATTCTATCCGTACACCCTTTCCAGTGCCAGCAGAAACCCCACAGCCACCGCTACGGCAGAGAGAGATGGGGACTACTCCATACACATACGCTAACATAATGGGTACTCCAATCCCTGTTATGATTGAACAAAAAGTTAGCTATTAAACAGTATTAAACACAATATCTCCAATCATTTGCTGTACGATATTTTCAGGATTCACTGCTCTCTTATGTCAACTCGAAAGTGATGCAAGTTACTGGTCTGACATGCCAGATTATTTCCATATTTTCCCACCGTTTTGGAACGGTGAGCAACACTGTCAGGCCATTCCATGTAAGCAGGCTGCCAATTCCTATCGCTGAACCAAATGACTGCGCAAACACTTCAGTAACCACTTGGGTTTTAACTGGCCAGTGCCATTAGTGCAGCCTTTGGTAATAACCATGTTCAAAATTTATTTGGCATCTTCCCCAATGACAAACAGATTCTGCCCAAATTGACGCAATTCTCAAAACCCCACTCAGTTTGATTGCATAGAATAGGAAAGAAAGGGGTTAATATCCAATGGATAGGAGTCATTCTCAGGCATTGAACTCCACTGATATACATCAGTTTTCTCACAGGAGCCATTTTCTCAATGTTCTGAATAAAGGCACCAAGTTTGAAAGATATAATGACTTTACAACAAAAGAGCTGAAAGAAACTGGTAGTTTGAGCTTGTACTAGGATAAAATACAAATATTTAAGGGCAAGGAAGAAAAATGCATTGGTATAACATCTTATTGCAACTCTCCAAAATGTTGATAAATTGACTACAGATTCATTTTCTTGGTCATTGCCGATTAGATATTTTAAATTTCTAGAATTTAATAATTTTTTTAATTTAGACATACAGCACTGTAACAGGCCCTTTTGGCCCACAAACCCGTGCTGATAAATCACATCTAATTGACCTACAAACCCCAGTAGGTTTTTGTTTTCAAGGGTGGGAGGGAATTGGAGCACCTAGAGGAAACCCATGAAGATATGGGTAGTACAAACAAACTCCTCACATACAGAATGGGATTTGAAGTCCGGTCGCTGGCGCTGTAACAACATTGTGCTCACAGCTACACTAACCCTGCCACCTACTAAGGAAGCTGATGGAGACCACACATACACACCTTTATGCACAAAATTGGCCAACTGATCTGCTCCTACATCCTACCCACCAGCATAATATCCAATCTCAGTACTGCAAGCATTCATGACTTCATCACCATAACTACAAACCACTTCAAAAATTTAACAGAAGGGTCACTAAAAAAGGCTGTCAGGTATTCATTTATAACAACCAAATTCTGCAAACCCAATAAAAACATAAAAAGGATGGGTTTTGATCATTTAGGAAAGTCAGGGGTGTAGTGATGCAACATATCCAGCTCAATTCTTCCATTCGGAACTATTTTTCCTTTGTACGGACACAAGACAAGGTTCTAAAACTCCATTCAAACATCCTATCTTCAACTACAGCTTTGATCCAAGTTATGCAACTAAAGTTCTAAGCACAGATATGCTTTCCTTCAGAAGCCAATCTCTTCATCATCAATCTTGCAGTCACAAAAGTAAATTCAAAATATTGCTCCACTTGTATGATCAGCCAGGATTGAGATACACAAACATCTAAATGCAAAAGGAGATCTGCAAACGCCAAACACAACAATCCAGACCACAATGTAAACAATGGACAAAGCTGATAGACTAAGCTACGAAGGGAAAAGTTCATTAAATTTTGCCCTTAAATTAAAAAATTGAAATTTGAAAAAAATTTAGATTTTATTCAAACTCCTTACAGACAGCGCCAGATTCAAACCCATGATACTGACGCTGTAATAGCGTTGCTCTAACCGCTACGCTGTATCACCCAGGGTTTCTTGATCACCATATTTAAATCAGTTTCTCTCTCCACAGATATTGCCTGATTTGGTGCATAGTAATAACATTTGGTGTTTTAATATTAGACTTGCAATATAATCAAATCTGAAAACCTGCTCACAGCTGCTATTGCCTATCTGGATCTCTGGTCTGTGCAGAGAGGCAGGATAACAACAGAGTACAAATGTTCTGAGTGGACCAAACATAACAATCCAAGCATATACTAATAGTAAACAATTATATAGACAGGTAAATGTGACTGCTTTTTAAAATCATCGGTCAGCCTTTATCACTTCTTAAAATGGGACTTGGGCAAAATGAAGAATGGCAGAAAACAGAAATATACAATAATGACCTGAAACAAGAGCCTGCAATAACCTTGAGCGCTAACCAAAAGGGACCTGCAGCTGTTTTAGTCAGTGCCTTGCTTAGAACCTGCTTCCAAGAGAATAGTAATGGGTTATTTCTAGCAGTAGGTGTGAATCAGGTTCAACAATGTCTGCAAGGCTTTGAACAGGTGCCCAAGAAAGCAAAAAAACAAGGACCCATTTTCAAATCAAATGAAGCAGATCTGTGTCCCTCATCCAATTCCATTTGTACTCTTCTCTCAGCATACAATTCTAACAATGCACCAATACTATTTCTTGGGTCATCATGGAAGCCCTTAGGATGTGGGCTCAAATCATTTATACCAAGTGCTGCTGATCTATCTAATTGCCTTCAGTGGTGCATAAACACACATCAGTTAAGATCAATATGTAATGCTGATGGATAGATCAACTTGGGTGGCATGCATGGCATGATAACCTCTTGCACAAGGAGATTTGAAGTAAGTAAAATATTCAGGTCACTTTCATTTTGCAAGGGGTTTAGTTCTCCAAGTGTCTATTAAAAAAGGGCACTTGGGTATTTGTACAAAACTGTAACAGCACAATTTCCCCTCTCAGTTCAAGTCCTCTCACTGGAAGGACAGATGGTGTACACACACTCTCCTTGTACACTTAAGTGGCTGGAACTCTGGACAATTATACTTCAGTATTCACGTCAATGGGGCTTTGTGTTGATCATTCCTATAGAGCTTCATCCCAGGATTACCCCTCCTATTAAATTCACAATTAGATCCTTTGAATGATATTCGGTATAAAATTACAATAAAAATGATTTTAAACATAAAATGCTAAAATCTGAATCAAACCAAATGCAATAAAAGCAAAAGCATCATCTTCTGCTTGGGTAACAAACAATACATATTGTTTAGCTGCATGATATTAAAGGAAACTGCAGGGAAAGATATACTACTTGAATATCTATAATAATCCCTCCCTAAAATTAGAGTCATGCATGTGTCAGCCAATATCCATGGAGTCATAATCCATCTACAAAACTGAGAGTATATTCCTGAAAGAATGAACAAATGACAATATCGTCACCTCAACTATTTTCAATATAAATCAGAAGTCCCAACCATCAAGAACCTCTCTGTCAGCCCCTTCAGAATATACAATGCCCAAGTGGCAAATATATTAATACCAGCAGACATTCAATGAAAAGGAAGAGTGACGTCAACTAGTTTTCAGTCAAAATTCTATCACAGAAAAACAAGGAATGCTTTTAAGGGACTCAGAAACGCCTACCATTGAAGTCTATGGATGTTTGCTTGATTCATCAGCAGATTAAAGATATGAATCAATAAATGCACTAATACCTCACGTCACATACACACCCAGAAACGAGAGCTAACAAAATCAACCCTATAGTCACCACAGAGAGAGAGATGTATAAACAACAGGAGTGTTGTGCTCCTAGTTCTGCAGAGGCTGTTCTTACGAGGATTATTCTTGGGTCAGCCAGAGCAAGCAGTGTGACCCTAAGCACTGAGATGTGGATCTCAGAGCTGCACTTTTGGGGACAGGGCTGGGCCACTGCTGGCTGGGCTTGCTATTCAGACCCTTTAGCCTATAATCTCACCATCACCTGAGTGACATTTGAGAGAACCCACAGATTCTTCAATTGTAACAATGTCAATGGATAGGAAATCAGTAGCCTGCTTCCAAAACACCCCGATAGGCTCTAATTTTAATAGTTTTTAATGAGTATCTCCTATTTTCAGCCTCTTGAATAATACATAATGGGGTAGATTATGCTCACCATTGCCAATGGTTCAAAACTGAATCAAGGTTCAGCAGGCCTTGGATTTTTGTGCAAATATTTTGCAATGAAAAAGTCTGGAACATTTAAGGTTCCTTGCTATGCACAACTCTGTTGCTATATTGACCTGCAAACAGTATTGTATAGTCTCCTGGGTTATGGATTATCTGACAGAGAAATCAGACAATGCAAATTCTCCACACATTTTAAGAGTATTTTTAAATAACCAGTTTCTCAGTATTAATGACTGGATACAGGATATTCCATTAATTTAATAATGTTTAGTGTTACAGTAATTAATAAAATGAACAAATTACAGTAAGTGTATCAAGAGTGGGATACAGGTAGCATACTGGTGAAAATTTTTTTATTTAAATCCAACCAAATCCAAAAAACCTGTCAGAGTTCTGGGAAAGGCTCATCAGCCCCCCACCTCTCCCACCCAACACCAGTGTTATTCATGGTCTGTAGCAAGGCAAGGAATATTTCAGGTGGTCTATGGGCAAAAAAAGGGTGGAGAACCACTACTTAAGAATCACCATGTGTGATGACTCAGATAAACTGGGATCTCAGGAAGGTGTTCAGAGAAGGCCTAAAATCCACAATGTTCATTTCTGTGCAAATGTTTCCTTCCACCTCACAATTTGAAAGTGTAAAAAAAAACAATTTCAATCAAGGGTAAAGTTCCCTGCAATTGATTCTTTTTCCTCCATGGTAGAAAATGCTACTTAAAAATAGATTTGTTTAAAAAAGTTACTATTCAAATAAACCTAGCTTGAAATATAACATGTTTATTCGTCTCACAGTTTCATATCTATGTACGTATTGGAAAGCAAAACCTTGTCTCACATAAAACAATAAAAATTATTTGACAAGTTAATAAATATCTTGTACACCAGTAAATACTTTTAAATACTGAATAACAAAGAACAGCAATGAAATATACAATGCACAAATTCTAACTGTAAACCAGGCAAATTTTAAGAGGTTTTACCTCTCTTATCTGGTGCTCATTGGTCAGACAACTCCCATAGTCTGGCACGTTTGAATCTGCCACTATTAGTACAAACACAGGACTCAAAGCTTAATCCCAATCGCAGCAGATTCAACCTTTACAGCACCAGCGATCAGGACTGGGGTTCAAGTCCTGCACTGTCTGTAAGGAGTTTGTACTGTCCTGGTTGCTGGCGCTGTAAAGGTGTTGCAGTATTTCCTGTTTTAAGATTGTTCCTACCTTTGATACGTTTACATAGGGGGTTCACCAGGAGTCAATTTTTGTGGTCCGCAATAGCCAGCTCCCAAGGTCGCTGGATTAAAGATATACAACCTGTAGCCAAATGCTTAATTACATCTTTTTCTATAGTCTGTGCTTTTAGTCCAGGATAATCTATTTATAAGCTACAATTTATTTCAGCTTTTATCCAATTATTCAAAAGAATAGTGGATGTTAAAAAGCTATTTGGTTCCTTACCTACAGTTACTGCAGCAACGACAGGCGAAACAATGACTGACAAAGTTACACCTCCAGTGATTGCCAAGTTCCGCTTGTGCTTCGAAATGTCTTTTCCCTCATATCGATTATGTATCTGAAAGAAATTTTAAATTTTTTAAATAGCTGTTCAGCAAATTTCTTTAATCATATGAAGGTGTAAGCATGGAAAGGGGAACTTTGTTTTTGTTCAATTATACTGCTACAAAATACCTCGGGATATTTCAGAGCTTTATAAATGTAGTTGTTGCGTTGGGAGGGGAAAAAAAAAATCAGAAAAGCAAGACATTTGAGAATGAGGAAGAAACAGCCATGAAAATTTCTGCAAGATCACAAAGCATGCAGAGACATAATCCAATAGATGCCACGCAACCTCGCAATATTTGGAGAAGGCTTTAAGGAGGGTCTAAAACACAATAGAAGTTGAGAGTAAAAAGCCTGCATGTACACTTAGGACACAGGAATGAGGGTGTACAGAATTGGTTTAGTATGCACTAATTCTAAAGACTTTTTTAAAAAAACAGATCTGAAAGCAGGTCAACATTTGGAATTGTACCTTTTTTAAATTTGGAATGTTTGTATTTTCCATCCAATTTAGAGGATTCAAATAGCTACTGGTACATCAATTTCATAAAAATGTTTTAATGGTCATATTCAAAAAAAATTAATGCCAAAATTATACAGCCTTATTTTCAACAAAGTGGAAAACAAATCACCACTGCAGCTCTAATAACACTGGTTCGTTCTCTTGCATCCAATTAAAAAAAAGGTCAATTTATTTGACTGGAGGGTAATTCTGCTATGACACAATCAGTGAACATTGTCATTTGCAGGAATCTTGGTTCAATTTGAGATTTCCAAACACAGGAAATTAGCTGGATTAATTTTACAAAATGAAAGATTTTAAGTTTTAACACAACACTGGGATGAACGAACAGTTTCTCCACATTTTGATGTCACTGATATAATAAATGTACACCAAATATTTAAATGACCATAGCTATTTTAACAAATTAATTACTTTTGTGCCAATCTAGATTCTATTATATGGTATCAACATCTTTGGAGCACCTACAAATAGTGTTCACAACAACTTACAACAAACATCAGTCCTAATACAAAACATCTAAACTCCAAACAATTGTTTTTCGGCAGAAACTGGAAGGCAAAATGAATATTGCAAAAGAAAACCCGTCAGCACAAATGCACACCAAATATTAAACTGGATCAAAAGTCACAGGATATTGCATACAATGCTCCATAAGTGGTAGGATCCATTTACAGGCTTTTTTTTTCTCCCTACTGCTAAGATTTATTTTGCAGAGACAGGACAGATTACATTGATAGATTTAATATGCACATTTAAATTTTGCCACTGCCACACTTCCTTTCCAATCGTCATCTACAAAATGAACAATACTGCTTTCTCCACATGAAAATATTGATGACAGTTTTCACTGCTCTATGTTCTACCTGGTGTAAATATGAAATAAACTGAGTGCAGGAAGCCAAGTTTCAGCACGACTCGAAGCAATACACATGAACATCAGGTCATTTCCTTTAAAAGGCAGGGTGTAGTGAATGGAGGTGTTGGTCAAATTTTATCTTCAATAATACATTACAAGTCAGATCTCACTTCTGATTGCAGTGAACTGCTCAAGCCTTGGAAAGTGTTCCATTACAATTACATAATTTTGAAAGGTGGTTACTTGCAGTGAAAAGCACCAATAACGGCAGAGATTGATAGATTTTGGATTAGCCAGGGCATCAAAGGTTATGGGGAGAAGGCCAGGCAGTGGGGCTGAGTGGGAAAAATGGATTAGCTCATGATTAAATGGTGGGGGCAGACTCAATGGACTGAAGAGCCTACATCCTATTGTGAGATCAACCAACCTTGGGTGCAAACTTATAAAATAAAAAAGATAATCTGTTTGGATTGAATTAAGAAATTGCAAGAGCAAGAGGAATATAATGGGGGTCATTTACAGGCCTCCGAAAAGTAGCTCAGATATCGGTAGTAGTATAAATCAGGAATTAAGAGTGGCATGTCAAAGTGGTAGCAATACGGTAGTTATGGGGGACTTCAACATGAAGGTGGACTGGGATAATCAGACGGGGGCAGGAACACAAGAGAGCGAGTTTATAGAATGTCTACGAGATACTTTCTTGGAACAGCTAGTGGAGGAACCTACCAGGGGGAAGTCGATTCTGGACTGGGTGCTGTGCAGCGACGCAGACTTAATAAGTGACCTTGATGTAGGGGAGCCATTAGGGAATAGTGACCATGGTATGGTTACTATTAAGCTGCAATTAGAAAGGGAAATGGAAAGGAAGTCGGAAGCATCTGTACTTCAGTTAAATAAAGGGAATTTTGCAGCTATGAGGGAGGAGCTATCCAAAATAAAATGGGAAGATACACTAGCTGGGAGGACAACTGGGGAAAAATGGCAGGTTTTTATGGACATTTTTCACAGGATTCAGGACAAATTTATTCCAAAGTGGAGGAAAGGCTCTAGGAGATGCAAATGGCAGCCCTGGCTAACTAAGGAAATCAAGTGCATTATCAAGTCCAAAGGGAGTAATTATACGATAGCGAAGCGGAGTGGGAAATTAGAGGATTGGGAAACCTTCAAAGAACATCAGAGGGTAACTAAGAAAGCCATAAGAGACGGGAAAATGAAGTACGAGAGGAAATTAGCAGATAATATTGCGGAGGATAGCAAAAGCTTTTTTAAGTATGTGAAGAGGAAGAAATTGGTTCGGTCTAAAATTGGCCCTTTGAAAATGGGCAAGGGTGAAATTATTACCGGAAACAAGGAGATGGCAGAGGAATTTAACAAATACTTTGCAACTGTCTTCACCAAGGAGGATATAGGTTATAGTCAGTTAGGGGGTAGTGGTCATGCGGTACCAAGAGACTTGGGGAACTTTACTGGGGAGGTAGGGGATCTAATGGATATCCGGATCCAGAAGCAGGAGGTTATGAGTAAATTGTTGGGACTGGGGGCTGATAAATCCCCAGGGCCTGATGGGCTGCATCCTAGGGTGCTTAAAGAGGTGGCTATGGAAATTGTGGAGGCACTGGTCGACATTTTCCAAAGTTCCATAGATTCCGGGGAGGTCCCTGAGGATTGGAGAGTGGCTGATGTGGTGCCGCTTTTTAAGAAAGGAGGGAGGGAGAAAACGGGAAATTATAGACCGGTTAGCCTGACATCAGTGGTGGGGAAGATATTGGAGTCCATCATAAAAGGAGAAATAGCAGAACACTCAGTCAGTAATAATAGTATAAGGGCTAGTCAGCATGGATTCCTTAAGGGTAAGTCATGCTTGACTAACCTTCTGGAATTTTTTGAGGATGTGACAAAGAAGGTGGACTCGGGAGAGCCAGTGGATGTGGTGTATTTGGACTTCCAGAAGGCCTTTGATAAGGTACCGCACGGGAGTCTAGTGGGCAAGATCAGGGAGCATGGTATTGGAGGTAAGGTGCTGACATGGATAGGAAATTGGTTAAGAGATAGGAAACAAAGGGTTGGAGTAAATGGGTCTTTTTCAGAATGGCAGGATGTGACGAGTGGAGTGCCTCAGGGATCGGTGTTGGGTCCTCAGTTGTTTGTAATTTATGTTAATGATTTGGATGAGGGGATTATAAATAACATGAGCAAATTTGCAGATGACACTAAACTGGGTGGCGGTGTGGGGTGTGAGGAGGATGTAAGGAAAATGCAGAGGGACTTGGACAGGCTGGAGGAGTGGGCGGCTAAATGGAAGATGAATTTCAATGTGAACAAATGTGAGGTTATTCATTTTGGGGGAAGTAATAGGAAAGCTGAGTATTATTTAAATGGAGACAAGCTAGGGAGTGGGGAAGTGCAAATGGATCTGGGTGTACTTGTTCACCGGTCACTGAAGGCTAGCATGCAGGTTCAGAAAGCTGTGAAGAAGGAAAATGGAATGTTGGCTTTCATAAAGAGGGGATTGGAGTATAGGAACAGAGACGCCCTTCTGCAGTTATATAGGGCCCTGGTGAGACCCCACCTGGAGTATTGCGTCCAGTTCTAGTCTCCAAACTTGAGGAAGGACATACTAGCTATAGAGGGTGTGCAGCGCAGATTTACAAGGTTAGTTCCAGGGATGGCAGGGTTGTCATATGCAGCAAGGCTAGAAAAATTGGACTTGTATCCATTGGAGTTTAGAAGGATGAGGGGGGACATGATTGAGGTATACAAAATCATCAGGGGGATAGACAAGGTGAAGTCTGATTACTTGTTCCCAATGATGGGGGAGACGAGGACTAGAGGGCATAGTTTAAGAATACAGGGTAGGCCCTTTAGGACGGAGATGAGAAAGCATTTTGTTACCCAGAGAAGTGTGAATCTGTGGAATGCTCTGCCACAGAGGGTGGTAGAGGCAGATTCGCTGACTATGTTCAAAAGAGAGTTAGATAAGACTCTTGTGGGTAACGGAGTTAAGGGTTATGGGGATAAGGCTGGAAAGGGGTACTGATGGTAATGATCAGCCATGATCTAAAATGGTGGTGCTGGCCCGACGGGCCAAATGGCCTACTCCCGCTCCTATTGTCTATCGCAGTTTTAACATCTGCAGCATTGAATTTCTTCGAAGATTTTACATAACAACTAATCAACAGCAGGGGCTAGATAGTATGAAATGGGATAAAGTTTCAAAAATGTTGAATATTTAAAGAAAGGATTCAAAATGGAAATTATGATTTCCCTTCTATTTTCCTGGTGCTTTTTCAAACTCCTTCAAAACATGTGGCCCAGTTGGTGTAGTGGTTACCGCAACGCCTTTACAGCGCCAGCGATCGGGACCGGGTTTCGAATCCTGTGCTGTCTGCAAGGAGTTTGTACATTTTCCCCATATCTGTGTGGGTTTTCCCTTGGGGTCTGTGGGTTCCTCCCACCATTTGAAACAAACTGGAGGTGTAGATTAATTGGGTGTAAATTGGGCAGTGTGGACTCGTGAGCTGAAATGACCCGTTACCATGCTGTATGTCTACATTTAAAAACAGTCACAAAGGCCACAGGGACATTTCTATCATGCCCTCAATTCCCAGACATGAATAGATTCCTCCTATGTATCTGCAGGAATCGATTAGAAGGATACCACCCTGATAAATCTTGTATTTCCTCGGCACTTAATAACACAATTTTAGGCTATTGCTACCAGCTGTAGTGGTGATACAACAGTTAAGTTACCAGACAACTAATCCACTGGCTTGGACTAACATTCCAAAGAAGAGTCCAAATCCAAACATGGCTGTGGAATTTATCTGGAATTTAAAGAGTCATTAGGTATGACCACAAAGCTACCAGATGGCCCGATCACTGGATTTCCTCAAGAGGAAATTTGCCTTCCTTATCCTGTCTAGCCTATGTACTATTCCAGATGTGCTAGCGTGTCATCTTAAATGGCCCAGCAAGCCACTCTTTGTATGGGATGATCACTGTCAATAATCAGGAAGGACTGTCTTCATTCATTTTGTAGTTATCCTGCTTTTGGTATACTTAAAATTCAGGAATGCAGAAGACTGCACAAATTAGTGCAACTTAATTGTTAACAGGAAAATGTTCTTTAACATTACATGTTAATTTAGAAAACTTACTGTCACACTTTAAAATACAAATATCAGTACCTTGCGGCCAACATAGACAGGTATCCCAATAATCATAGCTGGAATGGCAATCCCTGCAATGAGTGCAATTCCAACTGGAGCACCCACTAATGTGCCAAGCTGCCACAGGATCTTCTTTTTACGACTCCAAGGTTTCTTCCCCCAAAATGTGCAGCCAGAAGGACTGAAAGAGATGTTAAAAACAAAACTAAAGACAAATCAATTAAGTAACCTGCACTCATTTGAAACACTCAAAAATAAACATGCTTTCTGAAAACCTACCTCTCACTAATAGAAGACAATGGAACACAGGTACTCCGAATAATCAAGTACTACCACGTCAAACTGTTGAAATGCAGTTTGGTTGGGAGAAGAAATTAAAATCAATTTTTCAAGTTGTTTCAACAAAATAAATAATTGATTGGAGTGCTGAGGGGCAACCCGACAGAGGAGTACAAAACCATGAGAGGCATTGATATGGGAAAATATTCTGCCTTTTCCCCTGGGATGAGTCATCATACATGACAGGCAATCGTTTTAAGGTGATGGGGAAGAGGTTTAAGGGACAGGAAAATATTTTATGTAGAGAATGGTAGGTGTGTTTTATGAATGGGGTGAGAAAGCTCAAAGTTTTGTCATGGCAGTTAAAAAAGGAACAATTATCTAGGATTATACCAGCAATTAGAAAGAAATCGGGTATTACTTTTAGACTAAAGAAAATTAATGAGGAATTTTTTAATTTCTATAAAAGATTATATACTTCGGAATGTAAAGATGTAACTGAAGATGTTATAGATTCTTTTTTGAAAAATATTAAATTGCCACAATTGAATCAAGAAGACAGACAAGAGTTAGATAAATCCTTTACAGAAAATGAAATAGAAATGGCGATAAGAGATATGCCAAATGGAAAGGCACCTGGTGAAGATGGATTTTCTATAGAGTTTTATAAAACTTTTTATGCTGATAGATCTCTTATTTATAAGGATGTATTACAACAAATTTATAATACTTTTCAATTACCTGAGTCTTGCTCTAATGCAATAATTACAGTTATACCAAAAAAAGATAAAGATTCTTTACAGGTTTCTTCTTATAGACCAATATCGCTGTTAAATGTAGATTATAAAATTGTAGCTAAAGTTATGGCTAATCGATTAGCTCAATATTTGCCTAAAATAATATAGTGACCAAACGGGATTTATAAAAAATAGATATGCGTCAGATAACATTTTGCGTTTAATAACTTTGATAAACAAATCTAAATCTCAGATGAATTATCCAATAGTGGTTTCATTGGATGCAGAGAAGGCTTTTGATAGAGTGGAATGGAAGTTTTTGTTGAAAGTACTTGAGAAATTTTGTTTTGGTTCTTCATTTATTGGATTGATAAAGGCTTTATATAATAGTCCGAAGGCTAGAATTGCTGTCAATGGGCGGATTTCAGAATCTTTTAATTTAACAAGGTCTACTAGACAAGGATGCCCATTGTCGCCTGCTTTATTCGCTATAGTTATTGAACCTTTGGCACAGTTAATACACCAAAACGAAAGTGTTAAAGGTATGAGAGTTTTGAATGAGGAATACAAGATTAATTTATTTGCTGATGATGTTTTATTATATTTGGTGGATCCGGGTATTTCTTTACCAGCAATTCAAGAATGTTTAGAAAATTATGGTCAATTATCTGGTTATAAAGTAAATCGGGCCAAAAGTGAAATTCTATCAATTTGTAAAGATGATTATTTCAATATATAAAAGTATTACCAATTTGAAGTGGACTACACAAATTAAATATTTAGGAATTAATGTTAATTCGGAATTTCAAGATTTATATTCAATTACTTATCTTCCTTTAATAAAAAGGATTAAATTAGATTTGATTAGGTGGAAGGATTTACCTTTGGGTTTATTAGGGAGGATTAATACTATAAAAATGAATATCTTTCCTTGAATACAATATTTGTTTCAATCAATTTCTTATTTTTTAAACAAAAGTTTTTTTTAAGGATTTATATAAAGCAATTAGAGACTTCTTATGGAAGGGAAAATTTCCGAGGGTAGCGATGAGAAAGTTGATGTGGGATTTCCAATTTGGAGGTTTAAGATTACTGAATTTTCAGCATTATTATGAAGCAGCTCAATTTAAATTTCTTAGTGCATTAATGAATATGGATGATCCACCTAGTTGGGCTAAGGTAGAAATGGCGGTTATTTTAGAAAAATTTCCTCATGAGTTTTTGTTTCGATGGAATAAAAATTTATTACAAACTTATGATGTACCAATATTGAAGCATTTATTGAATCTATGGACAAGTAAACTTAACAAATTGGGGCTCAAAAATAAATGGTCTGGACGATTGCCATTATATAATAATCAACTTGTTCCTTTGACAGTCTCCAATATCACCTTGAAACAATGGGAAAGGAAGGGAATAAAAAACTTATCTGATTGTTTTTCTGAGGGATGTTTTTGTTCTTTTGATGAATTACTAAGGAAATTCTGTATTTGTGTATTATCAATTAAGATCTTTTGTAAAACAGATATGTGGTCGTCATATGATCTTACTGCCTGATTCTAATTTTGAGGAATATGTACTTTCAATACCAAAAAAGGGATATATATCTGATTTGTATTGTATTTTACAAGAAAGTAAAAAAGATTGGGATAAAGATAAGTTGAAATGGGAAAAAGATTTAGGTTTTACAATAGCTGAAGAAGCCTGGATGGAAATTTGCCAGAATAGTATTCGGAAATTGATTAATGCTAGATTAGCGATGATTAATTATAATTTTATACATCAGTTATATTTAACACTGGAGAAACTAAAAAAGTTTGGCCTTAGTAAGTCGGATTGCTGTTTTCGTTGTGATCAGACGGCTAATACTTTTTTGCACACTGTTTGGCTTTGTGATCGATTGCAACAGTTTTGGAAAGGTATTCAATCTATACTTAATAGTTTATATAATATCTGCCTTGTATTAGATCCTGATATATTTTTATTAGAGAATATGCAATCACTAATTGATTTAGGTTTAAAGGATTATCAGATTTCCTTTATCTATTTAGCTTTAGCTGTGGCCAAGAAATGTATAGCACTTACTTGGAAAGACAGAAATATATTAACTTTAGATAGGTGGCATTTGGAGATGAAATCCTGTTTGACCATGGAAAGGATATCTTTTTCAATTCAGGATTGGATGTCTTTTTATAGGTTAAAGTGGACTCCGTTTGTTAAATATATGCATTTAAGTTTGCTTTAAATATGTTTTTAAGTGTGATATTTTAGTATTGATAACTTTTTTTTGTTAGTATCTTTACTTGTTATGTTTTATCTTTTTTTTGTAAGTGGGCTTTTTTTTCTTATATATAATATTGTTCACTTTATTAACTCTTCACTCTTTATTTTGGGGGGGTTAGACTAATTTTAAGTTAGGTTATTAATGTTGTATAATAATTATAGGGGGGGGTTAGTTTATTTAGTTTACCGATGTGGTACTGTAATTTTATTATCTTACTTTTATTCTTTTTAAATGTAATCTATTTTATTCATATTATAAAATCTTAAAGTTTAAAAAAAAAGAGAATGGTAGGTGTCTGGAACTGGCTGCGAGTAGAAGTGGTGGAAGCAGATACAACAGTGGCATTTGAGGTTTCTAGCCAGACACATGAACATGAAGGGGACAGAGGGATATCTATCAGGTGCAAGCAGCAGATTTTTAGTTTGGTTGGACATTGCGTTCAGCACAGACATAGGCTGAAGGTTCTGTACCTGTGCTGTACTGTTTTAAGATCTACAACTTAAATTGTGCAAATTTCAGAGATGAAATTACAATTATTCCACAAGGAGAATAAGCTTTTTAAATTTATAGAAAGTTCAGGAAGCACTCAACTGATCATGAAATCTTAAGAATTAAATCTAAAGCTGACAAGCAAAGCAATCCAATCACTTTCCTATCAAGTAACGGAGAAATCTCATATTAATAGCATTAACAAGTGAAATAATAAGAGCTTGATGTACAGCTTCTTGCCAGGCTAAAATGTGGTAATTATAAAACTCTTGAAAATCTGACTCACGCTCATCAGAGACTGATTACAACATAGAACTTAAATTGTAAATACTTGTGGTACATTCCTACTTCATTCCTCAAATCATTAGCTTCCATTCCTGTTCTTCTCCAAGCCCTTTGACCAGTGAGTTAGAAATCAACAAAAGAAGCTGAGAATTTGACAGGATTCAACAATCGAACCATCATCAAAAAATTGAATTCAAATGACTTAGAAACTTTAAATGTAGTTGACCTCCCAATCAGTTAGTGCTGGCATCAATCTGGTTTGGATTAATGGAGACAACACAAGTGTCATGTTTCCTTGCTTTAGCTTCGGTGTTTCTTGGTCAATGCTTTCTTTCTAGACAGTTCTTTCTAACTTTTTACCTCTCCTACAAGGCAGAGTAGAAAAAAATTTCCAATTTCTTCTGCACAAGGATACATCAAACAAGTTGGCATTTGACATACTTTAATGTATACAACAAACCAAACCACAGTTCAATTCCTTGCTCATGACCAACACAGCAAACATCTGTCATCAGAACCACAAATTCTAAGGCACAAAATTTCATTTCAATATAAAGTTCTGATTAAGTAAAGCAACTTCAGTGACATTACATTTGTATGCCATTTATTGTGGAAAGTCAAAAGGGCTTGGGGTAAAAACCTAGCAAAGGAAAAGTTAAAGATCAAACAGTTCCAAGTTAAATTTCAAATCTGTCCATCTGGAAACGGCTGCTGTGTATCTACAACTAGCTTTAGTTTCATGGATTGAGGAGAATACTCTCCTGGTCTTAAAAAATATATATTTTATAGTGCTGAGATTTCAGATTCTTCTGAATATCAGATTTTTTTTTTTTTACAAAATGCAAGCAGCTAAATTTTATATTCTTCAATCTAACTGAATGTTTGGCCAGGTTGTTGAATGTGATCTTCTTTGCCTTGGCTTCGTGGACGAAGATTTATGGAGGGGTAATGTCCACATCAGCTGCAGGCTCGTTTGTGGCTGACAAGTCCGATGCGGGACAGGCAGACACGGTTGCAGCGGTTGCAAGGGAAAATTGGTTGGTTGGGGTTGGGTGTTGGGTTTTTCCTCCTTTGTCTTTTGTCAGTGAGGTGGGCTCTGCGGTCTTCTTCAAAGGAGGTTGCTGCCCGCCGAACTGTGAGGCGCCAAGATGCACGGTTTGAGGCGATATCAGCCCACTGGCGGTGGTCAATGTGGCAGGCACCAAGAGATTTCTTTAGACCTGAAATGTCATTCTCAGAGTAACTCCCCCCCCTCCCCCCCAAGCTCTGTTGAGGGTTCAAATTTAACTCAAAATCCTGCTACAGCACTTTTAAAAAATATATTCATCACAACACATTACAAATTTAAAGCTGGAAAACCTAAGCAAACTCAAGACTCAAGGCAACTTGGTTCCCCCAATCTGAATGAAGACCTCAACATCCACCATTCCTTTGCTTAAATGGCTAGCAGTCAAGTTAACAGGTCAAAAGCATAATCTTTGTCCTTCTCATTACAAAGTCCATTCCAACCTACAAATCTCCACATCTTGCTAGACCCAATTCTGATCTCATGCCTGTCCCTGATTTTCTTCACTCGTAGTCATTTCAACAGCCTCGACTCCAAGCTAGAATTGCAACACTGTCTCCTTTTCCTCCAACGAGATGGCCCTTAAAAAGCTTTTACTCATCTTTTCTAATGTCTCCTATACAACCTGGGTCAAACTTAGTTTCCTTTGATGTCCTTGTTAAAGTCACTGCATTCAACCTTATCTACAATTCTCTAATCAGATCATCAAGGTACAATTGTTCACAGCTTACCTTAAATAGTGTAGGTCAGAGATTTCTTTCATACAAAGCCAACAGAACTCACAACCACATACAGCACAAGTCATATGATTACAGCTTCCATCATTCATTTTTATTATGTATGCTGCACATCGTGGACAAGGTTTAATGTCATCTGCTACAAAAAATGAATTACATTGCATTAATAAACATAACTGGCAAGATGGTAACAATTCAAATTATACAGTTGTATAACCAGAATTACATCACTTATTTTTCATGGTTTTTTTTCAGTAATGGTCCACAGAAATTTTTTATATTTATTTAATAATATAATCCTTGATGCTACACTTTTTTCATTAAATGAGGCTTTAGGATAAGGTCACAGCCAATTTCAAAACTGAAGATTATTATAGAACAAGCTAGCTCTGAATAGGCTGGAAATTAATTATAAAATAAATTACTGCACCATGAACAGTACATAGTGTATAATTACCAATAAATGTGCATCCATGATCTAGCATTTTATCTACAAAGGGCAAGTCAGATCCTTCAGTGGGTTTTGCTATGTGAAGGAAACAAATGCACACTGCCTCTTTGCAGCTGGACAACAATAAAGATTATGTGGCTGCATTTGAACTGCTCTTGAAACCTTGCTTAGATCAGTTAAACAAGCCAGGTATTACAAAAACTTGGGTCCAAAAATTAGAAATATTAATTTCAACAAAAAAAGACAAAAAGTAGAACTGATATACTATATGGAACATTGGCACAAGCAGTACAGACATGTTTAAAAGTAGGATGAAATGAACGAAGAAAAGCATGTGCGCACATCAACACCATCATGAACATTAGTCTTAAATGGCCCATTTTCATGTTGTCAAATTCTGTGTTAATTGTTAATAGATACCCACTGACATGCACTGCATCATACAGTATTAACCTTTGGCTCAATGAAAGATTGAGCTATTGCAAAACAAACGAAGCCAGTATTTTTTTTTGTGGTTCTAATAACTTTATGAGAATCTTCCCATCTACAATTAATACACAACTGGATTTGATGAAGATCAGAAATCTGCAGATAATGTGGCATGGTTGATTAGTTTAATGCATTTAGCTGAAAAGAGGGGAGATTTGAGTGTTGCAGTGGCTTTAGATGGAGAAAAAGCATTTGATAGATTAGAATGGGATTTCCTCTAAGCTTTTGGAAAAATGTGAGTTAGGATCAATATTTCTAGATTGGGTTAAAATGTTATATCAAGAATCCTAGTGTAAAATTAGTGATTAATAGTCAAGTTTCAGCCACTTTTCAGTTAATTAAATCAAGTAGACAAGGTTTCCCATTGTCACCAGCCTCATTTATTTTAGCAATTGAACCTGCAGCTGAATTAATACAACAGGATTCAAAGATAATGGGTATTAAGATAAATCAGGAAGAAAACAAAATTGCATTTATTTAACAGATCCTTTAAATTCCTTGCACCAGCTTAAAGTTAGATTAAAAGAATATGGAGATGTATTTGGTTATAAAATCAATTGGGGGGGGGGGGAAAAAAGTGAAATTGTGCCCTTAGTAAATGGGGATTATATACAATGTAAGAGAGCAATTGATTTTTTATGGCCAGAAGCTAGAATAAAATATTTATATATTAATGTGGAACCAGAATTTTAAAGATTATTTAAATGAGTGGGAAAGGAAGGTTGAGAATCACTGCCCGAAACCCAATTGTTACTGAAATATATATCGAGAAAAATTGTCATTGGCCCATTTCTTTTGGAGTTATGAAACCGTGTACATAACGAGTCAATGAGGTACGATTAAAACAGTGGTTTTCAAACTTTATTTCCACCCACATACCACCTGAAGCAATCTTTTACTAATCACAGAGCACCTACGGCATAGGGAATATTTCAAGTGGTATATGAGTGGAAAGAAAAAGGTTGAGAACCACTGCATTAGAATAAATTGTGTTAAGATTAATGTTTTTCCTAGAATACAATATATTTTTCAATTGTTTGCAATTGCAATTCCCTAAGAAATTAAAAGTTTGTGTTAGGAAATTTTTATGGAAAGGGAAAATGGCAAGGGATTCTTTGGAAAAAATGTGGAAGTAGGATTTAGGAGGTTTGTAGCTCTGCAATTTTATGAACTATTATAAAGCAGCCCAGTTGAATGTATGACTTCGATAAAATACTAGCTTGGGTAAATACTGAATTTAGTAAAATAGGGGACACATAATTCAACACTAAGATGGGAAGTAGATTTAAATAAGCAGATAGACGAGCGCAATTGGATTGAGTTGTATAGAGAAAGTATGAAAACCACAATAAATGTGTTGATAGAATAGAATTTTATTCATTAGTTATATTTGACTCCACAAAAACTAAATAAATTGAATCAGACTTTCTCAGGATTGGTGCTTCAGATATGGACAGGAAGTTAGTACATTTCTGCATTCTACTTGGTAGCATCCCAAGGTTAAATTGTTTTGGTGCGAAAATGAATAATGGGAGTTAAAATCCTACGCAATCCAATGTTATTTTTATTGGGTGATATTAGAGGGGTTAAACCTAAATTAAAATTAAATATCAAGTAAAGTTTGTTCAAATTGCTTTGGCAATAGCTAAAAAAATATATTGCTATAACTTGGAAGTCTGATACAGAATGGAGAGATAGCATGTAGAAGTTCGAAGTTGTATACCACTTGAGAAAATTACTTACAATTTAAGAGATAAATATCATATATTTTGGAAAATATGGAGCCCATATTTACAAACTGAGGGTATGAATATTTAAATGAATCTCAGACATTCCCTTTCTCCTAAAGGCCTCTGTATATTAGAAGACTTATTGTAAAGAGTGTTCCTGTTGAATTTTTGCTTTGTAGAGGGAAAGAGGGGGAGGGTAGGGGGGTTCTTTCTCTTTTATTCTTTTCTTTTTCTTATATACACCACGTATTACTCTAAAATACGTGAACCTTTTGCGGTTTTAAATTTATAAATAAATTTAAAGAATCTTCTCATCCACCCTTTGCACTACTCCTCCATTTTCAAATATTATGAACTCAATGTTTCCAGATCGGCTCTATCAAAGAGATATTTGATCATCCAAATCATAAGGAATTACTTGGACCACCCACCAAGGGCTGGTGGGTGGTTGTGCAATGACATCAATCTTTTAAATTCCACAAATTAAAACTTTCGATATGATTCACACATGTAGTCATTCAACAAATAGATTTGAAATTCTCATAACCAATTAGATCATGATTATAAAATCTACAAATGGGAGAACGTTAAAATGTATACAATTTGTGATTTCACCCAAATTTATAAACTTAATGCTGGAAACCATAAAATACATTGTGGTCTTTACCTGTGGAACGAGATGGTAAAATTTGATTGACCAGAAGGCTGTTTATTTCAGGTAGCCCCTTTCTGCCTGTAATCTCATCCTGAACATATCTGCGAAGTGTCCAGTTTTCTGTAGCTGCTGCACCAGATTCTTGACTGTAGCTGATTGATGAAGAACGCATCGTTCTTAATCGTAAACTCTGTGTTCTCTGTTGACGTGCTGCATCACAAGTCTGATTTGGATGCCATATTTGCTTGCAGTGGTAACAGAACTCCGTGCCACATCCTTCCCGGGCACAAGTGAGTTTTGGACAGCTGGCACAGCCAAATGCTATCACCGCATAACTGCAATAATACATTAAAAAATTAATTGTATAATTTAATGTAGACTAGACACCAAAATCCTGACTCTAAACAAATCATGCACCTCCTGAAAATTTCTCAGTCTCAGATACTGCACTCATTCAGCAGTCATACAAACTTCCAGATTCCAAATTACCAAATTCTCAAAATTACTGCAAATGTGCTCTAATATTACGCCTGACATCAGTAATACATTACTCATTTGAATACTGTGTCACTCACGTGAACAGATTGAGCACCTTATTTTATAAGCCAAACTTATACTGTCCTACTGTTATACAGTAGCATAACGCAAAGTATTTGCTATTATAGCAGCATCTTATTCATGCTTCTCCAAATTCCTGCCGATAGGACAAATAATTGAGGTGATAGATGAATAGCATTAATTCAAAACAAGATCAAATTCTCTTAATTGCCTGCACTGAATTAAAATTTGTATTATCAAATACTAAAACTCAACCACAAAAGGTTCTCAAAATAGTCCCAAGAGGAGCCACACAAGAGTGATTCTTTAAATGCAAATCATTAAGCAGGAAATGCGAGCCTAATATTGTTAAACACTTAAGTGACTGTATGATAGATATGCTTGCCAGTCAAAAATTGGTTGGTTGAGGTGTGTATCTGAAATTTTTAAAAGGATTGCGAGTACACAATTGATTTAACTGGAGAATCCATCGATAGACAGCATGGTGGCCAACAATCTCAGATTTTATTGTTAGGCTAGGATCTTAGAGTTATTTCAAATATGTTGATCATTGAGAAGTCTGATACCATTTTTAAATTGTGTTGATCAAAGAAAATCATCATTTTAGGAGATCCTTTGCTTTGCAAAACAAATGCAAAAGTAAAAGAGCAAGCATGGAAACAACTCTGCACAATATCTTCATGCAGGAAACAGCATCATGATGCAAAACGGGCTCTGTAGATAAAACCTGATGTTGGAAATTTACAACTACACTGTAAAGTATGCAGCAATACAAATACTGTATATAGAGTTTCCAGCAAGATTTTATCAAAATATGATAATGTCACTTGCTCACTAAAGGTTTGTAATCTTCTTTCCATTACAAAGCTTTAGGTTAGTTATATGGCTAAAAATCAAGGAAATGCAATGAAATTTGCCACATGCAGGTAATCAGGAATATACAAGAACATAAAACCAATAAGCAACAGTTATGCTACAGAGTTCCACTTGGGGAAATAGATTTCATTTCCAGTAATTACATATTATCCAATGCACTTCCTGATTTTCATAAAGGTATTACTTCATGAAGCCAAAAACGAAAATACCAACATGCTTACTATAACTACATTTGACAAAGATAATCACATAAATGCAAAGCATTTCAAAGGATGACAAAGTGATGTAAAATAATTTTTTTAAACTTCTGGAAGTACAAATAAAAGATGCAGTGCATACAATAGATTTTTAATTTTTTTTAACCTATGTTAAGGATTTGAAAAAAACATGTTTATGCAAAAGTGAAATGAGGGATTGATTTATCCTTCAGCAATCGATGAACTAACAATCTTCCAAAATAATTCAATGAATTTCACAGTAATGCAAATCACATCCTCTGACTGTGCCAAACAGTGTTCCTGTATAACATGTCAAAATTACAGTTTAAGTATATAACTGAATAGTGTTTCCTCTTCACAAATTAAATCAAACTGCCATTCATGTCTACCAAGTGCCATTACATTTGGACTCAGCAACAATGCATCACTTCGGTAATGAAATAACATCCATGCCACTGATGATGTTTTGATAGATATGCTTTTGGAAGATAAATTGGGGAAGATAAATTGGGAAAGACGGGTCTGGAAAAGGACAAACTCAAGCTCCATTTTGGAAGATGGCCTGATCAAAGCCCTGTGGTTCATGCAAGAGGAGAGAACTGGCTGTCTAATGTTTCACTTGGAATAAGATAAACAGAAAGGAACTCTGTGGTGATCAGAATGAAAGAGGTTATCATCTGGAGAACCCTGAAGGGGCAAGTTTTGTCAGCAAGACACTGAAGTGGCTGATTAAAAAGGAACAACAAATCTCTCTGCAAACCTACAAAGTACCTTCCTGAGCAGTAACCATTTACCTTTCAAGCACCAAAGCCTGGTGAACTTTATATATGTTAAATTCTGTGCACAGTAGAAGAATTGCCTGCAACCAGTGAACTTGGAGGAATGAGAAGTGAGATTGGACTGTGAACCAAAGAACTTTTCTGAATTTGCACACAGATTACATACAGTGCACTTAGAATTAGAAGGGGGTTAAGTTAGGTTAGTTAAGTCAATAGTAATAAGTTAAAGTGTGATGCCATTTTCATGTTTAAAGATAATTAAAAGCAACCTTTGTTTCCTAGTTACCTGGCAGCATTTCAGACTCCCGGAGGGAGTGTCGGCCCCCCCAGAAGGAGCAATGCAGAGTGAATACCTGTACAGGTAGACCCTAACTTATGATAATTTCATCTTACGATGCGAGTCGCGGAACCAAAACTCATAAGTAGGAGTCTACCTGTATCTCCTTTCCATGAGCTCCCAACCCTCTTCCCTCTCATTCAAAGAACTACCTTCCCCTCTCCCTCATCACTTCAGGTTTTCCTTTTCTGTCCTCCCACCCATATCCATCTCTTGTCTGTGGGCCTGTGCTGCTCTCCCATCCCCACCCCACCATTTTATTCAGACACCTACCTGCTTTTTGCTTTAACCTTGACAAAGGGCCCAGGCCCAAAACATTGGTTACACATCTACATAAGGAGCGCAGTATGACCTGCTGCAGCACTTTTGTGTACTGAACTACAATCACAGCATCTGCAGACTTTGTTCAACTACATTTTATTTTGGTTGGCTGAATTGCAGGATTCGCAATCATACAAAAGGTGAAACAATTTGGTTATATAAAATCTGTTTTATTGTAACTTGTGAAAACATTTTATGCAAGCTTCAAATATATTTTATTAATTTCAGGAAAAAAGATTCTTGCAATGTGGCTTGAATTCATTGAAATACAACCAGAGAAGAACATCTGTAATCTTTCAAGCAATCTAATTAGCAAGCTACTAACTACTCTTTGCAACTAGCTTACACAAGTTAAACTGATTGGGCTTTGTTACATGCTACTCAAATCAATGCAATTCAATTTAACCCATTAGGCTTTTCATTGCATCCTACAAATCAAAATGACTAGGCTGCTTAGTAAGTGGATTGGTCTACAACAAGCTTTTTAAAAAAAGAATCTGGACTGATCTTTCAATGCAAAAAAAACCTTAAAAGTTGAAGACATGAAATATAGTTGTGAAGAGTGAACAGATAGGAGGTAGAATCTTAATAACAGCCTTGCAGATATTAGCAATTCTGTTAATTAAAGGAAATTCTTGTATTTCTCTCAAAATATCTTCAGGTTTTAAAATGAGTTTATCTAAGAACAATAGAATAAAGAACTTTTAGATAAGAATATTGCTGAAAGGTACTATTTGATTTTAGCAAGGTCTTTGACAAGGTCCTGCATGATAGGAGAGTCCAGAAGGTCCGATCGCACAGGATCTTGGGTAAGCTGACCAACTGGATGCTGCATTAGCTTGATGGAGTCAGAAAGCAACAGTGAAAGATTGCTATTCAATCTGGAGTCTTGTCCAGTGGTGTGCTATACAGATCTGTGCTGGATCCATTGCTGTTTGTCATCTATTTTAACAACTGGATGACAATGCAAGCATGGTTAGCAAGTTTGTGAATGATATAGTGGACAGTGAAGGTGTCATTTGGGGCATCAGTTGCTCCGATGGGCAAGTGGCTAAGGTGAAGGTCTGTGGTCAGGAGCTTGTATGAGGGGCAGCCAGAGCCAAAAATAAGGAGGGGTGCTGACTTTTTCACAGGATATATTAAAAAAAAGTGATTTCAAGGGCAAAAAATGGGTGGGTCAACTTTTACACTGGATCAACTATTACATATGACTACATATACGTAGTCATATTCCATCTGCCAGAAAATGAAGGCTCGTTATTCAAGTTATCCAAAACTAGTTTAACAGACACATTGTAGAGAGATTTTTTAGAACCGTTTAACCATACCCTTGGACAACTGCTTTTAAAATAGTCTCTCTGGTAAAAATTGTAAATAAAATGGGTCCCAGCCTTTGAGACCAAGCTTTGCAGCATGAATCAATGGGTATGGAACAAGACTGCTACTGTTATTATTTTGAAAAAGCATCACTGTAGCAATTAAACTGTGCACATGAAACTTAAGGATCAGCTCTAGAATTAGAGTCAGAATTATTAGATTGTTTCAAACTGAATTTTCCTTTACTACTGAAACCATACCTTTGTCCAGTTAAAACTTTTCAGCCACTGAGCATCTTCAGTGCATATTTAACAGTACACCTTTCAGTGGGCAACACAAGCAATTTTTTCATCACCATCCCCTACCAAATTTTTTGAAGGCAACACAAAATCAACCCATTCTCAAATCTTATAAGAAAATATTCACTCAGAAAAAAACTGCAAGGTCAGGTAGGCTCGAACGGTTTTTCATATTTCAAATTTGAATGTTCAAGTCGATAAAGTTGTCATACATGGAGAGAGTGTTTTTGATTGGTGAGTTCCAGATTTCAAATCTTCCAGTTGGCGTGGTATATTTGTAACTCTTTTAGCCGAAGGTCCATCATTATAACAATCTAATAAAGTGTTTAATGCTGTACAGCTTAGAAACATGCAAATGCACATTTAATTATTTTGGCAAAGGGGAATATGCAAAACTTCTGAATGAAAATGCTTTACAACTGACAATAGTCAAAAACCTACAAGGAATATTCGGTGACACTTCAAAATGAAAGATGACAGGAGCACTTACTTCTCTTTCAAGCTTAACAATCAAAATAGTTTTTCCTTACCCACAATCTGGAGCAGGGCACCATCTGCAGTCTGGATCTGCCACCAACCAACGGCGTAGCATAAATTCCTCATATTTTTCCATCAGCAAATCATCATTTAAAATCAACTGGATATCGTGGGGATTGAATTTCTCAGTACACTCTGGACAGCTGATGTTAACCCTACTTTCAGAGATTTCAATGCGCAAGTATTGCCGCAAGCAGTCTCCACATGATCTATGGTGGCAAGTCATAATATCTGGGAATTTGTCCTTAGATTGTCGCAAAAGGCACAGAGGGCATTCCAGAAAGTCTCCACTTTGCTTGTCAGTGGATACAGCCCCATCTTCAGAAGAGCCACAGGTTGACAATATAGAGTTCTTGTCATTACAAAGTTCTGAATGAATGCTTTCAATACTTGCAATTCCATCAACTCTTCCATTTTGGTCCTTGGACTTTTGCTTTGACTCTTTTTTCCTTCGGAAAAAAGAGCCGAGTGAAAGGCGGCGTTTCTTTGGTGCCTTTTTAACTGAAGGTAAACTGACTGAGGACGCAGAGGACTGCAGATCACGCTCTGAGTCTACTTGTTGATTGCGATGCAAACTCATTTCTCTTCTACCGTGCTTACAAAGGTTCCAAATACTTGTTATAAAGCAGTGTTCTCCAAAGCTCTAATCCATCTTCTATAATTTTCTAATTTTTCCAATAGAGCTACGCTTGGGAGATCAGGAGGCAGATAAGTAGAATAATTGTTCCAAGAACTTCTGTAAAGAAAAAGAGACACGATAATTAAAGTCTTTATACTTCGAGCTACAGATGGTATTGCTTTTTTTTTTAAAAAAAACAGCATACAATTTGTTTAGCATTGCTTGTCACTAACTTTCATATTTTAAACAAATATTCTTTTAAAATTTACATGCCCTATCTGGTGATACCAAGCTATCAAATCCCAGTTTAATATTAATAAACAAGAGGGACTACTACAAGCAACAGAACCAATATTTTAACTATGGCAAATAATTTCCTCTTTAGATTGACTTTTAATACGTGGAATCATAAAATTCTTCTGGCAGAGGGAGCAGCTCACCTGACCCATCAAGACTATTCCAGATCATATACTTTACATAAAAATGCTTTACATTGCATTCAGTTTGTATCTTTCGTCCAAACAGATAAATAACAGATGAAATTTTGTTTGTAGAGAAATTTGAAGTGATACATGTTGACATAAAGGAAGGAGAGTCAGGATAAAATGGCAATGTTCTAAAAGCTGTGGATCTGGATGTGGAAATATACATCTGCAGTATTCTTTGGCAGTGACAGAGCCTGTTGAGACAGTGGCTGATATTAAAGCATATTGGATCATGGGTCCCCTCAACCATTTTTACCCCAGCAACCTTAGCTTTCCCAAATTAATTTTGAAGTTGAAATCGCCTACACCATTCTGATACACATTTTCTTACACTCTATAAACTTTAATTTAAAATTTAGAGGTCAAGAACTGGACAAAATGCCATAGCTGTGGCCTATCCGATGGTTCATAAGGGCTCAATCTAACTTCCCTTCATGTCTCGATGAAGCCCATGGTCCAACATACTTTTCTAACCATGTTCTCAAATGCCCAGCCACTTTTAAAGATTTGGTGCATTTAGACCCTGACTTACAACCTATGTGACTTATGATCATCCACACACAATATCTAATTTTTTTTTTTAATTACGTGGGTTAAGTTGAATTTCACAAACTAATACAAGGATACAGGGCATGTAAGAGCCAAAAATGTGAGTACTTAGCTTGTTAGTCAGCATTCCAGGATCCTGGAGCTGAGCACATGTGCAAGTCGTCAGTAGACACATGCACAGTTAAGGATGTAATTTCAATATCATCTGAGCACTTAACTCCCACACATCTGCCAACCAAACCCCAATACTCAAACCCACCAAAGACTCGCACATGCACATAGGAATCAAGATGGCTGTGCTCAGTGCCAGGGTGCCAACTAACAAGTTAATCATGGACCAGAATGTGGAAAGATTTACCAAGCTTGATCGACAAATTCAGGAAGCTTTAAATTGTAATCTTTAAATGTACGATGAGAAAAAGATTTAATTAATAAGTTTGCTTTAAGACTTCAGTACTCTGCGGTTGCGGGCACAATTCCAACTTGTGTCCATTTCGCGATATGTCCAATTCTTCAGTCCCCATTACAGACACAAGTAGGGGAGTACCTGAACACCAATATCACTCTGCCCCTGCATCTCCTTTGGGACCATACCACTTCACTTTTACTGACCTTTGAGGAGTCACGTGATGGAGTAGTGGGCGGTAGGAGAATACCAGCCCTTTCCAGAAAAGAAGAAATAAAGTGAAGAAAACAAAGTTCAAGAAACACAAAACACAACAAATAAAGAAAACAAATGTGGAGAAAAGAAAGAAAATGGCACCCAAGAAGGAAAAAGTAAAAACAACAGGGGGGGGGGGGGGGGGAAGAAGAAAAGATGCCAGAGGAGAAAGGAGAAGGCCTTACCTGCATGAAGAAACAGGAAGCCATCATGAAGAGCCCGCTCCCCAAGGTTGGTGACAACCCCGCAGAGACGCGACTTCCCGACCGCTGGACTGCAAAAATGGCTCTCGGAGCCAAACAGAAGTGCGCAATGTGCACACTAAGGAAAAAGAAAGCACCGACGGGAGGGGGGCCCAGCTGAGGAGCGAACTAACACAGTGCGACCAGCTGAGGGATGCCCGACACCAGGGCTCTCAGCTGGAAGAGGAGGAAAGTGACAGGAAAGGGAGTGATAGGAAAGAAGAACAGCAACAGGAAGCCCAACAGAGGACTAGGCCAGAGGAAGAGGACCAACAGCAAGAAGCCATGCAAACAAACGCCCAGTAAAGTGGGGCAAGCAACTCAACAAGAAAGTCAGAAGAGACACAGATACAAGGAAGAGAAGTAGAAGACACAAACACAGGTGGAGACACAGAAGAGGAAAAAGACCATGCTCTGCACAGAGGAATAGAAGGTAAAATAGATGGACAGTATATAGATTTTTTTAAATTTCAAGAACAAATGAGACCATTAAAAGAATGGTTGACATTAGAATTTAGTGAAAAGTACAGAAGAAAAAGTGAGTAGAATAGAGCTGGTCATGACAGAAATAGGGAAAAGATTAGAAAATGTGGAAAAACGAGAAACAGCTGTAGAAATGGAAGTGAATGACTTAAGAAGAAAATTGGAAGAAAGTGACAAAAAAGTTAAAGAAACACAGGAGTTGTTAGCTCAGAAGATGGATATAATGGAAAATTATAGCAGGCGAAACAACAAAGATAGTGGGCCTAAAGGAAGATGAAGGCGGCACAAATATGAAAGAATTTATAAAAGAATGGATCCCAAAGGTCCTGGGAATGCCAGAACTATAGGAAGGAATGGAAATAGAAAGGGCAAACAGAACACTAGCCCTGAAACCACCGACACAACAAAAACCTAGATCCATTTTAGTAAAATTTCTGAGATACACAAGAGATATTTTTTGGAAGACTGTAGATACACAAGGGAATATATTGATAGGAGGGGATTTTATCCTTAATTTGGTCCCAAAGTTGGATAAAACTGGACAAAAGACTAGCAAAAAGAATAAAGTGGCCAAATTTATGGTTAAATCAATGCAGGAAATTAAACTTATGGATATATGGAGGAGGCAGCACCCAAGGGAGAAGGAATACTCATTCGAGTAGGCATAAAACATACTCAAGGATTGATATGTTTTTGTTGTCAGCCCATATTCAAGGGAGAGTTAGGAAAACTGAATATAAAGCTAGATTGATATCTGATCACTCACCCGATATTAGCAATAGAACTGGAGGACATCCCACCAAGAACATATAGATGGAGGTTAAACTCCATTCTACTTAAAAGACAGGAATTTAGAAAATTTATTGAACGCCAAATTAAAATGTACTTTGAAATAAATACGGAATCAGTGAAAGACAAATTTATATTGTGGGATGCAATGAAAGCCTTCATTAGAGGGCAGATAATAAGTTACGTAACTAAGATGAAAAAGGACTACACTCAGGAAATAGAACAGCTGGAAAGGGAGATAGTAAGTACAAAAAAAGGACTAGCAACAAGGGAAAATACAACAAAAAGAAGAGAATTGGCGGACAAAAAAATAAAATACGAAACATTACAAACGTATAAGGTGGAGAAGAACATAATGAAAATAAAGCAAAAGTATTATGAACTAGGAGAAAAAACACAAAATATTAGCCTGGCAACTTAAAACAGAACAAGCTAAAAGAACGGTATTGGCATTAAGGAAAAAGGACAAATTACTTATACTGACCTTCATTCTTCATGCCAATGTTCAATTTAGGAATATCTGTACAAAATTTTATTTATCACTTAACAGCCTATTCTTTCAACTTGCATTCTTCTATAACCTATTTTGATTCTCCTCATTATTTACCATTCTTCCAAGTTTTGTGCCAGTTAGAAATATTACCCTGCATGACCATGACCAAGTATCAAAAATAAATGGCCCAGTAACAAAATCAAGGAGAAAAATTCTGGCATTTTTCCATCTGCAAAATAACAGTTTACCACCAAACTGTTTTTGCCATTATCAGAATCAGAATTTATTGTCATGAGCAAGTCAGGAAATTTGGTGTTTTGCAGCAGCGTCATTTTACGAATCATCTTAAAACACTAATATACAAAAAAATTTAAAATGTTAGAACGCAATAAGTAAGGCGGTGTCTTTGGTTCATCGATCATTCAGGAATCTAATGGCAGCAGGGAAGAAGCTATAGTGCTGTTGAGTGCTTGTCTTTATGGTTCTGTACTTCCTTCCTGATGATAGCAGAGTGAAGAGGGCATGGCCTGAGTGATGGGGATCTGAGGACATTGGCTGCTTTTTTAAAAAAGCCATATTATTCCTGCTGTAATGAGCACTAAAATCTGAAGGGGATGATGTGTGCCTACATTTTAAAACTGTATAGAGGAGAACTTCCAGACCAAAATTCACAGCTTCATCTGCCTCTACTGGGAAGAGATATACAAGTCATGGAACCTCTGGGCCAACAAACATACTCATGACATTTTTTTTTAAACTAACTGCAGAACTTGGGGGAAGTTTACGACAAGGAATCTCCTCATCCATCTCCACCAAGAGGCAGGAAAGGTATTCTAATTCAGTGCAGATTCTGTTCATTAAGAGGTGCAATAGTCTTGGTCATCATGCAATGACTTCAAGAAAATATAGGAGGCAGCAAACATTTTTACTCAACAGAAGAGAGTGGGATTGCACCAATCCTCCTCACCAATGCTCACCTTCAATAAGCTTCAGCTTAACTCAAGAAGATTCAATGAAGTGTACAAGATACTGGGCAAAACATCTGTGAAACAAAACTCTACTTCCAATCTACCTCCAACAGCACAAGTTTCCCCTTTCTCAAGCCTTGGTTTGGCAATTCAAGTACCCAAGAACAGTGAATGCTGCAGAAAATAGCAAACATAGCCAGGCTATCATGCATTTTAGCTTCCCACCATTGCTCAATTCCATGCAAGGTGCTGTCTCAAAAGAAGATAGCCATCATAAAAAGGATCTCATCTCCCTTGTCACAACCTCTTCTCATTGTTGCCTTCAGGCAGAAGGTATAGAAGCCTGTAAACCAGCAACTCTAGGTTCAAGAACAATTTAGTTCCAACAGTTATCACTCTTGAATATTCCTTTAATACACTAATCAAAGATTGCTCTGCACTATTGCAAGTCACTTTTTATACACCAAGATTAGTGTGAATTTATTCTCTTTTAATTTAATTAGCTTACTATTGTAGTTTTTCTTTACAAGTCCCTATTTGCCTGAAGCAAGAATTTCAGTGCAAATGTACAACGGGCAAGACAAACTAATCATCACCAACTAAATGATCATTGGTACTTTATAACTACCCTGTATTTGAAAATAGATGCTCTTTAGCTCATTCAAATTAACCAGAAAATACAGAGATTTCAGGACAAGGGGCATTTAGAATTGCTTTTAAGTCACATAGAAAAAGTAGAATTCTGAAAATTTCATGTTAATAGTTAATACCAAAAGAACTCTAAACTCCAAAGGGTGAAATCAAAGCACCCATTTCATTTTAGCCAACATCACACCAAAAACCTTTCAATTTGTTCAATTGTCCAATTTAAGTTTAAAAAACTGTCTGCAAAATTTGAAATCCACCACAGAGATGATGGGTTTTGTTTAGAATTAAATATATTTAAGTACTACGTGAAAATGAGAAAATAAATAAAGAATCTGAAGGCATGATTTCATTATTTGGCCTTTGGCACAATAAAGTTGCTTTCAACTTGAATCTTATTCCTGCACGTCAGGTATGCACCCGTGTCCTTCTCATCATGGATCACAGGGTGGAGTATTCAGAGTATTACTGGAAGCAAAAGTACCTAATTTGCATAGCATAATTTACCCAGAGTTTGTACTAATGGTAGAGCTCCACTAGCCTATTGGAGAAGGTGAGAATCTGCCAGGGTTTTTTGCTCCAGGTACTCTTCACAAGTTGCAACTCAAGTACATTCAGCTTTAAACTGCATCCAGTTGAACCAAAGTGGAATTCTACCAACCAGTCATTCTCCATATAAATCTAAACGTGGGAGAGAAGTTATTTGTATTGAGTCTGTAATCATCTACTTATCTGGCATTTAATTACACTTAAAGAAATTCACTAGTTTAATCACAGTATGCTCAAAAGATACATTGAAGAGTTTAAAATAATAAAACTATGTCTTCTGATCTGTTCTGTAAATCACAAAAATTTGTAGACACCATGGGTGAAGTAAAAACAATATGCTGGAGAAACTCAGCAGGTCAAACAGTGTCCTTTAACTCTTTCTTTGGCTTGGCTTCGCGGACGAAGATTTATGGAGGGGGTAAACGTCCACGTCAGCTGCAGGCTCGTTTGTGGCTGACAAGTCCGATGCGGGACAGGCAGACACGGTTGCAGCGGTTGCAGGGGAAAATTGGTTGGTTGGGGTTGGGTGTTGGGTTTTTCCTCCTTTGCATTTTGTCAGTGAGGTGGGCTCTGCGGTCTTCTTCAAAGGAGGTTGCTGCCCGCCAAACTGTGAGGCGCCAAGATGCACGGTTTGAGGCGATATCAGCCCACTGGCGGTGGTCAATGTGGCAGGCACCAAGAGATTTCTTTAGGCAGTCCTTGTACCTTTTCTTTGGTGCACCTCTGTCACGGTGGCCAGTGGAGAGCTCGCCATATAACACAATCTTGGGAAGGCGATGGTCCTCCATTCTGGAGACGTGACCCACCCAGCGCAGCTGGATCTTCAGCAGCGTGGACTCGATGCTGTCGATCTCTGCCATCTCGAGTACTTCAACATTAGGGATGAAAGCGCTCCAATGAATGTTGAGGATGGAGTGGAGACAATGCTGGTGGAAGCGTTCTAGGAGCCGTAGGTGATGCCAGTAGAGGACCCATGATTCGGAGCCGAACAGGAGTGTGGGTATGACAATGGCTCTGTATACGCTTATCTTTGTGAGGTTTTTCAGTTGGTTGTTTTTCCAGATTCTCTTGTGTAGTCTTCTAAAGGCGCTATTTGCCTTGGCGAGTCTGTTGTCCATCTCGTTGTCGATCCTTGCATCTGATGAAATGGTGCAGCCGAGATACGTAAACTGGTTGACCGTTTTGAGTTTTGTGTGCCCGATGGAGATGTGGGGGGGCTGGTAGTCATGGTAGGGAGCTGGCTGATGGAGGACCTCAGTTTTCTTCAGGCTGACTTCCAGGCCAAACATTTTGGCAGTTTCCACAAAACAGGACGTCAAGCGCTGAAGAGCTGGCTCTGAATGGGCAACTAAAGCGGCATCATCTGCAAAGCGTAGTTTACGGACAAAAGTCCTTCAAGTAGCAAAGATAAAAATACATAACCGACGTTTCAGGCTTGAGCCCTTCATCAAGGGCTGAGAGAATGCCAGCAGGCATCTGAACAAAAATGTAAGGGGGGGTGGCAAAGGCAGGAGATGATAGATGGAGAAAGGAGGGAGGGATAGCTGGAAAGACAGGAAAGGGGGAGGGGAAAGAAAGTTTAGCAGAAAGCACAGAAGTCAATGTTAATGCCATCTGGCTGGAGAGTGCCCAGACAGAAAATAAGGTGTTGTTCCTCCAATCTGCAGGTGGTATAGTACACAAGACCATGGATGGCCATGCGAGTTTGGGAGTGTGATTCAGAATTGAAATGGTTGGCTACTGGGAGATCGCTGTTGTTGCAGATGGAGAGGAGGTGCTCAGCAAAGTGATGTATTCTGGCCCTGTTGTTGAAGTGTCTTTAAAGGAGACACTTCAACAATTTCCCTTTGATGCACACCAACTTTCATCTTCCCAAGGTTCCTTGACAGTCAATGCCTTTTCCAGCTCTTCAATTCCATTGTTTTTAATGTCTCTGTCTTTAATTTTAATATATGTTAACCTTTGCTTCAAATTTTTAACAAATTCTGCTTTACTAGTTTCAGCATGGTTTATTGTCCCAAAACAAATGTTCCAGAAAATCAATCCAACTAATTTTTAATCAAACAGAAAAATCTGCAAACACCAATTGCAGTGTAATACACAAAAATGCTGGAAAAATTCAGCAGGTCACACAGCATCTATCAGAAGCAAAGGTAAGTAAACAACATTTTGGGCCTGAGCCCTTCATCAAAGTATGAGGAGAAACAGGCAGGAGCCTGAATAAAAAGGACAGAGAGGAAGGAAGAAGGAGCAGGGGGAAGAGCACAGGCTAACGGGCAGGAGGTCATAGATAGCTATGGGTGGGAGGGCAGAAAAGAAAAAAGCTGAGAAATAAATGGGGAAGGCAGTAGCTCCCTGAATGGAGAGGGAAGTGAGGAGCTGGAAGAAAGAAAAAAGATGATAGGGAAACAGAGGGACAGGGGAGGGCCCTTATGGAAATTGGACAAGTTGATGTTAATGCTCTCTTAGACAGAATATTAGGTGTTCTTCCTCCAATTTGCAGGTGGCCTCAGCTTAGCAGTGCACGAGGCCATGGATAGACATGTCGGTGTGGGAATGGGGCACAGAAATGAAATGGTTGGGCACTGAGAGGTCCCATTTGTGGAAGAAATGGAAGTTTACTTCACTCCAAGGAATGATCAATTAATTTCTTTTGGTGGCATTTACTGAGTATAATATCAGTTCAGTCACAAAGAACTACCTGGTCTTCAAAACTAACACCCATCTATATAAAACAGTTCACCGGTTTAATACCTTGCTAGTCTCTGAAAAGAATGCATAAGCGACTCGCAGAATGAAACTGAATCTGTGACCTCTTCTCAAAGTCAAGGAAGTCAAGCTGACAGTCATTTCCACTCATTAGAAAAAATTTTGCCAGAACCCAATTAAAAATAAACATTACACTGTTAAATAATGTTTAAAAATGAAAAACGTACCCCATAATCAATAAACTGATAAACGTCATCGTAAATCTTCTTATCTCATGAGGTCAGAGAAGAAGAAGCAAACTTTAAAGTTATGGCCCAATTAACCTCCCCATCCCCATTAGATTACTTTCCTGTAAATCAGACAATAGGAAATTATTACCCTTTTAAAGAGGCATGAATGCATGTACAAAAATATTTAAGCATCGCACTATTTGATGAAAATAATAGTTAAAATAACATATCACTTGCTAAAATTAATCTGAATGAAAACTGAAGAACTACAAACTCAAGAAAATATAGTACCATCAATTATTCTCAACATTTCCAGTTTATAAATCACCAAGATTGGATTGCAGATTTAACACAATAGGCTGCTAACAACTTCCCTGCCATTCAACAAGGCTGATCTTCTACTGCCTGAAACAATTCCTGAGCTCGGATTCCATTTATCCCCAACTAATCTACTCAAATCTCCCTCTAATATATTCACACCCTCTTTGGTCATATTCACACCCACTTTGGTCAGAGAATCCCAAACAAATTCATCATCTGCCCCAAATGGCTAATCCCTTAACACCAAGGATTTTGATTGAGCCAGGTCTTCAACCCATATCAAGACTGTCAAATCCTGCAAGAATTCAGTACATTTCAATGAATCTTCTCACATTTTTCCAAACTTGACAATGTACATCAATTTCATTGGTCTCTCAGACAACAAACTCACCATTCCAGAATGAGTCTTCTGACCCATTTCTGCCTTTCCTCCATCAAATACAATCCTCCTTAGGTTAGGAGATGAGCCCAACACACAATTTTCCAGATGTGGCTGCTTCCATTCCCTAAATAATTTGAACAAGGCATATCATCTTCTATTCAATTCTTCTTGCAACACAGAATGACATACCATTGCTTACACACAACACACACACACACACCACACACACACACACACCACACCCACACCCACACACACAATCCTTCTGCTCAGCAACTGCCAATTATAGTAGAGCACAAAACATGATTAAAAATGAACTGTGGAACAGCACTCATTAATTTCCTTCAAAGCTTGGATCATAGTTTAACAAAAAGGAATTCAGTTTTGAGCACACCCAGCATTAAGTCATAAAACCATACCAATGTCCAGCCCATTTCTTTCACTTCACCGCAGTATGCAGATGCAAATGAAAAGTGAAACTGAACTCCAGTGTGATTACAAAATATGCCCATTTTATTTATACTGCATCAACTCTGATCAATTTAGACATAATGTAGCTTCACCATATATTTGAGAGCTCATAAATACAAGTTATCAACAGTTAACAGATTTTTATTGTCATCTTTCTTGACTCTGGTGAAGGAGGTGCAAGTAGTGCTAGTAACTCATTTTCCTGTGAAGAGGAGGTAATGCAGGAGACCCAGGCTACCTACAGGAATGCCCCATTTCTGTGCTGTAAATTCTATACACTGATGCACTGCCATGAACTCAAGACCTTGGTTAATCTCCTGGGTTATTTTTAATTTGAGAAATCCATTTCAAATTTTCAATTCTTTAAGGTGAAGCATGTTACTCAAGATGGCATTTAATATGATTTTCCCCAATAGACATAGATCTGCAAAACTGAAGTATACAGAGTCCTGTATCATTAATAACAATCATTCATGATTTAACTGCTTGAGTTTAACTCTCCACCAATCTTTCTTTCCTCCTTTAAAATGCTTTTAACTCAAATCTAATAAGCCCTTTGTCATGTCTGCTAGCATTGCTTTTGTGGCTTTGAATTCAATTGTCTTTCTTTTGCAGCAGTTTAGAATGTTTTCATAATGTTAAAAGTGCATGATAAATTCCTTTTGAGAAAAATTTCAGTGCTCAGATAGGACTAGACAAAAAATCTCATCCAGAAAAGATGGGAGATGATTAAAAACTGTATTTAAAGCAGTTAGTTCAAGGAGAACATTTTAAAATGAGAGGCAGCAAGGGAATTACAGAAATCCATCTTCTATTTTAAGTTATTAAGCTCAAATATCTTCCAGCTAAAGGGGGAAAGATGTGAATTTAATTAGAATTATACAAGTTACTCTAAGCCATTAAGGAAGAGACTACATCAAACACATCACTCACACAAGGAAGCAAGGTACAGAATTCAGGTCACCTTTCTCTTCCTCAATTTGCATTGCCATAGAGCCATGAGATACAGAAGTGATATAGACCCAAACTCCATTAAATAGAGTATTTTGTTTTTATTCCTTTATTACAAGCATGATCACCCAAGGAGAGCCCCGTCTAGATCTGGGCATAGCAAGTGGGAGGTTCAAGAGTCTGATAGCCATTGGAAAGAAACTGGTTTTGAACCTAGAAGTGCTGGTTTTCAGGCCTTCTGCCCAAAAATCAGCTCTTGGTTCAGGCTGGATGATATGAGTGACGTTGAAAGATCAGAGTTCATGTACACAAGTACAAATATACTATACTAATTTAATAAAGATAACAAGTTTATTGTCATATAACATTTTTACAAGTGTATATGGCATTATACATACAATTTATAACTGCTGTAATAACATATGCAATAATTTAGAATTAGAATTTCATCTAATCTTGTGCCAAATGCAGGATCATGCTGATGGGATGAACATGGCTGGGCTGGAGCAGACAAATTTTCAGTGCCTCAGAACAATGAGCGAGTGGTTGGCAGTTTGGTCAGTGACCTGGGCATTGGTGGAGGCAGATGTAAATTAATCTTACAGAATGCTAATTCTAACCATGCTACTTCATTGTGCATTCATACACAAGTAGAATATACCCAGACTGCTAGACAGTTGTGAACATATCACATTAAAGGAAGCAGCACTGTGAACTGACAAGGTGGAAGCACACAGAGAAATTGAGACAGAAGGAAGTAAAAATAGACAGGTCGGGAAGGGAAGTAACCCGTAATGCAGGAGACCCAGGCTACCTACAGGAAGCCAACTACTTAATTGCTGTGGCCCAAAGCCAGAGAAGCAGCTCTTCCCTCACCCAAGTCATAGGCAGCAAACCACACACTCCACAAACAAAAACAAGATGACCCCATCAAGGCTAGTCCCATGCAAGGTGCCTATAAAAGAGAGGCCTGCTGCAATGGGTCATCTGGAATCAACAGACACAAATACAGACACTAATTATTTAATAGTGGAAAGCAAGTGCTTCTCCAATTCAAAGCTACCAGGAGTTGCAAAGATAGCCACTCAACCTAGACCCACAGACCCCAATAATGCATCAAAGGGACAGGATCAGGCTTTAAATTCAGATTTGGATTGCACATGATTGGGTCAATTTTAAGTTTCATCTCCAAACAGATCTCCAATGCTATATGTTACTCAAATAAGCATTATGTCAGCAGCTGGAGGTCTGTAAGAGAGACAAGATCCTACCTGAATAAAAGAAAATAAAATTGAACAAGAAAGTTATTTGACAAGCAAAGCTGAAAAACACCTGCCTATGCTGAAGAGAAAAGCACTGTATTGCTGAACCTCAAAAGACAGTGAGACTTGAACAAAAGGTTTCAGGTCAATTCTTGTGCAATGCTGAGGTACTGTCTTTTGGACGATGCATTAAATCAAAGTCTGATTTATTGTTTCATGTCAATCCCACTATTTTCTGATTGTTTTGATAAAGTGCTGGTCAATTTTTTTTGGTGATTCAGTCAACACTGATCCCTCACTGCCACTTTATTTAAAATTCTACAAACAATTCAACAAGAATCATCACTCCACAACCATCTACTATGTCTGCCTTTTTGGTACACAAAACAGATCCAATTAAGCAAAAAGGCCCATGGCTCTATCTCATTAGGAATTTTAGAGGGATTAGGAAAACAAAAATCAAGAGGATTGTTATTACCCAGGGTAGCTGAACTTATTGTTTTGAGATTTTTAAATAATTCAGCATAAATGAGACACAGCAAATTGCAATAAAACATCAACTGGTAGAAAATACTCCTAAAGCAGATCTAAACTAGAAAATACTCCTAAAGCAGATCTAAACAAGAAAATCTTGTGACAACCTACAGTACTTCTCTCAACTTGCCCCTCAGGGCAAATAAATTATCTGTTCTATCAACAAATTACAACAAAAATTAACAGCCACAGAGTTTGATTTATTGAATTAAAGAGATTGAAATTTGGGATATTGCGGCTCATGCTTTGGAAGATTATACTTTGAAATTAAGATATATTAGAACAAGGAAAGTATTGTCTACATATTCTGTATTCACCTCTCCAACATTGCAGTTTTGTTTTAAAAAGTATTTACTACTAAAGCAAAAAATCCAAATAGCTGATATTAGTTTTACCCATGCAATTCTTAGTTTGGAGATCTTCATCCTGCATTTTAAATTTAAACATACAGCACAGGAACAGGCCATTTTGGCCCACGAGTCCGCGCCACCCAATTTGCACCCAATTAACCTACACCCCCAGTGCATTTCGAACTGTGGGAGGAAACCGGAGTCCCCCCGGGGAAAACCCACACAGAGAACGTACAAACTCCTTACAAACAGTGCCGGATTTGAACTCCGGTCCCAATCGCTGGCACTGTTAAAAATCCTATCAAAGTAGCAAAATATTTTATAACTAGCATGCACACCAAATTTAAGAAACAAAAACCCCTAATTTTCAAAATAATTAACAGTAACGAGTTCACAAAAGCTTGAAATATCCTTTAATTCTTCGCTTCAGCAGCTAAAATGTTTTGCAATTCTAAAATGAATATGAATGGTTATGTCGGTATAAATCTTTTGTTCCTAAAAGCATGTTGTGGACAAGATGAAATAACCACAAGGCGTTTTTAAGAGTGAATCAAATGATTTACTCTTCATCACCCGCTCGACCCACGCTGACATCATCACACACTGATGTCACATAGCCAGTTCAATGCCTTCTGGGAGTTGTAATGCCACGATAGTGCCAATACACGCCCCCCCCCCACCACCCCCCACCCCAAGAACTGGCAGAAAGGTTTGTCTGTCTTTTAGGTCGCCGACCTCTGTGACTGATTGTTCGTTGCTTTAGTGGGGAAGACATCCAGTTGAGCTGGTTTAAGCTCATCAATAGTGAAAGACAGTGGCTTCCCTCCAATGTCCAAAATACAGGTCGATCTAGTTTGAGCATCCTACAAGGTCCTTTGTAGGGCGTCTGCAAAAGTTGACCAGTGTTTCCCTTCTGTCAAAGGCATTCGTAGTTTGAGGTCTTCAGACAAAAAAGATTTTTTTCCGTGCGACGATAGTGTTATTGGGGTCAATTTTCCTATGATCTCCCTTAGCCTGCTTAACAGTTCCTTAGAATCATTGCTGAGTTGGAATGGTAGGGATAAACAACCCAGGAACCACCAATGACACACTGTACACAAGCTCTGCAGATGAAGCTTGAAGGTCCTCCTTTGGAGTTGTTCTAATGCCAAGTAATACCCAGGGCAGCTCATTTGCCCAGTTTGGGCCCTCTAACCAAGCCATCAAGGCTGACTTGAGACGTTGATTAAATCTTTCCACTATTCCATTGGCCTGGAGACAAAAGGAATTCGTATGATGAATGGTTGTACCGAGTAAGCAAGACAAGGCCATCCACAGTGAGGAAGTAAATTGTGTTCCTCTATCTGAAGTAACATCTGCCAGTAAACCAAAACAAGTCACCCAGGAACTGAGGAACGCTTGAGCACGTGTCTACAGTACCATCTACCATAGGCACCTGTTTATTACTGTAAAAAGATAATGGCATACTCTTGAAACAGGAAGTGGACCAACAATGTCCACGTGGACATGAGCAAAACACCGAGCAACTTCTGGGAGGGACTGCAGTGGTGCTTTAGTGTGCCACTGAACTTTTGTTTTCTGGCAAGCAATGCAGGATCTCACCATTTGTGTAACATCTTTTTTTAAGACTGTGTCACACGAACCTGTCCAAAACCATATGAATGATCAATCTAATTAATTGATGTGCGAGTCCATGCAGAGAGTCAAATAATCGGTGTTTCCATGATCCGGAACAACTGGGCGCGGGGAGTATTTTGCTATTAATTCCAAAATGGACATCTTTCAATTGCAGGTTTGTGATTACAGTCCGATAAGCATTCGTCCCCTGGTCATGGTCTTGGGCCGCAGCCAAAGCTGTGTAGGCAATACCTTGATCTACAGATGAAACCTAGAGTGGAGTAGAGCAGGAAAGTGCATCAGCTACTATATTATCTTTTCCAGAAATATGTATTTCTGAGGAAAATTCTGAAATGAATGATAATTGCCATTGTTGTCGAGCTGACCAAGGCTTTGCGATCTTGGAAAATGCAAATGTTATGGGCTTGTGGTTGATGTACATAGTAAAATCTCTGCCCTCCAAAAAATAATGGAAGTGTCGAATAGACAAGCAAATGGTCAAAAGTTCCTTATCAAAAGCACTGTATTTCTTCTCTGCTTCACAAAGATGGAGGCTGAAGAATGCTAATGGTTTCCATTGCCCATGGACATATTGATGAATTGCATCTCCTCCTGCCATACTGACTGGAAGTGTCTGTAGAAAGGGCGGTGGCTGCATTTAAAACTGAACATAATGGCATGAGTCAGCAAGTCTTTAGTCTTCAAGGCATTGTTTCCTCTTCAGTCAAATGGATGGTTCTAGCATTTTGGGACAGTAAATCAAAAAAGAGGCTTCGATACAAGCTGCTCCCGGAAGAAACCAACAGTAAAAATTTATCATTCCAAGAATTTCTGTAGGATTTTAACCATTGCAGGTCTTGAGTATTTGGTAATGGTCTCAACTTTGGATGGCAGTGGAGTCTCTCCTTCCTGAATAACCCTATGCCCCAAGAAATCAATCTTGTCCAAAAACACATTTATCTGGATTTATGGTCAGTCCAAACTTTTGAAGTTGAATAAAAAGTATACAAAAGTGTTCCAAATGTTCTTCCTTGGTCCCACTGGCCACAAAAATGTCATCAAGGTAAATGAAGACACTGGTTATACCTCATCCTAAAGCATCCATCACCTGTTGAAATAAGCAGCATTCTTTAATCCGAATGGCATTTGTAAAAATTTGAACAACCCAAATGGGTAATTATTGCTGTTTTTGGAATGTCTTCTGGCTCTACTGGTACTTGGTGATAGCCACACACCAAGTCTATTTTGGAGAAGATCTTGGCTCCATGCAAATTAGCCGAATCCTGAAAATGAGGTATCGGATAACAATCCGGAATGGTGGTGACGTCAAGCCACCTGTAATCTCCACATGGCCACCAACCTCCTTTGTTTTTTGGGACCATACATAATGGAGATGCTCAGGGACTGCCAGATCTACGAATTATGCCTAGTTCCACCATCTTGGCAAACTCTTCCTTAGCTAAACACAGTTTCTCTGGAGGCAAGCAGCTCACTTTAGTATGGTTAGGAGAGCCCTTTGTAAAAGTGCAGTGAGTAACACAGTGCTTTGCAGTGGAGGCAGAAAATCGTTAAGTAGTAATCTCAGAGAAATCTTCCACAGCTTAGAGAATTCATTCACTGGTTTATTTAATGTTAGAAGGCACAGAGCAGGGGTGTAGGCATCTGCCAGAGAAGTAATGTGAAAAGTAGATCTATCTATCAGCCGACACCCTTTTAAGTCGATGAGGAATGAATGAGTCTGAAGAAAATCTGCACCAAGCAAAGGTCAGGATACTGCTGCTATAATAAATGGCCAAATATAGGAATGATTCTCGAAGTTGACATTCATCTTCCTGGTGTCAAAGGTCTGAATGTTGGAACTGTTAACTGCTCGTAGTTGCAGTTCCAGGGTAGGATGGTGTGTGTCAAAACCGGTGGATGGAAATACAACTTCTGAACTAGTGTCTACCAGAAATTTTTGCTGGGACAACTGGTCCCTACGCTTGCAGGCTTCTCACCAATCGCCGCAGCCCTTACTGTCAGTTTGCCTGGGTGTTTCCCGCAAAAAGGCAGGGTGGAAGGCATTTGCGGTCATTTACTCCCAACTCCTGTGGTAATAAAACACCAAGACATGTGCACAGGCTGCTTGCCTTAGCGCATCACACCCAACAAACAGGCAACATCCTAAGAGCACTACAGTGTGACACGGGGGTCAATATCGGAGAGGTTAGTTGTGCAGTCTTTCTTCGCTGTGCTCTTTAGCCAGCCATAGAATGTCAGCCTTTGAGTCTCCGTGTGGACGCAATGGATCTCCGTGTGGACGCAATGGATCTCCGTGTGGACGCAATGGATCTCCGTGTGGACGCAATGGATCTCCGTGTGGACGCAATGGATCTCCGTGTGGACGCAATGGATCTCCGTGTGGACGCAATGGATCTCCGTGTGGACGCAATGGATCTCCGTGTGGACGCAATGGATCTCCGTGTGGACGCAATGGATCTCCGTGTGGACGCAATGGATCTCCGTGTGGACGCAATGGATCTCCGTGTGGACGCAATGGATCTCCGTGTGGACGCAATGGATCTCCGTGTGGACGCAATGGATCTCCGTGTGGACGCAATGGATCTCCGTGTGGACGCAATGGATCTCCGTGTGGACGCAATGGATCTCCGTGTGGACGCAATGGATCTCCGTGTGGACGCAATGGATCTCCGTGTGGACGCAATGGATCTCCGTGTGGACGCAATGGATCTCCGTGTGGACGCAATGGATCTCCGTGTGGACGCAATGGATCTCCGTGTGGACGCAATGGATCTCCGTGTGGACGCAATGGATCTCCGTGTGGACGCAATGGATCTCCGTGTGGACGCAATGGATCTCCGTGTGGACGCAATGGATCTCCGTGTGGACGCAATGGATCTCCGTGTGGACGCAATGGATCTCCGTGTGGACGCAATGGATCTCCGTGTGGACGCAATGGATCTCCGTGTGGACGCAATGGATCTCCGTGTGGACGCAATGGATCTCCGTGTGGACGCAATGGATCTCCGTGTGGACGCAATGGATCTCCGTGTGGACGCAATGGATCTCCGTGTGGACGCAATGGATCTCCGTGTGGACGCAATGGATCTCCGTGTGGACGCAATGGATCTCCGTGTGGACGCAATGGATCTCCGTGTGGACGCAATGGATCTCCGTATGGACGCAATGGATCTCCGTATGGACGCAATGGATCTCCGTATGGACGCAATGGATCTCCGTATGGACGCAATGGATCTCCGTATGGACGCAATGGATCTCCGTATGGACGCAATGGATCTCCGTATGGACGCAATGGATCTCCGTATGGACGCAATGGATCTCCGTATGGACGCAATGGATCTCCGTATGGACGCAATGGATCTCCGTATGGACGCAATGGATCTCCGTATGGACGCAATGGATCACAAGAGCCTAACAGCATCTGGCACTGGCTTTAAAAAGAGCTGTTTGAAAAACATATTGGGCCTTTCACCAGCTGCTAGGAACAGCATTTCATCCATTAGTTCTGAAGGGGCGCAGTCTCCCAACCCATCAAAATGTAGTAGTTTAGCTGCCCTTGCCCTATGGGACATACCATATACATGTATTAAAAGTGCTTTTAAAGCATCATACCTGCGGTTATGTGGTGCATCCCATTAGGAAGTCGCCGACTCAGTGACGGCTTGGTCCAGGGCACTGCCGAGATGGTAATAACGAGTGGTATCCAATTCGACTTTGCAAAGGTGAAATTGTGCTTCAGCCTGTTGGAACCACAGTTCAGGCTCAGCTGTCCAGAAAGGTGGTAGCTTAGCAGCAACGGCTGTAGACTAAAACATGTTTGTCCAAAAAAAGTTTTTGGACTCATTGGGGTCACCAATTGTGGCCACTGAAATCAGAGTGGACATGACAAAATAACCACACAAAGTATTTCTAGAGTGAATCAAACGGATTTACTCCTCATCACTTGCACAACCTTTTAAAAGCCCAAATCACACGCTCAACCTGCACTGACTTCATATGCACTGACATCATGACCAGATTGATGCCTTGTGGGAGCTGTAGTGCCACTATAATGTTCTGGTATTACTTTTTGATCAAATGGAAAACATAATTAGTCAAACTGCAGACATCAATTTTACATAATAGCCATGCATTAATGATAACTAAAAATAGTTTTAAATCATGAATAACAAATATTGCCAAGGACAGATGAATGTAATCTGCAGTTTTTCTAAAGATGTATGCCACAAAGGCATACATCCACCTGAGAAAACACATGAAAGATGACAACACTTTCATGTACTGCAAACCCTCATGAACAAGACCAGGTTTCAGTGCTCATGTCCTAGTGGTGGCATTTAAATCGTCATCAAGTTTACTGTCAACCAATTGCACAAGTACAACCTGATGAAGCAGTGTTCTTCGTGCAAAACATGCAAGAATATTCCGAAAGGGTGCAGGCCAGGAACGTTGATTGCCTTCCTATGGATACTTCATGGCTTGCTGAATTTCTCCACCACTATGTGTTGCACTAGCAGATTTTGTTTAACTCAGAGCTGGTAGGATTGTTTCTTTCTAGATTACATCATACGAGTGCAAGAATTCTCCAGAAGTTTGTTAAATAAATGGGGTTAGGTTTGAAAAGACTCAGGATTTTTAAACACAGAAATAAAAATTCAGTTAAAAATGTGCATACTTACCTCCGGAGTGGTCATTTACGCAGGAAGCACTTTCACACTGCCTTCCTGTGTTGTGGAGTTTATCGAAGGGGGAATGTTGTATTCATTAGCCTAGTTTCTTACGGAGTACATGCGGTCAATTTAGATTACTGCCACTCCGTAAAAATGTGTAGGGGTCTTGGTGGAAAAATTATGGGATGGAATTTAGCAAATAAGTTCTGTGGTGGCCCTTTCACTCTGCCAATGGAGCAGAAAATTCTAAGTGGCTCTGTAAAAGTGCCTAATGTTGCTCCACAGTCATTGTATTATTTGATAACCCATGGATAAAGGTTTGCTTTATGAATATTCTTTCCTGAGCATCAAGCTTATTGCTCATCAAAATTAAAAGGTTTTTTTGTACAAGGGAGTTTCTGCTATCACTCGACTTAAAAACAAGTAGCCACTGAAGGGGACATGAACACTGTAAACATGAGATTCAAAATACCGTAAAACACTTGCCAGAAGTATACTTCAGAGACTTCAACAGGAATTTATTCTCAATATTGTCAATAAATACCCTTGTATTTGGTTATTAAGCAACAACCTTGATAGCTCATCCTACAAACATTGTCAAAGCAATGAGAGCAGCTGCAGTCCATACATGATATCCAGTTGGCTCAAAAAGCTACCAATACAGAATATGGAAACTAAAATTTACCAATCATAGATTGGATCATTAATACAATCAGCAATCATGCGGTAACATATCAGCCATAAAAATGCACAACCTTATCTTCTTCATCCCCACCGTGAAAACATTTGCCCCACACCATCCTGCACCCACACAGCCCTTCTAGCTTTATATTGTATTTATATTTTAGAAAGTCAAAGTAAACCACATTCTCTTAAACACGGTGCTCACTCCCAAATCAATATCACGTCAGCTCATCTGAAAAGGTACCGGTAGTTAAATATCCACAGGTTGAACTCCAATTAAAAAGGCCACTTGGATAAGGTACTAGAAGATATCTGCTGATAACAAAGATTGGGAGGATGAAAAGAAAAATCTTCAATCTAAACCAACACTACACATCTTTCCTTGACCTCAAAAGCCTGTCAGATGCAGCAACTGAGAATTAAAAGTTTCTTTGAAAGGCAATCAATCAATACAATTTTGATCAATATCTACATACTCCAAAAGAGAAAATGTTCACCAAAACAAGGCAGCCCTAACTGATCACCAGTCACAATTAATTTTGCTCAAAAATCTGTATTTTTTGGCAGTAATAGATTTAATTTTCACATTCATGTCCGCATCAGTAGCATGAACTATTAAACTTTTTAAATTAAATCAACTAATCACTCGTTAGAATTCAGCTGATACTTACACAGCACAATTAATACTTTTTTCCCTAGTTACATACTAATAAATTAGTTACTAAAAGTTTAACTTAACAAGTTTTTTTAAAAAAACTTAATGAGACAAGCACACCAAGATTTACCATTACATTTAGTTGTCTGAGGTAAGCAAATCTTATATTCACAAATGCTGACAATACAAACACTGAGCCAAAAGTCTACTTAAAAGCAGCAAAGACATCTTTGTTGTGACTATATTTGGGAAAATGGAAGCAAGATTAACCACCATTAAAAATGAAATAATTTATTAAACTTGTAGTCTTCTAATTAATTAAACAGTTGGACAGTGAGCATTCCCCACCAAAAATTGGCATTGGACAATTTCAAAGTCACAGTTATTAATACTTCCATTGGATGCTCCAGCAGTGTCAATAACAGTCTGAACAGCTCCTCCAGACTCCTGATGGAGACGGAAACAGTAAAGGATGCAAGACTGTGCAACACCTTCAGTAATCCTGCAGGAGGAGCATAGCCACAACTGACCTGGTCAAGTTTGGATCGCTCAACCCAGTCTTGGATAGACTTCATCTTTGTATCGAAGGGTGTCATGGTCAGAACCACCGACGTCACGGCAGTGTCTCTGACTGCCATCTCATTCACACCCTGTCATCTATAAAACAACCAGAAGGTGGAAGTTGCTGACCCCAGAAAGCATAGAGGAAGGAACACACTCTTTCGACAACCATGAAACCTTTCCTCGACTCCCCAGTGAGTTGGTGGAAAGCAACCAAGGAGAACATCAAGAGGTTCTTTATCTTCAAAGGTGCTTGGACAGCAAGCCAGAGGGAACTGAGCCAACTCCAGAAAGACCCGAAGCAGCAACTCCTTCAGTCAAAAGGGATGGATGTGAGGGAGGAACTCTGAGATGTAAAGATCTGGCTATCCTCGCTATTCAGAGTCCTCCAAGATCATCTTCTGATCCACCGTCCACACAGTGGAACAGGATAAGATGTGCCCAGGCTTCTGCCAAGAGGTTCACAGAGAAAGCTCTATGATCCACAGCCTTAAGGAAGAGGATGACACAGCCACATACTTGCAGACAGGCACAAAAAGAACCTGCAGATTCTTTTACGCTGAACTGTGACACGAAGTCTACAGACAGAATGGCCTCTATCACAAAGGTCTTAAGACGACAGCAAGCAGGAATGTCTGGACCAACCGATTACCATGGGGGAGCTGACAGACCATCTGTTCCTTTGGGTTGAAAGAGTCCTGGTGGCGATGGCCTACCGGCTGAGTTGTACATGGCTCTGTGGGACTGGGTGGGCCTAGACGCTAGAAGTATACAACTCTATGCTCCTGGCAGGAAGCATGTCAGATTCCATGAGGAAAGGCATCATCACCCTCATCTTCAAACAGGAGGGAGGAGGACATCAGGAATTGGAGACCTGTTTCATTGTTAAACATAGTGTCAAAATCTTGCCCAAGGCCATCAGCAATTGAATCAAGTCTACCCTGGGGCAGGTAATCTTCCCAGACCAAACCCGCACAGTTCCAGCCAGGAAAATGTCTAACAGCCTCGCACTGCCCAGGAATATCATTGCCCAAGTGCAGGACAAAAGGCCTCCATTCAGATTTTGCTCGTACATAATAGATGTGCTCTCCAAAATGGGCTTCGGGGAGGGAATGTGGAATTGAATTAAACTGCTCTACAGTGACATCCATTGCACAGACCAAATCAATGGGTGGGACACTGATAACCTGCCCATCAAGTCTTGAGTTAGGCAAGGTTTCCCACTTTTCTCAGTCCTATTTGCTGCATAAAACCCTTTGCTAAATTCATCAGGATGGACAAGGACGAGGAGTGATGTTTCTAGGCAGTGGAAGCACTCAGGTCAAGGCCTCCCAATACATTGTACATTGCCTTCTTTGGTTCACACACACGATCAGTCTGCAGATTGATCAGCTTCTACAGCCAGTTTGAGTTGACATCAGGTGCTAGGGTAAACTGGAACAAGAGTGAGGCAATGCTCTTTGCTAACAGTACTGTCCAGTCCACCATCCCTTTCACAGTCAGATATGACTACCTGAAGGTGTTGGGGATCTGGTTTGGAGGGACTTAGGCATGCAAGAAGAATTGATCGGAGCAGGTTACAAAGGTCCACCAGAAATTGGGTCTCCCTCTCAATTACAAGGAAGAACTTGGTCATCAGATGTGAGGTGCTCTCAGTATTGTTGTATGTGGCGCAGGTATGGCACATCCCCACCTCCACCCTAGTGCCCATCAGAGACATTTACTGGTTCATTTAGAGATCCAAGATGGAAAGGGTCCAAAAGGTCAGTGTACAGTTCGCAGAATCGGGGGGCATGGGTATACTCAATGTGGCCCTCCTACTGATGACCACCTCCAAGTGTGGCAAAGTACAAGGGCACTAAGTGTTACTATGTGCTGAGGTTCTACCTGTCTGAGGTGTTGCAAAGGATGGGCCTGGCCCCATTGTCACGCAACATCCCTGTCAGCTGGACTTCGCCATACCACGTATCCTTTGTGGAAAAGGATTTCGACCAACACCTTTGACCACAAGGCCATTAAGCAGTGGTCAGCATGGAACATTCTGCAGAAATTGAGAGACAGGGACTTGATCGACCCAGTGGGGTGGTTCCCTGACCAGACTGCCCAGGTTATTTAGCAGAATGTCTCATCACCAGGGCTCACAAACAAACACGAAGACTCGGCCTGGCTGGTGATAAAGAGGAGCCCTTCCAATCAGACCTTCCTGGAGGACCAGAACCATGCGCCCACCATGCACATTTTCCCTCAAGATGACTGTGATGGAGTGGAGACAGTTGCCCACCTCTTTAATGAATGCAGATTTAGAATGCGAAGAGGATGCAAGGATCCTGGTCACAGTTCATCCCCAACAGCAGTGTGACAAAGTTCTCTCTGATCTATCGGCTGTTTCAGGGACAGAGTCAGACATTCAGAACTGCTGGAAGATCCACTCAGTGAAAGACACACTTTAGCCCATCCAAAACCTGTTAAAGGCAGAACACAGAGATGCTGGTGAGGGAAGGCTGCTGACTGCACATTCCAGGCTCCAGGAGTACGAGCTGTGGCATACACTAAAGCTGTCTAGAATCATTCCATCGCCAGGCATTAAGGTGCTGAGACAGAGGGGGAAGTCCCTCAAACAACAGAGGAGGGAAAGAAGCACAAGGTGGCACAGTGGTTGCAATGGTGCAAATAAAATTGAATGTAACAATACAGTGACAGGAATGAATGGATTATTAAAGGAAGAGTTGAACAGACTCTAAACAGCTTTTCTGTAAATAATTGTGAATAGAAAAAGGTGACAGATGAAGAAAAATAACTAGGAATGACGACTTCAGTTACAACACCATTGCTTCCCAATGCAAAAAATAGCACCATCAGCTTATTTCTCCCCCCTCCCCCTTCAATACTATTCATATAGAAATCTAGATAATTTGCAAAATACTTCACTTTGTGTGTGGAGGAAGGTGGGTGGGAAACACTGTTGAGCACAAATGTCTTAATTGAAGCCAAATATATTCTGCTGAAAGGAATCATTGGATTATGCAACATCAGTGAGAGAAAATGAAACATTTCAGGCAGAAACCCTTTATCGAGCCATTTTGCCCCAAAAGGTTAACTAATCTTTCTCCAGAAGATTGCAGAATCTGCAGTCTCCTGCATCTTAACTAGACATGCATCAATGCACAATTCCACCACTGATCCGCTGAATGACAATATTCAAACCGGTTTCAAAACAATGCTGGGAGAAACTCAGCAGGACATGCACGATCCACAAAATGCAAAAGAATTGTTGTTTTGAGCCTGAGCTTGTGCTTAAAATGAGGCAGATGCCTGAATAAGGTGAGGGGGGGGGGGGAAAGAAAGGGACACTACATCAACAAGAGTACTTTGGAGGGTGCATGTGGTATTTGTTGCCTTCTCTTGTAATTCACAAACTGTCAGTGGAAAGAAAAGGTAGACATTATAATGAGGGTGATGAAGTAAAATGACTACTGGTGAATTAATTTGTACTCTGGCACTACTACTGTATTAAATTCAATTGTTTGTATGAACGTTATAGATTGTAAACCCTTTCTTAGAGCCACAAATTACTAAGTCATGATAAAAGGCAGTTTATCCATTCGTCAGTGCAAATGACTAATAACCGACAATGTTCATATTGCTTTTCTGAGGACTATTTGTATGAACAAATACTATTCCGGCCCATGCTGAAGTTTTATGAGGTCTCTCTTTGACAGGTTCACAAAAGGGAAAACAATCAATACCACCAGGTAAATTTTGCTTCAGCAACACCTACTCTCCTCCAGAACAATTAACATTTTAAAGAGCATCCAACTCACTTTCAAGGATTGAAAATTAATCAGGGATGGTTTAACTTGGCAATACATACAACCCTGAGATTCTTTTTCCTGCTGGACCGGCAGAATTATCACTATTTGGTAGTGCAAAAAACTGTACAGTGTAAGCACGTAAACAAACAAAGAACTAAACAGATAATGAATATAAACAAACTGACTGTGAAATACAGAGAATAGAAAAGAAAATCAATAAAGTGTAAAAGTAAGAGTCCTTCAATGGGTTCCTGATTGAATTGATTATTAAGGAATCTGATAGTGGAGGGGCAGCAGCTGTTCCTGAACCTGGTGGTGCAAGTCTGGTGGCACCTAGACTTCTTTCCTGGTGGCGGCAGCAAGAACAGAGTCTGCGCTGGATGGTGTGGATCCATGATGATTACTACTGCTCTCCAACAGCAGGGTTCCCTGTAGATGTTCTCAAAGGTGAGGAAAGTTTTGCCTGTGATGTTTTGGGCTGAGGTCACTACCTTTAGGAGGGCTTTATCCCCATACTAGATCGTGATGCAGCTAGTCAACACATTTTCTGCCACACCTCTGTAGAAATTTGCCAGGGTTTCTGCTGTCATACCAAACCTCCACAAACTCTTGATGAAGTAGAGGCACTGATGTTCTTTCTTCATGATGCCATTGGTATGTTGGGTCCAGGAAAGATCCTCTTAGTAATTCCCAAGAACCTCTGATCCCCCAATGATCACTGGATTGTATACCTCTGGCTTTCCTTTCCTGAAGTCAATAATCAGCTCCTTAGTTTTTGGTGACATTGAGTACAGGGTTGTTGCTAATGCACCATTCAGTTTTGGTGACATTGAGTGCAAAGTTGAGAGCACTCAGCCAAGTTTTCAATTTCTATCCTATTACAAACTAATAAAATCTTATTAGTACTAGCAAAGGAGCAGCAATGGAAAATTCATCAGACAATGGTAAATTCATAATAATATTTTTAATTAAATCATTACTAAGGTAACATCTCTTAATTATCTCTAAACTTGACTATCTTAAAACCCCACTATGCTCAAATGTAAATGTGTGTGTTAAAGTCCAAAACCATTACAGTTTAAGTTTGATTCTGAAAAAGTCATTTCAAACATGTTGTTGAACTTTGAGGATCCTTTTATTAAAATAATGGTTCAGAACTAATTATAAAGCAGGAGTGAAGCACTTCTTTAAATTGTTGCTGAAAAGCAATAACAAAGTATTTGTTAACATTCTAGTTCTTAGATTTTCCCAAACTCAAATCTTGTTGAGCATTTTTCAGAAAGAAATTTCTTCTCAATCTCACACTAGTGATCTTCCACTCTCTCTCATCTCCTTAAGAGTCACAATGAGGCTGCACTCTTTATTTTCAAAAGAAAGTGATCTCCTTTTAAAATCCACTTACATCTGTATTCTCCTTTAATTAGGAGAAGCACATAACAGCATCTATTCTGGTTATTACAATTCATCCCTGTCTCCCACAGGATCTAGATATCTGAACTGCCTCAAAATGTCTGAATTTGGCAATATAGTTCTCAAAATCATGTGACATCAATGATATTAGTCTCAATCCTCAGATTCCAGCAATTGGTCACAGTTTCCAACAGTTGCCAGCTTCACTTTCTTGGAAACCATGTAAACTTCATAACTCTGGCTTGCAGATGTCACAACTCAAAACATTACCTTACTTCTGAATGTATTGTATGGGTATGCAACCTTCTTCCAAACACACTACATTACCCAAGACATATTTATAGGAACTACAGCTCAACATTAACCTAAATATTAATATCAACACAGATCCATTACATGACTTATCCCCTTCCTTTATGCAACCCACTACCATGGTATCACTGGCAAATTTGTAGATGGTGTTACTGTCATACCCAGCCACACAGTAGTAGGAGTAAAGTGAGTAGAGCAGGGGGCTAAGAACACAGTTCTGTAGTGCCGGATCCAGACTGATGGAGATTGTGGAGAAGTTCTTACTAATCTTCACTGTGATCTGGAGGTGAGGAAATCCATGATGCAATTACACAGTGGGGTGTTAACTCCCAGGTCTTGGAGTTTGCTGATAACTTTTAAGGGGACACTGGTGTTAAATGCTGAACTGCAGTCAATAAAAGAGCATCCTGATGTATGCATGATGTATACACCAGGTGCTCAAGGGGTTTGTGTAGAGCCAGTGAGGTGGCATCTGCTATAGACCTGTTACTATGAAAGGCAAACTGGAATGTATCCATGTCACTGCTCAGACAGGAGCTGATATCACCAGCCTTTCAAAACACTTACAACATTTGTTGATGCAAGTCATTAAAGCAGATTACCACACTCTTCTTGGGCACTGGTATGATTGACACCCGTTTAAAAAAGGTGGGTACCACGCCCTGCCAGAGTGAGATATGGAAGATAACCATGAATACATTGGTAAATTGGTCAGCACAGTTTTTTAATACTCTGCCAGCTTCACTCTCCTGAAGGCAGCACGCACGTCATCCTCAGATGCGGACAGGATCATCAGGGGACTTGTAGATGCGGAGGGGTTGTTCTTCACTGTTATTGCCATCAAATCAAGTGTAGAAGGCAGATCTTTCCATGACAGAGAAAAAATATAAATCAGAACATCCGGCATAAATAATTCTTGTTCTACTTCAACTTGTCAACATTTTTTTAAAATTCTGATTTTTTTTTTGCCATCCCCTCCTACTTGAGATCAACCATCTCCCAGTCAAATAGCCCATTACTCATATGTAAACATTTTTGGGTGAATAAGCTAGTCAGCATTAGATTCAAGCCAACCACTTCCACACTTTCAGATGGAATCAGAAATTAACAATTAGGATTAACCCTGCTGCTTCCATGCATACAAACACCCTATCCAACAACAGTAAATCTCAAAAACAAAACACCAGGAACAATAAGGCAAATCTGATCACCAATCTATTTTAGCAAAGGATGTAATGACTTTCAATGTATTCCATTCTTATAGCTTAGTCACTTGCAGGACAAATCAATGCATTTACCTTTTTGTTGTATTCTTATCATAAAATTCTGGCTTTTTAAAAAATTCTTACACCCTGAGATTTCTTAATAACAGCAAGTTTCCAAGATGGAATTGTAGTTTTATCTTTTGAGTTTTACCCACCACCACCCCTCAACAATGCAATTTTCCTGTTTATTTGCTCATTTAAACATTTCTCCCAAGGATTATTTTCAACATTTGGTTCCTTTTATTGCCTGGCAGTTGATGTGAGAGGTGAAAAGTTACAAGCATCTCCTGTATAACTGGATCTGGAAGGGTGGTGGACTTTAAAACTGTAGTCAATAGTTTAGACCTACATAACCCAGCATTTATTGGGTGCAGGAAAGCAAGACAAAAATATAAATTCTTCCCAATCCCAACTGAGCATGTCACAATACAAAAAATTAAATTCTAAATACATAGTGACAAATATTGTCAGACATCTTAATAGTGTTTTACATAGTGCTGAGAAATGTCTCCACTTTGTTGGTAGCTAAACAACTAAGAACAGCTTATAAATGCTGATTTACCTAGAAACAAGGTAATGCCCAATAATCTAGAGACGTCATTCCATATCATGAATAAACGTGTGGTCATTAATGTGTTAATGTGCTAGAAACTAAATTAAAATATTGCACTTTACATTGGAGGTTTAAAAGCCCAATGTTTTGTACTCAACCAATTCTAAACAGTTGGGCAACTAAAATACCAGTGCTCTTGTTGAAAAAAAGATGAAATATTCAAAGCTCCCACACTTCATCTATTAAATTAAAATGGAATCACATGGAAATTGCTGAAAACATCATTAATCTAGCACAATCTTGCAGTGATTAGCACAACATCAATTGTGAAAGACCTATGAATAAGGTTAAATCAAAGACAAGAGTCTGGAGAGCTTGAACATATGTTCAACCAAATCAGAGCTGCAAATGATGAAGTGGAATTATATGGTCATGTAAGAAAGCAAAAGGATAGGCTATAAATAGTTCATCTTCACCTCAAGACAGATCCAATTTTGATCACCAACACGTTATATTTATTTTAAGGATTACAGTTATGGACTGAACACAAGGCCTAGAAAATTGATATCCAAGCGGTGACCTTGTGGTTAAGTATTATAAAAAGGTGAAAAAACTTAATCCAATAAAAAGAGCAACTGAGAATAGAATGAGGAGGAAAACACAACAAATTAAAGAATGTTTTTAAAATGTTTAAAGCTAAAATCTCTGGTATTGAGCACTTTAACAATTATTGGATTGATCAACAGATGATGTTTCACAAAGCATCTTTAGGCTATTGGTTGTGACATCTTTAAAGCACCCAAGCTAATATGGAACTAGATAAGCTTTCTGAAATTGTGTCAAACATCAGCCCCATAAATCTGCTGTGTTCCATAGTGTCTTGCAAATCACCCCCTAAAATTCATCATTAAACCACCACAAAATCTGTGGCTGAGCATTCATCAATTTGGAGATTTTTTTTGATTTATTGTCAGAGTTCATTCATGACATCACAAACAACGCTGAGATTATTTTTCATGCTCTTCTCTTTGGCTTGGCTTCGCAGACGAAGATTTATGGAGGGGTAAATGTTCACGTCAGCTGCAGGCTCGTTTGTGGCTGGCAAGTCCGATGCAGGACAGGCACACATGGTTGCAGCAGTTGCAGGGGAAAATTGGTTGGTTGGGATTTTCCTCCTTTGTCTTTTGTCAGTGAGGTGGGCTCTGCGGTCTTCTTCAAAGGAGGTTGCTGCCCGCCGAACTGTGAGGCGCCAAGATGCACGGTTTGAGGCGATATCAGCTCACTGGCGGTGGTCAATGTGGCAGGCACCAAGAGATTTCTTTAGGCAGTCCTTGTACCTCTTCTTTGGTGCACCTCTGTCACGGTGGCCAGTGGAGAGCTCGCCATATAACACGATCTTGCAGACAAGGTAGAATTACCACTTACTGGTAGTGAAAAAACAAAACTGTACACAAATAAAGAACTGAAAAAGAATGAATGTAAACAAATTGTGCAATACTGACAGAATGCTGGCCGGCATGATTAGTGCAATGCTGTTACAGCGCCAGCGATCAGGACCAGGGTTCGAACCCCATGTTGTAAGGAGTTTATACACTCTCCCAGTGTCTGTGTGGGTTTTCCCCAGGGCCTCCTGTTTCCTCTCACCGTTCAAAATGTACCAGGAATTAAAGGTCGGATGGGTGTGGTTGGGTGGCACAGGCTCTGGACTGAAATGGCCTGTTATCGTGGTGTATGCCTAAATTTAAAAAGCCAATAAAGTGCACAAGAGTCCTTAAATGAATCCCTGATTGATATTGTTATCGAGAAGTCTGATGGTGGAGGGTAGCAGCTGTTCCTGAACCTGGTGGTACGAGTCTTGTGGCACCTGTAATTCTTTCCTGATGCAACAGCAGCAAGAGCAGAGTGTGTGCTGGGTGGGGTGGATCCTTGATGATTGCTGCTGCTCTTTGACAGCAGCGTTCAATGTAGATGTTCTCAATAGTGCAGCGGGTTTTAACTCTGATGTCCTGGGTTGTGTCCACTACTTTTTGGATGGGTTTACGATCAGGGATTTGGTGTCCCCATACCAGACAGTGATGCAGCTGGTCAGCACATTTTCCACCATACCTCTAAATATTTGCCAATTTCTGGCATCATACCAAACCTCCACAAACTCCTAATGAAGTAGAGCTGCTGACATGCTTTCTTCACGATGCCATTAGTGTGGAAAGTCCAGGAGTGATCCTCCGAGAGAGTGACTCACAAGAATTTAAATTTGCTTCATCCTCTGAACTCCGAATGATCACTGGATCATACACCTCTGGCTTTCCCTTCCTGATGTCAACAATCAGCTCCTTGGTTTTGGTGACATTGAGTGCAAGGTTGTTGTTGACACACCATCAGGCAAGTTTTCAATCACCCTCCTGTACGCTGACTCATCCCCTTCCTTTATACAACCCACTACCATGGTAGCGTCAGCAAATTTATAGATGGTATTCTTTGGCTTGGCTTCGCGGACGAAGATTTATGGAGGGGGTAAAAAGTCCACGTCAGCTGCAGGCTCGTTTGTGGCTGACAAGTCCGATGCGGGACAGGCAGACACGATTGCAGCGGTTGCAGGGGAAAATTGGTTGGTTGGGGTTGGGTGTTGGGTTTTTCCTCCTTTGCCTTTTGTCAGTGAGGTGGGCTCTGCGGTCTTCTTCAAAGGAGGTTGCTGCCCGCCAAACTGTGAGGCGCCAAGATGCACGGTTTGAGGCGTTATCAGCCCACTGGCGGTGGTCAATGTGGCAGGCACCAAGAGATTTCTTTAGGCAGTCCTTGTACCTTTTCTTTGGTGCACCTCTGTCACGGTGGCCAGTGGAGAGCTCGCCATATAACACGATCTTGGGAAGGCGATGGTCCTCCATTCTGGAGACGTGACCCATCCAGCGCAGCTGGATCTTCAGCAGTGTGGACTCGATGCTGTCGACCTCTGCCATCTCGAGTACTTCGACGTTAGGGATGTAAGCGCTCCAATGGATGTTGAGGATGGAGCGGAGACAACGCTGGTGGAAGCGTTCTAGGAGCCGTAGGTGGTGCCGGTAGAGGACCCATGATTCGGAGCCGAACAGGAGTGTGGGTATGACAACGGCTCTGTATACGCTTATCTTTGTGAGGTTTTTCAGTTGGTTGTTTTTCCAGACTCTTTTGTGTAGTCTTCCAAAGGCGCTATTTGCCTTGGCGAGTCTGTTGTCTATCTCATTGTCGATCCTTGCATCTGATGAAATGGTGCAGCCGAGATAGGTAAACTGGTTGACCGTTTTGAGTTTTGTGTGCCCGATGGAGATGTGGGGGGGCTGGTAATCATGGTGGGGAGCTGGCTGATGGAGGACCTCAGTTTTCTTCAGGCTGACTTCCAGGCCAAACATTTTGGCAGTTTCCGCAAAGCAGGACGTCAAGCGCTGAAGAGCTGGCTCTGAATGGGCAACTAAAGCGGCATCATCTGCAAAGAGTAGTTCACGGACAAGTTTCTCTTGTGTCTTGGTGTGAGCTTGCAGGCACCTTACTGCTGCACCAAACCATGTAGTCATAGGTGTAAATGTAGAGCAGGGGGCTGAAAACACAGCACTGTGGTGCTCCAGTACTAGTGGAGAACATATTCTTACCGATCCACACTGATTGTGATCTGGACATGAGGAAATCTATGATCCAATTACACAGTCGGCTGTTGAGTCCCAGGTCTTGAAGTTTGCTGATCAGTTTTGAGGGGATGATAACATTTTACCTCTTGGATCAATAATCACAACTAAATGGGTTCAAATAAAAATTTAAAGTGGATCATGACCAACAAAAAATATTTAAATTTAAACATTTAATGTCCTGCTTTAATGATCTGTAAATTAAGCATGAAAATAAATCAATACTATATCAGGAACAGGAAATATAAAAGATATGCAAATGTATATTAATAACTGCTATTATTTTCTGGAAGTGCCAGGTATACAGGATATTGCATTGTTGAGTCTAATTTGCATTGCCTGTCTCCAAGTTAAAACTATTTTATTTAAAAACTTAAAGGCCATGAAGCTATATTACACAGAAATCCTTATAGAATCATTTCACCAAATCTTAAAAGGACTTGCATGCAAAATACTTCATCTCTTCTCTCTAAAATGCTGTTCACTGAAAGCAAAGGCCCTCACAGGTATACCTGAACACCAATCTAAAACTTTGTTCATGTGCTTTTTCCCCTCAATCGAAAAATGTTGATTATGAAACCATTTATTTAAATCAAAACCATTTATCTAAATCAAAACCTCAATAAGTCTCCAACAAAGGGTGATCAAAGAGCATTTCACAGACAATTGAAATTTGGAAAAAAGTAAAAATTAGCTACTGATCAAATTGTAAATAAACTGCAGCTGAACAGGAATAAAGGGATTCAACATTTACAGCAAAATACATCTCAAATATAAAACCAACATATGCTTTACTATATCCCTTACAAAGCAAGCAGCCATCCATTATTTAACAGCTGGCTTGAATCATCCAAAGCCACAGGATTCAGATGGGCTTTACTTGTGGTGCATGCCATCATCTGAATCAGTTAATAGTATTGCAAATGTCTATTCTTTATTTCAACTACAAATTCAGTGATTTTTTAAAATCTTTTTACATCACGATTAAATTAAAGTATGGAGGGACACTGTGAGGATATTGAAGCAACCACATTACATGATAGGTGGCAGAGGGTTAAATATTATATTGTCAGGAATATACCTTGTCCTTGTGAGGAAACCCTTTGCTCACATTCCTGATAGAAACAAAATGATTGTGTATCACATACCTAATCTTTGACAGTGTATACATAAGAGTTAAAAAGTCAGGACTTCCAAATTGCTCTGCAGCGGTTTTTAAACTTAAATGGCCTTGGAATGATAATGGGAATGAAAGTCTGGAAAGAACATACCAGATGGATGAATTTTTAAAAATTATGTCAAGCAATGTCAATACAAGGAACATTTACTGATCTTAAAAGTCTGGCATGGATCAAACAAAACGCAGATTCCAAAATCCATACATTTCTAAAAAGACAGTTCAATAGCTGAAGGTCATTTAAAATAAACTGTTATATTTAAAAATGTTAAAATATTGCAATAGTTGATGTTAATTTCAGAAGTAGATTTAATTGTCAATTATAAAATAATTGGAAACGACCACCCATTTTTCAGAAAAGGCAGATGAATTTACAACAAATTGTCACCAATAGCGTTATTTTCCAGTCATCCACAGTACATCTTTTAACAACATACAAATTAATTAGCTTTTCCCCAACACAGATAGGTGCAAAGTAACACTTTGGCAAGAATAAGAAAATACAAAAGGTAGAATTCTAATTAGAGGGGATGGACAGGGCTTAGAGCAGTATATCCATATACGGTAAAAATCTCCATTATCGAACACCTATGGGGATTGCAGGTACCAGAAATGCAAATTTTCTGGTAGACTGAGGCACATTCTTACAAAGCCTAACTAATACACCTGCATTTAGAATACACCATTTAAGACAAAAGACAGTGCAAAATGTAAAAGAATTTTGGGGGGAAAAAATCAGTATTGTAGTATTTAATTGTATAAAGTTCACTTTAATCAAGTAATTCCCATAATTTACAAAATGTAAATTTGTAAGTCTTGCACTAACCATGTCGTCATCATAATTAACTCCCCTCTCCTGAGTTTACAGATATATATATTCTTCTTCTTTGGCTTGGCTTCGCGGACGAAGATTTAATGAGGGGGTAAAAAGTCCACGTCAGCTGCAGGCTCGTTTGTGGCTGACAAGTCCGATGCGGGACAGGCAGACACGATTGCAGCGGTTGCAGGGGAAAATTGGTTGGTTGGGGTTGGGTGTTGGGTTTTTCCTCCTTTGCCTTTTGTCAGTGAGGTGGGCTCTGCGGTCTTCTTCAAAGGAGGTTGCTGCCCGCCAAACTGTGAGGCGCCAAGATGCACGGTTTGAGGCGTTATCAGCCCACTGGCGGTGGTCAATGTGGCAGGCACCAAGAGATTTCTTTAGGCAGTCCTTGTACCTTTTCTTTGGTGCACCTCTGTCACGGTGGCCAGTGGAGAGCTCGCCATATAACACGATCTTGGGAAGGCGATGGTCCTCCATTCTGGAGACGTGACCCATCCAGCGCAGCTGGATCTTCAGCAGCGTGGACTCGATGCTGTCGACCTCTGCCATCTCGAGTACTTCGACGTTAGGGATGTAAGCGCTCCAATGGATGTTGAGGATGGAGCGGAGACAACGCTGGTGGAAGCGTTCTAGGAGCCGTAGGTGGTGCCGGTAGAGGACCCATGATTCGGAGCCGAACAGGAGTTTGGGTATACTAATATACACAATACTAATAAAGATATAAACTCTTACTAAGCAGAGACAGGGAGACGCTTTAGGAGGGTCAACCTAGTGGCATTGACCGGCTCTTCATCCTGGTGTCCCGGTCAAATCCTTGGCATAGCCTGACTCACTTCCAAATCAGTGTCCCGGTTAGGCGCACCTTCCTTTAAATTCAAACCCGTCACTGGTTTCACAGCATCACACTAAATGCTGTGCTTACCATGCCACCATCATAATTACCCCCCGCCCCACCCCAAGTTTACAGATGAAGCCTCAGTAATAAACTTAATATACTGATCAAGACTCTTACCAAGCAGGGATAAGGAGACACTGTGGGAGAGTCGCCCCAGTGGAATCAGCCGGCTCTTCATCCTGGGCGCTGCCATTTTATTCAAACATTATTTTATTGAAATTTTATTCAAAAAGGTGCTTGTGGGTGGGAACAACCGGGGCGCTCCACTGGCTGAATGTTTTCTCTCATCTTCAAGAGATTGTATGTGGCTTTGCAGAACATTTACAATTTTAAACTTTTATTTAAAACTTTATTTATTCTCTTTAAATTATTTATTTACTTGTTTTTTTTTCCAGGTGTTTTTGAGTTTCCAGTGATTGAGTGTCAGATAATGGGGATTTTACTGTACATCTTAGAAGTTAGCACAGCAGGTTAAGAAAATTATCCTTTTAAAAGTGGTATATGGGAACCTGCGGCCTAAGAGACTTTAGAGCTGAAATGCTTTAAAACATCAGTTTTTAACCACCTACAGGACAACTTCATGTTAGATGCAAAAAAAAAAAATGCATAATGAATAATACCAGCAATAGAAACTGCAATCTGCTACAGAGCAGGAGAAAGAAAATTTCTTTAAATCAATGATCTAGTTAGAGTGATTAAAAACATTTTCATGGGTTAAACATTTCAGAATCTGAAGAAAGTTTAAGATCAAAATTGATAAAAGAATGTTTTCATGTTGGAAATTATCATGATAAAGTCATACTGAAAAGATGGAGAAAGCAGATTCAATGTTGGTACAGGGACTGCATTAAAAGAATTTGGTGACATTGCAACTTTCCTTAATGTGAAATTGTCATATGTGCAGGTGTTAAACACGAATTGAATAAAAAAAGTGTATCAAGAGTGATTTTTATTCTTTGGCTCAATCTTTTGTGTTGAGATTTACGAATTCTACAAGGGTGAATTTCTATAACCCTAAAAACTAACACAGGAGTTACCTGTAGTTATTTTCAAAAGAGAATTAGATGGGATAATGGATAACATCACGCTGATTTTTTTCTTGGTCCAAAGAACATTTTTTTTAAAAAAACAGATAACCTAATATTTAAAAGGCCATTAAGTCAAGGTTTAGTCGTCAACGTTTACAGTCCTTCTAATACATTTCTCCAGTCATTATTGGGTGACTCCAAACTCAAAAGAAAAAAAATGATGCTTTAGGTAGGACCCTTCTTCAGGACTCTAGCAAAAGATCCACAAGACCCTCCTACTCAGTTGCAACAACCCAATTCTAACTTTCATTTATTTTCAATTGTTTCCACTCATTGGTATCATTGGAAATGTAAGCTTCTACAACCAATATTTTAAGGGTTAATTATATTTGTGGCAACTGTGAGGGACAAATTTCCATTAAAATCCGTGCTTTGCTGTTGTTTACTATCAATTTCAATTGTTGAAAGGCCAAAAGGTGGAAAAAAAATCAATTTCACTTTTCCCATGAAGTTTCCTCAGAAAAACAGTATCAGTAAACAAAATTAATTCCCTCAAGTTTTAATATCTACACTGTTGCAGAGAAAATTGCTGATATTAGATCTGCACGTAGATTCACATCAGATGGAGTTTATTTCTTTTAGTTACTTATGTAGTCCAAAACCAGCTGAGAATGGCTGATGTTGGTACAGGTAGTAGCTTTTCTGGCAATTTTACAAAATACGATATTCAGTTAAATTGAAGCATTCTACAAGGTGCTTTTGTAAAATAATATCTGCAATGTGATGCTCACAATTATTTAGATTTCACTGGAAATTAAACTGTTAAAACAGGTTAAATTGTAGGAAAGATTATCAGCAAAAAAAAAGGCAGTTACATGAAAATACAAAATCGTTATTTATCCGAAAAATTTTGGATAAATGAGGATATCCAAAACAAATAAGAAATACTCATTTATCCAAAATTTTTCGGAGCCGAACTGGCCTCACAGGTTGAAAAAAATTCTCCCGATGTGAAATTATAACGACAATTGTCCTCATTTCAGATAACTCCCTTCACTCTCTTTCCATGTCTTTACCTTCCCCTATTGACTTTTCTCTCCAACTTTCCCTCTCAAACTGCATGCCACTGTCGCCAGCCACGTGATCAGAAGAATTCCTTATCCCGGCATCATCAAGGAAAGTGGCCTTTGGGCAGGAGCGGGGAACTTGGTGGGGAGGTGTCAGTGATCAGCGGCGGCCGGCATTTTTTGAGTGAGTATTAAATATTATTTTAATGCTTAGCCTTCCCTTGTTGTTTGTGGTTGTTTAAAAACTGTTACAAGTGATTTGCTGTTGCTACTGAGCTGTTTTTTTTTTAAATGACCAGTTCTCTGAAAAAAAAACGTTTAACCATCAAAGGCCCTGTCCCGACCATTTTGGATACACAGCATTGTACTGTAGGCCATTTCCAAAATCAGCCATATCAGTTCAATAAATGTTTTGCATTTCCATTGATGTGTATGTAATAGGTCATTTTTTTTTTAAATTAGACATACGGCACAGTAACAGGCCATGTCGGCCTATGAGGTGGTGCCACCCAATTAACCTACAACCCCTAGTACATTTTGAGCAGTGGGAGGAAACCAGAGCCCCCAAGGAAAACACGCAGACACGGATATAATGTACAAATTTCTTATAGACAACGTGGGATTCAAAACCTGGTCCTGATCGCTGGTGCTGTAAAGGTGTTGTGCTAACTGCTACAGCAACCATGCCACCCTAAAATATGGTTAATCCAACAAAAGAATTAAGAGTTCTACCTCACCAAATTTGCTAGGAAACAGAAAGTTAATGCAAGGCTGGTTAATTTATTGGAAGTAAATAAGACAAATATTTGGCAAATATAGTCTCATTGTTTAAAAAAGGTAATAGGGAGAATCCTAGGAATTGGAGACCAGTGAGTCTTACATCAGTAGTGAGCAAACTATTGGGAAGGTTCTAGAGGATAGGATTTATGAACATTTAGAGAAGTACAGTCTACTCAAGGATAGTCAGCATGGCTTTGTGAGGGGAATGTTGTGCCGAGTTTTTTTTGAGGAGGTAACCAAAGAAATTGATGAGGATAGGGCAGTAGATGTGGTCTACATGGATTTTAGTAAGGCATTTGACAAGGTCCCCCATGAGAGGCTTATTCAGAAGGTTATGAGGCATGGGATCCACTGAACTTTGGCTGTGTGAATTAAAAAGTAGCTTTCATGTTGAAGGCAGAGAGTAATAGTGGTTGTAAAGTATTCTGTCTGGAGGTCACGGACTAATGGAGTTCCGCAAGGATCTGTTCTTGGACCCTTGCTCTGTGATTTTTATAAATGACCTAGATGAAGAAGTGGAAAGATGAGTTAGTAAGTTTGGGGATGATATGAAGGTTGGAGGAGTTGTGGATGGTTCTGAAGACTGTCGAAGGTTACAAAAGAAAAGTGGCTGATGGGAGTTCAATCTGTATAAATGTGAGGTAATGCATTTTGGAAGGTCAAACCAGAAGGCATTAACATGGTTACTGGTCAGATACCTAACAGTATAGAGGAATAGAGAAACCTTTGGGTCCAAATTATACATCTCTGAAAGTTGCAGCACAGGTTGATAGGATAGTTAAGAACGCCTATGGGAGGCTGAGCTTCATAATAGGAGATGGATTCAAGAGTCGAGAGGTCACGTTGCAACTCTCTGTTAGTTCTGGTCACCTCATTATAGAAAGGATGTGGAAGCTATGGAGACGGTGCAGAGGAAATTTACCAGGATGTTGCTTGGATTGGAAAATGTCTTAGGAGGCAAGATTAGGAGAGCTGGGACTTTTTTCTTTGGAGCGAAGGATGAGAGGAGACTTAATAGCAGTCTATGAGGGGCACGGATAAGGTGGACAGCCACCACCTTTTTCCCCAGAGCAGAAAGAGCAAACACCAGAGGACACGTGTACAAAGCGAAGAGAGGAAAGTTTACAAGATACATCAGGGGCTTTTTTTAAATGCATTGCCAGGGATGGCGGTGGAAGCTGAAACATTAAGGCCATAAAAGAGATTCTTGGAAAGGTACATGGAGAAAAGAAAAACAGAGGGTTTCGAGGTAAGAAGGGTTTAGAGGTAAGAAGGGTTTAGTTTTTTTTGGTGGGAATTTGTAGCTCGGCATAACATCGTGGGCTAAAGGACCTGTACTGTACGGTAGTGTTCTATGTTCTGATAGATCAATCAGAGCACGAACAATTTCCAAATATACCTGACAAAAGGAAAGGGTCAGTGAATAATGGCTCTTTAACCTCAAGAGAAAAAGCTTGAAAAGAGTAAATATACAAAGAGATTTTGACAACCAAATCTGATTAGCCAGAGGTGTGCTTTTTTTGAAAAAAAAACAAGTGAAAACAGTGACAAAATTTGCAAACTATGTTCCTTTCTGCCTTTTACTGGTGCTCCTCACCAGTTCAGAACAAAACTAATCTAAAGATTAACGTTCATTAATGTAAGCAATGTCACAAGTTCACACAAAGACGAGTAACTTCAAAGATGATGCTAAGATCTTAAAGCATTTCATATTTCAAACATGCATACTTTTTAAAAGGTTTGAACCTTCAAACAAGTTAGTTTACTCAAGTAACCATCTTGCATAAACCATTCAAGTTGAGCAATATTAAAATAGCATTTATTTTTTTTTAAATCAAAAATGCAAACAGCCAATTCAAACTAAACTGGTGAACTTAAAAAGGAGTATTACATGTCTTTTCTATGCTACTGAGTTCAGATTTCAACCTATGACTTTGCCTCCCCAGACAAAATTGCGAAGTATCTGACTGCTCACCATATTTATGAAAATTTGAGTTATGCAATACAGATATTTGTTTAAAAAGTGGTTCATAGCCTTCACAATATTCTATTGCTTCCTTTTATCATTTCCAAAGATACAATGGTTTCCATCAACATCCCTCCTACCTACCACCATTAAGCCATTCACCCATCTGAAAAAAAATGAAACATCTCTATTATTCTAAAGTAGTTTCTCAGCTGTATAGGAAGTGAACAAATTCACATCTGTACAATAAGAAACAACTAGAGGCCAGTTTTCAAATTCTTTAAAAAGATTGCGACAAGAGATAGTTGTAAAAGCTGAATGTCGCTACAATTATCGGTAAAGGCTTTTGGCAGACAAGTGTTAAGTTTTACAGACATTACAGAAGTGTTGAAATATTTGTACCATCAATGCTGCTACTGTAATGCTTTGAATACTTACCTGCCAAATGTACAAAGCAGCAAACAACACTGCACTGTAGGATCCACAGCATACAAAGACAAACTCAAATCTTCCCTCCTTGGCATCCACAATTTCTGCAAATATAGGTGCTAATTTATCATCAACAGAAACTAGTAAATATATGGAAACGTTATCACAGTACATCATTCGTGCAACTTCTTTGCAGTAATCTTTTTTTTAAATTTAGACATATAGCACAGTAACAGGACCTTTCAGCCCATGAGCTTGTGACGCCCAATTTCACCTAATTGACCTACAACCCTGGTACATTTAGAAGGGTGGGAGGAAACCACCTCGCAGACAAAGGGAGAACGTACCATCCCCTTACTGAGTGCACGAGATTCAAACCCCGGTTGCATCGGTTGCCGCTGTCATAGCGGAGTGCTAACAGCATTTCTCTGTACATCTTGATTTTGACATCTATTTAAATATCACACCCAAAAATTAAGTTCCAAATTTATGTACTGTCACTTCCCTTTGTCATCTGAGATATTCCCCACTTGGGCATTCTACTTTTCAATAGCTGCTGTGGACTATCTTTTTATCTTCATTTATTTACCTACTGGTTCTCTTGAATTAACAAATGTAGTCGTGCATGATTTCAGAGAAGGGATTTAATTTGCCCCTTGAGTTCATCACAAGAACTTCAACTTTTGCTACATGCTACTATCATGGAACAAAAAGCTAATGTCCAAGCAGATATCCCAGGAAATTATGGTCAAGTCCAGTCCAATGCAAAGTGTGCTCATTAAAGAGATATTCTTCCATCTTTTTCAAAAAACTTATACAATGAAAATGTTCAAGTATCTTAAGGCTGCAAACAGGTTTCAAAAATGGTCACATACTAAAAGCGCAGCCTGTGCAAAGAAGTTTGAAAATGCCTGCTAGCATCAACCCTGGCCACAGAAGACAACATTGACTACACATAGATAATACTTCCTTTTAGAAAGCATTTTGCATTAATCAAAGAATCTAGAGTGCACTATCTTTCACCTCAACTAATAGATGATGTGCCTCAATACAACAAAGGAACAAATCTGGTCACAACCTCTTCACGCTGTTATCATCAGGCAGAAGCACCAAAACCTGAAATTTGGTACCTCTATGTTGAAAACAATTTTTAAATCCAATGGCTATCAAGTTTTTGAACTTCACTAACCTACCCTAACCATAAACTAGTCCACTAGCCTAGAACTACTAAAGATCTGTACACTATTGAAACATTCTTTCTTGTAGTAAATGAAACTGAATATTTATTGTTTTACATTTATTATTTCCTATCTGTTTTGGAAATATTGTGCTAATTTAATGTATACTTTAGTAATCAGTGCATCTTACATACCTGTTTGGCTGCAACCTGTTTTGATGTATCTGCACATTGTGCTTATGTACACGACAGCAAACTCATTACTCAGAATGAGAAAAAGGAAATCTCTATCTGGAAAAGCATTCCCTAATTTTTAAAAATGAACTATTTAACAAGTCCACACTCCACCTAAAAAAAATTACTTGTAGTGCAACAAAAGTTTTAGATATTTATTCCAGATACCTGGATTAGTTATCAAAAACTTGTTTGAATCCAACAGAATATCCAACCACAAGAAAAGTGCAGAATACTTCATTAGCTAAAAACCATCAGGCCATCTTACCTTAAGCTTTATTGCTATTGCCTTTTGGATAGCTACTGCTGAAAAAGGAGTACGCTGCACAAATATGAATTGTTAAAATTTGCATTGCAGTGAGAATTCTTGGAAGTGGTATAAAAGAAAGCCAAGTTTAAGTTCCTCTTTATATCAATTTGAAACCAAGAGTACCTCTTTCTGATACCACAAGCATCACAAAAATCACATCAGCAGTTTTACGTTCAAGCACAGTCCTCGCCCTTTTTACATTTTCATTGTAATGTAACCCAATACCATAATCACAACAAGTACATGTTGTTTAAAATGAACCTTGTAACACACCTCTTAAAACTGCACAGACATGCAAAGACAATTTGGAGGTCCAAATTTATTGAATTAGATTCAGATTATTTCCACGTTGACCAGTTTATTTTAACTATAACCCTTACTCAACAATCATTAATAGTGAACATTAAGAAATCTACAATAGTCTGAAAATAAAATTCATTCTAATGCTTTAGAAAAACAACTGTATTGTAACTTTACTGCAGATCACAGCTGCCTTGTATTCTGCTCATTTTATTCAGAAAATAAATTCACGCATAAAAACCAAACGATTTGAAATAGATTTATACTTTTCTAACCACACTAATTTATCAAAGGAGGAAATATGAGTGACAACTGTGACTCAGTTGGTAACACTCCTGCCTGAATCAGAATTTCCAGATGCGAGTCCCACTCCAGAGACTCCAGTACAAAAACTAGGATAACGCTACAGTGCAATACAGAAGGGATGCTGCATTTCTCTCCTGGGTGCAATGTCAAAATGAAAACTCATCTGCATTCTTGTGTATTTTTTTTTAAAGTCACGCCATTGCTTCAAATAACACAGGAGGCATCCTTAACAACCAACCCACTATCCTTCACTTAAAAGAGGAAAGTAGGTTACCAAATCATTATCAAATGGTTTTGCCAGATCTGCTGCTCGCAAATTGATTGCCACCGTGATTCTATTCCCCCCCCCCCCCACCCCCCGTGCAACATTTTGCAATGTCCGCAAATGCACACGAAGGCGACATGAACGCCTTCTTTTTAAAGATCGTGAACTTTGACCTAGGCAGATCCTAATTTTAAGCATCTATCAAAAGCTGAGGCCTCGAGTTCGGCAAACGCTCGGAGTGACCCCAAAGGCTTCCAGTGACATTCCATGGTTGAGTCTTCCCAACATCTGTTTTTATTTTGCGTTTGGTTAAGAGCGAAACGAAGCTATGAGGGGGGGGGGGGGGGGATTCAGCCCGTGCCCGTGGAATGCCTAGGGGAGAGAGGTTACTCCCGGAGTAAAGAGAGGGGAGTGGTGGTGGTGGTGGCGCCTCACTCCCTCCCCCACACGCCGAGCACCCAGCTCCGCACGACCACCACAGACGGAGGGAGGGTGCCACCGAGCCCGTCGCCAGGCTGCTTCCCCTCCCGCGACCCCCATTCACCATCCCCTCCCGGGGCCCGGCTCCCACACTCACCAACTGTCTCCCCTCCGCCATGCGAAGAGATTCCACGGCGATCGCCGAGTTGGCCTCGCCTCCACTCCGCCTCACCCTCTCTGGCCCCACCCACCGCACCTCCTGCTGACGCAGAAGAGTTCCATCACGTCACCGCTTTCTGCGCTTGTCCGAGCGTGACGCGGCCGCGCACTGCGTGCCGAGAGCGCGCGCCGCACCCTCGCCTGGCGCGAGGCGGGGGAGGCTGGTGGAGGTCGCCCCTCTCGCCTTCAAAATTAAAAACCGATGATTCAGAAACTTCCCGGGTGATGTGTCCACTCATGTGTGAAGAAGCAGCAAAAACTATGAAAAGAGGGAACAAGAGCGACAGATGACAACTTTTTAAATGGCGTTAGCCTCCATTTGGGAAAGATAATGATCTCCTTATGGTACCTGTCACATCCCTTTTAAGATGTCCTCAACCACTTAACAGAGGTAAAACTGTCACGTCATACTACATTTAGAATGTAACATACATGAAATTCATTAACTACCATAAGGAAGACTAGAGAGTTGCCACTTTGTCCAGTGCCCCTCACAGAAATGAGGCCCAATCAGGGGTGTCCTGTGATGTGCTGGGGTTAGGAATAGATCCTAACTCCTGGGAAATCTTTTCAAAAAAAGTTTAGTTTTAATCGATTAAAACTTGCTTAAAATTCAACTAAACAGTACACTATGCCTCCTAAAAAAAAAATGATAAAGTGCTGCTGCAGCTATGGGAACCTGACAAGAAGGGAAAACAAAATGATACAAGGCTTACTGGATCTTAGAATCAGGGAGGTAGCGTTCATGCAACTCCCCGGGTGAGTGATCCTCCCGAGGGTACTTCATTTGACATGCCTCAACGGTCGAGAGATGGCATCAAGGAAGACGAGCCCAGAAGTGATGTGGCATGCGTGCCCAATCAACTGAGACCTTCAAAGTCAGCGTCTGAACAAGATTCGGGCTCCCAGGCAGTGAAGAGGAGGAAGACTCGGAAGAAGTAGAAGTAAAGAGAAAACAAAGTAGTAGAATTGCTATAGCTGAAGCTAAGAAAAGAGATGACCATTAATGAGCTCTGGTTGAATGTGAAGAGGGAAATAAGTAGTGTTGGGAGCTGTCAACAAGATGGAGAAAAAATTAAATCAATTAGAAAACTCAGTGAAGAGACTACAAGAAGATGTTCAGCATATTGAAGATAAGAGTTACTATTGTAGAAGATACTACTACTGCTTTGACTGGAAAACAAAAAGCTGCAGCAAAAAGTGGATGTATTAGAAAACTTTTGTAGGAGAAATAATATTCAGATTGGTGGTCTTAAAAGTGTAGAAAAACAAGATATGTCAGCTTTTATTTTGGAATGGCTCTTTGAAATGTTGGGAGCTGAAAATTTGATCGTCCTTTAGAGATTGAAAGAGCACATTGAGCTCTTAGACCTAAGCCACTTCCAAATCAAAGTCCACGTTCAATACTGGTTAAATTTCTTCGTTTTCAAGACAAAGAGAAGATTCTGTCATTAGTAGCAGCAAAGACGAGATCGGCAGGAGCTCCGCTTGAGTATGAAGGTGCAAGAATCATATTTTACCCTGATATAAGTGCTCATCTACTCAAAAGAAGAAAAGAATTTTATCTGGACAAGAAAGTTTTATGGGAGAAAGGATGTAGATTCGTCTTGCGTCACCCATCAACATTGAAGATCTTTGACCAGGTGAAGGAAATATTTTTTTAATGAATGTGATGGAAGCAGAAGAATATGCTCAGAGTTTGCTAATTGTTCAGAGGGAGTGAAGAATATGAGGACTTTTCCTGCCTTGGTTGTCTTCTGATAAACATATCTTTGTACAGCGAGAAGTAAATTAAAATGCATTATACTGTATTTTTTCTCTATATTTCTAGATAAATGTATTATCAATGTGATATATGTTATTTTTTCCTTTAATTATAGTTTGAAGTATGATTTGAAGGTTTAATGTAATAGTACCAGGAGGATTGGGGAGAGTAGTGGGTTCTGACCTCTAGTGTGTCATGTAATAGTTATGACTCTGGTCATGGCCCATAAAATAGAGGATAAAGGTGTTGGATTGCCTTTTCTCAACACCTATTGGGAGGGATTTTTTATACTTTTTTTATAATTGTATTTATTTTTACATATATATTTTGAAGTTTTTTTCTTCATTTGCATCTGGATTTCTAGAGAAGAGGTATGCTGGTTTTGTAATATGTTTAAAATTGTAAATTATAATGCTAATGGTTTAAATGGATATGTGAAGTGGAAAAGAGTTTTGACATATTAAAAAAATAGACTCATCTAACAGAGAAAGAACATTTGAAGTTAAAAAGAGATTGGGTTGGATATATAGTAGCTTATTCTTTTAATTCTAAAGCAAGAGGAGTAGCTATTTGGTTAAAAAGAATATACCAATTAAAATACAGAATGTAGTGGTAGACCCAGCGATATATAAATGTTCAATGTCAAATATTCTCAGAATTATAGACATTTCTTAATCTCTATGCACCAAATGTAGATGATAAGAGATTTATTCAGGAGACCTTCTTGAATTTAGCAGAAGCACATGATAACATTTTGATAGGAGGAGATTTCAATTTCATTTTAGACCTAATTTTAGATAAAAGTCCAAGGGGAGTGATGAGAACAAAAGCAGAAAAAGCGACTTTGGATTTGTTGAAATATTTTAATTTGATAGATGCTTGGAGAAGAATTCATCCATTATTGAATGTTGAGTACAAAACGAGAATATTGTCATATTATTAACCTGTGCTAATGACAATCAATAATAGATAAACAAAAATCAGTATATAGATGGAGATTAAATTCAACACTATTAAAAAGGAAAGATTTTTGTGTTCTGTGATGCAAACTTAAACAGTCAAGAACAAATTTGTAATCTGGGATGCATTAAAAGCATATTTGAGAGTTCAAATTATAAATTTTACAATTAAGATTAAAAGGGATGAAAGAAGTAGAATAGTTGGAACATAAGATATTAATATTAGAAAAAGACTTTCAGAAGCGTGCTTCTGAAGACAAATGTAGGCAATTAATTAATAAAAAGCTCTGTAATGTACCTCTTACTGCAAGCAGGCAACATTAAATCAAAAAAGAAATGGGAGGTTGATCTGAATATTTCGATAGCTGAGAAAAGATGGGCAGAACTTTGCCATGACTGTATGAGCAATATTAAAAATGTTAGATATAGTTTAGTTAAATATAATTATTTACATCAATTATTTCTTTGGCTTGGCTTCGCGGACGAAGATTTATGGAGGGGTAAAAGTCCACGTCAGCTGCAGGCTCGTTTGTGGCTGATAAGTCCGCTGAGGGACAGGCAGACACGGTTGCAGCAGTTGCAAGGGAAAATTGGTTGGTTGGGGTTGGGTGTTGGGTTTTTCCTCCTTTGTCTTTTGACAGTGAGGTGGGCTCTGTGGTCTTCTTCAAAGGAGGTTGCTGCCCGCCGAACTGTGAGGCGCAAAGATGCACGGTTTGAGGCGATATCAGCCCACTGGCGGTGGTCAATGTGGCAGTCACCAAGAGCTTTCTTTAGGCAGTCCTTGTACCTCTTCTTTGGTGCACCTCTGTCTCGGTGGCCAGTGGAAAGCTCGCCATATAACACGATCTTGGGAAGGCGATGGTCCTCCATTCTGGAGACGTGACCTACCCAGCTCAGTTTGATCTTCAGCAGTGTGGATTCGATGCTGTCGGCCTCTGCCATCTCGAGTACTTCGATGTTGGAGATGAAGTCGCTCCAATGAATGTTGAGGATGGAGCGGAGACAACGCTGGTGGAAAAGTTCTAGGAGCTGTAGGTGATGCCGGTAAAGGACCCATGATTTGGAGCTGAACAGGAGTGTGGGTATGACAATGACTCTGTATACGCTAATCTTTGTGAGGTTTTTCAGTTGGTTGTTTTTCCAGATTCTTTTGTGTAGTCTTCCAAAGGCGCTATTTGCCTTGGCGAGTCTGTTGTCTATCTCGTTGTCGATCCTTGCATCCGATAAAATGGTGCAGCCGAGATAGGTAAACTGGTTGACTGTTTTGAGTTTTGTATGCCCGATGGAGATGTGAGGGGGATGGTAGTCATGGTGAGGAGCTGGCTGATGGAGGACCTCAGTTTTCTTCAGGCTGACTTCCAGGCCAAACATTTTGGTAGTTTCTGCAAAACAGGACGTCAAGTGCTGAAGAGCTGGCTCTGAATGGGCAACTAAAGTGGCATTGTCTGCAAAGAGTAGTTCACAGACAAGTTGCTCTTGTGTCTTGGTGTGAACTTGCAGGCGCCTCAGATTGAAGAGACTGCCATCCGTGCGGTACCGGATGTAAACAGCATCTTCATTGTTGAGGTACTTAACACCTCAAAAACTGCATAAAATGAAATTGGATTTATCAGATCAATATTTTAGATGTGGTGATGAAACAGGTGCTTTTTTTACACTCTACTTGGTCATGTTCTAAGGATAGAATTTTTTGGGACAAATTACTGGTATTGGTTTTCCACAAAATCAAGATTTATTTTTGTTGGGAAACAATGAAGGAACTAGACATAAACTAAATTTACTATCTCATCAAGCGGCAAGAAAATGTATTGCAGTAATCTGGAAATCAGATGTGTATCTTGGTATGGAAAGATGGCATTCGGAGATACAAAGCTGTATTCCTTTAGGAAAAATTATTTACATTTTTAAAAATAAATATTCACTTTTTATGCAGATTTGTTGTAGGCTGCAAAAGGATATGGACAGGATGCAGAGCAGGGTAGAAAAGTGGTAGATGGAGTACAATCCGCATAAGTGTGAGGAGATGCATTTTGGAATGCAAGCCAGAAGGCTGAGTGCAGGGTTAATAGTCAGTTGCTTAGGAGTGTGGTGTCCAAAACCATACATCGCTCAAGGTCGCCGCGCAGGTTGATAGGATCATTAAGAAGGCATATGGGATGTTGGTCTTCATTAATAGGGGGATTGAGTTCAGGAGTCGAGAGGTCGTGTTGCAACTGAACAAATCTCTGGTGAGACCACACTTGAATATTGTGTTCAGTTCAGGTTACCTCATTATAGGAAGGATGTGGAAGTATGGAGAGAATTAAGAGGAGATTTACCTGGATGTTGTCTGGATTGGAAAGTGCCTTATGAGGTAAGGTTAGCAGAGCTGGGACTTTTCTCTTTGGAGTGTAGAAGGATGAGAGGAGACTTAATTGAGGTCAACAAAATTATGAGAGACATTGATAGGGTGGACAGCCAGCGCCTTTTTCCAAGGGCAGGAATAGCACACACCAGAGGACATATGTACAAAGTGAAAGGAGGGAAGTTTAGGGTAGAGTTGTGGGTACCTGGAATGCCTTGCCAAGGATGGTGGTGGAGGCTGAAACATTAGGGGCATTTAAAAGACTTTAGTCAGGCACATGGGTGGAAGAAAATAGAGGCAAGTGAGGATTTAGTTTTTTTTTAAAAGGAATATATGGGTCGGCACAACATCGAGGGCCAAAGGGCCTGTAATATGCCATAGTGTTCTACATACCATGTCTCCTTAAACACCTCACAAAGTATACCTGCTGGTGAGCATGCTTCATGATTGCATCGACATGGAGGCTCCAGACACATCCTCAGAGATGTTGACACCCAGAAATTTGAATTTCTTGACCCTCTCCACGACTGAGCCCTTGATGAGGATTGATTCATGTTCTTCTGACTAATTAAACAAAAATGTAATATTGCACAAGATTGCCTTTAGTCTGCCATAAGGCAGACAAAGATTTGCTATTGGCCTTGCCTGAAGCCCCTCACAGTCAGAGAAAAAGCAAAAGTGTGTCCCGGCAGAGTCATTGAGTATCCATGATAAAAATTCTCAAAGTGCTAATTTTCTAGCTCTTCCTCATAAGAATACAAGAGAAATCAAAGGGTCTTGGGTTTAACATTTCATTATAAATACATTAAATTGGGTTTTCATCTACATATAACAGGTTAACATAATTTAACTGAGATTATCATCGTTACCAATGATTTCAGATTTATACATGATGTCACATACAACACTGACATTCTTTTTCATGCAGGCAAGGAAGATAGTGCAAAAAAAAGCTATACGCAATGTACACAGGTAAACAAAAACCAAATGTAAACAACTGTGCAATTTAGAGAGGAGAAAAAAAACAATAAAATGGAAAAATAAGAGTCCTTAAATGAGTCCTTGATTGAGGTTGCAATTGAGGAGTCTGATGGTGGAGGGATAGCAGCTGTTCCTGAACCTGGTGGTGTGAGTCTTGTGGCACCTCGACCTCTTTCCTGATGGGTACAGCAAGAGCAGAGAGTCTGCTGGGTGGTGTTCATCCTTGATTGGTGCTGCTCTCCGATGGCAGTGTTTCCTGTAGATGTTCTCGATAGTGGGAAGGGGCTTGCCTGTGATGTTCTTGGCTGTGTCCACTACCTTTTGCATGGCCCATCATGAAATTGGGTGACTGCCTCCATGTAGTAGTCACGTTAACATATTCTAACATTTTCTCATCATTGGTCACACATCTCATGATATGCCAATATTGATTAGATATTCACTTTGCCGGTCACAGAGGTGCTCTAATTGTGGATTATTCTTTTTCAGGAAAATGAATTGTCATGTATGGATCACCTGACTGGATCAATAACTTAGAAATAATGCGTGGTAGATCATTGTAAGTGCTCTGTGGGTAGTAAGGGATTATTATATGTGTCTGCCTGTCCCGCATCGGACTTGTCAGCCACAAACGAGCCTGCAGCTGACGTGGACATTACCCCTCCATTAATCTTCATCCGTGAAGCCAAGGCAAAGTAAGAAGAAGATTTAAGGTGGTATGTGAGTGGGGATAAAAAGGTTGAGAATCACTGATTTACACAGTACACAGGCATTGTGTGGTAGAACAAAAGGATCTGGGAATACAGATATATAATCCTTGGAAGTGGCATCACGGGTAAATAGGGTTGCAAGAGAGCTTGCGGCACATTAGCCTTCATAAATCAAAGTTTTGAGTACAGGAGATGGAATGTTATATTGAAGTTGTATAAGACATTGATGAGGCCACATTTGGAGAATTATGGGCAATGTTGATTACCTAACAACTGAAAAGGTATGAATATGATTGAAAGGGTGTCAAAAAAAAGGAAGTTGCTGGGACTTACAGGGAACGGTTGAATAGGTTAGGACTTTATTCCCTGCAGCATTAGGGAATGTGGAATGTCTTGAGAGGTATACAAAATTATGAGGGGAATCGATAAGAGTCAATCCAAACAGGCTTTTTCACACTAAGATTGGGTGAGAAAAGAACTAGAGGGCAATGGCTAAGGGTGAAAGGTGAAATGTTTAAGGGGACTATTAGGGAGGAACTTCTTCACTCAGGGTGGTGAGAGTGTGGAACGATCTTGCCAACAGAAGTGGTGGATGTAGGTTCGGTTTAAGAGAAATTTGGATAGATACATGGATGGGAGGAGTATGGAGGGCTATGGTCCAGTAGGAGGTCAATGGGAATAGGCAGAATAATAGTTTGACTCAGACTAGATAGGCCAAAGGACCTGTTTCTTTGCTGTGCCATTCCATAGTTCTAAGGTGAAGGAATTTTAGAAGAGATTCTGAGGGGACAATTGATAACATTCCACAAAGGAATATAAATCATAGATAAAAGAATGTTACTTGTATTGTTATGACACAGATTGGCCCCTTGATTCCAAACCATCTTCCACCAGAATTATCCCATGTCCAATGTCCTCCCTCCTAATTGTTCTACAGTTCTGCAACCTGTCATACACCCATTAATTTCCTCTTTTTTTTTGCCACTTACCTACACTCGGGTATATTTTTGCCCATTCATCTACTTGCAGATCATGGAAGGAAACCAAAGCACTAGTGAGGAATTGCCTGCAGGGAAACAAGCAAATTTTATGTGTGTGTGAGAAGCAATGAGTTTTAGGGTTTTCACAAAGATCAAAGAATAATGTGCAAAATAATATTCTTAGGTACATCATTATTGCTCAGAAAGGAAGAGAAACACCCCAGATACATTGAAGAGATAAGGAAGTGGATTACAACATAGTGTAAGAACACTGTTACCTTCATAAATAACTGGGCCTGCTTCCAGAACAAACAAGATTAGAACAGGGAAGAAGAATTACACAGAAATAAAATGGGGAAGAAGACCTGCAAGAAATATTTCAGTAACAATTTATTGAAAATGGATGGATTGGTGGTGAGTGAAAGGGAGGAGACAGCATCTCAGATGTTCCTAAAGCATTGAGAAGAATTTATTTTTTTGCTGCAGACCACAAACATTCAGAAAAAACCACAAGAGACAAGCAGGCAAGATGAAATTTGGAAAGGACATACTCACCAAATAGAAGTAAAACACGAAAGTCTGCAGGCACCTGAAGTAAAAACACAATGCAGGAGAAACTCAGCAGGTCAAACAGTGTCTTTTATATAACAAAGATAAAAATACATAACCGATGTTTCAGGCTTGAGACGTTCATCAAAGTATGGAAAAATGTCAGCAGGCATCCATATAAAAAGGTAAAGGCCTCCTCCCCTTGCTTGCTGCTGTGCCCTCCCTCCCTTCTCCACTTATTACCTCCTACCTTTACTACCATGCACCTCCCCCTTACCTTTTTATTCAGATGCCTGCCAACCTTTTTCCATGCCTTGATGAAAGTGTACCGTTTGACCTGCTGAGTTTATTCAGCGTTGTGTTTTTAGATACTCACCCAAATGCCTGGATGGTAAGGAACTGCTACATATTGAAGCTATCAATATGTGGCCTGATTCAAGTTCACAGAAATAAATACAAGAAATATCTGGAGCGCAGGGCACATCAGAATCCAAATCAGAATCAGGATTTATTGTCATGAACAAGTCATGAAATTCAGTGTTTCGCAGCAGCGTCAGAGTGTAAACGTTCATATTATAACCATCTTACATCATTACTATAAGAAATAAAATAAATAAATAATAATGACTATACTTTTACTTTGGCTTGGCTTCGCGGACGAAGATTTATGGAGGGGGTAAAATGTCCACGTCAGCTGCAGGCTCGCTTGTGGCTGACAAGTCTGATGCGGGACAGGCAGATACGGTTGCAGTGGATGCAGGGGAAAATTGGTTGGTTGGGGTTGGGTGTTGGGTTTTTCCTCCTTTGTCGTTTGTCAGTGAGGTGGGCTCTGCGGTCTTCTTCAAAGGAGGTTGCTGCCCGCCGAACTGTGAGGTGCCAAGATGCACGGTTTGAGGCGATATCAGCCCACTGGCGGTGGTCAATGTGGCAGGCACCAAGAGATTTCTTTAGGCAGTCCTTGTACCTCTTCTTTAGTGCACCTCTGTCACGGTGGCCAGTGAAGAGCTCGCCATACATCTTGGGAAGGCGATGGTCCTCCATTCTGGAGACGTGACCTACCCAGCGCAGTTGGATCTTCAGCAGCGTGGATTCGATGCTGTCGGCCTCTGCCATCTCGAGTACTTCGATGTTAGGGATGAAGTCGCTGCAATGAATGTTGAGGATGGAGCGGAGACAACGCTGGTGGAAGCGTTCTAGGAGCCGTAGGTGATGCCAGTAGAGGACCCATGATTCGGAGCTGAACAGGAGTGTGGGTATGACAACGGCTCTGTATACGCTTATCCCTCAATAATGACTATAATAGTGGATGAAAAGGAATCTGATGGCAGTGGGGAAGAAGCTGTCCTTGTGCCGCTGACTGCTCGTTTTTAGGCTCCTGTTCCTTTTCCCCAGTGGTAGCAGAGTGAAGAGGGCATAGCCTGGGTGGTGGGGGTGTTTGAGGTTCAAGGCTCCTCTTTTAAGACACGGCCTCGTATAGACGCCCACAATGGAGTGGAGTCTGGTGCCTGTGATGTTGCAAGCCGAGTTATCGACCCTCTGGAGTTTATTCTTGTCCTGAGAGTTGGCATTTCCATATCAGCTAATGATGTAACCAGCCAGAATGCTCTCCACAGTACACCTATAGGTTTATGAGAGTCTTCAGTGACATACCGAACCACCTCAGACACCTCACAAAATAGAGCCTTTTTAGTGATTGCATTAAAGTGGAGTTGATTATTACAGATAGCAGATTAAGATAACAGGCATTATAGATAGTCCAGCTGTCTCACAACAACCGCTGCCTCACCCGATACATGGGAGTAAAACACAAAAATCAACAAGCAACCATGGTTGAAGTAAAAGCACAATGCTGGAGAAACTCAGCAGGTCAAACTATTGGCTACTGCAAAACTGTGAAATCCCTTCGAGGGATGCCTATCGTGAGAAAGTTCTCCTTTGCTCTCCGAAGGGAGTTTTGTGGAATTCTTCTCAATGCTCCCCATCTGCATTTTTTACTGCTCTCAAACACCATGACTATGTACTCACTCAGACTCGCTTCCACCCTCTTTGCTGTCCATTCAGAGCTTCCACTCCCCGTGTTTGCTGGTGTGTCTTCCCTTATCCACCGATCCCCTCCTGCCTGTGGGACTGTATTCCTCCCCCCTGCCCCTTCCCTCACTATTTTGTTTGGGTCCTGCCTACATTTGTCCATACCTTGAAGGGCTCAAGCCTGAATATTGGTTATGTACTGTATCTTTGCTGTATAAAGTACACTATTGACCAGTTGAGTTTCTCCAGCATTGTGTTTGTACTAGCTGATTCATTTCCAATCTCTTGTGGTGTCTGCTTGGAATTTCACATCTTCCCATTGATCACATTGATTTCCCTTCTTAAAAGGCAAGAAACGTGTTAATTGGCTTACATAAATTGTCCCAAGTAGGAGAATCAAGAGGCTGTTAATGAATATATGTGTAGTTACAAGGTAAAAGGTAACAGAACTGAGGTTTATCTGGGAACAGCATGTACTTGATAGCTGGAATGGTCTTCTATGTTGTAAGCAAACAAAAGTTTTAAAGGCTATATAGACAAAGAAAAAGGCAGCCTTTAGAGAAAATGCATATGAATGAAATATATTCATCTGTTCTGGGGTAGAAAACTCAAACATCAATCAAACAGAAATTTCTAATGTTAAAAAAAAATCAAAAATTAATTGGGATGACTCTAAATTTGCTCCTCCCTGTCTCCATGGTTCCTCCATCACCATAAATCTCCAAAGTTTCCACTTTCCTCCATTTCCGGCCTCTCATTCATCCAGACTTCATAGCATAGGGTTCAGCAAGTTCACTCCCTAATGTTCATCACTCTATAGTTCTTTGCTTCTTTAAAGTGCTCCTTAATGCTTACAAGTTTGACAAAGTTTTTGCTAACTAACCATTGAAGTTAAGTACTGATTTTTTTTCTTGCTGATATTCCTCTGATACGCCTTGAGATGTTTTTGTTATATGTATCAAAGCTGTGTAAATGAGATGTTGCTATAAAAGCCAATTTGTATTTTTTGAAAGGATTATGTGAAAATAGTTATTTTAATGGGAAACTAATCATCAAACTGTACCCATACGCCAAATACAGCACAAAAAGAAATATCCATTCAACTTAGTACTTTTAAATGACATAGGAGACATTTTTTAAAATTGAGGTTATTGCAACCTCAGATCAGTAATCACAAAATAATAGTTTTTACATGATTTTATTGTACACTGTTTCATAAAATGTGCATACTTCAATAAAATGAGGAAACAATTAAAACAATTATGTTCCACAAGGATTGCTCAGTAGAATGTAAGTCAAAATCTTTGAGGCAATCTTGCTGAGCATCTGAGGACCAACAGGAGACACATATGACTACAGATGCTGGGATTTGGAGCAAAGGGCAGTCTGCTGGAGAAATTCAGATTTATTATCAGAGCACATGCAAGATGTCGCATACAACCCTGAGATTCCTTTTTCCTGCTGGCGAGGCAGATCAAGCAGCATTCGTGGAAGAAAAAGATTTATCAACATTTTGGAACAGAACCCTTCATCAAGATTGAAAGTGTGGAGGGGAGCTAGCCAGATCAATGAGGACAGGGTGGGAGGAGTTGGGCAGAGGCCGGTAGGGGATTGGTGAACCAGGTAGGGGCAAAAGGAGATGGACACATAGGAATGTAAAGGGTGGAGTTGGGAGACAGAGGCAATTGATTGGCAGCTGCCAAACGAAGAGAAGCAAATGTAGGAATAAAAAGGGAGTGAGGTGGAAGAAGATGTCAGACAGGGTGAAGGTGAAGACAGCTGATAGAGGGTCGTAAGAGAAAACAAAGGCCACCCATGCTGGAATGTGATAAGGTGACAACAGTGATTTAATAGGAACTATTAGGTGAGAAATGAAGGATGGATTGCACCAGATGTAACGAAAGGGGTAGGAGATCCTGTTGAACTGTGGGCAGAAAAGAATGGAACCAGAAGGGGAGAATATGAAAGGTGGATGCCTGTGGAAAATGGGTTGAGGGACAAACAGATATTCATTGGAAGATGAGAAAGGGGGCTCATTACCTGAAATCGGAAAATTCAATTTAAAAAAAAAAATCTTTTTTTGAGTTTAACATATACAACACAAAAAATTCAATTTAAAAAAAAAAAATCTTTTTTTGAGTTTAACATATACAACACAAAAAAGGATGGAACAATGTGTATACCATTAAGCTGTTGATTTCCTAGCAGAATATGAGGGGTTGTTCCTCTAGTTTGTGATGAGCCTGACTCTGGCAATTGTCAAAGCCAAGATGGACATGGGAAGAGGAGTTGAAATGGCCTGCAAACAAGATGGCCATTGCAGACAGAGTCTAAATGCTCTGCAAAATGGTTCCCAAGTCTATGCTTGGCCTCACTGGTGTAGAGGATACCACTTGGGAGCACTGAGTGCAGGAGATGGGGTTGGAGGAGGTGTACGTGAATCTTTACCTCACCTGGAAGGGCTGTTTGGATTGTTGGATGGTGGTGAGAGATGAGGTGTCAGAGCAAGTTTGGCATCTCCTGCGTTTCCAGGGGAAAGTACCATGGGTCACAGAGAGGAGCATGGAGAGGGATGAGTGGACAAGGGTGCAGCGTATTGACTGATCCCTATGGAAGGTGAAAAGTGATGGGGGGGTAAATATGGGTGGTGGTGGAGTATATTTGCAGTTGGCAGAAATTATGATGATGAGCTGGATGTGAAGGCTGGTGAGGTGAAGGATGAGAGCTAGAGGAACCCTAACCCTGTTCTTTTTTTGAAGGTGGCGGTGGGTGGGGGGGGGGGGCGGGGGAGGGGAGAGCAGATCTTGAGAAAGGGAGGAAATTACTTTATTGAACCACATTCCCTGTGAAAGGCGGACATTTCAGATGCTCTCGAATGAAAGGCCTCATCTTGAGACTAGATGCAGTGGAGGTTGAGAAACTGGGAGAAAAGGATGGTGGGAGGAAGACAGGGTGGGAGGAGGTATAGGTGTCAGTGGGTCTGTAGTACATTCCAGTGGGTAGCTTGTTACCTGTGATGGATATTAAATGATCTAAGGAGGGGAGAGGTTTGGCAAAAATTTGGAATGGCAGGGTTAGCAAAGCAGTTATTGCAACGCTCTTACAGCACCAGCGATCAGGACCAGGGTTCAAATCCCGCGTTGTCTGTAAGGAGTTTGAATATTCTCCCAGTGTCTGTGTGGGTTTCCCCAGGGGCTCCAGTTTCCTCCCATTGTTCAAAAAAAAATACAGGGGTAGTGGGTGTAATTGGGCAGCAAGGGCTCGTCGGCCAAAATGCCCTGTTACCGTGCTGTATGTCTAAATTTAAAATTTAAATGTAAATTGTCAGAAATTATCCAGGTAAATTGGAGAGCAGGGTGGAGGTTGGTAGAAAGTTTGTAAAATTGATGACTTATGCATGGGTGCAGGAAGCAGCCCCATTGCAACTTTTGATGTCATGGAAAAAGAGCTGTGGGGTGGAAACACGAAGGATATTCCCATTGATCTATGAAAAAATAAGCATATAAGATCTTCATTAAAAAATGGAAAGGCACCTATTCAAGTGAATGTTATACTATATAAGTTAACAAAAAAGGGAAGCTAAGCATTAAAGTAAACATCACCACAACACTAAGGAAGTAAACAGAAAAGAAGTGAAACTCCCTTAAATGGTGAAAATGGGCTTTACCATAAAAATAATTCACAAGGGAGGAAAAGAGCAACACCATCTTGCAAACAAATGTATATCATAAAAAGAAACAGGAACTGTCAAAAAATAATCTGTATTTTCTAGGCAGGAATTAGTGGAAAAACTTCATAGGTTAAGACAGCACCTGAAAAGAGAAGAAGGATATTAAGATTTCAGATGAATCAACTTTTTATCAGAGCAGTTATCAACCTGAGATTTGTTCAAATTTATTATCATCAAGCTGTACAGATTCAACTGGGCAAAACAGCCTTTCTCCAGACCATGGTGCACACCCATATCCACACAAAACACAGGACATGAAATCTCATATACACATAAAGATATAAAAATAAATAAAGATATGTATATTATTTTTTTTAATATTTTTTTCAGTTACAGCATACTATTAATCAATTTTACAGTCTATGGGAAGAAACTATTTCCTATCCTGGCAGTCCTGATTTTGATGCTCCTATACCTCCTTCCTGATTAACTCCAAACTGGACATCTTTCAATTGAAGGTTTGTGATGGCAGTCCGATAAACATTCAGGTCAGGTCAGGTTCTTGGGCTGCATCTTGATCTACAGACGAAACCTCGAAGTGGAGCAGAGTGAGAAAGTGCAACAGCTACTACATTGTCTTTTCTGGAAATATGTAGTCTTTTGTGGAGAATTCTGAAATGAATGATAATTGCCGTTGTTGTCAAGCTGACCATGGCTCTGCTTCCTTGGAAAATACAAATGTTAGGGGCTTGTGGTTGGTATACATAGTAAAATCTCTGCCCTCCAAAAAAAAAGTAACCCAAGTGTCAAATAGACAGGTAAATGGCCTAAACCTCCTTATCAAAAACACTGTATTTCTTCTCTGCTTCTTGAAATGGCAGTTGAAGAATGCTAACAGTTTCCATTGCCTGTTGATATATTAATGAAGTGCACCTCCTACGGCCTTACTGGAAGTGTCTGTATAAAGGGCAGTGGCTGCATTTAAAACTAGGTAGCTGAGCAGTGGCATGAGTCAGCAAGTCTTTCACCTTCAGGAAGGCATTGTTTCTCTCTTCAGTCCAATGGATGGTTCTGGCATTTCCAGACAGTAAATTGAAAAGAGGCTTCGTGATATGAGCTGCTCCCGGAAGAAAATGACGGTAAAAATTTACCATTCCCAAGAATTTCTGCAGGATTTTAACCGTAGCAGTTGTTGAGTATTTGATAATGGCCTCAACTTTGGATGGCAGTAGAGTCACGCCTTCCTGAGTAATGTCCCAAGAAATCAATAATTTCTTGTGCAAAAATGCATTTATCCGGATTGATGGTCAGTCCAAACTTTTAAAGATGAATAAAAAGTGTACTAAGATGTTCCAAATGTTCTTCCTTGGTCCCACTGGCCACTAAAATGTCATCAAGATAAATGAAGACATGGAGGAGTCACGTGATGGAGTAGTGGCCGGACGGTGAACTCCAGCCCTCTCCAGAAAAGTCGGGAAAAACAAGAGAAAACACAAAGGCACAGAAATAAAAGTTACAGAAAAGTGAGTATAAAGGTGGAAAGAAGATGGCGACAAAAAAAGAAAAGTCGAAAGCAACGGTAAGAAGAGAGGAAGAGAAGACAAAGGAGGAAAAAGGTGAAGGCCTTACCTGTCCGAAGAGGCCCGCTGCGGAGAGAGAAACCCGCTCCCTCAGGTCGGTAAATAATGGACTACAAAAATGGCTCGCAGAGCCGAACAAAAGTGCGCAACCGCGCATGCGCGAAGTTTCGCGCATGCGCGATGCGAATGAAAAAAAACACACCGACGGGAGGGGGGACCAGCTGGGGAGTCGATCTCCACAGCCGGCAACGACAGCTGCAGAACACCTGCAGCAAGAAGAGACCACAGAAGACAATAGAAACAAGATAGAAGAGGAGGAAAGGGCAGCAAAGAAACAACAGATGGCCAACCCAGAGGAAGAAGAAGAGGAAGAGTATGGTGAAATAGAAGAAGAAAAGAGAGGCAAGGTAAAGGATATACTTGCTCTTATTAGAGGATACATGGAATCATTTAGAGAATGGCAAACACAGGAATTTAAGGATTTAAGAAAAAGAATAAACAACACAGAAGAGAAAATAAATAAAATGGAGATGACCTTAACAGAAATGGGAAAGAAAATGGACAAGATGGAAGAGCGGGCAGTAGCAGCAGAAATGGAGGTAGAAGACTTAAAAAAGAAATTGGAGGAATCTAATAAAAAAACTAAAGAGACACAAGAACTACTAGCTCAAAAAATAGATACAATGGAAAACCATAACAGAAGAAATAACATAAAGATAGTGGGCCTTAAGGAAGATGAAGAAGGCAAGAATATGAGGGAGTTTATAAAAGAGTGGATCCCTAAGACCCTAGGATGTCCAGAACTACAGCATGAAATGGAAATAGAAAGGGCACATAGAGTATTGGCCTCTAAACCACAACCACAACAAAAACCAAGATCTATTGTAGTAAAATTCCTAAGATATACTACAAGAGAAAAGGTACTGGAGAAGACAATGGAAAAAGTAAGAGAGGGCAACAAACCACTGGAGTATAAAGGACAAAAAATCTTCATTTATCCAGATATAAGTCTTGAACTCCTAAAGAAGAGAAAAGAGTTCAATACAGCAAAGGCGATTTTATGGAAGAAAGGGTATAAATTTATACTAAAGCATCCAGCGGTATTGAAAATATTTATTCCAGGACAACAAAACAGACTATTCGCGGATCCAGAAGAAGCACGAAAATTTGCAGAACAATTACAAAAATAGACTGAGGGAGGAAGACGGGTAATGAGAGTTAAAATGATCACGACTGATATGTATGTGGGTAAAGACAAAAATAGACTGAGGGATGAAGACGGGTAATGAGAGTAAAAATGATCACGATTGATATGTATGCAGGTAAAGAGGTATAAGAGTGAATAGAGACAATGAGCATACATGAATGTATCTGTACTTAGAGGAAAATATGGATAGTATAGACAAGAATTAATAAGGGAAGGTAATGGAATAGAGAGAATAAGGAGGGAATTAAAAGAGGGACCTTTGTGACATATGAAAAGTGAAATCTTTTCTGGGGGAGGCGGGGTGGGGGGAAATAGCGGTCACTGCAAAATCAGTTGACGCTTGCGAGTGGATTCGCAAATCCAAATGGAGAGGGGAGATGTGGTTGTCCGACAAGGGATAAAGGACAACTCAGGAGGTGAAGGGGAGATTGGGGATAAATAAGATAGAAATAGGAGAATAAGGAAAATGTTAGATGTTGTAGGAATGTTGTCTTATAAAGAGTTGAAAATAAGAAAACAGAAATGGAAAAGGAGGAAAGGTAATGATGGAAAAACGGAAAGAGAAGATAAACAAAATATAAAATGGCTACGCTGAACTATATGTCTTTAAATATTAATGGAATACATAACCAAATTAAAAGGAAGAAACTACCAAATTTAAATGAATAAATGTATTCCATTAGAAAAAATAACATATTGGTTAAGAAATAACATTGAAATATTCGAACAAGTATAGGAGCCTTACATTAAATACAATAGCGAAAACCTACCGGGGACAAACATTACCTAAGTTGATGGAAGGAGAAGGAAAGAAAAGAATGGACTCAGTAGAATTTCTGGTGTAATTTGGTTGAATGACAACATTGTCTGACTGGCTTAATGCAACCTAGATTGTATACCTAAAATGGATGAGAGGGGGGGGTGGGGGGGTGGTTTGGGAGGAAAGGGGGGGGGGGGAGAAAAAGTCACTGTATATGTGTGAAAAGAAATAGTGTATATCATGGCTAATGTGATTTATGGTGTGAAAAATAAAAAAAATTTAAAAAAAAAAAAAAAAAAAAAAAAAGATAAATGAAGACATTAGTTATATCACATCCTAAAGCATCCATCACCTGTTGAAATAAGCAGCATTCTTTAATCCAAATGGCATTTGTAAAAATTCGAACAACCCAACCAGGTTATTATTGCTGTTTTTGGAATGTCTTCTGGCTCTACTGGTACTAGGTGATAGCCACGCACCAAATCTATTTGGAGAAGATCTTGGCTCCATTCAAATTAACTGAGAAATCCTGAATATAAGGTATCGGAATGATGGTGCCGTTAAGCCACAATCTCACCAACCTCCATTGAGTTTCGGGATCATATGCAATAGAGATGCCCAGGGACTGTTGGACCAAAGAATTATGCCTAGTTGCTCCACCTTGGCGAACTCTGCTTGAGCTAAGTGCACCATCTCTGGAGGCAAGCGTCGCGCTTTAGCATGGATAAGAGGGGCCTTAGAACAAATGCGAGGAGCAACACAGTGCTTTGCAGTGGAGTCAGAAAATTGTAGAGTAGTAATCTCAGGGAAATCTTCCAACAGCTTGGAGAATTCATCCACTGGTTTACTTAATGTTTCAAGGCGCAGAGCAGGGGTAGAGTTGTCTGCCAGAGAAACAGTCTGAAAAGTAGTTTCATCTATTAGCTGATACCCTTTTCAGTCGATGAGGAATGAATGACCCCAAAGAAAATCTGGACCAAGCAAAGGTCGGGTTACTTCTGTTATAATAAATGGCCAAGTGTAGAGATGATTTTCGAACTTGACATTCATCTTCCTGGTGCCAAAGGTCGGAATGTTGGAACTGTTAACTGCTTGTAGTTGCAGGTCCAGGGTAGGATGGCTTGTGTCAAACCGGTGGGTGGAAATACACTAAATTCTGAACCCATGTCCACCAGAAATTTTTGCTGGGACAACTGGTCGTATACATACAGTACGCTTGCAGGTTTCTCGCCAACCGCTGCAGCCCTTACTTGCGGGCTGTTTCCTGCAAATGGGCAAGGAGGAAGGCACTTGTGGGCATTTACTCCTCAATGCCTACAGGTAATAACACCAAGACGAGGTGTCCACAGGTTTCTTGCTTGTCTTAGGTCATTGCCTGCTTGTAGGGAGTGACGTGCTAAGAGCACTAGAGTGTGACATGGGGTCAATATTGGAGGGGTTGGTTGTGCAGACTTGTCTTTCCTCGCTGTTCTCTTTAGCCAGCCATAGAATGTCTGCCTCTGCCGCTACAGCCCTTGGGTCTTCAAATGAATACTTGGATAACAAGAGCCTAATATCACCAGGCATTTGCAGGTATTTGCTCTAAAAGGAGCTGCTTAAATAACATATTGGGCCTTTCACCAGCTCCCAGGAACAGCATTTCATCCATTAGTTCTGAAGGGGCGCAATCTCCCAACCAATCAAAATGTTGTAGTTTGCCTGCCCTTTCTCTATGAGACAAACCATAAATGTAATAAAAGTGCTTTTAAAGTGTCATACTTGCTGTCATGTTGTGGATCACGTAGGAAATTGCCAACCCCCTTAGCGACGGCTTGGTCAAGGGCACTGTCAAGATGGTAATAATGAGTGGTGTCCAATTCGACTTTGCGAAGGTGAAATTGTGTTTCAGCCTGTTGGAACCACAGGTCAGGCCCAGCTGTCCAGAAAGGTGGAAGCTTCACAGCAATGTCCATGTTGTGTCCAAAAATTATGGTTTTGTACTCATTGGTGTCACCAATTGTGGCCACTGGAATCGCAGTGGACGTGACGAAATAACCACTCAAGGCATTTTTGGAGTGAATCAAATGGATTTACTCTTCCTCATCTGCACAACCCTTTAAAAGCCCAAGTCATGCACTTGGCATGCGCTAACGTCATCATGTACTGATGTCATGTGGCCGGGTTGATTCCTTCTGGGAGTTGTAGTGCCGCCATAGTGCCACTACAAGGTCAAAGATATGGTGTGCTGGATGGAAAGGGTCTTCACTAATTCTTTGAGCTCTATTTAAGTGAATGTTGTCAATAAAGGAAGGGAGAATCTTCCTGCTTGTTTCTCTAGAAATATTTACAGGCCTGCTTAGGGTTTCTAGTATTTCTTGAAATTTAATTTCAAATTTTCAGCAAAACAATATTTTGCTTCCACTCAGGTTATTGGGCTTATTCCAAATAAATCCAATAGGATAAATTACCAGATTGCTGAATTGACCAGTCCTGGCTGGCTGCTTCACAGTGTGATGTTGTTGCTGCAGAGAAATGAATTGGAGGTCAATCCACAAGGCCATAAGAGTTGTAGAGAGGATTGCCATAAATGTTGCAGAGAGGATCGCTGGAGTCTCCCTCCTTCTCATCGACGTAATCTACCAGGAATGTTGTCTGAAGAGGGCATGCAGAATTATTGATGACCCCTTCCACACTGCACACAGCATCTTTCAGCTGATCCTGTCGGGGAAGAGATACAGGAGTTTCCGAGCCAGCCCCACCAGGCTGAGGAACAGCTTCTTCCCACAGGCAGAGAATGCTGAATGACCAAGGGAACTGCTCACATTAACCATCGGAGACTTTCATATTCACAAAACAATATTTATTTATTTGTTTGTTTGTATATATGAATACTTGTCCTGCATATGTATTATTTGTCTGTATGTGTGTTATGTCTGGTTGTGTGTCTGCATGTTTTGCCCCAAAGACCAGAAAATGCTGTTTCGTCAGGTTGTACTTGTGCAATTAGATAACAATAAACTCGACTTGACTTGTAATAAACACTAAGGAATTATCAGGAGACTGAAGGCCATCTACTCTGCTGCCCATGCTCAAAAATGCTGACAATTAGACAAAGACTCATTTTATTATTGCATTCAATATTGTGTAGAATTGAATATGGGTAAAAATAATGTTGTTAACAACATTCATCATGTAATCAGAAAGGGAAGCTCTTGTCTTTGTAACTTTGTTGAGGGAGTGAAATAATTGGAGGCAGCACGGTTAGTGTAGCATTTAGCGCAATGCCTTTACAGTGCCAGTGATCGGGACCGGGGTTCGAATCCTGTGCTATCTGTAAGGAGTTTGTACGTTCTCCCAATGTCTACATGGGCTTTACTGGGGCGGGGGCAGCCTCCAGTTTTCTCCCAATGTTTGAAATGTACCTGGGTGTAATTGGGTGGGACAGACTCATGGGCTGCATATCTAAATTTAATAATTTAAACAAATGATCTCGGGTAAACCATGACCTTGACTCACAAAATGATTTTAACAAAGTTCCCTTCAAAAGGCTGCCAATGAATCGCAAAGCTGCAAAGACGAATCAAAACTTTTGAATCGCTAAGAAACTAAGACGAATCAAAACTTTTGAATCGCTAAGAAACTAAGACGAATCAAAACTTTTGAATCGCTAAGAAACTAAGACGAATCAAAACTTTTGAATCGCTAAGAAACTAAGACGAATCAAAACTTTTGAATCGCTAAGAAACTAAGATCTAGAGAAACCGTAAGCATTTGTTCTGACGCCATTCTCAATGGAGGCCATACACACTCCCCCTCCACAGAGGCCACAACGCATTTAATGGGGGGGCCATGGACTGAAATCATAAATTTTTTAATGTAGTCTGTAGGAGAGAAGTACAGAAGAAACCAACTAAACTTTGCTACTTCACAGAGAAAGGAGCTATAGATTTTGAGGAGAATCCTAAGGGGGCCATAATCAAATAAATGTTGAGAATGGCTGGTTTAGAGTAGTTGGTTGGAATGGGTAAGCTATTGAATATGCTGATTCAAAGCATATTTTTGTGATCTCTTTGGTTTTTACCTTTTTTAAAGAATAGCTAAGTGCAAAGATGATACAATGAAGATAGAGCTCAGAAATTGCGAAATGAGTAGAAAAAGTTATGATATTGCAGGATAATGGCAAATGAAATTTATTGCTGCTTTAAAAATGCTTGTGATGTAACTAAGAGGGAAGATGAATGAGAATTGGATGTTACTTGACCTGATATTTCAACAAATACAATGCCCTAATCGTTGAATGCCAGAGAAGTGTTCTATTCTAATCAGATTTAGTCCAAAGCAGGGGTTGCATTTTATGGTACCTCAGGTCCTAGAGCATTGGCAATAAAGTACTTTTGAATCATTGTCTCTGCTGCAGAATAGAAAACTTACTACCCACACTGCAGATAGCAATTCCACAAGCAGCAATGTGATAATGATCAGATTATTTGTTAAATGATGTTGACTGAGGGTTAAATATTGTGGTCATGGCGGTATTATACATGATGCTGAGAAGTGGAGGACATTCATCTACAGGTGGAATCCTATCGACAGATCACAAGTTTGTTAAGGGGGCAGCTCATCAGAAAAATATTGAGAAATCAAGGCTGGAGCAAGGGACCTACAAAAGTAGTATATAAATGTCATGGATACAAAAAATATTAAACTGTGAGAGTAATGCAATTGGGACCTAGGTATAAAAGGGAGCTTTTGAGATTCATACTTTGGCTTGGCTTCGCGGACGAAGATTTATGGAGGGGGTAAAAGTCCATGTCTGCTGCAGGCTCGTTGGTGACTGACAAGTCCGATGCGGGACAGGCAGGCACGGTTGCAGCGATTGCAAGGGAAAATTGGTTGGTTGGGGTTGGGTATTGGGTTTTTCCTCCTTTGTCTTTTGTCAGTGAGGTGGGCTCTGCGGTCTTCTTCAAAGGAGGTTGCTGCCCGCCGAACTGTGAGGCGCCAAGATGCACGGTTGGAGGCGATATCAGCCCACTGGCGGTGGTCAATGTTGCAGGCACCAAGAGATTTCTTTAAGCAGTCCTTGTACCTCTTCTTTGGTGCACCTCTGTCTCGGTGGCCAGTGGAGACCTCGCCATAGAACACGATCTTGGGAAGGCGATAGTCCTCCATTCTGGAGACGTGACCCACCCAGTACAGTTGGGTCTTCAGCAGCATGGATTCGATGCTTGCGGACTCTGCCAGCTCCAGTACTTCGATGTTGGTGGTGAAGTCATTCCAATGAATGCTGAGGATGGAGCGGAGACAGCGCTGATGGAAGCGTTCTAGGAGCCGTAGGTGATGCCGGTAGAGGACCCATGATTCGGAGCCGGACAGGAGTGTGGGTATGACAATGGCTCTGTACACGCTGATCTTTGTGTGTTTCTTCAGGTGGTTGTTTTTCCAGACTCTTTTGTGTAGTCTTCCAAAGGCGCTATTTGCCTCGGCGAGTCTGTTGTCTATCTCTTTTTCGATCTCTTTGTCCATCTTTGGGATTCATACACTCTACATAACAGGTGGAATAAAAATCCAGATGGAGAAATAGAGCCAACAACCCTGCAAGTATTTAAGAAACAATGGGAGGTTGGGAATGGGACATCAGTATAACTCAGAAAATACTGGATAAACAAAATTACAGCTTCATCCATAATTAGCTCATAATCTAGTGCACATCTACAACATCGCACCAAAAACATTACACATGCAAGATACTAGTGATTTGCTCAAACCACTAGTCAAGCAAATGAGCATCTATCCCAGTGAAGTGAATCAGTGGTCGAACTAACAAATAATGAACAGCCAACCAACAGTAAACCAATCAAATCCCCCAAATTACTTTCAAAATTACACAGCAAGTTTCAAAAACATTTATCTGATGCAATCAAGGGAAATGTAGGTTTGATTTCCTTTGATTCATGAGAAAATTTGAAAACAATTGCCACTTATCTCCCTTGTATGTATTCCAAGTCAGCAAGAAAATCAGTGCTACTGCTACAGCCAATTGACTTTGCTTCACGGAAGCCACTTTGCTTCACTATGTGTCACTTTGCACTCAATGTCACCAAAACCAAGGAAATGATGGTTGGTTTCAGGAAGGGAAAACTAGAGGTCCATCCATGGCTCATTGGAGTCAGTAAATTTAAGTTCTTAGGAGTCACTATCTTGGAGGATCTTTCATGGACCCAACACACATATGACATTATGATAAAAGCATATCAGCACCTCTATTTCCTCAGGAGTTTGTGGAAGTTTGGTATGACATCAGAAACCCAGCAAATGGTGGAAAATGTGCTGACTGTTATGGGGACACAAATACCCTTGAGTGTAAAGCCCTGCAAAAGTTAGTAGATACAGCTCAGGACATCAGAGGTAAAACCTCCCCACCATCAAAAATATCTACAGGGAACGCTGCCATCAGAGAGCAGGAGCAATCAGCAAGGATCCACACCACCCAGCACACGCTCTGTTCTCACTGCTACCATCATGAAAAAGAGGTATAGGTGCCACAAGACTCATACCATCAGGTTCAGGAACAGCTGCTACCCCTCCATCATCAGACTCCTTTATTGATTTTTTTCTCTCATCTTAGAGATAATATATACGTACCTAGAGAGATAGGGTCTGATTAGGAATATTCAACATGGGTTTGTGCATGGAAGATCATGTTTGACATATCTTGTTGAATTTTTTGAGGAGGTGAGTAGAAATGTTGATGAGGGTAGAGCAATAGATGTTGTCTATATGATTTCAGTAAGGCCTTTGATAAGGTTCCGCATAGAAGGTTCAGGAACTAGGTATTAATTTTGAGATAGTCAAATGGGTTCAACAGTGGCTAGAAGGTAGATGTCAGAGAGTCATGGTGGATAACTGTCTGTCAGGATGGAGGCCAGTAACAAGTGGTGTGCCTCAGGGATCAGTATTGGGTTTCTTGTTATTTGTCATTTACATTCATGATTTGGATGATGGAGTGGTAAACTGGATGAGTAAATATGTGGATGATACAAAGTTAGGTGGAGCTGTGGGTAGAGGTTTTCAGAGATTGCAGAAGGATTTGAACGCTTAGATGAGTGGGCTGAAAGATGGCAGATGGAGTTTAATGTAGATAAATGTGAAGTGCTTCATATTGGAAAATATAATCAAAACAGGACAGATGCAGTAAACGGGAGGGCATTGAGGAATGCAAAAGAACAGAAAAATCTAGGAATAACGGTTTATGGTTCTTTGAAGGTGGATTCTCATGAAGATAGGGTGGTGAAGAAAGCTTTTGGTATGCTGGCCTTTATAAATCAAAGCATAGAATATAAGAGTTGGGAAGTGATATTGAGACTATTCAAGGCATTGGTGAGGCCAAATTTAGAAAACTGTGTATAGTTCAGGTTACCAAATTATAGGAAGGATAGAAGGTAGACAGTTCAGAGGAGATTTACTAACATGTTGCCTGGATTTCAGAATCTAGATTACAAAGAAAGATTGAGTAGATTCATTGGAGTATTATCAGAGGGACAGATAGGCTCTTTCCCTTGAAGGTGGGTGAGATTCAAAAAAGAGGTCAAGGGTTAGGGGACAAAAGTTTAGAAGTAACATGAGAGGGAACTTCTTCACTCAGAGAGTGGTGGCTGAGTGGAATGACCTTCCAGAAGAGGTGGTCACAGCAAAGTTAATTTTGTCATTTAAGGAAAAGTTGGATAGGTGTATTGGGAGGGGATTGAAGGTTATGGGCAAAATGCAGGTAGGTGGGACTAGGGGAGATCATTTAGATCGGTACAGACCAGAGGGGTTGAGATGGCCTTTTTCCATACTGTAATTGTGTGTGGTTACATTTCTTTATTTGTTTACATGTGCATGTATCTACAATATGTATTACTCTGACAAAAAAACTGAACTTTGGAATGCTCTCTTTTATTGGGATCCTAGCAGATGGGAAGGGAAGGAGGGGCAGCACAGTGACACAACCAGTGGAGTTGCTGCCTCACAGCTCTAGTACATTTGTTCAATCCTGACCTCTGATAATGACTGTGGAGTTTGCACAGTCTTCATGTCACCGTGAGGGTTTCCTCCCCATACCAAAATTTTGACCAGTGTAAATTGCTTCTGGATGAATGGTGGAATCAGGGGGCAGGTGGGTTGGTGGGGGGGAATCAGAATGAGTTGATGGAAATCTTGGAATTATAAAATGGGTTTGGTAGGATTAGTGTAAAAATCAATGCTTATGGTTGGGATTTGATCAAAGGAATGAATAAACCTTCATCCCTTCTAAACTGGCACCACAATAATTTTTGTCATTCAATCTCTCATGATCTCAACTCTTTCACAGACAATCCCATTGATTTATTTTTCTCTCTTTTACACTGCAACTTAAAGCATAGTAGATTCTTACTTTTATCTGGTTTTAAAGCAAGGTCAAGGTGAACTCAGTCTCTCCTCCAAATATGTAATCTGACCTGCAAAATACTTCTTGTATTTTCTTTTTTTATTTAAATTTCCAGTATCTGGATTATTTTGATTTTCAATGTCTGATTACTCTTGAACCTTCTTAAATGGCACTGCAATCGAATATCTCTACACTTGCAGTATTTTCCTTCCTCACTACTGGGGTTTTTTTCCCCCCCTTACGATTTATATTTGGCCTGTACCAAGAGAAAAAATTCATTTGGCAAAGTTTAAAATAAAACAGCTTTAGATAGGAGAATATTTCACAACGTACAAAAGTGCTTCACAATCAGTAAATTGCTTTAAATATAAAATCAAATGTAGCAGCCACATTCATTTGCCATCCAATGTATCTTTCAGTTAAAATGTTTGTTTGGATGAATCATACTGTATCGTCTTCATTTGTTTGTTCTGTATCCACTGCCAAAGCACGATTTCCTTGGCAACACTGAAAATGTGCTGATTTTCTTCCCATGAGATTTCACAAGAGTATATATAAAACAAAATATGCAGAAGCTTTCCCTAACATCTTGAACTCAGTTGGTCTCAGTTTTTCCAAAACAACAGGGGTAACAGAAACCTGTTAAGACTGATATTCAGTCTCGAGAAAAGCAGCTGAAAACCTTGATGCCTGTAGCTACAAAAGCACAGTAGAATATCCTTAGAGCATTTTTGTTTCTTTTCCCACGATAAGCAGATTGAGGAAAAAGTCTTTTAATTAGACATCTCTTGAAGGTCACAGAGGAGAAGAGGCAAACAAATAGGTTCAAAGTTCAGATCTATTATCAGAGTACGTACATGCATCACATACATCCCTGAGATTCTTTTTTCCTTCGGGAAAGGTAGAATTTCCATGATGATAGTACAAAAAACTGTTCTCAAGAGTGTACACTTGCAAACAAATAAAGAAATGTCCTCAAACTGACTGTTCAATACAGAGAGAGAAAAAAATCAATAAGTGCAAAAGTAAGAGTCCTTAAATGAGTCCCTGATTGAGTTTGTTGTTAGAGTCTGATGGTGGAGGGGTAGCAGCTGTTCCTGAACCTGGTGGTGTGAGTCTTGTGGCACTTGCACCTCTTTCCAATGGCAGCAGCGAGAACAGAGTGTGCTGGCTGATGATTGCTGCTGCTGCTCTCCAACGGCAGTGTTACTTGTAGAGAGTGGGCAGGTTTTGCGATGTTATGGTTGGGAGGGTTTTGCTATGACACGCTGGGGTGTGTCCACTACCTTTTGCAGGTCTTTCCTCTTAGGGGTTTTGGTGTCCCCATACCAGACCATGTGGATTTGTAGGGATGGCATCAAGGGCAATGAAATGCTCCTGTTGTAGGATGTGGCAAATTGAGGAAGTCCCTAATGACTTCACCTGCAAGAAATGTATCCATTTGGAGTGCCATACAGATCATGGTAGGGAATCAGAGCTGAAGCAGGATAAACTCAAGATCATTTGGGAAGCAGAGGAGATGATAAACAGGATTACAGGGAGAATTCACTCCCAGGAGGCAGGAGGCAGGAAGCTGCAGATTTTTGGATCATTGGCCACTTTAGTCACTTATTTACAGGAAAGACATCAATAAGATTGAAAAAGAGCAGAAAATGTTTACAAGAATGTTGTCGGGAATTAAGGAGCTAATTATAGGGAAAGGTTGAAAAGGTTGGGACTTTATTTCCTGGAGCATCAGAGAATGGAGACTTGACAGAGGTATACAAAAATATGAGGGGTATAGTTTAAGTGAATGCAAGCAGGCTTTTACCACTTTGGCTGGGTGAGACAAAAACTAGAGGACATGGGTTAAGAGTGAAAGGTGATATGTTTAAGGGGAACGTTTTCACTCAGGGTGGTGAGAAATGGATGCCAGTGGTCAGGGTGGATGAGGGTTCCATTTCAACAAAAATTTGGATAGATATGTGGATGGGAGGTGAATGGAGGGTCCAGGACCAGCTCAATGGGACTAGTCGGAAAAATGGTTTAGCATGGAATAGATGGGCCTCATGCTGTAGTGTTCTAATGGTTACATGGTTCTAATTGCTCAAAGGGGCTAATAAAGGGCAATATCTAACAAAATTAATTAACATTTCTGCTTCTATCAGGATATTTCTTGAAACCAACCTCTGACCAAACTATCCTAACATCTCGTCCTTTCACAGCTTTGATCTGATAATGCTCACTCAAAGAGGTTAAGGCTGCTTACTATAATTGGAAGAGTTAGCAAATTCTGTTGTATTCTGCTACCATATTTGATATACCAGTAAGTATGTATTTGGAAAAGATATCAGCCATGAATTTATCACAATCCCAGAAGATTATCTTGTCAGTAGGGCCACATAAAAAAGATTTGTTAGAGATTTGAGAGAATTAATTACTTTCTTTCTTTTGGGAACCCCTCTCATCAACTCTCATTACCCACTGTTCTTACTCCATGACTGCTCCCGAGTCCTGACTCTGACTCTTCCATTTCCCTGCACCCTAATGCTGGATCCATCTGTCCACTATTCTAATGTTCTGTTGTTCTAATATTCTGCTTCCTTCAGTGGAGATCGTGACCCTTGATGTTCTTTTTGGAGATTCCACTTCACACTCCACCAACTCTCTTCAGCTATTCCCCAGGTTGTGAACTTTCCCTTCTGGCCCCAAATTGGCCTCTGACCATTTCTCTTACCTCCTGGAACCCCTAAGAAATCTTAGAGCACTTTAATGAAAATGTGGAAGTAGCCCAGTGAGGCTGAGGCTTTTATTCCATGCCCATGCTTTAGATGCTATACAACTTTGCTGCAAGACTAATGGTGTTGCATTAGTTCAGTTTGGTTCTGTGATCATCTTTGATGTTTTGGCTATGCATGTTCATCCAATGGCAACTGTGTATCTGCAGTGCAGAAATAAATTGTTGAATTTTGTCCAAGTTGAATTTGTAATTTGGAAACACTGCTTTTGCGGGAAAAAAATAGCAAAGATCCACACTACCTTAATAAAGTTATTTGCACGCCAGTTTTAGGAAGTACCGTCCACTGTACTTCCCAAACCCCACATTTATCTGAGTCTTTTTATGATCCACCCAAGTCCTCTTACACATCTCTATCTTTCCAAATCCTCCCTCCCCAGTCCCCCTTTACTCAGTCATTCCCCTCCTACACATATTCTTGCCAATGGTTCTCCTATCCCCTTTTCCTATAGCTCCCCTCTGCTCACCATCCTTCCCTTTTATCTGGTTCTACTCATCAACTTCCTTCTTTTAATCATATTCCTTAATTTTCACCCTTTTGCTGACTGGACCTCTCATCTCTGCCTGGTGATAATTCATCTTCCTTTTCATTGTAATCCTATTCTCTGTAAACTGTGCTCTCTACATGGCTATATGAAGTGATGGAGGTAACCTGTTGATCCTTCTCACCGAACCTTGAAGAAGGGCTCAGGGCCAAAATACATCTTTACCTCCTACGGATGCTGCAAGATCAGCTGAGTTCCTCCAGCATTTCTGTGTTTTTACTACAGTCACAGCATCAGCAGAATCGTATTTCACTGTACTCGGTATTTTGTGACAAACAAATTCAAAGTTCAAAATTCAAAGTACAAAGTTCAGATTTATTGTCAGAGTGCTTACATGAAATCACATACAACCCTGAGATACTTTTTCCTGTGGTCAAGGCAGAATTTCTAATTACTGGTAACTGTAAACTGTATTTAAGAAAAATGAAATGTAAACAATCTGGCTGTGCAAATACAGAAATATAAATATTGTGCACAGATCAAATCCTCAAATTTGTCTCTGATTGAGTGTTGTTTAGGAGTCTGATGGTTGAAGGGGAGCAACTATTCCTGAACCTGGGGATACTAGCCCTGTGACACCTGAACCTCCTTCCTGATGGCAGCAGCAAGAACAGAGCATGTCCTAGGATCCTTGATGATTGCTGCTGTTGTCTGATAGCAACGTTTTATGTAGATATCCATGATGGTGGTTAGAGTTTTGCCTGTGATGTACTGGGCTGTGTCCACTACCTTTTGCAGGGTTTTCTGCTCAGAGATAATGGTGCCCCCATAACAGGCCATGATGCAGCCGGTCAACACCCTTTCTGATACACATCTGAAGAAATTTGCTAAAGTTTCCCATGACCCACTGAACCTCTGTTAATTCTTAAGGAAATAGTAGCACTTACATGTTTTCTTCATGATGGCATTAATATAATGGGTCCAGGAAAGGTCTTCCAAGATAGCGACTCCCAGAAATTTAAAGTGGCTTCACCCTCTCCACCACTGATCCCCCCAATGATCATTGGATTGTATACCTCTAGTTTTCTTTCCCTGAAGTTTACAATCAGCTCCTTGATTTTGGTGACATAGAGTGCAAGGTTGTTGTTAGCACACCATTTAGCCAAAGTTTTCAATCTCCCTCCTGTATGCTGACTCATTGCCCCCTTTTATGCAACCCACTGTGGTGGCATCATCAACAAATTTGTAGATGTTGCTGTTGTCATACCGAGCCACACAGTCATAGGTGTGAAGTGAGAAGAGCAGGGGGCTAAGAACACAGCCCTGTGGTGCTCTGGTACTGATGGAGATTGTGGAGGAGATGTGCTTGCCAATTTACACAGAATGGTGGGTCTGGAGGTGAAGAAATCCCAACCTCTGACACTATGTCTACCATTCCCTCCTCCCACGGCTCCATCTGTCCATCAATCTCTCCTCACCTGGAACCACCTATCACTTGCCAACTCCTACATCACTCCTCTCCCTCATTTCTTTACACTGGATAACTCTACACTCAGTTTTGATGGAGGGACTCATCCAAAATATTGTCTGATTCTTTCCCTCCACAGATGCTGCCTGACCCATTGAGTTCCTCTGGCAGATTGTTTCTTTTTACTATCATTCTCAGACTGAGCAAGCAGTTCAGTAGAATTGCACTAAACACCAACATATTTCCTTTACACAGATTTGAAAGCTGTATGGTAAAGTTTAGTTTTTAGTGGAAGATTGAGGTTTTAGGTGGGACCTTCAGCTGAAATGTAGAAACACAATGCCCTTTTTCTGAGTTGCACATTCTCTATATTCTCAGTTGGTAAACAACTACGTCAATTGTTCAAGCATCCAGCAACCTCAAACAATCAACAACAAAAAAAATCAAGGAAAATAATTAATAAAATAAACTAAGTAAGAATAAATAAAAACAGATGAAAGTTTAAAATTGTAAATGTTCTCTGAAGTAACATATAAACCTTCGGTGAAGATAGGAGCAAATATTCAGCCAGCGGAGGAGGCCTTGGTCGGTGCTTTGCTCATAGCAGCTGTTTGAATAAAGTTGTGTTTGAAAAAAATAGGTCACCCAGGAGGAAAAGCTGGTTGATGCCGTTCCCCATTGGGGTGACTCCCTTAAAGTATCTCCTTATTTCTGCTTAGTAAGAGTCGCCCTGGTCAAAGTTTTTATCTGTCAACTTGGTGGGGGGGGGGGGGGGGGGGGAAGGGAGGGGGGGAAGGGTTAATTATTTTTATTGTTATTGTTTATCTTTCAGGTGGCTCCAATGAAATGATGGTTAAATGTTTTCAAAGAATGTAACTGTAAATAAAGTAAAATACTTTAATTCATATAAGTGAAGTTTGTTCAGTGTAAGTACAGTATAGTAATTTTGTCTTAAAACTTTTTTTAATGGAGGTGTATTAGTTAGGCATTGACAGAATATGTTTCGAACAACTAGAAAACTTTCTTATCAATCACTGTAGGTGCAGGATAACAGGGTTTTTACAGAGGAATGTCAGGAATCTAATCTTTGATTATAAAAATCAAAGTAGACAAGCAAGTCAAGTTAATATATGGAGCTCAGATTGTTGCCCTTTGACTCACAAAGAAGTAAAACTTGTTGGATCACAGTCAGTGTAATCACTCCCTTCCTGTATAATGATTCAGCAATTGCACCTGTGAGATTTATTTCCCTGATCAAATGTTTGCTTGACTACATTTTAATCTTTCCCACTTCTCAGGTGATATCAGGATTACTGAAGTCATCATATTCCATAACCTCTGCTTGAGTATTATACAAACCCATTCCTTCAGCAAAAATGTACTTCACGGGAAGTTAATTTGCGGGAAGTTAATTTGCATGCAGCACAAGTGTTTTGTGGCCATCATCACAATGCTGTCGGAAGTGTCCAATCTCCACTGGAACACAGCAAGTTCACAATTAAACTGCAGCCAACATGCATGACTCAGTGCAATAGCCCAGTCATTCTCAACCTTTATTTTAGCTATTTCCCTTGCGCCCCCCCCCCCCCCCCCCCCACCCAGGACTCAGCTAAAAGTTTAAGGGCCACTTCATTGTGAAGCTGTTAAGTTTTGGTTTCTTCTGTACTTCTCTCCTACTGACTGCATCAAAAAAATTATGTTACATGAGGTGAAAAGAAAACAAGGCTTTTTACTTAAATATGTTGTGGCCCCTGGGGAAGGGGGGGCGGGGGAGGTGGTGGCAGGAGGCCGCGTTGAGAATGGCTGCACTACACAAATGTTCTGGAGAAACTCAACAAATTATGAAGTAAAATGGTAACCAATGTTTTGGGTCTGGGCCTTTCATCAGCCAACTACCAATTAGCAATAGGATAAGAGGTAGTGGGCAATATGGAAAGTAGAGTATGGAGACTTCATATGATCATTTAAAAGAGGAAACAATCCTGATTCCAGATACATACAGCAAATTTTGATTTGGACAAGATGTGATGCATGTATTTGATGATTAGTTATTGTCTCTTCTTCTGGCTATCTATCTCATAGGATGATGATGGTTCCTTTCAGTCTGTTTGTGGGGTTTGATATATGTGTCCTGAAGTGGCTGTACAGGCTGATCCTTGACAGGCACTGCTTGCCACATACTTGACGTGAGGCCTGGAGGGGCAACAGGGGCAGAAGCTCTATTGTGGTCCTTCCTGTGCCTTTCCTCTGTTGCCTCTTTGAGCTTTTTCTTAGCAGTATCCACACCTTTTCTGATGGCGTCCCTCCACTGCAAGTGATCTTGGCCCAGCTTTCTTTTTTTTTAAAATTTTTTATTTTTCACACCATAAATCACATTAGCCATGATATACACTTTTTCTTTTTCACACATTTACAGTGACTTTTTCTCCCCCCCCCCCCCCCCTCCACCCAAGCCACCCCCCACCCCCCCCTCTCATCCATTTTAGGTATACAATCTAGGTTGCATTAATTCAGTCAGACAATGTTGTCATTCAACAAAAATACACCAGTAATTCTACAGAGTCCATTCTTTTCTTTCCTTCTCCTTCCATCAACTTAAGTAATGTTTGTCCCCGGTAGGTTTTCGCTATTGTATTTAATGTAAGGCTCCCATACTTGTTCGAATATTTCAATATTATTTCTTAAACTATATGTTATTTTTTCTAATGGAATACATTTATTCATTTCTATATACCATTGTTGTATTTTCAAATTATCTTCCAATTTCCAGGTTGACATAATACATTTTTTTGCTACGGCTAGGGCTATCTTAACAAATCTTTTTTGTGCATCCTCCAAATCAATTCCAAATTCTTTGTTTTTTATGTTACTTAGGAGAAAGATCTCTGGATTCTTTGGTATATTGTTTTCTGTTATTTTATTTAATATCTGATTGAGATCATCCCAAAATTTTTCTACTCTCTCACATGTCCAGATTGCATGAATTGTTGTTCCCCTTTCTTTTTTACATCGAAAACATCTATCAGATACTGTTGGGTCCCATTTATTTAACTTTTGCGGTGTAATGTATAGTCTGTGTAACCAATTATATTGTATCATACGTAGCCTTGTATTTATTGTACTTCTCATCGTTCCAGAACATAATTTCTCCCATGTTTCCTTTTTTATCTTTATATTTAAATCTTGTTCCCATTTTTGTTTAGTTTTACCATTTGTTTCCTCATTCTCCTTTTCTTGCAGTTTAATATACATATTTGTTATAAATCTTTTGATTAACATTGTATCTGTAATCACATATTCAAGGTTACTTCCCTCTGGTAAACTCAAATTGCTTCCTAATTTATCCTTCAAGTAGGATCTCAGTTGGTAATATGCCAGCGCTGTATCTCCAGTTATATTGTACTTATCTCTCATTTGTTCAAAGGATAAGAATCTACTTCCTGAAAAACAATTTTCTATTCTTTTAATCCCTTTTTTTTCCCATTCTCTAAAGGAAAGGTTGTCTATTGTAAAAGGGAGTAGCTTATTTTGCGTCAATATTAGTTTTGGTAATTGATAGTTTGTTTTATTTCTTTCTACATGGATCTTCTTCCAAATATTGAGGAGATAATGTAATACTGGAGAAGTTCTATGTTGTACCAATTTTTCGTCCCATTTATATAATATGTGTTCAGGTATCTTTTCCCCTATTTTATCTAATTCTAATCTCGTCCAGTCTGGTTTTTCCCTTGTTTGATAAAAATCTGATAGGTATCTTAATTGTGCGGCTCTATAATAATTTTTAAAGTTTGGCAATTGTAAGCCTCCTTGTTTATACCATTCTGTTAATTTATCTAGTGCTATCCTCGGTTTCCCCCCTCTCCATAAAAATGTCCTTATTATTTTCTTTAACTCTTTGAAAAATTTTTCTGTCAGTTGTATTGGCAATGCCTGAAATAAGTATAATATCCTTGGAAAAATGTTCATTTTAATACAGTTTATACTTCCTATCAGTGTTAGTGGTAGATCTTTCCAATGCTCTAAATCGTCCTGTAATTTTTTAGTGGATTATAATTGAGTTTATATAATTGGCCTAGATTTTTGTTTATTTGTACACCTAGGTATCTTATTGCCTGCATTTGCCATCTGAATGGAGATTCCTTCTTAAATTTTGAGAAATCCGCATTATTCATAGGCATTGCTTCACTTTTATTTACGTTTATCTTGTAACCCGACACTTCTCCATATTCCTTCAATTTCTTATATAATTCTTTTATTGATAGTTCTGGTTCTGTTAAGTACACTATAACATCATCCGCAAATAAACTGATTTTATATTCCCTGTCTTTTATTTTTATTCCTTTTATATTATTATCTATTCTTATCAATTCTGCTAGTGGTTCTATAGCTAGCGCAAACAATAAAGGTGATAGTGGGCATCCCTGCCGCGTTGACCTGCTTAAGTTAAATTGCTTTGATACATGTCCATTTACTGTCACTTTCGCTAACGGTCCCTTATATAATGCTCTAATCCAATTAATATACTTCTCCGGTAAACTGAATTTTTGCAATACTTTGAACAAATAATTCCATTCTACTCTGTCGAAGGCCTTCTCTGCGTCTAAAGCAACTGCTACTGCAGGTGCTTTATTTCCTTCTACTGCATGAATTAAGTTAATAAATTTACAAATATTGTCTGTTGTGCGTCTTTTTTTGATAAATCCAGTTTGGTCTAAATTTACCATTTTCGGTACCTGTTCTGCTAATCTGTTTGCTAATAGTTTAGCTATTATCTTATAGTCTGTGTTTAGCAAAGATATTGGTCTATATGACGCTGGTAAGAGTGGATCTTTCCCTTGTTTTAGTATTACTGTAATTATTGCTGTTTTACATGAATCTGGTAAGCTTTGCGTTTCATCAATCTGGTTGATTACATGCAGGAGGGGCGGTATTAATAAGTCTTTAAATGTTTTGTAGAATTCTATTGGAAATCCATCCTCTCCTGGTGTCTTATTATTTGGTAATTTTTTTATTATCTCTTGTATTTCTACTATTCCAAATAGTTCTGTTAATTTATTTTGTTCCTCTATTTGTAGTTTTGGTAGTTCAATTTTAGTCAAAAATTCCTCTCTTTTCCCTTCTTTCCCTTCGTTTTCAGTTCGGTATAATTGTTCATAGAATTCTCTAAAGTTTTCCTTAATTTCTTTTGGATTATATGTAATTTGTTTGTCTTTTTTCCTTGATGCCAATACCATTTTCTTAGCTTGTTCTGTCTTAAGCTGCCATGCTAGGATTTTGTGTGTTTTTTCCCCTAGTTCATAATATTTCTGTTTTGTCTTCATTATATTCTTCTTTACCTTATATGTTTGTAATGTTTCATATTTTATTTTTTTATCCACCAATTCTCTTCTTTTAGTTGTTTCTTCCTTTATTGCTAATTTTTTTTCTATGTTTACTATTTCCCTTTCCAACTGCTCTGTTTCCTGATTATAGTCCTTCTTCATCTTGGTTACATAGCTTATTATTTGCCCTCTAATGAATGCTTTCATTGCGTCCCATAGTATAAACTTATCTTCCACTGATTCCGTATTTACTTCAAAATACATTTTTAATTGTTTTTCAATAAATTCTCGAAAATCCTGTCTTTTAAGTAGCATGGGGTTTAATCTCCATCTATACATTCTTGGAGGGATGTCCTCTAGCTTTACTGTCAATATTAAGGGTGAATGGTCCGATAGTATTCTCGCTTTGTATTCTGTTTTTCTTACTCTATCCTGCATACTAGCTGATAACAAAAATAGGTCTATTCTTGACTATGTTTTATGTCTAGCCGAGTAGTATGAGTATTCCTTTTCTTTTGGGTTTTGTTTCCTCCATATATCCAAAAGTTTCATTTCTTGCATTGATTTAATTATAAATTTGGTTACTTTGTTCTTCCTGTTAATTTTTTTCCCCGTTTTATCCATATTTGGATCCAAATTCAGGTTGAAATCCCCTCCTATTAGTATGTTCCCTTGCGTATTTGCTACCTTCAAAAAGATATCTTGCATAAACTTTTGATCTTCTTCGTTAGGTGAATATACATTAAGTAGATTCCAAAACTCCGAATATATCTGACATTTTATCATAACATATCTCCCTGCTGGATCTATTATTTCCTCTTCTATTTTAAATGGCACATTTTTACTAATTAATATAGCCACTCCTCTTGCTTTTGAATTATATGATGCTGCTGTTACATGTCCTACCCAATCTCTCTTTAATTTCTTGTGCTCCAATTCAGTTAAGTGTGTTTCTTGGACAAATGCTATATCAATTTTTTCCTTTTTCCGTAAATTTAGTAGTTTCTTCCTTTTAATTTGGTTATGTATTCCATTAATATTTAAAGTCATATAGTTCAGCGTAGCCATTTTATACTTTGTTTATCTTCTCCTTCCGTTTTTCCATCATTACCTTTCCTCCTTTTCCATTTCTGTTTTCTTATTTTCAACTCTTTATAAGACAACATTCCTACAACATCCAACATTTTCCTTATTCTTCTATTTATATCTTCTTTATCCCCAATCTCCCCTTCCCCTCCTGAGTTGTCCTTTATCCCTTGTCGGACAACCACATCTCCCCTCTCCATTTGGGTTTACGAATTCACTCGCAAGCGTCAACTGATTTTGCAGTGACCACTATTTCTCCCCACCCAGCCCTCCCCAGAAAAGATTTCACTTTTCATATGTAACAAAGGTCACTCTTTTAATTCCCTCCTTATTCTCTCTATTCCATTTCCTTCCCTTATTAATTCTTGTCTATACCATCTATATTTTCCTCTATGTACAGATACCTTAACATATGCACATTTTATCTATTCACTCTTATACCTCTTTACCCACATACATATCAATCGTGATCATTTTTACTCTCATTACCCGTCTTCATCCCTCAGTCTATTTTTGTAATTGTTCTGCAAATTTTCGTGCTTCTTCTGGGTCCGAGAATAGTCTGTTTTGTTGTCCTGGAATAAATATTTTCAATACCGCTGGATGCTTTAGTATAAATTTATACCCTTTCTTCCATAAAATCGCCTTTGCTGTATTGAACTCTTTTCTTTAGGAGTTCAAAACTTATATCTGGATAAATGAAGATTTTTTGCCCTTTATACTCCAGTGGTTTGTTGCCCTCTCTTACTTTTTCCATTGTCTTCTCCAGTACCTTTTCTCTTGTAGTATATCTTAGGAATTTTACTACAATAGATCTTGGTTTTTGTTGTGGTTGTGGTTTAGAGGCCAATGCTCTATGTGCCCTTTCTATTTCCATTTCTTGCTGTAGTTCTGGACATCCTAGGGTCTTAGGGATCCAATCTTTTATAAACTCCCTCATATTCTTGCCTTCTTCATCTTCCTTAAGGCCCACTATCTTTATGTTATTTCTTCTGTTATAATTTTCCATTATATCTATTTTTTGAGCTAACAGTTCTTGTGTCTCTATCGCCTTTTTATTAGATTCCTCCAATTTCTTTTTTAAGTCTTCTACCTCCATTTCTGCTGCTACTGCCCGCTCTTCCATCTTGTCCATTTTCTTTCCCATTTCTGTTAAGGTCATATCTATTTTATTCATTTTCTCTTCTGTGTTGTTTATTCTTTTTCTTAAATCCTTAAATTCCTGTGTTTGCCATTCTTTAAATGACTCCATGTATCCTTTAATAAGAGAAAGTACCTCCTTTTTCTTGCCTTTCTCTTCTTCTTCTATTTCACTGTACTCTTCCTCTTCTTCTTCCTCTGGGTTGGCCATCTGTTGTTTCTTTGTTGCCCTTTCCTTCTCTTCTTTCTTGTTTCCATTGTCTTCTGTGGTCTCTTCTTGCTGCAGGTGTTCTGCAGCTGTCGTTGCCGGCTGTGGAGATCAACTCCCCAGCTGGTCCCCCCTCCCGTCGGTGTGTTTTTTTTCATGCGCATTGCGCATGCGCGAGGAGCGGTTGCGCACTTTTTCTCGGCTCAGCGAGCCATTTTTGTAGTCCATTATCTACCGACCTGAGGGAGCGGGTTTCTCTCTCCACTGCGGGCCTCTTCGAACAGGTAAGGCCTTCACCTTCTTCCTCCGTTGTCTTCTCTTCCTCTCTTCTTACCGTTGCTTTCGATTTTTCTTTTTTTGTCGCCATCTTCTTTCCACCTTTAAACTCACTTTTTTTTCACTTTTATTTCTGTGCCTTTGTGTTTTCCTTTGTTTTTCCCGACTTTTCTGGAGAGGGCTGGAGTTCACTGTCCGGCCACTACTCCATCACGTGACTCCTCCTTGGCCCAGCTTTCTTGAGGGTCCTGTGCTCCTGTACTCCTTGTAGTGTAGTCGCTGGCCTCCTTGTTTTCAGGTACTGCTGGACAGTTGGCCGTACAAGTTGTCCATGGGCAGTCTTCCGACAGGCATTCTAATAACATATCCTGCCCAGCACAGTGAGGTTGACATCACCAAGGTTGAAACTGCTGGTATTACGGCTCGAGAAAAGGCTTCAATGTTGGAGACCTTGTCTCACCAGGTGATCTTCATCAGAGAATGTAGGTAATGCTGCTGCAGTTGGTCAGGCTGATATAAGTGACTGATATGGGAACCACGCCTCACATCCATATAGCAAGGCTGACATGACAATGGCCCTTGAAGTTGATGGTCAACCTAATGTTCTGTGACCAAACCTGATCTTTCAGCTGATCAAAGGCAAAGTCGGCCTCTCTGGTTCTTGTCTCAATCTCTGCATCTAAAGAAGCTGAGGATGTTATTGTGATGCTCAGGTAGCAAAACCTGTTGGCAGCATTGAGACGAGTGTCATCAATGAGGAGAAATGGTTCTTGGTAATTTAAGCAAGGGTTGGTACAAAACTTCTGTCTTTTTCAGGCTGAAGTTAATCCTTAGCTCTTAGTAGCACTGACAAAGTGACTGGTGATCTCCTATAAGTCTTCGAGAGAGTGGGCAAACAATGCAGTCATCAGCCAACTGTAGTTCGTGCACCACAATGTCCTTGACTTTTGTTTTTGCTTTCAGTCTTGCGAGGTTGAGGAGCCCACCATCAGCCCTCATTTGTAGCAGGACCCCAAATTTCAGCTCTGATGTGACATCCTGAAGAACAGCAGCGAAGAATAGTCCAAACAGAGTAGAAACCAAAGCACAACCCTGTTTTACACCGTTGCTCATGGGAATTGGGTCTGAAAACTCATCACACATATTGATGCAGCCTTCCATACCTTCGTGGAACTGATTGATGATGCTGGTTAGATGTTGGGAGTGGGGGGGGGGGGTGGCAACTGAATTTTGGTAAGAGCTTCCACAGGTCATCTCTACCAATAGTGTCAAACACTTTGGTTAGATGAACAAATGTGACATAGAGACTTCTCTGATGCTCAACACATTTCTTTTGGAGCTGCCTCAGTGAGAAGATTATATCCACTGTACTATGGCTTGTTCGAAAACCACACAGGCTTTCTGGAAGGATGTTGTCATTGATGTTGGACACCAAAAATCTAAGGATGATCTTCGCAAGGCATTTTCCCGCAACTGTCAGAAGAGAGATGCCATGATAATTATTGCAAACTCTCTTGTCTCCCTTGTTCTTGTAGATGGTCATAATTGATGCATCTTTGAGGTCTTGTGGTAGTTCTGCAGTTCCCCACTACTTTGTGAATAGCTAGTGCAGGGATGATGTCAGTGTGTTACCACCATACTGGAAGATCTCAGCTGCAATACCATCAGGCCCTGGTACTTTGTTGGGTTTTAGCTGTTTGATAGCTTTAATGATCTCATGAAGAGTAGCGGGAGCATCAAGCATGAACAATATGGATTGAAGGTGTACTCAACCCAGTACTTCATCAGTGATGGTTTCTGGTCTATTCAACAGCTCTTAGAAGTGTTCTTGCCTTCTTTTCATGAGTTCTGACTCAACCTTGATTGCTTCATAGAAGCTACTTGAATCATTTGTTACAGTGTTCTGTATTGTGTATTGACCTATGTGTTGTGTGGTTTTGTGTTGATAAGTGACAGTTTGCGTTAGAGAGCCAAGGTAAAGGTGGACTGCTGAGAGAGTGGGAGACAGACTGAGCATCTGCAGAAAATGAAAAAAAAAAATTCTAGACTTGGACGATAAACCCCCACTGGGGGTGCTGTGGAGTGGAAGAAGGCCCAGAGCATGAGTCATGGTCTGGAGGACAGTTTAGAATGTTGGGGATTTTAAAAGGGATGAACATTCCGAAGGCAGTCAGAAGGATCCAGACCAAGCTTTTGTTCCTCTCTCTGCAAACAACACAAGACAACTTCAAATTTTGTGCTCTCACTCACTCTCTCTCTCTCAAAGATCTTTTGGCTTCAGTTTATCAAACAAACTGAATTTTATTTATGATCTTTGCTTCAGTTGAGATCAAAGTTTTTGTGAGTCTTGTGTGTTTTGTGTTTGTTTTTTGTTTAAGTTTTTCTGTGGGCTGATTGGAAATATAACTTAGACTTTAATTACATATGTAATATTTAGGCTGGGGAATTTATTAGTTTTACACTGTAATAGAAATTTGTATAGTAACCAGTGAGCATGGTTTTAAAAGGGAGGTTTTTGAATTAGAGTACCCTCCTTTCTCTTCAAGACTGCTGGAGAGCTGCAATGTCCATGATGTAGTCCTTGAGTACACAAGGAACAAGTGCAGAACATCTCTCTAGGTGATCAGAAATAGCATTGTCCAACAGAGTTCGTTTATTCCATGAGGCGACGATCAGATTCTGATTGTGATTCTTACAGCTTGTAGACTGGCCAGGTTGGTGTGAGCGGGCTTTGTTTGAGCCACCTTTTCTAGACACTTCCCTTATTGTAGGATGAGAAGTATCTCCCTAAACAGGCCTGCTCAGATGCAGAAGGTGCTGCCTCACCGGATCTCCACTCTGTAATCCATATGTGATCACTCTTCCCCTGCTGCCTGCATGCAGACTTATGACTACAGCTCCCAGCTGGTCAAGCCTACCACTTCGCTACTTTTCCGTCACTACAGAACTTGGGTGTGTTGAGGATACCCCACTCCTCAGAAAAGAACAACGTGTGCGTGAATGGATTTTAGGTGAGTAGTGTGTTGCACAGGCCCAGATCCACCCTCTTGACATTCCCTCTCGGATCCAGCAGCATGGTGAGGTCAAATATGGCTGGGGAAAGTTCTGTTGAAGTGAATGGCCAGACAAAGCTTCAATGCAGGGAATCCCCTTTCCACGCTTCATGGCACGTATTTGCTAGATGGCCGTTGACCCTATGAGAGGGTTCGTCCACTCTTTGATAGGTCTTGTTTTTCATCCTGCAGGCTGTCTAGCCACCCTCCACACCAGCAGGCAAGCCTGGTGAGGGAGCCGGTTTAGTCGCCAACCACCCGACCACGCGACAGGTAGTACTGGGTTACATGGTACCAGTAGCACTCAGACAAGTGACTTGACTCGTCTGAGTTCTTGTATGACTGAAAACAAAAGATACTGAGTCAAAGATGGAGATTAAGATCAGATTGTCTTAAAGTAAGAGACTTAGTGTGGAAGGCAGAGGCAAACCAAAGGAACTTCAGACGACCTGAATGAAATAGCGAGATCTGCTCTTTGGTGAAGTGGTATGTCAGGTTGGCAGTCAGTTAGCAGGATGGGTTGCAGACAGTAAAGGCAGGTGGGTAAATCATAAAATGTTTTAATAAGAATTTTAAGCAGTCAAAACCAGCATTGGTGAGCAAGTACAAAGATGATATGTGAGCCATATTCAGTCGTGGGTAGACCCAATCAGTGCAGTCGAGGCTGAGCTGAACCTGACAGAGTAGAATAGAATGGTTCGGAGAAAAAAAAATCGAGATAAACCCATGATTATATTTCAGCAGTAAATGCGTTTAGGAGCAAGAGGCACTCTTGGAAAATTTTATTGAATTGCAATTCAAAACAGCTAAACTGTGCCTGTCCCGTCATGGACTCTTGGACAGCCCTATTCATATAGAAATGTTGATCTAGCCAAAAAAAAAATCAGAACATATAGACTGTAGGTAATTTGAGTTTAGCTGTGAGATTTTCTGTTAACCTCTCTTGTCCTGCACTGGAAAGTTTCTATCTTACAATACATTTGTTTTTAATCTGAGTTTTTTACTTCTTACCAAGGATGAGAATATCAGAATCGGCACTTTTTCAAATATTGTGACTTTGAATTCCCCAGCTGCCTTCAGAGTGCCTGACTAGGTTAAGCCAATATTTTACTTCAACCCTCATCTCTGACTCCAAGAGCACTTTTTAACAATCCCACTGTGACATTTGCACTTCCCACAATTTTCACAGAGACATTTATTTTGGGTTGAGTAAGGTTGACAGTTAATTGAATCAAATCAAATTCCCCTATCAGAGTGTTTGTTATCCAGGGTCAGGATAGTTCTGGTGGGGAATATGTTACCTGCTGTGCCTTCAGTTCAGATAATACATGATATTTCCACACACAATGGAAATATAGCAGCATACAATTATGGTGTCTCTGGAAATTCTGAAAGATTAAGATTTAACACATTTATTCTCTTTAAATGTTGCAACTGATTATTTCTCTTCTTTTTCAATCTTTTTATTGGGTTTAACATTTGCAAAATACATTGGTACATATGGTAATAATGATAAAATAGATTAATATCAAGTTGTGGAAACCCACTTACCAGCAAGCGAACCAGCTCCCGAAATGGCAGACATGCTGTGGAAAATGTAAGAAATTGACCTGTATCCAACTCAGGTTGATATCTGGGCTGATGACATCACTTTCTGTCCATGTGTCAGAAGCAGTGATGTATATAAGTCCAGCATGCAAGCTTGGAAGTGCCAGTTTTGCTCTACACTCCACAGCGTTTACACAATGTGTACACCGATGTCCATAGTAACTCTATAGTATAGAATACTTTGCTAGAGTTAAAAATATCAAATAACAATAAACAAGGTACATATGAACCCGTGCTATTAAATGGAAAGAAAAAAAGACAAAGAAGAAAAAAGAGACATATGCTCTTAATCTAAAAATCAAACCCCACCCTATGAGAGTTAGTGGCCAAGTTAAGGAGTCCACCACTGATAGTAATAATTATGGGGTCATGAGAAAAAAAACCAGATTATTTCTCAAAATTGTATGGAATGAAAATTGAAAAGCACTATACTTAAATAGGATAAAGATATAAAATATTGGTATAAATTTGCCATTAATTAAGCAGGTTGCTTTGGCTACCGCCTGACAACTTGCTACAAAAATTGTGAATCATTGTTTCATGGGAATATATGTTAGCGTCATAAATAGGAATGGATCTCAGAAACTTTTTCTCTAACCTCCACTCATTATTGTTTTTCCTTTCTGTTTATCTGCAATCTGCAGTACAGTTCCATTGCATCAACATCTCAGTTCTTAAGCAGGCATCGGCAACCATTCTCAGTCCTCTCCTTGGATTACCAATCAGATACTAGAAGCTGGCTGGTAGAGGTTAGTGACAGACTAGCTATTGGTTAATACTATGAAACATGAATGTCATGCTGTGATTGTAGATAAAAATACACAGATGCTGGAGGAATTCAGCAGGTCACGCAGTGTCCATCGGAGGTAAAGATATATAACCAGTATTTTGGGCCTGAATTCTTCCTTACCTTATTTTGCTAGTGCAGCGTGTTAAATTTTACTATGAGACATGGATAAGACATAAAACCATTGAACACTGCAATGCAGAAAACAGGCCATTCGGCCCTTCTAGTCTGTGCCAAAAATCATTCCACTAGTCCCACTGAACCTGCCCCCATTCCATAATCCTCCAGATCTCTCCCATCCATGTATCTATCCAATTTATTTTTAAAACTTAAGAGTGAGCCCGCTTTTACCACATCAGATGGTAGCTCGTTCCACAGTCCCACCACTCTCTGAATGAAGTTCCCCCTAAACCTTTCCCCTTTCACCCTAAAGCCATGTCCTCTTGTATTTATCTTTCCTAATCTGTGGAAAGAGCCTACTCACATTTACTCTGTCTATACCTCTCATAATTTTATAGACCTCTATTAAATATCCCCTCATTCTTCTATGCTCTAAGGAATAAAGTCCTAACCTGTTTAATCCTTCCCTGTAACTCAATTACTGAAGATCTGACAACATCCTAGTAAATCTTCTCTGTACTCTTTCAATCTTACTGATACCCTTCCTGTAGTTTGGCCACACAATACTCCAAATTTGGCCTCACCAATGTTTTTTACAACCTCACCATAACATCCCAATTCCTGTACTTAATACTTTGATTTATGAAGTCCAAGATGCCAAAATCTTTCTTCACAACCCTGTCTACTTGTGATGCCACTTTCAGGGAATTATGTATCTGTATTCCCAGATCTTGTTCTTCTGCACTCCTCAGTCCCCTACCATTTACTGTGCATGTCTTATCTTCGTTTGTCCTTCCAAAATGCAACACCTCACATTTGTCTGCATTAAATTCCATCTGCCATTTTCTGGCCCATTTTTCCAGTTGGTTCAGATCCCTCTGCAAGCTTTGAAAGCCTTCCTCGCTGTCCACAACACCTCCAATCTTAATGTCATCAGCAAACTTGCTGATCCAATTGACCACTTTATCATACAGATCATTAATATAGATGACAAACAACAATGGTCCCAGCACCGATCCCTGAGGCATACCATTAATCACAGGGCTCCAGTCTGAGAAGCAATCATTCACTACCACTCTCTGTCTTTTCCCATTCAGCCAATTTCAAATCCAGTTTACAACCTCTCTATGGATACCTAGTGATTGAACCTTCTGAACTAACGTGCCAAGTTGTCAAAGGTCTTGCTCATCCATGCAGACAACATCCACAGCCTTTCATTCACATGGTGCCTGATTGTTACAGTGAAAGTTGATGGAATCCAGGCGATATTCCAAAACATTGTGTGGTATTTTTGGATGGTGCTATGATTGAATTAACCAAACCTTCTTCCTCCAATCATTTTTTTGATATTTTTATTTCAATTGTTTTGGTTTTTGGACCTGTACTGGTTTTCCTGTTGCCAACAAATATTTGAGTGAGTGGCCTTGTGCTCGGATTTTGGTGTGGCTGCTCATTGCAGTCATAAAACAGCCGATTGCTTGGATGGAGTAATGATACCAGACATTCCTTATAACCAATCTGTGGTTTCTAGTCTGCATCCTATTGAGTTGTTGGTGCAATCTAGTCTAAGATTATAAGAATCATGGTGCTGGGATAAACTATGAAAAAAACAGGGATCAACACTTTAAACCCTGAGACAAATCTAATTCAGAAATTAAAGCAGCAGTGATCTATAGTGGGGTGGCATGTTTAGCATAGCAGTTATTGCAACACTATTTTTGTGTTAGAATCAGTCGCTGTCTCTGAGGAGTTGTACATTCTCCCTGTGTCTGTGTGGGTTTCTTCCAGGTGCTCCAGTTTCTTCCAACCCTCCAAAAATGTATGGGAGTTGTAAGGTTAATTGGTGTATGGGCGGGGGCACGGGCTCGTGGGCCAGAAGGGCCTTTTACTGTGCAACATGTCTAAAATCAAGCTCTATCATGTTAAAAAGTAGCCACTGATTGTAGATCTTACATTGGATGTATCATTGTATCACATTTTAGAAGATTATCAGAAAGAAATGAAAGGTTTTACACTGCCCATTGATTTAACTTTAATTGCTTCATATAACGTACACTTTTTAACTTGCTAACTTGTACAGCTATACTCTTCACGAAAGCTGTTCTTTGTTAATCACCAGGGATCTGCTTGATGACTACTCTCAGGAATGCAAGTCCTAGACGGCCAATAAGATTCCAATCATGTTCTAAAATAAACACAAAACATTTAACTTTATTTGTTATCCCACATCAATGCATTTGTTTTTGTCCGCAGTAATGTCTCATTGGTCAGTTGCCAACTGGAGGCCAGACACTACCCCAGAGAGAGAACAAAAATAACAATTACTCCATTGAACTGTTTTAGTTCAAATTGTTTCTTTACTGAATAAATACTGCAATTATATTGCCTCCTCATAGAGGAAGAATTAGAAAAACTCAAACGTGCATGAATCAGCAGTCTGTTTTGGGGTTACATGTGCAAGGAGATGGGCCACAAATGCCTTGGAGGCCTGGGATTGTATATACTGTAGACCTTGGGCACGTGCACTCCCAGCTTGCGAGCTTATGCAACAAGAACTCATGTTGTGAAATTACAAATGTACTCCCATCATTTTCTGATCAACATAATGTTCCAATATTGTATTCTGCTCTAGAAGAAGTATTGAAGATAATTCTCCATTCTTCAGCCACTGCTGTCAAAACCCTTTATGTTACATGTTTATAATTTCTCCGATCTGGTGGTAGAATTGCTTTTGAGATCTTATCCTGTTCCATTTCATTTATAGCTTCTTCAAATTTCTTGCTGCTTGCTGTCATTCCCCCAACCCCAGTCTTCAACCACTGCCCTACATGACATTCCACATTCTCACTGAAGTGTCCCTCCTTTCCACTCTTTGCTTCTGGACTAAATGACTCTTTACTGTGTCTTATTCCTAGCTCTTATTGTCTCTCTCACATTAGCCCTGCTTTCCTGCATTCTTACAAATTCCAAATCCACAAAAGCTTGTGCCTCTGTCCTCCTCTTACCCCCTTTATTCAGTCCAACTTCCTTCTGTGTCAACTTCCAGAGAAAGCGCTCCTTCAGATCATTTTATGATTGCGCACTCTGACCCCTGTTATCTAATCTGCGGTTATCCAATGACCGAAATATCCCTGCAGCTGTCAATGCATTTAACCATTCCTCAACTCAATATTTTCTGCCCTCAACCCTTGAAAAATTTGGTTTCCTTCAGTTATTCCATCTGGCTGAGCCCAAATTCATCTCTGTCTCTTCCCTCCATCCATTCTCCCAATAATGAGACATAAATTTCAACTGCTGGATCTAATTTAATCCGTCAAAAATTTTTATTTGAACATCTCCCACCCTTTTCTGAGTAATTAGGTAAGCCATAGTTCAACATTTTATCTAAAACGTTGCACCTCATATAGAAGGCCACTTCATAATACAGTAAATCCCCTGGTGTCTAGCACCCATAGGGTTTGGTAGATGCTGGATAAATGAAATTGCCAGTTCCTTGAGATTGAATGTTGCATGGATTGGCAAACTGACTACTAGGGGGTGCCCATTTTAAATGTTCATATTTTATTTTCTGTAATCTTTTTGCCATTTGCTTGAGGCTGCCGGTTGCATGAATTCTGGATAACGGAGATTTGACTGTATTGCATTCAAAGTCCACGATGAACCTTGACTCCACGATCTTTATTGCACAGAGATAAAGCTGCTACCGTTGGGCATTATGAGAGACTCATATGTACTCAGCCTTTTTAACTCAATCCATCTTTGCGAACATCTATCACATCAAACACTTTTTCCAAATACCTAGTCTTCATCTGGGAATAGTGCTTGCAATCACAAGGTAATAGCAGTTAAATGGTCACCACAATTCAAATTATTCACCAAACAAGAGAGACTACTGTGTAATGACCAAAGCCATTTTAACCCAAATGGAACAACTACAAGAACAACCCAGCAGAGACTAAAGAACATCATGGAGTTTTGAGGCAAAAAATCCTGACATGGCCATTCTTTTCCTCTGTTTAGCTTTTTTATGTTATACATTTTTTGAATATTCACAAATTACTGAGTGAAACATTGATGCACTGTATTCAACCTTCTCATGCAAGTAAACTCATTGTCTTTCAAAACTGAGGTCAAGCTCTCATTTTTCTCCACTCACAAGTAAATTCTTTTTCCATGATCAGCTATCATCCTCCATGACTAATAACATCTTCTGACATTAAAAGAATGGGTGTACCTATGAGTGATAGATCAAAGAAAGCCTGTGTGGCAGACCACAGTACTGCGGGCATGTCCTCACTGGGCTGGGCAGGCTGGCCTACCTTCTGTACCTGTAGCCCCTCCCCATAAGATCCCCTACTAAAGGCTGAGAACCCTAGTCTCCTCCCTCATACCTGCCTTGGACGTGAGCCAGCAGCATGTAGAGGCATGTCTGGGTCTTCTGATCAATAAAGCCTTTGACTACTTGCTTCGTGTCTGCAAGTGGTCATTGATCATGCTACAGCCTGATGACTGAGTTTAACAAGGATGATTCTGGAAATGGTTATCATATGAGGAGCGTTTGACAGCTCTTGGCCTGTACTCGTTGGAATTCAGGAGAATGAGGGGGGGATGTCATTGAGACATTTCCAATATTGAAAAGCATGGACAGAGTCAATGTAGAAAGGTTGTTTCCCACAGTGGGAGAGTCTAGGACAAGAGGGAACAACTTCAGGATCGAAGGGCATCCACTTAGGACAGAGATACGGAGAAATTTCTTCAGCCAGAGGATGGTAAACCTATGGAATTTGTTGCCGCAGGCAGTTGTGGAGGCCAGGTCATTGGGTGTATTTAAGGCAGAGGTTGATAGATTCTTGATTCACATCAAAGGTTCTGAGGAAAAGGCTGGGCAGTGGGGCTGAGTGGGAAAATGATTCAACTCATGATTAAATGGTGGGGTAGACTTGACGGATTGAATGACCTATTTCTGCTCCTATGTCTTAGGGACTTACTTCACGTTATACTAGATAAAGATCAGAAGAAGATTGGCTATGTCTCTCTGAAAGGTAGCTTCTATGACAAGGTAGCGGTTAATACTAGTGTCAGTCAATGGCAGATGAGACAGGTAAATAAGATTCAATTAAATAACATTAGACCTTGGGTAAAGATCTGACCTCTTTCATCCCACCCCACCTGCATGGATTGTGGCCATGGAACATGGATAGCTTCCATTTCATACAAGGAGTGAAACACAAGTCTGCAGATGCTGTGATTGTAGTAAAACACATAAATTCCAGAGGAACTCAGAAAGTCTCACAGCGTCCGTAGGATCTCTAACCAATTTTTCAGGCCTGAGCCCTTCTTCAAGCTATGAAACCTTGAAGAAAGGCTCAGGCCCAAAACATTGATTATATATCTTTATCTCCTATAGGTGCTGCGTTCCTCCAGTATTTTTGTGTTACCATTGCATAGTAAATGGTAGAGGCCTGAAGAATATTGTAGAAGTGAGAGACCTAGGAATACAGGTGCATAGTTTCCTGAATGTGGTGGCACAGATACCCAAAATGTTGAAGGTGTTTGGCGCACTCACTCTCATCAGTTAGGGCTATGAGTTGAGGAAATGGGAGGACATGTTACAGCTGTACAAAGCATCCAAGTGCAGTTGGCTATTGATTGCCCTGATGTATGTATCTGGGTGTACTTTTTCTGAAAAAGTTACTGCAAGCTTCTATTAAAAACACAGAAATGTTAGAGGAACTCAGCAGGTCTTGAGCATTCATAGTAGGCAAAAATATATAACCAGCATTTTAGCCCCGTTTTAGGCCTGAGTCCTTCATCAAGACATGAGCAAAAAGTAGGCAAGTGTCCGAATAAAAAGGTTCAGGGAGGAAGGGAGAAAGGGCAGGAGGAGGAGCACATGGCAACAGGACATGGATAGGAGGACAGGAGAGGAAAGGTGAGAATTGACTGGGGCAGGGGGTGGCTCTGTAAATACAGAGCTGGAACAAAAAGAGAGAGATTTTTTTTAAAATTAGACATACAGCACTGTAACAGGCCAATTCGGCCCTACGAGTCCGTGCTGCCCAATTTACACTCCATTAACCTACACCTCCAATTTGTTTTTGAAGAGTGGGAGGAAACCAGAGCCTCCAGAGAAAACCCATGGAGAGCATACAAAGTCCTTACAGACAGTGTAGGATTCAAACACAGGTCTGGTCCTAAACGCTGGTGCTATAAATGTTTTGCACTAACCGCTATACCAACCATGCCACAGAGAGAAAGAGAGAGAGAGAGAGGAAGAGAGAGAGAAAAGAAGACAGGAATAGGGAAGAAGAGAGACATGGGGGCAAGGAGCTCATGAAAACTGGAGTTGATGTTAATTCCATCAGGTTGGATGGTCCACAGATGGAAAATATGAAGTGTTGCTTCTCCAATTTGCAAGTGGTCTCAAGGCCTTAGTCTGGCAGTGCATGTTGGCATGAGAATGGTGTGGGGAATTGAAATGGTTGGCCACTGGGAGTCCCTGCTATTGCAGCAGATGGAGCAAAGTGCTTTGTGAGTGCATTTTGTATGCAAGTTCTGTATGTGTTTATGTGTTTTGTGTTTGTGCAGGTGGAGACATAGATCAAGGGGTAGAAGAGATGGTAGATTTTAGTTAAGTATTTTGCATATCTGCATGCATTGTGTTAATAAGATCCCAGAGCATCCAACCGTGGAGATCCTGGACAATGTGATCCTAAAAAAGGAGTAATTCGCAGAAAGGATGTAATCTCGCAGAACTAAGGTAATTGTCACAAGAGTTGCAGATGATAAGGTCAATGTTTTTGAGTATTGCAAACCCAGGAACTGTCATCATCATTCATTATCTGAGCAAATAATCAAATCTCAAAGGCTTCAATTGATTCTTTCGGAAAATCATACTTTATTATTATTCTCCTTATGTCAGTGAATGCAAAATCATTTGGCAGAGTTAGTGATCTGATATTGATACACAATACACATCTTTTGATCATTATTGAATTTTTCAAAGATATTCTGCAACTGGGTCCTGGGTCCACTATTGTTTGCTATATATATTAACGATCTGGAAGAAGGGGTGGTGAATTGGATAAGTAAGTTTGCAGATGATATGAAGATTGGTGGTATTGTGGACAATGAGAAAGATTACCGTAGCTTAAAAAGAAATATAGGAAAGCTAGAGGAGTGGGCTGAGAAATGGCTGATGGAATTTAATACGGATAAGTGTGAAGTGTTGTATTTTGGAAAGGCAAATCTAAATAGGTCATATACATTGAATGGTAGACAATTGAGGAGTGCAGAGCAACAAAGGGATTTAGGAGTTATGGTAAACAGTACCCTCAAAGTTGATACTCAGGTAGATAGAGTGGTGAAGAAGGCATTTGGAATGTTGGCCTTCATAAATCAGAGTATTAAATTCAAGAGTTGGGATGTTTTGATGAAATTGTACAAAACATTGGTGAGGCCAAATTTGGAATACTGTGTGCAGTTTTGGTCACCAAATTATAGGAAGAATATAAACAAAATAGAGAGAGTGCAGAGAAGGTTCACGAGAATGTTGACAGGATGTCAGGGTTTGAGTTACAGAGAAAAGTTGAGCAGTCTGGGGCTTTTTTCTCTGGAGCGTAGAGGGGGGATTTGATGGAGGTGTTAAAGATTTTAAAAGGGACAGAGAGAGTCAACGTGGATAGGCTTTTTCAATTAAGAGTGGGGAATATTCAAACCAGAGGCCATGGTTTGAGATTGAAAGGGGAAAATTATAAAGGGAACATGAGCGGAAATTTCTTCATGCAAAGGGTGGTTGGGATGTGGAATAAGCTTCCGGTGGAGGTGGTTGAAGCAGGAACGTTATTTACATTTAAGGAAAGACTGGATAATTACATGGAGGGGAGAGGATTGGAGGGGTATGGACCAGGTGCTGGTCAATGGGACTAGGAGGGTGGGGATTTGTATCAGGACGGACAAGTAGGGCCAAACTGGCCTGTTCTGTGCTGTATATGGTTATGTACAACCTCAACAAGTTTCAAGTCTGAAATTTCCAGTGGAAATTCGACTTGTGATCAGAATTTCAATTACATGTTATAATATGCTGCTTTTTTCAATGTTATGGTAGAGATTTAAATATTTGTTCACAAAGAAGCGCGCGCACTCCCGCACGGGCGCGCGCACTCCCGCACGGGCGCGCGCACTCCCGCACGGGCGCGCGCACTCCCGCACGGGCGCGCGCACTCCCGCACGGGCGCGCATGCACTCCTGCACGGGCGCGCATGCACTCCAACGCACACACACTCAAACACACAAATACATGTACCTCATACACACAAATACATGCACGCACTCAAGCACCCACACGCACTCATGCACCCACACGCACTCAAGCACCCACACGCACTCAAGCACCCACACGCACTCAAGCACCCACTCAAGCACCCACTCAAACACACAAATACACACACACTCAAATACACACATGGACTCCAACACACAAATACACGCACCGCATCCTCAGAAACGCACTGATGGACATACACATGCACACACACTCACGCAGTCAAACACACAAATACACACACCGCATCCACACAAACGCACAGATAGACATACACATGCACATAAATACACACACACACACACACACACTCAAACACACGCACCACATCCACACAAATGCACACACCACGCACGCACACACACACACACACAACCCCACCAATCCACCAACCAGTGGTTAGAGCACTGGTCTTGAAAACCAGGGGCCCTCAAGACTCTCTGTTATGTATGACCTTGCAAACTCAGCCTTGGATGAGGTGAAGTGTAAGGACTAGTTACAACTAAAGTCCAAGGCCTTGTTTCCCTGCATCCACACCTTTAGTTAGGCCTATGCTGTATTACAATGAGGAAGATGGTATAAAAGGGAAAGTATTAGCAGAGATGTAACATCAGCAGACAAGCAGAGAGCAAGGAGTAATTTTCAGACTGGAGGGAGGAAGGATCCCTTCTATTTTTGCTTTCTATTAATGAGCTGAATTTGGACACAGGGAATTAATTCACAGTTTCAGAAGACAAAAATGTGAATGGTGCAGTAACAATTTTTAGGTGGTACACTGGCCAAATTGAGTACAGGAGCAGAGGTGACATGTCACAAGATGTCAGTGAGATCACACTTGGAGTATAGTGTGCAGTTCTGGTTGCCCAGCTGTCAGAAAGTTATCATTAACCTGGAAACAGTGCAGAAAAGATTCACGAGAATGTTATCAGGACTGGTACACTAGAATTTATAAAGACAGACTAGGTAGGGTGGACCTTTCTCCCTGGAATTTAGGAGGTGAAGGGGACCTCATAGAGATTTATATTGGGGGGCATTGATAAGGTAACTAGTCAGTCTTTAATCCAAGGTAGGGGAATCTAAAACTAGAGGGCATATATTTAAGGTGGGAGGGGAAAGAATGAAAAGGAACTTGAGGGGCCCCTGACATTAAACAGAAAGTGATGTGTATATAGAACAAGCTGTTAAAGGAAGTGGTTGATGTGGATACAACTGTAATATTCAATTTCATGATGAATCTTAGCCTCCCAGACTAGAGTCCTGAAGAAGGGTCCCCACCCAAAACCAACTCTATCTCTCCCCTCCACAGATCTATCTCTCCCCTCCACAGATGCTATCACACCCACTGAGTTCCTCCAGCAACTCATTTTATTTCATTCCTCGTGTTTCTCTTTGGAGCTTATACATCAGTTTTCTTGCACGTTGTGTTGTGTTACTGAACCTGCTCTGCAATGGCTGCCATGGAAACAAATATTTGCGTGTTTCATTGTCATAAATTATTTAATTAGCAAGACAATGGCCATAAACATACCATTTCAGCTACAATGACCTATTTCCAGCTGAATAAAAAATATACATACTAGTAAAATGCAGTTTGCATTTATTAAACGTTGTGTTTTCTTTAGAGGTATGGATGAGTGGCAAAGATACCCAGGATGGTAGAGCAAAAACCAACCGCAAGCAATTTTCTGTAGTAATACTGAAATCACTTCAGCCTGTCAATACAACCACTCCCACTCTTCTGTTTTGTACTTGGCTTGTTTGGTCAAAAACAAAGATAAACAGAATCTGACCCTCTCATTTTGTTTAAATACACCACATTTTCCCTCTAGCTGTTAGGACTGAACCCAATAAAAAATACTATATACTTTACATGTTTTAAGAGGCTACATTTAATATCTGCAGGAAAGTGTTTCCACTCCTTTTATCTGCCACTATTTTATTTTAATTTTTTAAAATTTAGACATACAGCACAGCAACAGGCCCTTTCAGCTCCTGAGCCCGTGGCGCCCAATTACACCCAGTTAACCTAAAGCCCTGATAAGCATTGAAAGATGGGAGGGATCCGGAGCACCCAGAGGAACTCCTCGCAGATACGAGGAAAATGTACAAACTCCTTACAGACAACATGGGATTCGAACCTGGGTCGCTAGTGCTGTAACAGCATCACGCTAACTGCTATGTTAACCGCGTCATGCTTTATGTTAAAATATTTCTCCTCACGACAACTGGAGGTAAAGCTATGGTCATTGCCCCTCCTTACTTTCTCTGAGGGCATTAAGGTAGTGTGATTTTTGGAAGAAGATGGTTCAATCTGACAGAGATGGCAAGTTCTCATCCTTAAGGACAGCAGTGAACTAATTTGTTTATTTCAATGACTACCAGACAATTTTCATCTTCTTTATCTTTCTGGCTGAATTCAACTTAACAACTTACCATGGTGGGGTTTGAACACATCTGTGGTGTGCTACAAATAAATCGGGTATTGTATCTGATTGGTGAGATGGTTCCATCCAGGCCACTTGTCCTGTCTGCGTGTACCTAAAATGTTAAATTAGTCCTTACAAACCATAGACTCATACCTTCCAGTATAATTATAATGAGGCTCTTTGGCAGTAAACCTGATTCAGACTGAAATGTCATCATATTGGGTGAAGTGATGTAACTGTCAATTGAGACTCTCAGTGGCTAACAACAAGAAAGAGGTTACATTTTCCTCACTGAATGATTTAATTTTATCTACTGCCATTCATCAGTGATTCCCTATGGGGGAGGGGGCAGGAAATAGAGGTCTTGGGTTTCTTTATTAAAGGTAGTTCTTTAGATTATATTTATACAATGTAAAAAGGTGGAGGCTATCCTAGAATTGCTTTGATAGCTGCAATTTAAAAAAAAATTTCTTTCTATTTATTCATCTAGTTATCTATCTATTTATTTATTTATTTGTTCATTCTATTTATTTTTTTTTAATTTACAGACTTCTTTCTTTGGCTTGGCTTCGCGGACGAAGATTTATGGAGGGGGTAAAAAGTCCACATCAGCTGCAGGCTCGTTTGTGGCTGACAAGTCCGATGCGGGACAGGCAGACACGGTTGCAGCGGTTGCAGGGGAAAATTGGTTGGTTGGGGTTGGGTGTTGGGTTTTTCCTCCTTTGCCTTTTGTCAGTGAGGTGGGCTCTGCGGTCTTCTTCAAAGGAGGTTGCTGCCCGCCAAACTGTGAGGCGCCAAGATGCACGGTTTGAGGCGTTATCAGCCCACTGGCGGTGGTCAATGTGGCAGGCACCAAGAGATTTCTTTAGGCAGTCCTTGTACCTTTTCTTTGGTGCACCTCTGTCACGGTGGCCAGTGGAGACTTACAGACTTACTGGCCTCAGAAATTGTCAAAGTATTCTATATCACTAACGTTCAGACACACATCATAAAATAGATATACAAGATTATGAGAGGCTTGGATGGGTGGATGGCCAGTACCTTTTTGCCCATGAGAAGAAGCTGTTTCTCAGCATGATAGCGCTGGATCTGATACTCCTGTATCTCTTCCCCAATGGAAGCAGTTGAAAGGTGCTGTGTGCAGGGTTGAACAATTATGCAACTGAACAATCAACAATTATGCCCGGTCTCTTCAGACAATGATCCCGGTAGATCACAGCAATAGGAAGGAGGGAAACTCCCATGATCCTCTCTGCCCCTCTTATGGTCCTGTAGATTGACCTCTGATCCATTTCTCTGCAGCAACTGTACCACACCTTGATGCAGCCGGCCAGGATGCTCTCCATAGAGCTCCTGTAAAAGAATGATATGATGGTGGCCAGAAGTCTTGCTCACTTCAGTCTTCTCAGGAAGTGCAGTCGCTGTTGCGCCTTCCTGACAAGTGAGGAGACGTTGTGTGTCCATGATAGGTCAATAGTTAAGTGAACAACAAGGAACTTGGAGCTCTCCATTCTCTCCTTTACAGAGTTATTGATGTGTAGTGGAGGGTGGTTATTCCTGGTCCTCCTGAAATGCATGATCATCTCCTTCATCTTGTCCACATTGAGACTCAGGTTGTTACTCTCACACTACATCACAAGATTTTCCACCTCTTCCCCAAAGAGCATCTTTGTTGGTGATGAGGCCGACTACTGTTGTGTCATCTGTAAACTTGACACTGTTGGAACTGGATCTGGTGATGCAGTCGTGGGTCAGTAGTGTGAGCAGGAGTGGGATGAACACACAGCCCTGAGGTGGGCTAGTACTCAGCATGATGGTGCTCAACATTCTGCTTCCTACCCGGACAGACTGTGGCTTTTCATTAGGAAGTCCAGAATCCAGATACAGATAAAAATAGAGGAATATGGCTGTGAGGTAGAGAAAAAAAATTAGATTGATCCATGGTTGGCACAACATCGTGGGTGAAGGATCTGTAATGTTCTATGTTCTAAAGGTTTAAGAAGTACTGATTAACCATTAACAGATGGAAATAACATTTAGTTAAAAAATCCACAAATAAAAAATATTTAAACATTCAATATAGATAAAATATTTGTTAACAACAAAAAGCAATTTTGAAATTGTTGGTTAATTTAAAAAATGCAAATTACTTGGAAGTTATCTCCCTCTGAGCCATTCCTCTCCATTAGAGAATTGCTGAATGTGCACAAGGTATAATCAGGTGCAAGTTCAGGATCCAAAGTTCCCAGTATGGGAATAGCAGGAGTTTGGAGCCTCTAGGCTTTCATGACTTTTGCGTTTGAGAGGCCCAAGAAGCATAAATTGTAAATAGAATTTGTGTACTAGAGTTCTTGAATCCAAATCCAGTGCTTTTTAACAGCCTACTTATCCATGCCAGCGTCCCCAAAATCAAAGGGTTCAACAATTGGATCGGCGTGTCACGCTGTCCACTGCCTTGACACCAGACTCTGGAAGAAGGCAATTTATCAACCATGACGTGCAATTTTCAGGAGATTTTGGACATCTCCAAAGTCCCTTTGAAAATCCTCATGGTTTCATACCCTTTAGCCCAACTCATCTAAGTCTGCATTCTGGGCTGCACTCATTTGCTTGTCTTTGGTCCGTATCCTAAGCCCTTCCTATCCCTACATCTGGCCAAATGTCTTTGAATGCTGCAATTTTACCATCCTACAGCTTCCACAGGCACCTCTTTCCAGATATGCACTATCATTTGAGGTGGAAAAAGTTGCGCGTCAGGTCCCTCAAATCTTGCTCCTCTCACTTAAACCTCTAGTCTGAAATAATCCATCCTAGGAATAACATTATGAGCACTCACATAATCTATGCCCCTCATGATTTTATGTACTGTAATAATAAGGTTACCCTTCAGCCTCCTGTGCTCCAGGGAGCAACGACCCAGCCTCTCCCTATGATTCAAACCCTTCCGTCCTGGCAACATCCTGGCCCCAAGCATTTCTGATGGGAGCACATAGAAGCAAATAGCAATAAAATGCCTGGGGATATTGGTTAACTCAGAATATTGACGCCCTTTTATCCTTAAGTTCAATATCTACATTTATGATAAGTTGTTGGGAATAAGAGAGGCTCCCTCAGATGAAATTTTAAAAAGCCTGGAACAGGACCTACAGCTTTTAATTCTTGAAGAAGCTTGGAATATAATTTTCAAATTGGTTAATACCTCTTCTTTATGTGCCCACCATTCTCTCTTACAATTTAAAGTAGTCCATAGGGCTCACATGTCCAAAGTCAAACTATATTTTGTTTTCATGCAGATGTATCTCCTCATTGTGATAAATGCAACAATGGAGATGCCTCATTAATTCATATGTTCTGGACATGTCAGCATCTTGAGAAATATTGGAACGAAGAATTTCAAACTTTCTTTGCACTTTTTAAAGTTAATTTAAAATCTAATCCCTTAACTGGTTTATTTGGTATTGTTGGAGAGAGTGACATAACTTTAATGATATGTGAGCTCTATGTTTTAGCTTCTATTTTTCTTATGGCTGGACAGGTGGAGTTGCTCCGATGGATGGATGTTACCCTGCTCAATGACTACATGACATCATGTCATGTTTAAATTTAGAGAAGATTAGATGCTCAATTTCTGATTTGAATTCAAATTTTCAAAGACTGTGGGGGCTCTTTTTGAATTACTTTTATAATCTTTGATTTGTTATGAAGGTGGAAATGTTGATTAATGAGGTGATTTATCACCCTGTTAAGAATTATGTCTTCCTTTTTTGGGGTCAAACAGCTTCTTTCTTGGTAGTGGGTTTAGATTTTCCTTTTTTTATAATAGAAAAATAAAATATCCATACAATAAATCTGTTCGATTAAAATGTGGGGTACCTTAGATGTAATGATATGATTAATGCATAAAGTTCACTATTGGCACTATTACCCACAAGTAAATGTGCATGAAATCTATTGACTTTAAATGGAATAAACATATACTGATTAGGATCAAGAAAATATAATCAACTGCATTAAGTAGTTTTGAAAAGAATTGTGGTTATAATGTTTCCCCCCACCACCCCCACTCCCCTCCCCTCACACACACTCCCACAGAAGCCCAAGATGAGATATAAAAATTTTAGAATAAAAGAATTTCAATAGAAAGAAGAAAAAAGAAACTTTGATGCACAATGCCAGCCATTCTCAGCCTTTTTTTGGCTATGCCCCCCACCCTCCCCAGGTCCCTGCTCAAATTTGCTGGCCTCCTTTCCTGTGAAGCAGTCTAGTTTTGGTTTCTTCTATACTTCTCCATTACCAACTACATTAAAAACATGAAAAATCCAAACTTAAATAAGGCATGATATCATGTAACCACTGAATGTGAGTGAATGAAACATTATCTTTCCATTTCATCAAAATTGCTCATCTAGCTACCAATGAAGCAAAAGCTAAGATTCTCTTCTGGGTTGAGGACAGAGATCTTTCCTCTTCAAGAGAAAAAAACAAGAAAAGCAATCAAAGGGCATGCTTTTAATTTAGTCTTAAGAAATAGTAATAAAGTTTGGAAAATATCTTTCCAAAAATGTTCTAAGTTCGGACACTCCCTAAACATATGAATCAATGCAGCTTCAAAATTAGATCTAATATTAAAGATGCAAAGTCTGAATTTGAGATGTGGGGCCCATTCATGGATTATTATCATAATCTGAAGATTGAAGTGGTGTGGATGCACTGGGGATTCTCTGGGGGCTGTTATTCGATTCTTATTGACAATATATAATTAACCTTGTTTAGAAGGAGGGGGTAAATTAGTAGGGTAATTTTTTTTCTTCTTTTTATTAAGACGAATGAGTAACTATAGATTACGGATCATATCAAAAAACAACACAATCACATCGGAGAAGGGAATAAGGGAATTTCACATCTATTATTTGTGTAATTTTTGTATTCAATATTATTTTTGGACATAGTATGAGTTATGATTTAATTGTTTAATAAGTATAATTATAGAATTTGATGTCCTGAATGAAATAAGATATAATAATTATAATTATGCTTCTAATTTACAATTGATATGTGATTTGCATATGATATGATTTATGTTATCATTAGTAGACCTTGTGTAAAGGGTTTTTGTTAAACTGAATGAAAGTATTTTAAAAGAAAAACATGAAAAATATTTATATTATGTGAGGTGAAAAGAAATCAAGGCTTTTACTTAAATGTGCTGTGCACCCCCCCTCCCACCTTGGGCATGAGGGTGGGGGGGGGGGGTGCCATTGGCCCCCTGTTGAAAATGGCTACTTCAGGTTACTAAAAAGAAACAAAGTAAAGCTCGTAACATTGAAATCCATTCAAGGTCAAATTCATAGGAAAAATGGCATAATTATAAGCAGGGCTTGACAACTTCCTGAGCACCATTTTTACAAGCATAAAACTTCTAAAAATGTGCAAAATACAACTGAAGTGAGATTTTTCAACTTCCAAAAAAATGAGACAATTATGGCTGACGAGGAATGTTAAAGTAAAAGAGAGGGTATATAAGGAAGCAAATATTAGTGGGAAGATAAAGGACTGGGAAACTTAAAGACTTGGAGAAGACAACCAAGAAGATGATTAGGAAGAAAAAGATGAATTATGAAAGGAGGTTAGCAAATAATATCAAAGAGGATACTAAAAGCTTTTTTAAAATATATAAGAGTGACCAAAGTAGACATAGGACCAATAAAAAACAATGCTGGAGAAATTATAATGGGAGACAAGGAAATGTCAGAGGAGCTGAATAAATACTGTAGAAGACATTAGTAGCAAACTGGAATCTTATGGCTCTCTCAAAAGAGTGCAGTCAAGGTCATGAGAAACAAGGTACTTGGGAAGCTAAATGGTCTCAGGATAGATAAGTATCCCAGACTTGATGGAATGCACCCTCAGGTTCTGAGGGAGGTAGCCATAGAGATATGGAGGCATTGGTAAAGATATTCCAGGAATCAATGGATTCTGGCATGGTTCCTGTGGACTGGAGGATTGTGAATGTCACTCCGCTGTTTAAGAAGGGAGCGAGGCAGGAGAAAGGAAATTATAGATCTATTAGCCTGACATCCGTGGTTGGGAAACTGCTGGAGTTGATTGCTATGGAATACCTAGAGGTGCATGAAAAGATAAGCCCAAGTCACCATGATTTCCTTAAAGGAAAACCATGCCTGACAAACCTATTGCAATTTTTTTGTAGAGATCACAAGTAGGATAAACAGGGAGAAGAAGTGGATGTTGTGTATTTGGACTTTCAAAAGGCCTTTGACAACATGCCACACATAAGGTTGCTAAACAAGATGAAAGCCCATGGAATGATAGGAAGGATACTAGCATGAGTACAGCATTGGCTGATTGGCAGGAAACAGAGTGTAGGGAAACCTGTTCTGATTGGCTACTGGTGTTCCACAGGGGTCGGTGATGGGGTGGCTTCTTTTTATGTTCTATATAAATGATTGGGATTATAGAACAGATAGCTGTGTGGCTACATTTGCAGATGATACCAAAATAGGAGGTAGGGCAGGTGGTGCTGCAAAGAGACTTGGATAAATGAGGAGGTAGGGCAAAGAGGTTGTAGATTAAATACAATATTGGAAAGTGGACGGTCATGCACTTTGGTAGAAGAAAGAGACGGGCAGGTAATATTTAGATGGGGATAAAATTCAAAACCAAAGTGCAAAGGGACTTGGGGGTCCTTGAGCAGGATACCCTAAAGGTTGAGTTGCTGATGAAGAAGGCGAATGTGATGTTGGCATTCATTTCGAGAGGAATAGCATTCAAGAACAGGGATACAATGTTGAGATTCTATAGCGGGCTGGCAAGACCTCACTTGGAGTAATGTGTACAGTTTTGGGCGCCTTATTTGAGAAAAAATGTGCTGGCGTTGGAGAAGGTTCAGAGAAGATTTACTAGAATGATACCAGGAATGAAAGGGTTAGCATATTGGCGACTCTTGGACTGAACATATTGGAATATGGGGCCCTCATCAAGACATTTTGAATGTTGAAAGGCCTGGTGAGATGTGGCAAGGATGTTTCCCATGCTAGAGGATTCGAGGACAAAAAGGCACAACTTCAGCACAAGAGGGAATCAATTTAAAACAGAGATGCAGGAAAAATTTCTTTAGTCAGAGGGTAGTGAGTCTGTGAATGTGGTGCCACAGGCAACTGTGAAAGTGGCTTCAATGAGTGTATTTAAAGAAGAGATTGACAAGTATTTGATTAGTTAGGGCATCAAGGGTTACGGGGGTAAAGCCGGGGAGTGGGGCAGAGGGGATGGATGGATGGATATGATTAGAATGGTGGAACACTGGGCCTACTTTTACTCCTACATCTTGCGATCTTGTAATTACTCTGAAAACAATTGACCTGTTCACAGAACAACCAGTAAAGTGGTGCAGCGGGTCAAGCTGCTTACCATCCATCTCCAGAGGCTGGGTTTGATCTTTACCTTCGGTGTCGTCTGCGGAGTTTTCCGCTCCCTCTGTAACTACGTGGATTTTCTCTGAGTACTCTGGTTTCCTCCCACGTCAAAAAGACATGCAGCTTGGTGGCTTAATTGGGTACTGTAAATTGCTTCGAGTTTGTTAGTGAGTGGTAAAATCTACAGAGGGTTAATGGGAATGTAGGGAAAATGAATAAACTAGGATTAATGTCGGATTAGTATAAATGATGATGTGTACTTGGTAGGTCAAAGAGCCTGTTCTATGGTGTATATCTCTATATTAATCTTGATAAGCCAAAACCAATGCTACGATGGGCTCAATTACATTTTTTTGACCTCACTGAGATTTATGATCTTATGTACACCCTCATACATGATCTGGCTGCATGTCCCTGGAGATCAGGATTAGAGCTACTCTCCGCAGCCTCCACATCATTCCAGCTTGCAGCTGCTGTTGACCTCTGACACATCTCACAACTTCTGCTCTTTGCTCTCTACGAGAGGATATTTCATCTGCTTTTCTCTAGCACTGAGCAAGCAGACTGGGAAGAGGACATTTGCTTGCATTCTTTAAATCACGGGATTCACTGACTTGCAGATATGTTTTTCTGGACATCACTCTGGCAACCACTTTCCAAAATTACCAAGCTCTAAGGTACAGTAAACATGACTCATCAGAGCACCGCTTTTCTACATCCCTCTCGTGCCTTGGGGCACTCTCCCACACCACTGGAGCATTTCAATTTCAACGATTCTGTAGCTGGCAGAACATTGCTTGGTTTATGATATCCTGCTGTAAGACCTGGCTTGCCTCCACCAGCTTATGCACAGACAACTGCTTAGACCTGCAGCACGTCAAATGTGGCATAGCATGGAGAAACTTAGCAACATTGTTCTGTGAATCTCATCATACAATTTCTTGATCGAAATGCATGACATAAATGTCTTAAAGGTGGCCCACAACACTATTTTAACACTAAAAATTATGCAGAGCTATTTCAAGCCAACTTCCAACATTCCTTGTGTGCTGCTTTGAAGTTTTAGCCAAGATTTTTATAATCCTGAAGACCATCTTCCTGCTCAAAGACTGGAGTATTAACTAACCCATGGCTGACACAGCCAACAGATGGCTTGCTTGAAGATGATCTGGTTTAATTTCTGTGCTAGTTTATTATCACTCTTATTGTTTCTCTTGTAAATTATTTCTCTTCAATGCATTCAACTCTGTTTCAAAAGGTTTTTTTTAAATTGAATTCTGTCATCTGATGTGGAATGTGTACCAGATGTTTAACCTCCATGGAAAAAAAATATATTCTTATAGATTTCTTAATTTCTCCTCTTGTCCTTTTACAAATTATTTTAAATCTATGGCTTTTGAATGATAACCAACTTAACGGGCAAAAAATCTGTGTCCTACACTTACCTTCAATTTTTTGATCAAGAAACAATCCCAGCTGCTCCAGTCTCTTTACTGAACTGAAGCTCATTATCTCTGGTAAATTTCCTTTGCACCCCTTCCAATCTTATTTCATACCTATCAACACGTGGTTCCCAGACATAGATGTAAAATCCAGCTGAGGCTAATAGGTTGTAATAACAAAGCCAAGTACGATGTATGGTAGGTACCAAATGCCTGGTCAGTTGGCCGTGTTGTTTGTTAGAGCATACGGTGCAATGAACAACGTCGTCTGTTAACTGAATTCTTTAATGGAACCTTCACAGGAGTTAAATAAATAGTTGGTGCGCTATCACCATCACCTGACACCGGAGGACATGTGCCTCCCAGAGTCCTTTGCACTATCCAGCCTGTGGGAACTCCCAATCCTACAGTGGTCTGCAACTATGGACGCCAGTTCAATAATGGAGTGGCTCAGTTCGCCACTCTGTAATAATTTGTGAATGTGCCCTGTCAGGTGAATATTAGATACAAGGAGAGATTGGACAAACTTGAATTCTTTTCCAAATTTCTGAGGGATTGAATTTAAGAGCAGGAAGGCTCTTGCAAGTGCATAAAGTTCCTGTGAGACTGCATCTGAGTTACTGCATGTAGTTCTGGTCTTCTCACTTGAAAAAGAATGCACTGACTTTGGAGGCAGAGGAGGTTCACCAGGCTGATTCCAGGGATGAAGGAGTTGACCTCTGAGAAGAGATTGAGTCGTCTGGGACTGTACTCACTGGAACTTAGAAAAATGAAAGGGGATCTAATAGAAACAAAAGAAATTATGAAAGGCATAGATAAGATTGAAGTAGGTAAGTTGTTTTCATTGGTGGGTGAGACTAGAACTAGAGGACAGATCTTCAAAATTCATGTTAGTAAATTTAGGACGGAGATGAGAGGGAACTGCTTTTCCCAGAAGGGGACGAATCTGTGGAATTTGCTGCCCATTGGAGCAGTGGTGGCCACCTCAGTAAGTATATTTAAGACAAGGTTGGATATTTTTTATATAGTAGGGGAATTAAGGAAATGGGGTAAAGGAAGGTGGGTGGAGATGAGCCCATCTTCAGATTAGCTACGATCTCATTGATTGATGGAGCAGGCTCAACAGGCCAGTTGGCTACTCCTGTTCCTATTTCTTATGTTCCCTTGAGTATCAGAAGCTGAGGGGCGACTTGATGGAAGTACAGTAAAGCTCCTGGTATCCGGCACCTATGGGGATTGGTAGATGCGGGATTAGTGAATTTTCCAGTTGCTCAAGATTGTGCATTGCGTGATTCGTGAACTATCAGTGAGGCGTGCCAATTTTAAACTTCCATATTTTTTTAACCTATTTATTTTCTACGATTATTTTGCCAGTTGTTTGAGGCTGCTGGTTGCTTGAATTCCGGATAACAGGAAGTGTATTGTACATAAGATAGATAGTCGGTCTTTTCCCCAGTCTTGAAGGTGAAATGGAAAAATTGAAAGATTTGTGAGGCCCGTTTTCACATAGAGAGTGGTAGGTGGCTAGAGCATGCTGCCAGAGGAGATGCTGGAAGCACACGGGAAGGCACTGTTTAAGAGCCATTTAGACAGACACATGAACCAGCAGGAAATGAAGATATGGACCATATTCAGACAGATGGAATTAGTTTAAATTGTATTCATTATCAGTACAGACAGCATAAGCCGAAGGGCTTTTTCCAGTGCTTCTATGTTCTGTTATCATCTGCCCCTTCTTAATTACCATTTAGATTTGGCTGCCTGTCCATCTGTATCTCCTTAGTATCTGTCTGAATTCCTTGGTTGCAATAAATGGCACTTGGTTTGCTGACTGCATTCTCCTGGTGTCTGATATTATTTTCCTTACTAAGTTGCTACCATTTCCAAATTTCAGAACTGACTCTCTATCTCAGGCCACGGCCAGAAAACATATTATCATAATGCTGACCCTTGAAGTGTCCTACTATAAAATTTGATTGTAGAGAGGAAAACATCTATTGGACACAATGCTTTCCATCTACCGTAAGGTTTATGGTGCCTCCTATCCTTTCATCGGTTAATACCAGCCCTTAAGTGCCACATGTCTAAGTCAGTACATATTAAAGTTTGCGAGTCCATTTAGCTTTCGATCTTCTTTTCCGATTCATCAAACCCAGGCAGCTGACAGTTCCAATGTCAGGGTTCAATCTCAATTTCTATTTTTTAAATTGTTACATTTTATTCACAACACAGAAGTCTATTCCAGTCTTCGAAACTCCCAGTTTTCCACAATGAACCTACATTGAAGGATGGGAGCTACTGGAAAAAAAACCACGTAGATGTGGGGAGAATGTACAAACTCCTACAGACAGCACCGAATTTGGGTCTCTGGCATGGCGCTAACTGCTACGCTAACTGTGGCGACCAGATCTTGAGTGCTGTCTGTGTGGAGTTTGTGCTTAGACTCTGTTTATACCTCCCACTGTTTCAGGAACGCTGCCACATATTAAAGGATGCATCCCACTCTCCTCTCCTCCCTTATGTCAAGCAGAAGACACTAGCCTGCAAATGCAAACCTCCAGATTCAAAGGCAGACTCTTTCTTGTTGTTATCAGACTCTTTATATGGACTTTTCATCAGTAAAAGATTATGTCCTTGCATTCTTTTAACTACTTTTCTCCATACCCAGCACTTTTTGATTAATTATTGCACTCTCTCTTTGGCTTGGCTTCGCGGACGAAGATTTATGGAGGGGGTAAAAAGTCCACGTCAGCTGCAGGCTCGTTTGTGGCTGACCAGTCCGATGCGGGACAGGCAGACACGATTGCAGCGGTTGCAAGGGAAAATTGGTTGGTTGGGGTTGGGTGTTGGGTTTTTCCTCCTTTGCCTTTTGTCAGTGAGGTGGGCTCTGCGGTCTTCTTCAAAGGAGGCTGCTGCCCGCCAAACTGTGAGGTGCCAAGATGCACGGTTTGAGGCGTTATCAGCCCACTGGCGGTGGTCAATGTGGCAGGCACCAAGAGATTTCTTTAGGCAGTCCTTGTACCTTTTCTTTGGTGCACCTCTGTCACGGTGGCCAGTGGAGAGCTCGCCATATAATACGATCTTGGGAAGGCGATGGTCCTCCATTCTGGAGACGTGACCATTATTGCACTACCTGCTGTACTTAAGTATGAGTTGACCTGCACGGATAGCATGCCCACAAAGCTTTTGCATTGTATCTTGAGATACGTACAATAAGCAGATACAATTCTTTGTTCTCTTTGTGATTGGATGGCTTTCTCCCGGGTGCACTAGTTTCCTCCCAGAGACATAGAGACTGGTAGATTAATCAGCCTAAGTTCAGGTGGGTGATAGGAGAGCTGCAAGGGAGCTAATGGCAGAGAATAGATTACCAGGAAATAAGCAGAGAAATGCAAACGATTGGATTGTCCTGATTGCCAACATGGAGTTGATGGGCCAAATATTGGGCAGCACGGTTAGTGGTTAGTGCAATGCTGTTACAGCGCCAGCGATCAGGACTGTGGTTCAAATCCTGCACTGTCAGGAGTTTGTGCATTCTCCCCATGTCTGCGTGTGTTTTCTCAGGGTGCTCCGGTTTCCTCCCTTCGTTCAAAACGTACCGGGGGGTTGCAGGTGTAATTGGGCGCACAGGTTCATGTGCCGAAAGGGCCTGCAACTGTGGCTGGATGTCTAAAATAAAAATAGATTCCTCTTTTCTGTCATGAGAAATCCGAAGCTCTCCATTGGTGCTTAAAGTTTCTGGCATTTATAAGGGTATGCAAGTGATTCCAGATCCCTGTGGGGGGGGTTTAATGAATGCATCCTTAACCTCACATTAAAACAAAGTTCTGACTACTTGTCCCTCTTATACCAGCCTCTGACACAATTACTTTACTCACACATAATCTGTCCTCCTGCATTGTGCTTTTAATTTTGCCCCAGTAAATCTTTCCTGTAAGCGAGAATTACATCCGGTTCTTGAGAAATGTACCACAGCACTTTTCCCACCACTGATGTTTGACTGACCATACTGTAGTTCTCAGAACTATCACTTTTTTATTTATTTACTCTGCACAAGCACAGCTTTATTGTTAGGAGAGCAACAGGGAATGATTTCTTCATCCTGTTTTTACACTGAATACATTTGTAGCAGAATATTGAATTCTACATTTTCGGGCAAGAGCCTTTTTTGTTGTTGCTGTTTCAGTTCCTTCATTTGTTCCTTTCTCCTCCCTCTAATGGCCAGAACTTAATGTGATTGTTGCCATGGCAACTTTGGTCTGCCCCCTGTCAGACATTCCCTCTGTATACGCCACCTCCCAGCAAGTTAACCCATACTTGTTTTCTTTTCCACTTTTCTGCTTCAGATGATGGGTCAACATTTATTTTACTGCTTTCCCCACAGACAGCTCCTGGCTTGCTTCCACCATTTTTTTGTGTTTCAGATTTATGGCATTCATTGTTTTTTTTTTGCATTAATTTCTTAACTTGTCTGTTTTAGATGAGACAACTGACTTGTGTGTTAATCCTGGAAAATAATACTCCACACTGAGAAAGGAACCAAGCTACCTTGCATGGTGTTAAATATCGGGAACATTATTGAATTAAATATAGCTTTAGACTTTCACCTGAGAACCACTCTTTTCAAAGCTGAATAAACAAGGCTGTAGATGGACAAAACATTTTGTTGAACTCAAATGCCCACTGTTCATCCATTTAATCCTGTTTTAGGTTTCAGTCTGACCTAAAACAGGAGCAAGTTTGGAACAAGCCATTCAGCCCATCTCACCCAGCTAAGTTGGTACTCTAGGCTAGTTCCATTTGCCTGCATTGGGCCCATGTCCTTCTAAAACCTTTCTATCTGTCCAAATGTCCTTTGCATGTTGCAAATGTCCTCATTTCCATCGTATGTTTCCTCTCGCAGCTCCTTCTCAATTCGGACCACCTGCTGAGTGGGAACAGTTGTTTTCCTCACCCCCTGATCCCCTTTAATATCTCCCTCTCACTTTAAACCAGTGGTTTTCAAACTTTTTCTTCCCACTCACCTATCACTTTAAGTAATCCCTATGCCATTGGTGCTCTGTGATTAGTAAGGGATGGCTTAAGGTGGTAAGTGAATGGGAAGGGAAGGTTGAGAACCATTGCTCTAGACCCAATTGTTACTGAAATATTTTGCTTGAGAAAAATTATCATTGGGCCATTTCCTTTAGAGTGATGAAACCATGCACATGACGAGTCAATTAGATACGATTAAAACAGTGATTTTCAATCTTTTTCTTTTCCATTCACGTACAACCTGTCGTACCAAGCCACACAGTCATAGATGTAAAGTGAGTAGAGCAGGGGCTACAAGCACAAACCTGTGGTGCTCCGCTACTGATGAATAAAGGAATGAATCTCCCTTTATTCCTTTCATACTCAATCTCAGTTTGAAATGCTCTCCAAATCAGTGTATACACACCTTTCTGGGGAAGAAAATGTTAAAGATATAAACCCCTTAGAAGATAAAAAATTTCCTGATCTGTGCACATGACCAATCAGTTACACTGAAACAATTATATCGACCCTCTACCCCCACCCTCCCCCAAGAGTATTGAGTGTGTTGTCAAAAGTGAAAACCGGATTTTAATCTGAACCTATGTATTGCATGTAACAGAGGGGTGGTATTTAGTTAATGTTCATTGTGAATGTCTTACAATGTAAATACAGTAAAATTGCTGGTATCCAGCACCAATGGGGATCAGCAGATGATGGATGTGAACTTTCCTGTTGCTTGAGATTGTGTGTTGTGTAAATGGAGAATGAACAGAGAGGCACACCAATGTTAAACTTCTGTATTTTTTAACCTATTTATTTTCTGAGATATTTTTCCCGTTTACTTGAATTCTGGATAACAGGAGTTTTACTTAAGTATGTTTAGACGTAGTTCTGTGTAATATTTGTGTAGATTTGTCATGTTGTTGTTATTTGAATAAACTTTTGTGTATTTATTAAAAGATCATCGCTGTCTCCTGCTACAGGAACAGCATCTAGTCTGTCGAGTCCACATATTTTGTATTTTATTGCAATCTTGCCTTAATCCTCTAAAATTCAGAGCACACTGGTCTTCTTCAGTCAATTAATTTTTTTTTTTAGATATACAGAACAGAAACAGGCCATTTTGGCCCTCGAGTCCATGCTACCCAGTTTACATCCTATTAACCTACCACCCCGGTTTTCAGACTCTCAACCCTGCAGTTTTATTGCTTTGAGGCGATTCTGGAGAGTGGGGAATTCAGAAACCATCTGTGCAGCTATCTCTTCTTAAAGCCCAGGATGTAAATCAAGGTTAATATTTAGATATATTCACAAAACCTTTATTGTTGATGAACCAACTGGATTTTAATCCCGATTATCTAAAATCCTTGGAGTACAGTAGCCATTAAAAATGAGAGACGGCTAATTCAACTTGGCTATTGCAGTTGTGTTCCAATATAAACAGAACCCATGGATCCAGAAAGTAAACTTTGCTTCAGAATGTAGATGTAAAACAAAACCAAACTTTATTTTGACTTGAACTATTTGTGCTCAAAATCATGCCAAGTACTTTGTTTTTCTGGCATTGGTCTCGGTGCAACAAATATCGAATCAGACAGACAATCTATAACTGAATGCCATTACAGTTCTAATTTAGGATGGTGGTGGCATCAATAGAATATGGATCAACATTCATTTTATTTAGTAGCAGTTCCTTTTGGATATTTACAAAAGAGCAAAAACAAAAGCTGAGGGTCCCACTGAATCACCCATGTCAAATCCTATGATAAATTAGGCTTCTAACATCAAAGGATCAATGCCATAAAGCTCTTTGCTTGCTTGCACCACAATGTAACACAATTTATGGACTTTTCTTATATACCTCATAACATTGGTTAGGCTCTGAAGTTGGGCGGCATGGTTGGCGTAGCAGTTAGCGCAAACACCTTTACCGTGCCAGTGATCAGGACTGGGGTTAAAATCCTTTACTGTATGTAAGGAGTTTGTATGTTCTCCCCATATCTGCATGGGTTTTCCCTGGGGTTTTAGTTTTCCTTCCACTGTTCGAAATGTACCGGGGAGGGGGGGAGATTATAGGTTAATTGGGTGTAAGTTGGGCAGTACGGTCCAGTGGGCCGAAAGGCCAGTTACTGTGGTGTACATCTAAATTTTAATTTAAAGTCACAGAGCAAGGAGTGAAACACAAATGTCTGCAATTTGAAACATGATTGTAATAAAAACACAAAAAAATGCTGGAGGAACTCAGCCGGTCTTGCAGCGACCATAGGAGGTGGAGATATATTACCAACGTTTTGGGCCTGAGCCCTCCTTCAAGGTATAAACAAAATGCAGGAAGGCAACTGGATAAAGACTAGAGACAGGAGAAAGGGGACGAATGGGAGAGGGAGGAGTCCAGACCAAAAGGTGTTAATTGGACATGATTAGAGGAAGGTGTGCCGTGGCCAAGCAAGCTGGGACGTGGCAGCGAGGTCCTTGGGTCGTAGGTTTTATATCGGACAAAAGGCAGAGGAGGAAAAACCCAACACCCAACCCCAACCCACCAATTTTCCCCTGCAACCGCTGCAATCGTGTCTGCCTGTCCCGCATCGGACTTGTCAGCCACAAACGAGCCTGCAGCTGACGTGGACTTTTTACCCCCTCCATAAATCTTCGTCCGCGAAGCCAAGCCAAAGAAAAGAAAAAAAAGAGGAAGGTGAGAATTTATTTTATCTGGAAGGATCCTGTTCCACCCAGAAATACTCAGTGGTTATGTCATGTCTTGTCTTAGTTTTGAAAAGATCACATGTTCCGTGTTGTATACTTTCATAAACTTTTGAGTACTTTCATGGACTATTTTCGTGCTCATTAAATCTGTTTGTCTTGATCATTTATTTATATCCTTCAGGTAGTAATGTTTTATAGGACTATAGTACCTTTAATTTTTATGTCAAAACATCCCAGGTTTTTTCAGTAGGAGATTAGAATCTTTTCATTGTTTTTATTTGTTGTCTTTTTCTTTTTTATCATTCTGACAACATTGTATGGGGAAGGGGTGTATCGTTATTGTTTTATTTTTGGAAATCTACTTATATTCTTCATATTTGGTAACCTTGTGTTCTCTTTACAATGTGTGCTTGTTCTTTAAAACTCAATAAAAAGATTAAAAGAAAATTGATTTTGTCTCTGTGAAAGGAGACAAAGGGGAAGGGAAGAGCAGAGAGAGAGAGAGAGTGTGTGTGTGAGAGAGAGCTGGAAGAAGAAGGGGGGCCGTTTAACAGAAACTGGAGAAGACGATGCTGGAGGATGCCCAGACGGAAGACTTGTTGTTCCTCCAGTTTGCAGGTGGACTCAGTCTGGCAGTGCATAAGACCATTCTGAAGACATGTCAGCAAGGGAATGGGGGCAGGGAATTCAAATAGGTGGACAATGGAAGATCCACGCTATTGTGGCAGACAGAACAAAGCGATCTCCCAGCCTGTGCCCTGTTTCTCCAATGTAGAGGAGACCACAACAGGAGTGCCAGATGCCAAAGATGACCCCTGCAGATTCACAAGTGAAATGTTGCTGCACTTAGAAGGCTGCTTGGGGTGCCGAATGCTGGTGAGGGAGGAGGTGTGGATGCAAGAGGAGCATCTCCTGTGATCATAGGGGTAGGTGGCAAGTGGACAATTAGTGGGGAGGGAGGAATGGACAAGGGAGTCACAGAGGGAGCAGTCCCTGTGGAAGGTGGAGAGGGAGGAGAGGGGAATATGGGGGGATTGGAGGATGTGGCAGAAATGGTGGAGAAGGATGTGTTGGACACAGAGGTTGGTGGAGTGGTAGGTGAGGACAATGGGAATCCTGTCGTTGCATCTGGGGGCGGAAGGAGCCAGGGCAGATGAGTGGTTAATGGAGGATATGTGTGTGAGGGCCGAGTTGATGGTGGTGGAGGGGAAAGCCATGTTGTTTGAAGAAGATGAAATGTCTGTAATATCTTTACCTCCTATGGACTCTGCAAGACCAGCGGAGTTCCTCCAGCATTTCTCTGTGTAACAGAGCAAGCATGCATTCGTATTTTCCCCCCAGTGCATTCAAAGAAATGGAGCAGGATCTCAAAGAGGACTTTGAGATATTTTATACAAATTGACTGCATTGGGCTCTGGTTTTGGGAACAAACATTTGTCTTTGAAGTTGAGTATTCTGATTATTTTATGGAGGGTCAAGAGCAAATGTCCCAGTAATTGCTGACTATTATGAGAGGCATGGGTAGGGTGGACAGCCAGGGGGGCAGCAAAGACCAATACAAGAGAACATCAGCTCAAGGTGAGTGTAGGTAAATTTTGTGGAAGAGGTCCAAGTTAGTTTTTTTTAAAAACAGTATTCGCAGATATTGCTGATCAATCCCAGAATGGAGAAATTGGGAAGACAAATGGAGAGGGGAATTAGATCTCAGGACTATGCAATGAATACCACAATCCCCCCTTCCTCCACAAATCCCAAGGCTGAGAGCGTATCTGCTTTTTAGCCAAAGTATGAGAATGGTGTGTCCAGAGAGGAGAAAATGGAAACAAATAAAGCAAACAGTTTGGGACCACTTCTATGAAACAATTTGATAAACATTTGAAGGAGACTTGAAACAATTAAAAAGGTGTGAATTTCAGAACAAAATGGAAAGAATGAGAACAGTAGTGAGGTGAAGGAGTAAATCACCTTTACAGTTGATCTCACACCAACGGAAAGTTAAAAAGAAAACATCATTTTGATGCAATGACTGTTAACATTCTACAGGCAACACTATGCATTGGTTTGTCCCACAATCTTTCAATACAAAAGATGAGGACCTGCCAAAGTGAACAAAGTGAGAGCTTCAAAGCTCATACAGTGAGGCCAATCCTGATAGTTCAAAAAACTGCACACTACATCATGTGTGACTAAGTACTCCACGCTGACTGTAATTCTGCTCCATGCAATTCATAGGCAGTCTAATATACCTTAAAATGGTTAGCTAATTCCTTTACTAGCCAATTCTGATCACAATCACTTTCGGCAAATTCACTGAGAGTGTTAAAACTTCCATGTGTGCAGCAATGTTTTACAATGCACCTCAATAATTACTAGAGATAACTTTTTTTTGTTAAAACAGCAAAGTGTAATCCCATGTAGGTGCATCCAACAAATCCAGAAATACAGACAGATTTTAAAGCAGCCACTCTCAATAGCCAATCATTGGTGGAGGGGTGGGGGGGTGAGGTGTGCGACAGCACATTTAAGGAGGATCATGGACTGAAATCATAAAAATTTTTTATGTACAGTAAAATCCCTGGAATCTGGTACCGATGGGGATTGCTAGATGCCGGATAAGTGAATTTTCTGTTTGCTTGAGGTTGTGTGTGGCGTGGAATGATGAGGCACGCTAATTTTAAACTTCCATGTTTTTTTACCTATTTATTTTCCTCAATTTTTTCCACAGGAAAACAGGAGCTTTACTGTAGTTGGCAGGAGAGACATCCGGAAGAACCTCCCTGTTTCACAGGGAAGGGTGCCCATAAATTTTGAACTGAGTCCTAAGGGGGACAGAGGCATAACCAAAAAAGGGGTGTTTTAAAGTGAGGAAGGACCCACCATTTATCATTTCTTCCTGACACTATTTGTGCTTGTGATAGTACAGACCTATCACTAATGTATCTAGTTACAGTAGCTAGAGTATGTAATGACTGTGCTTAGAGCGATTGGCTGAGAGCTTAGCCACGCAAAAGACAGGAGCTCTTCACAGGTGGCCGTCCAGTCCGGAATGATCCGACCTGGCAAGGGTCACAACCCTTTAAGGCCCAGACAGTAGGCGTGGCTAAGCTCTCAGCCAATCCCTGTAAGCACAGTCATTACATACTCTAGCTACTGTAACTAGATACATTGGTGTTAGGTCTGTACAATCACAATGCTCAATTTCTGACCCATGATGGGAATCAAAACCAAAGTGAACTGAAGCAGTCACACCAAGATTTTTAAAAATGGATTTGTTCCTCTCTTGTACCCAAATCCTTCCTAGGTCTCGTGTGAGCAGTGTACGTGACTTGAGGATAGTCATTATATTTTCTTGTCCAAAATATTGAAGCAAAAAATTAAATGCAAGTTGGAACAACACTTTAAAGAGCAGCTTTCCCACACTCCCCCCCCCCCCCCCCACTTTGTACAGGTCTTGAAGTGACACACATAAAGGCAGACAGACTCTGGCAAAGATTCAAATAATTAAACTCTGCAATTAATATGTCTAAATTTAGACATACAGCATGGTAACAGGCCATTTCGGCCTCACGAGTCTGTGCCGCCCAATTTACACCCAATTAACCTACATCCCCAGTACGTTTTGAATGGTGAGAGAAAACTGAAGCCCCAGGGGAAAACCCACACAGACACGGGGAGAACGTACAAACTCCTTACAGGCTACGCCAGATTCGAACTCCGGTCCCGATCACTGGCGCTGTAAAGGTGTTGTGCTAACCACTACTCCAACCATGCCGCTCTACAATTGGGCATCCATACTTAAAGTAAGAAAAATGTTCTTGCCCTTGCAAATGTCTATGGTCTTCTGTCACCTGTACTGCATTTATTTTGCTGAACAAAAGCAGCAGTCGTCCTTTTTGCTTTACCCAATCCACGTAGCCTAGGTAACCAATTTCTTGGGAGAAATAAATGCTCCCATACATCACTTCTATTAATGTAGGCAAGATGCAATTTACTGCCCCTGCAACATCAAAAAGGAGTCCAAACACATGGTCAGTGGGATCAACTACCAAATTATCATTTTATATTGTACTTAAAGTTTTCATTAGACATTCCAATAATTAATATCATGAATTTTGGCAAAGTGAAAAATATCAATGCCTTACAAAACAATGAAAGTGATAACTGGATAATGGGATACCTTTGATTCTAAGCTTGCACTCCTTGATGAACTGTGGCCTGGAGACTTTGGAAATTACTTCACAATCATTCATAGATTCAAAGAGCAAAGCAGCACAAAAACATGCCCTTCAATCAACACATGCATGCTCACCTGGATGCCTAATTAAACTAACCCCACCTGCCTGAATTTGGCCCATATCCCTCTAAATCAGTAGTTTTCAAACTCCCGCCTCCTCCCCCACTCACATTCCACTTTAAGTATTCCCTATGCCAGAGGTGCACTGTTTTAATCGTACCTAATTGGCTCGTTATGTGCACGGTTTCTTAACTCCAAAGGAAATGGGCCAGTGACAATTTTTCTCAAGCAAAGTATTTCAGTGACAATTGGGTCTGGAGTAATGATTCTCAACCTTCCCTTCCCACTCACATCCCACCTTAAACAATCCCTAACTAATCACAGAGCATAGGGATTACTTAAGATGGACATGAGTTTAAGGGGACAGTTTGAAGACCACTGCTCTAAACCTTTCCTCTCCATGCACCAGTCCTTTGAATGTCTTTTAAAATTTTGTCAGTACTCTACCCACCTCTACCATCTCATTCCATATAACTACCATGGTCCGTGCAAGAAATTTGCCTCTCCAAATCCTTTCCCCTCTCACCATAAACCCATGCCCTTGATCTTAAAACTACCTGACTGTGTAAAGGACTGGCCACCTATCACAAGGTCACCCCTTCACGTTTACCATCCTAGCCTATCTAGTTCCTTCTGATAACTCAAGTGCTCCCGTCCAGGCAACAATCCTGTGAATCATTTCTGCACCCTCTCTAGCTGAATAATATCCTTATAATGTGACAACTAGAAATCACACAATATTCTAAATGGGGCCGAATTAACCATTTGTACAACCATATCTTGATGTTTCAACTCCTGTATTCAATACCTCAGCCGATGAAGATAAGGGTAGCATGGTTAGCATAATGATAAGTGCAACGCTGTTACAGCACCAGCGACCCGGGTTCAAATCCGGTGCTGTCTATAAGGAGTTTGTACGCTCTCCCTGTGTCTGCGTGGGATTCCTCCAGGTGCTCTGGTTACCTCCTACCATTTAAGAGTTGTAGGGCAATTGGGTGTAATTGGGCTCATAGGCTGAAAGGGCCTATTCCTGTGCTGTATGGCTAAAACAAAATCTTCTTTACCAACCTGTCCCCGTCTTGCCATTTTCAGGGAACTATGCATCTATTCTCCAAAGTCCCATGGTTTAATAACTTTCCCCAGAACCCTGACATTCACTACGTTGGTCTTGGCCTGCTTTAACCTCCCAAAATGCATTAGTGCACACTTGTCCAAGTTAAATTCCATCAGCCATTCCTTTGCCCATGTATCCACTTAGTTCATCTCCATCCTGATGTAATATTTCACTACATGATTTGCAAATTTAACCTAGAAGTAGATGTAGATTTTCCACAAGAACACATCCAGCTGAACAATTCCAGATCATCAGCCCTCTACTCATTCAAGTGCCTGCCCTGGGATACACTGGTGGAGTCCAACAGGCACCGCTGGCTTCCACTGATCTATTTTTTTTATGCTGGAAGATCTGCCCATCAAGTAGTGCCAAGTTAGTCTCGCCTCAAATACACCAATCACACTGAAACGAATAGGTGAAATCAGCTGCTTGGTGAACTATCTCTCCATTTGATTCAATCAGGTTTCCTGAAATAAATATGTTTGTTGTTTTAAATATTTATTTAAAAAATGATGAAAAAAGGTCACAAGTGGATTTGAATGTGACTGCTTTGGCAATCGATAAAGTTGGAGGTTGGACCACACTAGTTCTGTCAGCACAGACAGACAGTCTTGCTGAGGAAAGCCTTGTATGCCACTACGGTAAAACACAAAAGTCTGAATACACCATAAATGAAGTAAAAATGCAATTCTGGAGAAACTCAGCTGGTCAAGCAGTGTCCTTTATGTGGCAAAGATAAAGATACAGAACCAATGTTTCTGGCTTGAGCCCTTCATCAAGGTATGGACAAAACATGAGTCATATGGCACTGCACTGGGTTGATTAAACTGGAGCCAGAGGCAAGTAACATACAGCCAGTGATCTCAAGACAGCAGGCCTTCCCATATATGCCTAATGCAACATAGACTTATTTAATAAAACCAAATTGGCTAAGCAGATTCAATGGAACTGAACTGATGTTGACGACAGAGTTAAATGAAAGCATGCTCTGTGCCTACGACCACTAGTGGAGTATCATGCCAAACATGGCCATGAACGCCAAGTCTGTTCAGTATTTTTAAAAAGTACAGGCACAAATCTGAAGTCATGGTTGTTGTTGAATTAGGAATGCAGTTGTAAATAGAAATGGGAAGTGGGTAAATACAGAAATCCATTTGCTGGAACTGGTAAAAATACAGAACTAATGTTCTTATTGCACATCAACTTTAATAAGGAAAATAAATGCATTCTGGTTGAGCTAGCAGCCGGGTGACATTTGCAAACTGCCTCGGCTTTATAAATCAAATTGCAAAATGGAAACTTTGAAAAAATGTTAGTCTCTTGACAAGAATGTATGCAATTTACACAAGAGACAGATGAGCAATAAGAGATTGTTTTGCATCTTCACTCAAGAAGATAATCTGTCTTCATTGCAGTACAAAGTGAAGTAGTAGTTACCTTTAATAGGATTTAAAAGAAAGCAGTGCTTGGCAGTCTTAACACTTAGTCTGGATAGCTTGCAAGGAAAGTTACCAAGGAAAGGAAGGGTGGAAAATGTGGAGGCTCTGGCCACATTTTCCAATTCCCATGGACATGGGAGTAGGAAGAAAATGGTGGAGAACAGCAAATCTTATATCCCATCTTAAACAAAACAATTGGGATAGGTTGCAGATTAATGGTGAGGAAACATTTGGAGACAATTATGTGGAACAAAATTTATTTAATTTAGAAAATTATTTGCTGATTGACTAGGAATCATCCGTCAAATATTATTGACAAAATAGTGGAAAGGATTGATAATGGTGACCTTGGAGCTTTAAAATGCATTTTAAAACAATAAATTTGTTTGCCAAGTTGAAGCCCATGGGATATAGAGTCAGTGGCCACTGAGATATGAAACAGATTTGGAGCAACATACGCGGTGGTGTGATTAGGGCCTTTTCTCTTTTTGATACCAATTGACAACCTAGACTTTAGGTTCTAGAGGGAATGATTTAAATTCCCTCAGATGATGCACAAGTCAAAATGTAGTAAATAATGAGAACATGAACACATTTCAAGAGAATGTGAGCTGAAGAAAATCACAATATCTTTTCCATCTGAAATTTTGATACGTACCAGAATGGACTGAACATTCCAGATTTTTGGTTTATAGTCCGATGCTGGACTCTCAAGCAGCTGTGGAATATAATTTACAATTAATTTAGGTGTCATAGCAAACAACATATTATGGAATTTGATACAAATTCTATCCAGCTCATGACAAGTTTATAAAAGATATTATTTTATTATGGTCGTACTTAAAGGACTATAAAACAACCTGTCAAGTTAATAGTATGCAAATATTTGAAATTACACAAAATAGTGACTGCCAGTTGCTATTAAAAGCACCATTTCAATTTAGACAGCATCTAATATAGTTAATGCTGGCGAGGGAAAGTACATCAACCATAGAATAACCTATAACTAAAAGGTTTTGGTAAATAGTATTACGGCAACGGGCTACTTGTCAAGGCAAGAATAATAGTTTGGCACAGACAAGATGGCCTGAAGGGCCTGTTTCTGTGCTGCAATGTTCTATGGTTCTCTTATGAAAGGAATGGATAAGATAGAAACAGGGAGGTTTTTTTTTTACACTGGTAGATGAAATTAGATTGAGGGGGCACAGCCTCAAAATTAAGGAGAATAGATTTCAGTTTCTCCCAAATAGTAAATCTATGGAATTCCCTGCTCAAGAAAGCAGTTGAGTCTGCCTCTCTATTTAAGACACAAATGGAAGTTTGTGGGGAATTAATGGTTACATAGAACAGAGGGTAAGTAGAGCGAAGTGGTCCACCAGATCAGCCATGCTCTTATTGAAAGGCAGAGCAAGCTCAGTGTGACAAGTGTATACTTCTGTTCATATTCCTCCTATTCTTATGTTCTAGGTCAGTGGTTCTCAGCCTTTTTTTGCCCTTGGCCCCACTTTAATTTTTCAAAACAAAAGTACACACCACCACTCGCGGAAAAAAAAGTTATATATTTAAAAGAAGTTTAATTAAATCATTTAATGCAAGTGTATTTCAATGAAATTGTTGGGAATCCACTGGAACACATATTTCATATTCAACTACTACTTCAACATGTCAATTATCTCAAACACACATTCATAATTGTTGTCACTTCAGTGGAAACCTTGCCCCTGACGCTGGCTGCAGGTTTTTTTTTTGATTCGAGGGATTAATTTTGTTGGTTTCAACCTTAAATCTCCATGTTTTGTAATTTCCAGTTGGTTTCTCTTAGCTTGTAGCAAATCACTAACAGTACTGAAGCCACATTCTACTAAATAAAATGATGGAAAATGTATCAATATTTCCCTTGCTAAAGTAGTCAAGTTTGGGTATTTCTTTTCAATCTCGATAGACAGCCACATCATGGTTCCTTCACACTGAACAGTTTTCACAGATTCATCATGTTGCAACTCAGATAACTCCTCTTGGTATTGCAGATATTTTCCTTTGGCATAATTCTAGAAGGGTCATAAATCCAAATATCTTTGTTTTTGCATCAACGAGCATCTTATTTGCAACTTGTAGCTGCTTGTTCAATGTACTTAGTTTCTCAAAAATGTCCATCAAGTAACTCACATAAGCTTTGCCTCCTGTTGTTAGCAAGAGCTTCATTTCAGGTTTGTCCTTCAAACATTCGCCGGGGAGATCAAACAGTTCCATAAACCTTTTGAAGCAGTTTCTCTTTGACAACCACCTTATTTCAGTGTGAAGCAATAATTTCACATGTTCTGCATTTTTATTGACACAAAACTGCTTAAACAGACGTTCATATTTGGCATAAGTTTTGCTGGCATTGATACACTTGATCAAAGAATGCAGTATCTTGTCTAGAACAGGGAAAACTTTCTTGGCAACTAAGTTTTCTCGGTGGATAACACAATGCATAACCAACATTTTCATCCTTCATTAATTTTAAACTTCCTGGTTTTTTTTACCCATCATAACAGGTGCACAATCTGCCACAAAAGATACAATGTTTCCTTTTGGTATTTCATTTTCATCCAAATAATTTTTGAGCTTGCTGTAGATATCAACTGCAGTAGTTTGTAATGATTCACAAAACAACATCTCTTCTTGAAACTCTCCCTGATCAATATATTTCACGTATGCCAATACAGAGCCTCACTGTCCCATATGGTAGATTCATCCAGTTTTATTGAGAACTTCCTTAATTTCAACTTCTCAATAAGCTGTTTTTCAACATCTTGAACCATGTCATCTATTCTGTTGCAGACAGTACTATTACTCAATGGCATTGCTAGGACATCTTTGACATCCTTTTGTAGAAATGTTTTGAGAACAACCATATATAACAATTACAGCACGGAACAATGATGTTGCAGATTTAATCAGTTCCTCCCCAATCATATGATTCTTCCCATGTTTGCTATCAGCAGAGAAATTTCATAGCTAGCTTCAAGGGTACGATTCAGGGCTGTAGTTTGTGCAGTGAATAATGAAGTGATTTTTGATCTATTTTCAATCTTCTTTTGCAGTGATTTAAAATATTCAAATTTTGAATTGGCGTGGTTAGTATGTTTTACCCTCAAATGAGCTTCAAGGTAGTCTGCTTTCATTGATTCATTTGTCAAAGCCTGTTCACATAATATGCAAAAAGGTGCACGTTGAATGTGTGCAGCAGATATAAACCCAAACTTCAAGAACTCCATTGAATATTGACAAACCTTTTGCTTGCGTGGTCTGCTCATTTTGAATATACAACAGCGGAAGCTCCCTGAAATGGATTAATACAACAGTGCGAGCTCCCTGAAATGGAGTAATCAATATTTTATTATGTCTTAGAATTGAAAAATGCAGTTAAAGTACTGATCGAATCAAAGGAAGAATACTGACCCTAAAAAAACACTAGTGTGGTTTCTGACATTTTTTCTCGCAGATAGTGCATCAAAACTGCGCTAGCCTCGTGATTTACTTTCTGGGGTCGCTATTTTTTTTTCTGATTTTGGTGTCCCCCTCAGGCTGGCATCTGGGGCAGACTACCCCCCCACCCCCTCCACGGCCCAGTCATCAATACGCTAGTGCAAAAGAGACATACAGATACAGGTCTCACTCACTACTGAGCTGAAAAAGTAAAGGGGTATGGACGGGGAGATGATAGTTGAGATCATTTGGAATCCTCATCACCACTGAGATAATTTGGAATAGATGATAATAAGACTGGTCAGAAAAATTATTATAATGTTAACCAAGGATAACAACAGTTAAAATAAGAGAAGGAATGGAAAAACAACAGAAAACTATCAGAAGAGCAAAAGCATGTTATAAAAATAAAAAGAACAAAGTGATTTTACTTGGAAGTTACCATAACTGCGTTGTCCTGATAGTGTTGCCAAGTCACATCTTTCACACCAACATAACGAGCTTATTTTTTCAAACCAACTTTTTAATTATTTCCCAAAATATTCTTAAGCCCCAGCAAAATATTCCCACACCCCACCTTGAGAATCTATGTTCTAGGTTAAAACACCAATTACATATCTTTTAAATAAAAATCTGTCAGACAATACTGAGTCAGCTGCAAATGCAGTCTGTGCTGCATTTCTCAATACTTAAGCACGTTAGAGGATAAAATGTTCCAAGCAGCAACATCTCTATTTTTAGAATCACAGAACTTTGCAAAGAGCAGTGCAAGTTAGTCCTCAGTGTTACATTCATTGCAGTTAAATGAAAAGCTATGTTTGTATTTTGATTGTGTTGCCTAATTATTAACAGACGGAAAACAGAGAAAATTTACTGGCCAAAAAAAATGATCAGCCATAGACTTGCTTTCAGAAACAACAATGAGGTGAGGGTGGAAAATACTGGAAACTCTCAGGTCAGACAGCGGCTGTGGAAATTTAAAAAAAGCCAATGTTTAGGTTGAGGACTCAGATTTGGACCCAAACATCAAGTCCTTTTTTCTCTCTTTCCACTGCTGTTGCCTGGTCGATTGTGGGTTTCTCACATTTTGGGGGTTTATCTTCCACATTCAGCATCTGCAATATTTAAATTTTTTTTTAATGAGGTAAGAGAGTTGAAAAGATTCACTGGATCACCAAGTGGTGACTGGCAAATCAAGATTGCAAACTCACTTGAAAATGGAACTGCCAGTGATTGATCATGGCACTGAAGAACTGACTTAAATCTTACTCAATACTGTGCAATTACCGCAATGCTATTACAACACCAGCAACCTGGGTTCAAATTCAGTGTTGTCTGTAAGGAGTTTTTAACATTCTCCCTGTGAGACCGTGGATTTCCTTCGGGTGCTCCAGTTTTCTCCCACCTTTCAAAAACATACTGGGGTTGTATGTTACCAGGCCTGGATTAACCATAAAGCAAAATAAGCACGTGCTTAAGGCACCAAGGGAAAGGGTTTTTTCCAGTGCTGGATTTACCATGGTGCAGCTGAACTGGCCCCCCCCCCACAATAAATGAAAAAAAGCCCTGCATATATAATATATATATATATATATATATATATATATTATATGTATATATAGGTTATATTTAATACAGTTGTCGGGTCTGGCCTGGATTTTTAATCTATTATTTCACATTCAGCACTTAATGAATCCTAATGTCTTGTCTGTTAGACAATGGAAGGGTTGAGGGGTGAACCATTGTTGGGATGTGCTTAGGGCAACAGTACACCTTAATCCGGCCCTGTTGTTTACTTAGAATATCTTCAATTTTTATTTTCGAATGGAACTTAATAAAGACATGCAGATTTTCTGATGTGAACCTGCAACTGTCATTTCCAGTCTTTGGAAGATGACAATCTGAGCTTATTTCTCAGACCAGATAACCTGGGAATAGAGATAGGTCTGGAGAAGCAGCAGCCCTGTCAGGTTGAGGTAAGAAGAAAATTCTTCATGCCAAGGACCTTCTTCACCTCGGTGGATACTCAGCATGTTCAGGACTGACATCAGGGCGCATTATTTGAAAAAAGACATGCTGGCTTTGGAGAGGGTTCAGAGAAGATTTACTTGAATGATACCAGGAACATTTGCTGGCTCTTAGACTGTACTTGTTGGAGTGAAGAAGGATGAGAGAGGACCTCATAGAGGCACTTTGAATATTGAAAAGCCTGTACAAAGTAGATGTGGCAAGGATGTTTCCCATGGAAGGGGAGTCCAGGACAAGAGGGCATAACTTCAGCTTAAAAGGGTGTCAATTTAATACAGAGATGCAGAAAAATTTCTTTAGCCACAGGGTCATGAGTCTGTGGAACTTGTTGAAACAGGTAGTTGTGGAAGTGAGGTCATTGGTGTATTTAAGACAGAGATGGTATTTGATTAGTCAGGGCATCAAGGGATATAAGGAGAAAGCTGGAGAGAGGGAGGATGGATCAGCTTCTGATTGAATGGTAGAGCAGACTTGATGGGCCAATGGGCCTACTTCTTCTCCTATATCTTGTGAAAAGAATAATGGATGCTAAGCGAGTCCAGCCTTGGGGATCCAGCAGTAAAATAGACACAAGGCAGTGAACGAACTGTTATTTTACTAACTGGTGAAGCAGGTTCAAGATACTGAATGACTTGTGCCTGTTATTTGTTCTTAAGCACAATAGCATCTCTTGAATACTGAAAATATTTTAATGATTAAAGTTTTCATGAAGAAAACCTCCTGCAAAATTTAAAGCATGGATACATATTGTGCATATGTAATGTTTGAATGTGTGTTTGCAATGTTTTACATTGAGGACCGGAGAACACTGTTTCATCAGGTTGTGCTTGTACAATGGATGATAAATAAACTTGAACACGCTTAAGAAACAGATGAAAAGCACTTAAAGACTGGTTACAGTAAAACCCCTGGTATCTGGCACCTACAGGGAGTGGTATATGCCAGATAAGTGAATTTTCCAGTTGCTTGAGACTGCATGCCTGAATGGAGAACTAATGACAAGGCATGCTCATTTTAAACTTTTGTATTTTTTACCCATTTATTTTCTGCAATTTTTTTTTTACTGTTGCTTGAATAACTAGGATTTTACTCTATAAAGCAATTTATGATGTGGAATTTCGATTGCCTAGGATACAAGGAGTAAGGCTTCTGAACTGGTATATTTCCAGAGCAGGAAGAACAATGGTGAATGAATATTGACTTCTTTAATATGATGAGAACAGCAAAAATTCAGAGAAGTTAGGAGGGTTAAAAGGGAATATTCGATCTGTTTTCTATGGAGGGAAAATAAGAACATTAAATTCTCTGCCACTAATCATTGATGAAGCAATATCTATCAACTCACCCAGAAAAAGACAATTATATCATTTCTTGGAAAAGAGATATTAGTCCGAAGGAGGGTGAAAAATTAGTCATCTTACAGATGACTAGGCCTGGGTGATTGTGTTACATGCCTCATTTACAGTGTAATATTCTGAAGAGAACAAGACTTCTTCTTCTTTGGCTTGGCTTCGCGGACGAAGATTTATGGAGGGGGTAAATGTCCACGTCAGCTGCAGGCTCGTTTGTGGCTGACAAGTCCAATGCGAGACAGGCAGACACGGTTGCAGCGGTTGCAAGGGAAAATTGGTTGGTTGGTGTTGGGTTTTTCCTCCTTTGCCTTTTGTCAGTGAGGTGGGCTCTGCGGTCTTCTTCAAAGGAGGTTGCTGCCCGCCGAACTGTGAGGCGCCAAGATGCACGGTTTGAGGCGATATCAGCCCACTGGTGGTGGTCAATGTGGCAGGCACCAAGAGATTTCTTTAGGCAGTCCTTGTACCTTTTCTTTGGAGCACCTCTGTCATGGTGGTCAGTGGAGAGTTCGCCATATAACACGATCTTGGGAAGGCGATGGTCCTCCATTCTGGAGACGTGACCCACCCAGCGCAGCTGGATCTTCAGCAGCGTGGACTCGATGCTGTCGACCTCTGCCATCTCGAGTACTTCGACGTTAGGGATGAAAGCGCTCCAATGAATGTTGAGGATGGAGCGGAGACAACGCTGGTGGAAGCGTTCTAGGAGCCGTAGGTGATGCCGGTAGAGGACCCATGATTCAGAGCCGAACAGGAGTGTGGGTATGACAACGGCTCTGTATACGCTTATCTTTGTGAGGTTTTTCAGTTGGTTGTTTTTCCAGACTCTTTTGTGTAGTCTTCCAAAGGCGCTATTTGCCTTGGCGAGTCTGTTGTCTATTCTGTTGTCGATCCTTGCATCTGATGAAATGAAACAAGACTAAATTTTATTTAAATCAATCTCTGGGCTTGAAGCAAAGTCTTTCCTGACTCCTGTTCATTTCTGGTTAACTTTTTGTGAGTAGATAATTTAAGATGAACTGCTCCTACACGTAAATAGAATGCTAATCACTGAAGGCCAACAACGCTGGATCATAAGGCCCTGGGGACCGCTGTGGAACAGAGAGACATGGTGGTACTAGCACATTGTTCCCTGAAAGTGGTGACACAAGTAAACAAGGTAGCAAAGGCAGTGTTTGACCCACTTCAACAGACAGGGCTTTGAGTACACTAGCTGAGGCATGATGTTACAGTGGCACAAACTCATTGGAGAGATCACACTGGAATATTGTGTGCAGTTCTGGCCAACAGGCAAGGCTTATCAAAAATAAAAGATAAAAAGCAAAAACCTTGGCCAAAATAATGGCAGGCAAAAGTGACGAGAATATGTTATCTAAAGCTGGAGAATTCAATATCAAATCCTGTAGGCTTTGATTTGCACAGGATAGTCGATGAGCTGTTGTTTCTCAAACTTGCATTGGGCTTGGTGACAATTTAGGGGGCAACGGACAAAGATAGAAGTGGGACTGTGATGATGAGTTAAAGTGGCAACTAAAGACAGGTGATCTACAAAACTTTTCCCAAAGCAGTCAGTAATGAAATGTGAAGACCCACAGCAGCCCCTTTGTGTGTGGTAAGCCAACACTGACAACATAATTATTGCAGCTTAATGTGATCATGGTCAGCTAATGTTAGGTGACAGTGAGATGAGAAATAACTATTGGTCTGACACCAGGGATGGCTCTCGAGAAAGGATCCCGACCTGAAAGGTTGGCTGTCCATTTCTCTCTGTGCATGATACCTCGTCTGTTGAGTCCCTCCAGTTTTTCACTGCTTGCTCAAGATTTGAGCACCTACAGTCCTTGTGTTTCACTGGGGATAGCTTGCTTGTTCTGACTGCTTCACTTTCTCTGACTGTAAGGGGTGCCTGGCAATTTCTGTTGATGGAAAATCTGCCTGCCTAATGGCAGACTAAAAGGCAATTTCATGTAATATTGCATTGTTTTTATTACACGACAATAAAGAAATCTGGAATCTTCTTCTCCAAAACTGTGCCATGAAATCTTTCTTATCACTGGAAGAGGGTTCTGAAACTTCCTGGTTTAATAGAGTCCACACCAGCAAATAGCGATTTGATGTGCTCGAGAGTCCATCATTGTTCTCAACTCGCTGGAGTAGAACGAGTGAAGAGAAAGCAATCCGCTGAGCCATTATTGTTGATAGGCAGCATGGTTGGTGTAGCGGTTAGTGCAACGCCTTTGCTGCACCAACGATCAGGACTTGGGCTTTGAATACCATGCTGTCTTTAAGGAATTTGTACGTTCTTCCCATGTCTGTGTGGGTTTTCTCCGGAGACTCCAGTAACCTCCCACTGTTCAAAACGTACTGGGGGTGCAAGTTAAATGGCCTGTTACCATGATGTCTATCAAAAAAAGGGCTTCCCTTTAGCATGAAAAAATATTTTCCCTCCTGACTTGCTGGATGTCCAAGCAGATAATGACATGGTAGGGACAACAGGGCAACTGGGACAAACTATCCCTTTAAGCAACTGAGAAAGAAACAAATCAGTTAAAGTGAAATTAGCTAAAGAAAGAGAAAGATGCGGGGATAAAAGAAATAGGTGGTGGGGGAGGGAGGGAGAAAAAATGGTGGTGAGGGGACAAGTGGAACAAAAAAGATAAATAGAAAAAGTAATGAAAATATATAATTTAAGTTTTCTTTTAAAAATTGCTATATTAATGTAGCAATTTTAAACAAGATTAAGCATTGGACTGTTTCCATTCTGGCCCAGATATTGAGTTAATTTGCATTTAATTGGTCATTTAATTCAGTGCCTGGAAATTCTTAGTGGTAAAATAGCTGGCTGTTAGAAACAAACTGCATGTATTGACTTGCAAGTTTGAAAGATCTCCAACTTGTTGTGCATACCAATCTCCTGAATCTGCCACAGATTTCTTTGGAATTCATGGCATACCCTCACATTAAAACAATGGGAACCGTCAACATGCCAATATTTTCTCTGCTTGATTTTTTTTTCCAACACTTACCCTTTCTGCATGGATCCCAGTGAACTTTGGTTTATCTACTGAGATTTCTTTCATGCATCTCCCCAGTAGAAATGCCTGCAAAAGATTTAACAATTCGCAAACCATGAAACAATATGTCATATTGAAGGTTTGAATGATTTGAATTCATTGAAAGCAATTGAAAAAGACCCTGAGAGGAACCTACAAAAATCAGGCTTTTTCACCAATTTAATTCCTTGCCAGCAAGACATTTTGACCAGATAAAATTTACACTTTTATTTATTTTGCTTTAAGAATAATCTATTTGGCTTTCAAAATACATTACAGACAGCTAACCAATCCCATCAATTTGTGGGATGTCCTCATTTCTGCCCTAAAGTTGGTTGAAAAAAAATGTGCCAAAAAAATAAAAGTGTGAACAGAGATGGGGAAATGAACAACATAATGGAGTAAGGAGTAAACCACAAAAGTCTGCAGACACCGTGGGTGAAGTGAAAAAACAACTCTGGAGAAACTCAGCAGGTCAAACAACGTCCTTTATATAGCTATGATAAAGGTACATAACCAACATTTCGGGCCTGAGCCCTTCATTAAGGTATGGACAAAATGTTGGCAGGTGCCCTATAAAAATTACAGGAAAGAAAAGGAAATTTTGTGGAAGAAATAATTTTAATAAAGTCCAAGCTACTAAAAATAACATTTCAATTTAGTCAAGCCTTGTAGAGACCAGGAGCTAATATATTTCTTACAAAATAATTATTTATTGAACATTAATAAAAACCCCAAACTAAAGCAACTAGTTTGAAGCCTCAGTCGTCACACTGTAGAATTGGTGATACCTTGTGGGTAGAAGATACACAAATTTAAAAACACAAAGGATAGTTTCTTTCCTGCTGTTATCATTAACCTCTTTAACGATGTTAAAAGGTGATGCCCCTGTGCTTTTAACTGTACTTTTCTCTATACCAGCACTTTGCCCTGCACTCTGACTTACTGTAACACTACATCCTGCACTTTTGTGTTATTGTTGCATATCCTACTGTACTCACGTACAAGTTGACTTGCCGGGATAGCATGCAAAACAAAACTTTACTCTGTACCTCATTGCATGTGATAATAAACAATTTTAATCCATCAATAACTTGTCCATTTGGCTGATATTAACAAGCCCTGTGCTCAATCTGCTAGGAGTATTCAAAGATGTTTTATTTAAACAGTTGGAGGTTCATTTACATCAGCCATTTTGCAATGTGGGAAAACAGAATTTTTACTTTCATGTCTTCAGAAGTTTTTCTGGTCTCTTTCAATGGGTGGTGCCAGATCACCAGAGAAGGCAGTGGCTCTGCCTAATATCTCTTCAGAAAATGAATAGTACATTATAGAGAGATATAGTAAAAACACAATGTTGGGAGAATCTCAGCAGGTCAAACAGTGTACTTTATATAGCAAAAATAAAGATACATAACCAACGTTTTGGTCTTGAGCCCTTCATCAAGATATGGAAAAGTGTTGGCAGGCATCCAAACATGGGAACACATGCTTTGGACCAACCATCAACCACCCATTTACACCAACCAACATTAATCCCATTTTTTTAAAAAATTCTCACATTATCATCACCTCCTCGGATTCTACCACTCACCAACAAGTACTCTATGTTCCAAGAAAGTGGCGACGCAGGTAGACAGAGTGGTGAAGGCAGTATTTGCCATGAGTATTGTTGGAATATAGGGGTTAATTAATTATAGAAAATATGTAGAATATATGCTTATGTACTATTCATTTTGTATACATGAATCCAGTACTATGTAACAATTTAATACTTATCTCATGGTGAAGGGAAAGAGTAATGTAAGTAAGGGGCAGCCACAGTATGTAGCAAAGTTGACTGATTACAGTAGGTTTAGAATTATCTGCTCCCCAAATACAAAAGAGAGAATATATATGAAACAATTTAGTAGGAAGGTTAAGGCAAAAGGAGGTGTTGATTAGCACAGGGGCCGATGGCCAGACAAGAACAAAAGAGAATCCTGACAGAGACTGTCAGAAACAAAGAGAATGGAATAACTCAATAAGAAGGCAGAAGGAGGTGTTGAGTAGAACAGAAGAACATGGCCAAATGAGAACAAAGAAATAATTAGAAATATCTGGGGATGAATTAATTTCTGATCAAAACAACAGGATAGTCTGGCCTGGAGGATTAAGATGGGAGCGCTACACCCCAGATATCTGCAAAACAGGAGATGACTTGTGATAACCCTTATGCAAAAAGATCTAGCAAAGGAAGCCAACTTTTGTTCTGTATGATAAGGTTGATCTATATAAACTGAGCCAACTGGACAATAGGGGTCAGTCTTGGAGAATAGCTCACTGTGCAGGTGACCTATGAACTAACGACTGAACCTGAGCTCTGTTAAGTTTTATTCTTGTGCTGTGTAATAAACTGATTGTTGAACCGAATACCTTCTCCTATCACTTCATTCAACGAGCACGCTGGACTCAGACGACACATAGACTAAATTGAGGGTAGGGTAAAGCCAGAGTCCGACAGTACAAGAGTAGGGATGTCACGAAAAGGCTGCATAGGACAGTGGTGCGACCCCATGGAGAATCATGCATAGTTTTGGTCACGCAAGTACAGGATAGGTTTCAAAAGCTAGAAAGGGTTCAGAAAAGATTCATAAGAATATTATTAGGACAGGCAGGCTTCGGCTATAAGAAAAATGGATGGGTCTGGATTGTTCACCCGAGAGATGTGTGAGAGATAATAGATTATAGGAAGTAAAGTTAGTATGAATAAAATAAAGAATAATAGACTAGACTAGAGGAAGTTAAGTAAGTGCTGAATAGGGATGAATTCCGATAAGAGTGTGAGGAAGGGTTACGCAAGTACAATAGAAGAAAGGTCTTATAATGATAGAAAGAACTAGCAAGTTCTGCATATAGAATTAGTAAGTCCTGGGGGTTGAGAGGTGTGAATAAGGACAAAGGCAGATTCATGAATAAGGACAATGACATGATGGGACCCAGACAGGATACCCCATGGTCTTCCAAGTTTACAAGAAAAACTGCACCTAGGCAGACAGAATTACCAAATGCCAAACCAATCCAGGAGGCAGAAGAATGTTAAGGGGGGGGGGGGGGGGAGGGGGGTATCTCTACACTGAAATGAACTGTATAAAAGTTGGGTGAGCCCCAGTATGTGTGTGTATTCCCAGGGTAAGGGGGAAGCACCCAACTTTCCACTGTTGTACAATAAATATTCTCAATGTTTGTCTCGAGGGAAATCTGTGAAGGTACTTCTGTTTCTCACAGATGGGAGGACCTTAGAGGTTTATAAAATCATGTTGAGAACAGGTAAGGCAAATATTCACCCTCGCCCATCCCCTAAAAGCAGGGGATTCTAAAAATCAGTTATGAGAGGGTAAAGTTTAAAAGGAAGCCGAAGGGCACCTTTTTAATGCAGCTGATAAAATAAGCTGCCAGAGAAAGATGTCATAGTAGAGACAGATGCAAGAAATTTAGAAAGAAAGAAAATGATTAGATGGATATTAGCCCAATCAGGCAAATAGGCTGGGCCAAAAGGTTTATTTCCATGCTGGAGAACTTTGACAAATGGCAATTTATAGTTGCAATTAATCTATCAATCAGCATGACGTTGAGATGCGAGAGTAAACGGGAACTCCAAGAACAAAGATACGTGGTTATGTGGAGAACAAACAAACGCGACACAGAGAGCAACCAATGTCGGTAACAAACCCCAATGTTGACAATAAACCCAATTTAAATAATAAACTCCAAAGTCAAGAATAAACCCCAGTGTCGGCAATAGACTCCAATGTAAACAATAAACCCCAGTGTCGGCAATAGACTCCAATGTAAACAATAAACCCCAATGTCGGCAATAAACTCCAAAGTCAGGAATAAACCCCAGTGTCGGCAATAAACTCCAAAGTCAGGAATAAACCCCAGTGTCGGCAATAAACTCCAATGTAAACAATAAACCCCAATGTTGGCAATAAACTCCAATGTAAACAATAAACCCCAATGTTGGTAACAAACCCCAATGTCAGTAACAAAGCCCAATGTCAACAATAAAGCCCAGTGTCGGCAATAAACCCCAATGTTAACAATAAACCCCAATGTCAACAATAAATCCTAATGTCGGTAACAAACCCCAATGTCGGTAACAAACCCCAATGTCAGTAACAAACCCCAATGTTGGTAACAAACCCCAATGTCGGTAACAAACCCCAATGCCGGTAACAAACCCCAATGCCGGTAATAAACCCCTCAGTCTGTGATGTGCAATGTGGTGGCTCTAATCTACTGCGTCGCCTGGTTGGAGAAAGGGACAAGAGGAATAAACAGGCTTTGAATTCCAGACCACCAAGCAGATGTCTGGTATTTATCTCACTCGTACCACAACCCACCCAGTTTTATTTTTCTCTGTTTTGTGCTGTGCCTTCAGATAAAATATTTCCCTAAAATGAAAAGTGAATGACAGAAAATAGTTGGTTCTGCTTCCAAATGTGGAAGTATTTGGCAACAATTTCCTGGCAATTGCTATTTGTTTCAATGGCTGGTTCTGGATAACCAGAGGAGGCAGTGGCCCTGCCCAATACCACATCAGGAAACTATGAACACATTGTACATGCTTTGAACCAATCACACCACCCACAACAGTTCTTTATAACAAATGGCAATTGCCGGGAAATTGTCACCAAATCCTTCCACATGCTCAAATTAGGATGTGAAAGACCATCTAACCGATAGGGCACGTTCAAGAATTTTTAATCCATGACTATAAAATAAATGAACAATTAAGATTAGAGTAAACGTAGTTTCCACATCAATTTAGTTTTAAAAGGAAGCAATAAATGAACTAGAGGAAATCATGGATCATGGTCGAGGTTGATAAAGTGAATAGCACCCAATGTCTCAGTGGCATACAAAACCCAGAGCCACAGAAATATGGTGAATAGTTTAAGTCTTTTTCCCAGGAGTCTCAAACTAGAGGGCTTAGGATTATGATGAGAGGGGAAGCCCTCTCACCAAAGACTCTAGAAACTTCTACAGGTGTACCAGGGAGAACATTCAGGCTGGTTGCATCACCAACTCCGCAGGTATGTTAATTCGGCCTGTGACTTCACGGGCACCAGTCTTCAGTCCATCCAGAACACGTTCAAGAGGTGATGTCTTAAGAAAGCAACCTCTATCCTCAAAGACCCCCACCACTACCCAGGCCATGCCTTCTTCACTCTGCTACCATTGGGGAAAAAAGTACAAGAGCCTGAAAATGAGCACTCAGTGGCACAAGGACAGCTTCTTCCCCGCTGCCATCAGATCCCTGAATGAACAAAGACTTTGACATTTTGTGCACTATTTTTATTTATTTTTGTAAGGTGGTTTATATCAGTGGTTCTCAACCTTTTTCTTTCCACTCACATACCACTTTAAGTATTCCCTATGCCATAATGTGCTCTGTGTAAGGAATTGCTTAAGGTCGTATGTGAGTGGAAAGAAACAGTTTGAAAACCACTGTTTTAATCATACCTCTTTGACTTTCATACCTCCAAAGGGAATGGGCCATTTTTCTCAAGCAAATTATTTCAATCACAATTGGGTCCAGAGCAGTGATTCTCAACCTTCCCTTCCCACTTACATCCCACCCTAAGTAATCCCAACTCATCACAGAGCACTGATGACAAAGGGATAACTTAAGATGGAATGTGAGTTTAGGGGGACAATTTGAAAACCACTGATTTCAAGGGATATGCCAGAGTATTACTCTGTGCCTTGAAAGCAAACAATAATATTCTCAGAAATCAAGTTTCCTACTTTCCAAGTAGAAATTATCCTGATGATCATTATTTAAAAAGATATTGCATTAAACAGAAAAATATCTCGGACAGAAGGAACATCTATTAACTGCTGTACAGTAATATGACAGACTTTCAAGATTCAAGGTTCATTTATTGTCATGTTATAAAAACAGACCAATATTACACAGAATTTGCTTTGTCTGCCGCAAAGCAAACTGATTTGCCATTGGCAGAAATTGCCCAAAGCACCTCTTACAGTCAGAGAAAGAGAAGCAAGAGAGAGAGTTCTCCCAGAGTCACCAAATGTCCATGGATTCGCCTCCAGTGCTGCCACAGCCCCCACAGCCACAAAGAGTCCAGTCCAAACCATTGGCAACCCGAGCTTCAGATCCGAACCTCCGACACAATCAGGAACCTTTCAGTGCCCTCGGCACCCCGGTTCTGATATCTGGTATCCCTTCAGCCAGCCTCCAGCAGTCCACTGCTTGGTATGAATCCTTTGACCGTAGTCACCAGCAGCTACCAGCCTACATGGATTCTTTGCCTTGGGTCACCAACAGCCCACTGCCCGTGTATTCTTCAGTCACAGAACCCCTCACTGCTCCGCCACTATAGTCACCTTCCTGTGAGTCGTCTCCTCATCTTTCTTTCTCAAATGGGGGTGGGGGGTGGGGGTGTTCTCCCCATTTTCTGGTGCCCTGTGCCAGTCCTCCACTTTCCCGGAATCTGCATAGGTGTAGCATGAATAAAAGCTCTCACGACTGGAGGGAGAACAAATGCTTTCATTAGCTTATAACTAAGGGTACGGTCTCACAGTAGTCCTCACAAGGGTTCTGAGTTTAGGCAGGAAACCAGGGTTATATGTGGGCAGGTGGAGGGGGGGGGGCAGCTATCAGTGCAACACCCAACCAGTGAATCCCACCCAGTTCACTGCATTCACCCCTTCCTGTAGAATTTAGGGTCTCTGAATGAAGACTGAGAACATGGGTGCAGAACATGGGTGGGAAAAAAAATATACAGTTATTTACAGATTTAAGCAGTCCGGGGATCTGGAGATCCTGGTGAAATACCTTAGGACTGAGGGGCCTTGGACTCTTTAGGTCTCCTGGTCCCCTTGTGAGGGAGGAGAGGTGGGCTGGGTCTCCGGCTTGACGATGGAGGGGGGGTGCACTTTCCTCTTGAACCGGATCCCCTGAGGCCCTGACTGGGGGCAGTGAGAATGAGCTCCATGGCTCGCAGGGCATCTGAGGCAACGGACCCTCTGTTCCGGTGGGTGCCAGGTCCCTGATGGAGACAGTGTCCTCCCTGCCATCTGGATACTCCATGTAGATATACGTGGGATTGGCATGGATTGGTTTCACCCTTTCCATCAGGGGGTCAGTCTTGCCTCTCATATGTTTCTTAAGAAGGAGTGGACCAGGAGTAGTGAACCAGGCTGGGAGTGTAGTTCCCAAAGCTGACCTTATTTCAAAAGTGAATATGAGCTCATAAGGAGTAGCTTTGGTCGTGGTACATAGTAGTGACCGGATAAAGTGGAGCGCCATGGGGAGGACATCCTGCCAATGTGAGTCTGGAAAGCCTTTTGACTTCAGGGCCAGTTTGACAGCCTTCCGAACCGTTACATGGGGGAGAGGATCAGAAATACTCCAAGGTCATGGTTTTAAGGTGACACAGGAAGTCCAGATTCAACAACACTAGAGCATACAGTTCATTAAGAATATACAAGCGAATTTACAGAATTCCCCCCTTCAAATGACAGGTGTACTATACAATGTTGTTGAACACATGTAGAATGTTATCAACATGATGACCACGGATGCTGCCTGGCCCATTGAGCATTTCCAGCAACTCCAGTTTTCATTCCTGACAGTAAAGATCTCTTCTTCCTTGCCCTCTCATGCTCTTTACCAGCCTCAATAGAGGCTCTGCTATTCAAAATTACAGAGGGAACAGATATTCAGTGAAATAGTCTCGGAAAGGCCAGAGAAGGGGTAATGATTTAAAGCAACAAGAAACTGGAAACTCAGAATCAAGTGGCAATGAGATTCTCATCAGCAAAGTTACATGGCCTTTCATAATTTCTAACAGATGTCTCTGCAACACTGCACTCTATCCTTTAACTTCTGTACTATCGGTGGGTTGACTGGCTGGCTGCTCGCAAGAAGAACTTTCGCACTGTATCTTTGTGCAAGTGACAATAAACTAGAACTTAAACCAAAAAAAAAACAAAATCAGCCTTTATCCTCACTTGCCCAGGAATTACAGTCGATTTATAACCACATGTACAAAGTGATAACAAAGAAATCCCAGAATGTCAAATTAAGCTGTGAAAAAAATGATTCAGTTCCTTCGTCTTATGAAAAATATCTCTTGTCAAAATTCACTCAGGACAGTTGCATCCTATGTTCCTGTGAACTCACTTTAGAGTAACCAATCTAACACATTTTTTAGTTATGCCCCCCCCTCCCCCCCCCCCCCACCCCCAAGACTCTGCTCAAAATTTATGGGCTCCCTGTGAAGCTGTCAAAGTTTGGTTTCTTCTGGACGTCTCTTCTACCGACTCCATTAAAAACATTTTTTTTTAAATTATGTTACGTGAAGGGAAAAGGAAACAAGCTGAATGTGCTGTGGCCCTCAGGGGAAGCTGTAGGGCCCCCATTGAAAACGGCTGCTTTAGGGTTACCCATCCTTGTCACAAGGTTCCTTCCCATTCTGGGCAAACAGTACGGTCAATTCCCCTCACCCTGCTTAAGTGATCATTCTGTGCAGCTATAGAGGCTGTGGGAATGAAGGAGGTGAATCCATAGACACCCAGTGATTGTGAAGAGACTCAGTTTTGCTTCTTTCTCTCTTACAGTAAGGGGCACCAGGCAAGACTAACATCGACTTTATGTCTGCCTTACAGCAGGCAGAGGCAATTTCATGTAATATTACGTTCTGTACTATTACAGGACAAAAAGGAATCTTGAATTTTGAAATATTTAATATCTAAAATCTTATTCTTGCTTCAAAAGAGCTACATTATTTTAATAAGACTAAAAGGCAAATAATTCTCCAAGAAATTCGAGTCAAATAAACATTATCATTCTCATAATAGAGCTAAATAAATCCCAGTCTTGCCTGACAGTCAAAACCTCGGTAACTTGGTGTTTATTTTAACATTTTCTAAAAACACAAAAAAAACCCTCAGATTCTCACAGGACGCAGCTGTTTCACAGTGCCAAATAAAAAGATTGAAAAAATTTACCGTATTTGATGGCACACAAGATCCATGGGCATATAAGACCTCCTCCCCCATTTCAGAAGGGAATATTAAGAGTTTTTTTTAGTCTTTTTATGGGTAAGTAGAATGTTTTTAATTCAGTTCTCACTCACTTGGCTGTGCGGCTTCTCCTCACCGGCAACCTGTAGGTGCTAGCGATGTTGGCGAACGGGTTCCTCCTGCACCTCTTGAAGGGGCCACCGTGGTCAGGCCTTCTCACTGGGGGAAGTGAGCGGCGGCAGTGGCTCTTGAAGGTACGGGCCACCCGAGGGAATGTGGCCCGCGAAGCTGCGGGCCTGCTTCCTGGACAGGTGCAGCTCCTCCGCAGGCTTCTTGAAGCTGAGCGAGTAGCTGGTGACCTGCTCAACAGCCATTGTGGCTGAGTGGAGAGCGGGGGATCCCTCCCTCCCTGATACCGGAGACCAGATGGCAATACCAGACGGAGAGCGGGGGAAATCCTTCCCTCCATGTTACTGAGCCACACAGTGATGGTGATCACGGTTGGCATTACCATTATCAACTTTGCATACAAGACTCAGGGGATATTTCTGAGCCAATTTTTGGAGGGAAAAAGTGGGTCTTATATGCCGTCAAATATGGTACTCAAATGTTTTGCAGGATTCATTACAATTGTACTGCAAACAAACTTTACATCATCTGAAATTGGTATTTGCAAAACAAGCAAGAATATTAGATCTTGGAGGGTCAAGAATTTTAAAAAAAATATCATTCACCTGTACACTGATCCTTCAACATCTTATTCTGCTAACTTTGAAACTGGCCTCTTTGATGTGGTTGCTTGGTAACTGAATGCAGAAGTTAATTTCATCGTTGCCCACACGAACAGTAACAGTACAGTTGGGTTCTGGATAATCACAGGTGCAGTCCTCAAACTGCAGGTAGCCGTGGAACTTCACTTCCTCCATAAGTTCAAGGAACTGAAGTCAAACAATTTAAAAATAAAAAAAAAGTAGTTAAAAGTGAAATTCTTTCTCAGATTCTCACCAGTCCAACAAGTATTACTGCCAAGTGATGGTCATTAAACCAGGACTGAAATTGTGCAAAACGGAAGCCAGCTTTAATAAAATCTCTCCGGGATATTTGGACCACATGAAGTCGGCTGCAGAACCTTCTTTTACAGATCTGTGTAAAACCATTTACAAATGATGATATGTCACAGGAAAAGACCAATTTAAAATTGTTTTTTGCATCCAAATAATCAAAAAGCAATGTTTATGAAGTATGGATCCCAAATTGTTTCCAAGGAGTATTGTCAGAAAAAATTTATGACAGAGTTGCACGAAATTATTGTGGGGTTGGATGGATCAGAGCTAATGTCTGTGTGTGATTTTGATGTTCTCCCAGTCACCAGGTGAGTTTCATAGAACATCAAACATTACAGCACAGTACAGGCCCTTTGGCCCACAATGTTGTGCTGACTTATATAAACCTACTTGATAAACAAAACCTTCCCTACCTTACACCAATTGTTCTTGCATCCACGTTCATGTCCAAGAGACTTTTGACTATGGTACCAGCCTTCACCACCACCTCTGGCAATGTATTTCAAGCACCCACTGCTCTGTGTAAAATAAAACTTGCCCCCGACATCTCCCCTAAACTTTCCTCCCCTCACCTTGAACAGATGTCCTCTGGTATTTACAACACTTTCTCCAGGATAAAAGATGTTTGTTGTCCACCCTATCTGTGCCTCTCATAATCTTGTAGACCTCCATCAAGTTACCTCTTATCCTTCTACACTCCAAAGAGAAAAGCCTCAGCTCTGCTAACCTTGCCTCATAAGACATGTTCTTCAAACCAACATCATCCTAATAAATCTCCTCTGCACCCTCTCCATAGCCTCCACATCTTTCCTGCAATGAGGCAACCAGAACTGAACACAATACTCTGGTCTAACCAGAGTTTTATAGAACTGTAATGTTACCTCATGACTCTTGAACTCAATCCCTTGACTAATGAAGACCAACATAACTTATTAACCTCGAACAGCGACCTTGAGAGATCTATGGATTTGGGCCCCAAGGTCTCACTCTTCTTCCACACTATTAAAAATCCTTTCATTAACCACTTGCTCTCTCTTCATTGATCTTCCAAAATGCATCACTTCACACTTATCTGGAATGAACTCCATCTGCCTCTTTTCCGCCCAACTTTACATCAAGTCTATATCTTGTTGTAACCTATAACAACCTGCTCACCAGCCATTCTCAACAGGGGCCTTATGCACTCCTCCTCCTAGCCCCCTGGCAGCCCCAGCACAATTAGGGAGAACACAGATTGAAATCATAATTTAAAAAAATATTTATTTAGTCAGTAGGAGAGAAGTATGGAAGAAACCGGCTAAACTTGACTGCTTCACAAGGAATGGGGCCATAAATATTGAGCAGAATCCAAAGGAAACCAGATCCAAAAGGTTGAGAATGGCTGATGGAGCCTATCCACAATACCTGCAACCTTCATATCATCTGCAAATTTACTGACCTTTCCAACCACTTCTTCATCCAGGATATTTAAAAAAATCACAAAGATCAGGGGTCCCAGGATAGATATCTGCAGAGCTCCACTAGTCACTGACCTCCAGGCAGAATATGTTCCATCTACTACTATCCTCTGCTTTTTGCAGGCAAGCCAATTCTGAATCCACACAGCCGTGGTTTCTTGGATCCCCCGCTTCACGACTTTCTGAATGAGTCTACCATGGGGGATCTTGTCAAGTATCTTACCAAATCCCAGATTTACCATTTCTTTTGTTGCTTCCTGAAAATTCTCATTTTTTCCTCGAGAGGCATGACCCACCCCTCTCAAAGCTGTGCAGACTATGCCTGAGAAGACTTTATTTCTATAAATGCTCATAAATAATGTCCCTAGCAATCCTCTCCACCCCCACTGATGCAAGACTCATTGGTCTATAATCCCAGGATTCTCCCTAATACCCTTTTTTAAACAAAGGGATGACATTTTTTTCACCCAAATCAGGTAAGAATCGAGGTGAATGAAATTTCTGCAGTCCTGTTATTATGAATAATTTTCATTGACCCATCACTTTAAATAGTGTTTTATTCAAATATGAATCCACAATTTTGTACATAATAAGAAATCGATCTTTCATAAAGAAATATTTCAAATATTTTAAAATAAGAATGCAATCCAAAATTACTTTTTTATTATTTAAAAGCAAAATGAATTGGATAGAAACATTTCACAGAAATGTTTGATTTCTCCAGTAACTGCCCTGTGGCCAAGGAGAGCGCAAAGATCGATCTCTTCCCTCACTTCTTGGAGTAATGGCTATATCTTGTCCAGTCCCAGGGAATTATCAATCCTAAGGTTTTTAACAAGATACAGCATTTGCTCCTTCTTAACATCAACATGCTCCAGCCCATAGGTTTGATCGATACTAACTTCACATTGACCAAGGTCCCTCTCTCTGGTGAACATTGAGGCAAGGTATTCATTTAAGACCTCCACTACTTCCTCTGCCTCTAGGTACTTTCCCTCATTTATCCTTAAGCTGCCATACCTTCACACTTATCCTCCTGCTCTGCATGTACGCGTGTTTCTGTGCTGTAATTGCTTTATAGTTATATATGGTTTCATGGTTACCTGCAAATTTCCTCCTGGTGTTCCATTTTCATCCCCATCCCAGATTAGTCGATCAGTTGGCCACTGCAAATTTCCCTCAGTGTACTGGAGTAGATTATGGGGAGATTATTACATTAAAAATTTTAAGTGTAGACATCCAGCTCGTTATAGGCATTTTTGGCTTTTTATGAAGGTTCCACCCAATTTACCTATAACCCCACCCCCTAACCCAGGTACATTTTGAAGGGTGGAAGGAATATGGAGCTCCCGGAGGAAACCCACGCAGACACATGAGAACGTACAAACTCTCTACATACAACATGGGATTCGAACCTCGGTCCCAGACGCTGACTCTGTAACTGCGTTGCGCTAACTGTGCTGCTCTTATTTTAATTTTTTTTTAATTGAATGCATTTTTAAAATAAAATTGAATTAAATGAAAATTGAGGAAAATTTTAGAGAAAGATCTTCATGTAGGATCAGCGTCACGGGTGGTTGTAGCCACCATGGGCCCAAAGGCCATTTCCATGGCAATCTCTCTGTCTCCAAGTGTCTGAAAGTCATGTGAATGATGAGAAGTTCAGTGAGGACCAAGGCAATTAAAGAATTTAAATTAAAATTTTTAAATTTAGACTTAGAGCACGGCAATAAGCCATTTCGGCCCACGAGCCCATTCCGCCCAATTTACACCCAATTAACCTACACCCCTGGTACGTTTTGAAAGGTGGGAGGAAACCGGAGCCCCTGGGAAAACCCCACGCAGACACAGGGAGAAGGTACCAACTCCTTACAGACAGTGCAGGATGCGAACCCCAGTCCCAATCACTGACTCTGAAAAGACATTGCCCGAACCGCTATGCCCAACTGTGCTGCAAAATTGAGGATTAGAATTTTAGAAACAGAGAGTACCAAATACGTATTATACTGAGAAATCAAACATTTCTGTGAAATGTTTCTATCCAATTCATTTTGCTTTTATATAATAAAAAAGTAATTTTGGATTGCATTCTTATTTTAAAATATTTGAAATATTTCTTTATGAAAGATGGATTTCTTATTATGTACAAAAATTGTGGATTCATATTTGAATAAAACACTATTTAAAGTGATGGGTCATTGAAAATTATTCATAATAACAGGACTGCAGAAATTTCATTCACCTCGATTCTTACCTGATTTGGGTGAAAAAATTGTCAAAAATAAGACTTTGTTTCCTCAAATGTTCAATCAATTTTTCTATCTAATGAATCATCCTCCTGGTTCCCCTTCATGCCTCCTTGATCACCCATCTACCCATACCCCCGTCTTTAACTCTCCTCTCTTTCCACAGTGCCAAAGTAGGTGATTGTCCAGATTTCTCCGTGAATGCTGCCTGACCTGTTGAGTTCCATCAGCAGTAAAACACAAAAGTCTGCAGACACCATGGGTGAAGTCAAAACACAATGCTGGAGAAACTCAGCAGGTCAAACAGTGTTCCTTCAGCAGTTTGTTTCGTTCAGTAGTGGCAGTATAAAATCTCTGCACAACATAATGCATCCAATATGATGTTTGACAGCAAGAACATATGAAATGCTCCATGCAATGATACCTCCAAATGCATAGAGCTCTTCCTATACCCACCAGTGTTCCTTAAAGTGTAAGCTGATAATGAAACAGAGCAAGAAACAGGGAATCTGGAACTTTGGTGAGCAATGGAACTGATGTCTCGTCAATCACTAAATTAAATAGAATAGACTTCAGTGATGATGGAGTGGAGAATTAAGAAAGGTAATTGAATTTAGTGACAAATTAAAAAGAGAATTATAAGATTAAGAGTGAAAAAGTGACAAAACTTAAATCCTGAAGATCCAGAATCCACAACATCTCCCATCCTCATAACAGGGTTTCTGGGTAATGTACACATTAATAATGACTGATAATTTTCAAAGGCATTTTTAATCAGCAAATTCTGACCCATTGCACATCAGTAATTGTATTTCTCTTTTCTTTTCAGCCTCCTGGAAAGCTTTCAGTTGTTGGTATTGTTCCGCAGTAGGTCTAACCCAGCCCCTCTCCAACTCACAGGTCGCCTGAAAATTGATGGTGATGAAAAGGAGTGGTTAGAAAAAGTGGGAACAAAGCAAAAAAAACCCCGGTTTGTTTTTCTCATAATCATTCTTGAGATGACTTGCCACAAATGTGCAATTGACGAAAAGAAAAAAACATTACAAAAAGAAGCATGATCTGACTAACTGCTTAAATTAACTCAATAAAGGTTCAAGAGCAGTATCTTTCCAACTGCTATCGGGTTCTTGCACCTCCTCTTGTTACAGTAAAAGGAGACTGCTTCAACCACTCAAAAGATTTATTTGCATTGATGTCAAATTATTTATTTTTGCACCAGGATAACTGTGATTATTTATTACCTATTTTAAGATTCAAGACCCCTTTCATTGTCATGTAAAAAATCAGGAAATGCAATATTACATGAAATTTCCTTTTTCCTGCCGTAAGGCAAAAGGTCACCATTAGCTTTGCCTGACTCCCCTTATAGTAAGAGAGAAAGAGAAGCAAAAGAGAGTTCCTTCAGAGAAACTGAGTGTCTGTGGATTCGCCTCCAGTGCTCCCACAGCCTCTGCAGCCACGCAGACTCCTGTCCAATCCATTGGCAGCCTGAGAGCCAGATCCAAACCTCCAATACAATCAGGAAGCCTTCAGCATCTGAGGCCCTTTGGGACTCCCTCCTTGCCCTCAGCACCCTATTGAATCCTGATTCCGAAACTTGGTTCCCACGAGCCAGTCTCTGGCAGCCTGCAGCCTGTGCGAGTCCTTCGACCGCAAGTCTCCAACAGTCTGCAGCCTGTTTTTCCATTTACTCCATACATCTATTTATTATCTCTTTTTAATTCAATTAAGTATAGGATTGCCATAGAGAAACTTGAAACTAATTTTCATTCCACACACACCACCTTCTCAAATGAGTGTTTCCAGTATTTTCTCTTTTTATTTCTGATTTCAAGAATCTGCAATTCTTTTGATTTCCAATTTGGTCAGTCCCAATCAGGGGCAAAGTTAGGGGGAGTGAGCACATTAAAAAAAAAGGCACCATTACACATACCAGATGGAAATGGGGGTGGTGCACATTGGATTGGGGGGCGGGGTGGGGGGGGTGACATCAGACCAGGGGTGGGGGGAGGTGCCACTTTTGAAAAATGTCACAATGTCTTTCCCCCTGCACCACCTTTCCTCCCCCCCCCCACCCCTCCCCATGCCACTGGTCCCATTCTCAGCATACTTCCCCTCCTGTACTAACCGATCACGTTCATTATTGAAAATAATCATGTTTGCTTCCATCACATTTTTAATTGATGACTGCATGCTGATTGATGACTCTACCCCTGGCTCCTTTGCTTACCCCTCATGTTCTTCTCCCTTCCACTATTCAATCTTTCCTCCAGGGGAAAGGGCTTTATTCGACCACCAGAGCCCTGATGATCTTGAAAAGGAAATGGAAAAGTAGAGGTAGAGGTAGAAGGGCTGCGTAGCGTTAGTGCAATGCTGTTACAGCACCAGTGAAGTGGACTGGGGTTCGAATTCCATGCTGTCCGTAAGGAGTTGGAATGTTCTCCCGTGTCTGCATGGGCTTTCCCTGAGGGCTCCAGTTTCTTCCCACCATTCGAAATGTACCAGGGATTTTAGGTTAATTGGGTGTATTTGGTCATTATGGACTTGTGGGTCGAAATGCTATATGTCTAATTTTAAAAATCAATCTCGTGAAAAGTGGCAGAAGGTGGGTAAGAAGAAAGCAGTTAAACTTGGGACCAACAGTCCAATTTAATAAATAGTCCTCCTGGTTCCCCTTCATGCCTCTAATCATCATACCCCCGTCTTTAGCTCTCCTCTTCTTCTCTCTTTCCATGCTGCCAAAGCAGGTTTTAGTCATGAATCAGTGATTGTCCAGATTTCTCCGTGAATGCTGCCTGACCTGTTGAGTTCCTTCAACAGTAAAACACAAAAGTCTGCAGACACCGTGGTTGAAGTAAAAGCACAATGGTGGAGAAACTCAGCAGGTCAGACAGAGTTCTTTCAGCAATTTGTTACTTTCAGTTGTGGTGGTATAATCGCTACACAACATAATGCATCTGTGATAGTACAGATTCTATCACCAATGTGTATATGTACAGATGGTCGTGTAGGATGACTGTGATTGGCTGAGAGCATAGCCACACCTACTGGCAGGTCTTAAAGGATTGCTCCTAGCCAGACCAGGTCATTCTGGACTGGTCGACCTACGTGCGATATTCTCCAGTCTTTTAGTTAATAAAAGCCTTGGTTTGGATCAACAAGTCCTTGGTTCTTTCGACGGGAATTACCGCATCCAATACAATGTTTGACAGCAAGAACATGTGGAATGTTCCATGCAGTGATACCTCTAACCACTGGTTATCAACCTTTTTCTTTCCACCCACATACTGCAAGAACATGTGAAATGTTCCATGCAGTGATACGTCTAACCAGTGGTTCTCAACCTTTTTATTTCCACCCACATACCACCTTAAGTAATCCCTATGCCATAAGTGCTCTGTGATTACTAAGGGATTGCATAAAGTGGTATGTGGGTGAAAAGAAAAAGTTTGAAAGCCACTGTTTTTATTGTACCTCATTGACTCGTTATGTGCATGTTTCATAACTCCAAAGGAAATGGACCAATGACAATTTTTCTCAAGCAAAGCATTTGAGTAACAATTGGGTCAAGAGCAGTGGTTTTCAAACTTTTTCTTTCCACCCACATACCACCTTAAGCAATTTAAGCATTAGGGATTACTTAAATTGGTATGTGATTGGTTTGAGCAGTCTGATTTCTCGCCTTTGTTTTTGTACAGGGTGATGATGATGGCATCACGAAGGTCCAGAGGCAGCTTTCCTTGGTCCCAGCAGAGCATGAAAAACTCATGCAGTTTGGTATGCAGAGCTTTGCCGCCAGCCTTCCAGACCTCTGGGGGGATTCCATCCATACCTGCTGCTTTGCCACTTTTCAGCTGTTCAATTACCTTATATGTCTCTTCCCGGGTAAGGACCTCATCCAGCTCTAGCCAAACAGAGGAACTACTGACATGGTCTTTGCCCTCAGACAGCTCCAAGAAAAGTGCAGAGAACAAAACAAAGGACTCTACATCACCTTTGTTGACCTCACCAAAGCCTTTGACACCGTGAGCAGGAAAGGGCTTTGGCAAATACTAGAGCGCCTCGGATGCACCCCCAAGTTCCTCAACATGGTTATCCAACTGCACAAAAACCAACAAGGTCGGGTCAGATACAGCAATGAGCTCTTCGAACCCTTCTCCATTGACAACGGCGTGAAGCAAGGCTGTGTCCTCGCACCAACCCTCTTTACTATCTTCTTCAGCATGATGCTAAAACAAGCCAATAAAGACCTTAACAATGAAGACGGTGGTTACATCTGGTACCGCATGGATGGCAGTCTCTTCAATCTGAGGTGCCTGCAAGCTCACACCAAGACACAAGAGCAACTACTCTTTGCAGACGATGCCGCTTTAGTTGTCCATTCAGAGCCAGCTCTCCAGTGCATGACGTCCTGTTTTGCGGAAACTGCCAAAATGTTTGGCCTGGAAGTCAGCCTGAAGAAAACTGAGATCCTCCATCAGCCAGCTCCCAACCATGACCACCAGCCCCCCCCCCCCACCACCACATCTCCATCGGGCACATTGAACTCAAAACGGTCAACCAGTTTACCTTTCTCGGCTGCACCATTTCATCTGATTCAAGGATCGACAAAGAGATAGACAACAGACTCGCCAAGGCAAATAGCGCCTTTGGAAGACTACACAAAATAGTCTGGAAAAACAATCACCTGAAGAAACACACAAAGATCAGCGTGTACAGAGCCGTTGTCATACCCACGCTCCTGTTCGGCTCTGAATCATGGGTCCTCTACCGGCATCACCTATGGCTCCTAGAACGCTTCCATCAGCGCTGTCTCCGCTCCATCCTCAGCATTCATTGGAATGACTTCATCACCAACATCGAAGTACTCCAGCTGGCAGAGTCCGCAAGCATCAAATCCATGCTGCTGAAGACCCAACTACGCTGGGTGGGTCACGTCTCCAGAATGGAGGACCATCGCCTTCCCAAGTTCGTGTTCTATGGCGAGCTCTCCACTGGCCACCGAGACAGAGGTGCACCAAAGAAGAGGTACAAGGACTGCTTAAAGAAATCTCTTGGTGCCTGCCACATTGACCACCGCCAGTGGGCTGATATCGCCTCCAACCGTGCATCTTGGCGCCGCACAATTCGGCAGGCAGCAACCTCCTTTGAAGAAGACTGCAGAGCCCACCTCACTGAGAAAAGACAAAGGAGGAAAAACCCAACCCCCAACCCCAACCAACCAATTTTCCCTTGCAACCGCTGCAACCGTGACTGCCCGTCCCGCATTGGACTTGTCAGTCACAAATGAGCCTGCAGCAGATGTGCACATACCCCTCCATAAATCTTCATCCGCGAAGCCAAGCCAAAGAATGTGATTGGAAAGAAAAAGGCTGAGAACCACTGCTCTAAATGCATAGAACTCTTCTTCAGTCTTTTCATTCGCATTCCCTAAAGTCCAAGCTGATAATGAAACAGTGCAAGAAACAGGGAACTTTGGTGAACAATGGCACTGATAATTGGGACCAACAGTTCAGAAAGGGACAATAAAATCATGGGCAGATTTTCAATGGGACACTGTAATAGGAGGGATAACATGTTAGGATTAGAGGATCTAGAATGGGATGCCAGGGTTTGACAGCTGAGTGATCACTGAAGTGGGCATGGCTGAGAAGATCATTGTGGTGCTCCAGGAAGCCCAGAAGATGAAGGTAGCTATTTCCTTTCTCTATCAGACATCCCAGTCTAGCAACGTACTGGGAGGCAATGTTATTATCATGGGAATATTGTATTTGGTCTGAGTCCATCTTGGATACTCTAAAAGATGAGACTGACCAGAGAAATGCACAGTTTGTAGAGCTGCCTCCTATTCAGCAGCACAAGTTCAATCCAGACCTCTACCTAGTCTTTGTGAGTTCTCCTGGTGATAGACTGAGTGCTCTGGTTTCAGATTTATTATCAGAATACATACAACTCTGAAACCCTTTTTTCTGTGGGCACGGCAAAATGATCACTGGTAGTACAAAAAAAACTGTACTTAAGAAGATACATGTACATGAAAACAATTAAAGAAATGTAAACAAACTGACTGCAATACAGAGGGAAAAAAAATCATAAAGTACAAAAATAAGAGTCCTTAAATGAGTAGTAAAACACAAAAATCTGCAAACACTGTGGCTGAAGTAAAAACACAAAGCTGGAGAAACTTAGCTGGTCAAACAGCATCCTTTATATAGCAAAGGTAAATATACATAACTGACGTTTCAGGCTTGAGCCCTTCATCAAGGTATGGAAAAATGTCAGAAGGCATCCAATCAAAAGACAAAGGGGAGGGGAGGTGTGGTCGCAAAGGCAGGAGGTGATAGGTGGAAAAGGGAGGGATCAAGGGGAGAAAGGATGGCTGGGTGAAGGGAGGGAAGAGAACTGCAAAGGGGAAGGGAAGGAAGGAGGGGAAGAGGAGAGCAGGTTAGCAGAAACCGGAGAAATCGATGTTATTACCATCTGGTTGGAGAGTGCCCAGACGGAAAATCAGGTGTTTTTCCTCCAATTTGCAGGTGGTCTTGGTGGGATGGTACATAAGGGCATGGACAGACATGTGAGTTTGGGAGTGTGACACAGAATTGAAATGGTTGGCTACTGGGAGGTCTCTGCCACTGAAGCAGACAGAGCTGTTGTAAGTGTTGGAAATTCCGGAGGATAATGCAATGGATGCAGAAGCCGTTGGGGTGGTAGGTGAGGGACTCTGTTACGTTTGGGGAAAGGAGGGGCCAGGGCAGATGAGTGGGAAATGGAAGAGGTGTGGGTGAGGACTGAGTTGATAGTGATGGAGGGGAAGCCAAGTTTGTGTAAGAAGGCAGACATTTCAGAAGATCTGGACTGGAAGACCTCATCTTGGGAACAGATGCGGCGGAGACGGAGAAATTGAAGAGAAGGGGAAAGAATCCTTGCAGGGGACATGGTGTGCAGAGGTGTAGTCAAGGAAGTTGTGGGAGTTGGTGGGCTTGTAATATACGTCGATGGAAAGCTTGTCTCCCGAGATGGAGTTTGAGATCAGGGTGGAAGTTGGCCGTGAAATGAATGAAGTTGACTACATTGGGGCTGCATCATGCACCCACAATGAGCTTGTCAACTTCATCCACCTTGCAGCCAACTTCCACCCAATTTCAAACTCACCTGGTCCAACTGTGACAACACTTTCCCCTTCCTGGATCTCTCTGTCAGACACAACAAACATAGAGTCTCCCTTATCCTCATCTAACACCCCACCAGCCTCCACATGCAGCACATTATCCTCCAGATTTTACGACACTTACAACAGGATCCCACTACCACAAACATCTTCCCCTCACCTCCCCTCTCTGCCTTCTGAAGGGACCACACCCTTCAAGACTCCCTCGTGCACTCATAACCCCACCAATCTCTCCCGTGGCACTTTCCCCTTTGGCACAGGAGGTGCAGCACTTGTGCCCACACTTCTCCCCTCACCACAGTCCAGTGCCCCAAACAGACATTTCAAGTGGTTCATTTGTGTATCCGCAGGACTGATTTACTACATCCGGTTTCCCCTTCATGGCCTTCTCCACATCATTGAGTCTGGGCGCAGAGATCACTTCGCTCCATCCAGATCAGTGACAGAGACTTCCCAGAAGCCAATCATTTCAGTTCTGTCCATGGCCTTGTGTACTATCCCCACCAAGACCACCCGAAAATTGGAGGAACACCACCTGATTTTCCATCTGGGCACTCTCCAAACAGATGGTATTAACATCGACTTTTCCAGTTTCTGCTAACCTGCTCTCCTTCCCCCCTCCCCCCTTCTCTTCCCCTTTCCAGTTCTGCTCCCTCCCTTCACCCAGCCATCCCTCCTCCCCTTGATCGCTGCTGTCTCCTCCCTCCCTTCTCCACCTATCACCTCCTGCCTTTGTGACCATACCTCCACCCCCTCGCCCTAATCTTTTGCTAGGATGCCTGCTGACATTTTTCAATACCTTGATGAAGGGCTCAAGCCCAAAACATTGGTTATGTATTTTTACCTTTGCTATATAAAGGATACTGCTTGACCTGGTATGTTTCTCCAGCTTTGTGTGTCCTTAAATGAGTCCCTGATTGAGTTTGTCGTTGAGGAGTCTGATGGTGGAGGGATAGTAGCTGTTCTTGAACCTTGTGACACCGAGACCTCTTTCCTGATGGCTGCAGCAAGAACGGAGAGTGTGCTGGGTGGTGTGGATCCTTGATGATTGCTACTACTTCTCTGACGGCAGCGCTCCCTGTAGATGTTCTCGATGGTGGGGAGGGTTTTGCCTGTGATGTCCTGGGCTGTGTCCACTACCTTTTGCAGAGCTTTCTGCTCAAGGATATTGGTGTCCCCAAACCAGACTGTGATGCAGCTGGTCAGCACACCTTCCAATACATATCTGCAGATATCTGCCACAGTTTCTGGTCTCATACCAAACCTCTACAACTTTTGGGGAAGTAGAGGTGCTGACATGCTTTCATCATGATGCCTTTAGTGTGTTGGGTTCAGGAAAGATCCTCAGAGATTGTGACACCCGAGAACTTAAATTTGCTCACCCTCTCCACCTCTGATCCCCCCAATGATCACTGGATCGTTCACCTCTGGTTTTCCCTTCCTGCAGTCAACAATCACTTCCTTGGATTTGGTGACATTGAGTGAAAGGTTTTCATTCTTCATGCATTCAAAGGAAAGGTAGGCTCATTGGCTGCTGCAAATGATCCCTGGAGCATGGGTAAGAGATAGAAGCTGGGAGGAGTTAATGGGAATGGAGGTGGTTGCAGGGCAGGAAAATAAATTGTGACAAAGGTAGAAGTTTCATAGACAGGGCAGATTGTGTGACACTGAATCACTTCAACAACACAGCTTATGCAGGCCTGTGAAGAAAATTACCTCCAGTGGTGGGTGGTTCATGTCTGGATGTTCCCAGTTCTTGAAGAAGGAAAAATAACTTCCACAACAGTGGGAAAGTAAATGCCGACGACGGATCCATGATTTCTTTAGATGTACAAAAGCACCAAAAAATAAACTGAATTGAAGCTAAATCAGAAGGCTGACAAAACCTGCAGTTTGATGAAAAATGCAAAAACAAAATGGCTACTTTGACTCAGAACGAGACGTGTCTGGCAGTTTTAATCCAACTCGTTTAGCAAGAATGAAAATTATGTGAATATAAAACTGATTATGATCAGGCAATGAATCTACCACAAGAAAGTATTTTCTTGCTTTGTATTCTTGTCTACGCAGCAAAGTGGAGAATTTGTCTGTTGTTTGCCACTTCCTTGGGGGAAAATAAACGCCCTCAACATAGTAGTACATCCTATTCAAGTTCTACCTGTCATGAAGGTGTATTCTTTTTGTGCTTCCAAATGTCAAATTCCAAATATAAGGCATGACATTTAGAGAAAGAAAATAATGGACTTTACCTTTACACAGTGTTATTGGAAATAGTCATCTGCTGCAGAATATTAAAGATACAGAATCCAGCAGTCTTATTGAATTCAGGATCTGCATATTGTGTCAGGTTCATGCAGGCATTGGGCTTGATGAGAGAACTGCCCTTTTGTTCACAGCTTCTCACTGCGATGAACTGTGACTCATTTATCAGGCTCCGCCCCTTGCTGTGACTGTACCGGTGGCTCCATGCACTTGACCCTGTATAAAGGCTTCAATGCCGTAACACCTCCCCCAGAGGCTGGGTCACAGTCTGGAATACACTTCAAGTTTATTGTAAATAAATGCCTGTTATTCTGTAACTTTACATATTTTTACCTTTGCTTGACCTGGTATGTTTCTCCAGCTTTGTGTGTCCTTAAATGAGTCCCTGATTGAGTTTGTTATTGAGGAGTCAGATGGTGGAGGGATAGTAGCTGTTCCTGAACCTGGTGGTGTGAGTCTTGTGGTACCTATTCCTCTTTTCTGATGGCAGCAGCAAGAACAGAGTATGTACTGGGTGGTGTGGGTCTTTGATGATTGCTGCTTCTTCTCTGACAGAAGCATTTCCTGTAGATGTTCTTGATGGTGGAGAGGATTTTGCCTGTAATGTCCTGGGCTGGGTCCACTACCTTTTGCAGGGCTTTCTGCTCAAGGGTGTGAGTGTGCGACCTTTAGCCGGTGTCAGCCACCAAATTCATAGAGGACGTGATCCAAGACGCCGAAGTCGCGGGCATCAGATCGGACTACGTGCGCCAGAGGCTACTTGACCAGAGTAAGATGGACTTAAAGGGGGTGATCAATCTAGTGAAATCGCTGGAGATCACCCTCCGTAACATGGAGGCTTACTTGGCGAATGGTGCGGTGGCCTCATGGTCCACACAGGGGGCTGCCGCCATCTTGGGACGTGGGACTGCAGATCGACGGTCTGCTACCACATCAGGCTAGTCTCCCACAAGCACCTAAAGTGCTACTTCTATGGCCAGCCAAAGCACCCCCATAAACGATGCCCGGCAAAAGACGCGACATACTCTAAGTGCAGGAAGAAGGGGCAAAGGTATGCCGATCACAGCCACCTTCTAGCTCCAGCGCTGGGGGCCACCATCTTGGATGCCTCCATCTTCTGGGGACAATCATGCCGCGGCATGGGCACCGCCATTATGCTCCCAGACAATGAGTCAGTACGGGCCAGACCACAAATCGACGCTGGCCTGCGTGGTACCGGATCAAAACAGCCCACATCAGCTCTCCCGGTCGATGATGGACATCTCGGTCAATAATCAGGTGATGAGATGCCTTTTTGATAGCGAAAGCATGGAGTTTTATCCATCCCAACATAGTGCTGAGTTACACCCTTAAAATAAGGCCAGCAAACTGTAAAGTCTCCCTGGCCTCAAATTCCCATTTGGCCGAGATTCGCAGCTACACCACTGTGACGCTGACTGTGCAGGGCACGACCTACAAAGACTTTAAGCTCTTCATCATGCTGCAGCTCTGCGCGCCTTGTGCTACTGGGGTTGGACTTCAAGTACCACCTCAAGAGTGTTACAATGCGATATGATGGTCCCTTGCCCCCCCCCCCATGGTCTGCAACCCACCATTCGCAAGCTGGTTGTCCTCCCCTCCGACCAGCCCTCTTCCCCACACCCCCAAACATGCTCTCTTTTCCCCCCCCCCACCAGTTGAGCCAACATGCAGTCTCTCCACCCTCTGCATTAATCTCCCACTGCTGTTCATGAACCTCACCCCCAATTGTAAACCAATCATCACAAAAAGCAGGTGACACAGTGAAGGGGACAGGGCTTTTATTAAAGCTAAGATGAGGGGCGTTTTGAATGAGGGGATCATCGAGGCCAGTATCAGTGCATGGAGAGCTCAAGTAATGGTGGTTAAGAGTGGAGAAAAACATCGAATGGTAATTGATTATAGCCAGGCCATTAACCGCTATACACAGCTGGATGCACATCACCTCCCTTACATTGCAGATATGGTCAATCAAATTGCCCAATATCGTGTATTCTCCACAATAGATCTAAAATCTGCCTACCACCAGCTCCCCATCCACCTGGAGGACCGCCATTACACCGCTTTCAGGGTAGACGGTCACCTCTATAATTTCCACAGAAGATGGACTGGATGGTGGACTAAAATGACCTATGCGCCACCTTCCCCTACCTGGACAATGTTATGATCTACATTCACGACCTGCAAGATCACGATGTCAACCTCAAGAAATTCCTCATGACCAACAAATGCCTCAACCTAACCTACAACAGGGACAGATGTGTTTTCCGGACTTCTCACCTGGCGATTCTTGGCTATGTTGGGGAGATTAGAGTCATTGGCCCCAACCCTGACCGCATTGCAACCCCCTGCTAGAACTCCCCCTGCCACACAGCCTCAAAGCTCTGAAAAGGTGCCTGGGGTTCTTCTCCTATTATACCCAGTGTGTTCCCAATTATGCAGACAAAGCCCACCCACTCATCAAGTCCACATCTTTCTCCCTGACAAGAGAGGCCCGGGCAGCCTTCTGTTGCATAAAAGAGGACATCGCCAAAGTCACAATGAATGCGGTGGATGAATCCGCCCTATTTCAGGTGGAGAGTGAGGCATCCAATTTCGCCCTTAACCAGACAGGCCGACCTGTGGCTTCCTTCTCCCGTACACTCCAGAGCCCAGAAGTCCAACACTCTTCCATTGAGAAGGAGGCAGAGGCGCTAGTTGAGACAGTGCGGCACTGGAGGCATTACCTGGCTAGCAAATGTCTTACCCTTCTCACAGACCAACAGGCTATGGCATTCATGTTTAAGAACAAGCAGCAGGGTAAGATAAAGAACGACAGATTCTGATGTGGAGGATCGAACTACTCACCTATAACTATGACATCTTGTAATGGCTGGGGAAATTCAACGAGGCCTGAGATGCCCTGTCCTGAGGAACATGTGTGAATGCACAGGTAGACCACCTCAAAACCCTCCACATTGACTTCTGCCACCCCGGTGTCACGAGATTTTTCCATTTCATTAAATCTCGCATACTCCATCAGGGATGTCAGGGATATGACTAGGGACTGCCAGGTCTGCACAGAGTGCAAACTGCACTTCTACCAATCAGACAGGGTGCACCTGGTAAAGGCCACATGTCTTTTTTAATGCCTGGGCGAGGACTTCAAGGGCCCCCTTCCCTCCACCAAACACAACATGTATTTCCTCACAGTCATCAATGAGTACACACTTCCCTTTTACCATCCTCTGCCCAGACATGACCACTACCACAGTCATCAGGGCACTGAATAACCTTTTCACCCTGTTCAGGTACCTGTTGTATATCCACAGCAACCGGAGGTCCTCGTTTATGTTACAAGCTGCTCCAATACCTGCTGGCCAGAGGTATCACCACCAGCAGGACCACTAGCTATAACCCCCCGAGGGAATGGCTGTGTGGAAGGCTATCCTCCTCGCCCTTATGTCCAGAGGACTACCAGTCTCTCACTGATAGGAGATCCTCCCCAAAGCACTCCACGCGATCAGGTCACTTTTATGTACCACCACCAATGCCCCTCATGAAATAATTTTCTCCTTCCCAAGTCCAGATCAGAGAACACCCTGCCATCCTGGTTAATGTCCCCAGGGCCGATCCTGCTACAGAAGCTCATGATGGGCCATAAAATTGTCCTTCTGGTCAAAAGGGTGCAGCTCCTCCATGTGAACCCCCAATATGCATACATGGCCTACCTGGATGGGCGCAAGGACACGGTCTCTATCCGGGACTTCGCACATACAGGGGCTCCTGAGGTTTAACCACAAAACAGCACCCTCCCATGGACACACACTACATATCATGGTGCCCTAATCCTGCCCCAGTTACTCCTGTCGCGCCTCCATGCACCTAGCAAGTTGACACAGCACTGGAGGTCCAGGACTCAACAGCAGTCCCAGCAACAGGCCAGAATCTGACTCTCCGACAGTGGCAATGAAAGACCAGGCCACCAGTCAGACTTAATCTGTAAGAACCTCTGCCCCACTTCACCCCACTGGACAAAATTTTAAAAAAGGGTGAATGTGGTGAACTGTTGTACACTCATTTACTTGGCTCTGCCCCTTGCTGTGACTGTACCCATGGCTCCACCCACTTGACCCTGTATAAAGGTTTCAACACCATAACCCCTCCCCCAGAGCCTGGGACACAGCATGGGATATACTTCAAGTTTATTATAAATAAAAGCCTGTCATTCTGTAACTCTCGTCCTTCGAGTTATTGATAGTGCATCACTCACATTCTCGTGTTTCTTTATGCAACCAGTTCCATTTGCAGCCTGAGTATTCATGTCATTGCCACTGATTTCTACAGATCTTTATTTCCCTTACCTGGCTATACAATAGGAGAACACCAGCAATGCTCCCCATTCTATCCTTCAAGGGATTCAAGTAACTGCAACAAAAAAAAGGAAAATACATCTCAGTAATTTAGTTAGAAGGACCAGCTCAACTACAAGACAAAACTTCAAACAAAAAAAAACGGCTCGTTCGCCCAACTGAATCTATTAAATCTAAAATTCCAAAGCTCCAGTTAGAATTATTTTTTCTCTTAAATATGTTGCTGCAAGCATAGCTTGGCAACAACTTGTAAAGAAACAGTTCTGCTTAAATACAAGTCCAGCTTGTTTTTAATATATCCCTTCTGCAGATTTTCAATTTTATCTTCCTCTTAAATCTTCTGAGCTCCACTTTAAAAGGTTCAATGGTTGGAGAACACATTTCCTTTGAATGTTAGATTAACAATTTACGGACTGGGGGCTGAAGGAGAGGGCACCTCCCTTGCAGTTTTTCAGTCTACTTTGCACTGGGTCTGCAAAGTGCATCTGCAATACTCATGTTCTTTTCATACTTTCCTCACAATCTTGGGTAGTGTTTTTATTCCGTCCCCCACCCCCCCCCCAACAAGATGTGCCCTATTCTTACGGCTCCCATCAGGAAAGAGGTAAAGGTGCGACAAGACTCACCCCACCAGGTTCAGGACACACAGCTGCTACCCCTCCACCATCAGACTCCTCAATGACAAACTCAATCAGAGACTCATTTCGGGACTCTTACTTTTGCAGTTTATTGATTTTTTTCTCTCTCTGTATTGCACAGTCGGTTTGTTGACATTTCTTTATTTGTTTGCATGTGTACGTTGAGTACAGTTTTTTTGCCTCGGCCGCAGGAAAAAGAATCTCAGGGTGGTATGTGAGATCATGTTTGTACTCTGACAATAAATCTGAACTTCTTAAACATCTTTTGTTTCCATGCTAAAATGAAATTTTCTTGTGAAGGAAATCTTTAAGAGCCATACCTTCAAATTTTCTGGCATGGCCAACATTATTTTCAAAGTGGGCTCCATAGAACCTCCAAGAACAACCATGAAATCTTTTGATAATCATTCAGTAGATAATTTAGCCCAGGGATATATTCTACCATTCAATGAGATCACAGCGAATCAATCCCTGCCTTAGATCCCTATTCCTCTATATCTTTGGTAAAATAAAAACTATCGACTGCAGATGAGTTGAACTGGCAAAGTTGAAACTTAGAAAAAGACCCTTTCAACCCTCCTTATCTATGCCAACTGATATGCCCATCCTTTTGCCTGAATTAGGCCTATATCCCTCTATACCTTTCCTATCCAAGTACCTGTCAAAATACCTGTAAAACATTCTAATTGGATCCACTTTCACTGCCCCCATTCTACCATCCTCTGTAGAAAAAACAGCCCTCAGATCTCCTTTAAAATTCTCTCCTCTCCCCTTAAGCCTCTGCACTCCAATTCTCCTCTCCCCGCTCTGGCGGGGAAAAATTCTCATCATCTATCTTTGGGGGTGGGGCAACCTTTTGGAGTGTCAGTGACTGAATGGCAGGCAGGATGCACTGATTTTTCGGCAGTGGTGGATGGGGCGGGGGTGGGGTGGCAGCAGTGAATTGAGTGTCCGGATCCCTAATTGTGCCTGTGGGCTGGATGTGACCCACCCCTGATTTGTCTCACCTATTCCCCTCATAATTTGTAAAGCTCTACAGCCACCTACTTTGCAGAGAGATTACACTCAGACTACCCAATGTTCCGTCATGATGGTCCACAATTCCAGACGTCTTGCATGCTCTCCATTGATACCACCTCTTACCAGTCATGTGATGATATGAACATTCTAAGTGTCATCTAAACATTGTTTCGTACAACTGCAAAATGTTTGAACTCTTGTACTCCATGGCAACTAAATGCACTTTTCACGACCCTATCCAAAAGTATTGCCACTTGCGTTTCGAGAGCTCTCAGAAAATCAATATTCCCAAGGACCCGCCGCTTATATGCCCCTCCAAAAGTGCATTAATTCACACTTGTCTGTATGAAATTCCACCTCCTTCATTCTCAGGCAGCCATCTTCACTATCTGTGACTCCAAATTCTGTGCTGCCTGTAAACTTAACCAAGCCCCTTACATTCTCTTCCAAACCAAAGGTCTCAAGCACTCTTGGCCAGTTCACAAAACACCCACCTCCCACTATCCTCTGCCCCTGAACGCTCAACCAATTTTAGCTCCAGTTTGTCAACCTGCAAGAGACGATAAAATATTCTTTGAGCATTTCTATTCTTTGTCTGAATTTATTTGCAGCCAGTCATAAATTTAATAGTGCAGAAGATGGTGCAAATTAGTTACTTTGCTCGCTGAGTCCACTTTCCTCACTTATCTGCTGATTATTTGGTCACAGATTTATTCAATTGAATAGTTGCCTCGTGATGAAAATGAAAGGAGAAAATGCTCATGAACGCACAGCACACAGAATGCACGCACACACCTCCCTGCCCACAAAGCCCCCCAGCATCCATTGCACTTTGCTACAGAGAAAATGTGAAGATAGGAAAGTGAATGCAAAACCTCCCAGTTAATGAGGACGTAAATGGAAACTAAAACTACTGCAGCCCTGTCTAATATTTCATCGAAGGTGTTCTAGCCATAGCTAAGTATCAAGTTGTCAAAAGTTCACTTTGATATTACCCTTGCATACAAATATTGATTTATACAGCAGAGAAAGCAGCCCTTTCAGCACACTTTAGCCAAGTCAACCCCAATGCCTATCTATGCTCATCCCATTTGCCTGCATGAGACACCCCTGACAAGATCAATGGAATGAATCAGATCAAAACCTTGCATTACATTTATCATTATAATCACAAGTTCTTCCAGACACAAAATACTTGGCTGCAGATGACCCTCCCAGAGAAGGACTTCTGGGCTGACTGTCCTTAATTTTGCAAAGTGGAGTCAGGCTATACAAATGAATGACAGGGATCCCAACAAAACTGGAATGGAGATTATTTTCTGACTAGAGCAGACGAGGTTTGGGATTCAAGCTTGAACTGATGCAGAATTACCCCTATTACAAAAATCAAGATAAACTCATCTCAAGGGTCAGTATTTATTGCTTAAACATAGCAACACTTGCAAGAGCTATTTGGTCAAAATTCCACATTATTAGACCTCCAGAAAGATCAACCTCCAGAAATGATTCTAATCAGAATTAATAACCTTTGCCATTTCCACATTCCATTTCTACAAACTAATCTCTGGAATGATAGCCATTAACTGCACATTCTAGCCTTAGATCTGATTGATACCTTTTTTAGTAATGGCAACTAAATTTGAGAGATTACCCAATGACAATAATTTGGCATTGGAGGTGATAAACCTTGCACTCAATGTCACCAAAACCAAGGAGCTTATTCGCTGCAGGAAGGGAAAACCAGAGGTGTATGATCCAGTGATCATTTGGAGGATCAGAGGTGGAGAGGGTGAGGAAATTTAAGTTCATGGGAATCACTATCTTGGAGGATCTTTCCTGGACTCAACACACTAAAGGCATCGTGAAGAAAGGACGTCAGTGCTTCTACTTCCTCAGGAGGTTGGGGAGGTTTGGAATGACATCAGGAACCCTGGCAAATTTTCACAAATGTCTGGTGGAAAATGTGCTGACCAGCTCCATCACTATCTAGTATGGGACACCAACACCCCTGAGCATAAAACCCTACAAAAGATAGAGGACACAAACCCTCCTCACCATCAGAGAGCAGCAGCGATCATCAAGGATCCACACCACCCAGCACACGCTCTGTTCTCACTGCTACCATCAGGAAAGAGGTCTAGGTGCCATAAGACTCACCCCAGCAGGTCCAGGAACAGCTGCTACCCCACCATCATCAGACTCCTCAATGACAAACCCAATCAGACACCCATTTAAAGACTCCTACTTGCGCACTATATTGATTTTTAAAATTTCTCTGTATTGCACAGTTTGTTTATATTCGTTATCTGATTACAGTTCTTCTTTTGTTCACATGTACAGATTTTTTTTGCACCACCAAGAAGTGATAATCCTGCTTCACCCTCAGGAAAGTGAATCTCAAGGATGTATGTGATCTCATGTCTGTACTCTGACAAGAAATTGGAACAATATGTTCAAAAGTGCTATTAACTATATGACTCCTCTTGAATCTGTAGATAAGGTAGGGTTCAGTGTTCCACATGTGAACCTGATCCAGATATGCAACCTCATCCACATTTCTTTGACCAAAAACAAAAAGTATAACCAACACAGTTAATGCAAAATTAAAAAAAAGAGAGAAGAGAGGACCAAAGCATGGAAGTCTGCAGACACCACGACCAAAGTAAACATGCAGCGCTGGAGAAACTCAGCAGGTTAAACGCTGTACTTTATATAGCAAAGATAAAGATACATAATCAACCTTTCTAGGTATGAAGTAAATTCAAAAACTTGATTAGATATTTGGTTCTATGCAAAGTGGACAAACAAGTCAGCTCTTTATATAACCGAGCACCTGAATTAAAGCTCACTTTGTTTTGCTTTTTTTTTAAATTCCTGCTTTCAAGATTAACAGCATCAGTGATGGGAAATGAAACTTTAAAATTATTCCTGTAACACAACGGGAAAGTAACACTGAATCCATTCTTAAAACTGTCGCAAATGTTCCGATACAGAAGTTCAGTTCAATCTTCTAAATCCTCTTTTTCACTTCTTACTTTTACTTCCTTCACTTGGTGATGCTTCTTCTTTACAACTGATGCTTTAACTCTTTTATGCTGTAACCAAATTACTGAGCACAAAATTAAAACAATCAAATGATAAAATATTAGAAGGTGATATATACTCGAGATGGCAGAGGTCGACAGCATCGAGTCCACGCTGCTGAAGATCCAGCTGCGCTGGATGGGTCACGTCTCCAGAATGGAGGACCATCGCCTTCCCAAGATCGTGTTATATGGCGAGCTCTCCACTGGCCACTGTGACAGAGGTGCACCAAAGAAAAGGTACAAGGACTGCCTAAAGAAATCTCTTGGTGCCTGCCACATTGACCACCGCCAGTGGGCTGATAACGCCTCAAACCGTGCATCTTGGCGCCTCACAGTTTGGCGGGCAGCAACCTCCTTTGAAGAAGACCGCAGAGCCTACCTCACTGACAAAAGGCAAAGGAGGAAAAACCCAACACCCAACCCCAACCAACCAATTTTCCCCTGCAACCGCTGCAATCGTGTCTGCCTGTCCCGCATCGGACTTGACAGCCACAAACGAGCCTGCAGCTGACGTGGACTTTTTACCCCCTCCATAAATCTTCGTCCGCGAAGCCAAGCCAAAGAAGACAACACCCAGGACACATTCGGTTCTCGCTGCTGCCGTCAGGAAAGAGGTCTAGTTGCCACAGGACTCGTATCACCAGGTTCAGGAACAGTTGCTACCCCTCCACCATCAGGCTTGTAAACACAAACTATGAGGACACTTATTTTGCACATTATTTATTACTAAATATTTTTTCCAGTATTGCACAGTTTGTTTACATTTCTTTCTTTGCTTCGTTTCTCTCTTTTGTATACGTATGTTTACTTGAGTGGAGTTTTTATGTACTACCGAAAAGTGGAAATTCTGCCTGGCCCACAGGAAAATGAATCTCAGGGTTGTATGTGATGTCATGTTTGTACTCTGACAAGAAATCTGAACTTTGAATTTCATGTCCTGAATGGTTCCCTCATAACAAGTCATGGTTTTTCATTTAATCCTATATTAATTCAATTTAATGTCCCTCTTTAAAGCTCTCTTTAATTTTCAAAACAGACTTCCTTCAAAATTATGATTTGATTATTTTCGTATACAGTGAAACCCCTGGTATCTGGCACCTATGGTTAGATGCCAGATAAGTGTACTTTCCAGTTGCTTGAGGCTTACTCCTACAATGCCTAACTAATACACCCACATTAAGAATAAAGAGTTTAAAAGACAAAAATACTGTACTTACCTTGAACAAATTTCACTAGGATGAATATATAAACCTTAAAGCTTTACTTTCAGTCACATTCTTTGAAATCATTTAACCATCGTTGCATCTGTAGGTTCCTCCCCCTCAACAGAGCCCACCGAAAGATGAACAATAACGTTATAGATAATTAACCCTCCCCCCCCAACATTTACAGATAAGGCTTTGACCGGGGCAACTCTTACTAAGCAGGGATAATGAGTCACCCCAAAGGCAAGCAGGATCAACCAACTCTTCATCCTGGGCAACGCCATTTTATTCATACACAACTTTATTCAAACAGCTGCTATGAGCAAAGCAGGACCAAGGCACTACTTCAGAGTATATTTACTTGTACAATTTTAAACTTGTGTATTTTTTTATTTATTATTTTATTTTTTTACATTTATTTTACTCAATTTTTTTTTGCCGGTTGCTTGAGGTTGCTGGTTGCTTGAATTCCAGAAACCAAGGGTTTTACTATATCATATTTTATTATCAAGAGATAATAAACTGAAAATAGAGGGATGACATTCATGACTTACAATAAGAATTCAAAGTTCAAAGTCATTTATTGTTACATACAACCCTGCAAGCCAGACAGAATTTCTAACCACCAGTAACAGTAAACTGTACACAAAATGAAATATGTATACAAGAGAAACGTAAACAAACTGTGCAAATACAGAAAAAAATAAATGTTGAATAATAAATAATGTGCAAAGTAAGAGACCTTAAACTCATCTCTGACTGAGTCTGTCATTGAAGAGTCTGATGGCAGAGGAGTACCAACCTCTTCTGAACCTGGTGGTGTAGGTCTTGTGGCATCGATACCTCTTTCCTGATGGCAGCAGCGAGAATAGAGTGTGTGCTAGGTGATGTGGATCCTTGATGATCACTGCTGCTCTCTGACGGCAGCGTTCCCTGTAGATGTTCTCGATTGTGGGGAAGAGTTTTGACTGTGATGTCCTGGGCTGTGTCCACTACCTTTTGCAGGGCTTTCTGCTCAGAGGTATTGATGCCCCCATACTAGGCTGTGATGCACTTAAATGTACTTCAATTAGTTCCAATAACAAAAGAAAACTGGAATCTTTCACAAAGCCCGAAGGCTTGAAATAATCCTCAGTCACAACTCCTCTGCCTTTCCCACATGTTCAGTAATAACCAAGCAGGTCAATTTAAAACATTACATGGTTGTTCAATCCCTTAGGCACAAAATGTTTCTAAACAAGTGATCCAAGATTAAAGCTGGGAAAGGATGGCCGGTCATTGCGTTTAAATCTTCTTCTTTGGCTTGGCTTCGCGGACGAAGATTTATGGAGGGGGTAAAAGTCAACGTCAGCTGCAGGCTCGTTTGTGGCTGACAAGTCCGATGCGGGACAGGCAGGCACGGTTGCAGCGGCTGCAGGGGAAAATTGGTTGGTTGGGGTTGGGTGTTGGGTTTTTCCTCCTTTGCCTTTTGTCAGTGATATCTGATGGAATTTCTTATTAAAATTATGGCAAAATACTCGACATGGAATCTGAATCAGATGGGCCGGTCACCCCAACCAGACTGAAGAAAACAATATCACAAAAAGAAACTGCAGATTCTGGGATCTGGAACCACAAACAATTTGCTGGAGGAACTCAATCGGTTCCACAGCATTCAGTGGGGCTAATAGAATTGTCAACTTTTCAAATGGGAACCCTTCATCAAGACCGAGATGGCAAGAGGGGAGATATCCAGAGGAATATGGTTTGGGTGGGAGCGCTTACACAGGAGCCAGTGAAATAGAGGGGTGAATGATGATGGATAGAGGCAGTTGACTGGCAGGAGCCACACAAAGGGAGAGAGTTTAAAAGGGGTCAGGTGGAGGAAGAAGAATCATTCTGACTTTCAGAGCCAACTCAGTGTAAGTGCTTTGCAGCGTTCTGAAAGTTATTTGAAAGTTGCTTTCGAAATGCAGGAAAATCGATGTTATCTGGAATTCAAGCAACTGGCTAAAAAAAAAGAGGGAAATAAATGTAAAAAATTAAAATAAATAAGAATAATCTGTAAAAAAATACACAAGTTCAAAGATGTGAAAGTAAATGTTCTCTAAAGTAATATATAAACAGTTGGTGTAGATAGAAGCAAATATTCAGCCAGCAGAGGGCCTTGGTCGGTGCTTTGCTCGTAGCAGCTGCTTGAATAAAGTTGTGTGAAACAGCAACAGCGTCGCCCAGGATGAAGAGCTGATTGATCCCGCTCGCCGTTGGGGTGACTCTCTTAAAGTGTCTCCTTATCCCTGTCACAGTCAGAGGCTTTATCTGTCAACTTGGGGGAGGGAGGAGTTAATTATCTATAATCTTATAGTTTGTTTTTCGTGCGGCTCAATGGAGGGGGAGGAACCTGCAGATGCAGCGACGGTTAAATGTTTTCAACGAATGCGACTGAAAATAAAATGCTTTAAGGTTTATATATTCATGCAAGTGAATTTTCATCAGTGTCTTATCTTGTCAACTGTTTATTTTTAATGCAAGTATATTAGTTCGGCATTGTAAGATTGAGTGAGTCTCAACCAACCAGAAAATACACTTATCCAGCATCTACCAATCCCCTTGGGTGCTGGATACCAGGGATTTACTGTATTTATTTTAAACCCAGGGAGAGAGGTCTGGTAAGAGGAGAGCACATGGGTGCTTCTCAGTGTGCTTTTATCAGCTGCTGAAACTGGTGAGCAGAATGTGGCAATTTGAAAATCCACACTAGCAGAATCAATGACAAATCAGACTTCAATTTGCAAAAATCCAAGCAGCACACTGTACAATGACAGTTGCTCTGAGGATGATGCATGATAGATCCAGCTTGGTTCAATAACATGAGTGGCTCAGCCAAGCTTTGTTAACTCTGCACAAACTGGGGCACTAACTCAATACATTGTCACTCCAGGCTTTAACCAGTCTGTTTTAATAATGCTGACCCTTCAACTGAAACCAGCCATCTCAGCACAAGAGCACAGATGGAACCTGGGACAACTGTGGCTCAGCAATTCCCTGTTTTGCCTGGAACTTTTCAAAGAAGCAGAGATTTGACTCTGGAGGCAATGGCTCAATAACGCAAAGCTGCCAATTTCTTAGCACAAGATAGTCTCACTTCTGACAACACCTGAAAGGTCCTTAAGTAATCCAATCTTTTTGTGGTATTAAAAGTGACTGAAACATCCTGTTTGGGTTAATGATAGCGCTGCCAAATAATTCATTGTCAGTGAAGTACACATTCTAGAAAAATGTGAAAATCACAATGAAAATCCAAATCTTTCTTGCTCTCCCAGAGAAGACCCCAGAGCAGATCAGGATTATAAATTGCAGGTTTCTACATATGCATCAGAATGTTGGTCTGCCAAATTAAACCAAAGACTGAAGGACAGGAACTGAAGGCTTTTATTAGCTGGAGATGGACAGCATCTCTTGAGTTGCTGGCTCACACTGACCCGGGCTCGAACTGGGGGCAGGGTTGTGGCATGACAGCCTTTATGGGAATAAAGGGGAGGAGTCACTAGCCGGCCAGTGAGAGCAGGGTCAAACACAGAAGGTCAAGGTATTTACATACACAAGCAGTTTCACCACACCAATTTAAAAATATATTTAAAAGTAAATTATGGATTAGATTTCAAGGAAAGGAAACATCGCCAATGAGCCAGGGTGACAAACATTTTACACAGAGAGGTAGCAATTCAAGTGAAACACTGAAGTCAGCAGATACTGCAATTGTAGTAAAAACACACAATGAAATGCTGGAGGAACTCGCCCGGTCTCTCAGCATCCATAGGAGTTAAAGATATATTTCGGCCACTTCAGGCCTGAGCCCTTCTTCAAGGTGCAAGCAAAAAGCAGGCAGGTAGAAGGTGGAAGAATGGGAGGGTGAGGAGTCCAGACCAATAAATGAAAGGTGTTAATTGGATCTGATCAGAGGAGAGGGGAGAATTGATTCTGGCTCTGTGAAAGGAGACAAAGGGAACAGAGAGGGAGAGAGAGAGAGAGAGAGAGAGAGAGATGGGGAAGGCGATGGAGAATAAAAAGGGGTTCAAAAACAATAGTGCATTTGAAACATTTCTTCAAGGTATGAGTAAAAATCAGGCAGGTGCCTGACTAAAAAGGTGAGGGTAGAGGGAAGAAAGGAGCACAGAACAACCAAGGGTTAAAACTGGACATAGACAGAAGGTAGGGCTTGAAGGTCCCAAAAAGTTGGTTATCTATCTTTACCTCTGATGGACGCTGAGTTCCTCCAGTATTTTTTTGGTGCTTTTCCAACAATCACCGAGTCTTCAGGCACTCATGTTTCTCCAACATTTGAGTCTGCCATTCTGATTCAGAAAAGTCAATCCCTTTTCCACAAGCACTTGCAAGGTTTGAGGTTTGCAGGGACTTGGTGGACAAAATCCAGTGTAATCACCTAAGGCATAAAAGAGGAAAACATTGCCCATCTAGTCCTGCCCTTCTCTTGTACAAATTAGATGGCCAGTCATAACCAGCCAGTTGAGGATGAGCAAGTTACATTCATTTTTGAAAATTTTTATCATCAATTGCATTTTCAAAACCACTAGTGCATTCAAAACATTTCAGTTGTATTCCTTCTGACATTCTGCTCACATCAGAGTTGCTAGTCCTTGAATATACTGATCCAAAGGGTCAACAAGTCCCCACACCCATTTTCCACACTGAAAAGTTTAACCGATGCCATTCATTACTGCAGTTGCAAAGTAGACCTCCCTGTATGATAAACATCATTCCCAATGTAAAGAAAGAAAAAGCAGGCTGAATACCAATGGGCAAAATGAAGGGTGAAGAGGGGCATAAAGAAAAAAATCTAAAAGCAATTTCAAAATAAGCAAAAACGTATGAATAGTTAAAGAACTTTAGCATGGAGGAGAATGTTATGGGATACTCAACCCTATCAGACATCACTAGCAGATAAGGAAAGGAGCAAGAGAAGACTAGAGAAAGCCATTCAGCCCATCAAGTCCACTCTGCCATTCTATCATAAACTGATCCATTCTCCCACTCAGCCCCACTCCTCTGCCTTCTCCCCATAACATTGATGCCCTGACAATTCAGATACGGATCTATCTCTGCTTTAAATACATCCAATAACCTGACCTGTGACAGCAAACACCCAAGGTTCACCACACTCTGGCTAAAGAAATTCCTTTGCATCTCTGTATTAAATGGGCACCCTTCAAACCTGAAGTCCTGCCTCTTGTCATAGAAGGTGCAGACATTTGGGAAAGAGGAAGACCCAACCAGAATGTGAAAAAGAATTAAGAGACTGACAGAAGACAGCAGAAGAAGGTGAAGCAGAGTGAAAAAGAGATAAAGATGAGAACCTTTACGACCAAGGTCAAGGACAGCCACCACCTGCAGGTTATTGTCCATGTCACAGATCATCCAGATTTGGATAGTTATCATCAATCCTTCTGCTTTGCTGGATCTAAATCCTGTAGCTACTTCCCAATAGGGCAATATGTACCCGAACCTGAAGTGTGATGTTCCTTTTGTTGTAATAAAGAATCTTGGGTTCTTTTAAAACAACTATATTTATTAGCTGAAACACACACAGACAAGACCTTCTGGAGGCATCCATCTTGAATCTACCCAAGATGCCACCGCTCATCTCCCAACTCCCTCTAGTGGTCAGGAGGATCACTAGCACTCACACTCTTTCAGTATATTCCCTTTCCTGGAGATGTTTAATCTAACAACATGACACACAAATACAGTATTCATTGCAATTAAAAGTTCAACACAAACGTAAACACAAACATCGGCAGCACAAACCTTTTAAGCGTGCAGTTCTTTTTCTTCTAGAGATTCAGTCTGTCAGATGCTTTGTCAACGCATGAAGATCTTCCTAACACAGCTACTTGTGTCGGCTCTGCTGGTCCCCTACTGTCTAGCACTGGTGTTGTTTCTGACTGTGTCGGATCTTGGATTTACTTCCTCCAGAACAGTGTCCTTTTTGTCCCAAGTGTTGGAGTCTCTGAGTCTCATGTTGTGCCAGTGGCCCCAAGCTTCTTGCTAACTTGTCATAGTTTGTTTTTTTTTGTCTCCATTGCAGATGCTTTTGTTTCCGTTCAACATCTTTGACATCTCTGTTCTTGTTTGGGTCTGCAGAGTAGGGAAGTGTAGTGTGAAATCTATGTCCTATCAGAAGCTCAGTGGGTGACATTCCATGTTCAGGGGTGAAGCTCTGTAACTTAACAGAGCTAGATACAGATCTGAGCCACTGCCTAGTGCTTTCTTAAGCAACTATTTAACTATGTGAACTCCTTTCTCTGCTTTACCTTTTAATTGTGGATGCAGATGACTTGAAGTCACACATCAAAAATTGTACTCTTCTGCAAAGTTCTGAATTCTCTACAGCTGCAGTATGGTCCATTGTCACTGAAGACAACTTGAGGAATTCCATGTCTTGCAAAGATCGATTTCATATATTTGATCACAAAAGCAGCAGACATAGTAGGAAGCAATGCAATCTCTAGATGATTCGATACATAATCAATAACCAGCAAGTAATTATTTCCATCCATGTGGAACAGACCAGTCCCAACTTTCTGCCATGGTTATGCTGGTAAGTCAAATATTATCTTGGGTTCCTTTGCCTGCTTTGCATGATGTTACAAATAGGTCTCACAGCTGGAAAACATCCTGTCAATATCAGTATTTATCCCTTGCCAATAAACAGCAGTTCTGTCGCTCCTCTTGCATTTTTCCATTCCAAGGTGCCCCTCATGCACCCTTTTCAGCATCTCTTGTCACAGTGATTGAGGAATGATAATTCTGCTCTGTCTGAGTAGAAACCCATTAACAACACTCAGGTCAGTTCTGATGTTGTATTATGGCTGACATTCACCTCTAGGCCACCCTTCAATCAGTTTCTTGATGATCTTCTGTAGAACTGTGTCCTTTTCTGATTCAGCTTGTATTTCTTGTCAGATACAGGAAGAGATTCAGTGATCAGGTTCACATGGAGATTCACATCTGTCTCTGTGGAACTCTCATTGTGTACTTCACTCTGCATTGTTGCCCTGGTTAATGCATCAGTTTAACACAATAGGTTTCCTTGGTGTGTACACCTTCTTGACTAGGTTTTTCTTTTCACTTGCTTTGTCACCCAGCAGTGATTCATGTCCATCTGGAACTACTGCAAACCTGAGGTGATGCCCTTTATCTTTAACTTTCACCTTTAGTTTTCATGTAACTTTCATGTTGATGCTTTGTCCATTGTATGCTTTGAGCTGTACAGGATTTGCATCAATGTATGGCTTTCTCTTCATTGCGCTGACATTATGGTCACAGATCAAATTGACTTTTTCCCTTATCCAGCTTGAAATGAATATTTGTTCCATTTAATATGCAATGACACAGTCCATTGTTCTCCTCAACTCTGTAGGTAGCCCTCCTAGGAACCCGGTAAGATTACTGGGTAGTCAGTACCTCCTGCTTCTTTCAAACAGCAGCCTAACCCGTCTTATTTACCTATTGTCCCAAACGTCGCTGAAACTGTTCTGCCAGTGCCAAAGTGGTTCCACCATTGTGGGGGATTATGGGTAAGGTAGATGGCCATTGATCCTGCATAGAGCCAGCCAGGGATTCCTGTGATGCACACTCGCCAGCGCTGACATCACCAGAATAACCAGGTGAGCCATTTCCCTTTTCAAATCAGTGGAGGACAAAGAACTGGTAAGTTTTACTGGGTTCCCTGACCACTTCCAAGGTAGGTCTGTGGCCCAGGTGGATTTTGACCGGACTTGCCTGGTTTGGCCCTTTCAAATAGCCCTGTAGCTGGGTCTTCAACTCAGTAATTTGCCCAGTTAACCCCATTTTACAAGGTAATTTGAAAGGGCCTAATGAGAGCAGTTTCTTCTATAGTCTGTACAGTGTCTTCTATAGGGCGCACACTTTTGCTTCTTTTTTATTTCCATTTGGAAAAACATTGCATTGCATAGTGATTCTGCCCTTTGTACTTATTACAGTCTTTTCCATAGATGGGGCATTGTTTTGGTGCATGTTGAGTGCTATAACGTTTATACATGAATGTCTCTACATCTTTTAGTTGTTTCCTATATTTCGTTTTTTTTTGTTTATGTGTGTGGACACACACTGTGGCTACGGCTACACCTTCATTTTCACTGGCTTTTTTACTCTCCCCGAACTTTTTTTGTGTGCTGCAGAGCTAATTCACTGGCATGGCATATCTTCACAGCTCCAGCTAAGGTAAGCTTTGTCTCTCGCAACCTCTCTCTCACTTTCTTATCACTAACCCTGAAATCAAATTAATCATGGATCATTGAATTTTGCAGTGATCCAAAATTGCATGTTCTTGCTCTTAATTTCAGTCTGTTAAAAATAAGTATCAAAACTCTCTGCCTACAGCTGCATGCATGAGTGAAACATGTACCTCTCGAACGTTTCATTATTCTTTGGTGAGAAATATTCATCAAACATCTCGATAACCTTGTCGAACTTCCCCTGGTCTTCTGCCTCGGCAAAAACAAATGTATTAAAAACTTCTAGAGCTTGAGGTCCCGCCACAGAAAGTAGCAGTGCAATCTTCCGTGCATCCATACTGCTATCGACTCCAATGGCTTGCAGGTACAGTACTAATTTTGTTTGAACAGCCTCCAATCATAGTTGACATTTCCAGTCCAATTTACACAGCGTCGGTGCCAAGGGGGCATTTATGCACATCGTCCCCCCCAACTGAGGTCTTGTGCCCACTCCCAACCACATACAGAGATGCACCTCCCCGCAGGCCAAGCTTTTAGCACAAAACTTTTTTCATTAAAATACATTCTTTAATATTAAAACTACCAACTTACTTGTTCTCTAAATAAATTTAAATGAAATGCAAACAGAAATAGGAAAGGAAACACTTACGCCTGTGACATCAGAAGAGAAATTATGTTGTAATGCGTGCAACGCACATGGGCTCGGGACATCGACCTGTGGCGTCACATTTAACAGGCAATGGGTATGTGACTACGGTAGTGTGCAGAGGCTGGTGGGCACCACCAGCATCCCCCGCCACTGAAAACGTTTTAGAGCTGAAGAATGTTCCCCCACGCAATGCCCTCCGCTAACACTCTGGCACCAACCCTGAATTTACAGTATCAGGATCCTCCACACTTTCCATTTCTCTGCTGCTGTATTGACTGATTCTCACTCCTAGTATCATGCAATGCTTCGTTTATTGTAATAAAGAAACTTGGGTTCTTTTAAAATTATATTTATTAGCTAGAACACACACAGACAAGGCCTCGTGGAGGCATCCATCTTGAATCTACCCAAGATGCAAGAGCTCATCTCCCAACTCCCTCTAGTGGTCAGGATTAGCACTAGCACTAGTAAACTGAAGGACTGTAGTGGTACATAAGGTAATCGCTGGCAAGCAACAAAGACCTTGCCAACCACACCCAGATTCCAAAAATAAATACGTTATCCCAACCAATGAACCATGTCTGAATGAAAGACAAGTTCTTCAAATCAGTGTGAGATGTTTGAGGAGATTTGGAATCCCACTGAAGTCTCTCGTAAACTTCTATAGGTGTGCCATGGAGAGCATTCTGGCTGGTTGCATCACTGCCTGGTATGGAGGCAAGAATAAACTCCAGAGGGTCGTTAACTCGGCCTGCAACATTACAGGCACCAGACTTAACTCCATCGAGGACATCTACATGAGGTGGTGTCTTAAAAAAGCAGCCTCTATCCTCAAAGACCCCCACCACCCAGGCCATGCCCTCTTCACTCTGCTACCATCAGGGAAAAGGTATAGAGCCTAAAGATGAGCACAAGGACAGCTTCTTCCTGCTGCCATCAGATACCTGGATAATGGATCACAAACAATGCCTTACTTTTCATTCACTATTATTTTAATTTATTTACAGTAATGTTGTAAGAATGTTTGCACTATGATGCAAAGCACCGAATTTCATTCCTTGTTCATGACAATAAATCCTGATTCTGAAACAGAAATGGAAATTGAAATTTAAAGTATAAAACAGAAAATGCTGGAAGTGCTCAGCAGGCTAGGCAACATCTGTGGAAAGCAAAACAGTCAAGGTCCAGACCTGCAGCCCTCGGTCAGAACTCGCCTTCCCTATTCTGACTGAGGGTTGAAGATGCAAAATGTTAACTATTTCCCTTTCCACAGACATTGCCTCACCTGTTTTGTAATTGCGCATTTCCAACATTCGCAGTTCTTCTGTTTTTGATTTTTTTTAGTGAATTTCACAGCTAGTGCACCACACAGCATTTCAGACAATGATGCTATATCCCTTTCAATGTGACAATCCTGACGTGTTGGCTGAAGCTACTTCCTTGCAAAGTATTGGTGGATATGCACATACACAAAAGCAATTTAAAGTTGATCAAGATATCCTTCCTGGAAAGAGAATGAGCACCTGGTGTTGCTGCAAAAATCAGTCTAGTCTGGAATTCCAGTTTCAGACTGTCTGAACAGAGAAATAAAAGCTGACTGGAGAATTAACGGGGGCTTGAAACCTTTGGTATCCGGCGCCTATGATGCCAAATAAGTGAATTTTACAGTTGCATGTTCATTCATTGGCAGACTAAGGGCGAGGCATGCCAATTTTAAACTTCTATTTATTTTACCTATTTATTTTCTTCAGTTTTCTTGCTGGTTGCTTGAGGCTGCTGTTACTTGAATTCTGGATTACAGGGGTTTTAGTGTAGATAAAAATATTGGGACAGGAGCATTCTAAATCCATATCCACAAGACCAAATCATGAAAAATTGGCTTTTCAGCTTCAGCTAACAAGAGATGTCTATTAAAGAGAGAGAAAGATTTGGAAATAATTAAATAAGAATAACATTCCACACATCAAATAAATGAAGGGACAAGTGTGCAATTGCTGGAATATGGAGCAAAAATGAGATGGTGAAGGAACTCAGTAAGTCAGCCAACATCTGTGGAGGAAAATGGCCAGTTTGCACTTCAGGTCCAGACCCTTCATCTAGACTGAAAGAGTGGAGGAGGTGGCCAGTATAGAGAGGAGGGAAGCAGTGGGGCAAGAGCATTGCATTAGCACAACCCCTTTACAGCACCAGCGATCAGGAACGGGGTTCTGTAAGGAGTTGGTATGTTCTCTCTGTGTCTGGTGGGTTTATCCCACTGTTCGAAACATACTACGGGTATAGCTTAATTGGCTGTAAATTGGGCGGCATGGACTTGTGGGAAGAAAGGTCTAAATTTTTTAAAAATTTAATGCAGGCAAGCGATAGATGGATTCAGGCGAGGAGCGGTCGAGTGGCAGAGGGAATCAGGCGAGGGAGGGAAGTGAGGGGACTAGGAGGTGAGGTGGAGACAAAGGGATTATTGAACCTGATGAGGAAGGTGAAGAATGGAACCAAATAAGGGCAGAGGGGAACAGTAAAGGAGGGGGGGAACGTGAGGGATGGGAATCCAATGGGAGGAGTGCGTGGGGTTATGCTCAGCTGGAGTAAGTTGAGTAGGAGAAAGAAATGGCTAAAGGAGACTAAGGAGGACACCGTGAGGTTTGGAAAGAAGGGCCTGCGGGATTGGACCTGGGTGGATCAGAAGAAGTGAGAAAAGGACACAGAGTGGGTTACCTGAGATTGGAGAGTTCAATGTTCATGCTATTGGGTTGTCCAAGCACCAAAGTGGAATATTAGAAGCATAGTTCTTCATATTCTGATCTACCTCAGTCTCTTTAAAACCACCACCAGCCCTGCTACCTAGTTTAATTCCCTTCCTCCACCTGCCCATCACTACACACACCTCCCACTGAGTTTCCTCTCCTTCGCCCCCACCCCCTCCACCCTACAGTTCCCACCTACTCATCACCCCTCCTTTATTCGGTTCCACTCTTCATTCCTTTCATTACATTCCATGATCTGCAGTTCTTTGCTACCTCCACCCATTACCTCCCAACCCCCATCACTCTCTCCACCCTTCCCTCCTCCACTTGAATATCTGCCAATCTATCCCTCCTTGCAAGAAACATTTGGACAGATTCACGAATAGATAGGTTTTGAGCAACCATTCTCAATGTGCGGGCCACAGTACATTTTAAGTAAAGGCCTTGTTTTGCTTTCACCTTGCTTAACAATTTTTATTTAATGTAGTTGGTAGTAGAGAAGTACAGAAGAATCCAAAATGACTATTTCATAGGGAAGGTGGGGGGGGGGGGGGCATAAACTTTCAGCAGAGTCCTGGGAGGGTCATAGATAATAAAAGGTGGAGAATGGCTGGTTTAGAGGGATGTTGCCCAAATGCAGATGGGTGGGATACATGGGGTAGTTGGGCCAAATGGCCTGTTTGCACTCTGCAACTGGATTTATCGGCCTTCCCGGTTCCCCCTCTTTACACTGGCTCCCTGCGCTCCACTCTTTCAGTCCACATGAAGGATCTCAACCCAAAAAGTAAACTCTCCACTTCCCTCCACAGATGATGCTGAGTTTCTCCAGCTGCTCGTTTTTTTTTTAAGCATCAATTAAATGAAGACTGGGCTGACAACCAAACCCAACATGCAGTGAATGGAAACAGATAACATGTATCGCTGCCAAGCATCTGTTATGAAGCACAATGTACAGACAGCAAGGAAACTGCATGGTAAAAAGCCAAGCAATATGGTTACATCCAAAAAAGGTACATGGGCTGCTGATACAGCAATGTTTTTGAAGTAAAAGCATTAAGTAATTCAAGGGCATTACAAAAAGCCAGCTTAGAATGAAGAATTGGTTAAGTTTAATCGGAATTGATTTTCCATTGGAAGAGCACACCAATGTAAGAAATTCCTGGAAAATAAGGTATTTGTGGACACACAACTCTCTCGTCTTTGACTTCCCTCCCCCATCGTTTATGAAGCTAATTGTTTTGAGGCTCTCAGACTGCTCTGCAACACATCCCAGCAGTGAAATACCAAGGTCAGATGGAAGATTCATTGTTATTGCAGCCGATTCACAAGCATCTGTGTTGATGGCCAGAGACTGCCTGTGTATTTGGCCAGAGCTTTTTTTTTAAATTCTATTTCAAATAATTTCAATTTGTGTTGAAATTAGCCATAGAGCCATGACATCTCTTCACCCTACCTTTTCACTGAACTGAACTACTGAAGAGAATATACAAAGAAACTTGCCTGCAATCTTCAGTAACCATCTTGTTATTCTGGAGTCACTTGGTACAAAACGTTTTGGTGCAGACAGGCACAATCTCTCTAATTTTTAATTTAAGACAGGAAGATGGCAAGACCAAAAGCAAAACACATGTTGCTCAGACGTTTATGCAGAACTTACTCTTTTTACCACTAAATTCAGGAACAGCTGCCACACTTTCTCCATCAGACACCAAATAAACAACAGACTTAATCAGAGACTCATTTAATGACCCTTACTTTGCACAATATTTATTACTAATTTTTTTCTGTATTTGCACAGTTTGTTTTTATTTCTTTCTGTGCTTACAATTCTCGATTTTGTATACAGATGCCTAACCTTTTATCTGAGATTGCCAGGACTGGACAGCTGCCATTTTGGAATCACTTTAAAATGGTGGTCCCTTTAAGCAAATGCAATGTTTCAAAATTGTACAATTTTGAAATGAATTTAGATAAGACCATAAAAGACCATAATATCACTAGCATTTTCTTTATTTTAAAGTAAAACTTCAAAATAAAACTGACTCAGACCCCTGTCGCCATCACCCCCGCCTTCGCCATCCCTGCCCCCGTCATCCCTGCCCTTTGGTGTAAAGGTGACACTCTGCCCTGACCACCCAGTGGGAGAGAAGTAGGCTGCCGCTGGCGGCGTGTGGGAGCAATGGCCATCTTCTTTATCCATAGTCCTCCACGCAACTGGAAACACTCTGATGCTAGCAGCACTGCACCCCTGCTTCCGCATTGGGAGTTAGATGGGGGGGAGGCGACCAATGGAAGGATAGCCAGCCAGGGGTGGGCGACGGACGGATGGCTGGGGGTGGGTAATGGCAGGGGAAGGGAGCAAAGCAGTCAGGTATTTTCATTACTGTAAAAAGTGCCAGTTTTTGGAGGTTGCCAGTGTTCGGAATCCCGGATAAAAGGTTAGGCACCTGTACGTATATTTTATTTTTTTGAGTGCAGTTTACAGTAACTGATAAGTAGAAATTCTGCCTGGCCTGCAGGGTTATATGTGATGTCATGTATGTACTCTGACAATATGATACATTTGAAGAAAGAGGAAAGGGTTCACCAATCAGCGATGTTTGTGGTCTACATTCTGACACGCTGTGGAAGTTCATGTGCCACATAGACACTTGTTTCAACTTAGAACCACAGAACACTACACAGAGACAGGCCCTTTCAGTCCATCTAGTCCGTGCAAAATCATTTTTTGCTTAGTCCCACTGACCTGCACCCAATCCATAGCCCTCCTACCTCTCTCGTCCATATGCCTGTCCAAATTCTTCTTAAATGTTAAAATTGAGCCCACATTCATCATGTCAACTGCCAGCTCGTTTCACACTCTCACCACTCTCTATGTGAAGAAGTTCCCCTAAATCACATTCCACTTTAAGTATTCCCTATGCCATTGGTGCTCTGTGATTAGTAAGGGATTGCTTAAGGTGGTATGTGGGTGGAAAGAAAAAGTTTGAAAACCACTATTTTAATTGTACCTATTTGACTCGTTATGTGCATAGTTTCATAACTCCAAAGGAAATGGGCCAATGACAATTTTTCTCAAGCAAAATATTCCAGGGGTCTAGAGCAGTGATTCTCAACCTTCCCTTCCCACTCATATTCCATCTTAAGCAATTCCTTACTAATCACAGAGCACCGATGGCATAGGGATTACTTTAAGTGGTATGTGAGTGGAAAGAAAAAGATTGAGAACCACTGTTCTAAACTTTTCCCCTTTCACCCTTAACACATGTCCTCTGGTTTGTATCTTACCTATCCACAATGGAATAAGCCTATCTACATTTACTCAGTCTATTTGATTCATAATTTTAAAGACCTCTGTCAAATCTCCTCTCATTCTTCTACGTTTCAGGGAATAAAGTCCTAACCTGTTTAACCTTTCCTTGTAACTCAGTTCCTGAAGTCTGGGCAACATTCTAGTAAATCATCCCTGAACTCTTTCCATCTTATTGATATCTTTCCTGTAGTTAGGTGACCAAAGCTACACCCAATATTCTAAATTTGGCCTCACCAAAGTTTTATACAACTTTACCATAATATCCCAACACCTGTACTCACTACTTTGATTTCTGAAGGCCAATATGACAAAAGCTCTCTTTACAATCCTATCCACCTCTGATGCCACCTTCAGGGAAATCTGTATTCCTAGATCCCTTTGTTGTACCACACTCCTCAGTGACCTACCATTTACCTTGGATGTCCTTTCTTGGTTAGTCCTTCCAAAATGCAACACCTCACACTTGTCTGCATTAAATTCCATCTGCCATTTTTCAGCCCATTTTACAGCTGGTCCAGATCTCTCTGCAAGTTTTGAAAACTTTCTTTGCTGTCCACACTCTCACCTCCAATCTTAGTGTCATCTGCAAACTTTCTGACCCAATTTACCACATTATCATCCACATCATTGATATAGATGACAAACAACAATGGTCCTAGCGCCAATCCCTGAGGGACACCACTAGCCACAGGCCTCCAGTTTGAGAATCAACCATCCACCACCCCTCTCTGGCTTCTCCCATCCAGCCTCTGTCAAATCCAGTTCACTACTTCATCATGAATACCTAGGGTCTGAACCTTTCTGATTAACCTCCCATGTGGGACCTTGTTAAAGGCCTTACTAAAGTTCATGCAGAAAATGTCCACAGCCTTTCCTTTGTCATCTTTCCTTGTAACCTCCTCGGAAAACTCTACAAGTTTGATTAAACATGATCTACCATGCACAAAGCCATGTGGACTATTCATAAGCAGTCCATGGCTATCCAAATAATTGTATATCCGATCTCTTAGAACATCTTCCAGTAATTTACCTACTACTGACATCAGGCTCACTGGCCTATAATTTCCAGGGTTATTTTTGGAGCCTTTTTTAAACAAGGGAACAACGTGAGGAATCCTCCAATCCTTTGGAACAACACCCGTGGTTAAGGGATTTTTAAATATTTTTGCCAGACCCCTGCAATTTCTACACTAGCTTTCCTCAAGGTCCAAGGAAACCTTGACAAGCCATGTGGATTTGTCCACTCTCATTTGCTTTAAGACAGTAAGCACTTACTCCTCTTTAATCTGTATAGCTTCCATGACCTCACTGCTTGTTTTTCTTACTTTATGCCCATTTCCTGAGCGAATACTAATAAAAAAAACATTTAAATATCTCCCCCATCTCTTCTGGCTCCATACAAAGCCAACCACTCTGATCTTTAAGGGGACCAATGTTGTCCCTTACTATCCTTTTGCTCTTCGTATACCTGTAGAAACCCTTAGGATTTTACTTCACATTGTCTGCCAAAGCAATCTCATGTCTTCCTTTAGTCTCCTGATTTCTTTCTTGAGATTTTTCTTGCATTTTTTTATACTCCTCAAGTACTGTATATTTTGGCATACAAATCAACAGGCGTATAAGTCAACCCTCATTTTTTGGGCTGCCCAGGCCACCCAGGAACAACCCAAAATTTTTTTTTAAATACCCCAATTGCAAGTAACAAAGCCTGTAAATTAAGTAAGTTTAAAAAAAACTTGGCCTACCAGGCAGCTAAGGTGACGGCCCATGGAGCTGGAGCGGCAACCTCGTGCTCCAACAGGAGTAAAAACCTCAGCCTATCAGCAGGAGCAGCAACGGTGACCTCAGGGTCCCAGGTAGGAGCGGTCATGGCGGCGCCCAGTGATGGGGAGGTGTTGGGGAGTGGTGTTTCCGATGTTGGGGAGGTGTTTTCAGCATCGACTTATATGCCGATTGATGCCAATCTGGTTTCTTCAGTTAATTTAACGACTCAAAAGTATATCCGGTGTATAAGTTGATTCTCCCCCCACCCTCCCCATTTTTGAGATATTTTTTAGGGTTTCATAACTCAACTTGCATGCCGAAATATATGATACCTCAATTGCTCCATGCTGCCTATACCTGCTATACACCTCTCTCTTCTTCCGAACCAGATCCCCAATATCCCTCGAACCCAAGGTTCCTCATGCCTGCTAACCTTGCCTTTAATCCTGACAGGAACGTACAAACACTGTGCTCTCAAAATTTCACCTTTGAAGGTCATCCACGTACCTCATGCACCCTTGCCTGAAAACAACCTCTCTCAATCCACACATTCTAGATCCTTTCTCATTTCCTCAAAATTGGCCTTTCTCCAATTTAGAATCTCAAGTTGAGGTCCAGACCTCTCCTTCTCCATAATTAACTTGAAACCAATGGTATTATGATCACTGGACTCAAAATGTTCTCCTACACATACTTCTGTCAGCTGTCCTGTTGTTCCCTAAAAGGAGAACATATTGTTATTTAATCATAAATGATGCACTGTATACAGGGCTTGGTTACGTGAAATGAATTCAACTTACAGAAAAGGGAAATGTACTAAGTTTAGGGCTTCATTCTCTAAATGGGACTAAAGAGCAATAAATAACATACAAAAGCTTCAGTTGCCATACTATCGTGCGACTTAACTGTACTTGGACACTCCCATCCAATTTTCTTTTGAGACAATAAATGATTTTAGCGTCAAAGTAAAAACTCCATGCTGGAAAAACTCGGCAGATTAAACAGGGTACTTTATAAAGCAAAGATAAAGATACATAACCAACATTTCGGGCTTGAGCCCTTCATCAAGGTATGAGTAAAATGTAGGCAGGTACCCGAACAAAATGGTGAACAGGCATCCAAACAAAATGGTGGAGGCTTTGCTCAGGTGCCCTCCTACCTTGAAGGACTCAAGCCCAAAATGTTGGCTGTGTATTTTTATCTTTGCTATATAAAGGACACTGTTTGGCCTGCTGAGTTTCTCCAGCGTTAGGTTTTTACTTCAACTATGGTGTCTGTAAACTTTTGTATTTTATTTATGATTTTAGTGTCATTCTCTGCAGACTACCCATAATTCCATATCCCACTCCTGATTGGCAAAAGAGTACAATTCACAAATTGTTCTGTTGTTCACTGGAAACAGTGTGCTGATGTTTCTGAATAAGCTTTCCCATGGAGATCAGTGGAAGTGCCCAAGGAAAAGCATTAATGACAGCAATCAGCTAAGTGGTAGTTCTGCATGTGTCCTGCTGCAAAATCACCGCAGATGCCCTGGGTGAATTCCTTTATACTTCTTCGGGAGAGAGGAGGGAAAAAAAAGTCAAGATATCTGCCTAGGCAAACAGCTTTAATGTGATTAATACTTTAAAATAAAGTATTGCCTGTGCTTTGATAGAGTGAAACACGGAAGTTTGCACATGCTATGATTACAGAAAAAACACAGGAGGATCTCAGAAGGCCTCATAGCATCCATCAGAGGTAAAGCCACTTAACCCACATTTTGGGCCTGAGCTCTTGAGCAAAATGCAGGCAGGCTCCTGAATAAAAAGGCTGGGGAGGAGGGGAGGGGGAGGAGGACAGGCCGACAGGTAAAAGGTCATCATTGCACATGGATTGCAGGAGAGGAGAGGAGAGGAAAGGTGAGAATTGATCAGGGAAGGAGAGTGGCTTTGTGAATGCAGAGCTGGAGGAAAGGGGACGGGGGGAAAGGGAGAGAAGGATGAATATAGGGGAAGGAGAGAGACAGGTGGGGGAGGGGGCTAACAGAAACTGGAGATGTTGATGCTAATGCCATCCGGTTGGAGGGTGCCGAGACAGAAGATGAGGGGTTGTTCCTCCAATTTATGGGTGGTCTCAGTCTGGCAGTGCACAAGACCATGGACTGACAAATCAGCAAGGGAATGGGTGGGATGGGGGATTGAGAAGAATTGCCACTGGAAAATCCCCCATTACTTCAGTGGACCAGAACGAAGCAAATGAACCAATCTCCTTGTCTGAATCCAGTCTCTCCAATGTGGAGGAGGTTGCAGCGGGAGCACCGGGTGCAGTAGGTGACACCCCTGGAGATTCACAGGTGAAATGTTGCTTCACTTGGAAGGACTGTTTGGGGCTCCGAATGTCAGTGAGGGAGGAGGTGTGGGCGCAAGTGGAGTATCTCCTGCGGTCACAGGAAACAATTGGTGGGGAAGGAAAAGTGGATGAGGGAATATTGACGGAGTGGTCCCTGCAGAAGATGGAGTGGGCAATATGTCTGGCGGTGGGATCTCGAAGTCGGTGGCGGAAATGGCAGAGGATGATAAGTTGGATGTGGAATTTGGTAGGGTGGTGGATGAGGACAAGGGAAATCTTATCCTTGTTACACATGGGTGCAGAGGCCAGATGCACAGGATATGCAGATGAAGGCTACTGATGGTAGTAGAGGGTTTTTGTTTGAAGAAGGAAGATGACCTCTCATGGAAGACCTCGTCCAGGGAGCAGATGCAATGGAGGAATTGCAAGAAAGGAATGGAATTCTTACAGGCTGTGAAGAGGAGTAGTCGAGGTAGCTATGGGAGTTGGTGGGTTTGTAGAAAATTTCAGTCAAGAGTTTGAGAGACAGAGATTGAGAAAAGGGGGAGTGATGCTAGAGATGAATCAAGTGAATTTGAGGGCAGGATAGAAGTTGGCAGCAATGTGGATAAAGTTGAAGACCTCATCATAGGGGTATGAGGCAGCACCGAGGTAGTTGTCGATGTAGCATAGAAGTTGAGGGGCCTTCCCTGTGTAAGGCTTGTAGCATGGAATTTGCTCCACATAGCCAACAAAAAGGCAGGTATAGCTGGAATCTATGCACATGGCTAATCTTTTTGACTTGGAGAAACTGGGATGAGTCAAAGGAGAAGTTCTTGAGAGCACTGACAAGTTCTGCAAGCAGGAGGAGGGTGGTGGTGGTGGAGGGGGACTGGTTGGGATGTTGTCAAGGAAGAAACGAAGGGGATGATGGTGTACATGGGATTGGACGCCCATGGTGAAGATGAGGCGCTCAAGTTCAGGACCTGGAAGTTGTTTAAGTGATGGGGTTACCTGTGCCTAGATAAGAGTTTTTCAAGTTGAAAACTAACAAATCTAAGAGATTCTCAAACTCCAGATAGTTTCCTTTATATTTGACGACTGACTAGCCTATTAGCATATTTTCTGTAGGCAACTTGTATGATCCCATACAAATCATGGAATTATCAATCTGGCTGCAGCTTCGAGCACCACAGAAATAGCCCTATTAAAGCACCAAGGATCATTTCTTCTCACCCACCCCCCTTCACCCTCCCAAATAATTTTCGAGAAAAGGTAAAAATGCCACAATTGAATCAAATATTTTCCTTCCTCCCACCCTCCAATTTCCCCTTACCCAGGCACCAGCTCATGCCCCAACTAAATATTTGTTAAATCATAAAGGTTGGACTTGGAATCAAGAAAGAAAATTGGAATCGGTAACATCCTTCCTTTACATTAAACTTTTCAGGAAGTAGTCTCTTGCAGCTTTACACAGGTTTCTGTGTATGAACACAGACTGGAGACAGTACATTTCCACTGGCTGCCTGCAGAGGTTTCAGATCGCAGAATGATGAGAAGTAGCTGCAATATTTCTGGCATTCCTGGAACTGTTCACAGTAAGAGATCATATTCTGTGAAATGCACAGCCAAAACAGTTTCTTCCCCCAAGTCTGAGAAAGATGTGAAAATACTTTTGGATGGACATCAGTGTGGAAGAATCTCCAAATGACTATTAAGCACTAGCAATTGGGTGAAACGGCATTGTCGAACCATTCCCTCCACAAAATTAACCCTGCTTAAAGTCAACATTTTTCTTTTATCTCATTCAAGCCAGATTCTGAACTCAATCATAATCACATCCATTCCCTCATACCAAAGGCCTCAAAGCCCCTTGTTTCTTCCTTGACAATGGACCCAACCAGCCCTCCTCCTCTTGCTGGCAGAACTTGTCCTCTCCCTCAAGAACTTCCCCTTTGATTCATCCCTCGTTCTCCAAGTCAAAAGGGTCACCATGGGTATCTGCATAGGCCCCAGCTATGACTGCCTTTTTATTGACTACACGAAGCAATCTATGCGAGAAGCTTACTCAGGCAAAGCCCCTCAGCTCTTCCTTCCTTCATAGTCATAAATGGTCCAGTGAGGATGGAAGCAATTCAACTTATTTCACCTGACCAAGCTCTTTGACTCTCTCCCAATAACCCTGAAAATGTTCTCTTTTTCAAAAATATTCAATTCCCTTTTTGAAAACTAATTTGAATTTGCTTTCCTTCAGGCAGTTCAAGCCAGGTCATAAACTTGCAAGATGAAATGCCTAGCCAATTCTGTCATAATCCCTCAAGATTTAAAGGACTATTTCCTTTAAAACACCCCAAAGCCCTGACTGCTGTAACGCTTGCTTTTCCAACTTAGAACAGTAAAGACAAGAACAGGCCCTTTGACTCACAATGTCTGCATCGAACAAGATGCCTAAATCTTTTCCACCTATGTGAACATCCTTATCATTGTTAACACTGATGAATCTTTTCTGCATTCCTTCTAAGGTCCAGGTTCAGGACAACATACTCCAGCTCAGACCAAGCAAACGACTGTCTTAATTAATTGCTTTTTGTACCAAATCTCTACAATTAATCCATGGAGCATGCTGCTCCATCAACCTAACCTGTGCTTATGAACTCCAAACCCAGGTTCTTCCTAGCTTCTTGTCTCCCCTGCCTTCTTGTGGCTGCTGCCACAGCAAGGACCTCCCAGTGGCCAACCATTTTAATTCCACACACCACTGTCACACTGACATTGCCTCAAGCACTGCCAAACTGAGGCCACCCTAGGGTTAGCGTCATGGGGTGGGGGAGATTCGCGGACCATGCACCCTCAAATGAGTTATTGTGTCCCCCTCAACCCACCCGCAGCACTAGCAACACTAGGGGGTGCAGACCCCACAGGGTGACACCATTAGAGGAGGTGTCTTCAAAACGCATCACGTGGTTTCATCTCCACATGCTATAAGCACTCATGTTTATCTGAAAAGACAGAGGGAGAAGAAACTGCGACGGCACAGCAGATGGATGGCAGGTTTGGCACTCACTCTCCCCCCCCCCACTACGTGATTTCTCAAATGGCAGATTGTACCCCCCACCACGGTTACCTAACGCTCCCCATTAGATCTCTTCTGACACCGACTCTGGGCCACCCACAAATTGTAGGAATGCCTTGCATTCTGTCTTGGCAGTCTCCAACCAGAAGGCATCAATACCGACTTCTCTAGCTTCTACTAAGCCCCTGCTCCATGTCTCACTCTTTGTTTCCTTTCCTCCAGCTCCCCACCCTTTCCCTTCTACCAGAGAGCCTTCTCCCCTATCACTTCAGCTTTTTTCTCTTCTACCCTCCCACTGTATCCATCCATTACCTTTTACCTGTTAGTATGTGCTCCTCCCCCTTCCCTTCCCCTCTCCTTTTTATTTAGGCAGCTGCCTGTTTATTTCTTCTTGTACCTGACAAAAGACCCAGGCCCAAATGTGAGTTACCCTTTACTACCAATGAACGCTGCATGACCTGATGATCTTCTCTGGCACATTTGTGTTTTGTACTCCAGCCCAGCATCTGCAGTTTTAGAACACTACAGCACTGTACAGGCCGTTCAGCTCTCGATATTGCACTGACCCATATATTCCTTTAAAAAAATACTAAACCCACCCTACCCCTCAACCCTCCATTTTTCTTCCATCCACATGCCTGTCTTAAATACCCCTAATGTTTCAGCCTCCGCCGCCATCCCCTGGCAAGGCACTTCAGGCACCCACAACTCTCTGTGTTAAAAAACTTACCCCTAAACTTCCCTCCCTTCACTTTGTACGGATATCCTCTGGTGTTTGCTATTCCCACCCTGGAATAAAGGCACTGGCTGTCTACCTTATCCATGCCTCTCAGAATCTTGTAGGCCTCTATTTAGTATCCTCTCATACTTCGACGGTCCAAAGAGAAAAGACATTTTCCAATCCAGGCAACATCCTGGTAAATCTCCTCTTCACCCTCTCTGATAATGAGGTGACCAGAATTGAACACGATACTTTCTTATTTAAATTCCGACCACCAGGTCTTGGTTCCACCTTCACTTTTAAATGTCACTCTTTGGTTTCCTCCACCATTTGTCCTTCAAATTGGAATTGGTTCAACCACCATTGCTCAAGGATTTCCTGTAAATATGGTGAGAATGCTGGACAGATTCCATGTATCTCATATCATTACTCTGTTCGCCTTCCACCCCTCCTCGCAATTCAAACATTACCTTCCATCAGGATTCTGTTCCCATGCACTATGGCCTGTTATTTGATTAGCTACAGCCTCCGTACTAAATATGAATGTCAAATACTTTAAAAAAAACTTCAGAAAATTGGAACAATTTCTGGGAAATTTTTCTCTGAATTCTGTGGAAGTGACCTTGAGCATATCCTGTGCAGAAAATGCAACCTCCTCCCCAATCCCTCAGAAAATGGTGCATACTCTCCAACACACAAACAACGACCACTTTCATATATGTATGTCATCCCTCTCCAAACCTGCTTTAACTCCTCTGTAGTTACATGATCAGATGTAACTACTCTTTGCAGACGATGCCGCTTTAGTTGCCCATTCAGAGCCAGCTCTTCAGCGCTTGACGTCCTGCTTTGCGGAAACTGCCAAAATGTTTGGCCTGGAAGTCAGCCTGAAGAAAACTGAGGTCCTCCATCAGCCAGCTCCCCACCATGACTACCAGCCCCCCCCACATCTCCATCGGGCACACAAAACTCAAAACGGTCAACCAGTTTACCTATCTCGGCTGCACCATTTCATCAGATGCAAGGATCGACAATGAGATAGACAACAGACTCGCCAAGGCAAATAGCGCCTTTGGAAGACTACACAAAAGAGTCTGGAAAAACAACCAACTGAAAAACCTCACAAAGATAAGCGTATACAGAGCCGTTGTCATACCCACACTCCTGTTCGGCTCCGAATCATGAGTCCTCTACCGGCACCACCTACGGCTCCTAGAACGCTTTCACCAGCGTTGTCTCCGCTCCATCCTCAACATCCATTGGAGCGCTTTCATCCCTAACGTCGAAGTACTCGAGATGGCAGAGGTCGACAGCATCGAGTCCACGCTGCTGAAGATCCAGCTGCGCTGGATGGGTCACGTCTCCAGAATGGAGGACCATCGCCTTCCCAAGATCGTGTTATATGGCGAGCTCTCCACTGGCCACCGTGACAGAGGTGCACCAAAGAAAAGGTACAAGGACTGCCTAAAGAAATCTCTTGGTGCCTGCCACATTGACCACCGCCAGTGGGCTGATAACGCCTCAAACCGTGCATCTTGGCGCCTCACAGTTTGGCGGGCAGTAACCTCCTTTGAAGAAGACCGCAGAGCCCACCTCACTGACAAAAGGCAAAGGAGGAAAAACCCAACACCCAACCCCAACCAACCAATTTTCCCCTGCAACCGCTGCAATCGTGTCTGCCTGTCCCGCATCGGACTTGTCAGCCACAAACGAGCCTGCAGCTGACATGGACTTTTTACCCCCTCCATAAATCTTCGTCCGCGAAGCCAAGCCAAAGAGTTACATGATCAGATGTAACCACTCCCACGCTGACCTCTCACCTTCCAACCTCCGCATACCTAAACTTACCCACAATTCTTCTACTGACATCCAGTTTTCTTCACCCATCGCCCCCATCTTGACTGACCTGCATTATCCTCCATTTCCCCCCCCCCCCCGCAGTGCTTAAAGCAATGTTCAACCCTAGCCTCCCCCAAAAAATATACACCTCCTACCCTAGCCTGTTCAACACTCCAATTCCCTCCCTCACCCCTTGACATTGCTCATTGTGCCTTCAGCTCCTTGATCCCCAGGCTTCCCTCCCTGTACCTTGTGATAGTACAAATTCTATCACCAATGTGTATATGTACATATGTACAGATGGTAGTGTGATTGACTGTGATTGGCTGAGAGTGTAGCCACACCTTCTGGCAGGTCTTAAAGGATTGCCCCTACCCATACTAGATCATTCTGGACTGGTCGACCTACTTGTGATATGCTCCAATCTTTTAGTTAATAAAAGCCTTGGTTTGGATCAACAAGTCTTTGGTTCTTTCGACATGCATTACAATTCTATTAACTAAAAATAAATTTTGAAGGGATGGAGCGTATGCTACGGCTGGAACGCCTCGACATCGACCCACATTTAGCTGCAGCCTCAAATGACTTTAAGCACTGGTGAGGTGCTTCGAAACATACTTACAGCTCTCTGATCATGCCGTGATAGAGGACAGCCATTGACTACTAATATTGATGACTATGGTGTCCCTGAGAGTCTACCAGAGTGTGCAGGACACGACCACTTACGCCGCAGCCATGAAGGTGCTGAAAAGGCTCTATGAGCGACCAGTTAACAGAGTCTGTGCTCGGTACAAACTTGCTACAAGAAGGCAACAGCCCGATGAGTCCTGTAAAGCTTATATTCAGGCACTATGGGCAATGGGCAGGGACTGTGCCTGCACAGACAGAACTGCTGCGGAGACCACAGACAATCTCATTCAGGATGCCTATGTGGCCAGGGTTCGATCGAATGAGGTGAGGCAGTGCCTGCTAGAGCACGGGAGAGAAAACCGAGAGGATGTGATCCAGATCGCAGAGACGATGGAGGCTGCGGTCTTAAGTATGGACATGTACTCTCGGGACTGGACCCCACACTGTGATGTAAGTAGGAAGCCCTCCCTCTGCCCTACTACGCTGCCCAATGCAACCCCAAAGTGTTATTTCTGTGGGAGGAACAAGCACAGCAGGTCCCAGTGCCCGGCGAGAAAAGCCAGGTGCCAGAAGTGCCTTTAAAACTGCCACTTTGCTGCAGTCTGTCACTCCAAAATGGCCGCTGTCAAACACAGTACCTCATGTGAAGCCAAATCGCCACTCTCCATTTCAAACACTTCTTCCTCAGAGCTTTCGTCCAATGAGAGCGAGGACTCCACCGCGCAGCAGCGCCTGACGTCACGGGGCAGACGCCGAGCGCGCAAGGTACAACCCACACTCGGCGCAATGATGTTCATCCTAACATCCAACCAGGCCCCAGCCCTGACCTCAACGCCCCCGCAGCCGCCGCCGACCAGGGACACGCCGCCGCTGCCGACCGGGGACACGCCGATACTGCCGACTGGGGTCCCGATGATGCCGTCCAGGGACCCACCACCGCTGACTGCCCCACCACCAATGGCAAGCAGCGACCCCCAACACTTACCTTTGGTTTAAGGCAGCAACACCACCTCCCCGACACTGTTTTTCCAGGCCCCACTGTTTGCGTGACGTCATCACACACACGTTGCGTGACGTCAATCTGCAGGTCTCCACTGTCTACATTACAGTCTCTGTATCAATAACCCTTGACCAGGACTTCCCCCAGCCCCTCACAAAAGCTAAGGAACTGATTAAAGTGCATGGACACTATACCACTTGCTTATTTGACTCTGGGTTAACTGACAGTTTTATTCGCCCAGATCTGGCCCACCGTTGCGGACTAGCTATTCTCCCCACTACACAGAGAATTTCATTGGCGACCAGATCGCTTTCGACTGGGGTAAAGGGGTACTGCGTGGCGACCCTGAAAGTCCAGGGTATCACGTTCACTGACTTCAAACTATTAGTCCTTCCCCAATTGTGCGCCCCTGGTCTGCTGGGACTGGATTTTCAGTGCCAATTTCAAACCATTTCCCTGCATTTTGGGGGGCTTCATGCTCCACTCTCTGTCTGTAACCACTCCACCCCGAAAACCTCCTGCCAGCAGCAGCACGTGCCATCCGCCTCCGCGCCCCGGGGCCTCATCTGTAGTCTCTCTACCCTCCGAGTTGCTCTGCCAGCACTTTTCGCAAATCTCACCCCTGGCTGGAAGCCTGTGGCCACCAAAAGCCGACAATATAGTTCTGAACACAGGAAATTTATCACAAATGAGGTGCGCAGACTGCTGGACGAGGGCATTATCAATCCTTGCTCAAGTACAAATGGGGAGAAGCCGCGGATGGTGGTTGACTACAGCCAGACAATCAACCGCTTCGCGCTCCTGGATGCGTACCCCCTTCCACTGATCACGGATGTGGTGAATCAGATCATCCAATACCGTGTATTTTCCACCATTGGCCTATCATCAGCTCCTGATCCGCCGAGAAGACTGACCTTTCACGGCCTTCTAGGCGAATGGGCGGCTGTATCAATTCCTCAGGGTCCCTTTGGGGTCACAAATGGTGTCGCGGTCTTCCAGCGGGAAATTGACCGGATAGTGGACCAGAATGGGCTGACTGTTAGTTTCCTGTATCTGAAAAATGTCACCATCTGCGGCCATGACACGGAGAATCATGATACCAACCTTGAGAAATTTTTTCAGACTGCAACTCGGTTGCACTCGTCCTACAATTTCGACAAGTGTGTCTTCTGGACCACTCGGCTCGCAATTCTGGGCTGTGTGGTGGAGAACGGGGTGGTCATGCCGGACCCTGACTGCATGCGTCCCCTCATGGACTTGCCCCCCCCCCGCCACCACGCCCAGAAGGCACTCAAACGCTGCCTGGGTTTTTTCTCTTACTATGCCAAATGAGTTCCACACTATGCCGACAAGGCACGGCCACTCCTCAAGACCACCTCCTTCACCCTGTCAACCGAGGCCAAAGCGGCCTTCGACCACATCAAATCAGACATCGCTGCTGCAACGCTGCACGTCATCGACGAATCCATTCCGTTCCAAGTCGAAAGCGATGTGTCTGACTTTGCGCTGGCTGCCACTTTGAACCAGGCCGGCTGGCCAATAGCCTTCTTCTCCAGAACCCTCCAGGGTCCTGAGAGCCGACACTCCTCTGTCAAGAATGAGGCCCAGGCCATAGCCGAGGCAGTACGTTGTTGGAGACGCTTTACGCTGCTGACCGACCAACGCGCGGTCTCCTTCACGTTTAGCAATTTCCAGCGAGGTAAGATGAAGAATGACAAAATCGCCAGGTGGAGAATCGAGCTCTCCACCTTTAATTATGACATACTGTTTCGGCCAGGTAAACTCAACGACCCGCCAGATGCGCTCTCCAGGGGACTTGCACCAACATGCAACTGGACAGGCTACAGAAACTCCACGAGGAGCTCTGTCATGCAGGAGTCACTAGGTTTGCCCACTTTGTCAAATCTCACAACCTGCCCTACATGGTCGAGGAGATTCGCTCCATGACCCAAGCCTGCCCAGTGTGCTCTGAGTGCAAGCCCCACTTCTTCCATCTAGAGAACACCCACATCATCAAAGCCACCCACACCTTTGAGCGTCTCAGCGTAGTCTTCAAAGGGCCCCTACCGTCGACCAACCGTAATACCTACATCCTTACGGCCATCGACGAGTACTCCCGCTTCCCGTTTGATGTGTCCTGCTCGGACATGACTGCCTCCTCCATTATAGAGGCCCTGCACAGCATCTTTGCCATCTTTGGGTACCCCAGTTACATCCACAGTGACAGGTGGTCCACGTTTATGAGCGCGGAGCTGCGGCAGTACCTTCTGGAGCACGGTATTGCTTCAAGCAGGACCACCAGCTATAACCCACGCGGTAATGGGCAAGTCGAAAGAGAGAATGCCACCGTCTGGAAAGCGGTTGCGCCTGCCCTCCGGTCCAAAGGTCTCCCCACCTCTTGCTGGCAGGATGTGCTCACTAGTGCCCTACACTCCATCCGCTTCCCCCTATGCACCAAAACCAATGCCACCTCCCATGAAAGGATGTTGTCTTTCCCGAGGAAATCTGAGTCGGGTACGACCATACCGGCATGGCTCACGGTTCCCGTTCCAGTCCTTTTACGACGCCACGTCCGGTACTCTAAGAATGACCACTTAGTTGACCGAGTGACTCTGCTCCATGCGAACCCGCATTATGCCTACGTTGAGTACCCAGACGGACTGGAGGTTAGTCTCGGTAAGGGACCTAGTCCAAGCCAGATCAGACGCAGCAGTGCCTTTAACCCAACCTCCCCCTATTCCTTCTCCCCCAGGTCATGTGCTTGAACAGAGGGACCAGCACCACCCCACCAGCTCAGGCCAGACTGTTGACAACGGCGTTGGGGAATTGAGTGAAGCAGTGGCCGCACCCTACAGACTTGCCGGCGGCACAACTCAGGTGACCCCAATCCCAGCACCACGGCAGTCACGCCGGATGATCAGACCCCCTGACTGGTACAGCCCCTAATCCCCATTCACCCTGGGGTTGGTTCTCAAAGAAAGGGTGAATGTGATAGTACAGATTCTATCACAAATGTGTATATGTACATATGTACAGATGGTAGTGCAGGATGACTGTGATTGGCTGAGAGCATAGCCACACCTACTGGCAGGTCTTAAAGGATTGCTCCTAGCCAGATCAGGTCATTCTGGACTGGTCGACCTACTTGTGATATACTCCAGTCTTTTAGTTAAGAAAAGCCTTGGTTTGGATCAACAAGTCTTTGGTTCTTTCGACGCGCATTACATACCTTTCCACTTTTTCTTTCACATTTCACCACGCTTTTTGACCCTCTTCCATCCTTATCTTTCATTGACTTGCTCTAAGTTTCCATCTACTGCTGCATTATTAACTTCCATTCTTTTCAAAAACAAAAATCACAAACAACTGTCTCCTTTAACAACAAAACCAGACCCATGTCTTGTCTGAAGAAATCTGAAAGGGTCAGTGCTAACACAGGGCTTGATAAATAAGTGATTAATGAGTGTATTCTCACATATATTGTCTGTGTGCCCCAAAATACTTACTTGCTGCAGGTTAACAGGCACTTTGTAGACAACACAAAGACTATGATGGTATACTTGATTAAATTAAAAGGAGACAAAACAGTTCACTATCCCTTAGGTTTAAATATTAAGCCTTTCAAAAATTTTGAACTAAACTGCCAATAAACTTACCAGGACTAAAGTTTGGCAAACTACACAGGATAAAGTGTTCAGGAAGATAATCAACAAGGACATTTTTAAAAGGGAGGAAATAGAAACAAATAGAATCAAATTCTCTTTTAAAGGTGGCAGGGATAGAGTAGATAGATTGATCAGAAGCTGTTACCTACACAATGGACTGAATAACTACCTCTGCAGCACATTTAAGTATATTTCCTTTATTTTTTTTCCAAAGGATTCAGAGAAAGGCTACTATAAGAAAAATAATGAACACATGCTTTCATTATGAATAAGGCAGCCAAATTATTGAAGATTTAAAATCACAAATTAATCATTGTTTGAAAGGGCACAGCCAAATTACAACGGAATGTCTATATTTATTTTTGGCTGGTCCAATGGCAAAATGCCCTGCCTTTATAATCCCTGATGCAATTTAAGATTGTTCAAACCTGTCCACAAATTTGTCCCTCACTTTTTCTGTAATTTTTTTTTGTTCCACAGTTTCAAAGTCTGCCTCTTGTTCATCCCCAATTGGCAATGTCCCAGCACTTGTGGCCAGGGTCAATTAGCTTGGCTGCACTCACTGCTAAGCTCAACATGGATTAATTGCAATACATAAAAGTGCTGGAAAAACTCAGCAGGTCATGCAGTATCCATAGGAAGTTAAAGGGCGACCAGTGTATTGGGCCTGTGCCCTTCATTAGGTAAGAAGACAGCAGGAGTATTTTAGGCTAGGCATCCAATACTTGAAGAGCACAGGCCCAATACATGGTTACCTTTCACTTCCTATGGATGCTGTGTGGCCTCTCAAGTTTCTCCAGCACATTGGTGTATTGCACTCAACTCCAGAATCTGCAGATTTTCCTGTTTAGCACAGAGTGAATCCGAGGAAAGCATCTGGTCTGGACAGAGTACCCTGCCGATGAACATCTCACTCTGGCAGAACATGGAACTCAACTGTTTAAAACAGGTGTCAATTGTACCAGTGTCCAAGAGTGTGGTAACCAAATGATTATCCAACAGAGGTACTTACATCAGCAGTGATGATGCGTTTTGAAGGCTGGTGTTGAAGCACAACAACTCCTGTCTGAGAAGTGGCAGGAATCAGTTCCTATTTGCCTACCATAGAAACAGGTCTACAGCAGATGCCATCTTGCTGGTTCTAAACAAAGCCCTAGAACACCTAGACTGCAAAGATGTATTCACCAAGATGCTTTTTAATTGACTGCAGTTCAGCATTTGATACACTTATTCCCTCAAAATTGATCAACAAACTCCAAGACCTGGAACTCTACACACCACTGTGTAATTGGATCCCAGATTTCTGTAAAAGCCCTGCAAAAGGTAGTGGACACAGCCCAGGACATACCAGGCAAATCCCGTGCCACCATCAAGAACATCTACAGGGAACACTGCTGTCGGAGAGCAGCAACAATCATCAAGGATCCCCACCACCCAGCACACGCTCTGTTCTTGCTGCTGTCATCAGGAAAGAGGTCTAGGTGCCACAAGACTCACACCACCAGGTTCAGGAAAAGCTGCTAACCCTCCACCATCTGACTCCTCAACAACAAACTCAATTGGGGACTCTTACTTGTGCACTTTATTGATTTTTTTTCTCTCTGTATTGCAGTTTGTTTACATTCTTTATCTGTTTACAGGTCTTTATTTGTTTACAAGTGTATGTTGAGTACAGTTTTGTTTGCACTATCAATTAATGATAATTCTGCCTGGCCTTCAGGAAAAAGAATCTCAGGGTTGTATGAGATATCATGTATGTACTCTGACAATCAATCTGAAATTAATTATTTTTTAATACTGGAAGGGGATTGGAGTGAGGAAATTGGGATCACTGGGCTGAGTAATCAGGTTTGTTCATCTTTGCTCTACATCTGTTGAGGCTGTTGATGTCAGAGCTTAACTGGATCAGTTGAGGAGAGTGGGATGTACCCCGGTCAGCACCAAACTGGATCTCGACTGGGCTAAGCCACAAACCAACAATGACAATTGGCCAAACACAATGATCATGTATCAAATCAAGGCCCAGCTTTTAAAGGGCTGGAGACCAGATGGCTACAGCAGACCATGCCCAGGAGAGGAATGGCCTTCAGTACTCTCCCAACTCAGCAGATCAGTGTTAGATGCAACCAGAACAGAATATCCCCCATCTTCACCTACCACCCAACCAGCCTCTGCATCGAACATATTATTCTCCGCAATTTCTGTCACCTACAACATGATCCCACCACCAGAAACATCTTTCCCCTCTCTGCCATCAGTAGGGACTGTTCCCTCCGTGACTCCCTCATCCATTCATGACTTCCCACAAATTGTCCCCTTGGCACCTTCCCCTCTGACTGCATGAAGTACCACATTTACACCCACACCACCATTAGGGCCCTAAAAAATCCTTCCAAATGAAGCAACATTTCACTTGTGTATCTCCAGGAGTCATCTACAGCATCCAGTGTTCCTATTGTGCCCTTCTCTACATTGAAGAGATTGGATGCAGACTGGGAGATCGCTTCCCTGAGCACCTTTGCTCTGTCCGCATCAATGACCACAGTGCCCAACCATTTCGCTTCTGCGCCTCATGTACTGCCAAACCAGGGCCACTCTTAAATTGGAGGAGCAACACCTAATATTCTGTCTGGGCACTCTCCAACCGGGTAGCATTAATATCGACTTTTCCAGTTTCTGCAAGACCGCTCCCTGGTTTCCTATCTCTCTGTCTCCTTTTCTTTAGCTCTCCACCTGTTTCACTATCTATTCACATCTTCTGTTTTCTCTTGTGCCCTCCTGCCCTTATCCACCCATTACCTCCTGCCTGTCAGACTGTGCTCTTCCCCGAGCCCCACCCTTCTCTCCCACCATTTTATTCAGGACCCTGCCTACATTTTGCTAATACCTTGATGAAGGGCTCAGGCCCAAAACATCAGTTATGTATCTTTATCTTTGCTGCATAAAATACACTCTAGCAAGGTGTTTTTACTTAGATCAGTATCAAAGCTGAGAGAGATCTGCAGATCTGAGTGAGTGTTACCTGAAGTCATCCTCATCTAATCAACAGGTTGGGCCTGAAACAAAAGGCACTTATCATGGTGTGGCCTGTACTCATCCACTTCATCACTCTCATCTCCCTTGTGGGTGGCTTGCCTCTTCCACAAAGGGCTCTGCACATCTTCTCCCTCTGGCATCAAGGTGGCAGACAGAGCATTTATAATTTTTTTATTTTATTAAGTAATGGTTTCTTTCCGTGAGAGGGTGCTTCAAGATTAGTATGTTTACAAAATAACACTGCAATGCCACATGCATATTGCCAACAACTTGAATTGCAGAGAAATTTACCTAGTCTCCATCACCCTCTCCCTTCACTCCCTGCAAAAAGTGGGTGAAAACTCACAAGGCCCTTTTGTTTTTAAATGATTTAATTGTTTGCAGGAAAAAAAATGAATAACACATTAATCAAATATCCATATCCAATGATACAAAAAAAAACTTTTACATTTTTCTCCCCATCCCACTCCCACCCAAAAATAAGAAAAAGAAAGAAAAGAAACACCTACCTTTTAATATACAATAATAATAATAATATTAGCCTGTATAATCATTAATTGTTATTAAAAATGACTAATTAAGAGGAGTGGATAAGATAGAAGAGGTGGATGGAAAATTATCCATAAAATCCATATGTGGTTTCTAAATACTATAAAAATTTTCAACTTGATTCCTTAAACTATACGTAATTTTTTCCAAAGGTATAAAATCTCACATCTCATTATACCATCTACTACATAACACTTCTCTGTCATCTTTCCATGATATCGCTATACATTTCTTTGCAGATGCTATTGCAGTACTTAAAAATTTTTCTTGGTATTTGTCCAATTTCAATTTTATATCCTTTTCATAAATATCTCCAAGTAAAAGTATCATTGGAACCTTTGGTATATTTATCTTCATAATTTGCCCTAATAATAAACTCAGTTCATTCCAAAACCTTTCCACTTTTTCACAAAACCACACTGAATGCAAAAAAGTCCCTATTTCTTTCGCACATCAAAAACATTTATTTGAATAATTAGGATTAAGTCCATTTAACTTATGTGGAATATAATTCAATTGATGAAGAAAATTATATTGAACCATTTGATATCTAACATTTACTGTATTTGTAACACTTTCATAACATAATTTTGACCAGATCTCCTCCTGAATTTGTATATTTAAATCTTTCTCCCAATGCATTTTTGATATATATAAATCTTTTTTCTTTGCAGTCTCAAGTAATTTTATAAACATGTTAGCAATAAATTTCTTAATAACCAATGTATCCGTTATTATATCTTCAAATTGACTTTGTTTAGGGAGTCTCAAATCTGCTCCCATTCTCTTTTTGAAATACATTTTTAATTGATAATATGCAAAAATTGTATTATTATGTATATTTATCTTCTAATTGATCAAAAGTTAAGAAAAAAATACATAAAAACAATCTTTTAATCTCTGTATAACTTTACTGAACCAATTATCAGATAAAGAATTGTTCAAAATAAAAGGAAGAAGTTGGTTTTGTTTTCACAACAATTTTTAATTCCTCTCTCAATGTGAATTCTATTCCATATTTTTAAAATATGTTTCAATACAGAAAAATCTTTACTTCCTTTAAACGACTCACTATTCAATGAATACAAAATTAACTCTGGAATAGTTTCAGCAATTTTATTCATTTCTATTTGAATCCAAGCTGGTTTTTCATCTTGTTAATAACAGGAGGACAAAATCCTCAATTGAACTGCTTTAAAATAATACTTAAAATTTGGTTATCTTAATTCACCCTGATCAAATTTTCACATTAATACTGCTTTAAAATAATACTTAAAATTTGGTTATCTTAATTCACCCTGATCAAATTTTCACATTAATTTTTCTAAACGAATTCTTGACATCTTACCTTTCTAAAAAAATTCATGTATTATTTCGTTCAAGTTTTGAAAGAAAAATTCAGGTACAGTGAAACCTTGTTAGAATGTGATTCATTAATCCGTGGAATCGCTTATAGCGCAGGTGTCTGTGGACCCCAAACTGCTATGGGCTGAGCTGATGACAATTAGCTGGTGACCCAACTCCCCACACCTGACAGCCGCTATCCCCATACCTGACAGCACCCATCCCCGCTGACCCTGTCCCGACATCCTGCGCTGGCTGCCCTTGCCCCAACATGCTGCGCTGGCCGCCCCTGCCCCCATTCCCATATCGGCCACCCCTGCCCCGTAGTCCTGCACTGGCCGCCCCTGCCCCATAGTCCCATGCCGGCCGCCTCTGCCCCAACGTCCAGCGCTGGCCACCCCTGACCCGACGTCCAGCACCGGCTGCCCCTGCCCCGATGTCCTGTGCCAGCAGCCCCGCACTCTGACATATATGCATCTGTTCCATGATTCAGCTGTAACACTGTATGAAATGTTGGACCCCAACTACCACATTCTAACAAGGTTTTACTGTACTTGAATGGGCAATGATTGAAGGAAATAATATATTCTTGGAAAAAATTTCATTTTAATACAATTCTCTTGTCCTATTAACATTATTAGTAAAATCTTTCCATTTTTTCAAATCCCCTTCCAATTTTTTTAACAATGGCAAATAATTTAGTTTAAACAAATTACTTATATTTCTACTAATTTTAATTCCAAAGTATTTAATTGCTTAGTTTTGCCATTTAAATTTTGTCAATCTTTTACATTGAGAGTAATCCATGTCCACCATAGGTATTACTTCACTTTTATCAACATTCACTTTATAACCCGATACTAACCCATATTCTTTTAATCTCTCATTCAACTTATTTAAAGATATTTCTGGTCTCATTAAATATACTACAACATCATCAGCAAATAAACTAATTTTATGTCCTTTGTTACCTACTTCAAATCCTTTAATTTCATTATCAGTTCTAATTACTTCTGCCAATGGCTCAATCGCTAATGCAAACAAAAAGGGTGATAATGGACAATCATGTCTAGAAGACCTTTCAAGCAAAAAGAGTTGTGAGATTTGTTTATTCGTAATCACTTTTGCTTTTGATTGATCATACAATGCCTTTCTCCAGTTTATAAAAGTATTTGGAATCCCAAAAGCATTAAACATCTCAAATAAAAATTCCCATTCCAATCGATCAAATGCTTTCTCTGCATCTAATGCTAATGCTACCGTGGGTATCTTACTATTTTGTGCTATATTTATCAAACTTAAAAATTTAATTATGTTATCTGCTGCTCTTATATTTGTAATAAAACCAGTTTGATCTAAATTTATTAATTTTGGCAAAAATTCAACTAGCCTATTAGCTATTTCGATACAATTTTATTGTCTGTATTCAATAATGATATGAAGAAGGCTGTAAACAATCTTTCCTTTTTTTGGAATTACAGTTATTAATGCTGTTTTAAAAGATTTGGGTAGATCATAAACCTCATTCATTTGACCTAATATCCATCAATACAGGTATTAATAACTCCTTAAAATCTTTATAAAATTCTGGTGGGAAACCGTCTTCACCTGGTGCCTTATTATTCTGTAGAGATATTAAAATCTCAAACTTCTTTTTCTGAAAAATTCTCGGACAGTCTTAACTTTTCATTCTTCTTTACCACTGGTAATTTAACTTGTCTCAAATAATCTCTTATTTTATTATCATCTCTCACAGATTTTGAATGATAAAGTTCAACATAAAAGTCTTTAAAATTATCATTTATTTCTTGCATTTTATGTTATCTGTCCTGATAATTTCTTTGTAGCAATTATTGTTCTAAAAATCTGTTCCGTTTTTAATTGCCATGCTAAAAATTTATGAGCCCTTTCACCCAACTCATAATATTTTCGTCGTGTTCTCTTTATATCTCTCTCCACTCTGTAAGTCTGTACAGCATTAAGTCTTAATTTCTTCAACTCTAACAATGTTCTCCTCCTCTTTATGTACTTGAATTTCCTTCTCCAATTTCATTTCTTTATCTAATTGAATTACTTCTTTCTTATATTCTTTCTTTATTTTTTAAGTATACTTGTTATTTGACCTCTCAAATATGCCTTCATTGAATCCCAAAATACAAACTTACTCTCAACTGAATCCTTATTAGTATCTAGAAAATTTTTATTTGTTGCCTCAAAATCACAAAATTCCCTTCTCTTTAACAAAATAGTAATTAACCTTGATCTATAACCTACCTTTTGTTCTTCTTACAATGAAATAGACAAAATTAAAGGTGAATGATCTGATAAGACCTGTGCTTGATATTCCACTCTTTGTACTCTATATTGAAGATGTGCAGAAATTAAAATCATATCTATCTATGAATATGTTTTAAATCAAAAAAATAAAAAGAATAATCTCTTTCATTTGGGTAGAATTTTCTCCATATATGCACTAAATCCACATCTTTCATCAAATCTGTTACCATTTTTTCTACCTGATTTTTCACCATTCTATCTCCCAATCTATCTAATTTAGGGTCTAAAGCAAAATTAAAATCTCCTCCCAATATAACTTTTCCCTTGGCATTTGATCAATTCATGAAAACGTCATGCATAAATTTGCCATCATCTACATTTGGTGCATATTCTGTTAGGGGCCCAAAGCAATAGACATTCATCAAGACAAGTAGTCACTTAAATAAAAATTGTTTTTAATTATCTTTAAACATGAAAACAGAATCAAACTTTAACTTATCCATATTAACTTAACTAAACTCAACCTAACCCCCTTCTAATTCTAAATGCACCTGTATGTAATGTGTGTGTAAAATTAAGACAAGTTTTTGGCTCACAGTTCAAACTCATTTCTCATTCTTCCAAGTTCTCTGGTTGCAGGAAATTCTTATACTGTGCACAAAATTTAACATGTATAAAGTTTACCAGGCTTTGGTGCTTGAAAGGTAAATGGTTATCTTTCTTGTACAGTGTCTTGGGTAAATTTATACCTTTCACTTTGTTAATTTTAGATTGGTCACAGTGTTTGAGCTACCAAAAAGAAAATAGACACACACACACACAGACATCGAGAGCAGTTCAGTTTATACAAATGTTTATTACAAATTCAAAAGCTGATTTCACACTACAATATGCAAGCCCTTCCCAACTATACTTATCAACACTTGGACTGGTCCCAACTGCCGAAGCGAGGCAACGACTACACACTTGTAATAGGTTGTCAGGGCGCCGGTAGCAGCTTCTCCACCTCCCCTGACTGGGACATGGCTGGACTCTAGAAGTTCTTCTTCTTGCTGAGAGATGTTGCCACCTCTCAGAGAGTCTCTCTCTTCAGCAGCGGGACCATGGCTTATATGACCCAAAAACTGCTTACCCAAGCACCTATTCCCAGCACAGCAAGAAAGATAAGCAAGCAAGCTAGCATGCTAGGCTATTAACGAATAACACAATTTTCAGCTTATCACTTTGAATACAATGATTTATTTTGCATCAAGGCTAGGCCTCTGACAGTCTGTGATCAAAAGAAGCAGGAAGATTAAATGTTCTTGGTACACAGATGTCCTTTCTTTAGATAACAGCATCTCTGGCCCCTCGGTGGAATTTAGCTTATGTCTGCTGATTCTAAAACACAAGCAGGTTCTCAGCCTTGCAAAACCAAGAGCAGCAAATTTAAAAAACAGGTTAGAATCTTCCATTACATTCCACCTCTTGGTCACAGGCTGTCAGACACGAGACTTGACAAGCATAAGAGTACAAAAAGAGCGTAAAAGAGAAATCAAAACTACAATAATCACAAAAATAAGCAATAAAGCGAGCAACCAACGGAGAATAGTGTGGCCCAACCCCCCAAATGTACCAGCTAACCATGAAAAAGGATTCCAACCAAGGCTCAAACTATCATTGTGGGTCTCAATACCCAGACGCTGGAGCTCACGAATAGAATTTGAAACATGCTGAATAATAACAGAAACATATAAGCTGCACTTGAGGCGAGTGACCGAGGACTTCCTTGATGTAATGCATCGGACCGTGTCTCCCATGGGCAACTCCCTCGGAATGTCCTCGTTATTACAAATCCAATTGTTGGCACCAAAGCAGCTGTTAAGCCAGATCACCAGGAGTGTAAAACGGAATACCTGGAACAAAGAAGCCTGACACATGTCACTCACAATACCGTAAGTGTTCAGTGTTTAAACAGACTAAATCATCCTGTCCCTCAATAGCTACCCACCGAGTGTTACCCTGGTCAGGTGTCACTATTTCTTCTTTTACAGGAGGGCCACTACCTGGTGGTGCCGCCCATAACTTTTGTCCGGCATTCTCTAGTTCAGGAGTGGGGGGCAATGATTGTTTTTCCTCTGGAGTAGGCTGTAGTTCAGAAGCGTGAAGAAGTTGGTGGAAAGGTGTACCTCCTTTTAAAGGGCGATGATTCAAATTGTCGACTGCCTGCTGCAGCACATGACATCACCCCTTCAGGGTTCCCAGTGGTGTTAACAAACAAATTTGTTCCTTCAATAAGCCGTTCATTCGTTCAACTAACCCAGCAGCCTGCAGGTAATAAGGAATATGGTGAACCCATAAGATACCGTTGTCATTTGCCCAATCACAGATTGCTTTCCCGGAGAAGTGTGAGCCATTATCAGACTGAATCTCCTCTGGAACATTGTAACGCGAAACTAAATGGTTTAGTCCTTGGATAGTGCTAGCTTGGTCAGCCGTCTTGGTGGGAAAAGCAAAAACCAGGCCCGAAAAGGTGTCAACTATTACTAGGATGTAACGTTTACCCATATAGTCTGGCATAGGGCCTATGTAATCAATTTCCCAAACCGCAGCTGGGCGAGCATCCCATTTTATTCGGCCATGCAGACCAGGAGGAACGACATGGGACTTCACAAGTTGACATTCTGGGCATGTACGGACGACCATGCGGACATCAACCTGATAGACGGGTAAAGCATGTGTTCGGGCCCACATAGCTGATCCCTTCTCCCCCAAATGACCACTCTGTTCATGTGCCCATCGAGCCAGGGGGATGGTATCAACGTGGCTGATAGTGGCAAGCTGATCTGCTACTGCATTATGTTGTGCCATGTTAGTCGCCACATTGGTATGGGCATCAACATGATACACAGTTATCTCACGGTGGTGGGAGCATCCCACAACAGCTGCCACAACTCTTTGCCCCACACTGGGCGGTCATGTATCATTCAGTCATTCGTTTGCCAATCAGGCATCCATACCACAAGTCCATTAGCCACAGCCCAGGAATCAGTAAACAGGCGAAGAGGGTGATCATGGGGATCTAGTGGTAAAGTGACTGCCTTCAACTCAGCAAATTGACTGGAGCCACCATCCCCCTCCTCTGATAAGTGAGATGGTAAGCCACTGCCTTCCACTTTTGCTTTCCTTGCACCCACCGGCTGCTACCATCAGTAAACCAGGCATCCTCTTGTTCTGCTGCAGTGAGCAAATCATATGGTTTACCCCACTGAACTGGTGAAGGGGGTAAAGGAGGGAGCAAGGCAGGTTCAACGTCCTCATGACGAGACGGAACATCAGCCACCTGTTCGTGTATGCGGCCCACCCCTTCAGGCCCTCTGGTTGCACGACTCTGAATATACCACTTCCATTTAACAATAGAAGACTGCTGAGCTTGCCCGATCTTTAGATTAGCATCATTAGCCAGAACCCAATTCATTATTGGAAGTGCAGGTCGCAATTGAACATCTGCATCCCTGTCATTCTTTCAGTCTCCAGCAGGGCCCAGTAACAGGCTAGTAACTGTTGTTCAAAAGCAGAATAACGAGTGGCAGCCTCAGCCATGGTACATGACCAGAATCCCAGCAGGACTCGGCGACCCTCTTGTTTCTGCCAGAGGCTCCAGCAGGCCACATCATCAGTAACGGAGACCTGTAGTTTGTAGGGCGTATCTGGGATGCGGGGAGCAATGGGCAGGGCCTGAAGAATAGCTTGCTTGATGGACTGGAATGTCCTTTCCTGATCGTTACCCCATACAAAGCCTGTTTTCTTTCGGGTTACCTTATACAGAGGACGTAAAAGCAATGCCAAGTGTGGAATATGGTGTCGCCAGTATCCCAAAAACCCTAGGAAACGCTGGGTCTCTTTTTTGTCAGTAGGAGTGGCCAAGTCTGCGATTTTATTGCGAATTTTATTGGAAACAACTTGTTCTCCAGCATGCCACTGAATTCCAAGGAAAATAACCCTAACCCCTGTACCTTTGTGGGGTTAATGGCCCACCCTCTTTGCATCAGGGTATCTTGGACACTCTCCAAACCTTCATGTACCATCTCTTCTGTGGCCCCTTGGATCATCACATCATCAATATAATGGTGAATCGAGAGGGAAGACGATACTGGCACCGTCTCCAGATCACGGGCAATTAGGCTGTGACAAATAATGGGAGAGTGTACATAACCCTGAGGGAGGCGAGTGAAGGTATACTGGCACCCCTTCCAGGTAAAGGCGAACTGATCCTGTGAGTCCTCAACTATAAGAATATTGAAGAAGGCGTTAGCAAGATCAACGACAGCATACCATGTTCCTGAGTTCCCAGTAGCAATGTTTTCAATAAGGGTAACAATGTCCGGAACTGCTGAAGCAAGTGGTGGGGCATGTTTGTTCAAAAAACGATAATCAACTGTCATTCTCCAGGAGCCGTCCGGCTTCTGGACCGGCCAAACAAGGGTATTAAAGGGCGACGTTGCGGGCCTCACTACCCCTTCTTCTTGCAAAGCATCGATGGTGGCAGTAATCTCTTCTTGCCCTCCAGGGAGACAATATTGTGGAATGCACACTGGTTTCATGGGGGGGTGGCATCATCACAGGATCCCACTTAGCCTGACCCACTACTAGTTTTTTTGTAATAGTCCGAATTCCAAATGCAAATCCCCCTTGACTAGTATTAAGGGACGTACCAGCCAACATATTAATACCCAGGATACACTCTTCAGTAGCAGCCACCAGGGCATGTAACCAGACAGGGGAAGGGCTTTCACCCACCGTGGCATGGACTTTTATTTCCTTTGCCAGGGTGACCGCTCCTCCCAACCCCTCTATTCGTAAGGTCGGTCAGGTCCAGAGGTCGGGGTTACCCGGAATCACCGAGTGCTCCGCACCGATATCGACCAAGGCCAAATATTGGCAGTCATTACCCCCACCCCAATGGATTGTTAACAGTATGTAGGGCCGTGGGTCCCCATGTATTTGCCGTATCTCAGTGGTGTAGACACGGGAGCCCTGCCCACACCTTCATGCTTTAGTAGGGTTCGGGGGCTTCCAGGCCCACATGCCACTATTAACCATAAGAGTCTTATTAACCATTTGTTGTACCTCATCACGGGTAACTGGAGCAGGAGAAGCCAGCTCAATAGAAGCAGCAGTGGGAGCAGAGGGCACAGCTGGGCCAGGAGGACTCAGCAGCTGGTGATGATGTTCCCCTGGTTTTCTCTTATAAAGGGCATAAAGGACTGCAGTAGGTTTCCCATCAATATCACTTTTAGGTACACCAAACTTTAACAAGGTTAGAAAAAGGTCCTTTCTTGTCGGTCCGTTATTAGCACCAGCCCCTCTCTTTTCATCCTGCTTGTATGATTTAACCTGGGTTGTACGTGAGTGGATTTTACTTCCAAACTCTAATTCTCTAAGCCCAGATAAGGCGTGCACCGCCTCAGACACAGGGTGCCCAATTAGCAGACTAGTTACGGACAGAACCAGTCCCCGTGTAGTGGGTTGGGCGGAACGAACCAATCTGGTATGCATTCCGGCCGTGAATGTCTCTTCATCAGGGCTCCCATGTACCCACAGCCTCAAACGCCCTGCATACAAGGCAGAGGCCAGGGCCTGTTGACGAATTACTGTTATACCCTCCTCTGGGGTTCTCCAATTGTTCTGCAAATGTAAATCTCAATCTACTGGTGATGGGTATACTCGTAGCAGGGCATCCCCTAGAGTAGTAAGTAAGTAATCCACCTCTCTTCCTCTACCCTGCAGCTCAGCAGTGACCCTGATATCAGTAGATAATGTTCCTAATCCCAACAATTCCTCAGGGGTTAAAAATACATTACCCCCTCCTTGTTCCCAGACACGCAGGAGCCAGGCCATCAGAGTTTCTCCTGCCTTTTGCCTAAATCGATCTCCAATGGCAGCCAGCTCTTTTACAGAGAAGTCACGTATCATTGATTGCTTCTGACCCGTTCCCACTTTGGCCTGCAGGGACCTCCACCCAGTCTAGGGGAGGAGGCCAAGGCCATCCTGTAGAGGGAGTAGGCCATAGAGCATAAGCAGGGGTTTGGGTATTTTCCCCTGGGTACACGTGGGAGACCGGGGTATCTATTCCTTCAATCTCTACCCTTACATCATCCCCCCTTCCATCTCTTTGAGAAGTCAGCTGCATAACGGGGCGGGCGTGAACAGTGGGTGGAGAGGGTAGTATGTTAGGCAGATGCTAAGGAGTATCTGCATTATTACCATTGTCATTCCAGATATTCTTTAGGTATTGTCTTTAGGTAAACAAAAACACAGCAATGACCTTTCTGTGCACTCTGTCAAAACCCTGCAAAGAGCTTTCAACAGCCAGAGTGTCTCCAGTCCATTTATTTAATGACATCATTTCAATTAGCACCTACTTGTGAAATGTGCACAGCATTCTCCATAGTTTCTGTAAAATCACTGAATATGAATTCTTCATTATTTCAAAAGAAAATCCTGTTTTAAAGTGTGTGTATGTATGAAACCTACTCTAATTTTACAAATTTATCTGCCAAATATTCCATCACAATACATTAATTAAGTTCCATTGTTCCAAATAAATCTGACAATTCATCATAACGTATCTCCCCGCTACATCTATATTAATATCCAATATTTTAACTGGTAAATTTTTATTAATTAATATTGGTGTACCTCTAGCTTTAGAATTAAAAGATGATGCTATTACTGTTCCTACCCAATATTTTTAAATTTTTGATGTTCTTTTTCCATCAAATGTGTTTCCTGTAAAAAAAGCTGTCTGTTAAATTTTTTTAAACTTTATTTAAGATTTTATAACATGAATCATTAAAAAAAAATTAAGAATAAAATAATAAAATTACAATACAGTATCAGTAATCTAAATAAACTATACCCTCCCCAATAATTATTACACATTAATAACCCAACTCAAATTAGTCCAACCCCCCTTTCCCCCAAAATAAAGAGTGAAGAATTAATAAAGTTAATAATATGTGAGAAAAAAACCCACTTACAAAAAAAAACAAAAACATAACCGATTAAAATACTAACAAAAAGAAAAGTAATTAATACTAAGATATCAGACAAAAAACATATTTAAATCAAACTTAAATGCATATATTTAACAAACGGAGTTAAGATGAAACATATATTTAACTCAAACTTAATATAAAAAATTAGTAAAGTTAGTAACATTATCTATCAAAAATTCTTAAACAATAATCAATTCTTAAAAAAATTGTAGCATGAAAAAAAAGATGAAAAAAAAACTTTCTCTATAGAGATAAACCTTCACCAAATATCAACTAACTTCACATCTATCATCATATTAGTCACATAAACCACCATCTTAAAACAAAATTCAAACCTCATTAAGCATTGTACAATTCAATTTTAGTACTCTTCCACCATTTTTCCCTTTTACTCTTGAATAAAAGCTCCAATACCACATTTAAACATCCCCAATCATTACGTTAAAATTCAGATATCCAAATAATAAAAACACATCTACAACAAAATCTATATCTTCAACAAATGGAGCATAAACCACAAACAAAATTCAAGCCTCATTAAGAATTGTACAATTCAATTTATAACTTTCACCATTATTCCCTTCATTCTATAACTAAAATAGCAAAATAATATACACCAGAATTACCACTCCTTTCATCTTAAAGTTAAAGAAAAAATATAAAAAAAACTTATCCATCCCATTCACATTTAAATTTCAGATATTCCTTATCTACTGAATAAACTTTACAAAAAAAACCACATCAATTTTTAGTTTTTTTAAACAAATACTTTCTTATGCTTTTTTTTTATATTTAAACAAAAAAAAAAACCCCTTCACTCTTTAATCTAATAATACAAAAAAAAGGAAAAAAAAACGGGTAGGAGGTTAAAAATACCCCCTCCCGTCTAAACCGCGCAATGCGGTAAGTCCCAAAAAAAAATGGGTGTGAGATAACTCACACGTAGCAGATGACTTTCAGGAAATAGTGCCTATCCAGTTCTCTCCCCCAACTCTCACTTCATCTTAAACTAACATCATCATTATTTAATATCCCTTTTTTTAAAAAAAAACATTAGGAAAAAAAAGGACAACTCTTCTTTTAATCAGCTCCAACTGCCGAGTCACCATTACAACCATTCCTTCTTGGAGCACGGCTCTTTTCTTCCATCTCTTGTCTCCTTAGAGATCGCGGCGGACTATGTCTCTGTTGAAACTGAGTAATTGGCAGCTCTTGAGTAAATGCTATAGCTTCCTTTGGAGAATCAAAGAACTTTGGTTGGCAACCATCTTGAAAAACCTTCAAAACAGCTGGATATCTAAAGGTTGCCTTGTAACCTTTCTTCCACAACAACTCTTTAGCAGGATTGAATTCCCATCGTTGGAACATAACTTCTTGACTCAAATCCGCATAGAAGAAAACTCGATTATTTTGAATCATCAAGGGTGATTTTCTCTGTTGTGCATTTCTAATAGCTACTCGTAAAATTATTTCTCTATCGTAATAATTCCAGCAACGAACCAAAACAGGTCTTGGACTTTGACCTGAAATAGGTCTTCTACGCAAGGCTCTGTGAGCACATTCCAGTATTATACCTTCCGGGAAATGTTCTTGACCCAGCACCTGCAGAATCCATTCAGTAAAAAATTTTCTTGAGTCTGGTCCCTCCATACCTTCCGGCAAACCAATAATCTTTATATTGTTCCATCTGGATTGGTTTTCCAAATAATCAATCTTTTTCACCAAATTTTTATTTTGAGTTTGTAAGTCTTCGACCATTTTGGTCACATCAAAAACTTGATCCCGTATTTCGTCTATATCTTCTTCACATGAATTAAATTTATCTCTCACTTCAAGCTTAAAAGCTCCAAACTCAGCCATCTGTTGAGAATGTATTTTCACCAAAGTATTAAACCTAGTACCAAGTTCAGTCATAATCTTGGATAATCCCTGCATTGTATAAGATAATTTAGATTCAAGATTCACAAAAATCTTTTCAATTGGAAGAGATTTTGGCTCAACAGATTCCTGCTTCTTCTGCATAACCAAAGGATCTTCTATTCCTTCCTTCATTCTGGTTGCCTTCCTTGTAGTATGACTGCGTGTGGAAACCCCAGCCACAGCCTCTCCAGCAATGACTGGAGGATGCTGGCCGGGGTTTTCCCCAGTCCATAATGTATTAAATTCTCCCAGTACATCAAGTTGTATAGGTTCTTGTATCTCAAGAGATGCAGTTTGCAGCGCCACCTCTACAGTTGACAAATGCTTTTGAGTAACTCTTTGTTCTAAAGGCTGTTTGGTGCCCTCTTTAGGGGGCTCTACCGATGTAACATAGAGCTCTACATCCGAACACTGTGCCTCTCTCCTGGGATCCATTTCACGCTGAGTCCTGGTGTCTTTCCTGTAGGTAGGCTCCAAAACTTGAACTTTTGGAAAATGTAGTTTTTTGATGATCTGTTGTCGTTTTTTTTTTGCTCTTTTCCACCAATTGTACCATCATAAGTTAAATTAACAGCACTGAAATTATCTAAACTTTTAAAGAATTTTAATGGGCATTTCTAGACAAAACAATAAGATAGAGTCAGGAGAGGACTGGAAGGCACGTCTGATCCTTACGCCATCTTGCCACGCCCCCCCCGTTAAATTTTTTTTGATATAAACTAATTTTTCTGCTTTATTTGATTTTGAATCCCATTAATGTTAATACTAATAAAATTCAATTTATCAGCCATCTAAACTCTCATAAAATCCAATAACCATCCAACTTTCCATCTCCCTTCCTCGCACATCCAAAATACTAACTAAATATTTCATAATATAATGATTAAATTTAAGTGTATTAAAGAGAAAAAAGAAAGGAAACAAAAAGAACAGAAACCCTACCACCCCCACACCAAGATGTACGTTATTAACATTTAACCCCCCCCCAAACTTATACTATCTCTTATGCCACAAATCTACGCAAACTTACAACGATCAATTCTTTTTTCCACAGATCTATCAAGTAAAAACTGTCCTCTCTAATATTCTCTCTCCTCCTAAAACTTATATCATTTCATTATACGTCCCCAACTGCAATCTTTCCACTTCCTTTCTCTCTTCAAATATCTTCCAGTTCTCATCTCATTTTCTCAGCAACGAATCTGCAAACACTTTCCATGGGTTCCGTAAAAAATCTATTTTTACCCTCAGGAACAAAAACTTTTAACACTGCTGGGTACCTTAAAACAAAAGTGCAACCTTTTTTCTATAGCACATTTTTAACAGCATTAAATTATTTTCTTTTTTTCCAACAAATCAAAACTTATATCAGGGTAAAAGAAACTCTTGTTATCATTATAAATCAATGGTGATTGTCTCTCCTTCGCTTACTTCACTGCCAGCTCCAAGATCTTTTCCCTCACTTCATATCAAAGCAACTTGACCAGAATCGAACGTAGCTTCTGATCTGGCTGTGGCTTAGATTGTAATGCTCAATGAGCTCTTTCAATCTCAATATTTCCTTGAAATTCAGTTACCCCCAAAGTTTGTGGAATTCATATCTTGTCATTTGTCACCTTCCTTAAGTCCAACAATTTTTACATTATTTCTTCTACTAAAATTTTCTAACGTATAAATTTTTTTGAGTTAATTGTTCTTTAGTTGCAGCCGCCTCAGCTTGAACCTTCTTCATTTGCTCTTTAATGTGCTGAATTTCAAATTCATTACCTTAAATTTTTGTATTCATCACTTCAAATTTTTGTTCCATTTGAGACAGCACCTTCTTTGTAGAACCCTTATTTTCAATTATACCCTCATTACACTTTTTAACTTCCACTGTTAACTGTAGTAAAGTTTGCTGGAAAGAATCCATAAACTTCTTCATTTCAGTTGTAGATATATGCCTTCTTTATTTTCTCCCTTTTTTTGGCCAAAACTGTGTTCAACATATATTTCTTCTTCTTCCTGCTCCCCTTCTTGATCACTGGAGCTGGAGGTTTCTTGAGCATTTTTAAAATTGCCTCCGCTTTTTTTTGGTGCTCTGCGCATGCGCAGTGTCAATTGTTCACCCGTGGCAGTCAGCCATTGTCAGAGGAGACCTTGGACAGCAATGTCCAAGGTCTCCCCAGCTCCAGGTCTGTCACCATGGGCTCTCCTTTCGGAGAGCTCCTGGATCCTTCTTCGAGGTAGGCCTCTCTTCTTTATCAGCTTGTTTTTCTTGTTCAAGTTCTTGAAAAGTAACAGTCTATCTTTCTTAGGAGGCATTGTTTATTATCCTGAAGGTCTTCCGATAGCTTCCTCTTCTATTTTCTTGCAGTCATTTCAAGCTTCTTAACTAATTTAAAAAACTTTTTTGGAGAGAGTAGAGAATTCAAGTCTAGCCCCACGTCATCATATGGCACACCCCCACAAGGCCATTTCAGGTCAGGCCTTCACCTTGAGCCTGGCTACCAGAGCAGATGGAAAACTAAGAACTTACCTTTCAGACAGCGGCTCTAAGAGGCTGCTTCAGCGTCCCATTCATATCCAGAGGTGCCTCGCAGATAGAGGTGGGGTAACTGGTGCCGTAGCACCACCCGTCATAATCACGCAGCAGAGCAATGGCCGTCTTCCCTGTCCATAATCCCCAGGTAGCTGGAATCACTCTGTGGTTCCCAAAACAGTTCCAGCTGCCTGGAGGATTATGGGTGGGGAAGATGGCCATTGCTCTGCTGTGTTTTGAGCTTCAGAGAGCAGCCCCGCTGGCTCTGACGGCTCCCACTGCCTCGCAGGCTCCCTCCCACATCCCCTGCCTTGAGGGGGTCATGGAGGGAGAGGGGTGAGTGGGAAGATAGGTTGCACGCTGACATCATCAGCCCACCCCTAACCAGCTGCTTGCAGCAGCTGTACATTCAGGTCAGGCAGTGAAGTGCAGTGCTCCTCTGATTATCCTTCCTCAAGAAGGGTTGGAATTGGTGCCTCAGAGTCGGCCACTGCACATTTAGAAAGGTATGTGTTTAGCTGTCAGGGCGAATAACCTCCGCCTTTACAAATGAATGTTTGGTGTACCTGAAAGAGCCTATAGAATGCCTTGTTTTCATACACTATTTTTCAATATACACTGACCACCCAGACAGTATAACTGACCCATGTAGTGGTCCACAACTCATTCTCAGACCATTTTCTTTGACAAAAATGACCAGTGACCATCTTAATGCTTCCTGCTCCCAGCCAACCTTTCATGTAGTCTTCTCAGCATTTCCCAGGCCACCCAAAGTGCATGCCAAGCCATGGTTCTGCTAATGGCATCGCTTGGAGTGACTCTACCCTCAGCAGACCTAGCTGAGCAAGGACAACCTTTTGATCCTGTCAGTTGTCTTAATAAGTTTTTGGATCTCAACATGGTGGCAAGGCTGACATTTATTGCCCATCCTTAACAGCTCATGAATTCAACATATCCTAGGCATTTAATTGTAACCCACATTGTAGGTCTGGACTGACTGATCTGATGTGATATTCAATGCTGTAGAGTTGCTATTGCAGGTTCAGAATCAGAATTTATTGTCATGAAATTCAGTGTTTTGTGGCAGCATCATAGAGCAAACATTCATATTATAAACCATCTTACAACAATAAAGATAATAGGGGCACGAAAAGAGAGGCAGTGTCTTTGGTTCATTGATTATTTAGGAATCTGATGGTGGTGGGGGAAGAAGCTGCCCTTGTGCCATTGAGTGCTGTTTTTTAGGTTCCTGTACCTTTTCCCTGATGGCATGGTCTGGGTGGTGGGGGTTTTGAGGATAGAGGTTGCTTTTTTTAGACACTGCCTCATGTAGATGTCCTCGATGGAGAGAAGTCTGGTGTCTGTGAAGTTGCAACCGAGTTAACAACCCTCTGGAGTTTATTCTTGTCCTGAGATTTGGTGCCTCCGTACCAGATAGTGATGCAACCACCCAGAATGCTCTCCATGGTACACCTGTATAATTTTGATTTTCTTCGGTGACATACCTAATCTCCTCAAACACCTCACAAAGTATAGCTGCTGGCGAGTCTTCTTTGTGATTGCATCAACGTGGAAGCTCCAGGACAGATCCTTGGAGATGTTGACACCCAGGAATTCGAAGTTCTTGACCCTCTCCACTACTGAGCCCTCGATGAGGACTAGGTCATGTTCCCGACTTATCCACAATTATCTCCTTGGTTTTGCTGACATTGAATGCAAGGTTGTTGGTGTGACACCATTCAACGAACTGATCTACCTCCCTCCTGTTCACTTCCTCATTGTCGTTTGTGATTATGCCGACATCTATGGTGTCACTGGCATCTCAGGAAACTGGTACATCTTCCACCATGCCCTTTCAGCACCTGCAGAGAGCTGAGCATTTGAAGCTGGCCACAAATGCTCTGATAGCTTGCTGTGGAGTCCATTCTAAATCAAGGGAGGTTGCTCAATTTAGAGGTCTTATTTCCCCTTCTCCAAGGTTCTGGGCCTTCCTGCACATACCAAGACCAATCAGACCTCTCTTGAGAGCAAAACGAGAGTGGTCAGACACCTTGGTAACCATGTTCCCTTGCAGTCCCAAATAAGGGAAGTATCCAGTTCCACTTCTTCTTCAACTAGCCGCAAGTTAATTCTGCTTCCTTCTTTTTGAGTTCAGTTTGTCCATTGGTACAACTTTTGACCAATAGTTCTCAGCAAAGGCTGAGGAACAGCCACATTTCTGAAAGACTCACAGAAGGGTTTTCAGCACATACTGACCCACATGGAATTAATACAAGACTGCAAGCCTGTATGATGGCAGCAGATTTCTTTCCCCTGAATCAACCTTTAAAATTTAAATTAAATTACATTTTTAAATTTGGACATCCAGCATGGTAACAGGCCATTTCGGCCCATGAGTCCTTGCTGCCCAATTCACACCCCGATAACCTACACCCCCAGTACGTTTTGAACATGATCGTGAATGTGAATGCTATTGGAAAAGCCAGCATCATCCACCACTCACTTGCCTGAGTTCATTGGCTTACTATATTATTATAAACAGCAATTAGTTTTTTAATTTTAAATTTAGACCCACAAGGCCATACTGCACAAATACACCCAATTAACCTACATTCCCCTCTTCACTTAAGTGTGGGAGGAAACTGGAGCAACCAGAGGAAACCCACGCAGGCACGGGAGAAGGTAGCAACTCCTGACAGACAGTACTGGATTTGAATCCTGGTCGCTGGCGCAGTCATATCGCCATGGTAACCAGGCCGCCCATACTGCTTTATCTGGAGCCACATATAATAAAGACTACACTTGGACAGGATAGTTCCTTTGCTGAAAGATACTAGGGAGTTAGAAGGATTTTTAGTGACAGTTCAAACTTGAACTAAAGTAACAAGGTGTTCAATGCCACTGAGGAGCTGGGTCTCCTGAAGAGTCCTGCACTAAACCATGCTTAACGTTATTGCATCTTGTTCACTCAAGCAATGATTGAGATCCTTCTCCTTCAGGCTGACAATATTACTGGCACAGGGTAATCATTATTTTTGGAGGAGAAGAGGCTGGTAAACAACTTTGACAAAATATATTAGGAGGAGGCCACCAAACTTTCCAAAGTCAAGGTCCCAGAGGGCAAGTCTGTACGTGTTCTGTCGTTGAAATCTATGGAAAAAAATGGATTGTGCTCTGAATGCAGTTCACAGTTTTACTTCTGGAATTCAAAGAGGTGCCTGGACATGCATAATGACATCAATGCACCTCTGGGAAATCCAGTTGCACATCCCTAGACAGTGAAGTCCATGCATCCTTCATGAAAAGACATACCTGCCTGGGAATAGACGGCCTGTTCTGACAAGATTCATGAGGTTTGCCACAGGGGGATATCCTTTATGTTAAAGAAAATTATTGTTTCCTGCAGACTCTTTCTCAGACACCACCACCTCCCATTGCATCATGAATCTGATCTCATTCAGCTGATCACAACCCTTCCATGGTGTTCCAACTGAGGAAATCCCAATTTCAATCCATCCCCCAATTTTAGCTCCATACCTCACCTCAACACCAGAAAAAGGAGGGCAAAAGCCTATATGTTCATTAAACATACTCATGGCCTCATGGACAATAAAACTTTACACTAGTGACAAAAACAAATGCCACTGTTTTCCTTACATTGTCCATCTAACAGGTTTTCCCTTTAGGAAGAATTCGTGGGCCTCGCTCTTCTGTTAGGGCACTGATGATGGAACAATTAGGAAACTGAAAATACAAGATACAGAGAGGACTGTGACTGTAGAGGGCTGCAAGATTAAGGTCACAACCTGCCACATCTCAGAACGAGTGCGTTGTCATTTGTGGCTCAGCTCCACAGATGCCTGTTCTTTCAAACAGCCTCACTGCTCAGAAAATGGAATTTCAATACAGCAGCTGAGCCTCCTGGTTGTATCGGTGCCCCGTCTAAATTTTTTTAAATAAATGGCGCTGCTGGAGCTGCTGCTACTGTAGCATGACCACTGGTGCAGACCCGCGGGGAGCAGAGACACAGCGCTCTTCCGCAGGGTTCTACCGTCCCGTCCAACTACCGATGGCTCCATACAAGTGCTAATCAGATTGTTAATGGAGCCGACAGTGGTGTGTTTTAAAATCCACTCAGACACTCAACGACTCTGAAGGGACTCTCATTTTCTTCTCTTTCTCTGACCATAAGCGATGCCAGGCAATTTCTGCTGATGGCAAATCTTTGCCTTACAGCAGGCTAAATACAATTTTGTGTAATATTAACCTTTTTATTACATGACAATAAAAGACATTTGAAAGTTGAATCCATGCTACTCCCATCAGTTTCCATCCAAAATCAGTGCTGGTACTGGCAGCTGAAAAAAGAGAAAGCATGGCAGAAATTTGTGATAAGCAGGTCGGGAACAGAATTACCGCTAAAGAACCCTGTCCTGGGCCATTGGATAGTTTTCAAATGTCAAACTGAGAACTATGTATCAGGTACAAAGAGTCAGTCATCTTAAAAACATTTGGACTGCTAGGTCACCCGGACCATACAAGATGGACTACAGGTTACTACAGGAAGAGATTGTTGGGGTGATGGCAATTATCTTTGTATCTTCCCTAACCACAGGGGAGGCAGCAAGGAATGGAGAATGGCAAACGTTGTCCCTTGTTTAAAAAAGATGACAGGGAGAATCTTGGGAATTCCAGTGCATCTTATGTCAGAGTTGGGCAAACTATTGGCGAGGATTCTTAGGGACAGGACTTACTAGCGCTTAGAGAAGCATCATCTACCTGGGGATAGTCAGCATGGTGTTGAGAGGAGCAGGTTGTGCCTCATGAGCCCAAATAAGTTTTAAAGGAAATAACAAAAGAAAATGATGATGGTAGGGTTGCAGATGAGGTGTGCATTCATTTCAGTAAGGCTTTTGAGAGTATCCCCAGTGGTACACTCACTCAGAAAGTCAAGGAGCATGAGATCCATGGAACCTTGGTTATGTGGATTCAGATAAAAACACATGCAGGAGAAACTCAACAGATGAAACAGTGTACTGTATTATAGCAAGGATAAAGATACATAACCAACATTTCCGGCTTGAGCCCTTCATCTAGGTATATTGTTACGGGCCCAGAGGACCCCAAAACCCAGCAGCAATAGAAATTCACCAAGACAAGTGGTTATTTAATCAAAAGTTACTTTTAATTATCTTTAAACATAAAAATATCACACTTTAGCTTATCACTATTAACTTAATCTAACTTAACCCCCTTCTAATTCTAAGCGCTCGTATATGTGATGTGTGTATAAATTCAGAAAAGTTATTTGATTCACCGTCCAATCTCACTTCTCATGCCTCCAAGTTCACCTGCATCAGGCAATTCTTATACTGTGCACAGAATTGAACGTTTATGAAGGTCATCAGGCTTTGGTGCTTGAAAGATAAATGGTTACTGCTCAAGAAGGTTCTTGTTGGTTTCAGAGAGAGATTTGTTGATCGTTGGACACAATCTGATTCCTTCTGATCAGTCACTTCAGTGTCTTGCCAAAGCAACTTGCCCCATCAGGGTTTTCCAGATGATAACCTCTTTCTTTTAGGTCACCAAAGAGTTCCTTTTTGTTTCCAAGTGAAATATTATACAGCCACCCATCTCCTCTTATATGGACTACAAAGGCTTTGACCAGGCTGAACTAAGAACTCACAACCCATCTTAAAAATGGGGTTTTTCCACCAGCTTGCCAGTTTGTCCTGTTCCAGTCCCAGCTGCTGATGCTGCTGAACGGTAGAACTGAATTCTCTCTCTCTCACTCAGAGAAAACCACATGACCCTCTTAGAACAGCCAACTGTACTCAGACAGACTGCGGCACTGGACCCAATCTTCTGAGTTCGATCATTTGTTGCTTTCCAAAACTATAAGCCATTACTCCACAGCATGTCCAATTAACACCTACTTGTGAAGTCTCTATAGGCATTTTTCAATGTTTTTGCAAAGGCACTCGGAGCCTTGAGCAGAGCTGGGCATTTTAAATGAGATTGGTTTTGTGAAGTGTTTGTGATCTGCACTAAAAAACCTGCCACAATTTATCTCCTTTAAAACATATCTAAATACAATATAAAATATAACATAATCTGTTACAATATGGAAACCAATGTTTCAGACTTGAGCCCTTCATTGTATCTTTATCTTTGCTATACAAGTTACACTGCTTGACCTACTGAGTTTCTCCAGCATTACATTTTTACTTCAACCACAATGCCTGCAGACTTTCATGTTTTAATTATGTGGATTCAGAATTGGCTTGCCTGCAGAAAGCAGAGGGTAGTAGTAGATGGAATGTATTCTGCCTGGAGATCAGTAACCAGTGGAGTTCTGCAGGGATCTGTTCTAGCACCCCTGCTCTTTGTGATTTTTGTCAAAGAAGTAGAGGGATGGGTCAGTTGGTTTGCAGATGACATTAAGGTTTGAGGTATTGTGAATGGTGCAGAAGGTTGGCGTAGGTTACAACAGGATATAGACAGGATGCAGAGTTGGTGGAGAAGTGGCAGATGGAGTTCAACCTGGATAAGTGTGAAGTAATAAATTTTGGAAGGTGGAACTTGATAGTGGAGTACATGGCTAATAATATGATTCTTAACAGTGTGGAAGAACAGAGGACCTTAGGGCACTAACCCTACATTTCTCAAAGATGCTGTGGATGCTGATCAGGTAGTTAGAAAAGCTGACGCTAGTTAAATAATCCATTTCATAAGTCCCCCTTTCTTTTACAAGGTTACCTTGATTAGAGGGAGGGGATAGATTTGATAAAAAGAAAAAAAGCCTCAACTAAATCTATTTTTTAATCTAGATTCATTGGGAAATATGGGTTTAACATGGTTGTCATAGATTAATTCAATAACTTGTTTCATATCTGAATTAAGGAACTGTTTAATTTAGTTCCATCCTTTATTTGTGCATTTGTATCTATATAAGAAGACTTGTTATGTGTTTTTCTTAAAATTTTGTATGTAAGTTTATATGTTAAACTCAATAAAATATTTTAAAAAGAAATAAAACTATGGTTTGCTGGCCTTCATTAATTTGGGGATTGAGTTCAAGAGCAAAGAGGTAACGTTGCAGTTCTATAAAACTCTAGTTAGACCACACTTGGGAGTATTGTGCTCAGTTCTGCTTGCCTCATTACAGGAAAGATGTGAAAGCTTTGAGGAGGGTGGAGAAGCAGTTTACAAGGATGCTGCCTGGATCTTATGAGGAAAGCTTTACTGAGCTAGGGCCTTTCTCTTTGGAGTTAAAAAGGCTGAGAGGCAACTTGATAGAGGTATACAAAAGGCATAGATAGGGTGTGCATCCTTTATCCCCAGGGCAACAGTAGCAAATATCAGAGGACATCGGTTTAAGGTGAGGGGAGGAAAGTTCAGGAGAGATGCAAGGCTTTGCATGTTTGAATTTGTTTCTTATTTATTTATTTTACACACAGTGTAGTGATTGTCGTGATTGTCTGGAATGCATTGCCGGGATGGTGGAAGATGGTGCAATGGTGACATTTTAAAGACTCTTAGGTGGGTACATGGATGAAAGAAAATAGTGGGTTAGGAGGTAGGGACTGTTTAATTTTTTAAATAAGTCAGTGCAACATTGTGGTCCGAAGGGCCTGTACTGTGCTGTAATATTCTATGCTTGGAAAGCACTGCACTCGCTTGTGCTGGTCACCAGGGGTACAGTGCTGCCGAAGCTCAGCAGAGCACCATGCCGGCACCTCACTGGGCCGCTCCGGCACCTCATGGGCCTGCTTAGTTTGGCGTCCATGGCCCCCCCCCCCTGCCCTGCCCTCACTGAGTGCTATTCTCTATTCTGGACATACCTGTTTATTCCATGACCTGTCGCCCTACTTCTTCGTCCTACAGTTTGCTACAATTATACAGCGCCAAATACAACATGGTGGCCACCACGGCCAGGTCTCACAAGACCTCCTTGTTGCTGTTTTGGTGAGTTCTGGCATCTAAAAAATTAGCACTGCATCCTTGCTGGTCACTATGACACAAAGGAATTAGTGGCAGTTCAGAGAAATGCCACACGGATGCCAGAGAGAAAAAAGGAGAAAACAGCACCAATCTAATCCCTGAAGTGACATCATGAGAGCGGGAGCAGAAGTTGATTCAACTCCAGCCGAATGGTTCTGAATGAGAAAAAGGAGGTGCATTTCAAGGAGGCACATAATCCACCTGGCTGAGCACCTGGGGGAGAGAGTCATTGTGTTGTACAGTAAGACCCCTAGTATTCAGCATCCATGGGGAGAACCTACAGTGAGATGCGCCAATTTTAAACTTTTGTATTTTTTTTTTTTACAGAAACAAATGTTTTCTGTGATTTTTATTTGCCAGTTGCTTGAGGTTGCCAGTTGCTTGAATTCCAAATAACAAGGGTTTTACTGTATACCCCAGTTTCCAACAGCCATCACCCACATTTCCCAAGACAGGGTCATTTACAGAGCACAAAGCTATCCACCGATCTCGCACCTGTCTGACATTGTACTCACCACCCTGTATAATTAAATAACTATGCCTTTGAAAATCCTTGTGCTGCAACCAGAGAACGCAGCAGCTGCTGCGTTCTTTGAACACGTTGCTCCACCCAGCTTTGCATTTAAAGAAGTGCACTTCAAACTCACAATCCGAATCAAAGGTAACTTGGTTCTCCAGATGAATCTCTCCGCACTCGGTGAGCTACAAATCTACATCTATTCCCCTGTAACCACAGATCTCGGCAGAGTATCTTGATGGATCTCTCTTCCAATTGCACACAAACACAGAGGGATTCATCTTGATCCTTTTGCCTCAGTTGAAAAGCACAAAAAAAGTTTCTGTGGAAAAGGAGGAATGGTGGGGTGGGAGGGTTTTTATTTAAAATAACAGCGGTGAAGAATGGGTGTTTTAAGAAGGAATGGAGTAGAGCTTATTTCAGATCGGTGCCCCATAATACCAGCCAAAGGGCACACAGCATTGGCTTCAAGTCCCACAACCAAGAATAATGCAGCTGAGATTCTGGAATCATGTGAGAGAAAGCAAGAAGAGAGAGAGCAATGAGAAAGTAATGGTAAACAAGGCTTTGTCTGCCCTCTCTCAGGTCCCATGTTATCTTCTCACCAATGCACAGTTTGGAGGTCTTATAGTATCCCTGGAGCATAAAGAAATGAGGGGAAATTTGATAGAGGAATACAAAATTATGAGGGGGATAGACAGAATAAATGTAGATAGGCTTTTTCCACTGAGGGTAGGTGAGATGGAAATGAAAGGACATGGGTTAAGGGTGAAAGGGGATATGTTTAGGGGCAACATCAGGGGGAATTTCTTCACACAGAGAGTGATGAGATTGTGGAACAAGCTGCGAGCTGAAGTGGTGAAAGTTGGCTCAACTTTAACATCCCAGAAAAATTTGGATAGGTCTGTGGATGGGAGGAGTAGAGAGGGCTCTGGACTGGGTGCAGGCCAGTAGGACTAGGTAGAATAAGTTCGGCACAGTCTAGAATGGCCTGTTTTCTGAGCTGTAATGTTCTATGGTTCGATTCGGCCTCAGTCAATATTTACTTTTCAGCAATTAGTGAGTCGATAACTTCATTCCTGTAGTGAAACCTTGCGGCACACACGCTGGCTAAGCCAGCTTACAACACTGAATGTACTTCATTGCAGTGGAGCCCTTTAGAAGTAGTGGATAGTATTTCCTAAACTTGTGTCTATCTTAAATAATACAAGTATGCATATCTTAACCCCATTTAGTTTATAAATGACCTCCATGCCCAGAGAAAATTGATGAAACCTTTTATTTCTAATTTGATCGGGACTATTCTAAAATGACTCACCCATGACATACATTGCCACCTAGAGGTGGCAGAATTTACCACAAAACATTATTAAAAACATGGAGTTTCAATAAATAATATAACTTTTTTTGAAAATAAAAATTAAATGCTCCTCCAAGTTGGAATATCCAGTTGACGAGAGGAGGACTGAACAAACTACCAGGCAGTTTTTACTGAATGTGCACTGGAGATAAACAGCATGTCTGGGAAAACATGGAAACAGAAAATACTGAAATGAAACAATCCTTTTTAGAAATTGCTGCCAAGAACAAAAAAAAATGTCTGTCATACCTCGTCCTGATCATTATTCTGCTGTTTGCATGTGACAGGCTCTATAGACACAAATATGGCAACTCAAAGGCATTCAGCTTTCTCAGCACTGGTCTGTGGTGAAGATATTACAGACAACAAAAATAACCATGAACAAGTCCTTTTCAATCTTGCATTATTAAATTCAAATGTATTGTCACGTGCACCAAAGTACAGTGAGAAAGTTTGTCCTGCATGCAATTCAGCTGGCCCCAAGCCAGGTCCTGACTGTTTCATTTGTGCACTGTACGTAGAATTACAGAGCAAAAACAGGTCACATAATTTTTGCCAGAGTGAAGTTCGTTCAGGAGTCTGTTATATTTAATTTATTTTTATCAGTCTAGATTGGAAAAGTGGAGAGGTGAGACCACATAGTTAGCACATAAGCAACTAGAAAAGGACCATAGACTTGAAAAACACAGAAATGCTGAAGGAATTTAGCTGGTCTTGCAACGTCCATCGACCGGCCGAGTTCCTCCAGCATTTGTGCTTGGAGTACAAACACAGTGAGCGCAAACTTTCGTGTTTCACAACAGTAGATTTTATGCTTCCACTGCTGAGCAAGAGTGGAGATTGGGGAACGAAAATTATTTTAATGTTACCCAAGCTATCAATGAAGATTTGATACAGACATGCGTCACTTAGTAGTTTTTCAGTTTGAAATTTTCTCAGTGGATTAATTTATTGAAAAAAACTCCCAAAAAATTGCAGATGCTAAAAATCTGAAATAAAAAATGTAAAAAAATACTAGAAATGCCTAGCATGTCAGACAGTTTCTGAGGAGAGAGAAACAGAGTTAACGTTTCAGGTCAAAGACTGTTCATCACAACTGTGTTTCTCTGGTTTCCTTAATGGTTTACTTATATTTTCTAGTCAAAGACTGGCAGTTTCAGTCTGGCTAATAGCATTCGCTGGTTAGAGGGGAAACTACCATTGGTTAATAGTTACTTGTCCAACTCAGAGCCACAGTTTACTTTGCTGACAGGATCTGCCATCATCTAGGCAGCACAGTTGGCGTAGCGGTTAATAGAACGACTTTACAGCACCAGCGATCGGGACGGGGGTTTGAATCCTGTGCTGTCTGTAAGGAGTTTGTATATTCTCCCTGTGTCTGCATTGTTTTCTCCGGAGGCTCCAGTTTCCTCCCACTATTCAAAATGCACCGAGAGTATAGGTTGAGGGTGTAAATTGGGCGGCACGGACTCATGGGCCAAACTGGCCTGTTACTGTGCTGTATGTCTAAATCTAAATGTGCAGATTTATAGCTATTTCAAACATGAAGTCTGCCTACAATTTAAACATACAAAAGGCCAATATTCATTTTTATCTCACTTTAATACAATAATTAACACCTTTTTTCCCCATGGCCTCTGTGAGAGATGAGTAACCACTGATCTAAAAGAAAAGTGAGGATTGTGAGAGATGAGTAACACTGATCTAAAAGAAAAGTAAGGATTGTGAGAGATGAGTAAAACTGATATAAAAATACGAAGATGAGGAAACTAGTATAGATATAGATATATGTGTAATGAATAAAGCCACCTCACTGACAAAAGGCAAAGGAGGAAAAACCCAACACCCAACCCCAACCAACCAATTTTCCCCTGCAGCCGCTGCAACCGTGTCTGCCTGTCCCGCATCGGACTTGTCAGCCACAAACGAGCCTGCAGCTTACGTGGACTTTTAACCCCTCCATAAATCTTCGTCCGCGAAGCCAAGCCAAAGAAAAAGCCAGTATGAATAGGATAAGAATAGATATTAGAATGTAGGAAGTAAAGTTAGTCTGAATAAGATAAGGGTCTTCTAGCCTTTTAGACAGAATCAGCAAGTTCACCAGTATGAATAAGATAAGGATAGATAATAGATAATAGAATGTAGGAAGTAAAGTTAGTCTGAATAAGATAAGGGTCTTCTAGCCTTAGACAGAATTAGCAAGTTCTGCAAGTAAGAAGTTAGTCAGCCCTGAGAATCAGGAAGGTGTGAATAAGGACAATGACATGATGGGACACCGACAGGATACCCCCTGGTCCTCCAAGTTCACAGAAACAGCACGTAGGCAGACAGGATTGCCTAATGCCAAACTCATCCAGGAGGCAGAAGAATGTAAGGGGGAGGGTATTCCTATACTGAAATCAACTGTATAAAAGTTGGGTGAGCCCCAGTATGTGTGTGTATTCCCAGGGTAAGGGGAAGCACCCAACTTTGCATTGTTGTATAATAAATGTTCTTTGTTCTCAATTTTTGTCTCGAGCAATTTCTGTGAAGGTACTTCTGTTTCTAACAGCCTCTGTCATCTATGTTTAATTGTGACCATAATACAAGAGCCCATCAAGTAAAACATAAAACCAGTCCACATGGAGAGGGGAGTTGTGGTTGCCTGGCAAGGGACAAGGGGTGACTCGGGGGGGGGGGGTGGTGGGAACACTTGGGGTTAAGGGAATTTTAGGTGTGGGAATGGTTGAAATATTTTATGTTTTAGAAGTGTTGTCATACAGTGTGTTCAAAAAAAGAAAACTGAGAAATGGGGAAAAGGGGAAAGGTGGTGGTGAGGAAGCGGAAATGAGACGTAAACAAAGTATGAAATGGCCATGTTGATCCATATCACTATAAATATTAATGGAATACATAACCAAAGCAAAAGGAAGAGGCTGTTAAATTTACTGAAAAAAGAAAAAAATTGATATAGCATTCGTGCAGGAAACGCATCTAACTGAAGTGGAACACAAGAAATTAAGGAGATATTGGGTAGGGCACATAACAGCAGCATCATACAACTCAAAAGCCAGAGGTGTAGCTATTTTAATCAATAAAAATGTACCAATCAAAATAGAGGAGGAAATAATAGATCCAGCAGGGATAAAGTGTCAGATATATTCAGAACTCTGGAATTTGGTCAATATATATGCACCTAATGAAGAGGATCAAAAGTTTATGCAAGATATCTTTTTGAAGATTGTAGATACACAGGAGAATATATTGATAGGAGGGGACTTTAACCTTAATTTGGATTCAAAGATGATAAAACTGGACAAAAGATTAGCAAAAAGAACAAAGTAGCCAAATTTATGGTTAAATCAATGCAGGAAATGCAACTTTTGGATATATGTTGGAGACAACACCCAAAGGAGAAGGAATACTCATATTATTCAAGTAGACATAAAACATACTCAAGGATTGACCTGTTCCTGTTGCCAACCCATATCCAAGGGAGAGTTACGAAAATGGAATATAAAGCTAGATTGTTATCGGATCACTCACCCCTGTTATTAGCAATAGAGCTGGAGGACATCCCACCAAGAACGTATAGATGGAGATTAAACTCCATGCTACTTAAAAGACAGGATTTTAGAGAATTCATTGAGCGCCAAATTAAAATGTACTTTGAAATAAATACGGAATCAGTGAAAGATAAATTTATATTATGGGATGCAATGAAAGCCTTCATCAGAGGGCAGATAATAAGATATGTAACTAAGATGAAAAAGGACTACAATCGGGAAATAGAACAGCTGGAAAAGGAGATAGTAAGTACAGAAAAAGAATTAGCAACAAGGGAAAATACAACAAAAAGAAGAAAATTGGCGGACAAAAAAATAAAATATGGTGGAGAAGAAAATAATGAAAATAAAGTAGAAGTATTACGAGCTAGGAGAAAAAATGCACAAAATACTAGCCTGGCAACTTAAAACAGAACAAGCTAAAAGAATTGTATTGGCATCAAGGTAAAGGGCAAACAAATTACATGTAACCTGACAGAGATCAATGAAAACTTCAAGGAATTCTATGAGCAATTATACTGAACTGAGAATGAAGGGAAAGAAGATAAAATAGATGAGTTTCTAGCTAAAATTGAACTTCCAAAATTGTAAGAAGAGGAGCAAAACAAATAAATAAAACCATTTGAAATAGAGGAAATACAGGATATATTAAAAAAGCTACCAAACAATAAAACATTAGGAGAGGACGGACTCCCAATAGAATTCTATAAAACATTTAAAGAGTTATTAATTCCTCCTCTCCTGGAAGTAATGAACCAGATTGAAGAAACAGAAAACATGCCAAATTCATGTAAAACAGCAATAATTACAGTAATACCAAAGACGGGGAAAGATCCACTAACACCAGCATCATTTGGACCAATATCTCTACTTAACTCAGATTATAAGATAATAACAAAACTATTAGCAAACAGATTGGCCAACTGTGTACCAAAAATAGTAAAACTAGATCAAACTGGATTTATTAAGAAAAGACAAACAATGGACAATATCTGTAAGTTCATTAACTTAATCCATGCAGTACAAGGAAATAAGACACCAACAGTGGCTGTTGCTTTGGATACAGAGAAAGCCTTTGACAGGGTAGAATGGAATTATTTATTCAAAGTACTACAGAGGTTCAACCTACCAGAGAAATATATTAATTGGATTAAAGCATTATATAAGGAACCATTAGCGAAGGTGACAGTAAATGGATATATAATCAAACCAATTTAAATTAAGCAGGTCAACTAGGCAGGGGTGTCCACTATCTCCCTCATTGATCGCTTTAGCTATAGAACTGATAAGAACAGAAAATAAAATAGAAGGGATAAAAATAAAAGAGGAATATAAAATCAGTCTATTTGCAGATGACATTATAGTATACGAAACAGAACCAGAATTTTCAATAAAAGAATTACATAAGAAATTGAAGGAATATGGAGAAATATCAGGGTACAAGATCAACGCAAATAAAAGTGAAGCGATGTCAATGAATAATGCGGATTTCACAAAGTTTAAGAAAGAATCACCATTTAAATGGCAAACACAAGCAATCCAATACCTATGTATTAGACTAGATAATAATCTAGGCCATCTATACAAATTAACTTATCAACCATTAATGATGAAATTACAAGATGACTTAGAACATTAGAAAGATTTACCACTAATACTGATAGGAAGGGTAAATTGCATTAAAATGAATATCTTCCCAAGGATACAATACCTATTTCAATCGTTACCAATTCCCTTAACAGAGAAATTCTTCAATGAGCTAAAGAAAATAATAAGGAAATTCTTATGGAAAAGGAGGAAACCGAGGATAGCGCTAGATAAATTAACAGAATGGTACAAACAAGGGGGCTTACGGATACCAAACTTTAAGATTTATTATAGAGCAGCACAATTAAGATATCTATCAGATTTTACCAGATTGGACCAGGTTAGAGCTAGATAAAATAGGGGAGAAGGTACCAGAACATATACCTTATAAGTGGGATGAAAAACTGGTGCAACTGAGAAGTTCACCAGTACTGCACCAGCTGCTCAACATTTGGAAGAAGATTCACGTAGAAAGGAAAAAAATCAAATTACCAACTACCAAAATTATTATTGATGCAAAATCAACTAATCCCTTTCATAATAGATAACCTTTCCTTTAGAGAATTGGAGAGAAAAGGGATCAAAAGAATAGAAAATTGTTTTTTGGGAAATAATTTATTATCTTTTGAACAAATGAAGTACAAATATGGTATAACTCACGGTACAATGTTTGCATGCCACCAACTAAAAACCTACTTAAAGGACAAACTGGGAAGCAGGCTGAGGTTACCAGAAGGAAGCAGCTTTGAATATGTGATTACAGACACAATGATAATTAAAAGATTTATAACAAACATGTACATCAAGCTGCAAGAGAAAGAGAATGATGAAATAAGCTGTAAACCCAAACAAAAGTGGGAACAAGATCTAAACATAAAGATAAAAAATGAAATATGGGAAAAGCTATGCTCCAGAACTATGAGAAATACAATAAACATGAGGTTACGCATTATACAGTATAATAGGTTACACAGGCTATATATCACACCCCAAAAGTTAAATAAATGGGACCCAACAATATCAGATAAATGTTTTCACTGTAAGAAGGAAACGGGAACAACAGTACATGCAATTTGGGCATGTGAAAAAGTGGAAAAGTTTTGGGAAGATCTAAATCAGGTATTAAATAAAATCACAAAAAGCAACATACCAAAAAATCCAGAGCTCTTTCTTCTAAGTAATATAAGAAGTAAAGAATTAGGCTTCAAATTGGATGAAGCACAAAAAAGATTTATTATGATAGCCTTAGCTGTAGCAAAACAATGTATAATGTCAACTTGGAAATCAGAAGAGAGCCTAATAATACAGCAATGGTACATAGAAATGAATAAATGTATTCCATTGGAAAAAATAACATATAATTTAAAAAATAACATCACAGTATTCGAACAAATTTGGGAACCGTACATGGAACACAACAGAGAGGGCCTACCGCGGACCTCCACCCCCTAAAATGACAGAATAAGAAGACAAAATGAACTGACCCAGTGTGTAAAAGTAGATGATACAGTTTTCTTATTTATTTTCATTGTGTGATGACATTGTTTAATGGGTTTATTGTATTGTACATGTTGAACATTTAGTGGGTAGGGAGGGGTGGGAAGGATGGAGGGAAGGGAGGGGGGAAAGGGGAGAAAATGACACTGTGTATATTCAAGAGAGAATTGTTTGTGTGTATTTTGGTTAATATGGTTCATAGTGTGAAAATTTTTAAAAAAGTTAAAAAAGTAAAACATAGAACTATTTACATTTCATGAAATCATAAATATCTTTAACTCCTATGGATGTTGCGAGACCTGCTGAGTTCCTCCAGCATTTTTGTGCTTTTTGTACATCAGCCCACATACAATTCAGGAGTATTCTGGGTGGAAATGAAAGAATATAAGAAAAGGGAGTGGATAGCCACTTCGGTCCAATAAATAGTCGCTTGAAGGGTAAGTGAGACACTTATTAGTGATGGGTTTTCAATTAGTTTCAATACAAGTACAGATGTATTTAATATTTTATTTAACATGTAAAGTTGAAATTATCTTCTTTAATGTTGATATGAAATATTCATAAATAACATCTCCACTGATGCTCTGCAAATACAAAATAGCATTAGTGTTAACGGTCAACTAAAGTTATGAGCGTTTCACTCACCCTACTCTATGGCTCAATTTTATAATATTCCAACTAATCTCTCGATTCGTGCTCTGCCCCACCGTGCATGCTCCTATCAGCACTCCAACACCTGAACGCACGGCGCATGCTCCTGGAACGGCACATGTGCACAAGAACAAAGATGGCCATCAAAGTAAAACTAACTCGGGACGCCTCTGACGCTCACGGGAACCAAGCAGGTCACTGACCTAACAAGTAAAAGAATTACACATTTTAGCCACTACAATACCAGCCCCTAATGTCTTAAATAATAATTACACAATAATGCAAATGACATATTTGAACAATATACTGATCTTCTTTCTTCATAAGGCCAGAGGTCACCAACCCGTAGCCTTGAACAAAAATATTGATCTTTACCACCACTCTGGATCAATGCGTAGTTTGCAAACAACAAAATAAAGTCAATTTCTATTTATAGAAGTTCCTTTGTCTCCAGAATCTGAGTTAAAACATTGACGAGTAAACCTCAAATCTTCCTCAGACAGCTTTGTGTTAAACTTTGACAAGTTAGCTCTTCAGCATGTCATTCGGCTTTCTTCAGCATTCTGCTTCTCATAGGAAGAGGCTGATCTCTTAAAACCAAATTTTGAAAATTTATTTGATCTCTCTATTTCAATAAACAAGTCATTCTGCAGTAGATTTGCTCATTTTTTTGCCACATTCGGTTATAAATAAGATTCAAATTACATCTTGTTTGTCACATTGTTGAAATGCACTTTCTCTTTCTTTCTGCATCGTTAGTAACTGACCTTTCAAGTTACATACTTGTTTGTAGTCAACTGTTTTGTGTTATTAACCAAAGACTTGTTCTCTTTCAAAAGATGAATCTCTTCCTCCAACCTTTTGCATTTTGTTAATGCTGAATCTCTTTCCTCAATAAATGTATTCAGTTAATCTTTTCTTTGGCTTTCTGTCTTTGTGAATTTTATTTATAATTAAATCTTTACTCTCTCTGGACCTTTCCCTTGGTCATTTTCGAAACTGAAAATCCAGTTTTGATTCCAAGTACAAAGTTAGAATCTTTCCTGATTATCTAATATGTCTAGGCCCTTTTCAACATTTTGTTCTCTGAATGCAGTTGCACCAAATTGTCAGTCACATGTTCCTTTATTCCATCAGTGCCATTTTCTGCATTTGCCAGTTTTGCAGCATGTGGCGAGATTCCTCCATTGACCCGGTCTCCTGCAATCTCTGAGCTACAAAAGTTACCTTCAAATTTGTACTCAGTCATTTGTTTTAGTCCTCCCACTGATTCAATTACACAGGAATAATCACCAGCAGGATTTGCAACATCTGCTAATACTTCATTTTCATCCATTTCCAATGAAAATAATTCCATCAATATTGTTATAGGTGCCTTTCATTGATTTTCTTCAGAAGTGAATTTCTTATTTAGTCTTTTGCTGTTCCCACAACTCATCAAATTTCACAACCGAAATCCTGTTGACACTTGTCGTTAACTGTTCCTGACCAATATAATTATTTCCTTCTAAAGGTCCAATAACTGTCCATCCAAGCTTAGATTTTACAGCATATGGTTCCCTATTTTGTACAACTAGTGGTTTCAAAGCCTTTGGTACATCTGAACCAATCAGCATCTCTACCTCAGAATTAACTTCAGGTAGATAAACCTTCCACAGATAAGACAAATCATTTTGATGTGGAATATTTCCTTTGTGCACAGGTATAGTCTTCTGCGTGCATAAATTTGGAAGATCACAAAATTTTTCATATTGCAATCCAGCAACCTCTAAGCCTGAAACAATGCTGGTTTCATCGATCTTTTCTTGTCCCATGGTTTTCAACATAATCTTCGACTTTCTTCCTTGAAGAATGTTTGTTCTTCCTTCTGTGCCAAAAAAAGTTTGAAAACCACTGTTTTAATTGTACCTCATTGACTCGTTATGTGCACAGTTTTATAACTCCAAAGGAAATGGGCCAATGACAATTTTTCTCAAGCAAAATATTTCAACCTTCCCTTCCCACTAACATACCACCTGAAGCAATCCTTTACTAATCACAGAGCACCGATGGTGTAGGGATTACTAAAAGGGGTATGTGAGTGGAAAGAAAAAGGATGAGAACCATTGATCTATCCCACATCTGGTAGGGTAATTTATCCGATGATTCGCATATTTCCAGGCACTTCAAGATGATGAATATTGTCGATATCTTCCATGGTTTTACAACATCCTCTTAAAAAGAGAGTGTATTTTTGTAGAGCCTTTGCATCACTTCGTTTTATGGATGACCATTTAAGAGCTTTATCCATACAAGCTCATGTAATTCGATGCTTGTTACCACATTCTTTTTCTCTAGTAAATACTTAGCTCTGTCAAACCCTCTTTACAAGTTCCTTTGGCTGTCCTTCTGTGTACATTTCCAAATAATAAAGACTATTTCCAGAGTCTTAGCACTTGTTTTCAATATTGTTTTCATGAATGCTTGGTACTGAAGTGGGTCTCCATCAAGAGCTTGAATCTCCTTCTTGAGCAAAGAAGAGAGAGAGACTGTTGCTGGATCAATGATGCAGCGATTTCACTGTTTCTTCGCACGGATGATAGTTTGTTGTTCTGTTCACCACCTCATGTAGCAGGTAATGTATCTGGAAACCTCACTGGAGTAGATTCACCCATATTTCTGATGCTAGACTTGAATACTAAAGAAGCTGCAGCATTTGACTGAACCCAAGCTGCAGCTCTGTCGGCGGGTGTTACCACTGGTGCATGTGGCTTGGTTACACCATGTCCTGGAAGGATTTATTCTTGAATTCTTGTATCATGGTACTAAGATACCTGTCTTAATAATTGGTTTAGTTTCCTGTGGCTCTTAAAATATGACTCTATACTATCATGCACTTTAGATAATTTATTTCAACCATCAGATATCATTGAGCCTCTAGTACCTCCATTTTAGCCATGTTAGCGGCAATGCATGATCCACCTTCAGCTGTTCCTTTCTCCTTTTTATCTCCCCCTTATCTGCTCCTCCTCAGTCCTTCATTGCATCTCTTTCCTTCTTAGCTGATCCTCCTGTTCTTCCAAACCATGTCTATCCTCGAGCTTTTTTTTTTCTCATACAAGAAGTGTGATCATTTCAGCTTTAATCTTTGTTTGTGAAGATGTTGTACTGGAAACTCTGGAGCTTGAACCAGAAGAAACTGCTTTGTTTCTCCTGCTTCCAACATTTGGCACACTGTCACTCGCTACTATTTTTTCTGCAGATCATATGTTATCTTCTTACTTACTTCTTTCTCCAATTTCTCAAATTATACATCTGCTGTATCTTCAGCCTCTTGTTCATCATCTTTTGGTGATTCATCTTCAGCCATTTGCGTATTGCTGTCTTCATATTCAGTCATTGTCTTCTCAACCATTTTATAATTCCCTTCAAATGAAGCCTGGTCTTTTCTTGCCAGCTTCAGTCTTTCAATGAGAACACCTTTATTTTCCACGTATCTAATTTCCGATGGCTCAGTTCTTCACTAAGATCCACAACCTTCATGTCTTCAGTACATTGCTTCTTAACACTAAAGTGAGCAACTGCTTCAGCCACTTTTACTAGTCTTGTTCCACTGTCTTTCAAGCACAGACAACACAAACCAAGTCAACAGTCCCCAATGGACTAGTGGCAGCAAAATCTAAACTGTGTTCAAACTTTCCACAAATTCACAGAAAGAGTCCACAGACTTAAGCCAACCACTTGTGATGGCTGTCACACTCTGCTCTTAACAAACAAATTTCCACCACAGCATCTGTCAATAATATTGTTGATTTTCAATAAATGGCTTCACTGATGTGATTATAAGACTCTTTGCTATTAAATTAGAAACTTTAAATCCTTCTCTGGCCAATATTCAGAGGATGGATTTGGATTACAAACTTCCCCCAACTCGAGGCATTTCCAAGATGGCCGACATTTAACTTTGAATATCAATCCAAAGCACAGAGAATTTCTTCTCTCTTCTAACCTTCAATTTTCTGTTCCAAACAATAATCTTTAGCTGATTAAATATAGCAACTTCAATCCAATAGTCGCTTCAAGGCTAAGGGAGATACTTATTAATGACGTGTTTTCAATTAGTTTCAATACAAGTCCAGATGTATTTAATCTTTTATTTAACATGTAAACTTGAAATTATCTTCTTTAATGTTGACATGAAATATTCATAAATAACATCTGCACTGATGCTCCGTGAATACAGAATAACATTAGTGCTAACGACCAACTAAAGTTATGAGCATTTCACTCACCTTTCTCGAAGGCTCCATGTTTATAATATTCTATCTAAACTCTTGATTCATACTCTTCCCCACCATACATGTTCCTCCTAGCACTACAATACCCGAACGCACTTGCATGCTCCTGGAACCAAACATGCACACAGCAATGCAGCAGACTTTAACAGCCATTTTATCTGAAGGCTGCCCCTGGCAATTGGAGTCAGGTGACTTAGGGAGTTGGATTTAAAAAGCTCAGATCAGCAATACAGATCAAGTGATCCAGGGGACTTGTATTTTTTTTCATGAACTTGTGACACAGGGTGGCATTAATACACCTCAACTAAGCGGTCTGGAGACAGAACTAGCAACTGGGGTTCCACACTGTGCATGCAGCAGGGATTAGGAAATTCACAACGAATTGTGATCGTGACTTGATCTGCCGTTTCACATACATTTACTGTTCTACTTCGTTCTTCCATCTATTTTCATCTATGGATAACGTAGAGACAGAGGAGGTGAGACAGTCGACCACCACCTCACCTGTACCATTCATTGCGGTGATCAGTTTGAAGCTACTATCATCTTGGCCCACTGACCTAGCGTAATGGTTTGCACAGGTGGAGGCACTATTTTTTATCCAGGACATTACATCACAGGAGGCATGTATTACACATGTTATTGCCGCTTTGTACGTGACTTCTTAATTTCTCTGCCAGTCGAAGGGCATTATTACAAACTTAAAGTCGAGTTGATCAGGTGTAATAGCGCTTCAGAACAGCCATGTTTACACCATCTTCTTATCTCAGAAGAGCTGGGGGATAGGAGGTCGTCACAGCTTTTTTGGCAAATGTATCAGCTGTTAGGAGTCAGCAAGCTGGAAGATAACATCCTAAAACTTGTTTTTATAGCGCCTGCCTGATAATGTTCGTCTGGTCCTGGCATCGACATCGGAGGCTGTAGTCATCAACGACCTTGCTAAGATTGCTGACAAGATCTTAGAGGTGGCTATGCCAGGCAGATGGGGGAAACAGTCAGTGCTCCTGAGCCTCCTTCCATACAGCAATCAGAAATGATGGAACTGCAGAGTACTGCTGATCAACTCATGCACAAAGTTCAGGCCCTCACCTGCCACATCATTGCGGATCAGGGCTGCAATGACAGCTCAAAAAGACAGCATTGTTCATGTCCAGGGCAGAGTCACAGCCATACACCATCGCATGCCGGCACCAAATGTTGGTATCACTGGGGATTCGGCGTCAAGGCTCAACAGTGTGTCCCACCCTGCTTTCGAGCTAAACAGCAGGGCAACACCCAAGCCAGGGACTAGGGGCAATGAGTCTCCCTGGTGTGGAACTGCACAGTCATCTGCTATTTCACATTACAGACAAACACCAGGACATTAGTTTTCTCGTAGACACCAGAGCGGAGGTTACCATCCTCCCTCCATTGACATCTGATGTCCGTGGTACTTCCACTACCGTCAAATCCCAATGGAGCATGCTGACATACACAAGACAGCCATCACGACTCCTTATGAACTTTGAGTGGGTACATATGAAGTGCCAGTTAATGAAGAAACCGAAGGCTGTGTAGTTAACCAGAAATCATGGATTTTATTAGTAAAAACTTGGTAATACAATAATGAATGATAATGGGTGCATACACTGTTATAGCCAAGGGGAGTGTCTTTAGTGGTAGAAATAATACACGTCCAATGTCAGGAGAGCAGATCAAGCACAGCGAAAGACTGACAGCATGACAGATTCATCACAACGTATGCTATTTGGTTTACGAAACATGGCACAAACGCTACAGAGGCTGATGGATGATGTGATTCATTGTTTCCCTTTTGTCTATGTTTATACGGATGACCTGGTAGGAGCCAGTTCTACAGATGATGAACACAAAATTCATCTCCGTCTACTTCTCGAGCATTTGCGTGAGTACGGCATAGTTGTCAACCCAGCCAAGTGTCAGTTTGGAGTACCGCTACTCACTTTCCTGGGCCATACGGTTGATGAACACGGGATTCGCCCTCATGACGACAAGGTGAAGGTCATCCGTGATTTTTCCATTCCTTTGTCACTCATGAAGCTGAAGGAGTTTCTTGGTCTGATCACCTTTTACAGACGGTTTCTCCTGCCCTGCGGTGACCTACTCCAACCACTCACGGACTTGCTGAGGAACAGGACTAAGAAAAATCAGTCCATCGCACTCCACAAGGTGGAGCTTCCAGCCTTCCCTTGTGCTAATAGTGACCTGGCTGGTGCGACTACTCAGGTTCATCCTCGACATGATGTTCCATTAGGTCTCATTGTCGCTGCATCGGGTGGAGTAGGTGGTGCCATTCAACAGCTCATAGATAGTGCCTGGCAACCATTTGCCCTTTTCTCCAAGGGAATCCAACCTGCTGAGACCAAATATAGCACATTTGGTTGAGAACTGCTGGTCGATTACCTTGCCGTCAAACATTTTCACCCTCTACACCGATCACAAGGCTTTGACGTATGTTCTTTGTTTCAAGCCGGACAGGTACTTCTTACTTGAAGTCGTCACTGGGATTACCTATTGCAGTTCACCTCCAATATTCAACACGTCAAAGGGAAGGAAAACACAGTAGGAGATACACTGTCATGCCTGCATGTAGTTGCATTGCATACCTCCTCTATCATTGATTCTCAGCAACTCGCATGTGACCATGAAGATGACAATGACTAAGCTGGATTTCAACCATCAATCTCCTCTCATTCAAGTGTGTACCCTTGCCAGCAAGTAATGGACAATTCTGGTGTGATGTATCAACTGGACATGAATGACCCTATGTTCCCAAGAAACATTGGCGGTCTGTTTTCAATGCTCTCCACAATATGTCACATCCTGGTATAAGGTCTACACAGAAGCTGATAACATCTCACTTTGTATGGCCTAACATGAAAAAGGATGTTAAGCTTTGGGCTAGGAGCTGCATCACCTGTCAGAAAGCCAAAGTTTACCATCATATCAGAGCTCCCCTTGATCCATACGCCACTGCAGACTGCAACATATGCACATCAATCTGGTAGGTCCTCTCCTTCTGTCAAACGAGTACAGTTATCCTCTCACCTGTATAGACCATTTTAACAGGTGGGCTGATGCTGTACCTATTCATGATATGATGGCCGAGACAGTATCCATCACTGGGTAACACATTATGGCACACTATCTACGATCACGACAGACAGGTACGACAGTTTGAATCCCAATTCTTTCACAAAGTGACCATTCTACTTCGTAGTACACACACCTGCACAACAGCCTATCATCCTGCAGCTAATGGCATAATTGAACACTTTCATTGTCAACTCAAGGAAGCATAGAAAGCCCAGCAGAACCCAAACCAGTGCTATGAGACTTGCCAATTGTATTACTGGGCATCTGTATGATGGTAAAAGACCTAGTTTGCACACAGCATGAACTAGTGTATGGGACTACACTGATAGTACCTGGACAGATGGTTGCACTTGATTGACCTACATCGATACTAAACACAACCAATTACATTTCTCGACTATGGCAGTACATGACAAATATCACTCCTGCCAAGACGCAAAGTGTTGCATCACATGTACCAGCTGAGCTCAGTTTGTATTCATATTTATCATCAGACATAACGGAGTACATCAACACCTCCAGACACCATATACTGGACCACATAAGGTAATATGCAGGTCTCCCAAGTATTTTGTTCTCAATATTCAAGGCAAGACAGAATCTGTTAACACCGACCATCTTAAAGTTGTTCACTTCGAGGATGAGTTTTTAGCTACATCGATGACCAGGAAATAACTAGTTGTGCCAATAAACTGAAACACTACTACTACTACTACCACCACCACCTCTGATGGGGATAACATATCTCCACCTGCAACACCTCCACCTAACAAGGTCCTCTAGCCAGTTTGTTATGCACAATATTTCAACTCCTGAAGGGAGTCTTGATATTATGCATCTGTAATGCTACCTTTTTTCTCATTATTGATCATTTGCGCCCACATGATCTTGGAGGGGTTATTTTATCTGAAGGCTGCACCTGGCAATTGGAGTCAGGTGACTCAAGCAATTAGATTTAAAAAGCTCAGATCAGTAGGAAGCTGATTGGGTAATAGAGATCAAGTGATCCAGGATACTGTTTCCCCCCCCCCCAAGAACTTGTGACACAGGGTGGTATTAATTCATTTCAACTCAGCAGTCTGGAGACAGAACTATCAACCAGAGTTCCACACTGTACATTCAGTAGTGAGTAGGAAATTCACAACTAACTAGATCTCAGAAAATTAATGGTGGCACAGTTGGCATGGCAATTAGTACAATGCCACTATAGCATCAGCAATCAGGACCAGGGTTCGAATCCCACCCTATCTGTAAGGAGTGGTCATGTTTTCCCAATGTCTGCATGGGTTTTCCCCAGGGACTCAGGTTCCTCCCACCGTTCAAAACACATGGAGTTGTAGGTTAATTGGGTGTAATTGGGCAGCATGGCTTGTGGGGCGAAATGACCCGTTACCGTGCTGTTTGTCTAAATTTTTTTAAATTTGAGAATTCTGACAGTTTAAAGCCCTCCAGGCAAGAAAATTTCTCATCTTAGCAATAGGTCTCTCATTCTGAAAAGATGCTTCGCAGTTCTGACATCAGTTGTCTCAGCACCTGCCCTGCCAAGTCCTCTCAGAAGACTACAACCTTCACGAAAACAGCTCTCATTCTTCTGAGCAACGCTGACTGTGGGAATCACGTGCAGAAAATTCAGGAAAGATATTATACAGACTGTCTTACAAATTGCACTGTTCAGAATATCCTAAGCTTGTCTGCCACTTTTTAAACTGGTGGTTTGTGAACTGCACCCCAACACTGGATTCGCACGGGTGTCTAATCAGCATTCGCACAGGGAGATGCGTTCACTCGGTGATAATAGGGCACAAGAACATTAGCACCATTTATCTTTTCTTTTTTAAATATTTTTATTGAGTTTAAGATATCAACATACATACAAAAAGACATAAGAAGTCATCTCATATAGATTGAAAAAAGGATGAAACTACATTAATTCAATAACTATGATAACCATATTGTCTTATTAATCCAGATAAAAACTGATTAAAAAAGTTTAAAAAAACAAATAAAAAATGTAATTTCTAATTCTACCCCATCCCTCTAATCAAGGTCACCTTGACACCATTTATTTCAGCACAGAGGAATGGCTGTGAAGGAATACTGAGAGGAAGCAGCGCTACCCGCTACACCAGATCTCCCAAAGTACTTTTTGTTAATTTGGAGTTTCAGCACAGTAACAGGCCCTTCTGGCCTATGAGCCCATGCCGCCAAAATACACCCTTGTGACTAATCAACCTACCAACCCTGCACATCCTTGGAACGTGAGAGGAAACCAGAGCAGCCAGAGGAAACCCACGCAGTTATGCGGACAACGTACAAAGTTCTTACAAAGATTTGAACCCAGGTTGTTGGCACTGTCACAGCATTGTGATAACAGTGTTTGGATTGCTTGCATAAACCAGATAAGGCAATAAGGTTTAGTGCCTTGGCCCTTCATCGATCAAATTACCTGACGAAAGGCCCAGACCCGAAACGTCGGTGACCCTTCATTCCTGAGAATGCTGTGTGACTGGCAGAGTTTCTCCAGAACCCTTGTGCATTACACCTTTCTCTCAGTTAACTGTCAGCCCGCATTGTGCGCTCAAAACTTTGGGCAGAACTCGCTTCATTCTCAAATTGCAAAAAAGAAAAGGTAAAAACAAGGGTGGAAAACAGGGGAGAGGGAAAGGTATCCTGACAAATATATTGGCAAAGGAAAGATGTCGGAATCATTGGAGGAAGTAGCTCAAGGAGAGAGGTTTTCAATGTCTGCATGAGGACAAGTTAATTTATCCGACACCAGACCTTCTCCATCATAATGTTACAGATGCTGAAAATTCAGTTCTTCACTCAATGTGATTACCAGTGGCCTTGCAACTTTTTAAATGAGTTTAACAAACAACAAAGGTAGCAAAATTAAATGAATCGCTGTTGAAATGATAGCAATTCAAATATTGCCATCTCAGTTTCTACCTCTAGGACAGCCATTCTCAGAATCAGAACTTATTGTCAGGAACATTTCACAAAGTCTGTTCTTGTGACACATCACTTATATAAATCACACAGTGCAAGTGAAATAGAACCATAGAACAATTACAGCACAGAAACAGGCCATCTCGGCCCCTCTAGTCTGTACCGAACCATCTCTTTTCCTAGTCCCACTGACCTGCACCCAGTCCATAGCCCTCCATACCTCTCCCATCCATGTACCTGCTCAAATTCTTCTTCAATGTTAAAATCCAGCCCACATTCACTTCAGGTGAAAGCTCATTCCACACTACCACTGGTCTCTGGGTGAAGATATTCCCCCTAAACTTTTCCCCTTTCTCCCTCAACCCATGTCCTCTGGATTGTATCTCACCTACCCTCAGTGGAAAAAGCCTATCAAATTTACTCTGTATATTCCACTCATAATCTTATATACCTCTATCAAATCTCCCCTCATTCTTCTACCCTCCAGGGAATACAATCCTAACCTTTCCCTTTAACTCAGTTCTTGAACTCCAGGCAACATTCTGGTAAATCTTCTCTGCACTCTTTCCATCTTATTGGTATCTTTCCTGGAGTTAAGTACCTGCACAAAATACACTAAATTTGGCATCACCAATGTTCCATACAACTTTACCTTAACATCCCAATACTCAATTCTTTGATATTAATATTTTTGGCCAATATGCCAAAAAGCTATCTTTACAACCCTATCCACCTCTGTCTGATGCCACCTACAGGGAATTATGTATCTGTGTTCCCAGATTCCTCTGTTCTACCATACTCCTCAGTGCCTTACCATTTACTTTGTACGTCCTTTCTTGGTTTGTCCTTGAAAAATGCAACACCTCACACTTGTCTGCATTAAATTCCATCTGCCATTTTTCAGACCATTTTACCAGCTGGTCCAAATCCATCTGCAAGCTTTAAAAGCCTTCTTTGCTGTCCACAATGCCTTCAATCTTAGTGTCACCTGCAAACTTGCTGATCCAATTTATCACATTATATTCCACATCATTGATACAGATGTCAAACAACAATGGTCCCGAAACTGATCCCTGAGGGACACCACTAGTCACAGGCCTCCAGTCTTAGAAGCAACCATCCACCACTCTCTCTGGCTTCTCCCTTCCACCCATTGTCAAATCCAGTTCACTACTTCACCCTGAATACCTAGCATCGGAACCTTTCTGACTAACCTCCCAGGTGGAACCTTGTCAAAAGCCTTACTAAAGTCCACGTAGACAATATCCACAGTCTTTCCTTGGTTAACTTTCCTGGTAACATTCTTGAAAAACTCTAAGATTGAGTAAACATGACCTACCACGCACAAAGCCATGTTGACTATCCTTAATCAGTCCCTGGCGATCCAAATAATTGTATATCCAATCAAGACATTTTAGTTAGACAGACATACAGCAGGGTAACAGGACATTTCGGCCCATGAGTCTGCGTCGCCCAATTTACACCCAACTGACCTACACGGCTGATATGTTTTGAATGGTTGGAGGAAACTGGCCCCTCTCGATAAAATCCACACAGACACAGAGAGAATGTACCAACTCCTTACAGACAGCGCGGGATTCAACCCTGGTCCTGATCTCTGAGAACACCTTCCAATAATTTTCCTACCACTGATGTCAGGCTCACTGGCCTATAATTTTCAGGGTTACTTTTAGAGTCTTTTTTAAACAATGGAACAATATGAGCTACCTTTCAATCCTCTGGCACCACACCTGTGGCTAAGGAGATTTTAAATATTTCTGCCACACCCCCAGCAATTTCTACAGTAGCCTCCCTCAAGGTCTGAGGGAATATTTTGTCAGGCCCTGGGGATTTATCCACCCTTATTTGCATTAAAACAGCAAGCACCTCCTCTTCTGTGCCTGTGATTCATTGATTCTTCTGGAATCTGATGGCGGGGTGGGGGTGGGGGTGTGGAGAAGCTGTCCTTGTGTCACTGAGTGCTTGTCTTTTGGCTCCTGTATGTTTTCCCCCCCAATGGTAGCAGAGTGAAGAGGGCATGGCCTAGGTGAAGGGGGTCCTTGAGGATAGAGGCTGCTTTCTTAAGACCACCTCTTGTAGATGTCCTTGATGGAGTGAAGACTAGTGCCCATAGTGCCCTGGCCAAGTTAACAATCTTCTGGAGCTTTTCCTGTCCTGAGCATTAGCAACTCCATACCAGACAGTGATGCAACCAACCAGAATACTCTCCACAATACATCTACAGAAGTGTTTGAGAGTCTTTAGTTACATACCGAATCTCCTCAAACGCCTCACCAAGTATAAGCCACTGGCCAGCCTTCATGATTGCATTGACATTGAGGCTCAACCTTTTTTCAGCTGTGGCCCCTTTAGGACTCTGCTCAAAGTTTATGGGCCCCTTCCCTGTGAAGCAGTCATGTTTTGGTTTCTTCCGTACTTCTCTTCTATCGATTGCATAAAAAACATTTACGTTATGCGAGGTGAAAGGAAAACAAGGCTTTTGCTTAAATGTGCTGTGGCCCCCAAATGTGGGGATTGTTGGGTTCCTGTTGAGAATGGCTGCTCTAGATGCAAATTAGGAAAAATACACTTGAAAGCCTGGTTCATTGCATTGAATGTCAACAGACAGTCTTCTGCAGCTAAGAAATATTGATTCCATTAATTGAATACTTTATTGAAATTGTCAAACTTTAGGGAGGATGGGGGGAGAAAGAGATCCTCAGGATTTCCTCCCCCACAAAATTTTGCAGATGTTCTTATCTCTCAAGTTGATGCTTCTTTTTGTTTTGAATATTTTATTTAAGAATTTAAAAAAACTATAATTACTTTTCAATTAATACTGAATTATATATAACAAAGAATACATGTGGTGTATATAAACTTAATCTGCCCCTCCCTCCCATCCACCTTCCTCCCTCCCATCTACCCCCTAAAAATAAAAGGAGATTATCTAAAATACAAATTCAAATCAACCGTTGTGAAGCCAAGAATCACCACCAGGACGAATCCTTGAGAACTTAAATCTTCAAACCAACATATTGTAAATATGGGCTCCATATTTTTTCTTTAAAAATTATATCACGTAAAGTACAAGTTATTTTTTCAAGAGGAATACAAGATCGTAACTCTGTGCGCCATCTTTGCATTCCTAAATCCATATCTGATTTCCAAGTTATAGCTACACATTTCCTAGAAATAGCTAAAGCTAATCATAAAAATTCAACTTGGTAAAAGCAAAGTACTCCAAATATTCTCTCAACAATTCCATTTTCTCAGCAGCAATCTTTAAAAAAAAACAAAATTTATTGAAGAATATTGGGGTAGAAAATAGAACTAAGGCTTCTGACTATCTTGTGCAAGAGAAATCTATTTAGTTATTAAGACAGGATGAGGCCATTAGGTCTATGTCATCCCATCAGTTCTATTCACCCTCCTTACATTCTCTATAGCACTTGTGGTCTCCCATGCCTATCAACTTCCCCTCAATTTAAGTGCTAGAACACCTTTGAGCCATGGCATGGACTAGTCACCCAAAGATGTGCAGACGTTCAGCCTGTAATCAGGAAATTGAATCATTTATTGTCACCTGCATGAAGATTTAACAAACTTTGTTTTGCGTGCTATCCAGGCAAGTACACTGATACTAGAGTACAGCATGTAATGCAAAATGAACAAAAGTGCACAGTAAAATGTTACAGAGAAAAAAAAGTTCAGTTAAAATATCACAAGGGCAATGTCATCTTACCAGCAGTCACACTGTCATGCAGAATAGAACAACGCCTTGGCCCAAAACACTCGTGCCCAAGTTGCCATTCTGGGCTCATCCCACTGGACTGTATTTGGTCCATATCTTTCTTACCAATATATCTGTCTAAATGTCTTTCAAATATCAAAATATAGCCCACCCACAGCTTCCTCTAGCAACTTTTTCAAGATATGGATCACCCTCAGAGTGCAAAAGGTTGCCCCTCAGTTCTCTCTTAAATCTGTCCCCTTTCACGTTAAACCATCTAACCTGGGAAAAAGACTGAGCTTTCACTTCATCCTTGCTTTCATGATTTTATAAACCTCCATAAAGGTCAGCCTCCAACACTCTTGGGAATAAAGATCCAGGCTACCTAAGCTCCCTCGATAACTCGAGCCATGCAGTACTGACATCATCCTGGTGAATCTCCTCTGCACCCCTTCCAACTGGGTGACCCGAACTGCACACAGTGCTCCAAATTATGGTCTCATATGAATATAAGAAATAGGAGCAGGATAGGCCTGTCAAGCCTGCTCTATCATTTGTGGCTGATCTGATGATTGGCTCATCTCCACCTACCTGCCTTTTCCCCATATCCCTTAATTCCCCTCCTATGTAAAAATCTATCCAATCTGGTGTTAAATATATTAACTGAGGTAGCTTTCACTGCTTCAATAGGCAGTGAATTCCATAGATTCTCCACCTTCTGGGAAAAGCAATTCCTCCTCATCTCCATCCTAAATCTACTACCCTGAATCTTGAAGCTACAGGAATATTCCCAAGTTCTAGTCTCCCCCCACCAATGGAAACAACTTACCTACCTCTATCTTATCCACAACTTTCCTAATTTTAAATGTTTCTGTAAGATTCCCTCTTATTTTTTATGTTCCAGTGAGTACAGACCCAGACAACTCAATCTCTCCTCATAGACTAAAACTCCTTCATCTCTGGAATCAACTTGGAGAATATCCTCTGCACTGCTTCCATAGCCAGTACATCCTTCCTCAATAAGGAGACCAGAACTGCACGAAGCATTGAAGATGTGGCCTCACCAGTACCTTGCACAGTTGCAGCATAACCTTCCTGCTGCTAAACTCAATCCCCATCACAATGAAAGCCAACATTCCACTTGCCTTCTTGACAGCCTGCTGCACCTGCAAACCAATCTTTTGTGATTCATGCACAAGCACTCCCAAGTCCTTCTGCACGTCAGCATGCTGCAATCGTGTCTCACCAACACATTATACTGCTGAATCAGGAGATTCTAACTTTTGTACTCAATACCCTTCCTAATGAAGGTCAGTGAGGTACTGCCTTCTTCATCAGAGTTGAACTATGCACTTGTACCCCCTTCACCTCTTCTGCAACCCTCTCCAAGGCCTTGCCATTCACTGTTTCAGCCTATCCTGCATTGTTTTACTAAAATACATCACCTCACACTTGTCAGAGTTGAATTCATTTGCCATTCCTCGGCTACCTTCCCAACTGATCCAGGTCCTGTTAGAAACTTCAATCTCCTTCCTCCCTGTCCGCTACTCCACCAATTTTGGGATGACCTGCAAATTTACTGGACATGTTAACTACACCGCCATCCAAACTATTGAACCACAGGTCACAGACCTCTAATTAGAACAATACCCATGAACTACCACCCTCTGGCTCCTTCCCAAAGCCAATTTTTAATCCAATGGGCCAGAACCCCCTGATATAATCTTCCAGACCAATCTACCGTGCGAGACCATGTCAAAGGCCTTGCTAAAGTCCACATATACAACGTGCACTTCCCTGCCCTCATCAATCCCCTTTGTCACCTCTCCAAAAAAAAGCACTCAAATTCATGAGACACAATTTACTACATGTAAAGCCATGCTGACTTCCTCTAACGACTTCCTGCCAATCCAAATGCTGGTAGATTCAGTCCCTTTGAATCCCCTCCAGCAGTTTTTTTTTCCAACCACTGTTGTCAAACTACTCCTCCACCATCAGACTCTTCAGCAACAAACTCAGACTCATTTAAGGACTTTTACATTTGCACATAACTAATTTTTTTCCTCTCTGTACAGTATTGCAGGTTATTTACATTTCTTTATTTGTTTATACAAGTACATATTTTCTTGAGTAGTTTTTTTTTGCACTACCAATTAGTCGTAATTCTGCCGTGCCGGCAGGAGAAAGAATCTCAAGGTTGTATGTGATGTCATCGATGTACTCTAGCAATAAATCTGGACCGTTTTGAATTTTGAAGCTTTCTGGTCTGCACTTCACTGGCTTGTCCTTTCTGCTTGTCACAAAAAGCAGCTCAATACTAGCCACCCTCCAGTTTTCTGGCACTTCACCCGAGACCTAAGGCGATGCCAACATTTCAGCAAGGACTGCCGCAATTTCTTCTCCAGCAAGGATGGACTTTGACAAGCGCTCGGGATTTACCTTCCTGAATACACTCTATGGCTATCAATACATGCATAATAGACATTCAAACAGAGAGGTGAATGGCCTGGAATAGAGGAGTACAGACCTCTCAGCATTCTGGACCATTGGACCGGTCTTGACCTGCATCTGTGTTCTATGTAAAATTGATATTGATTCAAACCATTAATTCTAAAGGAATTTGTATTTTTCATATCTTCTTTATTTATTGTCTCTTAATTTAATTGTGTATACTATTTGCCATTAGGTGTTCTTTTTAACTAAATACCCGTTTGGTATTAACTAAGACATTTGGTGCGCATCTACACTGGATAGTATCTAAAACAATAAATTCTTGTCCAATCACCAGAAAAGGAGGACACACCAATAATTCCAGCTGAGCCACTTCAATGTCCAGTGGAGGTGAAACTGTAGGAAAAGTAACTCCTGATTAAATAAATATTGGTATGTCCTATTAACGAATATTTCAAATCAAACAGAAACAGCTATTTAAGGAACAGTTGAGTAACCCAAACACAGCAAATGGCGTTCTGAACAAAGCCACTTACAGATGTGATCAAACCCATGAAAAATAAAAGTGGAAAATTTAACATTTATTCGCAAATCATGTTTATATTGTTGGCGAATTACAATCAATTATTCTACCTACACAAAAAAAAGTTTGGATAATCCAAATCACCTCGATCTCTTGAAGGGTAAATAAAAACGTTTTCCCACAGACAGAGGGATCAGCAATCACAGAATACAAAATCCAAGGGGTTGGAAACAGAACCACTGGTGACATGGGGCATACGTTTATATATATTGTAGCCGTACTGGGCATGAAGCGAGTGAAAGAACCACACGGAGTCGTAAGTAAGTTGAACTGACTTTAATAGAACCCTCACGCAGATTTAAATCTCTTGGAACCCAATAATGCTTATGATTCCTAGGGCCTTTATGACATCAGCCGCTAGACTATGGACTTGCCCTATACCCTGAGCTCTCACAATCAGATCTGCCATGGACTTACCCGTGATTCTGTAAGCCAGTTCACCTGTTGCAGGGGCGAGCTGCCAAAATATTCCTGGGTGGGGGGTGTGATGAGTGTGAGTCTACATAGTATACTGGGCTCTGGAATCCATCTGAAAGGGCAGATTCAACAGTTGTAGACTTGGATGAATCCCTGTAGGCAGATATTTTTAGTGGCATGGTTCAAGAGCCGGATGTGGGAGCAATTGGAGAGCTCAACCAAAAAGAGGGTAAAAGGTAAGGCTGCCAGAACCACTGCCTTCCCCCAAGATCATCTCCTTTCAGTCAAGTAGGTTGGCGGGGGAATTTCAAACACAGGCAACATGGCTAGCATTGCAGTTAGTGCAACGCTGTTACAGCGTTAGCGACCCGGGGTCAAATCCGGCACTGTCTGTAAGAAGTTTGTATGTTCTCCCTGTGTTTGTATGAGTTTCCTCCAGGTGCTCCGATTTCCTCCCACCCTTCAAAATGTACAGGGTTGTCAGTCAATTGGGTGGCATGGGCTTGTGGGTCAAAAGGTCCTGTTACTGGGCTGTATGTCTAAATTTAAAACAGATGGGGGAGACAGTGGGGGATGAAGCAGGTGGGTGGGTAGCTCAAGATGATGTCTGCACCTTCTACTGTTTGTGGGCAGCCTCCTTGTGATCCTGTTACAGCAACTCAAGATGTACACTATTTTATAAACACAGGTAGGAGCAGATTATCTTGCTGATTGACCCTGCTCCGCAATTCAATAAGATCGTGGCTGATCTGGGCATGGACAGCTCCATCTACCTGCTTGTCCCCATGACCCTCCATTCCCCTGCTATCAAAAATCTGTGGGTCTTAAATACAATTAATGAGACAGCCTCAACTGCTTCATTGGGTGAAGAATTCCAGATTTCCCAAATGTTCCTCCTCCAGTTTGAGAATTGCTCATTTTAGCAGTCTGGTGTCACGGAAAGCCACTCACCATATTTGACCGAGTCTGATCAGAACCTCAATGATGCAGCACCATGGTTAGCGTAGTGCTTGGCCCAACACTGTTACAGCACCAGTGACCGAGGTTTGAATCCCGCACTGTCTTCCAGTGCCTGCGTGAGTTTTCTCCAAGTGCTCCCACCATTCAAAACATACAGAGATTGTAGGTCAATTGGGAGTAATTGGGCTGAAAGGAGCGTAACTGTTCAGTATGTCTAAATTTTTTTAATTAAATGAAATACAAAGAGCTGGAGCAATTCAGCAGGTCAGGCAACATCCGTGATGAGACACGGGCAGTTGGTGTCTTTGATCAAAACTGTGCTCAGGAACATACTTTTAATTTAATTTTTTTTTAACATCATGGTGAATGTAAATTCCAGCCATTTAAATCCGTGCCACCCAAATTAACCTACATCCCCATATGGTTTGGGGGGTGGGAGAAACCGGAGCACTTGGGGAAAACTTAGGTGGTCACAGGGAAAATGTACAAACATCTTACAGACAGCGCCGGATTAGAACTTGGGTTACGTGCGCTGTGATGGGACTGCATCAATCTAGAGGATTAATATGGCAACAGTGACCAGTTACATTAATAAATGTTCTGACAACGTCACTGTGCCCAAGTCCATCTACTCGCTCTAATCAGAAGTCATGGATGACAGTGGAGTTGCGTGCTCTGCTCAGGAACTGAGATGCTGCCTTCAGAATTGGCGATAAGGTAGCCCTGGCTATTGCAAGAGCCAAGCAATCTGAGGCCATCAGAGAAGCAAAGCATGCACATGCCCCGCGCATTCACAGTCACTTACTGGACAGCAAGGACATGCCACGCATGTGGAAGGGCATCCAAAATATCACCACCCACAGGACTACCCCATCTGCCTATACTGGTAATGGCTCCCTCCCAGACACACTGAATAACTTCTATGAGTGTTTTGAGCCAAAAAATGACGTGGCGGTAAAGAAGACCACCCCTCCTCCAAATGACCAGTTGCTGTGTCTTACAGTGGCCGATGTGAAGAGCGTTAGGCAAGGTCAACCCATGGAAAGCTGCTGGACCAGATAACATTTCCGGCAGAGTGCTCAGGGGATGTGTGGCTCAGCTAGTAGATGTTCTCACCGACATCTTTAACATCTGACTGAGAAACGTCTTGGTCCCAAAGTGCTTCAAAGCTGCCACCATTGTTCCAATGGTGAAGAAGTCGTCTGTGTCCTGCCTTAATGTCGCACTAAGGTCCATCATCACGAAGTGCTTCAGAAGGCTCGGCATGGGTCATATCAACCTCTTGCTGCCCCCGTCACTAGACCCCCTGAAGTTTGCATATAGATCCAACCACTCTACGGACGATGCCATTACCACTGCCATTCATCTACCCCTCACCCACCTGGAGAACAAGGACTCATATGCTCGAATGCTGTTTATCGACTTCAGTTTGCCATTCAACATGATCATATCTCAGTACCTGCTGGGAATTACACCTGCCTCTCCAAATGGATTCTTGACTTCCTGTCGGGGAGACCCCAAGGAGTCCAGATCAGTAACAGCATTCCCAAGACCATCACACTGAGTATGGGGGGCCCACAGGGCTGTGTGCTTAGTTCACTGCTGTTCATTCTGCTGACCCATGACTGTGCAACTAAACACAGCTCAAACCATATCATCAAGTTTGCTGACGACACGACCGTGGTGGGCCTGATCAGTAAGAACGAGGAGATGAGGTGCAGTCGCTAACAGACTGGTCCAGAGCCAACAACATGCATCTGAACATTAATAATACAAAAGAGATGGTTGTTGACTTTAGGAGGGCCCAGGGGGACCTCACTCTGCTGATCATTGACGGCTCCATCATTGAGGTTGGAAAGAGTATCAAGTTCCTTGGAGTGGACTTAGCAGAGAATCTTACCTGGTCCTTTAACACCAACTCCATAGCTAAGAAAGCCCAGCAGCACCTCTACTTCCTGTGAAGGCTGAGAAAGGTTCATCTCCCACCCTCCATCCTCACTACCTTCTACAGATGATACATCAAGAACATCCTGTGCAACTGCATCTCCGCCTAGTTGGGAAGCTGTACCTCCTCGGACCGCAAGACCCTGCAGAGGATAGTGAAGTCAGCGGAAAGATCACTGGGGCTCTGTTCCTATCATGAAGGACGTCTAAAACACTCAATGCAGGCAAAAGGCAATAAACATTGTGAAGGACTCACAAGTCCCTCATGTAAACTGTTCTCCCTTCTGCCATATGGTAGGAGGTACCATAACACATGGACCCTTACGTCCAGTTTGGGCAACAGTTTTTTTTCCCTCAAGCTGTCACGCTCCAGAATTCCCAGAACATTGTGGATAGTGTACTGTGGACTTTTACGTCTTCATATTTCAATGTGTTTAACTTCTATTCTAACACATTTATGTAAATACGTTCTGTGGTTCTGGAGAAATGCTATCTCGTCTTTACCTTGCGAGCATGGAATGAACTTGATTTGAGTTGCGTAGCTAAATCAGTGTTCTTTTGTAACAAATTAAAGCAACGAGATCACCTACTGAGTTGCTGGAAGAAACAAATAAGTATGGTACGACAACAAAACCTACAAAGTAAAAAGAGGTGTTTAAATAGCACAATTTATAACTGGGAAACCCTACAGTGTTCTCCAGTTAATTAGGCAGCTTAGAAGCACAGTTACTGCACAGTGTGAAAACACACTGCTCAATTTCCATCCGGCAAAGCCCAACCATGACAGCTTGCTAATAATGAGATAATCCTTGTTAGTGCTGTTGATTCAGTAATAAATATTGGCCAGGACACCACAGAGAACTTTGCTCCTTTTCAAAATGGTGTAATGGATTTAAAAAATATCTATAGAAGAAACAGCCAAAGGTTTTTGTTTGATGCCATTTATCTAACTGCAATGTTGTCAGTACAGGTGAAGGAGCTCGTGGGTTTGCTTGCTATTCAGAAGGTATGAGCTTATTTCAGTCATTTCACTGCCCAAATGATGTTCAACAACATTCATTTCTCCACCCCCAGATTTACAAAGAAATTTTTCTGCCAGCATCCTCTCTGATGTGTCACATGCATGGATGTTAATTAGAAATTTCTTTCCATCGGCAAGAAAAATCTCCAAGAAGATAGCTCGCTGATGAATCCTGCAATGAAAATTACAAAAACCTCAGCAATACTGTTGCATTGAAAATGGACTGACAGGAGAATAACAACTTTCTGTCAAAGAAACAGTGTTTCAATGCCCTCTGAAATCCAGGCCCAATTCAAAACAAGTCTTATTGAACCATATAGTTAAGACAACATTTTTTAAAAAGTTAACTAACTAAAACAAAACACAGAAATAATTAAAAACAATAAAGTAAATTTATTTTTAAAATCATACTTCATTTTTCTTCTCGTCTCTTGAATCTCCATGTAGATGAATGCCATGCCTATTGCAGTATCTGACACATGATCAGAAGGGCTCATCCGAGAGTAATACTGGATTGCAGTCATTAAGACAGGGCTCGGTCCCCACACTTCATGCACTGACAGTTGCAACTCCGTTATGCACTCAGCAATTCTCAGAAATTTGTGTTCCACAGAACACAGAGATCTGTTCACACCCCACTCCGCCAGTGGATGGTTGCTCAACCCACCACGCCCCTCCTCCACCAGTGGCTGGCCGTCCCTCATCCCCCCACACCACCAGTAACTGGCTGTCCCCCCCTCCACCAGTAGCTGGCTGGTTCCCCCCTCCACCAGAGGCTGGCCGGTTCCCCCCTGCCCCACCAGTGGCTTCCCTCCCCCCCCACCCCACTCCACCAGTGCCTGACTACCCCCTCCCCACTCCACCATTGGCTGACTGCTATACCCCCCTCAACCAGTGGCTTTTATTTCAACTAATTGAGTACCCACCATTAGTGAGAGTGTCAGACAACAGAAACATGTCCTTTGGCCCACACCAATCATCGATCTGCATTAATCCTACCACAATTCTATTTCATTCTCCCCACATCCCTGCCAATTCTTCCCCCCGCCCCCCACAATTCTACACTGGTCCACACATGAGGCATGGGGGAGGAAACCAAAGATCCTGCAGGAAATTCGCATAGGTTGGTTGGGTAATTGACGGTTGTAAATTGCTTCTAGTGGGCAGGTGAGGCCTCGAGTCTGGTGGGTTGGGGGGAAATTGATGGGGATATGGAGAGAATGAAATGGCATGTCTGGATTTAACAAAGATGGCCATCCAACGCCAATCTCCTTCATTAGAAATTATGAAACGCCAAAGCTCATAGAAACATTTTCCAGGCATCGGAACCAGCAGGATGGGGGCAAGGACCATTTTGTGGACCTGCTTTTCCTGTGAAGCACTAATAAAAAATTATATATTTTTAAATTTAGACATACAACACGGTAACAGCCCCTTACACCATGAGCCTGTGCCGCCCAATTACACCAATTAACCTGCAAGTATGTTTTGAAGGGTGAGAGGAAATCGGAGCTCCTGGAAGAAAGCCACCCAGACAAGGGGAGAGCGTACAAACTCCTTCCAGAGAGCATGGGATTTGAACCCAGGGCACTGGCGCTGTAACAGCATTATGCTAATCATGCCGCCCTCTTGACTGGCTCCCTCCTCTCTGCAGGTTCAATAACCACCCTCAAGACGCAGCCACATGCTCCTAACCAACACGTCACCAAGATCTGAAATGCCTGGATTAGAACCTACCCCCCTACAACGCTCTCCCCATTCCCATTATGCTAATGTACCAGCATTCCAGCAGCAGGGATTCTCAATCGTACTTAGCAGCTTCCTCAAGGTTATATTCCACCTCAACTCTAACAGCAATGGATCCTGTGGTGGTCACCACCGGCCTACTGCAGGGGGCAACCTCTGTACTTGCAGGAGTGTAAGGGGACAGGACAGCACCTGGCTGGCTGTCAATCAGTCAGCCTGAATGGATCAAACCCCACCCGGTCGGGAGACAGTCACCCTCTAGGATATAAGCCTGCGCCGTCCTCCCGAGGCCTCACTCAGAGTTGCTGCAGTCACAGCTAGCCTGGCTCTATGGAAGTCTGTGGATTAAATCCTGTTGTACAGTCTTTATCTTTGTGTGTGTCTGATTCTGGCTAACAGTGCACCACAGATCCAAAACAAAGAACAGGCAACATTCTCTTCATTGGCATGCCAAGCAGTAATAAAAAAAGGTTATTATGGTTAATGATTCATCACACTAAGAGTACAGAAAGCATCTGATAAGTTCTATCAGGTTAAAAGTTATGTTATGATAGGTGTGGTTATGGAAATATTGCAGTACACAAAAGTGCTGGAAAAACTCAGCAGGTCACACAACATCCAAAAGGCAATCAACATTCCGGGCCTGAGCTATTCTCTTCGTAAAAATCATTCAAAGTTCCCTCAACTCTGTATTAGCCTCAGTTGGTTGAAAGTTAGCCAGTATAATTTGCTTTTTTCCAATCAAAAAATATGCAGACTAGATGGCCTATATTATGATGAAAATATTTCTTTAAACAATAGTAAGATATTTTGAATGCCTTAATATAAAGCAGGGTCAAAAAGGTTTATAGAAAGAGAGTAATGTTTGACATCCAATGCAATTATTTTAAAAATTAAACTGGTTAAGAGGGAACTATTACAGGATTTTATAAAGACTTTCCCAATGAAATTTCATTGGGGGGGGGTGTCACTGTGATGGACTCTAGGGTGTACCATCACCTTCATTGAGTCTGTTCACTGCAGGATATGATATACCCAGGAACTGTGATGGAAGAATATAGATTGGCTGCTGAGACATATGATGTGTGATTACATCAAATGCTTGGGTGTGCTTTTTTCAGATACAAGTCAGTGCTATTTGATTAGTCTATATGCAGTTGTTTCAGACAACTAAGTGATTTGCTGGACTTTTTTTGGAGTCGAGTTAAGACAAATCCATTGCTCCTACTGTGGAATCACTTGGCCACACCGCCGAACAACACAGCTCTCATTCCCAGAAGCACTTGTTAGTTAAACCAGAATGGATTTTACAGGACAAAGCAGTTACTTCATCTTAATGTTAGATTATTCAATATTATAGAACAAATCAATTGTTTGGCTTTTGTATTCCTATCCCCATAGGATTTGTCCTGATTAATAGCCAAAATGGGTAAACACTATCGCTGCCCAGGCACAAAAAAATAATGTAAACTCTGAGGGGGTCAGTGAACTGTTTCTCTTTCCACAGATGCTGCCCTCATGTGCTGAGTGTATCCAGTATTTTCTGTTTGTATTGGAGTTTTCCAGCATTTACATTTTAATTTTTTCATTTAATTTTAATTTAGACATACACCATGTTAACAGCCCAATTACACCTAATTAACCTACAACCTCTGGTACATTTTGAAGGGGGTGAGGAAACCAGAACCCATGGGGAAAACCCATAAAGACATGGAGAGAACATTCAAACTCCTTACAGATAGCACAGAATTTGAATCCAGGTCCCTATCACCGGCACTGTAACAGCATTGCACTGACCGCTATGCTAACCATGCTGGTCTGGAGGTGAGAAAATCCATGATCCAATTACACAGTGAGGTCTTGGAGTTTGCTGATCAGTTTTGAGGGGATGATTGTGTTAAATGCTGTAGTCAATAAAGAACATCATGATGTATGCACTTTTGCTGTCCAGGTGATCCAGGGCTTTGTGCAGAGCCAGTGAGATGGCATCCGCCGTAGACCTATTGCTGTGATAGGTGAACTGGGACGTATCCATGTCACCACTCAGACAGGGGCTGATATGCTTCAGCACCAGTTTTTCAAAGCACTTCATCACTGTTGATGATAGTAGAGGATGGTCAATAGTAGTTGGGCCGGGTACTCCATCCGGGCCAGATGATTTATGTTTCATTCACAGGAACTTCAAGTATCCCATCCCAATAGTTTGCTTTATTGTCAGTCCTTCATCCAAAAGATTTATCAGACTGCAAGAGATCAGTTCCCTCCCTCCCTCCCTCACACCCCCCCACCAACCCCACTACCCCCAATCCCAGGCACATGTAGTTCAGTGGGTTGATTTGCCTCAGTGGATTGTATGTGATCTGGAACAAATCGAGCAGAGCTGGGAAGAATAAAATGGGAGGAGTGTAAATGGGAGCTTGATTGACAGCATTGGTGGCCAAAAAAGCCGATTCTTATGCTGTTTGACTCTGTAACAAAGCTTGAAAAATTGAAGGCTTAGGAAATGTTTCATCTCAGAAATAAAACGGTGAATGCTCATCACCAAAGCACCTTGTTTTAGTTCTGCATAAATTTTCGATGAATAAACTTGCAGCATGTGGTCAATCACTGCATAAGAGAGAAATAATGCAGTTATTATGTGGGGCTGTTCATCTCTTTGCAATACACAAATAGAAACCAAATGTACCATTTCATTCAATGCTCTTATCCATCTAAGCCATGAAACAAATGGCATGTACCAATTCACAAAAGATGCAGATGGACAGGTGGAAGAGTTTTGGCATTGAAAGCTGGGTTGGCTATGAAGGAGGTCAAACTAACCAGTCTCTTCCGCAGTACAGATGTTTCAGGGACAGCAGAAATTCCCACAAACAGCAGAACGGAAGGGTGTCTGGGAAAGTTACCATCTTCATGACCTGTTGTCAATTGGATGAGATCAACAGCAGTGGTATGAGGGAAAAAAAACCCTCAATTTATGGACCAGTTTCATGTCTATAAACTTTCTTAAAGAAACAATACATTAGTTATTGCTCTCATCAACGTACAACTAAAAATGGATGCAAGTTTATGGGAAATGGCTCTGTGAATTTCATGAGTTCTTATTTTAGAAGTGACTATTTTCATGCATGGCATCATGAACGATGAACAGAATGGTGCATGTGCATGCCTGTATATGCATACATGAGTAATTGTGTTCGTTTGGGGAAGGTGGGGGTTTTGATGGAAGAAAAAATTTTGCGCCAGTGCACCTCCCTGTTCTGCGAATGGATTCACAACACTGGTCAAAATGCCTCCTCCCAACCATCTAGTCCAGTGATTCTCAACCAATTCCACCCCCCCCCCCACCCCCGCTAACTCACATACCACCTTAAGTAATCCCTAACAATCCTATGCCATAAGTGCTCTATGGTTAATAAGGAATTACTGAGGGTGGTATGTGAATGGGGGAAGGTGGGAGGGAAGCTCGAAAACCACTGGTCTAGTCCATTCTTTGAGTCACTCCAGTCCATTAAGTTCAGGGTTTACCTTTCTAAAGATATTCTTGTAACTGGAGTCTTCTTTTCTCACGATGGACTCTGTCTGTGCAAGGTAATTCTTAGGTGAAAAATCTGGAACATGATTACTCCCAAAATGTCTTCTTAACTTAAAACAAAAATCACAATATTTATCAAGATATTGTACCATGTTAAAAAGAGATATAAATAATGAAGCATCTTTCAAAACAAAATATATGAGAAAGGTCAATGCAGGAAAAAAAACAGCCAACTTGCTGCAGAGTTTACTTCCACGACCTGATCATCTTTTATACAAATATATATTTTTAAATTGAGACATACAGCACAGTAAAAGATCCTTTCAGCCACGAGCCTGAGCCATCCAATTACGCCCAATCAACCTACAACCCCCGTTCGTTTTGAAGGGTGGGAGGAAACCAAAGCACTGGGAGGAAACCCATGCAGACAAGGGAAAATGTTCAAATTCCTTCGAGACTGCTGTAATAGAGCTGTGCTAACCACAGTGCTAATCGTGCTGCCCTAATAATATATAATATTCATAGGAATTGAAGAGATAAATACTATCTGAGATACTGCAGGAAACATTTCCACTCAAGACTAAAATAGTGTTATGGGATCATTTACATCTTTCTACCTACCCAAGGTCAGTGTGGCTTCTGGTTCACAACTTGCCTGTCAAATGGCACTTCAAACACTGCAACATTAACGCAAAGCTGCAGTAATGGTTGTGAGCAGGTTCCCAGAAAGCAGACACCCGGCAACATCATACCTTGCCATTAACAACAGCAACTTGCATCAACTCCCTTTCAACATGGTCAGAGAAAACCAGATGCATTGCAGAAAAATTAAAATCAAACAAGTTGCACACACCTCCAGTGATATGCCAAAGGTTGCTGAGGGCAAGAAGGGCTTCCTGATCGTGTCGGAGGTTTGGATCTGGAGCTCGGGTGGCTAATGGTTTGAACAGGAGTTGTGCAGTTACAGAGGCTACGGGACTGCTGGAGACAAATTCATGGACAGCAACTCTGAAGGGACTCTCTTTTACTTCTCTTTCTCTCTTACTGTGGGTGCTGGGCTACACCAATGTAACTCTTGCAGCAGACAGAAGGTAATTTCGAATAATATTATTTGTTCTGTACTATTACATGACAATTTAAAAAAATTATTAATATGGCCCAGCAGGCATTCAGTTTGGTTCATCATACAGTTGGTGAAGCTGACCAGCTAACTTCAACTGTGATTAAATGCTTTGAGAGGCCGTCCATGGCCAGGATTAACATGTACCTAAGCAAAGACCTAGATCTGCTGCAATTTGCCTATCGACACAATGGCTCTACAGCAGATGCAATATCGCTGACTCTCCACTCAACTCTGGATCACCTCAAAAGCAGCAATTCATATCTGCAGCTTCTTTTCATAGACTACAGCTCAGCCTTCAATACCATTATTCCCTCAGTGCTGGTCAAGAAGCTACAAACTCAGTACAAATTGGAAGCAACATCTCCTCCTCACTGATTATCAACACAGGTGCACCCCAAGGATGCATGCTTAGCCCATTGCTCTACACCTTATACACCCATGACTGTATGGCCAGGCACAATTCCAATGCCATCTACAAGTTTGCAGATGACACCAGAGTTGTTGGCAGAATCACAAACTACAATGAGGAAACGTACAGGAGGGAGATGGATCAGCTCATTAAATGGTGTAACGACAACAACCTTGCGCTCAAGGTCAGCAAAACCAAGGACTTTAGGAGGGAGTCAGGGGAACATGACCAAGTCCTCATCGAGGGTTCAGTAGTAGAAAGGGTTAAGAACTTCAAATTCCTGGGTGTCAACATCTCCAAGGATCTGTCCTGGAGCCTCCACGTTGATTCAATCACAAAGAAGGCTCGCCAGCGGCTATACTTTGAGAGGTGTCTGAGGAGATTCAGTATTTCATCAAAGACTTTCATAAACTTATATAGGTGCACTGTGGAGAGCATTCTGGCTGGTTGCATCACTGCCTGGTATGGAGGTGCCAATTGTCAGGACAAGAATAAACTCCAGATGGTGGTTGACTCGGCCTACAACATCACAGGCACCAGACCACTCCATCGAGCACATCTACATGAGGTGGTGTCTTAAAAAAAGCAGCGTCTTTCCTCAAAGACCCCCACCACCCAGGCCATGCCCTCTTCACTCTGCTACCATTGGGGAAAAGGTGCAGGAGCCTGAAGGCGAGCACTCAGCAGCACAAGGACAGCTTCTTCCCCATTGCCATCAGATTCATGAATGATCAATGAACCAAAGACACTGCCTTACCTTTTGTGCACGATTATTTTTATTTATATATAATGTTGTAAGATTGTTATAATATGAATGTTTGCTCTGTGATGCTGCCACAAAACAACAAATTTCATGACTTGTTCATGACAATAAATCCTGATTCTGATCACCTTTCATCCAAAAGGTCATTGACTTTACAATATTACCTTTGTTTTTCTCTCTCCACAAACATTACCCAACCTTCATTCCACATGTATAAAGCTCCTCCCAATATCTGCTGAGGGAACACACACCGAAGTCCTTAGAAACTAGTTAATGATTGACTTATATTGGAGATTGTAAAGGAAAAGGTTTCAATGACTGGCTTGCTAGCATTTGAAATATTTCCTCAATGTAATTTGAACCTTTTCTCCAAATATTTCTGGTCTACCTTTTGCCATTAAGTTCATATCAAAAATACACCCCCACAATAAGAATGCTAATTTCACAATCTTTCTCTTACTTTCCAGATCAGAAGCATGTCCCTGTTCATTTATACCACACATGTCAAACTCTGGCCCGCGGGCCAATAATTATATTTGGCCCGCAAGATCATTTCAAAAATGTATTAGAGGTGGCCCGCCCTGCAGCGAGAGCCGATGCTGTTTTTTGGTAATGTCACCCCCACCATCCTCCCACTTCATTGCACATCCTTCCCCATTGTAACACGAGAAATTGTAACACGAGAAGTCTGTCGATGTCATCAGCCGGCAAGCCAGTTGGAAGGCTCCCCGCACAACCAGTCACTTCTCCCACCTGTTGAGCGGTGCGGCGGATGGGCGAGCGCCTGTGATTTCCTGTCGGCGTGACGGGCATGGCAGGCTGCGCACGGCCCCCAGGCAGCGCGAGCTCCGCGCGACTGGCACTGGACGGCCCTTTCACAGCACGAGCGCACTTCTCCTGGTCGCCATGGCCTTCAGCGCTTGCACCAGTGCGGACCCCAGGGTCAGCTGGTTCGGCCCTGCACATGAAGAGAGAGATGGTGGCTGTCCGCAAAGGCTGATCGGCAGCGCGCTGGGCCTGAGTGGGTGGGTAAGTAGGGGTGGGCAGAGGGTGTAGGTGAGGAGTAATGGGCAGGGGAAGTTATGGTGGTGCGAGGGGCAGTTGGAGGGATGAGTAGAAGGAGGGGTGGATAGGGAAGAGGTAAAAAGGGAGGGGCAGGGTGAGTAGGGGAGGGGTGATTAGAGGGTGAGAGACGGGTAGAGGGAGGAACAGGTTGAGGGGAGAGGCAGTAGAGGGGCGTGTATAGGATGGGGTGGGTAGAGGCAGAGCGAGTGGAGTGAGGGGTGAGTAGAAGTTGGGTAAAGGACTGGTCAGGTAGAGGGATAGTGGGTCGAGGGTGAATAGAGGCCTAGAGCCTGAGGAGTGAGCAGGAAATGCTGAGTCCTGATGCAGGCCAAAATGGACACAGCCTGTGAATGCTGACTACATCTCCACAGGGACCAAATAGGTTTCCCTCAGGTCAAGCAAAGGGTGAACTTGAGCTACCTACTCCTGACCTGTAACATTATCCTCCTAAAGTTATATCCTAAAGTTTAACATTACATATGTTGAAAGAAGAGAAAACATGCAGATGTTGTTGAAAATTTTCAATAAATATTTAGTTCGGCCCTCGACTTAGTCCAAGTTTTTAATTTTGGCCCTCCGTGAATTTGAGTTTGACACCCCTGATTTATACCAAACTCCTGTTGTAGACTTTATGTTCCCACACCAAAAGTTTACTCTCTTCTCCACCAAACAAATTTTTTTTTCATTGTTCTCTTTTTCTCCTTGCTGTACTCCATTTGTGCTCCAGAGACTGGCAGTCAAAGTAACCCATTTGTCAAACACCCCTGAGCCTGCTTTTATGTTGTACAACTCTGGCTTCAGTCAGGAAGAGTGATCCCAAGCATCCAGTTGCCCGTAATGCAAGTTCATCATCCAACTCTCACCGATTTCACCTCTTTATACAATTTCAACAAAAGCACACCAGAGAAGCTCACAGAACCTCACCTTCATTAGTCACAAGACATCAACGCAGCCTTTGAAACTCAGCTTCAGACATGAGCCGTTCCAGGCTCACATCCCATGTATCCAACAGTTACTTTTTTCTTGACCGCTTCTTCAGTTTTCATATGCCTCCTCCCCCACTTTGCTCCCCGTCTCCCGATCCCCTCTTTGCTCCCCATCTCCCGACCCAGTGTTGCTGGCATTGCCACCAGTGCTACCATTCCTTCTCTCCTGGTTTCTACCGTACCACAGACCGTCCCTTCTGTTCACTCCTGCTCCACCCTGTTGCCTTCGCTGAGACTTGAACCTTGCTTCATTTCTAATCTTTCCCAACCCCCCCCCCCACCTTTTAGGTGAAAGAGCACTTCAATCATTTCTTTCTCTTCAGTTACTGCCTGGTCTGCTGAGGGTTTCCATATAATGTATACCCTGTTTCTCAAAGAAACAGCCACTTTGCAGAAACTTGTCCATGCCTACCAAATTGTCTTGGCTTATTTGCCAGCATTTGGACCATATTCTTCTAAACCTTTCCTATTCATGTACCCAAATGTCGTTGAAGCATTACAGTTGTCCTTGCCTCTACCATTTTCTCTGGAAGCACATTTCAGATTTATTGGCAGAGTACATACATGACATCACATACAACCCTGAGACAAGGCAGAATTACCACTTAGTAGTTGTGCAAAAAAAAAATGTACACAATGTACATATGTAAACAGATAACAAATGTTAACAAACTGTGCAATACAGAGAGTTTTTATTTTGCTTATGGCTGGGCGGACGGAGTTGCTCAGATGGAGGGACGTTACCCCATCTCATCATGCTCAATGTCTATGTGACATCATGTCATATTTAAATATAGAGAAGATTAGATGCTCAATTTCCGACTTGAATTTAAATTTTCAAACACTGTGAGGACCCCTTTTTGAATTACTTTTATAATCTTTGATTTGTTATGAAGGCAGAACTGTTAATTAATGAGGCCATTTATCTCTCTGATAAGAATTCTGTCTTTTTTTAAACTTAACAGCTTCTTTCTTGGTAGTGGGTTTAGATTTTCATTTTTATAATAAAATATCAATACAATTTAATCTGTTTGATTAAAATGTGGAGTACCTTGGATGTAATGATATGATTTAAGTGTAATGTATCTTCTTGACTTTTAACATGTGAACTCTGTATTTTTGGATGTAAAATTTGTGTTAAATAAAAATATTGAAAAGAAGAAAAAAAAATCCATAAAGTGCACAAGTAAAAGTCCTTAAATGAGTCTCTAATTGAATTTGCTGTTGAGGAGTCTGATGGTGGAGGGGTAGCAGCCATTCCTGAACCTGGTGGAGTGAGTCTCATGACACCCATATACCTACCAATCTTGGTGTGGAAAAGATGCGTTTCAGGTCCCCTTTTAAATCCTTTCCCTTTCATCTGAAATCTATGCTCTCCAAAGTTGAAAAAAAGGTAATAATCTTATCAATGCTGCTCATGGTTTTATAAAAATCTCCCCCCCCCCCCACTAAGCCTCGTGCACTCCCAGATAAGAAAGTCCCAACCTACCCAGCCTCTCCTTATACTCAAGCCTGTCAGATTCTTGTAAATTTTTTCTGTACACTTTCCAGCTGAATTATGGCTTTATTCTGGGCAACTACTTAGTCATACCTGCTGCAAAGGTATAGTACATGTATCTGGTCTATAATAGAATTTAGATCATTACAGGTCCATGCTCAGCAGACACTATCCATAGCACTTTGTTATATTCACTATTCACTATATTGCATATTCACTTTGTAGCCTTTTGGCTAAGCGTTCTTATCAGAGCTGATCAAATGGATCTGTGAGAAGCTGTAGCAGGAAAAAGAAGAGGAAGACACCCGAGAGGACGCTTTGGATCGTCTGGTGTGAGCTGGCCTGCTGACCCTCTCCAGCCTTAACCCCACCTACTAGTTCTATGAGAATAGCTGCAGCAAGAAACTCTCCAGCAGCACTCAGAGTCCAGAACACCATCAGGATGGCAGCTGAGGACCTTATTAAAGATCTCTTCATCTGGAAGGTCTTGATGGAATGCCTCAAATTTGAGGCGAAGAACATCTACTGGCTCCAGAATAACAGTCACTTCGGTGTGAAATTCAAGATCCCGGCAGAATGGCAGAGGATGCTCCGGCACTTCCAGGAGAAGGGGAACATGGCTCCACCATTCAAGGTGCAGCCCCTCTTCACCCATCCTGTACAGAAGGAATGAGTGATAATAATGCACATGCTCAATCTACATTTGCCACTCATGGATGTGCTCACTTTCCTTGGCCATTATGTCGAGGGGACACATTTAGAATCTGGACCAGCAAACGGCAAGTGAAAGTGAGGTCGAGAGAAGACAGTGAAGGTGCCATCATCCACCCCCACCCCCCTCCACACCAACCCCTTGGTGTAGGCCATCCGAGGGAACCATGGGTACCTGGTCTATGCTGGACAGCCCAGAGAGTGCAGGAACTGCTACAAGCCGGGACATGTGACAGCCCAGTCCAGCCAGTCATCTGTAAAAACTGCAATAAACAAAGGCCATCAGAGCAAATGCTGGAGCGAGCAAATGCAGCAACCTGTGTGGGGATGCAGACCATCTCGACAGGGCCTGCCAAAACGCATAGCCACCTATGCATAGGCACCAAGAGAGCAAATGGCCTACACCACCACCCCCAGTGAGGACAACACCCCCTCAATCTCAACCGAAACTCAGACAGAGACTGAGGTCAGGGGGACCGGGGCGGGGGGGGCACCCAAGCACATCTATCACCAATCATCAAACCTCAGCCACAGGCCTGGAGGTCCCTCCTGAGGAGGAGAATCGATGGAGGAGGGAGCTGCGGAGTGAAAATGGCAGACAGTGCCTCCTTCGCACCTCCTATCAGCTACAGACGATGGTCAGGGGAACGTGGAAGCTGAATGTGAAGATGCTGACCCCAGATAACATAGAAGAACTAAAGAAGGAGCATGCTGGTTGGAGAACCATGAAACCTTTCAACTCCCCAGTAACTCTGAAGCGACCAAGGAGAACATCAAGGGGGTTCTTTATCCTCAAAGATGTTCAAAAAGTAAAGGAGTCAGAGAGAACTGAGCCAACTCCAGATGGACCAACAACAACTCCTTCTTCTGCAGTCAACAGGGGTGGATGTGAGGGAGGAACTCCAAGATGTAAAGACCTAGCAAGTTTCAGAGTCCTCCAAGATCATCTTCTGATCCAGAGTCTACACAGTGGAACAGGATGAGATGTACCCACACTTTTTCCAAGAGGTTAACAGACAGAGCTCTATGATCCACAGCCTTAAGGAAGTGGATGGCTCAGTCAATCCTTGAAGTCGCGCACTTAGAGGATCAGTAGATCCTTTTATGCCAGTCTGTATGACACTAAGTCTACAGACAGAATGGCCTCCCAAATCTTTCCATCATAGATGCCTTAGATAACAGCAAGAAAGAATGTCTGGACCAACCAATTACTCTGGGGGAGCTGACAGACTCCATCTGTTCCTTTGGGTTGTGTAATACTCTCAGTGGTGATGGCCTACTGGCTGAGTTGTACATGGCTCTATGGGACTGGGTGGGCCCAGAAGCTGGAAGTATACAATGCTATGCTCCTGGAAGGAAGCATGTCAGACTCCATGATGAAGGACATCATCATCCTCATCTTCAAACAGAAGAGGGAGAAGGAGGACATCAGGAATTGGAGACCCATATCATTGCTGAACATTGACCTCAAATTCCTGTCCAAAGCCATCACCAATCAAGTCGTCTGCCCTGGGGAAGCTAATCCATCCAGACCAGACCTGCATGGTTCCAGGCAGGTCTAGTCAGGGATACCATCGCTTCATGCAGGACATGGGGTGGACGCTTGCCTGGTCGGCTTAGACCAGGACCAGGCTTCTGACCAGATATCACACACATATGTGATGGATGTACTCTCCAAAATTGGCTTTGGGGAGGGAATCCAGACTACTCTACAGGAACATCTATATAAAAGGAGTGATGTTGCCAGGCAGTGGTGGCACTCAGGTCAAGACCTCCTGGTATGTGGACAACATCACAGACTTCTGTCCAGATACATGATAAATCTGCAGACTGATCAGCATAGGTGGGCATTTTGAGTCCGCATCAAGTGTCAGGGAAAACTAGAGAGCAAGGTAATGCTCTTTGGTAACTTTCCTGGCTGGTCCACCATCCCCTTCACAATCAGATCTGACTACCTGAAGGTGCTGGGAATCTGGCTTGAAGGGGATGAGGTGTACAACAAGAATTGGTTGGAGCAGATCGCAAATGTCCACCAGAAATTGGGTCTGTGGGCATGGTGTCCACTCTTAATAACAAGGAAGAATCTGATCATCAGGTGCCACGTCCTCTCAGTACTGCTGTACGCGGCGCAGGTGTGACCCATCCCCCCACACCTCCTCCCTGGCAATCACCAGTGTAGTTTTCTGATTCATATGGGGTCCAAAATGGAAAAGGACTGAAGAGACACCATGTACAAGTCACCAGACAACGGAGGCAAGGGTGTACCCAACATGACCCTTATCCTAATAACCACCTTTGTGTGTAGCGCATCAGGCAGTGTGTGGAACCAAAATACAAGGGCACCAAATACTGTTATGTGCTGAAGTTTTATCTGCCCAAAATGTCGTGAAGGATGGGCATGGCCTCAAGCCACATCACCTATTCTTCATGGAAAAGTTTTTACAGAACAACAACAAAGCCATCAGGCAGTGGTCACCATGGAACATCCTGTAGAAACTGAGAGATGAGGATGCGACGGATCCAGTGGGATGGATCTCTGACCTGACCATCCAGGTCATCTGGAGGAATGCCTCATCGCTGGTGCTCACAAACAAGTACCAGGACTTGGCCTGGCTGGTGGTGAGAGGAGTCCTCCCAGTCAGATCCTATCTGTACAACTGGAACATCATCCACCATGCATGCTGTCCTTGAGATGACTGTGGTGGAGAGGAGACAGTCACCCACCTCTTTGCAGAATGTAGATTCACAAAGAGTGTATGGAGAAGGACGCAGGGGGCTTTGTCATGGTTCATCCCCAGCAGCAGCGTGACAGAGGCCTCTCTGATCCACGGGGTGTTCCAGGGGACACACTCAGAGTCCAACATCCAGAACTGCTGGAAGACCTTCAACTCAGTGAAAAATGCTCTTTGGTCTGCCCGAAACCTGTCGGTCTTTCAGCACATGGAGATGTCGGTGAGGGAATGCACTGTGATTCTGCCGCAAAAAATGTATTTTATGACACGTACCTGACATTAAGTTCTGATTCTGATTCTCACGAGATCACGGGTGCAGTCTTCACAAAGGTACTTCCCAACATATGGCCATGGTATCACACAATGAAGTTCACTGAAGAGCCTTTTCTGCATCATTACATTGGCTGTAAAGTGAACCCTGTCTGTCAGCTCACCACCTGTCAAAGGTTTCAATGGCACTGAATATTTCAATACTTTTGACATTTATAAACACTCCAAGTCTGTAATAAAACCAAGGAAGACAACACAAAGCAGTGAAGTCAGCTAACGATGAAATCAAATAAAAAGTTCCACTTACTGTTCACCTGGCAGTCATTCCTGCACATTCATTTCAATGTGACCATGTTCTGGCAACAAGTCTAACACGTCCAGGGTGCTTGTATTACAAGGAGAGGCTGGATAAACTGGAACATTTTTTCCCTAGATTGCTAAAGGAGAGGGTTCACTGGGATGATTCCAAGAATTAAAGGGTTATCATACAAGAAGCATTTGACAGCTCTTGGCCTGTATTTGTTGGAATGTAGGAGAGTTTGGGGGGTGGGGGGAATGGGGGGGGGCAGTTGGGTGAAACATCATGGAAATATTTTGAATATTAAAAGGCATGGACAGAGTAGATGTAAAAAGGATGTTTCTTATGGTGGGAGAGTCTAGGACAATAGGGCACATCTTCAGGACTGAAGGGCATCTGTTTAGAACAGAGATGCGGAGGGATTTCTTCAGCCACAGAGTGGTGAATCTGTGGAATTTGTTGCCATAGGCCAGGTTATTGGGTCTATTTAAGGTAGAGATTGACAAGTTTTTGATTAGCCAGGGTGTCAAAGATTACAGGGAGAAGGCCAGACAGTGGGGCTGAGTGGGTAAATGGATCAGCTGATGATTGAATGGCAGGGCAGACTCAATGGGCTGGATAGTCTATTTCTGCTCCTACATCTTATGAACCTTGTAGAGGTATACAATAATCACAAGGGTAATAGACAAGGTGAATAGTCCCAGTCTTTATTCCATGACAGGAGAGTCTAAAACTAGAGGCTATAGGTTTAAGGCGAGGGGGAACATTTGAAAGGTATTCGAGGGGCACATTTTGCATACAGAGGGTGGAGAGTGCGTGAAATGAGTTGCAGAGCAAATGGTAGAGGGAGGTACAATTACACCATTCAAAAGATATTTGGTCAGGTACATGGATAGGAAAGGATCAGAGGGATATAGGTCAAGCACAGACAAAATGGACAAGCTCAGATGGGCAACTTTGTCAGCATGGACGAGTTGGGCTGAATGGCTTGTTCCCCATTATACAGCTCCATCCCTCTAACAAGGTCAACAGACAATTTACCAACCTGAGAAGTGAGCAGTGCCCTTTGAACTTCACAGGGAATACACCAATGCAATGCCAACAACATGACCATCTTAAATTTAGACGTACACACAGCACAATAATAGGCCATTTCAGCCCACCAGTCTGTACCATCCAATTTACACCCAATTAACCTACATCCCCAGTACATTTCGAATGGTGGGAGGAAACAGGGGCCCCCAGAGAAAACCCAGACACAGAGAGAGCGTCCATCCAGACATGGGAAGAACATTGTCATCAGTTTCAGAACTCACCCAAAGAAAGGGAAATTATTGTGACAGAAGCAATGGTACATAGGCAGAAGACCTGCTCCCTTGAGTTGTTGGAGAGAGCTTCAGTGGAATTTATCAACAGCAGAGACTATTTGAAACAAGTGACCCAAATCTGTTCTGGGTGGATATTTTGGAAGCACTCTAGGAAAGTTCGGCCTAATATCCAGTACAAAATTGAAAATTAACAGAAAATGCTGGAAACCACTCAGCAGTTCACACAGCATTTGCAAGAGTCAACATTTCTAATTGAACATACTGCATCAGGATTAGCTGAATATCTAACTGCCCAAGCAAGAACACCAGATGAACAAGCCCCATGAACGACCATAAATACACCTCTTATAGGGCAACGCCTTCAACACAACCTATACAGATAAACCCTGTCTGAACTGGCAGAACGGAGCTTGTATTTGTCACCAAGAAATTCTAATTACAACTGGAAGCCACTGCTCATAATTAACACACAGCCAATGTTCAGTTCATCTACTCACCAGAATCAGAGCACTGTGATTTCATGTCAAAGCTTTGAGCACAGAATCTAGGTTGACACACCCAGATTGTACTGTTGAAATAGCTAGACTTCAGATTTTTTTAAAATTTAGGAACACTGTCGTCAGACAGGAGCAACAATCATCAAGGATTCACACCTCCAAGGACATGCTCTGTTCTCGCTGCTGCCATCAGGAAAGAGGTGTAGGTGCCACAGGACTCATACCTCCAGGTTCAGGAACAGTTGCTACTCCTCAGCCATCAGACTCCTCAACAACAAACTCAATCAGAGACTCATTCAAGAACATTAATTATTGAATTGTGGCGGTGCACATCACTGACGGCAGGCAAACTGGCTCCACGTGTTATGGTCACGGCAGTGGAGCAGGTGTGTCAAGGTGGCGCTGCCGGCCGGGTCGGGTCCGCATGTGCACAGGGCAATGTTATGACGTTGTTTCCGGCGTGAGGGCAGAACTTACCTGTAGCCTTATAAGGTGCAGTGTGGGAAGTTCCAATAAACAACTGGTCTCATTCTTCCTGACCCCGTTTAGCTGCTGCTACAGAATATTCATTTTATGTATTGCATAGTTTGTTTACATTTCTATTTTTTCTAGAGTACATTTCTTTGAACTACCAATAAGTAAAAGTTCTACCTCACCCGCAGGAAAAAGAATCATATGTGATGTCTTGTATGCAATCTGATGATAAATCTGCAGGTGGACATTATAAATTCCATGGCACTATTTGAAGGAAAGAGCACATTTCTCAATCAAACTATTACAGATTAGAGTGAAACATGAACAGTTGCTGAGATTGTGGTAAAAACACAAAAATGCTGAAGGTCACACAGCATCCGTAGGAGAAAAAAAATATAATCAACATTTCTGGCCAGGGTTCCTCCAGCATTTTTGTATTTTTATTTACAGATTACTTTTATTTCTCAATGTTTTCAAGATATAGAGAATGCATACAAGCTCGTCAACCCCGTTTACCACCTCAACCATGCATTTACACTAATCCGACTTCAAACCCAGGTTTTATTCTCTCTACATTCACTCCCCAGATTCTACTATTCCATGACATACTTATGAAGCAGGTTAGGATAGGTATTTAGAAATATATACACCATGCTAACAGGCACACGAGCCCGTGCCGCCCAATTACACCCAACTGAGCTACAACTCCTGCTACGTTTTTAACGGTGGAAGGAAACTGGAGCCCCAGGGGAAAACGCATGCAGACACGGGGAGAATGTACAAACTCTTCACAGACAGCGCAGGATTCAAAACCTGGTCCTGATCGCTGGCACTGCAATGGCATTGTGCAAACCACTACGCCAACCATGTCGCCCTGGGATTAGTGTACATCTTTAATTTAATTTAAATGTATTCTTACTTTAGAGATGCAGCATGGAAACAGGCTCTACTGGCCCACACAATCCAATTACACCCACATGACCAATCAATTAACCCGCACGTCTTTGGAATGGGGGAAAAAACCAGAGTACCAGGAGAACAAAACTCCTTACAGACAGTGCTGGATTCAAACCCAGGTCATTGGTGTTGCGCTAATTTAAAAAGTGGAAGCTTGATGATCAGCAGGAACTCTATGGTATAAAAGGTTCATTTCTGGGTAGTTTCACCCTGCAACTCCAATGAAAATGTACTCCATCATCTGACAAGGAACAAGAACCAAGAAAGTTCACCTTCAAGTCTATTGTCACATAGGAGGAGTCACGTGATGGAGTAGTGGCCGGACGGTGAACTCCAGCCCTCTCCAGAAAAGTCAGGAAAAACAAAAGAAAACACAAAGGCACAGAAATAAAAGTTACAGAAAAGTGAGTATAAAGGTGGAAAGAAGATGGCGACAAAAAAAGAAAAATCGAAAGCAACGGTAAGAAGAGAGGAAGAGAAGACAAAGGAGGAAAAAGGTGAAGGCCTTACCTGTCCGAAGAGGCCCGCTGCGGAGAGAGAAACCCACTCCCTCAGGTAGGTAAATAATGGACTACAAAAATGGCTCGCAGAGCCGAGTAAAAGTGCGCAACCGCGCATGCGCGATACTTCGTGCATGTGCGATGCGAATGAAAAAAAACACACCGACGGGAGGGGGGACCAGCTGGGGAGTCGATCTCCACAGCCGGCAACGACAGCTGCAGAACACCTGCAGCAAGAAGAGACCACAGAAGACAATAGAAACAAGAAAGAAGAGGAGGAAAGGGCACCAAAGAAACAACAGATGGTCAACCCAGAGGAAGAAGAAGAGGAAGAGTACAGGGAAATAGAAGAAGAAAAGAAAGGCAAGGTAAAGGATATACTTGCTCTTATTAAAGGATACATGGAGTCATTTAAAGAATGGCAAACACAGGAATTTAAGGATTTAAGAAAAAGAATAAACAACACAGAAGAGAAAATAAATAAAATGGAGATGACCTTAACAGAAATGGGAAAGAAAATGGACAAGATGGAAGAGTGGGCAGTAGCAGCAGAAATGGAGGTAGAAGACTTAAAAAAGAAATTGGAGGAATCTAATAAAAAAACTAAAGAGACACAAGAACTACTAGCTCAAAAAATAGATACAATGGAAAACCATAACAGAAGAAATAACATAAAGATAGTGGGCCTTAAGGAAGATGAAGAAGGAAAGAATATGAGGGAGTTTATAAAAGAGTGGATCCCTAAGACCCTAGGATGTCCAGAACTACAGCAAGAAATGGAAATAGAAAGGGCACATAGAGTATTGGCCTCTAAACCACAACCACAACAAAAACCAAGATCTATTGTAGTAAAATTCCTAAGATATACTACAAGAGAAAAGGTACTAGAGAAGACAATGGAAAAAGTAAGAGAGGGCAACAAACCACTGGAGTATAAAGGGCAAAAAATCTTCATTTATCCAGATATAAGTTTTGAACTCCTAAAGAAGAGAAAAGAGTTCAATACAGCAAAGGCGATTTTATGGAAGAAAGGGTATAAATTTATACTAAAGCATCCAGCGGTATTGAAAATATTTATTCCAGGACAACAAAACAGACTATTCTCGGATCCAGAAGAAGCACGAAAATTTGCAGAACAATTACAAAAATAGACTGAGGGATGAAGACGGGTAATGAGAGTTAAAATGATCACGATTGATATGTATGTGGGTAAAGACAAAAATAGACTGAGGGATGAAGACGGGTAATGAGAGTAAAAATGATCACGATTGATATGTATGCGGGTAAAGAGGTATAAGAGTGAATAGAGACAATGAGCATACATGAATGTATCTGTATTTAGAGGAAAATATAGATAGTATAGACAAGAATTAATAAGGGAAGGTAATGGAATAGAGAGAATAAGGAGGGAATTAAAAGAGTGACCTTTGTGACATATGAAAAGTGAAATCTTTTCTGGGGGAGGCGGGGAGGGGGGAAATAGCGGTCACTGCAAAATCAGTTGACGCTTGCGAGTGGATTCGCAAATCCAAATGGAGAGGGGAGATGTGGTTGTCCGACAAGGGATAAAGGACAACTCAGGAGGTGAAGGGGAGATTGGGGATAAATAAGATAGAAATAGGAGAATAAGGAAAATGTTGGATGTTGTAGGAATGTTGTCTTATAAAGAGTTGAAAATAAGAAAACAGAAATGGAAAAGGAGGAAAGGTAATGATGGAAAAACGGAAAGAGAAGATAAACAAAATATAAAAGGGCTACGCTGAACTATATGTCTTTAAATATTAATGGAATACATAACCAAATTAAAAGGAAGAAACTACTAAATTTAAATGAATAAATGTATTCCATTAGAAAAAATAACATATAGGTTAAAAAATAATATTGAAATATTCGAACAAGTATAGGAGCCTTACATTAAATACAATAGCGAAAACCTACCGGGGACAAACATTACCTAAGTTGATGGAAGGAGAAGAAAAGAAAAGAATGGACTCAGTAGAATTTCTGGTGTAATTTTGTTGAATGACAACATTGTCTGACTGGCTTAATGCAACCTAGATTGTATACCTAAAATGGATGAGGGGGGGGGGGGGTGGGGGGGTGGTTTGGGAGGAAAGTTGGGGGGGGGGGAGAAAAAGTCACTGTATATGTGTGAAAAAGAAATAGTGTATATCATGGCTAATGTGATTTATGGTGTGAAAAATAAAAAATTTAAAAAAAAGTCTATTGTCACATGACCCAAGGTGTTATGATAGAAGTGGTTTCACAAGCAGACCAGTGGGAAAAGGTTCAGTGCTGCATTTGTAATTAACTCAGCAAATAGCGCCTTTGGAAGACTACACAAAAGAGTCTGGAAAAACGACCAACTTAAAAACCTCACAAAGATTAGCGTATACAGAGCCGTTGTCATACCCACACTCCTGTTCGGCTCCGAATTATGGGTCCTCTACCGGCATCACCTACGGCTCCTAGAACGCTTCCACCAGCGTTGTCTCCGCTCCATCCTCAACATTCATTGGAGCGACTTCATCCCTAACATCGAAGTACTCGAGATGGCAGAGGCCAACAGCATCGAATCCACGCTGCTGAAGATCCAACTGCGCTGGGTAGGTCATGTCTCCTGAATGGAGGACCATCGCCTTCCCAAGATCGTGTTATATGGCGAGCTCTCCACTGGCCACCGTGACAGAGGTGCACCAAAAACATGCTTGGTGTTCAGTGCTACCTTATAGTCTATTAAATAAACTATTGTTCAAAAATATGCATTTCAGTAAAATGCTGTCCACCAGCACAAGTCTGTACCTGCTTTACCAAAATCATAACTGCTGGAGGAATTAGCAGGTCAGGTTGCACCCATGGAGGGAAAGGGGTGGTCAACATTTTGGGTCAAAACCCTGCTTCGGGGCTGAGAGAGGAGAGGAGAGTCGGCAGTATTAAAGTGGGGGGGGGGGTTGAAGGGGTCAGTCGGTGAGTTGGGGTGAAGGATGATAGACAGATGGACCCAGGTGGGGTAACAGGAGGAGTGGAATTGGGAGACAAAAGTGGAAGAGTAGTGGGTGAAAGCAGGCAAAGGAAGTGGGGGCTTATGGAAGGCACATGGAGCCGGGAGTAGCTTCCAGGCCTCACTGCCACGTTTGGCACCTAATTCAGGAAATATAAAAACTGCAGATGCTGGGAATCTGAAATACAAGTTAGATGCTGGAAACTGGTGGATGCAGACCATTTCCAGCATGTTATAGAGTCATACCACACAGGCCCTTCGACTCAACCTGCTCAAGTCCACCTAAGTGTCCTACTCACATGTCTCCCACCTGCCTGCATTTGGCCCATATCCCTCGAAGCATATCCAATCCATGTACATGCCCACAGTTTTCTTAAACCTTCCTCAACCATCTCCTCCTGCTGCCCATTCCATACACCTGCTGCCCTCTGTATTAAAAAAGGTTACCCCTCAAGTTCCTGTTAAATCTCTCCCCCACACCACCTCAGCTTAAACTTGTGTCCTCTGGTTACTGATTCCCCTACTAGGCAAAAGACTCGCTAGACTCACCCGATCCTTTCCTCTCATGATTTTGCGCACCTCTATGAGATCACCCTCATCCTCTTGCACTCCAAAGAACAAAGCCCTAGCTTGCTTAACTTCTCCCAAAAGCTCAGACTCCTGATTCCTGGCAATCTCTTCATCAATGATCTCTGCACCTTCTGCTTGACAATGTTTCCTATAGCAAGGTGACGAAAATTGAACACAGTACTCTAAAAGGGGCCTCACTGTTGTTAACTCCTTCATCATCGGGACCGGGGTTTGAATTCTGCAGTTAGGAGTTTGTTCATTCTCCCCGTCTGCGTGGGTTTTCCCCAGGGGCTCCGGTTTCCTCCCACCGTTCAAAGCGTACCAGGAGTGTAGATTAATTGGGTGCAAATTGGGCGGCAAGGACTCATGGGCCAAAATGGCCCATTACCGTGCTGAAAGTTTAAAAAATTTTAAATTTAGACAGAGTTGTTAAATGTTCTGTTGTTGCAGTGTGACCATGTCCTTTCAAGTAATGAAGGTATCATGGAAAATATAGCAGGGACAATGAAATTCTAAATTGCTCAAAAGAGATATTGAACATTACCCACCACTACCTGCACCAAAACAAGCTTCGCTCCTTTATGGACAAGTCAGAGAATTGTCACTACATCACTTATATAGCTCCTTATCTGCAGTGAAAAGTCTTGGGGCACTTTTGCCATTTAACAAAACTTCAGAATGAGGCACACAGGAGACATTACGTTAATCAAATGCTCAGTTACAGAGATGGGATTAAAGCTATTATGGTTTTTTTAGACTGCAGGCATGTCATGGCACAATCAACGAAATTTGTTGTTTCATGGCCAGTCTTTATTTTTAGTGAATTACTGCACTGCAATTTATCCTGCAGGACCCTTACTACTTTTCAGGGAAAGCTTGCAGTGTAAATCACAAGGCAAAACTCACCTCATGAATTCGATGTCCAGCTGATGACTCAGACCACGTTGCTCCACATAAAAGCACCAGGATTAATGTGCACAGGAACTTAAGGGGTGTAGTAATTACTCAAGGTGAGTAATTATGTTAAATTTTTCACAGATTTTTCCAACATTGCCATCTGTAAAACACTAATGATTCAAAAACAAAAAGTGGAACTTGAAAAATCTTAGGGAGAGACTTTCATCATTTAGAATCCTGACAGTTAAGGCACAGTTGCCAGTGGTGCAGTAAGTAATATTCGGGATTGGCAAGAGACCTACATTGAAGATTACAGGGCTGGAGACGGTCACAGAGATAGGGAGGGGTTAGATGTTGGTGGAATTTGAAAACAAGTTTGCAGGATTTCCAGCTTTGTATTTTTTTCTGCTGTAGAGGCTTACACAATATTGCATTCAATAAATAATTTTTTTTTAACTTTATTTAAATTTTTATGACATGAATAAAATAAAAATTACATTTAAAGAAATAATAAAAAATAAGATAATAAAAATTAGAATCTCTTTCTTTGGCTTGGCTTCGCGGACGAAGATTTATGGAGGGGGTAAAAGTCCACGTCAGCTGCAGGCTCGATTGTGGCTGACAAGTCCGATGCGGGACAGGCAGACACGGTTGCAGCGGTTGCAGGGGAAAATTGGTTGGTTGGGGTTGGGTGTTGGGTTTTTCCTCCTTTGTCTTTTGTCAGTGAGGTGGGCTCTACGGTCTTCTTCAAAGGAGGTTGCTGCCCACCGAACTGTGAAGCGCCAAGATGCACGGTTTGAGGCGATATCAGCCCACTGGCGGTGCCAGTGACCCGCCAAAAATTAGAATACTACATCATTAAACTACACAAATTAACCCCCCCAATAATTATAACACAACATTAATCATCTAATTTAAAATTAGTCCAACCCTCCCCCAAAATAAAGAGTGAAGAATTAATTAACAATGTTGTAAATAAAATAGAAAAACCCCCACTTACAAAAAAAAGGATAAAACTTAACAACAACAAAAAAATTACTAACAACAAAAAAAATATCAATACTAAAATAATACCCTGAAACATATATTTAAATCAAACATAATACATGTATTTAACAAATGAAATCCACTTTAAATCATTCAATAAATAATTTAAGATAAATTGCCATCCCCCCCTCCCCACCTCACTCTTTTCCTTGAAGATAGACGTGCAGTCAGAAACTGCATCACAAACACTAGAATCCACAGCACTGATTATAGCAACCAAACAATTCTGACCCTCAGACAAATAGATCTTTTCTGTAAATGAAGAGATAGATACTTGGCAAATAACTGCAAGAATCCACCCCACAACATGCCAAGCTCTTGGCTTTAGTTTACTGTTACAGTGGCAGCATTCCAATGTTGATGGGTGTCAATTTAATAAACTAGGACATACAACCTGAAATTTCTACCACAGGACAATAATATGAATGGACGCTAATTTCTAAAAATATTATAATTGGAATATTTTAAATATTTACAATATTGTACTATTTCCTAGTCCTTAATGCTGCAAATTCTCAACTTCTAATAAAATTGACAAATAAAGTATTTTGCACAGTCCCATTGCATAGAATGAATATGGGCTCAGACATACAAATTCTGTTACGACCATAGAATGGCCCTTAAATTTACAGCTTACCATACGGAACACTACAGTCTGTGCCAAACCTTTTTTTTTTGCCTAGTCCCACTGGCCTGCACCCAGTCCATAGTCCTCCATACCTCTCCCATCCATGCGCCTGTCCAAATGATTCTTAAATGATAAAATCGAGCCCGCATTCACCACCCCAGCTGGCAGCTCAATCCACACTCCCACACTCTATGTGGGAAGAAGTTCCCCCTCATGTACTCCTTAAACTTTTCCCTTTCACTCTTAGCCCATGTCCTCTAGTTTGTATCTCACTATCTTCAGTGGAAAAAGCCTATCTACATTTACTCTGTCTATCCCCCTGATAATTTTAAATACCTCTATCAAATCTCCCCTCATTCTTCTACGCTCCAGGGAATAAAGTCCTAATCTGCTTAACCTTTCCCTGTAACTCAGTTCCTGATATCTGGGCAACATCCAAGTAAATCTTCTCTGCACTCTTACCTATCTTATTGATAACTTTCCTGTAGTTAAGTGACCAGAACTGCACACGATACTCCAAATTTGGTCTCACCAATGTCTTATACAATGTTACCATAACATTTCAACTTCTATACTCAATACATTGATTTATGAAGGCCAATATGCCAAAAGCTCTCTTTACAACCCTGACTACCTGTGACACCATTTTATGGGAATTATGTATCTCTATTCCCAGATCCCTCTGCTACCACACTCCTCAGTGCCCAACCTTTCACCATGTTTGTCTTTTCTTGGTTTGTCCTTGAAAAATGCAACAGCTCACACTTGTCTGCCATTTTTCAGGCCATTTTACCAGCTGGTCCAGATCCCTCTGCAAGCTTTGAAAACCTTCTTCACTGCCCACAACGTCTCCAATTGTTCTGACCCTTACTGACTAACCTCCCATGTGGAACCTTGTCAAAAGCCTTACTAAAGTCCACATAGACAACATCCACAGCCTTTCCATCATCAACTCTCTTGGTAACCTCCTTGAAAAACTCTACAAGATTGGTTAAACACGACCTACCATGCACAAAGCCATGTTGACTATCTCTAATCAGTTTCTGGCTATCTAAATAATTGTATTTCTGATCTCTTAGTACAGCAGGGTCAGTGCCAATGGGGGTGGGGGGCATTCGCAGGCATTTCCTCCCCTAAGCGAGGTGTTGGGCCCCCTCATATGCACCCCTGCCCATGTCACTGGTGTGCATCAAATGTCACTAGCACATGCTGGTGACTCTCAACGCAATAAAAGTAGCACTTTCGGTCGCTATGTTTGAGGGACGGAGGAGGTTTATGTACGTTCGGCAGGTAGACCACCAGCAACATCCTCCTTGCTGAGCGAGTATATGACTGTTGGACTGTGCCTCCCTCCCTCTCTCCGGTTACCCTTATGCCCTCCTCTAACATTTGTTCTGGCGCCGACCCTGTAGAACATCTTCCAATAGTTTATCTACTACTGGCATCAGGCTCACCGGCCTATAATTTCTTGGGTTCTTTTGGAGCATTTTTTCAAACAACGGAACATTGTGAATTATCCTCCAGTTCTCCAGCACCACACCCATGGCTAAGGACGATTGAAATATTTCTGCAATTTCTACACTCGCCTCCCTCAATATCTTGTCAGGCCTTGGGGATTTATCTACCCTTTTTTGCTTTAAGGCAGCAAGCACTTCCTCCTCTTGTTTTCTTTACTTCCCATGACCCTGTGCCCATTTCCTGAGTGAATACTGATTTTTTAAAAAAACTTTTTAAGTTCTCCCCATCTCTTTTGGCTCCATACAAGGGAACTATTTTATCCCTTATTAATCAGTGAACCAGTGCGGACTCGAAAGGCCAACATGGCCTGTTTCCGCTCTGTAAATGGTTATATGGTTATATGGTTATATATCCTTTTGCTCTTAATATACCAGTAGAAACCCTTAGGATTTTCCTTCACATTGTCTGTCAAAGCAACCTCATGTCTTCTTTTAGGCTTTCTGATTTATTTCTTTTCTTGCAAGTACCTCATTTGCTCCATGTTCCCTATACCTGCTATACACCTCCCTCTTCTTCCAAATCAGATCCCCAATATCCCTCAAAAATCAAGGTTCCCTATGCCTGATAAACTTGCCTATAATCCTGACAGGAACATACAAACTCTGTACTCTCAAAATTTCAGCTTGGAAGATACCCCATGTACCTCGCACATCCTTGCCTGAAAACAACTTATCCCAATCCATTCATTCTAGATCCTTTCTCATTTCCTCAAAATTGGCCTTTCTCCAATTTAGAATTTCAACCCAAGACCCAGACCTATCCTTCTCCATAATTAACTTGAATCTAATGATATTATGATCCTCTGGACACAAAATGTTCCCCTACACCTACTTCTGTCACCTATCTTGTCTCGTTCCCTAATAGGAGATCCAATATTGCCCTCTCTCTAGTTAGTACCTCTATATATTGATTTAGAAAACTTCCCTGAACAGATTTGACAAACTCCAAGCCATCCAGCCCTTTTACAGTATGGGAGTCCCAGTCATTATGTGGAAAGTTAAAATCTCCTACTATCACAATGTTATAAATCTTGTAGCTGTCTGCTATCTCTCTACAGATTTGCTCCTTCAATTCTCGTTGACTATTTGGCTGTCTATAATACAACCTCATGAGTGTGGTCATAACTTCCCCGTTCCTCAGCTCCACCCATATAGCCTCAGTAGATGAGCCCTCTGGTTGGTCCTTCCTGAGAACAGCTGTGATATTTTCCTTGACAAGCAAATCCACTCCTCCCCCTTTCATCCACCCCATTCTATTACATCTGAAGCAACAGAAGCCCAAAAGATTGAGCCGCCAGTCCTGTCCCTCCTGCAACCAAGTTTCACTAATTCCCACAATATAATTCCACATGCTAAACCAAGCTCTAAGCTCGGCTGCCTTTCCTACAATACTCCTTGCATTGAAATAGACGCACCTGAGAACATTTCCACCTCGTACAACCCATTGACTTCTAACAGAGCATGCAATTTTAACATCATCTTTTTCCTCCTCCACTCCTCTATCTGCATGGGCACTCTGGTTCCCACCCCCCTGCAAATCTAGTTTAAACTCGATGGAACAGCACTAGCAAACCTTCCCTCAAGGATATTAGTCACCTTCCAGTCAGATGCAGACCGTCCCATCGGAACAAGTCCCACTTTCCCTGGAAGGGAGCCCAATGATCCAGAAACCTGAAGCCCTCCCTCTGGCACCATGTCTTTAGCCATGTGTTAAGCTGCATTATCCTCCTATTTCTGACCTCACCAGCTTGTGACACAGGTACCAATCCTGAGATCACAACCCAAGAGGTCTTGTCCTCCAACCTACCGCCTAATTCCCTTGCAGAACCTCCTCATCCTTCCTATCCACGTCAGAGGTCCCTACATGGACCATGACATCTGGCTGCTCACTCTCCCACCTGTGAATCCCATGAACTCGATGCGAGCTATCTCAGACTCTGGCATCAGGGATGCATCATACCATCCAGGACACTCGATCTTTTCCACAGAATCTCTTAACTGTGCCCCTAACTATGGAATCCCCTATCATTGCAGCTTGCCGCTTCTCCTCCCTTCCCTTCTTAGCCACAGGGCCAGACTCCATGCCCTGCACTGCCTACCTGTTCCCTTTCCCTTTCCTTACTGTCACTCATATACCCTCCTCCTGCCTCCTAGGTATGATGGAAGACCTGTAACTCATACCTATCACCCCCTCTGCCTCCTGAATGATCCAGAATTCATCCAACTCCAGTTCTAATTCCTTAACTCGGCTTGCCAGGAGCTGCAGCTGGATGCACATCTCGCAGATGAAGTCAACAAGGATTCTGCTGGTTTCCCTGATGACCCACATTCTGCAATTAACTTGCATTGAGTGTCATATGCTAAATTGTAAAACTATTCAGACCATATATGCCATTGTTTAGGAAGATCTGAAACTTAACATTTTCACCTTAAAATCGGGTCATCCTATACAATGGGTCTAACATTCTTCCCTTGACGACGAAGTTGCAATGCTGCCACCATCTTCCTGGTGGCTCCGATGCAATATCACACATGCCCCGTTAGCTATCAGCGAAGTCCCAGCGCTTCTCTGCAGGGTCCATTCACCAGAGTTGCCAGCTCTGTACAGGGGTACAGGTTTTACAGGAGCTGACAGTGTTTTATTTTTAAAATATCCAAATAAAATTTAAACCTTTAAATGATAATTTGTATTAAAATATTGTGACTTGCTTTTAACAGCAGCCACTGGTTAGAGGCAGGTGCTAGATTTTTTTTTGGGGGGTCATCTTATTCAAAGGATATTGCTCAAAATCAACATTTTCAAGCTCTCATTGTGGCAGTCAAAGGTTCCCACCAGCTTCAAAAGGGCATCAATCATCCTGGTTCCCAAGAGAGTAGTGTGAGGCCCCTCAACGACTACTGCCCAGTAGCACTAACTTTAACTGTGATGAAATGCTTTGAGAGGCTGGTGATGGCCAGAACTAATACGTACCTAAATAAAGATCTGGACCCACTGCAATTTGCCTATCGTCACAATCACTCCACAGCAGATGCAATATTGCTGGCTCTCCACTCAGCTCTGGATCACCTCGAAAACAGCAATTCATACATACGGCTACTTTTCATAGACTACAGCTCGGCCTTCAATAATATTATTCCCTAAGTGCTGATCAAGAAGCTACAAACCCTGGGCCTCTGTACCTCCCTCTGTAACTGGATCCTTGACTTTCTCATCAAAAGACCACAGTCAGTACGAATTGGAAACAACGTCTCCTCCTCACTGATCATCAACACAGGTGCACCCCAAGGATGCGTGCTTAGCCCACTGCTCTACTCATGATACATCCATGACTGTGTGGCCAGGCACAATTCCAATGCCATCTACAAGTTTGCCGATGACACCACAGTTGTCGGCAGAATCACAAATGCAATGAGGAAGTGTACAGGAGGGAGATAGATCAGCTCGTTGAATCGTGTAATGACAACAACCTTGCACTCAACGTCAGCAAAACCAAGGAGATGATTGTGGACTTCAGGAGGAAGTCAGGGGAACATAATTCATTTCTCATTGAGGGCTCAATAGTTGAGAGAGTCACGAACTTCAAATTCCTGGGTGTCAATATCTCCAATGATCTGTCCTGGAACCTCCACATTAATGCAATCACAGAGAAGGCTCACCAGCGGCTGTGCTTTGTGAGGTGCCTGAGGAGATTCAGTATGTCACAGCTGTATGTATGCTTGTTTGCTCCCATCTTCGCCAAGTACTGTGTTTTGCTTTGGGGAACTTTTACAGTTTAAAATTTTTATTTAAACTTTCATTTAGAACTTTGTTATTCTTATTTATTTATTTATTTCCTCATCATTTTTTCCGGTTGTTTGAACGCCAGGCAATAGGGATTTTAATGTATCTAAAAAACAGTACAACATAGAGAACTTGTAATGTAATTTTCGTGATCTGCAGCCCAAATTCCATAAAATACACCCAAGAGTGTTCAGGAAGCAAAATCTTCATTGTCCAGTGTAATTTCTCCCTCTACCCCTCCCACCATCAGTCCTCAGCAACAAACTCAATCAGGGACCCGTTTCAGGACATTTTATTGAATTTTTTTCCCTCCCTGAATTGCAGAGTTTGTTGATATATCTTTGTTTGTTTTAACGTGTATGCTGAGTACAGCTTTTATACATTACCAAGAAGTAATTCTGCCTGGCCTGCAGGAAGAAGAATCTCAGGGTTGCATGTGTTGTCATGTATGCACTCTGACAATAAATCTGAAATCTTTGTAAAACAGCTTTCCTCAAGACCTGGAGCTACCAAAGGGGCAAACTGGGTCACCTCTAACCTCACGGGGCAGCAGCAATTAGGTCAACGGGTGTTAAAAAACCCATCAGCTTGAAACATTGGAGACAAAGGAGACAAAGGGGCAAACTGGACCACCTCTAACCTCTCAGGGCAGCAGCAATTAGATCAACGGGTATTTTAAAAAAACCATCAGCTTGAAACATTGGAGACAAAGGAGACAAAGGGACAAACTGGACCACCTCTAACCTCTCAGGGCAGCAGCAATTAGATCAATGGGTGTTTAAAAAAAAACCATCAGCTTGAAACATTGGAGACTACAGATACTGGAAATGGATTTCAGATTCATTGTCCGAGTTCATACACAACATCACAAACAACCCTGAGATTCTTTTTTACTGTGGGCGAGGCAAAATTACCACTAAGTGGTAATGTACACAGAGTATAACAGATAACAAATGTAAACAAACTGACTGTGCAATACAGAAAGAATTTTTTTAAATCAATAAAGTACACAAGTAGGAGTCCTTAAATGAGTCCCTGATTGAGTTTGCTGTGGAAGAGTCCTTTCAGCATCAAATTTAAACGACTGACAGCACCAGGTCTCCAAAATGTAACAGCTGATGCATACCTCCAATCTGCTTCAGTTCTTAATGGGAGACGACCCTCAATCCCATCCCCCCCCCCCCACATCACCCCCCTCCCCGTATCCGGACAATCAGGTGCCTACCTTTTCGTTCCACCTGTGCAGTTGGCTGTACCTCACTTTTCAGAAAAGAAATCCCTCCAGGTGGATACTGTAAACCTGACACACATCAGGGCAAAGGGTGCCATTAGTAAAGTGACTGAAGAACTAAAATGTTACTCTCGGCAAAGCAAGGCTTCCTTTACCACAGAGCGTGCTGCCAGCGAGTCCCAGCCTTCCTCAGTGTCGCTAATACTGAACTGCATCTCTCCGCTGAGCCCCGCTCAAGCTAGGCACAGCACACGCTCGCCCGTTCGGGTCTTGCCGGACTGCAGGGATGTTGGGGCGGTGCCAGGGCAGGGTGGAGATTTTGTGCAACATTGCACTTCACCGCACTGGTGCAAATACCTCGGCTTCTGCGGATCGTCCTGTTGCCACCCTTGCAAAATATTTGCAATACACGCCGGAATCTCTCATCCCCTCCCTCAGTCCTTGCTGTGGGGTCTAATTGTTGGCACTATTCATAAGCAGTGCTGTTGATTACGATTCACGATTGCCCCGGGGCCAGGCAAACTGAAGCAGCAGGAGGAAGGAGAGCTTCCTGACTTTAATATGGGATATCGCCTCAATCCTCCAAGGTCACAGGGGCGCCCCTGAGTCATTAAAGTGGTTACATGTAAGAAATATAAAACTCTCATTGCCCCACCACGCCTCACCACCCCCCTCCCCATAAGATGTAAGAGCAGAATTAGGCAATTCGGCCCATCCAGTCTGCCCCACCATTTCCAATCATGGCTGATGCATTCTTCCTCTTTCCCCCATTCTCCTGCCTTTTCCCCATAACCTTTGACACCCTCAAGAATTTATCATCCTCCGCTTTAAATCCACCCAGTGGCTTGGTCTTTACGGCCATCTGTGGCAACAAATTCACCACCTTCTCACTGAAGAAATGTCTCTTTATTTCTGACGTCCTGCTATTCTGAGGATGTGCCCTCTGATTCTAATCTCTCCGACTACTGGAAACATCATCTCCACGCCCACTCTGCCCAGCCCTTTCAATATTCATAAGTATCAATATGACCCCCCCACCCCCACCCCCATCCTCTGAACTCCAGCAAGTACAGGCTCAGAGCCTCGAATGGTCCTCATACGTTACCTCTCATCCCCAGGATCATTCTCATAAACCTCCTCTCCAGTGCCAGCACATCCTTCCTCAGATACGGGGCCCAAAACTGCTCACAATGCACCAAATGTGGTCTGACCAACATCTTATAAAGTTACAGCAATTAAAAAAAATTTAAAGTAAATGTTTTTTTTTAAATGTAGCACTGCAACAGACCAATTTGGCCTTACGAATGCCACCCAAATTGCACCCCATTAACCTACACAGTAGCTTTCTGAAGGGTGGGAGGAAACTGGACCCCCCAGAGAAAACCTACACATACATGGGGAGAACGTACATACTCCTTACAGACAGCATGAATGCAAATCCTGGTCTGATCCTGATCGCTGGAGTAAAGTCATTGTACTAACCACTATGCCAGCCGTTCCCCCCATATTGATGGCTTGATATCCTCGTCCTCTTGAAATGAATGCAAACTACTTTACTACCTTCCTTACTACCTACTCACCATGAAAGTTAACCTTTGCAGGATCCCCGGTCTTTTGAGAGCTGAATTCTTTCCCCATGTAGGAAATAGTTTACATCTTTATTCCATCTACCCTATGTTGTATTCTACGTTTCACTTCTTTGCCCATTCTCCCAATCTGTTCAAGTTCTTCTGGAAATTCCCTGGTTCCTCAACACAACCTGCCTCTCCATCCAACTTGGCCAAAAGCCATCAATCCCATCATGCAAATCATTAACACTTAATGTGAAAACCAAAACTGACCTCTGCTTTGAGCTCTTATTTTAAAAAGGATGTGATGACATTGGAGAGGGTTCAGAGGAGGTTCACAAGGATGATTCTGGGAATTAAAGGGTTATCACATGAGGAGCATCTAATGGCTCTTGGCTTGTACTCATTGGAATTTAGAAGAATGGGGGGTGGGTGGGGTATTGAAACATTTTGAACATTGAAAGGCTTGGATAGAGTAGATATAGAAAAGTTGTTTACATTGGTGGGAGAGTCTAGGACAAAAGGTCACAACTTCAGAATTGAAGGCCACCCACTTAGAACAGAAATATGGAGGAATTTCTTTAGCCAGAATGTGGTAAATTTGTGGAATTTTTTTGCTACAGGTGGTTGTGTATTTAGACATACCTACTGCACGGTAACAGGCCATTTTGGCCCACAAGTCCAAACTGCCCAATTAGCCTATTATCCCTGGTACGTTTTGAACATTTTAAGGGAGGGATTGACAGGTTCTTGATTAGCCAGGGCATTAAAGTTTGAGTAGGACTGAATGGGGCAGAATCGTTGGGCTGAAAAGCCTATTTCTACTCCTATGTCCTATGGTCTTAATACCACTCATCACCAGCAGCCAATCAGAAAAGGCTCTGTTTATTCCCACTCATTGCCTTCTGCCAGTCAGCCATTTTTATCTGTGCTGCAATCCATCCGTACCTTTCCTGCAGTATCTTGTTCAGCAGCCTCATATGTACCAGTGTCAAAGGCCTTCCAAAAATCCAAATAAGCAACATTGACTCTCCCTTGTTTACCCTGCTTGTTGCTTCCTCAAAAAAGTGCCAAAAGATATTTCAGACAAGATATGCCCTGGAGGAAACCATACTGAGTTTCAGTTATGTTCTGAGTGGCATTCACTACCTCTGTGATATCTTCCAATCTGGACCAGAGCGACTCCCATACCACACAGATACACCCAGTAAACTTGCTTTCCGCGGCGTACCTTGAGAAGTTGTGAAGGGATAAGGTCCCCTTTCTGCATGAGCGGCACAGTTAGTGTAGCGGTTAGTGCAACTCTGTTACAGTGCTAACGACCTGGGTTTCAATCCAGCGCTGTCTGTAAGGGGTTTATACATTCTCCTTCTGTCTGCGTGGATTTCCTCCAGGTGCTCCACTTTCCTCCCACCCTTCATAATGTACCAGGGTTGTAAGTTAAATGGGGTATTTGGGCGGCACGGGCTCATGGCTGGAAGGTCCTGTTTCTGTGCTGCATGCCTAATTTTTTTTTAATTACATTTTTTTAAATGTAAACTTCTTTAGACTTTAAGAAAAAAGGAGGCATTGATGCATTTTCTTGATCATTGTTTCAATGTTCTTGACCCAGGGCAAGGTCATTGGTTTAAATCTATTTACTCCTTCAACTTCAGCACCATTTACATGGACAGGGGCATGGACTCTGTCCCCTCTCAAAATCAATGATCATCTCTCTCAACTTATGGATGCAGAAAGAGTGCTTGCTATCTTGCCACCATGCCATTCCATTGCTTTAATGCCAGATCTGTCCAGATTCTAACTCATTCACCAGGCTGGCAGTGTGTCTCAGGAAAATGGAGGGCATCATTGCTGTCCACACGAGTGGTCACTCCCATCAATGCTGGAAGGGACAAGGCCAAGTTTGTTTGCTCACACTCTGCCACAGACCAACAGTATGTCCATCACTCAGACAACAGTAGGGCTATTGAACCATTCTTGATAATGGATATTAAAGGCTTCCTGCTAAATTACGTTTGGTGCCCTTACTGCTCTTTAAAATAACTAGCTTTTATCCAAATTTGAGAACAATTCTCAAGAAATAGTGGATTTTTAAATTTAAGATGGATAATGGTAAAAGGTGAATACATTTTCACAAGATGGCAAAGAGGTCTATGTCAATAAACGAAGACTGGGGACAAATAGATTTCGGCTAACAGTGTTAAAAAAGGGAGTTAAAACTAAAATTACTATAGAAAATCCCAAAGGTGGAAGTGCAGCAGAAATTTTGGAAAAACCAAAAGGAAATTGTGGGGATGTATATTGGAGGAAGGCTAATTACAATGGGATGAAGCAGGAACTAGGGAGAGTAAATTGGGAACAGATGTTCACAGGAGAAAGTACAGAACTAACATGGAGAAAGTTTAGGGACCAATTGCGTAGGGTTCTGGAGAGGTTTGTCCCACTGAGATAGGAAAAAGATGGAAGGAAAAGGGAACCATTGTTGAGAAAACAGATGAGGTAGCTAGTTAAGAGGAAGAAGGAAGCCTACATTAGATTTAGGAAGCAGGAAACAGGAAGGACTCATGAAGTATATGGTAGCCAGAAAGGAGTTTAAGAAAGGACTTAGGAGAGCTTGAAGGGGGCAAGAGAGGGCCTTGGCAAGTATGGTTGAAACCTCCCCCCAAGGAGTTCTATGCATACATGAAGAAAAGAAGGATTAAGAGAATGAACGTGGGGCCGCTTAAGGATAAAGGAGGGAACATGTGCCTGGAGGTGGAGGAGGTTGGGGAGGTCCTAAATGAATACTTTGCTTCAGTATTCACAAGAGAAAATGACCTGGATCGGGGTGAAGTCAGAATAGAACAAGCTTGTGTGCTGGACAATGCTGGGATTAAGAAAGAGGAAGGGTTGGATCTTCTGAAAAATATTAAAATTAATAAATCTCTAGGGCCGGATGCAATACACCCGGTTGCTGTGGGAAGGGAAGGAAGAGATAGCTGGGGCAGTATTTATGATCTTTGAGTCCTCCTTGGTCACAGGGGAGGTGCCAGAGGATTGGAGAATGGCAGATCTGGTCCCCTTGTTTAAAACAGGTAATAGGGAGGATCCTGGGAGTTATAGACTGGTGAGTCTTATGTTAGTGATGTGCAAACTATTGGAGAAGATTCTTAGCGACTAGATTTACATTATTTAGAGAAGTATAGTCTTTTCAGGGATAGCAAGGCTTTTTAAGGGGAAGGTCATGCCTCATGCACCTAATCTAGTTTTTTGAGGAAGTAGCAAAAGAGGGCAGTAGATGTGGTGTATAGGAATTTGAATAAGGTATTTGACAAGGTCCTGATGGTAAACTCATTCAGAAAACCATGAGGCACGGAATTTATAAAACAACTATGTGGATTCAGAACTGGCTTTTAATTTCACATATAAATGGCATAAAAGACTGTTTCTCCTTCCACAGATACTATTCGATATTTGGAGAATGTGGCACCAGAGCTCCCTTTGGACATCTGCTTTCTGAATTTGGAGTTTCAGAAGTTCATATTCTGGCCATGTGCCCTGCATTCAGCCGCCATACCCCTCTAAACCTTCCTGTTCACTTGCCTGTCTTCAGAGAAAATGGCGGCGCTGCTGGAGTGCTGTAATGGCAGCATTGCCGTTGGTGCAGACCCACGGGATACAAGGAGCAGAGATACAGTGCTCCCCCAGGGATCCAACCACCCAGTCAGCTCTGCTCGGGCTTTGAATGTCCCATTAAAAGAAGCCAATGGCAGGTTTTTTTAAATCCCATGACTGCGGGGTCTGCACCCAAGAAGATGGTAGTGCCTATGATCAGCCGCAGCCCAGCCGCAGCCATGTGGGGTAGCAGACTCCATGGGAGCGGAGGACTGGTGCAGGGCACCAGAAAATGGGAGACCATCCCCATCTGAGAAGAAGCAAAGGAGACGACCCATTGGACAGTGACCACAGCAGTGGACCAGTGAGGGGGCCCTGTGGCTGAAAGGCCCATGCTTGCAGCGGGTTGTTGGCTGCTCGAGGCAAGGAACCCTCAGAGGCTGTGAACTGCTGTAGACTGCTGTCGTGAGACCCATGCTGGGCTGTGGACTGCTAGAGACTGGTTCAAAATTAGATGAAGGGGTACCAGGTATCGGAACTGGGTTGCCAAAGACACTGAAGGGTTCCTGACCTTGTCAGAGGTTTGGATCTGGGTCTCGGATTGCCAATCGTTTGGACTGGACTCTGGGTGGCTGTGGAAGCACTGGAGGAAAATCTACCGACACTCAATGACTCTGGGGTGGGGGGAATTCTCTTTTGTTTCTCCTTCTCTGACTGTAAGAGAAATTGCTTCAGGCAATTTCTGCCAATGGAGAACAGCAGGCAAAAGCAATTTCATGCAATATAACACTGTTTCATTACAATGACAATAAATTAAATGTTGATCTTGTCTAAATGGCCTTTGAACATAACAACTGATCCACTTCTACCACTTCCTCTGGCAGTTCATTCCATATATCCACCTCCTTCTCTGTGATGAAGCTGCTCCTCAAGTCCTTCTAAATCCTACCCCTGTTGCCTTAAGCTCTGGTTGGAGGTTCCCCTACCCTGGAGAAAAAAAGACAATGACTATTTATGTCCTCCATGATTTTATGCAGCTCTATAAGGTTCCCCTGGGCCTCCTACGCGCCAGCGAGGCAAGTCCCAGCTTTTGCAGCGCTCATTATGGTGATTCACTTGCTGAGTTTTTCCAGCATTTTCTGATTTCTTTTTTATAGATTTCAAACCTCTGTGGGTTTGATTTTCATTTACAGTAAATGGATTACTGTGTTTCTGCATGAATCTTTGAAGGTGGCAAGTGGCTTGCAAAGCAGTTAATGTGGCAGAAAGAATCTTCGGATTAAGAAGCTTGGTAGGCAAAAGTCAGGAGGATTTAAGAAACGTGGTGCAGAAGTAGTGAATCCAATTATAGCCAACATAAATAAAGGTTTTAAAAAGGATCCACAAGAGATTTACTCAATTGGCTTAAAGGATGAGTGATAAAAGCTACCTTGATTGGACCTGGGAAGTATGCATGCTCCTAGGTAAGTTCAGAGATCTTGATTGAAATCTATTTCATTCTGTTCATTTACTTAAATTTCTCAGGGATCCTACAGAGGAAAGTAAGAAACAAAGAGCATAAATTGAAGGTGCTGGATTAAAGAAATGGGAAAAATGAGAAACAAAATGTATTGCAACGAAGATTTGGAATATAAAACCCCCGGTATCCGGCAGCTATGGGGATTGGAATTGCCGGTTGCTCGAGGTTGCGTCTTTTGTCATTGGCTAACTAGGGGGCACCAATTTTAAACTTTCATATTTGTTATTTATTTATTTTCCACAATTTTTTTTGCCAGTTTCTTGAATTCCGGATAATGGGGATTTTACCATATATTACTTTTTTTAAAATTATTCAAAAACGATTCAAACTGAGAAAAGTGCAAGAAAAAGAGTAAGCTGAACTGTTCTAGGTCACAATGGCCTCCTTCAATCAAGCATGGGTCCATTACCTTAGGACTATGAATTAACTGAGGTTTTTTAAATAATTAAAGGATTTTACAGGGCAGATAGATAGAAACTATTTATCCTGGTGTGTTGTAAATGTGCCGAATGTTTGTGCTGTGCACACGTTGCGTGGAATACAAGCTTCTACCTCGTTAGACCCAGAGAGAAATGACCAACATCAGTGTTTTCCCAAATCCAAAGAATGAACCCTTTTGTTTACAATTAGAGAACTATTTATAGTATTTACAATGCCCTTCATCCCGAGGGAACTCTCGCGAGCCAGCTCACATACATGTGACTGGATTAGTTGATTGATGGCTCATCTCAAGAACCAGTAACACCCACTCCGATGGGCTTTGCTCTGCTTAGAGTATCCTAGCTCCTGGGATCCACTTGGAAGGGCTTTATTGGTTTCCGAACTATTTGAGATTTTCTTACCGATTCTAGTGATGTAGAGAGTATCAGCTGATTTCTGTGTGATGGATGTGATTGGTGGTTCAAAGGTTTCTGAAGTTCAAATGTGTCCAACAGGGCATCCAGGCTGAGTTGCGCAGGTGTTGTTTCAACGAGGTTGCATTCTGTTGGTCGCAACTAGTTGGCATGTCTGGTCAATCTGTTTGGTCCAACTTGTACATGGCGGAGAACATTTCCAATTTTTCTTAGGATTCTCCCCAGCAGCCATACTTATATCTGTATTTCCACACCAACACGAGTTGACCATCATGAAATGTGCTTTCTTTGGATCCACGCTGGCAATTGTACTGTTGTTCCACTTCATAATCTCTCTGTCCAGATTCTTTGCATTTTCCTACCAAAAAGGTTTTCAGCAGGTGAAGTGCCCCCTGGCGTGTGTGCAGTATCTCCTCCATTGGACCCTCCCCCTTGGCCTTGTTCAAAGGTCATTTGAAGGTATCCACAAAACCTTCTGCTTGACCATTGGACTGAGGATGATATGGAGGTGAGCGAATATGTGTGATGCTGTATTGCTTACAAAAAAATTGAAGCCACCTGTAGTGAATTATGTCCCATTGTCTGAAACTATTGTTACAGGAGAACCAAAGTGATTGAATATGGATTTGAGTTCCATGATTGAAGCCGATGCAGCTGGTCGGGCTACTTCGATGATCTCAGGCCATTTGGAGTAATGCGTCCTCTATGACTCCTGATTAATTGGTCCAGCATAGTCAATATGAAGACAATTCCATGGCCTGCTTGGTTGAGGCCAAGAATGTAGATTTGTCTGCTGAGTCAGTTATTCAATCTGTTCATCCATCAGAGGCCAATAAGCATAGCTTTGTGCAAGTGCTTTCCCTTGATTCATTCCAGGATGCACATCATGAAACTGAGGATTGTAGATTGCAGAGCTTTGGGAATCACAATCCTTTCTGCAAACAAAAGACGGTCATTAGTGATCGCCAATGATTCTCGTCTTTTGAAGAATGGCTGGATTTCCATTCGTGGACAAGTTTTTGGCCACCCTGAACGATGATAATGCATTATCTCTTGTAGGAGGTCTCAGAGGGAAAGGAGGCCATTCAGGAGGCTCCGTTGTTAAGGAAGGCCCTGTTTCTTCAGTCATACTAATCTCATTAATAGTCGTTTTCTTTGCAGCTTGAGTCTTTAATTTATTTGTAGCCATTGAGGTTAAGTTCAGAACAAGTCTCAATATTGTAATTCTTTAAAAATGTTTTTTAATTCGGATTTTAATTTATTCTGCTGGGAGAGACGTATTTCCATGTTTCCAACCTATGCCATCACGCTCCCTCTTGGTTTCATCATTGACGAACATGGACAGCGGCCAGATGCACAAAGCACTGATGCTATCAAGTGCACCACACATGTGATCACGCTATGCTCATTCCTGGGTCTTATCAGTCACTAGAGTTCGTTTCTGCCGGAGATGCATAAACTCCATGATCTTCTCAACAGGCTCCTTACCATGCATAGCAAATGGAAATGGACATCAAAATATCAAGAGCCGTTCAATCGAGTTAAATTGATGCTAAACTCAAACCTTCTTTTGATGCAGTACAATCCAAACTTGGAGATTGTTATAATTTCAGATCCATCACAGTCTGGGGTGGGTGCAGTCATTTCTCACATATTCCCAAATGGGAATCAAAAGGCCATAGCACACGCAGCATGCTCTCTAACAGCAGCAGAGCGGAACTATGGACAAATTGAAAAGGAAGCTCCAGCAATTGTTTTTGTGGTGAAAGAAACTCCATAAAACATTCCATGGACAGCAATTCATTCTTCTGACAGATCACAAGCCGCTCCGAGCAGTATTTGGTTCAAAGAAAGGAATTCCAATTTACACAACAAACCATCTGCAAAAATGGACAACCATGCTACTTGGTTATGACTTCAAAATTAAATACCTGCCGACCACAAGTATCGGACAAGCTGGTGCATTGTCACAACTCGTTAGTGAGCAGCTAAAATCAATGCAACTTCAGCGTTGCTTATCCAGAGTTCAGAAGAGGATTATTGAGTTGCAAATGTCACAAGAACAAATGCGCATGTGCGATTGCAAGGAGCCATTGAGCCAGCCAAGTCTGGGTCTGCTAGCGTTGCTAGTCAGACCAAGACTAAGTAAATGGCTCACAAACAATCAAGACCAATTCCATAATCAAGTGAAGAAGAAGAAGGAAGAGAAGAAGAAGAAATGTATGAAGAATTGGAGGGAGTAGGATTATTATATCATGGCGAAGAGCTCCAGCTTACTCAAAGTATGGAGGGAACAAAGTTTGAATTTTCTCAAGTTAAACTTCAAAGTGCAGATCCTTCCATTCAGTTTCCTTTATTTATGGAACAAATGAATAGAATGATCAAACATATGGATTTACAATTTATGTCTATAAGATCTGATGCCAATCTCAGTATCTTAAAGGTGAAATTAATTTTATTAAATTAGAATGGCAAAATATGCTAAAACTGTGGATAAGGTTAAAGATCAGAAAATTGAAGAAGATATACAAGATTATCATTTTGATGTAGAACAATGTAATGATACAGTTAATAAGATGGAAGATTATTTTACAGCTTGGAAGTTCAAAGGAAAGACCTCCTACAGAAAATTGATGTATTAGAGAACCATAGCCACAGAAATAATGTTAAAATAGTTGAACTGCCTGAAGATTTTGAAGGTCCCAAAGATGGATTCTGGAAATTATGGGCCCTGAAAATTTTCCAAATGGATTGGAATTGGATAGAGCTAATAGAAAGAAACCATTTCCAGGACAAGTGCCACGCTCAATTCTGATTAGATGTTTACATTACCAAGATAAAGAAATTATATAAAAATTGGAGGTCCAAAATGCTAGGAAGCTACAAGGCCCCTTAATGATTGGAAATAATAGAGTATTTTTCTATGTAGATTTGAGTATGTCATTTGTTAAAAGAAGAAAAAGATTTAACCCTGCAAAATCTGTCCTTTGGAAGAAGGGATATAAATTTTCTTTTCGCTATCCAGCTATACTTAAAGTTTTTTTCTGGAGAAAATCAATCACGATTTTTTACTGATGAAGATGAAGCTTTGGAATTTGCTAATTCTTTGCCTAATAATAAACAAGATTTAACTAAAATCCAATCTGTTCAGAAGATGAAATTGAGTCAAGAGAAGCTGCAAGAAAAAATGTCAGGTGTTGGAATGTCAAGAATCGATTTAAATTGATGATGATCCAAGTGAACGAGGATCTTGAAGAAGCTCTTTATACTTGAAAGAATGACATAAATGTGTTTTTGAATATTCTGTCCGGGGGAGGTGGACATTTTGTCTTCTCCTTCCGCAGCCACATGCCACTGTGTGGCGAGAGCCATTTCCCATACAACAAAGGGAAATAGTACTTTTTTAAAAATTATCATGACTTTTTTTTGGGGGGGGGGTCTTTTTTATGGGTTTTTCTGGAGCTGTCAATTATTTTTAAATTTTTTTGTGGAGCTGGGATCTACTGGGATGGGTAGTGAGAGTTATGTATTTTTAAAATTTGAGATATGGCTGTTAATAACCTATTAATTTTTTAATCTTTTAATGTGAATAGGCTTAATAACCCAATTAAGAGGGAAAAATTGGCTTATATTAAAAAATTAAAGGTTGATATTGCTTTTTTACAAGAGACACATTTAACTGAAAAAGAACATCAAAAATTAAAAAGAGAATGATTAGGTCAAGTTATAGCTTCTTTTAATTCTAAGGCAAAAGCAGTTGCTATTTTGATTAATAAGAAACTACCTTTTAAATTATAATCTGTTTTTATAGATTCTGCATGGAAATTTGTTTTAGTATATTGTCATATTTACTCTGAAATGTGGAAACTTATTAATATATATGCACCTAATATTGACAATGAAAAATGTATTTATGATTTTCTGTTTTACATCTTGATGAAGCAAATGAAAATGCATTAATTGGTGGGGATTTTAATTGTTGTTTAGATTCATTATTGGGTAAGTCACAAAAATCGGTTACTAGAACAAAAACAGCTAAAAAAATATCTTGACTGATGAATTACTTGAATTTAGTTGATATTTGGAGAAAATTAAATCTGAAAGAAAATAATTATTCATTTTATTCTTAGAGATATGATTCTTATTCAAAAATAGATATGTTTTTAATGTCAGCTCAATTACAAGGACGAGTTGCATATGCAGAATATAAGGCTAGGATTTTATCAGACAATTCACCTCTTTTAATTTCATGTATAGTTTCTGAAAAAGAAAAAATCATTTTATAGATGGAGATTTAATTCTTCATTATTGAGAAATGTTGATTTTTGTTATTATATAAGAAAACAAATTCAGGAATATTTAGATTAATACTGATTTGGTTGACAATAAATTTGTTTTATGGGATGCTTATCATGTTATTCAACTAAAATTAAAGGATTATTTTAAAGAGAGAATTTAGAAAAAGATTTGCAGAAGAACATCTCTGAAGGAAAAAGAGAGATTTAATAAATAAGAAATTATATTATAATTTGATACAAACTTATAGAACAGAAATTAATTGACAAAACTAGACCAGGAATTGGAAACCTTCCACATTAAAAGAGCCATTTGGGCCTGTTTCCCACCAAATAAAACCTATCTGAAGCCGCAAAATCAGTTTGATCCCTAAAGTGAAGAAAATACCACATGTATAGTTTCATTACATTTATGCTATGTATATAAGGACTATCATTTGTTACATTTATGAAATAAAGGAACTGCAAACAGAAAATGACTGACATTTTATTTCTGCTTGTAACAAAGCAAAACAACAAATTCTTTTGAACTCTTTGAAAAAAAAAGACACTGGCAGGTATAAGTGTCTCATTTCCATTCCTTCATTCCTTTTGGACCTGTCTGCCTTTGCTTGAGCCTTTGGAAGCTCTGCTCTTTTGATAGAGAATGTACAAAGAAAGTGCTTTAATATGGAAGGGTGTTGTCAAATGTACTAAACCGTATCAGGAGAAATTGGAGCTCAGGACCAGAGCTGCTTGGAGCATCTTCAAGGAAGAAAATCTGAATGAAAGAGGGAGGTAAAACCACCAGAGGTGGAGAGATTAAATTTGGGGATTTCCAAGCCTGAAATGGAAGAGTTTAAATATTTTTGGGGGGTGGGGGGTTACAAGGCGGAGACAGAAATAGGGAGGGTGGGTTTATAAAGGGAGAGTTGGTTGAAAATCGGAGCCAGGCTGAATACACATCGAGGGATTGAACTCTTGTGGTGGTTGATACAATCTGCTATCAGAAATTTGACTTTTAGTCCCATTGACACTTAACAGATTTTTTTTCCGTCAGTACCATTCACGGTCAGATTTATTGCTGGTGGGTTTGTTGTATGTTATGTAATGCAACACATACTTAAGTGTGAAAAGGTCTTTATGAAGATACTTTTTGCGAGCCAAGGCGAGCCTTTCACCTTCCTCGGCAGTTGTCAGCGTCGCCCACGCGTTTTCCGCTCCGTAATTACTCGTCTCTTCAACGAGCCTGCTGGAAACCGGCCTGCGGATTTCCGATCAGGGCAAACCCCTCGCTGCCGCGACTCAACCAACGCACAGCAGCGTCATTTGGCCGATGAATCACACCAGCTTCTCACGGTGCAGTGTAGCACATTGCCGCAGTTGGAAGGGGGGGGGGGGGGGGGCAGAGAAAGGGAGGGGGGAGAGAAGGAAGGGTGGGGGGGGGGGGAAGAGAGAGTGGGAGGGAAGAAGGGGGAGAGAGAGTGGGAGGGAGGGGGAAGACGGGAGAGAGAAGGAAGGGGTAGAGAGAGAGAGGGGAGGAAGGGAGAGAGAGAGGGATGAGGGGGGAGGGGAGGGAGGGAGGGGGAAGAGACGGGGAGATGGGAGAGAGAAGGAAGGAGGGGGCGAGCAAGGGAGGGAGAAAAGGGATGAGGGGGAGAGAAGGGACGAGGGAAAGAGAAGGGATGAGGGGGAGAGAAGGAACGAGGGGGAGTGAAGGATGAGGGGGAGAGAGTGATGCACTGAAGTAACTATTGTCATCAGAACAGTTAGTTCAAGACAAGCATGAGATAACTGACAGAACCTTGGGAAAAAAGTTGAGATTTGTTCCGCAGTGTGTCAGGTGGTTAATAAGTATTGTTGTGATCTTATCTAAAAAAATACACAACTGCACCTTAATTGTATCAACTAGTAAATATCTGACAAGTGTCACCCTCATCCACATCTCCCTCCCCACCAATCATCCCTTTGTCACCTACCCCTGTGACAGCAGGAGATGCTCCATTTGTACCCACACCTCCTCCCTCATCACTATTCAAGATCCCAAACAGTCCTTCCAAGTGAAGCAACAAGGGTCATATACTGTATCCAGTGCTCCCGTTGTGATCTCCTCTACATCTGAGAGACTGGAGACTGGGAGAATGTTTTGTTAAGCACCTAGGTTCTGTCCGCCACAATAGTGTGGATTTCCCAGTGGCTACCCACTTCAATTCCCCGCCCCATTCCTTGGCTAATATATCTGTCCATGGTCTCATGCACTGCCGGACTGAGAGCACCCGTAACAACACCTCATCTTCTGTCTGGGTACCCTCCAACTTGATAGCATTAATGTCGTCTTCTCTGGTTTCTATTAAACACCCCACCCCCAATATCTTCTTTCCTCTAGTTCTGTCTGTCTATCTGTCTGTCTGTCTGTCTCTCACTTTTCCCTATTCACTGTCTCCTTTCATAGAGCCAAAATCAATTCTCACCTTTCCTCTCCCTTGTGCTCTTATCATAGCTAATTGACACCTTTGATCTGTTGGTCTGCATTCCTCCCACGCCACGCCCCCCCATTCCTGCCCCAGCCTTTAACACAGATGCCTGTCTTTTTGTTCATACCTTGAGGAAGAGTTCAGGCCCAAAACGTTGGTTATATATCTTTATCTTTTATGGATGCTGCAAGACCGGCTGAGTTCCTTCAGCATCTCTGTGTTTTGACTAAAATCACAGCATCTGCAAACTTTTGTGTTTTAATCTTCTCAGGACTGAGAATTAGCTTGGCCCTAGAGCTAAGCACTTCACTCTGCAAAAAGGCCCTTGAGTAAATTGGGAATCTCCATTAAATAACATACCTATTAGATGTTAAGTACATATAGATACATGTTAGTTGCCCATTCAGAGCCAGCTCTTCAGCGCTTGACGTCCTGTTTTGCGGAAACTGCCAAAATGTTTGGCCTGGAAGTCAGCCTGAAGAAAACTGAGGTCCTCCATCAGCCAGCTCCCAACCATGACTACCAGCACCCCCCACATTTCCATCGGACACACAAAACTCAAAATGGTCAACCAGTTTACCTATCTCGGCTGCACCATTTCATCAGATGCAAGGATCGACAACGAGATAGACAACAGACTCGCCAAGGCAAATAGCGCCTTTGGAAGACTACACAAAAGAGTCTGGAAAAACAACCAACTGAAAAACCTCACAAAGATAAGCGTATACTGAGGTGTTGTCATACCCACACTCCTGTTCGGCTCCTAATCATGGGTCCTCTACCGGCATCACCTACGGCTCCTAGAACGCTTCCACCAGCGTTGTCTCCGCTCCATCCTCAACATTCATTGGAGCGACTTCATCCCTAACATCGAAGTACTCGAGATGGCAGAGGCCGAAAGCATCGAATCCACGCTGCTGAAGATCAAACTGCGCTGGGTAGGTCACGTCTCCAGAATGGAGGATGTTGGAATCTAGGGGTTAAAACAGTATGAAATAAATGATTAATTAATAAGTGTATATTTACTGCATGGTTCAGGGAAAAAGGAATGTGATTAAGTGGCAATCACAGCATGGAGCAAAGTTGGCTGAGCAAAATTGTCTGCTCCAAAATACAGGGAGAGGAAATGCATAAAACGATTTAGGAGGAATGCTCAAACTAAAGGAGGTGGTGAGTAGCACAGGAGACACAGGCCAGATCAGAACAAAGAATGGCCTGCAAGAAACAAAGGGAATGGAAAACCAGTCTAGGAGGAAGATTAAGGCAGGAGGAGGTGTTAAAGAGAACAGCAGAAATTGGCCAGACAAGAACAGAATGGTGATTAGAAATATCTAGGGATGAATTAATTTCTGATCAACACAACAGGATAGTCTGGCCTGGAGGATTAAGATGGGAGTGCTACACCCCAGATATCTGCAAAACAGGAGATGACTTGTGATAACCCTTATGCAAAAAGATCTAGCAAAGGAAGACAACTTTTGTTCTGTATGATAATGAAATCTAGCAAAGGAAGCCAACTTTTGTTCTGTATGATAAGGTTGACCTATATAAACTGAACCAACTGGACAATAGGGGTCAGTCTTGGGGAGTAGCTCACTGTGCAGGTGACCTATGAACTAATGAGTGACCCAGAGCTCTGTTAAGTTTTATTCTTGTGCTGTGTAATAAATTGACTGTTGAACCGAATACCTTCTCCTATCACTTCATTCAAAGAACACGCTGGACTCAGACTACACATAGACTAAATTAAGAGTAAGGTAAAGCCAGAGTCCGACAAGGACCATCGCCTTCCCAAGATTGTGTTATATGGCGAGCTCTCCACTGGCCACTGTGACAGAGGTGCACCAAAGAAGAGGTACAAGGACTGCCTAAAGAAATCTCTTGGTGCCTGCCACATTGACCACCGCCAGTGGGCTGATATTGCCTCAAACCGTGCATCTTGGCGCCTCACAGTTCGGCAGGCAGCAACCTCCTTTGAAGAAGACCGCAGAGCCCACCTCACTGACAAAAGACAAAGGAGGAAAAACCCAACACCCAACCCCAACCAACCAATTTTCCCCTGCAACCGCTGCAACCGTGTCTGCCTGTCCCGCATCGGACTTGTCAGCCACAAACGAGCCTGGAGCTGACGTGGACATTACCCCTCCATAAATCTTCATCCGTGAAGCCAAGCCAAAGAAAAGAAAGATTAAGCAAAGTAACATAGAACATTACAGAACAGTATAAGCCTTTTGGCCCACGATGTCCTGACCTACAGTATATAAACCTTGCTCAACCAACTATACCTTCTCTACCTCACACACAAAACCCTCTATTTTTCTTTCATCCATGTGCTGATCAAAGAGTCTTTTAAATGTCCATATTGTGCCAACCTCTACAACCACTTCTAGACACCCACTACTCTCTGTGTTAAAAACTTCCCCTAAACTTTCCTCCACTCTCTGGTGTTTGCTGGTCTTGCCCCAGGAAAAAGGTTGTGACTGTCCATTATCTGTACCTCTCATAATCTAGAAGAGCTCCATTAAGTCACCTCTCATCCTTCTTCACTCCAAAGAGAAAAACCGCAGCTCTGGTAGCCTTGCCTCCTAAGACACGAAACATATCCAAGATTGATTAGAAAATAATTTTTGAGCTTTGTTACAAAGCCAGTTCTGTAAGCACAGCAACAGTCCAGAATTGCACTGGAAATAAAACCAACCTGCTACTGAATCAGTTCTTGCAAACGCTTTGCAAATGCTGGTTTGTACATCTTATCTTGAAAGGGTTTGCCTGGTTTGACTGATCTGAAGATAATGATAATGAATTTATCACCATATACAATGTACATGTGTACCAACGTTCTTATTTGTTGCAGGTGAACCTGGACTGTATAAAGAAACTAAAACAATCGCAATAATGTACATTCAATTAAATTAAAAAGAGATAATTTTCTAAAGATATAGTAAAACCCCTGGTTTCCAGCACCTATTGGTACATGAGGGATAAGTGAATTTTCTGGTTACTTGAGATTTCATGTTGCATGATTGGTGAATTAACAGCGAGGTGCGGCAATTTTAAACTTCTGTATTTTGTACCTATTTATTTTCTGCAATTTTTTTTTGCCAGTTGCTTGAAGCTGCTGGTTGTTTGAATTCCAGATAACAGGAGTTTTACTGTAATAAACATTCAGTTACCATAGTGCAAAATAAAAATTGTTGCAATAGTGCAGACAGTCTCTTTTGAGGTGTTGGAGAAATCCTTGATTGGTGTAACAAGGAGAAGTTCAAGAGCATGGTAGCCATTGGTTGAAATAAGAAAGTCAGCAGACACTGTGAATGTAGTAAATACACAAAAGTGCTAGAGAAACTTAATAGGTACCTGCAGTGTGCCTCTCTGCTGGAACCTGGTGGGAGCATGGATTGTGGAGGTTCATATGTCCTCTCCATCTGGATTGTTTGGATTGCAGAGGGTCACATGACCACTCCATCTGGAACCTAGGTCGGTAGTTGCATCACCTGCCAGTCAAGGTTAGACTCTGCCCACCCATTAGTGCACATCTGACCATTGGCCCCTTTAATCACCTCGTGATTACCTGTGTCAGATTCCCATCTTACTGCAGTGTGTGTTGAAGTGCCTGTCTTGTAAGAGTGTGCCAGTTGCCAAATATTACTGTACATGTGTATATGAAAGAGAGAGAGAAGGTGGCCATGATCGCTGTATCTGATGTGAATGCTTACATTGTTTCAGTACCAAGTGATGTTTTGTGTCTTCTCCATGACGATTTCCCTGTGTGTGCAATAAGGATCATCCTTTGTTTGTTTAGCCTGTGTCTGGACTCATTTCTCTGTGAACCCACCAAACCTATTCTCACGTAACAATTGGCATTGCGAGCAGCGTTCAAGGAGTCCCTGCCAGACACACACAAAATAACTACCAGAGTGTGTTTGTGTGTGTGTCCTTTCGGGTGCATGTATGATAGATAGTGCATCTCCTGTATTAATCCACACTCTTAAGTAACTGACCATTAACCTGGTACTCAGCCTTCTGGTTTGTCCTGTCAGAATGCATTATCTCACACTTACCCAGATTGAACTCCATCTGCCACTTCCCTGCCCAACTCTGCATCCAGTCAATATCCTCTTGTAACCTTCAGGACCATCCACAACTCCTCCAACCTTTGTATCATCTGAAAACTTACTGACCCAGCCTTCCATCTAGGTTATTTATAAAAATCATAAAGTGAAGGAGTCCCAGAACAGATCCTTGCAGTGTTCCACCATTCATTGATCTCTAGGCACTATTACTCTCTGCTTTATCCACTCATCCAAGGTTCCACTGATCCCATGCCTCATGACCTTCTGAACGAGTATCTCATGGGGAACATTGTCAAATACCTTGCTAAAATCCATATAGATCATATCTACCACCCTACAATCATAAATTTCTTTTGTTACCTCCTCAAAAAACTCAGTTAGGCACAAGAGGCATGAACTTTCCTTCACAAACCCATGCTGACTATCCTTGTGTCAACTGTACTTCTCCAAATGCTCATAGATCCTATCGTTAAGAATCCTCTCCAATAGTCGGTGCACACCACCGACTAAGACTCACTGATCTATAATTTCCAGGATTCTCCCTATTACCTTTTTAAACAAGAGGATCACATTTGCCATTCTCCAACCTTCCAGCACCTCCCCTGTGGCAAAAGAGGACTCAAAGATCATAGATACTGCCCCAGTTATCTCTTCCCTCACTTCCCATAGCAACCTGGAGAATATCGTGTCTGGCCCTAGGGACTTATCAATCCTGATGTTTTTAAGAAGATCCAACAGCTCCTCTTCCTTAATCTCCACAATGTCCAGCACACAAGCCTGTTCTATTTTGACCTCACCCTAATCAAGGTCCTTTTCTCTTGTGAATATTGAAGCAAAGTATTTATTTAGGACCTCCCCAACCTCCTCCGCCTCCAGGCACATGTTGCCTTTTTTATCTTTTAGTGGCCCCAACTTCATTCTCGCCATCTCTTTGTTCTTCACATGTGCATGGAACACCTTTTTATCCTTAATGCTACATGCCGAGACTTTCTCATGCCCTTTTCAAGCTCTCCTTTCTTAGGCTCCTTCCTGGCTACCATATAATTCTCCTGCTTCCTACATCTAATATATGCTTCCTTTTGACCAGCTGCCTCACCTGTTTCATCAGCCACGTTCCCCTTTTCCTATTATCCTTTCCCTGTTCGAGTGGGACATACATATCCTGAACCCAACACAAATGGTCCCTAAACTTCCTCCACATTAGTTCTGTACTTTCACCCTTGAACATCTGTTTCCAGTTTACTCTCGCTTGCTCCTGCCTCATACCATCATAATTAACCATTCCCCAATTAAATACTTTACCATTTTGTCTGCTTTTATCCTTATCTATAGCTATGCTAAAGTTCAGAGATTTGTGGTCACTCTCACCAAAATGCTCCCCCACTGAGGACCGTCACCTGACCAGGTTCTATGAGATAAGGGAGAAGCATTCAGTTATTTCCCACCTGAGAAACTGAATTCCTATTCATGTGTCCTTTTCACAATGTAGTTTTCGAAAATCGAACTTATTTTGATTGGAAATGTGATTGCAGTATATTGCAATGCATAACTTACTCAATATTAAGGATATAGTTCAATCAGGGCAGACAATGATTTTCTTTAGGGATATGCCTATTTTGCTGCCAAATGTTTCCATACTGTATGAAGGCCCATTTTCATGCTGGTCGGCCAACATTGAGCCTGTTCATCTTTATGTACAATACATACTCCTCGCCTCTGACAGCTAACAGATGCACAATTAATTTCAAATATCCAAATGCTGATGTTAAAGTTGCTCACGTTCACTGTTAACTGCTTGTCTCAGTACTGAAGTCCATTGAATAATGTATTTGTATCTTGAAACGGACTGAATCCCAATGATCAAACAAGGCTGTGCTATTGCAACAACTCTTCTCAATCTTTCTTGCAGCATTATTACATCTCACTTCCATCAAGCCTCTCATTGCAGTGATTTAAGGGATGAACAGAAAACTCTGATCATGGAGCCACTACCACCTCAGCCATTGCTTGCACTTGTTTGTATTTGCAGGCTGAGTTCCAGAACATCACAGGTTCCTCCGTTGAAGTATATGGAAAGTTGGGCCTTGCAGTAAACACTACACAAAACAAAGGTATTCCATGTCCTATCCCTGCCATGCCAACAATCATAACCAAACCCTGCCACCTCTCAGAAAAGGCAGACATCAAAGTCAAAATTCACCCACTGCCTTAGACCAGCTATTGTCAGCAGGGGACATATGGCCCCCTGGGAGCCACAGCACATTTTTAAATTTTTTGAAAAAATTTTCACACTATGAATCATGTCAACCAAAATATGTACAAACGTTTCTCATTAACTTTATACAGTGACCTTTTCTCCCTTTTTTTCCCCCTTTCCCTCCCTCCCCTCTACCCACCCCCCCTCCAAAACCCATTGGTATTCAACATATACAATACAATAAAACCATAAAACAATATCTTCACACAAAGGAAAATAAACAAGAAAAATGTGTCGTCTAGTTATTACACACTGAATCTAGTCGTTTTGTCTTCTTAGGGGATGGAGGTCCTAGGCATGCTCTCTCTGATATGTTCCATGTATGGTTCCCAATTTTGTTCAAACATTGTGACTTTATTTTTTAAATTATATGTTATTTTTTTCCAATGGAATACATTTATTCATTTCCATGTACCATTGCTGTATAATCATGCTCTCTTCCATTTTCCAAGTTGACATTATACATTTTTTTGCTACTGCTAAATGAATTTCTTTTGTGCTTTATCCAATTTGAGGCCTAATTCTTTACTTCTTATGTTATTTAAAAGAAATATCTCTGGTTTTTTTGGTATGCTATTTTTTGTCATTTTATTTAGTATCTGATTCAGTTCTTCCCAAAACGTATTCACCTTCGCAGATGTCCATGTTGCATGTAATGTTGTTCCCATTTCCTTCCCACAGCGAAAACATTTATCTGATAATGCTGAGTCCCATTTTTTAAATTTTTGAAGAGTAATATATACCCTGTGTAACCAATTATACTGCGTAGTGTGCGTCGAAAGAACCAAAGACTTGTTGATCCAAACCAAGGCTTTTATTAACTAAAAGACTGGAGCATATCACAAGTAGGTCGACCAGTCCAGATGACCTGGTCTGGCTAGGAGCAATCCTTTAAGACCTGCAAGTAGGTGTGGCTACACTCTCAGCCAATCACAGTCATCCTACTCTACCATCTGTACATATATACAAATATACATTGGTGATAGAATCTGTACTATCACATATTGTATTATACATAACCTTGTGTTTATTGTATTCTTCATAGTTCCAGAACATAACTTTTCCCATACTTCATTTTTTATCTTTATGTTTAAATCCTTTTCCCACTTCAGCTTAGGTTTATAGTTTATTTCATCATTCTCCTTATCTTGCAGCTTAATGTACATGTTCATTATAAATCTTTTAATTATCATTGTGTCTGTAATCACATATTCAAAGCTGATTCCTTCAGATAATCTCATTGTTTCCCAATTTATCCTTTAAATAAGCTTTCAATTGAGAATATGCAAACGTGGTACCATGAGTTATTCCATATTTGTACTTCAATTGTTTAAATGTTAATAAGTTATTTCCCAAAAAACAATTTTATTTTCTTTTGATTCCTTTTCTCTCCCATTCTGTAAAGGAAAGGTTATCTATTGTAAAAGGAATTAGCGGATTTTGCGTCAATAATAATTTTGGTATTTGGTAATTCACTTTTTTTCTTTCTAAGTCGATCTTCTTCCATGTATTAAGTAAATGATGCAATACTAGTGAGTTTTTATATTGCACCAGTTTTTTATCCCACTTATAAAGTATATGCTCTGGTATCTTCTTGCCTATTTTATCTAGTTCTATCTTAGTCCAGTCTGGTTTTTTCCCTTGTCTGGTAAAAATCTGATAAATTGGGTGGCTCTATAATCATTTCTAAAATTTGGTAACTGCAAACCACCTTGATTATACCTCTCTGTTAGTTTATCTAACACTACCCTTGGTTTCTTACCTTTCCACAAGAATTTCCTTATTGTTCTCTTTAGTTCATTTAAAAAAATGTTAAGGGAATTGGTAACATTTGAAATAAGTATTGTATCCTTGGGAACACATTCATTTTAATGCAGCTCACCTTCCCTATCAATGTTAACGGCAGTTCTTTCCAATGTTCTAAGTCTTCCTGCAATTTCTTTATTAATGGCTGATAATTTAGTTTGTACAAGTGGCTTAATTTATTATCTAACCTGATCCCTAGGTATTGGATTGCTTGTGTTTGCCATTTAAATGGTGATTCTTTTTTAAATTCTGTATAATCCGCGTTACTCATTTGCATCACTTCACTTTTATTTGCGTTGATCTTGTACCTCGATATTTCTCCATATTCCTTCAATTTCTTATGTAATTCTTTTATTGATATCTCTGGTTCTGTTAAATATACTATAATGTCATCTGCAAATAAGCTAATTTTATACTCCTCCCTTATTTTTATCCCTTTTATTTTATTTTCTATTCTTATCAATTCTGCCAAAGGTTCTATTGCTAAGGCGAACAATGAGAGGGATAGTGGTGACATTGCTGTCTAGTTGACCTACTTAACTTAAATTGATTTGATACATATCCATTTACTGCTACTTTCACCAACGGTCCATTATACAATGCTTTAATCCAATTTATATATTTTTCTGGTAGACTGAACTTCTGTAATACTTTAAATAAGTAGTTCCACTCTACTCTGTCAGAAGCTTTTTCTACATCTAAAGCAACAGCCACTGTTGGTTTCTTATTTCCTTGAACTGCATGAATTAGATTAATAAATTTACAGACATTGTCCGCTGTTCGTCTTTTCTTAATAAATCCAGTTTGATCTTGTTTTACTATTTTTGGTACACAATCGGCCAATCTGTTTGCTAATAATTTTGCTATTATCTTATAATCTGAGTTAAGTAGAGATATTGATCTATATGATGCTGGTGTTAATGGATACTTCCCCGTCTTTGGTATTACTGTAATTATTGCTGTCTTACATGAATCTGGCATGTTCAGCATGATGCTGAACCAAGCCATGAAAGACCTCAACAATGAAGACGCTGTTTACATCCGGTACCACACGAATGGCAGTCTCTTCAATCTGAGGCGCCTGCAAGCTCACACCAAGACACAAGAGAAACTTGTCCGCAAACTACTCTTTGCAGACGATGCCGCTTTAGTTGCCCATTCAGAGCCAGCTCTTCAGTGCTTGACGTCCTGTTTTGCAGAAACTGCCAAAATGTTTGGCCTGGAAGTCAGCCTGAAGAAAACTGAGGTCCTCCATCAGCCAGCTCCCCACCATGACTACCAGCCCCCCCACATCTCCATCGGGCACACAAAACTCAAAACGGTCAACCAGTTTACCTATCTCGGCTGCACCATTTCATCAGATGCAAGGATCGACAACGAGATAGACAACAGACTCGCCAAGGCAAATAGCGCCTTTGGAAGACTACACAAAAGAGTCTGGAAAAACAACCAACTGAAAAACCTCACAAAGATAAGAGTATACAGAGCCGTTGTCATACCCACACTCCTGTTCGGCTCCTAATCATGGGTCCTCTACTGGCATCACCTACGGCTCCTAGAATGCTTCCACCAGCGTTGTCTCCGTTCCATCCTCAACATTCATTGGAGCGCCTTCATCCCTAACGTCAAAGTACTCGAGATGGCAGAGGTCGACAGCATCGAGTCCACGCTGCTGAAGATCCAGCTGTGTTGGGTGGGTCACGTCTCCAGAATGGAGGACTATCGCCTTCCCAAGATCGTGTTATATGGCGAGCTCTCCACTGGCCACCATGACAAAGGTGCACCAAAGAAGAGGTACAAGGACTGCCTAAAGAAATCTCTTGGTGCCTGCCACATTGACCACCGCCAGTGGGCTGATATCGCATCAAACCGTGCATCTTGGCGCCTCACAGTTCAGTGGGCAGCAACCTCCTTTGAAGAAGACCGCAGAGCCCACCTCACTGACAAAAGACAAAGGAGGAAAAACACAACACCCAACCCCAACCAACCAATTTTCCCCTGCAACCGCTGCAACTGTGTCTGCCTGTCCCACATCGGACTTGTCAGCCACAAACGAGCCTGCAGCTGACGTGGACATTTACCCCCTCCATAAATCTTCGTCCGCGAAGCCAAGCCAAGAAGAAGAAGACATGAATCTGGCAAGTTTTGTGTTTCTTCTGCCTGGTTCATTACTTCCAGGAGAGGAGGAATTAATAACTCTTTAAATGTTTTATAAAATTCTATTGGAAATCCATCCTCTCCTGGTGTTTTAGTTTTCAGCAGCTTTTTTAATATATCTTGCACTTCCTCTATTTCAAATGATTTTATTAGTTTGTTTTGTTCATCTTCTTGCAATTTCAGGATTTCAATTTTAGCTAAAAATTCCTCTATTTTCTCATCCTTTCCCTCGTTCTCAGTTTAGTATAATTGTTCATAAAATTCCTTAAAATTTTCATTAATCTCTGTTGGGTTATATGTAATTTGTTTGTCCTTTTTCCTTTTTAGCTTGTTCTGTTTTAAATTGCAATGCTAATATTTTATGTGTTTTTTTCTCCCAGTTCATAATACTTTTGCTTTGTTTTCATTATGTTCTTCTCCACCTTATACGTTTGTAATGTTTCGTATTTTTTTTTTGGTCTGCCAATTCTCTCCTTTTCAGTTATTCATGGTTAAATCAATGCAGGAAATGGATGAATATATGGAGGAGGCAGCAAGACAGCATGACATGCTGTCATGTAAGACAGCAAAGGAATTATCATCCCTTTTTACTAATTTCTTTTCTGTACTTACTATCTCCCTTTCCAATTGCTCTGTTTCTCGATTGTAATCCTTTTTCATCTTAGTCACATAACTTATTATCTGCCCTTAATGAAGGCTTTCATTGCGTCCCATAATATAAATTTATCTTTCACTGATCCTGTGTTTATTTCAAAATATGTTTTAATTTGACATTCAATAAACTCCCTAAATTCCTGGCTTTTAAGTAGCATGGAGTTTAACCTCCATCTATATGTTCTTGGTGGGATGTCCTCCAGTTCTATTGCTAATAATAAGGGTGAATGATCTGATAGTAGTCTAGCTTTATACTCAGTTTTCCTAACTCTCCCTTGAATATGGGCTGACAACAAAAACATATCAATCCTTGAATAAGTTTTGTGCCTACTCGAATAATATGAATATTCTCTCTTGGATGCTGCCTCCTCCATATATTCATCCATTTCCTGCATTGATTTAACCATAAATTTGGCTACTTTATTTTTATTACTTGTCTTTTGTTCAGTTTTATCCAACAATGGATCCACACTAACTCCTATCAATATATTTCCTTGTGTGTCTGCAATCTTCAAAAAATATCCTGCATAAACTTTTGATCCTCCTCATTCTTCTTTTCTTTTCTTTTGGCTTGGCTTTGCGGACGAAGATTTATGGAGGGGGTAATAAGTCCACGTCAGCTGCAGGCTCCTCATTAGGTGCATATATATTGAGCAAATTCCAAAATTCTGAGTATAACTGACATTTTATCATTAAATATCTCCCTGCCAGATCTAATATTTCTTCCTCTATTTTAATTGGTACATTTTTGTTAACTAGTATGGCTACACCTCTAGCTTTTGAATTATAAGATGCTGCTGCTACATGTCCTACCCAGTCTCTCTTTAGTTTGTTATGTTCTGCTTCAGTTAGATGTGTTTCCTGCACAAATGCTATATCTATTTTTTTCCTTCTTCAATAAATTTAGTCGCCTCTTCCTTTTAATTTGGTTATCTATTCCATTAATGTTTATAGTCATATAGTTCAAAATGGCCATCTTATATCTTGCTTATATTTCTTTTCCACCTCTTCGCCACCTCCATCCCTTTTTTCCCCATTTTTATCTCTTAGTTTTCTCTTATTAAAATTAATGTACAACACATTTAAAACATAAAGTACCCCCGCGCTTCCCACACCCATACCTTAACCCCAAAAGTTCCCTCCCTCTCTGAGTTTCCCCTTATCCCTTGCCGGGCAAACACAACTCCACTTTTCATTTGGATTGCGATCTTGCTCGCAGCGTCAACTGATTTTGCAGTGATGGTTTTTCCCTTCCCCCCCCAGCCCTCCTCAGAAAACACCTTTTTTTTAAAACACATATAACAAAGCTCTCTCTCTTTTTTTCCCACCCTTACTTCCTTCCTTCCCTTCTGTTTTCCCTCTTTAGTTCTTTACATATACATTATCACCATTCTTCATTCTTATTACACCTCTTCATCTCCTCCTGTCCTGCAAACATTCTGCGAATTCTCGCGCTTCCTCTGGATCAGAGAACAGTCTGTTTTGCTCCCCGGGTATAAATATTTTAAGCACAGCTGGATGTCTTAACATGAATTTGTAACCTTTTTTTCCATAAAGTCATTTTCACTGTATTAAACTCATTCCTCCTCTTTAAGGGTTCAAAACTTATGTCTGGGTAAAGAAATATTTTTGACCCTTGTATTCCAATGGTTTATTGTCCTCTCTAACTTTATTCCTTGCCAGTTCCAGTATGTTTTCTCTTGTTGTATTATGTCAAAAATTTTACTAAGATGGTGTGATAGTACAGATCTATCACCAATGTACATAGTGTATATAGTTACTGTATCTAGACTGTGCTTACAGCGATTGGCTGAGAGCTAAGCCACACCTATTGTCTGGGCCTTAAAGGGTTGTGTCCCTAGCCAGGTCGGATCATTCCGGACTGGTCGGCCGCCTGTGAAGAGCTCCGGTCTTTTGCTAATAAAAGCCTTGGTTTGGATCAACAAGTCTTTGGTTCTTTCGACGAGCTCTACAGATGGATCTTGGTTTTTGATGTGCCTGTGGTTTCGGAGCTAGTGCTCTGTGAGCCCTTTCTATTTCCATTTATTCCTGTATTTCCGTCATTCCCAGGACCTTTGGGATCCATTCTTTTACAAATTCCTTCATGTCTGTGCCTTCTTCACCCTCTTTCAGGCCCACTATTTTTATGTGGTTTCGTCTACTATAATTTTCCAACATATCAATTTTTTGAGATAACAACTCTTGCATCTCTTTAATTTTTTTGTCACTTTCTTCCAATTTTTCTCTTGTCATTTACTTCCATTTCTACAGCTGTTTCCCACTCTGCCACACTCTCTACTCTTTACCCTATTTCTGTCATTATCAGTTCTAACCTTTGCATTTTTTCTTCTGTTCTTTTCATTTTCCTTTTAATTGCATTAAATTCTAATGATAAACATTCTTTTAGTGACCTCATTTGTTCTTCAGGAGTCACAGCACATTTAAGGGGGGGGGGGGTGGTAGGGAGCACAGACTGAAATCATAAAATATTGTTTTGTTTTCTATGTAGTCAGTAGGAGAGAACTAAAATTGACTGCTTCACATGGAAGGGGGCCTATAAACTTTGAACAAAGCTCTAAATGGGGCATAGCCAAAAAAAGGTTGAGAATGGCTGCCTTACTGAGCAACACTGGTCCCTATTACTTCTATCTGTAACAGATGCCAGGCAAACCATTACGGGCACTTCACAGCTTCAGATAAGTAGAAATACAATTTAGCTTTTGGCTTAGCTAAATCCTTCATGTCCATTGGGTGTGTAGAGAAAGAAAGGGTGATGCCTTCATCAAGGCATTCATTAAGCCTCTGATCTTATTCAATCTTCTCTGGTCAGCAGCCATGGCTAATATTAGACTCCCAAAACCAGCCCTGACATGGCAAAGTCTTCTGTAACATCCTCACCGATCCAAGGAAATCCCCTGCAAAGGAATGCTCAAATTGGACAAGAAGTATGTGAGAGTACATAAGGTGTATAGTCATTCAGCATAGAATGGCCCTTCGGCCTAACTCGTTTATGCTGACCAAGGTGCCATACTGGGCTACTCTTATTTTACTGCCTTTGGCCTATATCTTTCAATCCCCTTCCAATCAATTTAACCATCCAAAAGTCTTTTGAACATTGCATGCGTTCCTTGATTGCTTCATGTAGCCATCAAAAAAGAGCTGGGGTTCATGCGGGTACTCATGGCTACCCCTTTGACCTGGAGAAAGTGGGATGAATCGAAGGAGAAGTTACTGAGGGTGAGGACAAGATCTGCCAGGCAGCAGAGGATGGTGGTGGAATGGGACTGGTTGGGTCTGTTGTTGATTAAAAAAAAACCAAAGGGCTTTGATCCTTTGGTATAGGGACTGGAGGTTAATAGTTTGGACGTCCATGGTGAAAATGAGGTGGACACCTCTGACAGACTGCGATTTATTGACTACAGCTCTGCTTTCAACATAACAGTACCAAATAAACTCTACAACCTAGGCCTCACCATCCTCCCTCGCCCCCCCCCACCCCCAATTAAATGCATGACTTCCTATCCAACAGGATTCATTAAGCAATCAGTGAGTAAGAAGATGACAAACTAACTCATCACAAGATGTAATTCTTCCCTCATATATAGTATCATCATTCGGTTTTGCAAATGTCTTCACTTACTCTACCAATCTTATCATCACCATATGTCATCACGCTACTAATATATTCCACACAAGAAACACTTAGGAGGTGATAATATTGGCCCAGCTCTTTTGTATGCAAAACCAGGAAGACCATATGCTTTGATCTATCTCCATGACACAACAAACTTAGTGTGTTCCTCTGCATGTCGTCCTGCACCAGTGACTAGTGGGGTACTACAGGGCTCTGTGCTGGGGCCACAGTTGTTTACAATATAGAACAACTTAGATATGGGAATAGATAGCAATATCTCAAAATTTGCAGATGACACGAAGCTGGGTAGCGGGGTTGGCTGTGTAGAGGACTCTAGGAGGGTGCAGAGTGATTTGAACAAATTAGGCAAGTGGGCCAAGACGTAGCAGATGCAATATAATGTGGATAAATGCGAGGTTATCCACTTTGGAGTTAAGAACAGGAAAGAGGACTATTATCTAAATGTTATCTGTTTACGAAAAGGGGAGATGCAGATGGGTGTTTCTGTGTATCAGTCATTGAAAGTGGGCCTGCAGGTGCAGCAGGTGGTGAGGAAGGTGAATGCTATGTTGACATTCATAGAGAATTTGAGTACAGGAGTAGGGAGATCCTGCTACAGCTGGACAGGGCCTTGGTGAAACCATACCTGGAGTACTGAATGCAGTTTTGGTCTCCTTATCTGAGGAAGGACATCCTCGCTATGGAGGGGATGCAGAGAAGATTCACTAGGCTGATACTGGGGATGGAGGGACTCGCATATGGATAGACTAGGCTTGTATTCTCTGGAATTTAGAAGGTTGAGGGGGGATCTTATAGAAACATAACATTCTTAAGGGTTTAGACAGACTAGACGCAGGTAGGTTGTTTCCAATGCTGGGAAAAATCAGAATCAGGGGTCACAGTTTAAGAATAAGGGGAAAGTTTTTTAGGATTGCGATGAGGAAAAATTTCTTCTCTTAGAGTGTGGTGGATCTGTGGAATTCTTTGCCACAGGAAGTAGTTGAGGCTGGTTCCTTGTCAATATTTAAGTGGAGGTGAGATTTGGCCCTTGTGGCTAAGGGGATCAGGGGGTATGGGGAGAAGGCAGGAACAGGGTACTGATCAGCCATGATCATATTGAATGGCAGTGTAGGCTTGGAGGGCCAAATGGCCTACTCCTGCACCTATTTTTCTGTTTTCTCTGTGCCTAATGGTACAATTTGGATGTGGTCCACACCTTTGCAATGGAGGATCACCAAGATTGAGGGAGACCAAAATGTGTTTCTCACTGAGCTTCTGATCTGTCAGCTGCAGTCCACATTTGTCTCGGTATGCATCCCTGGGAAGTGCTGTCAAGACCAGTCCTGTATTACTTTGCTGCTCAGGTTGAACCTTGACAAAGAGCATTACCATTCTCTTTCCAGATCTTCTTGGCAAGCACACCTTCCCCAGGAAGTGGTTGGCCATATTGTCTGCACCATCACCATCTCAAGGGACCGAGAACCTGGCTGGGCTTTAAAAATAGATGGAGCCATGACTTGTTCTGTCTAGTCTCAAAGGGTCAATTAATGCCAAACAGTCTCTCTGTCACTGACATTTACCCATGAATTGTCTTTTTTTTATTTCAAGACTTAATTGTTGTTGGAGAATATTAAAATATAAAATATAAAATTTTCACTGGCCTTCTGCTCTCCCTCGAATTCAATCTTTCTCTTTATCTTTCTGCACCTGTTTGCACACTGAATTCACTCCGTCTGCTCATTTCCTTTGCAAACAGAAAACACAAAAGTCTGCAGGTCCCATGATTGTAATAAAAACACAATGTTGCAGGAACTCAGCAGGTCTCACAGCTTCCATAAGAAGCAAAGATCTACCACCGAGCCCTTCTTCAAGGTGTGAGTAAAAAGCAGGCAGACCACCCGAATTAAAAGAAAGGGCAGAGGGAGGAGGACAGACCAACAGACAAAAGGTGTTCATTGGTTATGGATGGGACACAGGAGAGAGGAAAGGTGAGAATTTACTGGGGGAAGGCGGGTGGAGGCTAAAAGAATCCAGAGATGTCAATGTTAATGCTATCTGGTTGGAATGTGCCCAGACAGAATATGAGATGTTGTTCCTCCATTTTACAAAGGTCCTGGGGACTTTGTTTCCCATGTGGCCTTATTATTAAATGTAACCTTCAACACCTTGAAATACCAAAAATATTTCTAATCACAGTTAGAAATGTCTAAGTAGTTGCAGAACCAATCGGATGCTGTGCTTTGTTTCCCAGCTCTACAGGTTGGACAGGCCACGAGAGGGCACCAGAATGAAACACAAATGTCTGCAGACCATTCAGGGCCTCAAACAGTCCTTCCAAGTGAAGCAAAGCTTCATTTGTGGATCTGCAGGGGTTGTCTACTGCATCCGGTGCTCCTGTTGTTGTCTCCTCTACATCGGCGAGCCTGGCCGCAGACTGGGAGATTGCTTCATTGAGTACCTCAGCTCTGTCTGGAGCAAAAGTGTGGACCTCCCAGTAGCCACCCATTTCAATTTCTCATCCCATTCCCTTTTTGACATGTCTGTCCATGGTCTTGTGCACTGCCAGACTGAGACCACCCGCAAATTGGTGGAACAATACCTCACCTTCCGACTGGGACCCTTCAACCAGATGGCATTAATATTGACTTTTCCATTAAGAAACTCTCCCCGCTTCTTTTTCCCCATCTCCTACCCTCTAGTTTTCTCTTTCTCTCTCTCTCTCTCTCTCTCTCTCTCTCTCTCTCTCTCTCTCCCCCCCCCCCCCCCCATTTCCTTCTCTCTCCTTTCAGAGCCAAAATCAATTCTCACCTTCGTAGGTCTAAACTTTTCCCCCTTCCATTCTTCCCCCTTAATCTCTATTCTTTAAATAAGACACCTACCTGCTTTTTGCTTATACCTTGAAGGAGGCTTCAGGACCGAAACGTTGGTAATGTATCTTTTCCTCCTGTGGACGCTGCGAGACCAGCTGAGTTCCTCCAGCATATACTGTGGTCTTTTACCACAAGAGGGCACCAAATATGCTTGAATCACAATTAATCCTCTCACTTTCAGTTACTGAAATATAAAAGGCCACAGACGGTGGAAATCTGAAATAAAGCTGGAAATATGCAGCAGGTCAGGCAGAGCCTGTGGAAAAAAATACAGCGAAACTTTTCAGATTAATGTTCCAGGTTGCAGACACCACAGGCCTCGCAGAGATGGAGTGAAAGATGGAAGTCTACCTTGAAGGAGTCAGGCCTGAAACGTTGGTTATAAATCTTTAGCTCCTATGGATGCTGCATGACCTGCTGAGTTCCTCTACCAGAGCGTGCTTAGCAGTAATGGAGGCACCAATGCATATAACGGGGAAAATAGAGTTGTGAACTCGGCCAGCGTCATCACGGGCACCACTCCATCGAGGACATCTACAAGAGGCTGTGTCTTAAGAAAGCAGCCTCTGTCCTCAAAGGATCCCCCCCCCCACCCCCCCAGGCCATGTCCTCTTCACTCTGCTACCAGGAGTGTGAAGATGAACACCCAACTGTAAAAAAACACTCTGCCCTCAGATTTCTGAATGGATAATAAACAACAAATGCTACCTCACTTCCTCTTCTTTTGGACTTAATTTATTTATTTTTAAATATAATTTATAGCAATATTGGCACCTGTGATGCTGCAAATAAATAACAAATTTTGTGACATGTTCATGACAATAAATCTTGAGACTGATTCTAGTGGTGGAGATAAGAAAGGAAGGGGAGTTATGTTTCTGATTAGAAATGATGGTGGTACTTAGGCAAATCCTGGGGGGACATAAGAAGGGGGTAGAAGTAAGGGGGTGACCACTATGATGGGATTATGCTACAGACGCTCTCAACTGACAGCAGGAATCCAAGGAGTAAAAATGCAGAAAGGTGGCAGGGATCTGTAGGAATAATAGGGTTGTAATCGGTGAAATTTTGCATGTTACTGTCAGGATTAAAGGCAGGTTTAGCCGGCATAGGGAATCTTGGTTTTCGAGGGATATTGGGGATCTGGTCCAGAAGAAGAGAGAGATATAGAGCAGGTATAGGCAGCATGGAGCAAATGAGGTACTTAAGGAATATAAAAATGCAAGAAAAACCTCAAGTAAGAAATCAGGAAGGCTAAAACAAGACAAGAGGTTGCTTTGGCAGACAATGTGAAGGGAAATCCTAAGGGTTTCTGTGGGTATATGAGGAGCAAAAGGGCAGTAAGGGATTATAGTTGGTCAGATTTCAGATTTATTGACAGAGTACATACAAGACGTCACATACAACACATTCTTTTTTTCTGTGGGCAAGGCAGAATTAAGACTTATTGATGGTAGAAAAAAACTGTACACAGTGTATACATGTCAACAATAAAGAACTGCAAACAGATAATGAATGTAAACAAACTGACTGTGCAATACAGAGAGAAATTTAAAAAATCAAAGTGCACAAGTGAAAGTCCTTAAACGAGTCTCTGATTGAGATGGTAGTTGAGGAATCTGATGGTGGAGGAATAGCAGCTGTTCCTGAACCTGGAGGTGCAAGTCTTGAGGCACCTCTACCTCTTTCCTGATGGCAGCAGCGAGAACAGAGTGCGTGCTGGGTGGTGGGGATCACTGATGATCGCTGCTGCCCTCCGACGGCAACATTTCCTGTAGATGCTCTCATTAGTGTGGAAGGATTTGCACTTGATGTCCTGCGCTGTGCTCCCCTTGAAGATCAAAGTGTCAGCTTTGTATGGAGCCAAAAGAGATGGAGGAGGTCTTTAGTCATTTAGTACAAACATAGAAAATTTAAAATTTTTCAAAAATCAACAAGGAAAAAAATAAGTAAGTAGAGTTCTCGATTCTTCAATCCTGCGTGAACTGCCAGGTAATATTAGTCCATCAAAACATATCGATAGCAACTTCTGATTCTTCATTCTACCTGAGCTCTTGGAAGATTTTGCACAAATTCACCTGCTTGAACCAAGCTCGAGAAGAACTTATTTTCACCTCCAGGCAAGAAAATCTTCAAAGTTGCAGGGTGATGCAATCCTTTTTCCCCGGAGAATCTTCTTAACTGAGTTAAATTCTCTTCTTTTTAATAAATCAGCACTTATATTGGGGTAAAATAAAACTTTACCCCCTGCATACACAAGGAGCTCTTGCTCCTTCTGCTGCTAGGGTCAAAATCTTCTCTCTGTCTTGGTATCGATGAAGTTTAATTAGCACAGAGTGTGGGTTCTGATTTGGAAGTGGCTTTGCTCTGAGAGCTCTGTATCCTCTTTCATTCTTTATGGGGCGATCAAAATCCATTTGACCCAACACTTCATGAATCCATTTCATTAAAAAAAGCCAATTGGGTCTTGCTCCTCCAGTCCTCTTTAAGACCCATTTACTTCTTCTACTAAAATTTTCCAGTATATCCACTTATTGCTGAAGCTTCAGATTTTCCACAATTAGGGCAGTGGTGGAATCTTCCACTCTATGAAGAGCAGCCGTATATATTAATTGCTGTTTTTGAGGTGATCCAGAGCTGAGTGGAGAGCCAGCGATATTGTATCTGCTGTGGAGTGATTGTGGCAATATGTGAATTGCAGCGGGTCCAGATCTTTACTTAGGTACGTATTAATTCTGGCCATGACCAGCCTCTCAAAGCATTTCATCGCAGTAGGTTAGTGCTACTGGGCAATAGTCATTGAGGCAGCTCACACTACTCTTCTTGGGCACCGGGATGATTGATGCCCGTTTGAAGCAGGTGGGAACCTCAGATAACAACAGTGAGAGGTTGAAAATGTCCATGAACACTCCGGCTAGTCAGTTGGCACAGATTTTCAATACCCTGCCAGGTACGCCGGCAGGGTCTAACGCCTTGCGAGGGTTCACCCTCTTGAATGATGTTCTGATGTTACCCTCAGGGACAGATCTCAGGGAGCAATGCTCGACCTAATCTTGGGAAATGAAGCTGAGCCAGTGATTTGTGTGTCAAGGAAGGAACAGTGACCAGAATTTCATTAGTTTAAAAATAACATCTGGGAAGAGATAGGAGTTAATACTTGTGAGAAACAGGGATTGCAGATGGAGAGTAGTCTTTTTAAAAATATTTTATTTAATATTTAATACATGCAGTAATTACAATCATTATAATACAGATATCAAAGAAACCAAATTGATAACACGCCATGATAATTTTCACCCCTCCCTCCCACCCAGCATCCTTCCAAAAAAATATACAAATTGAAAAAATTAATAGTTATGCAATAGAAGAAGAAAGAAAAAAGAAAGTTTTTAAAAAAAGTAGAGAGTCATCTGGAGAGCAGTCATGTATTTTCTTCATAAACATGCTGCCCTCCACCATCATCAAATCAGCCCTTACCCACATCTCCTCCATGTCCCATACATCTGACCTGGCCTCCTCTGTCCCTAGATGGAACAAGAACAGGATTCCCCTTGTCCTCATCTACCACTCCACCAGCCTCCCTCGTCCACTCACCCCTTCCCTCTAATCGCCCCCTTTGGCACCGACCCTTGTCATTGCAGGAAGTGCTACACTTGTGCCCGCACCTCCTCCCTCACCAAAATTTGGGGCCCCAAACAGTCCTTCCAAGTGAAACAGCACTTCACTTGTGAATCTACGGGAGTCATGTACTGCATCCGGTGCTCGCCTTGTGGCCTTCTCTGCATCAGAGAGACTTGAGGCAGGCTGGGAAATCGCTTCATTGAACACCTTCGCTGCAATGACGGGGACCTCCCAGTGGCCACCCATTTCATTTCTGTGACTCATTCCCGTGCTGTCCTGTCTGTCCATGGCCTCATGCACAGCCAATCCAAGGCCATTTGTAAATTGGAGAAGCAACACCTAACAGAGCTATCCACTCCCCCAACACCTCAGCTTTTTTTTTCTCCCACCCATATGCTCACCTCCCTGCCCTTCCCCCCGCCCCCCACCATTTTATTCAGGTGCTTGCCTGCATTTTGCCCATACCTCGATGAAGAGCTCAGGCCCAAAACATCGGTTATGTATCTTTATTGTTACTACATAAAGAATGCTGTTTAAACTGGGAAGAGATCGGCCTAGTCCACAAGTTAAAGTCCTAAATCAGGGCAAGGATAATTTTAGGTGACATGAGACAGAAAGATAGGGCAGCACGGTTAATGTAGTAGTTAGCACAACATTATTACAGTGCTGTCTGTAAGGAGTTTGTACATTCTCCCAATGTCTGCATGGGTTTTCCACGAGGAGCCTGGTTTCCTCCCATCATTCCAAAACATTCTGGGGTTGTGGGTCAATTGGTGGCAGGGTATCTGTAATGGAAGATTTAAACTGAGTTTATTACTTTTGCAGCCTTTGTTTCTGCAAGGCTGAGAACCTGCTTGTTTTTTAGAATCAGCAGACATAAGCTAAATTCCACCGAGGGGCCAGAGATGCAGTTATCTGACAAAAGGACATCCGTGTACTAAGAACATTTAATCTTCCTGCTTGTTTTGGTCACAGACTGTCAGAGGCCTAGCCTTGATGCAAAATAAACCATTGTATTCAAAGTGATAAGCTGAAAATTACGTAATTCGTTAGAAGCCTAGGCATTCTAGCTTGCTCGCTTATCTTTCTTACTGTGCTGGGAATAGGTGCTTGGGTAAGCAGTTTTTGGGTAATATAAGCCATGGTCCCGCTGCTGAAGTTTGAGACTCTCCGAGAGGGGGCAACATCTCTCAGCAAGAAGAAGAACTTCCAGAGTCCAGCCAATGTCCTGGTCAGGGGAGGTGGAGAAACTGCTACCGGCGCCCCGACAACCAACTACAAGTGTGCGGCCGTTGCCTCGCTTCGGCAGTTGGGACCAATCCAGGCGTTGATAAGTATAATTGGGAAGAGCTTGCATATTGTAGTTTGAAATCAGCTTTTGAATTTGTAATAAACATTTGTATACACTGAACTGCTCTCGGTGTGTGTCTATTTTCTTTCAGTAGCTCAAACACTATGACCAATCTAAAACGAACAAAGTAAGAGGTACAAGTTTACCCAGGACAGTATCATGGGCCGAAAGGACCTGTTACTATGTTGTATGTTTAAATTTAATTTTAAAATTTGCAAAAGTCATTTGGAGAGTATATCAGTCGATAAAGGGGCTTCTGGCAAGTGAAAGGCTTTTAAAAATGAGGGAAGGAGAGTCAAGCCCAGCATGTTCCTGTTAGAATGAAGGGCAAGACTGCCTGGAACCTTGGCTAACCAGAGATATGGAGGGTCTGTCCAGGAAAAAGGAGGAGGTGTATGTTAGGAATAAGCAGCTTGGAAAATCAAGCAAATCCATCGTTTATAGGATATTAGAGTATGCAAAAGGGCAATCGGGGGACAAAAAGGGGGTATCAGAGTTTTGACAGATAAGTTGAGAATCAAGAGGTTCCTTAAGAATATTAAGAGCAGAAGGATAATGTGGAAGAGAATGCTCCCTTAAGGACAGCATGGCCGTCAGGTTTAACACAGTTGAGATACAATAAGTAGAAATAGACTTGGTCCCGGTGCAGATTGTGGAAAATACCTGTAACAAGGTCACTTAAGCAAAGGTACATGGTTTGAGAAGCTTGTTCACTGTTGCAGGCATGGTTCAAAGCCTTGATGTCTGCTGATTTGCATCCCCGTCTCTTCCCTCATCACAAGGACTGATTAATGTCACCTCCCTCTGTGTGAGCAAATACACAATGCTGGAGAAGCTCAGTAGGTCAAACAGTGTACTTATGTAGCAAAGATAAATGTATAAAACCAATGTTTCAGCCCTTCATCATACCTCGTTGCTCTCTACGGACCTCAGTCTTTCGGGAGATCCCCCCTCCTGAGTACAAATTGTACAACTCTCATTACAGAAAAGTCTCAGATCCTACAGAGATGGGCTGAACATTTTGAAGCTGACCAAACTGACCGTCATCTATTAACAATGAGGTGATGAGCAGGATTCCCCAGGTGGACATCAACAGTGCCATGGATGACCCACCGGTAGAAGCTGAAGTCATGAAAGGTGTCAGCCAGCTATTCAGTGGCCAAGTGCCAGGGGAAGACACTATACCTGCAGAGATCTACAAAGCCAGTTGTCCTGTACTTATAGAGAAGCTCACCGAGTTGTTCCAGTCTTTGTGGACACAAGGATCCATTCCTAGGAACTCAAAGATGTATCCATCGTACACCTCTACAAGAGGAAGGGCAATTGACAAGTATGTGAGAATCACTGTGGATCTCGCTGCTTTCCACCGCAGGAAAAACCCTTGGCAAGAGTCCTTCTAAATGGTCTAGTCACTCAGAGTCACAGTGTGGCTTCTGTCAAGGTCATGGGACTATTGACATGATTTTTGCCGAGCATCAACTTCAGGAGAAGTGTCACAAGCAGAATCATGAACTCTACATAACCTTTGTTGACCTCTTGAAAACCTTTTACGCTGTCAGCTGAAGAGGCCTGTGGAGGATCATGTTAAAGTTCGGCTGCCCTACCATATTCATTCAGATTGTATGCCAGTTCCATGATGGCCAGAGTGCTGGACGGTGGAGAGTCCTTTAAGGCATTCCCAGTTACCAGTGGTGTCAAGCAGGGGCTGTGTGCTTGCACCCACACTGTTCAGCATGACATTTCTTGCCATGCTGAATGATGCCTTCCAGGACAGTGATGCTGGAATCAGCCTCGAGTACAGAATGGATGGGAAGCTCTTCAACCTGAGAAGACTTCAAGCTATTACCAATGTGAAGGAGACTGTTTTGAGATATTTCCTCTTTGCCAGTGATTGTGCCCTGTATGCTGGTTCAGAGCCAGAGATGCAAGTCAGTATGGAAAAATTCTTCACAGCTTGTGTCAACTTTGGACTCACCATCAACATTAAAAAGACTGAAGTCATGTAGCAGTCTGCTCCTCATGCTCTGTACACAGAACCCAAAATCACAACCAAAGGGCAGAAACTACGGGCAGTGGCCTAGTTCACTTACCTTAGCAGCACCCTCTCCCGAGCATTGACTATTGATACCGAAGTTAACCGCAGAATAGCAAAAGCAAATTCTGCTTTTGGAAGGCTGTGTTCCACTGTATGGGAACATCAAGGAGTCAGACTAGCAATAAAACTGAAGCTCTACAGAGCTGTGGTACTCTCTACCCTCCTGCATGCCTGTGAAACGTGGACTGTGCACAGATTTGTCTTTGCAGAATATTAGGCATCAGATGGCAAGACCAAGTACCACTGAAGTTCTTTCTAGAGCAAGTCTACCATCAGTCTGCACACTGCTCACTACAGACCCGATAGGCAGGTCATGTCATCTATATGTTGGAAGAGCACATTCACAAGCAGCTCCTCTTTGGGGAATACTCTGCTGGTAGACGCTTGCATGGGGGGCAGAAGAAACATTTCAATGACACACTAGAGGCCACTCTGGAGTTGGTTGACATAGTCACAACCACCTGGGAAATGCTGGCACAAAACTGCCCTATCTGGCGGGGCCTTATCTACACAGGCTGTCAAATTTACGAAGCAAGGTGCATTGCTGAAGGTCAACAAACACAAGCTGCGCAAGTCCAGAGCCATCAGTGCACATGTCTGCCTAACATGTGCCAGGACATTCAGTGGCCAAAAGTGGCTCGTCCGGTCACCTTCGGACACACCGCATCCAATCTTAAAGTGACTAATGGTGTTGAGTCTTCATTAACAATGATGGACGAACAATAATAATGCCTTGACTGTTATCTCGGCCCATGACATCACGGACACCAGACTTCACTCCACTGGGACATCTACAAGAGGCAGTGTCTTAAGAAAGCAGCCTCTATCCTCAAAGATCTTCACCACCCAGGCCATGCCCTCGACACATCGTTACCATCAGGAAAAAGGAACAGGAGCCTAAAGACGAACACTCAGTGGCCCAAGGACAGCTTCTTCTCCATTGCCATCAGATTCCTGAATGAACAATGAATAAAGACACTACCTTTTACTTTTTATTGGACTATTTTATTTATTTTGAAAATGTGATTTATAGAAATGTTGGTGATGCTACCACAAAACATCAAATTTCGTGGCATGTTCATGACAATAAATTCTGATTCTGATAAAGGACATTATCTGACCTCTTTTCTCCAGCATTGTGTTTTTACTTCAGTCACGGTGTTGGCAGACTTTTCATGTGGGAGTTTGCAGCATCAAAAAGTTGTCACGATGTCTCCTGCATAACAGCGCTGAAAAGCATTTTGGAACATTGAGGCTGAGAGAGGTGCTATTCAAATGCAACTTATTTTTCTGTGCTACTTCTACAACTGCATGACCTCTGACTCAACCTTTTGATCCTATATTTGATACCCTTGCCTTTGCATTCCATTATTGACTTGGACGTCTGCTGGAACCCAACTACCAGCAAAATATGCAAGGAATTTTTACCCCTATTCTATAACTTCTCACAAAATTTACAAATTCTGCTACCCTGCCCAAGATAACATTCCCCTTTACATCTCTAAACATTTGTCACTAACATTGAAATGGAAAATTTTAATCACATTAAACAAAAGTCTCATGCACCTAGTCATCTATTATGCTTGTTTTAGCAACGTTAGTCAACTATTGGAACAGATTCTTTTGATGTACAGTATTTGTTTACACAAGCTGATCCACGATACCATTGAAAATTTAGCACAAAAAACTATTAATTGGGTCTTCACCCACATTGCTGCTAAACCTGGTTTTGTCCTTGTACAACACATCATTTTCCAGTTGCTTCCACTAAGTCATGAACAAAAACGAGGACCCCGGTTGGTTTTTTGGCTTACTCGGAGGGAATTTGGAATGCTTTGTGGTTAACAGAGGGCTGAATGTGCAATATTCTAGATTGTGTGGCTCAGTCACACAAAGCAAGCACTTCGATGTTCACGAAAAATGTATTCCAATCCTCACAACCCTCCAACTCTCCAATTAGTAAAGACCAATTACATTTTGTTAAACAATCTGTTAAACTTTTTCCTTACCAGGAAGATACCACAAAGTGTCCATCAGCTTGATAGACCATTATTAAAGGATTTTCCCCAGATATTACACAGGAAAGCTGCAGTTGCAGGCAAGACAGTTTATGCCCAGTCTCAGCAGTTCTAGGACTGTTCATACAAACTTGAAGTATTGTGAGTCATCTATATTAATGCCTCAAAACAATGATAGATCCAGGGGCAACAGTTCCAGTTGCAGGTCCAAAACATGGTCTTGATTAAACAATATACAGTAAAAACCTGTTATTCAGAATTAAGCAACCGGCAGCCTCAAGCAACTGGGGGGAAAAAAAAAATCGAGCAAAATAAATAGGTAAAAAATACAGAAATAGGCACATCGTTATGAAAGGAAATCTGCTGCCCATAACTAGTACTGAAATATTGGAGTGGGGAGAAGCTGGCTGTCAGGAGCAAATAAAGGCCAGGGGTTGGATGGATGGATGATCAAGTGTGCAGGAACTTGTGCGCAATACATTTTCCAGGAGTTGGTTAGTCTGGACAAAATGAAATGGGATTAGTGTAAATTGGAATTTGACAGCTTGTACTGACTCCATGGGATGAAGCACCATTTTCTGCAATGTATAATTCTGAATTTGTAGATTAAAAATATTCATAACATCAATAGTTTATCACATTTGAAATGAGTCCCCAGAACTTTATATCTGATTTATTTTGCATAAAATCTTGTTTCAGAATACAGTCTCTGGTGCAAAAGAAATCAATCTCACTAGATATGATGACCCAGTTTTGCTAAGTCAGCACTTACAACTAAAATTCAGAAAGCCAATTAATTAAGTTATGGGAAGGCTGTAGACATCCGGAAACACCTCCGTCTCCATCTAGAGAAAATGTACATTAAATGGCTCTTCAGCCTAATTTTAAATGAATGATGTCTATCTTTGGGAAGATTCTGGAGGGATTGTTGGCACAAGATACCAATTCAAAACCACAAGTTTGCAATCTTGAAGGAAATAATCATCTTGTGCATCAACCTTTTTCGCCTATTCAATATTTGGAATTCTTTAAACATACCCAGAGTTGGCATTTTACCAATAGCCATACAGCACAAGACCATTCCTGCTCTCTCTTATTCTACCTAAATGGATGCAGACTCAAAAGCAGTGTGTTTAAGAGTAAATAGAAGCAGGAAACAGGTGTGAATAGTGATAGACTTGCAAAAGGTCAAATACCAGTTGCAAACTGTAAGAACAACAAATATACCTCGCAGAGACAACAAAAAAGACCTATGCTTGCTTCAGTTGAAAAAGTGATGATCACTTTGAAACTTACAACATTCTATATTGTAGTAAAACACGAAAGTCTGCAGACACTGTGAATGAAGTAAAAACACAATGCTGGAGAAACTCAGCAGGTCACAATAGTAAAGCTACATAACAGTTTTGGGCATGAGCCATTCATGAAGATATGAGCAAAGTGTATAAAACATGAATAAAATGATGGGTGAAGGGGCAGAGGAGCAGGACAGGCAAAAGCTAATAGGAGGATAAGTGAGGGTGGGTATCTCTGAATAATGAAGAGGACGGAGAGCTGGAGGAAAGGAAAAAGAGAGATGGGGAGAGAGGGAGAATGGTCTAACAGAAATCAGAGAAGTCAGGTAATGCCATGCCCAGACAGAATATTAGGTGTTGCACCTCCAATTTATGGGTGGTCTCGGTTTGACAGTGCATTAAGCCGTGGATAGGTATGTTGGCACGGGGGGGGGGGGGGGGGGGGGCACAGAATTTAAATGGTTGGCCACTAAAAGATCCCAGTCATTGATGCGAACAGAGCAAAGGCGCTCAGCAAAGCTCTCAGTCTGATTCCAGTCTCTCCCATGTAGAGGAGGCCACAATGGGAGCATCAATTGCAGTGCATCTTAAGTAGGAGAGGATGGGAAACAATGAGGTTGGAAGCAGTGGAAGGGAGATGACCAGAAGTCATTAGGTTAGAGATAGTTTGAGTGTCTTGATATTCTTTGGTGGGGTGCTGTTGAAGGTGTAAGAGGAGGTGTCTGAGAGCTGTTGTCTGGTTTTGGCAAGGCAGAGGTCAGTGCACCAATCCCATTATCTGCAGGTTTAATAGTAAGGCTTTTGTGGGTAAACAGTCCTTAACTTGTGAATGCTGGAGTCATTTATTGCATCCGGTGCTCCCATTGTGGCCTTCCCTACATTGGAGACTAGACGTGGATTTGGAGATCGCTTCGCTGAACATTTTCATTATGTCTGCATCAATAACAGATATCTCCCAGTGGTCAACTATTTAAATTCTGAGTCCTATTTACACGCTGACATGTCATTGGATTTTGGCACGGTTCCGGTGGACTGGAGGATCATGAATGTTACTCACTGTTTAAGGGAGGCAGAAAAAAGAAAATTATAGACCATTTTGCTAACATCGATCAGTTGGTTAGCCGATGGAGTCGATTGTCAAGGATGCAGTTACAGAGTACCCAAAGGTGCATGAAAAGATATGCCCAAATCAGCATGGTTTCCTTAAAGGAAAATCATACCTCACAAACCTATTGCAATTTGTTTGAAGAGATCACAAGTAGAATCGACAGAGAAGTAGTGGACTTTCAAAAGGCCTTCATCAAGGTACCACACATGAATCTGCTAAACAAGATGAGAGCCCATAGAATTACAGGAAGAATACTAGCATTAGCTTGTCAGCAGGAAACAGAGTAGGAATGAAGGGATCCTATACTGGTTGGCTACCAGTGGTGTTCTGCAGGGAGTGGTGTTGGGGCCACTTCTTTTTATGTTGTATTTAAATGATCTGGATGATAGAATTGATGATTGAGGCTAAATTTGCAGATGACACTAAATTAGGTGATAGGTTGGGTAGTGTTGAAGATACAGAATGACTGCTGAGAGATTTGAATAGAATGGGCAGAGGTGGCAGATTAAACACAGAATTGTAAGTAATGTTGCAAATTTAGATCAAGAGAAAATTCAGAGTTGCAAAGGAATTTGAGAGTCCTCCCGCAAGATACCCTAAAGGTTAACATCTGGTTGGAGTCAGCAGTGAAGAAGGTGAATGCAATTTTGGCATTCTTAAGGAATAGGATAATAAGAGCCAGGATGTTGAGACTCTCAGGCACTGGTGAGACCTCACATGAAGTACTGTTTTGGGTGCCTTATTTAAGACATGCTGGCATTGGAGAGGATTCAGAGGTTTACTATGACACCAGGAATGAAAGGGTTGGCATCTGAATATTGTTCGTCAGCTTTTGAACTGTACTCATTGGACCTCAGAGACATTTCATTGGGCAAAAAAGATGTACCAAGGTTGTTTTCCATGGAAGGGGCGTCTAGGATAAGAGGGCACAACTTCAGGATAAAAGGGCATCAATTTAATTTAAAAAAGAAAAGTGGAAAAATGTATTTAGTCAGCGGGATGGGAGTTTGTGCTATGTTGCAACAGGGCTGTGGAAGCAAGGTTGTTGGCTATATCTAAGGCAGAGATCAACAGGTATTTAAGTACTCAGGGTATCAAGGGTTATGGGGAGTGCAGCTGAGTGGGAGAATGGATGAGCTTCTGATAGCAATGACGGAGCAGACTTCATGGGCTGATGGCCCACTTCTGTTCCTATATCTTGTGGTCTGTCCGTGGCCTCACGCACTGCCGAAATGATCACCTGTAAATTGGAGCACCACTCCAATGGGCACTATCCAACTGGATGGTATAAACAGGCTTCTCTGGTTTCTACTAGACCATTTCCCATTCTACCTTTTCCCTGTCCTTTCCTCCAGTTCTCCACACCCTTCCCTATCTATTCAAAGAGCCATCCTTCTCCCCATTTGCTGTTATACCCTCCTCTCCCTTATCCATCTATGCAGTATGTCTGTGCTCAAGAGCTGGAATAGGATACTGAATTCAGTACTGATCTATGATGATCATATTAATAACAAAAAAGGCTAAAACAATTATGTAGCTTACTCCTTCTCCAGTTTGTTCATGGAAAAAAAACATTTGTTGTCAGTGACAGACAAATATGCATGAAAGGTTTCAGACAAGGTTGTGGTCAGTAATCTAGTTTTGCATTTGTGTGGAACAAAGAATGAAATGTCAATTATATTAAGCAAATCAGTGTCGAAGGAGTAATTGCTAGGTGAATTTAAAAATCTGAAATGAGGAATAAGAAATGGAATGCATGCAGAGTACCTAATACCAACCTGTTGGGATTGACCAGGATTAGATTAGCCATAACATTAAGAGGAGTGATGAAAAACAGTTTAATTCATTCAAGCAAATATTCAATGTAATAAATATCTTGAAGGCAGAAGAAAATTATCATCGCTTAAGCATACAATTCTTCATTAGTTCTTGATACTGTATAGGTATTTTTCCATCAGGTGGGAAAGCCAATGCCTCAAGAGATCAAGATGTAATCTTGATCTGATGCTGTCTACATAGAATTTGTGTTTCTCCAAGCCTGCATAGGTTTCCTCCCACACCCCAGTGAGATGTTGATTGGTGGCTGGTAATTGTTTCATGTTGGTGAGTGATGGAATTAGGGGATTTTCAATAAAATCATGTAGAATTAGTATAAATGGATTAGTATAAATGGGCTGTTGCCAAATTGTGCATCACAACTCCATCATACATCCACAGATGTTTAAATTAGCACAATGGAACAAACCTATACTAATTATTCTTACTCTGGTCTCCAATATCAAGACCCAATCTTTTATTTTCTGAAGCCTAGTTATATCACCTCAAACCGTGCATCTTGGCGCCTCACAGTTCGGCAGGCAGCAACCTCCTTTGAAGAAGACCGCAGAGCCCACCTCACTGACAAAAGACAAAGAAGGAAAAACCCAACACCCAACCCACCAATTTTCCCCTGCAACCGTGTCTGCCTGTCCCGCATCGGACTTGTCAGCCACAAACGAGCCTGCAGCTGACGTGGACTTTTTACCCCCTCCATAAATCTTCGTCCGCGAAGCCAAGCCAAGAGTCTATATGTAACGTTTTCCAGGAGGCATTCAAAGAATGTAGAGATGAAGTTTATATTTCTCACCCTCAAGGAGAGATTTTGGTAATTCAATTTAAAAAGGCAGTTCTTCAATCAGTTTTCAAACAATACTACAAATCAGCCTCTTGTCTACTTAACACTCCAAGGTGAAACAAATGAATCCCTTTGTCTCTAACCTAATTTAACTACTTTAAGTTAAAAGACACTAATCTGGTCAGCTCTAATTTGAATTTGTTTTAAATTCACCTTTCAACACTGATTCAGTGTAGCAATTTAAAAAGACCACAATTTTGGGATGCCGAATTACACTGGTGACCTACGCTGTTCATTAAGAGAGCCAAAATAATTTGTGTTTTTTCTAATGTTGCACCAAGCACCTCTTTCCAGTTTCCTCCCTGCTTTCATATGCATTTTCAAGGTGAAATGCAAAGTAGATTTGCAGTTGCTAGACCCATTATATTTTCTTTTTCCTAGCTTACTCTTGTTAAAATAGAAATGTAAAAAGGACCCCACAAATTAGTCAAGGCAGCAATTGTCAACTTGATATAGGCAAAAGCTCAGAAAATTGACGCCATCTCTTAAAGCCACAGGTTTCCTTTTGTAAAATGGGGGGGGGGGTGTTTGCTTTAATATCCTACCCTTAAACCAAAATTATCTGAAGGTTCATCAATTTAATTCACAGTACTTATCCATGGATTTTCCTCAAAACCTATTCAAGAACAACATACCATATTGACCGATGAAAATTCTAAAATTTGCTATCAGTGGATAATGGGTGAGAAAGCCAGGCACAGAAAAATATTACTTCTAGGATGAGTGTATTGCATTCATGATTCACTGCAGATTAATTGAGGATGGAAACAGGCCATTCAGCACCTACAATAATCTACTCTATTGGCTGGAATGCACATATCCTGGACATCCATGTTAATTCTATTGCACAGCACTGCACTTCACCCATAGGTTTTGATGCCTAGACAATAAAATGCTTGTCAAGACTTAAATGCTGTAGACAGAAATAGGCCCCTTGAACCAGAGTATCAAGGACTGCATCCACCATCCAGGCACTACACTCAAAGTTCTTTCTACTAAGATTCCCTCTTACACATTACCCTTAATCTATTTTTATTTACCTCTGATATGGTGAAGTTTCCTGCAGTCTACTCGATTTGGAACTGCAAGTTTTATCTTAGAACACTTATAAAAAGATGGATATGGCAAATAAAAAAGACCTTTCATTCCCTACCAAAAACAACAGAATGGGCACAAAATCTTTCACTGAACCATGTCAGATCTTCAGAATAAATGTCATTGCATCCAAATGAGCACAGAAATTGAAAAATTCAGAACACCAAGTTATTATTCAGCATTTTTATTAAAGCAAGCATTCTATAATCCAAATTTCAGTTTCAGTTTCTAATGCTCAACCATCAAACACACTGCCAACTAAACACAGTGTGGATCTGCCGAGCATTTCCACAGTAATGGATTACAAAACTTTAAAGAAAGGAATGCATCAAACATTTCTGTGCATAAAACACCTACCCCGGCCTAGAAAACTTTTCATTTTACAATTTTTTTAAAATATTTTCCCATTAAGTCGAGGACTAACATCACTTATGCCAGCCCCGGTAGTGACTTTGTTTGATAAGCTTAGAGGTTTCCTTTCTTTTTTTTAAGACACATTTTTTGTTTTGCGATGTTTTAAACATTTTTAAATTTTTTCCAATGTTTAGATTTTTTTCTTCAGTAATGCAAGCTTCATGGTCCTCCTCTCTCCTAAAAAGAGAAAAAAAAATATTAAATTCATTATTCCAAATGCATTTCATCTTATAAATATCTATCTTACATCTATGATAGATCTAACCTCAAATTGGTGCATTTTAACAAGCACTTTTTGGGTAATATCAGATAAAGGGAAACTGATGAACGTACAACTTTGTATTTATACACAAAAATGATTAGCGGTCAATTTCTTAATAACAGAATGAATGTTAATTGGCCAATGTGATGACACTCCTTAACCATCTTTAATCTTTGCAACCTAATGAGACAATTATGCCAACTGCAGCTAGAGTGAAGCCATAGAATCAAAGAACAATGACACATTTTGTCATTCCATCTGGACTCTGACCTCAGCAGCAGTAATCATTAAACACGAGTCATAAATATTCTATTTAATAGTCTTTTAGCCCACTATTTCATTGACAAGTAAAAGCTAGTTATCACATTTCCAAACTCATCTAATTTTTTAAAAAGACTTTCAATATAATTAAGTTTTCTCCCTCTGTGTTAGTTTGAGAGTCCTCACCGTAGATGGGGGAAATTTTCTCAACTTCATAGACCCTTGACAAATCAAAAATATGTGCCTTATAATTCTATGCCCAGAGAAATATTTTCGTCCTAACCATTTGAGGTGGGCCTCATTTCATATATCGCAAAATATACATAGCTGGCTCAGCTAAAGACCACTCAGACTCGTCCATCTTTTCTCATAGCTAAACTTCAGCAAACCTGGCAGTATCACTCTACTTCCCTCATGTACACTTTAAAGTGCAACTGCATGACAGCCCTATATATAGCACAAGGGTTTATAATATTCAAATATGACTTTGCATTCAACCGACAATGGCAATTGCCCTACGTGTATTCATAACCCACCTCATCCAACCATCTTGCTACCTTAGTGATTTTTTTTCCATTATAGCCAGCAACATTCATCACATGGCCAATAAAGGCACTATATTGCAAAAACTGGGCATGACAAACTACATTTATAGCAACTTAACTCTGACCTCAGCAGCAGTCTTTGTGAAAGGGCACTTTGTTTTATTACCTACCTCCAGAAAATTAAACACCAGCAGCATTTGGCACAACTACTTTCTGAGCCGCTTCTTTAGCTTGATGAGCTTGCAGTACAGCAACAGCTTCATCAACCTGAAATGCAATAAAAATGTGTTAATTCTGCAACAAAGCAGTATATTTTAGCAAGACTAAAATTAATTATTGAACACAAATGTGAGCTCCATTTATCTAAACAAAAAAAAAATAATTGATAAAGGTTTATATCAGACCACTTTGAATCTACTTTCTCAACTTTTTTTAAATAAAAGCACTTCAAATGTTAAATCTCAGATTACCTTGGAGCGCAAAGACTCTGGGGACTCCAGCATATGAAGCAATTCAGAGTTATCAATCTCAAGAAGCATACCAGTAATTTTACCCGCCAAATTTGGGTGCATGTTCTGTATCAGTGGGAAAAGGCGTTCACCTGCAAGGAAACATTTAATTGAAAGAATACAAAAATGTCTGCGTATTTCACATTAAAACCAAGTAATATTTGCAACAACATTCACAACATGTACAATTATGCATTCTACCACCCTCCCCTCCAACACTTTGCCATTAAGGCTCATAAGCTGGAATGAGAATTCTTCAGCATCAAATACAGGTACATGATCCTTTATCCGGACATCTAAAATCCAGAAAGCTCCAAAATTCAGCAAGTGGGGACCGGTGGTTGGGGGAGGCGGCCGAGGGACCGGCGGTTGGGGGAGGCGGCCGAGGGACCGGCGGTTGGGGGAGGCGGCCGAGGGACCGGCGGTTGGGGGAGGCGGCCGAGGGACCGGCGGTTGGGGGAGGCGGCCGAGGGACCGGCGGTTGGGGGAGGCGGCCGAGGGACCGGCGGTTGGGGGAGGCGGCCGAGGGACCGGCGGTTGGGGGAGGCGGCCGAGGGACCGGCGGTTGGGGGAGGCGGCCGAGGGACCGGCGGTTGGGGGAGGCGGCCGAGGGACCGGCGGTTGGGGGAGGCGGCCGAGGGACCGGCGGTTGGGGGAGGCGGCCGAGGGACCAGAAGAGGGTGGAGGTGGATACGGCAGTACAATTCGGGTGGGTTTTCCCAAATCCGTAAAAATCTGAAATTCGGAGCCTACTGTCTCCCAAGGGTTCCAGATAAAGGATCATGTACCTGTATTCTGAATGATGACAGCATAATTGCAGGAACTGCAAAGCACTATTATTCAAGTCAACAATGTTACATAATTTTGATGAAAGATTTCTGATTCAAAACTAAATTTGCTTTGCACTTTCTGGATGCAGCTTCATCCTGAGCATTTTAATATTTTTTTCAATTTTCAATCACCGTTCAAATGTTTTGGATTTTAACTAAAAAAAAACTTACTTCCATAACCAATCACAGTAAGAAGCCACATCTAATTCCAGCATTAAAGCAGAATATAAATCATTAACTAACACATTAAGCTTGTTCTAAAATTCACCATTAATTTTAGATTCTTACCCAGCATCTGCTTCTGTTCTTGGGGAGGGGCTGCAGCCAGCATGGAAGCAGTCAAGGGTTCTTGGCCTTGTACATGAACTGCAGGCTGGAAAGGGAGAGTACACATCAAATGCAGTTTCAAAGTTTTATCCCTTGTTATCAAGGTCCAATTATATTTTAGAAGAATACAATTTAATAACTAAAATTGTCTTTGGAATTAATATCCATCCTACACTAGAGGAATGCTTCATGCATCCATGCAAATCAGTGGCATTACTGTTGGTACCTTTTGCTACAATTTAGTAATGAAATTATGTAGAGTGCACCATACATATTAGAATGAAAAAAACTGATAAACACAAGTGTAGGGGGTGGTACAGTTGACTTATGGTTAGTGCAGTGACTTTACAGTACCAGCGATCGGGACCAGGGTTCAAATCCCACACTGTCTGTAAGAAGTTGGCATATTTTCCCTGAGTCTACGTGACTTTTCCCCCGGGGGCTCCTGTTTCTTCCCACCATTCAAAATGTACTTGGAGCGTAGATTAATTAGGTGTAAATTGAGGGCACAGATTCGTGGGCTGAAATGGCCTGTAACAGTGCTGTATGTCTAATTAAAAAAAAATTTTCCCCTCCAAATATGTCTTAAACAGAAATCTTATGTTTCCACCACCAGCTCTGGCATATTTGAGACCTGAACTACTCTAAAACTTACCCCCTTAAATCCCCTTTCCCTCATCTTGAAGTGTACGATACCACTACTATAGTAAAGGTTTCAACCATCTCTCCTATCCACACCTCTCAATTTTATTTATCGAGCTTCTTTGCTTAGGGAAAACAAGTCCAATCTATATAATTCCTTTCCTTAAACTAAATTCATCCAATTAAAGTAATATCCTGGTAAAGCGGATACAGCTTATTACAGTGCAATCCTTCAATGCAATGGAGACCAGAACTGCACACGATATTCCAAGTGCATACTAACCAATGTTGTTATTTGTAAAATCGGAATAGAACATGTACCTGTTGCATAGCAACTGGAGGCTGAGTATTTAGATGTTGTTGAGGATTGCGAACTCCTGCAGCATATTTGTATTGTGTAAATGAACGAACACCAGGAGCAGTAGTACCAGGGCGAGGTCCCATTGTCTGTGTTGCTGTGTTTGCTTTAAAAAGAAATTCCCAAAGTTCAAAAATAAATGTCATTTGTTTGATTTGAAAATGGAAGAGCTTTAAATGTCTAATCAACAATTTACAATTTTACCTTTCCAAATTGTCCACACGAGTCAAGTTTTCTCACATCTTAAATATATTTTTTTTTGCCATCACAAATAATTAACATTTAACTCACAGATATTTCAGTGGAAATAACATTTTGTTCCTTTAAGTAAAAACACAAAAATGCTTGAGGAACTCAGCAGGAGCCACAGAAGGTAAAGATAATATACCAATGCTTTGGGTTTGAGCCCTTTTTCAAGATATGAGCAAAAAGCTGGCAGGCAACTGAATAAAAAAGGCTGGGAGAGGAGCCCAGGCAAACAGGCAAAAGGTGATAATTGGACATGAATAAGACAGGAGAGAAAAAGGGGACAAATGATTGCAGAGCTGGAGTAAAGGAAACCAGAGAAGTCTGGGTTAATGCTATTCGGTTGGAGGATGCCCAGATGGAATATGAGGTATTGTTCCTCCAATTTGCAGTTGGTAGCTCTTTAGTTCCTTTAAGCAAAGATCAATTCCAATATGTAGGAATTACAATTACGAAAAGTTATAAAAATTTAGCGAACCAGCCCCACTTGTACCGTTGGGGCAGCTGTGGGCACAGGGAGCCGTCGGGGAACCTCCTTGCCTCATTGTTTGAGCTGAGCGCGTGCCCCAGACAGCGTGATGATGTCACCACCTGCATGGGGCGGAGCTCCTTAAAGGGGCACATGCGTGTTTTGAATTAAACTGCCGTTGAAACTCCCCAGGAACTTACTCACTGGATCGCCAGATTCAGAGTCCCGGCATACATTATCAGCGACAGAGGTGCCCAATTCATGTTTGCCCTCTGGGCACAAGTGGCAAGCCTTTTGGGGGGGGGGGGTCAAGCTCCACACCATGGCCTATCACCCTCAAGCCAACGGCCTAGTGAAGTGATTCCACCAGCACCTTAAGTCAGCCCTCATGGCTCGCCTCACCAGCCCCGGTTGGGTGGATGAGTTGCCCTGGGTTCTACTCGGCATCAGGACGGCCCCGAAAAAAGGATCTGCAGTTATCATCTGCGGAGTTGGTTTACGGCGTGCCAATGTCGCTTCCCAAAGAGTTTTTTGGCCCAGACACAGACTTGGCAGCTGACAATCCGACCTTATTGACAGACCTTCAGAATAAACTTGCCTCGCTAGCCCCCCCACCTCCATCCCTCCACGGTGGCCGACCGTCCCGCCTGCCCAAGGAACTAGACACAGCCGAGTACTTATTCATCCGGCTTGGTTCGTACGCCACGACATTATGAAGGGCCCTACAGAGTCCTGCAGCAATTAGGCAAGACTTTCACTTTAGACATGGGGGGGGGCAAAGGAGAACTATTCACGATCAACTGCCTCAAGGCAGCGCACCTGGACCCCAGTTAGCCAGTTCAGACGGCCCAACATAAGTGCCGAGGCTGGCCACCCAAGCAGTGAGACACGTGAGCTTGTTCTGGGGGGGGGGGGGTTGTGTGGCAGTGCTTACTCGTAACGAACCGGCCTCGCTTGTACCGCTGCACCGCCGGCGCGGCTGCCAGCAGAGGGCGCCATCAGGGGACCTCCTTGCCTCATTGTTTGAACTGAGCGTGCACCCTAGGCAGCATGATGACGTCACCGCCTGCACGGGGGTGGAGCTCATACTGCCCTTAAAGGGGCATGCGCGGGTTTTGAATTAAACTGCCATTGAAACTCCCAACATAGTGGTGGAGAGTCTCTTTCCTTTTTGCTGCCACTACATCACCATCATTTTAATCTGACAAGTTTAACATAACTACTTGGCAATTGCAGCAAATTATGTTAATCTTCCCAGTCTGCTAAAGTTAACAGAGACTTGATTAGCTATTCCAAATTTTATACTTGTATCAAGAAATGCTGGTATTACGCAGCAAGTTCCAGGCCAATTAAACACCTCACTATAGACAATATAGATTTCAAAATTGATTTTTAAAAAAATTTAGGCATATATTACAATAACAGGACATTTCGGCCTATGAGTTCATGCATCCCAATTTATACCCCATTAACCTACACCCTCAGTACATTTTTGAATGGTGGAAGGAAACTGAAGCCCCGGAGAAAACTCTAGCAGACACAGGGAGAACATACAAATTCCCATGCTAAAATTGATTCCAATCGCTGGTGCTGCAAAGGTGTTGCGCTAACTACACAACCAACCATGCCAGCCTAAGATGAATGCAGGTTTCTCTCCATACCTCCAATGAAGCTTTAAGAATGATTACTTGGCTGGAACATCTCTACATTGTGAAAATCAAGAAATGCAAGCAGCATTTTAATCTTCTTTTAAATCTCAAGTAACTTCTACTACATTTAAAGAGCCAGTGTAGTGTGCCAGCACTTTCTTTAAACCACCAGTCACCCACCAGATGCTTTTACCAAGAATGAAAGGACGTTTCCAAAAGAGATCAGATCCAAAAACACCAAATAGTGTAACATAACACACCTCAACTAATAACTCCCGGAACTTCATTTTAGGGTTAAAAGACATTCTTATAAAAATTACAAACTCACCAACACGTTGAGTGCTCATCACTCGAGGCACCTGAGCTGAAGTTGGTCTCATGGAACTGATGGTTGGTGGTCGGGGCCCTGTTTGGCGCATGCTGCCAGGCATGCTCTGGAATGCTGAAGAGGAAAAACAATTATACAGAAATCAGACAAATCAAAGTTAGTATACAGGTGTTTTTGTAGACACAGCAAGTTTTCACCTTAACATCATTTGCACTTACCCTGGGGTCTAACACCCTGGGTAGCCCATCGAGGGCTTGGTCGAAGCTGTGTAAGCTGACTTGTTGGGTAATATGCAGCACGGTTCTGAGCCTGTGAAAAATTTAATAATTTTATATAACCTATACTTATGCTAAGCTCTTGATACAAAATCCACCTCCACTTCTAGGTGTTCTTTTAGTGCAGTGTGAATTTACCTGAGGGATAGCTGCCATGAAATATCCTGAAGGTGGAGCAGGTTGGTAAGGATTGATAACGGGATTTGGAACAGCTCTGACACTGGCCATTCTCTGCATGTATTGGTTTGTTAAATGAGCTTGTCGTTCTTCTTTGCGTTGAGCCAGAGCAACGTACAATGGCTTGGTGCTAACAATCCGGCCGTTCATCTCTGTAACAGCCTTGGTAGCTTCTTCTGGTGATGAGAAGCAGACAAATCCGAAGCCTTTACTGCGCCCATGTTCCATCATCACCTATGCAGGTAAAATGGAAGATATTTCATTTGGGTAATAATCCATTACTTCAATTATTTTAAAATTATACGTCTGCACTGTTTGCCATCAGGATTCTTTATCAGAATTCCAGAGCTTAAGCAAAACCAACAGGATTTTTCTGTTTTATAATATCAATTTACCACTAATTTGTTTCTACAGTTCTGGCACAAAATTCTTGTTCTTTTGACAGACTAGATGGTAGTAATATATTAGTGCATAAATAAATCAGCAATACCTTAGCACTTGTAATTGTACCAAATGGTGAAAATTCTTTGCGCAGTCGCTCATCATCAATACCATCATCCAGATTTTTGACGTAAAGGTTGACACCCTATAATTGAAAAACAGAGTTTAAACTAAAACATTTTTAATCATGAATATGCTTTAAAAATCAAGACTACTCGCTACATGCTCCAAAAGAGTAACAGCATAGATAACATTACCAAATCCTGGAATCAAAGCTCAGTCATCCTGTAACTGATCAGCTGTGAGAAGATTCCCACTTTCCCTATTTTTACACATATAATGTGTGCGTTATGCTTATTTTACAAGCCAGGCACACCCCCCACCACACATTATATGCATGTACACGCTATACGAGAATATTTTTATATATATTGAAAGAATGCACACAATTAATAGCAGGCATGGGAAAGTCGAACTGGCAATTTATAGCGGGTGTGGGAATATAATAGCCACATTGAAAGAACGTGTACAATTTTTGGCAGCTGTGGGTCAGGCACACTGGCAATTTATAGCGAGTGTTCGAATATTACAGCGAGCATGACAATAGCAGCAATGAAAGTATGCGCACAATTTATAGCGGGCTTGGGAAATTTTGATCTTGGGAGTAACTCTGTACTGAATGCCATGTTAGTCCTACAAGCAGAACATTCGGGCTAGGGCACTGCACCTTAATGTTAATTGACCAGACCCGGCCCTGAGGGAGATTAACATATCAAGTGCCTCTGATTTATGACATTAGAATTAAATATCCTGCTTAACTATGGGCATTTTTACACAGAAACTTTGGAATTATTCTGAAAAATTAGCATACTTCCCTCCAGTACGTCCTGATGTGGTCGTTTACACAGTAGTTTTACACAGCCTTCCTGTGTTGTGGAGCTTGTAAGCGGGGTGGGGGTGGGGGGAGGACATCGTATTGATTAAGCCTTTATCTTACAGAGTTGCTCCGGTCAATTTACACTGCAGCTGCTCTGTAAAAATGTGTAGGGGTACGAGTGGAAAAATTATAGGATGGAATTTGCATTACAAATTTCATCAACATTTTCACACTGCCACCAGAGTAGAAATTTTCTGCTGTTCTGAAGCCTGTCTTTGATCTATTTAATTGATCCTCTCCAAAGCTTGTTAATGTGTTGCAACAGGATAATAATTTATATAATGGGTGATTGACACCTCTGGGGGAAATTGATTGGGTGTCAATTGTGGAATATTAACTGTACTGGTATGCACATTTTTTCATGTCCCATTTAAATGCAAATTGCTTTTGTCAGTCAGAATTTAGAATACTACACCCGCACAATATATGCGTGTGCATGTTATATGAAAATATTTTTACAATTTATGATTTTCTCCGTGTTATATGTCCACACGTTATGGGCAAAGATATGGTAATAGGTGAAACATGAACATTGCCATCAACAATGGCAGACCCCAAGCTTCACTGCAAAACCCAGGAAAAAAAAAGTGCATTTATATTATATTTTTAAAAAGACAGTCTTGCTCCAAGACACATTAGGTTGCAAATTATTTGGATTTTAAAACAGCAAATTTAATTAAACATTTAATACCAGATACCAATTGAACTGCTGTTGAAGGGCAATTCTAACACCAAAATAACTCTTCATTAAAATGGCAATACAGAATCTACAAGCTTTCTGAAAGATTATACCTCTGCATTAGTTGCGTAGTGTTAACTAATTTTTGCTGTCTGACTCTGAAGTGCTCAGAATCCTCCAGTCACTGAGATCACGCAGATCAAACATCTAGAAACAAGAGACTGTGGTGCTGGAATCTGGAGCAAAAAAAACATCCTGTTGGAGGAGCCCAGCTGGTCAAACAAAATCAATAAGGGGAAAATAGTGAACATTTCAAGTCTGAAACCTTCATAATTTGATATTCTACAAAGTCCCAAACTTTAAACCATTGATTCGTTCTATGAAATGTCAAGCTAAGCTAAATGCATAGCTCCAACATCACAGAAGAACTTTATTGGATGAGCACACCTCTAACCTAAACCTCTACCATCATTTAACTGAATGTGGAAATTGCTCAGATGTGCCAGACCATAAAAATCAGGATAAATCCAGTACACCACACAGCCTCATCTTGATTAGCTTATGTCATTAACAGTATTAACAAATTAAATCTTCATGTGAGCTTTTCCTTTAAATGCCTCAAACTGAAAAGGTATTGTCAGAAATCAATTCACTGATCTTGGTATTATAATTACAAAAAAAATTTATAAAATTTTTTATTACTTTACTAAAACAGGTGCAGCAGTCATTATTGAAATGGTAATTTCTTTCTTTATCTTTAGTTGGACAAATTAAAATGAATATGTGACCTAAATTTTTTTACATATTTTTCAAGCTATACCAACCTTCATTCCTAAATCATTTTTTGATTCACTTGGTTCAATTTTATGGTCATACATATAGAAGAATAAATGTCCTTAATAAAATCCACCTTCAAAAATCTAAAAGAAATAGGTTTGGCTTTTCCTAATTTCAGATTTTACTATTGGGCAATTAACATACATACTATCACGTTTTGGATGTATTACAATAATTGACTGGATTGCCCAAGACGGATCACATTGGAGTTAAAAATCTGCAAGAAAATTCTCCATTATTGCACTTCTTGGATATGCACTACCTTTTTCTTTAAAAAATTAAATATTAATTGATAATCCAGTAGTTAAACATACATTGAGGATCTGGTTGCAACTCAAAATATTTTGGATTAAGCAGGCTTTCTCTTTCCAGTCCTATTTTATCCAATTATTTTTTTCAACCTTCTATGAATAATTTAACTTTTTATGACTGGTATAGAATAGGTATTACAAGTTTTAAAGATTTATTTTTTAACAATTTGTCTTACTTCATTTGAACAACTGGCAAGTAAATTTGCTTTACCCAAAACTCTTTTTATTTGGTTTTTGCAGATTAGAAACTTTTTCCATTCTCAATTATCTGAGTTTCCTAATGCTGCTGACCTGAATATTATTGACAATTTTTAATTTAAAACCTTCACAGAAAAGTTTAATAGTTACTATTTATGAAATGTTTCTGACATTGAGTCGTTCCTTTAGATAAAATTTAAAAAGCATGAAAACAGGCTTACATTTTTCAATATCTGAAGAAAGTTGGGATTTGATCTTTAAATTGGTAATATCTCATTATGTGCTCGTCATTCTCTTACAATTTAAAGTAGTCCATAGAGCTCACATGTCCAAAACTAAATTTTTTTGTATGTACCTGAGTCTGCATTATGACAGATGTAACAATGAGGATGCTACATTAAAACATGTGTTTTGGACTTATTCAGGCCTTAGAATATACTGGACAGAGATTTTTCAGACTTATCAATAACTCTTGTCCTAAACTTATAGAGCCTAATCCTTAGTTGCACTTTTCAGCACTATTGGAGAGAATGGCATGACTTTAATTAAATTAAATGTCAAATAATACTTTTTACTTCCCTTATGGGAAAATGTGTAATACTATTTAGGGGGAAGGATGCTGCTCCACAGTCCAGTCATGTGAAATTATGTCTTGCCTCATCTTAGAGAAAATCTGATGCTCTATAACTGATACGAATATGAATCTTCAAAATATCTGGGGACCATTTGTAAACTATTTTCAGAACTTCTGGAACAGTAATTATTTTGGTGATAATTTTATGTTCTTTTTTCATGTTTTCTTTTTCTGAAGCAGGGTACTAATCTTTTCGCCATATAACTTCGGTCTAGGATAATATATATTTCATATCATTCCTTAATTTAGACTTTTGAAGTGATTAGTGATATGGGTACTGATTATAATAGCTTTATATAAAGTGTTGTTTTTCTTTTTGTACTTAATATGTATTCTATATACACTGTGTTTATACATTTTGTTATGTATTAAAAAAATTGAAAATGACTTGCTTGCTGATACTTAGCAGACTTTGCTCCAGACAAGGACCAAGAGCCAAATTCAGTGATGCAAGTGCCCAAAATATGTTTAAGTGTGATATCAAGGAGCCAGAGAAGAAAAAAACCAATCAAGACATTGTGAAGCAAAGGAGATGGATCTGGGAAGAAGGGAAAGAGCAAACATTCAATCAATACACTCAAGGGAATGTGCTAGACCACAATCTCCCTTCAATGCTTCAAATATCTTCAAAATCATAATTAGAAATGATCATAGTGTTGTGTTCCTCAAAACTAAACAGGCTTTGGCTACACAAAGTTTGCTTTATACATGGCATAAAGATTCCATGCATAATCTAAATTTCAGATAATGGTAACCAGCAACATACAACTTTGTGACACGCAGTTACATCACTTTCAAATCGCCTACCATCACCAAGAGGAGAGTAGTAACTACAGAACATGTCAAAAATTGTGTATTCAGCAAGTGTACATCCCAAATCCTCTACATGTGCTGAACGGATCTCCAAGAATCAAGGTATCATGTAGAAGTCTACTGAAGATCAACTAGGGGCATATAATAAATTTTTAACCCATTTTTAGCCATATCACACAAACAACAAAACCCTTGTTGGGTATCAGTGCACACATGGAACTGCAGGGAGCCTTCCTGCACTACCAAAGTTTCATCATGAAATCAATAATAATTAAGAAATGAAACAATCAAAATTGACAACATAACAAAACTACATTTACCAACATATTGATAGCTAAAAAGATTAGTGTCCATCAATCGTCTTTCATTATGGATAAAGAAAATCATATACGTTCAGAGCAGGGTAGGCCAAACTTGCCCTTTAAGATTTGGTACCATGCTACAACACAATACAAACAAAGCTATCATGGCGGCACGGTTAGTGTAACGCTGTTACTGTGTCATTGATTTGGACCAGGGATCAAATCCCGCGCTGTCTGTAAGGAGTTTGTACATTCTCATGTCTGTGTGGATTTTCCCCAGGGGCTCTGGTTTCCTCCCACTGTTCGAAACTTACTGGGGTTGGAGGTTAGTTGGGTGGCACGGGCTCGTGGGCCAAAATGGCCTGTACCATGCTGTGTCTAAATTTTTAAAAATTAATTTAAAAAAGTGGGGGAAAATACCAAGATATACCTTAAGAATAACAACAGAACAAAATAAGATAACCTTTTTACCCACGGTCTAGATTAGATTGTCATGTTATCTCAATACTAGGAGTACATTTGCCTTTTTTGCTCTCCAAACTAACTGATAATTTGGTAGTTAGACATACTTTGCATATTTGGTTCCAATTAAGAAAGCATTTTGGTTATTTTGGTTTAGCCCAATTTTACATAATTCCTCTTTATTTTAAATTCTTTTCTTCCCTCCTTTTCTTCATTTTTTTGAACTATTAGTGTTGAAATTAGTAGTTGATGTCTGGTTCTGACTGTACTCACTCAGATAATAGGTTGGGGTTAGAAATTTGATTAGTTATAGGTTTTTCCTTTCTTTATCAACATGGATCAAATGTATCTTGTTTACTGTTGTTTACTATCTGCAACATTAATTTACATTTACCTGAATTTTATTATCCTATGTATCTGGTATTTTCTCAAAAACCAATACAAAGATTAAAAAGATTTTGTCATACTAATACACGAAACATAACACACAAAATTAGCCAACTTTTGCCTGCCTTAAAGGCACACAGGCATGTTTCGTTCCAGAAATATTCTTTGATCATTTTACCATAATTTTTATTAAAATACATAATAAAATGAGTTTTGAACAGTTTTTAAGATTACATTTTGCACCAGTTTAGTTATCCTTTTGCTTTAGTCAATGAACTCAAAATCACTGGCAACTGCTATTTACCTGGTATCTTGTGATCCGGTCCTGTTTCATCTGTTCAAATTTGCGTTTCAGCTCTGTCTGGCGCTCAACCTTTTTCTGGGCCCGGCCAACGTAAACCTGTCTCCCATTAATTTCCTTTCCATTCATTTCATCAACAGCCTAAAAATGCATTTCAATAATTTTAAAAGTGGGAAGAAATGTCCTGATGCAATTATTTATCTACTGAAATAAACCAGTTGCAGTCTTGGGCTTGCATTTCAAACCAGCATAACTACAAGTTACATTTTTGTTTGCCTGCTGAACGACTGTTTGAAATACATCTCCAGAAGGCAGGGGGTAAAAAAAAAAAGAACATTAGGAGAATATTCATGCATCCTTTAATAAATTAATGACTCATCCAGAATAAAATTTTATCTTCTTCACCCAGAAGTAGCAAAAAGACAACTCCCACATGGCCTGGAGCACAAAGGGTTGAAAATAGTTTATGACGGAAGTAAAACGCTTGCTGTGGAAATTAAATGCAAAATTCAGAAGTATTCATGTGGACCTGCTATGATTTGAAACCCCCCAACTTGCCTTTTGGGCATCTTCATGCTTTTCAAAACTGACAAAGCCAAACCCCTTTGATCTTCCACTGTCATCTGTCATGACCTTTACACTCAGGAATGCTCCTAAAAAGAAATTGAACAAGGAGATAAAATTCCACAGACATTCTTGGTCAAATAATGTAATACATTGAAAAACAAATTAAGAGATACAACATTAAGGGACACCTAGAAAATTCCGTGCCATGTCATAGGATGAGCAGCACAGGAACAAGCCCTTCAAGCCATGCTCAACCATTATTGGAGAGGAGTCCAGAACACAGAACAGTACAGCATGGGCCTTCGGCCCATCATTTCCCCACCCTATAAGCCAACTCCATGATCAATCTGATCCTTCTCTCCCTCTATTTTTCTTACACCCATATGCAATTTGTTTTTCCCTGACTACTTTATAATTCAAGATCCCTGCCTGAATTTCACTTCCTGAACCTTGAGCTTCCTTCTTTCTCTTGACTAACTGCTCCACTTGCAGCATTATTCCTTTAACCTACCATCTTTTCCTTTACTCAGTGAGACAAACCTATCCAGTTACCCCATGCATGTGAATCCAAAACATCCACATTTCTGCTGTGCATTTCCCTGAGAATATCTATGCTCCCAATTTATGGTTAAGAATCATAATTAGCCCTCCCCAATTAAATACTTTGCCATATTGTTTGCTTGTGTTATTTATGGCTATGCTAAAGGTCAGGGAGTTGTAGTTACTATCTCCAAATTACTCACCTACTGAGAGGTCTATAACCAGTTTGATTGTCTCATCCTAGAACAAATATAGCCTCTCCTCTAGTTGGACTGTCCAGTGTCAGGAATCTTCTTACTCACCTGAAGAATTCTGCCCCATCTAACCCTTTTAAACCAAGGAGGTGTCAATCAATATTGGAGTAGTTGAGGTCACATGACCATTATTGCACCTTTCCAAAATCTGTCCATGTACCTGCTTCTCAATGATTCAGATGGCATGGGCGCGGGGGTGTCGTCGTGGGGAACAGATGACTCCCGTTAGTGTTTGGACCCTTCATGTTTGACTTTCACCCACAGTGACTCAGTATATGATCCCAATACTTTTTCCTCCCGTTCTGTAGCTGAGATACTAACTCTGATAGGAAAGCCACACTCCTCCCATTTATCACTCTCCCTATCCCTTTTGAAACATCAAACCCAAGGACGTCAAGGAGCAAAATTTGCCCTTGCAACATCACACTTTCTAATGGTCATTCCTTATACTGAGCTATGATCTTAAGTTCATCACCCATTTTAACTCATTCAACTAACTATATTCGTGTCTATCCATTGCCTGTCCTTCTTCACATTCTCACATTGCGATGCACATTGCATGTACATTTCCACAAACTGCTGCTTATCCCCATCAATATAGGTTAAACCATTTCAACAGACTGAGCAAAGTTGCCCGTGAGACTATTGGTCCCTTGAGTTCAGATGTAACCATTCATTTTGTACACGTCAACATTTCCCCAGAAAAGGTCACAATCCACAAATCTGAACCCTTGCCCTCCGAATCAACTTTAAAATTTTTTTTTAAATTTTTCACACTGTGAACCATATCAACCAAAATACAAACATTTCCCTCTTAAATATACACAGTGGCATTTTCTCCCCTATTTTTCCCCCTTACCTTCCCACCCCCCTCCAAAGCCAATAAACATTCAACATATACAATACAATAAAACCATTAAACAATGTCATCACACAATGAAAAAATAAACAAGAAAAAATGTGTCATCTGCTTTTATACACTGGATCAAGTCATTTTGTCTTCTTTAGGGGGCAAGCCCTCTCTGTTATGTTCCATGTACGATTCCCAAATTTGTTCAAATAATGTGACTTTATTTTTTAAATTATATGTTATTTTTTCGAATGGAATACATTTATTCATTTCCATGTACCATTCCTGTATTCTCAGGCTCTCTTCCGATTTCCAAGTTGACATACATTTTTTTGCTACAGCTAAGGCTATCATAACAAATCTTTTTTGCGCTTCATCCAGTTTGAGGCCTAATTCCTTACTTTTTATATTACTTGGAAGAAAGATCTCTGGATTTTTTGTTATGTTGTTTTTTGTGAATTTATTTAATATCTGATTTAAATCTTTCCAAAACATTTTCACTTTCTCACATGCCCAAATTGCATGTACTGTTGTTCCCATTTCCTCCTTACAGCGAAAACATCTATCTGATAATGTTGGATCCCATTTTTAAAAAAAAACTTTTGGGGCGTAATATATAACCTGTGTAACCAATTATACTGTATCATGCATAACCTTGTGTTTATTATATTCTTCAAAGTTCCAGAACACAACTTTTCCCATGTTTCATTTTTTAATCTTTGTTTAAATCCTTTTCCCACTTTTGTTTGGGTTTATAGCTTATTTCATCATTTTCCTTATCTTGCAGCTTGATGTACATGTTCATTATAAATCTTTTAATTATCATTGTGTCTGTAATCACATATTCAAAGCTGCTTCCTTCTGGTAATCTCAGTCTGTTTCCCAATTTATCCTTTAAGTAGGCTTTCAGTTGATGGTATGCAAACATTGTACCATGAGTTATTCCATATTTGTACTTCATTTGTTCAAATGTTAATAAATTATTTCCCAAAAAACAATTTCCTATTCTTTTAATTCCTTTTCTCTCCCATTCTTTAAAGGAAAGGATATCTATTATAAAAGAGATTAGCTGATTTTGCATCAATAATAATTTTAGTTTTTGGTAATTTGTTTTTTTTTTCCTTTCTAAATGAATCTTCTTCCATATATTGAGTAAATGATGCAATACTGGTGAGCTTTTATATCATACCAGTTTTTCATCCCACTTATAAAGTATATGTTCCGGTACCTTCCCTATTTTATTAGCTCTATTTTAGTCCAATCTGGTTTTTTCCCTTGTCTTGATAAAAATCTGATAAATCCTTAATTGTGCTGCTCTATAATAATTTTTAAAGTTTGGTAACTGCAAACCACCTTGATTGTACCTCTCTGTTAATTTATCTAATGCTATCCTCGGTTTCCCCCCTTTCCACAAACATCTCTTTAGTTCATTAAAGAATTTCTCTGTTAAGGGAATTGGTAACGATTGAAATAAGTATTGTATCCTTGGGAAGACATTCATTTTAATGCAATTTACCCTCCCTATCAATGTTAGCAGTAATTCTTTTCAATGTTCTAAGTCTTCCTACAATTTCTTTATTAGTGGCTGATAATTGAGTTTGTACAGGTGGCTTAAGTTATTATCTAATACCTAGGTATCGGATTGCTTGTGTTTGCCGATTCTTTTTAAAAATCTGTATAATCCGCATTACTCATTGGCATCATTTCACTTTTATTTGCGTTGATCTTGTACCCCGATATTTCTCCATACTCCTTCAATTTCTTATGTAGTTCTTTTATTAATATTTCTGGTTCTGTTAAGTATACTATAATGTCATCTGTAAATAAACTGATTTTATACTCCTCATTTATTTTTATCCCTTTTCTTTTCTGTTCTTATCAGTTCTGCCAATGGTTCTTGGCTAAAGCGAACAATGAGGGAGATAGTGGACATCCCTGCCTAGTTGATCTACTTAATTTAAATTGGTTTGATATATTTCCATTTACTGTCACCTTCGCCAATGGTCCATTATATAATGCTTTAATCCAATTAATATATTTTTCTAGTAGATTGAACCTCTGTAATACTTTGAATAAATAATTCCTTTCTACCCTGTCAAAGGCTTTTTCTGCGTCTAAAGCAACAACCACTGTTGGCATCTTACTTCCTTGAACTGCAAGAATTAAATTAATAAATTTACAGACATTATCCGCTGTTCGTCTTTTCTTAATAAATCCAGTTTGATTTTGTTTTACTATTTTTGGTACACAGTTGGCCAATCTGTTTGTTAATAATTTTGCTAACTTATAATCTGAATTAAGTAGATAATGGTCTATATAATGCTGGTGTTAGTGGATCCTTCCCCATCTTTGGTATTACTGTAATTATGGCTGTCTTGCATGAATCTGGCAAGATTTGTGTTTCTTCTATCTGGTACATTACTTCCAGGAGGGGAGGAATTAATAGAATTCTATTGGGAATCCATCTTCTCCAGGCGTTTTATTGTTCGGCAGCTTTTTTAAATATATCCTGTACTTCCTCTATTTCAAATGGTTTTATCAGTTGGTTTTGTTCCTCTTCTTGCAATTTCAGCAGTTCAATTTTAGCTAAAAATTCTTTATTTTATCATCTTTCTCCTCGTTCTCAGTTTGGTAAAATTGCTCATAAAATTCCTTAAAGTTCTCATTAATCTCCATTGGATTATATGTAATTTGTTTGTCCTTTTACCTTGATGCCAATACAGTTCTTTTAGCTTGTTCTGTTTTAAGTTGCCAGGCTAGTATTTTGTGCATTTTTTCTCCTAGCTTGTAATACTTCTGCTTTATTTTCATTATGTTCTTCTCCACCTTATTCATTTGTAATGTTCCATATTTTTTTTTTGTCCGCCAATTCTCTTTCTGTTACATCATCCCTTGTTGCTAGTTCCTTTTCTGTACTTACTATTTCCCTTTCCAGCTGTTCTATTTCCCGATTGTAGTCCTTTTTCATCTTAGTTACATAACTTATTATCTGCCCTCTAATGAAGGCTTTCATTGGATCCCATAATATAAATCTGTCTTTCACTGATTCTGTATTTATTTCAAAGTATGTTTTAATTTGGCGTTCAATAAACTCTCTAAATTCCTGCCTTTTAAGTAGCATGGAGTTTAACCTCCATTTATATGTTCTTGGCTACGGCTCCTAGAACGCTTCCACCAGCGTTGTCTCCGCTCCATCCTCAACATCCATTGGAGCGCTCACACCCCTAACGTCGAGGTACTCGAGATGGCAGAGGTCGACAGCATCGAGTCCACGCTGCTGAAGATCCAGCTGCGCTGGATGGGTCACGTCTCCAGAATGGAGGACCATCGCCTTCCCAAGATCGTATTATATGGCGAGCTCTCCACTGGCCACCGTGACAGAGGTGCACCAAAGAAAAGGTACAAGGACTGCCTAAAGAAATCTCTTGGTGCCTGCCACATTGACCACCGCCAGTGGGCTGATAACGCCTCAAACCGTGCATCTTGGCGCCTCACAGTTTGGCGGGCAGCAGCCTCCTTTGAAGAAGACCGCAGAGCCCACCTCACTGACAAAAGGCAAAGGAGGAAAAACCCAACACCCAACCCCAACCAACCAATTTTCCCTTGCAACCGCTGCAATCGTGTCTGCCTGTCCCGCATCGGACTGGTCGGCCACGAACGAGCCTGCAGCTGACGTGGACTTTTTGCCCCCTCCATGGATCTTCGTCCGCGAAGCCAAGCCAAAGAAAGAAAAAAGATATGTTCTTGGTGGGATGTCCTAATAACAGGATTACTAATAACAGGGGTGAATGATCAGATAGCAATCTAGCTTTATATTCAGTTTTCCTAACTCTCCCTTGAATATGGGCTGACAACAAAAACATATCAATCCTTGAGTATGTTTTATGCCTACTCGAATGAGTATTCCTTCTCCCTTGGATGCTGCCTCCTCCATATATCCATAAGTTTCATTTCCTGCATTGATTTAACCATAAATTTGGCCACTTTATTCTTTTTGCTAGTCTTTTGTCCAGTTTTATCCAACTTTGGGTCCAAATTAAGGTTAAAATCCCCTCCTATCAATATATTCCCTTGCGTATCTAAAATCTTCAAAAAAATAACTTGCATAAACTTTTGATGCTCTTCACTAAGTGCATATATATATTGAGCAAATTCCAAAATTTTGAATATATCTGACACTATCATTACATACCTTCCTGCTGGATCTATTATTTCCTCCTCTATTTTGATTGGTACATTTTTATTAATTAATATAGCTACACCTCTGGCTTTTGAGTTATATGATGCTGCCGCTACATGCCCTACCCAGTCTCTCTTTAATTTATTATGTTCCACTTCAGTTAGATGCGTTTCCTGCACAAATGCTATGTCTATTTTTTCTTTTTTCAGTAAATAGCCTCTTCTGTTTAATTTGGTTATGTATTCCATTAATATTTATAGTCATATAATTCAACATGGCCATCTCATATCCTGTTTACACCTCATTTCCGCTTCCTCACCACCACCATCCCCCTTCTCCCCATTTTCATCTCTCAGTTTTCCCTTTTTAAACTGAATGTATGACAACACATTTAAAACATAATACTTCAACAACTCCCACATCCAATATTCCCTTAGCCCCAAATGTTCCCCCCCCCTCCCCTGAGTTGCCCCTTATTCTTTGCTGGGCAACCACAACTCCCCTCTCCATTTGGACTGCGAACCTGCTCGCAAGCGTCAACTGATTTCGCAGTGACGGTTATTCTCTCCCACCCAACACCCCCCCCCCCGAAAAGACTTTTTTTTTTATAAACACACATATAACAAAGTTCACCCTCTCTTTTTCCCCTTACTTCCTTTCTCTTTCCCTTCTTTAGTTCTTACATATACATTATTTTTACATCTTTATGTATATTTTATTGCCGTTCTTCATTCTTGTTACATATCTTCATCTCTCCTTCTGTCCTGCAGGTGTTCTGCAAATTCTCGTCCTTCTGTGGTTTCGGAGCTCTTTCTATTTCCATTCCTTCCTGTATTTCTGTCATTTCCATTACTTTTGGGATCCATTCTTTTATAAATTCCATCATATCTGTGCCTTCTTCATCTTCCTTTAGGCCCACCATTTTTATGTTTTATCGCCTACTATAATTTTCCAACATATCAATTTTCTGAGCTAACAACTCTTGTGACCAACTTTTTTAATCACTTTCTTCCAATTTTCCTCTCAAGTCATTCACTTCCATTTCTACAGCCGTTTCTCGTTCTTCCACATTTTCTAATCTTTTCCCTATTTCTGTCATGACCAGCTCTATTCACTTTTTCTTACGTACTTTTCATTTTTCTTTTAATTTCACCAAATTCTAATGTCAACCATTCTTTTAATGCTCTCATTTGTTCTTGAAAAAAAAACTATCTATATTCTGTCCATCTGTTTTACCTTCTATTTCTCTGTGCAGATCTTGGCTTTCTTCTTCCTCTTCTTCTGTGTCTGTACCTGTGTTTGTGTCTTCTTCTTCTCTTCCTTGTATCTGTGTCTCTTCTGACTTTCCTGATGAGTTGCTTGTCTCACTTTGCTGGGCTTCTTCTTGCTTGGCTTCTTGCTGTTGGTCCTCTTCTTCTTGAGCTGCTCATTTGTTGGGCCTCCTGTTACTGATCTTCTTTCCTTTCACTTCCTTTCCTGTCGTTTTCCAATTCTTCCAGCTGAGAGCCCTGGTGTCAGGCATCCCTCAGCTGGTCATGTTGTGTTTGCCTGCTCCTCGGTGTTCTCCTTCTCCTTAGTAAGCGCACTGCGCATGAGCAGTTGCGCAATTTTGTTTGGCTCTGAGATTCATTTTAGCAGTCCAGCAGCCGGGGGGGGGGGGGGGGGGGGGGGGGTGGGGTCATGACTCTGAGGGGTCGTCACCAACCTCAGAGAACGGGTTCTCTTCTCCACGACAGCTCCCGGTTTCTTCATGCAGGTAAGGCCTTCTCCTTTCTCTTCTGGCGCCTTTTCTTTTTTCCCCCATTGTTTTTACCTTTTCCTTCTTGGGTGTCATTTTCTTTCTTTTCTCTAAAACTTTATCTTTTATTTGTTATGTTTTGTATTTTCTTCACTTTATTTCTTCTTTTCTGGAGAGGGCTGGTATTCCCCTACCAGCCACTACTCCATCACGTAACTGCTCTCCACTGAATCAACTTCTCAGCCTGCATTCACCTGCCATATTCTTAACCTCGCAAGGCTCATGTAGCAAAATCTGGAGATTACTCGGAAGTCTTGCTTCTTAGCTTCCTTCCCTACTCCGTATATTCACAATTAAGGGACTCCTCTGTTTTCTTATAAGTCATTGGTACCACGGTGTACCATAATTTTGGCTGTTTCACCCTTCATCTCAAGAGAGCTGCAGCAGGGTGCACTTCTCTTCTCGCAGGTCAAGTCATCAGGGCACTAAAGGTCTCCTCTATTTCCCATGTGCTGTAAGTGGAGCATACCACTGTGCTGACCACTATTCCCACTGCTTTTACTGACCTTACCTGAACCTCTACTCAGCAGTCTCCTAAACTTGATACTTCTCACATGGCACTTTGTTGTCGAAAAGCTGTACTCAAAAACATGCTCTTACCTGCGTCTTCTAGCTGAAGCCTTTTTTCCATCGAGAGCTGCTGCCACTCCCAATACCTCAGCTACATATTCTGTCACTTCATGCCAATACCTCAACTCCACATGCTAACAATGACCCATCCTAATGTTAGTTGTTTTACTCAATCCTTACTTTTTTATTGGCTGCTGCCAATTAGCTAATTTACCTATTAATTATTATCTAACAATTTGCAGATATGCCCCTTCTGGGATCCTGGTCAGTGAAACACCATCAAATTCTGAGAACTATCTTCATTCTTTCACTGCGTGTACTTTGTACTCGAGTTACAAAAGTAAATAATTAACTAGTGTTATCAGGTAATGAAACAAATAATGTAATCATTTTGGAATTTTAAAATTGACACATCATGTTTATTTGTAAGTGAAAAGCATTTTCATGTAAACTACCATCAAATGAGCAGTCGATCACTATACCAAGCAGCCATGACAAATGTCTAAACCAGGGATGGCAACCTATGGCCTGATCCAAATTTATCCAGCCTGCAACCCAATCTAAAAGTACCACGTACTGGTAGTCCCTGGGTTACAAAGGAGTTCCTTTCCTGTCTGTCCTTAAGTCTAATTTGTATGCAAGTCGGAACAGATCATAAATGCATTTAAACATATCCAGCTGTCAATCTCCTGGTGTTTTCAGCTGAATGGAAGCAAAGAACAGTTCCCACCTGTCACCCCTTCCTATCCATTTAAAGGACTGTGTAAATGCGACCCTGTACTACATTTAGTCCAGGGTCAATCAGAAACTACAGGACTTTATACAGTAGTTTTAATGCTGTGTCGTTCTGAAAGCATTTGCCTCTTGAACTACAATGCCCATGTTCTCCGTGCCAGTGCCCTGACTAGGCACATGCGCAGAGTAAATGGTCTGACATTTACAGATGTACATAGTTCATGAAAGTGAGCACAGAATGATAAAACTTCAATGCAATGCAATGCAGGTCGGTTTCATCTACTTTTTAACCGATAACTGAACAGGATTAATGCCATTACAGGTGAGATGTAATTTTACTCTTTCATATTGCTGAACAAATTGGTTTACTATTAAGTTTTATTGGTGAGGTAACATTACGTTCAAGCGCAAATTGGTAGCATCAGTGCAGCTCACCGTTCAACCATTGAATGCCATTTGAACCACGCATGGTAAAAGGTTGTCAGCCCCTTGTCTATACAATACAAGATACAGGTGCTTCTCAATTTATGATGGGGTTATGTTCTTGCAATCCTGTCACAAGTCGAAAAAGAATACCGCACCTACCCATTTTTAGAATTAAATTTTGAATACCTTTATTCCACATTGAAAAAACCATTAATGCACTCTGGGAATGAAGAATGTTTGAACTAAAAGTAAATGCTGGATAGTGAGGATGCAAGAGAATAGTGTACAACATATTGTAAGCGCAGGAGCAGATAGGAATTTAAAACAAAGCATAGATTCTAACCATCATAACTTTGAAAAATCCTGTCAGACCATCGGAAGACAGGGAGCACCTGTACTGCAAAACTTCAAGGAGTGCTGTGTTCTCTCCTCCTCTGAAGTTTTCCACTGGTAAATAAATTCTACAGGGGATGCTTGGTTAAGCAGCTTACAATTTATGCAAATCAATAGGGTATGGTTGTTACAACTCCAGGCCATGCATTATGCAAGTTGCCAAAAATTTACGTTTTCTGGCAGGTGCTTGATCAGGAAGCGTGCAGGGTATGAAAAGCGTTCCAGAAGTCTGGAAATATAATGTTTTTGACCAATCAAAGGAAATGGGTAGGGCTAAGAATCCACCTAAAAGAATTCAGTGATATTGCAAACATTTTCAAATGAACAATGATTTTTCCTTTGCTTGGAAAAACAAAGTTCATGAATTTTGCCAAATTTACAAGGTAATAAAAAACTCACCAAATTTATTGAAGATTTCTTTCAGCCGTTCATCATCCATATCTTCCCCAAAGTTCTTGATGTATACATTGGTGAATTCCTTTGCTTTGGCTCCAAGTTCAGCTTCACGCTCTTTGCGGGATTTGAAGCGACCTACAAAACTGCAGAGAGCGTCAAGTCCAAGTTTGAATTGCTTATCTTTGCATGGTAGAAAGCCAAAAAAGCTAGGTGCTACACAGAAATATTATCCAACATAAAAACATGTTACATATTTAAGAGCTTCACAAATTATTTTTCAACAAAGATATTAAAAAAAACCTGATGAGCACATTCATCAAAAATCTGTTTGGAAATGACAAAAAAAAATTACAATTTCAACTGAAGAACAATCATGAACTGACACATAATCCGATAATGAGAAATAGGTTTGAGAATATGGGCTCAATTTCAGAAATTTTTTTGGTTATGTTTTTCTCTTGCTGGCCCCATTATAGATGACCATCTTTTTCAACCTCCTGTATTAGATGCAGGATTTAAGGAATGGTACAGATGAGGTATCCAAATTTATAAATGTGTTTTTATTTGAGATAACTGACTCTCCTGAACAACTGTCAGCAGTCTTTCTAAGAGACAATTCTTTAGATATTTACATTATGCATTTTGTTCAGTCAATATTACATGATTTTCCTTGAATCTCAAATTCAAATATTCTTGATACATTTTTACATTTACAGTTCACATTGGATTGATATCACAAATTTATAATGATTTATTGGGTTTAATATCAGCCTCAATGGCTGGGATTGATTGGGAATGTGTCTCAATATAATATTTTCAGATGAAGATTGGTACTCTTAGTTTGATTAATGATTTTTCATTTCAAGCAAGGTATTATTATAATTCCATTGAATACACATGTCCAAACTTAAATTATCATTTTTAGACAGATGTCGATCCATTTTGTGAGAAGTGAAAAATTTTTGAACCTTCATTGATCCACATTTTGGAAGTGTTCCAATTTAAGAAGATTTTGGGAAAACATTTTTCAACCTTTATAAAAGAGAATCATGCCCTTTAATTATCTTGTTTGATTTTTCTCGTGAACCAGATATACTTTCGACTACATCTCAAGAGAAAGAAGTTTCAGTGTATTTTTAGCCATTTTATTGAAATGGAAAGATAACTCTCCACCTACTCATACACAGTGATTATACAGGTACATGATCCTTTATCCAGACATCTAAAATCCGGAAAGCTCCAAAATCTGGCAAGTGGGAACCGACAGTCGGGCAGCCGAGAGACTGCGATCGGGGGAGACTGCCGAGCGACTGGACAATTCGGGTGGGCTTTCCGAAATCCGGAAAAATCCAAAATTTGGAAAACGCTGTCCCCCAAGGGTTCCGGTTAAAGGATCGTGTACATGTATGATGTAATGTCATATTTAAGCTTGGAGAAAATTAGATACATTATAGATAGAAAGTTACAATTTGAAAAGATGTAGGATTCATTCATAGAACACTATCATGATTGGCAGATTTAAGTAATTTGAATGCTCCAGTGATTCTAGTTTCTGAAGAAGGTTGCTCCTTGATCCATACCTCTATTTATTTTAAACATTGTAACCTTGATTAGTGGGAGGGGGTAGATTAGATTTAGTTTTTTTTTGGTTTCTTTTTATTCCTTTTAAAAAAAATTAATTGATTAAATACAGGTTCAATTATAGTTGTCCTAGATCATATCATCAAACTGGACAGATTTACACTATTTTGACCAAGGGTTGGTATAATGCAACTCAATTGGTTTCTATCAAGAATTATTTTAAATAATTTTGTTAATTCAACAAACATGGATCACTTTTTAAATTACATTCTATTAATTTGTGATATGAAAGGCTTTTTGTTACATTAGTAGACTTTGTATGTCAGATTATTATGTTAAACACAATAAAAATATTTTAAGAAGGAAAGAACAATCATGAACTATCCTTGTATTGCTTTTTGGGTATCCCTAATCTTAGTAACTTTATGAGAGGCAACTCTTCAGTTGCTCTGCAACAGGATTTCCAGAATATAATTCCAACCCCTCATCCTCTTTTCCCTCTTTAAAAACCACTGCTCATACTAGTATTTGTCTACATCAGTGGTTCTCAACCTTTTTCTTTCTACTCACATACCAGTTTAAGCAATCCTTATGCCATCAATGCTCTGTGATTAGTAAGGATTGCTTAAGGTGGTATGTGAGTGGAAAGAAAAAGGTTGAGAACCACTGGTCTGCACCAATATCTCCTTGTATTTGACAATGCTATGAAGTACAAATAAGAGATGTACATATCCATTGAAATATCAAAATAGCTTCAATTGCCCTGCATTATCATTGTCAAACAATTATCAAAGCCACATGTTCACCTAGACAAAACCAAAGGCTTCTGGTCAAATTCACCCCTCAAGTACTTGAAGTATGTCTTTAACTTACTTTTTGCTCAATGTCATTCTTTACATGACAATCTATTCTTGACAATAAATATTATGTCAGGCCATTTTATACAACAGGTTTTATTTTTAAGCCTAAAACATTAATCTCTACTGTAAGTCAGCATACTTAAAATCATGACATACACTTTACGATCGTTAAGAAGCATGCCGTTCATTTTCTCAATGGCTCGTTCTGCTGCTTCATGGGTCTCAAAATGAACAAATCCATAGCCCTTGGAACCATTTTCATCGCAGACTACCTAAGCAGGAAGTACAATATCCTTGGTCAAGAATGCACATTCTGAAGGCTGTGCAATTTAAAATATTTTCTACTCAGTAAGCAAAAATTGCTATTTACCCCAGAGTGATTTATTTTTTCTATTATTGCACAGCAAATGACAATTATAAAATATACAGAAAAGCTCCCAAGGCAGTTAAAGAGGTGTAATCAGGCCAAAACAGATGGCGATTTAAACAGAAGAAATCAAGATGGTGACCAAAAGTTGCATCTGAGGCAAGTTTCTTTTTAAAGAAGGCAAAGATGAAGAGGCAGAATGAGGGAAAACGAATTCCAGATTGTGGAGTATGGAGTGAATGGAAGAATGCACAAGAGAATAAAGTAAAACTGCATTATCAAATTAAAGGTAATTTAACAGAGAGGTGCTAAGCAAAAAACATTTAAAAATTAGGACAAGGAAATATATACTACAAGTTTTCAAAAATAGGTGCAGGAAAGGATACACGGCCCAGGTTTAGATAAGCCAAATTTTATAGTGTGAAGGACAGTGCACCAGTTAAGTTACATTGAATTAGTTCAAACCTCTAGCTGTCAAAGGTTGATTGAGAGTTGCAGCAATAGGGAGTCACTTTGAAATGTTTACCTTAGGATTATTGTGATGAACAGATGGAATAAGTACTTTTTATTTTAAAAATCTCAAATTAGTCCGATTTTTTTTTTACAATTTCAGAGAGGATTCAAGTTCTAAAGATAACTGCTGAACCTCACCGGGTATAAAGTTTTGTCAAAGCTGTAGAAGTTGTATTCCTTGACCTGGAATAAGAGCATACAGGTACAGAAAGGAAAACTTACTGAAAATGCAGATGCAATGAAGGATAGAATATAAATAATCACATGTGTATATTTATAGAGCACCATTACATCCACATCTGGAATTCTGTCATCTTCGACATGATAGAAAAGGAATTTATCTTGAAAGTATATGGGATTGCTTTTGTTTAATCTGAACATGAAATGCTGTGCAAAATTTTAAGCATTTATAATGAATCTTGATCATCATTGCCAACTCTAAAATCAGGTAAATGGCCTCCAAATCAGAAGGATGGCACACGATTTTGACAGTGGAGAGGGCACACTTTTCAAATAATTTTAAGCACACTTTCCAAAACTGAATTAAAAATTGAATCAAAGGAAATAAAACACTGGACACCAAGCAACTGAAGGCTATTAATTCTCACCTTGCAAGAAAGTATGTTTCCAAAAGCTGAAAATGTGTCATATAATGCTTTGTTATCAATTGATTTATCCAAGTTTTTAATGAAGATGTTGCCAACTCCAGATTTCCGCAAAGAGGGGTCACGTTGAGACCACATGATGCGAACAGGCTTGCCTTTGATAACATCAAAATTCATTGTATCCAAAGCACGCTCAGCTGAAGGGAAAAAAATGTTTGCTTAGCATTTAAAATATTGATAATCCTGTATGAAATGCTGTTAAACATAGGAAAAATGGCTAATTTGGTATAAGCATACCTTCAACAAAAGCAATAAGCTAAAATAAAAAGATATTCAGTTTTAATATTAATTGTCAAATAATAGAACAATTCTTAAGGTGTCCTTAAATCCTACATTTATTTGAGAATACATATGAGCCCTCATGACAATTAAGAATTGCTTTAGATTTTTGGGTTGATGTTTGAATTAAGACTTGAACCGAAAATGTTCTGATTTAAGGGAAAAGAAATTCCAGCTGGCAATGTATGCACATGCAACAAAATCTCATGCAGCAATTCTGTAGATCTTACCCTCGGCTTCTCAGCCTTTTACACTCCACCAATGTACTATTACTTCAATATTACATCTATAAATTCTCAATTTCTGCCAGCAGAATGAGTAATTTGCACATACTTCCCCTTGGAAAGACATTGATTATTAAATGTACAGTTTCTGACAAGGGCAAAGAAATTGCAATGCCACCAACCAAATCTTTGATCCTACATAACATCAAATTCTGAAACTTGACAATTTTAAAACAAACTAAAATAGACTAAGTACTGAAAGAGCAAAGACCAATTATGCTTCACCAATCTCAAATTATCCACTTGACTTATGAACATAAGAAATAGAAGCAGGAGTCTGGCTTTCAATAATCTGATGATAGTCTCATCTCCACCTACTTGCCTTTTCCCATATCCCTTAATTCCCGTGTAAAAAATCTATCCAACCTTGTCTTAAATATATTTACTGAGGTAGCCTCCACTGTTTCAATGGGCAGAAAATTCCATTATTCACCACCCTCTGGGTAAAGCAGTTCCTCCTCATCTCCATCCTAAATTTACTACCCTGAATCTTGAGGCTATGTCCCCATTTCTGGTCTCCCCTACCAATGGAAACAACTTACCTACATTATTCTTATCTGTGCCTTTCATAATTTTATGTTTCTAATAATATCCCCTCTCATTCTTTTAAATTTCAGCAAGTATAATCCCAGATATTCAATCTCTCCTCATAGGTTAACCACCTTCTGGAATCAACCTGGAGAACGTCCTCTGTAATGCCAAGACCAGTACATCCTTCCTAAATAAGGAGGCCAAAACTGCACTTAGCTCTCCAGATGCAGCCTCACCATTACCTTGTACCTCTCTGCTTCTCAACTCAATCCATCTAGCAATGAAGGTCAACATTCCATTTGTCAGTCCCTTGCCCACTAACCTAGCTAAATCTCTCTGCATACTCTCCGTATCCTCTGCACAATTTGCTTTTCCACTCAATTTAGTGTCAACAGCAAAATTAGATACACTACACTCTGCCCCCTTTTCCAGATCGTGGACGTATATCATGAACAGTTGCGACCCAGCACTGACCCCTGTGGCACACATCTCACCACCAATTGTCAACCAGAAAAACATCCCTGTATCCCAACTTTCCAATCCTCTACTCATGCTAATACGTCACCCCCAACTCTGATCATTATCTTCTGTACAAGTCTTATTTGGCACCTTATCAAACATCTTCTGGAAATCCAGGTAAACAGCTTCCACCTGCTGCCCTCTACCTTCCATGCTTCTTGTATCCTAAGGTAAACCCCAGTAAATGTGTCAAATAGAACCTGACTTTACTGAATCCATTTCACTTCAGATGCTCTGCTATTTCATCTTTAATGATAGTTTCAAGCATTTTCCCAACAAAAATGTAAAACTAACTGGCTGGTAGTTCTCTGCCTTTTGCCTACATCTTGTGTGTATAGTGGCATGACATTCACCAATTGCCTGGAACCTGTCCAGAGAAGTTTGGCAAATTATCAGCATATAATGTCTACCAGAACCCTGGGATGCATTCCATCAGGTCCAGGAGACCGATCTAACTTTAGACCCTGACATTTTCTGTGTATTACCTCTTTAATGATAGCTATTACATCCAGGTCCTCACCTCCCATCACATCCGTAACATGTGTCCTTGGCAAGTTTGATACGCCCTCCACCGTGAAGACAGACAAAATAATAAGCCTATTATCTATTCCCCCTCCTCATCTTCCAAGGGACCAACCTTCACTTTAGCCACCTTTTTATTTTATATAATTACAAAAACTTTTACTGTCTGTGATTCTATTTTGTGCTAATCTTTTCTCATAGTCACCCTTCCCTCTCTTTATTGCTCGCTTCTTTATTGCTTTTTAAAGTTTTCCCAATCTTTTAGTTTCCCACTGCTCTTGGCAATTTTGTACGCAAAATGTTTTAGTCTGATGTCTTCCTTTATTTCCTTAGTTTCCAGAGCTCTCTGTCCTCAACTTTACTGTCCTTGCTTTTAACTGGAATATACTATTGTTGAGCACCATCAAAAAACTCTTAAAGTCTTTCTACTGTTCCTCAACCTGCATTCCCAGTCTACCCTGGCACACTCCTCCCTCATCACCTTACAGTTTCCCTTGCTTAGATTTATACCAAACTATTGTACCCTCCATTTGTATGAGAAACTCAATCATACTATGATTATTCTTTCCAAGAGGATCCCTGACTACAAAATCACTAATTTTGACCATCTCATTGCATAGATCCAAGACAGCATGTTCCCTTGTAGATTCAGTAACATGCTGTTCAAGAAAGCCATTCTATGAAATCCTCCTCAAGGTTGCCTCAACCAACCTGATTAACCCAGTCCATGTTTAAGTCCCCCACAATAACTACTGTTCCATCCTTACATGCCTCCAATATTTCTTGGTTTAGTGCCTGTGCCAGTGTAATGTTATTATTGAGTGGCCTATAGATCACTCCCACCAGTGATATTTTTCCCTTTACTATTCCTAATCTCTCTACCCAAATGGTCTCAACATTTTGCTCTTTAGATCTTGCATTATCTCTTACTATTGCCCAGATGTCATCCTTAATTAAGAGCACTACCCTCCTGCCTCTCCTTCCTTATTAACTGATTCCTTGGATATTTAATTCCCCATCCTCTCTACCCTGTAACCACAATATCACACCCCTTTGTATTGATTTGTGCCACAAGTTCAATGACTGTTTTTAATATGATGGGCTTTCAGATAAAGTGCCCATATACCCATTCTGCTTTTAAAATCCAGCAATCTTTGCCACTTTTGTACTTAACTTTTTATCCCCTCTACTCTTACTTTTCTTTAACTTTTGCTTTGACTTTATCCACACTCTTTTACTTTATCAATCCCTCTCCAATTTGTTGAACCCAGCCCCCTACTATTTAGTTTAAAGTTCTGTCCACAGTTCTATTATACGATTTGCTAGGATCCAGGTCCCACCATTGATTCAGATGAAGCCTGTCCCTTTAAATAGTTTATTCCATCTCCAATACTGGTGACAATTTCCCATGAATTGGAACCCACTTCTTCCACACCAATCCTTAAGCCATGCATTTAACTCTTTAATCTTTTGAACCCTATGCCAAATTGCACGTGGCTCAGGTGGCAATCCAGAGTTACCACCTTTTTAGTCAGTCACCTCCCATATTGAGCTATATTAATTCTATTAAAATATTTTTTGAAGTATTTATTGCTTTGGAATTTGTATTTGGTACAAACTCAAGCTCAGCTTTCATGCTTGTTGTCTGTATTTTGAAAAAGTACATTGAGAATGTTCAAAATTTTGTGAAGATATATTTGTAAACACGTACCAGAATCTTGAAAGTTGGCAACCTTGACGCTTTATTTCCAAATGCAAATTTCAACTGCCTACTTAACATCCAGCTTACTTGTGTTCTTGTTTTTAAACTCAACGTCTTTCCAACAAAATATTGATCATGAATGAACATTGTACCCATATGGAATCCTAATTTACACAATGCAACATGTAATGTATTTCTTGATCTGATTCAGTATTTTTCTAAATATTCAAAATCAGTGAATACACTATCCATCCCTCTCAGCTTTATAGTATAAACAGTTTTATAAACTCAGCCTCTGATACTCCGAATACTTCGTGCTGATTTAGATAACATTAAAGATAACCTTAACTTCAGAAAATCTGAAGTTTCAATCAAGTGAGCAGTCTTTATAAAATTTTAAGAAAGGTGACTTCTCCCTAACACAAAACAGTAAAGGTGATGAAAAAGGAAAGGCAAGTTTCATCACACCATAAAGTAAATGCTAATTGTAAAAACTTGCTTTGTGGAAAACTGTCATTCCCTTCCAATGCCTCATCACCAAGATCACTTTTTAAAAAAATCAGAGAATTAATAACATTGAATGTTGCTCCACATGCTGTTACACTCTCCCAAACATACATACACATTTCTGACAGTGGAGACTTGAAGACAAGCACACTATGTAGATATATTGCAGACTGGTGCAACAGTTCAACACAAATATCCAGTTCCCAATTTACTTGAATTTTATCCAAAGAAAAATGCTAACTCACCTTGCTAATTCAGACCATCATGAACTATGAACCAATATCTACAAGTCCTGCATTTACACCATTGTCTCTATCTGTGTCCAAATAAAAGACAGACCAAATTTGAAATTAATTTCCTATTCTGGTTTCTTTCACAATAAAAAATATTTTAATCATTTTGTTATTCAGCTAACATCACTGAAAGCAGCAAAAGCTACCATTTTCTCACCCATTTTCAACCTCTTTCCAACTAAACATAGGCATCACTACAAAGCCAGATATGCAAACTTCTCATATTTTCCTCAATAAAGCAATGAATGATACACCACTCATATACTGTAATGCAGCAGTCCGAGACACCATGAATTAATTCCATTGGTGTTTCCCACAAGCATCCTTGAAAATAACAAATCCAATAGCAAGTCATGAAGCAGTTAAAAAACTATTTCAAATTAACAACTTTTGAAGAAAAATCAACTTGAAACATCAACTCTCCTCCCACAGCTGTTTCAATGTGTAGCCAAGCATTGCTATACTTATTTGAAGTTGGAAACAAGGGCAGAGAAATAGCAGATAAAAGTTGAAGCCAAGCTAGTGTGCTTCACTTTGGGATGTTAAGTGCAAGAAAGTGTATATAGTAAATGATTGGATCCACAGGAACATGGATGTTCAAAGGGATCTTGGGGCATCAACGCAAGTAGGGAAGCTGGTAAAAGCTTAAGGCTTTGAGTATAAAAAATGAGAAGTCAGGTTGCAGATGACTAAAACTTTTGTTAGGGCACACTTGGAGCATTGCATGCAGTTCTAGTTGCAAATTACAGGAAGGATGTGAAAGCTTTGCAAAGGGTGCAGAGGTTTCACCAACAGATTCTCTGGATTGGGAAGCATTTCTATGAGAAGTTGCACAAACGGATTATTTTCTCTAAACTACAAAATTATGAGAGGCACAGATAGGCTAGATATCAGAGTGTGGAAATGTGAAATACTAGGGGGCGTGATTGGAGGGAGGAAAGAAAGGGTCTAAAGGAGATACACAAGGGATTATTTTTAAGAGTGTCAGGAACACACTGTCAAGGGAAATGGTGGAAGCAGATATAACACCATTTAAGAGATATTTAGATGAGCACATGAACAGGGAATGGGAGGTTAGAGACCATGAATAGGTGGCTATGCATTTTAAATTGGTATCATAGATGTCAGGCATCATGGGCCAAAGTGCTGTATTCTTCTGTTTCAGATTTCAAGCAAGTATAGAAAGCATTTACTTTCTAAAATGCTATAATTATCTGGATTCCAATTAACAATAACTCAAAGCCAAGCTCATATAGGCCTGTTTGTTGAGCCCTTGCTTAATGTTCCCTTGATGGACAGGACTATGACTTGTAGGTTACATTTGTTTGGAGATGCTTATAATCTTGCAGGGACTGTCATAGAATAATGATGTGAAGGAGATATAAATACGGTATTTTTATTCATGCTATTGAATCCAGAGAGAGGGGAAAATGAGTAATAGCTTAATTCGAATGGAATTATTGCCTATTTCTCTTTGCTTCATTTCCCACCCACCCAACACCAAAACATCTACAAGCACAAAAGCAATTGATAGCTGAATCAAAATAATTAGCAAAATGGTTTTCTTTATATATCAATAATCAAATAGCTTTTACAAACTGTGACACCCAATAATTCCAAAGCTACCTCCTTCATTTCTGTTGACAAACTGGACAACAATCTCCATTCTTCAAGAGAATAATTTTCACTATTGTACAAATGTAAATGTTTTTGAACATCAGTAATCAATCTCATTTATACAGAAACCTTTATTAACTCTATGCATGATTGACTTACATAGGCAGATGACACAGCAAAGGCCATTTTGGGATTTATGTTGGATAAGCCTCCAGTTTTTCCTCATTTTATGAAACACATAATCCTTTATTCCCATATTTCTTGTGCATTTTCTCAACCTCCACTTCAATGCAAGTATACTATTTGGTTCAACCATTCACTGTGATAGTATGTTTATTCTCATCACTTTGAATAACAAACATTTAATCAGATTTCTTGTCCATCTTATACCGTATTGATGATTTCCAGTTGTTCTTTCAAATAGAAATATCCACTGTATCCACTATCAACATTTTAAAAAACACTAGGTCAACCTTCAGCTTTCGTTTCTGAAGAGATGCAATTTATTCCTCATATTTTTATGTAAATGCTGTCTATACCCTTGCAAGTAATATTTATCTTCTCTGATATGGCAACCAACACTTGAATGGTGCAAAGTAAATGTAGTATCAACAAAGTTCAGAACTTGCCACTCTTCAAGTTTGTTTGTTTTTAATTTAGACATACAGCAAGGTGAACAGGCCATTTCGGCCTTTCTACAGGTTTAATGGCCCTATACCTAGATGCAACTATAAATTAATAATTATTCCTACAATTCTTCCTCTGCAAAAAAAAGTCTAAGATGAGTTTTAAATTCTGATATCATTAATGTAAAATTTAAAAAGATATGTAAAGAAACTTTTTTTTTACAAAATCAGTACTCAGACTTCAACATTATTACATTGAAGGCTGTTTGCTAGTTTTTGCTCTTTAAAATGTATGGGTCTATTCAGGATTTCCAAAATTACCTCTGAGAATGGCAGTGAAACGATAGGATGTAATAATCTATATTTATCTACACAGCACAGGCTAGCTAAATACTAAGAAACTGTACATTTGATCCTGGCTCAGATTAGATGACAAACTGCCCTCCCTAGCCATTGGAGTGGAAAAGGCAGGCATACCGAAAAAAACGGGGTCCATTTCTGGAAGATAAACAGCTGATGTGCTGAATGAGCTGTCGAATTCCAAGCCTCCTTAAGAATGAAACATGAAAGTCTGCAGTCACTGTGGTTGAAGTAAAAACGCAATGCTGGAGAAACTCAGCAGATCAAACAGTGTACTCTATTTAGCCAAGACAGATAACCAACGTTTCAGCCTTGAAACGTTATGTCAAAACTGTGCCCACATTTTGCTCCTTCCTGAAACGTTGGTTATCTATAATTATATGTGGACGTAAAGGACACGACAATGTGACAACTGCTGAGTTTCTCCAACACTGTGTCTTTACTTTTTAACACTCGGGCGAATTTCCTTTTGTTCAAAATATTCAAAATCAGTGAATACACTATCCATCCCTCTCAGCTTTATAGTATATTTTGAATAGGTTGGTTCCTTGACGAACAGGGACACGTGGGATCGGCCCTTTGTGTCACGAGTTTAAGTTTAAAAAAACCCTGAGTCTTCAACCATGCACCCAGCTTACAACACAGGAGGAAAGAAGAACCCCCCCCGCGTGATGAATGTGGGCCCAGGCCACACACAGACAGGGTAAAGGCCGCCTCAAACCCCCCACCCCCGCCCATCCGTGGCCCAGCACCACACGCATGCCCAGCTTGGGTTGTTGGCAGGCGGCCGAAGGGAACCGGTTTCACACGGTGGCGACATCGTGTCTACACTCCAGGCCCAAGCGGAAGCGCTCCAGCTGACCTAACCGGCGGCTACTCTTCCCCACTCCCCCGCCAAACCCACTCCCCCCGGCTCCATGGGCCTCCCCCAACCTTTCCCCGGCTCCATGGGTCTCTCCCACTTCTTCCCCCGGGTCCAGACTCTTCCCCCCCCCACCCACCTCCATGGCCGGTCGTCCACCACCCCAACCCCCAAGCATCGTGGACAGCCACCCCTTCCCCTCCCTCCCCGACCCCACCCCGGCTCACCGTCGGCCGGCTGCTGGAAGTTGACGTAGGCGTAGCCCAGCGAGCGGCGGGTGATCATGTCCCTGCAGACGCGGATGGAGAGGATGGGCCCGGCCGGCGAGAACTTCTCGTACAGCATGGCCTCGGTCACGTCGGGGTGCAGGTCGCCCACATAGAGCGAGGCCATGGGGTAGCTGGGCGCGCTGGGGTTCATGGCGACGGGGCCGACGAGGGTCGCGGGGCTTGGCGGGCGGCGAGGCTGACGGGGGTCCCGGGCGGCGGCTGGACGCGGTACTTGGTGACGATCCCTCGCGGGTTCTTTTCCTTTCGCCGAGACGTCGGTTTCTTCTTTTTTTTTGTAATTTGTTTTTTTTTCCTCCCGCTCGAATCCCGAGACGTTGAGAATCTTCGTGTTGATTTCGGATTTTCAAACCCCCGCCCGCCTTCTTTTTTTTGTTGGATTTTTCTTTTTTAAATTTTTTTTGGGTAAGATTTTTTCCGCTTTTTTTAAATTTTTTTCTGTTTTTTTAAACCATTTATGTAGAGAGAGAGAACAGAAAAGTGTGCTGACGAGAGAGCTCAGATGGAGCCTGGGTGCACACGGACACACACACACAGCCGGGGATCGGAGGGTCAAACGGGAGAACTCGCCCGTATTTATAGGGGCGCGCCGAGCGTCACTTCCGGCGGCGCACGCCGCCTCCCCCTTTCACTTGACGAGGTCCCCCCCTCCCTCTCGGCCCACCGTCCGTGCAGCGGCGCTCCGGCGTGCGCGTCACAATCGAGCGTCAGAGCACTGCCTCCGCGAAATAGTCCCGGCGGTACGTGAAAGTAATCCCATCGTTTCAGCATCGCGAGATTTTCCCCAAGTTGCAACGGCTGGTATGTGTGCAAATGTTGACGGATTATTGCTGTTCTAGCTGCATGCTCAAGATTTATTGACCAAGAAATTAAATATCATTTCATATTCTCTAGAGCGAATGCTTCAGTGTTTCAATGACCCTACTGTTATTAGAATCAGGAGTTATTGCCATGACTAAGTCATGAAATTTGGTGTTTTGTGGCAGCATCATAAACCAAACATACATATTATAACCATCTTACAACATTACATAAAAGAAATTAAAATAATAGTGCACAAAAAGTAAGGCAGTGTCTTTGGTTCATTGATCATTCAGGAATCTGATGGCAGTGGCGAAGAAGCTGTCCTTGTGCCGTTGAGCGATCGTCTTTAGGCTCCCGCACCTTTTCCCTGATGGAAGCAGAGTGATGAGGATATGCCCTGGGTGGTGAGGTGGTGGGGATCCTTGAGGTTAGAGGCTGCTTCTTTTAAGACACTGCCTCATGTCCTCGACAGAGTGAAGTCTGGTGCCTGTGATGCTGCAGGCCAAGTTAACAACCCTCTGGGTTATTCTTGTCTTGAGAGTTGGTGCCTCCAAACCAGCCAGAATGCTCTCCATGGTCCACCTGTAGAAATTTACGAGAGTCCTTAGTGACATACTGAATCTCTTCAGACTCCTCAAAAAGTACATATATATATAGTGTATATGCTTGCATGTTTTTACACCAAGGACTGAAGAATGCTGTTTAGACATTTGTAGTTATACAATTGTCTGATAATAATAACCTTGGACTTGAATTGTAACTTTTGTGTTTAGACATTTGTAGTTATACAATTGTATGATAATAATAACCTTGGACTTGAATTGTAACTTTTGTGTATAATGTCCAGATTCTGTTAACAATGTGTGATCAGGCACACCAGAACAGATAAATTACTGAGAACAAACTTGCTAAGACATTCTTTTGAAAATCACATTTGTGTTTTTTATGGGGCTTTTTGCTGAATCAATCAGGAAGGATATAGGCTGAAATCAAAGTGGTCCAACCGATCCTCTCTTCTCTTCACTGCCATCCAGTTACCTGAAGCTTCTGGGAACCATATTGGATGGAGCAGAGTGTATGTCAAAAATTGTCTGGAGCGCATAGTTATAGGCAATCAGAGATTGAGCAAAAGGAACATGCTCACTCTTGATCAGAATCTGTTCATTAGCTTCGTTCAAATTTATTATCATTTGATTGTACAAATACAACCTGACAAAACAGCATCTCTCCAGACCATGGTACTGAATACCCAATAAAATATACAGTAAAACTCCCGGTATCAGGCACTCAAGGGAATTGGTGATGCCAGAGAAGTGTATTTTCCGTTTGCTTGAGATTGTGTGTTGCGCAATTGGCAAACTAACAGCGAGGCATGCCAATTTTAAATTTCCATATTTTTTATCAATTTATTTTCCTTTTCATTTGCCAGTTGCTTGAATTCCGAATTCAAGAGTTTTACTGTATACAACAATCACTTAAACAGTCAAAACAATCATATTGCTAGCCAGGTAGATGAATCTGGGATGGAGTCCTGGAGCCACACTTCTGTAATTACCAGAGTGCAGCATCTCTTCATTTCCCTCTAGTTCAGATGCAGCTACAGGTAATTCGGTTTATTTTCCAGAGTTTGTACATTTGCAATTGTCAGGAGCACAGGCCTGGATGGATTCACTGAGTCTTACATGAATGGTGGCATGCTTAACGCGCTTCTGCTTCTTTGCCAATCATTTCCGACCATGTCTCCCCTGAGTTTCTGTCGTAGGCTTCAACTTGATGTTGGGGTCATAGACATATTCGCACAGTAACTTCATGATCTGGTCCTCTAGCTTGGAAGACCTCCAGGTTTTCGTGTTCCATACATTTACCAGTGTTTTCCGATCATAGACAAAGCAACAGAACAAGAGATTGAACCTTGGTTTGGAGCCGGAATGGCAGCTGAAACCATGGGGGCCGCCATTTTGTAATCAGGTGTGAGATGCCCTTGATGTTACTATATGTAAGTGTACCCTTTTCCTATACCATGGCAGTCTTGCAAACCATAGAGATCCAAAATGGATCGTATCCATTAGGATGTTTTATATGTGTCTCCAGAGAAAGGGTCAAGATTTGAGACGGGATCCTGATGAGTTCCTTTATCTGTGGCTTCGATAAGCTGTGTGAAGCAATGCTAAATTTCACTTACATATTGAAGTTGTACCTGTCCTCGGTGCTGCAAACACCAGTTTGGTCTTATTGTCGTGAAACCTTCCATTCATTTGAATATTGTCATACCATATGTCCCTCATAAGGTCATGAATCAACAGGTATTCATGGTTTACAGGTCTTCATCTATGCCCTGCAGGCAAAGGAGAAGAGGGATCATGTCAGCTGGTGCCATAAGCAGAATGTCAAACTCAATTGTCAGAATGTCTCACCTCAAGAACGTCAAAAAACCATCAAGACCATGCTCAGCAGGTGCTGAGAAGGATCCTCTCTGTCAGATTCTTCATGCACAGACTCACTATGCACTATGCTTGAGGTGGCTGTTGAGGATTGTGGTGAAACCACTATTGTATATATTTGCATGCCATATGTAAATATCATGACCTTTCCTGGTTGACCCTGCACTCACAGGGTGGTTCGTGACTCTCCCCCTTTCTTCCACATAAAGGCTGTCATATCACAAGGCAGTTCCCAGTTTGAGTCCGGGTCAGAGATGCTGTCCATCTCTTGTAAATAAAAGCCTTCAGTCTTTGCAACTTCAATCTTTGTGTAATTGATCGTGCATTGGGGATGAAATGGTCATAAATGTCCTTATGGACTTTTACCAGAGAGTCCTTGAAAGGTCTGCAGTGCATTTGTTGGAGTTTATTCCAAGAAGCTATGTAACCAGGACAGTGTTCCACAGGCTATTCCCATGGATGCATACTACACAATCAGTGACTGCTACTGAAAGATCATTGACATGGTTAAAGAAGAACTTTGTTTACCAGTGCAAACATGGCAATGCTGCCAACCTCTGAGCTTTTCAGTGCAGGACCAGGTGCTGAGGGCTGCACGAAAGATTGGTGCAGTCACTGCCAAGACTCTGTGTGTAAGGAAAGACCTTTGTCTGGAATCCTGCTGCCAATTATATTGTGGGGCCATTTAGAACAGCTTCTCAAACATTTCACTGATGCAGTGCCGATAGATGATATATGAATGATATTGATACATTACAAGGGAACGTATTACATTGATTGCTACAGGGAAAAGCATGCACAGTTGTTGGTAAGGTAAAGCTGGTGTCATGAATCACATGTTGATGGAACTAATATCACTATGACTAGATGAGGTTCAAGAATAGATTTTTGAATAACTCTAGTAGAAGCAGTATGAGGCTTTGCTGGAAATACTCTGCAATAGAATAGATTCTGATTGACTGGAAGGAGAAGGATGTGATGATCGAAAGTCAAAAGGTGAAAGGAGAGATGATAGACAAAAACTAGTATGACCCTAATGCTAGTGGAAGACAGATGTTAGGTCAGCTTTCTGCAGTGGACCCGCGTATAATGACTGGACCAGACGGAGTCCCTGGCTATGTCCTCAGTGCTTGCGCAAACCATCTGTCAGCTGTATTCACAGATATCTTCAATCTCTCTCTCCAGCAGGCTGACGTACCCACCGGCTTCAAGAAGGCCACTCGTCCCGATGCCAGAGAAGAATATAGTGCTTTCACGAGTTTGGTTATGGCTCACATAAACAGTCTACCAGCCACTCTTGATCCACTCCAGTTGACACATTGCTGTAACAGGTCCACTGCAGACCCCATCTCCCTGGCCTTACAGTTTTGGAAAACTGTGATGGTAGTAAAAACATATAAATGCTAGATGCTGTGAGACCTGCTGAGTTCCTCCAGCATTTCTGCATTTTTAGAGCACCTGGACAAGAAGAACATCTATATCACATTACTAAGATATATCAACTATAGTTCCACCTGAAACACAATAGTACCAAACATACACATGGCCAAACTCTTTCAAACTCAGCAGGTCAAATTTATATAGCAAAGATAATATATAACCAACATTTTAGGCTTATGCCCTTCATCAAAGTATGGGATATTGTTGAAGGTCTCAAGCCCAAAACACTGGTTAGGCATCTTCATCTCTACTTTAGGCGACACTTTTAGTGCCAACAACCAGATTTCAGATCTGACGTTGTCTGTCAGGAGTTTGTATGTTCTCCCCATGTCTTCGTGGGTTTCCTGTAGGTGCTCCGGTTTCCTCCAAAATGTACCGGGTTGTAGGTCAATTGGATGTAATTGGGCTCATGGGCTAAAAGGGCCTGTTACCATGCTGTATGTCTAAAGCACGGTGTTTGACTTGCTGAGTTTCTACTTCAGTCACAGCATCTGCAGACTTTCGGCTTTCATTCCAAACTCTTTGACCTTGGCCTCAACACCCCTCTCTGCAATTGGATCCATGTCTTTCTATCCCAAAGACCACAATTAGTGAGGATTGGTAACAACAGTTCCCCCACGATCATCCTCAACACCCTATACCTGACCCATTACTGCATGGCTAAGCAGTACTTGAACTCCATCTATAAATTCACAGATGACAACAATGAATTAGAATATAGAATGGAGATAGATGTATTAACGACTTGGTAGCAGGACAATGAGACCAAGGAGCTGGGTATATGGGAACGGAGCTCATTCCTTGGTCCACATCAACGGTGATGAGGTGGAGATAGTAGATGGCTTTAAAATCCTAGGAGTAAACTTCTCCAATGAGTTGTCCTGATCCACCCATAAGAACCCAATAAAGCACATGAGTGCCTTTATTTCCTCAGAAGGTTGAGAAAATTTGGTATCTCATCTGCATCCCTTAAAAACTTCTACAGATACACATTGAAAGTATGCTGTCAGGATGGATAGGTTTGATGGGTTCAAAGAGAATCAAGGCTGGAACACATGCAACTAACAAACAGTGGTGTTTATTTACACACAGGAGAATTTACAAAAAATAACCACGCACACACATACTCTCTCTCCCTCTGAAAACTGAAAGATGAGGCATAAACTTCCATAGTACTCATCCACCCTTCCTTTGGCTTGGCTTCGCGGACGAAGATTTATGGAGGGGGTAAAAAGTCCACGTCAGCTGCAGGCTCGTTTGTGGCTGACCAGTCCGATGCGGGACAGGCAGACACGATTGCAGCGGTTGCAAGGGAAAATTGGTTGGTTGGGGTTGGGTGTTGGGTTTTTCCTCCTTTGCCTTTTGTCAGTGAGGTGGGCTCTGCGGTCTTCTTCAAAGGAGGCTGCTGCCCGCCAAACTGTGAGGCGCCAAGATGCACGGTTTGAGGCGTTATCAGCCCACTGGCGGTGGTCAATGTGGCAGGCACCAAGAGATTTCTTTAGGCAGTCCTTGTACCTTTTCTTTGGTGCACCTCTGTCACGGTGGCCAGTGGAGAGCTCGCCATATAATACGATCTTGGGAAGGCGATGGTCCTCCATTCTGGAGACGTGACCCATCCAGCGCAGCTGGATCTTCAGCAGCGTGGACTCGATGCTGTCGACCTCTGCCATCTCGAGTACCTCGACGTTAGGGGTGTGAGCGCTCCAATGGATGTTGAGGATGGAGCGGAGACAACGCTGGTGGAAGCGTTCTAGGAGCCGTAGGTGGTGCCGGTAGAGGACCCATGATTCAGAGCCGAACAGGAGTGTGGGTATGACATCCACCCACAGGCACAGTACATATACATGTATGTACATCAACGGGTACATGCACGTATCTTATCTCCAATGTTGCAGCTGCTTGTAATCTGGCACTGGCCTATTGCAGTTGGCCCTTCAGAGCTGCCCATGGCTTATAGCCTGGAGTTCAGCAATGGTCACAGCCAATGAATACATATTGTACATAGGAATAATACACAACTACCCATCGTGTGTGAATAAATCACTGATATACATTCTAATTTGGAATGCCAGGGTTAAACACATAGCACCCACCAACCTTCTTTATCTCTAGCAGTCACACCACACTAATAAACAGTAAATTAATTAAAACAAACTAAATTAACCTGGTCTCCAGCATCACCAATGACTTGATATCTGGGACAGGCCCATTGCAGTTGGCCCTCCGGTGCCACCCATAGCTTGCAGCCTTGAGTTCAGTGATGGCCTCCGTACAGCAGCAAAAAAGAGAGAGAGCGAGATTCAATGTGCCAGACTTTTTCATTGTAGGTTCCATCCACGTGATCTGCGAGGACCAATTGCATGTCATCCTCATCTGTGGGCAGATCTAACCATTAAAGGAACCTGGAGGACCGATCACATATCAGCTTCAGAGGTGGGCAGATCTAACTCTTAATTGTGTGAGGTCACATGACCCATTACAGGATGCAGTACTGTGTGATACAGGAATGGTTCCACTCAAGACTGCAAAAAACTGCCAAGGCCTCTGTGCTGGAATATAAACTGTATGTGGTTGTGAACATGGTCATCACACATACCCCCCCGCCCCCTCCATTCACTCCATCTATAACTCACACTACCTTGGAAAAAAAACAACCATCATATTAAAAGGCTCACCCCACCCACTCTCTGCATCTCCCCTCCCCATCAGGAAGAATAGTAGAGGGAAGAAGGAGGGCATCTCTGATCTGGCATGGAAGCCCTCATCCTGGGTGGAGATGCGACAGAGATGGAGGAATTGAGAGAATAGAATGGATTCGCTCCCTGTGACTGCACTTCTGTTCTGTGCCTTAATTTTTGTGCTATGTTCGAGATACTCCCTGGTCTACTCACACTCTATCACTCCACCTTGGTACACAGGACAATAAACTTGACCTTTAGTTATTGACTATTGTTTGGATGCTTTTATTGCTGCATGAAGTACAGAAATCTGATTGAAGAGATTGAAAAGTTTTTTTTTAAACTGCAGAATCTGGAAGTTGGAAATGAAAATAATAAGTGCAAGAAATGCTCAGTGGGTCAAGCAGCAATGTTGAAAAAGAAACAGCATTAATGTTTTAGGTCAAAGATGCATCATCAGAACTGAGATGCAGAAAGTAAACAAACTGTTAGAAAATGACGGTGAAGGTGGAAGAGGGATGGATGAGACAAGAGTGTGAGTCTGGGGTTGCCCTCTGGATGAACTGATAACGAGGCCATCTGGTCGATGGCTTCATGAGGGTAGTGGAGAGAGGAGACATGGTCCTTTGTTCATAAAACCTATTGAATAAGGGCAGTTAGAAAGTGGGAATACAAAGGATTGTATGGGTGGCAACATGTAAGGCTGTGGGACATGCCCAGCCAAAGGTGGTATGAATGGAAAGTGGAATACTAAGTCTCTTGTCTCTCCCTCTAACCCACCCCACCCATTTTGTTTGGGCACTGCCTACATTTTGCTTATGTTGATAAAGGACTCAAGCCTGAAAATTTGGTTATGTATCTTTGCTACATAAAGTACGGTGTTTTCACTTAAGTCACTGTGTCTGCAGACTTAAGTGTTTTACTCCAGTATTAAGGATGGATATCCTACCTTGATCTGATGCAGACCAAATGAGTTTTGCTGTTGTAGAAATCAACGTGATTCTGGAAAGCTGTAACAGTCTGAAACAGAAGATGAGATACTGTCCCTGAAGCTTAAGTTGGGCATTGTTTTAATATATCAGCAGTGATGAAGTGTTTTGAAAAGCATGTCAGCTCCTCTCTGAGAGGTGATATGGATCCATTCCAATTCATCTATAGTAGCAAATAGCTCTACACAGAACCCTGGAACATCTGGACAGCAAAGATGAATACATCAGGATGCTCTTTATCGACTACAATTCAACATTTAACACCACCATCCCCTCAAAAATGATCAGCAAGACCTGGAACTCAACCCCTCCCTGTGTAATTGGATTCCGGATTTCCTACCCTCCAATCCACAATTAGTGAGGATTGGTAAGAACATCTCCTCCACAAGCTCTATCAGTACTGGAGCAGCACAGAGCTGTGTCTTTAGGCCCCTGCTCTATTCACTTTACACCTATGACTGTGTGGCCTGGTACAACAACTACAAGTTCACTGACGATACCAGGGTAGTGGGTTGGATAAAGAAAGGTGATGAGTCAGCATACAGGAGGGAGATTGAAAACTTGGCTGAATGGTGCACCAACAACAACCTCGCACACAATGTCACCAAAACTAAGGAGCTGATTGTTAACTTCAAGAAGGGAAAACTGGAGTGGTACGATCCAGTGATCATTGGTATATCAGAGATGGAGAGGGTGAGCAAATATTATGTTTCTGGGAATCACTATCTCGAAGGAACTTTCCTGGAGCCAATACACTAATGACTGGTATGGGGATATCAATGCCTCTGAGCAAAAAGCCCTGAAAAAGGTAGTAGTCACAGCTCAGAACATCATGGGTAAAACCCTTCCAACCATTGAGAACATCTACAAGGAACACTGCCATCGGAGAGCAGAAGCAATGATCAAGGATCCACACCACCCAGCACACGCTCTGTTCTCGCTGCTGCCATCAGGAAAGAGATGTAGGTGTCACAAGACTCGTACCATTAGGTTCAGGAACAGCTGCTACCCCTCCACCATCAGACTTCTCAACAATAAACTCAATTACTTAGGGACTCTTACCTTCGCACTTTATTTATATTTTTCTCACTGTATTGCACAGTCAGTTTGTTTACATTTCTTGGTTTACATGTGTACATTTTTTTCCACTGCCAGTAAGTGGTGATTCTACCTGGACAGCAGGGTTGTATATGATGTCATATATGTACTCTGACAATAAATCTGAATCTGTTCTCATTGAATTTTGATGCCGTCAACCAACAACCGAACTGACTACATTCTCACTGCATCTATGCCACTGAATTTTTCATGTTCACTATTTCTAGACCTATGTATCTGCCAAAAGAACATTGGAACTTCCTGTTAAGAACCATAGAACATTACAGAATGGAAAATAGGCCATTTATCCCATCTAGTCTGTGCCAAAACATCATTCTGCTAGTCCCACTGACCTGCACCCATTCCATAACCCTCCAGATTTCTCCCATCCATGTATCTATCCAATTTATTCTTAAAACTGAAGTGTAAGCCTGCATTTACTACGTCCGATGGCAGCTCATTCTACACTCCCACCACTCTCTGAGTGAAGATGTTTCCCTTAAACCTTTCACCCTAAAGCCATGTCCTCTTGTATTTATCTCTCATATTCTTAGTGGAAAGAGCCTACTCACATTTACTCTGTCTATACCTCTCATAATTTTGTAAACTTCTATTAAATCTCCCCTCATTCTTCTATTCTCCAATGATTAAAGTCCTAACCTGCTTAATCTTACCCTGTAACTCAACTCCTGAAGACCCAGAAATATCTTAATAAATCTTCTCTGCACTCTTTCAATCTTACTGATATCCATCCTATAATTTGGCGACCAGAACAGCACAAAATACTCCAAATTTGGCCACACCAATATCTTATCCACCCTCACCTTAACATCCCAACTCCTGTACTCATTACTTTGTTTTATGAAGTCCAAGATGCTAAAAGCTTTCTTCACATCTCTGTTTACATGTAACACCACTTTCAGGGAATTATGTACAGATCCCTCATTCCTCCACACTCCTTGGTGCCCTAGAATGTACTGTGTATGTCCCACCTTGGTTTGTCCTTCCAAAATGCAACACCTCATACTTGTCTGCATTAAATTCCATCTGCTATTTTCTGGCCCAATTTTCCAGTTGGCCCAGATCCCTCTGCAAGCTTGAAGGTCTTCCTTGCTGTCCACAATACCTCCAATCTTAATGTCATCAGCATATTTGCTGATCCAGTTTCACACATTATCATACAGATCATTGATATAGATGACAAACAACAATGGTCCTAGCACCGATCCCTGAGGCAGGAGCAATCACCCACTACCAACCTCTGTCTTCCCCCATTTAGCCAATTTTGAATCCAGTTTACAACCTTTCCATGGATACCTAGTGATTGAACCTTCTGAACTAATCTCCCATGTAGGACCTTGTCAAAGGCCTTACTAAAGTCCACATAGACAACATCCGCAGCCTTTCCTTCATCTACCTTTTTGGTAACCACCTCAAAAAACTCTATAATGGCATCTTTCATACAATTGGATATTACTGCTCTCAATGCTTACAGATACACAACACAGATTTCAGATTAATTGTCAGAGGACATACATGACAACCCATACAACTCAGATTCTTTTTCCTGCAGGCAAGGCAGAATGACAACTTTTTCATAGGGCAAAAAAATCTGTACTCATGTAAACAAATAAACAAATGTTAACAACTGACTGTGCAATTGTGTGTTGGGAAGAGTATCAGTTTTGGTGGGTTCACAGAGAGACGAGTCTGGACACAAGTGTTACAATTACATGTAACTTTAAATTAATACACAGGAGACAAACGGGAGAAAGTCCAATGGAACTCAAATACTATATTACTTAAACAATGATATAGGCATCCACACAGTTGGACTTCGATACCAGTGGCCACTTATACTCTATACCAATGGTTTTCAAATGTTTTCTTTCCACTCACATACCACTAAGTAATCCCTTACTAATCACAGAGCACCGATGGCATAGGGATTACTTAAGGTGGTATGTGAGTAGAAAGAAAATGTTTGAAAACCACTGTTATTATCGTACCTAATTGACCCATTATGTGCATGGTTTCATAACTCCAAAGGAAAAGGGCCAATGACAATTTTTCTTCAGCAAACTATTTCAGTAACAATTGTATCCAGAGCAATGGTTCTCAACCTTTTTTTCCCACTCATATACCCCTTGTAATCTGTTACTAATCATAGAACACTTATGGCATAGGGATTATTTAAGGTGGTATCTGAGTGGAAAGAAAAAGTTTGAAAACCACATCTCTACACACTCACACAAATGAGTACACACTCTACAGACAGGGACTTTAACACACACACACACCTGGCTCCCTGACCCAACGGGGATGCGGTTTTCTGCAAGTACTGATCTATCGCAGTACTATGGCTCAGTTTCAGTGTAGTACACACCTTACCTACGACATTTCCAGACATGTTCACAGTAGTGACCTTGCGTGGAGCAGGCTTAAACCAGGGAGAAAGAATCTGGGTTGAATCAAGCCAATAATGACTCAAGGTGATTTAAATTAGCTAACGATAAGGTGTGCACTAATGGGTGGCCAGAGTCCAACCTTGATTGACAGATGAAGTGACTTCCAAATAAGTTTCAGTCAGGGAGGACATGTGATCACCAGCAACCCATAACACTTCCAGACAGGCAAGGAGGCCACGTGCTTCTCCACAATCCACATATAACAGCAATAAAGAGGGGAAAAAAAATGAACAACAAAATGCAAAAGTAAGAGTCCATAAATGAATCCCTGATCGAGTTTGTTGTTGAGGAGTCTGACAGTTGAGGGGTTATAGCTGTTCCTGAACCTGGTGGTGCAAGTCTTGTGGTGCCTATACCTCTTTCCTGATAGTAGCAGTGAGAACATAACATGTGCTGGGTGGTGTGGGTCCTTGATGATGGCAGCGTTCCCCGAAGATGTTCTCGATGGTGGGAAGGGGTTTGCCTGTGATGCCATGGGCTGTGTCCACTTCCTTTTGCAGGGCTTTCCACTGAGAGGTATTGGTGTCCCCATAACAGACCATGATGCAACTTGTCAGCACATTTTTCACCACACATCTGTGGAAATTTGTCAGGGTTTCTGAAATACCTAACCTATGCAAACTCCTGAGGAAGTGTTGGTCCAGGAAAGGTCCTCTGAGATAGTGACTCCCAAGAACTGTGGTATCATCTGTGAATTTGTAGATGTTGTTGTCATACTGAGCTACATAGTCAGGCATAAAATGAGTAGAGCAGGGGGCTAAGAACATGGTACTACTGATGGAGATTGTGGAGGAGATAACATGGTACAATACCAGAGAATAGTGAAGCAGCAATATCTTTCTAATAGATATCTGAAAATCATAATGTCACAAATCCAAAACAGGTTATTCTTAGAATAAACTATTGCATTGCATTAGCAATATTATTTATTTCACTACATATGATGCACTTTTGGTTTTTTTTTGGCTGCTGTGATTAACTTTTCAGTTTAACTACTCCATGAAACAGAAATATAAATAAAACAAGTGTCACTGAAATTAATACCAAATACATAGATATGCCTCCCATATGTCTGGTGCTCTAATAAAAGCAGTTTGTAAATATCTATCGTTATGCCTCCCAAGAACAGCTGAATTCAGAGCTATGAGAATAATTTCAAGAGTCCACATCTTCTGCCAAAATTCCTGAGAATGAAACTCAGAATCCAAAAAGCAAAAGGCATTATAACTCAGGGACAGCAAGAAACGGGAATTGAAATTATACAGATTTTTCCAAGAATTGCAGGATGATAGAAGATTACAGAGAAAATGGGGGGTTAAAGTCAAAGATTTGACAACAAGGGTGAGAATTATAAACATGAGATGTTTCTGGACCTCAAGCCAATGTAGGTTGGGAAACACAGCACAATAGTGAATTGTTGAATGGAAATAATCCTGAGAAAAGAAACCATGTCTTCAACATAAAACTGAAGTTAATCTTGAAGAATGGTAAAAACATTTGGCATGCGTATGCAATTGTTTGAGAAACTGCATTATAGATTCTTTTGTCACTGACCCTTTATGTATAGCTATTCAATATTCTATGTCTGTGATTGCCAATTGGGACTATAGACATTCTCAATGGGGGTCCTATGGCTCTCCTTGGGGCCACAGCACATTTAAATAAAAACCTTGTTTTCTTTTCACCTCACGTAACATAATTACTTTTTATGAAGTCAGTAGGAGAGAAGTACAGAAGAAATCAAAATTTCACTGCTTCACAGGGAAGGGGGCTCAAATTTTGAGCAGCAACCTGGGGGGTGGGGGGGCATTGCTGGAAAAAAAGGTTGAGAATAGCTGCTCTTGGTTATAGAAGAAAACCCCTGCAACGTCAAGCAACTAGTTAAAAAAAAACTGAGGAAAACAAATAGAATTTTTTAAATTTAAAAATAAATAAATACATTAATAAAAGTTTGAAATTGTAAAAAATATGTTCTCTGAGTAACACATCAACATTTTGGAGCAAATATTCAGCTTTTCTCGCAGCAGCTGTGTGAATAAAGTTGTGTTTGAATAAAATGGCATCGCCCAGATTGAAGAGCTGGTTGATCCCACTTGCTGTTGGGGTGACTCTCTTAAAGTGTCTCCTTTCCCCTACTTAGTAAGAGTCTTTATTAGTATATTATTTAGTATATTAGTAAGGGTTTCTCTGTAAACTTGCTAGATGGGTTAATTATGATGGCGGAATAGTTAGCGTAGCAGCAGCGTGTTTAGCACAACAATGTTATAGTGCCAGTGACCAAGGTTTGATTTTAAATTTAAAATTTGTAAGTCACGGTAATGACCTCATTAAAGTGAACTCTACATAAATAAGGCTTACAATACTGATTTTTTTTTTTCAAATTACTTTACATTGTGCACTGGCTTTTGTTTTTTTATACTGTTTATTCCTAATGCTGGTGTAAGAGTGAGTCTCAAGTTTCTGGAAAGCTTGCATATCCAGCATCTACTAATCCCCATAGGTGCCAAATACCAGGTGTTTTAATGCATTTAAGAGATCAGGGAGCATCTTTATTTCTTGGAGCAGCTATTGAGCAATTAAATGAGTTAGCAATCCCATGCTAATTGCATTTTCTGTAATGTGTTCAACAAATTAAAACAAAAGCAAGAAATCCTATCTTTTAAGATTTAGCTGTATACACAATTCATCATTCGAGCTGAAGAAAAATAATCCAGGGTTATTTTTAAGAGCAAAGTGAAAAGGGAAGTATTAAAAATGCAGCAGAGTTGCCAAAATTACACTTCTATATTGTGGTTGGAACTTAATAGAGGTGGAACTTGTTCTGCCAGAGAAGAAGTCCAGGAAAAGCCAAGATCATTCCTGGAATTTTAAAGTTCCAAGGAGCATTTCGTGTTTACATCTGAAGAAAAAGTTCCGTGTGCATGTCAGGTGATTCTGGAAACCTATTTGTCCTGAAGTCATTTCGCCTGAGACTCCTCAAGGACTTGATTCCTCGAGCAAAATGCAAAAATGCTGGAGGAAGTCAGCAGGACAAATAGCAGTCATGGGATTTCCGTCATTCTTGGTCCAGGCATTGAATAAGATTGAGAATGTAGAGGGGAAGTGACCAGTATAAAGAGATGAGGGGGAGAGGTGAAGCAGGGGCAGGCAGGTGGAACCAGATTTAGGAGTAAGTTGAATGGGTAGTAGTGTGAGTTATCTGATCCCACAAGGGTTTACCAGTCTCTATGCCGCTCCTCTCTGCTGAGCCACAATGCTAGTCACTGGCCTCCAGTCAGAGAGGCATCTTCTGCAACCATTCTCTGGTTTTTCCCACAAAGCCAACGTCTAATCCAATTTATTCTGGATGGCAGTCCTGGTACACGTAACAATCAACTTGAATTAGTTTTGTCATGTTTCTCATGAAGCCAGCTAACAAAAGCTAGCTGACAAGATCTGGCTCCTGTAATAATATAGAATTAGTGGGACCATTGCTGTGGCTGGAATAAGACTTTTGTAGGTTGGTAAAAGCATAAAGAAAATTAAACATTGATCAATTTTACACTGAACAGCCATATCCTTCTCAATTAACGAAGTCCTTTATAAAACAGGGAAGTTGGTGATTCTGGTTTCTCTGGCCTGGGAAAATGGTGGATGAAGATGATTAAAGCATAGGGATATAGATCTCTGCACTGGCCATGAACTGAGAATATGGTTACCCATCCTCATGTCTTCATGTCTCCCAGTGGCTCTGATTCAGTTATAGAATATAGAATGGTACAGCACAAGAACAGGCCTTTCAGTCCACTGTAGCTGTGCTGCCTGTGCCAATTTAACCAATTCCTGTCTGTTCAGGTGCATCCTTGACTTCCTTTTCTGCGGGCCTCAATCAGAGAAGAGTTTCACCATCATCTCCTCCACACTGACCATTAACACTGGGACTCCTCAAGACAGAGTGCTCAGTCCCCTACTCTAATCCTTGTCCATCATACTTGCACAGCCAAGCTCAGCTCCAACTCACCCTATCAATTTGGTGATGACTCCACTGTTGGATGAATAACTGGAAATAATGAATTGGAATACAGGACTTTTTTAAAAAAATTAGACATACAACACAGTAGCAGGCCATTTTGGCCCATGAGCCCGTGTCACCCAATTACACCTGATTAACCTATACCCGGGATAAGTTTTGAATGGTGGGAGGAAACCAAAGCCCCCAGGGAAAACCCATGCAGAATGTACCATATCCTTACAGACAGTGCTGGATTCAATCCATGGTTGCTGGTACTGTAACAGCGTGGCGCTAACCGCTTCGCTAATCATGCCATCCCTGGTGGAGACCGAGAACCTGGTCAGATGGTGCTTGAACAACAAACTTGCTCTCAACATCACCAAGGATTTTAGGAAGGAGGGGCCAAGGAACCACACACCTGTCTGCATTGATGGGACAGAGGTGAAGAGTCAGAACCTTCAAGTTCTGACAAGTCCATGTTTTAGAAGGCCTTACCTAGAGGCAGCACATTGAGGCCACCATGAAGAAGGCACACTAATGTCTCTCCTCTCCAAGGTGTTTCAGCAGATTTGGCATGCTGCTGGATACTCTGTCAAACCTCTACTGTGGAAAATATACTGACAGGTTGCATCAGAGCAAGGTAATGATATTCAGAATCCCAGGAATGCAGAAAGCTGCAAGCATAGCCAGGCTCTATTCTCCCATTCATTGCAGACATCTATATAAGGTGCAGCCTCAAGAAGATTGCCAACATCATAAAGGGCCAACACCACCTTAGTCATAAGCTCAGAGAAAGTACAGGTCTAAAAATCAGTACCTCGAGGTTCGATAATAGAACCAAAACTCTCCATTTTGTTTAGATTTATTTTTACTGATAATGATTTCTGTATCAGGATGTACTTTTTAATGTACGTAATACCAAATGGAGCAAAATGATGGACACGGTGGTTGGGCACTTTATTTCAAACATTGTGCTTCAATGAGTTTGACATGTTGTTGAAGTTATGCTTAGACATTGATTCAGAATCAGAATTTGTTGTCAGGAACAAGTCAAAAAATTAATTGTTTTGTGGCAGCGTCATCACAGGGCAAACATTCATATCAACTGCCTTACAAAAAATATATAAAAATAGTGCACAAAAAGTCAAAGTAAAGCAGTATCTTTGGTTCATTGATCAATCAGGAATCTGACGGGAAGCGGGGAAGAAGCTGACTTGTGCCGCTGAGTGCTTGTCTTTAGGCTCCTGTACCTTTTCCCCGATGGTAGCAGAGTGAAGAGGACACGCCCTGGGTGGTGGGGGGTGGTTGAGGATAGAGGCTGCTTTCCTAAGACACCGCCTCATGTAGATGTCCTCGATGGCGTGAAATCTGGTGCCCGTGATGGTACAGGCCAAGTTCACTACCATCTGGAGTTTATTCTTGTCCTGAGCATTGGCACCTCTGTACCAGACTGTGATGACACCAGCCAGAATGATCTCCACTGTACACTGCTGAATGCCTTCTTGGCTCTAGTTCTATTACAACAGTCTATCATTCAACATTATCTTCCTTACCAATAATATGGCCTTTCTCAACCACTTGTTGCATGGTGCGATTTGTTGGTAATGTTCTAAGCCTATGTTAGTGACAATACAGAGCTTTTTGTACATATCTCATGTGGGATGTCTATTATACTTGATTTCAGGTGCAGTCAATGCATGCAGACTATCTCTGATCTTTTTTCCATCAATTTAACTATTCTGATGAATAATGACGGCACTGTTGAGCTAGCCTTATATAACAGCCAGCTGACATCCACCTTAATTGGTGAGAAGAAGCACATTCAATCTGTCTGCTGATAGGAAGGCAACAGCATCCCATAAATATCAGCAGTTGCAATAACAAGCCAAGTAGCAAAGCACATTAATTGCTGGAGGAACTCAGCAGGTCTCACAGTTTCCATAGGAAGTAAGGATATATAATCACCATTTCGAGCCTGAACCCTTCCTCAAGGTAGGAAGAATATACCTTCAAGGTATATTTGAAGAAGGGCTCAGGCCTAAAATGTCACATATACTTTCCTTCCTATGGACGCTGTGAGACCTGCTGAGTTCCTCCAGCATTTCTGTGTTTTGACGACAATCACAGCAACCGCAAACTTTCGTGTTTCAATGGAATAAACCATGTAGACCAAGTGGTCCAGGAAAGGAACCAATCTTTTATGTGCCTTGAGCACAGAAAGGTAAGAGTTCCTTTTGATAATGAGGCATTTTTGCTGCAACATGTATGTTGAGTTCAAAGTTTAGATGTATTGTCGGAGTGAATATATGGCATCATCCTTGAGATTCTTTTTCCAGCGGGATAGGCAGATTTTCTACTTCTTTGTAACTTTGTACTCCAGAAAAAAGATTTGTATGCAAAAGAGAGAAATGTAAACAAACTGACTGTAAAATACAAATAAATTAATATTCATTTTTTTAAACTTCATTTATTCATTAAAATACAGATAATAAGTAACATATATAACAATAAACTAAACATGAACGATATATTTTATATATATAAAAGAAAAAAGAAAGAAAAAAAAAGAGAATCCCCCCCTTTCAGCCAACTCTCCTAAGGAGAGCCATAAAGAGAGAAGAAAAAATTAAGCATACATATTAAGATTTAATCAATGTAAATCAAAATGTAAATATTCTGAATATAACAACCACTTAGTAATAAAAAACTATAGTTATCATGCGAAACATATGTGATTTTTTCCATTATTAAACAATATTTCATCTCATTATGCCATCTATTAATATCAATCATATTTGTATCTTTCCACGTACTAGCAATACATTTTTTCGCTACAGATAATGCTAAATATACAAAAGTAAGTTGAAATTTATCTAATCCCAGACCTTTCAGAGGTTGCAAATTACTGTTGGATCTAAAGGTATTTTAATCTTTTACAGGTATTTCAGAAACAATTGTACTTTCTTCCAAAAAGATTGTATATAATATATATATATATATATATATATATATATATGACCAAACTGCGTGAAAAAAAGTTCCAACAACGTTACCACATCTAAAACACAAATCTGATTCATGAAAACCATATTTTTTAGCTTTTCAGGTGTTAAGTATAATTGATGTAAAAAATTATATTTAATCATTGCATAACGTGCATTTATCAGTCGTTACATTATCATAACAAATATCTGACCAATCATCCTCAGAAAAAATAAAACCAATTTCCGCTTCCCATTTACCTTTAGATTTATCCCAACCCTTTTTATCCATACCATCCTGTAATATTTGATACATAACTGAAATATAACCCTTCTCTGGTACCTTCATAAGAAAAGTCTCAAATTTAGTCATTTCAGGTAAAATCATATCTCTACCAAACACATTTGATAATAAAGAAACAAAGAGTTCTTATCAATACCATTACTATCCCTCATCTGGTCAAAAGATAAAAATTTACCTTCTTTAAAACAATCTCGCAAATTTTCCACACCTTTAAATCTCCAATATAATAAACTTCAATTATGTATTGAGAAATAAATACATTGATTATTATACAACAGAGTCAAGGCCGACAATTCACCACTAGAACCTATCATTTTCTTTTTCTTTGTCCATAGCTTCATTAAATGTTTTAATATAGGCACATTATATTGCTGAAACAAATTTACATTCCATCTAAACAAAAATTGATGTATTTCAAATTCAAAAGTATTTGCCATCTCAATTTTGGCCCAACTAGGAGGCCATTCCAAATCCATCAATGAACTAATAAATTTAAGTTGGGCTGCTTCATAATCATTTCAAGAATGTGGTAAACGTAGTCCCCCTAGGTCATATTTCCAAGTTAATTTATTCAAGGCTACTCTTGAAAATTTACCACTCCATAAAAACTCCCTAACCATTTTATTCAAATCTCGAAAAAAAATATTATCAAGTAAATAAGGAATAGATTGAAATAAATATTGTATACGTGGAAAAAATATTCATCTTAATTGTATTTATTCTACCCAATAAATTAATAGGCAGATCTTTCCATTTAATCAAATCAGTTTTAATTTTTTTATTAACGGAACATAATTTAATTTATATAAAGATTGATAATTAACATCCATGAATATACCCAAATGCTTAATTCGATCTGTCCATTTCAAATTAAGAATGTTTTTTATAAGATGAATAATCTCCTTCACTCACCGGTAATATTTCGCTATTTTCCCAATTAACTTTATATCCAGAAAGACACTCCTTCAAATGCAAAAGTGATTGGGCTGGATTTGTTAGGTACACCAATACATCATCAGCAAATAAATTAATTTTATATTCCTCATCTAAAACTTTCATACCCTGTATCTGTGTATTCTGTCTTATCAACTGTGCCAAAGGTTCGATCACTAACGCAAATAAAGCTGGTGATAAAGGACAACCTTGATGAGTAGATTGGGTCAGTTTAAACAGTTCCAAAATCAAACCATTCGTCAATACTCTAGCTACCGGTTTACTATATAAAGCCTTAATCCAACCAATAAAAAAAGGACCAAACTTAAATTTCTCCAAAACTTTGAACAGAAAATTCCACTCAACTCTATCAAACGCTTTTTCGGCATCTAAAGGTATCACCATCGGATGGTCATAAATTAATATTCATAATAAAAAAAAATTAAAATGGACCATAAAACACATTTCAGATTTCTTGTCAGAGTACATACATAAAACCCCGAGATTCTTTTTTCTGCAGGCCAGGCAGAATTACCACTTTTTGGTAGTGCAAAAAAATCTGTACATAATGTACACATGTAAACAAATAAAGAAATGTAAACTGTGCAATACAGAGTGTAATGATAGAGATCATTGTTGCAATGCAATTAGCAATGCCTTACTGTTTGATTAGACTTGGCTGCCAGCAGGGGGCTGACACATTGTACGGAGATCTGTAATGGAGACTTGCAACTTCATGGCATGCCTCATGGTGCTGTTTACAACATCTTTAAAGTAAAGAACCTTTTTCTTCATCCATGTATTGTCTAAGAACTCACACATACAAGATGAAACACAGAGAAGAGAAAAAAAAACAAAGTGCAAAAGTAAAAGTCCTTAAATGAGTCCATGATTGAGTTAGTTGTTGAAGAGTCTGATGCTGGAGGGGTAGCAGCTGTGTCTGAACCTGGTGGTATGAGTCTTGTGGCACCTAAATCTTTTTCCTGGTGGTAGCAGTGAGAACAGAGTGTGTGCTGGGTGGTGTGGATCTTTGATCATTGCTGTTTCTCTCCAACAGCAATGTTCCCTGTGATGTTCTTGATAATGGGGAGGGTCCTGCTTGTGATATCCTGAGCTGTGTCCACTATATTTTGCAGAGGTTTATGCTCTGGAGTATTGGAGTCCCCATACCAGCCAGTCAGCATACTTTCCACCACATATCTGTAGAAATTTGTCAGAGTTTCTGGCATCATACCAAAGATACACAAACTCTTGAGGAAGTAGAGGCATTGACGTGCTTTCTTCATGATGCCATTGGTGTGTTGGGTCCAGGAAACATTCTCCGAGGTAGTGACCCCCAAGAAGTTAAATATGCTCACTCTCTCCACCTCTGATCACCCAACAATAACTGGATCATAGGCAACAGTCAGCTCCTTGATTTTGGTGACATTGAGTGCAAGGTTGGTGCACCATTCGGCCAAGTTTTCAATCTCCCTCCTGTATGCTGACCCATCACCTCTTCATATACAACCCATTACCATGGTATCATTACTGAATTTTTAGATAGTGTTGTTGTTGTACTGAGCTACACAGTCATAGGTATAAAGTGAGTAGAGCAGGGGCTAAGAACATAGCCCTGTGGTACTCCGGTACTGATGGAGATTGTGGAGGAGATGTCTTACCAATCCTCACTGATTGTGGTCTGGATGTGAGAAAATCCAGGATCCAATTACACAGTGGGGTGTTGAGGTGCAGTCTTGGAGTTTGTTGATCAGTTTTGATGGGATGATGCTGTTAAATTCTGAACTGTAGTCGATAAAGAGCATCTTGATGTACTCATCTTTGCTGTCAAGATGTTTTGAGGTTTTGTAGCAGGTTATGTCACTTAGGCCCTGCCACAGCTGTCAGGTATCCTCATGGTTTCCATTTTTGTCCAGAAACTCCACTTCACCTGGGCAATGGCTTTCTGCAGGTTTTATCTGCACCTTCTGTATTGATCTGGATCTCCGGACTTAAATGCCTGTGACCTGACTCTCAGCAGTTTTCAGATTTCATTGTTCATCCAGGGCTTCTGGTTGGGGAAAACCTTGAACAAGTTGGTGGGGATACACTCATCCACAGTTGTTTTGATAAGTCTGTTTCAGCCCTGGTGTAATCATTCACAACCTCAGTGAGTCCTTGAACACCTCCCAATCTGCTGACTCGAGGAAGACCTGTAATCATTCTTCAGCCTCCTGCGATCACCTTCTAGCTCTCCTGATCTCCGGAGCATCTCTTTTTTGGCTCTGTCAGTAGGAAGGCAGAAGGAGCACAGCCAGATGATCTGACTTGGCAAAATGCGGACTCGGGAAATAGTGGTAGATCTTCCTTATCTTGATAAAGCAGTGATCGAGTGTGTTGGGACATCTGTCGTAGGCATGAGGAGATGTCAGCCTTCAGTAAAGCCAACAGGCCATAAATTTATTTTTAATTTTATTTGCAGCATAGTTGAAACCGATTCCAGCCATTTTAAACTCGTACCGTTCAATTACAACCAAGTTAACCTACAACCTCCATATATTTTGGAAGGTGAGAAGAAACCAGAACACCCAGGAAAACCCATGGGAGAATGTACAAACTCTTTACAGACTGCACTGTATTCAAACCCAGGTCACTGATGTTGTAATAACATTGCACTGACCACTACATGCTGCCCCAGAACTTTAAGTTGGATGTTTTATATCTTTGCCTTGCTCAATGATTTGAAGCAAACATTTGTTCAACTCATTGTCAGTACAGGGAGTCCCTGGATTATGAATGAGATCCATTCCTAAGTCTGTCTGTAAGTCAAATATGTAAGTAAGTCAGAATTTGCTGCACATGTAGCTTTTAAATCAGGCTTCGGGGCTTTTCTTGAACTAAAGTACAGGATAACAGGCATATTATGCTGATTTAGATTGTCAATGGCAACGGTACTGGCAATGTGATCTGACTTAAAATAGCGGACAGCATTCTCCTTCATCGAGCCAATGAACCACTGAAGCCACGCATAGCCCATTTGTAAGTATGAGTTGTCCATAAGCTGAACGTTTGTAACCTGGGGTCTGCCAGTATTGATGAATAGCGAATTCAGAACTAGATACCCTGCTCAAAGCCACCCCATGGTCATTTTTCCAAATACTGCCATCTGAATCAAAGGTGAAATCTGCACCTGTACAGGTGAAGGCAGAGCAATTTTTCCCAGCACCTTCAGCAGTTCCCAAACCAGAAGACATCGGACGAGAACATCTCAGCAGAGAGAGTGAGGGGGTCTGAGCCACCTGCCTATCTCAACTCCCACTGAGGCCGGGTGTCACAGCACATAGAAAGGTGAAGAAAGAGAAGCATGAAGCCTTGTAAAGGACATGTGTTTGACCATACATATTAACTCTGTTTCTCGTTCCGTGGATGCTGCCATGACCTGCTGAGATTTTCCAGCAATATTTATTTTGATTTCAGATTTCCAGCATCTATAGTTTTTCAAGTTTCAGTGAAGGTTTGCAATTCATGAAGGTTATGTATATTATATTGGTTAGATTTGCCTATTTGCCTAGGCAAATAGCGCCTTTGGAAGACTACACAAAAGAGTCTGGAAAAACAACCAACTGAAAAACCTCACAAAGATAAGCGTATACAGAGCCGTTGTCATACCCACACTCCTGTTCGGCTCCGAATCATGGGTCCTCTACCGGCACCACCTACGGCTCCTAGAACGCTTCCACCAGCGTTGTCTCCGCTCCATCCTCAACATCCATTGGAGCGCTCACACCCCTAACGTCGAGGTACTCGAGATGGCAGAGGTCGACAGCATCGAGTCCACGCTGCTGAAGATCCAGCTGCGCTGGATGGGTCACGTCTCCAGAATGGAGGACCATCGCCTTCCCAAGATCGTATTATATGGCGAGCTCTCCACTGGCCACCGTGACAGAGGTGCACCAAAGAAAAGGTACAAGGACTGCCTAAAGAAATTTCTTGGTGCCTGCCACATTGACCACCGCCAGTGGGCTGATAACGCCTCAAACCGTGCATCTTGGCGCCTCACAGTTTGGCGGGCAGCAGCCTCCTTTGAAGAAGACCGCAGAGCCCACCTCACTGACAAAAGGCAAAGGAGGAAAAACCCAACACCCAACCCCAACCAACCAATTTTCCCTTGCAACCGCTGCAATCGTGTCTGCCTGTCCCGCATCGGACTGGTCAGCCACAAACGAGCCTGCAGCTGACGTGGACTTTTTACCCCCTCCATAAATCTTCGTCCGCGAAGCCAAGCCAAAGAAAGAAAGAAAGATTGGTTAGATTAATTAATTTTGAGACAACCTAATATTATTTCTTTCCACCTTTTATTGGCTTTCCTATTTTTACTTAAGGGCTAACAAGTGGCCATTTGCGATGAATAATAAGTCGCTGAACAATGCAGGGGGTTTACAGTTTGAGGAATAGCTTTGTGTTGGGTGCGTCTGTTGGATGGGGAAGGGGAACGGAGTTTGCACATGATTTTCAGAATGAGACAGAGGAGCTGGTGTAGACCCAAGAAGAGTAAAGGAGTGGGAATGCAGTCTTGCAGCGCTCCACCCCGGGGTCTTACTGTCTGGCTGTCCCACCCAATGGCCTGATGCATGTTTAAATTGCCTGTAGAACAAGGACGATAACAGGCTTTGCAATGAAAATCCACCGAGTTCAGAGCCCAAAGTGGCAATGCCCATATTCAGCAGCCCAGACTTCAGGGACTGTGAGCTACAAGGAAGCAACAGACAAAGGCAGGGCATCAGAGAGGGAGAGCAAGAAAAGGAGAAATCTTCCAGTGGATAGCTCTGGATATGAAACCCCATCAGAGGCTCCAGCTAGAGGCAGAGAGAGTCAAGGACTCACTCCAGGTCACGGGGCTATTGGCAGCCAGCTTCTGGGAACCAAGCTTGTGATGGACCATGTGGAGATTAAGAAAGAGGAAGTGCTGGATCTTCTTAAAAACATTAGGATTGATAAGTCCACGGGACTGGACATGAGATACAGGTTGCTATGGGAAGGGAGGGTAGAGATTGCTGGGGCATTGGCAATGATCTTTGCATCCTCCTTGGCATAGGGAGATGCCGGAGGATTGGAAAATAGCAACAGTGGACCCCTTGTGAAGAGAAAGTCATGCCTCATGGGCCTAATTGAGATTTTTAGGAAATAGCAAAATTAATTTATGAGGGTAGGGCAGTAGATGTGGTGTAATAGATTTTAGTAAGGCAGAACAAGATCAGTAAGACATGAGGCATGGGCTCCATGGAACCTTGGCTGTGTGGATGCAGAATTGGCTTGCCTGTAGAAAGCAGAGAGTAGTATTCTGCCTGGAGGTCAGTAACTAGTAGAGCTCAGCAGGGATCTGTCTGGGATCCCTGCTCTTTGTGATCTTTATAAATGACCGGGACAAAGAAGTAGAGGGATGAGTCAGTAGGTTTGCAGGTGTGGTTGATAGTGTTGAATACTGTTGTAAATTGCAGCAGAATATCGGCAGGATGCAGAGGTGGGCGGAAAAGTGGCAGATGGAGTTCAATCCAGATAAGTGTGAGGTGTTGAATTTTAGAAGGACAAACTAAAACGCAGAGTACATAGTTAATTGTAGGATATTTAACAAAGGTCAGAGGGACCTTGGGGGGTTGAAATCTAAATATCTCTTAAGGCTGCTGCACCGGTTGATAGGACAGTTAAGAAGCCTATAGTATACTGGGCTTCATTAATTGGGGGATTGAGTTCAGAAGTCATGAGGCAATGTTACAGCTCTAAATCTTAGAATATTGTGTTCAATTTCGGTCACCTCATTACAGGGAAGATGTGGAAACTATGGAAAGAGTGCAGGGGAGATTTATCAGGATGTTGCCTGGATTGGAAAATATGTTTTATGAGGCAAGATTAGCAGATCAAGAGCTTTGTCTCCTTGAAACAAAGAAGGATAAGAGGTGACTTAATAGAGGTCTACATAATTATGAGAGGCATAGATTCAGTACCTTTTTCCCAGGGCAGGAATAGCAAACACCATAAGATATCTGTTCAAAGTGAAGAAAGGAAAGTTTAAGGAAGGTATCAGAGAGTGTGGGTGCCCTGAATGAATTGCCAGGGGTGGTGGTGGAGGCTGGATCAGTAGGGGCTTTCAAGAGTCTTTTATGCAGAAACATGGATGAAAGGGACTTTACTGTGATGTAATGTTTATTTTATATATAACCAGGTATCAGGTCCAGGGTTCGTGAAGGTGTTGATGGGAAGCAGGACTCAAGAAGGGCTTCAGCCACTAACAAGCTTCAGCATGATGCTGAACCAAGCCATGAAAGACCCCAACAATGAAGACGCTGTTTACATCCGGTACCGCACGGATGGCAGTCTCTTCAATCTGAGGCGCCTGCAAGCTCACACCAAGACACAAGAGAAACTTGTCCGTGAACTACTCTTTGCAGATGATGCCGCTTTAGTTGCCCATTCAGAGCCAGCTCTTCAGCGCTTGACGTCCTGCTTTGCGGAAACTGCCAAAATGTTTGGCCTGGAAGTCAGCCTGAAGAAAACTGAGGTCCTCCATCAGCCAGCTCCCCACCATGACTACCAGCCCCCCCACATCTCCATCGGGCACACAAAACTCAAAACGGTCAACCAGTTTACCTATCTCGGCTGCACCATTTCATCAGATGCAAGGATCGACAATGAGATAGACAACAGACTCGCCAAGGCAAATAGCGCCTTTGGAAGACTACACAAAAGAGTCTGGAAAAACAACCAACTGAAAAACCTCACAAAGATAAGCGTATACAGAGCCGTTGTCATACCCACACTCCTGTTCGGCTCCGAATCATGGGTCCTCTACCGGCACCACCTACGGCTCCTAGAACGCTTCCACCAGCGTTGTCTCCGCTCCATCCTCAACATCCATTGGAGCGCTCACACCCCTAACGTCGAGGTACTCGAGATGGCAGAGGTCGACAGCATCGAGTCCACGCTGCTGAAGATCCAGCTGCGCTGGATGGGTCACGTCTCCAGAATGGAGGACCATCGCCTTCCCAAGATCGTATTATATGGCGAGCTCTCCACTGGCCACCGTGACAGAGGTGCACCAAAGAAAAGGTACAAGGACTGCCTAAAGAAATCTCTTGGTGCCTGCCACATTGACCACCGCCAGTGGGCTGATAACGCCTCAAACCGTGCATCTTGGCGCCTCACAGTTTGGCGGGCAGCAGCCTCCTTTGAAGAAGACCGCAGAGCCCATCTCACTGACAAAAGGCAAAGGAGGAAAAACCCAACACCCAATCCCAACCAACCAATTTTCCCTTGCAACCGCTGCAATCGTGTCTGCCTGTCCCGCATCGGACTGGTCAGCCACAAACGAGCCTGCAGCTGACGTGGACTTTTTACCCCCTCCATAAATCTTCGTCCGCGAAGCCAAGCCAAAGAAGAATGTTTATTTTATATATAACCAGGTATCAGGTCCAGGGTTCGTGAAGGTGTTGATGGGAAGCAGGACTCAAGAAGGGCTTCAGCCACTAACAAGCTTCCCAGTCATTTCAGGGCTTCAGAACAAGGGGCTGAGGAGATGTGACATGGATACCTCAGTTTCAGCTTCACCATGTAGCTACCAAAGTTACCTATTGCAGGAGGCAGTGGTATCGGAAGAGGCGACGGAGTCCATGCAATGTCTCTGAATGGACTCTCCTGATCTTTTCCTGTCTTGATCGAGATGCTGGACTAGTAGCCTCTCTTCGTCTGTCTTTTCATGGCAAAGGAAAAAGACTTTTGAGTATTTTGTGTCCATGACAGTAAATGAACCTAAATCTCTGAATAACAATACTTTTCCAGCAGCAAAACACTTAACTGTTGTTACATTTTACTGCATCGTGTTCTAAAATAGCTAAAACTGGCAAGTCCACAAACACAACCATAGTCATCCTGAAGATTACCTCCATGCTTTTAGGTACCTGAAGGATATCGTCAACATGTATTGATGCAAAGGCACAGAAGCCAGAGATGAAGAAAAGCAAAGGATTGCAGAAGCTGGAAATCAGAAACAAAGACAGAAAATGGCAGAAATGCTCAATAAGTCTGTCAGAGAAACAGATGGGCTGTTTCAGATTGATGACTGTTCATCTGGTGAGTTCATTTTTCAGTTAGAGAGGAGGCTGGCTTGTGGGAAATATGTTTCAAGCTATTTTAATCAATATTAACCAATTGAAATTGGTTACTTTCCAAGGTGGGGTTTGCTCACATGTAGGTAGCCAAGTGTACAGAATTTAAATGTAGATGTCAATGAGATAGAGAGAATTTCCTAGTGCACTGGGAATTTTCCCGTTTTTAAAACAAATTCCTTGCTCACTCTATTCTCTCCTAAACCATATGTCCCTGTATATTAAAATTCCGACCCATGAGCTTTTTTTAAAACCAGAAAATGCTGGAAACACTTAGCAGACCAGGCTCTAACCGTAGAAGACAGGAAGGGAGTTAATATATCAGGTTGATGACCTGTCGTCAGGATTTTCCAGTATGTTCTGTTTTTATAACAAAAGAATTTATATTTTGGATCCATGACCTTTCAACAGAGCTACGAGAAGTGAGAATTTAACAGTTTAAAAACGGTTCAATAAAGAAGGAAAGTGAAGTAGAAGCTGAGAGAATCACCAACCAAAGGCACAAGGGTATGTGGCAAATGGGAAAAAACGGAAGCAATCTGGGTTTAGAGGAGATGCAAATGGTCACAGAGAACCATCTCAAGGGCCCACTGTCCAAGAAAGTGAGAGTTGTAATTGAAGGAGGCTGATGCTTAGAAATTTATAAAATTACGATGAGCATAGATAAAGTGGACGGTCACAGTCTTTATCCAGGGTGGGGGATATCTAAACCCAGATGGCACTGGTTTATAGTGAGAGGGAAAAGATTTAAATGAGTCTGAGAGGCAAGTTATTCACACTGAGGTTGTTGGGTATAAGGAAGTTAGTTGCAGAGGTGGGTACAAATGAAATGTTTAACCCTTTGGACTCCATGTCACTGTTTCCAGGCCCTACTAACAAGTGCATGTCCCCATTTTCTGCATCTGGTTTTATACCCAATCACCAGCTGGTTCATACTGGTGTTCGTACTGTAGGTTACCCATGGACCCAGACCTTTTATTGTCACATAATAATACATTAAAAATGTAATAAGGCAACCAAAGAGTCACAATGAGCGTTGCTTGGTGCCCCTAATAATAAGAGAAACAATAGGGAGTCCCCTCTGAGACACTGAGTGTCCTTGGATCTACCCCCAATGCTCCTGCAGCCTCTGCAGCTGCACAGACTCCAGTCCAAACCATCAGCCACCCAAGTTCCAGATCAGGACACTTTCAGTGCCCAAGAACCTTCAGGAGCCCTTCTTGCCCTCAGCACCTTCTCAAATCTCAATTCCGATACCTGGTTACATGAGCCAATCTCCAGCAGCCTGGAGTCTGTGTGGGTCCTTTAGCCACTGAGCCCCTTGATTTGTTCTGGAAACTCTATATTCCCATTCAGATCAATTTGGACCACACCACTGACCACAAGAGGAGAAATCGTCCAAGTCTATAGATTTGCCTCCAACTCTTCTACAGCCACACAGAGTCCAGTCCAAACCATGGCAACCTGAGCTCCAGACCCAAACCTCCAACAAAATCAGGAACTTTTTGGCACCTCCTCGCATCCCAGTTCCCATACCTGCCAATCTAGGGCCAGTCTCCAGCAGTCTGCAGCCACAGCCTTCTCCAGCAGATCACTGTATCTGTTCCTCGCTTCAAGTCTCCAGTAGCCCACCGCTGCAGAGTCCCTTCACTGGTTCTCCGCCATGGTCACCATCCCGTGAGTCATCTCCTCTGCTTCTCAGAGTGGTCTCCCTGTCTTCTGGTGCCCTGCTCCATTCCTCTGCTCCTGTGGATATATGTTATGAAAGGTTAAAAAACGGCAGAGCCAAAAGGCCATTTATGCTGGTCATGAATGGGAAATGTTTGGTGGGATACAAGCCAAATGCAGGCAAATAAGACTAGCTCAGGAACACATCTTGGTTGGCATGGATGAGCTGGATTGAAGTGATTGCTTTGTTGAGCACCTTGGCTCAGTCCGCTGCAATAGGATAGATCTCCCAGTGGCCACTCATTTCAATTCCCCATCACATTCCCTTGCTGACATGTCTGTCCATGGTCTCAAACACTGCCAGACTGAGACTACCCACAAATTGGAAGAACACCTTATCTTTCGACTGGGCACCCTCCAACTGGATGGCATTAACCAACTTCTCTGGCTTTCATTAAACCTCTCCCCCCTCACCCAACCCCCACTTCTTCCCTCAGCTCTGTCTCCCTCCCTTTTCTCTGTCTCCTTTCGCATAGACATATACATAACAAATGAACCCCTGTTGTTGGTCTGGACCCCTCCCCCAGCTGGCACTGTCCGTATTTTGAGATTTCCCGGTTTTTTTTTAACATTTTGCTTATTCCCTGAAGAAGGGCTTGAGCCTGAAATGTCAGCAATATGTCTTTACCTCCTGAAAGACCGGCTGAGTTTCTCCAGTATTTACTGTGTGTTTATACTACAATTGCAGAGTCTGCAAACTTTCACAAAACAATCAGTGGTGTTGTTAATTTCAAATAACTCACGTTTGTTATCAAAAAGCAAAAGTTTGCAGATGTCAGAAAATTGAAGGAACAACAGAAAATGATCTCCAGAAAGCTGCATATTTCTAGCATTACACAAAACTGCTGGAGGAACTGAGCCAGTCAGGCAGAAACCCTTAATCAGGAATGACAAATGTCAAGCAAACACCCAAATAAGAAAGAGGGTGGGGGGGGGGTGGGGCGAGAGGAAGGGGAAGGAGCACAGGTTTGTGGGGGATAGGTAAAGCTAAGTGGGAGGGAAAGAAGTGAAAGGGGCTGAGAAAGGAAGGGAAAGGGTGGGGAGCTGGAGGACAGGAGATATGAGTGATGGGCAGGGGAGAGAGAAGGGAAGGAAAGAAGTGAGAGTGATGGGAGAAAAGTGAGAGAATGGGGTTGGGGGGTCAATATTGATGCCATCTGCTTGGAGACTACGGAGGTGGAATCCAAGATGTTTTTACTCCAATTTATGTGTGGCCTCCCTGTTGCACTGGAGAGAGCAAGTTATGCTCAGCAAAACAATCTCCCAGTCTGCGTTGGGAGCACCAATGAGGTAAATGGCCCCTGCGGATTCATAGGTGAAAAGTTCCTTTACTTGGAAGATATGGGGCCCCAAATGGTTGCGAGGGAGGAGGTTGAAAGTGCAGGGATACGTACTGAGGGGGGAGGGGTAGCAATTGGTGGGAAGGGATGAGTGGCTGAGGAATTTGCAGAGAGATCAATACCTATGGAAAGCGGAGAGGTGTGGGGAAGATATGTCCAGTGTTGGGATTGTATTGTTGGTAGCAGAAGTTGGATGCGGGGGCTGGTGGGGTGGCAGGTGAGGATGAGGTGTCCCTGTCCTGTCCTTGGGCAAGGGCAGATATGGGAAATAGAGGGTTGATTTGAGGACATCTTAGATTTTCTGCTTCTATTTCCGATTTGTTACATTTTGAACTCTGACCCAGATTTTAACCCAGCTGCATCTGGTGTGAACCTTAAACTTGGCAGATGCTGGAAATCTGAAATAAGAACCAAAAATGCAAGAAACACACTAGCAGGCCAAGCGGAGATAAATAGTTAACATCGCAGGTTGACCAATTCCTTGTCCATAGATGTTGCTTGACAAGCTGAGTATTTACAGCATTTTCTCTTTTAATCTTACCATGTCTGATCAAGGTAGCTTCAGTTCAGGTATTCAGTTTACACCCCATCCAATCTTAGAGCTTGCCAATATATTGATGCACCTCAGAGCTGCGTGATTTGGCCACTTTCCATAGGCTGAATCTAGGGAATGGGGTTGTTTCACTCACAATGAAAGCAGTCAGATTCAAGTAAGGCACACCGGTAAGTCGGCAATCGTTGTATAGAGAGAGGACTTGGCCTTCAGTAGCTGAGATGCATGCGTCCTCTTCGAATAGTTGCAGACAATGCATAATGAGTGTGAGGTGCAAATAGCAGAACGGAACCTGCTTCTGATTTCTGAAACGGAAACCGAAATCATGTTTCAGCTGGTGTGAAGCAATGATTGTCACACTGTTAAATATCTCTCTTGTTGTCCCCATAGCAACAATATTACCATGCACATGTGCTTAATGTGTAACTCAGTATTTTTCAACCTGTGGTCTGTGGGTTTGTTATAGGTGGTCGTGGTAAATAAAATAATATCTCAGGTGTGTGGGTGGGGGAAAAAAAAGGATTGAGAACCACAGGTGTGCCAAATTTCTTATAACAGATAAATGCAAGAGCAAATCTCTCAGAAACAAAAGTCACAAATGAGGAATGGTGGCATTCACTGCTGCATCTGCTCTGATACTTGTTGGACCATGGCTCAGCTGAATATTAACCACTATTTTTTTAAAAGCCAGCTTCACATCTACAATTCTTTAAATCTTTTGAAGACCTTGAGCAGATCACCCTTCAATGACCCATTCAATGGAATATAGATGAAGACAATCTATAGAATATAGATTGGCAAAGCAAAATAGTCATATTGAATCCCAAGCACCATTCTGGCTTCCACTCTGCATAGACCAACATTCAGGAGGGTCATTGAATGCACATCATAAAAAGTCTCCAGTAAAGCCAACCTAAAAAGCATTAAAAGGATGACACAGTGATGCTGCTGGGAGAATTGCTGCCCCACAGCTCAAATGAATCAGGATCAGTCCTCAACTTGGGTGCGATCTGCACAGAATATGTGCTTGGATGCTCCACTTTCCTTAAACATCTGAAAGATGTATTCAGGTCAGTCAGTTAATCAGCCACTGTAAATTGCCTGTGTATATATACTGTAGGTTCATGGCAGAATCAAGAGGGGAGCTCGTGGAATAAAATGGGATTTGTGTAGGATTAGTGGAAGTGGGTGCTTGATGCAGCGTGAGTGGGCCAAAGATTCTGGTTGTGCACTGTATGTCACCGAAGCCATAAGTATAGCACGAATGGACAATTTGGTTTTCCAAGCCTATTCTGCTGATCATTGCAGTCGTGGCTGAAATCTCCCCATATCTCTTCTGTCTGTGCCTAAACATTTATTCAAGAACTTGGCATCTATGGTAGAAAATTCTACAGTTTCAACACTCACGGTCACTTCATCAATATGAAATGCAGATTGGGGGAAGCTGATGGAGGGAAAAATATGAATGATAGGAGTTCAAGACATAAAGTGAGCTTTCAGTGTTACTGATGTGGAGATCTCACTGTAAAATCCAAGCAAGAACTAATTTTCAAAACAATTCCTTAAGTCAGAAATAGGCAATTCAGCCCATTGAGTCTGCCCCACCATTTAATCCATTTTCCCACTCAGCCCCACTGCCTGGCCTTCTCCCCATAACCTTGGCTAATAATTGGCTAATCAAGAATCTATCAATCTCTTCCTTAAATACACCCAAAGACCTGGCCTCACAACCATCCACGGCAAATTCCACAGATTTAGTACTCTCTTGTCAAAGAAATTCTTACACATCTCTGTTCTACGGCAGTAAATTAAAAAAGGAACATACTACAGTAGAACCCCTGTATCTGGAATTCAAGGAACCAGTAGCTTCAATCAACTGGTAAAAAATATACAAGTGTGGCGGCCCACCACCGCAGTGATCAGGCCAGCGTTCCGAGCGGCGGGCGCAACTAAAAGCCAGCAGACCGTGCAACCGCACTGGCCCTAGCAAGCAAACCAGAGGACAAAAGGCAAGGAGAGCTTAAGGGCCAGTGACCAAAAAATTGCATTGGCCCTGATGCACAGTCAACAGACAGGGACACCGCACAGGGAAGAAGAGATTGTCATCCAAGAGGGTACCCGCACGTGGAAAACCCACTTTTGTTATGTGGGCTGTTGCGTCAGCAAAAGGGGGCAATGGTGGGAATGTGAGAGGTATAAAAGTTGGGCCTGAGGCCCAAAAAAACACAAATCTTAACCTGACTGCACTTATGTGTGTGTCTTCCTTTTGAGTAGCACATGGCTACAATCAGTGATGCTGACGATTTAGACAGCATCTAAACCGAAACGATGAGCGAGCCGGCAGTAGTCCACACAGTTGCTCTTATAAACTGCCGACATTTTGGACAAATCATCCACATGTGTGGTTTGATCAGGCTGAGGCACAGTTTCAGAGCAGAGTCTACCCGGTATTACCACGTGGTGAGCGCCCTGGACCAGGACACAGTGAGCTGAGTGGCTAACTTCATCCAGGAGCCCCCATTGGAAGGTGCATACACTGCCTTCAAAGTCTTGCTGATTGAGACCTTCAGGCTCTCATGGCGTGAGAGAGGGGCATGTCTGCTCCACCTGAATGGCTGACAGGCCCCCGTCAGCCCTCATGAATGAAATGCTGGCCCTCCTAGGCAAACACGAGCCCTGCATCATGTTCGAGTAGGCATTCCTGCAGCAACCATCTGAGGACGCCCAACTGTTCCTGGCAGATGTGGATTTTAGTGACCCCTGGAAAGTCGCAGCATGAGCGGACGTCTTTTGGAAAGAGAAAAGAGAGTACTCAGCTTCCGTGGGGCTTGTCGCTAAAGCCCATGGCCAGACCAGTGCAGACCCGCTGAAGGAGCAGCTGCCCTACAGATGAGGTGATCCCCACACTTCTACCACCAGCGAAGGGGCTCCGGTGCCCACCAGTGCAGGCCTCCATACACGTTTCAGGGAAACACTGGGGCCAGCTGTCACTAATGGCCATGACAGCTGGCCAACAAGAGAGCCTCCTATACATGTGGGACTGCCATTCTGGATGGCGGTTCCTTGTGGACACAGGAGCAGAGGTCAGTGTCCTGCCCCAGTCAGGACAGGACACTAGGAACAGGCAGTCGGACCCCACGCTGAGGGCTGCCAACAACAGCACCATTTGGTCCTTTCTTTCTTCTTTGGCTTGGCTTCGTGGACGAAGATTTATGGAGGGGGTAAATGTCCACGTCAGCTGCAGGCTCGTTTGTGGCTGACAAGACCGATGTGGGACAGGCAGACACGGTTGCAGCGGTTGCAGGGGAAAATTTGTTGGTTGGGTTTGGGTGTTGGGGTTTTCCTCCTTTGCCTTTTGTCAGTGAAGTGGGCTCTGCGGTCTTCTTCAAAGGAGGTTGCTGCCCGCCGAACTGTGAGGCACCAAGATGCATGGTTTGAGGCGATATCAGCCCACTGGCGGTGGTCAATGTGGCAGGCACCAAGAGATTTCTTTAGTCAGTCCTTGTACCTCTTCTTTGGTGCACCTCTGACTCGATGGCCAGTGGAGAGCTCGCCATATAACACGATCTTGGGAAGGCGATGGTCCTCCATTCTGGAGACGTGACCTACCCAACGCAGTTGGATCTTCAACAGCGTGGATTCGATGCTGTCGGCCTCTGCCATCTCGAGTACTTCGATGTTAGGGATGAAGTCGCTCCAATGAATGTTGAGGATGGAGCGGAGACAACGATGGTGGAAGCGTTCTAGGAGCCGTAGGTGATGCCGGTAGAGGACCCATGATTCGGAGCCGAACAGGAGTGTGGGTATGACAACGGCTCTGTATACGCTTATCTTTGAGGTTTTTCAGTTGGTTGTTTTTCCAGACTCTTTTGTGTAGTCTTCCAAAGGCGCTATTTGCCTTGGCGAGTCTGTTGTCTATCTCGTTGTCGATCCTTGCATCTGATGAAATGGTGCAGCCGAGATAGGTAAACTGGTTGACCGTTTTGAGTTTTGTGTGCCCGATGGAGATGTGGGGGTGCTGGTAGTCATAGTGGGGAGCTGGCTGGTGGAGGACCTCAGTTTTCTTCAGGCTGACTTCCAGGCCAAACATTTTGGCAGTTTCCACAAAGCAGGACGTCAAGCGCTGAAGAGTTGGCTCTGAATGGGCAACTAAAGCAGCATCGTCTGCAAAGAGTAGTTCACGGACAAGTTGCTCTTGTGTCTTGGTGTGAGCTTGCAGGTGCCTCAGATTGAAGAGACTGCCATCCGTGCGGTATTGGATGTAAACAGCGTCTTCATTGTTGAGGTCTTTCATGGCTTGGTTCAGCATCATGCTGAAGAAGATTGAAAAGAGGGTTGGTGCGAGAACGCAGCCTTGCTTCACGCCATTGTTAATGGAGAAGGGTTCAGAGAGCTCATTGTTGTATCTGACCCGACCTTGTTGGTTTTCGTGCAGTTGGATAACCATGTTGAGGAACTTTGGGGGGCATCCGATGCGCTCTAGTATTTGCCAAAGCCCTTTCCTGCTCACGGTGTCGAAGGCTTTGGTGAGGTCAACAAAGGTGATGTAGAGTCCTTTGTTTTGTTCTCTGCACTTTTCTTGGAGCTGTCTGAGGGCAAAGACCATGTCAGTAGTTCCTCTGTTTGCGCGAAAGCTGCACTGTGATTCTGGGAGAACATTCTCGGCGACACTAGGTATTATTCTATTTAGGAGAATCCTAGCAAAGATTTTGCCTGCAATGGAGAGCAGCGTGATTCCCCTGTAGTTTGAGCAGTCTGATTTCTCGCCTTTGTTTTTGTACAGGGTGATGATGATGGCATAACGAAAGTCCTGAGGCAGTTTTCCTTGATCCCAACAAAGCTTGAAAAACTCATGCAGTTTGGCATGCAGAGTTTTGCCACTAGCCTTCCAGACCTCTGGGGGGATTCCATCCATAGCTGCTGCTTTGCCACTTTTCAGTTGTTCAATTGCCTTATATGTCTCTTCCCGGGTGAGGACCTCATCCAACTCTAGCCTTAGGGGCTGTTGAGGGAGCTGGAGCAGGGCGGAATCTTGGACTGAGCAGTTGGCACTGAAAAGAGATTGGAAGTGTTCTGACCATTGGTTGAGGATGGAGATCTTGTCGCTGAGGAGGACTTTGCCGTCTGAGCTGCACAGCGGGCTTTGGACTTGGGGTGAGGGGCCGTACACAGCCTTTAGAGTCTCGTAAAAACCCCTGAAGTCGCCAATGTCCGCGCTGAGCTGGGTTCGTTTGGCGAGGCTAATCCACCACTCATTTTGCATCTCCCGGAGTTTGTGCTGAAGATGGCTGCATGCCCTTCGGAAGGCTTGTTTCTTCTCTGGCCAGGACGGCTTTGTAAGGTGAGCCTGGTGGGCAGCTCGCTTCTTTGCCAGCAGCTCCTGGATTTCCTGGATGTTTTTGTCGAACCAGTCCTTGTTTTTCCTGGAGGAGAAGCCCAGTACCTCTTCAGTGGATTGCAGTATGGTAGTCTTCAGCTGATCCCAGAGGGTTTCAGGGGACGAGTCCGTGAGGCGGATTGCATCCTCGAGCTTTGCTTTGAGGTTTGCCTGGAAGTTTCCTCTCACTTCGTCTGACTGCAGGTTTCCAACATTGAACCTCTTTCTGGGGGCTTTACTGTTCCTGGGCTTTGGCTTGAAGTGAAGGTTGAGCTTGCAGCGAACCAGCCGGTGGTCAGTGTGGCATTCCGCGCTGGGCATGACCCTGGTGTGGAGCACATCTCGTTTGTCTCTTTCTCACACCAGGACGTAGTCCAGGAGGTGCCAGTGTTTGGATCGGGGATGCATCCAGGTAGTCTTCAGGCTGTCCCTCTGCTGAAAAAGGGTGTTTGTAATGACAAGCCGCTGTTCTGCGCAGAGCTCCAACAGGAGGCGCCCATTGTCGTTGCACTTGCCAACACCATGCTTGCCCAGGATTTCTGGCCAGGTTTCTGAGTCTTTGCCGACATGAGCGTTGAAGTCGCTAAGGATGACAATCTTGTCGGCTGTAGGGCTGCGTTGAATGAGGTTGCGCAGGTCAGTGTAGAACTTGTCCTTTTCTGCTGGTTCCGCCTGGAGGGTTGGAGCATAGACACTGGTGAGGGTGATGCAACGCTTGTTTTGAAGGGGGAGTCGCATGGACATGATCCGGTCCGAGTGGCCTGTCGGGAGGTTTTCGAGTTTGGAGGCAATGGAGTTCTTGACCATTAAGCCTACACCAGATAGGCGTCGTTCATCCATAGGCTTGCCAGACCAGTAGAGTGTGTAGCCTGCGCCGTGTTCTTGGAGGCTGCCTACATCTGCAAGGCGGACTTCACTGAGAGCGGCTATGTCAATGTCAAGTCTGAGGAGTTCATGTGCAATGAGGGCAGACCGACGTTCAGGTCTGTCAGCCTTGTCTAGCATGGTTCTGATGTTCCAGAATGCTAGCTTGAGTTTGTGAGCATCTTTTTAGGGGGAGGACGTGGAGGGGGAGACGTGGAGGGGGAGGACGTGGAGGGGGAGGACGTGGAGGGGGAGGACGTGGAGGGGGAGGACGTGGAGGGGGAGGACGTGGAGGGGGAGGACGTGGAGGGGGAGGACGTGGACCTGTCCTCGGGCCTGCGCAAAGGAGCTTTTAGGTGGAGTGCAGTGCGCGCAGTACTGGCCCCACCCTTTACACCCATGGTTCGTGTGCCGTGGGCAAGCAAGCTGGGATGTGGCAGCAAGGTCCTTGGGTCGTAGGTTTTATATCAGAGTGGCCTTCTCCTATGCAGGTTTCTTACCCGGGCTGGAGGGGCCTGCCTCCCCTCCTAGGTCGGACCATACTGCCTGGACCGGGGCCGAGGCCGCCGCTGCTTTCCCTGTGCCCGGACTGGGGCCGCCGTCTCCTTCTTTCTGCCCGGACTGGGGCCTCCACCTGCCTCATTCAACCGAGGCCGGGGCTGCCGCCTCCCCTTCGCTCTTGCTCGGATTGGGGCCGCCACCTGCCTCACTCGACCGAGGCCAGGGCCGCCGCCTCCCCTTTGCTCTTGCCCGGATCGGGGCCGCTGCCGCCTACCCTCTGCCCAGACCGGGGCCGGGGCCGCCCTGCTTTCCCTGTGCCCGGACCGGGGCCGCCGCCTCCTTCTTTCTGCCCGGACCGGGGCCTCCGCCTGCCTCGCTCATCCGAGGCTGGGGCAGAGTTCCTGTGTCCCCATTGCCTGCTCATGGAACTCAAGGGCCAGAGGCTGGTCCACACAAAGACTTTCCAAACCTTCCCTCTCAAAAACGCCAAGCTTCCAGCACTCGACCTGGACTCTGTGCAGCGATCCATTGACAAATACCATGGTCCTAGCCGAGTTCCCGGCAGTGCTCAACCCAAAATTCACCACGGCGATGCCCTAGCATGGAGTACAGCACCATATCCTTACCCAGGGTCCGCCACTCCACGCACGAGCAAGGCACCTCCTTCCGGAGAAGCTCCAGCTGACGAAAGAGGAATTCAAGAAACTGGAAGAGCTCAGCATCATATGGCAGTCAGACAGTCCATGGGCTTCTCCCCTGCATCTGATGCCCAAGGCCACCGGAGGTTGGAGTCCATGAGGCAACTACTGCCAGCTCAACAAGGCCATAACACCAGATCGATAGCCCATGCCGTACATCCAGGGCTTTGCAGCTAACCTGCACGGGGCAAAGATATTTTCCAAAGTGGATCTCATGGAGGGATATCACGGATATCATCCAATCCTGATTCACCCCAATAATATCCCCAAGACTGCCATCATCACCCTGTTCGGCCTGTTTGAATTCCTGTAAATGCCGTTTGGGTTGAAGAATGCCGCACAAACTTTCCAATGGCTAATGGACGCTGTGGGCCGAGACCTGGACAGCACTTTCTTCTGCTTAGATGACATCCTCGTGGTGAGCAGGAACCATTAAGAACATATGACACACCTCCACAACTTTTCCACCCAGCTGAGCAAATTCAGATTGATGATCAACCCAGCCAAATGCCAGTTCGGGTTGGAGACCATTAACTTCCTGGGCCATAGGATAACCAAGGAAGGGGCCATGCCGCTACCCAGCAAGGTGGAGGCCATCTGGAAGTTTCCTAGGCCCAGCACAACCAGGGGGATACAGCAGTTGTGGGAACCACTCGGCCCTTGTTTGCTCCGATGGCAGTCAAAGTGAAGGACATCACATGGTACAAGGAGTCAACGGAAGCCTTTGTGAAGGCCAAGGAAGCCCTGGCAAGTGCCACTCTCCTGGCACTCCCAGGTCAGACGCTTCCACAGCCCTGATGATGGATGCCCAGGAACGGCGATCAGTGGAGTTCTGGCGCAGCAGATTAAAGGGAGTTGGCGGCTGTTGACTTTCTTCAGTAAACATCTGTGCCCCTGGAACTAAGGTACAGTGCTTTCAACAGGGAGCTACTGGTGCTGTACTTAGCCATCCACCACTTCAAGTACTTCCTCATGGGCACATCTTTTATGGCTTTCACGGACCACAACCCCTGACTTTCCCTTGGCCAAGATCTTGGATCCCTGGTCAGCCCGCCAGCAATGACACCTGTCTTACATCTTGGAGTACACCACAGACGTAAGTCACATCTCCGGCAAGGACAACGTGGTGGCTGACACACTGTCCAGACAGAGTATTCACACGCTCTCAAGGGGAGTGAACTTCATGGCGCTGGCAGAGGTGCAGCAAGACGACAACAAGATGCTCCAATACAGGACTGCTATATCAGGACTGCAGCTCCAGGACATCCCAGTCGGCACAGTTAACACCACCCTCCTGTGTGACATGACTACCGGCCAGGTCAGACCACTTGGAGATGGCAGGCTTTTGATTCCATTCACCTATTGGCTCACCCATCCTTCAGGATCATGGTGGTCAGAAAATACGTGTGGCATGGATTGCGGAAACAGGTCAGCGGGTGAGTGAAGGCGTGCAAGCAATGCCAAACACCAAAGGTACAGGTACACCGGCATACCAAGACCCCACAGCAGCACTTCGAGATCACAGAGCGAAGGTTTGACCACGTCCATGTGGACATAGTAGGACCTTTCCCAGTATCCCAGGGGTTCCACTACCTGTTCACAATGTCCGTAACAATGGAGCTACGTTCAAGCTGGAGGTCAGAGGCAAGATGGAGGACTTCATCACAGACAGGCTCACCTGGGCTTGGCACACCCAGTCAAGATGCCAGCACTACGCAAAAGAGGCAGATCACCAAAGCCCACAGTGACTCTGCCTTCGAGCACCAAGGATAATACCGCCAGTTTGGGGGGGGGGAGTCATGTGGTGGCCCACTACTGTGGGGATCAGGCCAGCACTCTGAGTGGTGAGTGCAACTAAAAGCACTGGCAAGTGAACCAGTGGACGAATGACAAAAGCAGCTTAAGGGCCAGCGCCCCCAAAATGGCGCCTGCTCTACTGCACAGCCAACAGACAGGGATAGCGCGCGGGGAAGAAGGTATTGTCATGCAAGAGGGTACCCGCAGGCAGGAAGCCCACTTTTGTTATGCAGGTCGTTGCGTCAGCAATTGGAGGAAACGGAGGGAACGTGAGAGGTATAAAAGTGGGGCCTGAACCCCCAATAAAACATAGAGCTTAACCTGACTGCGCTCCTGTGTGTGTCTTCCTTTCGAGTAGTGCACAGCTACAGAAGTTTAGAATTGGCGTGCCTCACTGTTAGTTCACCAATCACACAACATGCAATCTCAAGCAACTGGAAAATTTTCTTAGCCAGCATGTACCAATTCCCATAGATGTCAGATACCAGGGGTTTTACTGTAATTGTAAAATAAGAATATCATCCTAATGGATGTAAATACAGATACACAATCCTTTATCCGGAACCCTTGAGGGACAGTGTGTTCCAAATTTCGGAATTTTCCAGATTTCAGAAAGCCAGATTTAAAACCACCCGAATTGTGCTGCCATCCACTCCCACCCCCTTCCAGTCACACTGCCGTCCCCCACTCACCCGTCCGACTCGCGCTGCTGGTCCCCCCACTTCGGCTACCCTACTCGTGCTGCTGGACCCCCTCCCCCCCCCCCCCCCCCCCCCCCGCCTGCCTGACTCCCCCTGGTGTCTCTCTCCCCACTTGCCGGATTTTGGAGCTTTCTGGATTTTAGATATCCAGATAAAAGATTGTGTACCTCCAATAGAATAAATTGTTTACATTCATACACAAGAAATATGTCTCTTTTACGATTTAAGGCCAAGGTGCAGAACTTGAAATAAATTACTGTTATAGCAGTATTTTAAAAATCTCAAATGACACTGGCTTACATAGAATAGTTTATCCAGTGAATCCCAGTGGTCAAAAGGATAATATGTTCAAATCATGATCTGTGCTGACATGCTTCATTTTAATCAGGTGTGTTCAATGACTACTCACAGACACGAAGCAAGGGCCAAAGGCTTTATTGGTCTAAAGATCCAAGCATGCCTCAGAGTGCTGCTGGCTCAAGTCCAAGGGCTGGTATGAAGGAGGAGACCAGGGATCTCGGCCTTTTTTATGGGTCTTAGGGGGAGGGGCTACCAGTTCAGCAGGCAGGCCAGTCTGCCCAGCTCAGTGGGGAATGTGCCCGTAATACCATGTTCCACCACATTCACCCCTCCTTTTCAGATAGAGTCTGGCGGGGTGATGCGGGGCACTGTCTTTACGGTCCCTGAGTTGCACAGTAATGTTCACATGTTACAAAAACAGTCCCAGGCACCTTTTTAAAGCCTTGGGGTTCTGTGGCAGAGGTAATTCCAGGAGGGGGCACATGTGCTCAGGGGCAATCACACTATGCTCCACCATGTACCCCAGCATCGCTAGCTGCTCCGTGCTGAACACGCACTTTTTATGGTTGTATGTTAGGTTGAGGGCTTTGGCAGAGGCCAGGATCCTCCACAGGTTGTTCGTGTTCTTTCTGGTCATGGCCGCATATGGTGATATTATCCAAGTATGGATAAGTGGCTTTTAACCCATTGTCGTCCACCATGCAGTCCATTTCCCTTTGGAACACCGACACCCCGTTTGTGAGGCCAAAAGGGACCCGTAAGAATTGATACAGTTGACCATTGGCCTCAAAGGCTGTATAGGGCTGGTCCTTTGAGCGGATAGGGATCTGATGGTACGCTGACTTGAGATCTATGGTCAAAAAGACCCTGTATTTTGCGATCTCATTCACCAAATCATCAATTCAGGGAGGGGTAGGCGTCCAATAGGGTGAACCAGTTGATGGTTTGACTGTAGTCAATGGCTATCCGGTTCTTCTCTGCCCCCTTTACCACCAGCACCTGTGCCCTCCATGGACTATTACTGGGCTCTATTATGCCCTCCCTCAGCAACCGTTCCACCTCGGACTTAATGAATCCCCTGTCCTCTGGGCTGTACCATCTATTAGTGGCCCCCGGACTATAGTCTGGGGTGAGATTTTGGAAGTGTGGGGGAAGGGACCTGTAGGATGGCCAGGCCTAAAGTAGGTAGCGCTGCCCCGCCTCCAGGTGTGTGATTGAGCCTCTCCAAAGGGGGTGGGGGGGCCACTGGTTGTTCCTGACTGCGAGCGGGGGATGGGGTCATCAAACTGCATCAGTACTCCTTTTAACTGGCATTGGAAATCCAGTCCCAAATTGACTGGGGGCAGAGATGGGGCATCACCAGCAGTCTGAAATTTTTGTATTTCATCGTCCCCGCATGGTTAGGTTCACGGAGCACTTTCCATGGATTTCTGTCAAGAGGAACTCGGAGGCTACTGCTACCCGGCACTTCACAGGGGACACGGTCAGGAAGTGGCGTTTGGCAGTGCACGTGTGTACGAAACTCTCGGTGCTCCCCATTTCGAACAGGCAACCGTGGTGTGACCATTTACCTCTATGTCCATCGTGGACCATCCCAGCTGGTGTGGTTAACTGTGGTCAAGATGATCGAGGCTAACATCGGTTCACTGTCTGGACTACTGCTGCCATATCATTGAGACAGCAGCCGCCAAGATGTCCACCCGGGAGATCGCGAATATGGCCACCCCCATGGATTGCACACAGTGGGGCCCAGAAGTGAAGTCCCTCCTTGACATGAAGTGGGACTGGAAGTTCGGTTCTCAACAATCGGAATTGACGACTGGAGCTGCTCGAGCCAAGATAGCAAAGCGGGTCGTGGCCCTCATGCGGAACTGCTCACAGGGGGCTTAGATCGGCATACGCTTGTGTAGTTCCCTTTCTGCCGGCAATTCGACTAGGTCGCACTAAGTGCAGGGCAATACTTTCAGGGATGCTTACTCTGCCCACAGTAGTTGCACCTTGTGTGCTCAGCAGTTGTGGCGGCTGTTAGGGGCAGGGGCCCTGAATCCCAAGATGGTTCCACCTGTTCTGCATATCTGGGGGCTGCGTGGCCCAAGGCTTAGGGCTCCACATTCTTTTGGGCCGATCACCCTTCTCCAGGAGTCATTCACGGATGTGTTGGGAGCTCCTCCTGGTACTCCGCCACTGTCACGTCCCAGCACCTGCAGTCTCATCCCAGCTCCCGCATGGCCCACATAAACTCATCGACTGACTCACCTGGACCTTGGCGTCGGGAGTCAAGCTGGAAGCGCGCGCACATGACATTCCTCAGTACTCCGTACTGTTGCCAGAGCAGGGCCGTTGCTTCTTCATACCCTGTGCAATCGCGGATCAGTTGGTGCGTGCGATGGCCAACCGCTGCGAATAGTAGGTCATACTCATCACTGTCTGCTGTGATTTCGTGGCGCCTCATGTAGGCCTTCAGGCAGTGTAGCTACATGTTGAATTTCACTGAGGCCTCTGGGTCTTTCAGATCGATCTCCAGCTTCTCCAACTGAATCACCTTGTCCATGGCACTTAAAATTTTAGATCAATAAATTGTAGCATGATCAGTGACCACTCACAGATACGAAGTAAGAGTCAAAGGCTTTATTGATCTAAAGATCCAATCATGCCGCAGCATGCTGCTGGCTCAAGTCCAAGGGCAGGTATGGGGGAGGAGACTAGGGCTCTTGGCCTTTATTAGGGGGAGGGGCTACCAGTTCCACAGGCGGACAAGCCTGCCCAGCTCAGTGGGGAATGTGCCCGCAATACCATGTTCCACCACACAGGTGTCAGCACGTACGACAAACACTACATGCACTTATATTGTACATTAAAACAGATTTTAAAAAAAATATACAAATAGGCTTTGCATGAGTAGTCAAAACATACACAGCGAGTCACATTGGGATATATTAGAAGGTGGGATTAAATATTTAGTTAAAGGGGTAAAGTGGTAGATTTTAGTGAGCAACTTCAAAGGAGGAAAGAGAGGTGGAGAGATTTAGGAAGTAAATTTACAGAGTTTTGAAAATCAAATAGATTTTATTACCTGATTGTCTGTCACACTGTAATTTCCCTCTCGCATAATACTTTTTATAACTGATAAATGAAAGTATACAAATAATATTTTTAAAGATATGATTTTTTTATTGCTTCTGTACATGGCAGCCTAGAGTGCTGGGAGCAGTGTCATTCAGATTAGTCCAACATTCTTGAAAGGTTGGCAAGTGTGCCTGTGATGAAGCCCCTGGACAGCAACACAATGAAGCTGCTCTTGCCTCATGTGGTGTCCAAATTGTAGCCTCCCTTCTTCTTCCCTCTGCTGGAAAAATCCAAGGATATGAGTGTGACCACAGTACTGTAGTCTGAGTTCTTGATTTCTTGGCTGCTTTCCCGAGGCAACAGTAAGTGTAGATTTCTAAAGTATGAAAGTAGCCAGCATATTCGGAAGCTATTGACAGACCATGACATTGGATCTGAGGTGTATATGTTGTAGTCAACTGTTGACACTAAAACCTATAATTGAAAGGCCTCTCCTTTGCAGCCATAACATTCACAAAGTTTTTGATTAAAGCATTACTCCCATTTAAATTTGAAGCATTGAATGAGGTATCTGTTTTATCAGGGACCTAACTCTAGGCTCTTTTAAACTCCATCACCTGGGTAGCCCTCCTGGGTCAGGTACAATTACTGGGGCAAAGGTGCTGGAAGGACCTTTTAAACTGCAGGGGAAAATCGACACATTAAATCACCAATCCAGCAATTTAAGAGGATCCCACCTCTGCGATGACGTGGTAAATGGTGCGCCACACACTCATGGGAACCATCAGCAAGTTCTCCCCCAACCCCCCCGTCAGTCACCACTCCCCCTGATTGTGGCCCTCTCTTCCACCCACCCGGTTAATTGCCCGGTTAACCCCATTTTACACAGCAGTTTGAAAGGGCCTAGTGTGATGTGGTTCTATTGTAGCTGTCTGAATGATGCACATTTCTAAATTTTCCATTTTTGTGATCTTGACCTGATTGTCAACTGTTTCAGCTACAGACTATTGTTTAAAACAAAATCATCTATGTGGCCAGAATAAATTGAACAAAGATAAACAAATGAAACATCCAATAAAAAGAGGAAGATTAATGGATTCATTGTTAATTACAATTTAAAATTAGTTTTCAGCTGTTATTTTTACTTCTACATTTTTATTTCCTGATTTAGCATTTTTTGTCATCTACGTTTAGGGAAATTAGATTTATTTTCCAAAAACAATTCAAGGTTGTAACTTAGTTACAGGTATGGAGGCAATCAGATCAAGATAAAACAATGCACAATTAGGTAGGCATGTGATATTGCAAAACAAAAGAGGCTTTAATAAAGGCAGAGCGATTAGGATCGATTAACACAATGGAGGTTCCACGAGAGGGCTGATGTCATCTAATTGTAACTCATGACCACCTCTGTGCTCACACCCCCTCTCTCCCCCCTCCACTGATTTTGATAGTCTGATTCCCAGATCTGGGTCAGCAGAAATTTCTTCAAAATAAATTTGAGGACAATCAAGCTCACTGGGCTGTGTCTTATTGGACTGGAGTTGCTGTCTCCCTTTCCTGGCCACCAACACTCATCTGGATTAGGTGCCTAGGCCCGAGCTCCCTGGCCTCTGATGCTAGCTGCAAAGGGATGTCTCCTGACAGGCGATGGCACAAGGCAAATCTGGGGCTGGACCTTTACCAGCTGTGGAAGCTTTAAGGCATTTTACCATTTTCAAATTGTTTCTGACATTCAAAAACATTTTTAAAACTACTAAAATTGAAGAATACGTTTTTAGTAATGTTTTAAAATTGTTAGTGTTTGAGTAGTACAGTGACACAATTCGAGGAGCTGCTATCTCCCAAAATGCCAGTCATGGGCTCACCTTGATCTCTGGTCCAGTTGCATGTTCTTGCCCTGATGACACTCGAATGAAAGATAAATCTCTGGAACCCAACATCATATTAGAATAAAGCAATATCTTTATTCATTTCTTCCACTTATTGTTATCCAGTGATGGGAGAGTGGAGGCAGGAAGTCATGAGATGAAATCTCTAACAGATCATCAAGGCAGAATTCAATCAGCGGAGGCATGTTTAGCATAGCAGTTAATGCAGTGCTGTTACTAGTGACACGGGTTCGAATCCAGTACATTTTCCCTGTGTCTCCAGGTGCTCCAATTTCCTCCCACCATTCAAAACATATGGGGTATATGCGAGGTACAGGCTCATAAGCCTGTTACCTTGCTGTATGTGGACATATGAATTAGAAGCAGAAATAGCCGAGACCTTAGTTGGGTTTATTTTCCTTTTATTGAAAAAAATGACAGGGGACCTGAGAAAGATGTATAGGATTATAAGAGTCTGGATAGGTTAGGTAAAGGAAAAGTTTTTCCCATTGTAAAACTGTCTCAAACTAGAGGGAACTGGAGGGAGAGACTCTCACATCATGGCTGACCATCCGAATCGCCAATGCTTAGAAAACACAGACCATGCTGATAGTAGAGGTTTAGAGGTGGAGTCATCATCCTGTACCTGCAGTGAGGGAGGGTACCACCTCACCTTTCACTTTCTCCCCCCATCAAGTGCCACTCTCCCCGACTTTATGTTCTCCCCGACCCCACCGCCATTCTTCATCCAGACACTTGTAAAGTTTTCATTATGATGCAGCAGAGCGGCTCTTTTTAGATGAAGTTGTCAGAAATAAATGTGTCTTGAGTGTTCATGAAGCCTCAGAATGAATTCTAGGAAGTCTCGAATGTGTTTCTGAGATCTTCTTCCCAGTTCCCTGCAGCATTGAACATGAAGTGGTGATTATATGTATTCCAGGTGGAAGTTCTGCACCAGCTGTTTCTGGTTCCTCCTTTGTTTGAAATTCTGCAAGCAGTTGGTGTTGAAACTACTGGCATTGCTTTGCCAGTTCCAATCAAAATCAATTGGTCTTAAATAATAAAACCCTGTTTCCTTCTTCATTCAAGGTTTATATTATTATCACGTAATTATACATTAAAAAATGTAACACATATGATATACTTCAACTTCTGCCTGCCGTAAAGCAAATGAAGAGTCACCATGGGCATTTCCCAGTGCCCCTAAACAACAGGAGAACAAGAAGTGAAAGAGAGTTCCTTCAGAGACACTGAATGTCCGTGGATTCACCTCCAGTGCTCCCACTGTCTCTGCAGCCACACAGACCCCTGCTCAAACCATCGGCAACTCGAGCGCCAGATCCAAACCTCCAGTACGATCAGCAAGCCTTCAGCACCCAAGGCTCTTCATAGCCTGACTTGCCGGGCATTTCTAGTAAAAACACAAAGCTGGAGAAACTCAGCAGGTCAAACAGTGTCCTTTATAAAGGCAAAGATAAAAATACATAACCGATGTTTCGGGCTTGAACCCTTCATTTAGGCATGGAAAAATGTTGGCAGGTGTCAGAACTAAAGAAATGGGCAGAAGGGGTGGTTGCAAAGGAAGGAGGTGATAGGTGGAGAAGGGAGGGAAGGGTCAGCAGTAATCAAGGGGAGGAGGGATGACTGGGTGAAAGGAGGGGGAAGGGAGGGAGGAGAACTGAAAAGGGGAAGGGAAGGATAAGAGGAGAGCAGGTGAGCAGAAACCAGAAAAATCAATGTTAATGCCATCTGGTTGGAGAGATGGAAAATCAGGTGTTATTCCCCCAATTTGCAGGTGGTCTTGGTGGGACAGTACATAAGGCCATGGGCAGATGTGAGTATGGGAGTGTGACACAAAAGTAATATGGTTGCCTACTGGGAGATCTCTGACACTGTTGCAGACACAGTGAAGGTGCTCAGCAAAGTGATCTCCCAGTTGGCGCTCAGTCTCTCTGATGTAGAGAAGGCAGTAGATCAGTCCTGTGAATACACGTGAAGTTTTGCTTCACTTGAAAGGTCTGCTTGTGGCCCCGGACCTTGGAGAAGGAGGAGGTGTGGGCGCAAGTGTTGCACCTTCTGCGGGCACAGGAGAAAGTGATGAGGGGCGGACGATTGGTGGGGATGATCGCTGCTGTGCCCTCCCTCCCTTCTCCACCTATCACCTCCAGTTTTTCTGACCACACCTCCCCCCCCACTTTTGTTCAGACGTATATCCACATTTTTCCATACCTTGATGAAGGGCTCAAGCCCGAAATGTCATTTATGTATTTTTACCCTTGCTCGATAAAGGACACTACTTGACCTGTTGACTTTCTCCAGCTTTGTGTTTTTACTTCAAACCCGGTGTCTGCAGATTTCCGGTGTTTTATGTTTTATTTCAGAGTATCTGTGGTTCTTAATTTTTTGATGGCTGATCGATCTTGACCTCAGACTCTATTTGTTTCTCATAATCTTTGTCTCGCTAAAAGACCATAAACCTCCATGTCTCATCTTTCAATATATTCCACCACTGTCTGAGGTAGAGAGTTCCAGTGATGAGCAATCTTTCTCACTTGTTTCTTCAATGACCACCATTTATATTTGAAATAATATTGTAAATCAGCTTCCACACACACTTACAGTAGTTATTTGACTTTGCGTCATTACTTTAATTGTACACTCGCCTCAAACCGTGCATCTTGGCGCCTCACAGTTTGGCGGGCAGCAACCTCCTTTGAAGAAGACCGCAGAGCCCACCTCACTGACAAAAGGCAAAGGAGGAAAAACCTAACACCCAACCCCAACCCACCAATTTTCCCCTGCAACCGCTGCAACCGTGTCTGCCTGTCCCGCATCGGACTTGTCAGCCACAAACGAGCCTGCAGCTGACGTGGACTTTTTACCCCCTCCATAAATCTTCGTCCGCGAAGCCAAGCCAAAGAAAAAAGACACTGCTATGACGAGATTTAAACATGACTCAGAATCATTAGTCAATTAAATCACCGGGATCCCTCCCTTTTCTGTGCTCTATTTGAGGGCTCTATCCAGTTTAACCTCAATGCATTCGAACAGCAGTTCTGAAATCAGTAGCACTGTTTTATTTTGATAGATATTTACTCTAGACTTGTTGTTCAAAGAGGAAGTCTGACATCTATTTGCCTGAAATTGCATTGTAGCGCCCTCTGTAGGTGCAGTCTGGTGCAAATGCACAAAAGCCAGAGAGAGATCCACTCCAATTCAGGACAACAGTCTACTTTAAACTATAGAATCTATTTTTCTTCCATGGATATTTTATTTTTTTATGGCACAATTTGGTCTTCTACTCAAGTGATACTTAATTACAATCCTTTTTATTCAAGTTTCTTTAATATACTTTTTACTCACTTGTCTTAAATATTAATTCCTAAAAACAAGTGAAAAGAAATCAGATCAGGCGTTAATGCACGAGAAAATCTGACATGGGAATCTATCCATTTCCAATGTCAGCAGTGGCAAGATGAAGGGCTAGTTACTAATCCATTCATCAGAAGTGGTCATCATTTCAATATTATGCTTGCTTTTAATGGGCTGCGTGGTTAGCGCAAACGCTGTTACAGCGCCTGCAACCAGGGTTTGAATCCAGCACTGTCTGTAAGGAGTTTGTACATTCTCCCTGTATCGGCGTGGATTTTGACCTGGTGCTCTGGTTTCCTCCCTCCCTTCAATTGGGTGGTATGGGCTCATGGGCCGAAAGGGCCTGTAACTGTGCTGTATGTCTAAATAAATTACAATGTAGCTTTCTGTCTGTATTCCATGAATTCATCTGCGACCTTGGCTAATATTCATATCTCAACAAATATTGCCAAAAAGATTGTCTAATCTTCCCAACATCAATTATCCCATCAAGTTTGGTCCTCAAAGCAGCAGTGACTCCAATTCACTAGCAATGACTCCTCCTTGGCTCACCTTCCCAACTGATCCATGTCTCACTGTAAACTGAAATATCACTCCTCACTGATCTTACATGTGTCCATTCGGGTAGGTGAGAGGGGACCAGTAGTAGTTATAGACTTCCAGCTGAATTTCCGTAAGGTGGAGTTTGATGTACACATGGAATTGGAATAATTTGCTTGCTTGGATTGAAAGTTGCTTAACAACAATAGAAATAAACTGGTCCTTTGAAAGCTGTCAGGCTGTGACAAGTGGGTGAGAGCACAGATTAATACTTTGCACACAACTTTTCACTATCAATAACAATGATTTAGTTAAGGGGGATCAAAAGTTGGGTCCTTATCATGCATGGTGGGACTACACTTACAAGTACTTGTCATGGTTGAGTACTTACCTGCATCAGGAGTGGTGCTGATTGCCACTGATGATGTAAGCGAAGTGACACGCAGGGATGTAAAGTGTCAGTATACGGTGATGGATCTCAGACAGAGGAGGAGGAGAGTGAGAATGTCAGGACCATCCATGTGGCAGTGAGGCAATGAGAAGGTCAGAGGGGTTGAACTGGGTGGTGATTGGGGGAGTTGAAGAATGCAATGTTGTGTCTCCAGAGAGCAAAGAAAGTCGACTCTTTTGTGTGCTGAAAGAAACAAGTGAGTGTATTCTTTATTTGTTTACAAACCTGGGTAAATCAGTGCCATTACAGAAGGTAGAAACAGCACTGCAGGGTTGGGAAACAATGAGGCTGGAGGTTGTGGGAGGAAGATGAGTGAAAGTGATGAGTTGAGTGCGTGATACAGTGACTCGATGGGTTTAGAGGGGTAAGTAAGAGGAAGTGTCTGAGTGCTGCCGTCAGGTTTCGGCCAGATCGAGGTCAGTGCTCTTGACCACAACAGCACCACCCTTGTCTATGGGTTTGATGGTGAGGTTGGGATTAATGTGGAGAGAGTGGAGGGGAGTGGCAAAATCGAGACGTCAATGTCTCGGCGACAGTTGGAAATATAAAGGTCCAGAGCAGGCAGAAGGTCAGCTATCCGGAAGAAGGTTTAAAGTAGAAGAGGTCTGTAGTGGGGGGTGGAGAATTGAGGTTGTAGAAGTGGTGACAGAGACAGAGTGGATGGAAGAAGAGTTCGGCATCATGGCCTGCATGGAGCTTGCCATCTGGTTGGAGGGCAACCTCCAACTAAGTGGCATAACATTGACTTGTTGAAAATGGTGGCACTGCCGGAGCCACTGTAATGGCAGCGCTGTCACTGGTACAGACCCGTGGGGAGTGAGGAGCAGAGATACAGTGCTCTTGCAGGGTCCAACCGCCCAGTCGACTGCCATCAGCTCTACACAGGCTTTTAAAGGAGCCAATGGAAGTTTGATTTAAAATCCCGCGACCATGGGGTCTGCATCCAAGATGGTGTCTCCTCTGATCGGCAGTAGCCTCGAGGGGTTGCAGACTTCAGGGGGGCAGAGGACTGGGGCAGGGTACCATAAAATCGGGAGACCATCCCCCATCTGAGAAGGAGAAGCAGAGGAGACGACTCTGTGGTGGATCAGTGAGGGGGATCTGTGGCTGAAACACCAAAGCTGCTGGTGACACAATGAGAGGAAACCACAGAGGCTGTGGGCCACTGGAGATTTGCGCGAAACTGGCTGAAGGGGTACCAGATATCGGAACTGGGATGCAAGGGGGTGCCGAGGGTGTTGAAGGGATCCTGACCGTGTCAGAGGTTCAGATCTGGAGCTCCGGTTGCCAGTGGTTTGGACTGGACTCTGGGTGGCTGCGGAAGCTTGAGGCGAATTCATGGACACTTGGTGACTCTGGGGGGGGGGGGGGGGGGGCACCTCTCTTTTCCTTCTCTTTTCCTGACTTTAAGAGGTGCTTCAGGCAATTCCTGCCGATGGCGAATCTGTCTACCTTACAACAGGCAAAAGCAATTTCATGTAATACAACAATAAACTGAATCTTGAATCTTGACTTCTCCGGTTTCCGTTGCCCGTGCCCCCCTCCCCCATCTTTTCCTATGTTTCCTTCTCTCTCTCTCCTTTACCCAATCAATTCTCACCTTTCATCTCTCCTGCCTTTTGATCATATCCAATTAACACCTTTTGTCTGTTGGTCTGTACTCCTTTCCCCTCCCATTTTCTTTTCACCAGTCTTTTAATATTGGCACCTGCCTGCATTTTGGTCATACGTTGAACAAGGGCTCAGGCCCGAAACATCATCATTATACTGTAAGCAGGACAAGTATATCCACCCACCCTTTTATATCCACCCATCGATTTTTTCACCTGTGCAGGCTTAATTATTCATTAAAGACTCAGAATGAGAGATTTAAGGGAAATCAAACAGATGACTGAGATAAAATCTTAGCTATGATCTTATTGACTAACTTAGTAGGAGTGAAAGGCTCAATACCCGATCCATGTTTTTTACATTTTTATACACTTTCACAACTTCTCTTCAAACTCAAGTTTATCATCATCCGATTGCACAAGTTCAACCTGATGAAACAAAAACATGCAAACAACACATAACACATATAGAGACAAACAATACCAAATACAGTAGGTAAAACACAGGATTCTGTTGACACCGTGGTTAAGTGAAAAAACATACCAATGCTGGAGAAACTCAGCCCTCATCCCCCACGCCTTGATGAAGGGCTCAAGCCTGAAACGTTGGTGATGTATCTTCACCTTTGCTACATAAAGGCCCTGTTTGACCTGCTGAGTTTCTCCAGTGTTGTTGTTTTCTCATACATATACAGTATATGTACAGTATATCCGATGGAGTTTAGAAGGATGAGGGGGGACATGATTGAGGTCTACAAAATTATCAGGGGGATAGACAGGGTGAAGTCGGATTACTTGTTCCCAATGATGGGGGAGACGAGGACTAGAGGGCATAGTTTAAGAATACAGGGTAGGCCCTTTAGGACGGAGATGAGAAAACATTTTTTTACCCAGAGAAGTGTGAATCTGTGGAATGCTCTGCCACAGAGGGTGGTAGAGGCAGATTCGCTGATTATGTTCAAAAGAGAGATAAGACTCTAGTGGACAAAGGAGTTAAGGGTTATGGGGATAAGGCTGGAAAGGGGTACTGATGGTAGTGATCAGCCATGATCTGTAAAATGGCGGTGCTGGCTCGACGGGCCGAAGGGCCTACTCCAGCTCCTATTGTCTATTGTCTATTGTCTATATATATATATATATATATACCCCTCCATAAATCTTCGTCCGCAAAGCCAAGTCAAAGAAAATAAATATATATATATATATATATATATACAGGCATACCCTGTATAACACTGTTTTGAACAGTGCGTTATTTTGATATAACGTGGTCAGTCCCCATCCCGATCAGTCGGTCATCGTCCTGAGTGGGCAGTTCCCGTCCTGAGCGGGCAATCTCCATCCCGAGCCAAAGGCAGACATCCGACAATTACCTGGCTCTGCATCTCTGCAGCCCTGAGACCGCCTTCACCCCCACCCCCTCCTCACCTGACATATTGCATTGAGCATTGCGGGTTGAGTTTGCCGGAGACAGGCAGGGGGAGCTGGAAATAAAGAAGTGCAAACTACATTTGACAAATATTTTCTTAAATAAACAATGTTCACTTGTTGCCAATAAAGATCTTTGTCATTTTTCAGTTTTATATATCCCTTTTAAATATTTTATGAACATGCTTGCATGAGTTCCAGGTAAAAGAATAAATCATTATAGGATTGGAACGTATTAGATTAAAGTGCATTGTAATAATGCTTTGAACAGTGTTATTAACATTAACCATGTTATACAAGATATACCTGTACATATATAAAAATAAATAAATATTGTGTGGTGACCCACTTACCAGAAAGCGAACCAGCTCCCAAAATGGCAGACGTGCTGTGGAAAACATGGGAAATTGACCTGCATTCAACACAGGTTTTTATCCGAGCTGATGACTTCACCGATGATGTCACTTCCTGTCCATGTTACAGAAGCACTGATGTATATAAGCCCAGAATGCAAGCCTGGAGGTGCCATTCTTGCACTAGACTCCACAATGTGTACATTTGAATTCCTTCAATTGTTCTTCCCATGTGTCACTTTTTGTGACCAAGTCATCAATATAACCCTTGGATTACCAAATTAATCATCCTTTGAAATGTTGCAGGGGCATTTTTCATGCCAAAAGGTAACACATTGTACTCATATAAACCAGATGGAGTAACAAAAGCTGAAATATTCCTTCCTCTCTCAATTAAAGGCACACACCAGTAACCCTTCAACAAATCCAACTTAGTAAGAAATTTAGCTTTTCCATTTTTATCAATACAATCATCTATTCTTGGAATAGGATAAGCATCTGTTTTAGTTACTGAATTAACCTTACTGTAATCTGTACAAAACCTAACAGTTCCATTTGGTTTCGTTACCAGAATACAAGGAGAACTCCAATCTGAGTTTGAAGGTCTAATAATATCAATTGTCAGCATATATTCCACCTCCTGATCCATGATTTTACTTTTTGGAATGTTTATTCTGTATGGGTGTTGTTTAATGGGACTTGTTTCTCCGACGTCCACATCGTGATAAATCACCGATGTCCTTTTTGGAATGTCAGGAAACAGATTTGTGTACTTTAAAATTAATTCCTTCAACTGCATCTGTTCTTGTGACTTAAGATGACCGAACTTTTCCTCCAAATTTTCCAAAATTGCTGAGTTAGACAGGCACACAGGAACCATGGTTTCTTTAAGGTTACCCTCAAAATTTTGATACCATAATCTTATGATCCACCACTTCCTCTACTCTGTCAACAGCCAACACCTCTGATACAGATTGTTCTCCACTTCCATTATCCTCATAATAAGGTTTCAACATACTTATGTGACAAACCTGAGTTTTATTCCTTCTATCTGGAGTGTTAACAACATAGTTAACATCATTCAATTTTGATTTAACTGTGTACGGTCCAGAAAATCTAGCTTTCAAAGGATTTTCATGTGTTGGAAACAAAATCGAAACTTTACTTCCTGCCTTAAAATTCCTCACTTGAGCTTTCCTGTCAAATAAACGCTTCATTTTACCCTGAGCCATTTCTAAATTCTCTTGAGCCAAAATCCACACTTTTGTAACCTACCTTTAAATTTAGAAACATAATCCAGCAAGTCCAACTGCACATCCTCATTTGTTGTTCTTTTATCAACATTAAAGGTCATCTAACCTGATGTCCAAACACAATTTCAAAAGGGCTGAAACCTAATGACACCTGCACAGCCTCCCTTGCTGCAAATAACAATAAATTAATACCATTGTCCCAATCTCCCATTCTCCAAACAATAAATCCTCATCATATTTTTAAGAGTAAAATGAAATCTTTCCAAAGCTCCCTGAGTTTCAGGATGATACGCAGATGAAGTGATCTGTTTTATTCCCAACTCATAAATCAACTGCTGAAACAACCCAGACATAAAGTTAAATCCTTGATCACTGAATTTCTTTAGGTAATCCAAAAACTGTGAAAAATCTTTCCAGAGCCTTGACCATTGTTTTGACTTTAATATTTCTTAATGGTATAGCTTCTGGAAATCTTGATGCTGTACATAAAATTGTTAACAAGTACCGATTTCCAGACTTAGTTTTCGGTAAGGGACCTACACAATCCACAATAAAGTGAAAGGTTCCCCAACAACAGGAATAGGTTGCAATGGAGCCACTGGAGGACCCTGGTTAGGTTTCCACACAACCTGACAAAAATGACATATCCTGCACCAATTTACAACATCCTTCCTCAAACCAAGCCAGAAAAGTTTCAAAATCTTATTCATGGTTTTCTTTACACTAAGATGACCACCTAAAGATGTACTGTGGGCTAAATTTAATTCTGGTAATTTCTAGGAACTCCCCACTCTTCATTAGCAGGAATATCAAGAGGTCTCCATTTTCTCATCAACAATCCACCTTTTAAGTAATAACTACAAGCCATTTGTTTAATCTCCTGTTCAGTTACTGCTTTGTCTGCTAAGTCAACAAAACTTGTTTCTGCTCTCTGCTGCCTAATTTAACTCTTTCCTTGACAAAGAGAAATCCTTACTCTCACAATTACCCTGCTCTTTCAAAAGCATTTCAGAAGCACCTGGCAAATCTCTGTCAACTGGATCTTCTTCATCTCTCAATAATTTCCTAGACATCGACCTTGTTACTGCACACACAGGATATATCTCACAATTCTCTTCCACCCCATCTTTCCTAGGCCTACTTGTTAATCTCAAAACTGTCCTAACTTTATCCTCTGCCAAATCATTCTCTAATAAAAATGACACCCCCTGCATGGGTAACTTTAAAATTACTCTACCACAACAGGTCCTTTAACTAACTCTGAATTTAGCACCATATTGTAAAGAGATATCAGCTCCACCTCACCTCCAACACCTTTAATCAAAGTTGTCTCCTCTATGTCAGTTCTTTGATCAAGAGATAAAACTCCTTGTACTAACAATGTTTGTGCTGAACCAGTATCCCTAAGAATTTTAACTGAAACCTGTGATTTTCCTTTACTGAAACAAAACCCTCTGAAACAAAAGGTTTGAAAACATCCATGACACCCTTATCAGATTTAGAACATCTGCTCTGCCCAAATTCAACTCTTTGAATACATGCTTCTGGTAAAACCTTCTTTTCTCTTCTGTTTTTTAATAATAGACAATTCGCAATAACATGACCAGGTTTTTTACAAAAATTACATACAAATCCAGAAGTTCTGTCCTTTCCAACCTTCTCTCCAGACTTAATTTCAGGCTTACTATCCTGCTCCATATTAATCCTCAGAACAGGTTTATTAATCTGTTCAACATTAACTTTCTGAAAATGCCTACCATTCTGAGATGTACCTTTATGCACAAATTCGTCCCCTAATCTTGCTGTTTGATGCCACGTAGCCACGTCTCTCTCATCAAGGTATAATTTAATCTCCTTTTGGGCATATCTTTTAATTTCCTCAATTAACATCAATTCTCTCAATCTCTCAAAATCATTATTTATTCCTTTTGAGGCGCATCAACAGTCAAACCATACAGATTTCTTCAGAGCAAAATCCATATAAGATTGATTTCAGGTTTTTATCAAACCCTTAAATTTTTGTCTATACACTTCTGGAACCAACTCATAAGTTTCAATACTCCTTGTTTAACAGTATCATAATTTGCCACTTGCTGTGCAGACAAGCTAGAGTATGCAATTTGTGCTTTTCCCTTCAATACACTTTGAAGCATTAAAGACCACTTTTCTTTTGGCCATTTTGAGCTCTCGGCAACCTTTTCAAAAAGCTGAAAATAGGTACCTATATCTCCTTCATCAAAAGGAGGCACGAGATTTACCTCTCTATTAGGCAAAAAACTCTCCCCAGGAGTTACAGCCTCAGCTCTCTTACTTCCCCCCCCTCTCAATTTTAATCCTCTCTAATTGATTCCATCTTTCAGCCAACTCTAACTCATACTTCCTCAGTTTTTCAGCTTCCTCTGTCTGATATTTCCTGTTTCTCAGCCTCTTCTCTTCACCTTTCAGCTTGGTCTGCCTCATACTGTCTCTATTTCTCAGCCACCAGCATCCTCCTTTTTTCTCTTTCTTCTTCCATCCTCAATTTCTCCAATTCCAATTGCAACTCACCAGATCTATCCTCTTGGAAAATCTTCTTTCTGAACAAATTTTCCCTCACCTATATAATATTTCACTATAATCCTCTGAATTTGTACATTCCTCATCCAATGTTTAACTTCAGTCAGTTTTAATGCCTTAGAAATAACCATCAGTTCCTCTTTTCTCTTGCTTTCCAGCTCCGCAGGTGATGGTTCTGAAAAAAACTTATTAACATCCATTGCTGCTGTTTTTCACACACAAGCTTTAAATTAGCTTGTTAAAAAAAAAACAATCGACTAATAACCCACAAAACTCATGTTCAATCAACTGGTCGAGCCCCCATAAAATGTTATGAGCCTAAAGGACCCCAAAACCCAGCAGCAATAGACATTCACCAAGACATGTAGTTACTTAAACAAAAGTTGTTTTTAATTATCTTTAAACATGAAAACAGAATCAAACTTTAGCTTATCTCTATTAACTTAACTAAACTCAACTTAACCCCCTTCTAATTCTAAGTGTACATGTATGTGATGTATGTGTAAATGTAAGAAAAGTTCTTTGGTTCACAGTTCAATCTCACTTCTCATTCTTCCAAGTTCTCTGGTTGCAGGTAATTCTTATACTGTGCACAAAATTTAACATGTATAAAGTTCATCAGGCTTTGGTGCTTGAAAGGTAAATGTTTACTGCTCAGGAAGGTTCTTGTAGGGTTTGCAGAGAGAGATTTGTTGTTCCAGGATTTCCACAACTGAGATACCCCACCATTAGTCATCTCAATGTCTTGCTGATGAAATTTGCCCCATCGGGGTTCTCCAGATGATAACCTCTTTCTTTCAGGCTACCAAAAGTTCCTTTCTGTTCCCCTTATTCCAAGAGAAACATCAGACAGATAGCACTTCCAGCCATCTGCCACTCTGGTTTGTTTCAGTTCCAACCAGCTTCTCCTGCTTGTTTTAGCTGTCTCTCTCTCTCTCTCCAACTGCCAAAAAGCCCATGTGACTCTCTCACCTGCAAAACCCCTGACCTTCTCCAGCAAACAATAGGAGTTAGTCTTCTTGGTCAAGCTGTTGTCTTTAGGTAAACAAAAACCAGCAGTGACCTTTTTGTGCACTGTCAAAACCCTTGCAAAGAGCTTTTAACAGCCAGAGCATCTCCAGCTTTTTGCTTTAATGACATCACTTCAATTAGCACCTACTTGTGAAATGTGCACAGCCTTCTCCATAGTTTCTGTAAAGTTACTGAATATGAATTCTTCAATATTTCAAATAAGATTTGTTTTAAAGTGTGTGTATGTATGTAACATACTCTAATTTTACCTATTTATCTCCCAAATATTCCATTACAATAGGCTCTTTTAAACTGCAGCACCTGGGTAGCCCTTCTGGGACCCAGGTATGATTACTGGGGCAAAGGTGTTGGAAGCACCTTTTAAGCTGCAGGGGGATCGACCCATTAAATCACCAACCTGGCGATTTAAGGGTGATCCCACAACCGCAATGACATGGTAAGTGACGTGACAGGAACTATGGGTGAGTCTCCCCCGCCCCCCCCACCAGCCATCAGTCACCACCTCTGTCAATCACCACCCCCCCCGTCAGTCATGATCCCGCACCATCAATTGACACCCACCTCATCAGTCGTACGCTTCCGCCCAGCAATATCCTGCTGCCACAAACGTTGAGCTGTCATGTGAACTGGAGTGGCATTAGCAGCAGCGGCAGTTCACAAAGCTTACACTCACCCCCCGTGGCAGCGACCTCTCTCCCCACTGCGGCCTCTCCACCCCAGGCAGCGACATCCTTCCCCCCCAATTGTGGCCCCATGGCAGCGACCCCTCTCTCCCTTCAATCGCATCAGGCACTTCAGCTAGGGGTTTCCCTGTGATGCCAGCGTGCAAGGGAGTAACCGAGTTGACCATTTTCACTTTCAAGCTGCTGTTGGCACAACCTAGGTAAGTTTAACTGGGTTCCCTGATTACCTCTGAGGTAGGTTAGGGACCCAGTTAGATTAGGACCACACTGACTGGGTCAGACCCTTTCAAGCTGCCACTTGAGTGGGGCGCTAACTAGGCAAATTGCCTGGTTCACCGCATTTTACACAGTAGCTTGAAAGGACCTAATGTTGTCATTGTACCAGCATCTATGAATTCCTCTGACAGCTCGTTCCAGGTATGGACCACCATCTGTCTGTGTTGGCAGCAAAAGCACAAGCCCATCACAGTGAGCACCTCAGGAGGTTGAAGAGGGCAAGGCTACCAGACACCATCCTAATAATATTCTACAAGAACATAAAAGAGTGTGTCCTGGCTGTATGGTAGCTGCAAAGCATCAAATCAGAGGGCAGTATGGAGGGGGATTAAAACTGCTGAGAAGATCACTGGGATCTCCCTTCCCTCTATCGACGACATCTAGAGGGTGTGGTGCTTAAAGAGGTCAGTGAATCATTGAGGACCTTACCATCTAGCTCGCAGTATCTTTGAGACATTATCTTCAAGGAAGAGTTATAGGAGTGTAAAAACCAGGACTACCAGGCTGGGAAAAAGCTTCTTCCCGCAGGTAGTGAGACTGTTGAACAATCGTGAAACCCATAAATCATTTTTATACATATTTACTTTTGACCACTATGGATATATGTCGTTTGTGTGCGTGTCTGTCCACATGTGCATGTCTGTCCAACTGTCTGTGCTTGTCTGTCTATCCATTTGTGTGTCTGTCCAACTGTCTGTGTTTGTCCATCTATCCGTGTGTGTCTGTCGTGTGTCTGTGTGTGTTTGGGGGGGGGTGGGGGGTTGTTTGTGTGTGTGTGTGTGTGTGTGTGTGTGTGTGTGTGTGTGTGTGTGTGTGTGTGTGTGAGCCTAAGCTGTGAGAGCTTGTCCCTAGAGAATGCAAGCAAATACATGATCTATTTAACTTCACAGAGCCATATCTTATCATCAATGTGACAGACTCCTCTATCACAAGGCCAGAACTGCTGGAACAATGGGAATATACTCAGGAGAAAGTAGCCCTGGGCATTCTTGACGTTGCTCATGACATCAGGTAAAATATGGCCAAGAAAATATCCTGGTCAGTCTCTTTCCTCAGAAGAAGAATCAATGCTCCTCTTGTGTTTAAGAGCATCCAGTGTACCTCACAGTATGAAGAATTCTGAGAAAAACGTCCGTTTCATCCTTAACCATCGAGTTCCATATTAAAGGTAATGTATTACCACAGGAATTTTCCTCTCCACAGTAATGCTGCCTTGGGTCTGCAGTGTGCAGTCAAGGGAATTCTGATTATAGATAGAAGAGCAAGGGTTGTTCTAATAAATGTTACATAGTTTGACCAAGTATCATCCTAATAAGGTTTGACAAAGTATCATTGTACAAATATCAATAGAAGAGATTGTATTTACAATGAAGAGATTGCATTGTCAGCTTCCAAAGCAAATCCCTTAAAAGTGCCTCCCACTTTGAACCAGCAACCTTCATCATCTAGCTAGTACCACTATTGACCAGAGTGGCCATGTCCTGAAGGATGAAGGTGTAAAGCCGAGTCTACAAAAGGTAGTGAATGAGCTAACACAAGATATTGTGATGGAATTATTATTATATACAATTTTATCCAAAGAATAATATTTCTTAGTAAAGGGATTTTGTGGGATGGACAGGGACACACTTACAGATGCATACAATTACACAGAGAGAAGCCATTTTCAGAGATGAAGCGTCTGGAAAACAGAGCAATAAAAATTAGAATTGAATGGTTGGTTCAATTTCTGGAACAATGGTGTTTGGTAAGGAGAAGCACCTGTGTACACAAAGGGGACTTTTGATTCAATGGCCAGTAGACAGAGAGGAGTCATTTTCTTTTGAATTGTACTTCTAAAGTGGTTTGAAGAAACTTAAAAGACAGCAGTGATGTTATGTGTTAGATTTTTCAGAAAGACGTCTTTAATATTGCACCAAGTATCATCTGCAGTTAGAAATGCAGTAGCCTGTTCTTATTCTATTCTCTTTACCATGGAAGAGACACAAATCAGTGTTAATGAAGAGCCACTTCAGCTGTCTCTTTGAAAAGAGGACAGTTTCACCGTGTCTATTTTTTACATGGCCACTTCATCTAGCCCTTGCCGGAGTTTGTGAAATCATCATGGAAGAAAACACAAGTTCTGAAAGCTCCATGAAAGAGAAGGAAATCATTTATATGAAAAAAACAGTTCTCTGAAAGCAAACCTACAAGAATTCATGAGTTTGAGAACTTTTGAATAGCAGTAAAGACTGAGTTTCTATACAAAAGCTTTCTCAGACTATAAAGTCATCTCTTCAGAGTTATGCCTAAAACTGTAATGGTTTGGGTTTTGCCACACACACACATTCACACATTTGTGCATAGTGTGATTTAGTTTGAGCTAAGTTTAGAGTTAAGTAAGAAGTGTTATCTTATTAATGAGAATTACTGTGTTGAAGGCACCATTGTCTTGGTGAACTTCTATTGCTACTGATGTAAGTCATAACAATATAAACCCATGATCTGATCCTCACCTGTCTTCCTATCACTGTCTATGATAGCATTGGGTGGAATGACAAGGTCTTGTCTTCACAAAAGCCTCTGTTATATTATCTACTGAATAACGTCTCAGAGCTGAGCATCCACAAAGCTCTGTGGACACAGAAATGTGCACCAGCTGTACCTGTAACTTGATGGCCTGTTAATTCCTGTAATGTCAAACCAGGTTCAACCTTTGTTTGATAAGGAAGGCAGAAGGAAGAGAGGACCAAGAACACTAAAAGAACTGTCTCAACCTGGTGAGGCTGCAGCATAAGACTACATATCACAACTTCTTTGGATTGGCTTCGTGGACGAAGATTTATGGAGGGGTAATGTCCACGTCAGCTGCAGGCTCGTTTGTGGCTGACAAGTCCGATGCGGGACAGGCAGACACGGTTGCAGCGGTTGCAAGGGAAAATTGGTTGGTTGGGGTTGGGTGTTGGGTTTTTCCTCCTTTGTCTTTTGACAGTGAGGTGGGCTCTGCGGTCTTCTTCAAAGGAGGTTGCTGCCCGCCGAACTGTGAGGTGCCAAGATGCACGGTTTGAGGCGATATCAACCCACTGGCGGTGGTCAATGTGGCAGGCACCAAGAGCTTTCTTTAGGGAGTCCTTGTATCTCTTCTTTGGTGCACCTCTGTCTCAGTGGCCAGTGGAGAGCTCGCCATATAACACGATCTTGGGAAGGCGATGGTCCTCCATTCTGGAGATGTGACCTACCCAGAGCAGTTTGATCTTCAGCAGCGTGGATTCGATGCTGTCGGCCTCTGCCATCTCGAGTACTTCGATGTTGGAGATGAAGTCGCTCCAATGAATGTTGAGGATGGAGCGGAGACAACACTGGTGGAAGCGTTCTAGGAGCTGTAGGTGATGCCAGTAAAGGACCCATGATTCGGAGCCGAACAGGAGTGTGGGTATGACAACGGCTCTGTATACGCTAATCTTTGTGAGGTTTTTCAGTTGGTTGTTTTTCCAGACTCTTTTGTGTAGTCTTCCAAAGGCGCTATTTGCCTTGGCGAGTCTGTTGTCTATCTTGTTGTCGATCCTTGCATCCGATGAAATGTGATATGTGATATCATATCACATAATAACACAGTAAAGCCCCTTGTATCCGAATTCAAGCAACGGCAAAAAAAAATTAATTATTAAAATAAATAAGAATAAAATAATCTGTAAAAATATTCAAGTTTAAAATTGTAAAAGTAAACTCTTTCAACCAGCTATTTTAGATGCCAGTTTTTAAGAATGGAATTTTTTTTGGTATTAATAGTTTTAAAGATTTTTTTATACAACATTTTATATCTCTTCATAATTGGGGATGATATTTAACTGATAAAATAGGCATTATTTCAGATATTATCAAATTAGATATTTTGTTCGCACTGAGCTTTTAATATTTCCTTCTCTTCCTGATGCAAATTTTAATCGATAAAGTTTTCGAGTTACAGTTTACTCATAAAGGCATGATATCTGCTTTATATTATAAACTATTGAATATTGTTACAGAGTTCTGTGTTGTGTATTGGCCTATGTGTTGTGTGGTTTTATGTTAAAAAGTGACAGTTTGGAGTCACGTGATGGAGTAGTGGCCGGACGGTGAACTCCAGCCCTCTCCAGAAAAGTCGGGAAAAACAAGAGAAAATACAAAGGCACAGAAATACAAGTTAAAGAAAAGTGAGTATAAAGGTGGAAAGAAGATGGAGACAAAAGGAGAAAAATCAAAATCAACGGAAAGAAGAGAGGAAGAGAAGACAACGGAGGAAAAAGGTGAAGGCCTTACCTGTCCGAAGAGGCCCGCTGTGGAGAGAGGGCCCCACTACCTCAGGTCGGTAGAAAAAGAACTACAACAATGGCTCACAGAGCCGAGTAAAAGTGCGCAACCGCGCATGCGCGACTCCTCGCGCATGCGCGATGCGCATGCAAAAAAACACACCGACGGGAGGGGGGACCAGCTGGGGAGTCGATCTCCACAGCCGGCAACGACAGCTGCAGAACACCTGCAGCAAGAAGAGACCACAGAAGACAATGGAAACAAGAAAGAAGAGGAGGAAAGGGCAGCAAAGAAACAACAGATGGTCAACCCAGAGGAAGAAGAAGAGGAAGAGTACAGTGAAATAGATAAAGGGAAAGGCAAGGTAAAGGATATACTTGCTCTTGTTAGAGGATACATGGAGTCATTTAAAGAATGGCAAACACAGGAATTCAATGATTTAAGAAGAAGAATAAACAACACAGAAGAGAAAATAAATAAAATGGATATGACCTTAACAGAAATGGGGAAAAAAATGGACAAGATGGAAGAACGGGCAATAGCAGCAGAAATGGAGGTAGAAGACTTAAAAAAGAAATTGGAGGAATCTAATAAAAAAACTAAAGAGACACAAGAATTACTAGCCCAAAAAATAGATATAATGGAAAATTATAACAGAAGAAATAACATAAAGATAGTGGGCCTTAAGGAAGATGAAGAAGGCAAGAATATGAGGGAGTTTATAAAAGAATGGATCCCTAAGGCCCTAGGATGTCCAGAACTACAGCAAGAAATGGAAATAGAAAGGGCACATAGAGCATTGGCCCCTAAACCACAACCACAAAAAAAACCAAGATCTATTGTAGTAAAATTCCTAAGATATACTACAAGAGAAAAGGTACTGGAGAAGACAATGGAAAAAGTAAGAGAGGGCAACAAACCACTGGAGTATAAAGGGCAAAAAATCTTCATTTATCCAGATATAAGCTTTGAACTCCTAAAGAAGAGAAAAGAGTTCAATGCAGCAAAAGCGATTTTATGGAAGAAAGGATATAAATTTACACTGAAGCATCCTGCGGTATTGAAAATATTTATTCCAGGACAACAAAACAGACTATTCTCGGATCCAGAAGAAGCACAAAAATTTGCAGAACAATTACAAAAATAGACTGAGGGATGAAGACGGGTAATGAGAGCAAAAATTATCACGATTGATATGTATGTGGGTAAAGACAAAAATAGACTGAGGGATGAAGAAGGGTAAGGAGGGTAAAAATGACCACGATTGATATGTATGCGGGTAAAGAGGTATAAGAGTGAATAGAGACAATGGGCATATGTGAAAGTATCTGTAATTAGAGGAAAACATAGAGAGTATAGACAAGAATTAATAAGAGAAGGTAATGGAATAGAGAGAATAAGGAGGGAATTAAAAGAGTGACCTTTGTGACATATAAAAAGCGAAATCTTTTCTGGGGGGGGCTGGGTGGGGGAAAAGAGCGGTCACTGCAAAATCAGTTGACGCTTGCGAGTGGATTCGCAAATCCAAATGGAGAGGGGAGATGTGGTTGTCCGACAAGGGATAAAGGGCAACTCAGGAGGGGAAGGGGAGATTGGGGATAAAGAAGATAGAAATAGGAGAATAAGGAAAATGTTGGATGTTGTAGGAATGTTGTCTGGTAAAGAGTTGAAAATAAGAAAACAGAAATGGAAAAGGAGGAAAGGTAATGATGGAAAAACGGAAAGAGAAGATAAACAAAATATAAAATGGCTACGCTGAACTATATGACTCTAAATATTAATGGAATACATAACCAAATTAAAAGGAAGAAACTACTAAATTTACTGAAAAAGGAAAAAATAGATATAGCATTTGTCCAAGAAACACACTTAACTGAATTGGAGCACAAGAAATTAAAGAGAGATTGGGTAGGACATGTAACAGCAGCATCGTATAATTCAAAAGCAAGAGGAGTGGCTATATTAATTAGCAAAAATGTGCCATTTAAAATAGAAGAGGAAATAATAGATCCAGCAGGGAGATATGTTATGATAAAATGTCAGATATATTCAGAGCTTTGGAATCTACTTAATATATATTCACCTAACGAAGAAGATCAAAAGTTTATGCAAGATATCTTTTTGAAGGTAGCTAATACGCAAGGGAACATACTAATAGGAGGGGATTTCAATCTGAATTTGGATCCAAATATGGATAAAACGGGGAAAAAAATTAACAGGAAGAACAAAGTAACCAAATTTATAATTAAATCAATGCAAGAAATGAAACTTGTGGACATATGGAGGAAACAAAACCCAAAAGAAAAGGAATACTCATACTACTCGACTAGACATAAAACATACTCAAGGATAGACCTATTCCTGTTATCAGCCCACATTCAAGGGAGAGTTAGGAAAACGGAATATAAAGCTAGACTATTATCGGACCACTCACCCCTGTTATTGGCAATAGAGCTAGAGGACATCCCTCCAAGAATGTATAGATGGAGATTAAACCCCATGCTACTTAAAAGACAGGATTTTAGAGAATTTATTGAAAAACAATTAAAAATGTACTTTGAAGTAAATACGGAATCAGTGGAAGATAAGTTTATACTATGGGACGCAATGAAAGCATTCATTAGAGGGCAAATAATAAGTTATGCAACCAAGATGAAGAAGGACTATAACCAGGAAACAGAGCAGTTGGAAAGGGAAATAATAAACATAGAAAAAAAATTAGCAATAAAGGAAGATACAACCAAAAGAAGAGAATTGGCGGATAAAAAAATAAAATATGAAACATTACAAACATATAAGGTGGAGAAGAATATAATGAAGACAAAACAGAAATATTATGAACTAGGTGAAAAAACACACAAAATCTTAGCATGGCAGCTTAAGACAGAGCAAACTAAGAAAATGGTATTGGCAACAAGGAAAAAAGACAAACAAATTACATATAATCCAAAAGAAATTAAGGAAAACTTCAGAGAATTCTATGAACAATTATACCGAACCGAAAACGAAGGGAAAGAAGGGAAAATAGATGAATTTTTGACTAAAATTGAACTACCAAAACTACAAATAGAGGAACAAAATAAATTAACAGAACCATTTGGAACAGTAGAAATACAAGAGATAATAAAAAATTTACCAAATAATAAGACACCAGGAGAGGATGGACTCCCAATAGAATTCTACAAAACATTTAAAGACCTAATAATACCGCCCCTCCTGGATGTAATCAACCAGATTGATGAGACACAAAACTTACCAGATTCATGTAAAACAGCAATAATTACAGTGATACTAAAACAAGGGAAAGATCCACTCTCACCAGCGTCATATAGACCAATATCTCTGCTAAACACAGATTATAAGATAATAGCTAAACTATTAGCGAACAGATTAGCAGAACAGGTACCGAAAATGGTAAATTTAGACCAAACTGGATTTATCAAAAAAAGACGCACAACAGACAATATTTGTAAATTTATTAACTTAATTCATGCAGTAGAAGGAAATAAAGCACCGGCAGTAGCAGTTGCTTTAGACGCAGAGAAGGCCTTCGACAGAATAGAATGGAATTACTTGTTCAAAGTATTGCAAAAATTCAGTTTACCGGAGAAGTATATTAATTGGATTAAAGCATTATATAAGGGACCGTTAGCGAAAGTGACAGTAAATGGACATGTATCAAAGCAATTTAACTTAAGCAGGTCAACGCGGCAGGGATGCCCACTATCACCATTATTGTTTGCGCTAGCTATAGAACCACTAGCAGAATCGATAAGAAGAGATAATAATATAAAAGGAATAAAAATAAAAGACAGGGAATATAAAATCAGTCTGTTTGCGGATGATGTGATAGTGTACTTAACAGAACCAGAACTATCAATAAAAGAACTATATAAGAAATTGAAGGAATATGGAGAAGTGTCGGGATACAAGATAAACGTAAATAAAAGTGAAGCAATGCCTATGAATAACGCGGATTTCTCAAAATTTAAGGAGGAATCCCCATTCAGATGGCAAACGCAGGCAATAAGATACCTAGGTGTGCAAATAAACAAAAATCTAGGCCAATTATATAAACTCAATTACAATCCACTAATGAAAAAATTACAGGACGATTTAGAGCATTGGAAAGAGCTACCACTAACACTGATAGGAAGGATAAACTGTATTAAAATGAACATTTTTCCAAGGATACTATACTTATTTCAGGCATTGCCAATACAACTGACAGAAAAATTCTTCAAAGAGTTAAAGAAAATAATAAGGAGATTTTTATGGAGAGGGGGGAAACCGAGGATAGCACTAGATAAATTAACAGAATGGTATAAACAAGGAGGCTTACAATTGCCAAACTTCAAAAATTATTATAGAGCCGCACAATTAAGGTACCTATCAGATTTTTATCAAACAAGGGAAAAACCAGACTGGACGAGACTAGAATTAGATAAAATAGGGGAAAAGATACCTGAACACATATTATATAAATGGGACGAAAAATTGGTACAACATAGAACTTCTCCAGTATTACACCATCTCCTCAATATATGGAAGAAGATTCATGTAGAAAGAAATAAAATAAATTACCAAATACCAAAACTAATATTGACGCAAAATAAGCTACTCCCTTTTACAATAGACAACCTTGCCTTTAGAAAATGGGAAAAAAAAGGGATTAAAAGAATAGAAAATTGTTTTTCAGGAAGTAGATTCTTATCCTTTGAACAAATGAGAGATAAGTACAATATAACTGGAGATACAGCGCTGGCATATTACCAACTGAGATCCTACTTGAAAGATAAATTAGGAAACAACTTGAGTTTACCAGAGGGAAGTAACCTTGAATATGTGATTACAGATACAATGTTAATCAAAAGATTTATAAAAAATATGTATATTAAACTGCAAGAAAAGGAGAATGAGGAAACAAATGGTAAAACTAAACAAAAATGGGAACAAGATTTAAATATAAAGATAAAAAAGGAAACATGGGAGAAGTTATGCTCTGGAACGATGAGAAATACAATAAATACGAGGCTGCGTATGATACAATATAATTGGTTACACAGACTAAACATTACACCGCAAAAGTTAAATAAATGGGACCCAACAGTATCTGATAGATGTTTTCGATGTAAAAAAGAAAGGGGAACAACAATTCATGCAATCTGGACATGTGAGAGAGTAGAAAAATTTTGGGATGATCTCAATCAGATATTAAATAAAATAACAGAAAACAATATACCAAAGAATCCAGAGATCTTTCTCCTAAGTAACATAAAAAATAAAGAATTTGGAATTGACTTGGAAGATGCACAAAAAAGATTTGTCAAGATAGCCCTAGCCGTAGCAAAAAAATGTATTATGTCAACCTGGAAATTGGAAGATAATTTGAAAATACAACAATGGTATATAGAAATGAATAAATGTATTCCATTAGAAAAAATAACATATAGTTTAAGAAATAATATTGAAATATTCGAACAAGTATGGGAGCCTTACATTAAATACAATAGCGAAAACCTACCGGGAACAAACATTACCTAAGTTGATGGAAGGAGAAGAAAAGAAAAGAATGGACTCAGTAGAATTTCTGGTGTATTTCTGTTGAATGACAACATTGTCTAACTGAATTAATGCAACCTAGATTGTATACCTAAAATGGATGAGAGGGGGGGGGGGTGGGGGGGTGGCTTGGGAGGTGGGAGGGGGGAGGGAGAAAAAGTCACTGTAAATGTGTGGAAAAGAAAAAGTGTATATCATGGCTATTGTGATTTATGGTGTGAAATATAAAAAATTTAAAAAAAAAAAAAAAAAAAAGTGACAGTTTGCTGTAGAGAGCCAAGGTGAAGGTGGACTGCTGAGAGAGTGGAAGACGGACTGAGCATGTGCAGAAAATGACCTAAAAATTTCTGGACTTGGACAACAAACCACCACTGGGTGTGGCTGTGGAGTGGAAGAAGGCCCAAAATATGAGTCTTTGTCTGGAAGACAGTTTAGAATGTTGGATATTTTAAAAGGGATGAACATTCCGAAGGCAGCCAGAAGGATCCGGACCAAGCCATTGTTCCTCTCTCTGCAAACATCACAAGAAGACGACTTCAAATTTTGCTCTCTCTCTCTCTCAAAGATATTTTGGATTCAGTTTACCAAACAAACTGATTTTTGTTTATGATCTTTGCTTTGGTTGAGATTGAAGTTTTGTGAGTCTTGTGTGTTTTGTGTCTAAGTTTTTCTGTGGGCTGGTTGGAAATATAGGTTAGACTTAAATTACATATGTTATATTTAGGCTAGGCTGGGGAATATATTAGTTTTACACTATTATAGAAATTTGCATAGTAACCAGAGGGCATTGTTATAAAAGTTGGGGGGGGGGGGGGGGAAGATTTTGAATTAAAGTTTGAAGGTGAATTTTTGTTAATAAAGTAACCCTGTGTGATATCCCTTCTTTGTGGTTGCTGGTTTGATCTTGTAACAATATGAAAGCAATTTCTTGAAGTGGAATTAAAACTAAATGGGAGAATGATCTGAATATCTCTTTCTCAGAGGTAGAATGGACTTCAGTTTTGGTCCTGATTTACGATTCATCATTGTGCACTGGGCAGAGTTTTATTCAATTCAAAGTGCTGCATCGTGTCCATTTCTCTGAAGTCAAACTTGCTCTAATTTGCAAAAATATTGGACCAACATTTTTAGAACTTTTTCAACCATATTTAGGATCACTTTAGATTGCACTATTTATTTTTTCTAAAGTTATAAATATTATTTGATCTTCTAATCAAAGACAGGTTATTGCATTCTCCACTTTATTCAAGATTCAATTTGTTATCATAGTAATAAAATAGAATCACATTACATGAAATTTCTTTTTTTCCTGCTGCAAGGCAGACAGATTTGCCACCAGCAGGAATTGCCTACATGCCTCTTATACTTACAGTCAGAGAGAAAGAAGGAAAAGATAGTCCCCACAGAGTCACCGAATGTCCGTAGATTTGCCTCCAGTTCTTCCACAGCCACACAGAATCCAGTCCAAACCATTGGCAACCCGAGCTCCAGATCTGAACCTCTGACATGGTCAGGGACCGGCCAGCACCCTCGGCACCTCCTCGCATCCCGGTTCCAATACGTGGTACCCCTCAATCCAGTTCGAACGAGTCTCCAGCAGCCCAGAGCTTTCAAGGGCTCCTCACCTCGAGTCACCAGCAGCCCTCCACATGCACTGGTCCCTCAGCCACTGAGCCCCCTCACTGGTCCACCACCGTGCTCACCGTCCCCACAGTTCATCTCCTCCCCTTCTCCCTTTCCTGAAGTCTGCAGCCCCTGTGGTTGCTGCCGATTAACAGGCAGCACCATCTTGGGTGTATACACCACGGGATTTCAACTAAAACCATCGTCGGCTCCCTCAATGGGCCATTCAAAGCCCGTGTGGAACCAACATCAGTCAACTGGTGGCTAGACCCCGCAGGAGTGCTACATTTCCACTCCCTCACTCCCCGTGGGTCCACACCAGTAGCAGCGCCAACATCTTCACATTGATGAATGAATTGTAAATCAGGCCCAAAATTGAAAATCCATTCTTCTTCTGAAAAAGAGATATTCAGATCATTCTCACATTCACTTTTAATTCCACTTACATTCTATCTCCTCAACAATTGGGGACAATATTTAACCTATCAAATAGACATTATTTCAGATAATATCAAACTCAACTTTTTGTTCACTCTAATCTTTTAACATTTCCTTCTTTTTCTGGCCCAAATTTTATTAATGAGCTCTTCAAGCTACAATGTATGCATATTTTTATTAGCAAGAAGAGCAATTCTGTTAAAATGGAAAGATGAGTTCCCACCTACACATCATCAATGGCTATTAAATCTGGAGAAAGTTAGGCATAATCTCACAAAAATTAAGAGTTTTAAAATCAGATTTAGGGCCCATTTTCAACTCACTTCCATAATTTGACTCAATTGGGTGTGATGATTAATGTCACTGGACGTACTTGTTTGGATCTACTGAGGACACTGGTTCAGATTTAACACGACACAATGTAAATTTTGACTGATTGCTATGGGTTTGAATTTTTTTTAAATTTTTTCTTATTTACCTCCTTACAATATTGTATGTATTAACATTTATTGGATTTAGAATTAAGTCGTATTGCTACTGTACCATATGTTACTATTTGTAAATCTGCAAAGGTTTCATTGCAATTGATTTAATGGTTTTTTTTTGTTTGTTTTTCTGATAAAACTCAATAAAAATAATTTTAAAAGAAAAAGTAAACTCTGAAGTAACACCTAAACCTTGGGTGAAGATGGGAGCAAATATTCAGCCGGCGGAGGGCCTTAGCTGTGCTTTGCTTGTAGAAGCTGTTTGAACAATGTTGTGTGAAACAGCCCAGGATGAAGAGTTGGTTGATGCCGCTCACTGTCGGGGATGACTCTCTTAAAGTGTCTCCTTATCCTTGCTTCGTAAAAGTTGCCCAGGTTAGAGGCTTTATCTGTAAACTTGGGACTTAATTATGTATAACGTCATTGTTCGTCTTTCGCGCAGCTCTGTGAAGGGGGTGGAACCTGAAGATGCAGCGACAATTAAATGTTTTCAAAGAATCTGACTGAAAAATAAAGTAAAATCCTTTATGGTTTATATATTCATGCAAGTGAAGTTAGTTCAGTGTAAGGACAGTATAGTATTTTTGCCTTTTAAACTGTTTATTTTTAATGCAAAAAAAAGGAAGTTTTGCTGGAGCTGTTGTAACGGCAGCGCTGCCGGTGGTGCGGACCCATAGGGAGGGGGGAGTGGAGACACAGTGCTCCTGTGGGGTCCAACCACCCAGAACAACTCCCATTGGCTCCATACAGGCTTTGAATGTTAAAGGAGCTGACAGTAGCTTTATTTAAAATCCCATGACTCCGGACCCAAAATGGCGGTGCTTGATCAGCAGCAGGCCATGAGGGATTGCAGACTGGGGAAGCGGAGGACTGGTGCAGGGGACCAGAAAATTTGGCAACCACCCGCCCACCCCTGTCTGAGAAGGAGAAGCAGAGGAAACGACCCATGTGATGGTAACCAGTAAGGGGTTCTGCGGCTGAAGGACACACACAGGCGGCGGACTGCTAGTGATTTGAGGCGAGGAACCCACAGAGGCTGTGGGCCGCTGGGTACTGTGGTTAAGTGTTTGCACCAGGCTGCGGATTGGCTGAAGGGGTACCAGGTATCGGAACTTGGATGTGAGAGGGTGCCGAGGGTGTTGAAATATTCCTAATGGTATTGGAGATTCGAATCTGGAGCTTGGATGTCGATGGTTTGTACTGGTCTCTGTGTGGCTCCGGGGGCTAAGGAAGTGCTGGTGGCAAATCCACAGACACTCGGTGTCTCTGGGGGACTCTCTTTTGCTTCTCTTTCTGTGACTGCAAGAGGCACTTCAGGCAATTTCTGCCAAAGGCAAATCTGTCTGTCTTGCAGCAGGCAAAAGCAATTTTGTATGAAAAGACACTGTTTTTATTACATGACAATAAATTGAATCTTGAATTAGTTCAGCGTTGTAAGAGTAAGACTTGAGTAAATGGAAAATATATTTATCCCACATCTACAAATCCCCATAGGTGCCGTATACTGGGGGTTTAACTATTGTTACGAACTGTGCGTAACGAGCAGAAATAGACAATGAAGCAGACAGTGCTTAATTTTAAAACATTAATTTTATTTCTATCTCTTTATAGTCTTAACTTTTAAACTATCCTTAACAATAAATCTATCCCCAACTATGCGCAGGTGTGTGCTTGCATGCGTGTGATACTCAAAGCATTGCAGTCCAGGCCAAAATCTGGAAGGTTACTTCAAAGTTCAGTCTTCCAAATTCAGTGTTGAAGTGTAGGGCTTTGAAATTTGATGCCCAGAATTAATGTTGAACTGATGGGAAGACTGATGGAGGTGTATCTGCTACTGATTTACAAATTCTCCTTGCGTTGCCTTTGAAGAGATTTCCATCTACATGAGCTGTTGTCATAACTCTCCTGGTCCTTTTGTAGGCAAGACTCAAACTGGGCAGTCTCCATGAAGCTTCCAAGATCCTGGCACCGGTCTCTCCAAGTGACCTTCACTGTCAGTCACACTTAAAAGAAGCACTTTGCTTCCCAAAAGACCCTCCTGGCTCAGTCATTCACAGAGTCTGCTTTGCTTTGAATTCCACAAAATGGCTGGCCACAAGAGCTGCTTCAAAAAGCTGCTTTTTCTCCAGCGTCAGAATGGTTCTCCCTTGCAAAATCACAATGACTTTGCAAATATTTCAAATTCTGGAACAGATTGTGACAAACTTTCCCTCAGTTCATCCAATGTATCAAATTGTCTCTGGGCTGTGACTTGTGTTGTGCTTGTGTGAAATGTTAAATGTTAACTGTGACCATTCAGTTCCTTCTGTCTATAATATCCCTTTGTGATATTCCAATTTTACTAAAACAGGAGCTTGTAATACCATACATTAATATTATGATATACTGTACATGATATACTTTAGCTTTTGTCTGCCATAATGTAGTCACCATGAACATTGCCTGCTGCCATTAACAGTAAGAGAAAGAGAAGCAAAAGGAAGTCCCTTCAGAGCCACCCAGTGTCCGTGGATTCACCTCCAGCACTCCCAAAGCATCTGTAGCCACAGACTCCAGTTCAAATAATTAGCAAGACAAGATGCAGGTCCAAACCTCCATTATGATCAGAAAGCTGATAGTACCTGAGGCCCTTTTGGAACCTCTCTTGTCCTCAGTCCTCTCTTGTATCCCAATTGGGATACTTGGTTCCTATGAGTCAGCCTCCAGCAGCTCACAGCCTATGTGAGTCCTTTGACTGCAAGTTGCCAACAGTCTACATCTGCATGGGTCCCACAGCTGCTGAGTTCCTCACTGGTCCACTGCCGTGGTCATTGCCCTTTAAGGACATGTCCTCTGCTTCTCCTTCTCAACAGGGGTGTTCTCCCAATTTCTGGTGTCCTGCTCTGGTCAGCTGCTCCCCCGGAGCCTGCCACCCCTCGTGATGATGCCCAGGTCAGGTGCATCTTGGGCACAGACACTGTGGTTACATGATTTTTTTTAAAAAATTGGCTTTGTGGCAGTACGCCATTAGGCAGGCGAACCGCCCCTGCTTGTCACACACGTGGCGGGACAGCTGGCCAAAATGGCACCATGGGGGGTTTCCTCCCGACCTTGGCACCGGGCTCAGAAGCCAGTGCTTGGAGACCCACGTGTCACCCCGGTGAAGTTGGGCCCCCCCCCCCCCCCCAGTGCAGTTCTCAGCCAGGTTCGGGCTGGGAATATAAGAACAGCCAGGCAGTCTGCAATAAACCAATTTTGCTCACTGAACTCAACCCGTCTGGTCGTGGGATCCTTCTGTTAGCAGTGTAGCTGCCACTACAGCTCCTTTAATCTGTGCTAAACAGCAAAAAAAAAAGCAGGCACTAGACAAAGCTAAGTGAATGACATCCAAACCAGTCATATCTTGGCTCTCCAGTCCTGACACTCCAGTTGTGAACAGAGAACAGAACAGTAGGCTCCCTTACATACCCATCAGGGCTGAAATGTGCTCACTGAGGACAAAACACCAACACATTCGGCCTTCTTCCGAGGTCCACATCATTGCTGAATCATGTCTGCAACCAATTTTATTTATTCCATGGGATAAAGAAATGAATAAAAACCCCTGGCGACTTCTCCGTGTGGAATCGAAAATCTGCATTCTGGAGCAAGCTGGGTTCCTGACTAAAAGCTAAGCCACTGCAGTTTCACATTGCCACCAAGCAGTCAGAAGGGCCTCATACTATCTGAAAATAACAAGACCTATGGGTCTGACAGTATGCCTGCTGAGGTTCTAAAACCAAAGGGAAACCTTCAGTCACAACGTTACATCTGGGAAGAGGAAGATGTGCCAAAACTTCTCAGAGTCACTGTAATTGGAACCATCTGCAAGGGTTCAGCACTGACTGCTATGACAACAGAGAGATCTTCCTGTTCCCCCCCACCAAGTGAAAATCATCTCCAGCATCCCAATACTTCCAGTCACTGAAGAGTTGCCCCCTAAAACATACACTGGCTTCTATCCATCTGGAGGCAGAGCGAACATCATCTTCACCATGAGACAACACAGGAAGGCGGCCACACCACCCACCGTGCTTGGCCTTTTCTGTATTCATTAAAAACTATGGTTGTGGCAAAACGGGACCATTTAGCCTCAAAGGGTGAGGTTAAGCCTGGGAAGAGGAAAATTCAACTAGCTCTGGCAGCCACACACTACCTAGAAGAAGCAGATGAAGAGGCAACATGTGCTTCCAATATATTTGGAGAGGCAACAGATGAGGAACCACCTGAACCATGTTCTGCCACAGTCACTGTCAGAGGAAAGGATATCAAGTTTGAGATTATTCAGGGGCCAATCATTGATCATCAGTGAGGAGACCTACAGGAGGACATGGGAGGGGGGGGGGGGTCCAATCTGCCTCCCATCAGACCAACAAGGCTTAAACTCAAGACCTATATGGGGCAGCCCATACCTCATTTAGGGGTCAGAAGGCAGAAGCCAGACTAAAGGTAGCAGGCCAGTCTTTTGGGCTGTGATTGGCTTTGTAAAATCCAGCTCAACGAGCATGAAATTAAGTATGCACACACGCCGAAGGACATTCTAAAGCGGAACAGTGACGTTTTCAGGGATGAGCTGGGCACATTGAAGGGTGTGACAGTGAAATGCAACATTGATCCTGAGGCCACAGCACGTTATTTTAAGCCCAGGGCAGTCCCCTGCACCATGAAAGACAAGGTTGAGGAGGAGCTGAAACGTTTACAGTGGTTGAGCATCATTGAGTCCATCCAGTTTTCAAGGTGGGCGGCTCCCATTGTTCCAGGTTTGAAGGCAGACAAAACAGTGAGGATGTGAGGGGACTATAAACTTACGGTGAATCAGGTCACTAAGCTGGAGGAGTGCCCACTGCCACAGGTGGATGACCTGTTTGCGACCCTGTCAGGGGGTAAGCTGTTCACAAAGCTGGACATGACCTATGCTTACCAACAGCTGCTGCTCAACGTGGATTCAAAGGAGTACATTACAATTAACACACATAAGGGATCATTTAAATACAATCGCCTGGTGTTTGGAGTGGTGTCCAGCCCCACCATTTTCCAAAGGACAATGGACACCTTGCTGCAGGGGATTCCATGTGTAGTGGTGTATCTGGGTGATATTTTGATCATGGAGACCATGGAGGTGGAGCATCTGGCTAGCTTGGAACAGGTGTTGAAGAGGCTCTCAGATGCAGGACTGTGATTGAAACATGATACATGTGTGTTCCTGGCACCGAGGGTGACCTGCCTGGGACACAGGATCACAGCTGAGGGGCTCGGCCCAGTGGAGGACAAAGTGAGAGCTATCAAGGAGGCCCCAAGCCCAAAGGACGCCACGGATCTTGGATCATTTTTGGGCATGGTGAATTATTATGACAAGTTTCTTCCTGACCTCTCACGGGGTTTTGCCTCACTGCACAATAGCATCAAGTGGCAGTGGAGTGAAGAGCAGGAGGAAACTTCCAAGAACGTGAAAGAACTTCACTCAGCGAAGGTGCTGGGTTTACTATGACCCAGAGAAGGAGATCACCCTTTCACATGGAGCCTCTCCCTATGGAGAAGGGGCAGATCTCTCACATGTAATGGATGACTGTTCAGAGAACCTTATTGGTTTTGCTTCACATACCCTAATGGCTGCTGAGAAGGGATATTCACAGTTAGACAAAGAAGGTCTGGCTTTTGTTTTTTTGCAATCAAGTGGTTTCATCAGTACCTCTATAGATGTGCTTTCACAATTTATATGAATCATACACCACTGATGAGCCTGTTCAGTGAGACCAGATGTGTCCCACCACGAGGGCACAGCGTTGGGCTCTCACATTGTCAGCCTACCAGTACACTATTCTGTACAGAGGAGGTGGGGATAATGCAAACATTGCTGCACTGAGTCGTCTACCTTTACCTGAGACAGTGGATAGCACATATGTGACTCCAAACATGATGTTTTCATTAGAGAGGCTGTCAGAGACACCTGTAAAGGTGACTCAAATAAAGTAGTGGACAGAGAGGGACCAGTCCTGTCTCAAGACAAGGATTTCCTTTTACAAGGATGACCCAATATCGTGGAAGGAGAGGAACTGACACAAAATATCTGTAAGACAGAATTGAGTCTGCAGGATGGCTGCGTTTTCTGAGGGTGAGGGCCATTGTGCCTCCCCCTGGCCATTCAAAGATTGTGAAGGAAGTTCATGAGACTCATCCAGGGGTGTCTTTTTTATTTTTTTTTTAATTTTTAAAAAATTTTTATTTTTCACACCATAAAACACGTTAACCATGATATACACTTTTTCATTTTCACACATATACAGTGACTTTTTCTCCCCCCCCTCCCTCCTCCCAAGCCACCCCCCCACCCCCCCCCACTCATCCATTTTAGGTATACAATCTAGGTTGCATTAAGTCAGTCAGACAATGTTGTCATTCAACAAAAATACACCAGAAATTCTACTGAGTCCATTCTTTTCTTTTCCTTCCATCAACTTAGGTAATGTTTGTTCCCGGTAGGTTTTCGCTATTGTATTTAATGTAAGGCTCCCATACTTGTTCGAATATTTCAATATTATTTCTTAAACTATATGTTATTTTTTCTAATGGAATACATTTATTCATTTCTATATACCATTGTTGTATTTTCAAATTATCTTCCAATTTCCAGGTTGACATAATACATTTTTTTGCTACGGCTAGGGCTATCTTAACAAATCTTTTTTGTGCATCTTCCAAGTCAATTCCAAATTCTTTGTTTTTTATGTTACTTAGGAGAAAGATCTCTGGATTCTTTGGTATATTGTTTTCTGTTATTTTATTTAATATCTGATTGAGATCATCCCAAAATTTTTCTACTCTCTCACATGTCCAGATTGCATGAATTGTTGTTCCCCTTTCTTTTTTACATCGAAAACATCTATCAGATACTGTTGGGTCCCATTTATTTAACTTTTGCGGTGTAATGTATAGTCTGTGTAACCAATTATATTGTATCATACGCAGCCTCGTATTTATTGTATTTCTCATTGTTCCAGAACATAATTTCTCCCCTGTTTCCTTTTTTATCTTTATATTTAAATCTTGTTCCCATTTTTGTTTAGTTTTACCATTTGTTTCCTCATTCTCCTTTTCTTGCAGTTTAATATACATATTTGTTATAAATCTTTTGATTAACATTGTATCTGTAATCACATATTCAAGGTTACTTCCCTCTGGTAAACTCAAATTGCTTCCTAATTTATCTTTCAAGTAGGATCTCAGTTGGTAATATGCCAGCGCTGTATCTCCAGTTATATTGTACTTATCTCTCATTTGTTCAAAGGATAAGAATCTACTTCCTGAAAAACAATTTTCTATTCTTTTAATCCCTTTTTTTCCCCATTTTCTAAAGGAAAGGTTGTCTATTGTAAAAGGGAGTAGCTTATTTTGCGTCAGTATTAGTTTTGGTAATTGACAATTTGTTTTATTTCTTTCTACATGAATCTTCTTCCATATATTGAGGAGATGGTGTAATACTGGAGAAGTTCTATGTTGTACCAATTTTTCGTCCCATTTATATAATATGTGTTCAGGTATCTTTTCCCCTATTTTATCTAATTCTAATCTCGTCCAGTCTGGTTTTTCCCTTGTTTGATAAAAATCTGATAGGTACCTTAATTGTGCGGCTCTATAATAATTTTTGAAGTTTGGCAATTGTAAGCCTCCTTGTTTATACTATTCTGTTAATTTATCTAGTTTCCCCCCTCTCCATAAAAATTTCCTTATTATTTTCTTTAACTCTTTGAAGAATTTTTCTGTCAGTTGTATTGGCAATGCCTGAAATAAGTATAGTATCCTTGGAAAAATGTTCATTTTAATACAGTTTATCCTTCCTATCAGTGTTAGTGGTAGCTCTTTCCAATGCTCTAAATCGTCCTGTAATTTTTTCATTAGTGGATTGTAGTTGAGTTTATATAATTGGCCTAGATTTTTGTTTATTTGTACACCTAGGTATCTTATTGCCTGCATTTGCCATCTGAATGGGGATTCCTTCTTAAATTTTGAGAAATCCGCGTTATTCATAGGCATTGCTTCACTTTTATTTACGTTTATCTTGTATCCCGACACTTCTCCATATTCCTTCAATTCCTTATATAGTTCTTTTATTGATAGTTCTGGTTCTGTTAAGTACACTATCACATCATCCACAAATAGACTGATTTTATATTCCCTGTCTTTTATTTTTATTCCTTTTATATTATTATCTATTCTTATCGATTCTGCTAGTGGTTCTATAGCTAGCGCAAACAATAATGGTGATAGTGGGCATCCCTGCCGCGTTGACCTGCTTAAGTTAAATTGCTTTGATACATGTCCATTTACTGTCACTTTCGCTAACGGTCCCTTATATAATGCTTTAATCCAATTAATATACTTCTCCGGTAAACTGAATTTTTGCAATACTTTGAACAAATAATTCCATTCTACTCTGTCGAAGGCCTTCTCTGCGTCTAAAGCAACTGCTACTGCAGGTGCTTTATTTCCTTCTACTGCATGAATTAAGTTAATAAATTTACAAATATTGTCTGTTGTGCGTCTTTTTTTGATAAATCCAGTTTGGTCTAAATTTACCATTTTCGGTACCTGTTCTGCTAATCTGTTTCCTAATAGTTTAGCTATTATCTTATAATCTGTGTTTAGCAAAGATATTGGTCTATATGACGCTGGTGAGAGTGGATCTTTCCCTTGTTTTAGTATCACTGTAATTATTGCTGTTTTACATGAATCTGGTAAGTTTTGTGTCTCATCAATCTGGTTGATTACATCCAGGAGGGGCGGTATTAATAGGTCTTTAAATGTTTTGTAGAATTCTATTGGGAGTCCATCCTCTCCTGGTGTCTTATTATTTGGTATTTTTTTTATTATCTCTTGTATTTCTACTGTTCCAAATGGTTCTGTTAATTTATTTTGTTCCTCTATTTGTAGTTTTGGTAGTTCAATTTTAGTCAAAAATTCATCTATTTTCCCTTCTTTTCCTTTGTTTTCAGTTCGGTATAATTGTTCATAGAATTCTCTGAAGTTTTCCTTAATTTCTTTTGGATTATGTAATTTGTTTGTCTTTTTTCCTTGTTGCCAATACCATTTTCTTAGTTTGCTCTGTCTTAAGCTGCCATGCTAAGATTTTGTGTGTTTTTTCACCTAGTTCATAATATTTCTGTTTTGTCTTCATTATATTCTTCTCCACCTTATATGTTTGTAATGTTTCATATTTTATTTTTTTATCCGCCAATTCTCTTCTTTTGGTTGTATCTTCCTTTATTGCTAATTTTTTTTCTATGTTTACTATTTCCCTTTCCAACTGCTTTGTTTCCTGATTATAGTCCTTCTTCATCTTGGTTACATAACTTATTATTTGCCCTCTAATGAATGCTTTCATTGCGTCCCATAGTATAAACTTATCTTCCATTGATTCCGTATTTACTTCAAAATACATTTTTAATTGTTTTTCAATAAATTCTCTAAAATCCTGTCTTTTAAGTAGCATGGGGTTTAATCTCCATCTATACATTCTTGGAGGGATGTCCTCTAGCTTTACTGTCAGTATTAAGGGTGAATGGTCCGATAGCATTCTCGCTTTATATTCTGTTTTTCTTACTCTATCCTGCATACTAGCTGATAACAAAAATAGGTCTATTCTTGAGTATGTTTTATGTCTAGTCGAGTAGTATGAGTATTCCTTTTCTTTTGGGTTTTGTTTCCTCCATATGTCCACAAGTTTCATTTCTTGCATTGATTTAATTATAAATTAGGTTACTTTGTTCTTCCTGTTAATTTTTTTCCCCGTTTTATCCATATTTGGATCCAAATTCAGATTGAAATCCCCTCCTATTAGTATGTTCCCTTGCGTATTAGCTACCTTCAAAAAGATATCTTGCATAAACTTTTGATCTTCTTCGTTAGGTGAATATATATTAAGTAGATTCCAAAGCTCCGAATATATCTGACATTTTATCATAACATATCTCCCTGCTGGATCTATTATTTCCTCTTCTATTTTAAATGGCACATTTTTGCTAATTAATATAGCCACTCCTCTTGCTTTTGAATTATACGATGCTGCTGTTACATGTCCTACCCAATCTCTCTTTAATTTCTTGTGCTCCAATTCAGTTAAGTGTGTTTCTTGGACAAATGCTATATCTATTTTTTCCTTTTTCAGTAAATTTAGTAGTTTCTTCCTTTTAATTTGGTTATGTATTCCATTAATATTTAAAGTCATATAGTTCAGCGTAGCCATTTTATCTTTTGTTTATCTTCTCTTTCCGTTTTTCCATCATTACCTTTCCTCCTTTTCCATTTCTGTTTTCTTATTTTCAACTCTTTACCAGACAACATTCCTACAACATCCAACATTTTCCTTATTCTCCTATTTCTATCTTATTTATCCCCAATCTCCCCTTCCCCTCCTGAGTTGTCCTTTATCCCTTGTCGGACAACCACATCTCCCCTCTCCATTTGGATTTGCGAATCCACTCGCAAGCGTCAACTGATTTTGCAGTGACCGCTCTTTTCCTCCACCCAGCCCCCCCAGAAAAGATTTCACTTTTCATATGTCACAAAGGTCACTCTTTTAATTCCCTCCTTATTCTCTCTATTCCATTACCTTCCCTTATTAATTCTTGTCTATACTATCTATGTTTTCCTCTAATTACAGATACTTTCACGTATGCCCATTGTCTCTATTCACTCTTATACCTCTTTACCCGCATACATATCAATCGTGGTCATTTTTACCCTCATTACCCGTCTTCATCCCTCAGTCTATTTTGGTCTTTACCCACATACATATCAATCGTGATCATTTTTACTTTCATTACCCGTCTTCATCCCTCAGTCTATTTTTGTAATTGTTCTGCAAATTTTCGTGCTTCTTCTGGATCCGAGAACAGTCTGTTTTGTTGTCCTGGAATAAATATTTTCAATACCGCTGGATGCTTTAGTATAAATTTATACCCTTTCTTCCATAAAATCGCCTTTGCTGTATTGAACTCTTCTCTTCTTTAGGAGTTCAAAACTTATATCTGGATAAATGAAGATTTTTAGCCCTTTATACTCCAGTGGTTTGTTGCCCTCTCTTACTTTTTCCATTGTCTTCTCCAGTACCTTTTCTCTTGTAGTATATCTTAGGAATTTTACTACAATAGATCTTGGTTTTTGTTGTGGTTGTGGTTTAGAGGCCAATGCTCTATGTGCCCTTTCTATTTCCATTTCTTGCTGTAGTTCTGGACATCCTAGGGTCTTAGGGATCCACTCTTTTATAAACTCCCTCATATTCTTGCCTTCTTCATCTTCCTTAAGGCCCACTATCTTTATGTTATTTCTTCTGTTATAATTTTCCATTATATCTATTTTTTGAGCTAGTAGTTCTTGTGTCTCTTTAGTTTTTTTATTAGATTCCTCCAATTTCTTTTTTAAGTCTTCTACCTCCATTTCTGCTGCTACTGCCCGTTCTTCCATCTTGTCCATTTTTTCCCCCATTTCTGTTAAGGTCATATCTATTTTATTCACTTTCTCTTCTGTGTTGTTTATTCTTCTTCTTAAATCATTGAATTCCTGTGTTTGTCATTCTTTAAATGACTCCATGTATCCTCTAACAAGAGCAAGTATATCCTTTACCTTGCCTTTCCCTTCATCTATTTCACTGTATTCTTCCTCTTCTTCTTCCTCTGGGTTGGCCATCTGTTGTTTCTTTGTTGCCCTTTCCTTCTCTTCTTTCTTGTTTCTATTGTCTTCTGTGGTCTCCTCTTGCTGTAGGTGTTCTGCAGCTGTCGTTGCCGGCTGTGGAGATCGACTCCCCAGCTGGTCCCCCCTCCCGTCGGTGTGTTTTTTTTCATGCGCGGTTGCGCACTTTTACTCGGCTCTGTGAGCCATTGTTGTAGTTCTTTTTCTACCGACCTGAGGTAGCGGGCTCCTCTCTCCACAGCGGGCCTCTTCGGACAGGTAAGGCCTTCACCTTTTTCCTCCGTTGTCTTCTCTTCCTCTCTTCTTACCGTTGATTTTGATTTTTCTTCTTTTGTCTCCATCTTCTTTCCACCTTTATACTCACTTTTCTTTAACTTTTATTTCTGTGCCTTTGTATTTTCTCTTGTTTTTCCCGACTTTTCTGGAGAGGGCTGGAGTTCTCCGTCCGGCCACTACTCCATCACGTGACTCCTCTTCCAGGGGTGTCTTGAATGAAAAGCCTTGCATCTGGTGGCCAAGAATGCATCAGGATCTGGAAAACAAGGTAAAATCATGCACAAGGTGTCAGATCGGCCTTAGGTTAACTAAGGAAATAAAGGAAAGTGTAAAATTAAAAGCTCATGTGTACAGAGTCCCCAAGAGTAGTGGGAAACTGAAGGATTGGGAAAACTTTAAAGGGCAACAAAGGACAAATAAGTGAGAAATAAGGAAAGGGAAGAAGGATTATGAAGGTAAATTAGCACAAAATATAAAAACAGATAGCAAAATATTTTATAAATATATAAAATGGAAGAGGGTGGCCAGAGTCAACAAGGTCCCTTGGAAGATGAGAAAGGGAGATTGATATTGAGTAATGAAGAGATGGCCGAGGCATTGAACAGATATTTTGTGTCAGTCTTCACGGTGGAAGACACGTCCAGCATGCCAAAGAATGGTGTTAGGGATGGGAAGGGAGGTGATGGCCTCGATAAAATAATTGTTACAAAAGAGATAGTGATGAGAAAACTAATGGGACTGAAAATGGACAAATCCCCTGGTCCTGATGGGAAGCATCCCAGGGTACTGAGGGAAATGGTGGGAGTTATAGTCCATGCATTGGTTGTCATTTTCCAAAATTCTCTGCATTCTGGGCAGGTCCTGGCAGATTGGAAGACAGCAAATGTCACGCCACTTTTTAAAAAGGCACGTAGGCAGAAGACGGGAAACTATTGGCCAGTTGGCTTAACGTTTGTAGTCGGGGAAATGCTTGAAGCTGTCGTTAAGAATGAATAGAGGGGAGGAGTCACGTGATGGAGTAGTGGCCGGTCAGGGAATTCCAGCCCTCTCCCGAAAAGTTTAAAAAAAAAACACACAAAGCACAAAGGTACAAGATTAAAATTTATAATAAAGTAAAAATAAAGGTGAGAAGAAAATGGCAGCGAAGAGAGAAAAGTCAAAAACCACAGGAAGAAAAGAGGAAGAAAGAATGTTGGAAGAAGAAGGTGAAGGCCTTACCTGTCCGAAGAGGCCCGCCGCGGAGAGAGAAGCCCGCTCCCGCAGGTCAGTGGAAGTCCCGGGCTCGGGACTACAAAAATGGCTCGCAGAGCCGAGTAAAAGTACGCAACCGCGCATGAAAAAAAACACACTGACAGGAGGGGAGAACAGCTGCGGAGTCGATCTCCACAGCTGAGAGAGACACCTGCAGCACAGCAGCAGGTGCAGAACACAGACAATAACGACAACAAGAAAGAAGAGGGTAAAAAGAAAACAAGGAAACAACAGATGGTCAATCCAGAGGAAGAAGAAGAAGAAGAAAAGAAAGAAGTGGAAGAAGAGGAGAAAGGCAAGACAATGGATGTATCTTTTTTTAAAGAATATATGGAATCAGTGAAAGAATGGCAATTACAAGAATTTAATGAGATAAAAAGAAGAATTAAGAATGCAGAAGAAAAAATGAATAAAATAGAAATGGCCATGTCAGAGATAGGAAAAAGAGTGGAAAATATGGAAGAACGAGAAACAATTGTAGAAATGGAAGTAGAGGAATTAAAAGAGAAATTAGAAGAATCTAATAAAAAAGTTAAAGAGGCACATGAGCTGTTAGCTCAGAAGATAGATATTTAATAGAAAACTATAATAGAAGAAATAATATAAAGATAGTGGGCCTTAAGGAAGATGAAGAAGGCAAGAATATGAGAGAATTTATAAAAGATTGGATCCCCAGGGTCCTAGGAAGACCAGAATTACAGGAAGAAATGGAAATAGAGAGGGCACATAGAACTTTAGCTCCGAAACCACAACCGCAGCAAAAACCAAGATCCATTTTAGTAAAATTCTTAAAATATACAACAAGAGAAAATATATTGGAGAAAGCAATGAAGAAAGTAAGAGAAGACAAAAAGCCACTGGAATATAAAGGTCAAAATTTTTTTTTCTATCCAGACATAAGTTTTGAACTCCTGAAGAAGAGGAAGGAGTTCAATACAGCAAAAACAATCTTATGGAAAAAAGGATATAAATTTATGTTAAAGTACCCAGCGGTACTTAAAATAGTTATTCCAGGGCAACAAAACAGACTATTCTCGGATCCAGAGGAAGCAAGGAAATTTGCAGAGCAACTACAAAACAAGCAGAGAGATGAAGACATGTAATGAGAGTAAAAATGACCACGAACTATATGTATGTGTGTAAAGGGGTATATGTGTGTATATATATATATATATATATATATATATATATATATATAGTGTGTATACACGAATGTATCCGTATTTAGAGGAAAATATATAGAGTATAGACAAGAATTAATAAGGGAGGGAAAGGGAATAGAGGGAATAAGGAGGGAATTAAAAGAGTGACCTTTGTTACATATGAAAATTGAAATCTTTTCTGGGGGGGGGCTGGGTGGGGAGGAGTTACGGTCATTACAAAATCAGTTGACGTTTGTGAGTGAATTCGCAAATCCAAATGGAGAGGGGAGATGTGGTTGCCCGACAAGGGATAAAGGGTAACTCAGGAGGGGGAGGGGAGAATGGGGTTAAAGAAGTTTTAAATAGGAGAATAAGGAAAATGTTTGATGTTTTAGAAATGTTGTCTTATAAAGTGTTCAAAACAAGAAAGCAGAAATGGATAAGAAGGAAAGGTGATGATGGAGAAACGGAAAGGGAAGATAAACAAAGTATGAAATGGCTACGCTGAACTATATGACTTTAAATATTAACGGAATACATAACCAAATTAAAAGGAAGAAACTGCTAAATTTACTGAAAAAAGAAAAAATTGATATACCATTTGTGCAAGAAACACATTTAACTGAATTGGAGCACAAGAAATTAAAGAGAGATTGGGTAGGACATGTAACAGCAGCGTCGTATAATTCAAAAGCAAGAGGAGTAGCTATATTAATTAGTAAAAATGTGCCAATTAAAATAGAAGAGGAAATAATAGATCCAGCAGGGAGATATGTAATGATAAAATGTCAGATATATTCGGAGTTTTGGAATCTACTCAATGTATATTCACCTAACGAAGATCAAAGGTTTATGCAAGATATTTTTTTGAAGATAGCAGATACGCAAGGGAACATATTAATAGGAGGGGATTTCAACCTGAATTTGGATTCAAATATGGACAAAACTGGGAAAAAAATTAACAGAAAGAACAAAGTAACCAAATTTATAATTAAATCGATGGAAGAAATGCAACTTTTGGATATATGGAGGAAACAACACCCAAATGAAAAGGAATATTCATATTACTCGGGTAGACATAAAACGTAGTCAAGAATAGACCTATTTTTGTTATCAGCTCATATGCAAGATAGAGTAAGAAAAACAGAATATAAAGCTAGAATATTATCGGACCATTCACCCTTGATATTGACAATAGAGTTAGAGGACATCCCTCCAAGAAAGTATAGATGGAGATTAAACTCCATGCTACTTAAAAGGCAGGATTTTAGAGAATTAATTGAAAGACAAATTAAAATGTATTTTGAAATAAATACGGAATCAGTGAAAGATAAGTTTATACTATGGGATGCAATGAAAGCGTTCATTAGAGGGCAAATAATAAGTTATGTAACCAAGATGAAGAAGGACTATAATAAGGAAACAGAGCAGTTGGAAAGGGAAATAGTAAATATAGAAAAAGAATTAGCAATGAAGGAAGATACAACTAAAAGAAGAGAATTGGCAGATAAAAAAATAAAATATGAAACACTACAAACATATAAGGTGGAGAAGAACATAATGAAGACAAAACAGAAATATTATGAATTAGGGGAAAAAACGCACAAAATTCTAGCATGGCAGCTTAAGACAGAACAAGCTAAGAAAATGGTATTGGCATCAAGGAAAAAAGACAAACAAATCACATATAATCCAACAGAGATCAAGGAAAACTTCAGAGAATTCTATGAACAATTATACCAAACTGAAAACGAAGGGAAAGAAGGCAAAATAGATGAATTTTGACTAAAATTGAACTACCAAAATTACAAATAGAGGAACAAAATAAATTAACAGAACCATTTGAAATAGTAGAAATACAAGAGATAATAAAAAAAATTACCAAATAATAAAACATCAGGAGAGGATGGATTCTCAATAGAATTCTATAAAACATTTAAAGATTTATTAATTCCTCCCCTCCTGGAAGTAATCAACCAGATTGATAAAACACAAAGCTTACCAGATTCATGTAAAACAGCAATAATTACAGTAATACTAAAGCAAGGGAAAGATCCACTCACACCAGCGTCATATAGACCAATATCATTACTTAAGACAGATTATAAGATAATAGCTAAACTATTAGCAAACAGATTAGCAGAGTATGTACCTAAAATGATAAATCTAGACCAAACTGGATTTATTAAAAAAAGACACACAACAGACAATATTTGTAAATTTATTAACTTAATTCATGCAGTAGAAGGGAGGAAAGCGCCAACAGTAGCAGTTGCTTTAGACGCAGAGAAGGCCTTTGACAGAGTAGAATGGAATTATTTATTCACAATATTGCAAAAATTCAGTTTACCAGAGAAGTATATTAATTGGATTAAAGCATTATATAAGGGGCCATTGGCGAAAGTGACAGTAAATGGATATATATCAAAGCAATTTAATTTAAGCAGATCAACAAGGCAGGGATGCCTACTATCACCCTTATTGTTCGCGTTAGCTATAGAACCACTGGCAGAATTGATAAGAACAGAAAATAATATAAAAGGAATAAAAATAAAAGACAAGGAATATAAAATCAGTTTATTTGCGGATGATGTTATAGTATACTTAACAGAACCAGAACTATCAATAAAATAATTATATAAGAAATTGAAGGAATATGGAGAAGTGTCGGGTTACAAGATTAACGTAAATAAAAGTGAAGCAATGCCAATGAATAATGCGGATTTCTCAAAATTTAAGAAGGAATCACCATTCAGATGGCAAATGCAAGCAATAAGATACCTAGGTATACAAATAAATAAAAATCTCGGCCATCTATATAAACTCAATTATTATCCACTAATGAAACAAATTACAGGACGATTTAGAGCATTGGAAACTAATAGGAAGGATAAACTGTATTAAAATGAACATTTTCCCAAGGATATTATACCTATTTCAGGCATTGCCAATACACTTGACAGAGAAATTCTTCAAGGAGTTAAAGAAAACAATAAGGAAATTTTTATGGAAAGGGGGGAAACCGAGGATAGCACTAGATAAATTAACAGAATGGTATAAACAAGGAGGCTTACAACTGCCAAACTTTAAAAATTATTATAGAGCCGCACAATTAAGATACCTATCAGATTTTTATCAAACAAGGGAAAAGCCAGATTGGACTAGATTAGAATTAGATAAAATAGGGGAAAAGATACCTAAACACATATTATATAAATGGGATGAAAAATTGGTACAACGTAGGAGTTCTCCAGTATTACATCATCTACTCAATATTTGGAAAAAGATTCATGTAGAAAGGAATAAAACAAATTACCAATTACCAAAACTAATATTGACGCAAAATAAGTTACTCCCTTTTACAATAGATAACCTTTCCTTTAGAGAATGGGAGAAAAAAGGGATCAAAAGAATAGAAAATTGTTTCTCAGGAAATAGATTATTATCCTTTGAACAAATGAAAGATAAATACAATATAACTCAAGATACAGTGCTGGCATATTACCAATTGAGATCCTACTTGAAGGACAAATTAGGAAGCAGTCTGAGGTTACCAGAGGGAAGTAACTTTGAATATGTGATTACAGATACAATGATAATCAAAAGATTTATAACAAATATGTATATTAAACTGCAAGAAAAGGAGAATGAGGAAACAAATGGTAAAACTAAACAAAAATGGGAACAAGATTTAAATATAAAGATAAAAAAGGAAACATGGGAGAAGTTATGTTCTGGAACATTGAGAAATACAATAAATACGAGGTTACACATGATACAATATAACTGGATATACAGGCTATACATTACACCTCAAAAGTTAAATAAATGGGACCCAACAGTATCTGACAGATGTTTTCGATGTAAAAAAGAAATGGGAACAACAATTCATGCAATCTGGACATGTGAGAGAGTAGAAAAATTTTGGGAAGATCTAAACCAAATATTAAATAAAATTACAGAAAACAATATACCAAAAAATCCAGAGATCTTCCTCCTAAGTAACATAAAAAACAAAGAATTTGGAATTGATTTGGATGGTGCACAAAAAAGATTTGTTAAGATAGCTCTAGCCGTAGCAAAAAAATGTATTATGTCAACCTGGAAATTGGAAGATAATTTGAAAATACAACAATGGTATATAGAAATGAATAAATGTATTCCATTAGAAAAAATAACATATAGTTTAAGAAATAACATTACAATATTTGAGCAAATATGGGAGCCTTACATGAAACACAATAGAGAAAACCTACCGGGGACATTCACTACCTAAATTAACGAAAGGAGAAGGAAATGAAAAGAATTGATTCAGTGGAATTTCTTGTTTATTTTTATTGAATGACAACATTGTTTGTCTGATTTAATGTATCTTAGATTTTGTACTTTAAATGGATGGGGGGAGGTAGGGAGGGTGGGATGGGAGGGGAGAAAATAGCAGTGTATATATTTGAAAAGGAAAATGTATGTATCATGGTCAATGTGGTTTATGGTGTGAAAAATAAAAAATTAAAAAAAAAGAATGAATACTGGGATATTTAGAACGAAGGGGTTTCATCAGGCAGACGCGGCATGGATTCAAAAAGGGCAGGTCTTGTTTGACAAATGTTGGAGTTCTTTGAGGATATAATGAGTGCGGTAGATAGAGGGGAACAGGTTGATGATGTACATTTGTTTTCCAGAAGGCATTTAATAAGGTGCCAAACAAGAGACTTATCAATAAGATACAGATGAATGGAGTTGGGGAAGTATATTGGCATGGATTGAGGATTGGTTAACTGACAGAAGGCAGAGAGTCGGGATAAATGGGTGTTTTTCTGATTGGCAGACAGCGGTAAGTGGGGGGCCTCAGGGGTCGGTGCTGGGCCTGCAGCTGTTCACCGTTTACATTGATGATTTGGGAGGGGACAGAGTGTCGTGTTGCCAAGTTTGCAGATGATATTAAATTGAGTGGAAAAGCAAATTGTAGAGGATGTGGAAAGGCTACAGTAAGTTAGGTGAGAGGGCAAAGGTCCGGCAGATGGAGTACAACGTTAGTAAATGCGAGGTCATCCACTTTGGTAGGAAAAATAGAAGAGCAGATTATTATTTAAATGGTGAAAAACTGCAGCATGCTGTAGTACAGAGGACTTGAAAGTGCTTGTACATGAATCACAAAAACTTGGGTTGCAGGTAAATCAGGTTATTAAGAAGGGAAATGGAATGTTGGTCTTCATCGCTAGAGGAATTGAATTTAAGAGCGGGGAGGTCATGCTGCGACTGTACAAGGTACTGGTGAGGCCGCACCTGGAGAACCGTGTATAGTTCTGGTCTCCATACTTGAGGAAGGATAGACTGGCCTTGGAGGCAGTCCAGAGGAGGTTCACCAGGTTGATCCCGGAGATAAGGGGGTTGGCCAACGAGAAGAGACTAAATCGCCTGGGATTATACTCACTTGAATTCAGAAGAATGGGAGGAGATCTTATAGAAACATAAAAATTATGAAAGGGATAGATAAGATAGAGGCAGGAAAGTTGTTTTCACTGGTAGGTGAGACTAGAACTAGGGGACACAGCCTCAAGATTCAGGGGAGTAAATTTAAGACAGAGATAAGGAAAAACTTTTTCCCAAGGGGTAGAGAATCTGTGGAATTCTCTGCCCAGGGAAGCAGTTGAGGCTACTCATTAAACACATTTAAGGTTCAGTTAGATAGATTTTTACATTTAATAAAAGGAATTAAGGGATATAGGGAAAAGGCAGGTAGGTGGAGTTGAGTCAATGATCAGATCAGCTATGATCTTATTGAATGGTGGAGCAGGCTTGACGGGCCGGATGGCCGACTCCTGCTCCTTTTTCTTATGTTCGAATCAATCAGAAAATGCCACCAGCAACTTCTTTGCACCCATGGGAGAGGCCAGACCACCCCTAGGTCTCGGCTACATTTGGACTTTGCTGGCCCTTTTATGGGGCAGATATTTCTAGTGATAGTGGATGTGCATTCAAAATGGATAGAAGCTCACATCATGGAGAACATTACAGCCAATTCAACCATAGACAAACCCAGGCAAGTGTTTGCAGTCCAGGAGTTGCCTGACACTCTGGTCACTGATATTGGCCCAACGAGCTGTTCAGTGAGTTCATGCAACAGAATGGTATTCATCACATTCAGACGGCCCCTTTCCACCCAGCCTCAACTGGTTTGGCTGAGCTACCTGTTCAGACAGTGAAGGAAGGTCTGAAAAGGATGACAGGGGTCTCTTTTAGCATCAGGTTTTCACGTCTTTTGTCTAAATACCGCCTTATGCTGCAGACTACAACTGCACGCAATCCAGCAGAGATGCTGATGGACTGTAGGCCCAAGTCAAGATTGGACCTGCTGCGCCCAGACATGAAGGCAAGAGTGGAGAGAAAGCAGAAGGAGGGACATGATCAACATGAGTGAGAAAGACAGTTAAAACCAGATGACAATGTCTATGTGAGAAACAATCAGCAATGGCTGCCTGGACTTGTTCTTAAGCAGAGTGGGCCTGTCTCCCATGTTCTTAACGTACATGTTTTCCACAGATATCAGAACCATCTGCATTTCCATTATGATACATACTCAGAAGCGGGCAATTCCATGGAGTTTCCAATGGTGAGACAGACTAGTGTCCCCAGTGCAGAGGACAGACATTTCCACATAGATCTCTCTTCTGCCCCCAACACCAGATCCATCCAAAACACCTTAGTCAGCAATGCCTGCTGAGTCATCAGGGATAGTGCACAGATCACAGCGCACTCGCAAACCTCCTGATCTTTGATTGGGCAGATTTTTTAGTAGACTGAATGGGAATCTGACACATTTTTAGATGTTTTTCTATTAAGTGTTGCTGAGATGTTATTTTAAGGTTTAGGAATGTGCAAGCTAATGACACCATTTTGCTTTATTTTTGGGGCATTTGATTTTAAGGGGGAAAAGGGTTGTAAAGTGAGGTGTTTTTAAAGTGATGGTGGGAGGGGTTTTGCTTCCTGTCTGTTTTGCTGTTCCAACTAAAATTGTTATTTTGAGCTTGAAGTCGTCAGGCATTTCTTTTTCAAAGTAGACGTTACCACAGTGATGGACCATCAATTACTTTAAAGACTAGAGAAAGTAATAGGTTTTTATTGATGACAGACTGGAGGTATACCAGACTGGTTGACTGTCCTGGAATGTGGCACAATCACCTTATTCAGGGGTGTGTGGGAGGAGCTTCAGGCACAGTCAGCAAGTGGTGTGTCCTAACACAGCCACACAAACACAGTGGTTTACCACACACAGTTACAATCTCCCGTAACTTTAATTAATACACGGGGGCAATTTATTAACCTTTCAACTGCATATTTTTCAGAATATTCAGAATCCAAATATTATTTGGGAATTTCAGTAATGTATCACAATCATTTATTCACAATTAATTACTGAAGCATTAAATCAGGAACAGCGGCTTGGATTCTCCTTACCATGCAGTCCCTAGAGGCTCCCTGATTAAATCTATTTAAGGCACATTTAGATAGAGTTTTGCACAGCAGGGGAGCTAAGGGTTATATGGAAAAGGCAAGTAGGTGGAACAAAGTCCACGGCCAGATCAGCGATGATCTTAATAAATAGTGGAGCAGGCTTGATGGGCCTTGACCCCTGCTCCTGCTTCTTATGTTTGGGTGACTGTGGCACAGAAACTGGCCACCAAATCTTTCAATAGCATTATGAGTGACTGGTGGGACCAAGGATTAGAACAGTCAATAATAATCTGATGGGTTTTTGTCAACCTTTTTTTTTTTACAGCCTCACTTATTCTGCATGGAATCCACGCTAATTTCCATTATCTAGAGATTGCCTGTAGAAGGCAGAGGAGATCAGTCAGATGAGCTGCATATCCTGGATGCTGTTTTATTTCTTTGGTATAGTTCTTTTTAAATTTTTCACACTATGAACCATATCAATCCAAATACACACAAACATTTCCCTCTTGAATATACACAGTGGCATTTTGACAGGTAATAATGTTGAGGAGAGGATTTCTTCACAGCCTGTCAAGCCAACTGCAATGAAAGCCAAAGTGTTTCACTTGGAAATACAGGAGGAACTCAGCTGGTCTCGCAACGACCATAGGAGGTAAAGATATATTACTGATATTTCAGGCCTGAGTCCTTCTTCAAGGTATAAGCAAAGCACAGGAAGGCATCAGAATAAAGATGGAAGAATGGGAGGGGGAGGAGTCCAGACCAACAAAAGGTGTTAATTGGATATAAGAGGAGAGGTGAGAATTGATTTTGGCTATGTGAGAGTGAGAGGGGCATGACATGAGAGGAGCATGGTGCAAGAGGGAAAGGTAGAGAGGGAGGTGAGGTGTAGAGCAAGAGGGAGAGGTAGAAAGGGAGAGAGCATGCACTGATGGAAAGGTGATGGCGAAGAAATGGGGAGGGGGTATCTACAGGTATTCATGTTTCACACGTGTTTCACCTGGAGACCATGCATTACCAGCAGAAACACACCTGGAGATTAGTTTGTGAGCATAAGCAGAAGATCCAAACCATGAGATTGGAAGAAAAACAATGCATAAAAATCAAGGGAAAAATGCGTTGCTGAGAAATCATGGCAGTTTCATCCAGTGATGTCAGAACATAACTTTTCTACACATGATCCTGATATTGCAGCTGGTTATCATCACCTTTGCAGTTAAGGCACAATATCAGTAATTATACACAGAGCACAACCTTACCTGTACGAGTCTTGCCGTGCCTGGAGATCACTATGTAAAATATCTTAACTGGATCCTTGCTGCAAAAAGTGGGCATCTGAGAGTGATCTTTAATTATTGAATAATATTCCAGTGGTACGGGGGGAAATGGGAAAAATTAGTAATTTCTTTCCAAAAATAAGATCTCATTTGCAAAATGTGAAAAGATTTCATCATTTGGAGCTGATTGTTGATTTCTGGGACATAGTTCCCAACAATGATACACACAAGATTGGACCATTGTTTCAGTGCACCAGCTGCTCACCACGTTAAGGCCCATAGTCACTCTTGCTGTGTTACAGCAATAACCTCGAATGTTGTGACATTTCTGCATGCAGATTCACAGAAATCTAGTTTCAATGCTGGACTCTGTTCCAAATTCATTTCAATAGCAAGGATCTCCCAGTGGCAACCCATTTCAATTCCCTGCTCCATTCCCTTGCTGACGTGTCTGTCCATGGTCTCATGCACTGCCAGACTGATCCCACCCTCAAATTGGAGGAACACCTCATACTCCATCTGGGCACCCTCCAACCAGATGGTATTAACTGACCTCCAGTTTCCGTTATCCCCCAGCCCCACCTCCTGTCTCTCCCCTTCCCCTATTTCTTCTAGCTGTATCTCTCTTTCCCTTTCCTCCAGCTCGGCACTCAGAGCAACCTCCTCCCCTGATCAATTCTTACATTTCCTCTCCTCTGCCCTCCCATCTATGTCCTTTGCTCCTGCCCTTTCTCCCTCCTCCCCCAGCCCTTTTATATTCAGACACCTGCCTACTTTTCCCCCCATAACTTGAAGGGCTCAGGCCCAAAATGTTGGTGATACAGTAAATCTTGACTTCCATTGGACTGACAAGTGATGTTAAGCTGGAATTATGTAATGAGAACCAGTACGCTTCCCAATCAGACCTCATCCTGGCTGGATCTTACCATACAACTCCATATATTGCCATTGCAGGATACCATTGCTCGGTTCTGGACATGTAACGCAGTGGCTAGGGATTGTTAGCCTATTCCCTGTAGACTTGTATCTTGGAAATGAATGAACTATAAAATAGAGATGACATTTGGATCTGAAGCCAACAAAGGCAAAACCACACAGGATGTTCATCTTTCTAAACATTACAAACAAAACTATGGGATTCAGGATTGTAAGTCACCAATTTGAAAAACATCTGAAATCTCTTGATTTATGATTTTAAAAAATCCTCATGCTAAAGGTCACATTATACCTTGGTGTGTCAGCAAGTCATAACTGAAAATATATTACAAGCAAATGTAACACCTTAGCTATATTTGCACCTTTGCTCTGTCCTCATCAGTGACAGGGATCTCCCAGTGGCAAACCACTTCAGTTCCATGCTCCACTCCATGCTGACATGTCCTCATGTACTGTCCCACCAAAACCACCTGTTAATTGGAGGAGCAAATACTTAATTTTCAATCTGGGGCACTCTCCAACACATTGACATTACCATCGACTTTTCCAGTTTCTGCTAGCCTACTCTCCATTCTCACTCCCTTTCCCCGTCCATTCACACAGCAATCCCCCCTCCCTTATCCACCTATTACCTCCTGCCTTTGGGACTGTGTGCTTCCCCCACCATTTTGTTCTGGAGCCTGATGACATTTTTTCATATGTTGATGAAGGGCTCAAGTCCAAAATTTTAGTTATGTATCTTTATCTTTGCTATTGTTACAGGGGAATATTAGAATGGTCATGGATAAATATGTCTTTAAAAGAGATAGATTGTGGGAGTTTAGTGTAGGTCATTTCACAAACAGAGTAACACTTCACAAAAGACATCTCATTTAAAATGCAAGAGCTTTGCTGAAGCTAGACAATGAGACTCCAGTTGACTTTGCAGAGCCAAGGAACTGCTTTGGAAAGAACTTCAAAAGGAGGTGCAAATGGAATAAAGTCCAGGCTCAAGTACGAATAAGATATTTCAAAGATTGGGTTTGGAATCTTGGGAAAGGATTTTTTGTTTTTACAAGCAGAGAGAGGGAAAAAAACAAACAGGTTTCTTCACAAACCCCATTTTGAAGACAGGTTGTGAGTTCTGAGTTCAGCCTGTTCAAAACCCTTGTAGTCCTTACAAGAGGAAATAGCTGGCTAGAGTGTTTCTCCTAAAATAAGGGAAACAAGAGGAACTTGCTGGTGACTTGGAAGATGTTATCATTTGGAAACCTCATTTTGGGACAAGTTTCTTCAGCAAGACACTGAAGTGACTGATTGGAGAAAATCAGTTTGTGTGTCCAACAAGCAACAAATTTCTCTCTGAAACCAACAAGAACCTTCCTGAGCAGTAATGATTTAACTTTAAGCATCAGAGCCTGGTGAAGATTCATAAAAGTTACATTCAATGCACAGTATAAGAATTGCCTGATACCTGTGAACTTGGAGAAGTGAGAAGTGAATGATTGGACAGTGAAACAGAGAACTTTCCTGAACATATACACATTACATACACATGTGCTTAGAATTAGAAGGGGGTTAAGTTAGGTTAATAGTGATAAGTTAAGGATTGATCCTGTTTTTATGTTTAACCATAACCATATAACCGTTTACAGCATGGAAACAGGCCATGTCGGCCCTTCAAGTCCATAACTTGAACAACTCCACTAGCTCCTCTGCAAACTCCTGAGGAAGTTAAATGCACATTTTCTTCAAAGTTGATTTGTTAAACATTATTTTTCTTTTTAGTCAATTCTCCAGAAGAGGCGGGACTCTGCTTCCTGTCTACAAAGTTTGATTCTATTTTCATGTTTAAAGATAATTAAAATCAACGTTTATTTTAGTAACCGTTTGTCTTGGTGAATATCTATTGCTGCTGGGTTTTAGAGTCCTCTGGGCTCGTAACAGCACAAATTGATAAAACACATAATGCTGTACTACAAGGCATTACAATGCAAGGATCCAGACATCAACTGCTCTGCAGGAACACTATTATAGAGCAAAATCCCCTTTGCAATACAGATAAAGACGTGAACAACCCCTGCACTATGATGGCAAAGCCCACATTCAGCTCAGTATGGACATAGAGCTCTGCACAGCCACCCACACACTGGAGGGACATAGAGCTGTACAATCTAGCTCGTGAAACCCATGCAACATAAAATGAGTAAACCAGATGCGTATCAAATGAGAATTAAATGGGAGAAAGATTTGTATATTCCAATATCTCAGGATGAATGATTATGTGTGAAGATGGTATGACCAAATTAATAAATTTGAGATTTATAATGAACTAATTTATCTTTCTTCACCAGCTTTACTAAGAAAATTAAAAGCAACTTTTGCTTAAGTAACCATTTGTCTTGGTGAATTTCTATTGCTGCTGGGTTTTGGGGTCCTCTGGGCTCATAACACTATGTATAAAGTACAATTCGACCTGTTGAGTTTCTCCAGCATTCTGTTTTTACTTCTACTACAGTGTCTGCAGACTTTTGCTTTACCTTCACTATATTTGCAAAATAGTTGAATGTAGCTTTTATTACTAAAGGCTCTGTTGCTAGTAAACAATGACTCTGTTGATAACCCATGAGCTACATTCAATATTTAATTCCTGGTTGGGGCTGTTTGGAGATTTCAACCAGTGACAAAGTTAACTGTAACAAATAGCTTCCATCTTTCTTGGCAAGAAAAAGGAAGATCAGTAAGTTCACTCTGCTTACAATCCAGGAATGTCATCTGAACAACTTTAGACTTTCAATCTTCAATGGTCACTTGCATCAATGGTCAAAGGTGAACAGAAATGCCAATCAGAGTTAACACCAGGCCGTGGACTATTGTCTAAGTTAGAGTACAGTGACCTCACCTCAAAAATATTATTTTGTCATTAGATAAGGATATCCTTGTAACTTTTATTTTGCTTCTCCCATCATCCTTGCACATGAAGTGTGAGAACATGACAAAGGATTAAAAACCTGAGATTGTACCCCAATACAAAATAGAAATTAATAAAGAGAAACAAGAAACTAATTTCACATTATAATCAGGTTCACAACAATGGTAAACTGTTGCTCATCACATGCCATCTGAAAGCCTGTACACCAAAAAATATAAATAGGAGAGTTGATGGTAACTAGTACATCCATTAATAAATTAGGAAGTAGAAGAGGACAGGGTCAAAATTATGCTGAACCTTTATGGGATTCTTATTAGACCACGACCTGAGAATTGGTCCCACACTTTAAGGAGAGGCAGACACTTACCATAATGCTTCCAGGGACAAGGCAGTTTTAACTAGCTTACCTTGGAGAAACTGGGGTCGTTTTCCTTGCAACAGAGGGAACTTTTGATAAGATGCACAAATCACATTACCCATTTTTTAAAAAAAAATGATCAGGCACGATAGAGAAACACGAAAACTATAGATGGCAGAATGTTTAATGAACAAAGCTGGAAGACTTCAACAATTTGGGTGGAGTCCATGGATAGAAATGATCAGTCAACATTTCAGGTAGGGACCCTTGCAGGCACTCAGACTTGATGGACCAAGAGGGACTTGAGTGTGGCACAGAAAGCAATTATAAACATCACACAAGAATGTTCCTTTTCAGATCTCACTTGAAATATACAGGTGCTCCAGTTTTGACTTGCACATTAATGAATGTGCTGTGATAGAGGGATTGTGGTGAAGATTCACGAGATTTAATCCTGCAATAGTGTGTTTTATGGACAACAGGATAAACAGACTAAACGTTCTTGAATTTAGGAGACATAATCTCATTGAAGCTCAGTTTTTCTGGGTTCAGTAAGGTAAATGTGGGGTTGACATTCCCCGCAGCTGGGTATCCAAAAGCAGTTTATGCCACCAAGAGCATAAATCTTGGGAATATCAAACACAGTGGCTATTGTTAACTATGCTCAAAGCAGACACTAGTATCTTGGATATTGGTGCTGGGAGAGGAAGGGGGGGGGGGGGCTCAGAGGGAAGGGGAGAGAATGGGGGGGAAGGAATATTTGGAGGAAGGAATATTTGGGGGTATTTCTTGTCTTTTTCTTTAACTGATTTTTTGGTTTGAGTTTGTTTAGGATTTATTTGGAGCATGGTCGTCTGTGTCGGGGATCCATGAAAGATAAGCTGGATGGAGGACAAGTATTATGGAAAAATAATGGAGAGGCTTTGGGGTAATGGATAAGACAATTAAATTTGTGAGTATTTATGTAAATGAGCTGAATTGAAAGATAGAGAAAAAGAGTTTTGGCAAACTTAAAGAAAATACCAGCAGATATAGTATTTCTTCAGGAGACCCATCTTACAAGTCAAGAGCATATAAAGTTAATAAGGGGGTGGGTGGGCTGAGTGGTGATACCCTCCTTTAATTGTAAGGCCAAGGGAGTGACTATCCTCATAGGAAAAAATGTTTCGCTGGTGGTCCAGGATGTGTTCATTTGACCCGGCTGTAAGATTTGTAATGATTCATTGTCAGATATATTCAGAATCATTGGCATTTATGAATATATATGCCCTGAATTTTGATAACGAGCAAAATATACAGAATATATATTTGAAATAATAGAGAATCATTTGATTGGAGATTTTAGGTTTTGTCTGGATCCAGTCTTGGACAAGTTGGCAAGGAAAATAACAAGGGCCAAGGCAGCCAAAACTACCCTGTCTTTTATGAAAGAGTTGAATTTAATAGATGTCTGTAGAAGGCAACATCTGAGCGAGAGGGACTATTCCTTTTACTCAAGACAACACAACTCCTACACTAGAATTGACTTATTTTTGGCATCGGCCCAATTGGAAGGTAGGATGGTGGAGACAGAGTACACAGCATGACTCTATTATAATGCCAGATAAACAGGCCATAGCATATGGATGGCACTTTAATTTATTGCTGTTGTAAAAACCAGAATTTTGTAGCTTTATTAGAACTCAGATAGATTTGTTCTGTGATATGAATGGTCCCTCTACTGCCAATAGTTTCTTATTATGGGATACAATGAAGGCTTTTTTAAGGGGCCAGATAGTCTTTCTCCATTTGGATTATTTCCTCCAAGTCTATTAAAGACCAGGCTCTGAGGATTAATATAGGAATTTAATGAACAAAAAGCTCATACAATACAATGCAAACATAAAATAGAAAAGATGATCCTATGATCTAAACAACAATATTATGAGCTGGGGGAAAAGGACCCATAAAGTCCTTGAGGACAGAAGAGGTCAAGAAAATTAATGCGATTCAAATGGGGGGAGGGGAGGTTTCATATTACAAGAAGGAGATAAATGAAACATTTAGAAAGTTCCATGCAGCAGTGCATAAATCACAATCAGTGGGAGACCCCGCTAAAATAGATGATTTTTTGCCTACTTTGGAACTACCAAGTCAAAATCAAGAAGAACAAAATGGGCTGAACTCTCCCTTCTCTAGACAGGAGAATGAGAAAGTTCTGGGCTCATTGCAGCCTAATAAAGCACTAGGGGGAGGATGGGTTCCCCGCTGAATTTTGCAAAAGTGTTTAAGGATCTTTTAAAGCCCCTTATTATGGGGGGCGTGGACAAGGCAGAAGAGACATACATCCTCCTGGAGGCTTTCTCAACAGCAATTATGGTGATTCCAAAAAAAGACAGGGACCCACTGAACCCCACCTCCCATAGGCCAATTTCATTATTGAATGTAGATTATAGCTCAGTATTTACCAAAGTTAACAAATGCAGATCAAGCTCGATTTGTACAAAAGAGACAATCATCAGAAAAGATATGCAGATTACTCAATAATAGACAGTCAGGAGGTGTATCCAGGCATAGCCATAGCTCTGGACGCAGAGAAGGCTTTTGGCAGACTGGAGTGGGACTTTTTATTCGAAGTACTGGAGATTTGGATTGGGATAACCATTTATTAAAAATGTACAAATATTTTATTACAAATCCCATGCTAAAATTATTACAAATGGGCAGATGTTTCCAGTGTTCCCATTGGGTAGGTCCAGTACACAGGATGCCCACTGTCCCCAAGTGATGTTTTGATGATTTTAAACTGCTGACAGAAGCCATTCGATAGGATCCAGATATAAAGGGGTTCAAAGTGGGCCAGGAGGAACATGAAATCAATTTATTCGCTGATGATGATAGTATATTTGACTGCCCCAGGAGGAGGAGAAGGGAGGGGGTCATTTGCCAAGCTGAGGACCCACACTGGAGGATTATGGCAAGATCTCTGGGTAAAAAGGTAAATTTGGATGAGTGAAATTACACCCTTGACAAAGGGGGATTACAGACAATACCAACAAGGGAGTCAATTTAAGTGGCTTCAAGAAGGCATTAAATATCTGGGGATAAATGTGGATAAAGATTTAGAATTTATATAAACTCAATTATTTCCCTTTGCTCTGGTAAGATTAAAGGGAACCTTGGAGGATGGAGAACCCTGCCCATCTCTTTGATGGACAGGGTTAATTGCATTAAAAATGGAAGTAATGCTACCCTACAATATCTATTTCAGTCCTTGCCCATTCCATTACCCCAGAGCTTCTTCAAGGATATGTCAGAAAGTTCTTGTGGGACACTAAGTTAGTTTGAACCACCATGGAAAAGTTGACTTGGGATTATAAATTGGGAGGCCTGAAATTGACAGATTTTTAAAAATACTATTGGGTGGCCCCGTTGAGGCTGATCACTTCACTCTGGAAAGTGGCATCTCCTGGGCACTAATTGAACTACACATGGTAGGAAAAAAGAAAGCAGGAGAGTTTATTTATAAATGGGACATCAAATTGATATCAGGAAAACAGATAAGCCCCATATTAAAACATGCAATTCAGACATGGTTTAAAAAAAAACTAAATCAATGTGTTGGACTAAGGGTGGGGTTATCTCCTAAAACACCCTTGACCCAGAACAAATTAATACCCATGACTGGATAATAAGATCCTGGACACCTGGTGCCAGAAGGGATCAGGTGAATTGAGGATTGCTATGAGCAAGGGCAACTGATGTCATTTGAACAACTGAGGGATAAATATGATTTGACTAATAAAACTTTCTTCTGCTATCTTTAGCCAAGATCTTTAAGGGATAATTTGGGACAGTCTATGGTCCTACCTGTGTGTAGTGACATGAGATTCTAATTCGAAAGGGAAATTCGCACGCTAATCTTGATGATGCATCTCCTATTCCAAACTGAAGCCTGAAACCAGGCAGATCGAAGGAAAAGTGGGAGTCAGACTTTGGCACAACAATCCACGAGCAGTGCTAGTCAGATCTGTGTTAGGACAGCAGTTATCAATGCCAGGTACTGGTTGGTAAAATACAATTTCCTACATCAACTGTACCTCACACCACAAAAATTACATAAATCTAAATCAGAAGTCTTGGAAATGTGCTTTAGGTGTGTCGTGGAGATTGGAACCTTTATCTACTCAACCTGGCTGTGTACAAAGGTGTGATCCTTCTTGAAGGACTTGGGGGACATAAAACAAATTACAAAGGTAGATTTTCCACAGGATCTGGAATTGTAGTTTCTGGGAAATATTATGGACACGTTTTAAACTATCCAGATTCTAAATTCAATTTATGAAGGTTGCCTTGTCAATAGCCAGGAAATGTATAGCAGTCACACGGAAGTCCAACTCTCAACTAAAAATTATACGATGGAACATGGAAATGTAGAGTTGTGTTCCACTGGATAAAATCATGTACAATGTGACACATTCATTAGGGTGTGGCAACCCTATCTGCAGCACATTGGTACACAGATGTAATTATACCTTTTGGATAAAATGAATACAATTGTGCCAGCAGTGGAACGCTAGAGATCAATGAAGTGGGTTGTGGCACAGGGCACGTGCTCGCATTTTGTTCCTTATCCTTTTGTTTTCAGATTCTTTGGGTTCTTAAGTTCCCTTAAGGAGTTTTGACTTTAACAATATTTTGTTCTTTGTATTGGTTTAATTTTTCTTTTTTCTATTAGGGTATGGGAAGGAGGGGAAGAGGATAAAATAGACTGATATACAGTATTGTTGGAAAAAATGTATTATTTGGATTTATGTCTGAAAATAAATATTTGAAAAGCTATGCTCAAAGCACAATATGATTGAATTGTTTTATATCAAGCTAAATGGAAATAATATACAAGTGAAACTGAAACAAAAGCATGGTCTTAAGTTGACAGGGCTACTTGGAATCATACAGCATGAAGGAGGCCTTAAGGCCCAATTCATCCATATTAACTAAGTTGGCAATCTTGTCCAAAATCTTTTGCTCCACATCCTTCTAAGCCAGTGGTTCTCAACCTTTTGCATCTGGTGCTCCATTTGTGGCCCTCTCTACATCAGAGAGACTGGGCGCAGATTGGGAGATTGCTTCACTCCATCTGCACCAGTGACAGACCTCCTCCCAGTGGCCAACCATTTCAGTTGTATCAGACTCCCATATTCACATCTGTTCATGCCTTATGTTCTATACCACCAGGACCATCTAAGGAACACCAGATTTCCCATCTGGACACCCTCTAGCCAGAGGGCAAATATCAACTTTTCCAGTTTCAACTAACCTGTTCTTAACCCCCCCTTTGCGACCACCCCTTCTCCCCCCCCATTGCGACCACCCCTTCTCCCCCCCCTTTGCGACCACCCCTTCTCCCCCCCCTTTGCGACCACCCCTTCTCCCCCCCCTTTGCGACCACCCCTTCTCCCCCCCCTTTGCGACCACCCCTTCTCCCCCCCCTTTGCGACCACCCCTTCTCCCCCCCCTTTGCGACCACCCCTTCTCCCCCCCCTTTGCGACCACCCCTTCTCCCCCCCCTTTGCGACCACCCCTTCTCCCCCCCCTTTGCGACCACCCCTTCTCCCCCCCCTTTGCGACCACCCCTTCTCCCCCCCCTTTGCGACCACCCCTTCTCCCCCCCCCTTTGCGACCACCCCTTCTCCCCCCCCCTTTGCGACCACCCCTTCTCCCCCCCCCTTTGCGACCACCCCTTCTCCCCCCCCCTTTGCGACCACCCCTTCTCCCCCCCCCTTTGCGACCACCCCTTCTCCCCCCCCCCTTTGCGACCACCCCTTCTCCCCCCCCCCTTTGCGACCACCCCTTCTCCCCCCCCCTTTGCGACCACCCCTTCTCCCCCCCTTCTCCCCCCCTTTGCGACCACCCCTTCTCCCCCCCTTTGCGACCACCCCTTCTCCCCCCCTTTGCGACCACCCCTTCTCTCCCCCCTTTGCGACCACCCCTTCTCCCCCCCCTTTGCGACCACCCCTTCTCCCCCCCCTTTGCGACCACCCCTTCTCCCCCCCCTTTGCGACCACCCCTTCTCCCCCCCCCCTTTGCGACCACCCCTTCTCCCCCCCCTTTGCGACCACCCCTTCTCCCCCCCCCTTTGCGACCACCCCTTCTCCCCCCCCCTTTGCGACCACCCCTTCTCCCCCCTCTTTGCGACCACCCCTCCCCCCACTCATTTAGATGCCTGCTGACGTTTTTCCATACTTTTTTTGTTATTTTTTTTTTATTTTTTATTTTTCACACCATAAATCACATTAGCCATGATATACACTATTTCTTTTTCACACATGTACAGTGACTTTTTCTCCCCCCCCCACCCTTCCTCCCAAGCCACCCCCCCCCTCTCATCCATTTTAGGTATACAATCTAGGTTGCATTAAGCCAGTCAGACAATGTTGTCATTCAACAAAAATAAACCAGAAATTCTACTGAGTCCATTCTTTTCTTTTCTTCTCCTTCCATCAACTTAGGTAATGTTTGTCCCCGGTAGGTTTTCGCTATTGTATTTAATGTAAGGCTCCTATACTTGTTCGAATATTTCAATATTATTTCTTAACCTATATGTTATTTTTTCTAATGGAATACACTTAATCATTTAAATTTAGTAGTTTCTTCCTTTTAATTTGGTTATGTATTCCATTAATATTTAAAGTCATATAGTTCAGCATAGCCCTTTTATATTTTGTTTATCTTCTCTTTCCGTTTTTCCATCATTACCTTTCCTCCTTTTCCATTTCTGTTTTCTTATTTTCAACTCTTTATGACAACATTCCTACAACATCCAACATTTTCCTTATTCTCCTATTTCTATCTTATTTATCCCCAATCTCCCCTTCCCCTCCTGAGTTGTCCTTTATCCCTTGTCGGACAACCACATCTCCCCTCTCCATTTGGATTTGCGAATCCACTCGCAAGCGTCAACTGATTTTACAGTGACCGCTATTTCCCCCCACCCCGCCCCCCCCAGAAAAGATTTCACTTTTCATATGTCACAAAGGTCACTCTTTTAATTCCCTCCTTATTCTCTCTATTCCATTACCTTCCCTTATTAATTCTTGTCTATACTATCTATATTTTCCTCTAAGTACAGATACATTCACGTATGCACATTGTCTCTATTCACTCTTATACCTCTTTACCCGCATACATATCAATCGTGATCATTTTTACTCTCATTACCCGTCTTCATCCCTCAGTCTATTTTTGTCTTTACCCACATACATATCAATCGTGATCATTTTAACTCTCATTACCCATCTTCCTCCCTCAGTCTATTTTTGTAATTGTTCTGCAAATTTTCGTGCTTCTTCTGGATCCGAGAATAGTCTGTTTTGTTGTCCTGGAATAAATATTTTCAATACCGCTGGATGCTTTAGTATAAATTTATACCCTTTCTTCCATAAAATCGCCTTTGCTGTATTGAACTCTTTTCTCTTCTTTAGGAGTTCAAAACTTATATCTGGATAAATGAAGATTTTTTGCCCTTTATACTCCAGTGGTTTGTTGCCCTCTCTTACTTTTTCCATTGTCTTCTCCAGTACCTTTTCTCTTGTAGTTTCTTTCTTTGGCTTGGCTTCGCGGACGAAGATTTATGGAGGGGGTAAAAAGTCCACGTCAGCTGCAGGCTCGTTTGTGGCTGACAAGTCCGATGCGGGACAGGCAGACATGGTTGCAGCAGTTGCAGGGGAAAATTGGTTGGTTGGGGTTGGGTGTTGGGTTTTTCCTCCTTTGCCTTTTGTCAGTGAGGTGGGCTCTGCAGTCTTCTTCAAAGGAGGTTGCTGCCCGCCAAACTGTGAGGCGCCAAGATGCACGGTTTGAGGCGTTATCAGCCCACTGGCGGTGGTCAATGTGGCAGGCACCAAGAGATTTCTTTAGGCAGTCCTTGTACCTTTTCTTGTAGTATATCTTAGGAATTTTACTACAATAGATCTTGGTTTTTGTTGTGGTTGTGGTTTAGAGGCCAATACTCTATGTGCCCTTTCTATTTCCATTTCTTGCTGTAGTTCTGGACATCCTAGGGTCTTAGGGATCCACTCTTTTATAAACTCCCTCATATTCTTGCCTTCTTCATCTTCCTTAAGGCCCACTATCTTTATGTTATTTCTTCTGTTATGGTTTTCCATTGTATCTATTTTTTGAGCTAGTAGTTCTTGTGTCTCTTTAGTTTTTTTTATTAGATTCCTCCAATTTCTTTTTTAAGTCTTCTACCTCCATTTCTGCTGCTACTGCCCGCTCTTCCATCTTGTCCATTTTCTTTCCCATTTCTGTTAAGGTCATCTCTATTTTATTTATTTTCTCTTCTGTGTTGTTTATTCTTTTTCTTAAATCCTTAAATTCCTGTGTTTGCCATTCTTTAAATGACTCCATGTATCCTTTAATAAGAGAAAGTATATCCTTTATCTTGCCTTTCTTTTCTTCTTCTATTTCACTGTACTCTTCCTCTTCTTCATCTGGGTTGACCATCTGTTGTTTCTTTGGTGCCCTTTCCTCCTCTTCTTTCTTGTTTCTATTGTCTTCTGTGGTCTCTTCTTGCTGCAGGTGTTCTGCAGCTGTCGTTGCCGGCTAGGGAGATCGACTCCCCAGCTGGCCCCCCCTCCCGTCGGTGTGTTTTTTTTCATTCGCATCGCGCATGCGCGAAGAATCGCGCACGCGCGGTTGTGCACTTTTACTCGGCTCTGCGAGCCATTTTTGTAGTCCATTATTTACCGACCTGAGGGAGCGGGTTTCTCTCTCCGCAGCAGGCCTCTTCGGACAGGTAAGGCCTTCACCTTTTTCCTCCTTTGTCTTCTCTTCCTCTCTTCTTACCGTTGCTTTCGATTTATCTTTTTTTGTCGCCATCTTCTTTCCACCTTTATACTCACTTTTCTGTAACTTTTATTTCTGTGCGTTTGTGTTTTCCTTTGTTTTTCCCGACTTTTCTGGAGAGGCCTGGAGTTCACCGTCCGGCCACTACTCCATCACGTGACTCCTCCCGTTTTTCCATACCTTGATGAAGAGCTCATTTGCCATTAAGGACACTGCTTGACCTGCAGAGCCCCTCCAGCATTGAGTTTTTACCTCAATCCTTTTTTCTTTCATCTTACACAGAGTGAGTGAGGGAGGGAGGGAGGGAGGGCTGGGGAGAAAGAGGTCAAGAGCCACGGTTCTGAGCCCTTCCTATCCATGTATCTGGCCAAATGTTTTTTGAAATTTTGTTTTACTTGGTTCTTCAAGTTTCCTTTAGCAGCTCACTCTAGTTCCAGATGACAGTGTACAGGTTACGCCTTAAATCTGTGCCTTTTAGTTTTAGCTTACTCTTAGGGGCGGGAAGAAATACTGAGTGTCAACTTTAGACATGTACAAATTCCTGTGGGGAATGGATAAAGGTCACCCCTCAGCCTCCTGTGCTCCAGGGAATGAAGACCTAACCTTTACATCTCCCTACAACTCTAGCCTTTTCTGCCGATTACATTTTGGAGTCTTCTGTACTGTCAACTTATTGATACCTTTCCTATTGCTGGGCAAACAGAACTGCCCACAGTACCCTAAATACACATACAGCTGTGATCCACCCAAGTCACCACTTTTATAGAGTATTATGTTCCTATATTCCAAGGTCTCTCTCCTGCATCCCTCTCCAGGAAATACCTTGTGGACATCAGGTCACCTTGTTGTAAAAAAAGTGATTAAACTGGAAAGCATGAAAAAACTCAAGAATGTTACTGATCAAAGAGGTTAATTTATGGGAACAAGACGACATTTTGGGTGAACTTAGAGGCCAACAAAATCATTAGTGCAGAGAAGGTGAATAATCAATCTTTTCACTGGGGCTGGAGAGTCTGAAACTAGGGGGCATAGGTTTAAGGTAAAGTTTTTTTTTAAGTGTCCTTTGGGGCAACTTTTTCCAGAGGGAGGTGCATTTATGGAATGAACTGCAAGGGAATAAAGCAATTGAATTGATTGCTGTACATAGCCTTGATAAGTCTTAATGTCAATGACAGGAAAAACAAGTTAACAAATCAGTTAAAGAATATGAAGTCTCATGTATAATTTTCCAAATTTGTTTCCAAACTGAAGCATTGAGTAGAGTTAGGTACAATTACAGCATTTAAGACATTTGGGCAGGTACATGGATAGAAAATATTTTGGGACAAGTACAGGTAAATGGGACTAGATCAGGCAGGCAACTTGAGTACAATGGACAAGTTGGGCCAGAGAGCCTGTTTTTGTACTGTAGGACTCTGTGTCAAGACACTCTAGATGCAGGAATCTGGAGTAAAAACACATTAGGGTTAGGAACTCTCGTCAAGGAGTAGTCTTAAAAGGTTTCTGACCAGAAACATAGACAATGTTCTTTCTCCCACAGATGCTCAACCTGGTGAAAACCTCTAACAGATTGTTTATAGGTCTATGACTGACTTAATGTGGAAGTTTGATTGCCTGGGAAAAAAAAAATATTTCAGTACACCTAACAAAACCATTCATTGCTGAATGGTGGAGTGGACAAGAGTCAGAATAACCTGCTGCTTCTAGTCCCTTGCCAAGGATTGAGAAAGAGGGCAAGTGGTCTGGAACATACTACACACAAGTAGTGGAAAGGAAATCAAAGAGCACTAGAGGGTTCGGGAATAAAGCAATGGAATTGATTGCTGTACATAGCTGAACATGGACTTGATAAGTCTTAGTGTCAATGATGGTAAAGACAAGTTAACAAATCAGTTAAAGAATATGAAGTCTCATGTATAATTTTCCAAATTTGCTTCCAAACTGAAGCATTGAGTCAGATCAATTTAAAGCCCAAGTTCCTAGGTCTTTCTATCTACCCCAATAGTTCTGCCATTTTCAAAAAATCTTGGCACAGTGCCTTAGATTCAGTTCCTGCACTCACTTTAGAACAGTGCAATAGTCTCAACTCTTATCTGCACACCTGCCAGCATGCATCAAAATTACTTTGTATTCTTTCACTTACCATGCTTCTACTTGTACTGCAAGCCCATTGTCCACATACAGTCTACTGCAGGGGTGTCAAACTCAAATTCACGGAGGGCCAAAATTAAAAACTTGGACTAAGTCGAGGGCTGAACTAAATACTTATTGAAAATTTTCAACAACATCTGCATGTTTTCTCTTCTTTCAACATATGTAATGTTAAACTTTTTCTTATTAAAATAAATGTTTAATAATAGTTTTGGATAAACTCTGTCCAGAAGCATTAACAAATGAGAAATAAAATATTCAATAAATAATATTTCTCTATAGAGGATTTGTCAAATGTTGCTAGTGTGCTGTCGAATAGTAAAATCTGAGGGCTATTGAGAATGTGGGAGAATAACATGATTCCTGAAACAATCAAATGGGTGACCGATTGTGGGCATGAACTCTAGCAGGGTTATTTGCCATGGCCTTTTTCTATTGGTACAGATATCCTTTGATTTACACACTTTTCAAGTTTTATGCCTAATGAGCTTGTATCCAGGTGCAGGACCATTTTTAACCAGGAATATATTTATCACTGTGACATGAAACTATTGGAAGATCGTTTTATCCTGAGATTAAAGTTCATAATACTTACTCAGGCCTGTGTGCAGGCGATCGGGTTGGACAACGACAGTGCGGGGGCATCGGCTCTCGCTGCAGGGCGGCATCTTGGCGAATCAGCGGCCCCGTCACCATGAGTCGCGGATCGGCCTGCGGCAGGGAGGGGGAGTGGGCAACGGTCCTGGCGAGGTCAGGCCCGAGGCCTCCGGTTCCGGGCGCTGGGAAGCGGCCTTGGCTTCCCCTGACACCGGCCAGGCCCCAAAACCAGAGTTCACGGTGAGACCCTGCAACGTAAACAGGAGGTGGGGGCGATTAGCAGGCTGACGCCAATGCATTCTGGGATTTGTTGTATTACTGTGCATGCGCTGTACTGGCGCGGCAGCCAACGGGCTACCTCTAATACATTTTTGAAATGATCTTGCGGGCCAAATATAATTATATCGCGGGCCAGAGTTTGACATGTGTGCCCTATGCCATCGGAACTCTGTAATTAGTAAGGGATTGCTTAAGGTGGGATGTGAGTGGGAAGGAAAGGGTGAGAATCACTGCTCTAGACCCAATTGTTACTGAAATATTTTGCTTGAGAAAAATTGTCATTGGCCCATTTCCTTTAGCGTTCTGAAACCGTGCACATGATGAGTCAATGAGGGATGATTAAAGCAGTGGTCTTCAAACTTTTTCTTCCCACCCACAGACCACCTTAAGCAATCCCTTCCTCATCACAGAGCACCAATGGCACAGGGACACGAGTGGAAAGAAAAAGGTTGAGAACTGTTGTATTGTGGTAACTACACATCTGATTAGGTTAATTGTTAGGCAAGTGGTCAGAGAAGGACTCCCCCAGCCCACCCCAAGAAAGGCTTAAATCACAGGAACAAAATAAGCTTCCGTCTCACTGCTCCCAATCTTACACACAGTCCTGATGTGGAATGTGGGGTCGCAGCTCCACGTTCACCCGAGTTCAGGTGCTGTCTGTGTGGAGTTTGTACGCTCTCCCCTTGTCTTGGACCAACAGGTCGGTCGCCTGATGAAGGCACCCTAACCCCCCGTTGAAACGCCAGCGTCCGGAGCGGTGGAGGAATTGGCTGAGAAGAGCGCGTTGCTCCCACCCCCCTCCCATGGTTGGAGAGGGATTAAACTGCGATCTCACGGCGCTGGGCTCGTCTCCAACAAAAGGAACGGGAGGCAGAGTCCGCCGCGCACGGAGCGAGGGGAAGGCATCGCCAACGAGACGTTTGGTCCGGCGTCGCCGCCGCAGCGAGGATGGTCCCCAACTCCAGCCGCGTCTGTGTCCGGGAGCCAGGCGGGCCGAGCGCGGCGCTCCGATCCCCGGGATTCGGGACTCTGAGATCCCTCCACACCTCCGGCGTCTTCATTTTCACCTTCAGCGTGCATGCACTATACTGGCGCGGCGGCCAGCGGGCCAACTATTTAATATGATCTTGCGGGCCAAATGTAATTATATCGCGGGCCAAATTTGGCCCACGGGCCAGAGTTTGACATGTATGGTCTACTGGTATCAATCCACTTCACTGCACCTCCATCAAGATCTTTGGAGCTCAAATTTATAAATGTTTACATAACTTGATAAAAAAAACCTGGGAATACCTTTATCAAAGACAACGTTTTCCAAAGTTGCAGTTATGTGGAGTAAATTTCAAAAGTAGTAGAGGCAGATTCAATTGCTGTGTTTGAAAGACATTTGGACAAGCCCATGGCTAGGAAAGATTTAGAGGGATATGGCTTATTTTCCTGACCAGATAACAACTTAATGCCCATCCAAAAATTATACCAAATCTCAAATAGTTCATCCCTCATGTTGGAGAACTCACGTCAGTTATTGGGTTTTTACAACTAAATGGAAGATACATTTAAGAACTGCTTCTGTAAACAAATCTGGATTATGATCTGTATGGTGATAAAAACAGCTTGAAAACAAAACAATTTCTTATGATTTTCCCATTTTCAGTTTGTTTTTCTGATCTCGTGTTTGAAAAACCAGAGAATATTACGCTGAACAATTGTTTATTTTGACGCCACTTCTCAGTGACTGAATCCATGAAGAAACCAACACATTTTTAAAAAGTTGGTATTTGTTGAATTATTTGCACAATCTTCCAGTTTAAATCAAATGCCAATATTCTTGAATAGGCCAATTAAAATTTTAATCAACATTATTGGAAATTACAATTCATGTTTGAAGTTCAATATGGGCTTGCCCTTCTCTCATAGAATTTCCATTTCATCAACCCACCAACCTCCTGCACGCTCACTTTCCTTTGGCCCTTTATAGATGACTGCTTAAAACTTAGTTATACCTGGTAACACGTTCTCATCCAAAGTATATGAAATAGTGCAAGGAAAAGGATTAAGATCATGGAAAGATTGAGGGAGGAACATGGGAATGCAAGTCTAGATTTGGCCACCCAACATTCTCCCTGGATTGCTTTACATTCCTAAAATGGTCAATTTAGGTCAAGGCCAAGAATACAATTCAACAAGATTTAATTCAAATCTGGCCTGAGCCAGAGGAAATAAATGACCAACATTCCTGTTGAAATTGCCCCAAACCTTGTGCTGCCAAGTCAACTTGTCCCATTTTCAGCCGAAGACATTGAATCAGTCATGAATCTGGAGTGAGCACAATTTGATCCGTTTCATTCCTTTCACTGAGCTCCTTTCCTGCAATAACCCAAAACAGCAAGCATGTAGTTTAACAACTCATCTGGAAATGCCCAAAATAAAGCTGGAACTATCCCATAAAGATGGCATCTTATTCCCGAGTCAAAAAAATAAAATATAAGACTATAGCTGTTCCTTTGCAACCACAAAAGGGAGTACATTTTTTAAGCCGTATTTTGAGATTAAATAAGATTTCCCTTGACATCATTGACTCCAATTAATGGGGGATCAAACAAGCCTTTTCTATATAATGATCATGTAAAAATTATATACAAATTTCATTGGGGCAGATTACAAAAGTTGCATTTAGCGCAGATTTTAAGACTAGTTGAAAGCAGTAGTTAGTGCAACACTATTACTGCATCAGTGACAGAGTTTCGAATCCTGTGCTGTAACGAGTTTGTACATTCTCCCATATCTGGGTGGATTTCCTTCCACCATTCAAAAAGCCCGGGGGTTGTAGGTTAATTGGGATATTTGTGTGGCATGGGCTTGTGAGACAGAAAGGCCCGTTACCGTGTTTTACGTCGCGAGCACCCAAATGCTCTGGTTCATTCTGATGTTTAGGCGCATCTGACAGCTAAATCCTGAGAATCCAAGAATATTAGATTTTTGTTAACATGAAAAATGAAGAATACCAACAACCTTGTATACATCAAAAAATAAATGAAACCTGCAAAAGGTGTCAATGAAGAGAAAAAAGCTTTTGCATTTCATTTCTGGTTGAACAGAAACCTGCAGTGCATCCAACCAACAAATTTCAGGGGACATGAAGGAGAGGAAGGGAGCACAAAGACAATCTGGAAACTTATCTGTTCTTCATACTATTCCAGATATTTAATTTTGTTTTTGGTACATTTGTTCTTTACCCCAAATGACAAGACAATACAGATTTTGCTGTCAAAATTCAAACTGTTGGTTCAAGCCAGTTGTTAATAGATACACTCTTCCTTCCCTGGAGCTGGTCCCTTCTTCACTGCCTCCTATCAAATTAGTATTCTCTCATTTTTTGGTCTTTAGATCCCTTATGATCTACACATTTATTCTGCCAGACATTTCTGCATGGGTTGTATTAACTGCTAATCAATGAAGGTGAAACAAAATTCTAATGCTAAAATTTTTGATGGATAATTGATTTATTAATATAGTACATTGGAGTTGCCATTGTAAAACAGATGTTTAACTAGGGAACTAGGGAAAAAAAACAAAGCTATCAGTAAAGATGTCCAAAGAGCAAAACCAGGCCATATATTTTTGCAAATGAGGCATAATCTTTCATTTTACTTTTGTGCATGGCTAAATGATTTTCAGGAAAATACTGAAAACACTGCCAATGTACTATTTACAATTAAAATGGAGGCTTGCCATCCATTTAGTTTTGAACAGTTTCAGGAATCGGTCAAAACATTGTCAGACAACTAACCTAGATTGAAAATATGCTGAACAATTATTCCTTCATTTGAGGCAGCAGTTTGAGCATTTATCCAAAGCTTCCAATGTCATGCATCCAAACTATATTTGTGAATTCCATTTCATTGGAGACACAAATATCAGCATATAATTTAGTAAATCAAATTGAAATTTTTAAAAATCCATTCATAAAACATTTTATTCCACTTACATCAACTTTACACATTTTCTTGATAACAATTATGCTTGTGTTCTTATGAAAAGTCCAGAAGACATGAATGCAGCTAGCCATACAGCAATATATCTCATTACTTCCCTGTTAACTATTTCACAGCCACATGCGTGTTAGGCAATCAAGACCACAAAGCAAAACTAAAAAAAACAAAAAAGTTACCAGATAAACACATGGGAAGGTCTTTACCTCTTAAACATACATTATCAAAGTTAAGCGTTTATTTTTACTGCATGTTTGCTTGTACATTTGTTCTTACGTTGACAATAATTTCTTTTAAATACAAATAAAATGTTCAGATGTATAGCAAAATGAAGACATGAGCAATGGTGAAACTTGCAACTCATGGAATGTTAATCCTCCTCTGCCCTATCCCAAAAATCCTGAGACATGTAATGGTGCGGGTTTGCTCTACCGATTAGCAACTCTCTAGAAATTGCACGACTCGCACTGAATCTGCCATTTCCCAATACGGACACTTAAGTTAGGGGCATCTTTCTTTGCTAGTACAGGACATATTTGACATTAGCTTTGTGGAAACCACAGCTACAAAGAGTACTAACCAAACATTTAAAACTTGTATAAAAATTCCACACCCTGAATTTACATTGGCCATCTGAAACATACAGTACAAGAGTTCCCAATATGAATGGACTTCTCCCCAATCAAACACAAACCACATGGGAAACACAGACCCAAAAGTGACAGAAGCTCTCCAAAGACCTAAAATAGAAACTAGTGGGACAGCAGAGATTACAAATAGTCTTGATGGTGAAGATTCAGGAATGAGGCAGACAGAACTAGAAGGGGGAAGTTTAATTCTCTCCTCCCTCGCCAGCATCAGCTTCTTCCCCCTGGTTGTCTGAAGTCCACAACTAGAAAGATAAAATTCAAATTAGTGCCTCAGTATAAATCAGAGATACTCTTGAATGCAAGCTATGCTGTGTAATATAGGAAAACAAGTTAAATGCTGTGATTATCCTTCTCTCCTGGTCACCATTTTAGTATATTTAGTATGAAGATTACAAATATTTTGTGTACTCAGATGGCAAAGCATGGTCTTAAGATCATATGCCAAAGTTTACAATCATTAGGATTAAAGTCTCCCATACAAATTGCTCCCACAGACCATCAAGTTGAAAGAGCAAGGAACTATTTCAGCCTCATGGCAAGGCTCATTACATTGGAGCAAACCATTTTCATTGATAGAAGTCAGCCTATCACAGAGAAGCATGGAAATGGATACGGTTCAAAGCAGGAAGGTGAAGAAAATGAAAACAGCTAGTTTAACAATCACCCTCACCAGTACATTAAATTATGGCTCCCTTTCCAACCAGCTAACCCACATTTACTCAAATACCTTGGATTAGTCATTCAAATCCTTGCACACACAATTTCTGTATCAATTTCCATCAAGTTTTTATTGAAAAGTTGACCTTTGCACCTGATCCATATGATTATGAATTCTATGCTCTTGGGACAAAAATCTCTAATACACAAGTACATTCAAATACTTACTGTCAAGTTATCTCGCAATAACTGCATTATTAATGTGCTGTCTTTGTAGGAATCTTCATTCAGTGTATCAAGTTCTGCAATTGCTTCGTCAAATGCCTTTTAGAATGAGAAAATATAGTCAGATGTAATAACTATAAAATGAACTTATTCAAAAGAATTTTGTCTGTACTTACAGTCTTTGCGAGACTACAAGCTTGTTCTGGAGCGTTAAGAATTTCATAATAAAACACCGAGAAATTAAGCGCCAGTCCCAGGCGGATAGGGTGTGTTGGTTGCATCTCTCTTTTACTGATTTCAAACGCTTCTTTGTAGGCTTTTTGCGAATTGTGCACTGTCTCTAAAAAAAAGAAATTAAAGGCATTCATTTAGGACGTCCATTTATTTCCCAAATTGACTTTCATGTAATACCTATTCAATATCAGCAAAATTAAATATTTTTGAAAGATACTCCACTGAATAGTTTGAATTCAAACTTGTTACGTTGTGTCCCAATGAGCGCATTTCAAAAAAAATAACCAACATGAAAGTCTTCAATCAGCATATAGCAAATAGTAAAAATATTGCTCAATCTGATTTCAAAAAGCTTAATTGATCACCTTAAATGACATTTTACATTTGTACAGGAGATGTGCAATTACTTTCAATAGGGGGAATATCAGTTAAAAATTGAAATCCCAGTCTCAGCATGCAGTCACACAACCATAATTTCTCATTCCCCTCAAGTCTCCACACCTTATTAAATTTTCAATTATATATAAACTCAAATCCAGTACTCCGATGCCTGGTGAAAACTAGATCAACTGACAATTTCAATTCAACATGGGAGTAGAGTTTAACCAAATTGAGAAAGCAACCCATTTAGCCCCTCATTCTTTTGAATCTTCCAAATTCATTTTTTATGCACAAAATTACATTCTCTTAAATGTGCTCAATTTTTGTAATACAAAATCAATTTGAACCCTGTCAAATCTTAGGAAAAGTTTAATTGAATTTATTTATTTATTTATTTTTAAATGGCCAATATTGAGTCTCTGGTTTAACTATATTCCTGTAGTAATGCAGACTTTGATCAACCATGTCCTTTCTAACTTTTATCCCCATCTACACTAATCCTGCATTAGGATTGCATCTTTCTATACCTTTTTTCAAATTACCATCTAAAATGTCTTCCAAGGGCAGTAATTAAATCCACCACCTCTAGTACCTTGTTCTAGGTATCAACCTTATACCTGTATATCCCCTTTAAACCTCCTACCTTTCTGTGCATTCCTAACTCTCCAACCACTGTTGAACAACCTCTTCCTTGTATGCCCCATGAACAAATTGCTTGTTACCTTCTTATGCACAAGGATCAGACACCTCTACTATTGAGGAATGGGGAGGGAGGGGAAGTTTGTTATGTCTACCATATTCATGTCCATTATAAATGTGTCCAAATTTTTAAATTTAGTCCACGAGTCAGTGATGCCCAATTTACACACCATTAACCGACAGTCCCCAGTATGTTTTTAATAGTGGGAAGAAACCAGAGTTCCCCTCTCCCGGGGATAACCCATGCAGACACAGGACAGCGTACAAACTCCTTACAAACAGCGCAGCATTCGACCCCCGGTCCTGATTACTGGTGCTGTAACAGCAAACCGTGTTGCCCTGTACAATTCTACGAGATTTCTCATCTTGCACCCTCCCCCCTCCAGTTGATGCAGCCTAAGTGAAAGCTGAGGCATATAGGTCTCAAAGATAGCTAGTCCAAAAGGTTACAGTCCATGGAACACAAGGCAAACTGGAACAAAAATTGTGTTGATGAGAGTGATGGTATTTTTACATCTGAATTTTTAAAAAATATGCCACGGGGATCAAAATTGGGACCCTTACATTAATGACTTGGATAGTAACATCTTTCTTTGGCTTGGCTTCGCGGACGAAGATTTATGGAGGGGGTAAAAAGTCCACGTCAGCTGCAGGCTCGTTTGTGGCTGACAAGTCCGATGCGGGACAGGCAGACACGATTGCAGCGGTTGCAGGGGAAAATTGGTTGGGTTTTTCCTCCTTTGCCTTTTGTCAGTGAGGTGGGCTCTGCGGTCTTCTTCAAAGGAGGTTGCTGCCCGCTAAACTGTGAGGCGTCAAGATGCACGGTTTGAGGTATTATCAGCCCACTGGCGGTGGTCAATGTGGCAGGCACCAAGAGATTTCTTTAGGCAATCCTTGTACCTTTTCTTTGGTGCATCTCTGTCACGGTGGCCAGTGGAGAGCTCGCCATATAACACGATCTTGGGAAGGCGATGGTCCTCCATTCTGGAGACGTGACCCATCCAGCGCAGCTGGATCTTCAGCAGCGTGGACTCGATGCTGTCGACCTCTGCCATCTCGAGTACTTCGACGTTAGGGATGTAAGCGCTCCAATGGATGTTGAGGATGGAGCGGAGACAACGCTGGTGAAAGCGTTCTAGGAGCCGTAGGTGGTGCCGGTAGAGGACCCATGATTCGGAGCCGAACAGGAGTGTGGGTATGACAACGGCTCTGTATACGCTTATCTTTGTGAGGTTTTTCAGTTGGTTGTTTTTCCAGACTCTTTTGTGTAGTCTTCCAAAGGCGCTATTTGCCTTGGCGAGTCTGTTGTCTATCTCATTGTCGATCCTTGCATCTGATGAAATGGTGCAGCCGAGATAGGTAAACTGGTTGACCGTTTTGAGTTTTGTGTGCCCGATGGAGATGTGGGGGGGCTGGTAATCATGGTGGGGAGCTGGCTGATGGAGGACCTCAGTTTTCTTCAGGCTGACTTCCAGGCCAAACATTTTGGCAGTTTCCGCAAAGCAGGACGTCAAGCGCTGAAGAGCTGGCTCTGAATGGGCAACTAAAGCAGCATCGTCTGCAAAGAGTAGTTCACGGACAAGTTTCTCTTGTGTCTTGGTGTGAGCTTGCAGGCGCCTCAGATTGAAGAGACTGCCATCCGTGCGGTACCGGATGTAAACAGCGTCTTCATTGTTGGGGTCTTTCATGGCTTGGTTCAGCATCATGCTGAAGAAGATTGAAAAGAGGGTTGGTGCGAGAACACAGCCTTGCTTCACGCCATTGTTAATGGATAGTAACATAATGTAATGTAGATTACCCATATAGATGACAAAAATTATTAACAGGCTATGGAAAAATTGGTCAATTGGCAAACTGGACAGAGTAATGTAGTGGAATTTTAATTGTTGCATACAAGATTAAGCATTTTGGAAAGCTAAAGAGCAAGATAGAACTGATGGTAGATTTCCAAAGGAGGCAGCACAAGTGGTAAAGAAACGATATGGAATACTGGCCTTTATTAGCCATGGAATAGAATAAGAGCAGAGAAATATGGAACTGCTTGATAAAACCCTTGTGAAAATACATCTGGAAATTTCCATGTAGTTTTTGTCACAACAGCATAGAAAGGACAAGACTGCTCTGGATAAGGTACAGAGGAGATTTACCTAGATGGAATCTAGTTAAGAGAATTGATTTGATTTCCTTGAAACAGACAAGGCCAGGAGTTGTTTTGTGGGGTGGGGTCAAAGATGAGAAATATGATAGAAGTGTACAAATTTATGAATGGCACGAATAAGAAAGAAGTTTCCCCCAACTCCTCAATTTCATAGGTGTCAATAACCCTTGCTTATACCGTATTTTCACTCATATAACGTGCAGAAAATCAAATTGTGCAAAAGTATTTTCTTACAACGCGCAGGTAAAATATTCTAAATTCTGACTAGAAAAAGCAATTTGCATTTAAATGGGACGAGACAAAGCACATACCAATATCTGCCACAGTTAATCTCCCGCAATTAATACCCAATCAACTTGCCCCAGAGGTGTCAATCGTCCATTATATCCTGCTGCAACACATTAACAAGCTTTGTTGGAGAGGTATCATTTAAATAAATTGAAGACAGGCATCAGAGTTGAGCAGGTTTTTAAATTCTAATGTTGTCTCTTAGCAGAGGCACTTGACAGGTTTATCTCTTCCCTCAGGAATAGGTCTGGGCAATTAATATTGATACGATGCAGTGCCCTAGCCTATATGACTTGTTTATAGGAACACCATAGCATTCAGTACAGAGATATTTCCAAGATTTCCCATGTCTGCCATAAATTGTGCCCATTCTTCACCACTATAACATTCCCACGCCCGCTAACATTCCCACGCCCGCTAACATTCCCACGCCCGCTAACATTCCCACGCCCGCTAACATTCCCACGCCCGCTAACATTCCCACGCCCGCTAACATTCCCACGCCCGCTAACATTCCCACGCCCGCTAACATTCCCACGCCCGCTAACATTCCCACGCCCGCTAACATTCCCACGCCCGCTAACATTCCCACGCCCGCTAACATTCCCACGCCCGCTAACATTCCCACGCCCGCTAACATTCCCACGCCCGCTAACATTCCCACGCCCGCTAACATTCCCACGCCCGCTAACATTCCCACGCCCGCTAACATTCCCACGCCCGCTAACATTCCCACGCCCGCTAACATTCCCACGCCCGCTAACATTCCCACGCCCGCTAACATTCCCACGCCCGCTAACATTCCCACGCCCGCTAACATTCCCACGCCCGCTAACATTCCCACGCCCGCTAACATTCCCACGCCCGCTAACATTCCCACGCCCGCTAACAATCCCACGCCCGCTAACATTCCCACGCCCGCTAACATTCCCACGCCCGCTAACATTCCCACGCCCGCTAACATTCCCACGCCCGCTAACATTCCCACGCCCGCTAACATTCCCACGCCCGCTAACATTCCCACGCCCGCTAACATTCCCACGCCCGCTAACATTCCCACGCCCGCTAACATTCCCACGCCCGCTAACATTCCCACGCCCGCTAACATTCCCACCAAAAATTGCGCGCGTTCTTTCAATGCCGCTATTATATTCCCATGTCCACTATTAATTGTGTGTGTTCTTTCAACGTAAAAATATTCCCATATAGTACACATGCACATAACCCGCAGAGAGAACCTGGTTTGTAAAATACGCATATAGCGCACGGTGATGAGCAACTTGTTCATGGGGGATACAATGAACGGTGGATGGATGTATTAGGAATATACAGAAAGGTAGGAGATTTAAAGAGGATCTACAGGGGCAAGTGTTTTTTTAAATAAAAGGTTGATATCAAGAACAAGGTGTTAGAGGTAGTGGTGCAAAAACCAGATACCATTAGTGGAGAAGCAGAGGATACAATCCTAATGCAGGATTAGCCTAGACAGCGATAAAGGTTAGCATGGTTGATCAAAGGGTCTATTTCTGTACTGTATGACTGACTGTGCAAGAGGATAGTTAAGGCAGAGACTCAACATTAAAGTACCTAGACAAGTACTTGAATAACCAAAGCATAGACAGCTACAGTTCAATTGCAGGTAAATGGGTTTAGTGTAGATGAGTACTTGGTCAGCCCAAACTGGTCAGGCAATAAGGCTGTTTTGCACTTATATGACTGCAATTAAGTAAAATGTCTTTCTTAAATGTCCTAAAGGTGATGCATGTCCAAAACCTGCCATCCCCAGCATTGAAGGTCCAAATGTGGCAACATCCAAATTAATAGAATATGCAGATGAGTGTTTTGAACTTGCTTTAAAAATGTATAGTTATATTTTATCTTTATAATGGTAAATGAATCACAATAACTTTACAGATCCTGAAACTAAATCCTCATTCATCCTGCATTATCAATTACATAGGGCACCTCCAACTATCCCGATTTTCCAATTGGAATAAAAGCAAAGGAAGTTTACCCAGAACTCCAAATGGAAATTATGTTTTCAGCTTAGTTTTCACATCAACCACATTCCATGCATCTGTAAGCACCAACAAAGCTTAAAGTGTTGAACAGTGACATATCACAACAGTAAATGAACACAGCAATAACAAGCTTCATATTTCTTTGGAACATTGCCATGAGTCATTCGGATTTGGAAGGCATGTTTCTACCCAATTTGTTAAACATTTAACAGAGTGGCACTAATTCAACCCCTTTAGGGTGCTGTTAGCTTTATCCAGCTCAGCACTAACATGACTACCAAGTCACTCACATGCAATAGCTCCAAACAGTCCTAATTTTTCAGTAACAAGAGGCTTCTAAAATCAGCATGGGTTAATTGAGCACAAGTTCTACTAACTGGCAAACCAAAGGAAAAAAAATCTTGTAGAATGTTTGTGATTTGCTCAGTCACAAGAACACCAGGTGAAACTTGCATACCAGCACAGGACCTTTAGGTGGATGACCAAGTTATTAGTGTTTCTCTACAAAATCTGATGGTCAATTAATATTCATGTTTACCCATACCCAAAAGGGAATGACTACTTTCATTTGCTGAAGCGCAGCAAGCAATCAAAAAGTGCCATCAAATGCCAACTTTAAGACTACATGTATGCAACACACTCACAATTGCAACTACATTAACTTAATGGATAGATTTATCCAAACACTTGTGCAAGAAACAACCACATACCACAGAATCTTGACCAAAATCACAAATGGCAGGCTTTTCAAACTAAAAGCCAAGAGAATTAAAGACAAAGCAACAAAATGGATTTAAAAGCAGCTGCAACATCAAAAATAAATCGGTCAGCTGTTTTAGAAAAAGGGAGAGCTGTTGGCTGCACAACTCACAAAACCGATTGTGGGGACAGAAAAGTGACAAAAGGAATTCACTTCAGGTCAATGAAGTTATGCACTTTACAAGGTCAAATAATAAATTCTGAAGCTTGGATCAAAAGGACCAAAGAATACACATCCACAGACTACGTAAACAGAGTAACAAATGATTTCCTTGAAACAAACAAGGCCTGGAATTATTTTGGGGGGCTGTGGTCAAAGATGAGAAATATGACACAAGTAAGAAATAAATAAGAAGCTTGTTTTAAATTTGAGGTCCGGGAGTGTGCAAGCAGTGAATTCATGCAGGAGCTACACAAAAGGCATTGTTGCAGTCACTATGACAGAAGGGACGATTAAGCATTTTGTTGTCTTCCTAATTGTTAGTTTCGTGATATTAAAATAATATTCTTACAGGCCTCAACATGCTAGATGTAAAAATTATGCTTTTTCTCATTGGGGTGCTTAGAGCCAGAAGAGTCTTCCCCCAGAGGATGAGCAACTCTTTGGAACTCTCTAACCATGGGGGGCTCATTTGGCAAGTACATCTCAGACAGGTCAAGATATTTTTCTAACACCGAAGGAACAGTCATAGGGTTAGTATAAAAAGGGCAAAAGACCATCCCAGCTCTGATCTTGCCGAGCAGATGGGAAACTCCTGCTGTACACGTTCTTATCTCGTTTGCTGCTGAAGATGGCAGTTTACTGACGAGGATAAACTAGCTTGATGTGATTCTTTAATGAAAAGGCCAATACAACTAGTGATAATTAAGAAACCTAGAAAGTCCCCATTTTCCTCCCCAAAGAGGTCAATAACTTGGATATATAGAATTATATCATAATTAATGGGGTGGGTGTTTCTTTGCTCCTCCACAAGTGCCCATATCAGCATGAGGCTATGAAATTAAATTAGTCCCAACAGTTTTTTGACCAATTTGAAGATGGATCATCTTGCAGATAAAATTCCAATAACAAATACTCTGGTCCCTCCCACCATTAATCTCAAACCACTGTCACAACAATTGTCCTAATGAGATTAATGGTTCCTTCTGATGAAAGCCAAGTGGAGCACTGCATTCCTCGAAAGCATAAACATTTTCAGCCATCTCCCAAATTCCTATCAAATGCATCTTATGGAAGTGAGTTGGATTTACAGCACTAGCTTGGATTTAGGCTGAAAAATACATATGGATGTTAAGTAGCAGTTTGGAATTTCCTTTCTACCTGAAATGCAGTTATCATATGGATGTGTTTGATAAGAGCACAAGATTCGTACATCAGTGTCAGCATTATCCATCATTAGGTGTTTACAAACTAGGGCTGCTCAGGATCCTTGTATCCTACCTGTGCAGAAAGCTCCTACACACTGGACCCTAAATTGTAGATTGAACAGTGACCGGGCAATTTAAGGGCACTCCAGCCCCTTCAGTGACACGTCACGTACTCACGGTGTCACCAGAGGACCCATAGGAAATACCCTGTTCCCTGTTAGCCTCCAAAAGGTAAGTGGCCGGGGTGGGTGTGGGGGCTGTTGGGTCCGGGATAAGCGCAGGGGAGGAACGCAATATCATGGCGGAGCAGAGTTGGGGCAGGAACAATGACTGTCCTTCTTACTCAATCCTCCACTCTGCTGGAACTGCTCTGGCGTTCCAGTGGTGCAGGGGATTATGGATAAGGAAGACAGCCATTGCACGCAAGCGCTGACGTCATTTTCTACATGGGCAGCCATCGATCTCTTACAAATTGACCAGCAGTAGCTACAGGGTGCATGTACACAGGCAGACAATCCACCTCCAAGGTGGTTTGTCAACCTCATTCTAGCTTTTTAAAAAATTTCTACCCACCAATTGGCCTGTACACAGGTAGATAACCTCCCAAATTGGCAGGTTAAACTCCTGTAATATTCCAATTTTTAAACCCCTACTAGCTGCTTCAGTTCAGGAAGAATTACGAATCAGACGGAGCTTTTAGTGACAGGCCAAACATTAGAGAATCAGATGGGGTTTTTAACAAAAGGCATTTCACATCACAACATCCAACATTCTCCAAAACTTTCAGATTTTAATTACCATACTGGAACTTAAATTTCTCATCTGTGGCAGTGGGATTCCAACTCACAAGAGAATAACTGGGCTAACTATTGGAATGGAAGAGTTGCCTTACCACAAACAGTTAGAAAGATTGGATCTATATTCTTTGAAGTTTAGAATGAGGGTTATAAGAAGCATTGAAATGTTTACATTAATGAGGAAGCCTCAAAGGAATTTAGTTCCAAGGGAACAGTCATTTAAAATTGAGGTGAGAAGCAATTTTGTTCTGTAGAGCATAAATGTCCAATTTATCGCACAGGATTGTGAAAGTCAGATCCCTTGAGAGATGTGAAGCAGATACATTTTTCAAAAGATCAGAAAATTGTGGGTTAGTGAAATTGACAGTCAGCATCTGGAGAAAATGAGTTATGATCATATAGAACGGCAGGGAATGTTGGGAGTAGGCCACCTGGCCCTTCAAAAGTTTGGATGCTCCTGTCAATGGTCCACAACTCTGGCTGCAAGTTCAGAGACTTAACACCAAAATATTGTTTGAAAACTAGGACCTTCCTTTGGATTTTGTGCATGTCAACATGCACATTTGGGTCAAACTAGTGCATGAACTCCAGCACATGAAGGAAGTGAGCCATGGATCAACAAATGCATGGCTCCTCAAATATTTCAGAAATGCAATCAATGGTTGGACTTGTAGAATTGTTTTTTTAATTTATTGCATCATACTGATCAAAATGATTTAAATGAAAAAATAAATTATTAAACATTGAAGTTGAAATACTCTTAAGCAAAAAATTCTAGCTTTATCGATTGAAGTTAGATTCATCCCAGCATTTTACATTTCAACATACCTTTCTTGTCATCTCCAGCAGCCACTTCAGCTAAGTAACGATAATAATCCCCCTTCATTTTCAAGTAGAAAACTTTGCTCTCTGGTGTAGAAGCATTGGCAATCAAGAATTTATCAAGAAGATTCTGTCAATTTGAAATACAGGACAAATTTTAAATATTCAGTAAAAGAGTTTCACCGGTAAACAATTTTGATAGCTTGCAAGTACATTTTAAAATGTTTATACTGTATTGTACTCTGTTCTTAATTCAAACATGAGATTAGAAAATTCAAGATTAACCAAGTTTGTTAAAATATTTTACCTACAGCTCAGAGGCATCAGATAATAGTGCAAAAAGTATGGGGGAACAAGAGCTATTTTATTTGACATGAAGTGCAGGTACACAACCCTTTACCCAGAACCCTTTGGGACAGTGTGTTCCAAATTTCGGAAAGCCAGATTTAAGCCTGCCCGACTCACGCTGCTGGTTCCTCGTCCGCCCAACTTATGCTGCTGGTCCCTCGTTCCACTTGCCTGTTTTTGGAGCTTTCTGGATTATAGATGTCCGGATAAAGGATTGTGTACCTGTACAGCTTAACTACACATGCCAAATTCCAGGACACAGATAGATATTCTTCATTATATTGCAGACTTCAAACAGCCAACTTAATGGTTAATGCTACCCCATCCAAGCTGTCCCAGCATAGGTCTCTCAACTGTAGGTCAACCAATCTTAAGCACAAAGTCTTTAGAAAACATTGCTCAAAGGGTTTGGTCTTCATTTGAATGGATTTCATTAGAACCCTATAATATGAGCACATACAAGTGACATAATGGATTAGTAAAATTAAACGTGAACATCTTTGCAGAGTTATACTGGTCCAGGTTTGGAAAGCATTTAATCGGCATGATCTTTTGTACTCTAAATTAGCCATTCTCAACTTTTTTTTGGCTATGGTCCCCTTCGGACTCTGCACCCTCCCTGGTGAAGAAGTCATTTAGTTGGTTTCTTCCATACTTCTCTCCTACCGACCACAAAAATATTTTATAATTATGTGCTGTGGCGGGAGCTATTCTCTTCTTCCCCACCCCCCCCCCCCCCACATTGAGAACGGACACTCTAAATGCTACTGGAACTCTACTGACTAATGACATTCAGATAAAAATGCTGAGTAGATGACTAGATTAACCTTTTCCGGAGTTCCTCACCACAGAAGCCATCTTAGTCAATTTGACTCACTCTATGCAATGTCAATGGCTGAAACACAGCATCGGCTATGGAATCAGACAAGGAGTCCTAGGTGTAGTACTACAGACCTCCACTTCAGAAATAGCCCTTCCTCCAATTAAACTCTTCTGGTATTTAAAACACTGGCATGTACCAAATCATGGACAATTAGCCAAGTGCATCCTGACCTCAAAAAGACAATCAATTTAGTCACCTCAATCAGATGATGAAACCGTATACTACCAGAGAAACTATAACTTGCTTAGCAAATAAAGCAGATTTTGTGGCACACAAGACATCAACAGCAGTCATACATGGACTTGTAGAGAAGCAATATTCATGACACAGAAGTGTTAGACAAAGCCATTCAACAAGAATCAAAAACATGGACAATGCTGCCCAGATAATACAGCTCCAACAAGGTTGGAAACTCAACAGCATCCAATACAAAGCAAGACCCTACATTCTCTTCAGCACTAAATATTCATTCCACCCCACCACAAACTCATCATAGCTACCATAAATCTCCAAACTCTCAACCACTACAGTCAAGGGGCTTGATGCTCATGTCACACAGCCACTGAGATGCTTCCAACCCAAATCACACTCTGCTCTAACTTAGATACATCACTTCATCACCACTGGACCTGATCAGTTAATTTTTTTTTAAAAAACCAGAACTGCAGCAAGTTCAAAGTGAAAGCTGAATTAGGAATGGCAATAAACTCTGGCAATGCCAGTGACACTTGTAGCCTCCCCCAAAAAACGAGTGATTAAAAGAAGCCTCAACAGGCAAAGTAACCAGATTCCTTGGGGAAATCAAAACTTTTAGAAAGCAATAAAAACATCAAGCTTTAACCTCAATCTTTGGCCATTTGTACCTTGATTTTTTTTTAAACTTTCCTAAAAAGTACAGCTAGTCAAGATGCATCAGAATACATTGCACAGATGTGATTTTTTTTTGTGTCCTAAATGGGAAAAGGCATACAAATTCTCCAACAGGCCCAGACTCCAATAAAGTGATTGGGAGGGGAAAAAAACTGACCTCTATACAGAATCATACAAAATTCTCTTGGTAAGACTCCGAATTACTTTCAAGAATCCACCAAGAATGCCAGGTCAAATAGGTCTTTAAAAATGTAGTACAATGACCAAAAGAGCCATCAAGCTGATGTTACAAATGTTACAAACATCATTTTTAGCCTTTTACTAATTAATTTTATTTAATAGTTTGCAACGTTTTAACTTTTTTTTTAAAAAAAAGCTTGTGAGACAAAGTGACAATGCAAACAGTTGAGCTAAATTTCTAACTTGAAATGATACAACTAGACATACTGATTTTTGACCAAAGCTAGATAGTTGATTGTGGTCTTTTCAGAAGAGTTTTAAAATCAAAATCATTCCAACGTCCATGGGATACATCGCAAATCAGCACATGATTCTTTAAAGATCAACAGTGCGGTACTTCAAATTCTATAGACCAATGTCCCATATGCTTCAATTTTTCAAACAAGGTCTGAAACTTCCACCTTTTGCAGAAGCAGCTAATGATTCAAAATTGTTTCCTTAAAGGCAAACTGCTAATCTATAGCACTTCCAACTTTTAGCTTTAAAACATTTAGTGCTTAATTCATGGGTGGTCTGTTAAATGTCATCTGTGAGAATAAAGGTTCATTGATGCACAATACACCAGACTTTAGCAGCAATCAGCAAGTGAATAAAAGGCAGGCAGTGGTTGAGATGGTGATGACGGCAAATGTTAATGCTTTAGCTCCAGATATGTTGGCCGAGAGCTTAGTCAGGATGGCAGTCAGAGGAGATGTATGCCCCTCCTGTAGGATGTGGGAGAAGGGTACCCTGGTGTCTACACCTGAGGGAAGTGCATCTAGCTACAACTCCTGACTGACTGTATCAAAGAGCTAGGCAAATTCAAGATCATCCCAGATAGCAGGAAACAGTAATGTGGTCACACCTAAAGTGCAGGAGGCAGTAAGGTGGATGACCACTAGGAAACAAACGGAGTAGACAAACAATGCAGGAGTCCACTATGACCATGCTCCAAGGGATAGGCATATCACTCTGTACTGCTTGAGGATGGGAAAAAGAGATATGGCCTTTCAGTGGGTAACAGCAGCATCCAGGTCAGCAGCACCTCAACCAGCTGAGGCTTAGCAGGGAGGGTAGCGTTAGGCAGTGATAGGAGACTCCAAATGTTCAGGGCACAGACATGTTTTTCTGTCCATGACACACCAGTATAGTGCCATGGTGAAGAATGTCACCGAGAAGATAGGTGCAAGATATTCTGAGAGGGTGAGCAGCCGAAGGTGGTGGTCCATACTGGTACTAATGACAAAGGCAGGAAGGGAGATGTGGCCCTGCAAAATTATTTTAAGGAGCTAAGTAATGTTTTAAAAGGTAGACCAAGTTGTAATCTCATAATTACTACCCATGTTTGCAAGGCAAGAAATAATTATAGTGCACATGTGGCCTAGGAGGTGGCACAAGGGAGGGCTTCAGATTTGTGGATCTACCCAACAAGATTAGGTTGCATAAAACTGGAGGGAAACCAATATCCTCACAGGAAGATTTGTTAGTGCTAGTCAGGAGGCTGAAATTAGAATGGCAGTGGCATCAAGTGAAGTTGATGGCATGGCAGATGTTATGCCATGCAAGTCTGAAAGGAAGGACAAGAACAGCCATGTTAATGAACATAATGATACCAATGGAGTGAAGTTCATTTATTTCAATACAAAGAGTATTGCATGTAAAGCAGATGAACTTGAACCTGGATTAATGTAGGGAATGTGGACATTGCATGGTGGCCTTTACAGAAACTTAAGAGTAGACCCATGGAATACAGCAGTGACAGCACCCAAGTTTCAGGAACAAAATTAATTATGTTATAACATGCATCCTTTGCTTTTAATAGAAAATTGGATTTATTGTTAAGTTACAATCATGTGTACCATTGCTGGAAACAGAAATCTACACCACTTGTTACCAAGTTAAACTTGTTGATAAACAAGCATCCTATTCTGTAATCAACCTTTATCTTGCCAGCACCATGATCTTTGCAACTCCCATCCTGTAATCGAAACAGTGAAACTACATTCATGAAGTTTCTATAGTTGTGCCCATTGAGAGCATAAAACTTGTAGAGTACATTTCCCAATATCTGAAAAGCTTGAGACCAGTTTCGGCTATTGTGTTTTTTAGATCAACAGAAAAATGACAGGGCAGCTCAGTAGCATTAGCAAAATTCTTATACCAATGTTTAAACAACAAAGCAGGAGGCTTTGACCATGAAATGTTTAATATGTACCAAAAAAAAAAGCTAAATTTTCTGTTCTATAGACAAACGCTTCCTCCTTTTCTTTTCACTGACATTCATAGTGCTATCTGCAGACTTTTTGCCATTTGCAAACATCTTTTTTCAGTACATGAGAGCTTCATTGTTATCAAAATGGCACCAGAGCATCAAGAGCGCCACATGCGCAAGTTGGGTGATAATCTTTTTCAACTTGTGATGTCGGTTAATGGATAATTTTGGTTAATGGAACTTAGGATAAGGAAAAACGTACAGTACTAAAATCATACTCAGATCAGCTTTGACAGGTTTTTTTTTTAAAAATTGCCTATTATTTCAAACATCAACTCTGCATGGTATTTCTATTTTGCTCTGGTAGAGAGGTTGCATTATAAATGAGGAGAGCATCACAACTGCACTCAAAATCTACTGGAGGGCTCAACCTTTAAGTTAACAGGTAGAGATCAAAAATAAGAAATGTGTAATATCTCTGGCAAGGTTACAATATAGACCTGCTAAGAGCCAGACATGTACAGATTATGGAAAGATGCAAAAACAACTTGGTCATTTTAGCAGGAGACTAACTTTGCCAGAGGTGACAGTCTTCCTTCATGCTTGAGACTTGGACAGGGCACAATTTATTAGGTGCATCCCGGAGTGTTTCTTGAAATAGCATTGAGCCAAGCAGGGAGATGGCCATACTAGACCTTATATTTGGAAAAAAAGCCTGGCAGGGTGATTGTGGAGTTTCAGTGCAAGAACCTTTTGGTTAAAGTCATGAACAAAGATAAGCTTGACCCTGGTGGGAAAAATGATGTCATTATTAAACTGGAGTTTGAGGGCAAGGGAAAGAGTTTAAAATGAAAGCAGCTGTTATCTGGCAAGTTCAGATCTGTCATATGGGAACTACTCAAGGACCTGCACGTTACAGGGATTGACAGGCAAGAGAGAGGTCATGAATTTATTCAAAAAAGCATAGGCAAAGCTTGGGAAGCTGAAATTAGATACAGCCCTCGAAGAATTCAAAGACATGAAAGAACTAAAGCAGAACATTAAAAAGTCTAAAAAGGACCATGAATTTCAAGGCAAGGAGAACTAGTGAAGAAATAAGCCACTCAAGGACAAAGGACAGAATTTGTTCTTGGAGCCAACCAGAGGATGTGAAATACTAAATATGTACATTCCATCTGGCTTCACCTAGGACATGGACGTTAGTGACAGCAGTGTGAAGAACGCCAACAAGTTGGGTGTTTTGTTATCAATTAAGGGGTGGTGCAGGTTTTTTTTTGGAGTATAATTAAGGTAAAGGTTCCCAAGGATGACACAATTATTGAAAGGGACAAGAGGAGATTGTTAGGTTCTTGATAGAGTTACTTATATCCATGCTAGCAAAAGGTGAGATCCCCAAGAACTTGATCGTAGCTAATACTGTCCCTTTGTTCAGTTACGGTAATCCAGAAATTATAGGGCAGTGAACCCAACACCAGTTTGGAAAGGGTACTTAGGGATAGGATTTATGTATATTTAGAAATTCATGGTCAGATGAGGATTGATCAGCATGCAGGTTATGTCTTACAAATTTAATGCAGTATTTTTTTTGGTGTGATGAAGATGGTTGATGAGGAGAATAGGGCAGTGGATTCTGGACACCAGACATGTTAGACAGGTGTTGGGATCACTATTGATTATTTAAAAATATAAATACATTGCATCTACAATATATGCATATACACAAATAAGGCAGGATACAGATCACAGATGAGGGCAGAGAAATGCCCAGATTAAATACAAGGGGAGGTCAAACGCAAGGGCAAAGTTAGGCAGAACACAACAACATTGATGTGCAGAGGGGTCCAAGTCCATAGCTCCCTGAAAGTAGCCACACAAGTAGATATGGTAGTAAAAGCACATGGCATGCTTGCAATCTTTGGTCAGTGCATTGAGTAAGAGCAAGGAAGTTGCGTTGCAGCTATACAAAATTTTGGTTAGGCCGCATTTGAGTATAGCATCCAATTATGGATGCTCAATTACATAAAGATGTGGCAGCTTTGGAAAGGATAAAGAGGAGAATTACCAGCATGCACGCCTGGATTAGAGGGCATAATGTATAGAAGACGGTGGAATAGGAATGATAAAATAGAGCAAACAGTCAACCTCCTCCACCCCCCCACCCTGAGTAAAAAAAAAACAACATTTCTGGATACGTTTAAGCTGAGGGGAGAGTTTCATGGCATTTTTTTTGTTCAGTGGTAGGTGTCTTGTCAGGCTGCCTGGGGTAGTGGTGAAAGAAGCATTTAAGAGGCTTCTAGATAGATAAGAATATGTCAGGAATGGAGGGATATGTATCAAGTGCAATCAAAGATTTAATTTAGAACCATGCCCAGTGCAGACATCATGGGCTTAAGGACCTGTTCCCGTGCTGTTTTATGTTCTGTTCTATTTATTTAAATCAAAATACTGTGTGAATATATAAAAACTCAAAACATTTTTAGAAGTAATTAAAGTAACGCTGCAGATACTGGGTTTGAGTGCAATATACAAGCATGCTGGAGAAATTGAACAGGTTACGCAGCATCTACAGGGGTTACCAAGGTTTTGGGCATGGGCTTACCCAGAAGTTCTCCTCTCTTACCTGACGAAGGGCACAGGCCCGAAATGCTGGCTACCCTTTACTTCCTATGAATGGTATATTACCTGCTGAGTTTCTCCAAAGGGATTGTGTATTGCATTTTCGACTCAAAGTCAAGCTGCTCAACAAGAGAATTATCCACCAAAAAAAACTTGGCACAGTTCAATAATGCAGATATGGAGCTTTAAAAACAAGGTACAATAAACAGTGTTCAGCAAAATCATTTGATTTTTTAACAATCAAGACTTACAGCACAGTAAAAGGTCATTTTGGCTCAAGAGTCCATGCCACCCAATTAACCTAAACCCCCATTACATTTCAAACGGTGGGAGGAAACTGGAGCTGCCGCAGAAAACCCACGCAGACATGGAGAGAACGTCTCAACTCCTTACAGAGAGCGCAGGATTCAAACTTCAGTCCCAATCGCTAATTGCTACTCCAACCATGCTGTTAAGCTCCATGAATCGAATTACTTGTGTTGCAAAAATGGTATTCTCAGAACTTCATAAAAATGCATGGTGCATGTGCACAAAACTTTTTAATATAAATGCAAGACACCAGTAATACCTGGGGTGCTTACTCAAGTTTGCCAAAGTCCCAAAATATCAATTCTGGATCCAAGCTAGAAATAGGCATTGGTACATTACTGATTTTTTTCCAGAAGAGCAATGTCTTTCAGATTACACTTGAAAACATTACATTTGAAAACTACATTAACTGGTGTCAGTTTAAGCTTAGACACCCCAATTACTTGATAGAGCTTCAAACATTTCACTCTTGAAAAAGGAACAAGGTTTAACTATGTTGCCCCATTGGAGAGCCATAAACTGGAGACTTTGCTCTAGCAGCTAGAGTCCAATGTCTCAGTTAACACCACAGAGCCAATAAGAAAATCATGAAGTTACACAGACCTAAGACTATACACTTGTCTAGCTTCAGATCTGCACTGCATTCCTGTTTATATATTTATTATTGAATTAAAGTACCAACATTTTGGTTTAGATATTTTACTCGATACAGCTAGACCAGAAGTTTTTAAGAACCTGAGCTGGTGTTTATTCTTAACTATTGCATTAAAGTTTAGTGCTGAAAGAAGAGTCGTCGTTTTACAAGCTATACCACGCTTAAATGTGCAAATGTGATCTGATCATGGGGGGGGGGGGGAATCAACCATCCTCAAATCTCAATAAAAACGTTACTTGAAAAATCAAGACAAGTCAAGGGCAATTGAATGAAGAGGCAAGGACAGCATAGTTAGAGTAGTGGTTAGCACGACACTATTACAGTGCCTGTGACCCAGGTTCAAACCCAGCACTGCCCGTGTCTGCGTTGTTTCCTCCAGGTGCTCCGCGGTTTCCTCTCACGTTCCAAAGACATACAGGATTAGGAAGTTAATTGGTCAAATGGGTGTATTTTGGCAGTATGGGCCTGTTACTGCACTGCATCTCCAAATTTAAAAATCAAAATTTGTGAGTGCATCATGACAGAAACAAGGAAAATGTGGAAATGTTCTATTGCAGCTGTAAACTTGGAGGATACCATTGATGTCTTAATGATCCACAAGATAACTTGTACAAACTCCCCAGATATCCTTCATGCACCCTGTATTCATTTTCCTCCAAAATGTTTTTATACACCCTAATCAGGCCAATCATGAGCTAACTTTGTTAAACTTGAGTATCCTGTATTTAAAAAGTTGAGTTTTGATTCATGTGATACTTTGAAAATGGAACATGGATTTATGTACTTGTATTCTGTATTTGCACATTATACCCGATCCAAGAATTGCAGAAACAATGCAAACTCATCCTCTCCAAGGTACTTAAGATCAACCCATCAAGTTCACAACCTTAGAATCAAAGACCTCTGTGCATAGAATCACGGAAAATTTCAGATATAATCCATTGCGTTTGCACTGGTTAAAATACTCCCACACCCGATCTTGCATCTCAGCTCACATGCTGATGAAAAATCTCCCACCACAATTCTAACTCCTGACTATTCTTAACACTTTCTCCATTCCACAAATCCAAGACTTTCATTAGAATATTCATTATGTCTCGTTCAAGCAACAAAAAAAAAAAAATCTCACCCTTGCTCTCAATTCTTCTGCAGAGGTTTACCACTTCCACATCTACTGTCCAGACAGAACCCAACACCCTAAACTTGAAAACATCCACAGTTCTTCCCTCCCTCATTTTTTGGATATCCTTTAAAATCTCCTAGCCAAACCCGATCTGCTCTAATCCACCCATAAATGCAAATCAAATTATGTTAACGATGGTTCTCTGAAGTATACTGGAACACATCTGACTTGTGATATAAATGGATACTGGTATAATGTAGGGCAAGTCATTCCACACAATGATTATAACCCAAGGGATAGATAGTGACTAGCACTACAATGATACTTTCAAAATACTGTAAAAAAATTACTTTTTGTCCGGCACATGCTGGATTTGAAAGGTGCTGAATAATCAAATTAAATTTATTCAGGAATGACCAGCTGCTCCTTCTGAAATGCTGGATGCCAAAATATACCCGATTGCAAGATGCCAGTTTTACTGTACCACCATAGTACCATTTACTTCAACCTTACACAAGACCTCAACTGAACATCTCGATTAGATGGCGGCAAATGACAATGCAGCACACCCTTTTTTATTATAAATGCTCCATAAAAACTTACCAGCAGGAACTTTCCAAAATGAATGGCTGATTCATGCCCTCTCCCAATTGCAAGCAAGCACTAATACCCACATTTAAGCTATTGATCAAAATATGGCAGGGACAGAATACAGACATCACAATACAAAAGCATCTTTGATTATGGAGGATAATTTTTCTGTTCCCCAAAAGCCCAAACCAGTATCATCTTCTGTTTCATTTATTTTTGAAACTATTGCACCAATCTGATTACCAACCCATCAATGCTCAACAGATTCCTGAAATGCAGTCTAACCATCAGTACTTTAAAAACCTTGAAACCTTCGCTTCCTTTCTAATCATTAAAATCTGATTATTTTTCACACCACTATAAATCTTTACACTTCCACTAAGTGAAGCATAACATCTCTAACTCTCAACTACCACAATTAAACCAAAAAACCTCAACTATTTAGTTTCTATCTCATCTAGTTTTTGAGAGCATATTAAACACAATTTTAAAAATACAAATGCTAAAATGCGAGAAAAACAAAAAATGTTGGAAAACTCAGGACTTCAGGCAGCATACATGGAAAGTTAAATAGTTCACATTTCCAGTTTGTGGTCTTTCATTAGCTTTGAAGAAGTCACAAATCTGTAAGATTTGCTTTTTCCACAGGGACTCCCTAAACTGGGCCACACAGTTAGCGTAGCATTTAGCTTAACACTGTTACAGTGTCTGTGATTGGGACCAGGGTTCAAGTGCAAGGAGTTGTATTTTCTCATGTCTGCGTGGGTTTCCTCCGACCCTTCAAAATGTACCTGGGGTTGTAGGACAACTGGGTGGCATGGGCTTGTGGGCCGAAAGGGCCTGTTATCATGCTGTATGTACAAATTAAAAATCTAACAGATTTTTCAGAATTTTAGTTTTACTTCAAGAAATAAATCTATCACATGCTGGGAACTATCTGTTCTCATGGCTATGTCCCTCTGCTGTAATTCCAGAAATATGCTTAATATCTAAATCCACTAATACAATCAAAACCAGGCTTCATCTTTTAGCCCATACTCTTTTGGTTTCATTGCCCTTCCATGCTAATCGCCAAGTTGACAACCTGGAAGCAGCTTATGCCATTTTCTCCCCTTTAATAATAATCGCAAGATCATGTTATATGGCGAGCTCTCCACTGGCCACCGTGACAGAGGTGGACCAAAGAGGTACAAGGACTGCCTAAAGAAATCTCTTGGTGCCTGCCACATTGACCACCGCCAGTGGGCTGATATCGCCTCAAACCGTGCATCTTGGCGCCTCACAGTTCGGCGGGCAGCAACCTCCTTTGAAGAAGACCGCAGAGCCCACCTCACTGACAAAAGACAAAGGAGGAAAAACCCAACACCCAACCCCAACCAACAAATTTTCCCCTGCAACCGTGTCTGCCTGTCCCGCATCGGACTTGTCAGCCACAAACGAGCCTGCAGCTGATGTGGACATTTACCCCCTCCATAAATCTTCGTCCACGAAGCCAAGCCAAAGAGAAAGAGAATAATAACCATTTTGATTAGACTTTTCAACTTCACCCATTTTCCACCCAACTGTGGCCAATCTGCTGCCGATAAACTGACCAATGGCTACCTCAATTTAAAATTTCCCCAGGCAAATAAGGGCACATTTAAAAGCAGACATCCAAATTCAGTCAAAACATAAAAAACAAGATTTTATCCTCAGGACAAATTTAACTACTCACGCTTATTTTTAAACCATCCTCCTCCCAATAGTTTTTTTTTCAGCTAATAAATCTTCAATATTCAGTGAATGAGATCACAATTTTGTAATGCACTTTGGGACTAAAGTCGAGCAAGTGATCCAAGCCAAACTTTTTTTGGGTCATCCAGTGTATCAATAAAATGAAGCCTTTATACTTGGCCTGACTCTTTGCAAATAATGCATTAGTATTAAATATTACAATCACGATAATGTCGACTAATCACAAATATCTAGGCAATAGAGGAAGTATCTTGTTTAATGTACATCTTCAAAGTACAGTACAGCTGAATATCAAACAAGTTCAAAACCAAAAATTTCATCTGCAAGCTGACATTTGCATTATCAGTCTCGGTGTGACTGAAGTCTTCTATTCTACAAGATAGCAAAATTAGGCCATTTAACCTTTTGTATCTGCTCAGCCATTCAAATAATCTATTTTCCTTTTATTCTCCATTCTTTTGCCTTCTCCCTGTAACCTTTAACTCCCTTATTTATCAAGAACCTATTAACCTCAGCTTTAAATAAACCCAATGACTCCATGTCCTCCACACACATTTCTGACTTGCCATCCTCTGACTGAAGCTTCTCTTCATCTGTTCTAAAGTGGTGATCTTTTATTGAGGCTGAGCCCGCTGGTCCCAGACTCTCCCACTGCTTGAAACATCTTCATGTCTACACTACCTAGCTCTTTCAATATTCAGAATGTTTCAATGATATCCCCCCTCTTCCCCCCCCCCCCCCCACCCCGTCATCCTTCTAAACTCCAGCAAGTACAGTCCCAGAACCATTCCTTATATGTTAATCCTCTCATCCCTGGGATCATTTTGGAAACCATTTCATTACTTATCCTGCCATAACCCAGACATCTGTTAATAACTTCACTCAATGAAATTGCCAACCCAATGAGTTGGAAATTCAAAAAACATTAGCTTTCACATATTTCCAGACAATAATGAATGCCTTCCCATCACCTCTTTGGACCATTCACTTCCTCTGATTTGAAATCATTATCTGACATATAGAAGGCAGAATTTTTCTTCATTTAACAACTAAAAATTTACAAAATCAACCATCAACCACATTTCCTATATATCAATAGCATGTTGTATCCAACTATTTTAGGAAAAACCAACCCATTTAAAACAGTGGCATCTTAAGCAATTCAGGTGAGGTCCACTTCTCTCCACAGTAGTGGAGATTGGCAATTTTAATCCATGCAATGATGTTTAGTTAATCTTTTATCAAAATGTTTATTCATGATTCACTGATCTGTTTCCCACTTTATACTGTCCATTAACTTTGGTCCATCTTCCAACTTAAGTTTTCCACATACAACAATCATGCCATCTTACACTGCCATGCAAACCAGTAGTATCTGGATTTAAGTTCTCATTCATTTAAAATTCAACAGTGGCCTTACTCACAGAATGTTCTAGTATTTCCATGTTCAATTTTGACCTCCATTCCACCTCTGGCAATGATGTTTTCACTTGTCCAGCTCATGCTGTATGCAGGCATGTGAGTGAGGTCAAAGAGGAAAGAGCAGAGCACTTGCTCAAAGCGTACAGTGGGGGTTCAAGGGGGCAGTGCCCCCCATTTGTAACATTTTTGAAAATGTACACACAAAATTACCAGTTTTAAACAAAATCATTTTTGTTAGTGAACACAGTATCATCAGAAAGACACTACCATTTGTAACCAGACTCCAAGCCCCTTCCACATCACCAGGCAGTACCTGCTTGACCTGTGCACAATCCAGTGTCTGGTTCTCCTGACCCCAAGCAGTACTTGTCTATAACTAACATCTAGCATGCCAAGCAGTGCTCAACATGCATCCAATCCCAAGGTAGTGCCCCTGCCCAACCTGTCCACAATCACCACCCTGCCCAACCTGTCCACAATCACCACCCTGCCCAACCTGTCCACAATCACCACCCTGCCCAACCTGTCCACAATCACCACCCTGCCCAATCTGTAACCATTTCTTTGCAATGATGTTCATCTATTACTCGGAGTGTTTCTTCAGCTGACCTTAAAACCAATTAGTCGTTCCCAATCGTTTCTTCACACGTGGTTTGAGATATAGATAAAAACACAAGGGAGCATCACTAACATAAACAGCATGGCATAACACATTGGAAACACTTTTCAAACGAGGGGAAGAGCATGGGGATGAGCCGCCGCTGCTAATACTGCAGGAAATGTGGCAGACAGAGTCGCAGAGTAACATCCTAGCACTGCATGGAACGAGCAGGGAGAGTCAGAGCACACCGAGAGGGCACTGATAAAATGCGGAGGTGGATTTTTTTTTTTTTTAAAGTGGAAAATTCACATGCCCACGTGTTTAAATTTAGATTTAAGCATTTACTCCTGGCTTCCCTCTGGTTGAATCTTTAAATGTCCTTTCATGAGATTAATAGTCCTAATATCCAAGGTAATTTGGCATCAAATTCTCTTTGAAATAGCTGCCCTACAGTACTATTGAATTGAATATCGTTCCATGTTAATTACAACATTAATGTAAGTAGTTTGAGGTTGGCTTTAAGAACAGTGAACCTGATGCAGATCCAGCCTTGAAGTGAATAAATACTGCAAGGCTGAGGGATTACTGCAAAAGAGATGAATTGTGATAAATGGACAAGGTAGGGAACAGCACTGACACCTTTATTGCACAGGTAATGGCTCTGCAGCTTTTATCCAAAGAAATGGACCAGAAGGTACATTGTAGAAATAGGGCAAAATAGATGCTAGAAACCGGAACCAAAACAAAAATTATGGAACACTCAGACCAGATCACATCTGTGGAGGGAACAAACAGTTATTGTTACAATGACTGTCTCGATAGTTTTTAAATCTGTCCAAGCTCAGTCTCAAAGCAAACTTGGAGAACCAGTCGAACAAGCAGCATCTGTGGAGGCAATGGGATGATTAATATTAATTTGTTGAGTATCTTTAATGCTAGCTATATTGAGATGATTCTTTTAATCAAGTGTGTTCTTCCAAATGAAAGTTTTGAAATTAGATCTTAAAATAAAACCAAATGATCACATTATCAGAAATTCAGCACAATGGACCAACAGAACAAAAATGCAATTTCTAATTCGATATGAAATAAAACAGGAATGTTGTACAATAAGCAGTTGAAATGAATAAAAATTGTGTCAAGCAAAACAAATGCTTCTAGCTCAGAGAAATTAGAATTATAATTAAAAATACATTATTCTCAACCTTTAATTTCTACTCTTGGCCCAAGTTAGCTCCAAACTTAGTTTTTGGGATAATACTAACATCACCTCTAGCTGACAAATGGAATGTTATCTGGAGTGATGACATCTCAGTAACAGCCAGCAAGTTCTTTCCTGTATTAAGCAGATTTTCAAACCATTACTCAAGAAATAGAGCTAGGTTAAAGCCTGATACATTCAAACTGACATTAAATGTTTCTACAGATCGACACCACACACTTAATTATCAACTCCTTAGTTTCCCTCGCTTCATAATGCTTCAGTCCTAAAATGTTAGCAAGCATGACAGGAAGACCAAGAGAAGGTTTATATTTCAATGAAACGATAATACCAAATCAAATAAATTTTCTCAAACATTTATAATGGTTCAATTTCAAGCCTTTTGATGTCACCACAAACCCTTTCAAGCTCGGTGAGCTGTAAGTGCAGATGGAGCTGTCCATTCTGTGGCAGGTTGAAGAGGGCATCAAGTTTTAAGACTTGATATAGAAGTGTAAGAAGTGCACCCACACAATCCAGAAGCACAACATAATTAGGAAAGGTAAATCTAAAGTTCCTATCACATTTGATTCAGCAGTGTCACAGGACAGGCTCAATAAATCTGCACAAAACACTTGTGCAGGTTTAGTCCCAGGTTACAGGCAAAATTTGCTGGACTGGGGCCACAAAGAGAGGAGAAAGGTAAGCAGTCAATTAAGCCCCTCTTTATTGCTCTTTTTTTTGAAAATGCTGCAGATAATTACTTGGAAATAAATCAAGTATAAACCAATCCGCTTTACAATGAAAGCAAGAGCACTGCAGTAGCAGAAAATGACCTCATGATGCACGAATTCCTTTCCACTGCAAATAAGAAACCCTACAAGGAAAAGTTCACCTGAATTCAAAAATTTTAAAAAAGGCGTTTCTTTCACCTGCCCCCCCCCCCCCACCCCGCCCCGCCCCGCTCATTACCGGGTTTATAACAGTATCAGTAATGAATCCATCAGCTTTTGATTTGTGATAAACCTGAAGTAGTTCATCTCTCCGGCAGTGTCACCTAAAGGAAGGCGTTATCAGCAGGTTTAAAGGCACGCCCAATAAAAACCAAACACTGCCAATAAAACAGTAACATGAAATTAGGGAGCTGTATGTGCATGTGCGTAATTTAAATGATTAAAATATCGACTCTCCTCGCCCAAGCATTAGGGAAGCGATGTTCTTTATTTTCCCAAAATCCAAACTTTTAGATTCCTTTACAATTAAAAGACTACAGTAAAAAATATAAATGGAAGGCGTATAGAAGGCCTCGACTGGCAACGCCCAAAAATCTGGCTGCGTTTCCTTCACCTAATCCCAGACTGCCACTATCCCTTCCCCAAAAAAAACCACCCTGGTCTGTTACAATCGATTCCAGTATCAGATTTCTTTGCAGGCAGATTTTTTTATTTAAATCACAAGAAACAAGGTCAATGCGGTGACAAGCAAACGCTAGGGCTCCTCGGTAATAAGGCTTGTAACATCTCAAACCACCCCCCAAAAAAAACCCCAGAACACCCGCAGATTTCCTCCATTTACAGAAAGGGAAACGAGACGCAAAAGCAGAGTTTTTTTTTAAAAAAAAAACCGGTTGCAATACTACCAGGCGAAAACATCAGTAAGTGGAACGACCATCTTCACCGGGTGAAAGGTATCTCAACCTTCGGGTCCAAAATCTGCAGTGTGAAACATGCAGAAATGGACGAGGAATGCAGCTCGCTCCTGGGATTGTTAATGGCGACCTACACTGTCTCTTACACGCTTTTTTAAACCAGATGAGGTAATTGGCTTGGGAAAAGGACTGACATCACTCCCACCACCTTTTTCCCCTTCAAACTGTGAGTGCTGCTTGCATTATTTCAAGGGCCTAGCGGCCGCCCGCCCTCCCGCCGTGCGCCCCCCGGTTGCCCTCCCCTCCTCACCAGCACGTCGTTGCAGATGTCCCGCAGCTCGGACTCGATCTTCTCCCGGTACTCGCGGGCCATCTGCTGCTTCTTCTCGTTGCTCTCGGTCTTCTGCTCGATGCTGGAGATGACCCGCCAGGACGAGCGCCGCGCCCCCACCACGTTCTTGTAGGCGACCGAGAGCAGGTTGCGCTCCTCGTTGGAGAGCTCCACGTCCTGCTCGGTCACCGCCTTCATCGAGGTCGCCATGTCGTCGTAGCGCTCGGCCTGCTCGGCCAGCTTGGCCTTCTGCACCAGCTCGTTCTTGTCCATGGCGCTCGGGAGTAGGATGGGGGGGAGGGAAGTCGATGGCTCTCGCACTCTGCCGGGTGGGAGAGACAGAACAACGGGGTGGGGGTGGGGATGGGGGGGGCGAATAGGGTTGTTTTATATAACGGTGAATAAAACCACTCCGCCCATTGATTTGAAGCCACCCCCCCGAATCCAGCCTTATTGTTCCAACAAGGGGCGGGCGGGGGGGGAGGAGGAGAGAGAACAAGGCTACCCCCACCCCCCCTTGGACCACTGCGGCTCTTTCCCCGGGGTTCTTTAGGGCCATTACCGGGAGGGAAGCGAGGATGTCCAGGCTACGCAGCCTCGGCCCCCATCGCCCACTTTTCATTTTTTTTCCGACCCCCCCCCCACCCCGCCCCGCGGCCTCCTTGCTCAGTGAATGAATGAAGGCACTTCTCCTTCCCCCCCCCCTTCCAAAATAAAAGAAAGCGAGAGAGGGATCGGGGAGAGGAGGCGCCCGCGGTTACCTGCTGTCCGAGCGAGGCTCACGGTGACTGTGGCGCTCAGCGAGTGAGGAGGAGCCGCCGCGATTCGACGCTCGCTCCCTCGGGCGGTGGGTGGGGGGAGGTGATGAAATTGGGGGAGGGAGGGGGGGGGTGGGTTGGTTGGTGGGAGGGAGAGGGGGCGGGAGCCTTCTCCTCGCTCAGCTGATCCTTGAACGGCGCTCCTGCAAACGGGGTTTCCTCCAATGAGATGCAGGGCGAGATGACGTACGGCGCTGCCAGGGCAACGGCGGCATGATTGACGTATTCGATCAATGATCTCTGCGTTGCAAAAGGAAAGGCGCTTTTTTGGTACCTTTGTCAGACACCGGCCGGCTCGTCAACTGCGCCCTATCTTCCCTGCCAGTGAAATGGGTTTTTTTTGTTTTTAAAAAAGATAGCCTCCACCTTGGGAGTGTTGCCAGGGGTATTGCTTTTTTTTGCGCAATGCTACACGTGTGTAGAAATCCAGCAGGGGCATTGAGGGCACTTCATACGCCCAGTGGCAGCTTTATTACAGCTCCGAGCAAACAATGCACTTGGAGCGAAGGGAGGGGAAAGGAAGGTTGCTGAAAACGTCAAACCTCTTCAATGCACCACAATTATTACAATCTGAGAAGCAATTGAGACTTCCAATAGATTCAAACACAATCTATCAAGGAAGACGTACCTCTAATGTTTATGTCAAAAGAATAGATGCAAAACCCAAAATGTTACCGGTAACTTGATTTTCCCATCTGCAATGCTGCTTTTAAATAATTTTGTGTGAGCATTCATAGATTTCCCATTTTCACGCATGGTTTTACAATATTTATACATTTGGTTTGTGAAAGTTTAGTTTTAGAAATAGTTGTCATTAGGCTGCTACCAAATTAAATATATAATTTTTCTTTTAAATCCACAATTTACAATAAACCTGATTTTTTTAAAAATACTGAAGCTCAGCCCTACTATTCATGTGATCCATTAGGTATATTAACATTTCATTGGAAAACAGGGATCTAGCATTTATTTATTGTTTTTAATTGTTTCCTGGACATCTCAAAATGATCTTATGACTAATATATATTTTTTTAACAGAAAATATTGGAATACTGTACTGCCTCCATGGGCACTGCATGGCCTGCTGAGTTCTTGCGGCATTTTCTCTTTTGATTTCAATTGTTTTGCTCTCTAATTACTTTTGAAGTGAAGTCATCTTTATTATGAACTTTGACAGCATAAATGGAATCTAATAAATGTTTGTATAAAATATTTTTAAGTCTTGTTTCAAAGATAAATGTTGCCCAAAGAAAATGTTCCCATATCTTCAAATCCTATCACTAACAGTGGAGGTTATATGTCTGCTATCAATTTGACATTTACAAGCTTTTCCACCATAAGCTATCTCCTGTACCACTGGCGTCACTAGGGGGGTATGGACAACACCGTGTTACACCATCAGAGGGGGTGACACCAAAATGACTGTCTATAAAATTTTTGTGCAGTGTTTTAGCAGAAATTGATTATTTTTATAAAAATATCCCTGTAGTTAGTTTAACAACAAGAACATTTTTTGTAAGCCCATCTTACATGTATCAATATACATACAAGGCTATAACTCTATGGAAATTTACTTTTTGAACTTTGTAATGCGTTCCGGTCAGAACTGTCATTATTACTCAATTATAATGATGCTCGGAACATGTGGTTTCTTCTGCACGCGCTGCAAGCATGTGCTGTTGTTTTTGTTACTGCTGGCGTTTTTATAGTTGCTGGTTTTGTCAAATTTTCTGGTGTTTTAACTACAATATTGTGGTAATTAATATTTATGAACTTTTTTGAGAATGAAATAGGAAAAGAAGAAAAATCAAAAAAGGCTTCTACTCTAACTAATAATGTTGTAACAATGTTGTAATTCAATGTAGCAAGATTTTACAAAACATATTTTGTTAGTATTCATATAACCTAAGAAATATTACATTTAAGCAATTTACAACTATATTTATTATATATTATTCTATATTTTTACAACTACTTTATATTGTGGTGTATGTCGACCTTCAGATATGTCAGGCCCCCATTTCCAGCCTCATTTTTATGGTTTTATCATATATCAGGCATATAAGTTGACCCCCAAAAAATTAAGTAACCAAATGATTACAATGCCAGTAGAATAAAACCTTTACTTCTTGCCAGGAAGATGCCAAACGGAACTGGGTCCAAGTCTTCCACATCAGCTGCTGCTGGAGTCAGATGCAGTGCCATGAAAAAGTTGCCTCCTTGCCGAAGTGACGTCGATGCAGGAACCATGTCTCAGTGTCGGCTCCCAGGCAGAACAAGGGACCTTGTTCTCCTGGGCAGGAGTGGGGACTTCATTCTCCCAGACAGGAGCGGTAACCTCATTCCCGTGAGCAGAAGTGGTGACCTTGGCCTCCTGGGCAGGAGTAGAGACCTTGGTGGGTTATGGCGGTGGTGCTGGCTGTGGGGAGGTGCTTCAGAGTCATCTTATATGCTGAATCTATGTCGAGCAGTCTTTTTTTGAGGAATTTAAGGTCTCATTTTTGTATCTGGCTTAAAAGTTGACCCATGATTTTTGAGTGCTTTTTGAGGGTTTCAAGACTCAACTTATACACAGAAATATACAGTATATACATTTAGGCTGTCTTTTTAATTTTGCTATTGTATATCTCACTACTATTTCCATTACATTCAGTGATATATGGGAATTAAGATTTATGAATAAATAACATTAGTACAAAAAACATTGTTAGGGATTCTGTATGGTCTGGTACAGGAGGAGATCGATGGCGGGGGGAGGGGTGACACCACGAGTTACTGCACTGGGTGACACCAACCCTAGTGATGCCTCTGTCTTGTACTAAAATATGCATTTTAAAGAAAAATAAAGGATGGTATATGTTTTAAATGCCAATATTCATACTTTAGCTTTGATTTGTAGACTTGAAACATTCAGAAAGAGGCCTAAGATATTTATGGTCATCCCAATTTTATTTAGCTTGCTATAGGTTTGTGTACTTACTTTCTCCCAATCTTGTTCTCTTCCTGTTTACCAAGAATCCTGACTCTTCCCACTCCCAATGTTTTCTCTTGACCAGACCAATTATTTCCTATTTCAACTGCAATGGTCTGAGACCAATTAAAAAAAATAGTAAATGAAATTATTTGTTGCCAATTTATATTTTCCATGTTCAATTAATCTTTATTAACTAACCACTCACACTAGGGATGTGATGAGTCATTGGCATTCTGTAGTCGCAGAGCAAGGAAACAAATCCTCGGACTACTATGTCCATGCTGGTTATCAGATAATAATCTATGATAATCCCATTTACTGGCACAAAATCCACAGTATTCTATGCTATGGTATTCACCATGTAAATGGTGTGGGAGGACCTGCTTCCACCACTTCCTTAGGCAAGGCATTCCAGATTGCAACCATCCTCTAGATGAAAAAATGCTGTCTTCTAATTCTTTTCCCCTTACCTTAAACCACGCCATCTGATCTTTTCTGTTGAGGGAAAAATATTCTCAATATCTTCCCTATCAACACCCCTCAGAATATTTTACATACAATCAGAGGTCCCTGTCTTCTGTTTCTCCACTCCAAAATAGGCAAACCCATCATATTCTGTTCCTCCACATTCTAATCCAGTTAACATTCCTGGTGAATCTCCCCTTGAGAGCGCTCACATCTTTCCTGGAAATTGGTAAGATTATAAAATAATAGATTATAACATAAAATAATCTTACCAATTATTTTATAAAGTTGTACCGTATCTTCCCTGCCGTTATATTCTATGCCCTGGCTATGAAGGCAAGCATCCTATATACTTTCTCAACAAATCTGTTGACCTCCAACAATACTTGGACATGTACATCAAGGTTCCTCCATTCCTCAGAACTTCCTGGGATCCTACCATTCAGCATATACATCCTTACAATATTAAGAAGTCAAAATGGATCACCTTACATTTTCAGGATTAAATTCCATATGCCATTTCTTGGTCTACCTTGCTAATTCATCAATATAATTCCATAGTTAAAGATTATCCTCCTTATCAGCAACAACAAGAATTTTTTGTGCTATTTGTGAACTTTCTATTATTTCCATGTTTATATCCAGATTGTATATGCGTATATTAAACTGATAAGAGTTCCAGCACCAGTCCCTACAGTACACGATCTGGAGGATTATGTGATAAATTGGATTAGTAAATTTACAGATGAAGGATGTGGTGGACAGTGGGGAAAGCTTTAAAAGGTTGTAATGGAATTCGGAAAAATGGGCTGCAAAATGGGCAAATGGAATTTAATGTGAATAAGTGTGAGGTGTTGAGAGGATTAACCAAGCTAGGACTTGCACGGCAAACAGTAGGACACTGGTAGATCAGAAGGATCTGAGAATGCAGATACATAATTCCTTGAATGTGGTGTCACAAGAAGATAGGGTTGTAAAGAGAGCTTTTGGTATATTTGCCTTCATCAAAGTTGTATAAGTCATTGGTGAAGTCAAATTTGGACAATTGTGTGAAGCTTTGGTCACCTAACTACAGGAAAGATATCAATAAGATTGAAAGAGTGTAGAGAAGATTTACTAGGATGTTGCCTGGTCTTCAGAAACTGAGTTCCGGGAAAAGTTTAAACAGGTTAGAACTTTGTTCCCTGAAACGTAGAAGATTGAGGGGAGATTTGATAGAGGTATTTAAAATTATGAAGGGTATAGATAGAGTAAATGTAGGTAGGCATTTTCCACTGAGGGTTGGTGAGATACAAACCAGAGGACATGGGTTAAGAGTGAAAGGGAAAAGTATAGGGGAACATGAGATGGAACTTCTTCACACAAAGAGAGATGAGAGTGTGGAATGAGCTGCCAGCTGAAGTGGTGAATGCGGGCTCAATTTTAAAACTAAAGAAGAATTTGGACAGGAACGTGGATAATGGGTTATGGAGCCCTATGGACTGGGTGAAGGCAGTGGGACGATGCAGAATAATAATTTGGAACAGACAAAAAGTGCTGCAGAGCCTGTTTCTGTGCTGTAATATTCTATGATTCTTTGCTTCTTATTTGCTCACTCACTCCACCTCTGATATCCCAGTGATTACTGGATCATAAACCTCTGGTTTTCCCTTCCTTTTTAATTTTTAAAAAAATTTTTCACGCTATGAATCATATTGATCAAAATATACACAAACATTTCCCTCTTGAATATACACAGTGGCATTTTCTCCCCTTTTTTCCCCCTCCCTCCTTCGCACCCCCCTCCAAACCCATTAAACGTTCAACATAAACAATACAATAAACCCATTAAACAATGTCATCACACAATGAAAATAAAGAAGAAAATGGTGTCATCTACTTTTACACACTGGATCAGGTCATTTTTTCTTCTTCTCATTCTATCATTTTAGGGGGTGGAGGTCCACTGTATGCCCTCTTTGTTGTGTTCCATGTACGGTTCCCAAATTTGTTCAAATAATGTGACTACTTTTTAAATTATATGTTATTTTTTTTCCAATGGAATACATTTATTCATTTCTATGTACCATTGCTGTACTCTCAGGCTCTCTTCTGATTTCCAAGTTGACATTATACATTTTTTTGCTACAGCTAAGGCTATCATAATAAATCTTTTTTGCACTTCATCCAGTTTGAGGCCTAATTCTTTACTTCTTATATTACTTAGAAGAAAGATCACAGGATTTTTTGGTATGTTGCTTTTTGTGATTTTATTTAATACCTGATTTAGATCTTCCCAAAACTTTTCCACTTTCTCATATGCCCAAATTGCATGTACTGTTGTTCCCATTTCCTTCTTACAACGAAAACATCTGATACTGTTGGATCCCATTTATTTAACTTTTGGGGCGTGATATATAGCCTGTGTAACCAATTATATTGTATCATGTGTAACCTCATATTTATTATATTTTTCATAGTTCCAAAGCATAACTTTTCCCATATTTCATTTTTTATGTTTATGTTTAGATCTTTTTCCCACTTTTGTTTGGGTTTATAACTTATTTCATCATTTTCTTTCTCTTGCAGCTTGATGGACACGTTTGTTATAAATCTTTTTATTATCGTTGTTTCTGTAATCACATATTCAAAACTGCTTCCTTCTGGTAACCTCAGTCTGCTTCCTAATTTGTCCTTCAAGTAGGTTTTCAGTTGGTGGTATGCAAACATTGTACCATGAGTTATTCCATATTTGTACTTCATTTGTTTAAATGATAATAAATTATTTCCCAAAAAAACAATTTTCTATTATTTTAATTCCTTTTCTCCCCCATTCTCTAAAGGAAAGGTTATCTATTGTGAAAGGGATTAGTTGATTTTATGTCAATAATAATTTCGGCAGTTGGTAATTTGTTTTTTTTGCTTTCTGCATGAATCTTCTTCCATATGTTGAGTAAACGATACTGGTGAACTTCTATATTGCACCAGTTTTTTATCCCACTTATAAAGTATACGTTCTGGTACCTTCTCCCCTATTTTATCTAGCTCTATCTGGTTTTTCCCTTGTTTGATAAAAATCTGATAGATACCTTAATTGTGCTGCTCTATAATAATTTTTAAAGTTTGGTAGCTGTAAATCACCTTGTTTGTACAATTCTGTTAATTTATCTAGCACTATCATCAGTTTCCCCCCTTTCCATAAGAATTTCCTTATTATTTTCTTTAGTTCATTGAAGAATTTCTCTGTTAAGGGAATTGGTAACGATTGAAATAGGCATTGTATCCTTGGGAAGATATTCATTTTAATGCAATTTACCCTCCCTATCAGTGTTAGTGGCAATTCTTTCCAATGTTCTGTCATCCTGTAATTTCTTCATTAATGGCTAATAATTTAATTTGTATAAGTGGCCTAATTTATTATCTAATCTAATACCTAGGTATCAGATTGCTTATGTTTGCCATTTAAATAGTGATTCTTTTTTAAACTCTGTGTAATCTGCATTATTCATTGACATCACTTCACTTTTATTGGCGTTGATCTTGTACCCCGATATTTCTCCATACTCCTTCAATTTCTTATGTAGTTCTTTTATTAATATTTCTGGTTCTGTTAAGTATACTATGATGTACTATTCTTGGTACACAGTCAGCCAATCTGTTTGCTAATAGTTTTGCTATTATCTTATAATCTGAATTAAGTAGAGATATTGGTCTGTATGATGCTGGTGTTAGTGGATCTTTCCCCATCTTTGGTATTACTGTAACTAATGCTGTTTTACATGAATCTGGCAAGTTTTGTGTTTCTTCTCTCTGGTTCATTACTTCCAGGAGAGGAGGAATTAATAACTCTATGTTTTATAGAATTCTATTGGGAGTCTTTCCTCTCAAGGTGTTTTATTGTTCGGTAGCTTTTTTAATATATCCTGTATTTCCTCTATTTCAAATGGTTTTATCAATTTGTTTTGCTCCTCTTCTTGCAATTTCAGTAGTTCAATTTTAGCTAAAAACTCATCTACTTTGTTTTCTTTCCCTTCCTTCTCAGTTCAGCATAATTGTTCCTAGAATTCCTTAAAGTTTTCATGATCTCTGTTGGGTTACATGTAATTTGTTTGTCCTTTACCTTGATGCCAATACTGTTCTTTTAGCTTGTTCTGTTTTAAGTTGCCAGGCTAGTATTTTGTGCGTTTTTTCTCCTAGCTCGTAATACTTCTGCTTTATTTTCATTATGTTTTTCTACACTTTATACGTTTGTAATGCTTAGTTTTTTATTTTTTTGTCTTCTTTTTGTTGTATCTTCCCTTGTTGCTAGTTCTTTTTCTGTACTTACTATTTCCCTTTCCAACTGTTCTATTTCCCGATTGTCTTATCATCTTAGTTACATAACTTATTATCTGCCCTCTAATGAAGGCTTTCATTGTATCCCATAATATAAGTTGGTCTTTCACTGATTCCATATTTATTTCAAAGTACATTTTAATTTGGCGTTCAATAAATTCTCTAAATTCCTGTCCTTTAAGTAGCATGGAGTTTAATCTCCATCTATATGTTCTTGGTGGGATGTCCTCCAGTTCTATTGCTAATAATAGGGGTGAATGGTTAGATAACACTCTAACTTTATATTCCGTTTTCCTAACTCTCCCTTGGATATGGGCTGGCAACAGGAACAGGTCAATCCTTGAGTATGTTTTGTGTCTACTTGAATAATATGAGTATTCCTTCTCCTTTGGGTGTTGCCTCCTCCACATATCCAAAAGTTGCATTTCCTGCATTGATTTAACCATAAATTTGGCTACTTTGTTCTTTTTGCTAGTCTTTTGTCCAGTTTTATCCAACTTTGGGTCCAAATTAAGTTTAAAATCCCCTCCTATCAATATATTCCCCTGCGTATCTACAATCTTCAAAAAAATATCTTGTATAAACTTTTGATCCTCTTCATTAGGTGCATATATATTGACCAAATTCCAGAATTCTGAATATATCTGACACTTTATCATTACATACCTCCCTGCTGGATCGATTATTTCCTCCTCTATTTTGATTGGTACATTTTTATTGATTAATATAGCTACACATCTGGCTTTTGAATTATATGATGCTGCCATTACGTGTCCTACCCAGTCTCTCCTTAATTTATAATGTTCCACTTCAGTTAGATGCGTTTCCTGCACGAATGCTATATCTATTTTTTTCTTTTTTCAGTAAATTTAATAGCCTCTTCCTTTTGATTTGGTTATGTATTCCATTAATATTTACAGTCATATAGTTCAACATGGCCATTTCATACACTGTTTACACCTCATTTTCGCTTCCTCACCACCACTTTTCCCCATTTTCATCTCTCAGTTTTCTTTTTTTGAACTCAATGTATGACAACACTTCTAAAACATAAAATTCTTCAATCACTCCCACATCTAAAATTCCCTTAACCCCAAGTGTCCCCCTGCCCTCTCTGAGTCACCCCTTATCCCTTGCCGGCCAACCACAACTCACCTCTCCATTCGGATTGTGAACCTGTTCACAAGTGTCAACTGATTTTGAAGTGACTGTTATTCTCTCCTACCCAACCCCCTCCAAAAAAGACTTTTATCTTCACATTAAAACAAAGCCCACCCTCTTTTCTTCTCTTTTTTTACCCTCTCCCTTACTTCCCTTTTCTTTCCCTTCTTTAGTTCTTACATACATTATTTTTACATCTTTATATGTAGTTTGTCATGATTCTTTGTTCTTGTTACATCTCTTCATCTCTCTTTCTGTCCTGCAGGTGTTCTGCAAATTCTCGTGCTTTCTCCGGATCCGAGAACAGTCTGTTTTGCTCCCCCGGGATAACTATTTTAAGCATAGCTAGATATCTTAACATAAATGTATAGCCTTTTTTCTATAGGGTTGATTTTGCTGTGTTAAACTCCTTCCTCTTCTTTCGGAGTTCAAAACTTATGTCTGGGTAAAAAAAAAAATTTTTTGACCCTTGTAGTCCAATGGTTTTTTGTCTTCTCTAATTTTATTGCTTGCCTTCTCCAATATATTTTCTCTTGTCGTGTATCTCAGAAATTCTACTAAAACGGATCTTAGTTTTTGTTGTGACTGTGTTTTCGGGGCTAGTGTTCTGTGTGCCCTTTCTATTTCCATTCCTTCCTGTATTTCTGGCATTCCCAGGACTTTTGGGATCCATTCTTTTATAAATTCTTTCATATTTTTGCCTTCTTCATCTTCCTTTAGGCCCACTATCTTTATGTTGTTTCGCCTACTATAGTTGAGCAAACAACTCTTGTGACTCTTTAACTTTTTTGTCACTTTTTCCAATTTTCTTCTTAAGTATTCACTTCCATTTCTACAGCCATCTCTCGTTCTTCCACATTTTCTAATCTTTTCCCTATTTCTGTTATGACCAGCTCTATTCTACTCACTTTTTTTTCTGTACTTTTCATTTTTCTTTTTATTTTACTAAATACTAATGTCAACCATTCTTTTAATGCTTTCTTTTATTCTTGAAATTTTTTTATATCTATGTACTGTCCATCTATTTTACTTTCTATTCCTCTGTGCAGAACTTGGTGTTCTTCTTCTTCTTCTTCTGTGTCTGCTCTTGTGTTTGTGTCTTCTACTTCCTGTCCTTGTATCTGTATCTCTTCTGACTTTCTTGTTGAGCTGCTTGTCTCAGTTTGTTGGGTGTTTTTTTTCATGGCTTCTTGTTGTTGGTCCTCTTCTTCTGGGCTAGTTATCTGTTGGGCTTCCTGTTACTATTTTTCTTTCTTATCACTCGCTTTCCTGTTGCTTTCCTCTTCTTCCAGTTGAGAGCCCTGCTGTTGGGCATCTCTCAGCTGGTTGCACTGTGTAAGTTCACTCCACAGATGGGCCCCCCTCCCGTCGGTGTTTTCAGTTTCCTTGTTGTGCGCAGTTGCGCACTTCTGTTTGGCTCAGTGAGCCATTTTTGCAGACGCGCGGTCGGGAGGTTGTGACCCTGCGGTGTCTCCACTAACCTCGGGGAGAGGGCTCTTCTGTCCACAGTGGGTCCCTGCCTCTTCATGCAGGTAAGGCCTTCTCCTTCTTCTTCCAGCATCTTTCCTTCTTTTTCTCCTGTTGTTTTTGGTTTTTCCTTCTTAGGTGACATTTTCTTTCTTTTCTCCACACCTTTATCTTTTATTTATTGTGTTTTGTGTTTCTTGAGCTTTGCGTTTTCTTCATTTTATTTCTTCTTTTCTGGAGAGGGCTGGTATTCTCCTACCGGCCACTACTCCATCACGTGACTCCACCTGGTTTTCCCTTCCTGAAGTCAACAATCAGTTCCTTGGTATTGGTGACATTGAGTGCAATGTTCTTGTTGTGCACCATTTGGCCAGGTTTCGGACAGTAAATTTACAGATGAGGAGTGTGGTAAACAGCGAGGAAAGCTTTCAAAGCTTGCAGTGGGATCTTGAAAAATGGGCTGCAAAATGGCAGATGGAATTTAATGTGGATAAGTGTGAGGTATTGCGAAGATTAACCAAGGTAAGACTTGCATGGTAAGAGGTAGGCGCTGTGGAGTGCGGTAGAACAGAAGGATCTGGCAATACAGATACATAATTCCTTGAAAGAGGCATCACAGGTACATAGGGTCATAAGAGGGTTTTTGGAACATTAGTTTTCATAAATAAAAGTTTTGAGTACAGAAGTTGGGATGTTATGTTGAAGTTATACAAGACATTTGATGAGGCCAAACTTGAAGTATTGTGTGCAGTTTTGGTCACCTATCTACAGGAAAGATATCAATAAGAATGGAAAAATACAGGGCAATTTACAAGGATATTGTTGGGACATTAAGACCTAAGTTACAGGGAAAGGTCGACTACATAAGGACTTTAATCTTTGGAGTCTAGAGGAATGAAGGGAGATTTGATAGAGGTATAAAGAATTATGGGGGGTATAGAGGCAGTGAATGCAAGGCTTTTTTTTCCACTGAGGTTGGGTGAGACAAGAAGAGGAGGACATGGGTTAACCATGAAAGGTGAAAATTTTAAGCGAAACAAGCTGCCAGTGAAAGTGGTGGATGTGGATTCAATTTTGACATTTAAGATAAGATTGGATAGATATATGGATGGGAGGAGTATGGAATGTCAATGGGATGATGCAGAATAATAGTTCATCATGGACTAAATGGGCCAAAGGTCCTATTTCTGTGCTGTAAAGTTCCATAGATCTACAGATCCCCATATTATATAGGGTTGCATTTCTAGAAAACCATCTGTGTTGTGATTTTCCATATTTTACAATTGAATTCCAAGGAGAGAGATGTCCCTATGCGTGTTTTTACTCTCAAATTAAGCCTATCAGCAATAATAGCGTGAACCACGGCTGTTATCTAACTGCTGAAGTCAAGATTAGATTCAATAGATGGACATGGTTCATGAATTAGAAAAGAGTTTAGCAAATGGAGACGTCAACAAAAGGGATGGGATCCAACAAATGGGAGGTCAGAATCAGAATTTATTGTCATGAACACTTCACAAAATTCGTTGTTTTGCAGCAGCATCATAGAGCAAATATTTATACAAACTATATTTAAAAATAAATAAATAGAAATAGTGCAAGAAAAAGATAAAGTAAGGCAGTGTCTGTGGCTCATTATTCATTCAGGAATCTGATGGCAACAGGGAAGAAGCTGTCCTTGTGCCACTGAATGCTCATCTTCAGGCTTCTGTACCTTTTTCCTGGTGGTAGCAGAATGAAGAGGGCATGGGGGTCCTTGAGGATAGAGGCTGCTTTCTTAAGACACTTCTTCTTGTAGAGGTCCTTGATGGAGTGAAGTCTAGTGCCCGTGATGTCATGGGCCAAATTAACAACCCTCTGGAGTTTTTTGTTGTCCTGAGCATTAGCACCTCTATACCAGACAGTGATGCAATCAGCCATGATTGCTCACCTGTAGAAGTTTTTGCGGGTCTTTGGTGACATACCAAATCTCCTCAAACTCCTCGCAAAGTATAGACACTGGTGAGCCTTTTTCATGATTGCATCAACATGAAGGTTCCAGGTCAGATCCTTAGAGATGTTGACACCCAAGAATTTGAAGTACTTGACCCTCTCTACTACTGAGCCCTTGATAAAAACTGATTTGTGTTCTCCTGATTTCCTCCTGAAGCCACAATCATTCCTTGGTTTTGCTGACATTGAATGCAAGGTTGTTGTTGTTACACCATTCAATGAGCTGATCTATCTCCATCCTGTCCGCTTCCTCATTGCCATCTGTGATTCTGCTGATAATTGTGGTGTCATCAGCAAATTTCTAGATAGCATTGGAATTGTGCCTGGCCACACAGTCATGGGTGTGTTGTGAGTAGAGCAGTGGGCTAAGTATGCATACTTGATGTGCGCCTGTGTTGATCATCAGTGAGGAGGAGATATTATTTCCAATTCGTACTAACTGTGGTCTTCCAATGGGGAAGTCAAGGATCCAATTGCAAAAGGGGGTGCAGAGGACCAAGGTTTGGAGCTTGTTGACCTGCACTGAGGGAATAATGGTATTGAATGTATTCTATGAAGATCAACCATATGTATTGTGATAGTACAGATTCTATCACCAATATGTATATGTACAGATGGTAGTGTAGGATGACTGTGATTGGCTGAGAGTGTAGCCATACCTACTGGCAGGCCTTAAAGGTTTGCTCCTAGCCAGATCAGGTCATTCTGGACTGGTCAACCTACTTGTGATATGTTCCAGTTAATAAAAGCCTTGGTTTGGATCAACAAGTCTTTGGTTCTTTCGATGTGCATTACATGTATGAGTTGCTGTTGTCTTGGTGATCCAGAGCTGAATGGAGAGCCAGTGATATTGTGTCTGCTGTGAAGCAATTGTGATGGTAGGCGAATTGCAGTGGGTCCAGTCATTTACTCAGGTATGTGTTAACTCTGGCCTTGACCAACTTCTTTAAGCATTTATTCACAGTAGATGTTAGTGCTACTGGGCGATAGTGATTGAAGAAGCTCACTCTCCTCTTATTAGGCACCAGGATGATTGATGCCCTTTTGAAGCAGGTGGGAACATCTGACTTCAGTAGTTAGAGATTGAAAATGTTCATAAGCACTTCAGCTAGTTGGGTGGCACAGATTTTCAATTCCCTGTCAGGTAGGCCATCAGGGCCTAATATTTGCGAGGATTCATCCTCTTGATTGATGCTCTGACTTCGATGTAGAAGGAATTAAGAGAGGTTAATGAATTAATGAGAGGTGACTGAATGGAAGTGGAGTAGGGCTGAGGGACTGCTTGTGTATGAGCTGACCATGGCCCATGCAGCTCCCCTCATGCAGTGCATCAGAAAAAATGCCTCACAGGTGAAGACTTCACTGGTGCTGCACTCTGAGATGTCTATTCGCATGTCCTTAGTCTGCATGGAATCTGGCAAAGGAGGGATTTGGTTGTGACTCCCAACCCAATTGATCTGGTGATGTCATATCCAAATTATGTGACGAAAATGAAAATTGACAGTACTTGTTGTTTTTTTTGTATTTTGTCTTTGTCTATTTATTTATCCACATAAATTACAAAAGAGAGAATTTAATTCCTTATCTAAAAATTCTGGATAGTGACCTGTGAGGATGAATTTCTGTTACCCAAACAGCCATCACAAGGGGTCGCCTGTACATAACTAATACCAGGCTTTCAATTACAAAACAACCGTTGTCCTTCAACATCTACCAAGTCCACTGCAGATTCAAATAGCTAAATTGCTCTGCATCACTGGTACTTATACATAGCATGATTCCCATAAGGGACTTTGTCAAAGGTGTGCATAAAATCCATGTAGTTTACGACTAGTGAAGTCCATGTGACATCCATTTTTAACACGAGGATCCCGCAGAATGTTACCCTGGAAGTTTTGACATAACCCAATTCTTCAATTCTACAGGCCATCTAGACCTCACCAGCTTTCCACATGCAAGAAGGGTACTGAAACAGCAATAATCAGGGGAGTTTAATCTTCTTGCATAAATGTGCAATTTGCACTGATCCTCATTTCACTTTCTTTCTATCTTGTGGACATCTGCTTCAAAGTGCTTCATTGGACTTTCCTGTCTTTCTCTCCCAAAGAGAGTGACTAATTTTTTGGTACAAATCCATTGCTAGTGGAAATATTTATTCAAGAGCACATTTTTCATTAAGACCTGAAAATAAAACGGCATCGTCTACCATTTTGTAAGTGTAAGTGTTTTACCTCTGTCTTCCTAATTCCCTTCTTATCCAAACATCAATGAATGGGTGCTTTGAGTAGCATTTAGCAGATAGCAATCAACAAAAGCAAACCAAGCTGATTTTCTCCTTCCAGGAATGCTCACAGAAATTGAATTTTCTGCTCTTACAAAAAAAATTGCTAAATCAGCATCAATTACATTGAATTTGGGATAAAGATGATTTATAACAATAGCTGATCATAGAATTCATGAGTGACAAGAGTTGTTCTCTTCAAAAATAAAAGTTTAACTGCCCATTCCAATTATAAGGGAAAATTAATCTAATTATACATTTAAAATCAGAATCAGAATTTATTGTCATGAACATGTCACGACATTCGTTGTTTTGCAGCAACGAAATTTAAGGTATTTAAGGTTCAAGGTTTCTTCATTGTCATCTAATGAAATCAGTGCAATATTGAACGGACACTAATTTTGTCTGCCTTTCGGCAGTCAGATTTGCCATTTGCAGAAACTGCCTGAAGCGCATCTTACAGTCAGAGAAAGAGAAGTAAAAGAGAGTACCAATAGAGTCACCAATGATTTGCCTCCAGAGATCCCGCAGCTACACAAAGTCCAGTCCAAATTTTCAGCAGACCAAGCTCCAGATCAGAACCTCCGACATGATCAGGAAACCCTCACTGCCCTCAGCTCCCTCTCATATCCTAGTTCCAATACCTGGTACCCCTTGAGCCAGTCTTAATCCAGTCTCCAACAGCCCACAGCCTGGTTTGACTCTCAAGTCAACAGCAGCCTGGTTTCCTGGCCTTGAGTTGCCAACAGCCCGCTGCCTGTGTGATTTTCAGCTGTAGTCTGAGTGGTGACATGGATTCTTTCCAGTTTGCCTATCGTAGCAACAGGTCAACGGCAGATGCCATCTCACTGGCTCTACACAAAGTCCTGGACAGCAAAGATGTATATATCAAGATGCTCTTTATCAACTACAGTTTGGCATTTCACACCTACATCCCCTTAAAACTGATCAGCAAAATCCAAGAGCTGGGTGTTAACAGCCCATTCTGTAATTGGATCATGGATTTCCTCACCTCAAGACCACAATCAGTGAAGATTGGTAAGAACATCTCCACAATCTCCATCAGACCTCCAGTACAACATGGCTGTGTTGTTAGTCCCCTGCTCTACTCACTTTACACCTACAATTTTGTGGCTCGGTAATAACATAATCTACAAATTTACCGATGTTACCAGGGTAGTGGGTTGTATAAAGGAAGGGGATGAATCAGCATACAGGATCGAGATTGAAAATTTGGCTGAATGATGCACTATGTGACAGAGTATATAGATCTGTTTTTTGGAGATAAATTGGGAAAGGTTTGTTAGAGTAAGTAACATACAAACACTTTAAAACAGATCTTATTTGAAATACTGGAGCTTTCCTAATGCTAGACATATTGGCTCCACACCTTTTGCAGAGCTTTGGAGCGTGCCCAAGAGACTTCACTAATGGATTGTTGTTTACAAAAGGCAACAGATGAAAGATCTTGTCGGAGCTGCCTTCTGTCTGGAGAAGAGCTTGCTATTCTCAGAGGGTTATGTGGTTTTGCAAGCAGAGAGAATCAAACAGTCTTTCTCTCTAAGAGAGAGAGAGACAGAGATCATTCTACAGTGTGACAGTCAGTAGAGACTGCTGGGACTGGAACAGGACAAACTGGCAAGCTTGTGAAAAGGACCATTTGGAAGATGGCCTGGTCAAAGCCCTTGTGCTTTATGCAAGATGAGAGGACTGGCTGTCTAATGTTTCACTTGGAATAAGTGAAACAAAAAGGAACTCTGTGGTGACCTGAAAGAAAGAGGTTATCATCTGGAGAACCCTGAGGGGGCAAGTTTCATCAGCAAGACACTGAAATGGCTGATTAAAAAGAAATCAATTGTGGATGTCCTGGAACAACAAATCTCTCTCTGAAAACCAACAAGAACCTTCCTGAGAGGTAACCATTTACTTTTCAAGCATCTGGTGAACTTTATAAATGTTAACTTCTGTGCACAGTATAAGAATTGCCTGCAACCAGTGAACATGGAGGAATGAGAAGTGAGATTGGACTGTGAATCAAAGAACTTTTCTGAACTTACATATACATGGGCTTAGAATTAGAAGGGAGTTAAGTTAGGTTAAGTAAGTCAAGTGATAAGTTAAAGTTTGATTCTATTTTCATGTTTAAATATAACAAAAAGCAATTTTTGTTTAAGTAACCATTTGTCTTGGTGAATATCTATTGCTGCTGGGTTTTGGGGTCCTCTGGGCTCGTAACAACCAACAGCCACCTTGCACTTAATGTCACCAAAACTAACGAGCTGATTGATGATTTCAGGAAAGCCAGAGGTATTCAATCCGGTGATCATTGGGGGAATCAGAGGTGGAAAGGTGGAGCAAATTTATGTTTTTGGGAGTCACTATCTCGGAGGATCTTTCCTGGCCCCAAAACACCAATGGCATGATGAAGAAAGCACGAGAGCGCCTCTACTTACTCAGGAGTTTGTGGAGGTTTGATATTAAACCAGAAACCCTGGCAAATTTCTAGAGGTGTGGTGGAAAGTGGGCTAACCAGCTGCATCATCGTCTGGTATGGGGATACCAATACTCCAAGTGTTAAGCCCTCCAAAAGGTAGTGGACACAGCCGGGATATCACAGGCAAAACCCTCCCTATTACTGAGGACATCTACGGGGAACACTACTGTCAGAGAACACCAGCGATCATCAAAGACCCACACCACCCAACACACACTCTGTTCCCACTGCTGCCATCTGGAAAGAGGTATAGGTGCCAGATGACTCGCAGCACCAAGTTCAGGAACAGCAGCTACCCCTCCACCATCTGACTCCTCAACAACAAACTCAATCAGAGACTCATTTAAGGACTCTTACTTGTGCACTTCATATTAATTTTCATTTTTATTCTCTATATATTGCAATTTGATTACATTCATTATCTGTTTACAGTTTTATTTACATGTATACATTGTGTACAATAATTTTTTGCACTACCAATTAGTGGTAATTCTGTCACACCCACAGAAAAATAAATCTCAGGGTTGTATGTGATGTCATGTATGCACTCTGACAATAAATCTGATATCAGAACCCCTAACTGGTCCACCACTGTGATTGTCCCATGAGTCGTTTCCCAGAGTCAGCATCTATTCAGGGGGAGGGGGGGGTGGCCTTAGGGTAACTGCAGGGGAGAAGCACTAACTGCTATTTGAGAACTCACTTAGCGGGGTGGGGGGTGAGAGTGGGTGCCATGGATCTCCTTCGGCTGCCGCACCATCACACTTCCCTGTCCCTCTGGCATTTCAGACAAATGCATGTACTTATAGCTTATGATTCATTTCGGTGACACCCTCTCTGATGGCATTACCCAGTTTGGTCCACAGCCCCCTAGTGAAGCTGGTGCTGCAGGTGGGTAGGGGGGCACAATAACTCATTTTCAGCGGCATGGCCCGTGAATGTCCACCCCCACTTCATGATGCCGCACCTGCCATCCCCTCTGCGGCTCCTTCTCCCCATTTTCAGGTACCCTGCTGTAGTCCTCTGTTTCCTTGGAGTCTGTTGCCAATCATAGGTGACACCATTTTGGGCCAGACTCCGCCACCACAGGATTTTCCAATAAAGCCATTGTCAGCTCCATCAATAAGCCATTTATAGCCTGTACAGAGCTGATGGCAGTCAGACTGGGTGGTTGGACTCCACGGGAGCACTGTGCATCTGCTCCCTGCTCTTCGTGAGTCTGCACCAGCAGCAGTGCCACCATGTTCCATTTTTTTTTAACTATAAAGCACCTTACAAAATAAATAAAAATAGTGCAAGAAAAAGAAAAAAAGACAAAGTAAGATAATGTTTATGGTTCATTATTAATTTCGGAATCTGATAGGAGAGGGGAAGAAGCTGTCCTTGTGTCGCTGAGTGCTCATCCTCAGGTTTCTGTACCTTTTTCCTGATGGTAGCAGTGTGAAGAGGGCATGGCTGGGTAGTGAGGGTCCTTGAGGATAGAGGTTGCTTTCTTAAGGCACCATCTTTTGTAGATGTTCTCAGTGGAGTGGAGACTGATGCCTGTGATGGCGCTTCCTAGTTCACAACTTCCTGTAGTTTTTTTTCTGTCCTGTGTATTGGCACTTCTTTCCCAGACAATGATGCAACCAGTCAGAATACTCTCCATGGTACATCTGTAGACATTTGCAAGAGTTTTTGGTGACAAAGACTCAAGCTCCTCACAAAGTATAACCTCAGGAGAGCCTTCTTTGTGATTGCATCAGCATGGAGGCTCCAGGACAGATCCTCAGAGATGTTAACACTCAGGAATTTGAAGTTCTTGACCCCCTCCTCTGCTGAAACCTCAATGAGGACTGGTTCATGTTATAATTTCCTCCGGAAGTCTACTGTCATCTCCTTGGATTTGCTATTGGTGAGTGCAAGGTTGTTATTGTGACATCATTCAATGAGCTGATCTATCTCCCTCCTGTGCGCTTCCTCATTGCCATCTGTGATTCTGCTGACAATTGTGGTGCCATCAGTAAATTTGTAGATAGCAGTGGAATTGTGCCTGGCCACACAGGCATGGGTATAGAGTGAGTACAGCAGTGGATTAAAACACGCACGCATGAGGTGCGCCTGTGTTGCTCATCAGTGAGGAGGAGACATTGTTTCCAATTTGTACTGACTGTAGTCTTCTGATGAGGAAGTCAAAGATCCAGTTGCAAAATGGGGTGCAGAGGGAATAATAGTGTTGAAGGCTGAGCTGTATTCTTTGAAGAGCAACTGTATGTTTGAGCTGAATGGAGAGGCAGTGATATTGTGTCTGCTGTGGAGCAATTGTTCTAGTAGGCAAATTGTAGTGGGTCCAGTCCTTTACTCAGGTACATGTTAATTCTGACCATGACAATATAACCATATAACCATATTCAGCACAGAACAGGCCAGTTTGGCCCTACTAGTCCTGCCGGAACAAATCCCCACCCTCCTAGTCCCACTGACCAGCACTTGGTCCATACCCCTCCAATCCTCTCCCCTCCATGTAATTATCCAGTCTTTCCTTAAATGTAAATAACTTTCTTGCTTCAACCACCTCCACCGGAAGCTTATTCCACATCCCAACCACCCTTTGCATGAAGAAATTTCCCCTCATGTTCCCCTAATAATTTTCCCCTTTCAATCTCAAACCATGGCCTCTGGTTTGAATATCCCCCACTCTTAATTGAAAAAGCCTATCCACATTGACTCTCTCTATCCCTTTTAAAATCTTGAACACCTCCATCAAATCCCCCCTCAGTCTTCTACGCTCCAGAGAAAAAAGCCTCAGGTTACTCAACTTTTCTCTGTAACTCAAACCCTGACATCCTGTCAAGATTCTCGTGAACCTTCTCTGCACTCTCTCTATTTTGTTTATATCCTTCCTATAATTTGGTGACCAAAACTGCACACAGTATTCCAAATTTGGCCTCACCAATGCTTTGTACAATTTCATCATAACATCCCAACTCTTGAATTCAATACTCCGATTTATGAAGGCCAACATTCCAAATGCCTTCTTCACCACTCTATCTACCTGAGTATCAACTTTGAGGGTACTGTTTACCATAACTCCTAAATCCCTTTGTTGCTCTGCACTCCTCAATTGTCTAGCATTCAATGAATATGACCTATTTAGATTTGCCTTTCCAAAATGCAACACTTCACACTTATCCATATTAAATTCCATCAGCCATTTCTCAGCCCACTCCTCTAGCTTTCCTATATCTCTTTTTAAGCTGCAGTAATCTTCATCACCGTCCACAATACCACCAATCTTTGTATCATCTGCAAACTTACTTATTCAATTCACCTCCCCTTCTTCCAGATCATTAATAAATATAACAAACAATAGTGGACCCAGGACTGATCCCTGAGGAACTCCACTAGTCACCGGCCTCCAATTTGAAAAACAATTTTCTACCACTACTCTCTGACACCTCCCATCCAACCATTGCTGAATCCATTTCACTACTTCCTTATTTATACCTAATGCCTCTACCTTTTTACCTAACCTCCTGTGGGGAACTTCGTCAAAAGCTTTACTAAAGTCTAAATAGACAACATCCACAGCCTTCCCTTCATCAATCCTTTTCGTAACCCCCTCAAAAAACTCTATAAGGTTTGTTAAGCATGATCTACCCCTGACAAAACCTATAGACTCACAGGTCTATAATTTCCAGGCTTGCATTTGGACCCTTTCTTAAACAGCGGAACAACATGAGCCACCCTCCAATTCTCTGGCACTACCCCCGTGACCAGTGACATCCTAAATATCTCTGTTAATGGCCCCACTATCTGTACACTAGCCTCCCTGAGTGTCCTTGGGAATACTTTGTCCAGACCCGGAAATTTGTCCACCTTTATCTTTTTTAACACTGCCATCATGACCTCCTCGGTTATCCATAAATGATTCATGACCTCCCCACTATTTTCCTTTACTTCAACTGGTACAATATTTTTTTCCCTAGTGAATACCGAGGAAAAGAAATCATTTAAAATTTCCCCCATCTCCTTTGACTTCTCACATGACCAACCTCTCAAAGCATTTCAGATGTGAATGCTACTGGACGTTAGTTGTTAATGCAGTTTATTGCTCTTCTCTGTTACCAGGATGATTGATGCCCTTTTAAAGCAGGTGGGAACCTTCGTCTGCAGCAATGAGAGGATGAAAATGTCTATGAACACTTCGGCTAGTTGGTTGGCACAGATTTTCAGAATCTTGCTTCGTACGCCATCAGGGCCTGATGCCTTGTGAGGGTTCACCCTCTTAAATGATGTTCTAACATCGACCTCAGAGACAGATTTCACATGGTCCTCAGCCTTTTCAGGGATTCTCGTAGGCACTATTGAGTTCTCCTTCTCAGAGCAGGCGTAGGTGTTCAGCTCATGGAGTAGTGAAGCATCTCAGCCATTTATAGTATTCAACCTCGCTTGGTAAGATGTAATGTCTGCAATCCCGGCCATAGTTGGCGAGTATCTGTCTCCGTCTCTAGCTTCCTCCAAAATTGTTTCTTTGATGCTGAGATAGCCTTCCGCAGGTTGTTTGACAGATTAAATATGGCATTGGCAATGCATGCATTTATTTATTACCCATCCCTTGATAAACTTGAAAAGATTATATGTGCAGCCTTGTTGAACCACTGCAGTTCAATTATTGAAGGTATACTCACATTAGGTAGGGTGATCTAACATTTTGACCAAGCTCTGGTGAAGCAGAGTGGTATGTGACTTGGAAGTGTTGCCATGATCCTACTTCTCTTTGATACTGTAGAATTGAAAAGTCCTGCCAATGAAGTCTTGGCAAGTTACTGCAGTGCAGCTTTTAAATTATAATAAATATATAACTATTATATATATTATTTGCTTTGAAGTTTCTGGATTTTTAAATGATGTCCTATTCCCCAACTTCTATCTCACACTCTCTCACACACAAATAAACAGATACTGTATATAAGATATACATGTGTACTATGTATGTGTGAGTGATAGATGCCAGAGTATAGGGCATCATTTCAAAACTTGCAGAAGAAACAAAATTTGGATAGGAAGTAAACACAATTTAAATATACATTAAGTACTAAATATTAAATGGATATAGCCTGTGGACTTGGCAGCTATGTGACATGAAATTTAATCATGAAAATGCCACAGAATTCATTTTCTTAGGACCAATTAGATAGTAAAAGGAGTTAATATTAAAGAATACATTTCTACAGAGTCCCATGTGCACATACCTTCGATACTAACAGTTGAAAAAACAATTAGAAAAGAACACAGGATTTTAATCTCTCTAAATAAAGGCATAAATCACTAAAAAAAAAGATTATGCTGAACTTTTGCTTTGACTGCAAAACAATCTGTTTCTGGTTATTTCATAATGAGAAGTAAATGAGGAGAAATCCAAGAAAGCATAGATAAAATGAATTGGTGGACTTCAATCATCTGTATTGACTGGTGAAGGTGGGATTGTTCTCCTTACAGTATAAAAGATGGAGATGATTTGATAGATGATTTGAAAACTGTTAAAGATTTAGACTGAGAGTCATGAGAATCTATATCCAATGGTGGAAAGTTAAAGAATGGCAGACTCACAAAAGAACCAAGGGTCGTATGAGGAGAAATCTCCCTGCACAGGTACAACTCCCTGCCTGAAAGGATTGTGGAAGCATATTCAATTGTTACATTCATGTGGGAATTTGATGAATACTTATTTTAAAAATTTAAATACAGTAACAGGCTATTTTCTGTGTTGCCCAGTTTACATCCCATTAACCTACACCCCGGTACGTTTTGAACAGTGGGAGGAAACCAGAGTCCCCGGAGAAAATCCATGCAGATACAGGAAGAACGTATAAATTCCTTACAGACTGCACGGGATTTGAACCTTGGTGTGGTCCCAATTGCTGGCGCTGTAACGGCGTTGTGCTAACCGCTACACCAACCATGCTGCCCTTGAGAAATAAAAAATAATAATTTGGCCCATAGAGAAATAACTGGGAAATGGGAAGTAAATGTTCCTGAAAGGGCTTTGTTTAGTTGTCCAATCCTTTAAATATAATGCATCCTGTTAACTTTTTTTCTACATTTTCTGTAAATGTTCAGGACATATTCAGGATAAATGAATAAAGGTATATGTACTTTGAACATTGAGATGCTCCTCACTGCTCCGATTTACAGTATTACCATTTGTGAAATATTCTAATCTTTCTATGTTCAATATAAATGACCTTGTTCATATTGAAATCCATTTTGCTGCACTTTACCCATTCACCCAATCTATTACGAGTTTCACAAGAATGTTACTGGGGCTGGTAGGATTTAATTACAAGGAGAAGCTGGATAGGGTGGGACTTTTCTCCCCAGAGCTTAAGTGGCCAACAGGGGACCTTGCAGACTTTTATAAAATCTTGAAGGCTGTAGATAAAATAGTCTTTTCCCTCGATGGTTTTAGGTGAGAGAGGACAGATGTAAAAGGGACCTGAATGGCACATTTTACACACAGAGGGTAATGGGTCTATGGTATGAGCTGCCAGATAAAATGGTAGAGGTAGGATAATCAAAACATTCAAAAGACATTTAGACAAGTATTTAGATGAATGGACACGGGAAAATAGGTCTTGGTTGATCAGCATTGCCATGTTTGGTTGAAGAGTTCATTTCTATGCTGTAGAACTCTATTAACATCTCTTTAAATTCCTTTTATCCTTAGTGCTTACAATGCTGCTTTCATTTTATGGTTGATTGGTACATCACTTTGTATCCCTTCATCCATTTCATTAATGAATACCATGACTATTTGAAGCTCAACATAATCCTTGTGCTTCACTTTAAGTCATGCCCTGCCAAGTGTTGCATTTTCCCACTGTCCCTTCCATCGGTTCCACCACACAGCTAATTTTTAAACCAAGTAAATAACTTCATTTCAATTTAATAAAGTTCAACTTTATTAAATCACCTTTATGAAGTAATTATAAAATCCTTCTTGCTCCATATAAATAACAGTCATAGACTTCGTCCCACAAGTTATCTCTTTAAAAGTTCAATCAGAATTGTGAATCATGAATGTGCTGCCCCACTTTAATCTGTTGCTGTCACTTTATCCATTATTATAAACTCCAGTACCTTCCTAACAACTGTATTATTATTCCATGATTTGCAATCTTAATTATGTAATTTTTCCATCTAAAGGAACAGTCTCTGAATGAAGAGTCAGTTTGAAGGTCATATTTTGGGCATCCATAATATTGAGGTTTACTTAATGAATGGAATATAAACCATTATTGCTCTGGAATTTGTCACTTTGGCATCATTTTTTTTGTAATTGTTTTGATTACATTAAATTAATAGATTGGGATAAGAAACGAGGGAAAATAATATCCTGCAGTGAGTAGTTGAACTCTACAATCCACTGTTGAGAGAGCAGTGGAGGCAGATTCAATTGCCACTTCCACAAAAGAATTAAGTGGATATTTGAGGGAGAAGAAATTTGCAGGGGCTTAGGGAAAGAATTGGGCAATGGAAGTGAGTGGCATGTTCCTGCAGTGTCAATTTTATGATATTACAAATACAGTAAAACCCCTGATATCTGGCACCAATAGGGATTGGTAGATGCTAAATAAGTTTTTTTTTTCCGGTTGCCTAACTAATACACCTGCATTAATAAAAAAGAGTTTAAAAGATAAAAATATTGTACTGTAGCATGGTTGCTAATGCTACAGCTAGGTTATAGCTCATGGTTATAGTTCCTGGGCTGTAGCTCGAAACTTGCAGAGGTCGGAAGACACACATGCCAGTAAAGTGTATTCAACACTGAGTTTATTCAGGGGCAGTTCTGCCTTTTATAGTGAGCTCGGCCACGTCACCATCGGGGCGTGGATTGAGTGGGCCGGCCACCTATTGGTCGGTTCCAGCATCCGGTCCCTGATTGGGACCCCTGTGATCCACCAGCAATGGTTGGCCAGTTTCACTGTTCCACTGGTGGCCTATGGAAATGAGTGTCTCAGCCCATGTGAGGTCTTGCCAGTCGCCACGTTCGATGGCCATTTCTGGTGGCCCAAGGCATAGGCCGCAGGCTGCTACGCGAACTCCCCCCCCGAGCCAGCGATCAGGGCAGAGTTCTTAGGAGGTTGACCCCTGCGCCGTGGGATCGGATGGGTGATGGGCAAGTCAGAGTCTATAGGTGCTTCCTGTGGCTTTTCTCTGTTGCATCTGAGCTTTTTCTCAGCAGCAACCACACCTTCTTTAATGGCATCACTTCACTGCAAGCGATCTTGTGCCAGATCCTCCCATGTTGATGGGGCAATGTCAGCTTTCTTAAGGCTCCTGTGCAGAACATCCTTGTACCGTAGTTGCTGACCTCCTTGCTTTTGGGTACTACTGGACAGTTGGCCTACAAGATGTCCTTGGGCAGTCTTTGTCAGGCATTCTGACAACATGTTCTGTCCAGTGCAGTTGGGCTGACATCACCAAGGTTCAAACTGCTGGCATTCTGACTTGAGAAAGGACCTTGATATGGGAGACTTTGTCAGTAAATGGAAAGAGTAGGATTCAAAATTATAGTGTTGTCACAGTTTGATTGCTCATTTCAAAATGGCAACCATTCTTCTCTAACACGTGGTATCTTTTTGACTTCTTATTTATCAAAGATCTAGTTACCTCTTCCTTACGAATGTCCGAAGACTCCATTTTGATTGCTGTTTGTGGCAGGTAGTTCCAAAGACTCAAAATACTTTGAGAGAAAATTACTTTTTATCTTACTTGGTTTTAAATGGGTGATCTCTTATTTTTAACCTCCTCCCTTCTAGATTCTACTACCAGTAGATCCAACTGCTCCACATCCATTCTGTCACATCCCTTAGGACCTTGCATGTTTGAAAGTTCAGAGGAAAACCAAAACCTCTTCAACCAGTAAAAGCACTGGGTGTTACTTTTTCAGAAAAATGTGGCAAGAGAAAGATCATCCATAAAAATCCTGTGCATAAAGGCAATCTGTCAGACCAGTGTGGTCACCACGATTGATTGACAGGCAAATTACTAGGCAAATTACTATTTGCTAGCTAGCTATAGCATTGCAGACAACAGACTTTGTACAACCTTCCATGTATTTATTTGAATCTGCAGCTTCATCTTTTCAACTTCCTTTTGAATAATTAATAATTGAGCAATCTCAATCAACTTCTGACCAGGTACAAGCTTGCAGTCATAAAAATTATAAGACATTGTCAGTATTGATACTGGTGTGGGAGATGGAAAAGCTAGATAGGTATAATGCAGTGCACAATGTGGTGAATTACAGTACACTCATTTATTTCTGCACGTTGTTCCAATCTCACACATTATTTGGTGTAATATGTTTAGGAAGGGCCATTTAAATGCATTTCATTTACAGTACAATCCCCGTTATCTGAAATTCAAGCAATGGACAGCCTCAAGCAACCAGCAGAAAAAAAAATCACAGAAATAGGAAAAATAGCAGTCTGCACAACATGCAACCAGCAAATTCACTTAACTGGCATCGACCAATCCCCAAAGGTGCTGGATACTGGGGGTTTTAGGTTTTACTGCATTTATAATTCTTCTCCTTGTATCTATTCAAACAATATCTTGGTGAACCTTTTCTGCATCTCTCCACATTTTTCCTGTAGCATGCCAACTAGAACTGCACACAATGCTCCAAATGTGGTCTAACCAAAGGTTTATACAGTTGCACATGACTTACCATTTTGATACTAAAAAGCCAATTACACTCTATCCACGTGTTCCTATTTTTAGGGAACTATGGACTTGCACCCAAAAATCCTCTGTACATCAGATGAGATTCTCCATCACCCTCAATGTGCCAGCAGAGTCTTTGTCAATTGATCTTTGAAAAACAGATTTCAGCCTGCTACAAAATGTATGGTCTACTGTGAAACTGTGATCCCTTCTATATAATTCTGAGATGTGGACTACTCATGGAAGGTGCAGGAAAAGTGCTCCACATCCATAAAATTCACCAGATCCATTAAAAGAAGAAGCCAGCTAACATCAGCATCCTCTCCCAGGTCAACATTGCTAGCACTGAGGCCCTTATGTTCAATAGATGTAGTGGTCAGGCACTTTATTTTCATGGCTGACATTATACTCCTGCAGATCTTCTAGTATTTTCTGAATTCTTTTACAGACAGAAATCAGCAAATGGCTGAAAGATTCAAGAATGTGCTCCATCTATTCTTGAAAAGATGCAACATTCCCACTGAGATGTAAACCCTGACTGCACTCAGATTGGATCAAGAGCTTTTGGAATTATATTGAAATCCTTGGTCTTATGCACCAGGATGGTACAGAAGTGCAGCATAAGTGGTGGAAGGAGCACACTACGATCGGCCCACCCCATCAAACCTTGGCCTCATCTGTGGAAATGCATGTGGTTTGAACACGAGCCTCATCAGTCATCATTCGAGAAATTACAAAAATGGGGTGGAAGTAAACCCGACTTGATCCTGAAGAACTGGCTGAGAAGGTATCCAATTCTAGACAGGGCTGAGAAATTTCAAATTAGATAATCTCACCACGCTCTATCATTTTCTTTGAAAGTGGTATAGTGAATTTTTACCAATAAATATCAAAATTTTCAGAAGTTCTAAAATTTTAGACTGTAATGGTATGGATTGTATGTACTCATTGACCAGTTAAGGCTCAGGCTGGCCCACCCTCTGATTATCACCTGGACTCCTCCCATGGGACCCAGGCCATAAAGGTCAGGCTACCTCTCCCTTCCCTGGACTTCCCTAGCTTGGATCCGGGCCAGCATAAGTCTTATGTACAATAAAGCCTATCGTTCCCCTCACTTTTTGTCCTTGCGATTATTGGGGCAACTGGTAGTGCCCAACAATTTATTGTACATAAAATTTTAACGCCTCCGGTAATGGAGACGTTGCTGCACCCCAATCGGCTAGAGGTGGATCCCTAAGTCTCGGGTGCATCAGAACTCTTTGAGCAGTGGATCAATTGCTTCAACAACTTTTTGGAGGCCGCTGCTGGAGTGGTCGACTCAGATGAGAAGAGGCTGAAAGTCCTGGAGGCAAGAGTAAGTCAGAGGGCTTTTCAGGCTATCAGAAGCTGGACGACCTACACCGAGGTGATGGCTGAGCTATGGACACTATACAAGCCCAAAATCAATGAGGTCTACTCCTGTTACCTCCTGGCATCCAGAAAACAGCAGCCTGGTGAGTTGGTTGAAGAGTTCATTCGAGCCCTGATCACACTGGGAAATGACTTTTTGGGGAACCCCATGGTCCCTGTGCCGGGGGCCCAGTGTGTGGAAGATCTGGTCCGGGATTGAGGTCAGATTATATCTGACATCTCCTCGAGGAGGATTAACTCCCATTAAAATGGGCGATCCAACTGGCCAGGATTTTAGACTTGGCCCAGCGCCATGTGGAGTCAATTGTGGTCAGGAGTGGGCCTATCCAGTATGCGCCACCACAAGGGCCGCCATCCTGGGAGTCGGCGTCGGGGACTTCTGACCCGACTGCGGCTGCAGTGGTGCCAGGATCCTCGAGGTGCAACTTCTGTGGGCAGACAAGACATCCACAACGTCTCTGTCCCATGAAGGGAGCTATCTGCTCGGGCTGCGGGAAAAAGGGTCACTATCAATGAGTCTACAGGTTCAGAGTCCCATCCCAAAGCAGCATGGCATGTATGGCTGAGGAGTTTCCGGTGCCGGCTGTGTGGACGATAAGGTAGGCGCCATTTTATCTGTTCCCGCCTCCATCCTCTACACAGCAGCAGCTCTCACCAAAGACGTCACTTCCACCCCCGACGATATCTCTTCCGTCTTCATCAATGTTGGCAGCGTGGTCAACATGGAGGCCACCATCTTGGACATCGGGCCTCCCCACCAACGATGAAGACGACACACCTATCCTGGCATCGATCACCTTGAACCAAGCCAGCCCTCACCCGATCACGAACTCCATGATGCAGATCGAGGTGAATGGGCACAAATCGAACTGCCTCTTTGATAGTGGCAGTACTGAAAGTTTTATCCGCCCCGAAATGGCCCGTAGACTCTCGATCCTCATTTGGCCAATGATGGGATCCATGTCGATGACAACGAAAGACCAGCGGACTTGTATCCGGGGGCACTGTGTGGCATCTTTGGCGGTGGTGCTGGGGGGGGAGGCAGGGGGAATGTTATGATGACTTTTTGTTGTTGGTCATTCCCCAGCTCTGCGCGCTGATCCTCCTGGGCCTCAACTTCCAGGGTTAGTTCAGGAGTGTGACAATGGCATTCAGGGGGCCCCCAACTGCCGCTCACTGTTTGCAACTCGCAGCTTATGGACCCCCCCTCCCCCAATCGAGCACCCAGCCTCCAGCATCGACCTGCAGCCTCACCACCTTGTGGGTAGCCCCTCCGTCACTATTCATGAACCTCATCCTGGACTGTAAACCGATCACCACCAAGAGCAGACGCTACAGCACTGAGGATATGGCGTTCATCCGGGCCGAGGTTCGGCAACTCTTGGTGGAGGTGATCATTGCCCCTAGCTCCAGCCCCTGGAGGGCACAGGTCCTCATGGTCAGAGGGGCAGGCAAGCCCCGGATGGTGATTGATTATAGTCAAACCATCAACTTCTTCACCCAGTTGGATGCGAACCCTCTAACCCAGATAGCTGACTTGGTCAACAAGGTCACACAATACAGAGTCTTTTCGACCATTGACCTCAAGTAGGCCTATCATCAACTTCCCCTTCGCCTGATCGACCTGCTCTACACAGGTTTCGAGGACGATGGCAAACTTTTTCAATTCCTGCGGGTGCCTTTTGGTGTTACTAATGGTGTCTCTGCTTTTCAGAGCGTTATGGATCAGATGGTGGAGGAGCACAAGCTGACAGCGACGTTCCCGTACCTTGACAATGTCACCATCTGTGGCCATGACCAGCAGGACCATGACGCGAACCTCGCAAAGTTCTTACATATGACCAAGTCTCTCAACTTGATGTACAATAAGGACAAATGCGTGTTCAACACATACTACCTGGCCCTTCTCGGATGCATCGTAGCACATGGTGTAATTGCCCTGGACCCCAACCGCATGTGACCTCTTATGGAGCTCCCAGTCCCAAACACCCTAAAGGCGCTGAAGAGGTGCCTGGGGCTGTTTTCCTATTATGCACAGTGGGTGCCCAATTACGCCGATAAAGCCCATCCCCTGATTAAGTCCACAACTTTCCCGTTATCAGCAGAAGCCCAAGCTGCATTCTCCCAGATCCGAGGAGACATCACAAAGGCCACGATGCATGCTGTGGATGAGTCTATCCTTTTTCAGATGGAGAGCAATGGCACTGGCTGCCACTCTTAACCAGGCAGGCAGGCCAGTAGCATTTTTCTCCCACACCCTGCACAGTCCTGAGGTACGTCACTCCTCGGTCAAGAAGGAGGCCCAAGTGATTGTTGAGGTAGTGCGCCACTGGTGACATTACCTGACATACCAGAGGGCCGTGGCCTTCATGTCTAATACTAAACAGTGGGGTAAAATCAAGAATGACAAAATTCTTAGGTGGAGGATCAAGCTCTCCACCTATAATTACGACATCTTGTACCGACCAGGTAAACTCAACGATCCCCCAGATGCCCTATCCCGGGGGACGTGTGCCAACGCACATCTCACCCACCTCCAGACCCTCCAAGACAGTCTGTGCCACCCCAGAGTCACAAGGTTATACCACTTCATCAAGACTCGGAACCTTCTGTACTCAATGTTGAGGACGACCGGTCCATGACCAGACGCTTTCAGATCTGCACCGAATGTAAGCCACAGTTCTGCTGGCCCGAAAAGGCACATCTCATTAAGCCCACACGCCATTTTGAATGGCTCAGAGTTAATTTCAAGGGCCCCCTACCCACTACAAATAAGAATGCCTACTTCCTTACGGTTGTGGATGAGTTTTCCAGGTTCCCCTTTGCTATTCCCTGCCCGGATATGACCTCAGCAATGGTAATCAAGGTGCTGCGCAGTATTTTCACCCTGTTTGGGTACCCCGATTACATCCAAAGTGATCGGGGGTCCTTGTTCATGAGTGAGGAACTGCGACAGTACTTCCTGGACAGAGGCATAGCCACCAGCAAGACCACCAGCTATAACCCCAGGGGTAATGGCCAGGAGAATGCTACCATCTGGAAGGTGGTGCTCCTGGCTCTTAGGTCCAAAAACATGCTGGTGTCCTGCTGCAGGACGTTTTGCCCAAAGCACTCCATGCCATCTGATCGCTCCTGTGCACCACAACTAACACCACCCCGCACGATCGCTTGTTTGCTTTCCCTAGGACATCGGCGAATGATGCCTCCATTCCTCCTTGGTTGGCAATCCCGGGGCCGGTCCTGATACGAAAACACATGAGGGGCCATAAGATAGATCCATTGGTGGAAGTGGTACATCTCATACACGCCAACCCGCAATACGCGTTTGAGAGGTACCCCAATGGCCACGAGGACACTGTGCCTATCCGAGACCTGGCGAGGGCCGGGGATTCTGACTGCCCTACCTGCCACCATCCATTCCACGGAGCAGACCAGTCCAACGGGAGCGCAATACTGGGAGGCCGACCCAGACTGTACCCTCCCCGGGACTGCTTCCCCTCCCAAACAGCAGAGCACAGACACGCCAGCCCCCAGCGGTCCCGCAGAAGGAGGAAGTTGCCGGTGCGGCTAAACCTCCAGTTAGATTTTTTTAAAAATTCTCTCTCTTGTGTCGAAAAAAGGGGGGGGGGGGTTCTGTTTAAAAAGAGGGGGTGAATGTAATGGTATGGATTGTATGTACTCATTGGCCAGTATAGGCTCGGGCTGGCCCGCCCCCAATGACACTCTCACCTGGACTCCTCCCCTGGGGCCTAGGCCATAAAGGTCGAGCCACCTCTCCCTTCCCTGCACTTCCCTAGCTTGGATCCGGGCCAGCTCAAGTCTTATGTACAATAAAGCCCATCGTTCCCCTCAGTCTTTGACCTTGTGATTATTGGGGCAACTGGTAGTGCCCAACATAGACACATAGACACATAGAGGGAACAGGCCCTTTCGGCCCACAAACCTCTGCTGCCAAATACACCCAAATGACCTACACCTTCCTATCGTTTAGAATGGTGGGAGGAAACAGGAGCACCCAGAGGAAAGCCATGCAGACATGGGAAGAATGTACAAACTCCTTACAAACTGCACCAGATTCAAATCCCAGTTCGCTGGCACAGCAACAGTGCTGTACTAACCACTATGCTAACTCTCCTGCCTTAAATTCTGCTGCCTGTTTCCATATGAATGTTCTATTCAGCCATCACTTTAGTAATATCTTACCTGGGCTCCTAAAATGGACTCTTTCATGTGCTCACTCACTCCCATCTCTATCATTTCCTTCTGCCTTCTGGCCATGTAAAGGTCCTAAAACTCCTCTAATGCTGACATTTTGCTCATCCTCATATTTACTTCCTTCACTACTGCAAACTCTATTATTAACTGTCAAGGTCAAAGCTCAGTAATTCCCTCAAGGTCCCTTTTTTCCCATCTTTTAAAATCCTTCTCCGGACAAATTTTGATTATTTTCCAATAATTTTGTAACATGGTTTGTCAACTGTGATGTATTTTTGTGTGTTTTCTGGAACGTTAAGAATCCTATATAAATGGGTGCCTGGAATGCTGAAACATTAGGGGTATTTAAGAGAGACTTAGGCAGCCACATAGATGCAAGAAAAATAGAGGGTTATGGGTAGAGAAAAGTGTTCCCTCTAAGCTGTGCGTGTGCTTTCTTCCATCCATGTGGCTGTCTAAGAGTTTCTTAAATGCCCCTAATGTTTCAACATTCCAGGGACCCAGTGTGCTATCGTTCCCATGTGACAAAAACATACCAAATGAGCAAGAAAATGTTGCAGCTTTTCACAGCAGTTAATACCAGTTTATTGTCGACACTGAAACAACATCTCTGGAGCCAAAAGTTAACGATTAAGAGCGTTAATGGTCTGATTCGTAAATTTGCAGAAACACAAAAATTGGAGTTGCAGATCGCAAAAAAAATTGGGATAGAAGGATATGGATTAGTTTGAAATTTGGTCCGAGAAATGGCATATAAAGTTTAATGTGGACATATGTAACCTGTTGCTTCTTTGGTTGGTCAGATGCAAGAATTAAATACACAGTAAATAGCAGAACCCTCAGCAGATCTGATATACAGAGGATATTTCAGTGCAAGTCCATAGCTCCCTAACAATAGGAACATGTGGATAGGGGGTTTTTGGTATAAAAATGGATAAGTCATGTGCAACTGTATAAACCTTTTGTTAGACCACATTTGGAGCATTTTGTGCAGTTCTGGTCAGCATGCTACAGGAAAAATGTGGAGAGGTGCAGAAAAGGCCCACCAGGATAAATGTCTGAATAAATACAAGAAATATGAATTAATTCCCTTTGTTTTCTCCAGAGCATCAGAAGTTGAGGGCCAATATGAGAGATGTTTGTCTGATTAATCCGCTATAAATTTTATTAACTACCTATCCTTCTCACCGCACAAATATAAATATATAGACTAAAGCCAATTGGCTATAACCTACATTTTTAGAAAGCCAGAGAAGACAGATTCAAAACGTTAGCTTTTTAACTAAAAAAATGGAAAACTACCTTGCAGCTGCAAAATTACAGGCTGTGGTCAATTATAAGCCAATTAGTTAACAAAAGCAGCCATGCTATTAATTGTTCTCACATCAAGCTCAGTGAGGAGCCTAATGCAAACAGAAGACAATACAATCTAAATGTGGATCAGCAAAAAAATGGTTGCAAAATCAATGATTGGGATAAAGTTGGGTGCTGAATTACTAAAACGTTTTGTAAAATAAAATGATTTGTGGTCCAAAAAATGTAATATATATAAAACAAATGCAAAATACATAAAGTATTGGAGCATATTTTTCATCTGTTAATTTTCTAAAATACTACTGCATTCTTAATATTCACCTATTATTTTCTATTCATTTCCTATTACAATGTTTTTCTTTTCAGCATAATCCTTCAATTAAAAAAAACATAATAAATAATTGCATTCATACACTTTTCCTCTTTTCTCAGATAATTTTTACATCATGAGAATTCATTCCTCTATTTGTTCTACTAAGTATATTTATTCGATCTGAGTGCTGTAAAGGTTGCTTATTTTTTCCTCAGAAACAGGTGGGGTGAACCCTTTCAGGGAAAGTTACTGAAATCTTATTAAATGACAAGTCTTACATTTATATAGGACCTTTAATAACCTCAAGACACTCCAAAGCATTTTAAAGATTATGAAATATTTCTTTACAAGTAGTCATTGTTGTAACATCGGATACACCAAAAAAAACCCCAAATTGTTCACAATGATCTCTTTGTAATTGTTTTCCAGGACATTAAGGATAATTTCCCTGCCCCGTGGGATATTTTTGGCTTTCTCTTTACATGTAATTTCAGTTGGTTTACAGATACTCCTTATAATATATAACACTCAATTTATGGAAATCTGGGTTTGGACATAAGCAAGTGCTACTTGCAGCACATGGGTAAGACATACAGTTACATTTTGTGCTTTGTTTGTTTGGTAACTTGAAATGACTTGAATTTTTACCATTTATAAAGGTGGTACGATGCATTGTGTGATCACCCTCGAGGAGGAGCTTAATATAATGGCACAATCAGAAATGAAGCAAACATTAATTTTGATATTGTGTGCTTACAGTGAGCAGAATAGTGAAGGACAAAGAACTGATTAAGGAACGTGCAAAAGGTTAGGCACCAATGAAATTACAAAATAAAGCTCTGGAGTATTTTCAGAAACAAAAATTATTAACTCTATGGATAGAGGGACAAAATTAATAAGTATGCTGCTGAAGGTCATTACGATTCAGGAAAAGACTCAGAGTCTTTAGAACATAGAACACTACAGCACAGTATAGACCCATATATTCCTTTCAAAAAGTACTAAACCCTCTATTTATCTTCCATCCATGTGGCTGTCTAAGAGTCTCTTAAATGCCCCAAATGTTTCAGCATTCCAGTCTCCCACAACTCTCTGCATAAAAAACTTACCCCTGATGTCTCCCCTAAACTTCCTTCCCTTCACTTAGTACAGATGTCCTCTGGTGTTTGCTCTTCCTTCCCTGGGTAAAAGGCACCAGCTGTCCACCCTCTCTATGCCTCTCATAATCTTGTACAGCTCTATTAGGTCTTCTCACATCCTTCTACTTTCCAAAGAGAAGAGTTTCAGTTCTGATAACCTTGCCTCATAAGACATTTTCCATTCCAGGCAACATTGCAGCGAACAAAGTTACAGTAGTCAGTGTGAGTCAGTTTAACTAATTTTACTGCAACTCCTATGTGAGCTTAGAAGCACAACTTCCATGATACTTCACTGCCTCTGGGACCATTGTGACATCAGCCTGGAGGGCTGTGGCAACCCTCCCAGTGTCTCGGGGCTCTTAGCCCCGTGCGAGCCTGGACTTCTGTAACCCAGTTTGCCTGTGGATCGACACAGCCCATTACATGACACCCCCTACCACCCCCCCCCCCCCACCCCAGAACCAGTGTCAGGAGGTGATGAGTCCATTCGTTGTATGAAGTTCTTTTGTTTAGGTGGGTGACCTCCGCTGTGGGCATGCTACCAGCACTTGCTGTTCCAGGTCAAAGTGTGCCAGCTTGATGTAGTCAATGGTGAATGTTTCTTCCCTGTCTCCATTGTCCAGTACACACATCATTCCATCGTGTCAGAGCACTTTGTAAGGATCCTCGTATGGCCACTGAAGTGGAGTTCGATGCGTCCCTCTGTGCACAAATATGCACTGGCAGTCCTTGAGCTCCCTTGGGATGTAGGAGGCAGTCAGACCACGGCATGAGGTTGGGACAGATGCCAGGGTACCGATTTTCTCCTGAAGTCACGTCAGGAGAACAGTGGGTGGTTCTTCCTGTCCTCGGGCCAATGGTATGAATTCACCTGGGACTGTAAGCGGGCTCCATACACGAGTTCAGCGGAGGACGAGGCCAGATCTTCTTTCAGCCCCGTGTTGATTCCCAGAAGCACCCATGGCAATTCGTCAGTCCAATTGGGACCATTGAGTCGAGCCATCAGGGCAGCTCTCGGTTGGTTGTGAAACTTCTCAACGAGGCCATTGGACTGTTGGTGTGTGATGTAATTGGGTGCCAAGGAGCTGGAATAGCACTGACCATAGTGTCAAGGTGAACTGTGTCCCCCCCATCCGAAGTTGTGTTTGTTGGCATCCCAAAACAGCCTATTCAATTAGTGGTGAAGGCCCTGGCACAGGAAGTCATGGATGTGTCCGAGAGTGGTACCACCTCTGGCCATCTGGCAAACCTGTTAACCATGGTGAACAGGTATGTGGCACCTCTGGAGATTGGCAGGGGATCAATAAAGTTGACGTGCAAGTGGTCAAAATGCCTGTCTCTCAGGGGAAATGACTGGAGCTGGGTTTTGACGTGCCTCTGAATCTTGGAGGTCTGGCAGTGTACACAAGTTCTGGCCCAGTGGCCGACCTGTTTACACAGGCCATGCACATAAACTTGTTGATGGCCAGCTGCGTCGTAGCATGTATGGATGGGCATGCTAAGCCATGGTTTCGAACACACAATGCCTCCAAACCACTAGTACAATGGGTCTTGGCTGTCCAGTGGATATGTTATAAGAAGCGTAGATCCAAACCTCAAGTCTTCCAGTTTGAGCCCCGAAATGGCAGTACGGTAGGGCTGCCAGAGCAGTGTGTCGATCCTAAGAGCCAAAGAGCTGATCAATTGAACAGATGTACAGGAGAGTGCATCTGCCATGAGATTGTATCTTGTGGACCACGGATCTGACTTCTTAGCAAAGGTGACTGTCAGAGGCTTGTGGTCCGTGAAAATGATGAAATCCCTCCCTTCGAGGAAGTACTGGAAATGGTGGATGGCAAGGTAAAGGGCCAATGGTTCTCGGTTGAACGCATTGTATCTCTGCACTGGTGGCCTCAACTGCCGACTGAAAAAGGCAAGCGGCTTTCAACTCCTGTTGACCAGCTGCTCCAGAGCACCTCCTACAGCCATGTTTGACACTTGACCATAAGGGCTGTGGGCATGTTGACTCAGCGCACGAGCATGGTGGCATTGGCCAATGCATCTTATGCTTTTTGAAAAGATGCAGTCACCTTCTCAATCCACTCCAGGTCCTTGGACTGGCCGGAAAGTAGTTTGAAGAGTGGCTGTATGATCCTGGCTGCCACTAGTAGAAAGCGATGGTAGAAATTTACCATGCCTACAAATTTCTGCACCTCTTTAATTGTGGAAGGTCGGGCAAACCTGTGAATAGCTTCCACCTTGGTAGGGAGTGGCTGTAGCATGTCGAATGAACCAAAGACTTGTTAGCTCAAACCAAGGCTTTAATCAGCAAAAAACTGGAGCGTATTACAGCACAGTCGACCAGTCCAGACTGTCCTGGGTCTGGTTAGGAGCAGCTCTTTATGACCTGCCAGTAGATGTGGTGACTCTCAGCCAATCACAACAACTATAAGCAAATATATACAAATATACATTGGTGATAGTATCCTGTACTATCACAGTGGCACTGCCCCATGCTAGTCAATGCAATGTCTGCTGAAATCAATCATTGTAAGCCTGAACTGGCACTTGGCAGGATTTACAGCTAGTCCATATTCGCTAAGATGCTGGCAGAGCTGGCACAGGTGCATGCTGTGCTCCCGACGGTAGCGGCTGGCAGTAAGACTATCAACCAGATAGTTGATCACGAAATCTAAGCTGTGGGCTACCGAGTCCATTTGCCTCTGGAAGGTTTGCACCGCATTCTTTCACCCAAAAGGCATACGCAGGAACTCAAACAGCCCAAAAGGAGTAATGAGTGCTGTTTTTGGAACCTCATAGGGTGCACCGGGATCTGATGGTATCCCTGAACCAGATCGATTTTTTAAAAGATCTTCACGCGTGAAGATTAGCAGCGAAATCCTGGATAAGTCTGCCTTCATGATGTCGTTAAGCCAGTGATAATCACTACAAGGTTTCCAGCCACCAGTTGCCTTAGGTACCACGTGCGGGGGTGGGGGGGTGCCCATGGACTGTCAGAGTGTCGTGCTATCCCCATTTCCTCCATTTTGCAGAATTCCTTCTTGGTAAGCTGCGGCTTGTCAGGAGACAGCCTGCAGGCCCGAGCGTGTACAATAGGGATTGGTGCTGTATGCCGTGCTTCAGCATGGTTGAGGAGAATTGGCGGGTTGACTATGCTCGGAAATTCCGCTAAGATCTTGGCATAAGCATTGTGATAGAAAGTCACCGAATTAAGGTGATGTGATAGTAGAGTGAATTGGCATAGGGTGAGGGACTTAATGGTCTTAGAGTTCACTAACCAGAGCCCTTTCAGGTCCATGAGGAGGCAATGGGCTCAGAGGAAGTCTGCGCTCAGCAGGGATTGAGGTACATCTGCCAGTGTGAAGGTCCATTTAAACCGGCAGGGACCGAATTCCAGAGGGATGGTTCATACTTCGTATGTCTGGATATAGCTGCTGTTAGATGCAGCGAGGCAAGGCGCGGTCTTTCCAGCATGAGTGTCCTGGCTTGCGGGAGGCAATATGCTGATCTCTGCTCCTATGTCAACCAGGAAATGCCAACCGGAATGCCGGAGCCAAAAAATAGAGCAGGCTGTCTCTGTAGATGACCATCGTAGCCATCAGCAATGGCCTACCAAGGCATTTCCCCGATGCAAGCAAAGTGGTCAGCAGCGTCAGGCAGTGAAATTCCACTGTTCCTTCTCCAAGCTGTCCCTAGCTGTGTTAGGCTTTCTCTCAGACACTGGGACAGTATGACACAGCAACCTGGTTGATGGCTATTCCGCCATACTGATTAGCCTCTGACATAGCAATGTAGTCGATGGCAGGTCACCATGTTGCTCAGCCTGCCATAGGGTGTTGGTTTGACCAGCCAACCTGTTAAGGTCACCGGAGTCGTCATTGGCCAGGAGCAGGTGAATGTCCTCCGGCATCTGTTCTAGGAATATCTGCTCAAACAACAGGCAGGGTCTATGACCATCCATCAGCACCAGCATGTCGCTCATGAGGGAAGACGGTGTGTGGTCACCCAGGCCATCCATATGTAGCAGCCTTGCTGCTCACTCACGGAGGGAGGGCCCGAAAGTGTGTATGAGGAGCACTTTGAGTGCATCAAACCCGTCTTTGGTGGGAGACTGCTGCAGGAAATCAACAATCCTGCAGTAGTCTCCTGGTCCAGAGAACTGACTATGTAATAGTACTTCGTGGCGTCAGCAGTGATTTGCTTAACATGAAACTGAGCTTCAGCCTGCTGAAACCAGACAGCAGGCTCTGAGGTCCAGAATGTAGGCAGCTTCAAGGAGAATGCATTAGCGTCATTCATCGTGAGGTTCAAATTTGATGATTTGGACTGTCGGGGTCACCAAATGTAGCGAACAATGACAAAGTAGTCAGTGTGAGTCTGTTTAACTGATTTTACTGGAATTCCCATGTGAGCTTATAAGCACAACCACCATGATACTTTGCTGTCCCTGGGACCATTGTGATGTCAGCCTGGAGAGCTGGCAATGCTCCCAGGTCTCGGGCCTCTCATCCTTGTGCAAGCCTGCACCTCTGTGACCTAGTTCGCTTTCAGATTGGCGCAGGGCGCTACAACATCCTGGTAAATCTCCTCTGAACCCTCTCCATAATTTCCACATCCTTCCTATAATGAAGTGACCAGAACAGAACACAAGTGTTGTCTCACCAGAGATTTGCAGAGTTGTAACATAACCTCTTGATTCTTGAATTCAATCCCCCTATTAATGAAGCCCAACATCCTTTGGCCTTCTTAACTATCCTATCAACCTGTACGGTGTCCTTGAGGGACATATGGATTTGGATCCCAAGGTCCCTCTGTTCAACCACACTCTTAAGTAACTGAGCAATAACCCTATACTCAGTCTTCTGGTTTGTCCTTCCAAATGCAGCACCTCACACTTATCTGGATTGAACTCCATCTGCCACTTCTCTGCCCAACTCTACATCTTGTCTACTTATGGACAGTCTTATTGCTATTTTTTATGATTAAAAATTGTTTTTTTTTCAGTGTGGAATAAAAGATATAAACATTTAATTATAAAATAGGCTTTGGTGTAAATAAATTTGCCCACTTGTAGGCTATGGTAAGTGTTCTGAGCATATTTAAGGTAGGCGAGGCTAGGCTATGATGTTCGGTAGCACCAGTACAGTATCTTTTTCCACTTACTATTTTTCTGCTTACAATGGGTTTATTGGGATATAACCCCATCGTAAGTTAAGGAGCACCTGTATCCTTTTATAACCTACAACAACCTTCAGCACCATCCACAACTCCTTCAACCTTCGTGTCATCTACAAATTTACTGACCCATTCTCCTGCCTCTTCATCGAAGTCATTTATTTATAAAAATTTAAAAGATCGGTGGTCCCAGAACAGATCCTTGCGGAACTCCTGTAGTCACTAATCTCCAGGCAGAATACTTTATTTCCTCTAATACTCTCTGGTTTCTACATTATTTATAAAAATTTAAAAGATCGGTGGTCCCAGAACAGATCCTTGCGGAACTTCAGTAGTCACTAATCTCCAGGCAGAATACTTTATTTCCTCTAATACTCTCTGGTTTCTACATGCAAGCCTATATTTTTATCCACACAGCCAAGGTTCCATGCCTCATGACTCTGAACAAACCTCTCATGGGGGACCTTGCCAAATGTCTTACTAAAATCCATGTAGACCACAGCCACCACCCTACTCTCATAAATTTCTTTTGTTACCTCCTCATTAAACTCAATTAGGCTCAGGAGGCACGACCTTTCCTTCACAAAACCATGATGACTAACATTGAGTAGACTGTACCTCTCCAAATGCTCATAGATCCTATCCTTAAGAATCCTCTCCAATAGTTTGCACACCACTGATGTAAGACTCACCCAGGATTCTTCCTATTACCTTTTTTTAAACAAGGGGACTTGTTTCCAATCTTCGGCGACCTCCCCTATGGTCAAAGAGGACTCAAAGATTGTAGCCACTGCCCCAGATATCTTTTCCCTTCCCCCCATAGCAACTGGGGATATCATGTCCGGCCCCAGGGACTTATCAACCTTTTAAGAAGATCCAACAATTTGTCTTCCTTAATCTCAACATCATCCAAAACACAAACTTGTTCTATTCTAGCTTAATCCTGATCAAGGTCCTTTCCCCCAACCTCCTCCACTTCCAGGCATGTGACTTCCTTTATCGACCCCACCTTCATTCTTGTAATCCTTCTGTTCTTCACATATACATAGAACTCCATGGGGTTCTTAATCCTACATACCAAGCCCTTCTCGTTCTCCTAAGTCCTTTCTTAAGATCCTTCCTGGCTACCATATACTTGTTATGAGCCATTCCTGTTTCTTGCTTCCTATATCTAATGTATGATTCCTTCTTTCTCTTGACTAGCTGCCTCACCTGTTTCATCAACCAAGGATCTGGAGCAGCAGCTACACTGCTACTGAAAGAACACACAACCAGACAGGTTGAGCTTAGTGAGCAGAACTGATTTATTGCAGGCTGCTGGGCTGGAATTATACTCCCAGCCCGGACCTGGCTGAGAACCGCGCTGGGGGGCGCTGACGTCACCCGGGCATCACATGGTCCCCCAGTGCGGGCTTCTGAGTTCTGTGCTGTGAAGAAGGGGAAACCCCTGATGGTGCCATTTTGGCCGGCTGCCCCGCTGCGTGGATTACAAGTGAGGCCAGTTTGCCTGCCTAGTGGTGTGCCGCCACACAGCCCCCCCCCCCCCCCCCCCACCGAACTGGTGCCAATGTTCTTTTCAGCTGGGTGGCCTCGCTTCTTGAGCTGGGCCACAATCACTGGTTCGGTGGGGTCTAGGTGCGCTGGCTTCAGCCTGTCCAAAATAAACAGTTCCCGCCTGCCACCCATGTCCAGCGTGAGCGTAGACCCTGAATGCTGGACAACCTTGTATGGCCCCTCGTAAGGTCTCTGCAGAGGTTCCACAGGTGGGTCCCGCTGAATAAAAACGTACTCTGCAGAAATCAGCTCGCTGGGGAAGTGCCATGTGCCATGTCTGGGCGGCGGTTGGGGTGTGAAGGAGTCCAAGCGGGCCCGGAGGTGGGGAAGCAGCTCGTGCGGCGACCGCTGGGGGTTGTGAGGCGCATTGAAGAACTCACCAGGAAGTGCCAGCGGAGCACCGTAGACCAACTCAGCTAATGATGCCTGCAGATCCTCCTTGGGCATGGAGTGGATGCCCAGGAGCTTCCAAGGCAGCTCATCCACCCAGTCGGGACTGGTGAGGCGGGCCATAGTGCCGACTTAAGGTGGCAGTGCAGATGCTCAACCAGCCCATTAGCCTGCGGGTGATAGGCCATGGAGTGGTGTAGCTCAATCCCCAACCTGTTGGCGAGCTGTGCCCAAAGCGCAGAAGTGAACTGGGCACCCCGATCGTTGGTGAGGTGATTTGGAACGCCAAACTGGGTGACCCAACCGTGCAACAGCGCTCGGGAGCAGGAGTCCGTGGAAGCATCCGGCATTGGGATCGCCTTGGGCCAATGAGTGGTGCGGTCCACCACCATGAACAGGTAATGGTTGCCCCAAGAAATAGGTAAGGGCCCGACTGTGTCCACATGAATGTGGCTGAACCATTCCTGGACGTGCTTGAACTCTTGCATGGGCACCCTGGTGTGCCTGTGTACCTTGGACATTTGGCAATGGGTGCATGTTCTGTCTCAGCCTGCGATCTGCTTCCGCAGCCCATGCCAGACGAACCACTCTGCCACCACCCGGACCGTGGACCTGATGGACGGGTGCAAAAGATCGTGGAAGTGATAGAAGATTTGCCTGCACCACTGCTGGGGAACCACTGACCGTAGGGTGCCCATGGACACATCGCACAGGACGGTGCTTCCGCCACTCAGAGTCGGGAGGTTTCGGAACCACAGGCCCGTGATGGCAGTCCTGAAGGCTTGCATCTCCTTATCGGACTTCTGGTCCTGGGCGAGCTGGGTGAAGTCGAAACCGGGCATCAGTGCACAGATGACCGGTCGTGAGAGTGCATCGGCGACCATGTTGTCCTTCCCCACCTTGTGCCGAATGTCAGTGGTAAACTCCAACAAGAATGAAAGGTAACGCTGCTGGTGGGCTGACCAGGCGTCCTTCGCCATCGCGAGTGCCTGGGTGAGGGGTTTGTGGTCAGTGAAGATGGTAAAAATCCTCCCCTCCAAGAAATAGCGGAATGCCGCAATGCCAAGTACATGTCCAATAACTCACAGTCAAAAGCGCTATACTTGTGCTCAGGTGGGTGGAAAAGCCGGCTGAAGAATGCCAGCGACTTCCATTGTCTGTTCATCTGCTGCTCCAGGACGGCGCCGATGGCTGTGGCAGAGGCATCAACAGAGGGCGCCATATGCAGGTCAGTGTGCAGGTGGGCAAGCATGGTAGCCTTCGCGAGGGCATCCTTGGTGGCCTCGAATGCACTACAGGCCTCTGGGGTCCAGGTGAGCGATTTGTGCTTGGCTGCAATGAGGGCGAATAGCAGCTGCATGATGCGCGCAGCTCTCAGGATGAATCGGTTGTAGAAGTTAACCATACCCGCGAACTCCTGCAGCCCCTTGAGATTGTCCGGACGTGGGAACTCCTTGATAGCGGCTACCTTCGTAGCGTCGGGCGTGGCCTCCTTGGCCTTGATGGTATGGCCCAGGAACTGCGTGGACTCTTTCCCAAACTGGCTCTTGGCTGGTTTGATGGTGAGGCCGAAGTCGGCCAGCCGGGATAAGAGGGTGCGCAGGTGGGCCTTGTGTTGCGCCCAATCCCTTCTGGCAACGAGGATGTCGTCTAAGTAAATGAAGATGAAATCCAGGTCACTGCCCACTGAGTCCATGAGGCGCTGGAAGATCTGAGCGGCGTTCTTGAACCCGAACGGCATGCGGAGGAATTTGAACAAGCTGAAGGGGGTGATGATGACTGTCTTGTGGGATTTGATGATACCCATGCACCAGGATGACCTTGGAGAAAACCTTCGCACCATGCAGGTTGGCCGTTAAGTCCTGTATGTGAGGGATGGGGTAACGGTCAGGAACTGTTGCCTCGTTGAGTTGTTGATAGTCTCCACAGGGACACCAGCCACTGTAGGCTTTCGGGTGCAGCGGCGAGGCCCATGGGCTGTCGGACCACCGAATGATCCCCTGCTCCAACTGATGTGAAAACTTCTCCTTCGCCACCTGGAGCTTGCAGACGGGAGCTGGGGTGCCTTGGCGTGAACTGGTGGGCCCTGGATGGGGATGTGGTGGTAAACCCCGTGGCACAGTGAGGCAGTGGAGAACTGTGGCTTGAGGAGGGTTGGAAACTCATCCAGGATTCACTGGAACTCATCTCTGGGCGTGCTGATCGTGGCCATCTGTGGCTGCTCTGTGCGGGAGGCGTTGAGGCGAACGGCCTGGAAAGTACGGGCGTCCGCCAGGCGCCTACCCAGAATATTCACCAGAAGCCCATGGACAAGGAGGAAGTCAGCTCCCAGGATGGCGGTCGGAAGGGATGAGATGGTGAACCTCCATGAGAACTTTCGTTGGCCGATCTGGAAGCAGACTCTCTTGTCTCCATATGTCCGGATCTCTGTTGCGTTGGCTGCACGGAGGGGAGGTCCTCGAGGTTGGCTCCTGGACTCGATGGCCTTGGCCAGGATGACGCTGAGCTGGGCCCCAGTGTCAACGAGGAACCGCCGGGCACTGACTGAGTCCCGCAGGTAGAGGAGGCTATGTCCTTGGCCAGCCGCCGCAGCTATTAACAGCGGCCGGCCTGCTCATTTCCCTGGAACAAGCAGGGCTGACGACACATCCGAGCCTTGGCTCCTCAGCGCTGGTGATAGAAGCAGAGGCCTGGAGCGGATGCCGTGCCCCTGGTTATGCTCTTGGTGGCCCCTGCAGGGGCCAGATGCTCTACCGCAGCGCTAGTTGCGGGCTTGGCGTGGTCATGCTCATGCCTCGTGACTTGCTGGACTGCCGAGCCCTCCAGAAATCACTCAAGCCATAGCCCTTAGGGCTTCTGAGTGACCTTCCTCAGGTCGGTAAAGCTCTCTTGGGCCAGTAATGGCCAGATGTCTTCGGGCAGATGGTTGTGGAAAATGCGTTCGAAGAGTGGAAAGTTGGTGTGATCACCCATGAGTGCGAGCATCTCATCCATCAACTCCATTGGGGACCTACCCCAGGGTGTCGAGTTGCAGCATCCGAGCAGCACGCTGGTGTCTGGATAGTCCGAGGGATCCAGTAAGAACTCTCTTGATGGTCTCTCTTGATAAAAATGGAAACAATGGACTCTCAACAGCTGTGACAGGGCATAAATGACATAACTTGCTCCAAAACCAAATCCGGTGCAGTAGGAGACATCAAAGCTTCACTCCCAGCTGAGTTCAATGCCTTCTATGCCCAATTCAACCACAAGTACATAAAAGAACCACCACTGCATACTCCCATGTCCCCTGATAATCCTGTTTGTATCAAAGGGCTGTCTTCAGGAGTCTGAATCTATGGAAAGCATTCACCCTGGATAAAGTGCCCGGCTGAGTAATAAAAATCTGTGCTGACCAATTTATCAACATATTCATGGATATCTTCAATATTTCAAACAGGTGTCAACTATTCTGGTGCCCAAGAAGAGTATAGTAACCTGCCTTAATGACTATTGACCAGTAGCACTTACATCAACAGAGATTAAGTGTTTTGAAAGTCTGATATTGAAGCATATCAGCTCCTATCTGAGCAGTAACATGGATCTGTTCCAATTCACCTATCGTAGTAACAGGTCTACAGTAGTTCCCATCTCACTGGCTCAACGAAAAGACCTGGAACTCATGGACAGCAATGATGCATACATCAGGATGTATTCTATCAACCACAGTTTGGCATTTAACTCCTTCATCCCCTCAAAACTGATCAGCAAGCTCCAAGACCTGGGACTCAATACCCCATTGTATAATTGGATCCTGGATTTCCTCACCTCCAGACCACAATGAGTAAAGATTGGTAAGAACATCTCCTCACAATCTCCAGCAGGAGATCACCACAGGGCTGACTACTTAGTCCCGTGCTAAACTCACTTTACACCTATGACTGTGTGGCCTGGTACAACGATAACACAATTTACAAATTTCAGATTTATTGTCAGAGTACATACATGACATTATATACAACTCTAAGTTTCCTTTTTCCTACAAGCACAGCAAAATTACCACCAACTGGTTGTGCAAAAATAAACTGTACACACTGTAAACATATAAAATAACTGTAAACAAATAATGAATGTAAACAAACTGACTGTGTAATACAGAGAGAAAAAAAGAAAATTAATAAAATACACAAGTAAGAATCCTTAAATGAGTCTCTGATTGAGTTTGTTATTGAGAAGCCTGATGGTGGAGGGGTAGCAGCTGTTCCTGAACTTGGTTGTGTGAGTCATCTGGCGCCTATACCTCTTTCCAGATGGCAGCAGTGAGAACAGAGTGTGTGTGGGGTGGTGAGAGTCCTTGATGATTGCTGCTGCTCTCAGACAGTAGCATTCCCTGTAGATGCACTCAATAGTGGGGATGGTTTTTCCTGTGATGTCCTGGGCTGTATCCACTACCTTTTGGATGGCTTTACTCTCAAGGGAATTGGTGTTCCCATATCAGACCATGATGCAGCTGGTTAGGACACTACCTTCTCCACCTATCATCTCCTGCCTTTGGACACTCCCTTCCTCCCCACCCCTTTGCTCAGATGTCTGCCAACATACTCTCATACCTTGATGCAGGGCTCAAGCCCGAAACATCGGTTATGTAGTTTTAGCTTTGCTACATAAAGGACACTGTTTGAGCAGCTGAGTTTCTCCAGCATTTTGTGTTTTTATATAAAACTATGAGATTAAGTACTATATACTTATGTAATAGTCGAGTTTTGGGGACCAATTTTTAAGGTAAAATTTAGGGGTGGACTATTTATACACATACTACTTTTGCGTCATTTGAGTCATCGGGAACTCAGATGAGCAGGCAGCTGAAGTGAGGGCTCACAATCGGGGCATCAAGAACTTGGATGGTCAGGCAACTGAGATGGTCGTGGTTGGGGCATCGGGAATTTGGGTGGGCAGGCAGCCGAGGTGAGAGATCATGGTTGGGGTGTCAGGAACTCAGGTGGGCAGCTGAGGCAAGGATCCGTGGTCAGTGTGTTAGGAGCACAGATGAGCAGGCAGCCAAAGCTAAAAATAGCGGGTTGACTTTTACATGGTGTCAACCATTATGCGCATATATACGGTAATGTAAATGGATGTTTGATGGTGGATGTGGATATGATAGGTCCAAAGGACCTGTTTCTGCACATATCTCTCTGCAACTCCATGTTTCTCTGTCCGACTGATCTTGATGGTACTATCCAATTAGCAGCTGTGGCTCTATTAATAGTGCTCTTGGTTTTGAGTCAAAATGTTGTAGGTTCAAGTCAAGAGCTGTAAGCAAAAACAATGGAATGCAATACTCCCTGGAATTCTACTGAAGTATTAAATACCATTGCACAATATCAGAGGGTCCATTCTGGTCAAATGATTCAAGATTCCTTTATTTTCATTTAATAAAACAGGTGTAAGGCAGACAGTTTTGCCATTATCAGGAATTGCTGGGTACCTCTTACAGTCAGAGGAAGAGAAGCAAATAAGAATCCCTTCAGAGACACTGAGTGCCGTGGATACGCATCCAGTGCTCCTGCCGCCACTACAGCTGTCCAGACTCCTGTTCAAACCATGGGCAACCCGAGCTCCAGATGCAAACCTCCGTCCTTCAGGACCTGGTCTTGTCCTCAGCACCCTCTTGAATCCCAGTTCCAATACCTGGTTTTCATGAGCCAGTCTCCAGCAGCCCACAGCCTGAGTTCATCCTTCAGCTGAAGAACTTCTCGCTGGCCTATTCTCTGGGATCATACACTTATACTTAACCTATGTTCATTTGCATTTTTTTAAAGAGATATATCATGGTAATAGGCCCTTCCGGTCCTTGAGCCCGTGCTGCCCAATTACACCCAGGTTTCCAGTTAACCTACAAACCTCTTTGGATTCATGTATTATTCACATATGTTGTTACAATCTTTTAAAATTTCAAAACAGCTGTACTTAAAGAGCAAAGAAAAACTGTAGCAGTCTCACCTTTGACCTTTGTGTGCAGTATATCGATGCACTGATACATTCCTGAGTAAGATGATGCTGTTTTAAACTATATGGTGTCTATTCATGATAGGTAATTATTGCAGAAGATCCAATTGTTTGATCAAGAACATTGCCAACTGGACATTAATTTGAGACCAACGTATCTTAGATCAGTTGTGATTTTAGCAGATCTGTGAATGATATCAGTTAGACTTACAAATCTATTGGCTCATCTGCTAGGAGTTATTTTGATTAACAATTTTAATTAGATTCTCAATTTACAGTGACATTTTGGACAATTTGTAATGTTACAGTGTTCTGTGCTGTCTATTGGCCTATGTGTTGTGTGGTTTTATGTTAAAAAGTGACAATTTGTCATAGAGAGCCAAGGTGAAGGTGAACTGCTGAGTGAATGGGAGATGGACTGAGCATGTGCAGAAAATAATCTAAAAATTTCTGGACTTGGACGATAAACCACCACTAGGGGTGCTGTGCAGTGGAAGAAGGCCCAGAGCATGAGTCATAGTCTGGAGGACAATTTAGAACGTTGGGATTTCAAAAAGGAAGAACATTATGAAGGCAGCCAGAAGGATCCGGACCAAGCAACACAAGAAGACAACTTCGAATTTTGTGCTCTCTCTCTCTCTCAAAGATCTTTTGGCTTCAGTTTACCAAACAAACTGAATTTTGTTTATGATCTTTGCTTCAGTTGAGATTGAAGTTTTGTGAGTCTTGTGTGTTTTGTCTAAGTTTTTCTGTGGGCTAGTTGGAAATATAACTTAGACTTTAATTACATGTTATATTTAGGCTGGGGAATTTATTGTTATAGAAATTTGCATAGTTACCAGTGGGCATTGTTATAAAAGGGGGGGATTTTAAATTAAAATTTGAAGGTGATTTTTTTGTAAATAAAGTAATTGTTTATCTTTACCCCTGTGTGATATGCCTTCTTCGTAGTTGCTGGTTTGATCTTGTAACAGTATATTTTTATATAGTTTATAGCATATATAGTTTATATAGTTTAATAGCATTTTAAATGCAATTCCATTCCAAAATTGTTTACTTAATATTAGAAAATTTAAATGAATTAACAATAAATGCTATTAAACAAATTTACTTTTGGAACATGTAAACAGGTTTAAACAGAGGAAATTAATGCCATTTATAAAACAACCAAGACGAATAAATGGTTAATTTTATAGGGTATTATTGCAGAAATCTCTTGCATCCTTGTCAGCTAATTAAGACAGTCAGTGCAAAGCTGCAATCTTCATCATCAGTTGCAATCAGTTTTAATTTTAATCCCACCCCTCTCCAAGATCTCCAAACTCTCCCCACACTTAAATTTTCTTCAATTGCAACCCATGCTACAGGTTTATTTGCCACTCAGACAGTCAGCCATTCAATCTCTGTTCAATAACAGTGGCCACTTATAGACTAAGCATTAAATTCTGACCCGACAGGTGATTGATTACTTGTCAGGTGATTACAGGGGTGATATGGTTAGCATAGAGGTTAGTACAACACCGTTACAGTGCTAGCGACTGGGATTTGAATCTGACGTTGTCTGTAGGGAGTTTGTATGTTCTCCCCGTGCCTGCATTGGTTTCCTTCAGGCACTCTGGTTTCCTCCCACCCTTCAAAATGTATGGGGGTTGTAGGTTAATTGGCATATTGGGGGGGCATGGGCTCATGGACCGGAAGGACCTCATGTCTAATTTTTTTTAAAAAATTGATGAACAGGAAATGAAGCCCGTGAATTAGGCAAAAGTAAAACTAGGCACATAATCAAGTTGAACAAAAAGTGTGTTGAATCCGTATAAGTTGGGAAAACCTGGGTCATGCTTTTGGATTTTTATACGATATTTTTTCAGATTCTACATCACCAGTCACTTACAGTAATCGAGTCCCATGCCACTTTTAATTCACAATGTTGTGATTCTGTCGAGTAAATTGTAATGAGGGATACACTGTAACTAAGGGTACCGGTTACTATTGTGTTTCAAAGTTTATTTTCCTTACCAGAGTGAGAATGCTCAAAACATTAATGTCTAAAGTACCTAAAATTCATTAAAGAGCCCAATCAGTGTAAAACAGTAAAATATTCATTCCTCTAAACTCTTTCACCTTTTCCCTTTTCTGCCAACTATTCCCATTTAAACCAAATTTAGTAGTAATTTAAAGATTTTTATTTGCTATAGCCTCACTCTGACCCAAGTCCATTTTTTGGCTGGAAACTTTCACACCAAAGGTTTCAGTCACAAGCTCCAAAGCTTAAATAGGAATTAGAGAATGATTATAAAGAGAAATGAAATCTGCTCCCTAAGATTTAAAAAATTGCAACCATATTTTCCCCATTCATAAAGTACTCAGGCAAAACTGCCTACTGCAATCAATCTGTGACTTTTGATTTATCTCAGGTTGGTGGGAACCACCCTGTTAGCTCTATAGAAACAAAAGACTATTGATATCCACATCTTTCATAATTAAATGAAAGAAGACAATAGGATGAGGTGGTTTCTGATAAGTGTTTTAGAGGAGGAAATTAGAGGCAGAGATGGTTATGTAATTTAAGGAGAAATCCATGTCATTGGGCCATGACAGAAGAAGACATGGCCACAAATGGCACATTTCCATAAGATGCTGTGTGACTTTTGTGTACTGCACTAGACCCCAGCATCTGCAGATTTCCTTTACTAGAAATTAAATCTGAGGGTACGGGGAGGAGCACCGAGTCCTCAAAATAAAGGTGATGCTGCCAGAGTTGCTATAATGGCAGCAATGCCTTTAATGTGGACCCAGGAGTGCAGGGAGTGAAGACACAATGCTGCTCTACAGGGTCCTACTACCTGGTTGTGATTCCTGTTAGAGGTGCCGACAGTGTTTTTTTAAACATCCTACAACCACAGGGTCTGTCCCCAACAATGGCGTCACTGGGGGGGGGGGGGGGCGGGGGATGAGGACCACACTGGATGCCATCAGAGGGGGTGACACCAAAATGAATGTCAATAAAATTTTTGTGCTGTGTTTCAGCAGAAATTTATTATTTTTTATTAAAATATCTATCCCTGTAGTTAGTTATAACAATAAAAACATTTTTGTAGCCCGGCTTACATATATCAATATATCTACAAGGCTAAAGCTTTGATTGACTTTTTGAACCATCTAATGCCCTGTCATTATTACCCAATTGCAATGATGCTTTGAATTACGTAGTTTCATCTGCTGGTGTTTTTATAGTTGCATTTGTCAATTTTTCTGGTGTTTTAGCTACAGTATTTGGTAATTAATATTTGTGAACCTTTCTCGATTACGTTTTAAAAAATGAAGCTGTAATTAAAGGAAAGGAAGAAAAAAATCAAAAAGGCTTCTGCTCAGTTACTTAGTTCATGGGGGTGGGGGTGGGGGGTAGTGTGACACTATGAGTTACTGCACCAGATGACACCAACCCTAGTCACACCACTGGTGCCCAAGATGGTTGCATCTGTGCTGGGCAGTATACTACGAGGGGTAGTCCAGCAGAGTAGTGGATAGCTCAAGGCACCAAAAAAAGGGGAACACCCCTTATTGATAAGAACAAGCCTGGGAGACAATCCTACAAGAAGATAATCACGGCAGTGGATGAGTGAGGGGCTCAGCAGCTCAATGAGCTATATAGGCTGTGGGCTGTTGGGGAATTGCAGTCAAAGAACTCATACAGACTGAAGGTTGCTGGTGACTGCAGATGAAAGATTCACACCAGTCTGTGGGTTGCTGGAGAATGACTCATGGGAACCAAGAATTGGAACAGGGATTTGAGGGCTGAAAGATTCCAGACATATCAGAGGTTTGGATCTGAAGCATGGGTTGCCAATGTGCGGCCGCAGAGGCTGTGGGAGAGCTGAAGGTGAATCCATGGACACTCAGTGTCTCTGAAAAACTCTCTTTTGATTCTCTTTCTCTTATTATTCGGGGTGCCGAGTAATGCTTATGGCAACACTTTGTTTGCCCTATGGCAGACAAAAGTTAACATACATTGTGAATTATTTCAGAGTATTTAAAGGTGGTTTGGGAGGAATTGTTAGAGCACTTTGCACGCACACATTTTAAAACAGAATATTTGCAGGACTTTTGCAGAATGTTTTTGCAGGAAGCAACAAAGTATCAACAGCAGCTTGCCTGGGAGAGCATGTGATCTTTGCAGGCAGAAGAGAAGAGTTTTGCTCTCAGAAAGGGAGGGTGTGAAACAGAGAGGAGAGAGACAGAAATCTGTTCTAGCTGGCAAACTTTGGAAGGCTGCCTGGTCAGAGGAGAAGACTGGCAGTGTGAAAAGTTACCTGAAAGAAAGAGGATCATCTGGAGAACCCTGAAGGGGGCAAGTTTCGTCAGCAAGACTGATTGAGAAGAAATCAGTTGTGGATGTCCTGGAAAAGGAATCTCTCTCTGAAAACCAGCAAGAACCCTCCTGAGTGCAGATGCCATTATTGAAGTAAAAACACAATGCTGGATAAACTCAGCAGGTCAAGCAGTGTACTTTATATAGTAAAGATAAAGACACAAAACCGGCATTTTGAGCCTGAGGCTTTCAAGACATACAAAATGTAAGCAGGTCCCTGAATAAAATGATGGGGCAGGGTGAGAAATACAGGGCACCAGGCAAGAGGTAATAGGTGGATAACAGAGGAAGGCACAACAGCAAACAGGGGAGGGGGAATGGCATCAATTTCTAGATTTCTGAATTTATCTACATATGAAATGCACTCCAGAATTAGGTGAAAATAGTAATCAATGTAGTTGTTGGAAATTTGAAATAAAAATGTAAAGTACAAGAAACACTCAGGAGGTCAGGTAGTGTCTGAGGAAAGAGAAACAGAATTGATGTTTCAGGTTGAAGATGCTTCATCAGAATGACCAAAAGTAGATGCCACCTGACTGGCATCAGAGGCAGATGTCAGCTTCACAGTGTTGTAGCAGCATATGCAGTCAGTACTATTTCTACTGTGACCATTCAGAGAAGAACTTTGGAGACTGTTTAGTAGAACAGCAGCATTAACAGGAGGCCAAGAACATCAGAAATCATGGGCAGCACAGATGGTGTACCAGTTAGCGCAATGCTGTTTACAGTGCCAGCAACCAGGGTTAAAATCTGGCACTGTCTGTAAGGAGTTTGTATTTTCTCCCCATGTTTGCATGGGTTTCTTCTGGGTGCTCTGGTTTTCTCCCACCATTCAAAAACATACCAGGATTGTAGGTCAATTGGGTGTAATTGGGCGGCACGGGCTGTTGAGCCAAAAGGGCAAAACGTTGGTTATGCATCTTTATCTTTGCTCTATAAATTACACTATTTGACCTGCTGAGTTTCTTCAGCATTGAGTTTTTACTTCAACAACGGTGTCTGGAGACTTCAGCATTTTACTTCTGTTACCATGCCGTATGTCTAAATTTAAAATTAAAATCAAGATAAAGGTCCAGTCATCCCCACAATCTGCTCAGCCATTCATTGAGATCATGAATAATCTTCTAGCTCCACTGCCATTTACTTGTTCAATCCTCACATTGCTTTATTCCACTCATGCTGAAAATCTGGCCCCCTCGCTGTAACTGAGGAGATGGGTAACTGGACAGGGTGGTCATGAGGAGATCTTGGTCCATTGATTTCACCAGAAATATCAGCTGCCTTCCTGGGTGAGGGCGTAGCCAAATAACGTGGTGAGAAGGAGAAATCCTTGAGAGTTGTCAGGACTTTCAAACCCTGGGGTGCTGCTGTGGCACATGTGGCTCTGATGATATAACAGTGGTGATAGCCGCCACCTGATTGCAGAGCTCTGATGGGATCAGCCTAATTTTTTTTTAAATTATTTAAATTCAGACATACAGCACAGTAACAGGCCATTTCTCCCACGAGCCCATGCACCCAATTAACCTACAACCCCTAGTAGGTTTTGAATAGTGGGAGGAAACTGGAGTACCAGGGAGAACATGCCAACTCCTTACAGAGAGCGTGGGCTTCGAACCCAGGTCCCATCGCTGGTGCTGTAACAGTGTTGTGCTAATTGCTACACTAACCGTGCCACCCCAGTGGCCTTTTGAATGGTCTTGATCTGAGTTTCCTTGGAACTGAACCACTCCATCAGTCACTCACTCAGGAAGTGTAAATCACTCTGAGCAGATGTGACATTCTCCTGTCTCTACATCACCTCCTGAAGGAGGTGAGAGGTGGATCTCCATCTCTGACAAACCTCTCTGACAACCCTCCCATTGCCTTCAGCTGATTCAATGAAGGCAATAGAACTTGAAACACTACAGGACAGTATAGGCCCTTCAGCCCTCAATGTTGCACCAATCCATATATTCTTTTTAAAAAAGTACTAAACCCACCCCACCCCATAAGCCTCTATTTTTCTTCCCTCCATGTACCTAAGAGTCTCATAAATGCCCCTAATGTTTCAGCCTCTACCACCATCCCTGGCAAGGTATTCCAGGCACCCACAACTCTCTGTGTTAAAAACATACCCCTGATGTCTCCCCTAAACTTCCCTCCCTTCACTTTGTACATACATCCTCTGGTGTTTGCTATTCCTACCCTGGAAAACAGGTGCTGGCTGTCCACCCTATCTATGCCTCTCATAATCTTGTAGACCTCCATCAAGTCTCCTCTCATCCTTCTACACTCCAAAGAGAAAAGTCCCAGCTCTGCTAACCTTGCCTCATAAGACTTACCTTCCAAACCAGGCAACATCCTGGTAGATCTCCTCTGCATCCTCTCCATAACTTACACAACTTTTCTATAATGAGGTGAACAGAATTGAACACAATACTCTAAGTGTGGACTTACCAGAGATTTGTAGAGTTGCAACATGACCTCTCGACTCCTGAACTCAGTCCCTGATAAAGCCCAGCATCCCTTTGGCCTTCTTAACTATCCTAGCAACCTGTGCAGCCACCTTGAGAGATGTATAGATTTGAACCCCAAGGTTCTTCTGTTCATCCACACTCTTAAGTAACTGACCATTAACCCTGTAATCAGCCTTCTGGTTTGTCTTTCCAAAATGCATTACCTCACACTTATCTGAATTGAACTCCATCTGCCATTTCTCTGCCCAAGTCTGCATCCTGTCTATATCCTCTTGCAACCTTTGACAACTCCTCCAACCTTCGCAAACTACAGACCTATCCTTCCACTTCTTCATCCAGGTAATTTATAAAAATCAAAAAAAGCAAGGGTCCCAGAACAGATCCTTGCAGTATTCCACTAGTCACTGACTTCCAGGCAGAATACTTTGCTTCCAGTACTATTCTCTGCTTTCTTAATGCAAGCCAATTTTTAAAACCACACAGTCAAGTTCAATGTATCGCATGCCTCATGACTTTCTGAATGAATCAATCATGGGAGACCTTGTCAAATACCTTGCTAAAATCCATATAGACCAAATCTACCATCCTACCCTCACCAATTTCTTTTGATGCCTCCTCAAAAAACTCAATTAGGCTCACGAGGCTCAACTTTCCCTTCACAAAGCCTTGCTGACTATCCTAGAGTAGACTGTTCTTCTCCATATACTCATAGGTCCTATCCTTAAAATAATCCTCTCCAATAGCTTACACACCACTGATGTAAGACTCAACAGTCTATAATTCCCAGGATTCTCCCTATTACCTTTTTTCAAACAAAGGGACTACATTTGCCGTACTCCGATCCTCCAGCATCTCCTGTGTAGCCAAGAGGACTCAAAGATCATAGCTACTGCTCCATCTATCTCTTCTGTGAGAAAGGAACCCAGGTCCTTTTGAATATCATTTTCTGATCTCTCATCATTGAACATATACTCAAGGTTTCTGCTTTTTCTACCAAAGTGGATAACCACACATTTTTCAAGATTATGCTCCATATTCTATGCTGTTGCTCACTTGCTCAGCTTCCCTCTGTCCCCTGGAAGCCTCTTTGCATTTCCAGAACTTTCTATATATTTCTGTGTCATTTGGATGTTGTGGTTGCTGAAATGAAGAGTCGTAGTTGAGTTAAATTCAAATGGAAAAACAACAGTTTATTATTGGATCCACACACTTTTTAAAACATTGGGTTTCCAACCACACCTGCACCACACAGAGCTGAAGGTGATATCGTTGCGCTGCCCGGAACTTCCTGAGCCAGTTCGATTTCCTGCAGGCGAGCCATTACATGCTCCTCTGCCCCTCCCCACCCCAGAACTGGCTTTTGGAGGCACTAACACAGGTGTCTCTGTCTTGGCCTTCTTGCTGAGCTTGGGTGATGTCCCTCATTTGCACGTTGGTGGTACTGTTAGGGGTTTGTCCAAATCTAGATGTTCAGGTTTAAGGCTATCAATTGTGAATATCTCTGATCTCCCACCTATGTCCAGCACACAGGTTGTGTCATTAATCCACAGTACTTTAAATGGACCTTCATGAGGCTGTTGCAGGGACAGTTCATGCACACCACTACACACCAATACAAAGTCGTGGCTTTTTAAGTCTCTCGGGATGAAGGATGTCGTGATGCTATGTTGCAACTTGGGAATTGTGGCCAGTTTGCTGAATCGCTCCTGCAGTTTGTTTACGACTTCAGAGGGTGGCTCTTCCTGTCCTTGGGTTGCTGGTACAAATTCTCTAGGCACAACGAGCGGAGCCCTATGTATCAATTCCGCTGATGATAACTGGAGATCCTCCATGGGTGCTGTCCATATACCAAGGAGTATCCAGAGTAACTCATCTGCTAGTCCAGACCCTGGAGGCAGGCCATCAATCCAGTCTTTAGGTGCCTGTGGAATCTTTCAACCAGGCCATTGGATTGTGGATGGTATGCTGTCATGCACTGAAGTCGTATTACCAACAGTCAAAATAGTGTGTCTCATATAGAGCAGAGGTAAACTGTGGACCTCTATCGGAGGTAATGTGGGAGGGAAGACCAAAACAAGATACCTAGGAGGTTACAAGTGCCCTGGCACAAGACTTGGAGGAGGAACCTGACAACGTGACTGCTTCTGGCCACCCAGTGAACCTGTCCACAATGGTGAATAGCACTGGGAGTAGGCTGACAATGTTGACATGTACGTGGTCAAACCTTTGCTGCGGCGGCTTGAAGGGTTGAAGCAGTGCCTTTATATGTTACTGCACCTCAGCCGTTTGGCAGTACGTGCAGGTCTTAGCCCAGTAGGTGTCCTGCTTCTGGAGTCCATGCCAGATGAATATGTTGGAAACTAGGCGGACTATCGCCTGAATTGAGGGGTGTGCCAATCTGTGAAGTGCATTGAAAATACAGCGTCTCCAGGCACCTGGGACGATGGGGTGCCGCTGACCCGTGAATGCATTGCAAAGGAGAGTCATTCTTTTAGGTCTAAAGGTGATGTCCTTGAGGCACAGACCAATGACTGCAATTCAGTACGCTGGAATCTTTTTGTCTTCTTGTTGCGCTTCAGCAAGTGTCATATAGTCCCGGAGATGGGATTGCAATGCCTGAATGCAGGAGTGGGACAGTGCACCTGCTACCACATTACTCTTACCAGAAATGTGCTTAATCCTTGTGGTGAACTCGGATATGTAAGAGAGATGACACTACTGTCAGTTGACCATGGATCTGATACTTCAGTAAATGCAAATGTTAGTGCTTTGTGGTCCCTGTCTTCCAGGAAATAGCGGAAATGTCGAACTAACAGGTACAGGGCCAGTAGCTTCCTATTGAAAGAGCTATTTTTTGTCTCTAGGGGTCATAGGTGCCTACTAAAGAACACAAAAGGTTTCCAGTGTCCATTGATGCTCTGCTCCAATACTCAGCCCCTGCTGAACCTGATGTGTGCACTATTAATGCAGTTGGCATGTCCATTCGCGGGTGGACCAGCAGGATTGCCTTTGCCAGGATGCTTTTTGTGTTCTTGAATGCTGTCATCACCTCTTCTGTTAATTCCAGGTCCTTAGCTTTTATGGACATGAGATCAAACAGGGGCTTCATGATCTGGGCTGCAGATGGTAGAAAGCAACAATAGAAATTGACCATTCCTATAAACTCCTGTAGGCCTTTGACTGTGAGTGGTTTTGCAAATTTGAGGATGGCCTCCACTTTGGTTGGAAATGGGATGACACCCTGGCTGCTGATCTGATGTCCCAAAAAGTTGATTTGAGGACAGTCTGAATTTGCACTTCATGGGGTTATTGTTAGACAGTAGTCCTGTAGGCAGCGGCAGAGTAAATGCAGGTGCTGAAGGTGCTCTTTGTGGGAGTGGCTGGCGATGAGTATGTCGTCCAAGTACACAAAGAAAAAGTGTATTCCTCACACCACCATGTCCATAAGCTGTTGGAATGTCTGCACAACATTCTTATGGCCAAATGGCAGATGCAGAAACTTGAAGAGAATAAATGGTGTTATGACAGCTGCTTTGGGTATGTCTTGTGGGATCACAGAGATCTGATGATACCCTCGTACCAAATCAATCTTCAAGAGTACCCTGACCCCATGAGACTTGGGGTGAGGCACAGGGTAGCAGTTTGCAATGGTGGCATTGTTTAGCTGCCTGTAATCCCCACACAGTCTCCATTCTCCTGTAGCCTTGGGCATCACATGAAATGGGGAAGCCCACGGGCTATTGAACCAGTGCACGATCCCCATTTCTTCCATCTTGAAGAATTCTTCTTTGGCCAGGTGTAGCTTGTCAGGCGGTAGTCGGCAAGCTCAGGTATGAAGTGGAGAACCCTTAATCAGGATATGATATACGATTCAACTTAAAACTTCCTTCATAGTTTCATCACATGCTGCATTGTGTCGATGGACCTTCCATGATAGCAATCACCTCCAGCCAATACCCAGCAGATCAAACCACGTGATCTATGGGAGTTGACATATAAGCAGTCAATGGTCCACCTCAGGCATCGCTTATACACCTCAGGCAGCCAGAAAATTGGGGTCGACTTATATGCCGGATATACCATAAAACCCTTAAAATGAGGTTCGGGGGGTGTGTTGATGTTTACTTGTATGCCAGTCAATTTATACGGTGAAATATACAATAAATGATTGTTATTGTCCTCACAGTTGGACAAAGATAACCATTTAGTAATGGATGCTGGATTAAAACAAAGGGGTTGACACTTGATGTTGGTGTTACACAGCTACATGTAGATTTCTGAGTTCATTCAAAGTTTGTATTAATAAGTATATGATGCAGTATGTGTAAAACAAATGTATGAAGACCCAAATTATAATAGGAGAATACTTTAAATGAAATGGATTACAAGCAATTGTTCCTACTCAACTATGTGAACGATCCTTCCAGACAGATTTCTTGTGTCGCTGCAGTTACGATATTCACAACCGACTTATTACTAGAACACCTTAAAAGAACTCAGAAATTTACATGTAGCTGTGTAATTTTAAATACCTCTATCAAACCTCCCCTCATTCTTCGATGTTCCAGAGAATAAAGTCCTAACCTGTTCAACCTTTCCCTGTAACTCAGTCCTGAAGTCCAGGAAACATCCTCGTAAATCTTCTCTGCATACTTCCTATCTTACTGATATCTTTCCTGCAGTTAAGTGACCAAAACTGCACCCAATGCTTCAAATTTGGCCTCACCGATACAATTTTACCATAACATCCTAACTCCTATGCTCAATACTTTGATTTATGAAGGCCAATATGCCAAAAGATCTCTTTACAACATTTTCCACCTGTGATGCCACTTTCAGGGAATTATGTATCTGCATTCCAAGATCTCTCTGTTCTACTGCACTTCTCAGTGCCCTGCCATTTACCATGTATGTCCTTCCAAAATGCAACATCTCATATGTCTGCATTAAATTCCATCTGCCATTTTTCAGCCCATTTTTCCTGCTGGTCCAGATCCCTCTACAAACTTTGAAAACCTTCTTTGCTATCCACAAAGCTTCCAATCTTGGGGTCATCTGCAAACTTGCTGATCCATAAAATATAAAATTGCACTTCCAGACTGTTATATTACTCTTTATGTGCTGTAGACCAACTCCACAGATACCTGTAGGTCTTTTTTCAGAGCCGTTCTGATGCCGAGCAGAACCCAGGGCAATTCGTCCGTCCAGCTAAGACTGGTGAGACGAGCCATGAGGGCCGACTTTAGGTGCTGGTTGAAACGCTCCACTAGGCTGTTGACTTGGGGATGGTATGCGGTGGTGTGATGGAGCTTGATCCCCAAGCGGTTTGCCAGCTGTGACCAGAGGGCAGATATGAACTGGGCAACCCTGTTGCTCGTCATGTCCGCTGGGACCCTGAACCTCGCGATCCAGTGGGCGAGTAGGTTCCTGGCGCAGGTCTTGGCGGAAGTGTCACTCAGCAGGATGGCTTCCGGCCACTTTGTCACATGGTCGACCACTGTCAGCAAATAGCGGGTATCCCTGGACATCGCCAGGACATCCACGATGTGGTTGAACCTCTTGGCTGTGGAGTCAAACTGCTGTAGCGGGGCCTTTACATGGTGCTGGACCTTGAAGGTCTGACACTGCATGTAGTTTCTCACCATCTGGGCTACCTGTTTCTTGAGGCTATGCCACATGAACTGTACCGCCACCATGCGAACCGAGGTCTTGACCGAGGGGTGATGTGGAGGGACTACTGGGCGCAGCGAACTGGTGGAGACGTCACAGAGCAACGGGGCTGTTTGGCAGTTTGAGGTCCTGGAGCTGGAGGCCCGTGATGGCTCTGCAGAAAGCTTGTGTGTCTGCATCCTTCTTCTGCACCTGTGCTAGCTGGGCATAGTCCTCCAGGCCAGGGGCGAGGCTGTGGATAGTGGGCCTTGAGAGTGCGTCTGCCACGACATTGTCCTTACCCACTCGGTGTCAGATGTCGATGGTGAACTCCAATACGTAGGACAGATGCCGCTGCTGGCATGCCGACCAGGTGTCCTTTGACATTGCAAGGGCCTGAGTGAGAGGTTTGTGGTCAGTGAAAATGGTGAATGGCCTGCCCTCCAGGAAGTACCGGAAGTGTCTAATGGCCAGGTAGAGGGCCAAAAGTTCCCTGCTGAAGGCACTGTATTTCAGTTCCAGGGGGCAGAGATGCCTGGTGAAGAAGGCAAGTGGGCGCCACTGGCCATTGACTGATTGCTCCAGGACGCACTGATGGCCATGGCTGACGCGGTGTGGGCGTCTGGCTGCAGGTGGGCTAGTAGGGTGGCGCTCACCAGGGTCCATTCCAGGATTTTGTTCTTGGTGGCAATCAGTGCGAACAACGGCTGCATAATGCAAGCCACCCCAGGATGAAATAGTGGTAAAAGTTGACCATGCTGGCAAATTCCTGTAGACCTTTGAGGGTGTCGGGCATCGGGAACTGACATACGGCCATGACATTCTCAGGTGCCAGGGTGGCTCTGTCTGCGGAGATGTTCTGGCTCAGGAACTGCAGGGACTGCTTGCTGAACTGGCACTTGGCCACGTTGCCCGTGAGGCTGAACTCTGCCAGGAGGGCGAATAGCGCATGGAGATGGGCCTTGTGTCCCGTGGGCCCGACTGGCAAGGAGGATGTTGTTGAAATAGATGAACATGAAGTCTCTGCCCCCTGCGTCCATCAGACGTTGGAATGTCTGGGCCATGATTTTAAGGTTGAAGGGCATCCACAGGAACTTGAATAGGCCAAATAGGGTGATGATCGCAGTCTTGCCTATGTCGTCGGGGTGGACCGGGATCTGGTAGTAATCCTGTACCAGGTCAACCTTTGAGAAAATCCAGGCGCCACGTAAGTTGGCCGTAAAGTCCTCTATGTGCGGGATGGGGTATCGGTCCGGCGTGGTCGCATTGTTGAGGCAACAGTAGTCCCTCATGGGCGCCAACCCCCGGAAGCCTTTGGGACCAGGTGGAGAGGGGAGGCCCAAGGGCTATCCGATCTGCAGACGATCCCCAGCTCCTGAAGTCGGGAGAACTCTTCCTTTGCCAGTTGCAGCTTCTCGGAGGGAACAGCCTGGCTTTGGCATGTGGGGGCCCTGCGTCAAAATGTGATGGCAAACTCCATGTTGAGGCATGGTGGAAGTTAAATGTGGCTGCAGGATGGAGGGGAACTCATCGAGCATGTGAGAATACTCGTCCTTTTGGGCACTGATGGAAGCTATCCCCGGGCCGCACGAATCTGTGGAATCGGGGCGGACAGATTGGAAGGTGCAGGCATGTATCAACCGCTTGCCTTTGATGTCCACCAACAGGCTGCATGCCCAGAGGAAATCAACGTCCCAACAGTGCTGTATCCAAAGAGGCGAGTACGAACTTCCAACGGAACTTGTCCTTGCCGATCTGGATCTGTGTGCTGCGTGTGTGATGGAGGATCTGTTGGCCATCCAGTATCTACCAGGAAACATCAGCCACTGGACTTATCGATCACATGCAGGAGGCTGTTCGTGCGGCCAGACATTGCAGCTATTAATGGCGGCTGGCTGGGTCGTTTCCCTGGAATGAACAGGGCTGCCTGCACTTGTGGGCTTGGAGCCCCCAGAATTGATGGTAGAAACACCAGGCGGAATGGTGTTCTTCTGGTTCGTGCTTGGGAGGCGCTTGTGGCTGATTGGGTCCTGGGTGGGTGACCTGGCTGAGGGCAGCCTCATTTTCTCACTTGGTCTGCCAGAGGACGTCTGCGTGGCTTGCAACTCGGCATGGATCTGAGAAATCCTCATCTGCCAGCAGGAGCTGGATGTCCTCAGGCATCTGTTCGAGGAAAACCTGTTTGGAAAGGAAGCAGGGTCTGTGGCCCTCTGCTAGCGCCAGCATTTCATCCATGAGAGCAGATGGGGTTCTGTGGCCTAGACCATCCAGGTGTAGGAGCCTGGAGGCATGCTGCCGACAGGAGAGGCCAAAGGTGCTGAGGAGGAGGCTTTTGAAAGCAAGGTATTTACCTTCCTCTGGTGGGTCGTGGATGAAGTCATCTACCCTGACTGCGGTTTCTTCATCGAACACACTCACGACATGGTAGAACATGGTGTCTGATGTGATGTGTCGGAGGCAAAACTGTGCTTCCGCCTGCCTGAACCAAGTGCTTGGACTTGGGTGATGTGTCTAGAGGGGGGGGGGGGGGGGAGAGGGGGATTCACCACGACCGCGTTGATAGCTGTGGAATCAATATCTGGAGGCCAGAAAACCATCTAGACTCACTGGGGTCACCAACGTAGCAGCTGCTACACAGATTGAACCATACCACGACCACGTTGGAGGTTTCAAACGAACTGTTTATTCAAACTTTATTCGACCTTTAAGGGCGGTGTGAGCTCCACCCCGGCGTTGGTGGTGACGTCACCACACTCACCCGAGGCACGCGCCTTGTTCTAACCCACGCGGCACGGAGGTCTTCCGATGGCGCCATCTTCTCGCGGCTGCCCTGCTGGTATGGCGGTGCAGCAGGGCCAGTTCGCCATGAGGATGTGCACCGCCACAGTCCCATTAATTAGGTTTGGTGCTAGGCTTCCTGGATGTGTACTTCTGAACTCATTAAGATTGGTCAAGCAGTCCAAAAAGATAAAAATCTCAAGCATCAGGATAACTTTCAAGGCAATATGGAGGGGGAGGTGGTATGCAAAGAAGTGACAAACTATAATGTGGATAAAACAAAGACATTCCTGAACACGTCATCAAAATACTCCAAAATTCATGATTTTAAAAGTATACTAATCCAGAGATAATTTAGTAAAGATACTCTAAAAGAGAAGGGTCTTGGTCCAGTAACATTGTTCTGCATGACAAAAATATGTCTCACTTGTAATCAATATTATTTGTACTACTGAACAGATACCATAATATCACATTTCCAGTATTAACAGTAAAAAATAGCTGATGATCTTTAAATGGTTGTAACCAAGATGGATCCATATATCAGGTTCAATCTGAGTTAGTATTTCATTCCAATTGATCATAACTGATTTGCATAAAATGGGCCATATAAAATCATACATGACTGTCTTTACTTGGTGCAATAAATACAGTACCGGCCAGGAGTTAACATCAGAAAATTGACAGTGCAAGCTTTTCACCTACCATTTGTCGCTGCTCTTATAACTGGGACTGCTTCATTTAAGCATTTCTGTTGAGTTCCTGTCATAGTTTCCAGCTGAATTAGTATATTTCTTATAGAAAGTTGAAAATTGAGATATTCAGTAATTATAACTAACTACATATCATGCTAAGCAATCAATTCATTGACAACAATTTGATATTATACTGCATTCCTAAGGAGTTGGTGATGAGAAAATGCCATTAGAACATAGAACATTACAGCACAGTACAGGCTCTTCAGCCCATGATATTGTGTTGATCTGCTATATATAAGCAAACTCAACAAACTAAACCCTACTTACCTCACACCCCTAACCCTCCATTTTCTTGCATCCACATGCCTGTCCAAGAGTCTTTCAAATGCCCTGTCATTCCAGCCTCCACCACCACTTCTCACAATGCATTCCAGGCAACCACTGCTTTTAAAAAATGGTACCCCTGATGTCTCTCCTAAACTTTCCTCCCCTCACTTAATACAGATGTCCTCTGGTGTTTGCTAGTCTCGTCCCAGGAAAAAGATGCTGGCTGTCCACCCTATTGATGCTTCTCATAATCTTGTAGTCCTCTATTAAGTCATCACTCATCCTTCTCCACACCATAAGGCACGTGCTCTAATCCAGGCAATATCCTAGCAATCTCCTCTACTACTTCTCCATATTTTCCATATCTTTCCTATAATAGTCAGAAGGGCTTGAATGCACACATGGCCTTTGAATTCAGCAAGGACAAGTTCAACAAGGAATTGAACTCATCATGAGTTAAAGTTCAGGACAAGTTGGTGTACAGTAGAATATGGGAAGCCTGTTCGGAGAGCCAAGGGAATCCAGAGCTGACAAATGTTTCAGAAGTGGAAATGGGTAGCCATACTCAGAGATTGAAAATGCAATGGAGTTAAATTTAACATATTGAGAAAAGCACGACTCAGCTTCAAGCAATGTTGTGGACAGGAAGTTGAAATTATGATGGAAACAAAAGTCAATTGTTTCAATTGTCCACAGGTTAAGTTATAAGAAAGTTCTGCTCATTCAATGAAGATTGCATTTTTAAAAGTGGGTGGAGCAATATCCAAGGAATAAAACAAAAACATAAGAATAGAAATGGAATGTGAGTGATTGTATTTGATCAGAATAGTTTCAAAAATGCATTAGCCATGTCTCATGGATGAAACAGCCCAGAGAGGGAGGCACAGAAAGGGATGGAATCAAGAGAAGGAAGCAATTTGAAAGAACAACAGGAACATTTGACAGAAAAGCATAAGGAAAGGAAGGAGGAAACACAACTCGATGAATAGCTTCGATCTAATTACATAATAAAAATATAAATCCAGGAGTTCGTCATATGTTATTGGAGGTGAGGATAAAGGAAGAAGTGGAGGAATGTTTTAAAAGGGTTCCTGTTGCTAAGTGTTATCATTGCATATCTGGATAAATTTTGAATAATGATGAGTTTTAGTCATGGAAAGCAGGACCCAATGATCCTTCACACAGTGCAGTCATGATTAACAATGGATGGTTAAACTAATTTACCAAGGATGTTCAAAGTTTGAGCCTCTTGGACATAAGGTAGAAGAGCTGAGATCTCGAGGTAACATCTGGGATACTGTAATAATTTAATTCTAGTTAATCTCTCCTCATAAAATAAATCTCTCAACCTGGGAAACAATCTTCTGTATATTTATTGCACCCTTCTAAAGCACCTAGATCTCATCATCCAACATCAGAATTTCATTTATACACAGTTTCTACTGATGTGGGCATCAGTGAAAAGGCCAGCATTCAGTCTCCATCTTTAGTTATCCTTGAGACAGTGGGTGGGAACCACATTGCTGAATCATTACATTTCATCTGGTAAAAGTATTCCCAAAGTGCTGTTGAATAGGGAGGTTGAGGACCTAGAGCAAACAAAAAAGGATAGACAATGTATTTCCAAGTCAAAATGTTTTGTGACTGGGAAGGGAACCAGAAAATGATGATGTCCCCATATGTCTGTTGTCTTTATCCTAGGTGACAAAAACTGTTGTAGACATTGTTAGAATATTCATGTTGTAGGAGAGCAGCCATATTGTATTAGTATTGTGAAGAATAAATGTTTAAGATTCAAGCTTCAAAATTCTATTTTTGTCATGAACATAAAGTACACAAAAATCTTTTTCTTTTTTTTGGCACACAAAGTCTTACAAAGAGGCATTCTCAGTCCAATGCCACAATCATGGCAGGAATGAGAAGCATAAAAGTTCATTCAGAGACAGAGTGTCCGTGGATTTTGCTGCCTCCTCTGATGGTGCTGCTTCCTGCTCTCCCATAATCCAATTAGCATCAAGGGCCATGTGAGAGTACAGTTATGGGATGCATTCAGGAGTCTGTTGGCTGTAGGAAAGAAAGTCTTTCTGCCTGTTGATGCATACTTTTTTTAAAAAGTTTTAACGATACAGCCTGGTAGAAGCCCATTCCGGCCATTGATGGCCTGCCAACCCCATGCATTTTGGAGGGCAAGATGAAACCAGAGTACCAGAGGAGAATCCTCGCAGGTCATGGGGAGAGTGTATAAACTCCTTATAGACAATGCCAGATTCAAACCCGAGTAATAGCGTTAACTATAGCACTATTGTGCTAACCGCTATGCTAATTATCTGTTTTCACACTCTTACTCTTCTCTCTCCTCCCATCCGTGACAAGGGTGCGATGTGCCTTGAAGTATGTTGGCTACCTTTCCCCGGCAGCAGATGATGTAGATGGAGGCCTTGGAGGGAGGGAGGTTTGCATTTTGTTCTGAGGCACCTTCATTACCTTGTGTAACTTCTTCCATGTCATGCTATGATGCATCCAGCGAGTATGTTTTTGATGGTGTACCTGTACTTAGACAAAGAGGGGTGGGGGAATGTTAAACTCCCTTCGATAAGTAGAGGTGTTGGCAACACTTTCTTGATCCTAACATTCATCAATGTGCATATTCCAGATCAGGTCATTAAAAATTTTTATTCCTAGGAACTTGAAGCTATTAATGTGAGCAGGGCTATCAAATCTACCCCCTCTCCTGAAGTCAATGGTCATCTTCTTCAGCTTATTGATGTTAAGAGAAAAAGAAGCTATCTTGGCACCAATGACACAAGACTTTAAATTGCTTTCCTGTATTCAGTCTCATTGTTAATTGATATCCAGCCAACTACTGCAATGTCATCAGCAAATTTGAAGATGGACTTGGAATGATATTTAGCTGCACAGTCATAGGTGTAGAGAGAATATGGTAGGGAATTGAGGACACATCCTTGGGGAGCTCCGGAGTTGAGTGTGATCATGGAGATGTTGTTACCCATGTTCCCTGATTGTTGCAAAGGTATGGGGTGGGGGTGGGGGGAGAGGAGCACTAAAACCTAGATCTGAAGTTTGGAAATGAGTTTGCTCAGATCTATGGTCTTGAAGCCCAGCTATAGTCTATGAACAATAGTCCCATCTAGGTGTTCAAGGGCCAAGTGGCGAGACAAGGAGATGGCATCTGCTTGAATTTTTTTGGCCATATCTGTCAGTCTGTATTATTAAAGACAACAGCAGCAATAGGTGGGACCAACATAGGAACATAGGAAGTAGGAACAGGAGTAGGCCAAAAATGGCCCATCGAGCCTGCTCCGCTATTCAATACGATCATGTCTGATCTAATTTATGACCTAACTCCACCTACCTGTCTTCTCCCCATATCCCCTAATTCCTCTATCATGTAAAAATGTATCCAACCAAATTTTAAATATGTTTAATGAAGCAGCCTCAAACACTTCCCTGGTTAGAGAATTCCAAACATTCACTACTCTCTGGGAAAAACTATTTTTCCTAATCTCTGTCCTAAATCTACTCCCCCAAATCTTGAGACTGTGTCTTCTCATTTTAGTTTCCCCATCCAGCTCAAAAAACCTTCCTACATCTATCCTATCCATACCCTTCATAATCCTATATGTTTCTATAAGATCTCCTCTCATTCTTCTGAACTCGAGCGAATACAATCCTAGACGATTTAATCTTTCATCATGTCAACCCCTTCATCCCAGGGATCAACCTAGTAAACCTCCTCTGGACTGTCTCCAAAGCCAGTATATCCTTCCTCAAATATGGAGACCAGAACTGGACACAGTACTCCAGGTGCAGTCTCACCAGTACCTTATACAGTTGCAACATTACCTCCCTACTCCTGAATTCAATTCCTCTAGCGATGAAGGCCAACATTCCATTTGCCTTCTTAATAACCTGCTGCACCTGCAACCTAACTTTTTGCGATTCATGCACAAGCACTCCCAAGTCCCTCTGCACAACAGCATGCTGTAATTTTTCACCCTTTAAATAATATTCAGCTCTTTTATTTTTCTTGCCAAAGTGGATAACCTCACACTTACTAACATTGTACTCCATCTGCCAGACCTTTGCCCACTCATCCAGCTTAACTATATCCCTCTGCAAACTCTCCACATCCTCATTACAATTTGCTCTTCCACTCAATTTGGTGTCATCCTCAAATTTGGCTACACCACATTTTGTCCCCTCCTCCAAGTCATCAATGTAAACGATGAACAGTTGTGGGCCTAACACTGACCCCTGCGGCACCCCACTTACCACTCTCTGCCAACCTGAAAAACTCCCATTTATCCCGACTCTCTGCCTCCTGTCAGACAACCAATTTTCAATCCAGGTCAATATACTTCCCCGGACTCCACTTTTCTGTAACTTACTGATAAGTCTCTTGTGCGGCACCTTATCAAATGCTTTCTGGAAATCCAAATATACAACATCAACCTGTTCCCCTCTATCCACCGCACCCATTATATCCTCAAAGAATCCTAACAAGTTTGTCAAACAAGATCTTCCCTTTCTAAAACCATGCTGCGTCTGCCTGATTGAACCCGTACGTTCCAAAAGTTTCACTATTTCATCTTTAATGACGGCTTCAAGCATTTTTCCAACTACAGACGTCAAGCTAATTGGTCGATAATTTCCAGTCTTCTGCCTATATCCCTTCTTAAAAAGTGGCGTGACATTTGCTGTCTTCCAGTCTATCGGGACCTGCCCAGAATCCAAAGAATTTTGGTGTATGACCACCAATGCATCAACTATAACTTCTGTCATTTCCTTCAGAACCCTTGGATGCATATCATCAGGATTTGTCTGGCTTTAGTCCCATTAGTTTCTCCATCACTACTTCCTTTGTAACAACTATTTTATCAAGGCCCTCCCCAACATTCACATCCTTAACTCCGCACTTGTGAATGCTGGACGTGTCTTCCACCGTGAAGACTGACACAAAATATTTGTTCAATGCCTCTGCCATTTCCTCAGTTTTTGCTACCAGTTTTCCTTTCTCATCCTCCAAGGGTCCTATGTTAACTCTGGCCACCCTCTTCCATTTTATATACATAAAATATTTTGCTTTCTATTTTTATATTTTGTGCCAATTTACTTTCATAATCCTTTTTCCCATTTGTTATTACCCGCTTTGTAACCCCTTGTTGTCTCTTAAAGTTATCCCAATCTTCCAGTTTCCCACTGCTCTTTGCAGCTTTTTACACCTGCGCCTTCAATTTTATACTCTCCTTTATTTCTTTTGTTAATCATGGTTGATTTTTCCCTCCCTTGCTGCCCTTTTTCCCGACCGGAATATATTTTTGTTGAGCATTACAAAATATTTATTTGAAAATCTTCCACTGTTCCTCAACTGTTTCATCAATCAGCCTGTGCTCCCAGTCCACTCTGCCCAATTCCTCCCTCATCCTATGGTAGTCACCCCTGTTTAAGCATAATATATTAGTTTTAGATCTAACTATTTCCCCTTCCATCTGAATGAGAAATTCAATCATACTATGATCGCTATTTCCCAGATGGTCTCTGACTATTACATCATTTAGTCTACCTATCTCATTGCACAACACTAGATCCAGGAGAGCATTTTCTCTTGTGGGTTCCTTAACATGCTGCTCAAGAAAGCTATCGCGGATGCATTCTATGAAGTCCTCTTCCAGACTCCCACGACCAACTTGATTTTCCCAATCTATGTGGAAGTTAAAGTCCCCCATGACTACTGCCATATCATTATTACATGCCTCACTCATCTCTCTATTTATTTCCTGTGTCACTAAACTATTGTTATTTGGTGGGTGATAGATAAAACCCACCAATAATTTTTTCCCTTTGTTATTCTTTATCTCGACCCAAATGGACTCAACATTATGCTCTTTAGATCTTATATCATTCCTCACTACTGCCTGGAGCTCATCTTTGATTAAGAGTGCAACTCCACCTCCCTTACCATCCTGTCTATGTCTTTGCACCACCTGATACCCTTGAAAGTTGAATTCTCATTTAGGGTCACCTTGTAGCCGTGTTTCCGTGATGGCTACCAAATCATAGGCATGGGTACCGATTTGCGCCTCAAGTTCACTAACCTTATTTCTAATACTGCGGGTATTCAGATAAAGTGCCCTTATGCTCTTTGTCCTTTTAATATCTAGTGACTTCTGTAATCTTTTCTTTTGATTTTTCTGCCCACTATTTTTCTTTGTAATTTGATTTTTTACTTTCTCCTCCCAACATTACTTTTCCTATTTTACTTTTTCTGGCCATTACTTCCCTACCCTTTTCCCTATCACTCTGGTTCCCATACCCCTGCTAAATTAGTTTAAACCTTGCCCCACTGCTGTACCAAACATACTTGCTAAAATGTTGACACCTTTTGGATTTAGGTGCAACCCGTCCCTCTTGTAAAGATCATGCCTTCCCCAAAAGAGATCCCAGTGATCCAAGAAGCCAAATCCTTGCCCTGTACAACCCCTGCAGATGTACCTCCAAGCTACACACCAGCCTGGCATTATTGATTGAATGATGCAGCAATTCAAAGCCTACTCATAGCTTTACTGCCCAACAACAATTAAAAGTGTGATTAGGGGAACGCAATGAAGCCAGGGCTTGCCAGCAAAAACTACATCTGGAGAACTGGATTTACTGATGGTTGCTGATAAGGTTCCACTTAGCTATAAATCAGGGATGACCAACCTTTTAATTTTTAATTTAAATATACAGCATGGTAACAGACCATTTTGGCCCACGAGTCCGTACCGGGGAGTGTAGGTTCATTGGGCGGCACAGACTTGTGGGACGAAATGCCCTGTTACTGTGTTGTATGTCTAAATTAAAAATTAAAAAGTTTACTCCCCTGCTATAAACCTTTCAAAATGGATTAATAGATTTTTGGATCAATGATTATAGAATATGAGGATAGGGTAGGAAAATATTGTTGATGTAAAAGTTAGCATAAGCCTTCTCTGCCATTAAACAAGTTCAAGGAGCCAAATAGTTTGTCACTCACATTTCTTAATATTGCTCAGCCATACTCTATCAAGAGACAAATGAATGCTCAGATTTTCCAGGAATGCCACAAACAATATAAAGCTACCCAGTTTAGGAGCCGCTATTATGATACTTTCCACAGAAGCAAATAAAATGCATGGCTTTGCAGGGTCGACTGCATACACTTCCAAAGTAGACAGATGCAAATTTCCAGGCAAGTCAATGGCCTGACAATTGACCAAGATCATAAAACATTGCAGGCTCCCACAGAGAGCAAGGTCTCAATTGGATGCAATTTTCTTGCATTTTTACAACAGTGACAGATCAGGAAATTCTAATGGAGTCAGTAGCCACTTTCAAGTGGCCACAATACCCTACTGTAAAGCAGCCTATTGTTCTCCTATGAGGCTGTTGGGTGGTCACCTGAAAGTGGAAAAGCTGGCCAGAAGGTTTCCCTACCCAACCCTTCTCCTGCAGGTATAATATCCTGCTCCAAGAATCCCCCATTGCACCTGAAAGCAGCTCAGGCAAAGCTCCTAACAGCTTTCAGGTGCCTAGCAGCAGGCAGGCTGTTGACAGTCAACTGGAGACCCGCTGACAGCCCCGTTGCCGAAACATACACTCCCGTTGCCGAAACTTACCCTCTCCGCCGCTTGACAGTCCCCCGGCGAGGGACTACGGGGCTGGGGCGGCCGGTGGGGGACTACAGGGCTGGGGCGGCCGGTGGGGGACTACGGGGCTTACACATGCACATAAAATCCCGCTAAATTTAAGAGGTGAGAGCCTTTGATCAGTCAAGATTCTCGGGAATGCCTGCCCCAGCCCCGTACTCCCCCGCTGGCCGCCCCAGCCCCGAACTCCCCTGCCAGCCGCCCCAGCCCCACAGTCCCCTGCTGGGGGGGCTTCAGGCAGCAAGGAAGGGGCTGTCAGGCAGCGGGGAGGGGGCTGTCAGGCAACGGGGAGATGAGCTGTCAGACTGCTGCCCCTGTCCAGACTCAGAAGCTGGCATTTGCTCTGTGGCCCCTCTCCCCACTTCAGACGTTTCAGATGGAAGAACACCTCTTTCAGTGCTGCCACCTGACGTCTCTTCACAGACACTTGCAGCATGCTCTGGAGTAGCATTCTCCAGGCAATTCCATCTGAAAGCGGCTAGTGTTAAAGTAATCAAACAGGGGTTCTGGGGCTTGGGGGCACAATTATCCCAGCAAAGGAGATAACCCTGCATCTCTCTATCGGCAACACTCCCCACGACCCCCCCCCCCCCCCCCCCCCACTGCCTTTCCCAGTGACAATCTCTACTGTGTGCATTCTCAGCATGAATGTACTGAGGAGCCGTACGCTCCAAACCAACAAGGTAAATTTGCATTTGGGGTGGCCCAGGCATCCAACGTGGTCGGGTCAGCAAAGTGGACACACCTGTCATCCACAATCCATCCTCCCCCTTGTACCTCCCAGTATCAGATGCCCAAAGGCACCACTGAGATAGCCCAAACGATTGAGGCACGTGAATGAAGGGGTGGTAAGACCAGCAGTCTCCCTTTTCAGCAGCCCGATCTGGCCCTTCAAGAAGAAAGATAGCTTGTGACGTATGACAATAGACTATAGAAATCCATCCCTGACATGGTTATATTGGTCAAGGACATCTCAGGCAGAAGCACTAAGCCGTGGTATGCTGCGATTGACTTTGCCAACACTTTCTTTTCTATTCCCATGTGCAGGAAGGCAATATACCTTTTGCCGACTTCCCCAAGGATATGTATACAGTCCCACCCTCTGTCACAGTCTTATAGTCCGGGATCTGCAGAACAGTACCCTTCCCCCAGATATCAATATAGCTCAATATATTCACAACGTCGTCATACAGGGCCCTACCGAGGACTCTGTAGCCCAAGTACTCAAGTCCTCTTCCTGGGATACAGTGGCACTCAGGGCAAAAGGACATCTCAGAGATGGTGAAGAACAAGATACTGTGCACCATCGTAACCACCACAAGACCCAAACCCAGAGTTTTGTTGGCCTCTTGGGTTACTGACACCAGCACATTCCCCACCTTGCCCTGTTATTTTGCCCATCTACATGGTCTCCCACAAGAAAGCAAATTTCCACTGGGGCATGTCCAACAGGCTTACTTCGAGGCAGTAAATCAGGCTGCAGAGCACATCCTTCCACTAACACCTTGCAAGCCTGGAGTATCCTTTGAGCTCCAGGACTCCTTCATTGATACCATTGCTGAGTGGAGCCTCTGGCAAAAGCACAAAGGCCACAGAGCTCCACTCGGATTCTGGACCAAGTCCTTCCCCACTACTGCCATGAGCTACACCCCATTCGAAAGCCATCACAGAGCACCAGACCATGGGCGAAACTGTCATCCTCTGGCTCCAACTCCCCTTCATGCACTCGATCCAAGTCCTCCGACATGATCCACAAAGAGGGATGTGCCCAGGAGGCGACCATCATCAAATGGAGCTGGTACATGCCAAGGCAGGCTCGGAGGGAATAAGCCGGCTCCATGAACAGGTCATGGCCCTCCCACTAGCAAGGAGTACCCCTCCTCAAACTCCCCTCCAATAACCCCTTGGGGGCAGCCTTTTGACTCATTCACCAACTAGGATAAAAAAAATGCCTCATTTACGAATGGCTCCAGCCACTAGAAAAAGTTAGCCAGCTCTTGTGGGCTGCAGCCCTACACCCAGCACCAGGTAAGACCTTATCTATAGAGGGGCTGGGTGGATTGAGTCAGCTTTCATGATGGCTGCTGTCATGTTATCCATCCATGCTGGCACTGGCCCGGTACATATCTGTACAGATTCTTGGGTGTAGCTAACAGGATGGTGGTCTGAATGCCTCACTGGCACGAAACGGGGTGGGAGATTCATAACCTGCTTTGAGGCCAGCACCACTGGGAGTTTATTTGGGAACATGCCAACCAAAGAACCATCATGGTACACCACGTGGATGCCCTCTTGAACCAGCATACTGCGAGGCTGCCCACAATGCCATCATCAACAAAGAATACAGATCTGCACAGCTTCCACCCATGACATCGATGTGGACCTCGAAGTTCTTGCCACCTGGGACCACTGTAGGAGCAGTCACCTTGGTGCTGAACCCACATGTCAAAGAGCAGGAATCTCCAGTGTCCACCTCATCCAGGACCAGATGCATGGCTGTGGACAACTGCCCAACTTGCTAGCAGGTAAGACCAAGGATATGGCTTGTGGGGCCTCCGGGGCACATCGGACACAGCCTGGGACCAGGCCAAGTCTGGCAAATAGATTACATCAGCCCTTTCCCACCAATGAACAAAGATCTATGTTCTGACAATGGTCGATACTTACTCAGGTGTCCTGGTCGCAGTGCCTTGTGGTAAGGCAAACCAGAACAACACCATACGAGGGCCTACAGAACCTCTCCTCCGTCTATGAAATCCTATGGGAGGTTCAGTCAGACCAAGGCTCTCATTTTACAGGTTCAAAGGTTCAGACTTGGGCCTTTGAGGTGGGGATCTCATGGCTGATGCACATACTCTACCATCCCCAAGCATCAGGCCTCATCGAATGGATGAACAACATCCTAAGGAAAATATTTGTGCCCTGATGGCCTGACCACAAAGTTAAAGGTTGGCTCAGTGTGCTGGAGGATGTGGTGAACCACTTAAATTCACACCTGACAGTCCAGGGAGCTTCTCCCCTGTCCAGTGACTTGGCTCCACCGCCCTCACACCACTCCTCTGAGGTGACCCTCATCTACAAACCTAAGGAGTCCGATACAGTTTAGATGCACCAGCTACATCAGCCGCCAAGGAAAGCCAAAATTGTAATGCAGGAGCCAGTTAGCACACGGTGGCTTGCGCTTCCATGACAGGACCAGCTCACTAAACAGGAGTAGCTATCTTCCCTCCTGGTCAGACCCAAAACTGGTGCAGAGGCTCCCCCTGCCCCCCCCCCATTCCCCCGATGGTGTTCGTTTTCCCCCTCTTCTCCCCACACGAATCCATATCAGTTCAGATGGCTTGAAGACACTTGAGAGATGTGATAGATGAAGACACCTGGCTTCCAAACATCATGATCCCTATGGTGAAGTGCCTTTCATCACCTATTCAACTGGAAGACTCCAGCAACCTCTATCAGGAAGCCATCACCCAGAGATATTGCCTCCAATGTGCAATCCTCTCTGCCATCAGGGAGCTTGGAACAATTCTGTGTAAATACTTGAACTGATTATGTATGTGTTATGTCCTTTTTGCCTTTGAACATTGCATGCTTGCTTGTGTCTTTTAATGTTTGATTGTGTTATATCTAATTGATATTTGGACAGTCTCATTTTAGGTTTTACTTCTGTAATATTTCCTATAAGAAATAATTTTGGACTGAGAGGCAATTGTTTCTCAATAATTTGATTTAATAAAACTCTTAAGTTTCCCCAAAAGGGTTTCAATTTGGAACATAAAACCAGGTGGAATATAAAAAAGTACCCATTTCTTCCCCGCATCTAAAACATTTATCAGAAAAATTAGGATTTTATTTATGTATGTTTTGTGGGGTAAAATATAGCTGATGCAAAAAATTACATTGCACCAGCCAAAATTATATTGGTCATATAGTCGTAGTGTAAATTCAACCAGCTCTTATCATCAATACTAATATTCAAGTCTGATTCCCATCTTTGTTTTGATCTATGTAATTGATTTGAACTTATTTTCGGTCCCCTTTCGAATTAGAATCTCCATTTCACTGCACTCTGGTAATGTCATATTTGGACCTAATTCTTCTCTAAGAGAACCTCTTAATTGAAAGTAACAAAGAATTGTACTGTTATAAACATTGTATTTTTTTTAATGGTTCAAATGACATTAATTGCCCTTGTACATAACAATCCTCTAAATGTAGAATTAAATTATCCATAGTTAGAGGAATTAGTCTATTTTGAAACAAAGGTGTTTTTGGAGTAATTTTTTACTTGTACCAGTTAAATTATTAATTTTATAACAGATACTCAAGATGTGTTTTATTATTGGTGTGTAGTGGCCCGCGGCCTGAAATGGCCGTCGAACGCAACGACCGGCAAAGCATTGTATAGGCCGAATCACCTATTTCCATGGGCCACTGGAAGAGCAGTGAAACTGGTCAATCACCACCGGGGGATCGCAGGGGGCCCAATCGGGCACGGGCATCCGAGGTAACTGAGGCAGCTAGCCCGCTCAAGCCACGCCCTAGTGGTGACGCAGCTGAGCTGACTATAAAAGGCAGAGCTGCCACTGAATAAACTCAGTGTCGAATACACTCTACTAGTATGTCTGTCTTTCTTCTCCTACAGATTCAAGCTGCAAACTTAGGGCTTCTGGAAGTCACAACTATGGTGTGGTTCCAGCAAGCCGAGACGCAGTTCACCATTCAACAGATCTACACCGACAACATGCACTACTAGCCCATCATCGACTTCCTCCAGTAGCCCCCGGAACAAGGAAGGTATGTGGACATCAAAGAGCTGTTAACCCGCAATTTCAGGCTCTCAAAGCACAAGTGCACTGTCCGACTGTTGCACATCGATGGTTTGGGGGACAGGGCCCCTTCTGCCCTCAAGAGTGACATGCTCGCTCTCAACGATGGCACACCTCCTACCCGTGTTCCAGTGGATCTTCCTGGAGAGGCTGCCTGAGGACATCCGGCTGCTCATCGTGGAGGAAGACTTCGATGACCTCAGGAAGGTGGCTGCCCAAGCAGTCCTGCTATGGGCGGAAAAGAGGGATGCCTGTGCTTTGCTCAAGCAGGTGACAGCACCATGTCATCAGCGCCCGGTCAGGAAAACCACCGACTGACTGTCCGTCCAACTGACTACCTGAGCACCATGCCCCACTGGTGAGCAGTGGGATTCTGAGGCCTATCAATGCCGCTCCCCCTGTGCTTTCCAGGGAAACACCCAGACCAGCCGTCGTTAATGGCTGCGATGTCCGGCCAACTGCATAGCCTGCTACACATTCAAGACTCCAAAGCCAGGTGGACATTGGGGCACAATACAGTGTATTCCCCTAACCAACTTTGAGGCCCACTGCAAAAAGTGGGCTGGGAGCTCCGAGCAGCAAACAGCTCCAACATCCGAACATTCGGCACCTGCATCATTCTCCTACGTTTCGGGGACAGACAATTCACTTAGAAGTTTATGGTGGAGGCCGTGCAACAACCATTACTGGGTGCAGATTTCCTGTGGGTCAACTCAAGCCGGCTAGTGCATGCCTGGACATTTCAGTCACTCTCGCTCAAGGGCACTGAACTCACCAGCCCCACCTGCACTCAGTGAGTACTGGCAACAACCAATTTAGTTGGGTCCTAGAGGAATTCCCTTCCAACACCACACCTCACTTCCAAACATGGGGTTACAGAGGCCCTCCCCTTCACGCCAGGGCATGGCATCTCCCCATTGAGAAACTCAAACCTAGTCAGGGATGTTCAAAAAGATGGAGGGACTTGGCATTGTGTGGGGCTCCGATAGTCCTTGGGCCTCCCCTCTCCATATGGTCCCCAGCAAATGGTTGGAGGCCGTGAGGAGACTACTGTCACCTCAACAAGGCCACCATACTGCACAGAGATCCCTGTGCCCCATATCCGCTAACCTGCAAGGGGTACAGATATTCTCAAAGGTGGACCACATCAGGAGCTATTACCAGATCCCGCTACACCCTGAAGACATCCCAGAATCCACCATCATAACCCCCTTTGGATTGTTTGAATTTCTCTGCATGCCCTTCAGGTTAAAAAACACATGGCTCAGACTTTTCATAGGCTGATGGATGCAGTGGGTAGGGATTTGCATTTTGCCTTTTTCTACCTTGACGACATTTTAATCACCAGCCACACCCACACTGAACATGTTGCCCACTTAAAACAATTATTCTCTAGGCTGAGCGATTTCAGCCTAACCATCAACCCAGCCAAGTGCCAATTTGGCTGAGAGATTATCGACATTTGGGCCATTGAATTGATCAACCCGGAGCCAGACTGTTACCCACTAAGGTGGATGCTATTCGCTCTTTACCCATGCCATTGAAGGTGAAGGGACTACAAAAGTTTGCAGGTATGGTTAACTTTTATCGCTGCTTCATACCTGCAGTGGCCCACATCATAAGCCCACTCTTTCCCCTCATGGCAGGACCCAGTAAAAACTGGGACCCAGGAGGCGACTGAGGCCACCAAATAAGCCCTAGCCAATGGCACCATCCTCATGCACCCGCGGACAGATGCCCCAACCGCCCTCACAACAGATGCCTCCAGCACAGCGGTTGGGGTTGTACTTGAGCAACTGGTGAATGGCCCAATGGCAACTGCTGGCCTTTTTCAGTAAACACCTCAGGCCACCAGAGCTCAAGTACAGGGCCTTTGATAGAGAATTGTTAGCATTATAACTGGCAATTCAGCACTTCCGTTCCTTCCTGGAGGACAGGGAGTTCAAAATTTACATGTACCACAAACCCCTTACCTTCGCCTTCAGTTAGGTGTCAGATCTGTGGTCAGCCAGGCAACAGCAGCAAATGTCCTACATTTCTGAATTTACAATGGACATTGAACACATAGCTGGCAAATCTAACATGATGGCCAACGCCCATCCCATCCTTCTATTTCGGTGGTGCACGACCCTACCCCCGGCATCGACTATGCGGCCCTGGCTGATGCGCAGCAAGCAGACTCTGACGTACTGGACAGCGCTCACCGGCTTACAACTAGAGGACATCCAGATTTCCCCCAGAAATCGCACACTGCTCTGTAACACCTCGACAGGTAAATCTCGCCCTGTCATTCTGGCTGCATGGAAGAGGTGGGTTTTCAACTTGATCCACAACTTGACTCACCCTGCCATCAGGGCTACAGTCAAAATGGTGGTGAACAGGTATGTCTGGCATGGCCTCCGCAAAGATGTTGCCCTGTGGGCCAGGAGTTGTACTCAGTGCCAGTCATTCAAATTCCAAACATATCAAAGCTCCACCACAGACATTTGAGTCAGCACATCGCCACTTCAGCCATGTGTACATTCACATTGTGGAGTCCCTGCCCATATCCAGAGGCACACGTTACCTTCTCACAATGGTCAACTGGATGACCAGATGGCCAGAGGCAGTGCCCCTATCAGAGGCTTCCATAGAAGCATGTACACCGACTTTACTCAACATTTGGGTAGCACATTTCAGGATCTCAGAACACCTTACATTAGACAGAAGGGCCCAATTCACTTCCAGTCTGTGGACCACCTTAGCTCACGCCCTGGGGACCCAACTCCACCACACCACGGCATATCACCCACAGGCCAACGGGTTGGTGGAGAGGTTCCACAGACACCTTAAGGCAGCCTTAATGGCACGACTTACCAGACCTAATTAGGTCGATGAACTCCCTTGGGTCCTGTTAGGAATCCACATTGCACCCAAGGAGGACTTTGAAGTATCCTCTGCTAAGTTAGTCTATGGCGCATTCCTAGTTATACTGAAAAAATTTGTGATGGCCCCTGAGGACTTAGGGGAGCCCCGGTGACTATGAAAGCACCTAGGCACCCTGGCCCTTGCTAAATCTAGACCCCAACAGCCAAAGAACTTTACTGACTGTAAATACGTGTTTGTTTGGTGCGGGGCTCACTGGCCACCTCTACAGTGGCTTTATGATGGGTCATACCTTGTCCTCAGACACAATGTTTCCACCTGTGTTTTGGACATTGGCAGCAGTAAAGAGACTTTTACACTTGCCTACTTGGACTTTGACCAGCCCATCACTCACCTGACCCCATGGCACAGGGATCAGCCTCCTAAAACAGCAGTGCCCCAATCACTGGTTCGTGGTAGTGGGGGGAGGGGGTCATATAGCAGCCCACACTTCAGGCCAACATAGGAAATAGCCGTTGAATGTAGCGACCAGAAAAGCATTGTGCGGGCTGAGACACCCATTTCTATAGGCTGCCAGCAGAATGGTGAAACTGGCCAATCACCGCCAATGGATCACAGGGGGGCCAATCGGGCCCCGGGCATCTGAGGTAGCCAATCAGCAACCAGCCTGCTCAAGCCATGCCCTGGTGGTGACGCAGCAGAGCTGACGATAAACGGCAGAGCTGCCACTGAATAAACTCAGTGTCGAATACACTCTACTGGTGTGTGTGTGTGTCTTTCTTCTCCTGCAGATTCAAGCTACAGCCTTAGACATATAACCTAGCTTTAGCCAATAATGACCTCGCTACAAGTATTTCTTTTCCAGCTTTAATAAAATTAACAGCCCATTTATATATAAAATTTTCTGCCACTGTTTCCCCAACTTTATGCAGTTCAATTTCTACCTATGAAGGTTTGTCTCTTCTGTCAAAGAGGGAAATGACAGGAACTGGGGAGACATTGCCATCACCAGTGCTCACACAGCTGGATCAGCAACCATGGCTATCGAGGGGGTGGAATGTACCATTGGCCAATCAGCAATCTCCTTTTATCAAAAGCTACACCATGTTGTCCAGCACCAGGGTGCATGTCCACCCAACCCACAACCCTGAACGCGCACTGTCATTGGCTGGTCCCAGTAATTGGCCTCTTCTGCAGAGCGGGAAATTCAACCACTATTATTGGTCCCTGCTCAGCAGAGGGGGAAATATTTAAGTCTGAGTGTGCTCTTTCTCTTCCTCTTTTTTCCTCTATATGGCAATGCTCCTGTTCCATGCCCGAATTGTGGTCGCTGCCATGGACGCTCTTCGTGAGGACGACAGGTAATGGGGCACTGTGCTCCTAAGGCTAGCCAGGGTATCCCGGTGCAGGGAGATACCGGAGCAGAGCCACAGTCCTCCGCAGTCCCTGATGCAAGGGCACAATTTGTTTGGGGGTCAAACACATAAGGAATCCTCCCCTCTAGCCTCCCACTGCACGAAGTCCCACAGTTGGGTGTGAGTCAACGCGAGTGTGTTTGTGAGAGTGCATGAACGGGAGAGCCGTTGCACTGATATTGTTTAACTGGTTATCTAATAAAGATAATTGGTGATTGTGATTCAAGTCTTGAAGCATGCTTTTTGTTGCACCCCACGAACCCTTCCATACAATACACTGCTTAAACCTGGGACTAAAATGACTCCTCATTCCGTGTTACTACATAGAAGATGTGGCGCAATCTTCCTGCTTTGAAGAGGCTGAGTAAAAGGGGCTATTGATGCACATTCAGAAGAGAGTTGCGATCGCGTACTTACCTTCATCAGGAAGAGAGTGAGAATGTCAGGATCACCCATGTAGCAGTGAGACAACGAGGTCAGAAGAGTTTATCTGGGTGGTGTTTGAGGAGTTGAAGAATGCAATGTTGTGTCTAGTGAATAATAAAAAGAAAGTCGATTTCATGGTGTGCTGAAAGAAATGAGTGTATTCTTTATTTGTTTGTAAGTTGTGGCAAATCAGTGCTGTTACAAGTGGTGACTCTGTGAGTTCATAGTACCCTCTAATTTAAAATGGATATTGATGAGCATAAACCCCTTACAGGAGCAGTTGGGGAGGTCAAACTAAGATTTCTCCCTTTTTATTAATAATGCACCAGTATGGTTCATGATGCTCGAAGCACGTTTCTCTGCCCTCAGTGTGATGAGTCAAAAGACGAAGTATAGTTTACTTGTGGAGCATCTTCCAGAGCAGATTGCCTGTAAAGTGGAGGATGTCTTAGTGGTTCTGAATGGTAATCTCCCATACAACACACTTAAGGTGGCTATTTTGCAGCATACACAGCCATCTAGGGAGACTCTTAACGTTCTGATGATAACCTTAGTCAGGGGTGGGCAACCTACAGCTCATAGGTCAGATCCAGTCCACAATCAAAACTTATCCAGCCTTCAACCCAATGTTCAGCAATTAGCTACACGTTTTTTTTAAACCCTGCCAACATTGGTAGCTTGTGCGAAAGTGGTTGGTTCGGTTACTGTAGGGTAGTCATGGTAGAGGCCATGGTATTTATTGGAAACATTGAAGATTTGGTGTTGCTGCCTGGTCCTGTTTGCCCTCTGCAACTTCTACAAATGGCAACTGGGAAACGAACAGGCCAACAGTACAGGCAACTACTGCCCTTGGGCATGCCAAGCACCATCTTTTCCTCAAAGACTGTCTCTCAGGTGTTCAATTTCTTGTTGATTTCAATAAGGAGATTTCAGTGGTCCCTGAAATCACGGAGGAATGCAGACACCCCAATATGTCATGTGTTTTCAGCCGTGAATGATTCGCATATTCAAACATATGGCCAGAGGTCACTCACGTTGGATTTCTGTCTCAAAAAACCTTTCGGTGGGTTTTCATGGTTGCAAACATGGCCAATGCCCTGTTCAGGCATGACATTGATGCCTTATATACAACTACTGCCATCAATTTCACTGCCATGACTCATGCTCAGCACACCAATCACAATGTCATCCGATATCGCCTAATCAACTCTGTTCTCCGTCTTCAAAATGTTCCCTGGATTAATCGAGTGAAAAATTAGTCTGCGATTTTTCCACAGGAAGGCCTAGGACTTTTGAGCTGGTGGTTATGAGGTGAGAGATTTTGGAGTCTCTTCATATCCTGGTTGAAGAGCATCAATCAAACCAGTTATAGAATGTTTTACCTGTGTTACAAGCCCAAAGGACCCCAAAACCCAGCAGCAAGACATTCACCAAGACAAGTAGTTACTTAAACCAAAGTTTTTAATTATCTTTAAACAATAAAACAGAATCAAACTTCAGCTTAACACTATAAACTTAACTACCCAACTTAACCCCCTTCTAATTCTGCACATGTAAGTAATGTGTGTAAATTTAAGAAAAGTTCTTTGGTTCGCAGTTCAATTTCACTTCTCATTCTTCCAAGTTCACTGGTTGCAGGCAATTTTTATACTGTGCACAGAATTTCACATGTATAAAGTTCATCAGACTTTGGTGCTTGAAAGGTAAATGTTTACCGCTCAGGAAGATACTTTCTAGATTTGCAGAGAGAGTTGTTCCAGGATTTTCACAACTGAGATACAGGTACATAATCCTTTATCCGGAACCCTTGAGGGACAGTGTGTTCCGAATTTCAGATTTTTCTGGATTTTGGAAAGCCAGATTTAAGCCCACCCGAATTGTGCTACTGTCTCACCCCCCCCCCCTCACCAGCCCGACTCGCGGTGCCGGTCTCACCCACCTGACGCACTGCCAGTTTCTCCCCCCCCCCCCGGCCATCTGACTCGCGCTGCTGGTCTCTTCCCCCTTGCCCCCCCGACATGCTGCTGTCTCTCTCCCCACTTGCCAGTTTTTGGACCTTTCCAGATTTTAGATGTCTAGATAAAGGATTGTGTACCTGTACCACCATTAGTCACTTCAATGTCTTGCTGATGAAACTTGCCCTATCAGGGTTCTCCAGATGATAACCTCTTTCTTTCAGGCTACCATAGAGTTCCTTTCTGTTCCTCTTATTCCAAGAGAAATATCAGACAGATAGCACTTCCAGCTATCCACCACTCTGGAGTTTCTGTTTCAGTTCCAACAAGCTTCTCCTGGCTGACATTGTTTCAGCTGTGTGTCTCTCTCTTCCCATCTAAGACTCAAAACTGCCAGCCACATGTTTCTCTCTCTCACTTGCAAAACCTGCCTCCTTCTCCAGCAAACAATAGGAGTTAGTCTTCTGCTCCCATCAGTTGTTTTAGGAAAACAAACCTCTCATTGACCTTTGAGTGAGCACTTTGCAGAGAGGTCAGAAATGTCCAAAATAGCCGACCTGACTCCAGTCCAAGACAATGGTCCATTCATTTCATGACATCATTTCAATCAGCACCTACTTGTGAAATGTGCATAGCATTCTCCATAGTTTCTGTAAAGTCACTGATTATGAATTCTTCTGCATTTCAAATAAGATCTGTTTTAAAGTGCATGTATGTATGTAACCTACTCTAATTTTACCAATTTATCTCCCAAAAACATTCCTAAATATTCCATCACACCTGGCCTCATGTTAAACGGGATGTTGAATTATAGACAAGGACCTGCTTACCATGTCAATGCTCTAAAGTCTCCAGACACAAGAATTCCAAGCTGGAGGATTTTGTTGTTCTGCATTTCTGTTTCCAGCACGTGCACCTAGACTTGGTAGCCCCACTTCCACCATTTCGTGATATATTTATTTGCTCACGTGTGAAAACTGGACTACCAAGTGGAAGGAGATCATTCCTATCACTGACATCCTTTGTGGATCATTGGATTCCATCTTTCAGTGTTCTGGTCACTATTACAACAGATTGAGAGTCTCAGTTCAAGTTGGTGTTGTTCCATGCTCTCACTGATATTCTGGGCACTACCCATATTTGCACTATGGCTTACCATCTGCAGGCCAATGGCCTCATTGGGCATTTCCATTGACAATTGAAAGCAGCATTAACAGCAGGTGGTGATGCATCTATGTGGAGCGAATTTTTGCCCATGGTTCTTCTTGGGAGTGCATACTGCTTTTAAGGCAGATCTTGGACATTCAGCAGCAGAGATAGTACATGGCACTATGTTAACCTTGTCAGGTGAGTTTGTGAATTTGAGTCCAAGCACAAAGCTCAATGTTCCAGCTAGCGATGTTGATGGTCTTCGGGTAAACATGAGATTACTCCACCTACTCCTATGCGGGAGGTGTCACCTGCAGTGTATGTGATGAATGATTTATAATGTTGTACTCACGTTCCTCTGGCATGATGCTGTTCGCAAACCATCTCAACCTGTTTATGGTGGTCCGTTTTGTCACATTTGTGGCCCGAAATGTGAAGTTAATAAAACATCAAACACAAGTTTTATCAGGTAAACTTCTCAGAGTCTTTATTTTCCAGTTTCCTTTGTTCTCCTGCTTGAGCTCTTATCTCTCTCCTATACCACATGACTTCCTGTACATCTCATACATATTCATTATCATGACATCCCTCCTTTAATCAGAAATAAACTTTACCTTCACTTATCAATATCCCTCGGAAACCTACAAACATCGTAACTAATGGTAATACTATAACTCAACTACATAAAATTTACTTCCTACAGCACTCATACATGCACTTTATGATATAAGATTAAAATACTGTCCCAAAGTTCTTATTAAAACTATGGCACAAAGTCTTCATATCGTTTGGGCGCTTTCCGGTTTCGTTTCGGCCTGCCTGCGATATTGTCGTCGCTTCTCGGTTGTTCACTCTCAGCGTCTGAAATACTGCTCGCCACGGCTTCGGGTGTTTCTGGCGCTCTAGTCACTTCATCAGGAGTGCTGGTAACTGCCTCTGGAACATCATCAGGTCTCTCAGTTTCAGCATCTCGTATTGGCCTTTCAACCTCTTCGCTCGATGTATTTCTGGACTGGTACTTTTTTACACCTGATACATTTCTCTTATACAGGATTCTAGTCGGAGACTTGACTGTCACCATACTGCCACTTCTGGATACGACAGTATAGGGTTGATGGTAATAAGGTGTGTCTAGCTTACCACCAGTTTCATGCCTCACTAGAACATTATCTCCTGGCATGATGTCTGAGTACTTGGTTCCACGTTTCGAATCTGTGTACAGCTTTGCTGCACCTTTCTTTTCAGCATCGTGGTCCCTCATCTCCTGGTCGTCTCGGATTTCCTTTATTTGTGGCATTTTTGTGTGGATTTTTCTTCCAAAAAATGCTTCTGCAGGACTTTTTCCAGTGGTTGCATGAGGCGTTGCTCGATAGACAGCCACATAAGATAGCAATGCTTCTTGCCAATTTTGTCCTTCTGCGTGTGCAATCCTCAATCGTTTTTCAATGGATTGAATTTGTCTCTCTACTTCTCAGTTGGCTTGCGGCCATTTCGGAGTTACTCTATGATGGTGGATACCTGTGGTCCTCATGTATTCCGCAAATGTCTCTGAAATGAATTGTGGACCATTATCAGAGTATAATGTAACAGGTAATCCATATCTTGCGAATATCTCTGCTAATGCTTGTATTGTTTTTTCAGTGGTTGTGGACTTCAACACCACGTACTCATAGTATCTGCTGTAGTAATCTATCACTACCATAATTGATTCACCCGTCGGTAAAGGTCCAAGGAAATCAACAGCTACGTCGATCCATGGTCCTGTCGGGAGTTGCGTACTCCGGATCGGTTCTGGCGGATTACTCCTACTTGTGATTTGACATCCGTGACAAGTTTTAACAAATTTCTCTGCGTCTTTATCACAACCTGGCCACCATACCTTGGTCCTGAGGTTTTGCTTGGTACCAACAATGCCGAGGTGTCCTTCATGCGCTAAGGATACGATCTTCGGTCTCAATCTTTGTGGTATCACCAATCTGCAACCTCTTAATACACACTGTCCGATGCAACAAAGTTCGTCTCTAATGGGAATGTAAGCCTTGTGAGTACACTTGTCCCATTGTCCACTCTGTATGCATTCTCTTACTTCCCTGAGTTCTGGATCACGTTCGGATTCTCTCTCGACTTCCTTCGTAGTCACAGCTTTCGGTGTCGCCTGAATAGCTACGAAGCGTACAAAGCTCTCTGTTTCTGTTCCCAATTTTGACTTGGATTGTGGACCACCATCCTTCACCAATCTGGACAGCGGATCTGCAATGTTTGTTTTCCCTGCAATGTGGATGACTTTATTTTTGTAGGGTTGTAGTCTGAGTACCCATCTCTCTATTCTGGCACATGGTTTGGATCTAGGTGCATAGATCACCTCTAATGGCTTATGATCTGTGATGAGTTCAAATTCAATGCCGTATAAATATGCATGGAACCTCTCACAGGCCCATACAAGTCCGAGTGCTTCTTTCTCTGTCTGAGAGTATCTTCTTTCCACATCTGATAACGATCTGCTGGCATAGGCAATGATTCTTGGTCCTCCATCATGCATCTGGACCAACACGGCTCCTAAACCAACCAGGCGGGCATCTGCTATGACTTTGGTTGATGCCGCCGGATCGTAATATCCAAGAGTTTTTGCATCTGTCAGGCTTTGCTTCAGCGCTGTGAACGCTTTCTTCTGCTCAGATCCAAAATGAAATGGTACACCTTTCCTGGTTAGTTTCCTTAGTGGTTCTGCCACTGTAGCGAAATTAGGAATGAACTTTGCACAAAAATTAACCAATCCCAGGAAACTCCTCACCTTTGTTGCGTTCTGAGGTGCACGTGCCTCTGCAATAGCTTTCACCTTGGCCTCTGCAGGGTTTAGTCCTTCCCGTGTAAGTCTGTGTCCCATGAAGTCTATTTCTGACACACCGAACTGGCACTTATTTCCATTCACGGTAAGGCCTGCCTCCTGTAGTCTAGATAGTACACGCCTCAACCGTTTGTCATGCTCTTCCTTTGTTGGTGCATGGACTATGATGTCGTCAGAAATGTTGGCAACTCCAGGAATGCCTTGAATCACTCGATGGATTTCATACTGGTAGATCTCTGAAGCTGCATTAATTCCAAATGATAGTCTCTTGTAACAATACAATCCACAGTGAGTCACAAATGTTGTTACTTCTCGGGAACCTGGATCCAGCTCTAATTGATGATAGCCCCATTTCAGATCAATTTTTGAGAATACCTTGCTGGTAGTTAGTTCTTGAAGTATTTACTCCACTGTTTGTATAGGGTGTCGTTCTCTAATTATAGCTTCATTGGCCATTCTCATGTCAACACATAGTCTTATGTCACCCTTTGGTTTGGGCACAATCACTACTGGGCTGACCCATTGTGTCGAATGTTCCACCGGTTCAATAATGTCTTGCTCGATCAATTCTTTAATTTTGCTTCGACTTTCCCACGAAGTCCAAACGGAGTTCGGCGCATTGGTTGTGCCTTGGGTTTGACCGTTTCATCTACCGCTAGCTTCAATTGTCGACCTTTCAGCTTTCCTACTCCTTGGAAGACTGTGGGGAATTCTTGCTTCATATCCTCGTATGACTGAATTGAATTGACACAAGCTCCAATATGAAGTATTGCCAGGTCTTGCGCTGTGCTTCTACTCAGCAATGGTTCTCCCCTCTCTTCTATGACCATAAACTCTGCTTCAGTGTACTTATCTCCAGCTTCAACTGTTGCAGTAAAACATCCAATGGTCTGCAATGGCTTGGTTGCTGTGTATGGATACAGTTTCTTGGAACACTTCTTTAAGGTACAGATGATCTTTTTCCTTTTCAACTTCTCCCATAAATGTCGATCAATCACATTATTGTCACTGCCTGAGTCTACAATGACCTGCACTGTCACTCCACCAATGATCACTGGGACCTTCTCATGATGTACTTCATTCAACGTAAATTGGTAACAACTCTGTCCCTCCTGGGTATCATCATCGTCACCATCTATCTGGCGAATGGTATCTTTCTTTCCAGGATACTTTCCTTTCCCCCAGGCTTTGCCTTTGGAAGTTGTACTCTTCCTCTTCTGGTCTGCATTGGACTTGCTTTTGCACTTCTTTGCAAAGTGGTCCTTACCTCCACACTTTCTGCAAACTTTGCCTTTGGCCGGGCAATATGGGTCTTTTCCAAAGTGACCTCGGTTTCCATATCGATAACACTCCACGTCCTGTGTCGACATATATCTTGGCTGGTTATGGCGATGTGAGAGGCTCTTAATTTGCTGGCTCGAGTTGTCTTTCAGGGTCATGGTATGAAATTGCCCTTCAACAGCCTCTAATGCAGCAGCAATGGTTAAAGCATCGGTGAGTTCCAACTCGCTCCCTCTTTCCAGTAGACGTCTTCTGAGTTTATCTGATCTGCAGTGCTGTACGACTTGATCCAATAATTGGTTGTCCAAATCAGCTGGCATGTAATTGCATCCAACAGCTAGCTGGCGTAGTCTCGTCACGTACTGAGCAATTGTCTGGCCATCTTCTTGTCTCGTTCCCCGAAACAAATGGCGTTGAAATGTAGCATTCGGTGTCACTACATAGTGTGCATTTAATGCATCTACCGCTTTCCGGTACTCATCCTTTCTTCCAGTATTCAAAAGTGTCTTAAATGTTTCCTGAACTGCGGGTCCCGCAGTGAAAAGAAGTAACGCCCTCCTCTGCACTTTTTGTTCAACCGTACCGGTATCTAGAAATAGGCCATGACTGTCGGCGTAGGATTCAAATTCTTCCAGCCATGCCTTCCACTTCACACTTGCAGTGCTTGCATCACCCGTTGGGTCAAAATGAGCAATTCCACTATGTGTTAGAAAGTCACCGTCTGCACCAGCCATGAGGAAATATTCCAGCCCCAAAAGTACTGAGTCAAAAAGAAAATTCTTATCACCTTGAAGTTGTCTATAATCCTCTGTAATCTTGTTTAGTCTTTAATTTTCTTCAAGCTTCTTTCATCCTCGTTGCCAATGTCACATTTGTGGCCCGAAATGTGAAGTTAATAAAACATCAAACACAAGTTTTATCAGGTAAACTTCTCAGAGTCTTTATTTTCCAGTTTCCTTTGTTCTCCTGCTTGTGCTCTTATCTCTCTCCTATACCACGTGACTTCCGGTACATCTCATACATATTCATTATCATGACACGTTTCAGGTCTTAAGACTCCACCCAAAGACTTTTGAGATGGACAGGAATGGAAAAGCTGACATGGTTTCCATTGGCAGGTTGAAGCCAACATATATTGACAGTTCATGTTCTGTGCCGGAGCCAGAGTCTGAGGACCAGTTGCACCCTTGCCAGTTGGATTGTGCCACGCTTGTCTTGCACTATCGTACAAGGTTGGGCCGAACTATCAGCCCTCCAGACCATTACGTAGTGGAACAATTTCAATCATTCACCTCCTTGCATGACTGGGAGGCTGTGTGGGGGCTGTTGTGGTCGTCGGGAGGAGAGTGAGAGCATCAGGATCACCCATGTGATGTTGAGACAATGAGAAGGTCAGAAGAATTTAGCTGGGTGGTACTTGGGGAGTTGAAGAATACAATGTTGTGTCTAGTGAATAATAAAAAAAAAGTTGACTTCATGGTGTGCTGAAAGAAATGAGTGAGGGTATACTTTATTTGTTTATAAGCTTTGGTAAATCAGTGGCTTATAAGTGTAAAGATTAAGACCAAGAAATTTTAAAATGCAAGTAAATTTCTTCTGAAATGGAGGAGGAATTTTCCATCTAAGAAATCATGCCAGTCTCAGCTTGCTTTGACCGAGAAGCTGCATTCCTGCCTCTTCTTATACTGAACAATCAGACTGATGTGTCCAGTAAAGAATAAATTTTGCTGGTATCAAACATATCCAAGTCGATCAAATGATATTTGTACTCACCATTCTATTTTGACTCCATTGAAGCCAATTGGACAGAATGTGTAGGAGCAAGGAAAATAGGTAAGATGCACATCTGCAATGAACTTGTACATCACTCTCCATTTTCTACAATGTAATATTAACCTCTGATATCATTGATCCAAGGCTATCATTTACCAAGAATAGACTCAGCTCAAGATTCAATTTATTGTCATGTAATAAAGACAGTGCAATATTACATGAAATTTGTTTCACCATCGGCAGAAATTACCTGAAGTGCCTCTTACAGTCAGAGAAAAAGAAGAAAAAGCTTGAAACATGTCCAACCAATGCAGAACAATAAATCAGCTGTTGAACCACATTACCAAAAAGTATGGCGAAAGTTACAAGAAATTGTGATCCAATCATAGAATACTTCAGTCAGACTCAACTGATACTACTCCCAGCTTGGCCATCAAACAGAACTGGATTGATATCTAGTAATTTTTTCTGTCTTTTAAGAAAAAGAGAGCCAATTTTCAGATTTCAACAAGACAAAAGATTTCTTCACGTGGGACAGAAAAGCATGATGACAACAGAAAGGGAGCAAGGAGGTGCATTAACCATGCAGAGAAACAATTCCAGTTTTTAGAAATCAAGGCAGCAACTGAATCACCATGTTTTATCAGCTGCTGTTTTGCTTAGCCATGTTCCTCACATTTTAATTTAATTTAAAATTTTTAAAATGTAATTAGTTTTAATGTAGAGATGAAGCACGGTAACAAGCCTTTCGTCAGGTTGTATATGAATAATCGGATGATAATAAACTTCATCTAGATTCGAACCAGGTTCACAAGCATTTTAATAGTGCTACACAAACTGTGATGCCCTATTTCTGCATGAATACCAGCATGAAAAGTCACTGCAAATAGTAGTAGAAGAGCATTGAAACTTGAAACAAGTCAGCTTATACTTTAAAAAAAGCTTGTCATAAATGGCACAATTCCATAAAAAACAATCAAATTACCATTTTATTAAATATTATACACAATAACTAATTACAGGAGTAAAACTAACTTTATAATAATCAAAAATTCTGAATTTCAACATGGCTTAGAATGAGTAATCCATAGTCTAAATAGAAATAGAAGAAAGGTAGGGGAGAAAAACAATTCTGCCACCTGATCCTAATATCAGACACATCTTCCCCTCTCCTCTCCAGCTTCCGCAGGGATTGCTCACTTCTTGACTGCCTTGTTCACTCCTCCCTTCTCACCAATTGCCCCCTTGGTACCTACCTCTGTGACCGCAAGAAATGCTCTACTTGCGCGCACACCTCCTCCTTCACCATCATTCAGGGACTCAAATAGTCCTTCTAAGAGAAGCAACACTTCACTTACAAATCTGCAGGGGCCATCTATGGCATCTGGTGCTCCCATTGTGGCCTCCTTCATATTGGAGAGACTGGATGCAGACTGGGAGATCATTTTGCTGAGCACCTACACTCTGTCCGCTGCAGTAGTGGGCATCTCCCAGTGGCAACCTATTTTAAATCCCCACCCTATTCCCATGCTGATATATCTGTCCATAATCTCATGCACTGACAGACTGAGATCATCTGCAAATTGGAGGAACAGCATGTCATCTTCTGTCTGGGCACTGTCCAACCAGATGACATTAACAGCCACTTCAATTTCCGTTAGCCCCCATCTACTCCTCCCCTCCCCCCTCCCCATGTCTCCTTTCCTTTAGTTTGGTCTCGCTCTCTCTCTTTCCTTGTCACCTTTCTTCCAGCTGTGCATTCACAGAGCTACCCCCTCCCTCAATAAATTCTCACCTTTCTCTTCTATCCTATCCATGTCCATTTATGGCCTTTTACCTGTTGGCCTATGCTCCTCCCCTGCCCTTTCTTCCCTCCTCCCCAGGCTTTGTATTCAGGCACATGACTGCTTTTTACTCATACTTTGAAGGGCCAGGCCCAAAATGTTGGCTATATATGGAACAAGCAGAAGGCCCTCAAGTAATAGATGGGGGAATAATGACAAGGTTCCACAATGATGCCAATGGTGTAAACAGGAATGAATGTAGTTATGGAAATGTACAAAACTAATGGTTGGAAAAGACTTTGAACAGTTTTCCTTTTGTAAAAAATTTATCGTTAATAAAGTCTATTTTTGGTTAAAAAAAGTTGGTTATATACCATTACCTCCGATGGACACTGCATGACATGCTGAGTTTTTCAGGCATTTTTGTGTTTTGACTATAATCACAGCGTCTGCTGACGTTTAAGTGTCATTGCAGAAAAGTAATTCAAAGGAGCTCCTTTGCTGTAGTTGTTCAGCATTAGATTGCAAATTCTTCTAAGATAGAGCCTTGTAGTTTTATACAAAGAAAAACAAGAAATTAATTAACAAGATTAAAAAAGCAAAAAATATATTGATTGAAAACATTTTTCACTAAAATTCCAATATGTGAATAGACAAATAATTGAGAGATACATTAAGAGATTCCAGCAGACACCATATTAAAATGAGAATTTAAATAAATGGGTAGAACAAGACAAAGTCACAATGAATTTTCAATTTTAAATGTTTATCTTTGAACTGGAATTCAGCTTGATAGTCATAAATTGCATTATGGACAAGTGGAAAGACCAAAATTTTATGCAGCACAAAACTGGAAAACTTTGTACAATTCCATATTGTCCTGCAGTACATTTCAAAGCCAGTGCAAATACTTCCAAGGCCATTTATATAAATAAGTACTTTGTGTATATATCCCGAACAAATAAGATGTCACCATGCATCTCTATGCTTGGATAATAAGTAAAGTTTGACAGAACATTCATATTTTAAATTTTACAAAAAGATTCAAGCCCACTTAAACAAGTAGATAATCAGAGTAAAACACTTGAGAACAATGCAGTATTGAAGCAAATCCAGATTATGTGCTCAAATTCTGAAACTGGCATTTGAATCCATAATCTCTAGCGGTGTGGGTGAGGGTTCTCCCACTGAACCAGGTAGCTATGTACAGTTTAAAAACTGACCGAATAACACAGATACCAAATTGTTGTCCTGTATCCACACATTGGCTCTCTCCAGTTGATTAACTAATCAGTTTCCAGAATTTCCCATTTGTAACAGACTTGAAAAACCATCATCTTAAGTTTATGTGCCTGCATTTGAAAATAATCCACTTTAAAGCTTTACATTCTTTCACTATTTAATAAGAACCAATTTGGATTTTTTTAAAAATCTTAAATAGTAACTATTGGAGAATTTTTGGAACAAAGTCCAAGCATCTGAGTGGTTAAACGTTGGCAAAATCTGGATATTTGGTATTAAAAGCATAGCAATTACTCCATTGTAGAAACTCTTATTGTGTTAGATGGTTGAGTCCCAATTTCTTACCTCCAAATGAAGAGAGATGTGTAATGGGCATGGAACAGTTAGTACTTTCACGTTACCACTAAATCTTCAGACTTCAGAGAGATCTTCTTTATTGAAAGAACCTAGATCAATGGATTTTTAAAAAGTGCAGTGGAAGAAAAGGAGCATCTCCTGTCATTATGATAAAGAAAAGTTCAACACTAAATCAAATTACATATCTTTAGACCACTACAAATCATTGCCAGCTATTTTGTATCAAAAATTCAGAATTCTGAATGAGAATAACAAGTTGATTCAACGCAAAACTTTTTCCAAAGATTAATGACATATTGTAATGCTTCAAAGCATCCCAAATCTCCGTAAAATCAATTATTTTCTTTAGATAGGCCTAATTTCCCATTAAATATACAGCTGTCTTGCCAAAGTAGCTTCTGCTTACATCTGGACTTTTCCAAAATTCATTGCATGCAGTATTTTATTTTGCAAGCTAGGCACATTGTCTACCTATGTCCCCTATACAAATGGACTTCAAAATAAGTTTCAGTGCTGAGCACTACAAATTGGATAATCACAGTAAATGTACAGTCAGATTTAAGAGGGATATTTGTTTGATGGATCAGATTTTTATCAGCGGCATTTTTTATTGCATATGCACTATTTTCATGAATTTTCTCTTCAAATGTCTGAATTATATTGATCCTAATGGAAGTTTGGAGTGACAACTAGTTACATAAAATCTCAAAACAGTACATACCAGAAATAACACAAGTTGACAATTTCTCTTCGTATCTACAATAACATATTCTGGTGACATTGAGAATAAGCATCAAAAAGCACCAAAATGCTCTTTAAATAGCATCCAAGTCTAACAAAAAAAGTAACAATCAGTAAATTGCTTAACAGTTATGACCAAGTCAGAATTAATTTTACCTTATTTTTTCATTTTAGTGTAGCTAATCTATTCAACATTTATGAGAATGTCACTGATTTCCAAGAGTTTTGTTCAATATTCCTCCACTGATGAACAATGGTTACAAGTAATATGTCAAAATGGCAAAAATTGTCAATCAGCGAAACTCTTACTTTAAGTGTTTTAAAATATTTGCACACAAGTTGTGTTGTAGCAGGATCAGATCAATGGATCCAATGAAAATAAAAATTCCTTCAGTGAAGCACATTTAAGCCCTAAAGTTCATTATCAAACCTTCTATCATCCAGTATTGTTTAATTAGGAAGTTGCATGTTCTGCCATGAGATGAACAATCAAGAATGTAAATGATGAGGAGCTTAGTTAATTCATGGTTCCAAACAGAAGACATTAGGTTTTCCTGATGTGCTGTAAATTGCTTTGATGGTCTCATTTACCAATTGAAAAGAAATGCTGCACAATTAACCAGCTCTCATCTTCAAAAAAGTCTACATTTTGTGGATAAGTTGTTGCTATTTGCATTAAATACAAGTTAACAGTTTCATTCATTGAGCTTTGATCTTCTTTTGAGAACAGTTTTACTTACTTTGAATCATTTCCCCAGAAATGTTCCATGGTCTGAGAACTAAAGGACAGTCAACAGTGAAGGTATTTACAAGTCAAGATAAAATATTTAAAAAATAGATCGGCTTTGTATCAGAGCCCAATCAGGGAATTTTAAAATTAAAAACAATGATATTCAAATTACAATTCAAGCTATGTAGAGACAATATATTACAACTGAACTAGTGAAAGAAACAACTTATAAGATACGTGCTTCGATTTAAATTGTTTACATTCTAGTCTGAAAGGTAGATTAGTTCTTCTTTCCACTAACAAAGTTTAATTCATATAAAAATTGTCACACTTCATTAGGTCTTAAATTAGAAAGAGCCGCTCAGAAGAATGCTTAGTCCTCAGCTCCCCTTACCAGACTGACAGAACAAGTGTAGACAAGAGCAGTTATGCTTCTTTGCATTCAGCTGCTGGGACTGAAGCTTTTGATGTGCATGGGCCATACCTAAGAAGACAATAAAATAATCAATGCTATGCTATTAGTTAACTGCATGTAGAGAGTTCTAATGGTAACCAAGAATTTTTAAAAACACACTATTCTATCAGAATAATTGATTCAAATAGTGGCATCATGGTTTTCCTTAGAGAATGTTTACCAACAGTATATAAAACATTGAGAGATGAGAACCAACTCCTTTTTCCCAGGGTGAAAACAAAAGTCGTCTTGTATTTGCTATTTTAGGTGTGTGGAGGAAAGTTTATGGGATATCTCAGAGGCATGGTGGATGCTTGGATTGTATTGCCGGGGGCAGAGGGGAGACCAGCACAACACCAACATTCAAAAGACTTTTAGCTAGACACACAAATGCAAGAAAAAAAAATAGGGTTATGGGTGTAAGGTGGTGGAGGATGAGATTGTTGTGGAGAAGGTTTACATAGGTAGGCACAACATCATGGGCCGAAGGGCCTGCGCTGCACTGTAATTATCAAGGTTCAATGTTATTTTACTGTCACATAATAATACTTTAAAAATGTAACATATATGATATACTTTTGTTTGCTGTAAAGCAAAAACTCACCATGAGCACGATGGCCTTAACAATAAGAGAAAAGGAAGCAAAAGAGAGTCCCTTCAGAGATATTGAGTGTTGTGGATTTGCCTCCAGTGCTCCCGCAGCTTCTGCAGGCTGCACAGACTTTGATCCATCAGAAACCCGAGCTCCAGATCCAAAGCTCCGGCATGATCAGGAGCTTTCAGTGCTCGAGGTCCTTCAGGAGTCCTTCCCTTTAGATTAACTAATATTTAAAACATCTGCTACACTTGCTTCAGTTAATGGGTGAAAAACATTTCATATATGTGAACCACTTTATCAAACCTGCTACCTTTAGGATTTGTGGAAATAGACCTCAAGATCCTTCATTCCTCCACACTTTTTGTTGCTCATTATTTTGTGCATGTAGAGCTCGTCGAAAGAATCAAAGACTTGTTGATCCAAACCAAGGCTTTTACTAGCAAAAGACAGGAGCTCTTCACAGGTGGCCGACCAGTCCGGAATGATCCGACCTGGCTAGGGACACAACCCTTTAAGGCCCAGACAATAGGTGTGGCTTAGCTCTCAGCCAATCGCTGTGAGCACAGTCTAGATACAGTAACTATATACACTATATACATTGGTGATAGATCTGTACTATCACAGTGCATTTCTTGCCTTGTCTGCCAACCTTCAATTCAGATAAAAATTAATTTGATTTTTTTTCTAACAAAACAAATCATTGGCATCTATAACTTTTATCCTTTCAGGCAATGTTGGCATCTCATCTGTAGACTTAATAACTGCCTCTTATATTTAAATTCAAAATTATTTAGACTTTGAAAAGCAGGAGTTTGAAGCCCTGTGAAAACTCACTCCATGCAGCTTCAGATCACTAAATGTTGGATAAGTAATGCACTAGTCAAGTCCATCAATCATCTAGTACTTTTATTAAACTAATTTCAGTAGTTTCTGTTCTGAAAGGCAAAGAACAAAATAAAACTCCTTTATTTAATAAACAAGCAAACAGGTTTGAAAAAAAAAAGGTAGGCAATGAAAACATCACATTACATACAAAATCTCCAAAATAGCCAGATTGATCTGGAAAGGTATTTCTTGGGATAGCAGAAAGATTCTCTATATTTTGAGTTGATCTTATTTCTGTTGCTCTTCCTTATCTGCAAGTCTCCCACCCCCAAAAAACATTGTAACATGAGAAAATTGTGATATTGAAATATTCCGAGTGTAACTTTGAGTAATAATTTCCAAACTTCAATTAAATGAAAGAGTTGTCAGCCATGTTTTAACAAAAAAATGGCGGCACTGCCAGAGCTGCTGTAACAGCAGCACTACCTCTGGTGTAGACCTAGGGAGAGCAGTGAACTGAGACACAGCGCTTACATGCGGGGTCCTACTTCACAGTTCCACTGCTGATATTCCAGACAGGCATTAAATTCCCTGTTAAAGGAGTCAACAATGTTTTATATAAAATCCTGCGACAGCAGGATCTCAGCCCAAGATGGCGTCACCTGTGTTTGGTCGTGGCCACAAGGACTTGCAGACTCTCCGGGAGAAGCAGACTGGTGCAGGTCACCAGTAATGGGGAAAACACCCCTCCCTGCCCCCCCCACCCATTGAGGAGAAGCAGAGGTGACAATCCTAAGGACAGTGACCATGGTGGTGGACCAGCGAGGGGCTCTGCAGCTGAAGGACACACATAGCAGATGAGCTGTTGGTGACTTGCAGGCCAGAAACCCACACTGGCTACTGTCCATTTTAGATCAAAAAATCCACACCAGTCTATGGGCTGCTGGAGACTGGCTCATGGAATCCAGATTTCAAAACCAGGATTTGAGAGGGTGCTGAAGGTACGAGAGGTCCTGAAGAGTCTTGAGTGCTGAGCTCCAAGATTGTGTCGGAGGTTTGGATCTGGTCGCTGATGGTTTGAACTGAACTGGAGTCTTCTGTGACTGCAGAAACTGTAGCAGCTCCAACAGCAAATCCATGGACATTCAGTGACTTTGAGAGGACACTCTTTTGCTTTGCTTTCTCTGACTGTAAGGGGTGCCGGGCAATGCTAATGGCCTTACGGCAGACTAAAGGTAATTTTGTATAATATTATATGTCTGTTTTATTATATGGCAGTAAATAGTATCTGATCTGAACTACTCAGATTTCTTCTTGATAAAAAAAAAATATCTTGAACAACCTGTTATCAACATCAGCTTTATCTGCTTTGATTGTGTGGCCAATTTTCTTACTGAAGTACTCAAGATATTTTTCCATGTTAGAAAATCTAAATAAGTGCAATTAATTTGTGCTACAATATTTACAGTCTAAATACTTGCACGTCCTCATGTTGCAAAGTTGTAATTCTAGGGAGTTCTTATTTACTCCTCAAAAGAAATTAAATAAATTGATTAAAAATGAAATTGTATTGTACTGTTCTGAAATTACAGCAATCTATTTTAAAATTAAATTCTCCAATTCCATTCACACCAGAGTAACTGAATTAATATCAAATTGTCCATGATCTAGGCAATATTTATATTTTTCATTTGAACATGCATGTAGACTTCACAAATAAAAGAACAACTTTATCTTTACCTTAATTTTCTCCCCTCTTACAGACATTGACCTTTGGGATATCGTTTAGAGGTAGCAATTAACTTAGGATAGCTCAATATCACAGCAATTATCATGTGGTTAGGGCACTAAGCCAGTCACAAATTTTACTGTGGGTTACTCACTTTAGTTCCAAAGTTGGATGCATGTTAATGAAGCAGAAATTGTAATTGCTTTCTTTTATTTTCATGCATTGAGGCCAATTACAATACTATGGCTCTCCTTTCTGAAATCAGCTGACCCAGGTAAAGGAGGAAAACACAATCTATAAAGAGCATTTTAAAACTAAAATTGCATCATCCTTTTCTATATATAAAAAAAATGCTGTAAATGCTCACCTGGTCAAACAGCATCTACGGAAGGTTTGGAGGAGACACTTTTAATATATTTTGATACACATATTTTAAGATGTGGAAAATGTGAGAAGATGTAGTGAACAAAATAAGTTACATTTATGTTGGAAAGTAGGGCAAGAGAGATTAAACTGAAAAAAGATGCTAGTGGAAAACAAAGGATTAATCATGGCACTGTAGCAAGCTGCACTGACCCACAAGCAAACCGGGTCATGGAGATGCAGCCTTGTACTGGACTGACATCACAATGGTCCTGGTGGGAGAGGCTGAAAAGGATCATGGGAGTAGTGCTGATAAGTTCCAGTAAAGTCAGTTGGTTGGTTCAACTCACTCACACCTGTGTGGTTTTTTTCTTTCATTCGCTGCACAGCACACCAACCACAGTGGTGTTCCCGATGGTCCAAAACAGCATTGTGGACCCCACGACGAACAACATGAATGCACAGAATGCAGTCTCAGTGAAGCTGCCGAATGTTTGGGCATCACAGCCACTAGTTTAGTTCGAACAGGCTGCAGTCTAGTTTCAGGTCAGACAGGTATTGCTACGTGGTCAGTCTGCTCGACCAGGAGACTGCCAGTTGAATTATCGACTTCTTACATCAGCCGCCAACCGCCGACAGATATGAGGCAATTAAGGTGTTTTTCAGCTGCACTATCGGCCTTTCTCACTGCAAATGAATAGCCCAGCTGCTCCACATGGACAGCCTGGCGACTGCACACCGTCCGCCCTTATAAATAATATACTGGGCTCTGCTTACTGTTCGAGCAGATATTTCTCAGGTTCCGTAAGACATCTGCCTACTCCTTCAATGACCCACACAGGTTAGTAGCCTGTGTAGATGTCCTGTGGCATGCCAAACAATATGATGGGGCATCTGTTGACCTAGTTGCTGCATCATGCCCAGCGATTTGTCTCTTTCCCACTCCAACAAGGAGGCCAGCAACATCTGCAGCAGGTGGAGATTCAAACTCAGAGCAGTAGTGTTTCTACCATCTGAAATAGGGTTCTGGAGCCTGCCACTGCCATCCACCTTACTCCCATCCGGGAAACGCCAGGGCTGGCCATCGTTAATGGCTATGATGGTCGGCCGCTAAGACAGCCTCTTTTATCTATGGGACAAGAACTCAGGGCGTCATTTCTACATGGACACAGGGGTGGAGGTCAGTGTCTTTCCCCCCTCTAAGCAAGACACCTGCAATGGAATGTTGGGACCATCCCTCACTGCTGCCAACAATAGCAGCATAAGCACGTACAGGGTGTGGACCATCCCACGCAATTTGGCTCCTGCCGTTTTACCTGGACCTTCACTTTGGCTGATGTGTCTCAGCCCCTACTGGCACAGACTTTCTTCAAGCCCACTGCCTCCTGGTGGACATGAAAAAGCACTATATGGTCAATTCCAGGACCTTCCAGACCACCCTTTGAGAAGCCAAGTTCCTGGCCCCCCACCTCAGCTCAGTAAACTTAACGGCCAACAAGTTTACCAGAATCCTGGCAGGATTCCTGCCATTATAATGCCACAGTTCTCCACCACGGTCCCGAAACATGATGTCCAACACCACATCCACATGCATGGACGTTGCTACATGCCCAGAGACGCAGACTTCCTTCCGACAAGTTGCAGTTTGCCAAGGAAGAATTCAGGAAGATGGAGGAGATGGAAATCATTCAGCACTCAGACAGCCCATGGGCCTCTCCTCTACACATGGTGGTGGTCTATTGTGGGATGGAGACCTTGTGGGGTCAATGACACCATGACAGCTGACCGGTACCCAGTTCCCCACGTCCAGGACTTCAGGATCTTCTCAAAAATCGACCTGGTCCAGGGGTACCACCAGATCCCTATGCACCCCAGCACCACCCCCAAGACAGCCCTCATCACTCCATTCTGCCTTTTTGAGTTCCTCTGTATGCCATTCAGCCTCAAAAACGCAGTGCAGACTTTCCAAATACTCATGGACTCAATGGGGTGCGGCCTGGATTTTGTTTGTATCTACCTAGATGACACCCTCATCACTAGTTATTCATGACAGGAGTACCTAACACATCTGCAGCTGATCTGCCATTGCCTAGCCATCAACCCAGCAAAATGACAGTTCGGCCTGACAGCCATCGATTTCCTTGGGCACTGCATTGGTCATCGTGGGGTGGTCCATCTTCTGTCAAAGGTTGTGGCCATTCATAAGTTTGCCATGCCAACTACTATCAAAGGTTTGCAGGAGTTCATTAGGATAGTCAACTTCTACCATCGGTTCCTGCTGTCAGCTGCCAGGACCATGAGACCTCTTTTCAAGCTGCTGTCAAGTCATACCAAAGAACTCAGCTGTGATGTGGAGTCTTCAGCAGCTTTCAACCAGGCAAAGATGCTCTGGCCAATGCCACCCTTCTAGTGGATCCACGTGTTGATGTGCCCACCACCCTCACAGTCGATGCATCCAACACGACCATCGGCAGCATCCTGGTGCAGCTGATTGATGCACATTGGAGGCCACTTGCTTTCTTCAGCAGACACCTGTGGCCCCTGGAGCAGATTTATAGTGCATTTGACAGGGAGTTGCTAGCCCTCTACCTCACTGTTCGCCATTTCCACTATTTCCTCGAAGGATGGGATTTCTTGGTTTCACTGATCACAAGCCCCTCACTTTTGCCTTTGCCAGTGTCGAACCCATGGTTAGCAAGGCATCAGCATCACCTCTCTTATATCTCAGAGTACATGATTGCTATCAAGCACATTTCCGGCAAGAATGTCATGGCTGACGCTCTGTCCCGTACATCCGTCTGTCTGTGCACTCCATATCCAATGGAATTGACTATACAGTGCTTGCAGTGGCAAAATGTCAAGATACCAACCTACCGCACTTCATTTCCAGAGCTACAGATGGAAGTCATGGATCTTGAGCTATCCAAAGCCACACTTCTCTGTGATGTGCCCACTGGTCAACCTAGGCCCATCATTCCCACCACATGGAGGCATTGCGTCTTCCATGTGCTTCGTGGGTTGGCGCACTCATCTATCCAGGCGTCAATTCAACTGGTCACAGACAGATTCATGTGGCATGACCTGCGTAAATTGGTTGACCACTGGGCCAGAACTTGCTTGCCCTGTCAGACATCCAAGGTGCAGAGGCAAGCAAGACTCAGATGATTTGACCACATCCGTGTGCATATTGTTGGGCTGATGCCGGTTTCCGGAGGAGCCACGTACCTGTTCACAATGGTGGACAGGTTCACTAGATGGTCAGAAACTGACCCACTCTTGGAGACTTCCATGACATCCTGCACGAGGGCCATCATCACCAAATTGATACCCCATTTTGGCCTTCCTTCAAATATCACATCAGATAGGGAAGCACAGTTCACGTTAGGCCAATGGGCAGCTCTAGCACAGCTCCTAGGGACACAATTACATCATACCACCCACAGTCTAACAGCTTAGTGGAAAGGTTCCATCGGCATTTGAAGGCGGACCTTATGGCGTGGCTCCGAAGTGCGTATTGGGTGAATGAGCTGTCTTGGATGCTCCTTGGCATCCACACAATGCTGAAGGATTTGGCTACATCCTCTGCTGAGCTTATTTATGAAGTTCTGCTGACAGTCCCGGGAGAGTTTGTGCCAGTGACTCGCAGCTAGGAGTAAACACCTACAGCGCTCCTAACACAACTTTGCAAGAATGTTGGCACCTTGGCCCCTATACACACAGTCCAGCTCCATCCTACTTTCTGAATGATCTTGAAGACTGTGAATCTTCATAAGCGTGCACCGGACACCCCTTCAGCGCCCATATGAGGGTCCATACAGATGTTACAACACATTGGGACTACGTGCCTTTTGGACAATGGGGATAGACAGGAGGCAGCTACCTAAAACCAGCACACCTTGACCTTGACCAACCAGTAACTGTTCCAGCACCATGGTGGAGAGGTTGGCCTCCCAAACGAATGAACTATGGACTTGGCACTTCCGAACACCAGTTCTGTGTTGGGGGGGCGGGGTCATGTAGCGAGCTGCACTGATCCACAAGCAAACCAGGTCACAGAGATGCAGGCTTGCACTGGGTTGATATCACAATGGTCCCAGTGGGAGGGACGAAAAGGATCATGAAAGTGGAGAGTTCCAGTAAAATCAGTTGGTTGGTTCACTCACTCACAGCTTCTGTGTGCTTTTTTCTTTCATTCACTGCACAACACACCGACCACAGCACTTTTCTAGACCAATGGTAAGGGCCAGGAATTTTTAAAAAAAAATCAGAGTAGGCTAAAAGTGCTAATTATTTAAAATTTAACTAGTGTTAGATCAAGAAGGCTCTAACAGGCCTAGATGGAAGATGGAGTGGCATCTATCCTAACTTATACCATGTTTCACTGGAACAATGCAGAAAATAAAGTACACACAATGAAGTGACAGGTGAGATTTCAAGTAACTGGCAACCAAGTACAAGGTAATATTTGCAACTTATCAGAGATGTTCTGCAGTTATCCAATGCGCATTAGGTCTTCCCAAGCATGGAAAATCAAGTAAAAGGTTATTGTCATCTGACTGTACAAGTACAACCTGATGAAACAACATTCTCTGGTCTTCTGTACAAAACATACAGACACACAACCAGACATAACACACATGCAGACAAACAATACATATGCAGAACAAGTATTCATATATAGAAATAAATAAATATTGTTTCATGATTATGAGAGACTCATTTGATTAGTGTGAGCAGTTCCTTTGGTCTTTCAGCATTCTCACTGCCCAGGGTTAAAAAGCTATTCCTCAGGTTGGTTTTGCTGGCTCTAATACTCCTGCATTTCTTCACTGATGGGAGCAGCTGAAAAATGCTGTGTGCAGGGAAGATGGGGTCCTCAATGATTTTGCGCGGCCTCTTCAGACAACAATCCCATTAGGTCATATCGATGGTGAGGGGGGTGGGGGGTGATTTCAGTGATTCTCTCTGCTACTCATAGTCTTCTGGATTGACCTTCAATCCATATCTCTGCAACCATGCCACACTGTGATGCAACTGGCCAGGCCGCTCTTAATAGAGGTCCTGTGTAAGGTTGACATAATGGTGACCAGTAGTCTTGCCCACTTCAATCTTCTCAGTAAATGTAGTTCCTGTTGCACCTTCCTGACAAGTGAGGAGATGTTGAGTGTCCAACAATAAGTAACTAGTTAAGTGAACTCCAAGGAACTTGGTGCTCTCCATTCTCTACTACAGAGTTGTTGATGTGTAGTGGAAGGTGGTTGTTTCTGGTCCTCCTGAGGTCCATGATCATCTTCTTCGCCTTGTCCACATTGAGATTCAGGTTGTTACTCTCTGACCATTTCATAGATTTTCCACCTCTTCTCTGTAGTGCTGCAAACTTTTTTTTCATATTATATTGACACATCCATTCAAATTACATGGGTAAAGCTTAATCTAATCAAAAAAACATACATGCTTTTTTCATTTTCCTCCCCCCCCCCCCACCCACTCCCTCCCATGAATCCCCTAAGGAAAGAAAAGAAAGAAGAAAAAGAAAATAGATTAGGTTAACAATAATACTGGATATTATTATACAACTATATCATATATTAATAACAATAAAGATATATATATATATATATAAAATTTTAAAGATTATAAAAATACAATTGTACCTTATATTGAAGATAATAAGAACATATTTCATCATGAGGATGAGGCTAAGGAGTGACAAATTACGTCAAATTTAACTAATAATCTTAATATATTATAAAGTAACACCACCAATCTTCTGCACATATAGGAACTAAATTTTCCAAAAAAATTCCATATTTATTCCTTAGGTATACAACACCGAATTTCATTGCGCCAGTGTTCTAATACTAGATCTGTTTCCAATTTCCATGAAACTGCTACACATTTTCTAGCAACTGCCAATACAATCTTTAAGACTCCTTCCGAGACCATTCCACATTGGATCCCAAATTAATCTTTGATATATCTCCTAACAAAAATAACTTCTGTGGAAGTGGAGTCCCTATTACCTGTTGTAAAAAGTCAATTAAATAAGTCCAAAAGGAATTCAATTTAGGACATGTCCATGTAGAATGAATAAAAGTACCAGTATCTTGCTTACATCAGAAACCTTTTTTCTTAACTCCTCTTAAAAGTAAAAGATACATAACTGCAATAAATTGTTTAAGGTTAGGTTTTGTTATGATAGTTTCAATTTCATCTTCCTGTGGTAATAAATATAATGAAGTCAAATTTTCCCATAAAAAAGCCTTTAATTAATATTATCCAAATATTGTATTATTTTGTATCCCATAAGTAAGTTTCAATTGGTCAAACGTCATTAAACATCTATCTTGATAACAACCTTTAATAGCCTTTATTCCTTTCTTTCACCAATCAATAAAATTCTTATTATTCAACATAAAAGGCATCAGTCTATTTTGTACCAATGGCATATCCCTGCATTCCCATCAATCAATGAACCATATGCCACAATCTTATCACTCTCAATATTGGTATATCTACTTCCCCAATCAATAACACCTCATTCCATTTATATAATCACTTCAGATTGTTGTTCACCTGTCTTATTCATTTCAGCATTGACCCATGCTACTTTATCCCCTTCCTTAAAAGAAAGAAAATCGTAATTGTGCTGTGTCATCTGGAAACTTGATGACACTGTTGGAGCTGGATATAGCAATGCAGTCATGGGTTAGTAGTGTGAACAGGAGCAGGCTGAGTACACAACCCTGAAGTGTGCTCAGCGTGATATGTTCAATGTTCAATGACCCAGATAAACTGTGGTGTTTCTGCTAGCAAGTCCAGGATCTCACTTCAGAGGGGGTGTGAGGACAGCTTCTACACCAGCCTCTGGGGATTTATCATATTAAACACATAGTTGAAGTCAATGAACAGTAGCCTGGCATATGAGGTGTTGTTTTCCAGGTGGGTCAGGATGGAGGGAAGGGACAAAGTTATAGCATTATCTGTAGTAGTTTCTTCTATAGGTGAATTGAAATGGATCCAGCGTCCCTGGGAGGTGTGCGTTGATGTATTCCATCACCAGGTGCTCAAAACATTTCATAATGGTGGAGGTCAGTGCCACAGGACGGTTATCATTGAAGCCTGTTATTGTCACCCTTTTGTGTACCGGGATGATGGTGGTTGTCTTAAACCATGCAGGAACAATGATCTACTGCCATGAGATGTTGAAGATGTCCCTGAAAACCTCCGTCAATTGGTTTGTGCAGTCCTTCAGTACCCGACCAGGTAGGTTGTCTGGCTCCACTGCCTTGTGTGGGTTCACCTTGGATAGGGTTTGCCTCTCCTTGGCCTGTTCATCAGAGGGGACGTGGAGTTTTCTTTGTTATCAGCCTGTTCTTCTCAACAAACTGTGCATAAAAGATATTCAGTCTGTCTGGAAGGAAGGGTTCATTATCCTTAACTTGCAAGATTGAGTTGCGATTCATTATAGTCTTGATTCTATGTCACATGTGCCTTGTGTTGCTAGTGTCACACAGCTGTCTGTGTGTACCCCACTTTGCCTTCCTAATTGCATGGGAGAGTTCAGCCATGCTTGATCTCAGTGCCATCCAACTCTTTCTGAAGGCAGCATCATGAGCTCTTAGAGTGGCCTGGACCTCTGCATCCAACCATGGTTTCTGGTTAGCCCTGGTTGTGAAGCATTTGATCTCAGTGACATCCTCAATGTACTTGCTGATGTCACCAGTAACTGAACTCGTGTACACCTCCATGATTACATGACCATTGTAGGTAGCTGCCTCCCTGAAACAGCTCCAGTCCGTGGTATCAGTTTTTTTGAAAATTTTAGTTTTGATTTTACAGACTCATGCTTTATACACAATGTAGATCAATCTTTTCCTTTTACAGACCACTTTGTATGAAGACTTTTTAAAAATTTTCTCCTCTTCCCTCTTCCCATCCCATCCCAAATTAACAGAAACAAACATATATTGCTGAGAATAATAATACAAATACATTAAAATAACAAAACAGAGACAGAAAAAATATTTCGTTGGGGGGAGGGGGGAATGCCAACTGGGCCTCAAAGTTATTTCTTCAATCTTGGCATTCCGGGATTGGTGTGAGTCTACTGTCCACTGTTCCTTTTGAAGAAAGGCATCGGGAAGGTTAATCACTTATGTGTTCCAATGTACTCTAAGTATAGTTGCCACACTTCAACAAACATGTCGTACTTCCACCTCAGGATATTGGTGATTTTCTCCAGGGGAATATAACTCTTCATTTCCGAGTTCCATTGTGCAGTGATCAGCTGGGAGTCAGAGTTCCAGGTAACTGCTATACATTTCCTGGCCACCCCCAAGGCAACTTTTACAAATTGAATTTGGTATATGGACAGTCTCAGACTCACATACATAAAATATCATCCAATAGGAACAGTGCTGGGTTCTGTGGATATTCCACCCCTGTAATTTTCTCCAGAATGTCCCCAAAGGCGATTCACCAGGCTGATACCTGGAATGGCAGGAATAACTTATGAGGAAAGATTGCGCAAATTGGGATTGTATTCGCTGGAGTTCAGAAGATTGAGAGGGGATCTCATAGAGACATACAAAATTCTGGCAGGACTGGACAGAATGGATGCGGAAGGGATGTTTCCGATGGTGGGGGAGTCCATAACCCAGAGCCATGGTTCGAGGATAATAGGCAAACCATTTAGAACCGAGATGAGGAGGAATTTCTTTACCCAGAGGGTGGTGAATCTGTGGAATTCATTGCCACAGAGAGCAGTAGAGGCAGGTTCATTGAATATATTTAAGAGGGAATTAGATATATTTCTTCAGTATAAGGGAATTAGGGGTTACGGAGAGAAGGTGGGGACGGGATACTGAACTTTAAGATCAGCCATGATCTCATTGAATGGCGGAGCAGGCTCAAAGGGCCAAATGACCTACTCCTATCTTCTATGTTTCTATGACTCACTTTGGTATATAGCCAGGTTAAATGTATAATGGTTCCTGTTTCCATGCCACATTTAAAGCACAATTCTGAAATCTCTGACTTTACCTTATGCAATTTTGGTGGCGTGAGGTATAGATGGTGCAGGAATTAAATTGCATTAGCCTTTTTCTAGCATTAATAACTGCTGTCATGCTGTCCTGACACAAGTCAGACCAGCATCACTGATGGATTGTTGTTCCTAAATCTGACTCCCATCTTTGCCTTTATTTATGGAGGCCTGGTTTCAGGCCCTCATTGTGGAACAGGAGATATATAGCAGAAATGAATATATGTGATCCCCTTTTGAACTAGAGCCTCCATGTCACTACACATCGTCAGGGCCATAAGATGGGCCTAAACTGCCTCTCAAAATAGATCTTAATTAAAGATAGCAAAAGAAGGTCCTATTTGACAGATCAAATTTATTTTTTAATTGCTTGAATGACATGAGCTGCCTCCTTTCATAATAGTCCTTGATACACTAATCCCATTCTGGCACCAGATGTCCAGGATCTTGTTACCCATGGTCATAGGTATCAATTTATTCTGGGTTAGGGGTGCTTTGGAGGACAACCCCACTTTTAACCCAATAATCTAGTTTATATTTTGGCACTTTTGAATTGTGTGCTTTAATATGGGGTTGTCCGTTTTTCCTGTTATTAATTTAGAATCCCATTTATATATAATCTCTCTTGCTATCTTCTCCCCTACCTTGTGTATATCAATTTGTGTCCAAGAGGGTATACCACCCCCCCAAAGAATAAGGCCACTATTTATTGAAGTCTGAGAGTCTCATTTCCTTCCAGACTATAATCCTAAGTCAATTTTCCCATGGAGACTCTAGCCACTTTACCCCTCCAAATAAACTGCCTAACATGTCCGTTGAGTGTCTTAAAGAAACTCTGGGGCAATGACATGAGCAAAGATTGAAAAGATATTGTAGCCTTGACATCATGTGCATTTTAATGCAGTTAACCCTACCCATCAATGTTATGGGCATACAAGTCCTCTTTGATCTTTCCAAGCAGTGGGATTCAATTTATATAAATTTTGTAGGTTATTGTCCACCCTTATCCCCAGATACTTAATGCCCTTTTGTGGCCACTTGAACTTACTCTCCTGCTGATACTCTTCATAATCCCTTTTTGTAAGTGGCGTTATTTCACTCTTATTGTAATTGATTTTGTAACTGTAATGGAAGATTTAAACTGTTTTTTTACTTTTGCAGCCTTTGCTTCTGCAAGGCTGAGAACTTGCTTGTTTTTTTAGAATTAGTAGACACATCAAAATTCCACCATGGGGCCCAGGATGCAGTTGAATCAGTAGACATTATCTAATTTACACTATGAGGCCCAGGGATGGTATATGAATCAGTAGACATTATCTAATTTACACCATGAGGCCCAGGGATGGTATATGAATCAGTAGACATTATCTAATTTACACCATGAGGCCCAGATGCATATGAATTAAGATCTTTTCCACCATGAGGCCCAGAGATGCAGTTTTCTTTTGTTGGTCGCAGACTGTCAGGAGACCTTGAAGATAATTAAATCATTTCAAAGAGATAAGATCTGAAGTAAACAACTTTTGGGTAATATAAGCCATGTCTGAATCATGGGTCCTCTACCGGCATCACCTACGGCTCCTAGAACGCTTTCACCAGCGTTGTCTCCGCTCCATCCTCAACATTCATTGGAGCGACTTCATCCCTAACATTGAAGTACTCGAGATGGCAGAAGCCGACAGCATCGAATCCACGCTGCTGAAGATCCAACTGCGCTGGGCAGGTCACGTCTCCAGAATGGAGGTCCATCGCCTTCCCAAGATCGTGTTATATGGCAAGCTCTCCACTGGCCACCGTGACAGAGGTGCACCAAAGAAGAGGTACAAGGACTGCCTAAAGAAATCTCTTGGTGCCTGCCACATTGACCACCGCCAGTGGGCTGATATTGCCTCAAACCGTGCATCTTGGCGCCTCACAGTTCGGCAGGCAGCAACCTCCTTTGAAGAAGACCGCAGAGCCCACCTCACTGATAAAAGACAAAGGAGGAAAAACCCAACACCCAACCCCAACCAACCAATTTTCCCCTGCAACCGCTGCAACCGTGTCTGCCTGTCCTGCATCAGACTTGTCAGCCACAAACGAGCCTGCACCTGACGTGGACATTACCCCTCCATAAATCTTCGTCCGCGAAGCCAAGCCAAAGAGAGAAGAAAGAGAGATAAGCCATGGTCCCACTGCTGAAGTTTGAGACTCTCCAAAAGGTGGCAACATCTCTCAGCAAGAAGAAGAACTTCAAGAGTCCAGCTAATGTCCCGGTCGAGGGAGGTAGAGAAGCTGCTACTGGCGCCCCGACAACCAATTACAAGTGTGCAGTTGCTGCCTCGCTTTGGCAGTTAGGACCAGTCCAGGTGTTGATAAGTATAATTGGGAAGGGCTTGCATATTGTAGTGTGAATTCAGCTTTAAATTTGGTAATAAAGACTTGTATAAAATGAACTGCTCTTGGTGTGTGTGTGTCTATTTTCTTTTGGTAGCTCAAACACTGTGACCAATCTAAAACGAACAAAAGTGAGAGGTACAAGTTTACCCAAGACAATTGGCGCTGTGAACAGGATTGGTCTCAAGATGTTTCGCCGAAAGAGGTGAGCCCTGAGCAGTTCTTGATTCAGTGTTGGACTTCCAAAGACAATGGGTTTGGCATGTTGGCCAATACCCTGTCTTTGTTGGGACCACCCATTAGTTGGGATGAGGAGTTAGATCCATCAAGTGCACCTCTGGGAGAGTGGGTTGCCACTCTCCTTCGAGAAAGTAAATTTCCTGGTAAAAAAAATGAACGCTGAGAAACGGTTTTTGGCTGCTGGCCGCAGCCTTATACCACTCCGTTAAGCATGAAGCAGAATTAGTTCAAAGAGAAGTAGAATCTCAGCACAAGAGAGAGCAATTAGAGGAGGAGCTAAAAGCCATGTGACAACGCCATTACATGATTAGCGAGAATGTTCGCACCAGTCAGGACCGAGCCAAAGAATGGAAAGATAAGCATGTCCAAAAGATCTGCGTAATATTAAACTCCGGTAGCAACTCTGTGCAGATAAAGAAAGGCATGGAGTAGAACCCGATCCACATCGTATTTGTGCCATGATAAGGAATGGCGACGATCCTGATGTAATTGATGAATGGAACGGGAATATCTGGAATGATGATCATGGTAATAATGCAGATACTCCTCAGCATGTAGATAACATACTGCCCTCTCCACCTGCTGTTCACGCCCACCCCATAAGGCAGCAGACTTAGCAAACAGACGGAAGGAGGGATGATGATGTAAGGGTAGAGATTGAAGGGATAGATACCCCGATCTCCCAAGCGGACACGGGAAAATACCCGAACCCCTGCTTATGCTCTATGGCCTATCCCCTCTACGGGATGGCCTAGGCCTCATCCCGTCCACTGGGCAAATGACCCTGTGGGCCAAAGTGGGAGCAGAGGTCAAAAGCAGTCAATGATACATGACTTCTCTATAAAAGAGCTGGCTGCCATTGGAGATCGATTTAGGCAAAAAGCGGGAGAAACTCTGGCAGCCTGGCTCCTGCGTGTTTGGGAGCAAGGAGGGGGGTAATGTATATTTAGCCCCTGAGGAATTGTTGGGATTAGGAACATTGACTACTGATATCCAGGTCACTGCTGAGCTGCGGGGTAGAGGAAGAGAGATGGATTACTAACTTGCCACTCTAGGGGATGCCCTGCTACGAGTATACCCATCACCAGTAGATTGGGATTTACATTTGCAGAATTGGGGCACCCCAGAGGAGGGTATAGCTGTAATTCATCAGCAGGCCCTGGCCTCTGTCTTGTATGCAGGGCGTTTTAGGCTGTGAGTATATGGGGGGAGCCCTGATGAAGAGATATTCACAGCCGGAATGCATACCTGATTGGTTCGTTCCGCCCAACCCACTGTACGGGGACTGGTTCTGTCCGTAACTAGTCCGCTAATTGGGCACCCTGTGTCTGAGGCGGTGCACGCCTTATCTGGGCTTAGAGAATTAGAGTTTGGAAGTAAAATCCACTCACGTACAACTCAAGTTAAATTTGACAAGCAGGATGAAAAGAGAGGGGCTGCTGCTAATAACGGACCGACAAGAAAGGACCTTTTTCTAACCTTGTTAAAGTTAGGCGTACCTAAAAGTGATATTGATAGGAAACCTACTGTGGTCCTTTATGCCCTTTATAAGAGAAAGGCAAGAGAACATCATACCCAGCTGTTGAGTCTTCCTGGCCCAACTGTGCCTTCTGCTCCCACTGCTGCTCCTATCGAGCCAGCTTCTCTTCTCTTGCTCCAGTTATCCATGATGAGATACAACAAATGATTAAAAAGGCTCTTATGGATAATAGTGGCACGTGGGCCTGGAAGCCTCCCGAACCCTACTAAAGCACGAGGGTGTGGGCAGGGCCTCCGTGTCTACTCTATTGAGACACGGCGGATACATGGGGACCCACGGCCCTACACAACATTAACAATCCATTGTGGTGGGGGTAATGACTGCCAATATTTGGCCTTGGTTGACACCAGTACGGAGCACTCGGTGATTCCTGTAACCCCGACCTCTGGACTGGACCGACATTTCGAATAGAGGGGATGGGAGGAGCGATCACCCTGGCGAAGGAAATAAAAGTCCGCGCCACGGTGGGTAATGTCCCTTCCCCTATATGGTTACATGCCCTGGTGGCTGCCACTGACAAGTGTATCCTGGGTATTAATATGTTGCCCAGTACGGCCCTTAATACTAGCCAAGGGGGATTTGCATTTGGAATTCGGACTATTACAAAGAGACTAGTGGTGGGTCGAGCTAAGTGGGATCCTGTGATGGTGCCTCTCCCCCCCCACCCCCGAAACCAGTATGCATTCCACAATATCACCTCCTGGGGGGCAGGAAGAGATTACTGCCACCATCGATGCTTTGCAAGAAGGAGTAGTGAGGCCTGCAACGTCGCCCTTTAATAGCCTTGTTTGGCTGGTCCAGAAGCCGGATGGCTCCTGGAGAATGACAGTTGACTATTGTTTTTTGAACAAACATGCCCCACCACTTGCTTTGGCCATTCCGGACATTGTTACCCTTATTGAAAACATTGCTACTGGGAACTCAGGAACATGGTATGCTGTCATTGATCTCGCTAACGCCTTCTTCAGTATTCTTATAGCTGAGGTCTCACAGGATCAGTTCGCTTTTACCTGGAAAGGGCATCAGTATACCTTTACCTGCCTCCCTCAGGGCTATGTCCACTCTCCCACTATTTGCCACAGCCTAATTGTCTGTGATTTGGAGACGGTGCCAGTATCGCCTTCCCTCTCAATTCACCATTATATTGATGATGTGATGATCCAAGGGGCCACGGAAGAGATGGTACAGAAAGCAGAACAAGAGGACACCTGGTTTACTGATGGTAGCAGCCGGTGGGTGCAAGGAAAGCAGAAGTGGAAGGCGGTGGCTTACCATCCCAGGTCAGGAACTCACTTATTGGAGGAGGGGGATGGTGGCTCCAGTCAGTATGCTGAGTTGAAGGCGGTCACTTTACCACTAGACACCCATGATCACCCTCTTCGCTTGTTTACTGATTCCTGGGCTGTGGCTAATGGACTAGTGATATGGGTGTCAGATTGGCAAAAGAATGACTGGCTGGTACATGACTGCCCAGTATGGGGAAAACAGTTGTGTCAGCTGTTGTGGGATGCTTCCCATCATCGTGAGATAACAGTATATCATGTTGACGCCCATATCAGTGCGACGACGAACATAGCACAACATAATGCAGTAGATCAGCTTGCCACTATCAGCCACGCCGATACTGTCCCCCTGGCTCGATGGGCACACGAACAGAGTGGCCATTTGGAGGAGAAGGGATCAGCTATGTGTGCCCGTACACATGCCTTACCTGTCCATCAGGATGATGTCCGCATGGTCATGCATATATGCCCAGCATGCCAGCTTGTGAAGTCCTGTACCATTCCTCCTGGTCCGCATGGCCGAATAAGATGGGGAGCTCGCTCAGCTGCGGTCTGGCAAATTGATTACATAGGCCCTATGCCAGACTGTATGGGTAAACATTACGTCCTAGTAATGGTTGACACCTTTTCGGGCCTGGTTTTTGCTTTTCCCACCAAGACGGCTGACCAAGCTAGCACTATCCAAGGACTAAACCATTTAATTTCTCGTTATGATGTACCAGAGGAAATTCAGTCTGATAATGGCTCGCACTTCTCCAGGAAGGCAATCTGTGATTGGGCAGCTGACAACAGTATTTTATGGGTCCACCATATTCCTTATTACCCACAGGCTGCCGGGGTAGTTGAACGAATGAATGGCTTACTGAAGGAACAAATTTGTTTGTTAACACCACTGGGGACTCTGAAGGGGTGGTGCCATGTGCTGCAGCAGGCAGTCGACAATTTGAATCATCGCCCTTTGAAGGGAGGAACACCTTTCCACTGACTTCTTCACGCTTCTGAACTACAGCCTATTCCAGAGGAAAAACAGTCATTGCCCCCCATTCCCGAGCTAGAGAATGCCGGACAAAAGATAAGGGTGGCACCAACAGGTAGTGGCCCTCCTGTAAAAGGGGAAATAGTGACACCTGCCCAGGGTAACACTCGGTGGGTAGCTATTGAGGGACAGGATGGTTTAGTTTGTTTAAATACTGAACGCTTACGGCATCGTGAGTGACATACGTCAGGCTTCTCTGATCCAGGTTCTCCGTCTTGCACTCCTGCTAATCTGGCTTAACCGCTGCTTTGATGCCAGTAATTGTATTTGTAATGTCGAGGACGTTCCGAGGGAGTTGCCCGTGGGGGTCATGGCCCGATGTATCCACTAATATATCTGATATTGTTAAGCATGTTTCAAAATCTGTTTGTGAGCTTCAGTGTCTGGGTACTGTGGCCCACAAGGATATTTTGAGCCTTGATTGGAATCCTTTTTCATGGTTAAATAGTACATTTGGGGGAGTGGACCACAATATTCTCCGTTGGTTGCTCGATTATTGCCTATTTTTGTGCTTATTATAGTTTTAGTTTTTCTTTTTCACTCCTTCTGTACTCAAATGCTTGTTGGGTCTCGTAAGTGACAGGTTGCGACCAAGGGGTGGAATGTAATGGAAGATTTAAAGTGTTTTTTACTTTTGCAGTCTTTGCTTCTGCAAGGCTGAGAACCTGCTTGTTTTTTAAAATTAGTAGACACATCAAAATTCCACCATGTGGCCCAGGATGCAGTTTTCTTTTGTTGGTCACAGACTGTCAGATCTTGAAGATAATTAAATCATTTGTTCAAAGAGATAAGATCTGAAGTAAACAACTTTTGGGTAATATAAGCCATGGTCCCACTGCTGAAGTTTGAGACTCTCCAAGAGGTGGCAACATCTCTCAGCAAGAAGAAGAGTCCAGCTAACGTCCCGGTCGAGGGAGGTGGAGGAAGTGCTACCGGCGCCCCGACAACCTACTACAAGTGTGCAGTCGTTGCCTCGCTTCGGCAGTTGGGACCACTCCAGGCGTTGATAAGTATAATTGGGAAGGGCTTGCATATTGTAGTGTGAATTCAGCTTTAGATTTAGTAATAAAGACTTGTATAAACTGAACTGCTCTCGGTGTGTGTGTCTATTTTCTTTCGGTAGCTCAAACACTGACCAATCTAAAACGAACAAAAGTGAGAAGTACAAGTTTACCCAAGACAGTAACTCAAAGCAATCTTGCAGCGCTGCTGTGGACTTTACCCCGGCCACTTGCTGATCTTCCTGAAAACTGACCTAGTTTACTTTGTTCACTGGGATTAGCAGGACAGATATGTTATCCGAATAACCAAGGTGGAGGCAAGGTGCAGCCTTGTACACACCAGGGACGTTGGTATACATCCAATCTAGGTTACTCTCTCCTTTGGTGGCAAATGTGGTAAGACTGCTTTCAAGTTGACATGATTGAAGTTGCCCACAGCAATCATAGCACTGTCAGGGTGGGACAACTGGGCTTCACAGATGGCACCGTAAAGCTCCTTCATGGGTTCTGTCTCATTAGCCAAAGGCAGAACATAGACTGCGGCATTCAGCATGGCCAAGAATTCTCTGAACAGGTGGAAGGGCTTCATTAGAAGTAGCACGTCAAAAACAAATATCACCTGTAAAGTGCACTTTGGCAAGACAGGAAACAAAAGGGAAGCAAATGCACACCTTATGCCTGGTAACACCACTTCACTGGAAATGGATAGTGGCATTAGTGGAGATAGAGAAATGAACCAGAGTGTATTGAAAAGAACAATCCTTCAGAATGTTGAGAGAAGATGACATGATGTACTTGCTAGTGACATCCTATTTCTGGTGTCAGAAACAAGGAAGAATGGTCTGTCAACTTTAGAGGGCGGTAGGATGGAAGACTACTTTCTTTTCTTAGGCAGCCCCTTACGATCAAGGATTATTTGCTGCTGTACTGACAATAACCACAAAAGCAGTGCGAGTATAAGACAGCTTTAATAAACTAATATGTACACTAAGAGGTCTTGTCTGTCTGCAAGACAAACCTAGAAGGCTAGACTGTAGCTCTGGACCGCTTTATATACAAGGTCATCAGTATGACCCCTGGTGATCTAGTGGTGTAATTACATATCACTACTGCAACCACTCCAGTTTTGCAAATACTGTGGTGAAAAAAAATCACAATTTCTTCTGCAGATGGGGAGGTGGTAACTGAGTGGCCTGAAAGCTTGTGATATGGTGTCACTTCTGCCACTCATTTGTCATCAATGCACGGACCCTAGGTTCTCGATAACTAAACTAAATGCTTCTTCATTCTGAGAAGTGAAGGGCATACAATTCCCGGGAGTCAAATAGGCTTTGATACATCCATGAATCTTTTAATTTGTTTATCTGGCAATCTTTCTTACCTCTATTATACAATGAGATCAGCTTTGGGAGCCTGATATCTCACCATAATGTTGTGTCTTACCTAGGGAGCTAATCTTGAGAACGAATGGAAATATACATAATTACACTCCAGAACCATCGTTGCGTGAACCTTGGTAGTCAGGTGCATTTCCTCTCAAAGCTACACCACGCTGCCTTCCGTCAGAAATTCACAGCACGACTTAGACATGGGAAACTGCAGATGCTGAAATTGGAAACAAAAAAGTGTAGGAAGAACTCAGTGGGTCAGGCAACATCTCTGGAGGGAAATTGGCAAATTACATTTCAGGTTGAAAGAGAGCCAATATAAAAAGGTAAGGGGAAGGAGTAGACAACAGCAGGTAAGCAATTGGTAGATCTAAGTGAGGAGGGGGGTTGCCTGGCAGATGGTCAGGTGGGGGAATCACAAAGGAAGAAAATAATTCTGTGGGGCAAAAAATGTCTTAAATGAATGATCTACCAACACTTGTGGATTGTAGGGAGACAGTAGAAATGAACTGCACATGATTGGAGAGTTGATAGTGGATTTCTACAGACATCAATAATTTTTCAAAAATATGACAAAATGGAATAAAAGCAGAAAATGATGGAAGAAATTAATCAAGCATTATCAGTGTAGAGAGAAACTAGTTGATGTTTTTCAGAAATATTGACAGAGCAACAAAAACTAATAAGCATTCCAAGTAGCACTTTGTATCACAAGCTCAAGTAATACATGAAGGAAGCAATGATACAACTGGAACAAGGAATGGAGGTTTTTGTTCGAGTCGAAGAGTCAGATAGGTACAGGACCTCAGAAAGGGAATAATTTCAGAAACACCAAGATCCACTCTTATATCCAATCATTCTGACTGACTGGGAGCCCAAACAAATACTTAATTTTCCATTGTTAACATCCACAGAAAGTAAAGTTTAAGATTAGGAACAAAGTTTACAACTCCAATTTAAAAAGACAACTTTAAAATAAGCAAAAAATCAAATAAGCCACATATGCTCAAAATCTGGAATAAAAGGGCTTCAAACACTGAGCAGTTCAGACACATCTAGAAAGAAAAGCACTTGATGTTTCAGACCTGGGAAAGTTGGTTTTTGTAACGAAAGTGAAGGTGATAGCATCTTCCAGGGAACCATTTGGAAAATTGGATTTCAGCCAGAAGTTATTCTTTCATCCCACAGGAAACAATCTTTCTCATGCAACAACCTGGTCTCTGCAGGTTTAGTTATATATCATTGATATGAGGAATTAATTTTGTGTATAATGTATTTGAGTCTACTGCTTTTTCTGGATGAGATTTCTACCTTGCTTTACCAATTATTATTACGCAAGTCTTGGTCAGGTTTTACAGTTGTTGACTGAAATGCACTACTACACAAAAGTAATGCCCTGTGATTGTTTCTAAAAAAAATCTATTAATTTCAGCCTTGAGTACACAATTTGAATGACATCTCAATGAATAAATTAACTTTAAAAGATTCATAACTTTGAGTTTAAAAAATCTGCACCAATCCAATTTATTGAAAATATTAATTTTAAGGAGGTTGTCTTGGATACAAAACTTCAGATCAACCATGGAAGAATAACAAGCATATGAATATCAATTGTGAATGACTATATTTTGTACATTTTTGTCTCTAGAACAAATAGCATTGTTAGATTGCCATCTCAAATGAAGGATTCAGAGGACAGCAAAGTATCATGATGTAGGAAATGGCTAAAGTGAGAAGACAGTTTTACCTAGCTCAGAATTTATTGGGGACTAAGAGCACGTGTCTTTTATTGGTTTACTTTCCTTGAGCAATGCATGGGAAGTTTGTGCAAATGGTCTACAGCACACATGTCAAACTCTGGCCCGCGGGCTTATATTTGGACCGCAAGATCAGATTAAATATATATTAGAGTTGGCCCGCTGGCCGCCACGGCAGTATATCGCATGCACACTGAAGGTGAAAATGAAGACGCCGGAGGTGTGGAGGGATCTCAGAGTCTCAAATCCCGGGGATCAGAGCGCCGCACTCAGCCCGCCCGGCTCCTGGACACACAGATACGGCTGGAGTTGGGGACCATCCTCGCTGGGTCTGCGCTTCAGCGGCGACGCCGGACCGAACATCTTGTTGGTGATGCCTTCCCCCTCGCTCCGTTCGCGGCGGACCCTGCCTCCCGCTCCTTTTGTTGGAGATGAGCCCGGCGCTGTGAGATCGCAGTTTAATCCCTCTCCAACCATGGGAGGGGGGTGGGAGCAACGCGCTCTTCTCAGCCAATTCCTCCACCGCCCCGGACGCCGGCGTTTCAATGGGGGGTTCGGATGCCTTCGTCAGGCGACCGACCTGTTGGTCCAAGACAAGGGGAGAGCGTACAAACTCCACACAGACAGCACCTGAACTCGGGTGAACGTGGAGTTGCGACCCCACATTCCACATCAGGACTGTGTGTAAGATTGGGAGCAGTGAGACGGAAGCTTATTTTGTTCCTGTGATTTAAGCCTTTCTTGGGGTGGGGGGGTCCTTCTCTGACCACTTGCCTAACAATTAACCTAATCAGATGTGGAGTTACCACAATACAACAGTTCTCAACCTTTTTCTTTCCACTCGCGTCCCTGTGCCATTGGTGCTCTGTGATTAGTAAGGGATTGCTTAAGGTGGTCTGTGGGTGGAAAGAAAATGTTTGAAGACCACTGCTTTAATCATCCCTCATTGACTCGTCATGTGCACGGTTTCAGAACGCTAAAGGAAATGGGCCAATGACAATGACAATGAGAGTTTATCCAAAACTATTATTAAACATTTATTTTAATAAGAAAAAGTTTAACATTACATATGTTGAAAGAAAACATGCAGATGTTGTTGAAAATTTTCAATAAATATTTAGTTCGGCCCTCGACTTAGTCTAAGTTTTTAATTTTGGCCCTCTGTGAATTTGAGTTTGACACCCCTGGTCTACAGTGTAGAGGTCTAAACAATCTAATACCTATGCAAAAACAGAGACCCAGGTGAACAAGGAAAGCAATGGATTTTATCCATACCTGGGTAATTTTTTCTTCTTCCAGTCCCCCTCCAATGACACCTTCTTCCTCCTCTGTCAATGCAGATGGCATTTCAGCCCAACTGCAGGTTCGGATCCTCCCTCCCGTCAGCCCAGCCTGAGAGAAATTGGGTCCCTCTGAAGCCCGGTCCGCACTCGATATAACACGCATACGTGAAGTTTCATGCATGCAGGTCGAGTGCTGGCACCATCTTACACAACACTGCATGAAGTCGGTGCTGGAGTCGAATGGATGTTACCCAGGGACTGTTGTTGCGGTCTTGGGGTGAAGAGGAATAGACTCCAGAGGCTCCACTTCGAAGTTAAGCCCAAGTTCTTCTGTACTTGATAGCCGTTTAGAAGTCATTTTAAAAAAAACTGCTTGTGCTTTTATTTTCCTCATAATTTCTTCCAGGATATATCAGAAATATATTTGATATTTTCTGAAAAAAAAATTAAAGAACTTTAAAAGAAGGTTTTTAATGGTTCTGCCAGGGGGAGATGATTCTCCACATCTTCTCCCTACACCATCATGCCACACCCCCTCAAGATTTTGGGCAGATCCATCATCATTCGATGCGTCATGACATCACCAGTAGAAGATAGAAGAGTCCTAACTCTGAGGATGGCTCCTTGCAAGTGTAAAAGTGTTCAGTATCCCAGTTAGGAGTGGTCAAATGTGAAAAGTCAAACCCCCATTCCTATCCCAGGACACTGACAGCCAATTTAGTGGGATGCAAGTTTGAAAGGGGCTTTTGTTCATTCAAGTTAAATGTAATGACTAATTAAATGTCAGTAACTAATGCAGATGGCTCATTACTGTGAGCAAGTTCTGTTACAAGGGTAGAAGTAGAAGACAGAAAGCCCACTACTGATTCCCTAAAAAGTAGTTCATGGAGGCAAAAGGAATTTTGATATCAATTTCCAAGACAGAATTTTCTCATAACCAAGGAAATGGCAATTTTGAGATAATGTTATAAACATGAAAATGGAGCTATTAATAACCCAGTAACTAATATTAGACCCTTTCGAGCAAGGAAAATGCCCATCTATAAAGGCAGAGGTTCTTCACTTTTATGTCTAAAGACTTACCTCTCTGAATGCAGTGTGGCCGGCTCTGAGGCACCGATTCCAAACTTCTTAGGGAAGAATAATTGGTGGAGCCCTGTACTCCGCCACCTGACCTGAATGTGCAGCCACTGCAAGAGGCTGGTTAGGGGCAGGCTGATGACGCTGTCAGCCCGCGACCTATCTCCCCATTCACCCCTCTCCCTCCATGACCCCCTGAAGGCAGGGGTGGCGGGTGGGAGCTGTCAGGCAGCGGGGGCTAGCGGGAGCCGTTGGGGCAGTGAGAGCCATCAGGGGATGCCCGGTGTAGGCTGCAACACCCTCACCGGGCCACTTCAGCCTTCGGGGTCACTCTCTGTGGCTCAAAACGTGGCAGAACAATGGCCGACTTCCCTACCATAAACCCCCATGCAGCTGGAACTGTTCTGGAAAACTCAGAGCAGTTCAAGCTGCATGGGGGATTATGGGTAGAGAAGACAGCCATTGCTCTGCCACATATTTATGACAGTTGGCACTATGGCACCAGTCACCCCGTCTCCATCAGCTCCAGAGGGCGCTACGAGATGTCGCTCAATATGAATGCGATGCTGGAGCAGCCTTTTAGGGCTGCTGTCTGTAAGGTAAGTTCTGTTTTCGATCAGCTCTTGTAGCCAGCCTCCAAGCAGAGGCCTGACATGAAATGGCCGATTGAAGCTGAAATAATCAAATAGTGAGACATTAATGACTACAAAGTAGCCTCTTTCAGACAACAAAATAACATCAGCTCCAGTCAAGGTCAAGAGCTAAAATGAGAATTATCCACTGGAATGCAAAAGTATAAATCCTTTTAATTTTTGCATGGGAATTTAACATGATTCTCCAATTTCACTTTTTAATTTACTTAAAATAGGTGATACATTAATCAACATTGTTACAAATGGGGTCAATCTATTAGATCAAAATCACAAAAATTAGTTTCTGTAAGAGCAATTACTTTATGAGTAAATCTTACTTTTGCTGTGTATCAAAATTCTCCAATCTGTATTGCAGCAAACGCATTAGACTTGTTACCCTTAAATGAGTGTTGGGAAAATGTGCTTTGCACTTCAGTTCATAATTATGCAGTGACCCATTGCAAAAGAGCAAATGTGGGAATAGATATGAATTGTCTGCAATTTCTTCTGGAGAGAGGCACTTTTGTTTGTATATGCATTCTATTTCTTATAATTTTCCAACCATTTATGATACATGGGCAGAAAATTGCTTGAAAAACACTGGAAACTTAACCTCATTAAACAATTCACACATAAACAAAGGATCTTTGAGCAAAAGCCTGAAATAAGAAACATCTTTGGAAATGTATCCCAGAAGCATTATCTTAAAAAGTGGGGAAAAGATCACAGCCAAAGACATGCTGAATGTAAATGTTACAGAAATTAAGCTAAACTGTTAATGGAACAAATTACTTTTGTAACTCACTGCTTCCTGATTCAGGTTTTCTACATAACAAAACCTATGCGCAAATACAGAGAATGGAAGAAATTTAGGCACACGTTGCACTAATCACTTAATCAGCCCAAGGTTGTCTAGATCATCCTATACAAAGGAATGGACTGCTTCATTTTCTCACTGTCACAAATGGAAATGAACATAACATAAAAATTCACTTCTGACCTTGAAGAAAGCAGGCTGAAGAATAAATGGCAGATGTTTGGACTGACAATGCTGTTGAGTTCGAGCAATGATGCTCCAGGAGAAAAATGAATGACCTTTAGTCACAGTCACCATTTCTTTTGGGCAAGATAAATTCCAACTAATGGCATGTTTTCCCATTGATAGCCATTAGTTTCTATTTAACCAGAACTCCTTGTAATCATGGGTAGAAATGATCAGTCAACATTTTGGGTTTAAACTCATCAAAACCAAGATTAAACAGGTGAAATTACACATATAAAGGGGGGAGGGGTGAGAGAAGCTGAGGGAGAGTCTCAAAGGTAATAGCTAGAGGAGAGAAGTGTGGAGAGACAAGTAGAAGGAAAAACCATTTGGGGGGGAGAAGAATTGTTAGAGAAAAATCTAAGTGGGAGATGAAGTGAGGGCAGAAGTACGAGAAATCCATTCTCCTCCACCTCTATCTTCCCACTGGATTCTTCTACTCCTTCCCCAACCCTTGGTTCCAGCTAATCTCGTTGCACTATCATTGTCACTTTCTCCTCTTACCAGATTCCAATCACCCACTCCACCTTCTACAACTCATCATCTTCCACCTGAACCTTTTAATTTTCTTGCCTCTCTCTCCCCCTTGTCTGACATCTGCCAATCTATTGCTTCTATCCATCAATGGATTACCAATTCCACGTAGGACCCTGTCCCATCCACTCTGTCCTCTTTACACTGGCTTCTTTTCTCCACATCCCCATTCTTGAAGAAGAGTTTCCCCACTGCTGCTACTTGACTAGCTGAGTTCATTCGGCAGATAGTGTTCAGCTTCTGATCCACTCATTGCAGGATAGTTTTGGTCTATTGCATACCATTTCCCCACGTTTTGCTGTGTTTTTCCACCTCTTTGTTTTGCTGCTATTCTGCATTGTGTTAAGCTAAGGATTAAACCCAGTTTTGATTGTTACAGTTGGTGCTGATAGTCCACGTTCTGAAATTTCAATGCTCCCAGTAACATCAAAACTTGTTATGCAGTGGGAATGTGCCAACAACTGACATTCTCTTATTAATGTAACTGTCATGTGACTTCAGCCCAATCGTAGTCTTCATTTCAATATCAGAACTAATGGAAAACTTCAGTCATGCCCATCTGCACCCATTTTGTGAAACACCTGCAACATTTATGGCCATAAAGAATGCAGAATGGCAAAAAAGGAAGATGAATGACATGACCCTGAATATTGCCACATCACCATCAATCATCTTAATTTCTGGAGATGTCAACACCTTCACACAGTAGGCTTCACAATCACCAGCAATCCTTAGATGCAGAAATCAACATATACATCGTATAAGGAATTGCAGTCATCCTTTCCAAGTTGATCAAGTGACATCTGCAGCAACACGTAGAGCACCAGATGCCACCGTCCTCCACTGAGGCCCAGATTGCTTATACATGAGAAGACCTAAAGTAGAGTTACACAAGAAAATCTGCAGATGCTGGGGTCCTGTCCAATATATAAAAATGCTGGAGAAACTCAGCATCCATTGGAAGTAAAAGGCAATGTTTCAGTCCTGAGCCTTTCATTAATTCATGCTAGTTAGTTGAGGGGACAGCCATCTTTAGAGACAGTCTCACTGGATCAAAATTGACTGGGTACAGTACTTTATACATCATAGCCACATGAATTAAACATTTTCAGGTGTGTAGAACACAGCCACTAGCTAGCACATTCATAAAAGGTGACAATTTAGTTTTATCTAATTGAGAACTGTAAATTACCATCTGAAGTACTTCCAATTTTTCTCTTGATTTAATTTCATATTAATTATGAACTAGATCTTACATGTGAACCACATGTAGATTCATACATCTTGAGGAGATGTTTATGGGAATTCTCAGAGGCATGGTGGATGCTTGGATTGTATTGCCAGGGGCAGAGGGGAGACCAGCACAACAGCGACATTCAAAAGACTTTTAGATAGGCACACGAAGCAAGAAAAAAATATAGGGTTATGGGTGTAAGGTGGTGGAGGATGAGATTGTTGTGGAGAAGGTTTACATAGGTAGGCACAACATCATGGGCCGAAGGGCCTGCGCTGCACTGTAATTATCAAGGTTCAATGTTATTTTACTGTCACATAATAATACTTTAAAAATGTAACATATATGATATACTTTTGTCTGCTGTAAGGCAAAAACTCACCGTGAGCACGATGGCCTTAACAATAAGAGAAAAGGAAGCAAAAGGGAGTCCCTTCAGAGATATTGAGTTTTGTGGATTTGCCTCCAGTGCTCCCGCAGCTTCTGCAGGCTGAGGAGGCGGAGCGGGACTCAGAAATGCCCCCGAGGGCTCTGGAGCAAAAAAAGAGAGAGAGAGAGAGAGCTTCTGCAGGCTGCACAGACTTTGATCCATCAGAAACCCGAGCTTCAGATCCAAAGCTCCGGCATGATCAGGAGCTTTCAGTGCTCGAGGTCCTTCAGGAGTCCTTCCCTTTAGATTAACTAATATTTAAAATATCTGCTACACTTGCTTCAGTTAATGGGTGAAAAACATTTCATATACGTGAACCACTTTATCAAACCTGCTACCTTTATGATTTGTGGAAATAGACCTCAAGATCCTTCATTCCTCCACACTTTTTGTTACTCACTATTTTGTGCATGTAGAGCTCGTCGAAAGAATCAAAGACCTGTTGATCCAAACCAAGGCTTTTATTAGCAAAAGACAGGAGTTCTTCACAGGTGGCCGACCAGTCCGGAATGATCCGACCTGGCTAGGGACACAACCCTTTAAGGCCCAGACAGTAGGCGTGGCTAAGCTCTCAGCCAATCGCTGTAAGCACAGTCTAGATATTTTAACTATATACACTATATACATTGGTGATAGATCTGTACTATCACATTCACCCCTTCTTGGAGAATTGACCCTGGAAAAAAAAACGAGGGAGAGAATGAAAGGAAGGGATAGGTTAAGGACTGTAGTGGTCAGGAGGTCTGACCATCCGGCGTGACCACCGTGGTGCCGGGATTGGGGTCGCTGGAGTGGTGTCGCCAGCGGGCTCGTCGGGTGCGACCGCTCCTTCGCTCAATTCCCCAGTCGTGTTGTCGGCAGGGTGGCCCAGGTCGTTGGGGTGCCTTTGGTCCTTCTGTTGCGGCACGGGCCCTGGGGAATAAAGAGTTGAGGAAGGTTGGGTTGGGGGGTTTGCTGGGTCTACCACGTCCTGTGCTAGGTCCCGCACCAAAACAGTGTCCTCCTGCCCGTCTGAGAACTCAACGTAGGGGTAATGCGGGTTCGCGTGGAGTAGAGTCACTCGGTCGACCAAGGGGTCGTTCTTTGAGTGCTGGACGTGGCGTCGCAAAAGGACGGGGCCAGGGACGGTGAGCCATGCCGGTACAGTGGTTCCTGATTCAGATTTCCTCGGGAAAAGGAACATCTTTTTGTGGGGGGTGGCATTTGTTGCAGTACATAGGAGGGAGTGGATGGAGTGTAAGGCACTAGTGAGAACCTCCTGCCAGTGAGAGGTGGGGAGACCTTTAGACTGGAGAGCCAGTGTAACCGCTCTCCAAATGGTGGCATTCTCCCTCTCGACCTGGCCGTGACCGCGTGGGTTATAGCTGGTGGTCCTGCTTGAAGCGATACCACACTCCAGAAGGTACTGTTGTAGCTCTGCGCTCATGAATGAGGACCCCCTATCACTGTGGATGGAATTGGGGTACCCAAAAATGGCGAAAATACTGTGAAGGGCCTGTATCACTGAGGTGGCAGTGGTGTCTGGGCAGGGCACAGCGAACGGGAAGCGGGAGTACTCGTTGATGGCCGTAAGGATGTAGTTATTAAGGTTAGTCGACGGTAGGGGCCCCTTAAAGTCTATGCTAAGACACTCGAAGGGGCGGGTGGCTTTGATAACATGGGAGTTATCTGGACGGAAGAAGTGGGGCTTGCATTCAGCGCACACCGAACAGGCTCGGGTCATGGAGCGGATCTCCTCGACTGTGTAGGGTAGGTTGCGCGCCTTCACAAAGTGGGAAAACCTAGCGACCCTGGATGACAGAGCGCCTCATGGAGTTTCCGTAGTCTGTCCATCTGTATGCTGGCGCACGTCCCCCTGGAGAGCGTGTCAGGCGGGTCGTTGAGCTTACCAGGCCAGTACAGGATGTCATAGTTAAAGGTGGAGAGTTCGATTCTCCATCTGGCGATTTTGTCGTTTTTTATCTTACCACGCTGGGTGTTGCTGAACATGAAGGAGCCCGTGCGTTGATCAGTCAACAGTGTAAAGCGCCTCCCAGCGAGGTAATGTCTCCAACAACGCACCGCTTCAACTATGGCCTGGGCCTCCTTCTCGATTGAGGAGTGTCTACTCTCTGGACCCTGGAGGGTTCTGGAGAAGAAGGCTATAGGCCGACCGGCCTGGTTCAAAGTGGCTGCCAGGGCGAAGTCGGATGCATCGCCCTCGACTTGAAACGGGACAGACTCATCGATCGCGTGCAGCGTCGATGTCGGATTTGATTCGATTGAAAGCCGCTCTGGCTTTGATCGAGAGGGGAAAGGAGGTGGTCTTGATAAAAGGACGCGCCTTGTCGGCATAGTGTGGAACCCAGTGGACGTAATATGAGAAAAGTCCCAGGCAGCGTTTGAGCGCTATCTGGGTATGGGGGGGGAGGGGTAAGTCCATTAGGGGACGCATGCGGTCAGGATCTGGCATGACTATCCCGTTCTCCACCACGCAACCTAGAATCGCGAGTCGTGTGGTCCGGAAGACACACTTGTCCAAATTGTAAGTCAGGTTCAGCCGACGGGCAGTTTGAAGAAATTTGTCTAGGATGGCGTCGTGGTCCTGCGTGTCGTGGCCGCAGATGGTGATATTGTCCAGATACGGGAAGGTAGCGGTTAGCACGTTCTGGTCCACCATCCGGTCCATTTCCCGCTGGAAGACTGCGACACCATTTGTGACCCCGAATGGTACCCTGAGAAATTGATACAGCCGCCCATTCGCTTCAAAGGCCGTGAATGGTCGGTCCTCGCAGCGGATCGGGAGCTGGTGATAGGCCAAACGTAGGTCAATGGTGGAATATGCTGTATTGAGCGATCTGGTTCACCACATCCATGATGCGTGGCAGGGGGTACGCATCCAGGAGCGTGAAGCGGTTAATGGTTTGGCTATAGTCAACCATCATCCGTAGCTTTTCCCCGTTCTTGACAACCACCACCTGGGCTCTCCAGGGACTAAAACTGGGTTCGATGATGCCCTCATCCAGCAATCTACGCACCTCACTCCTAATGAATTGCCTGTTTTCGTAACTATATTGCCGACTTTTGGTGGTCACAGGCTTCCAGCCAGGGGTGATGTTTGCGAAGAGTGCTGGCGGGGCAATCCGGAGTGTGGAAAGGCCGCAGGATTGGCCCCAGGGCACGGGGGCAGGTTGCTCGGGTGCTTCGAGGGTGGGGCGATGGCAGACCGAGAGGGGGGGTGTGGGGTCCCCCAAAGTGTAGGGACACCGTTCGGAACTGACACTGAAAGTCTAATCCCAGCAACACTGGGGCGCACAATTGGGGAAGGACGAATAATTTGAAGTGGGTGACCGTTATGCCCTGTACTTCCAGCGTGGCGATGCAATACCCCTTTATCCCAGTCGAGTGCGACCTCGTCGCTAATGAGATCCTCTGGGTAGTGGAGATAATGTCAAGTCCCCAACTGAGGGCCAGATCTGGCCGGATAAAACTGTCAGTTGACCCAGAGTCAAATAAGCAATTGGTGTAGTGTCCATGCACTTTAATCAGTTCCATTGCTTTAGTGAGGGGATGAGAGCATTGCTGGTTTAGTGTTATAGAAGCAGCCACTGATCCAGTTGACAGGGGAGTTCTGCGTGATGACGTCACGCAACGGGATGACGTCATAGACGCAGTCAGCGCTGGAGGAGCAGGTTGGAGGACCTCCCGGAAGTGCTGTTGTGGCGGCGTCAGCAGATGAAAGGTAAGTAGTGGGGTTTGTAGTTGCTCGCGGTTGGCGGTGAGTAGGTAGTTGGTTGCAGTGGTCGTGCCCCGGTTGTCATCAGCGATGGACGCTAGGGTGAGTACCTGGTTCGCTGCAGTGGGTCCCCAGTCAGTCGTGGTGGCCACACCGGTGGCGGCAGCAGAGGAGCGGGCAGCAGCAGCGGTAGCGTTGGCCGCGGCGGGTCCCCAGTCAGTCGTGGTGGCCGCATCGGCGGTGGCTTAGGCAGCGGCAGACGGGGAGCGGGCAGCAGCAGCGTCGGCCCCGGGGGTGGCTGTGGCGGCGGCAGCAGCAGCGGGAGCGTCGGCCCTGGGGGTGGTCATGGCAGTAATGGACTCTACAGTCGGGACCAAGGCCGGGTCGAGTGTTCCACATGGGGGCGAGAGGCGGGCCAATATCATGGTTGCTAGGGTGGGCTGCCCCTTCCGGGTTCGGTGTCTCTGTGACGTCAGGCGTTGCCGTGCAGGGGAGCCCTCGCTCTCATTAGACGAGAGCTCTGGGGAAGAAGAGTTTGAATTGGATAATGGCGGTTGGGCTTCACACGAGGCACTGTGTTTGCCGGCGGCCATTTTAGACCTACAGACTGCAGCAAAGTGGCCGTTCTTAAGGCATTTCTGGCACCTGGCTTTTCTTGCTGGGCACTGGGACCTGCTGTGCTTGTCCCTCCCGCAGAAATAACATTTTGGGTTCGCAGGGAGCAGCGTAGCAGCAGCCGACAGGCCGTAGGTATCTCGGGGGGTGGTAGGGTAGAAGGGCATTCTACTCACATCAGAACGAGGGGTCCAGTCCCTAGAGAACTCATTGGACTTTAAGGCTGCATCCTCCATTGTGATCGCAATCTGGGCTACATCCTCTAGTTTTTCTACCCCTTGCTCAAGCAAGCGCAGCCTCACTTCGTTCGATTGGAGCCCGGCCACATAGGCATCTCGGACAAAGTCGCTAGTGATCTCGGCAGCAGTTTTGTCCACAGTTACAGTCCTTGCCCAATGCCTTTAATACTTGTAAATATGCCCTGCTGGACTCGCCGGGCTGTTGCTTCCTCGATGCAAGCACAAGCCGGGCATGAACTCTGTTCACCGGTTGATCATACAGTTCTTTCAGTATCTTTATGGCTACGGTGTAAGTGGTCTCATCCTGGATATTCTCGTAGACTCTCAAGGACACCATAGACAGCAATGCTGTTAGACGCTAGTTATCCTCCTCTTCCTGAATGAATCTCAGGAAGTTTTCAAAGTTCAGCAGCCAGAACTTAAAGGCTTTGAAGGCTGTAGCTGACTGTGGGTCAATATCAAGTTTTTCTGGCCGAGTCAAACGCTCCATCCCTTTCAAAAAATTTTTTTCCTTTTTGCTAATAAAATTGTAGAGCTCGTCGAAAGAATCAAAGACTTGTTGATCCAGACCAAGGCTTTTATTAGCAAAAGACAGGAGCTCTTCATAGGTGGCCGACCAGTCCGGAATGATCCGACCTGGCTAGGGACACAACCCTTTAAGGCCCAGACAGTAGGCGTGGCTAAGCTCTCAGCCAATCGCTGTAAGCACAGTCTAGATACTGTAGCTATATACACTATATACATTGGTGATAGATCTGTACTATCACACCCAGCAAATGCACAAACCTACTGAAGAAATACAGCAGATCTCTCCTGTCATCTTAGCCCTTTGTTTATACTTGCCCTCTCCTGTTTCCACTTTAATCTCAATAAAGAGTCCCAACCCAAAACCTTGACATTTCTATCCATGGATGCTGTCCGACTCACTTGAGTTCCTTCATCTTCTCTTTGTTAATTCTTTGAGGAATTAAGATTCAACAATGCAGTCCTTGTAAGCACTTACTGCCAAGAATGGACAAGGGATTACAATCTACTTCCCTCAATACTCAGTGCATGAATCAAGTGTGGTGTTTTTCCCATCTAGCATCATACCAGGAGGTCAGATACATTACAGTTCAAGATAGCTATCACTACACATCCGCTCCCCACAAGTGTGCCATCCTTCAAGAGAAAGTCAACACCAGAAAAGTGTTGAGTTTCTCTTCCCCACTTTTTTTTCCACACTCCATATATTTGCATATCACATTGCTTTGTCGGGTTGCACTCTTACAACAAAAACATTTACAATTGCAGGAGACACTGCTGGGTAAATTCTGAAAGAAAATACACATCATCATAAAGGCAATCATGTGGGATGCATTATTTGCAGAAAACAACTTTGGAAGTTGATCATATCACAGGGCAGCATAGTGGGAAACTATTCTCAGCCTGCACTCAAGGAGTTTCATTAATCCCCTAAACCCCATCCACATTATGGTCAATAACCACTCAGCAGACTCCCCCTCCACCTTCCTCCCCTACATCCCATCGTCCCCATCATCATCCCCTCCCTCATGGTAATTGGGATTCTTCTGACCACGAGCGAATGTTGGAGAAGGAAGGTCTTACCTCGGGTTAGATGCACAAAATGGATGTTCCACAAGGTCATGAGTTAATAATAAAATATACGGTAAGTAATACAAAAGAACTCAAGTTTCTTTATCACAATAGAAGAAACATTACATGATACCAGGAGTGGGTATCAGCAGAAGACATGAAGTGTGACAGAATATGTTGTGTTTTATATTGTATACAGATATGATTTTGGGAGATAAAGTGTGGCAGTTTTTTTTAGTGTAGGTCACATACAAACACTTTAGATCAGATCTCATTTAAAATACTGGAGCTTTGCTCAAGCTAGACAGGCCAGCTCCAAATGCCTTTGCAAAAGCTTTGGGGAATGCCCAAGGAATTGTTGTTTTGAAAAGCAACAGATGAAAGAACTCATCGGAGCCTTAGTCTGTCTGAGTGGAGGTTACTGTTCTAAGAGGGGCATGTAGTTTTTCAAGCAGAGAGAGCAAAACAGATTTTTCTCTGAGAGAGAGAGTTCTGCAGTTTTATGATCAGCAGCAACAGCTTGGACTGGAACTGGACAAGCTGGCAAGCTTGTGGAAAAACCCCATTTTGAAAGATGGGTTGCGTGTGTTTAGTTCAGCCTGGTCAAAGCTCGTGATTCATTCAAGAGGAGAGGACTGGCTGCCTAATGTTTCACTTGAAATAAGAGCAATAAAAATGAACTCTGTGGTGACCTGAAAGAAAGAGGTTATCACCTGGAAAACCTTGAAGGGGCAAGTTTCTTCAGCAAGACACTGAAGTGGCTGATAAAAAGGAATCAGTTGTGGGTGTCCAGCGAACAACAAATCTCTCTCTGAAAACTGTCATGAACATTCCTGAACACTAACCATTTACCTTGCAAGCACCAAAACCTGGTGAACTTTTTAATTGTTAAATTTTGTGCACAGTATAAGGATTGCCTGCAACCATTAAACTTGGAGGAATGAGAAGTGAGATTGGACTGTGAATCAAAGAACTTACACACACATTTCAAACATGTGTCAAACATGTGTGCTTAGAATTAGAAGGGGGTTAAGTTAGGTTAATTAAGTTAATAGTGATAAGTTAAAATGTGATTCTGTTTTCATGTTTAAAGATAATTAAAAGCAACTTTTGTTTAAGTAACCATTTATCTTGGTGAATATCTATTGTTGCTGGGTTTTGGGGTTCTCTGGGCTCATTACAGAAGCCACCTGATGATGTGAATTGGACCACAGGTCGTGGTTGTTCAAACAATGATTCATGCTTTATCTGCAACCCATTGGACTTGATAGCAAACCAGATGCACAGAAGATTACACTGCTACTTACTGTGGCAGGTCCAGGGCAAGTTTGACAAGGTTATTGAGATGTTTGATGGACACTGCTCACCAAAGCAAAATTAAATGTTCGAGAGGTTCGTATTTCGCTCGCGCATGCAGCTGCAGGTAGAGAGCTTTGATACTTTTTTAACAGATTTGAAATTGAAAATAAGAACATGCAATTTTGGATTGCTTGCAAGATTCAATGATCAAATTGTGTTTGGAATTATTGACAAGGGAGAGTGAGAGGTTGCTATGAAAGAAAGAGCTTACCTTAGCTGGAGCTGTGAAGATACAATATGCCATGCCAGTGAATTTGCTCTGCAGCACATGAAAAAGTTTGATGGGAGTGCAAGGGCTGGTGAAAATGAAGGCACAGCTGTAGCTACAGTGTCTGGAAGTACACATGAACAGAGAATGAGACATAGAAAACAATAAAAAGACAGAGAAACTTTCAATTGTAAATGATGTGTTACTTAACATGCACCAAAACAATGCCAAGCAAATGGAAGAGTCCTTAACAGTGCAAAGGACAAAATCACTCTGCAAAGCAATGTTTTCCAAAGGGAAACAAAACAGAAGTGAAGGTGAAAATTAATTCTTCGTAGGCATGGTAGCGCAAGAGGTTTCAAACCAATAGATGTTGAACAGCCAAGTGTGAACAGAGTTGAGTAGGACAAGTGGACAATGCCATTGCATGGAAATGGACCAGATATTCCTTTCAAGTTGGACAGAGGCAAAGGCTAATTTGATCTGAGAGCGCAACATCAGAGCAATGAGATAAAGTCACACATTCATTCAAATTCTATTCAGCCTACAATGGACAGCATATTCACGTGAAAGGCACATATAGACTCAAGGTGAAAGTTAAAGAGCACCACCTCATGTTTGTAGTAGTCCCAGATGGACATGACTCACTACTTGGTGATAAAGCATGTGAAAACTTAGGCCTAGTCAAGAGGGATTGGCATTAACAGCGCCAATGCAAGAATAGTGTAGAGGAAATACTAGATCAATTTGCAGACATCTTCAAGAGGTTTTATGTTCTATCATTCACCTACAAAATACAGTTAAAGGAGGACGCAGACATGTATTCAAGTACATACCCCAAGGTGGTTCCACCACCACTAAGGACAAGCTCAAGCAGAAGCTCAACTGAATGACATCATTAAAGTTGATAAAGAAAATGGAGGAGCCCACAGAATGGGGGAATTCAATGGTGTGTGTCAAAAAGAATGCTGACCTATGTGTGTGCATGGACCCAAAAGACTTGAATGCCAGTATAAAGGAACATTATCACATTCCAACCAGCAATGAAATTAAAGTGAGATGACAGGTGCAAAGTTTTTCACCAAATTGGATGCATCCCAGGGCTTCTACCAATTAAAACGGCAGGAAGATAGCACAAAATACTGTTCAATACACTGTTTGGCCCATACTCCTGTTTAAAGACACCTTTTGGAATTTCCTCAGCTCCTTTAGTGTTCCACCAGACAATGGAGCACATCATAGAAGACATAAATGTATACATAGATGACATTGTCCTATGGGAATCCACACAGGAGCAACACAACGAGAGGTTCATCAAAGTGCTACACACATTCAGAAATATGGATTAAAGCTAAACAGAGAAAATTTCAGTTTGGTGTGAAGGAAATTACCTTTTTGTGAGATAAGCTGTCAGAGGCAGGTGTAGAGCTAAACAAGAGCAAGCTGAAAGGAATTCTAGACATGCCCAGACTATAGACAAAAAGAGAGTACTGGGAATGATCGATTTCAATGGTAAGTTCATACCAAACCTGTCTTCCAAAATAAAGTATCTGAGGGAGTGGTTACATGACAAATCTGAATTCAAGTGGATGGCCAACCACAAGGAAGAATGGGGATGACTGAAGACCATTTTAACTACAGAAATGGTACTTTTGACATTCTTTGATCCATCCAGAAGGACAAAAATATCTATGGACGTTTCAAAAGATGGAAAGGTACCATACTACTTCAAGCAGTGCGAGAAGATTGGAGGCCAGTTGCATACACATCAAGGACAATAACCACATCTGAATGTCAATATGCACAGATAGAGAGAGTGCCTAGGTCTGGTCTATGGACTAAAGAAATTCCACCAATATTCATGGCAGAGACAGACCAAAAGCTATTAATAGCCATAATCAAAAAAAAAACCTCAGTAAGATGTCACCACGAATCCAAAGACTGATGATGAAGCTACAACATTATGACTTTGAATTGGTGTACATACCAGGGAAACTTATTGCGGTGGCTGATACTCTGTCCAGGGAAACAACGCAGAGTGAAGCACACAATAAGAGTTCCACGGATAAAGATGTGAATCTCTGTGTGAACTTGATCACTGAATCTCTTCCCATATCCGACTGGCATGAAATCCAAGCAGATTGTGGCTAAAACAGAAAAGGACATAGTTCTACAAAAGGTCATCAAGAATCTGAATGGAGGTTGGCCTAGAAGTGAATGTCATCAATACTACAATATCAGAGCAGAAAAGAGTGTTGTCAATGGGCTTCTACTCAGAAAGTGGAAAAATAAAGGAGGCAAAAAGCAAATTATGACAAGTCAGCAAAAGCTTAGAGTCAATGGCACATGACACAGTGAGACTCAGAGATTCCAACACCTGGGACAAGAAGGAAGGCCACTGTCCTGGAAGAGGTAAAGGTAAGATCCTGCCATGTCAGAACAGAGAATGATCAAATACTGAGGAGGAATCAAAAGAGCCTGCTGAAAACACAATGTTGGAAGAACAGACAAATGCAGAAATGGGAAACACCACCAGTGCTAGACAGTTGTGGACCAGAAGAGCTGACACAAGCATTAGTAAAGTAACCAACAGGCTAAGTCTCTAAAGGAAAAAGAACTGGACACTTATAATGTTTGTGCTGTTGATTTTTGTGTTCAACTTCAAATTGAAAGAATACTGTAAAACAATGTAAGATTGCTAGATTAAACATCTTAAGAAAAGGTGATGTGGTGATTGGGAGTTGGTGATCCTCCTGACCATTAGAGAAAGCAGGAGACGAAATGTCCCACCTTGGGTTAAATGCACAAAATGGAACTTGTGAGTTAATAATAAAATATGTAATACAAAATAACCCAAGTTTCTTTACCACAATAGAAGAAACATCACATCCCCATCTTTCCACACACTGCTCCTTTTACCTTTCCTCGCTCGATTTCCCACGCTCCTTCAATAAAATTAGATAAGTGAGATGGCCGACCCGTTTCCTACTCTAAGGCAACTCAGGTCAGTCGCCAAGGAGCTCAGGAACCCACTCCGGCGCACACGCTCCTCCCCCGCCCCCCGAGGCAACGGCCAAACCCCCGCGCGTACTCCTCTCCCCCACCCCCCCCCCGGCAACGGCCAAACCCCCGCGCGCTTCCGACCCCGAGGCAACGGCCCAACCCCCGCGCGCACTCCCCCCCCCCACCCGACCCCGAGCAACAGCCCAACCCCCGCGCGCTTCCGACCCCGAGGCAACGGCCCAAATCCCGCGCGCACTCCCCCCCCACCCGACCCCGAGCAACGGCCCAAATCCCGCGCGCACTCCCCCCCCACCAGACCCCGAGCAACGGCCCAAATCCCGCGCGCACTCCCCCCCCACCCGACCCCGAGCAACGGCCCAACCCCCGCGCGCTTCCGACCCCGAGGCAACGGCCCAAATCCCGCGCGCACTCCCCCACCCCACCCGACCCCGAGGCCAACGGCCCAACCCCCGCGCGCTTCCGACCCCGAGGCAACGGCCCAAATCCCGCGCGCACTCCCCCCCCACCCGACCCCGAGCAACGGCCCAAATCCCGCGCGCACTCCCCCCCCCACCCGACCCCGAGCAACGGCCGAACACCCAGCGCGCGCTGTCCCTGTGGTGCGCGACCAAATGAAATTCCTTCCGTCATATTCCGCCGCATTAACACACACTAATCGCTAGAAGTGGGCAACGAGATGGTTATATAGAAGAAAGAAAACATAATGTAAGTGTAGTAGTAATAGCTTTTTTTAAAGCAGTGAGGATTTCTAACCCTTGAGAGCTTGTGGTTTGAAATGGGCGTGACATTACATTGTGCTCCTTATATCAACTCCATTTAAATCCACAACCTACCTTGGTCACACACAAGGAAATCCAGGTCTGCCTCACGATTAACTCTTGCACTATGCAGGATGGCACAAGTGCGTCGGGGCAGTTCATCAACGTCATGAAAGCCAAGCTTCAGTGCCAGGGCTCGGTATCATGAGGGAGGGGGTACTGGGGCATTCGAGGGCTATGCCCCCCCAATTGTACCCCCCCCCCCCCAGCCACTGCACAAGCATCACTCGGGAGTTGTGGGTCATGTGAAAAGTCGGCTCAGTGCGTGGCCTCCAGGTGCGAGAGCATGTAGTGACCTGAATGGGATAGGATAGGGTTTGCCTTTGAGCCCCAAAATGCCTGAGTGACCAAACGTATTCATATAGGCTGCCAACGGGGCCCAAAAAAAAGACAGATGAAAACTTGCCTCAGCAGCAGCCAGCACATTTGGTCAAGGGTGAATTGAGAAAGTCTGGGGGATGTGTTTGTACCTATGGGAACAGATCCAGCAATCTATTGGGATGTACTCAAACCATATGGATCCCATGGAAAACCATTCTCTTGTGAATTTCAAGCATTGACAGTCATCAGAGACTGTTAAAAGAATTAACAAACGAACATGGATTAAATCGAAAGCCACATTCTGCACAACTCTGATGGACACTTATCAGTGGTGGAAAACTTTATGATTGGAAGATAGTTTTAATTTACAATTGCGAACTGCAGCCCCCCCCCCCCCCCACACCACTGAGTGAGTTCTTGAACAGCAGTATGTGCCCCCCCTCCCCCCACCACAATTATCCTAATGCTCCCGATTAGATCTATTCTGATGCTGACTCTGGTCACTGTCTGGAATGGTGGTGCCAACACTCAGGACAGAAAAACTCCAGAGGGTTGTTAACTTGTCCTGCAACATCACAGGCACTAGAAATCACTCCATCAAGGACATTTACAAGAGTGATCCTCATCACATAGTTCCACCTCCTGACCTTCTCCCCATAACCCTTGATCCCCTAACTAATTAAATATCTCAATTTTTTTGTCTTAAATATACCCAATGACTTCACTTCCACAGCCGTCTGTGGCAACAAGTTCCACAGACTCACAACCTCTGGCTAAATTCTCTGCATTTCTGTTTTAAATTAACACCTTTTTATCCTGAAATTGTGGCCTTGTCTCAGACTCAGCTACCATGGGAAACAACTGTCACATCTACTCTGTCCAGGCCTTTCAATATTTGAAATGTCTCTATGAGGTCCTCCCTCATTCTTCTGTACTCCAACAAGTACAGTTCAAGAGCCGACAAATGTTCCTCATCTACTATCCCTTTCATTCCTGGTATAATTTTAGTAAATCTTTGAACCCTCTCCAATGCCAGCACATTCTTTTTCAATTAAAGTGACCAAAACTGTGCACAGTACTCTGTCCTACCAGCACCCTAAAGAGTTTCATCTTACATCCCTGCTGTTATATGCTATTCCTGAATGAATGCCAACATTCCATTCGCTTTCTTCACTGCCGACTCATCTTGGAGGTAAACCTTTAGGGTATCCTGCAAGAGGACTCCCAAGTTCTTTTGAACCTCTGAATTTTGCATTTTATCCCCATCTAAATAATAGTCTCCCATCTATTTAATACATTGAAGTGTATGACTGTACACTTATAACATTGTATTTCATCTGCCATCTCCTTGCCCATTCCCCTAATCTATCCAAATCTCTTTGCAGCCTTTCCATGTCCTCAGCACCACCTATTTTGGTGTCACCCACAAATTTAGCTACAAAGTTATCTATTCCATTATTGTCGATGTAGAGTAATTGTGAGAGTAAGGATTTCTCTTTATCAAGGAAAGAGTTACCTTGCTCTTTTAAAACTATTTCAGGAGGTAGACAAAGACCTTGTTACAGCACATGCAGGATATATCTCATAATCCTCTTCAACTTCATCCTTACTAGGCCAATTTGTTAATCTCAAAACTGACCCAACTTTATCCTCTGCCAAATCATTCCCTAATAAAAATAAGACACCCTGCATGGGTAACCACTACAACAGCTCCTTTAATTCTAAATTCAGCACTATGCTGTGAAGAGATATTGACTCTACCTCACCTCCAACACCTTTAATCATAGTTGTCTCCCCTGCGTCAATCTTCTGATCCACAGTTAAAACATTTTCCAGCAACAGTGACTGAGCAGCCCCAGTATCTCTAAGAATTTTAACTGGAACCTGTGGTTCTCCCTCCTTTACTGAAACCAAGCCCTCTAACACAAAAGGTTTGAAAACATCCATGACACCCTTACCAGGTTTGGAACATCTGCTCTCCTTAAATTCAACTGTCTGAATACATGCTTCTGGTAAAACCTCCTTTTTTCGTCTCTTTTTCAATACGAGATAATTCGCAATAACATGACCAGGTTTCTTACAAAAATGACATACAAATGCAGAAGTTCTGTCCTTTCCCACCTTACCTTCATCTTTTCTCTTAACATTCTCTCCAGACTTAATTTCAGTCTTACTTGTCTGCTCCACATTAACCTTCTGAACAGGCTGACTAATCTGTTCCACATTAACTCTCTGAAAAGGTTTACTATTCTGAAATGCATTTTTGTGAATTAGGGCAAATTTGTCGCTAATCTAGCTGTTTTCCCCCACGCCTCTCTCATCCAGGTATAATTTAATCTCATTTGGAACACACTTTTTAATTTCCTCAATTAATATCAATTCTCTCAATCTGTCAAGATCATTATTTATTGCTTTTGAGGCACACCAATGGTGAAAACATAGAGATTTTCTCAGAGCAAAATCCATATAAGATTGATTCCATGTTTTCACGAAACTCCTAAATTTTTGTGTTTATGGCTCCAGAACCAACTCATAAGCTTTCGATACTGCTTGTATCATAATTTGCCACTTGCTCTGTAGTCAATCTAGAGTATGCAATTTGTGCTTTTCCTTTCAATACACTTTGGAGCATAAGAGGCCATTTTTCTTTTGCCCATCTTGATCTTTCAGCAACTTTTTCAAAAATCTGAAAATATATATATCTCCCTCATCAAAAGGAGGAACTGGATTTACCTCTCTACTAGCCAAAAACCTCTCCCCAGAAGTTACAGCTTCAATTCTCTTACTTCCCTCCATCTCCAATTTTAACTTCTCTAATTGAAACCCTCTGTCCCTTTCAATTTCCTTGCTCCGTCTTTCAGCTACCTCTAACTCATATTTCCTCCATTTTTCAGTTTCCTGTGCCTCATATATCCTCTGTTTTTCAGCCTATTTGTTTTTCAGCTTGGTCTGCCTCATATTGTCTCTTTCTCAGCCTCTAACATGCTCCATTTCTGTCTTTCCTCTTCCACCCTCAATTTCTCCAATTCCAATTACAACTCAACAAATCTATCCTCTGGAAAATTTTCTTTTTCACTATATTTCACTATAATCCTCTCTATTTGTATTTTCCTCATCCAATGCTTGACTTCAGTCAGTTTTAATGCCTTAGAAATAACCCTCTTTTTTCTGGCTCTGCAGGTGATGGTTGTGACAAAAAATGTATCAACATCCATTGCTTTAAAAATAAGCTTTAAAAAACCCAATTAACTAATAAATCACCGAAAATCCAATTTTCAATCTGAAAGGACGATCCCCATAAAATGTTACGAGCCCAGAGCAGCAATAGATATTCACCAAGGAAAATGGTTACTTAAAGCAAACAGAATCACACTTTAACTTATCACTATTAATTTAACCCCACTCTAATTCTAAGCGCACATGTGTGTGTTAATTTAAGACAAGTTGTTTGGTCCACAGTTCAACCTCACTTCTCATTCTTCCAAGTTCACTGGTTGCAGGCCATTCATATATTGTGCACAGAATTTAACATGTATAAAGTTCACCAGGCTTTGGTGCTTGAAAGGTAAATGTTTACTGCTCAGGAAGGTTCTTGTAGGTTTGCAGAGAGAGATGCGTGGTTCCAGAATTTTCACAACTGAGGTACCACCATTAGTCACCTCAAAGTCTTACTGATGAAACTTGGGGCAAGTTTCTAGATGATAACCTTTTTCTTTCAGGCTACCACAGAGTTCCTTTCTGTTCCCCTTATTCCAAGTGAATCATGAGACAGATAGCACATCTAGCCATCTGCCAGTCTGGAGTTTCTGTTTCAGTTCCAACAAGCTTCTCCTGGCATGTTACAGTTTTCTGTGTCACACACAGTCAAAGACTCCCTTCTATCTCTCTCTCTCTATCTGAGATTCAAAACTGCCAGCAGCATGTCCTCTCTCTCACTTGCAAAACCCCTGACCTTCTCCAGCAAATAATAGGAGTTAGTCTTCTGCTCCATCTGTTGCTTTAGGTAAACAATAATCTCTCAATGAATGACCTCTGAGTGAGAACTTTGCAGAGAGGTCAAAAACCTTCCAAAAAGGTCCAAAACAGACAACCTGACTCTGGTTGTTCTTCCACGACAATAGTCTATTCATTTCATGACATCATTTCAATTAGCACCTACATGTGAAATGTGCATAGCATTCTCCATAGTTTCTGTAAAGTCACTGATATTAATTCTTTGGTATTTCAAATAAAATCTGTTTTAAAATGTGTGTATGTATGTAACCTACTCTAATTTTACCAATTTATCTCCCAATAACATTCCCAAATATTCATCACAGTACACCTCCAGACTATCTGTGGCTCCGACAAGCTCTTTCATCTGTTGCCTTTTTGTAAACAACAATCCATTAGTGAAGTCCCTTGGGTACTCTCCAAAGGTTTTGCAAAGGCACTCGGAGCTGCCCTGTCTAGCTTGAGCAGAGCTCCAGTATTTTAAATGAGATTTGTTTTGAAGTGTTTGTATGTGACCTACACTAAAAAACCTGCCACAATTTATCTCCCAAAAACATCTATATACAATATAAAACACAACATAATCTGTCACAGCCCTCACACCCAAAGTGTCTCTTTTTCTTGATGAAAATGAATGCAAAGTACTTATTTAGGTTCTTAACAATATCCTCAGCATCCACATGCAAGTTCCCACTTTTATCCTTAATAGGCCCACTCCTTGATGTTCTACTCTATTAATACGTATGTCTTTTGAATCCCTTTGCATTCCCATTTATGTTAACAGCTATTTTTTCTCATACTCTGTTTTTGCTTATCATTTTAATTTTCACTTTCAGATTCTTTTGTAATCAGCCTCATTCTTTCTGGTATTGACAACTTAATACTTGATGTATACAACCTTTTTTTGGTTTATCTTGCTCTGCATCTCATTATCCAGGGAGATCTGGCTTTGTTTTTTTTTAAATCCTTTTCCCCTCAGGAAATGTGCCTGAGTTGTAACAATATTTTCCTTAAAGATGGTCCAAGTTCTGTCAATGTTTGTTTCTTTTTTACTGAGATCAGATCCATTCTCATCCCATTGAAATCAGTTTTTTTTTCAATTAATTTGGACCACTCCTAACAACAGTCAGAGGTCTCCACCTAATTGAAAAGGATATCCATTATTTTGGTGCCCAAGAACAAGATGACTTGTCTCAACATCTATCAGCTGATGTCACTGACATCTTCTGTGGTGACATGCTTTGAGAGATTGATTCTGGACTGAATCAACTACTATCTCAGGATCTGGACCCATTTCAATTTGCCTATTATCCTGCTAGCCCTCCACTCTGTTAGCTCACCTAGGCCACAGGAGCACCTTGGTCAAACAGTTTTTCATTGACAGCAGCTTGATATTTAACACTACCATAACATGACCAAGCTAAATGATCTGAGACTGTACATCCTTCTGCAACTGGATCGTTGACATCCTTATTGACAAACCTTGATCAGCACTATCACCTCCTCCTCTCTGACCATCAACACAGGGGCACCCAAGGGTGCATGCTTAGACACCTATTCTATTCCATGTACACTCATGAATGAATAACAGTTCAGCTCCAATTCAATCTACAAATTTGCTGATGACATCACCTTTGTTGACTGAAATGTGGAGTCAGAATACAGGATGGAGATAGAAGCTGGTTGGTGGTGTTAGAACAACAAAGTTGCTCTCAACATCACCAAGACGAGGAGTTTGTTGTTGGTTTTAGAAAGGAGGGGTCAAGGGATCATGCAACATTCTGCATTGATAGGACAGAGATGGAGAGGGTTAGGACCTTCAAATTCCTATATTTCAGAAGTCTTTTGGAGTAGGCACATCGAGGCAACTATGAAGGCACACCAATGCTTGAATATTCTAAGGAGTCTGAGTAGATTTGGCATGTTGGAAACTATCAAACTCATGCAGGTGAGCCATAGAAATTATACTGACTCTTGTATTATAGCGTGGTTTGGATATTTGAATGCTCTAGAACAGGGATGGTCAAACTTTTTTGGTTGTGGACCACAGACAGAAAAATGTAAGGAATCATGGGCTAAACAATATTAAGCCCAGCAGTTTTCTTGCGGGAAAAAAAGCAGGAGCGTTTCTATTGATTGATTTATTTATTCATGCAGCAGAATCTAGTGCTGAAACTAAGAAGTGCAATGTATCATTGCTATTTATTAGGCCCTTCCAAACTACCATGTAAAATAGAGTTAACCGGGCAATTTGCATGGTTAGTGACCCAGGGACAGCCTGGTCAGAATCCTGACCTACCTCACATGTGGTATGGGAACCCAGTAAAACTTACCCGGGTGTCCTACTCCGGCAGTTTGAAAGGGAAAATGGCTGACCCGGTTACTTTGGTGGTGTCAGCGCTTGAGTGCGTGCATCACAGGAAAATCCCCAGCTGAAGAGCTGCTTCAGCAATAGGGGGGAGAGTGGTTGCTGCCGCGATGGAAGAGTGGCCGCTGCCATGATCGGGGAAAGACTGGGGTCCGCGATGTTCTGCTGCTGTGAAGGCTGCTCCAGTTTGCGGCACTGTAAAGCGGTTCCAGTGGTGTGGAGGATTATGAATAAGGAAGAGAACCATTGCTCCTGCACTCCCGCATTGAGCCATCACTGTGGACCGGAGTGGCATGTCTCAACATCTTCTTTTTCTTTGGCTTGGCTTCGCGGACGAAGATTTATGGAGGGGGTAAAAAGTCCACATCAGCTGCAGGCTCGTTTGTGGCTGACAAGTCCGATGCGGGACAGGCAGACACGGTTGCAGCAGTTGCAGGGGAAAATTGGTTGGTTGGGGTTGGGTGTTGGGTTTTTCCTCCTTTGCCTTTTGTCAGTGAGGTGGGCTCTGCAGTCTTCTTCAAAGGAGGTTGCTGCCCGCCAAACTGTGAGGCGCCAAGATGCACGGTTTGAGGCGTTATCAGCCCACTGGCGGTGGTCAATGTGGCAGGCACCAAGAGATTTCTTTAGGCAGTCCTTGTACCTTTTCTTTGGTGCACCTCTGTCACGGTGGCCAGTGGAGAGCTCGCCATATAACACGATCTTGGGAAGGCGATGGTCCTCCATTCTGGAGACGTGACCCATCCAGCGCAGCTGGATCTTCAGCAGCGTGGACTCAATGCTGTCGACCTCTGCCATCTCGAGTACTTCGATGTTAGGGATGAAAGCACTCCAATGGATGTTGAGGATGGAGCGGAGACAACACTGGTGGAAGCGTTCTAGGAGCCGTAGGTGGTGCCGGTAGAGGACCCATGATTCGGAGCCGAACAGGTATCTTTGTGAGGTTTTTCAGTTGGTTGTTTTTCCAGACTCTTTTGTGTAGTCTTCCAAAGGCGCTATTTGCCTTGGCGAGTCTGTTGTCTATCTCATTGTCGATCCTTGCATCTGATGAAATGGTGCAGCCGAGATAGGTAAACTGGTTGACCGTTTTGAGTTTTGACCTAGTGTCGCCGAGAATATTCTCCCAGAATCACAGTGCGGCTTTCGCGCAAACAGAGGAACTACTGACATGGTCTTTGCCCTCAGACAGCTCCAAGAAAAGTGCAGAGAACAAAACAAAGGACTCTACATCACCTTTGTTGACCTCACCAAAGCCTTCGACACCGTGAGCAGGAAAGGGCTTTGGCAAATACTAGAGCGCATCGGATGTCCCCCAAAGTTCCTCAACATGATTATCCAACTGCACGAAAACCAACAAGGTCGGGTCAGATACAGCAATGAGCTCTCTCAACCCTTCTCCATTAACAATGGTGTGAAGCAAGGCTGTGTTCTCGCACCAACCCTCTTTTCAATCTTCTTCAGCATGATGCTGAACCAAGCCATGAAAGACCCCAACAATGAAGACGCTGTTTACATCCGGTACCGCATGGATGGCAGTCTCTTCAATCTGAGGCGCCTGCAAGCTCACACCAAGACGCAAGAGAAACTTGTCCGTGAACTACTCTTTGCAGACGATGCCGCTTTAGTTGCCCATTCAGAGCCAGCTCTTCAGTGCTTGACGTCCTGCTTTGCGGAAACTGCCAAAATGTTTGGCCTGGAAGTCAGCCTGAAGAAAACTGAGGTCCTCCATCAGCCAGCTCCCCACCATGACTACCAGCCATTGGGCACATCTCCATTGGGCACACAAAACTCAAAACGGTCAACCATGTCTCAACATATCACGGCAGCAGTCACTTCCTACCCACCCCCATTTGCGTCAGCGGCATGTCGCTGGAGGGGGTGGAGGGGGGACGACTGACGAGGGGGTTTGGCGACTGATGCTAGGCTATTGACAGCTGGTGAGGGAGGGCCAATACTGACGGCCAATACTTCCCGTGAGTGCACGTCGCATCACTCACCACAAAATCACGGGGATAGGATCCCCCTTAAATTGCTGGGTTGGCAATTTATCAGGTAGGTCTGGCTACAATTTGAAAGCTGCATTCTGCACCCACGACCCAGTAATCATACCTGGGTCCCAGGAGGGCTACCCGGGTGCTGCAATTTTGAAAGCACTTATTGTTAGAGACTATGTTCAAATGGGAACACTTAAAAATGGGCAACGGGCTGCAGTTGGCCCACAGGCCGTTGTTTGGCCACCTCTGCTGTAGAAGGTAACAAAGGTAGCCAGGTACATCACAGGATCTAACCTCCCATCGATTGAATACATCCACGTGAGGCACTGCCTCAAGATGACACCAACATCATCTTGGTGACAGTCCCATCTTACTATCTTTGAGTAGAAGACCAGCGCCTGTTATGTTCAAGAACAGTTTCTTTCCAATAGGTTTTGAACCTCCTATTGTTATACTAATGATGGACTTTCCGTCACCACAGAAGGATCATCTGAATATTGCAGTCTGTGAATATTATCTATCTACTTTTTAAAGATCATCTATTTAATTTTTTTAATAAAGTACCTGTTTAGCAAGTAGGAATTGTAGTGCATATGTATATTGTAAAATGTATATGGCAATTAATACATTATCAATTGAGAGCTTGCATTTACTTAGCAACTGCTTATCCTCAAAGTATCCCAGAATAATATGCAACCAAAGAAATATTTCAAATTGCAGTCATTAATATAAGAAGCATGGGAACCAATTTACATACAACAAATGTCCATAAACAGCAATCAGAGCCAGAAATTCTGAGGAAATATTCTTCCCTTGTTTAGAATAGAGCCATGGGTTATTTTATATCTATTGGAGAGTCTATTTGGAGCAACATAGGTAGCATAGAGGCACCATTGGCCCACATTTGAATCTGTTGCTGATGGTAAGGAGTTAGTACGTTCTCCCCATGATCACATGGTTCTCCACTCAATGCTCTGGTTTCCACCCACATTCCAAAGACATACGGGGTTAATAGGTTAATTGGTCTCAAGGGCATAGTTAGGTGGCATAGGCTCATGGGCTGGAAGGGACTGTTTCCGTGCTGTATCTCTAAATTAAAGAGTAAATGACAGATGAGGCTTTGGTTTAGCATCTCATTTGAAAGATGCTAACCCCTGCAGTACAACATTGCAGTAAGAGAATGATATATTAACCTTGATTCAGTAGTGGAATGATGCAGTGATTTTCCTGTTACAATGGCTTACTTCTATTAATGGAAACACTAGGGAGGTTAGATAAAGCATAAAGCAGATGTCAGGTTGATTACCTTTGAACATGATATTTTGATTTTACTATTGATGTCAAGTTTCCTGTGAAAGTTTTTTGAATTGAAACCTTAATAGCTCCTCTAAGATTTTGTCCATCCATCTTAATCTATTTTGGATTGTCAACTGCTTTTGCTAATTCTTTTATTTTAGACATTTTTGAAATATATGAAACATTCAACTTTTCATGTTATCTTGATCATATTGGTGAAGAAAGCAGAAGTAATATCAATCAAAATAAAGGCAGTGTCCTCTTGCTGTTTTAATGGTTAGTTTCATGATTTGACTGCAATTCTTGCAGCTTGCTCATTTTACATTTTAAAACAGCTCTGCCCCTCAGTGGTTATATTATATACTATAACTTATTCTCAGAACTGTAATTTTGGTTATTGCTTTTCAGAATGTGTAAACATTTTGCTTTTGTAGTTCTGTACCAATATTTTGCAGAATTGTTCAGTCTTAGCAGAAATAAAATTGATGGAATGCAATTTTGGTACAGCTGATGACCCATAGCATCAAAATGCATGCAGCACAGTATGCAGTGTGTCATTCTTATCACAACTATATTGAACAGATGTTGTTTTGACAGGTAGATTGGTGAGAATGTGCATGCAGTTTATTCTCTTATTATTGATCCTATTGCCATCAGTTACAATTTCATGACTGTCATTTCATTGAGGGTTCTGCCAGTCTAGTCTATGGTAGCACTCTTTTGGTGATGTGTGTTGAAATTCCCTTCAAAGGACATAAAACATGGAGAAAAACTAATTCATTAGCTGAGGGAGTATAGTAAGTGGTAATCAATAAGCATTTTTTTTTGCCATGTTTGACCTGAACTTTGAAATTTTCTGGGCTCCTTTGTCAATGTGGAAGACTTCCTTAACATCCTATCTTCCTCTGGTAGAAGTGTCCTGCAGATACATCAGGAGAAAGCCAGGAAATACTGGCAATTCTGGCAGATAGATATGATTTCTTTACCTTGAATTTGCCAAATGAGATGATTAGTGCATCGATTTGGCGCCGGCTGCAGGATGTTACTGTCTCAATTGAGCTGTGTGTCATTTCCCAATTAATTGCCTTGATTACAACCAAGTAATAATTGATAACATTCTTATTTTTCTTTCTAGAGATCAGGCACTCTTGGGGGTTCCTAAAATAGGTACAATCCTTGTTCATTGGGTTTACTACCTTATAATTAGCAATTCCCTGTTTGTGCACTTTATTGTGTAATTTTGGTAAAATTACAATATCTACAAAGACAATCTGCTACAAAATAACCCTGCTCACTTAACTGTGTTCCCCTTTTAACAATGATTCAAAATCCTCATGACTTCCCACATATAATATCTAAGTGACAGAAGGACATTTTATATGCTCACATCCAATCATGTGTGTTAATATATTCATATTCCAGATGCTGGTGGAGAATTTGTCCTCACTGGGACTCAACAACTCTCTCTGTGACTGGATTTGGACTTCCTAACGGAAAGACCACAGTCTGTCCATGTTGGCAGCAGAAAGGCAAGCATGATGAGCATAAGTGCACAGGTGCTAGGTACTCAGCCCACTTTTGTTCACACTACAGACCTATGACTTCAACACTAGATCCAGCTCCAAAAGAGTCATCAAGTTTGCAGATGACACAACAGTAGTTGGACTTATCAGCAACAACGATGAGTCAAAATAGATGATGCAAGAATAACAAACTGAGTCTCAATGTTGATAAGACAAAGGAGATGACTGGACTTCAGGAGGAGTAGGAACAACCACCCTCCACTACACACTAATAGGTTGGTGGAGAGAGTGAAGAGTGTCAAGTTCCTCGTAGTTCACTTAAAACAGTGACCTATCCTGGACACATAACATCTCCATTTGTCGAGAAGGTGCAACAGCGATTACACTTTCTGAGCATACTAAGGCAGATGAAACTACTGGCCACCATTTTGTCAACTTTCTACAGGAGCTCTATTGAGAGTGTACTGGCTAGCTGCATCACAGTTTAAAGAGAATAAAGGTGGATAAATCTCCGGGTCCTGACAAGATATTCCCTAGGACCTTGAGGGAGGTTAGTGTAGAGATAGTGGAAGCTCTGACAGAAATATTTAAAATTTCATTAGCCACGGAGGAGTTAGTTCATGTTGTTCCACTGTTTAAAAAAGTTTTAAAAAGGCTCTAAAAGTAAACCTGGTAATTATAGACATGTGAGTCTGACGTCAGTGGAAGGAAAATTAATGGAGAGTGTTCTTAAAGATGGAATATGCAAGTATTTGGATAGATAGAGACTGATTGGTTGTAGTCAACATGGTTTTGTGTGTGGTAGATTATGTTTAACAAATCTTATAGAATTTTTTGAGGAGGTTACTAAGAAGGATGACGAAGGAAAAGCTATGGATGTTGTCTATATGGACTTTAGTAAGGCCTTTGACAAGGTTCCACATAAGAGGTTAGGAAGGTTGAATCATTGGGTATTAATGTTGAAGTAGTGAAATGGACGGAAGATGCCAGAGAGTAGTGGTGCAAAATTGTCAAATTGGAGGCCGGTGACTAATGGAGTGCCTTGGAAAGTAGGATTAAAGAAAAACTCAAGGTATTCTATGTGTATGTGAATAAAAGGATGACGAGATTGAAGCCAACATGTGGCTGGAGGCAGAGAAGATTCATGAGGTCCTAAATGAATACTTTGGTTCAGTATTCACAAGAGAAATGGACCTTGATCAGGGTGAGGTCAGAATAGAACAGGCTTTTGTGTTGACGATGTTGAGATTAGGGAAGATGAAGTGTTGGATCTTATAAACGTTAAGATTGATGTACCCAGGGCCAGATGCGATATACCCCAGGTTTCTGTGGGAAGGGGTGGGGGGGGGAAGAGAAAGTTATGGAATTTGTTTTGATCTTTGAGTCCTTCTTGGCTACATGGGAGGTGCTGGAGGATTAGAGAATGTCTAATGTGGTCCTCTTGTGTAAAAAAATGTAATAGGGAGAATCCTTGGGATTATTGATAGTGAGTCTTACGTCGGTGTGCAAACTATTGGAGAGGATTCTTAAGGATACGATTTATGAGCATTTGGAGAAGTACAATCTCGTCAAGGATAGTCAGCATGGGTTTGTGAGGGGAAGGTTGAGCCTCATGAGCCTAATTGAGTTTTTTGTGGAGATAACAAAAGAAATTGATGAATGTAGGATGGTAGATGTATATATGGATTTTAGTAAGGCATTTGACTAGGTCCTCCATGGGAGCCTTGTTCAGGAAGTCTTGAGGCACGGGATCTGTGGAACCTTGGCTATGCGGATACAGAATAGGCTTGCATGTAGAAAGCAGAGAGTAGTAGTGGATGGAAAGTATTCTGCCTGGAGGTCGGTGATTAGTGGAGTTCTGCAGGAATCTATTCTGGGACCCCTGCTCTTTGTAATTTTTATAAGTGACTTAGATGAAGAAGCGGAAGGATGGGTTAGTAAGTTTGGAGATGATAGGAAGGTTGGAGGAATTGTGGATAGTTTAGAAGGTTGTCATAGGTTACAACAGGATATAGTCTGGATGCAGTGTTGGGCAGAAAAAGTGGCAGATGGAGTTCAATATAGATTCTGTAAATGTATTTTGGAAGGCCGAACTTGAAGGTGGAAATCATGGTTAATGGCATGATTCTTAACAACGTGGAAGAACAGAGGGACCTTGGAATCCAAATTCATGGATCTCTCAAGGTTGCCATGCAGATTGATAGGGTAGCTAAGAAGGCTTATGGAATGCTGGCCTTCATTAGTAGAGGGATTGAGTTCAAGAGTTGAGAAGTAATTTTGTAGCTCTATAAAACTAGATTTACCACACTTGGAATATTGTGTGTAGTTCTCATTACAGGAAGGATGTAGAAGCTATGGAGAAGGTTCAGAGATTTACCAGGATGTTGCCTGTATTGAAGAAGCTGTCTTTTGAGGCAAGGTTAGCAAAAGTAGTGCTTTTCTCTTTAGAGTGAAGGATGAAAGTGAATTAATAGAGATTATGACAGCCAGAATATTTTTCTTGGGGTAAGAGAGACAGATACCAAAAGACATCTGTAAAAGCTGAGGGAGGAAATTTTTTTTTTGAAAATTTTATTTATAAACAATAATGAATCATACAATCAAAATACAATCCAATACATAATGTTTTATCGCATGTAGCCCCGATCCCCAACCCACCCAAGCCCCCTCTAAACTACCCCAAAAGAAAAGAAGAAAAAGAGGAGATCTCCAGCAATGCCACTCAATCATTTGCCATGGATTGGGACTGCAGCACCAATGTATGGGAAAGAAAATATTAATGATCTAGTCACATATTTTCCATATATGAGCTCCAAGTTTTAATAAAAAAATAATTATTATTTCATAAATTATACTTTATTTTCTCCAAAGGAATAGATGATCTCATCTCCACATGCCACTCAATTTAGTCTCATTTTTCCATGTAACTGCAAAATATTTCCTAGCCACTGCTAAAGCTAATCTTAAAAAAAGCAATTTGAAATATATCTAATTTTAATTCCAAACTCAGTGTTTTAATATAACCCAATAAAAATATATTAGGGATAAGTGAAATTTTAAATTTAAACGTAACCTCGAAAAATTCCTTAATTTTATTCCAAAAAGGTTTAACTGTCTCACATAGCCAAACTGAATGTAAAAAAGTACCCACTTCCTTATGACACTTAAAACATAAATCAGAAGAAACATATTTATATTTCTTTAATTTCTCTGGAGTCAAATATAATTGATGGATAAAATTATAGTGAACCAATCTATACCTTACATTTGCAATTTTAGTCATACTATTCTCAAATATAGACATCCATTCATCTTGAGAAATAGATATTTCCAAATCTTTTTTCCTACTTCACTCTAGATTTATAAGCATCTGGTTTAAGCATTTTATTCTGCAATAAAGCATACATATCAGATATAATCCTTTCTTACTGCCATCAGTAAATAAAATTTCAAATTTAGACCCTCTAAGAAGCCTCAAAGTACACCCAAAATTATCAAGCAATAATGTTTTAACTTGATAATAGGAAAAAAGAGTATTTGAAGATATTTCATATTTCTCTTTCATTCTTTGAAAAGAAACAAAATAACTCACCTCATAACAATCTTCTACTAATTTAATTCCTTTTTGCTCCCACAACTTCAAAAGTTGATTATTAACAGTAAAGGGAAAAAGCTTATTTTGAAACAAAGGTATTTTAGCCAAAATTTTCCCTTGGTACCTATAATTTAATTCTTTTTATTCCATAATTCCATCAAATGTTTTAACACAGGTAAATTATAATTACTTAATAACTGAACATTCCATCGATTAATAAATTGATCCATCCTCTTCTCACCTATCTGAAATAATTCAAAATTGGCCCATATCAGAGGGTTGTCTACTTGAAACATCCTATTAATAAATTTCAACTGAGCTGATTCATAATAATGTTGAAAATTAGGGAGTTGCAAACCTTCTCAAACATATCTCCAAGTTAACTTCTGCAATGATACCCTTGCCATTTGGAGTCTGTTTTTTTATAGTTAATTGTACAATTTTTTCTGGATGTTAGACCTTAATGAATGTTTATGGCCCGAGCACTGATGATGAACTGATATGTTTGAGAAACTATTACAGAGAACCAGGCATCGTTATTGTGAATTGGGGGGAGAGAGCTCATAAAGAGTTAGCATGGCAGTTAAAAACGGAACAGGTGTCTAGAACAATAAATGCTATTAGGCATCATTTGATGATTACGTATAAACCACAAGAGATTAATGATGAGTTTTGTATGTTTTATGAGAAATTGTATACTTTTGAGATATCGCAAGATGTAGTTAAAATTGAAACATTTCTATCTGGTTTAACTTTATCTTCTTTGAAGGATAAGGATATTAAGGAATTGGATGCTTCTTTTACTGCTAAAATACCGAATGACACACTTCGGCCTATGCCAAGTGGTAAGTCTCCTGGTGATGATGGGTTTACTTCTGAATTTTATAAGGAATTTCAAGATTTTTTAATTCCCTTATTGATGGAGGTTTTAGATCAAGTGGAAAAGATTGGGTCCTTCCTGGATTCTTTTTCTAAAGCAATTATTACTGTTATCCTTAAGAAGGATAGGGATCTCTTTGTTAAATGTGGATTATAAGATTGTAGCCAAGATTCTGGCTAATAGATTGGCTAAATGTTTACCTTACCTGGTTCATGTAGATCAGGCGGATTTTTATCAAGAACCATTATTTAGCAGACAATGATGTAAAGTGGATTTCATTAATTAATATTTCTTGGGAGCAATCTGACCAACCAATGGTAATTTCTCTTGATGCAGAAAAGGCTTTTGACAGGGTGGAATGGAAATTTTTGTATAAAGTTTTGGAAAAGTTTAATTTTGGGCCTCTTTTTATTGGTTGAGTTCAAGAGTTGAGAGGACATGTTGCAACTCAAAAAATGTCTGGTGAGACTACACTTAGTATTGTGTTCAATTCTCGTCACCTCATTATAGGAAGATTGTGGAAGCTGTGGAGAGGGTGCAGAGGAGAATTACCAGGATGTTGCCTGGATTGGAAAATAATTCTTATGAGGCAAGGTAAGAAGAGCTCGACTCTTCTCCTTGGAGTGAAGAAGGATGAGAGACTTAATAGAGGTCTTCTCCCCCAAGATTCTGAAAGACATGTATAAGGTGATCAGCCAGCACCTTTATCCCAGGGCAGAAATAGCCAACACCTGAGGATCTCTATATGGTGAAGGGAGGAAAGTTTAGGGGAGACACCAGGGGTATGTTTTTTATGCAGAGAGTTGTGAGTGCTTGGAATGCCTTGCCAGGGATGGTGGTGGAGGCCAAAACATTAGAGGCTTTTAAGAGACTCTTAGACAGACACATGGATGAAGGAAAAGTAGAGGGTTATGAGGTAGGAAGGATTTGGCAATTTTTTAGTAAGAATATGTAGGTTGGCGTAACATCAAGGGCCGAAGGGCCTGTACTGTGCAGTAATGTTCTATGTCCTATGTTCTAAGATCGGTAAATTAGGAATGTTTCATGAGGACACTGGACATTATAAAAGAAATATGAATTATCAGAGAAGAAGGATGAAATGTGGAATTCATAACTGGAGTAGACTGCATTGACAGAATGCAGAATTACTGTGCCAAGCTGGAGTCAGGAATTTAGTTAAAAGGCAAAGAATTGGAAAGGTTAGATGAAAAAACTAAAAATTCAGCAGAGCATTCAGGAAAGAAAGACAGAGAAGAATAAGATGAATGTTACTCAGTTATTGTAAACATTACAGCAGTTCTATAGCAAGGATAGTCAGCATGGCTTTATTAATAGAAGATCCTTTTCAAATATTTGAATTTTTCAAAGATGCAATGAAGTGCATTGATGAGGGTCATTCATTTGGTGTGGTCTGTAACTCTTCCACTCAAAACATTGGTTCAGTGCAGTTTGGCCATTGGTAGAATTTTCTACCTCAGAGAGCAGTAGAGGTTGAGTCATTGAATTTATTGAAGTCTGAGATAGAGTTCTGAAATGTGGAGATTAAAATGTTGTGGGGAACAAATAGGCAGGTGGAGTTGAGAGCAAGAGCAGATCAGCCTGGAGGAGCCATACAGCCTATCCCTGCTCTTATTTCTCTCCTTCTTCCTTACTTGTATTACAATAGTGACTTCACTTCAAAAATTCTTGACTAGTTCTTTTGGGACAAACTGATTGTGATTTTTTTTCCCCCTCTCTTTCTCTGGTGATAATTCAGCCTTTAATTGATGTTCAGGTTTAAACCTGGTCATCAATTTTCATTCATTGATTTTGAATTTACAAGTTCAAGTTTATTTAACACTTGAAAGTAGAAGTACATCCTGACAAGACAGCATTCTCCAGTCCTTGATACAAAACAAGAAAATACTTATCCAGTCAAATGATACATATACAGTACGTACACAACACACACACACACGCACACACAAACACACACACACACACACACACACACACACACACACACACACACACACACACAAATAAATGTTTCATAAAAAGAGTCTCAGAGGGTGTGTATGAGCAGTCATTTCAGTTGTTCAGCAGTCTCACTACCCGTGGGAAGAAACTATTTCTCACCCTGGTGGCTTTGGTCTGATACTCTTGTATCTGTTTTCTGATGGGAATAGCTGAAAGATGCCGTGCATGGGTGGAAGGGGTCCTCAATGATTTTGTGAGCCCTCTTCAGACAACGATCTTGGTGTTCATCACCTTTTGGTCTTCATGAAGGAGTCTTTGGCCATGTCTCCACTATGGCCTAGATAAAGTGCCAATGAAAACAAAACTTTATCAATGCATAAGATTCATTGCCATTGTCATTATTTAAATTATTTGAGTGTGAAAGAATCTGATGAAAAATTTGTGTTAGAAAATTGGCAGTTTGTTTTGTATATTCCCTGTTTTTTTTTCAATTAAAAATGAAGGGAACTAAATGTTGGGAGAGTGTGAAAGTGCTGCACACTCACTTTTGCCCAATTTACACCACTGGCTAATGTCAAAATAACCCCACACTAGGGCATAAAGCATAAGTTGATGTTAAAAATAATTTTAGTTTGATAACTGGCATTCAGTCAAATTGCCCCATTAGTAAGATTCAGTAGGAAAAGTTAGCTGCTGCAGAAAAACATAAATGTTTTTATCATTTATGCAAGAGGTCACCAATAATTCTTGTGAAAATCATTCAAATGTCATTGCTATTATGATATCTAAAGCATGAGATGGGATTGGGGTGGGAGGGTAGCTATCAACTTTGGTGAGGTTGATGGACTGGCAATATTATTGGATACCCTTGAGGCAATCTGATTAATATACTATTCAGATGGATTTCAGGATCCTGGATTTCCTCACCTCCAGATCCAAATCAATGTTGATTGGCAAGAACATTTCCACAATCACTATAAACACTGGAGCACCACAGGGCAGTGTTCTTAGCTCCCTGCTCTACTCGTTTACACCTATGACTATGTGGCTTGGTACATCAATACAACAACACCATATACAAGTTTGCTGACAATACCAGTACACCAGGATGCATAAAAAGTGGTGATCAGTCAGCATACAGGAGGGAAATTAAAAACTTGGCTAAATGGTGTATTAACAACAGCCTTGCACTCAATATCACCAAAACCAAGGAACTGATTGTAGACTTCAGGAATGGAAAATAAGAAGTGTGCGATCCAGTAATCATTGGGAGAGTTAGAGGTGAAGAGGATGAACAAATTTAAAATTTCTGGGAGTCATGATCTTGGGGGACCTGTCAAGTTGTGATGAAGGCACATTAGCACCTCTACTTCCTCAGGAGTTTGCAGAGGTTCAGTATGCCATCAGAAACATTGGCAAACTTCTTCAGATATGTAGTGGAAAGAGTGCTGACCATTTGCATCACAGCCTGGTATGGGAGCACCAATACCTCTGAGCAGAAAACCCTCCAAAAGGTAGTGGATACAGCCCAAACACTCCCCACCATCAAGAATATTACAAAGTTACCATTGGAGAGCAGCAGCAATCAACAAGAATCCACACTACCCAGGATATGTTCTATTCTCACTGCTGCCATCAGGAGGAAGGTATTGGTGCCACAGGACTTTGTATCTCCAGATTCAGAATAGTTACTCACCCTCAACCATCAGACTCCTGAACAACAGACTCATTCAGAAACTCATTTAAGGACTTGAACATTGCTCATTATTTATTACTGAATATTTATATTTATATATTTGCACAGTAAGTTTGTTTATATTTCTTTCTTTTTTTTATAGTTCTTTCTTTCTCTGAGTATAGTGCACAGTTACTGGTAATTAGAAATTCTCCCTGGCCTGCAGGAAAAAGAATCTTATGATTGTAGTGCTCGTCAAAAGAACCAAAGACTTGTTGATCCAAACCAAGGCTTTTATTAGCAAAAGACAGGAGCTCTTCACAGGTGGCCGACCAGTCCGGAATGATCCGACCTGGCTAGGGACACAACCCTCTAAGGCCCAGACAGTAGGCGTGGTTATTTGATGTGATACTTTGAGGCTATTTTACAGCCAATCGCTGTAAGCACAGTCATTACGTTCTAGATACTGTAACTATATACATTGGTGATAGGTCTGTACTATCACAATGGTTGTATGAAAAAAGAAGGCAGGCTCTTTCCTTTACAAAGGGACCAGGTCCAAATTATTGGTATATATCTTTGCTTCTTATGGACAGTGTGGGACATACTGAGTTTCTCCAGCACATTTGTATATTAACTGTGTTTACAATCACCTCCCTTGCAGACTTTCTTACTTCATTCAAAGACAATTTCTACAGATGTGTGGTGAAAAGTGTGCTGACTGGCTGCATTACAGACTGGTACGGGGACACTAATACCACTGAGTGGAAAGCCCCACAAAAGGAGGCAAAACCCTCCCATCATCAAGAACATCTACAGAGAACGCTGCCATCAGAGAGCAGCAGTAATCATCAAGGATCCCTGCCACCCAGCACAAGCTCTGTTCTTGCTGCTGCCAACAGGAAAAAAGTATAGGTGCTACAAGACTTGTACCACCAGGTTCAGAAACAGCTGCTACCCCTCCACTGTCAAACTCCCCAACTCCCCAACGACAAACTTAATCAGAGACTCATTTCAGGACTTGCTCTTTGTACACTATTTATTATTGAATATTTATTTTCTGTTATATTTATTATCAAACAGCCAGTTTGTTCACATTTATCACTTTTGTATATGTATCTTTTTATTTGAGAACAGTTTTTTTGTACTAAATAAAAATTCTGCCGAGCCCGCAGGGAAAAGAATCTCAGGGTTTTTTTTATGTGATGTCATGGATGTACTCTGACAATAACATGTGAACTTAGCTCTGTGATCAACAGCTTTGTGGAAGAGGATAGATCTGTAACAGCTGGACATATCAGCACTGTCTGTAAGGAGTTTGTATGTTCTCCCCAAGTCTGCATGAGTTTTCTCCAGATGCTCCATTTTCTACCTACCCTCAAAACGTACTGGGGTTATAGGTTAATTGGATATAATTGGGCAGCACAGGCTCAAGAACCCAAAGGTCCTGTTACTGTGCTGTATGTCTATAAATTCTATAGCTGAGACATTATTTCCCATATTTTTTCATCTCTTGAGGCAGAAATTCATGCATTGTGCATTGTGCAGATTCTATGGGAAACAGCAGGATTTCAGAATCTCACATAGAGCCCTTTGTCTGTTTATGAGGAATGGAGTGTTGTTTTCTCATTCAACAATACCAGCCTTGCAGTGTACTTTCATTTCCCTGCATAAATAAATTTGCCAGATAAAGGTAATGGGTGCAATTCTAAATGATTTGTTATCTTGGAGCTCTGAAGCCAAATAGATTTTCTTAGCTTTTCCCTTTATGATTTAGTGTAAAAAAGATAACAAACAGAATCTTTATACTGTGCTAGACACTTATCCCTAAATATATAATTATTCTTTATTTATATTTTGGCTCAGACTAGTAATATAATTAGGTTTTTTGTGGCATTGATCCAATTTACTTTAATGGGCTGTATTATTAGTGAAAACTTTAGCATTGATTAGCCTAAGTGCTGTAACCGTAGGATAGGATTCAGATTCTATTTCAAATTTCTCCTTGCAAAATTTCTTTCTGCATTTGGTTTATATTGCAACATATATTGTACATTATTCCTTTATACTATGAAGAATAGGATTTTAAATCTCAAGAATTCTCAGAGTATGAGCAGAAAGAAAAGAAAAGATCCTCAATGTATCACATCGAAAAATGAGAATAAACAATTAATCATGTTAGACTATCATGAAAAAACAACATGGGAAAAAGTTTAATTTTAATCCATTTGCCATTATCCTGTTTTAATGATTAAACAAGGATCCTGAATTATCTTGCATCCTGAATTAGCACAGCAAGTAACCTCCTATGTTTAGATCCAGCAGAAGTAACAGAGGAAGAGTGCTATGAAAACACAATACATCTGAAGATACAAATGATGAGAATCCCTTCAAGTTATACTAATGGCATAGTGCTTCATAATAAAAATTATGTAGTTGAATTTCTCAGCAAGTATGCTAGTTCTTATAATCTGCAGATTTAGTATCCATAGAATCTGTGTACTTCCAGTTGGTTCTATATTACTGGGAGCGTAGGTTGGGTTTGTGGAGCACTCTGTTTTGAGGAGTTGAAACATTCAAGAAACGTAATGTTGTTGCACAGAAAAAAAGCCCTTTTGATAAGTTATTACATCTTTCATAGCATCGCCTGTAGTCTTAGTGTTACCCATCTTTTTATGTATACCATGGTAAATCTGTGTCCCTGTCCCTTGCTTTCCTGAGGATTTTAGTGTACATCTGAAGACTAGAGAATGCAGAATATGCAGCACCAAAAAAATTAAATCTGGGTAGTTACATTTAAATTAAGTAATTTCAATGAAAATAATCTTCAAGCTTGGCTTTATACCAAGACATTGTCAATATAATTTTTCTAGTATGTTCTATGTTCTAAGTGCTCCATCTCCACACTTTATGGCCTGCTTTGATCTGAAAAATTGTCAGGGTGTCATTGAAAATCTAAATTTTTTTAAAACCAAAAATAAACTTTATTCACAATATATTATTTAGAAAAAAATAACTTTTCAAAGACCTTTCACATCCGTAGCATACATTTCTAGCACTCTATTTAGCAGCATTGCCACCCCTGTGGCACCTTGTCATTACTCCCCCCTCTGTTGTTTGTGGGGCTTCTCCTCAGTCTCAGCCCCTCAATGCCCAGTAACTGTGGTCCTTCCCCACAATGCCCTCACCTTGGCTGCTCCAAGCCTCAATGCATCCATCAGTATGTACTCCTGCAGCCTGGAATGTGCCAGTTGGCAAATGGCCAAATGGCAAGTTCGTGATCTTCTAGCAGCCCTGGATGTTTGTGCTTTGTGTGTCTTTTCGGACAATTCACAGTTGTAGTTTTACACAGAGGCTGCGGTCTGCAGGAACTGGCTCATGGGGACCTGGAACTCAGGTTGCCAATGGTTTGAACAAGAGTGCTTGCAGCCTCAGAGGCAACGTGAATCCATGGGTACTCAGGTTCTCTGAAGGAACTCGCTTTTGCTTCTCTGTCTTTTCTTATTGGGGGCACTAGGCAAAACTCATGGTGACTCTTTGCCTTACAGCAGACAAAAGTTGAAGTGTATAATTTTTATGTGTTATTACACGACTATAAAAGGAATCTTTGAACCTCTGAACAAAAGAAATTGATGCATGTAGGGTAGTAGATGTGGTGGATATAAATTTTAGTAAGGTATTTGACAAGGTCCCCCATGGTAGACTCATTGATAAAATCATTGGCTTCCTTGTGGAGAGTAGTAATAGGAATGTATTCTGGTTGGAGGTCAGTGATTAGTGGTGTTCCGCAGGGATATATTCTGGGACCCCTGCACATTGTGATTTTTATAAAAGACAAAGAAGTAGAAGGATGGCTCAGTAAGTCTGCAGATGACATGAAGGTTAGAGGTGTTGTGGTTAGTGCAGAAGGTTTTTGTAGGTTAAAACAGGATGTAGAAAGGAGGCAGTGTTGACCAGAAAAGTGGCAGATGGAAGTCAATCTGGATAAGGATGAACTTGAAAGAGGAGTTTGGTTAATGGCAGGATTCTTAAGCATGGAAAAAGAAAGAGACCTTGGGATTCCAATCCATACATCTCTCAAGATTGCCATGCAGGTTGACAAGGCATATGGTATGCTGGCTTTCATTAGTCACAGGATTGAGTTTGAGTTATAAGGTCATTTTAGATCTCTGGACCACTCTGATTATACCACAATTAGAATATTGTGTTCACTTCTTGTTGCCTTATTACAGGAAGTATGTGGAAACATTGGAGAGGGACCAGAGGAGATGTACCAGAATGTTGCCTGGATTGGAGAATTGGAGAGGTGAATTAGAGGTTTGCAAGGTTATGAGAGACAGATAGGGTGGACAGATAGGACTTTTTTTTCCAAGTCCTTGAATGGCAAACACCAGAGGAAATCTGTACAAGGTAAGGGGTAGGGGGAAGTTAAGAGTAAGTCTTCGATACAGAGTACCGGGTGCCTGGAATGCATTGCCAGGAAGGAGGCTGGTACAACATTGGCATTTTAAATAATCTTACATAGATACATGGATACAAGAAAAATAGAAAAATAAATGGGTGTGAGGTAGGAAAGGTTTAATTTGTTGAGTGGTTTTACATGGGTTGGCATAACATCATGGGCCAAAGTGCCTGTAGTGTGCTGTAAATTTCTATGTTCAATATTTATAGAGTTAAACTCAATGGCTTCCCTTTTGTGATAACACTTACCATATTGCTCAATGATTGTAGTTTGTATTTATACATACACCCTTAAAGAGAGAAATCTTTACATATAATCTCTTTTTTGAAGCCTGTATTAGGGCTTTTTACATCTCTTCATCAGTTGTCAAATGTAAATTAGCATTTTATCTTTTCTGCTGCTCACAGACTTGTATCTTTTGGTTTTTATTTGTGTCTTGCCCAATTTGTATCTCAACTTGTCTGGATGTCTTGCTTAATCAAGGAAAGTTTGTTTTGTGTTATGTAATAACATAAAAATGTAATATACATAATATACTTCAACTTTTGTTTGCTACAAGGTAAACCAAAGAGTTGTCATAAAATTGCCCAGCGCTCCCAACAATAGGAGAAAGAGGAGCAAAAGAGAGACTCTTTAAAGACACTGTGTCCATGGATTCACTTCCAGCGCTTCCACAAGCTCTGCAGCCACACAGACAACTGTTCCATCCATCAGCAACCAAAGCTCCAGGTCCAAACCTCTGATACATTCAGGAAGCTTTCAACACCCGGGGCCCTTAGGGAGCCCTTCTTGTCCTCAGCACCATCTTGAATTTTGGTTCTGATATCAGGTTCCCATGAGTCAGTCTTTAGCAGTCCACAGCCTGTGTAAGTCCTTCAACCGCTGAGCCCCTTGCTGGTTCGCTGCTGTGGTCACCTTCCCTGTAGGGTCGTTTCAATTGCTTCTCCTTCTCAGTGGGGGGGGGGGAGGGGTGGTTTATGTGTTCTCCCCATTTTCTGGTGCCCTGTGCTGATCCATTGATCCCTCAGAGTCTGCAAACCCTTGTGGAACACTGCTCAACACAGGCACTGCCAAAGGATGGCAGTGTTGTACCAGGAATCAAGGATAAAGTCATGTCATGAAGTCTATATGTAGAAGCAATCATATTCGCAGTATCCTGACATTTAAGGTTCTACAGTAATGGCAAGCAGCAATGTAAATACTTAAGTGCTGCACTACAAGTTAGGCAGCATTTGCAGTTTTAAGTTCATTATTTCAGAAATGATATAACAAGGTGGATAAAATCAGTATCAAATAGCCAAAATAGCCAGGGACATGTTATTTTTTAAATTTAGACATACAGCACAGTAACATTTTGGCCCATGAGTCCGTGCCGCCAAATTTACACCCAATTAACCTACAATCTCGGTACATTTCGAAGAATGTGAAGAAACTGGAGCACCCAGATAAAATCCATGGAGACACAGGGAGAACATACAGTCATTACAGACAGCGCAGGATTTGAACCTTGGTCCCGATCGCTGGCACTGTAAAGGCGTTGCGCTAACTGCTGCACCAACCATACCGCCCTCGTTATCTTCATGAAACAAGATTTATTAATGTAGTTGAACGTGTGAGGAGGTGGCACAATTTTGGACACAGTGGCCTCTCCAGGACACCAGTACTTTCACTTTGTTTTCTTTAATTACAGTTAAATAGTTCAGTTAAAGTGTCATATAGTTATATAATTTTAGTTTGTAAAGTCATGACTATCCGTTGCTACAGTTTAAAATACTTAAAGTTGGTTAGAAATGTATACTTACCTCTGGGAAGATCACTGGGCCAAGCTAAACGACCACGAACTGCTGTGGGATCTTGGCCTCGGGATCGCTGAGGAGAAGGAAGTGGTGTGTGAGGTGGACAAAGCACGGTAAGGATGTGTACTAAGGTGAGAATAAACCCCTGCCACCTGGCTCTCCCATCCATCCAGCTTGCCAACATCTGCTTCCTGGTGAATAAAATAGATGACATCCGACTCCAGAGGGCCATGCAACATGAGCACTGGGACTGCTGTTCTTTGGTCTTCATCAAAATGTGGCTCAGCGACAGGGTCCTGGATGCTGACATTCAGCTGGACAGGTGTAGATAGCAGTTCCAATCAGCTGCTCTGCACCCACTGCAATTGTGTTGCAGCCATTGTACAAGAAGCTCCCGTTGTACACAGTGTTTGAGTTTAATAGTGAAATGTTGATTAAAGTTACTACTTGTGTTGTCTGCATATTTGGAGCAATAACAAACATGGTGTCTGTGGTGGTACACTACCGGCCTACTGAAGGGGGAAACCTCTGTACCTGCAGGAGTGTAAGGGGTACAAGACAACACCTGGCCAGCTGTCAATCAGTTGACCTGAATGGATCAAGCCCCACCCAATCAAATGTCAATCACTCTCTGAGATATAAGCCTGCGCCGGCCTCTGAAGTTACTGCAGCAACAGCCAGCCTGGCTCTGTGGAAGTCTTTGTTGATTAAAGCCTATTTAACAGTCTTTACCTGTGTGTGTCTGGTTCTGTCTAACAGCTCACCACAGTGTCAGAAGTGGGATTGCTTGCATCCCAAGCCTGAAGTCTTCAAAGTGAAAAGTGAGTAGCCAGCGCCATGCTTGCAACACGTTTGTAACTGCACCATAATGGCAGATGAATTCAGAAGGCCCAACCTGCTCGTGTTTGAGGGCAATGTGGCCAAGAATTGGCGCATATTTGAATGAGTCAGAGCATATATTTTACTAAATTTGACAGGCTCCAAGGCCATTGAAAGGGAAAGGTCATTCATATATGCAAACGAGGTGCGCGAAGGGAGTATCGTTATCAACCTGGGTGAGTCGAGAGAGGACCCTGAATGTTTAATAAGAAAATTTCAAGAAATGTGTAATCCACAAAAGAACTTAATGATGGAAAGACACAGATTTAATACCAGAAACCAGAGACCTGGCGAGTTGATTCACTCATACATCAGCAACTTAAAAATCAGACCCATGATTTCAGAGCGCTCTGTGAAGAGTTGATTAAAGACAGGATCATCTGCGGCATCTGCAATGAAGGCATGAGAAAGGCAGTGCTGAGTGACAGTGAACTAATGCTTGCAAAGGCCATCTCCACATGTTTGACCTACGAAGCCTCAGAGGAGAACAGCAGAAAGCCAGCCCCTCCAGAGCAGTAAGGCACGAGCGTAGACACAGTACTGCATATAGGCAGTGGCCGATAGCCAGAAGAAGACGAAGCCAACCAAGCCTTACTACACCATCACCTATGATGGAGTACAGTAACTGCAACGGTGACCTCGTGGCAAGATGAGAGATGTGCCCACCATTTGACCAACAATGCAGAGCCTGCCGAAAATGGAACCATTTTAGCAGATACTGCAGAGCCAGGCAGCAACTCACCCCGAGACCCAGATACAGAAGGATGATTAACCAGTTGGAACCTGAGCAAGGACAAACCAACTCGGACAACGAGTATTACCTTGATGGATTGACTTTGCAGATGGCAGGAGACCCAGCAAGAATCAGAAGGAACAAGAAAGCATTTATAGCAATGAAGATTATGGTGAGAGGCGTACCATGTGACGACATGGGGTTAGACTGATAATCCCTGCTCTCCTTGAAAAAGTAACAAAAAGGTTATAAAAGTTACAGAAAATATATGAAAGAACTGTCGAAAGACACATAGAAAACATCAACAATGCCACCAAAGAAGGATAAAGGACTTACTACTGTACAAGAAACTGAGCAAGAAAAGGAAGAAAGGGCTACCATAAGAAAAGATCCTGGAGCTGTTCGTAAGGCAGTATCCAAAGGAGAGATGCCAGAAGATTGGAAGACCTTGGACACTGCTGCACAAGGTCTCCCCCCCCCCATGGCTGTCGACATCAGGTGAAAAAAATGACTCTGTGCATGCATACAAAAAAAAGCTCCAGTGATCAAGAAGAAGACCTGAAAAAGCAAAGGAAAGAACAGGAATGACCAAAAAATTTAAAAAAAAAGGTGCAGAAGCTTCTTTATCTTCTGGTGAATTAAAGCAAATGTTAGATTTTTTTGGGTAATCCATGGAAGTGTTAACTGATGAAGTAAGGAAGAATGGTGATAAGGAAAAGATTAATACAACAGTTGGACACTAGATTTGAAATAGTGGATGGAAAAATTAAAGGGAATGAATTTGAAGTCCAAAATCTTAAAGATCAAATGAAGAAAGCACAAGCAGAAGCATGATCCGTTAATGCAAAAAATAGATTTTTTGGAAAATTTTAGTAGATGGAATAATATCAAGATTGTTGGGCTTAAAGAAGGGGATGAGGGTCAAGATTGGAAAAAAGTTCTGCAACGGTGATACTGGAATCTTTGGGTCAGGCTGCATTTCAAGGTGATTTGGAGATGGAATGAGCCCATAGGACACTGAAACCTAAACCTCAGTCTAACCAAAGGTCCCATCCAATACTTGTCAGATTCCTTCGTAATGAAGATATTGGAGCTGGCAGTGAAACAAGCAGAAGAAAGACTATCACCTTTGATTTATAATGGAAATAAGATTTTTAAAAATCCAGATATAAGTTTTGATTTGTTGAACAAGAAAAAGGAGTTTAATCCGGTTAAAGATGTATTGTGGAAAAAAAGGCTATGCCTTTGTTTTGAGATATCCAGCTGTTTCGAAAGTATTCGTCCCGGGAGGGAGGAATAGATTTTTTACTGTGCCTAATGAAGTAAAAGTATATGCCACTTCATTACCTGTTAAAGATCAGCAGATGGTTGTAGACACTTGAATTCATTATATAACTGAGAGATTTTGCTGTAACTGAAAATACATTGAGTTTTGAGAAAATTTAAAAAGGGAGGACTGTTTAACCTATATTGTGTGTGATCTAATATACTGGATAAGATTAATGGATTAAAAGGTCTATTGATAAGCTTATAGTAAGGGATGGTAATGATGTTTCGAGTGAGTTAGTTGAAAATGTGATGCTGACCACTATGGTATCATGGGCACTATTGCAACCAGGTTTGCATCCCGTATAGATCAGGATGATGGAGATGCTTTAACATCACATGCCTCTGGGGTTTTTCCTTATCATTCTTCTTTTTTTTCCTTTCTTATCTTTTCTTTTTTTGGTTCTTAGGCTGGACTGTTTATAGATGTAAGATATGATATGGGGAGGGTTGGGTTGGATGGGGAGATGGAGGGGGATGCTGGAGGGATATAGGTTTTCATTTTGATGTCTAATGGCAGTAAAACTATCATTTATTAATATTAATGGAATTCAGAATCTGATAAAGAGAAAAAGGTTATTGAGTTATATGAAAAAAGCTAAAGTAGATGTGGCTTTTATGCAAGAAACTCAAAATTATATAAATCAGAATCTTTGAAGGATGGGGATAAAATAGATGATTATTGGTCCAAAATTACTTTACCACAGTTAAGCATAGAAAAGAAGACAGAATTAACAAATCCATTTACAGTTACAGAATTATATGACATATAATTTACCAAACAATAAGGCTCCAGGGGAGGAGTTTTATAAAGAATTTAAAGAGTTATTAATTCTGATATTTATGGGGTTCTTAGATCAAATGGAAGATCTTTGGGACTTACCTGAGTCATTTAAAACTACATTAATAACAGTTATTCCAAAAAAAGGGAAGTACCCTTTGCTTCCAACTGCATATAGACCAATTTCACTATTGAATACTGATTATAAAATTTTGTCCAAACTAATAGTGAATATATTATCTAAATGTTTACCTAAATTGATTAATATGATCCAAACAGGGTTTATTAAAAAATAGAAAATCAGCAGATAATATTGTTAGATTTTTAAGTTTAATAGATGTGGCTCAGAAAAGAAAAATACCATCAGTGGCTTTAGCTTTAGAAGCAAAAAAGGTGTTTGATAGATTAGAGTGGGACTATTTATTTAAAGTACTGAAGGTTATTGGAATTCTGACAAATTTTATAAACTGGATAAGAGCATTATATAATTCTCCAAAGGCTAAGGTGATTACAAATAAACAAATATCAATATCTTTTTTGTTGGAAAGATCATCGAGACAAGGATGTCCAATATCTCCTTTTTTTTTATTTGCATGAGCTAGAGAACCTTTAGTTGAGGTGATTAGAAGTGATAATAAGGTTCAGGGCTTTAAGATACATGATAAAGAACAAAAAATTAGTCTTTTTGCAGATGTAATATTATATCTTACAAATCCTGAAACCTCATTACAAAAAGTAAATGCTCACTTGGCAGAGTATGGGTTAGTATCAGGTTACAAAGTAAATAGTGATAAAAGTGAAGTAATGCCAATGATCAAGACAAACTATGTTCAAGTTAAGAAAAGGACAAAATTTAAATGGAAGATTGGTGCAATTAAATATTTAAGAATCAATGTTGATAAGAATTTAAATAATTTATTTAAATTAAACTACATACCTTTATTTAGAAAAAATAAAGAAGATTTATTAAGAAGGAAAGATTTGCCAATTTATTTAATAGGAAGGATTAATTGTGTGAAGATGAATATCTTTCCTAGAATACAATACCTTTTTCAATCTTTTGTACCAATAATGTTTTTTTTCAGGATTTAAATAAAAGTGTAAGATTTATTTGGAGGGATAAAATGCCTTGAATGGGATTGGTAAAATTAACATGGAAATTTGATTAAGGGGGACTTTGACTGCCTAATTAAAAAAAAATATATTATAAAGCAGCTCAACCTAGATTTTTGTCTTCTTGTTATCTGATTGCATGGGTGCAAATTGAAATGAGTAAAATAGGAGAAAGTAATTCTGAACACATTTTATATAAATGGCATGAGGGATTATTAAAAGGCAAATCAAATCCACCAATTTTGAAGCATATACTTAAAGTATGGAATGAAATACATGTTGAAAGAGGAATGAAGAATGGCTAAAATTATATTAAATCAAAATCCTTTAATTCCTTTTACAGTTAATAATCATTATTTCAATGTTTTCAATAATTGTGGAATAAAAAAAATAAAGGATTGTTTTTTTGACTTTTGACCAATTGAAAGATATGTATAATATACCACATAATACTATTTTTTCTTATTATCAACTTAAATCATATTTAAAAAGACAATAAGGGAGGAATTTAAAATGACCAGAACAAAGTCCATTTAAATATCTAATAACAATACTTTTATTGAAAGATTTATTACTAATATGTAAATCAAATTACAAGAGACTATTCAGAAAAAGGATTTATTCAAATCTAAATCCAGATGGGAAAAAAAATTTAAATAAATAGATTCAAGAAGAAGTATGGTCAAAATTATGCTATGAAAGTGTGACAATACAATTAATGTTAGATAATGGTACAATTTAATTTTTTTACATCAATTATATTATACTCCATACAAATTGCATGCAGTTCATTCTAATCAATGTTTTAAATCTAATAAAGAGGTAGGATCTTTCCTGCATGCAGTCTGGCAATGTGAAAAGGTAGATAAGTTTTAGAAGGATATAATTTTATTGGGATGATTTTTGAAGACGCAAATGTTGAAGGATCCCAGAGTATTTTTATTGGGAGCTATTTCCCAATTGAAGTTAGATATTTATCAAAAGAAGTTTTTAAATGTAGCAATAGCAATAGTAAAGAAATTTATAGCAGTAACATGGAAATCTGGTGATATTGTGGGGTTGAATAGATGGCGAATAGAATTATTAAATTATATACCTTTAGAGAGAATAATGTATAATTTACAAAATCAACCAGAAAAATTTAATGATTTGGAAACCCTACATGGATTTTATTCTATGATTTTACCATCACCCTACCCATCTAACCCACCCTAATTAGTTATGGTTTAAGATTGTTGTGTAAAGTGCAATGAATTAATCAAAAGATATAGGTTTATTAGCCAGGCTTTTCCTTATCCTTTTCCTACTTTTTTGGGGAAGGAAGGGGTGGGTGGTGGTGGGGGGGGGGGAGGAGAAAATATATAAAAATTATTACTTTTGTGTCGTAGTTTTTATTATTCTTAAGTTATGAATAAATGCCATATATGTTTTGATGCAAATGGAAAATAAAATTTAAAAAAGATTAATGGTAAAGCAACAGACATGAAAGTTGACACTGGAGCCAAACGCAACATCATGTCACAAAGAACGTTCAACCAACTGAGGAAGTCAGAACAGATCATACTGAGCACCAAGTCCACAAGCCTAGTGGCATACATGGGCAGCAGAATCAGAGCCGACGGCACAATGTGAATACAGTGCTACGTACAAAGATGGGTGCACATGCTAACTTCTTTTGTAGTTCAAGAAGTCGTCATGCCTCTGCTGGGCCTGAGCACAAGCATGGATATGGGACTTATTTTGTTTAGCAGAGAGGTACACCGGAGAAGTACGACTGAAGATTTTTTGACACACTGAATCTTTTCTGACTACAGTGACCTTTTTACGGAGAAAATGGGTAAACTGCCGATGACATACTCCAAGCAACTGACCTGGAAGTGAGGCCCGAGGTTCATCTGGCACACCATATACTAGTAGCAATGAAGGACAAGGTTTAGCTGGACAGGATGGAGGATCTGGGCATGATTACCTCAGTCTCCGAGCCCACCGTTAGGGTGTCCTCCATAGTGGCTGCTAAAAAAAGGCAGATAGGAGATCCAGTCTGCATCAACCAGAGAGACCTCAATACAGCTTTATAATGACCACACCAACCAATGCATACTGTGGAGTAAGTTGCCATGCAAATGGCCAGCACAACCGTTTATTTGGTTTTGGATGCAAAGAATTCCTTCTGGCAAATCAAACTTGACTACTAACAACAGCTGACCACATTCAGGACGAGTTTCAGCTGATACAGATTTCTGCAAATGCCATTCGGAATCAATTCAGCCAGCGACCTATTTCAAAGGTCAATGGAGCAAATCTTTGCTGGATACCCCAGTGCCATCATTGTTGATGACATACTTGTTGGTGGCAAGGACTCGGAAGAACACCACAGAAATTTTTAAAAAAGATACTCGACATAGCCCGGAAGGTAAACCTTAAGCTCAACCCCTGGAAGTGCAGATTTTGGCTGAACCAGGTCGGTTATGTAGGCCATATTTTCACAGGAGAAGGCCTGAAGGAGAACCCTCCAGAGCAATCAGTGAAACGCCAGTACCGACAGACGTGACAATGCTACAACACTTCCTAGGCATAGTCAACTACCTGAGCAAGTTCATTCCAAACTTCAGTGATCTTATCGCTCCACTAAAGCAGCTGATACATAAAGACATAGTGTGGTCCTGGTACGAGCAACAACAGAATGTATTTGACCCATTAAAAAGGCATATGTCATGCCCACCTGTTCTATTGCACTATGACATAAAAAGACCAGTCATGCTAACCTATGATGCATCACAGTACAATCTGGGTGCAGCTTGCCTGCAAGACAGAAAACCAGTAGCCTACACATCCAGATCACTCACCGACATGGAGACCAGGTACAGCCAGTAGAAAATGAGTAGTTTTCACCTGCTCAAAATTCAATGACTACATCTATGGTAGGGCAGTAACCATAAAGACTGATTCGTTACCTCTGATCACATTTCTGAAGAAGAAAATTCATGCAGCCCTGGCATGACTACAGAGAATGATGCACAGGCTGCAGAAATACAATCTGACTTTAGTTTACAAGTTTGGAAAAGAAATGCACTTAGCCAATGTGCTATCCCATGCTTCCAAAAAATGCACGATCCAGCAAACTGAGGAGGAGGACACTTTGATATAATGACAGAAATGCACATCTCCTCCTGGACAGTACATGGCTGAAGACGCAACTTTGAGGACCCTGGACAGTTTTATCAAGGGCGGCTGGCCAGACAAGCAGCACAGCCTATCACCTGAACTGCAAACCTATTTCCCATTCCAGGATGAATTACTCATCAATGACAGAATTGTAATGAAGTGCCTGAGAGCAGTAGTCCCGAGTTCACTGCAAAATATCTATGTCAGCATCCTGCACAGAGGGCACCTGAGTGCAGAAGCAACCAAACGCAGGGCAAGAGACAGTTTTTTTGGTTAGGGATGACCGAAGACATAGGCCAGAAAGTACAAGCTTGCTCGGTGTGCAACTGCACCAGTCCACAATAGCAGAAAGAACTGCTGCAACTCCATCTGGTGCCAGACCTCCCCTGGTCAACCGTAACAACAGACATCTTCGAATGGCAAAACAGCACTATTTATCGATTCATACTCTGAATTTTTTGAAATAGACCTTTTACCTGATGTCACTTCCTCGGCAGTCATTACTAAATTGAAGAGGCACTTTTTGGTGCATGGGGTACCCCACATTCTGATATCAGACAATGGCTCACAGTTTACCAGTGAGAAATTCAGACACTTTGCAGCAACGTGGGATTTCAACCACATCACAAGCAGTCCAGAGTACCCACAGTCAAATGGGTTGGCAGAAGGAGCTGTGAGGAGCCCAAAACTGCTCATGGAGAAGTCTCATAGGGAGAAGATGGATGTATTCCTCAATCAGCTGAACCTAAGGAACATCCTTCATGATGTCACATTGAGATCAAAAGATTCATGTCCAGGCAGACATAGACGACCTTGCCCTGCCCACAAGAAATTGTCCCAGCTACTATACAGGAGACTAACACAGAAAATTTACTACGATGAAGGGCAAGTCATAAGAATGCAGACTCCACTAGGTTATATCTGCATGGGCATACTTGAAAGGAGCTACCAAGAGCCAGTTCATACCTGGTAAAATCTGAAGGAAGGGTGTATTTGAGAAACTGTCAACACATCCTACCTGTAAGGGAGCTACCCCAATCCCAAATCATTCCTGTTGAGACTATATACCATGTGAATGTGAACTTGGGATAGGCAGAGCTCCCTCAGCAACAACCCATGAAACAATTGGCCATGCCCCTGAAACAACAGATGGCACATCCTCTCATCCCCAAGCATCCACTTCCACCAGTGGCCACTATGTAACATGAGCTGGGCATATTTGTAAGCCCAACTAAAAATATCAGGACTAAACTGGACTGACTTCATTGCTGAACTGTAATGATTGTGATGTACAACACCAACATGTATGTGGGTGGTTGCTCAAGAAAGGGGAATGTAGACAGCCGCTTTTATCAGCTGCTCTGCACCCGCTGCAATTGTTTTGCAGCCACCGTACTCCCCACAGTGCTACTGCACATGTGCAAGTCCCCCCGAGGTGTGGCAGTTAAAAATGGAGTTTGGCTGATAGCAGATGCCATAACAAATGTACATAGTGTTGTTTGAGTTTACTTGTGTTGTTTGCTTATTTGGTGCAATAACAAACAACAAGCTCACATTATTTTGGGGCTGACAGAGATGCTGCCCTGTGTGGAAAAGCCTGTGGGATGGCCTGTGCATTTACATCAAAATGGAATGGTGTAAGGATTCGGTACAAATCCCCAGGCACTGCTCAATGCTGGTGGAATTTGTGACTGTCAGATGCAGACTATTTTATCTACCATGGGAATTTATCATGGTCCTCATAGTAGGTGTGTACATTACCCCCTACCACCACCCCCCCCCCAAACCCCCTTACTACCACTCCCAGCACAAATGCTAAGGAGGCGATCTGGGAACTGAACAAGGCGATAAACAAACTATAGACTGCACACATGACAGACTGATCATCATCGCTGGGGACTCCAACCAGGTGAATCTCAAGGCAGGGCTACCTAACTTCCATCAGTATGTGGACTTTGCTATGAGAGGGGTGAACATTTTTGACCTCGTGTACACGAACATCTCTGACGCCTATCAGGTAGAGCCCTGACCCCACCTCAGATATGCAGACTACATCTCTGTAATGCTAATCCCAGCAGACAGTATACTAGCTAGATGCTCCTGACCAGTCCTGAAGCAGGTTAAAACATGGCCAGTGGGGGGGCCATTCATGTACTTCAAGACTGCTTTGAGCTCACTAACTGGCACATGTTCAAGGAAGCAGCAACCATTGACAACTGCATAAGTCTGGAGGATATACGGAAGCAGTGACCAGTTACATTAGTAAGTGTACTGATGACGTCACTGTGCCCAAGTCTCGCTCTAATCAGAAGTCATGGATGACTGCGGAGTTGTGTATGCTGCTCAGGAACTGAGATGCGGCCTTCAGAATGGGCAACAAGGCATCCCTAGCAATGGCCAGAGCCAAGGTGTCTTAGGCCATCATGGAGGCTAAACGTGTGCAGGCTCAGTGCATTCATAGTCACCTCCTGGACAGCAAGAACACACAACGTATGTGGAAGGGGATCCAATATATCACTAACCACAAGATTACTCCATCTGCATATGCTGGTGATACCTCCCTCCAGATGAACTGAACAACTATGTGAGGTTTGAGAAAATGAAGTGGCAACGGAGAAGACCACCCCTCCTCCAAATGATCAGGTGCTGTGTCTTACAGTGGCTGATGTTAAGAGAGAACTAGGCAAAGTCAACCCAAAGAAAGCTGCTGGACCGATAAACATTCCCAGCAGAATGCTCATGGGTTGTGTGGCTCAGTTAGCAGATGTTCTCTTTAACATCTTCCTAAGTAACGCAGAGGTCCCTTTGTGCTTCAAAGCTGCCACCATTGTCCCTGTGCCGAAGAAGTTGTCTTTGTCCTGCCTCAACAATTACTGTCAACACATCCTACCTGTAAGGGAGCTACCCCCATCCCAAATCATTCCTGTTGAGACTATATACCATGTGAATGTGAACCTGGGATAGGCAGAGCTCCCTCAGCAACAACCCATGAAACAATTGGCCATGCCCCTTAAACAACGGATGGCACATCCTCTCAGGCTGAAGCACCCCAAGCATCCACTTCCACCAGTGGCCACTATGTAACATGAGACAATTACCTGTTGCACTCAGGTCCATCATCATGAAGTGCATCGAGAGGCTCGTCATGGGGCTCATCAAGCACCTCCTGCCCACCTCACTGGCCCCCCTGCAGTTCTCATATAGATCCAACCTCTCCACAGACAATGATATCGCCACTGCCATTCATCTAGCCCTCACCCACCTGGAAAATAAAGACGTATGCTCGAATGCTGTTTATTGACTTCATTTTGACATTCAACATGATCATACCCCAGTACCTGATAAGGAAGTTGGGCCTGCTAGGAATAAACACTTCTCCCTGCAGTTGGATTCTTAACTTCCTGATGAGGAGATCTCAAGCAGTCCAGATCAGGAACTGCACCCTCAAGATTATCACACTGAGCACAGGGGTCCCCCAGGGCTGTGTGCTTAGTCCACTGCTGTTTACTCTGCTGACCCCTGATTGTGCAGTCAAACACAGCTCAAACCACATCATCAAGTTCACTGATGACTCGGCAGTGGTGGGCCTTATCAGTAAGAACAAGAGATGAAATGCAGACACTAATGAACTGGTGCAGAGCAAACAATCTATATCTGAACGTTAAAAAACAAAAGAGATGGATGTTGACTTCAGGAGGGTCTGGGGAGATCATGCTTCCCTGACCATTGACAGCTCTACCATTGAGGTTGTCAAGAGAATCAAGTTCCTTGGTGTGTACCTGATGGAGAATCTCACCTGGTCTCTTAACACCAGCTCCATAGCCAAAAAAGCCCAGCAGCACCTCTACTTCCTACAAAGACTGAGGTAAGTCCATCTCCCACTCTCCATCCATACTACATTCTAAAGAGGATATATTGAGAGCATCCTATGCAACTGTATAATTGTCTGGTTTGGAAACTGTACCACCTCAGACCATTGTACTCTGCAGAGGATAGTGAAGTCAGTGGAAAAGACCATTGGGGAACCTCTTCCTATCATGGAAGACATCTACTGCACTTGATGCAGGTGGAAAGCAATAAAGATTTTGAAAGACTCCACACATCCTGCATGTAAACTGTTCTCCCTTCTGCCATCTGGCAGGAGGTACCAAAGCACTCAGGCCCTTAAGTCCAGAGTGGGAAACAGCTTTTTTTCCCCCAAGCCATCAGGGTCCTGAACTCCCAGTACAGATGTACATAGTGCACCGTGGACTTTATATTTTAATGTGTTACCTGCTTTCCTAACATTAAATATGCTTCATGGTCCTGGAGAAACGCTATCTAGCCCTGCCATGCGAGCATGTTATGAACAATAAATAAAGTTGACTTGACTTGATTCCAGGGCAGTCCTGAAGATTGGTTTGAAATGAAAGTCTGCAGACTCTGTGATTGTCATTAAAAAAATTGTCCCTGCAGTAAAAAATGGTTGGATGACTAATGTTAGATTGTTCCTGACGGTGGAAGAGGAAGATGAGAACAGGAAAGGAGACACAAGATAATCATAGGAATTAGTAATTTGAAGAAAAAAATATTTTCTTTTCAGGTGTTTCAAATTTTTCAAACTTGTTGATCAGGTTCCATGAAATCATAAATTATATTCAAATAATGAAGATGGAAGAGTGTGTGGAACACTAAAATAATGAAAGTAAACAAGAGGTCTCTAGATGCTAGAAAAGTGGAGCAACGCACAAAGTAAGTTGTGGATCTACGGAAAGCAATAGAGTGTTGACATTTTGAGCAAGTCGGCACTGACTTGATGGATTGAAAGGCCTGTTTCTGTAACATATTGTCTGTTATTATTGCGCAGCAGATAGTGATGTAATTTGTTCAACTGCCTCACCAATTAGCTTAATGATGGCCCTAGCTATGCCTGCCTTTTTGTTAGCTATGTGGACCAATACTTGCTGCAAGCCTCAGAGGCAAGGCCCTCAACTCCACTACATCGATGACTACTTTGGTGCTTCCTCATTCACCTACGATGAGCTCATTGACTTCATCCAGTTTGCTGCCAACTTCCACCCTGACCTCAAATTCACTTGGTCCATCTCTAGCAACCCTCTCCCTTTCCTCGATCTCTCTGTCTCCATCTTGGGACACAAACTCTTGACAGACATCTTCTGCAAACCCACCAACTCCCACAGCTACCTCGACTACACCTCTTCCCACCCTGTTCCCTGTAAGGATTCCATTCCATTCTCTCAATTCCTCCATTTTCATCACATTTACATCCAGGATGAGGACTTCCATGCCCAATCATCAGAGATGTCCTCCTTCTTCAAACAACTTGGTTTTCCCCCTACCACCATCAACTCAGCGCTTACCCATATATCCTCCATTACTGCACATTTGCTTTGGCCCCCTCCACCCCCACATACAACAATGACAGGATTATTTTTGTCCTCACCTACCACCCCACCAGCCTCTGCATCCATCACATCCTCCTCTGTCATTTCCGCCACCTACTACATGATCCCACCACTATTTCACTCTCCTCCCCTCTCCGCCTCCCACAGGGACCGCTCCCTCTGCGACTCCCTTGTTCACTCCTCCCTCCCCACCAACTGTTTCTTTGGTGCCTACCCCTGTGGCTGCAGGAGATTCTCCACTTGCATCCACACCTCCTCCCTCACCACCATTCAGTGCCCCAAACAGTCCTTCCAAGTGAAGCAAAATTTCACTTGTGAATTTTCAGGAGTTATCTATTCCATCAGGTACTCCTGTTGTGGTCTCATCTACATTGGAGAGACGGGACACAGATTGGGAGATTGCTTTGTTGAGCACCTCGGCTTTGTCCACAACAATAGCGTGAATCTCACAGTGGCCATCCATTTTAATTCTCCATCCCATTTCCTTGCTGACATGTATGTCCATGGTCTCATGCACTGGCAGACTGAGACCACACACAAATTGGAAGAACAACACCTCATCTTCCGACAGGGCACCCTCCAATTGGATGGCATTAATATTGACTTCTCTGGCTTTCATTAAAACCCCCTACCCTTTCCACCACCCCTCACTTCTTCCCTCATCATCTTCCTCTCCCCTTATCATATCCAATTTACACCCTTTGTTGGTCTGGATTCTTCAGTAGCTTTCAGTTCCTGAGGCATTTCAGGAGCCTTTCTTGCCCTCAATCTTAAATTGTCTAAATTCTGAGATTTTCTGAGATATCCTGCTCTTGGTTCATTCTGCTCAGGGCCGGTTTTAAGCCTATTTGATCAATTTGATCAAATTGGGTCCCGCGCCTCAAGGGGGCCCCCGTGCACGTGTTTGAGCCCAGGCCTTGAGCAGAGAACACTGTGACGCACTTCATTTAAACTGGTAAAAAAATAATAATACTATAGGCCTTATAAACTGAGGGATTTGTCAGTGAATTCATGAAGTTATTACCCTTAATTGATTGTATTAATTCAGTGAAATATTTTTAGGAAATATGTCTTCAATTAAACTACTGGCTATAGGCCTCCTTTGTCTCCCTAGCCAAAATTTTCATGTTTCATATTCATTTGACCCAGTAAGATAGATGTATTCTGGAGCTGATGAAGCATCTCTTATTATTATCAAGATCAAAACAGACTATAGGCTAATCAATAAGAGAATTTGTACTTTAATATGAGATTGAGATAGCGTCATGCTAGCCTAGGGCCTAGCCTATAGCCTAGGCTTAAGCAGTTAGCCTGAGCGTAAATAGCCTAGGCCCTAAGTGTAGAATTTCTAACAATGTTAGCAATCGTAGATGGAATTGGTTAGGATATTCAGGTCTTGTAAAGATGAATAACCCCGAAGTTAAGTTAGTTTAAGTTGATCTTTACTAGGCTAGGTCACTGTGGGGGTTATAGTCTACATCTTTACGAGCGGGTTTACAAGGTTATTCAACTATAGGAGCATGTACTGAACATCTTGGGGTTATTCATCTTTACAAAATCCAGATATTCTTAGCAAGGCTGCCTCTGTCATTGTTTCATAATTTTGCAGTGGTTTGATTTAGTATCAAAATAGTACTCGGCTACTGTTACTAACTATGCTATTGCACTGCCAGGGCTTAATATAGCCTACTTCATGTTTTTGGTGATTTGGAACAGGTGCAGTTTAGCTTGACCATGTGGAAATTGTTTACTTTGGGGGCAAATTTCATCCATTACACGCATCAGTTTTTCCACTAATTTTCTAGCCAAATATCTAGCGACAAACTAGCGCTAGACATTTGACTAGAAAATCAGCTAAACAAAATGGCAAAATTAAAGTGCGTCCCCCTGTTCTGGAATGTAACCTTAACTAACTAACCTAACCTAACTAACCTAACTGTTACTAAAATAAGGCAATTCTTACCTTATTCAAAGTTGTCATTCAACAAATCCGGAATCGGTCGCTTGTTTTGCTGTTCTGTGGCATTCACAAGTTGAGAGTTGGGTGCATTGTTCCAAGGTCAGCAGCTGACGTTGGAGCAATGTAAAGCTAATGATCAAAATGACGTGGGATTGACATTGGTTTCTTACATTGTACCAACGACGATGACAACATTGTTCCACTGTTGGAACAACGTAGACATGTTTTCAGGGATGTCAAGTCCAATTTTATAACAAATTGCTAACATCAAATTTTTTGTGTAATTTTAAGTCTAAACATTTTAAAATATACTTTTACATTTTTTACCTTAAAAATATAGCCCAGAGAATTAGCAGCTTAAAATTTATATGTCATTTTACATGGCAAGCACAAGCAGAGATAGAGGCAAAGGGCGTAAGTATTTAAGCGGCAACCAGAAATGAGCACTGGCCAAGGCTAAGGTAGCTGAAAATGAAAAACATAGAGGTGCTATCACAAAATCCTTGTCACTCCATCTTTGAAGCACCCATGTATTGAGGATGAAGAAAACAAAAACAATTCAGAAAATGACAATACAGCTTTGAGCCCAATTACAGATGATGAATACAATGATGAAATAGATAACAAGTTAGAAAAGGATGACGCAGCTGTGATGACGATCTCAATACACCAGAAGACAATGCCAAAGTGGAAAGTCCACTTATAGCCGAAAAAGTCCAAGCCCAAACATCACGCAATGATGGATCATCCATGAGTACAGTTGTAATTAACATTTATGATGACCCAGCCAACTGGCCAGCATACATAAATCAAAATGTAAGAGGTTATTTAACAATGAAAGGTCCTCCTATTCCAGTGAACAACTTTCCACGAAATGAAAAGGGATTGTGTTTTCTGAAGTTTCACTGTAAGAGGAAACTTTCAAATGGGGAGTATTGAAAGACTTTGGATTATATACTCTCAGTCTGCTGATAGAATTTATTGTTTTTATTATAAAGTTTTTAGTAAGAACACAACCAGTGCATTATCAACAAGTAGATTCAACAAATGGTTGAATCTTCATACAAGGTTGTGTGAGCATGAAAATTCTAAAAACTATTTGGAAGCCACATGGAGTTTCTGGGAGTTACACCAAAGACTTTGTAGTGGACAGACAATTGACAAAGAACTTGAAATAATCATCAATGAACATGCAAAGTACTGGCAGCAAGTATTCAAAAGGCTAGTAGCAATAGCGCAGTTCCTTGCTGAGAGAAATCTAGCATTTAGAGGAACAGAGAAAAAAGTTGGTAATGAGAGTGCACACAATGGAAACTTTTTAGGTCTTGTTGAGCTGTTTGGAAAGTTTGACCCTGTTCTTGAAGAACATTTGCGAAAAGTCAAAACCCACGAAATTCATAATCACAATTTAGGAAAAGATACTCAGAATGAACTACTAGACATAAAGACTACAGCTGTTTTGAATGAGATAGTGAAACGTGTAAAAGCAGCTTAGTACTACACTATAATTTTAGACTGCACACCTCATATGAGTCACCAAGAGCAAATGTCTCTAACGATCAGGTATGTGTCTGATGGTAACTTGGCTCCTTCAGGTGTTTATGAACATTTCATAAAGTTTATGCAGGTTGAAAGTAGCACAGGAGAAGATTTATATAAAACATTATTAAACACACTGAAGGAATTAAATTTAGAGATGAAAGACATTAGAGGCCAAGGCTATGACAACGGTAGCAACATGAAAGGTCACAGATCTGGAGAACAAGCACCACTGTTGAAGGATAATTCAAGAGCTTTCTTTGTACCTTATAACCTTTTACTCGGAGATATAGCCAAGTGTTGTCCAGATGCTATAATATTTTTTGGGATCTTGCAAAGGATCTACATATTGTTCTCAGCATCAACTAAGAGGTGGGCAGTTTTTAACAAACATGTACCTGTGTTATCAGTGAAAGCCTTGAGCAACACAAGGTGGGAGTGTCGGATTGATAGTGTTAAACCTATTCGTTATCAGGTTGGAGAAGTATGTGATGCATTTGAGGAAATATCAGAGATAACAGATGAGCCCAAGGTAAAAGCAGAAGCTGAATCTTTAGCAAACCAGCTAAAAGACTACAAATTTTTAGTTTCTTTGATATTTTAGCATGAAGTACTTTTTAAAGTTAACTAAGGAACTACAAGGTGAAACAAAGGACGTTGATTGGAGTAATTTGAAAAACTATTATCATGGCTAAGAATTTATAGAGAGGGCAGTTTTAATGATGTCCTAATAGGCACAAATGAATTGGCTGAAGCAGTTGAATTACCATTGGAGTTTAGACAATTTCAAGAAAAAAAACTATGTAGAAGGAAGAGAATGTTTTCATATGAGGCAAAAGATCAAGCTTTAGATGATCCAAAAGAAGCATACAGAGTTCAGTGCTTCAGCTTAGTGCTAGACAAAACTATTCAATCTTTAGAATCTAGATTTAAGTAGCTTAAAAGCCATGTAAAATTATTTGGATTTTTAAATAACTTTCAGAGCTTACTGTACTGACAATAACCACAACAGCAGTGTGAGTATAAGACAGCTTTAATAAACTAATTTGTACACTAAGAGGTCTTGTCTCTCTTCAAGACAAACCTGGAAGGCTTTATATACAAGGTCACCGGGATGACCCCTGGTGACCTAGTGGTGTAATTACATATCACCACACTTAACAAAAGATGGAAATAAGGAAACACACAGCAGACCTTGAAGCAGCTTTAACTGACACCATAGTAAAACGGAGCACTGATGGAGGGGTAGTTACTGAAACAACTAAAGACTTGGATGGTTATCTTTTGGCCGAAGAACTTGAAGCTCTGAAAACTTTTCTTCCCTTCAGTGTTGTTAAGCCTCAAGCTCTGTTTGAATACCTGGTAGTAAACAATTGATTCACAGCATTTCCTAATGTTTTTATTGCTTTGAGGATTTACTTAACAATACCCATGACAGTCGCATAGGGTGAAAAGTTTTTCAAAACTAAAAAACTGATTAAAACAATTTCACAAGAGAAACTAAACAATTTGTCGATGCTATCTATCAAAAATGATATTACTAAAACCAATGACTTTGAAATTATTTTGAAAGATTTTGCAAATAAAAAAGCCAGAAAAGTGTGTTTCTAAAAGACCTGTGCATAAACAGTATGTCTGTAATTGTCTTGTATAAAAAAATTAAAACTTTCATATTGTCTTTCAATATTTAGTATATCAAGCATTTAATGCTTTTTGGCTAAGACTGGCATACTACATGAAATATAAAACATCATTTTTGACTTTTGTAGAGTAGAGGCCCCGGTATCAATTTTCTAATTGGGCCCTGCAATTCCTAGCACTGGCCCTGATTCTGCTTATTCCTTGAAGAAGCCCTCAGGCCTGAAACATCGGCAATATATTTTTGTTTCCTATGGATGCTGATAGATTGGCTGAGTTCCTCCAGCATTTCAGTGTGCTTTTATTTTATCACACCTTGAGCAAGCAAGGTTAAATCCCAACGTCTGGTACAGTCAAAGTTCAAGATCAACATTCAAGGTTCCTTTATTGTCACATAATAATACAAAAAGAATGTAATATACATGATATACCTCAAATTTTGTCTTCCGTAAGGCAAACAGAGTTGTCATGAGCATCATCCTGTGCCCTGATAATAGGAGAAAGAGAAGCAAAGGCGCATCCCTTCAGAGATATTGTGTGTCCATGGATTTGCGTCCAGCTCTTTCACAGCCTCTGCAGCCACACAGACTCCTGTTCAAGCCATCGGCAACTCAAGTTCATGGTCCAAAGCACTGATATAATCAGGAAGCTTTCAGTTCCTGAGGCATTTCAGGAGCCCTTCTTGCCCTCAGTATCTTAAATAATCCCAGTTCCAATATGGTTCCCTGAACCAGTCTCCAGCATCCTGCAGCCTTGTGTGAGTCCTTTGACCACGTCGCTAAAAGCCCGAGCTTGTGTGGATCCTTCAGTCTCTGAGCTCCTTGCTGGCCCATGAGGAGGGTATGAGGAGATTATATGTCCTCTCTCAGACAGTGTGGGTTTCCCTTGCGCACTTTAAAGATGCGCTGGTTCTGGGGTTAAACTGTAGTGGATGGTAAGAGAACTGATAATGGACAAATGTATGGGAATTAGTTTCAGTGAATCTAGCAGGTGAATACGATTAATAGGACTAAATCCCAGTGTTGATTGTAATTTGCCAGATTACTTCTCTCTCTAATATATGGGAAATAACAAATGAGGTGGTTGGTGTTATTTCATCTTCTCCAAATGTTATAGCATAAAAAATGGTGAATAGGCTTATTAATAATATCACCCTCTGGAAAGTCCAAATATTGACTGAGACTCCCATACTGTAAAAGGACTGGATGGCTTGGAGTTTGTAAAATATGTTCAGAAAAGTTTTTAAAATTGATATATAGAGGTTGCAACTACAGAGAGTGCAATACTAAATCTCCTATTAGGAAATGAAACTGAACAGGTGACAGAAGTATGTACAGGGGAACATTTTGGGTCCAGTGATCATAATGCCATTAGTTTTAAGTTAATTATGGAGAAGGATAGGTCTGGTCCTTGGGTTGAGATTCTAAATTGGAGAAAGGCCAATTTTGAGGAAATGAGAAAGAATCCAGAAACTGTGGATTGGGATAAGTTGTTATCTGGCAAGGATATACTCAGTAAGTGGAAGGCCTTAAATTTTGAGAATACAAAGTTTGTATGTTCCTGTCAGGATTAAAGGCAAAGTTAACAGGCATGGGGACCCTAGGATTTCAAGGAATATTGGAGATCTGTTTTAGAGGGAGATGTGTATAGCAGATATGGACAACAAGGAACAAATGGGGTATTTAAAAAAAAATTCACAATATGAACCAAAATCAAAATACACAGAAACATTTCCCTCTTGAATATACATAGTGTCATCTTCTCCCCTTTCCCCCCTCCTTCCCACCCCCCTCCAAACCCATTAAACATTCAACGTATAGGATACAATAAACCCATTAAACAGTGTCATCACACAATGAAAAAAACAAGAAAATAGTTTCATCTACTTTTAAACACTGGGTCAGTTCATTTCGTCTTCTTCTCATTCTATCATTTTAGGGGGTGGAGGTCCACGGTAGGCCCTCTCTGTTGTGTTCCATGTACAGGTCCCAAATTTGTTCAAATAATGTGACTTTAATTTTTAAAATATATGTTATTTTTTTCCAATGGAATACATTTATTCATTTCTATGTACCATTGCTATATTCTCAGGCTCTCTTCTGATTTCCAAGTTGACATTATATTTTTTTTTGCTACCGCTAAGACTATTATAATAAATCTTTTTTGCGCTTATCCAGTTAAAGGCTTAATTTGTTACTTCTTATATTACTTAGAAGAAAGATCTCTGGATTTTTTGGTATGTTGCTTTTTGTGATTTTATTTAATATCTGATTTAGATCTTCCCAAAATTTTTTCACTTTCTCACATGCCCAAATTGCAAGTACTGTTGTTCCCGTTTCCTTCTTACAGTGAAAACATCTATCTGATACTGTTGGATTCCATTTATTTAACTTTTGGGGCGTGATATATAGCCTGGGTAACCAATTATATTGTATCAAGCATAACCTCGTATTTATTATATTTCTCATAGTTCTGGAGCATAGCTTTTCCATATTTCATTTTTTATTTTTATGTTCAGATCTTGTTCCCACTTTTGTTTGGGTTTATGGCTTATTTCATCATTTTCTTTCTCTTGCAGCTTGATTTACATGTTAGTTATAAATCTTTTAATTATCATTGTGTATGTAATCACATATTCAAAGCTGCTTCCTTCTGGTAATCTCAGTCTGCTTCCCAATTTGTCCTTTAAGTAGGTTTTCAGTATGCAAACCTTGTACCGTGAGTTATTCCATATTTGTACTTCATTTGTTCAAATGATAATAAATTATTTCCCAAAAAACAATTTTCTATTCTTTTAATCCCTTTTCTCTCCCATTCTCTAAAGGAAAGGTTATCTATTGTTAAAGGGATTAGTTGATTTTGCATCAATAATAATTTTGGTAGTTGGTAATTTGTTCTTTTCCTTTCAATGTGAATTCTTCCCAATGTTGACAGATGGTGCAGTACTAGTGAACTTCTATATTGCACCAGTTTTTCATCCCACTTATAAAGTATATGTTCTGATACCTTCTCCCCTATTTTATCTAGCTCTAACTTGGTCCAATCTGGTTTTTCCCTTGTTTGATAAAAATCTGATAGATACCTTAATTGTGCTGCTCTATAATTTTAAAGTTTGGTAGCTGCAAACTACCTTGTTTGTACCATTCTGTTAATTTATCTAGTGTTATCCTCGCTTTCCCCCCTTTCCATAAGAATTTCCTTAATATTTTCTTTCGCTCCTTGAAGTATTTCTTTGTTAGGTGAATTGGTAACGATTGAAATAGGTATTGTATCCTTGGGAAGATATTCATTTTAATGCAATTTACCCTTCCTATCAGTGTTAGTGGTAAATCTTTCCAATGTTCTAAGTCATCTTGTAATTGCTTCATTAATGGCTGATAATTTAATTTGTATAGATGGCCTAGATTATTATCTAGTTGAATACCTAGGTATCGAATTGCTTGTGTTTGCCATTTAAATGGTGATTCTTTCTTAAACTTTGTGAAATCGCATTATTTATTGGCATAGGTTCACTTTTATTTGCATTGATCTTGTACCCTGATACTTCTCCATATTCCTTCAATTTCTTTTTTTTTAAACTTTATTTATTCATTCAAATACAGATAATAAGCAACATATATAACAATAAACAAAACAAGAACGTTATATTTTATATATATATAAAAGAAAAAAAAAGAAAGCCCCCCCCCCTTTCAGCCAACTCTCCTAAGGAGAGCCATAAAGAAAAGAGAGAAAAAAAATAAAGAAAAGTAAAGCATACAAATTAAAATCTAGTCAATATAAATCAAAATGTAAATATTCTGAATATAACAACCACCTATTAATAAAAAAAACTATAGTTATCCATAAAACATATGTATTTTTTCCATTATTAAACAATTCTTCATCTCATTATACCATCTATTAATATCAACCATATTCATATATTTCCACGCACTAGCAATACATTTTTTCACTACAGATAGCACCAAATACACAAAAGCAAACTAAAGTTTATCCAATCCCAAACCGCATGAAAAAAAAATTCCAACTGCGTAACCACATCTAAAACACAAATCATATCTGTCCAATGATCCTCGGAAAAAATAAAACCAATATCAACTTCCCATTTACCTTTAGATTTATCCCAACCCTTTTTATCCATACCATCCTGTAATATTTGATACATAACTAAAATATAACCCTTCTCTGGTACCCTCATAAGAAAATTCTCAAATTTAATCATTTCAAATAAAATCATATCTCTACCGAACACATGTTTTACCAAAGATCGAACTGAACAAAAATACGCTTACGCTTAATCGAATTGTTTAAACCCCAGACATTAAAGGAAGTAAACTTCAACTTTGACATATCCATTAATATTACTAAAAGGTAATAATATCAATATATAAAGACTCAGATCAACATAAATAGGCCCTCCATTAGGAGAAAAAGAAACCACAAAGTAAAGTCTAAATAAAATGAAAATTTAAAAAAATATAAAAGGATTAAAAAAAAAACCCTCAAAAAAAACTACCAAAAGGTAGTAATCCCTAAACAAAAACTGGGTGTGGATCACCCACCAGTGGCTGATGACTAGTAGAACATAGAGCAAATCTCTCCCTCCCCAGCCAAACAAAGAATAACAACAAAATATCATAATGACATAAAAGGAAAGTAAAAATAAAAAATTTCTTCTATTTATCCAAGGGATTCCAGTCTCAGCGACCCCATTTCAAGAGAGCGGACTCTTTCCATTCCCATTTCTCCCATTTCTGCTGTTTCTTCCATTTCCAGAACAACCAGATTTTTCTTTAGGAGACAATGATGGGCTAGGTCTTTGACCTCTTACATCTGGCAACGAGTCAGCAAAACTCACTGCTTCACGCTCATTCTCAAAAAACCGAGATTGAAAGTCTCCACAAAACACCTTCAACACTGCCGGATAACGAAAAGTAGACTTATAACCTTTATGCCACAAAACTTCTTTAACTGGATTAAATCGACGCCAATGCTAAATAACCTCTTGACTCAAATCAAAATTGAAAAACTCTCTACTATTCTGAATCATTAATGGAGCTTGTCGCTGTCTCGCATTTTGCACTGCTAGACAAAGTATCATTTCTCTGTCCAAGTAATTCAAACATCGAATTATCACGGGTCTCGGTGGTTGACCAGACAAAGGTCTTCTTCTTAACGCTCTATGAGCTCTTTCCAATACGAGACCTCCAGAGAAAAATTCCTGCCCCAGTGTTTGTGGAATCCATTCGGTGAAAAAACAAAGAGGATCTTGTTCTTCCATACCTTCTGGCAAACCAACAATCTTCACATTATTCCTTCTACTTTGATTCTCCAAATAATCCACTTTCCTCTCTAACTCCCTCTCACATTCTCGTAATTCTTTAATGGATTTTTCCACCTCCAACACTTTTTCTGTATTAGAAGCCACTTGCTGTTGACATTTCAAAAAAGCAGCCTGAAATTGTTTAAAATCCTCACAAACTGCTTCCAAACATATCTTAACTGTATCCATTCCCAAACTGAGCCTTTGAGACATTTCATTCAACATAGGCTGAATGATAAGGTTTAGCTGTTTACATTGAAATTCAGAAAACCTCAGCCCTGCTTTCTCTTGCATAGTGGCAGAACCAGGTAACTGCAGCTCATGCTGCATCTCAACAACAGGCAGTTTAACAGTTTTACTGCAAGTTTGGACTCCCAGCGACGGCACCCCGACTTCCTCAGGGGGCCGACGCTGTTCTCCCCCCCCACAGCCCATTGTTGCTTCAAAAACTCACAAAAAGGACCAAAGTATTCAGATTGGAGTATATCCTGAGGTATTTCAGACAATGGAATCATCTTCTTGCGTGCCCCCTCAATTAAAGTTAAAGTTGGCAGGCTGCCAGGATCGGGATCCAGATCGAGGGCACACACACCTTCCTCCTGAGAATGGGTAATTCCAGCGATGTCCTTCTCCTGGTGAGTAGTAGTCATTTTCTCAGCTCCCACAGGCAATATCCGTGATTTAGACTTGAAAGAAAACAAACCTGAAGTCGCAGGAGGCTGTTTAGGCTCTAAATCTTCAACACTCCGAAAGTGTAGTTTCTTCTGTACTTGAGGTTTAATCTTTTTACCATTACTAGCCATAACAATTCCTTGATACTTTAAACTAAGTTTTAAAAAATTTAAACCTGAAAACAAAGAGTTAAAAACGGGTTCTTAAAAGTCAGGCCAGAGAGGTCGAGATTACATGTCTAGATTCTACGCCATCTTGCCACGCCCTCCTTCCTTCAATTTCTTATGTAATTCTTTTATTGATAATTCTGGTTCTGTTAAGTATACTATGATGTCATCTGCAAATAGACTGATTTTAGTTTTATCCCCCTTATTTTATTTTCTGTTCTTATCAGTTCTGCCAAGGGTTCTATAGCTAACGCGAACAGTGACGGACATCCCTGCCTAGCTGACCTGCTTAATTTAAATTGGTTCGATATATATCTATTTACTGTCACCTTTGCCATTGGACCCTTATATATTGCTTTAATCCAATTAATATATATCTCTCTCTGGTAGGAGAGATAATAAATAATTCCATTCTACCCTGTCAAAGGCTTTCTCTGCATCTAAAGCAACAGCCACTGTTGGCATCTTATTTCCTTGTACTGCATGGATTAAGTTAATGAACTTACAAACATTGTCCGTTGTTCGTCTTTTCTTAATAAATCCAGTTTGATCTAGTTTTACTATTTTTGGTACACAGTCAGCCAATCTGTTTGCTAATAGTTTTGCTATTATCTTATAATCTGAGTTAAGTAGAGATATTGGTCTATACGATGCTGGTGTTAGTGGATCTTTCCCCATCTTTGGTATTGCTGTTTTACATGAGTCTGGCAAGTTTTGTGTTTCTTCTATCTGGTTCATTACTTTCAGGAGAGGAGGAATTAATAAGTCTTTAAATGTTTTATAGAATTCTATTGGGAGTCCATCCTCTCCAGGCATTTTATTGTTTGGTAGCTTTTTTAATATATCCTGTATTTCCTCTATTTCAAATGGTTTTATCAATTTGTTTTGCTCCTCTTCTTGCATTTCGGTAGTTCAATTTTAGCTAAAAACTCATCTACTTTGTCTTCTTTCCCTTCATTCTCAGTTCAGTATAATTGTTCATAGAATTCCTTAAAGTTTTCATTGATCTCTGTTGGGTTATATGTAATTTGTCTGTCCTTTATCCTTAATGCCAATACCATTCTTTTAGCTTGTTCTGTTTTAAGCTGCCAAGCTAGTATTTTGTGCGTTTTTTCTCCTAGCTCATAATGCTTCTGCTTTATTTTCGTTATGTTCTTCTCCACCTTATACGTTTGTAGTGTTTTGTTTTTTTTGTCCGCCAATTCTCTTCTTTTTGTTGTATCTTCCCTTGTTGCTAGTTCCTTTTCTGTACTTATTATCTCCCTTTCCAACTGTTCTATTTCCCGATTGTAGTTCTTTTTCATCTTAGTTACGTAACTTATTATCTGCCCTCTGATGAAGGCTTTCATTGCATCCCATAATATAAATTTGTCTTTCACTGATTCCGTATTTATTTCAAAGTACATTTTAATTTGATGCTCAATAAATTCTCTAAATTCCTGTCTTTTAAGTAGCCATGGAGTTTACTCTCCATCTATATGTTCTTGGTGGGATGTCCTCCATTTTTATTGCTAATAACAGGGGTGAATGATCAGATAATAATCTAGCTTTATATTCCGTTTTCCTAACCTTCCCTTGGCGATGGGCTGACAACAGGAACAGCTCAATCCTTGAGTATGTTTTGTGTCTACTCGAATAATAAGAGTATTCCTTCTCCTTTGGGCGTTGTCTCCTCCATATATCCAAAAGTTGCATTTCTTGCATTGATTTAACCATAAATTTGGTTACTTTGTTCTTTCTGCTAGTCTTTTTTCCAGTTTCATCCATCTTTGAGTCCAAATTAAGGTTAAAGTCCCCTCCTATCAGTATATTCCCCTGCGTATCTATAATCTTTAAAAAGATATCTTGCATAAACTTTTGATCCTCTTCATTAGGTGCATATATATTGACCAAATTCCAGAGTTCTGAATATATCTGACACTTTATCATTACATATCTCTCTGCTGGATCTATTATTTCCTCCTCTATTTTGATTGGTAAATTTTTATTGATTAATATAGCTACACCTCTGGCTTTTGAGTTATATGATGCTGTCGTTATGTGCCCTACCCAGTCTCTCCTTAATTTATTATGTTCCACTTCAGTTAGATGCGTTTCCTGCACGAATGCTACATCTATTTTTTTTTTCAGTAAATTTAATAGCCTCTTCCTTTTGATTTGGTTATGTATTCTATTAATATTTATAGTCATATATTTCAACATGGCCATTTCATACTCTGTTTACATCTCATTTCTGCTTCCTCACCACCACCTTTCCCCTTTTCCCCATTTTCATTTCTCAGTTTTCTTTTTTTGAACGCACTGTATGACAACACTTCTAAAACATAAAATACTTCAACCACTCCCACATCTAAAATTCCTTTAACCCCAAATGTGTCCCCCCCCATCTCTGAGTCGCCCCTTGTCCCTTGCCGGGCAACCACAACTCCCCTCTCCTTTCGGAGTGAGAACCCGTTCGCAAGTGTCAACTGATTTCACAGTGACTGTTATTCTCTCCCACCCAACCCCCTCCAGAAAAGTCTTTTATCTTCACATTACAAAGCTCCCCCTCTTTTCTTTTTTTTAAACCCCTCCTCTTTCCCCCCTTCTCCCTTACTTTCCTTTTCTTCCCTCCTTTAGTTCTTACATACATTATTTTTACATCTTTCAATGTCATTTGTTGTTCTTCTTTGTTCTTGTTACATCTCTTCATCTCTCTTTCTGTCTTGAAGGCGTTCTGCAAATTCTCGTGCTTTCTCCGGATCCGAGAACAGTCTGTTTTGCTGCCCTGGGATAACTATTTTAAGCAGCGCTGGATATCTTCACATAAATTTATAGCCTTTTTTCCATAGGATCGATTTTACTGCGTTAAACTCCTTCCTCTTCTTTAGGAGCTCCAAACTTATGTCTGGATAGAAAAAAAAATTTTTGACCTTTGTACTCCAGTGTTTTTTTGTCTTCTCTAATTTTATTCCTTGCCTTCTCCAATATATTTTCTCGTCGTGTATCTCAGGAATTTTACTAAAATGGACCTTGGTTTTTGTTGTGACTGTGGTTTCGGGGCTAGTGTTCGGTGTGCCCTTTCTATTTCCATTCTTTCCAGCATGTCTGGCATTCCCAGGACTTTTGGGATCTATTCTTTTATAAATTCTTTCATATCTTTGCCTTCTTCATCTTCCTTAAGGCCCACTATCTTTATATTGTTTCGCCTACTATAGTTTTCCATTATATCCATCTTCTGAGCTAACAACTCCTGTGTTTCTTTAGCTTTTTTGTCACTTTCTTCCATTTTTCTTTTTAAGTCATTCACTTCCATTTCTACCGCCATTACAGGTTCTTCCACATTTTAAAATCTTTTCCCTACCTCTGTTATGACCAGCTCTATTCTACTCACATTTTCTTCTGTACTTTTCATTTTTCTTTTCATTTCACTAAATTCTAGTGTCAGCCATTCATTTAATACTTTCATATGTTCTTGAAAATTTTTTTTATCTTTGTACTGTCCATTCATTTTACCTCCTATTCCTCTGTGCAGAGCTTGGTATTCTTCTTCTGTGTCTGCTCTTGGTTTTGTGTCATCTATTTCTCTTCCTTGTATCTTTGTCTCTTCTGACTTTCTTGTTGAGCTGCTTGTCTGTTTGTTGGGTATTTTTTTTTCCATGGTTTCTTGATGTTTGTCCTCTTCTTCTGGGCTGGTTATCTGTTGTGTCTAGTTTCCTTTTTTCCTTCTCACCCCTCCCATTCCCGTTGCTTTTTTTATCTTCCAGCTGGGAGCCCTGCTGTCGGGCCTCTCAGCTATTCGTGCTGTGGAGTGAAACTCCACAGCTGGTCCCCCCTCCCATCGGTGTTCTCCTTGTCGTGCACATCGCGCATGCACAGTTGCGCACCCGCGATTCCTCGCGCATGCACGGTTGCGCACCCGCGATTCCTCACGCATGCATGGTTGCGCACCCCTGTTTGGCTACCTGAGCCATTTTTGCAGTCCTGCGATCAGTGGGTCATGACCCTGAGGGGTGTCCCTGCTTTTTCGTACAGGTAAGGCCTTCATCTTTCTCTTCTAGAGTCTTTCCTTCTTTTTTTACCTTTGTTTTTGGTTTTTCTTTCTTCGGTGCCATTTTCTCCACACCTTTATATTTTATTTGTTGTGTTTTGTGTATCAGGGGCTTTGCTTTTTCTTCTTTTCTGGAGAAGGCTGGTATTCTCCTACTGGCCACTACTCCATCATGTGACTCCTTCCTGAACAAATGGGGTACTTGAGGAGAATAAAACATGCAAGAAAAAAAGGAAAGAAATCAGGAGAGCTAAAAGAAGACACAAGTTTAGTTTGGCAGACAATGTGAAGAAAAAACTGAAGGGTTTCTGTATGTAAATTATAGCAAAATGATAGTAAGGGACAAAATTGGTCCCTTTGAAGGTCAGAATGGTCAGCTATGTATGGAGCCAGGAGATCGTAAATTTTTTTTTTTGCATCAGTATTTACTCAGGAAACTGGCACAGAGGCTAGGGAAGTAAGGAAAACAAGCAGTGAGGTCATGAAACCGATATAGCTGTCTTAAAGCAAACAAGGGTGGGTAAATCCCCAGAGCCTGACAAGATATTCCATTAGATATTTTTTTATTTTTTTTTAATTTTTTATTTTTCACACCATAAATCACAATAGCCATGATATACACTTTTTCTTTTCCACACATTTACAGTGACTTTTTCTCCCTCCCCCCTCCCTCCTCCCAAGCCACCCCCCCCACCCCCCCCCTCTCATCCATTTTAGGTATACAATCTAGGTTGCATTAATTCAGTTAGACAATGTTGTCATTCAACAGAAATACACCAGAAATTCTACTGAGTCCATTCTTTTCTTTTCTTCTCCTTCCATCAACTTAGGTAATGTTTGTTCCCGGTAGGTTTTCGCTATTGTATTTAATGTAAGGCTCCCATACTTGTTCGAATATTTCAATATTATTTCTTAAACTATATGTTATTTTTTCTAATGGAATACATTTATTCATTTCTATATACCATTGTTGTATTTTCAAATTTTCTTCCAATTTCCAGGTTGACATAATACATTTTTTTGCTACGGCTAGGGCTATCTTGACAAATCTTTTTTGTGCATCTTCCAAGTCAATTCCAAATTCTTTATTTTTTATGTTACTTAGGAGAAAGATCTCTGGATTCTTTGGTATATTGTTTTCTGTTATTTTATTTAATATCTGATTGAGATCATCCCAAAATTTTTCTACTCTCTCACATGTCCAGATTGCATGAATTGTTGTTCCCCTTTCTTTTTTACATCGAAAACATCTATCAGATACTGTTGGGTCCCATTTATTTAACTTTTGCGGTGTAATGTTTAGTCTGTGTAACCAATTATATTGTATCATACGCAGCCTCGTATTTATTGTATTTCTCATCGTTCCAGAGCATAACTTCTCCCATGTTTCCTTTTTTATCTTTATATTTAAATCTTGTTCCCATTTTTGTTTAGTTTTACCATTTGTTTCCTCATTCTCCTTTTCTTGCAGTTTAATATACATATTTTTTATAAATCTTTTGATTAACATTGTATCTGTAATCACATATTCAAGGTTACTTCCCTCTGGTAAACTCAAGTTGTTTCCTAATTTATCTTTCAAGTAGGATCTCAGTTGGTAATATGCCAGCGCTGTATCTCCAGTTATATTGTACTTATCTCTCATTTGTTCAAAGGATAAGAATCTACTTCCTGAAAAACAATTTTCTATTCTTTTAATCCCTTTTTTTTCCCATTTTCTAAAGGCAAGGTTGTCTATTGTAAAAGGGAGTAGCTTATTTTGCGTCAATATTAGTTTTGGTATTTGGTAATTTATTTTATTTCTTTCTACATGAATCTTCTTCCATATATTGAGGAGATGGTGTAATACTGGAGAAGTTCTATGTTGTACCAATTTTTCGTCCCATTTATATATGTGTTCAGGTATCTTTTCCCCTATTTTATCTAATTCTAGTCTCGTCCAGTCTGGTTTTTCCCTTGTTTGATAAAAATCTGATAGGTACCTTAATTGTGCGGCTCTATAATAATTTTTGAAGTTTGGCAATTGTAAGCCTCCTTGTTTATACCATTCTGTTAATTTATCTAGTGCTATCCTCGGTTTCCCCCCTCTCCATAAAAATCTCCTTATTATTTTCTTTAACTCTTTGAAGAATTTTTCTGTCAGTTGTATTGGCAATGCCTGAAATAAGTATAGTATCCTTGGAAAAATATTCATTTTAATACAGTTTATCCTTCCTATCAGTGTTAGTGGTAGCTCTTTCCAATGCTCTAAATCGTCCTGTAATTTTTTCATTAGTGGATTGTAATTGAGTTTATATAATTGGCCTAGATTTTTGTTTATTTGCACACCTAGGTATCTTATTGCCTGCGTTTGCCATCTGAATGGGGATTCCTCCTTAAATTTTGAGAAATCCGCGTTATTCATAGGCATTGCTTCACTTTTATTTACGTTTATCTTGTATCCCGACACTTCTCCATATTCCTTCAATTTCTTATATAGTTCTTTTATTGATAGTTCTGGTTCTGTTAAGTACACTATCACATCATCCGCAAACAGACTGATTTTATATTCCCTGTCTTTTATTTTTATTCCTTTTATATTATTATCTCTTCTTATCGATTCTGCTAGTGGTTCTATAGCTAGCGCAAACAATAATGGTGATAGTGGGCATCCCTGCCGCGTTGACCTGCTTAAGTTAAATTGCTTTGATACATGTCCATTTACTGTCACTTTCGCTAACGGTCCCTTATATAATGCTTTAATCCAATTAATATACTTCTCCGGTAAACTGAATTTTTGCAATACTTTGAACAAGTAATTCCATTCTACTCTGTCGAAGGCCTTCTCTGCGTCTAAAGCAACTGCTACTGCCGGTGCTTTATTTCCTTCTACTGCATGAATTAAGTTAATAAATTTACAAATATTGTCTGTTGTGCGTCTTTTTTTGATAAATCCAGTTTGGTCTAAATTTACCATTTTCGGTACCTGTTCTGCTAATCTGTTTCCTAATAGTTTAGCTATTATCTTATAATCTGTGTTTAGCAGAGATATTGGTCTATATGACGCTGGTGAGAGTGGATCTTTCCCTTGTTTTAGTATCACTGTAATTATTGCTGTTTTACATGAATCTGGTAAGTTTTGTGTCTCATCAATCTGGTTGATTACATCCAGGAGGGGCGGTATTATTAGGTCTTTAAATGTTTTGTAGAATTCTATTGGGAGTCCATCCTCTCCTGGTGTCTTATTATTTGGTAAATTTTTTATTATCTCTTGTATTTCTACTGTTCCAAATGGTTCTGTTAATTTATTTTGTTCCTCTATTTGTAGTTTTGGTAGTTCAATTTTAGTCAAAAATTCATCTATTTTCCCTTCTTTCCCTTCGTTTTCGGTTCGGTATAATTGTTCATAGAATTCTCTGAAGTTTTCCTTAATTTCTTTTGGATTATATGTAATTTGTTTGTCTTTTTTCCTTGTTGCCAATACCATTTTCTTAGTTTGCTCTGTCTTAAGCTGCCATGCTAAGATTTTGTGTGTTTTTTCACCTAGTTCATAATATTTCTATTTTGTCTTCATTATATTCTTCTCCACCTTATATGTTTGTAATGTTTCATATTTTATTTTTTTATCCGCCAATTCTCTTCTTTTGGTTGTATCTTCCTTTATTGCTAATTTTTTTTCTATGTTTATTATTTCCCTTTCCAACTGCTCTGTTTCCCGGTTATAGTCCTTCTTCATCTTGGTTGCATAACTTATTATTTGCCCTCTAATGAATGCTTTCATTGCGTCCCATAGTATAAACTTATCTTCCACTGATTCCGTATTTACTTCAAAGTACATTTTTAATTGTTTTTCAATAAATTCTCTAAAATCCTGTCTTTTAAGTAGCATGGGGTTTAATCTCCATCTATACATTCTTGGAGGGATGTCCTCTAGCTCTATTGCCAATAACAGGGGTGAGTGGTCCGATAATAGTCTAGCTTTATATTCCGTTTTCCTAACTCTCCCTTGAATGTGGGCTGATAACAGGAATAGGTCTATCCTTGAGTATGTTTTATGTCTAGTCGAGTAGTATGAGTATTCCTTTTCTTTTGGGTTTTGTTTCCTCCATATGTCCACAAGTTTCATTTCTTGCATTGATTTAATTATAAATTTGGTTACTTTGTTCTTCCTGTTAATTTTTTTCCCCGTTTTATCCATATTTGGATCCAAATTCAGATTGAAATCCCCTCCTATTAGTATGTTCCCTTGCGTATTAGCTACCTTCAAAAAGATATCTTGCATAAACTTTTGATCTTCTTCGTTAGGTGAATATATATTAAGTAGATTCCAAAGCTCTGAATATATCTGACATTTTATCATAACATATCTCCCTGCTGGATCTATTATTTCCTCTTCTATTTTAAATGGCACATTTTTGCTAATTAATATAGCCACTCCTCTTGCTTTTGAATTATACGATGCTGCTGTTACATGTCCTACCCAATCTCTCTTTAATTTCTTGTGCTCCAATTCAGTTAAGTGTGTTTCTTGGACAAATGCTATATCTATTTTTTCCTTTTTCAGTAAATTTAGTAGTTTCTTCCTTTTAATTTGGTTATGTATTCCATTAATATTTAGAGTCATATAGTTCAGCGTAGCCATTTTATATTTTGTTTATCTTCTCTTTCCGTTTTTCCATCATTACCTTTCCTCCTTTTCCATTTCTGTTTTCTTATTTTCAACTCTTTACCAGACAACATTCCTACAACATCCAACATTTTCCTTATTCTCCTATTTCTATCTTATTTATCCCCAATCTCCCCTTCCCCTCCTGAGTTGCCCTTTATCCCTTGTCGGACAACCACATCTCCCCTCTCCATTTGGATTTGCGAATCCACTCGCAAGCGTCAACTGATTTTGCAGTGACCGCTCTTTTCCCCCACCCAGCCCCCCCCAGAAAAGATTTCGCTTTTTATATGTCACAAAGATCACTCTTTTAATTCCCTCCTTATTCTCTCTATTCCATTACCTTCTCTTATTAATTCTTGTCTATACTCTCTATGTTTTCCTCTAATTACAGATACTTTCACATATGCCCATTGTCTCTATTCACTCTTATACCTCTTTACCCGCATACATATCAATCGTGGTCATTTTTACCCTCCTTACCCTTCTTCATCCCTCAGTCTATTTTTGTCTTTACCCACATACATATCAATCGTGATAATTTTTGCTCTCATTACCCGTCTTCATCCCTCAGTCTATTTTTGTTATTGTTCTGCAAATTTTCGTGCTTCTTCTGGATCCGAGAATAGTCTGTTTTGTTGTCCTGGAATAAATATTTTCAATACCGCAGGATGCTTCAGTGTAAATTTATATCCTTTCTTCCATAAAATCGCTTTTGCTGTATTGAACTCTTTTCTCTTCTTTAGGAGTTCAAAGCTTATATCTGGATAAATGAAGATTTTTTGCCCTTTATACTCCAGTGGTTTGTTGCCCTCTCTTACTTTTTCCATTGTCTTCTCCAGTACCTTTTCTCTTGTAGTATATCTTAGGAATTTTACTACAATAGATCTTGGTTTTTGTTGTGGTTGTGGTTTAGGGGCCAATGTTCTATGTGCCCTTTCTATTTCCATTTCTTGCTGTAGTTCTGGACATCCTAGGGCCTTAGGGATCCATTCTTTTATAAACTCCCTCATATTCTTGCCTTCTTCATCTTCCTTAAGGCCCACTATCTTTATGTTATTTCTTCTGTTATAATTTTCCATTATATCTATTTTTTGGGCTAGTAATTCTTGTGTCTCTTTAGTTTTTTTATTAGATTCCTCCAATTTCTTTTTTAAGTCTTCTACCTCCATTTCTGCTGCTATTGCCCGTTCTTCCATCTTGTCCATTTTTTTCCCCATTTCTGTTAAGGTCATATCCATTTTATTTATTTTCTCTTCTGTGTTGTTTATTCTTCTTCTTAAATCATTGAATTCCTGTGTTTGCCATTCTTTAAATGACTCCATGTATCCTCTAACAAGAGCAAGTATATCCTTTACCTTGCCTTTCCCTTTATCTATTTCACTGTACTCTTCCTCTTCTTCTTCCTCTGGGTTGACCATCTGTTGTTTCTTTGCTGCCCTTTCCTCCTCTTCTTTCTTGTTTCCATTGTCTTCTGTGGTCTCTTCTTGCTGCAGGTGTTCTGCAGCTGTCGTTGCCGGCTGTGGAGATCGACTCCCCAGCTGGTCTCCCCTCCCGTCGGTGTGTTTTTTTGCATGCGCGGTTGCGCACTTTTACTCGGCTCTGTGAGCCATTGTTGTAGTTCTTTTTCTACCGACCTGAGGTAGTGGGGCCCTCTCTCCACAGCGGGCCTCTTCGGACAGGTAAGGCCTTCACCTTTTTCCTCCGTTGTCTTCTCTTCCTCTCTTCTTTCCGTTGATTTTGATTTTTCTCCTTCTGTCTCCATCTTCTTTCCACCTTTATACTCACTTTTCTTTAACTTGTATTTCTGTGCCTTTGTATTTTCTCTTGTTTTTCCCGACTTTTCTGGAGAGGGCTGGAGTTCACCGTCCGGCCACTACTCCATCACGTGACTCCTCTCATATTCCATTAGATATTGAGGGAGTCTAGAGTAGAAATTGACCAGGCATAAATATTTTAAATGTCCTTATCCATGGGTGAGGTGCTGGGGGATTGGACGATTGCTCATGTTGTTTTGTTGTTTAGAAAAGGCTACAAAAGTAATTCAGGAAATTATAGACCAGTGAGCCTGATGTCAGTTGAAGGTAAATTATTGGAAGGTGTTCTAAGAGATCAGAAATACAAGTTTTTTGATAGCCAAGGATTAGGGAGAGTCAACATGGCTTTGTGCGGGTAGGTCGTGTTTAACCAATCTTATAGAGTTTTTCATGGAAGTTACCAAGAAAATTGATGAAGGAATGGCTGTCAGTGTTGTCTACATGGACTTTAGAAAAGGCCTTTGACAAGGTCATACATGGGGTGTTAGTCAGGAAGGTTCAGACACTCTGTATTCATGGATTCGATATTGGCTATATAGGATGTCATTTTAAAAATATTTTATTTCAATCCATTTTAATCTATCTTTACATATCCCACTGTTTAAAACAGCGGCAATAACCTCTGTTAGCAGCAAGCTGTCAAAGGATACCAATGATTTCCAGGGAGCTTGCTAGCAATTTTGAGTCCCATTCGATGCCACTTGGGGACATAAGGATATCTTAGGCAGATCTCTATAAAGAGGAACGGTTAATATGGGCAAGCAAGTTCAAGATCCTGATGCAGGATGACCTGGCATTGAAGTTACTATATTGCTTACTAAAATGCTTTTTGTTGTTAATTTGATTTTCCAGATTTTATCCTTTTATTGGTCTGTTTGTCATTTTATTGGTTGTTGAAAATACCAAGCTCAAACTTAAGGATCAATGCTGAGTATTGTTGCTTAACATTCATGTATTGGAAAGTGGGCCTACCAGCTGCATCACATCCTGGTATAGGGGTACCAGGACATCACAGGAAAAACTCCCCTCCATTGAGAAAATCAACATGGAACACTGCCATCAGAGTGCAGTAGCAATCTGCAAGAATCTTCACCATCAAGGACACACTCTGTCTTTGCTGCTGCTATCAGGAAAGAGATGTAGGCATTGTCAGAAATAAAACTTCTCACACATGAGTCTCTTTAAAACTGATGACACGACAAGCTTTATTTACAAGTCTGCAGAGTTGGACTCAACTGGTTTCTCACCAGTTAAGCCCCGATACATACAGTGCATTGATTTTTATACCTTTATTATTTGCCCTTCCCCTTCTTATTAATACTGTTTTAATTGGTTAGTATTACAAAAACATTCTAAGTATAACTGCATTATTAATTATCACGTTCGTTACGTACGCTGTGAACTCTACATTCACTGAATTCTGTTTCTCACACTTCTTATCAATCCTTTGTCTCCTGCATGTCTCTCACTATGACCATGAAAAGATAGGTTTAAAAAAACATATTCAGCAGCTCGTTCTGTCCTTGACTGCTAGTAAACTCTCTGTCCGTTCTGGCTTCCCTGTTTATGATTAATCATCACATTTTAACTTAAGTCTTTTTAACCTAAATTCTCTATATCACAGGCATCACGTGTTATTGTCAATTGCCCTCACTTAAGCATTTCTTGGTTTTGAGGTTGTTGTATTCCTAAAATGAATAGCATGAGAAATCACACTGTTGTGAAGTAGGTTTTAAGGTAAGAAGAGGTATGTGAATGCAGTGGAAGCCAGAGAATGGAGTTACTAAGGGAAGATGTGCCATTGTGAGTGAATGGTGTTTCTGTGGTAAGGAAGCAGTGGATGCTGGTGGTGTCCTGTATGCAAGACAGTACAAGAGGCTGAGAGCAACATTGCACTGCCCTGCATTCGCATTGGAAGGGAACTTTGCACATTTTCCCCACATCAATTGCACATGCCTTGAACACCACTCACCGCCGTCACGTCTAAAGTTTTCAATCAAAATGGATAAAAATCCAGCAGGTGGATGTGAAATGGAACTGCAGTCAGTTTGACAATGAACATGTTAAATCACACACAGTAAGCACTTTTAGATGTTCAGAAGATTAGGTGCTTGCAGGCGCGGCTAGAGTTCAGCTGGCACGTTTAGGCCGCCGCGGAATGACGTCTTCCTGGCACCTCAACGCGCCAGCTAACTGCTAGCTGCCTCGCAGCAAAAGCCGGCTACTCGGGACAGTTGTTAGTCCCGCCCATGCTGCCCTCTCGTCATAGAAGCGCGTCGGTATGTTTCCTTCCGAATTCTAGCACAGATAATTTTAAGTCTCCCTCCAATAAAAATATATCAAACAGGTACCCCATTCCGCCAAATTATATAAACTTTTCACATTTCTCTGTTACTCTGGTTTTATTTGTGCCATGTCTCTGAACATCTGACATGTCAGTGTTTTTTTTCGGCACTGCCGACACCGTTTCACGTTTCCTTGGTGACTGAAGCATGTTGAAAGACGAAAGCCAGCGCCCACTTTGCAGGCTCAAGGTTATGTAGGGGAAGGGGGAAATACATAAAGCATCTAATTTCTTGTATTGTGAGTGCATATTCTTTTGCCGGAGAGGCGATCCATCGCAACCCGCCTCACCCCTAGCGAGGACCAGTTCGTTTTGGATGTGTTTGCATGAGTTCTGCATTGAATAGACGAGAAATCCGCCCCAAGTCGCCTGGCTCCATCTTGCACCTCGGCAAGACACAGCCCAGAGAAACGGAGCGGAGAGGCAGCTCCGAGAGCGCCGCGAAGTCATCCCAAGCCCTGGACGAGTGCAGATTGTTAAGTTGGAACAACCAAAAACAGCAAATTTTAAAATCCACATTGATACTCCCCATCCAAATCACTTCCAAGTTCGGTCACGTGCAAATACACTATCATATTTGTTAATGTGGAGCAATGTCCTGAATGTCAGTGCTATTTCGACGCGTCTATTTGTGGAACGGCCTTATCTATTCTAATGTATGTGAGTTGGTTTCATATTGAAGTGCTTTATTGAATACTAAGTTGGAGAACTCGAGTCCCTTCTCTCTGCGTAACCTTAGCGTTTTGATTTACGTATCCGTGTGAACAGAACTGTTGGGTTCATGTAATAATGAATAATACATCAAATAGGCATTGCCCCTTTAATTCCCGGTCCCTTGAGCTTCATTCGTCGGGCTGTAAATGGGAGGACCATAGTTAGTGAGTTACTCGGTGCCGTTCCTAGCCCATGTGAAAGCCGTAGAATTCAGAGTGAATTCAACCCAAGACGAATGAGGAAGTTAACCTGACCGGGGGAACAAGCCTCGAAGCAGAGCTGTCAAAGGGTCTGCCGATTTTTTTTTTAAAAAGTTTAGGGACACGATGAGTGTTGTAATTTTAAGGCGAGAAGGTCCATCAAATCGCAGTGATCCGCTGCAGCCCGTCGATTGCGGCTTGGGGATGCGTCGCAGCCATCAGTTCTCATCGCACTCCCAGTTCTCCTGGAGTCTGGCACAGCTCGGGAAACCTACGCGCCCCGTGTCCGCGGTGCACAACGTCGAACGGCACACAAATGCGGTGCCGGCAGGAGGAGCAGAGCTGGGCAACGGCCACTGAACCAGGGCTGTCTGGGGGTGCTGTGATCAGAGTTGCTCTCCCGAACCGGCTGTGTTGACAGACAAAGGGAATTCGTTACCGAGCGCGTCAAACCGCAATCCTGCTTCCTCTTTAGAGAACTGCGGGTGCTGGGTGATGAGGCTCGCATAGTCGATGGCTGATGACGTCACACTTCATCACACCGGGCCGCTTTCATCGTCCTCAGGCTGAGACTCCAAGCAGAATATTATATATTCTGGAGGAGGGTTCGGTAAGTAGACCTCCTGGTCGGCTTTTCCGGTTTGAGATGGCCACCCGACAGCCGCACAGGAGGATAATGTGCGGCTTTACAGCCGGGTCTTGTGACCATCTGAAAGCGGCTTGTGAGGGGATATAATTAAAAAGTTATTTTTATTGACCTTAATAGAGAATGCACATAATCATCTAATAAATAACAAACCATATCTTATACATAAAATACATAGAATTCAGATCGAAAACATATCCATAATTCTTTTCCTAACTTAATTTTATGTAAAACATTGAATCTAGGATTGGATTAAATTAACAGTTTACACATTCTTCATTGCATATCTAAAGGTAATATTGAAAACTTAAAAATAACTTTCTTTTAAAGTAGGATATAAATAAAATTCCCTTATTTAAAAAAAGGGAATTTATACTCTTCAGTAGAAAAATCGTCATTTTGTTTATATGATCTGCTTACAATTCTTGGTTAACTACATCTTTATATAATTTCCTAAAAAAAAAGGGGAAAAAAAACATATAATCAGGTATCATTAAAAGTTTTTTGTTGCTAATATGGGAGTGTCAATTGAGATTGGGTTATGGTCAATGGGTAGAGTGAAACAACCAACTGAAAAACCTCACAAAGATTAGCGTATACAGAGCCGTTGTCATACCCACACTCCTGTTCAGCTCCAAATCATGGGTCCTCTACCAGCATCACCTACGGCTCCTAGAACGCTTCCACCAGCGTTGTCTCCGCTCCATCCTCAACATTCATTGGAGCGACTTCATCACCAACATCGAAGTACTCGAGATGGCAGAGGCCGACGGCATCGAATCCACACTGCTGAAGATCCAACTGTGCTGGGTAGGTCACGTCTCCAGAATGGAGGACCATCACCTTCCCAAGATCATGTTATATGGCGAGCTCTCCACTGGCCACTGAGACAGAGGTGCACCAAAGAAGAGGTACAAGGACTGCCTAAAGAAATCTCTTGGTGCCTGCCACATTGACCACCGCCAGTGGGCTGATATCGCCTCAAACCGTGAATCTTGGCGCCTCACAGTTCGGCAGGCAGCAACCTTCTTTGAAGAAGACTGCAGAGCCCACCTCACTGACAAAAGACAAAGGAGGAAAAACCCAACACCCAACCCCAACCAACCAATTTTCCCTTGCAACCGCTGCAACCGTGTCTGCCTGTCCCGCATCGGACTTGTCAGCCACAAACGAGCCTGCAGCTGACGTGGACATTACCCCTCCATAAATCTTCGTCCGCGAAGCCAAGCCAAATAAAAGAAAGAGTGAAACACGAAAGTCTTCAGACACTGTGATTGTAGTTAAAAAACAAATGCCAGAGGAACTCAGCAGGTCTCCATGCGTCTGTAGGAGATAAAGATATTTCATATAACTGACGTTTAGGCCTGAGCCCTTCTTGAAGGTTCATTAGGGCAGACAGTTACTGTCTTGATTAATGGACTTAAAAGCAAACTATACTAAATTTTATTTAGCTATTTAAGAATATTTTGACATATTTGAAATACAAGAAAACTCAGCCATACATGCAATCAGCAAACCATTTCTAATGTGATACATTAAATGCAGATATAAGGGTACAGTAGTTTTTGGGAGCCACTATCTAAATTCTTGGGAGTCACTATATTGGGGCATATTTCCTGCACGTCAATGCCTCTACTTCCTCAGTAGTTTGCTGAGGTTTGGTATGACATCAGAAACCCTGGCAAATTTTAACAGATGTGTGGTGGAAAGTGTGCTACAGGCTGCATTTCAGTCTGGTATGGCGACACTAATACCCCTGAGTGCAAAATGAAGTGGACAGCCCAGGATATTACAGGTTAAAGCTACCTTATCATCCAGAATATCTACAGGGAACACTGCTGTCAGAGAGCAGCATAAATCATCAAGGATCCACAGGACCCAGCACATGCGCTGTTCTTGCTGCTACCATCATGAAAGAGATATAGTTGCCACAAGACTTGGACCACCAGGTTCAGGAACAGTTGCTACCCCTCCATTACCACACTCCAACAACAAACTCAATCAGAAACTCATTTAAGGACTCTTACCTTTCCACTTTATTGATTTTTTTCTCTATCTGGATTGCACAGTTTATTTTCATTTCTTTATTTGTTTGCATGTGCATGTTGAGTACAGTTGTTTTTGCGCTACCAATAAGTGATCATTCTGCCTTGACTGCAGGAAAAGAATACTCACGGTTGTATGTGATTTCATATATGTCCTCTGACAATCAATCTGAAATCTGACAGTATACTCAGCGTCGGCAAAAACAGGGGGAAGAATAGGGAGGCCAATTAATTAATTATAGAACACAGTTTAACATTGGTTATGTTAATTATGTAGCTATGAGGTTAGTAGCGACATTCATCAACCTCTCTCCTCTCTATCCATCATAATTTTCAATCACCATTCTGTTCCAAACTCCCCTTTACTCTTTTAAAATCTTCCTTATCTACAAGTTGCCAAAATCTTGTCCATGAGTTCAAAGCTTTAGGTCATGGCACTAAGAAGCTGTCGGCTCTTTATTCCATTTCTCCTCTGAATTCACTACTACACTGCCTTCCATAAACTCATCAAAATATTTTGGTGCTGGTGTTATGTTTGAAAGCGAATCAGGTTTCGTGGGTTCACAGAGGGACAAGTCTGGACACGCGTTACAATTACATGTAACTTTATTGAACAAACAGGAGACAAACATGGGAGAATGTCAAATGATACTTACTCTACTACTAAGCAACTGTATAGACATTCACATTGGACCCAGGTTGGATTCCAATACCAATGGCCGCATATCTTCTGCATGCTCATGCACATATACACACTCTACAGACAAGGACTTTCAAACACATTCCCGGTTCCCTGTACCACTAGGGGTGCAGCTCTCTGCAAATACCAATCTACTGCAGTACTATGGCTCAGTTTAAGTGTACATACAGCTTACCCACTATTTTTCCAGGTCCACAATAGCATCTTGATGTGGAGTGATGTCCAGGACTTGGATCATGAGGCAGAGAGCAAGAAATGTGCTATGCATCAATGTTTTATACAGTTCTGAGCTGAGTGCCTAGCTAGCTAATGATGAACCTGTATTTCAAATGAGCTAACAGCAAGGTGTGCACAAATGGGTGGCCTTAGTCCAACCTTGATTGGCAGGTGATATCACTCTAGAATAAGTTTCAGATAGAGAGGTCATGTGACCCTCTGCAATCCACAATGTTCCAGATAGAGAGGCCATGTGTTCCTCCACAATTCACATATAACATTCCACCCCTCAGAAAGTCACATCACTAGCCAATCACTACAAACACAATGAATCACGGGTTTTTAGACAGTGTTATAAAGTTAAAAAAATGTGAATCAAGTGGATCGATATATACATATTTACATATATGACATATATATGCATATATGTATGGTGGACAAGGCACATTATCAAACTCAATGATAATGCCTCGCTGAGTGCTGAGGGAACTTCTTCCCAGTCTGAGAGGGGAGGTTAGACAAATAAAGTTGGTCACTGACTCACATGCATGTTTCTCCAGCTTAGCTGGCAAATGTGAGACCTTTACCATCAACATCTACGAGCAGGCAGTACAAATTCATCCATAAGGTGCCAAAGCCCTCTCTTGGCTTGTGCACCTTGGCTTCACATTTGAGTGCTCTCTCAGCACAGAGTTCAGATGTCTGTCACTGTGCTCTCCCACGGTAAGGCAGGGGACAAGTCGCCAGTTGTGCATCCAGGGTGTACCCATATTCTGTGGGAGCACTTGTTTTTCAGTGCTGTCACCTGACACCAAGATGCCATTCCTTCTGGTGTCTCCTTTAAAAGGGTGCCACAAATTCCTGTGTTGGTTCTCTGTAACAATAACCAGGAGGAATCAGGACTGAAAGTTGGCCAAATTAGTAGTATTTAAATAAAAGCTTCTGAAGTACCCACCCCATGAGGAATTAGTTTCTGTTAATGGGAGGGCTAGGGGAAGGGGATGCTGCCATTGCCAAGTGGTTACAAAATGTATACAATATTTTGTGCTAGTGTGTAATCCTTTACTTTGTAATGTGACAGAGTATTTAGAGGTAGTTTGGGAGGAATTGTTAGAGCAGGTTGCACACAAACATTTTAAAACACAGAATCTTTGCAGGACTTTTGCAGAATGCTTTTTGCAGAATACAACTTGCCTGGGAGAACTTGTGATCTTTGCAGGCAGCAGAGAATAGTTTTGCTCTCAGAGAGGGAGGGTGGCCAATTGCCCCGCTTGTAAAGCCACATATTTTGGCAAAATGCGGCTGTGGGAAGGCCACGTGAATGTGCAGGAGGCGCCTGCAAGGCGAGCTTGGTACCCTCCTCTGAGACAGATAATCCCCGCAGCACAGTGGCCTCCCCAGTCATCTAAATGCAGCCGCCTAAAAGCAGCTGCATTCGGATGACAGTCAGCTGGCCAGTGCCTGACAGCTCCTCTCCCAGTCCCCACACTGTCGGACGGCTGGGTGCGGGCTGTCCCCACACTGTTGGGACTGATTTCAGGAGTGGGGAGAAGGGGGCTGGAGCGGCCAGCAGGGGAGAAGGAGGCTGGCCGAAACAATGCCAGTACCCGACTCGAGCGCCTCCTTCTCCCCCACCAGCTGCTCTAGTCCCCTTCTCCATTTTTTTTAAGATGCTCCAGTCTCCTACCCCCCGGCTGCTCCAGCCCCCATACTCACCTGCCAGCCGCTCCAGCCTCCTTCTCCCCCGCCGGCTGCTCCAGTCCCGTGAGTGGGGAGAGCAGGGTGGCGGGATCAGTGTGGGGACGCCCCACACTGATAGCCCGCGCTGGCTGTCCCACCTGACAGCCAGTCATCCTGACTTGACAGCCCAAGGGACAGGAGCCGGAATGCGCTCAGATGCACTGCGCTTTCAACGCTGCCATCTGAACTGCAATTTAAAGGGCCGCTTCTGCTTCTTCAGGCGCATTCTTAGCGGAAATGCACCTGAAAAAGCCTACAGAAATCAGTTCCAGAAGGACAAAGCTGACATACTTTGGAAGGCTGCCAGGTCAAAGAAGGCTGGCGGTCTGAAAGGAGACCTGAAAGAAAGAGGATCATCTGGAGAACCCTGAAGGGGGCAAGTTTAGTCAGCAAGAAGGAATCAGTTGCGGATGACCTGGAAAAGGAATCTCTCTGAAGACCAAGAACTCTCCTGAGTGGTAACGATTTGCTTGTTAAACACCAAAGACTGGTGAACTCTGTTAATGCTAACTTCTGTGCACAGTACAAGAATTGCCTGCAACCAGTGAGATTGGACTGTGATCCAAAGAACTTTTCTAATCTTAAATATACATTACACACTCCTGCACTTAGTATTAGAGGGGGGGGGATTAAGTAGGTTAAGTAAGTTGATAGTAATAAGTTAAAGTTTAATTCTGTTTTCATGTTGTCGGACTCTGGCTTTACCTTACCCTCAATTTAGTTTATGTGTCGTCTGAGTCCAGCGTGCTCGTTGAATGAAGTGTTAGGAGAAGGTATTCGGTTCAACAATCAATTTATTATACAGCACAAGAATAAAACTTAACAGAGCTGTGGGTCAGTCGTTAGTTCATAGGTCACCTGCACAGTGAGCTATTCCCCAAGACTGACCCCTATTGTCCAGTCTGCTCAGTTTATATAGCTACAATTTACCATACAGAACAAAAGTTGGCTTCCTTTGCTAGATTTTTACATAAAGTATATCACCAGCAATTTCCTTATTCTACAGTTTATCTCGGGTGTAGTCCTCTTATCTTAAATCTTTCAGATCAGACCATCCTATTGTTTTGACCAGAAATCAATTCCTGCCCCAGATATTTCCAATCATCGTTCTGTTCCTGTCTGGCCAATGTCTTCTGTTCTCCTTAACACCTCCTCATGCCTTAATCTTCCTAGACTGGCTTTCCATTCCCTTTGTTTCTTACAGGATATTCTTTGTTCTGGTCTGCCCTGTGTCTCCTGCGCTACTCAACACCTCCTTCAGTTGAGCATTCCTCCTAAATCGTTTCATCCATATCCTCTCCCTTGTATTTTGGGAGCAGACAATTCTGCCCCTACTGGACTCAGCCAACTTTGCTCCATGCTGTGATTGCCTCTTAATTACCTTATACTTTTCCCTTAACCATGAAGTAAATATAAAAATTGTTATATAGTCCTCTATTCCGTGATATTTTAGCCCCTAGATTCCAACAGTCCCCCTTTTGGTCTCATGAAAATGAGACCAACCATCTGCTACCTTATTAGACCGAGATCTCAGGAGTTATTGCAAGGACCGGCATCTCCAACCCCTTGGTTTCAGTAGACTCTTGGGAGGGCAGTAGGGACAAATACATGCCTTGGGATCTGGGGATGGCTCTCTGTGAAAACGCTCATTGAACTAGGCACTGGAGGCAGGGAAGGATGCATGGGATCAGGATCAAAGCCAACACCACCACTCCAGCAACTAGCACTGCAGTCTGTATCCATCCCCAGCTTCCTGAAAACAAATTTCCTAGCCATGCGCTGCCCAAGGGTCGCCAGGTCTGAACCGGGACATGAGCTAATTTGCGAATGCCTGAAGAAATATCCTTTACTGCTTGCCCATTGTCATCGATTTTTAAACAGCAATTAGTGAGATTCAATTTCCCACACACTCCCCCCTCCGTGGCTAACAAATAGTCTAATGCTAAGCGGTTTTGAAACACCGTGGCCCTAATCTGTTGCTGCTTTTCTGCCAACAGATCAAGGCCCGTGGCTGTGTTATTGGTGATAACTTCCAAAATAGCTTGTAACCGAATCAGACGGTTTAACATGTAAATTGGGGTTCGATACCCCCAGGACCCATCCTGGGCCCAGGTGGCAGGTCCGTAATAAGAAATAATGCGCTCTGGAGGCCAATCCTCTCCCCACTCACCGATCTTTAAATCCCTCTTCTGACGGAGCCCCTGATACACACGCTCAGCTAACTGATGTGAGTCGTTCTGGGGTAAAAGCACAAATTGTGGTTGAATGATACCTATACAACACGTTACCCTCCAGTCTGGCTCCAAAAAAGTGTATGCCATATTCCCACAAATCCAATATAGTCCCTCTGGAGCAAATCCGTGTGGAGAGGAATGAGCCCACAATTGTCTGAGTGAGGGAACCCCCTTATATGGATTATCCCCCGTGCAATTCCATACTACTTTACACGATAGTTATCCATTATAGGTCTGCAATCTGCTCCATTCTGTGGGGCCAGGAACCACCGTGGTCGCTGAGGATGCCATTGAGGGAACTTCCCCAAGATTTTAACCCTTGTGCACCTTGTTAGGTCTGCTTTGTTCATGAATGAGTGAGACAATCACCAGGCTGAGTCGAAATCAGGGTTCTTTGTTCTTTATTACCGGATTGTAACACTTGCGACTAACCATGTTAGTCGGAGAATGCATTCTGCCGTTATCAGCAAAATGGTGATTTTTTATACCCTTGGATATGTGCTTAGAACATCATCATATCATTACTTGTCCAATGACTAAAACTGTTGCTATCCTTTCCCTGCTAGCTTCCTGCCTCTCAATCCATCAATGTCTCTCTTATCTTGTAAGTACAAGGATGCATTCACATCTTGTTACAGCCCTGTACATTCCCATTTCATGATGTTTTACCTAACAGGAGTACAAGGACACCTCCCCTTCTTGTTACAGCCCTGTACAGGGTAACTCCCTACACATTCCCATCTCATGATGTTTTACCTTACAACCTCGAATCCCCTTTATACTGATTGCCTTGCTCCTTCCTGATACATTCCTCCCCTAATGGGTGATTTGCTAAGTGCCATGTCTGGCGGGGGCGCGTCTCATCTGCCGATCCGTGAAAACCCATCAACTCCCACACCTCCAGGGGCTCCCCGCCTCATGGCCATGACCCATCTCTTGTGGGTCCCCCACATACCCAACAGTTTTTTACCCCCAAGAGTTCTGCCATAGTTTGGCTAAGGTCTACCCATCTATTGTCGCCTACTTTGTGAGTTGCTGCCTGGCGTTTAGCGTTGGCATAGATATCCCCCTTTTCACTGTCCTATACGTATGGTTGTTTTCCATTTTGCCACATGGGTTCCCACTGTATCCTCTGAATTGGTATTGAGCCCCCTTTCTCCTTATCTCGGTCTCCCTCCCGGGCACAAAACCATGTTATTCCTTGTGGACAGCGGTCTCGATTTGGCGTGAACGGTAATGATCCCCTATTGAACTTAACATCATACACTTGTCCATTATGAACACACTTACGTCCCGTGTGAGTCCCAACACAGTGTTCAGGAAAGTCAGTCCAATCCGCAAAGTACTGTTCTTTTTCGTTATGCGACCCCCAGGCTGAATGCAAACACTTCGTACAGTGGTTTTCCTCCCCAGATCCTTCAAGGGCTCGGAACACCAGCACCCATAATCCCCACAAAGTATTCATCCCTTTTGTTTTGACGTTAATGTATTGATTATAACGTCAAACACTGATATACAGTCACCGTAGTCCAATAGTCTCTTTAAAAAGGGACACGTTAAATATTCTTAGTCCGTAGTTTCTTCACAGGGTCCCAGTCATCTCCGTTCAAATCTGTTCCAGTGTCCGTGTCGGTGGGTCCGTTGCTGCACACTGACTCCAATGATACCTCGTCTCTCCTTTTCCCTGTAGTCGAACCGCGTGGGACATTCTCTCCACCACTCTGTAGGGTCCTGTCCACCTGGGCTCCGACCACTTTCTCTTGATCACCTTTAGCAGAACCCACTCCGCGACTGATGGTATCGGTGTTTCCCCTTTTCTGTCGGAACTGGTGACCTGTTGTGAAAAATCTGACACCAGAGCCGTTAGTTTATCATATTAAAGCTTGCATCTCATTGAACTTACCTCATTCTTCGTGGTCTGAATTCCTGCTCCAGGTCCCGGAAACTGGTGCCCCGTTTGTAGTTCATATGAAGTAAATCCTGTCACAGAACTTACCGAACTCCTTATTGACATTAACGGCAGGGGCAACACATCCACCCAATTTAGTTTGGTCCGTGCCTGTACTTTCCCGATCTTACCTTTTATTGTTTGGTTCATCCTCTCCACTTTCCCTTGGGATTGTGGATGGTACACCGTTCCAAAAAATTTTTCAACCCCAACATCGCTTCTACCTCCTGTAGATCTTTATTCTTAAAATGACTTCCATTATCTGACCTAATTTTTCTAGGGAATCCATGTCTCGGAATATACTGGTTGATCAGGAACTTACTTACCGTCTTTGCATCTTCTCTTTTGGCTGGGATTGCCTCCGGCCACCCTGTGAACACATCTACTGCTACTAAGAGGTATCGATAGCCACTTGCCCTTTCAATCATGTCCGTGTAATCATTTACAATTTCCTGCCCTGGTAACTTAGGCAACGGAAACTGTCCTTCATGCGGCTTCACAGTCGCCTTGACATTGAAAGTTATACATACCTCACACTCTCTGATATGGTTCTCCACCATCGCCGGCAGGAAGGGGTGCCACCAATGTATCAAATACCTTATCATCTGCTTCTTTCCACAGTGTGTTAACCCATGCGCCTCCTCTAGGAGGGGTTTTATGAGTCCAGATGGTAAAGCTGGCCTACCGTCTGTCAATCTCCACAGTCCTTGATCCTCGGTTGCCCACCTTTCCTCCCATACCATCCTTTCCTGAGGTGATGCCTTCGCTTGTTCCTGAATTATTACTTCTACCTCACACAGTGGCAATAAGTCATGTGCCGTTCTGTCTGCCTGTGTCATAATAAACTGAGGGCCGTATCCTGCTGCCCTTTTTGCGGCCATGTCCGCTTCCTGATTTCCCCGAGCTACCATCGTATCTGTTCTATCATGTCCTTTACATTTAAGAACTGCTAATGCCCTTGGTTTCAGGAGAGCCTCAGCCAGTTTCCTAACATCCTTCTCGTGTTTAATTGGGGTCCTTGCTGCTGTTAAAAACCCACTTCTAATCCATTGACTAAGCTCAACCTGTATTGTCCCTACCACATATGCCGAATCTGTATATATATTGACCTCCTTTCCTTCTGCCCATTCTAATGCTGCTATCATTCCCTGTAGTTCTGCCAGTTGTGCTGACTCTTTTCCTCTCACTGTCCCTGTAATGATTTCTTCAAATCCTCCTGTAGTTTTTCGTACCACCGCATAGGCGGCTTTCAATCCATCCGTGGGGTGTCTGTAACAACAACCATCTGTAAACAAGGTTTCATCTGGTTCTCTCAAGGGTGTAGCCTGTAAGTCAGGTCTTATTTTAATATCCTTTACTACCCTCTTTTCACAACAGTGTGGTTCTCCCTCTCCCATATTGTCTGCCATGTTAATGCCTTCATGGGTAAACGTAACATTTGGAGCATTCAGGATCTTTTCTAGTCTCGTCTGCCTTAGCGAAGTCATTGTAAATGCTGTCGAGCTCACAAATGCTACAATACTATGTGTCGTTAATACCGTCAGGCCACGTCCCATCACTATGTGTGCCACCTTTTGTAGAATCTTTGCTATCCCTGCTGCATGTCTCGTACATGGTGGGTGTCTGTCTTCCGTCGGATCCAGTGTGATACTCACATACATGAGCACACATCTTCCGCCCCCTTTTTTCTGAAAAAGAACACCATTAATTGTGTGTGCTTTTTCAGAAACATCCAAAAAGAAAGGTTGTTTATAATTTGGAATCGCCAAATCTATAGCTGTTGTAAGAGCTTGCTTAAGTAGAATAAAACTCATCTCAGCCTGTGCAGTCCAATCAAGTGTAGCTCCCAGATTCCTCATCCCCTGCTCATTCACTAAAGTTCGCAGTGGATGTATCAACTCGCCATACGATGGGATAAACTGCCTACTATAACCTGTCAAGCCCAAAAATGAAAGCATTTCCTTAACTGTCTTTGGTTTTGGATGATGTAGTATCGCTGTTCGATGTGCAGTGGAAATCCCTGTACCTTTCGCTGAGACCATTCTACCTAAAAAGGAGACCACCTGTCTGCAGCATTGCAACTTTAAGCGAGAGACTTTAAATCCTGCCTTGAACAGCTGCATCAGCAGGAGACGCGTGGCCTCCAAACGGGAAGCATGATCAAGTGCTGCCAATAGGATGTCATCTACGTACTGGATCAGAACTACCCCACCTGGCAGTACTAATCTCCCCAGCTGTTCCTTCAAAACCTGATTGAAAATCCCTGGAGATAAGATAAAGCCCTGCGGAAGTCTAGTATAACGTAACTTTCTACCTCTATACGTGAAAGAAAACACATCTCTTAACTGTTCTGCCAGCGGCAAACAAAAGAAAGCATTCGCTAAATCTATGCAAGAGAACCACTTGTGGTCAGGGGTTAAAGCAGTCATGGTAGTATATGGGTTCGGTACTGGAACTGTGGGTGTTCGCACAATACCATTGATGCGTTTTAAATCATGGGCCATCCGATATTTGCCCGTCTCCTGTTTCGGAACAGGTAAGATGGGTGTATTCCAACTTGAGCACGAATGCTCCAACACCCCTGAATCCACTAAGCCCTCAATGGCCTTTACCAGACCCACCTCAACTTCAGGTTTGTGGGGATACTGTGTCTGCCAAATTGGAGTATAATCTGACAGTTCGAAGGTTATGGGATCAGCCTGCTGACAAAAACCCACATCTGCTGATCCCACTGACCACAGGTTCTCAGGGAGAGAATCTAGCATAGGGGCCGAGTCGGGGTGATCCATCTTCTCTCTACCATGAAAGCATTCAATCTGTCTATGCTCAAGGAGGACTCGATCATTTGTCGGGTACAAAATCCTGTACGCCTGACCAGATGAGGAGAACTGCACTGTCGGTATTTGGGTATCGGACCAATCCCTTAAGGACATCAAGTTCCGACACATCGGTCCCAAATCTTTTGCCTGGTGAGTAGTGCCAATTGCCAGGGTGACATGCGGAACGGCCTCACCTGCCATCACATACCACTCCACCTGTTCAGATGTCAGTTCTACCGTAGCTGCCACTCCCTCCTTTCCTACCACTATGTAGTCCGAATTAATCTCCCATTGTATGCCCTCTACCTCTTCTTAAAAGGCATGCTGATAAATTTCATCCCCATCCCTATCGTAAAAGAGGGTCACATGGAGGGGGTCCGAGGGAGGGGGATATGGGTGTAACGTCTGGATCCACGGCTTCCATTGATTATAAAGCTTTAGCAGCCCTCCCTTCTGTGGGTCCTCTGGTTCCAGCAGCCCCCAGTAAATGTCAGCCCATAGTCCTTCAGACATGGATCCTCCAGCGGCTGCCAACAACATCTGAGAACCGGAATGAAGTGTAGTTAATGAACAGTTCATAGAATATCCATTGAAAGGTGATCTCTATTCCGCTGGGTCCGCAAAGGATTGATGCTCCGCACCTGACCTGCAGGTCTCTGCCCAAAAGATTAGTAGGGCACCTGGCTGACAAAATGTATTGATGTGTGAAAGTCTGTCCCGCCACAGAAGTGACTAGCGGTGTAGAAAACAGCAGATTTTCTGGTGTACCCGAGAACCCTATCAGCTGGACGCTAGAGGATGATGTTTTATCTTGAAACTCAGCGCCAGTGAGTGTTGAAAATCTGGCTCCCGTATCCACTAAAAAGGATACTTCCATGTCCATTTCGTTAATCTGCAGGAAGGGGTCTGCCAACCTAACCTGCTCTTGGGTGCTCGGGCCCCGTCACTGCTGGTAATATGGCTCATCCTCCGTCAGCGATGGGAATTGTCCCTTTGGAGCGAGAGCCGCATGGGGTGCCTGATGTCTCGGGGGTGGCACTGACGATCTCTGGGGCTGGATCCAAGGCTCATTTTGTGGTGGTCCATATCCCCTTCCCCCACTGTCCTGAGGACCCCAAACTAGGGGGCAATCTCTCTTCCAGTGTCCTGGTTGACCACATCTGAAACATACGGCTGGCGGCATTCGTGGAACACCCCGACCTCTCCCTCTTTCTCGGAATCCTCCCATTGGACCTCCAATTCTGCCCCCATAGGTGGGACCCGGTGCCCAAGTTTGGGCCGGGGGCCAATTCATATTATTCCCTTGTGGTGGCTGCAGTGGCTGCTGAATCATCTGGTTCGCACCCTTTGAGGAATTCTTTTTTGCCTTGTTTACCTTTTTCCTAGCTTCTTCCAATTGAAGCTTAAGGAGTTGCACTTGTGCCGACTCCGTACTTTGTTTGTCCTCCTTTTGCTTAGCCCTGTAACGCTTCATGTGATGGGTCAAATGTTTTTCCCATTGCTCATTCGAGCAACCAGGAATGTCAGGGTTATTCTCTAACGCCTCCCTAACTACAGCTGGCAGCCCGCTCGTTACTGCAGACCTAAAGAGTGTAGTCTGCAGGGGATCTGAGGCTGGGTGTACTCCTGCTTTATCCGTCCAACTTTCCTTACTCTGACTCAAAAAAGTCGAGATCTCCTCATCCTCCTTAATGGAAAAGGTCAGGGACTGCAAGACCCCGGGGGGGATGGGAAACTTATCCCGCATTGCCCCTCCTATCGCCGTAGCATGTTTGGCAAATGGCTCGGCATCGGGGCACCTAGTGATTCCTGCGACCATTTCTACCTGCTGTATCTCCCACAGCCCAAGCTGTTTCCCTAATAATGCTCTCCAATCCCCAATGGCTATCTTATGTCCCATCGTATATTGGCAGAATTTTCCCATCCACGCTCCACCTCCCTCAGTCGGAGGTCGAATTTTGTCCAAAATACAGTTCATGTCGGTGAATGAGAAGGATTGATACCTTTCCCCAATTTGCGGACCCTTATAAATTAACGGCATCTGTCTATACCTTTCTGTAAGCCCTACTTCCTCCCTGTCTCGCAACGCGTATCCCAAAGGGGAGCGAGGGTTTTCCTGACCCTGTCTTCTGTGTGTGAACATTCTTCCCCTGATCGTGACTGGCTGTTCCTCATCCTCACTCTCCACACTCACACTAGCTATCTCATTTTCCTCGTCCTGCCCTCTCTCCCGCTCCCATCTGACACTCACTGGGTCACTTCCCCTCCTATTCTCCTCTTCTTGTCCCTGTTCTCTCTCATCTGTTTTTCCCAGGCACCTACTAGTTTCCCTAACTGCACCTATATCGTTCTGTATTTCGTTCATCAATTCCTTTGTTTCCTCCTCTTTCTCCTACACAACACTCTTAAGTCTCTCCTTCGCCTCCTGGAGTTCTGGACCTGCTAACTCAGTGACATTCACTATTCCCTCACTTATCTGCATCGTTGGCATCTGGGGAATCGGATAAGGTGGTGGCAATGTCTCTGGTAACTTTGGATATAGTGGGGCTGACGGCTTAACCTCCCCCGTCATCTCCTTTGTGATAGGGGATGCCTTTTTAGTAGCATGCTGAAGGTTCGCTTCCACAGCTATGCATATTATGTAAATATTATGTAAATGTCATATTATGTAAACCTGCCCTTCTCTGTTCCTTCGCTTCCTTCTGCTGTTTAAGCCTTCTTCTATTCCAGATAGATCCTTGTCCCTTTGCCTCATGTTCCTGTACCTCCTTTGCCGCTTCCCTCTTGGCTTCTCCCAAGTACATTACAAGCCGGATCTTTTCAAACCCTAGCGGTACCTTCCCCTGACTCTGCAGCTCTTTCCATATCTGTTCGTACCGTTTCATAGCTTGTACCTCCTCTCCCTCGATAATCCTCCCAGTAATTGATTCCTTGTTCTTTCCCACTGTCGGTTCACAGATGGGGAAACCCATCTGTCTTCCCCGAACTTTTGCCATACATCCCCACTTACTCCTTCCATCTTATGTTCCGATTTTTAACCCTTCCGACTTCGTACTTCAATGGATCTCTCCCCTGGTAGGATTTTGCCACCCTGCAATCTACTTCGACCCTTCACACGTTATTATAAACACCCGCGGCACACTGTACACAATACTTAACCAATAACTATTACCCAAGATATACAATCCTTAAACAAATACTTATTATACACTACTATGATACACGATCCTTAAACAAATACTTATTATACACTACTATAATACACGATCCTTAAACAAATACTTATTATACACTACTAAACCAAATAACTGTAACACAATGTACCCTATTCTATTTGGCCAAGTGTCTACACTAATATCTCGAGATCTCTACTAGGGGCCTCTAACCCCATTTTCTACAGGGGACTCTAACCCCTGTTCCTTACAGGGGACTCTAACCCCCGTTCCTTACAGGGGATTCTAACCCCCATTACCTACAGGGGCCTCTAACCCCTGAAGCATTATTCCTTGGCTTCTACTAGGATTTTTGCAGAGTAGTGACAACACACAATTTTATCGTTGCCAATAGCAGAACTTTGTTTAAACAGGCGTCTGCTTATCTTCTTTTGTTGAGTTGCCCCTTGTTGTTATCACCACACCACAATCGACCGTTGTGTCGTCTTTTTCTCTTCCGTCACTTCTCCATCTTCATCACGTCGGGGTCACCAAATTGTCGGACTCTGGCTTTACCTTACCCTCAATTTAGTTTATGTGTCGTTTGAGTCCAGCATGCTCGTTGAATGAAGTGATAGGAGAAGGTATTCGGTTCAACAATCAGTTTATTATACAGCACAAGAATAAAACTTAACAGAGCTCTGGGTCAGTCGTTAGTTCATAGGTCACCTGTACAGTGAGCTATTCCCCAAGACTGACCCCTATTGTCCAGTCTGCTCAGTTTATATAGCTAGAATTTACCATACAGAACAAAAGTTGGCTTCCTTTGCTAGATTTTTACATAAAGTATATCACCAGCAATTTCCTTATTCTACAGTTTATCTCGGGTGTAGACCTCTTATCTTAAATCTTTCAGATCAGACCATCCTATTGTTTTGACCAGAAATCAATTCCTGCCCCAGATATTTCCAATCATCGTTCTGTTCCTGTCTGGCCAATGTCTTCTGTTCTCCTTAACACCTCCTCATGCCTTAATCTTCTTCCTAGACTGGCTTTCCATTCCCTTTGTTTCTTACAGGATATTCTTTGTTCTGGTCTGCCCTGTGTCTCCTGCGCTACTCAACACCTCCTTCAGTTGAGCATTCCTCCTAAATCGTTTCATCCATTTCCTCTCCCTTGTATTTTGGGAGCAGACAATTCTGCCCCTACTGGACTCAGCCAACTTTGCTCCATGCTGTGATTGCCACTTAATTACCTTATACTTTTCCCTTAACCATGAAGTAAATATAAAAATTGTTATATAGTCCTCTATTCCGTGATATTTTAGCCCCTAGATTCCAACAATGTTCAAATATAATTAAAAACTACTTTTGCTAAAGTAACCCTGTGTTGTGGTGCATATCTATTGCTGCTGGTTTTTGGAGTCCTCTGGACTCCGTAACAGTAATTATGATCTGTAACATTGTAATTAAAAGCTGAAACTACAATTTCCTCATTATGCTGAAATACATTAGTGAAGAGTATACCACAGCTCAGAGTGCAATTAAAAAGAAAAAATGCTGTATTTCTGTATTTGTAAAGTGAATTACAAAGGATGTGGCTGTTGAAGCAGGAAGGTCCAGTGATAATGTGTCCATGGCAACAGCTTTGGTGTATCTGCTGAGAATTCTCTGCACAATTCATGACAACAGCTCCCTCAGCTAAAACAAGCTGTTGGTAATGGCTGGAAGACTATGAAAATCAGTGAGGGGAAATGCAACTGTCTGTTGTGTTGAAGTGGACTTTGTTCTGCAGGATGGTCTTCCATAACATTGATCTGCCTTTGCCCTACAGGGTGGATGGGTGGAATTTTCTTCACTCTCTCTTGGAGAGTTTGTTAGTGTGGAAACATAATAAAGCCATTTCTCCCAGGAATGCATAGTGCTTCATAGTCCCCGAACAACTACCTCCCTCTTTCTGGACCAACATTGTGGCTGCTGCACCCATGTCCTACTGGACTCCTCAGGGTTCTGAAGGTCAACCTCATCTACCTTTTGCTGTCCTGATGTAGCCAAATATCTAGAAAGCAGGGAACCCCCCCGCCCCCACGCCAACATGGGGTGTGAATTAAGATGCTCCACCACTTCTAGCACGCTGAGCCACCCCTTGAGCATGTTGTCGGGGGTGTCAGTATGCGCAGCTTTTGCTTGAGGAGACTGTTCATTCATTCAGTTAGTTCTGATGCTTGTGGGTGGTATGGGATGTGCACAGTCATGAGATACCAGCCTTTGTCACCCAGTTTTATACCTTACTTCCTGTAAAGTATGAGGTATTTCATTCCTTGAATGTTGTTGTCCTGGTTGGCCCACTCACAAAGCACCTCCACCAGGACACCAGAGTAGGTGGCCACCATTGTTAGTATGAAGGGCTTTTTCTTTTGACGTGGGAGAGGGCTGACATAGTCTCCTTGCCAAATGTGCCCTGGTTTTCTCATCGCCAGCCCTGCAGTTTGACCTGCTGGCATGTGGGGTAATTGACTACTACTGTTCGAATCTAATGCGACCCCTAAGCCCTCTGCCCACCATCGCATTCCATCACACCCCAGGTGACTATTCTTCCTGTGGGCTCAAGTTGCCAGGGCTAGAGTCTACATCTTCAGTGCAGACAAAGGCTGTGCAGATTTGAGCTGTTACAGAGTTCTGTGTTGTGTATTGGCCTATGTTTGCCAAAATGTTTGGCCTGGAAGTCAGCCTGAAGAAAACTGAGGTCCTCCATCAGCCAGCTCCCCACCATGACTACCAGCCCCCCCACATCTCCATCGGGCATACAAAACTCAAAACGATCAACCAGTATACCTATCTCGGATGCACCATTTCATCAGATGCAAGGATTGACAACAAGATAGACAACAGACTCGCCAAGGCAAATAGCACCTTTGGAAGACTACACAAAAGAGTCTGGAAAAACAATCAACTGAAAAACCTCACAAAGATTAGCGTATACAGAGCCGTTGTCATACCCACACTCCTGTTCGGCTCCGAATCATGGGTCCTCTACCGGCATCATCTACGGCTCCTAGAACGCTTCCACCAGCGTTGTCTCCGCTCCATCCTCAACATTCATTGGAGCGACTTCATCACCAACACCGAAGTACTTGAGATGGCAGAGGCCGACAGCATCGAATCCACGCTGCTGAAGATCCAACTGCGCTGGGTAGGTCACGTCTCCAGAATGGAGGACCATCGCCTTCCCAAGATAGTGTTATATGGCAAGCTCTCCACTGGCCACCGAGACAGAGGTGCACCAAAGAAGAGGTACAAGGACTGCCTAAAGAAATCTCTTGGTGCCTGCCACGTTGACCACCACCAGTGGGCTGATATCACCTCAAACCGTGCATCTTGGCGCCTCACAGTTCGGCGGGCAGCAACCTCTTTTGAAGAAGACCGCAGAGCCCACCTCACTGACAAAAGACAAAGGAGGAAAAACCCAACACCCAACCCCAACCAACCAATTTTCCCTTGCAACCGCTGCAACCGTGTCTGCCTGTCCCACATCGGATGTCAGCCACAATCGAGCCTGCAGCTGACGTGGACATTACCCCTCCATAAATCTTCGTCCGCGAAGCCAAGCCAAAGGAAAGAATTGGCCTATGTGTTGAGTGGTTTTGTGTTGGAAAGTGACAGTTTGCCTTAGAGAGCCAAGGTGAAGGTGGACCGCTGAGAAAGTGGGAGACGGACTGGGCGCGTGCAGAAAATGATCTGAAAATTTCTGGCCTTGGACGACAAACCACCATTGGGTGTGCTGTGGTGTGGAAGAAGGACCAAAACATGAGTCATTGTCTGGAAGAGAGTTTAGATTGTTGGGCATTTTAAAAGGGATGAACATTCTGAAGGCAGCCAGAAGGATCTGGACCAAGCCATTGTTCCTCTCTCTTTAAACAACACAAGAAGTCAACTTCAAATTTTGTGCTTTCTCTCTCTTTCAAAGATCTTTTGGCTTAAATTTACCAAACAAACTGAATTTTGTTTATGATCTTTGTTTCAGTTGAGATCGAAGTTTTGTGAGTCTTGTGTGTTTTGTGTTTGTTTTGTGTCTAAGTTTTTCGGTGGTCTGGTTGGAAATATAACTTAGACTTTAATTACATATGTTATATTTAGGCTGGGGAATGTAATAGTTTTACACTGTTATAGAAATTTGCATAGTAACCAGTGGGCATTGTTATAAAAGGGGGGATTTTGAATTAAAGTTTGAAGGTGAAATTTTGTTAATAAAGTAATTTGTTCATCTTTACCCCTGTGTGATATGCCTTCTTTGTGGTTGCTGGTTTGATCTTGTAACATAGTTTGGGGCCATCGTCCAGAATCAAACCAATTTGGAAGCTTTAGGGGTGATTAACTTGTGCTTAGTTATCAGTCTGAGTTTGACTCAACTTCCAGCTTGAAATTAAAAATAAATGGTGAGTGTATAAATCACCAGCATAAAAACCAGTTCATAGCTAACCCTTCAGTGGTTAATTTAAAAATGGCTAAAAAGTAAGAACTGATGATTATAGTTCGCAAGATAAAACTTCTTACAGTAAGAACTGGGGAAAAAAATGGAAATTGCCCGAAAGATTGTTAAGCACTATGTAGGAAAGGGGGTATTTGAATAAGCTGCATTAGAACAGTTTCCAAAGGAGAAAACTTCACAGGAAGTAAAGTTGGCTTTGAGAAAACTAGAGTTAGAGGAAAAAAAGAGAGTCAGAAACGAAAGCCGAACGGGAAGCAGTAAGGCAGGCAGAAATGGAGGAGAGAGAGAAAGAAGCATGAGCTAGAACTAGCTAAATTAAAGCTGACCCTAACCCAAGGAGAGGGAGAGGCCCAAAACCCATGTGCTGGTCAGGAGGAGAGGTTTATTGTCAGAAGAGAGTGAAGTTAGTTCCTCATTTGAGGAAGTTGAAATAGACCAGTATTTTCAGCATTTTGAGAAAGTAGCTGTAAATTTAAAATGGGCACCAGACCAGTGGTCACTCCTGCTACAAAGTGTTCATAAAGGGAAAGCCCAACAGATGAATTCGTGTCTCACGGTACAACAAGCAGCTGATTATGAATTTGTAAAGCAGGCTATACTCCGATCTTATGAACTAGTTCCAGAAGCTTATAGACAAAATTTCAGGAGTTTTAAAAAAGCAGCAACCCAATCTCACCTGCACTTTGCTTATAGGAAAGTTGTGTGTTTTGATCGGTGGTGTGCCACAATGAAAGTGGAAAATAACTTTGATTTATTCAGGGAAATCATTCTGATTGAGGAGATTAAAAAATTATGTTCCTGACGGTATTCAAGTGTACTTGGCAGAGAAAAATATAAAAACTTGGCAAGAATTGGCTAAATTCGCAGATGAATATGCTTTAACCCACAAGCTGAAGTGGACACCAGGGATAACCTTTCAAAGGAATACTGCTGATAATCCAAGTAGAGTAGAAAGAAAATCTAGAAGTGAAGTTAAATGAAGGGAGGAAGAGAAATGGGTGAAGGAAAATTTTTTGAGGGTTATTTGCCACTATTGTAAGAAGCTGGTGCACATAATAGCAAATTGTCCTGTACTGAAAAGGAAGAAAGAGAAAGGGGTGGTACCAACTGCCTGTGTTCAGAGTGAGAAAGTTAGGGATATTTTTAAACCATTCATGACTAAAAGTTTCATTTTGGTAAAAGAAGAATCCAATCAAGTGCCAGTTAAAATCCTGCGGGATATTGGAACAGTCCAATGGCTTGTATTAAGCAACGTTTTGAATTTTGATAAGGAGACCGATTCTGGAGATGTAAATTTAATTAAAGGCATTGATGGTGAGGCAGAGCCTATACCTTTGCAGAGAATAATGATAAAATCAGACTTAGTTAATGGGCTGGTTACGATAGAGATAAGATCAAGTCTGCCAGTGGATGGAGTTTCTCTTTTGTTAGGGAATTATTTAGCAGAGGGTAAAGTCATACCTGCGGTGAAACTCACAAATAAGCCATTGGTTTATGAGTCCGAAAAGGATTTGGAAATTACTCTGCGTGTGCATCACTAGAGCCATGTCTAGAAAAAAGGTAGGGGTAGAGAAAGTTTATGATGATCCTGTAGTGGAGGCAAGCATTGAGGACAAACCTAAAGATCCAGCTTTACTGTTGTCAAAAGAAGAATTAATAGCCAGACAAAAGCATGATCCTGATCTTGCTGGGATAAGAGATAAGATTCTGTCTAACCAGGAAATTGCAACTGTGCCAGTAGGTTACTTCGTTCAAGATGAAATATTGATGAGAAAGTGGAGACCACAAGTGATACCTGCCAGTGAAAACTGGGTGGTAATAAGGCAAATTGTAATTCTCAAAACATACAGGAATGAAATATTAAAGTTGGCTCATAGTACACCTTTAGGAGGTCATCTTGGAGTGAAGAAGACGGTAGAAAAGAAAAGGAAACAGTTTTATTGGCCGAAATTAAGAAAGGATGCTGTGAACTTTTATAGATCCTGTTACACTTGTCAACTGGTGGGCAAGCCTAATCAAGGACCACCAGTGGCACCTTTACAACCCATCCCTGCTTTCAGGGAACCCGTCTCAAAAGTAATAGTGGATTGTGTTGACCCATTGCCAAAAACCAAAGCAGGAAATGAATATTTTTTAACACTCGTGGACAGCTTCAAGGTTTCCAGAGGCTGTTCCCCTGAGAAACATTAAAGCAAAGACAATTGTGAAGGCTATGCTAAAATTTTTCCCACTGTTTGGCCAACCAAGGGAAATTCAATCGGACCAAGGGTGTAATTTTATGTCTGGAATATTTCAACAGGTGGTGTATGAATTGGGAGCCCATCAAATTGTGTTGTCTGCCTATCATCCTGAAAGTCAAGGGGCCTTGGAAAGGTTCCATTTAACTGTGAAAAATATGATGAGGGCTTATTGCGTGGAAAATAATAAGATTGGGATGAAGGAATCGATTTGTTATTGTTTGCTATTAGAAAGGCAACTCAGGAGTCTCTTGGCTTTAGTCCATTTGATTTGGTGTTTGGTCATGAAATCAGGGGTCCATTACTATTGTTGAAGGAACAATCAAGTCTGTTGGATTATGTTTTCAAATTTAGAAACCGATTACATCAGGCTTGTGAGATGGCAAGGAAAAATTTTAAAACTGCTCAGGGAAAAATGAAAATTCGGTATGATAAAAAAGCAAAAATTAGGGACATTAAACCTGGCAACAAAGTATTGGTTTTGTTTCCAATGCAATCAAATCCTTTAAAAGCTCAGTTTTCAGGACCATATAAGGTGAAAGTAAAAATTAACCAGGTCACCTATGTCATTGAGACGCCTGATTGTTGAAGAGAGACACAGATCTGTCACGTGAACATGCTTAATCCTTCCTTTGAGAAAATGACTAAGGAGGAGACTAGGATTCCAACCTAGTGCTAGGTTATAGAGGAAAGTAAGGAGGAGATAAGTTTCGGGAAAGTTAATGGAGCACAGAAAGTGATAAGCCACAAGCTCGAAAATTCTATAGTTTTGAAAAATGTAGACACCAAGTTAATGCATTTGACTAAATGAGAAAGGGAAGAAATAAAGACATTACTTTTGAAATTTAAGGATATATTCCCAGATGTTCCAAGAAGAACTACTGTGGCTTGTCATAATGTGGAGGTCTGTGATGTTAAGCCTATTAAGCAGCATCCTTACCAAGTTAATCAGGAAAATAGCAGATTGTTGGATCAAGAGGTGGATTATATGCTCAAAAATGACATAATCCAAAAATCAAGTTCAAATTGGAGTTCACCCTGTGTTCTGGTGCCTAAGCCAGATGGCTCAATTAGGTTTTGTACAGATTATTGAAAGGTAAACACGGTGACAAAGACGGATGCTTTCCCTATTCCCAGAATAGATGATTGTATAGATAAGGTGAGGAAGGCTAAGTTTCTTACAAAGATTGATCTCTTAAAAGGATGCTGGTGTGTTCCTTTGACAGAGAAAGGTAGGGAGATTTCTGCATTTGTTACACCTTCAGGATTGTATGAATATCATATTATGCCTTTCGAATGAAAAATGCACCTAACATGAGCACACAGGAGCCTATATCAATGATTTAGTAATTAGTACAGATACATGGGAAGAACACATGCTTGAATTAGAGCAGTTATTTCAGAGACTGGTGGAAGCACACCTCACAGTGAATGTGCACAAGAGTGAGTTTGGACATACCACTGTAATTTATCTGGGTTATGTGGTAGGACAGGGACAGGTGGCATCGGTTGGTGCGAAAGTATTGCCTATCACTGCATTCCCTCTCCCAGATAATAAGAAAGCTCTTCGGAGATTTCTAGGTATGATTGGCTACTATCGTAGATTTTGTAAAAACTTTGCAGAAATTGCACTCCCATTAACAAAACTACTTGGAAAGAAAGAAAAATTTATCTGGTCAGATGCATGCCAGGAAGTGTTTCTGAAGTTAAAGGCCATTTTATGCCATCAGCCTGTACCTGTGTCCCCTAACTTTGAAAAGCCATTCTCTGTAGCTGTGGACATTAGTGACGAAGGGGTTGGTGCTGTACTGTTTCAGAAGAAGGATAGTGATGGAGTAGAACATTCTATATCGTACTTCTCAAAAAAAGTTTAACGACCATCAACAAAATTATTCAACCATTGAGGAGTTATTAGCACTTGTTTTAGCATTGCAACATTTTGATGTGTATATTTGTACTGCTCAAAAACTGTTAATAATATATACTAATCATAATCCATTAGTTTTTCTGTCTTAAATGAAAAATAAGAACAGACGGTAATTGAACTGGAGCTTAATGTTACAAGAGTATGATTTAATTATTACACACATAAAGGGGATAGATAACGTAATATTAGATTGTTTGTCAAGATGTTACTCTGGATAGATATGAATCTAATCACATACTGTAAAATAAAAATGGAGTGTTTATTTTTATTTTATTTTGTTCTTGTGGACCAAATTTATTTTTTAGCAGGGGAGGTGTTACAGAGTTCTGTGTTGTGTATTGGCCTATATGTTGTGTGATTTTGTGTTGGAAAATGACAGCTTGCTTAGAGAGCGAAGGTGAAGGTAGACTGCTGAGAGAGTGGGAGACGGACTGAGTGTGTGCAGAAAATGATCTAAAAATTTCTGGACTTGAATGAAAACCACCATTGGGTGGTGTTGTGGTGTGAAAGAAGGGCCAGAGCATGAGTCATTGTCTGGAAGACAATTTAGAATATTGGGCATTTTAAAAGAGATGAACATTCCAAAGGCAGCCAGAAGGATTTGGACCAAGCCATTGTTCCTCTCTCTGCAAACAACACAAGAAGACAACTTCAAATTTTGTGCTCTTTCTCTCTCTCTTAAAGATCTTTTGGCTTCAGTTTACGAAATAAACTGAATTTTGTTTATGATCTTTGCTTCAGTTGAGATCGAAGTTTTGTGAGTCTTGTGTGTTTTGTGTTTGTTTTGTGTCTAAGTTTTTCTGTGGGCTGGTTGGAAATATAACTTAGATTTTAATTACATATGTTATATTTAGGCTGGGGAATGTATTAGTTTTACATTGTTATAGAAACTTGTATAGTTACCAGTGGGCATTGTTAGAAAAGAGGGGATTTTGAATTAAAGTTTGAAGGTGAAATTTTGTTAATAAAGTAATTTGTTTATCTTTACCCCTGTGTGATATGCTTTCTTTGTGGTTGCTGGTTTGATCTTGTAACGGCTGAAAGGTCCATGGCAGCATTGTGAATGCCCTTCGCTGTGGCCTTTTTGGTGTGGGCATCCATGTAATGGACTGAGTGCCCTCTGTCCAGCCTGCTCCCAGATGTACTTCCAGTGCTGCTGACCCCACAGAGGGTGATTGTGGATCTCTCATCCTGTTTCATTGCCATCGAGGCATCCACACTGCTATTCTGTTCACCACTGCCCATGAATCTGTATAGATATGGAGTGAACCCATCGTTGATTTTCTGGATCCCCCAACCCCTTCCTAAATTATGGTCTTACGTTACCTGGGTGAAGGTAATGTCACCACTCTCCATAACTTCTTCCTGTTTTTCCATTGATGAGTTCATGAACCATGCTTGTTGCTGTTCCTCTTTGGTGAGGGAGTTAAATGGCTTACCCCAGGATATGGGGGAAGGATTGATGTCAGGAACTTTGGGACGGGGGATCGTGATTCTCAGGGAGGGACATGATTTTCTCATTCAGCCTGCTGGCCCCTTCTGGGCCTGCCTCTGCCCTGTCAGCAATATACCATTTCCACATAAAAATATATGGGTGGCATTGAAGGACTTAATCCACTGCAGAATGGACAGGTGAGGCCTAAGTATAATGGTCTCGTTAGCTGTTTGGTGCTCTGTGGTGAAGAAAGCCAAATAGCATGCCAGGAGTTGGTGTTCAAAGTGGGTGTAGTGGGATGCGGGCTCGGGGAGGGTCTTTGTCCAGAAACCGAGTAGAATTCTGTGGCCATTAATTTTTTGCCCAAAGCTCCGCTTGGCTGTTATGGTGATGGCTGAGATATGGAGTTCAAAGGGGATTCTGAACTGTTGGGAGGCTAGCAGCAGTGCCTGGTTCATGGCTTGTTTTATCATCTTGAATGCTAGCTGCCGCCCAGTGAAATGTGGCCTTCTTCCTGGGGATGGCATATAGTGGATGCAGCAGCATGGTGAGATGGGAATGTACTGCCATCAGTAGCCTAAAAGCTGACGAAACTCTGTGTTTCAGCTTTGTTAGTGGGCACTACTGTATTTAAAATCTTATTTTGCACCACCTACAAGATATGCCTCTGGGCTGAGTGCCACTGGATTCACAGAAAGAGGATCGTCTGGATGGGACCCTGTATTTTCTCCTGATTGGTCACTCCGCCATGATTGTGAAGCTCAGAGATTAGGGAGTCCAGTACTTGTGCTACTGTCTCCTTCATGGGTCCCAGATCAGAATGATATTGATGTAATGACTTACATTGATGTTGGGTTGCAACCTATTTTTTTAGGTTGCAGGGCTATTAACCAGTGGCAGAGGGTGGGACTAGAGATATCCCTAGGGTAGACAACAGAAAGTGTATTGCATGCCACCCCATGTGAAGGCAAGCTGATCCTAGGAGTTGGGGCTTAAGGGGATAGAGAAAAATGCATTGGCGAAGTCCACCACAGCATACCAGGGTTTGTTGTCCCTACCAACAATATCCTTGACCAACGTGACCACATTGGAAAGAGCCACAGTGGGGTGGGGGGGGGGGGGAGGATTTGTTTAATTTTGGATAATCTATTGTCATGTGCCATGTGCCATTCTTCTTATGGACAGGCCAAACTGGTCCGTTGTAAGAGAAATGGCGGATTGTTGTTTTGAAAAGCAACAGATGAAAGTAGGTTCAGAGCCATAAGCTGTCAGGGAGTGCTGTTTGCTGTGGCAAGAGGGTCATGTGGTTTTTTGTGAGCAGAGAGGGAGTCAAACAGCCTTTTCTCTGTGAGAGAGAGAGAGGGAGAGAATTAAGTTCAGCAGCAGCACCTGGGACTGGAACTTGACAAGCTGGCAAGCTTGTGGAAAACCCCCATTTTGAAGACGGGTTGTGAATTCTTAGTTCAGCCTGGTCAAACCTCTTGTGGTCTATACAAGAGGAGAGGATTGGCTGCATAACATTTCACTTGAAATAAGGGAAACAAAAAGGAACTCTGTGGTGACCTGAAAGAAAGAACTTATCATCTGGAAAACCCTGATGGGGCAAGTTTCTTCGGCAAGACACTGAAGTGGTTGATTACAAGGAATCAGTTGTGGGTGTCCAGTGAACAATAAATCTCTCTCTGAAAACTGACAAGAACCTTCCTGAGCGGTAACCATTTACCTTTGAAGCACCAAAGCCTTGTGAACTTCATAAGCGTTAAATTTTGTGCACAATATGGGAATTGCCTGCAGCCAGTAAACTTGGAGGAATGAGAAGTGAGATTGGACTGTGAATTAAAGAACCTTTCTGAACTTACACACACACATTACATGCACGTGCACTTAGAATTAGAAGGGGTTTAAGTTAATAGTGATAAGTTAAAATGTGATTCTGTTTTCATGATTAAAGAAAATTAAAGGGGGTGTGGCATGATGGCGTAGGAAGAAGACGTGAGAAAACACATCCCCCGGCAGAACATTTTAAAACCCGTATAAAAGTTTTAAAATTACTGTAAAAATTGTTGATTGTATTGGTGAAGTATTCTACTAGCAACTATGAGAAAAACTAAGACTCAAGTTGCCAAGAAAACAGCCACTAAACAACTAACTACAACAGAGGAATCTCGGCCTACCTTACAAATGGAACCTGCCGACTCGATTTCTCTTCAATCCCGACTGCAGTGCCAGTCCAGAGGTAAGGTGTATACAACACCAGCACCAAGATGGCGACGGTGTGCGACGTTGACCTACTCCTGACCAGGAAGATCAACTGCCCATGCAGGGACCCGATCTCCCTCAGCCTAGTGGCTTTCATACGAACGGAGGAAGAAGAGGACATCGTTGGAGTGAAGGAGGAAGAAGAACAATACCAGATGGAAGAGGAAGTAGCAATATTTCAGGGTAGGCCTGTGGTGAGGCAGACTTCTGTTTAAGACTGATCCTCAACAGTCAGATTTGCCTTCCACTGTTGATTTATGTAAGCAAGTGGAAAACTTGGCTTTGCAAATAAGTCAAGGATTTTCAAAAATGAAGGATCAATTTGATGAAATGAAGGGGGAAATAGCTTCAGTTAAAATGGATGTGGCAAAATGTTTGAAGGCTGTGGATAAGGTTCAGGACAAATTTAAAAAGATTGAAGAAGAATTTATTGACTGTAAAGATGATGTTGATCATTGCAAAGAGAAGGTGGGGCAAATGGAGGATTCATTTACTGGTTGGGAAATTCTTAAGTCTGATTTGTTGAAAAAAAATTGATGCTTTGGAGAACCAAAGTCGGAGGAATAATGTTAAGAATGGCAGTGTAGGCTTGAAGGGCCAAATGGCCTACTCCTACACCTATTTTCTATGTTTCTAAGAGAAAGAGAGTATTGGCTTATATTAAAAAATTGAAGGTGGATGTGGCCTTTTTGAGGAGACCCATTTGACTGATAAAAAGCATCAAAAATTAAAAACTGATTAGGTAGGACAGGTTATAGCAGCTTCTTTTAATTCTAAAGCAAGGGGAATTTCTATTTTGATTAACAAGAAGCTAGCTTTTAAATTGGAGTCAGTTTTTGAAGTGGCTGGTCGACTTTTGATTGTTAATTGTACAATTTTTTTCTGAATGTTGGACCTTAATGAATGTTTATGTACTGAACATTAATGATGAACAATTTATGGTGGACTCTTTTCTTAATTTAAGTCAAGCTTATGACAAAGTTATGGTAGGAGGTGATTTTAATTGTTTAGATCTATTATTGGGCAAATCTCCTAAATTGGTAATTAGAACTAAAATGGCTTAGCAGCTAATGGTGTTAATGAAAGACATTAATTATTGCAGAATTTAGTAGATATATGGAGGAAATTAAATCCTAAAGAAAAAGATTTTTCATTTTATTCATTTTAACATGATTCATTCGAGAATAGATTTGTTTCTAGTATCAGCACAATTACAAGGTCGAGTTTTTAAGGCTGAATATAAGTCTAGGATTTTGTTTGATGATTCTTTGCTATTAATTACCTGTACTGCTTCAGAGAGTGGAGAATGTCAATTGTTGGCAATTTAATTGTTTTTTGTTGAAAGATCCTGAATTTTGTAAATTCATAAGAGACCAAATCCAATTATTTTTGAAAACATATAACTGTATAGGATCAGTTGATAGTATATTTGTTTTGTGGGATGCTTTGAAGGCTTATTTATGAGGACAAATTATTGGTTATACTGTTAAGAAGCGGAAAATGTCTGAATTTAACAAATTGGAAAAAGAGATAGAGAATTTGGAAAAAAAGATTTATAACAAAATTCTATGGAAGAAAATACAATTAGTTAATTTGAAATAAGAGTATAATTCGTTACAAACATAAGTTTCAGAAACTACTACAGAGAACTAAGCAGTGGTATTATGAATTGGGGAGAGAGCTCATAAAGTGTTAGCATGGCAGTTAAAAATGGAACAGGCTTCCAGAACAATAAATGCTATTAGGCATAATTCGATGATTACATATAAAGAAATTAATTATGTTTTGTATACTTCTGAGGTATCACAAGATGAGGTTAAAATTGAAAATTTTCTATCCAGCCGAACTTTACCCTCTTTGAAAGATATGGATATTAAGGAATTGGTTGCTTCCTTTACTGCTAAAGAATTGATCGGTGCACTTCAGTCTATGCTGAGTGGCAAGTCTCCAGGTGATGATGGGTTTACTTCTGAATTTTATAAGGAATTTCAAGACTTATTAATTCCCTTATTGATGGAGGTTTCAGATCAAGTGGAATTCTTGATTCTTATTCCAAAATCAATTATTACTGTTTTCCTTAAGAAAGATAGGGACCCCTTGAAAGTGGGTTCTTATATCTTTGCTAAATGTGGATTATACAATTGTAGCTAAGGTTCTGGCTATTAGATTGGCTAAATATTTACCTTACTTGATTCATGTAGATCAGGTGGGTTTTATTAAGAATTGTTATTTAGTCGACAATGTTGTAAAGTTGATTTCTTTAGTTAATATTTCTTGGGAGCAATCTGACCAACCAATGCTAATTTCTCTTGATGCAGAAAATTCCTTTGATAAGGTGGAATGAAGTTTTATGTTTAAAGTATTGGAAAAGTTTAATTTTGGGCCTCTTTATTGGTTGGATTAAGGCTTTATATAAAAATCCCACTGCGACAATGGTAACAAATGGACAGGTGTCTTTACATTTTGTATTATCTAGATCATGCGGACAGGGCTGTCTTTCGTCACCAGCTTTGTTTGTTTTGGTCATTGAACTCTGTCCCAAATGATAGGGCAGGATAGTACTATTAAAGGTATTAAGGTGAATTCTGATGAATATAAGATAAATTTTTTTGTGGATGATGTCTTGATATATTTAACACATCCTTTGCAGTCCTTGGAAACTTCACATAAATGATTGGAGCAGTACTGCGAACCATCAGGATATAAAGTTAACTGGGAAAAAAGTGAAATTATGTCTTTAGCTGAAGTGGATTATTCACTTTGTAGACACTTTGTAAAGCAGCGGCGGCCCCGGCCCTGGTCTGGGCAGAGGGTAGGCGGCGGCGGCCCCGATCCGGGCAAGAGCGAAAGGGAGGCGGCGGCCCCGGCCTCAGTTGAGTGAGGCAGGCGGAGGCCCCGGTCCGGGCAGAAAGAAAGAGGCGGCAGCCCCGGTCCAGGCACAGGGAAAGCAGCGGCGGCCCCGTCCCCGGTCTGGGCAGAGGGTAGGCGGCGGCGGCCCCGATCCGGGTAAGAGCGAAGAGGAGGCGGCGGCCCCGGCCTCGGTTGAGTGAGGCAGGCGGAGGCCCCAGTCCGGGCAGAGAGAAGGAGGCAGCGGCCCCGGTCCGGGCACAGGGAAAGCAGCGGCGGCCCCGGCCCCGGTCCGGGCAGAGGGTAGGTGGCGGCGGCCCCGATCCGGGCAAGAGAAAAGGAGAGGCGGCGGCCCCAGCCTCGGTCGAGTGAGGCAGGCGGAGGCCCCGGTCCAGGCAGAAAGTAGGAGGCGGCGGCTCCAGTCCGGACACAGGGAAAGCAGCGGTGGCCTCGGCCTCGGACCGGGAAGTATGGTCCAACCTAGGAGGGGAGGCAGGCCCCTCCAGCCCGGGTAAGAAACCTGCATAGGAGAAGGCCACTCCGATATAAAACCTACGACCCAAGGACCTCACTGCCACGTCCCAGCTTGCTTGGCCACGGCACACGAACCATGGGTGTAAAGGGTGGGGCCAGTACTGCGCACACTGCACTCCACCTAAAAGCTCCTTTGCGCAGGCCCGAGGACGGGTCCACGTCCTCCCCCTCCACATCCTCCCCCTCAAAAGATGTTCACAAACTCAAGCTAGCATGCTGGAACATCAGAATCATGCTAGACAAGGCCGACAGACCTGAACATCGGTCTGCCCTCATTGCACATGAACTCCTCAGACTTGACATCGACATAGCTGCTCTCAGTCAAGTCCGCCTTGCTAATGTAGGCAGCCTCCAAGAACGCGGCGTGGGCTACACACTCTACTGGTCTGGCAAGCCTATGGATGAACGACGCCTATCTGGTGCAGGCTTCATGGTCAAGAACTCCATTGCCTCCAAACTCGAAAACCTCCTGACAGGCCACTCGGACCGGATCATGTCCATGCGACTCCCCCTTCAAAACAAGCGTCGCATCACCCTCATCAGTGTCTATGCTCCAACCCTTCAGGCGGAACCAGCAGAAAAGGACAAGTTCTACACTGACCTGCGCAACCTCATTCAACGCACCCCTACAGCCGACAAGGTTGTCATCCTTGGCGACTTCAACGCTCGCATCAGCAAAGACTCAGAAACCTGGCCAGGAATCCTGGGCAAGCATGGCGTTGGCAAGTGCAATGACAATGGGCGCTTCCTGTTGGAGCTTTGCGCAGAACAGCAGCTTGTCATTACAAACACCCTTTTTCAGCAGAGGGACAGCCTGAAGACTACCTGGATGCATCCCCGATCCAAACACTGGCACCTCCTGGACTACGTCCTGGTGCGAGAAAGGGACAAACGAGATGTGCTCCACACCAGGGTCATGCCCAGCGCGGAATGCCACACTGACCACCGGCTGGTTCGCTGCAAGCTCAACCTTCACTTCAAGCCAAAGCCCAGGAACAGTAAAGCCCCCAGAAAGAGGTTTAATGTTGGAAAACTGCAGTCAGACGAAGTGAGAGGAAACTTCCCGGCATACCTCAAAGCAAAGCTCGAGGATGCAATCCGCCTCACGGACTCGTTGCCTGAAACCCTCTGGGATCAGCTGAAGACTGCCATACTGCAATCCAGTGAAGAGGTACTGGGCTTCTCCTCCAGGAAAAACAAGGACTGGTTCGACGAAAACAGCCAGGAAATCCAGGAGTTGCTGGCAAAGAAGCGAGTTGCCCACCGGGCTCACCTTACAAAGCCGACCTGGCCAGAGAAGAAACAAGCCATCCGTCGCACATGCAGCCATCTTCAACGCAAACTCCAGGAGATCCAAAATGAGTGGTGGACTAGCCTCGCCAAAAGAACCCAGCTCAGCGCGGACATTGGCGACTTCAGGGGTTTTTACGAGGCTCTAAAGGCTGTGTACGGCCCCTCACCCCAAGTCCAAAGCCTGCTGCGCAGCTCAGACGGCAAAGTCCTCGTCAGCGACAAGATCTCCATCCTCAACCGATTGTCAGAACACTTCCAATCTCTTTTCAGTGTCAACTGCTCAGTCCAAGATTCCGCCCTGCTACAGCTCCCTCAACAGCCCCTAAGGCTAGAGCTGGAAGAGGTCCTCACCTGGGAAGAGACATATAAGGCAATTGAACAACTGAAAAGTGACAAAGCAGCAGGTATGGATGGAATCCCCCCAGAGGTCTGGAAGGCTGGTGGCAAAACTCTGCATGCCAAACTGCATGAGTTTTTCAAGCATTGTTGGGACCAAGGAAAACTGCCTCAGGACCTTCGTAATGCCATCATCATCACCCTGTACAAAAACAAAGGCGAGAAATCAGACTCCTCAAACTACAGGGGAATCACGCTGCTCTCCATTGCAGGCAAAATCTTCGCTAGGATTCTCCTAAATAGAATAATACCTAGTGTCGCTGAGAATGTTCTCCCAGAATCACAGTACGGCTTTCGCTCAAACAGAGGAATTACTGACATGGTCTTTGCCCTACGACAGCTCCAAGAAAAGTGCAGAGAACAAAACAAAGGACTCTACATCACCTTTGTTGACCTCACCAAAGCCTTCGACACCGTGAGCAGGAAAGGGCTTTGGCAAATACTAGAGCGCATCGGATGCCCCCCAACGTTCCTCAACATGGTTATCCAACTGCACGAAAACCAACAAGGTCGGGTCAGATACAGCAATGAGCTCTCTGAACCCTTCTCCATTAACAATGGCGTGAAGCAAGGCTGCGTTCTCGCACCAACCCTCTTTTCAATCTTCTTCAGCATGATGCTGAACCAAGCCATGAAAGACCTCAACAATGAAGACGCTGTTTACATCTGGTACCGCACGGATGGCAGTCACTTCAATCTGAGGCGCCTGCAAGCTCAAACCAAGACACAAGAGTAACTTGTCCGTGAACTACTCTTTGCAGATGATGCCGCTTTAGTTGCCCATTCAGAGCCAGCTCTTCAGCGCTTGACGTCCTGTTTTGCGGAAACTGCCAAAATGTTTGGCCTGGAAGTCAGCCTGAAGAAAACGGAGGTCCTCCATCAGCCAGCTCCCCACCATGACTACCAGCTCCCCCCCCTCACATCTCCGTCGGGCACACAGAACTCAAAACGGTCAACCAGTTTACCTATCTTGGCTGCACCATTTCATCAGATGCAAGGATCGACAACGAGATAGACAACAGACTCGCCAAGGCAAATAGCGCCTTTGGAAGACTACACAAGAGTCTGGAAAAACAACCAACTGAAAAACCTCACAAAGATAAGCGTATATAGAGCCGTTCTCATATCCACACTCCTGTTTGGATCCGAATCATGGGTCCTCTACTGGCATCACCTATATAAGGTATAGATTGGTTCATTATATCTTTATCCATCAACTATATTTGACTCTAGAGAAATTAAAGAAATATAAATATGTTTCTTCTGATTTATGTTTTAGATGTCACAAAGAAGTTGGTACCTTTTACATTTGGGTTGGTTATGTGAGATGGTTAAATGTTTTTGGAATAAAATTAAGGAATTTTTTGAGATTATATTTACATTTAAAATTTCACTTGACCCTTGTCACATTTGTGGCCCGAAATGTGAAGTTAATAAAACATAGAACACAAGTTTTATCAGGTAAACTTCTCAGTGTCTTTATTCTCCAGTTTCCTTTGTTCTCCTGCCTTATCTCTCTCTCATACCACATGACTTCTGGTACATCTCATACATATTCATTATCATGACATCCCTCCTTTAATCAGAAATAAACTTTACCTTCACTTACCAATATCCCTCAGAAACCTACAAACATGGTAACTAATGGTAATACAATAACTCAACTACATAAAATTTACTTCCTACAGCACTCATACATGCACTTTATGATATAAGATTAAAATACTGTCCCAAAGTTCTTATTAAAACTATGGCACAAAGTCTTCGTATCGTTTGGGCGCTTTCCGGTTTCGTTTCGGCCTGCCTGCGATATTGTCGTCGCTTCTCTGTTGTTCACTCTCAGCGTCGAAAATACTGCTCGCCACGGCTTCGGGTGTTTCTGGCGCTCTAGTCACTTCATCAGGAGTGCTGGTAACTGCCTCAGGAACATCATCAGGTCTCTCAGTTTCAGCATCTCGTATTGGCCTTTCAACCTCTTCGCTCGATGTATCTCTGGACTGGTACCTTTTTACACCTGATACATTTCTCTTATACAGGACTCCAGTCGGAGACTTGACTGTCACCATACTGCCACTTCTGGATACGACAGTATAGGGTTGATGGTAATAAGGTGTGTCTAGCTTACCACCAGTTTCATGCCTCACTAGAACATTATCTCCTGGCATGATGTCTGAGTACTTGGCTCCATGTTTCGAATCTGTGTACAGCTTTGCTGCACCTTTCTTTTCAGCATCGTGGTCCCTCATCTCCTGGTCGTCTTGGATTTCCTTTATTTCTGGCATTTTTGTGCGGATTTTTCTCCCAAAAAATGCTTCTGCAGGACTTTTTCCAGTGGTTGCATGAGGCGTTGCTCGATAGACAGCCACTTAAGATAGCAATGCTTCTCGCCAATTTTGTCCTTCAGCGTGTGCAATCCTCAATCATTTTTCAATGGACTGATTCTGTCTCTCTACTTCTCCGTTGGCTTGCGGCCATTTCGAAGTTACTTTATGATCGTGGATACCTGTGGTCCTCATGTATTCCGCAAATGTCTCTGAAATGAATCGTGGACCATTGTCAGAGTATAATGTAACAGGTAATCCATATCTTGCGAATATCTCTGCTAATGCTTGTATTGTTTTTTCACTGGTTGTGGACTTCAACACCACGTACTCATAGTATCTGCTGTAGTAGTCTATCACTACCATAATTGATTCACCCGTTGGTAAAGGTCCAAGAAAATCAACAGCTACATCGATCCATGGTCCTGTCGGGAGTTGCGTACTCCGGATCGGTTCTGGCGGATTACTCCTACTTGTGATTTGACATCCGTGACAAATTTTATAAATTTCTCTGCGTCTTTATCACAACCTGGCCACCATACCTTGGTCCTGAGGTTTTGCTTGGTACCAACAATACCTAGGTGTCCTTCATGCGCTAAGGATACGATCTTCGGTCTCAATCTTTGCGGTATCACCAATCTGCAACCTCTCAATACACACTGTCTGATGCAACAAAGTTCGTCTGTAATGGGAATGTAAGCCTTGTGAGTACACTTGTCCCATTGTCCACTTTGTATGCATTCTCTTACTTCCATGAGTTCTGGATCACGTTCGGATTCTCTTTCGACTTCCTTCGTAGTCACAGCTTTCAGTGTCGACTGAATAGCTACGAAGCGTACAAAGCTCTCTGTTTCTGTTCCCAATTCTGACTTGGATTGTGGACCACCATCCTTCACCAATCTGGACAGCGGATCTGCAATGTTTGTTTTCCCTGCAATGTGGATTACTTTATATTTGTAGGGTTGTAGTCTGAGTACCCATCTCTCTATTCTGGCACATGGTTTGGATCTAGGTGCATAGATCACCTCTAATGGCTTATGATCTGTGATGAGTTCAAATTCAATGCCGTATAAATATGCATGGAACCTCTCACAGGCCCATACAAGTCCGAGTGCTTCTTTCTCTGTCTGAGAGTATCTTCTTTCCACAACTGATAACGATCTGATAATGATCTGCTGGCATAGGCAATGATTCTTGGTCCTCCATCATGCATCTGGACCAACACGGCTCCTAAACCAACCGGGCTGGCATCCGCTATGACTTTGGTTGATGCTGCCGGATCGTAATATCCAAGAGTTTTTGCATCTGTCAGGCTTTGCTTCAGCGCTGTGAACGCTTTCTTCTGCTCAGATCCAAAACCTTTCCTGGTTAGTTTCCTTAGTGGTTCTGCCACTGTAGCGAAATTAGGAATGAACTTTGCACAAAAATTGACCAATCCCAGGAAACTCCTCACCTCTGCTGCGTTCTGAGGTGCACGTGCCTCTGCAATAGCTTTCACCTTGGCCTCTGCAGGGTTTAGTCCTTCCCGTGTAAGTCTGTGTCCCATGAAGTCCATTTCTGACACACCGAACTGGCACTTGTTTCCATTCACGGTAAGGCCTGCCTCCTGTAGTCTAGATAGTACACGCCTCAACCGTTTGTCATGCTCTTCTTTCGTTGGTGCATGGACTATGATGTCGTCAGAAATGTTGGCAACTCCAGGAATGCCTTGAATCACTCGATGGATTTCATACTGGTAGATCTCCGAAGCTGCATTAATTCCAAATGATAGTCTCTTGTAACGATGCAATCCACAGTGAGTCACAAATGTTGTTACATCTCGGGACCTGGATCCAGCTCTAATTGATGATAGCCCCATTTCAGATCAATTTTTGAGAATACCTTGCTGGTAGTTAGTTCTTGAAGTATTTCCTCCACTGTTGGTATAGGGTGTCGTTCTCTAATTATAGCTTCATTGGCCATTCTCATGTCAACACATAGTCTTATGTCACCCTTTGGTTTGGGCACAATCACTACGGGACTGACCCATTGTGTCGAATGTTCCACCAGTTCAATAATGTCTTGTTCGATCAATTCTTTAATTTTGGCTTCGACTTTCCCACGAAGTCCAAACGGAGTTCGGCGCATTGGTTGTGCCTTGGGTTTGACCGTTTCATCTACTGCTAGCTTCAATTGTCGACCTTTCAGCTTTCCTACTCCTTGAAAGACTGCGGGGAATTCTTGCTTCATATCCTCGTACGACTGAATTGAATTGACACAAGCTCCAATATGAAGTATTGCCAGGTCTTGCGCTGTGCTTCTACTCAGCAATGGTTCTCCCCTCTCTTCTATGACCATAAACTCTGCTTCGGTGTACTTATCTCCAGCTTCAACAGTTGCAGTAAAACATCCAATGGTCTGCAATGGCTTAGTTGCTGTGTATGGATACAGTTTCTTGGAACACTTCTTTGAGGTACAGATGATCTTTTTCCTTTTCAACTTCTCCCATAAATGTCGATCAATTACATTACTGTCACTGCCTGAGTCTACAATGACCTGCACTGTCACTCCACCAATGATCACTGGGACCTTCTCATGATGTACATCATTCAACGTAAATTGGTAACAACTCTGTCCCTCCTGGGTATCATCATTGTCACCATCTATCTGGCGAATGGTATCTTTCTTTCCAGGATACTTTCCTTTCCCCCAGGCTTTGCCTTTGGAAGTTGTACTCTTCCTCTTCTGGTCTGCATTGGACTTGCTTTTGCACTTCTTTGCAAAGTGGTCCTTACCTCCACACTTTTTGCAAACTTTGCCTTTGGCCGGGCAATATGGGTCTTTTCCAAAGTGACCTCGGTTTCCACATCGATAACACTCCACGTCCTGTGTCGACGTATATCTTGGCTGGTTATGGCGATGTGAGAGCCTCTTAATTTGTTGGCTTGAGTTGTCTTTCAGGGTCATAGTATGAAATTGTCCTTCAACAGCCTCTAATGCAGCAGCAATGGCTAAAGCATCGGTGAGTTCCAACTCACTCCCTCTTTCCAGTAGACGTCTTCTGAGTTTATCTGATCTGCAGTGCTGTACGACTTGATCCAATAATTGGTGTCCAAATCAGCTGGCATGTAATTGCATCCAACAGCTAGCTGGCGTAGTCTCGTCACGTACTGAGCAATTTTCTGGCCATCTTCTTGTCTCGTTCTCCGAAACAAATGGCGTTGAAATGTAGCATTCGGTGTCACTACATAGTGTGCATTTAATGCATCTACTGCTTTCCGGTACTCATCCTTTCTTCCAGTATTCAAAAGTGTCTTAAATGTTTCCCGAACTGCGGGTCCCGCAGTGAAAAGAAGTAACGCCCTCCTCTGCGCTTTTTGTTCAACCGTACCGGTATCTAGAAATAGGCCACGACTGTCGGCGTAGGATTCAAATTCTTCCAGCCATGCCTTCCACTTCACACTTACAGTGCTTGCATCACCCGTTGGGTCAAAATGAGCAATTCCACTATGTGTTAGAAAGTCACCGTCTGCCCCAGCCATGAGGAAATATTCAAGCCTCAAAAGTACTGAGTTAAAGAGAAAATTCTTATCACCTTGAAGTTCTCTGTAATCCTCTGTAATCTTCTTTAGTCGTTAATTGTCTTCAAGCTTCTTTCATCCTCGTCGCCAATGTCACATTTGTGGCCCGAAATGTGAAGTTAATAAAACATCGAACACAAGTTTTATCAAGTAAACTTCTCAGTGTCTTTATTCTCCAGTTTCCTTTGTTCTCCCGCTTGTGCTCTTATCTCTCTCTCATACCACGTGACTTCCGGTACATCTCATACATATTCATTATCATGACAACCCTAAGATATTTTTATTGGATTATATTTTAAAAATTGAGTTTGGAATTAAAATTAGATAAATTTCAAATTGCTTTTTTAAGATTAGCTTTAGCAATAGCTAGGAAATGTCTTGCAGTTACATGGAAAAAATTAGACTAAATTTAGTATTCGACAATGGTATATGGAGATGAGATCATGTATTCCTTTGGTGAAAATAAAGTATAATTTATAAAATAATTATTATTTTTTTATTAAAATGGAGCCCGTATATGGAATATATGCGACTAGATCATTAATATTTTCTTTCCCATACATTGGTGGTGTGGTCCAAAACCATGGCAAATTGAATGGCATTGTTGTAGATCTCCTCCTCTTTTTCTTCTTTTCTTTTGGGGTAGTTTAGAAGAGGATAAGGTTGGGGGGGTGGGGTGTTATGTTGGGATAAAATTTTATGAATTGGATGTATTTTGATTGTATGATTCATTATTGTTTATAAATAAAAAAATTTAAAAAGATAATTAAAAGCAACTTTTGTTTAAGTAACCATTTGTCTTGGTGAATATCTATTGCTGCTGGGTTTTGGGATTCTCTGGGCTGTTAACTCATTTAACTGCTTCTCTTTTCATTGAAGCTAATTCTTCTGTTTTTATTCCGTGAACTTCATTGTTGATTTTAGATCCGACCCCACATTTGCTTCTAATGTCATCTACTTTCCATTCCTCTAAGATCTTCTACTCCATTCCCATCAATGGCAGTGGCCACATCTCCTTACTCACAAAAGCTCTGCTTATTACAACATAATTCCCAGAATGTACTCTACTTTTGCTTGTAACTGAACTCTTTAATCTTTGTTCATATAAACCAGCTGATTTTTCACAATATTTGATATCATTATCCCTGCTTCCTGTTACCGTGTTTGCTCTGACATGTCTCTCACTTCCTAAAGTCTACCATATAATTTATCTGAAAAATTTGAGGGAACTCTACATTGTTATAGAAGTATCATCATTTATAATGTAACTAAATGACTGGACACAATATCAGAAGTGCTCTAGTTTGCTCAAAATTGAGTGTAATGATCATGAACATGATTTAAACATCAGTCAATAGCACATCCATGATGTCTCATTTCCACCTCTTTTTGCTGCCTAATAAAGTCAACCATGTTACTTAAGATTTATCTTGTTGCTCTCCTTTGGAAATTTCATTGTGAAAAGGATTGAGCCCCACAGAGTAGTTGCAGGTATGATGCTTCTTTCATCATGGTGTTTTAAAGTGGAAGAATCTTTGAAAATCTCTTCCCAGGAAGGCTGTGTTGAATTTTAGATGTTAAGGGACATGGGATTAATGCAGAGCATGTTGCTGACATGTAAATGATGAACATTGAATTGATGAATTGAAGAGCAGGCACAAATATGAAAATGGACCTGATAGCACCTGCAACTGAGGTTTCAAAATATCCTTTTTCATTTCCTATGTTTTCCAAAATCGCTGGCTAGTATCAATGAGCAATAATTAAATACTAAAAGGCCATTGCTCCCACTGCATGAATTACTTGCTCACTTGCAAATACTCTAACTGTGAATGGAGCTATTCATGAATAGGAGTATGTCAAAATTGTTCTGTTCTTTCTCTCCCCACTATGCTGAATGACTCAATTTCTTAATTTGAGTTGATTCCATTGGTGTCATTGGAGCCCTCATATCTCATCAAGGTACAGTGATGCACCATCAATGACTCAAAAGACTGAAATTGAGCAAAACTGATAGGTTTTTATTAGCAATAGAATGAAGGCACATCCCTGCTGGTCGACTGTCCTGGACTGAGGAGGGGTCTGAGGAAGTTATTGAGTCTGCCCTCATCACCAACCACCCATTTACACTAATTCTATATTAAATCCATTTTATTCTCTGCCTATTCCCATCAACGGATCCCCACTTCTACCATCCAATTACATGTCAGATGCAATTCATGGTGAGTAATCAAACTTAGCAATTTGTATATCTTTGGAAGGAAATTTAATCATTGTGGTCACAGACAGAATGTGTTAACTCCACATAGAAAACTCTACCAGTCAGGATTGAAGCCAGATTGCTGGTGTTGTGAGGCAGTAGGTTGACCAGCTCTGATACTAGAGGACATATGGAGGCATGTGATAGGTCGATAATTGTGCCTTCTACAATACCTTTTCACTCTCATTTCCAACAAGCTATCAGACTAGTCTTGCAGTTATATGCCAGTTGATATATTTGGGATGGTGTATTCACTGATGTGATAGCAAGATATCCCCGTTGTGATGCAGAGCTTTCAAGAGATGATTCATGCCTCTCTTATGGGAGTTGGAAACAAAACAATTTTGTGAGTAACAAAAACAAATACTTGTCAAAATAACGACATGTAAAGTTCTTGGGGGGGGGGGAGTGGGTGGGTTGCAGACAGGGTAGGTATAAAGATACTATTTTTAACAAAAACACAGAATACTGGAGAAATTCAGCAGGTCTCGCTGCATCCATATCTTTACCTCCTATGGACGCTGTGAGACCTGCTGAGTTCCTCCTGCATTTCTGTGTTTTTACTACAATCACAGTTTCACTCCATTAGGAGGCTATTCTCTAGAATGGGAGTTCAAAGTTCACATGATAATACATAAAAATATAATAGTGTATACACAATATACTTCAGCTTCTGCCTACCATAAAGGCAAACAAAGAGTTGCCATGATCATTGGTTGACACCCCTAATAAAAAGAGAAAGCGAAACAAAAGAGAGTCCCTTCAGAATCACTGAGTATCCATGGGTTCACCTCCAGCGCTCCCGCAGCCTCTCCAGTGGCACAAGCCCAAGTTCAAATCAGCAACCTGAGCTCTAGGTCCAGACCTCCAAAACTATCTGAGTCTTCAATGCAGGAGGCCCTTTGCGAGCCCTTTTTCCCTCAGCACCCTCTCAAATCTTGGTTTTGATATCTGGTTCCCATGAGCCAGACTGTAGCAGCCCAACGTCTGTGTGGGTTCTTCGACCACTGGTCACCATCAGACTGTAGCCTGTGTGGGTCCTTCAGCTGCTGAGCCCTTCGCTGGTCCACTGCTGTGGTCATCGTTCCTGTAGGGTCATCTCCCATCTTTCTTCTCAATGTGGGGGAGGGGGGGTTAAGGTAAAAGGTAAAGATTCTTGTGGAAATGTTCTCCCTATTTCTGGAGCCCTGCACTTGTCCGTTGCTCCCCTGGAGTCTACAACCTTTCATGATACACTGCCCACCACAGTCACCACCATCCTAGGTAAAGACTTCCATGGTTGCAGGATTTTTAAAAAACAATCAGTTCCTTTAACAGGCCGTATAAAGCTTGTACAGAGCCGTTGGCACCACGAATAGGTAGTAGGACCCTGCAGATAGCACAGTGTCTACATTCCCTGCTCTTCCAGGTCCGTGCCAGTGGCAACGCTGCAATTAGAGCAAAACCAATGTGCAGATTTAGAATAAGTGATTTGTTATTCATTACTGGAATGAAAAAATATTGTCTTCACTCTAAAAGTTTAGAACTGTTGGAGCTTTACAGTAGGGGGCAGTGAACACTTAGTCACCAATTTAATTCAAGACAATCGAACTTAAAAAGGCATACGTTATTAATATTGGACAGTACCACAGAAGAACTAGCCTTCAGTCCATGTTTGTTTTGACCTTGAAACCAATTTAAATGATCCCTTCTGACAGCATATTGTCGACATCATTCCATTCCATGCCAATTCACATGCCTTCTAAATACTTCTCAAATGTTGCTATTGTGTCTGCTTAAGTAAAAAAGAATGCAAGAACTCAGCAGTGTCCATAGGAGGCAAAGATATACTGAAGCTCAGCAATTTTGTGTTTGTAGTACAATCACAGCGCCTGCAAACTTCGATGTTTCACTCCATTGTGTCTGTTTCCACCTCTTCCCATGTCAATGCCTTCCAGGCACCTGATATTCTCTGTGTATAATGCCTTAACTTCCAGTTGTCTAATTGCTCTGAAGCTTTACTCAATCACCAGTGGATAAATTGAGCAACTAAATCCATTAAGAGCATAAGAACATAAAAAGTAGGAGCAGGAGTAGGCCATCCGCCATTCAATGAGATCATGGCTGATCTGATGATAGGCTCATCTCCACCTATCTGCCTTTTCCCCAATGTTACTTAATTCCCCAACTATGTAAAAATCTATTCAACCTTGTCTTAAATATATTTACTATGGTGGACTCCACTGCTTCAATGGCCTGTGAATTCCATAGATTTAACACCCTCTGGGAAAAGCAGTCCCTCCTCATTTCTGTCCTAAATCTACTAACCTGAATCTTGAGCCTATGTCTTCTAGTTCTAGTCTTCACCATCAATGGAAACAACTTATCTACCACTATCTATGCCTTTCATCATTTTATATTTCTCTATAAGATCTCTTCTCATTTTTCTAAATCCCAGTAAGTACAGTCCCAGAAAACTTAATCTCTCTTTATAGGCTAACTCCCTCATCTCTGGAATCAACCTGGTGAACCTCTTCTGTACTACCTCCAAAACCAGTACATCCTTTCTCAGGAAAGGAGACTAGAACTGCACGCAGTACACCAGATATAGTCTCACCAGTACCTTGTACAGTTGCAAGCATAACCTCTCTGCTCCTAAATTCAGTCCCTCGAGCAATGAAGCCTAACATTCCATTTACCATCTTGATAGCCTTCTCCACCTGCATATCAATCTTTTGCGATTCATGCACAGCACTCCCATGTCCTCTGCAAGGCAGTATGCTGCAATTGCTTTCCATTTAAATTATAATGTGATCTTCATTTTTCTTTCCGGAATGGATAATCTCACATTTACCAACATTGTACTCCATCTGCCAGTCCCTTGCCCACTCATTTAACCTATCTCTACCTCTCTACAGACTCTCCGTATCCTCGCCACAATTTGCTTTTCCACTCAATTTAGTGTAATCGGCAAACTAGATACACTACACTCTGTACCCTCTTCTAGATCATGTATGTATATTGTGAACAGTGTGGCCCAGCACCAATGCCTGCAGCACAATGCTCACCTCTAATTGCCAACCAGAAAAGCACCCCTGTATCCCAACTCTCTGCTTTCTATTGGTTAACCAATCCTCTATCCATGCTAATATATCACCCTCAACTCTATACATCCTTATCTTCTGTACATTTTTTTTGTGGTACCTTATCGAATGTCTTCTGGGAATCCAAGTAAACAATGTCCATCTGCTGCCATCTATCTATTACACTCATTATATCCTCAACAAACTCCAGAAAGTTTGTCAAACAGGACCTGACTTTGCTGAATCCATGCTGTGTCTGCTTGATGGATCCATTTCACTTCAGATGTCCCGGTATTTCTTCTTTAATGAGAGTTTCAACCATTTTCCCAACTACAGATGTTAAATTAACTAACCCTGCCTTTTGCCTATATCCTTTTTAAAATAGTGGTGTGAAATCCACCATCTTCTAATCCATTGGGATCTGCCCAGAGTCCAGAGCAATTTGGTAAATTATCACCAAAGCCTCGACTATAACTTTTGCTGTGGAAATTATTCTCCATTCCAGCCACAGAGTTGCAATGTTATAAAGAATGCCATCTATATTGAGGTGGGAGTTTCTGATTTCAAAGGAGATTCACATGCTCAGTTTAGTTTTATATTCACACTCAGTATTTTGAGTGGCTGCAGGAGATCTTTCAGTATTTGTCAGTTTTGGCCTAGAAAAGTTGAAATTTGGTTTCTTTATTATGTACCAGGATATATTAACAATAAAGCAAAGAACAAACTGCATTAGCCCAGCCACAATCCCGTCTCCTGTTCCACCCTCACAGTTTTAATTTGGCAACAAAGTAAAGCTGAGGGCTGGTAAGAGTACTGCTGCCCACACAGAGAAAAGATCACTTAACCTCCTTAGTGGTAATCCCAGCACATGCTATTGAGCTTGTAAACTGGATAGACCTCTTGTTCTATTTTCAAATATGAAAATGGACCTGATAGCACCTGCAACTGAGGTTTCAAAATGGCATTGAGTAGATGGGCCACCAATTTATACGCCAATTGTGGTCAGGGCTAATAATTCTGGAAATACTAACTGTGGCAACTAAAATACTACTTTTTGCACCAAATATTGATAATTGTGGAGCACACTATTTCCTTCCACTTCACTATCAGAATTTCTGCACTATAGACTCCAAACAAATAAAACTGGAAATTTATCCATCCCATCCTCCATCAATGGAAAGTTCATGGGGTTTGCTTTCATATGCAAGAACTACCACAGGGTTAAATGCTCCCTATCCTGACTTCTTTGCCACAGTATTAGACCAGGTTTGGCAGTAGCAATGTTATTTGTCTTTCTTGTTTTGTTAAAAAAATCTTTCTTGTCTCCAAGTCATGGATTGAGTTTTAAATTAGGGTCTTGAACAAGTAACCAAGACTGAAATCTCAGTGCATTACAGAGAGATTGCTACAAAGCTAGAAATGCTGCCTCCCAAATCAGATGTTAATCCCTGACCTTGTCCAGCCTCTGATAGATGACAGAAATGTTCTGTACAATTTGTTGAAGAAGAGCAGGAGTTCTCTGATGATATATTGAAAGGTAGAGTAGGCTCAATGGACGATTGACGTGCTCCTGTTTCATATGTTCTTATTCTTTCCTGAATATATTACAGTGACTGCTCCGCTGGCACCATTTTAGATCATAAGGAACTTTGACATGTTCCAGAGACACAAAAAAAATGTCTTTTAGTCCTGTTGATTAGTGCTGTCACCTTTCTGGGGAATATAAATTATTCAGACAAATGTTCAATTACATTTTAAAGTTGCAGTTCCTCATTGTAATAAGAATCTTTAAATATTAATTTTAAATTTAAATTACAGAGTATTGTGATTTGCATCTATATCCATGGAAGTCATGAAACATCATGGAATAATTGTCTAATATTCAAATTTGAACTTTGACATCTCCTTTTTCAGTGAAGTAGGGTTGAAACTTGATTGGGAGAAAAGGAAGTTCAGTGATGAATGTCATATTTAGGTTGGCAAAATTGAGTCATAAAGCCTCAGCTGTGCCAGAAGTAAATCAGTTTGGCAGAATTAAACTAAGCTCTTTTCAATATGCTTCACTGGCAAATTATCAGTCAATACTATGTTTGACTTGATACTGAATTTCTTTTAGATTTATTTGTCCTACTTAATCATCTGCTACCTTAACAAAACCACCTGCATCCTTTTTGTGAAGCTGTTTAAAGTGACAATTGCATTATTTCTGTTTATGTGAGAGCCTTGATTTATGAGCAAAATTGTACATTATGTTTATTTTTCATCTATAAAACTGAGACAAAATGGTACATACAGTTAGTGTAGTGGTCAGCATAGCTCTGTTACAGCACCAGTGATTGGGACCGGGGTTCGAATTCCGCACCGTCTGTAAGGAGTTTATATGTTCTCCCCGTGTCTGCATGGGTTTCCTCTGGGTGCTCTAGTTTCCTCCCATCATTCAAAACATACTGGTGGTGTAGGTCTATTGGGTGTAATTGGGAGGCACAAACTCGTGGGCCAAAAGGGCCTGTAACCGTGCTGTATGCATGTCTAAATTTCACAAGATTGTATTTTCTGCACTTTAAATGCCTGAATGATGCCATTTAATCTGAGATGATACTTGGGCACTTCTTTAAAATGGGCTTGAGAGGTGTATTTAAGGATACACCTTGACAATGCCTTTGCACTCAAATTTGCTCCACTCAATTCAGATTCAGATTTCAGATTTATTGCCAGAGTACATACATGACATCATGTACAAACCTGAGATTACTTTTCCTGTGGACAAGGCAGAATTACCACTTATTGGTAGTGAAAAAAAACTGTACACAATGTACACATGTAAACAAATAAATAAATGTAAACCAACTGTGCAATACAAAGAGAAAAAAAATTGTCCATTGTCTCAAAGCACCTAATCCATTTTCATTAAAAGGGGTCTAACATGAAGACAAGAAGAGTCCAGAGCTGTCCTCATGACTCTACAAAGTCATTTCTGTCAGATACCTCACAGTTAGCATAGCACAACGCTATTACAGTGCCAGCGACTCAGGTTCAAATTTGGCACTGTCAATAAGGAGATTGTACATTCTTCCCACGTTTATGTGGATTTCCTCCAGATATTCCAGTTTCGTCCCAGCCTTCAGAATGTACAGGAGTTGTAGGTTAATAGGGGTATTTGGGTGGTAGGGGCTCATGGGCCTGTTACTGTGCTGTATGTTGAAATTAAAATTGTCTCTACCATCCTCCCCCCCTTCAAAATCCAACAGAGCTCATGTCTGTGAGGCAGATGAACCTAATTAATTCTGATGCCTTCTAATGCCCAATGTCATCCATAATGTCAAGATGAGATACAAAACCCAATTTTGGTTCCAGAGAGGCAAGGCACTGAAAGAAATAAAAGTGGAATTAAACAAGATGGTGGGGCTAAGTGTAATTCATGAATGTGCTGGAGAAGCTCAGCAGGTCAGGCAGCATCCATAGGAAGTAAAGGGAATTAACATTTTGTGCCTGAGCCCTTCATCAAGGCATGAACAAAAATAGCGGGTGCATGAATACAAAGTAAGGGGGAGAGGGAGAGGAGAATAAGAAGGGATGAGGGAGGAGAACAGGCTAACAGGCAAGAGGTCTTAGGTGGAAGTAGGTGCGAGGGTAGAAGAGAAAAAAAGCTGAGAAGTGATAAGGGGAGGTGGTAGAATTAGAAGTGGGGTGGGTAGGGAAAAGTGAACAATAAAGGAGCCATACTGATCAGAAAAGTTCCAAGTGTAATCTTGATCTGTGCTGTAGTTAATTGATCTCAGCTGAAGTCCCAGTAAAAGTGTTTGGAACAAGGAATCTTTGTTAAAAGTTATGTTTACATCAGTCCAAGCTGGAACTCCTGGTTGCCATCCCTTTATCTGACATTGGCCTCAAGCATCGCCAGGTGAAGTTAAACACAAACACACAACATGTTATATTCTTCCTGGGTACCCCAGGACACAATGGCACAAGTGATGGATTTTCCAAGTTTAGGTAAACAGTCCCTCTTCCCTCCCAATCTGGATCCATTTTTTCCATCTGTCCTTTACCTGCTCCTGTCACATTTATCTGAAACCACTTCTAGGTCTCCACTCCTTGTCCCTCCAGCTTTCTCACCTTCACTTGTCCAGTATCCTATAATCTCTTGACCCATTCTCACCCCTCCCAACCTTCTTATGTTTTCTGTCTTTTCTCACTTTAGACAAAAGGTCCCAACCTGAAACTTTGACTGACCATTTCTCTCTGCAGAAACTCCCCGACCAATTGTGTTCCTCCAGTTTTGTTTAAGGCTTCACAATAAATTTATGTACATAGAACATAAAACATTATAGCACAGTATAGGCGGAGCTTCTCTAATAGCACCAATGCCACTGTGCAGACTTGTGGAGAGCACCCAGTCTGATTGGCATCAGCTCCATACAGGCTTTAAATGGCCTGTTAAAGGAGGTAATGATGGTTTACTTTAAAATCCCACAACCATGGGGTCTAGACCCAAGACTGTGGTGCCTGTGATTGGCAGTGGCCTTGAGGGGTTACAGACTCTGGGGAAGCAGAGGGCTGGTTCAGGGCACCAGAAAATGGGGAGAATATCCCCCATTTGAGAAGGAGAAGCAGAGAAGAAGACCATGGCAGTGGACCAGTGAGTGGCTCTGAGGCAATTGGTGGGCTATTGGTGACTCAAGGCGAGGAATTCACGTAGGCTGAGGGTTGCTGGCAACTGCAGTCAAAGGACTCACATCAGGCTGTGGACTGTTGGAGACTGGTTGGACACTGGCTGAAGGGGTACCAGGTATCAGAATTGAGATGTGAAAAGGTGCCAAGGGTGCTGGAGACTTCCTGATTGTGTCAGAGATTTGCATCTGGAGCTCGGGTTGATGATGGTTTGGACTGAAGGCTGTGTGGCTATGGAGGCTGCAGGAGCACTGCAGGCAAAGCCATGGATAATCAATGACTCTGGCAGGAATCTCTTTCGCTTTTCTTTCTCTGGCTGTAAGGAGTGGTAGACAATTTCTGCCTTATGGTAGACTAAAGGAAATTTTGTGAAATATCACATTTTCTGTTTTAATACATGACAATTAAATAATCTTGAATCTTGAATAAACTAGATGTAATCCCTCTCAATCTAACCTAGTCAAGTATTCTCCATTTTTTATCAATAGTTTGCGGAGGAGCTAGTGGAGTTGTTCAAGTGAACCGTTACGGACTTGAAAGGTCGACATGGCCTGTTTCTGTGCTGTAAACGGTTATATGGTTATATGGTTCTGGTAAGCCCATTATAGGAAGGATGTAAAGTTTAGAAAGGATACAAAAGAGATTTACCAGGATACTGCCTGAATTAAACAGTAATGATAATCAAGTTTATTGTCATTTACATTGTGCAATGTACTAATTAAAAATTTTAAAAACTATTAAAATTTAAAATTTAGACATACAGCATGGTAACAGACCATTTTGGCCCTCAAGTCCATGCTGCCAAATTTACACCCAATTAACCTTGAAAGATGGTAGGAAACCCAAAACTGGAGCCACTGGGGGAAAACCCACACAGACATGGGGAGAATGTATGGACTCCTTACAGACAGTGCAGTGCCATAAAGGCATTGTGTTAATCGCTATGCCAACCACACTGCTTCAAAATGTTTACTTTCTGCACCTGAACAGGTAATTTGTAAAATAAATACAGCAGTATACATAATTAAAAATTAAAAGGATATATTGGACAAATTTGGGTTGGTTTCTGTGGAGCATCAGAGGCTGAGGGGTAACCTCATAGAAGTTTGTAAAATTATAAAAATCATTGATAAGGTAGACCAGGCATTCTCCCTTGGGGGCCATAGTTCACAGACTGAAATTCTAAAAAAAAATTATGTTTTTTATGTGTTCGGTAGGAGAGATGTACGGAAGAAACCAAAACTTGACTGTTTCACAGGGAAGGGGGCTCATAAACTTTGAAGAGTCCTCAGAGAGCCATAGACAAAAAAAAAAGGCTGGGAATGATTGGGATAGACAGTCAGAATCTTTTTCCCCAGGGTACAAACATCAAATACTAAAGGAGAGGTTAAAGTTCAAAGGAATTGTGTAGGGGAAAGCTTTCTGCATAGAGAGTGGTAGTTGCCTGGAACAGTCTGACAGGGATACTTGTGGATGCAGATTAGCAGCATTTAAAAGGCTTCTAGATAGACGTATGAATGTACGGGCAGAAGAGATATAGTTTAGTTTGGCTTCATTTTCAGCAAAGACATTGGCTGAAGATCCTGACTTGAGTTTACATGTACTCCCTGTGTCTGCTTGGGTTTCCTCTGGGTGCACCTGTTTCCTCACAACCTTCAGAATGTACAGGAGTTGTAGGTTGATTGGGGTACTTGGGTGGCACAGGTTCACGGGCTGGAAGGGTCTCTTACTATGCTGTATGTCTAAAATTAACCAAAATTAGTTTGATGCACAGCAGCAATTGGTATTCACATTGACAGGTGCATGGGTTTGGAAAGCACCATACCAATGCCTAACTTTGTTTTTTGTAGGATTGGCATCCTTGCCCCATCCTTATAATCAGATCTCTGCTACAATATTTGTAGTCTATGCTTGAATTTTCATTTTGGGAATTCCTTGAGTGGAGGTTGGAGGTTACTCATTTTTATTTCTGTACATCCACACTGGGTTATTATACAAATATATACAAGCAGCCACATTTATCTTTTCACCGCACACTTTGATTCCCTCACTGCTTGTCCATCTTTAAAGAACCATTATTATGTCCAGCTAAAAACAGTGAAGAGTGAACGCATCTCCAAAATGTATTCTTCTGCCCAGAAGTGGATCCTAGGTGATGATTACATGCAATTTAAACTCTTTGTGACCTTTGAATTTTGTTTGGCTCATACTCAGTATTATTGCATCCCAAATACGAGTCACTTCAATGGTTCAAAGGGTTCAAGGTTTCTTTTGTTGTCACATAATATTAAAAATATTATATTCATGAAATACTTTAACTTTTATCTGCCATAAGGCAAACAAAGAGTCACCATGATCATTCGCAGTGCCCATAATAATAGGAGAAAGAGAAGCAAAAGAGAGTCCCTTCAGAGACATCAAGTGTCTGTGGATTTGCCTCCAGCACTCCCACAGCCTCTGCAGCTGCACAAACTCCTTTTCAAACCATCAACAACCTGAGCTCTAGATCTAAGCCTCTTTTATGATCAGGAAACCTTCAGTACCTGCGACCTTTCAGAACCCTTGCCCTCAGCACCCTCTCGAATCTCAGTTCCGATACCTGGTTCTCATGAGTCAGTCTCCAGCAGCCCGAATCCTGTGTAGGTCTTTCTACTCCAAGTCACCAGCAGTCCACAGCCTGTGTAACTCATTCAACTGGAAGTTGCTAACAGTCTGCACCCTATGTGGGTCCTTTGGCCACTGAAACCCTTGCTGGTTTGCTGTTGTGCTCATTTCCTCTCCTGTGTGCCATCCAGTTCACTTCAGACTGACTTTTTCTTTTTAAAATATTTTTATTAGTTTGATTTTAAAGCAGAGAAAACATAAAAGTACAAAAAGCAATTGTGGAGTGTTAAGTGTAAATAACAGATTCAACCATTAAAAACAAGATCCAGAAATCATAAGATATATCCAAAATTTATAAACATATTAATAACTTTATTCCAATTAGAGAGAAATCCAAACCCTATCCCTACTTTATCCATGTTGTATGATAACAAGTACAGTAAAATGAAAACATAGAAAAAACAAATAAACATCAAGTATTAAAGACTAAGAAAATGACTCACAAATGGCCCCAATAGCATTTGAATTCTTATACCCAAATTATCAGTTGAATAACATCTTTTACAAGTTCAAACATAACATAATATCTCTCAGCCACTGAGCACGAGTGGGTGGGGCAGTATCCTTCCATCTAAGTAATATCGCTCGCCTAGTCAAAAGAGAAGCATAGGATAGAGTTCGACATTTAATTGAAGTCAAAAGAACATCATCCTTTCCCATTATTCCAAAAAGAGCAACCAAAGGATTTGGCTCTAAATTTATATCAAGAATTAAAGATAAAGTATGGAAGACATCTTTCCTGTATTTTTCCAGATTAGGACAAGTCCAGAACATATGATGAACTAAAGAAACCTCCTCTCTTATATCTATCACAGCAAGAATTTATATCTGGATTAAAAACTAGACAATTTAGCTTCGGACATGTGCACCCTATGTACAACTTTAAATTGTAGTAGGCAATGACGAGCACATTAACGATGAGTTATTGACCAACTTAAAAATTAAATCCCAAACTTCATCTGATATTGAAAGGTTTAAATCCCGTTCTCAGGGATTTTTAATTTTAAATAACAGGGCCTGTCTTAAACATAGTAACATCATAAATAATCGATATTAAACTTTTATGAGAAGGCTGCAAACCAAAAAATCTCATCTGCAAAGTTTGCTTTGGAAGCTCCAGCTAAATCAGAAATCTGAAATTGAAGAAAATGCCTAGTTTTCAAATATCTAAACTTTTCAGAGAGTTGTTTGAATGATACAAAGCTGTTGTCAATTAAAGAAAAGATCTTTAGAACATTGAATACCTGCTATATGCCATTCCTGAAAGACAAAATCATGTAAAGAGGGTTGAAAAAAATAATTAGATAAAACAGTACTAGAAAGAGAAAAACTGTAAAATCCAAAATGTTTTCTAAACTGTACCCATGTTCTTACAGAATGCTTAACAATAGGATTATCAATTAACTTAGTTAAAGGAAGTGGAAATGAGATCAAAGAAGTGCTAAATTGGAAATATTTTTAGTTACCCATAATGGACAGTCATCACAATGATAAAAATATGACTAAAATGTAAGACTGTAGTGTTCATGCTACATGGGCATGGGGAAGAATGACATGCACACACAAAGTATTGAAGTCGAAATTGGTTTATTGCACTGGTTGTTGCATTTATATGGACCCCAGGCATTGATGTCAGGTCACCACATCATCATAGTGCCACAGCTTGCTGTCTTCCCACTGTGCAGGAGGTGATCTGGGATGACATCTGGTGTCACTCCCAGGTTCACATGGTCACTGCTTTCATCAGCCATTTAGTGGTCCGGTCCACATCTCCATGCGTAGACCACTACAAGGCAACTTATATTGACCGCCCAATAATAAAATCTGAAATTAGGTAGCTATACCTATTTCTTTTAGATTTATACAGATGTATTTTATTTAAATGTGCGTGTTTATCCTTCCATATATTAGACAATATAATTGAATCAAGCAAATCAAAAAATGATTTAGAAATAAAAATGGGTATTGATTGAAAAAGATAAAAATTGGGTAAAATATTCATTTTTAATGCCACCAACTAAAGACAACCATTGTGTTAAAGACTGTTTCATTTGCTTTAACAAAGTAAGGAAATTTTCCTTTAAAAGATTTTTATGATTCTTTGTAATTGTAATACCAAATTAAGTTAATTTATTTCTAACAACTTTAAATGGAGAACTAGCATACAGTAATGAAGATGAGTACAAGGAAAAAAGTTCACTTTGATGCAAGTTTAATTTCTAACCTGAAACTGTCTAAATTGTGAAATTAATGACATCAAAGGGAGTAAGGATGTATCAGTCCTTGAAATGAAAAGTAAAAGATCATCTGCATAAAAAGAAACTTTATGCTCAATTCTTTTCCTCCATATCTCTGAAATATCCTTACACTCTCGAAATGCAATCAAGAGTGGCTCAATAGCCAAATGAGAAAGTAATGGTCTTAAAGGGCATCCTTGATGAATGCCACATTGAAGATTAAAAGTAGTGACTGTTGTAAATTAGTAAGAATTGAAGCAGTAATTGATTACAATAATTTAATCCATGTAATGAAATCAGGATTAAAATTTTAAGATCATGAACAAATACAGCCATTCTATCTGATCGAATGTTTTTTTCTACATTTCGTGAAAGAACATGTTCAGGGGCCTTACCAGAGGGAAAATAAAGAATATTCAATAAACGATGTATATTAAAATATGAGCAATGATTTTTAATAAAACCTGTCTGATCTTCAAAAATAATTAATGGTAAAATATTCTCCATCCTATTGGCCAAAACCTTAGCAAGAATTTTAACATCAGCATTCAATAAATAAATTGGTCTATAGGAGGAACATTCAGTTGTATCTTTATCTTTCTTCATTATTAGTGATATACAGGCTTCATTAAATGATTCTGGAAGCTTAACCTGCTTGAACGAGTTGGATAACACCGTGCCTAAGTGAGGCGAGAGCAAATGAGAAAATGATTTGAAAAACCCCAGAGACTTTCCAGATTGTAATGAGGAATATTAGCAACTATTTCCTTCTGTGATATAGGCTCATCTAAACTCATTTGATTATCCAAGGAGATCATGGGAATATTTAGGCAATCTAGGAGATTCATCATCAAACCATTATCATTTGTACCTTCCGAAGTATGAAGTTGAGAGCAAAATTTTCTAAATGTATAATTTATCTCTTGAGTGATCTGAAGTAATCTTACCATTATCCTTACAAATCTTTGTAATATTTTGCTTAGCTCCAAATCCTCTCAATTGGTTGGCTAAAAACTTGCAGGATTTATAACTGTGAACATAAAACTGACTCTTGGACTTCAGAAGTTGCTATTCAATTGGATATGTTGAAAGAAGATCAAATTTAGTTTTAAGTTCAATTTGCTTTTTACATAATTCCAGATTTTTAACTTGAGCGAATTGTTTATCTATTTGTTTAATTTGATTATTTAATTCTAATCTTTCTTTATTGGCCTTATTTTTTTTTTTTAATTAACAGTATAAGATATAATTTGTCCTCTAAGAAAGGCTTTCAAGTTATTCCACACAACCAAACTGGAAGCTTCCAATGAGACATTATTTTTAAAAAATTTTCACAAAATTACTTTCTGAAATGCCATTGTCTTTTTGTTTGAGGAAGATTATGAAAAATCATTGATAATATAACAAGGGTATGATCCGATATTACAATTCTGTGGTAATCACAAGAATGAGTTAGTGGGATTAATTAATTATCAATTTTTTTTAAACTGTGAAAAAGTATGATGGACATTGAGAAAAAGGAATACTCTCTGCTAGTAGAATTAAAAAGGGCAAACATCAGAAATATCATAATCTGATTTTAAAAAGAACGAATTAATGAGGCAGACTTACATAACCCTAATGTGGCAGGGTTAACAGATGAACAATTTAAAACAGGGTCTAACCAACAATTAAAATCCCCACCCAGGACCAGAGAGTATAGACTTAAATCTGGCAAAGAAAAAAAAGTTCAAAAAATCCCACATCATCAACATTAGGAGCATAAACATGAGCAAAGACCACTATTTTGTTATACAATTTTCCTGAAACAATACTTTGTCGTATGAGACCATTTGTGTCTGATATAACAAAGTATCAGTTGTTCAAAGCTAGATTATCTCATTTTTATCCTGATGTTGATCCACTAAGTGACAAATGTAAATTTTTGAGGCATCTCTGATTCATATGTTTGGGAGTGTCCAGAACTACAAGAATATTGGGAACAATTCTTTAAAACTCTATCACAGATCCTTAGGATTAAATTAGAACCATGTCCTTTTATTGCTTTGATTGGTTATTCTGTAGAAGAGGATTTCCTTGAATTCAACTCAAAAAAAGAATAGTATCTTTTACTTAATTGATGGCCAGATGAGCAATTTTGATAAGATGGAAAGACAGCATAGTACCAACTCATATGAAATGATTACGGCATCTTAAGTCTTGCTTGAGTTTGGAAAAATTATATATAATGTTAAAGATATCAAGTTTGAATTTGATAAGATATGGGGCCCATTCATGGACTATTATCATAATTTGATTACGTAGGCAGGAGTGCCCTGGGAGGTTTTCTATCCAATGCCTGAGAGCCAATACTTGATTCTTTACAATTTATTTACTGATAACTGTGTTTAGTTGGAGGGGTTAAATATTTTAAAATTAAAAAATAGATCAAGCCCTTCACATTCCAGCTAAGGAAATTAATAGAATTAGCCATATTTTACCATTGATTAAAAAAGGTTGATTAGTGCAAATAAAATTAACATTACAAATATCAATTCAAATGCAGGACCATGTGACATCAGCACAAACAATGTTCAAACACCAGTTGGCATCTTGCAGCAAATATTGAAAACTAAAAGATTAGAAATAGAATGGCCAAAACACATACGAATTAAAAATACAGAAAAGGGAAAAACAATTAAAATCTCTAGATTTAGAATTCTAAGTAGCATATACTGAAAATATATGAATTTTTAACCATTTAAAAAAGAATGTAAGAGTCTAATTATTCTTCTCATTAAAAATTAAGTAATACAGCAAATTAATTATGAGAATAAATGTTTATGTAAGTACAATCCAAATCCATCAGATTCCTGATATACATTCTAAACTAAGTAAGTCAAAACAAACAGCCATCTCCCTGCAAATACTATAAAACAAATATTAAGACTTTCAAAGTAATAATTCTAAATCATTATCTTTAATCATCCAATTAATAAAAAGTCACACAGGTTGAGGTGTAGAAGGGTGCTTGATAATGTATTTCCGAGCCATATCGACTGAGCCCAGCTATTTCTTTTGCCTGTTAGAAAGAGTAATATGGAGATGAGCAGGATATAGGAAAAAAGGTTTAAATAACTCCAACATCACTTCTTTATATGCTGCATGCTGACTCATAATTTCTAGACAGTAATCTTCAATGATCTTAATCTGCTGACCATGTCAGTCAAGTTTTTATCTCTGATGGGCTTCACAGATTAAAAGCTCCTTTGTTTGATATTGATGCAGCCGAATAACAATTGAAAGTGGCTTCTGCCCAGGTGCAGGATTTGGTAACAACAAACGGTATGCTCTGTCGCTCTCTGGGGATGATGAAAACAATTCCTTTTCAAATACAGCAACAAACAGATCCGAGAAAAATTTTGTAAGTTGTCCTTTCTCAGTAGACTCAGCTAAACCCAGAATGTGTAAGTTTTGACACTAACTCTTGCTTTCCAAATCAATGACTTTCGTCATTAACTTTCAAGTTAATGTTGAGCAAGTGTCTTCCAAATGCCGAACTCAGCCACTTTGATCACTTAAAGTAAATTCCAAAGAAGATAGATGCTCACCTTGTGACTTAACAGAGAGGCAAACTTGATCGAGTTTATTATCAATTAGTCTTAGCTAAGTATTTTGAATTCCTCAGCAATCAATAGTTTGAGCTGACCAAGTGCTTTGGAGATAGCCTTCAAGGATGAATTGGCCAACATTTCTTCCTTCCTTCCAGTCTTGTCACTTGTAGACATTTCAGAATAATAAGAAGGCAAGGATATGAAATCTGACACCTTTAGGTTGTGCAAAAAGAATGGAGGAATGAAGGAATGCAAATTCTGCAGAAACTCGTGACTGAAGTTGTTACTCCATGTCATAGCCATTAAAAGTCCAGACTGACTTTTAAATTGTTTCAACTCATACTTTCAACTTGTCTGAACTCTTTTGTTCATATCTTTTTTTCACTCAAGTCTTCACTGATTAATTTGCTACCCATTTGCCTGATATTTTTCTATAATATAAAGCTTTTCTTTAACTTGTTTTAAATCAATGGATGACTTTGCAATATCACAATCTTGTTCCTGTTTAACCTTCTACGCTTTCCATACCATTGGTACCTATGTTTTCTGCCACTGAGGCATTGTGCCTTAAACCCCCTCCGAAATCCAGCTGATAATTTGATTTATACTATTGATGTTGGTGTATCTGTACCTGTGTGGTGCAGCAAGTAAGATCTTTGGTATATCTGTACATTGTACCTACATATGTTTACAGTAAACTCTCATGCTCATGTTGTCCTCCCTCCTTTGTATTTTGGATTATCTCTAAAAACCCTGCTTTTGATCTAAGTTCTGAACAGGCCTTCTAATCTTTGTTTTTGATTTAACATCTGTTTTCAGATCTCTGTGAGCCTTTCTCTAGATGAAATAGTTATAGTATATTTTCATACAATGATATTTTTTGACATTGTTCAGTTCAATAGTGCACGATATAGGGGCCTCCTAAAAGCTATATGTTGCTCTTTTAATAAAAACAAAATGTCCTTTTGAGGAATCTCATGTTTATCATTTAAATTAATAGCGTTGTAGAGTTTTTAATTCTGTGCAAAATTGTGAACCAAGTTCCATAAAAGGAATGAAATTAAAATGTCTGATTTGCAGTGGCCTATCTAGGGAAAATAGCACCTATGGCAAGCACTGAAATTGTGCCCCCTTTGTTAAAACTTACTTACACATATGTGCACAATTTATAGTGAGCAAGAGAAAGTCACACCAGCAATAAAGCACACACGCGCAATTTATAGATGAACATGGGAAAATCGCAGCAGGGATGAAATACACACACACACACACACACACACTCTGCAGGTACAGCTCAATGCTACTAGTACTAAGGACACTTATTAAATGCTCCAAACCCCTTTAACTGCACATCTTACCAACAATTTCTCTAGCGCTGTTCCATGGTTCTAGGCCTGGAGTGAAACAGGGTGGTAAAGATGGCAATTCAAGCACATGTGGAGCCTTTTATAGTGCTGGAGGGCTGGGCTTGGTAATTTACAGGGAATCAATGGCTTGGTGTAATAAAGTTAAGCCAATTACAAAGGCCAATGGCCTAAGGCTAAGTACAAAGGGATTTTAATTGGCCAATGGCAAGGTGTGCACAACTCACACATCAAGTTTGAGTTTTGACAACCAATTCATGCCAAAATCCTTCTAGAAACCTCAGGCACTTAAAACTGCTTTTGTATCATTAAAATATGCAACAATTTAATTAAAAGAATTACACAGGCATTTGACTTTTCCCAAGATGCTTCTTGCAGACCATATGCTATCCTTTTGTAATGCCAAGTTTTGTCACTGAGACACTGTACGGCAACTCAACCAACAAAACTATTGTACTTAAAACACTGGGTAAATGCATGTGCACACACTATCTACATTATTTTATGGTTACCTTGATGAATGCCTCGAGCTGGAAAGGTTGGTTATATATCTTTATCTTTGCTATGTAAAGTACGCTGTTTGACCTGTTAAGTTTCTCCAGCATTGTGTTTATACAATGTTATTAAAAGCTATTTACATTTTCGGGAATTATCATTCTCAGGGAAGACACTCTTAAAAGTAGGTTTACACCACATTTTGCAGTTGAACAAATTGACAGACTTTTTTGAGGTTATTCCTCACTCCCATACATATTCTTTTCTTTTCATGGCAAAATTTGCAGTCAGTGATTAATCTTGCTCCGAGTCATTGGGAGTAATAATATAAATCAGTGTCGACTGATTAAATTCATTGCTGTCCTGGTCAGAGTATTTGGTAAAACACTATACTCGTCAAAAAAAATTTTAAACTATGTCATGATATAAATTAAATGAATATGAATTGAACATTTTTGCAACATCCTTAACGTACAACTTTAATTAAGTGAAGTTAGGCAAATTCTGTTCACAACACGTCTGACCTGCCCCTTTAATATTTTGCTTTTGAGTAGCAGCAATAAATCAAGTCTGGCAGGCAATAGCTTTGCAGTTTAACCACAGGCACTGCCTTTTTGAGACAGTCTGCCATTAATCTAATAGCCTTTTAAGAATAGTCACAGATTCAGTCGCTCTCTTGCCAAACTAAATAAAATTTATTTTATAAAATAGACAAACTTGATGACAATTATATTTTTAAATATATACAAAATAAATGTGTTTCACAAAGCACATGAGGAGCTGAACAATCACAGAGGATCCCTGACACACAGCTCTTAGTTTTATATCAGAATCAGAATTTATTGCCATGAACAAGTCATGAAATTTGGTGTTTTAGTGCAGCATCACAGTGCAAACATTAATATTATTAACCATCTTATAACACTAATATATTTTTAAAAATAAAAATAGCAGTGCATTAAAAGTATGGCAGTGTCTTTGATTCATTGATCATTCAGGAATCTGATGGCAGTGGGGAAGAAGCTGTTCCTGTGGCACTGAGTGCTCATCTTTAGACGAGTACCTGCTTTCTGATGGTAGCAGAGTGAAGAGGGCATGGTCTGGATGGTGAGAGTCTTTGAGGATAGTGGCTACTTTTTTAAGACACCTCCTCATGTAGATGTCCTCAATGGAGTAAAGTCTGGTAACTGTGATGTTGCAGGCCGAGATAACAACCCTCTGGTGTTTTTTCTTGTCCAGAGATTTGGTGCCTCCATACCAGACAGTGATGCGACCCGCCAGAAACGGTACACCTGTAAAAGTTTTTGAGAGTCTTTGGTGACATACCAAATCTCCTCAAGCACCTCATCAAGTATAGTCGCTGGCGAGCCTTCTTCATGATTGCATCAACAAGAAGACACCAGGACAGATCCTCAGAGATGTTAACACCCAGGAATTTGAAGTTTTTGACCCCCCCCTCCATTACTGAGCCCTCGATGAGGACTGGGTTCATTTCCCTTGACTTCCTCCTGAAGTTCACAATCATCCCCTTGGTTTTGCTAATGTTGAGCACAAGGTTGTTAATTTGACACCATTCAAAGAACTGACCTATCTCCCTCCTGTACACTTCCTTATTGCCGTTTGTGATTCTGCCAAGAGCTCTGGTGTCATTGGCATTGAAATTGTGCCTGGCCACACAGTTGTGGGTGTATAATGAGTAGAGCAGTGGGCTAAGCACGCATCCTTGGGGTGCGCTTGTGTTGATAATCAATGAGGAGGAGATGCTGCTTTCAATTCATACTGAGGATCCAATTTCAGAGAGGGGTATAGAGGCCCAGAGTTTGTAGCTTCTTGACCAGCACTGAGGGAATAATGGTATTGAAGGCTGAGCTGTCGTTGATGAAGAGCAACTGTATGTATGAGTTGCTGTTTTTGAGGTGTTCCAGAGCTGAATGGAGAGCCAACAATATTGCATCTGCTGTGCAGCGATTGTGACGATAGGCAAATTGCAGTGGGTCCAGATCTTTGCTTAGGTATGTGTTAATTCTGGCCATAACTAGCCTCTCAAAGCATTTCATCACAGTAGAAGCTAGTGATATTGGGCGATAGTCGTTGAGGCAGCTCACACTGCTCTTCTTGGGCACCGGTATGATTGATGCCATTTTTAAGCAGGTAGGAGGCCTCTAACTGCAGCACTGAGAAGTTGAAAAATGTCCGTGAACACTCTGGCTAGTTGGTTGGTGCAGATTTTCAGTACCCTGCCAGGTACGCAATCAAGGCCTGATGCCTTGCGAGTGCTTGTTGATCTATCCTTAGCTAGAATTAGCTTTACACTAAGATGAGTCGATATGATTCGTGAGTCTCTTTGAATTGCCTGTTTATAAATCAGTTCAACTTGTCTGACACTGGCTTTATTTCCATCAGAAAGTAAAATGTGTCGCCCATACCTAAAGTTCTTTGTCAGATAGAGATTCTTTGTTGGGCTCAGGAGTTCAATACTAGGAGGGTGAGACGAGGACAGTGGTGTCCCTCTTCAAATGGTGCCCAGGGCACATTCTCTGGCTGCCATACCCTAGATACATCTATGATGATTTGCAGTTATGTTTTTCTGCTTAAGAAGCTACAGTAAAATCTCTGATATCCTGCAGCTATGCAGTAGATGCCAGATAGGTGTATTTTTCCGGTTACTTAAAACTTACTCTTACAAAGCCTAACATACCTGCATTAAGAATAAGTAGTTGAAAAGACAATAGACAAAAATGTCTGTACTTGCAATGAATAAACTTCACCTGCATGAATATATAAACCTTAAAGATTTTACTGTAGTAGTGTGTATGTATGAGACAGCAGGTTGTGAACTCATTAAGCACAATTAGTTTACTTCAAGTTTCGCACTCCAGTCTTTAAGGCCTTCTGGAGTCCGCTGCTTATGTCCTGAAACTCTGTCATGCTAATGTAAGTGAATACGTGTATTTCTGGTCTGTACCAGAAGAGAAGGACTCACGGCATCATCTTTGCTGCTGATGCTCTGCTGATCGTGTGTAACAAGCAGAATCAGTTCACCGCTACAAAAATGTGTGCTGCCACATTATTTTATTTTCAGTCACATCCTTTGAAAATATTTAACCGTCGCTGCATCTGCAGGTTCCTCCCCTCCACATAGCCGCACGAAACATGAACAATAACATTATAGATAATTAACTCCCCTCTCCCAAGATAATCAGGATAAAGGAGACATTTCAAGAGAGTCACCCTAACGTGTGAGGCATCAACCTGGGCGTTTCATCCTGAATGCAGTTTATTCAAGCACAACTTTATTCAAACAGCTGCTATGAGTAAAGCCTGACCAAGGCACTCCGCTGGCTGAATATTTGCTCCCATCTTCACCAAATATTTATGTGTTACTTCAGAGAACATTTACTTTTACAGTTTTAAACTTATATTTTTTACCTATTTTATTCTTATTTATTTAAATTTTTAAAACATTTATTTTCCTCTTTTTATTGCCAGTTGCTTAAGGCTGGCGGTTACTTGAATTCAAATACCAGGGGTTTTACTGTATATAGTTGGGAACTGTGGTAGCCCCGGGTGATCAAGTGCATCTTGTACAATAATATGGGATTTTAATTTGAAAATGTAATTAGTGTATAACAGAGAGGTGGTAGTGATTTACCGCTTCTCGCAAATATCTAATGTAAATAATGGTTTTAGATGCAGTTCTGTGTATGCTTTGTGTCTTGTCATGTTGTTGTTGCTTTGAATAAACTTTTCAAAGTGATTGAAAGGGTCCTCTACCGGCATCACCTACGGCTCCTAAAATGCTGTCTCCGCTCCATCCTCAACATTCATTGGAGTGACTTCATCACCAACATCGAAGTACTCGAGCTGGCAGAGTCTGCAAGCATCGAATCCACGCTGCTGAAGACCCAACTACGCTGGGTGGGTCACGTCTCCAGAATGGAGGACCATCGCCTTCCCAAGATTATGTTATATGGCGAGCTCTCCACTGGCCACCGAGACAGAGGTGCACCAAAGAAGAGGTACAAGGACTGCTTAAAGAAATCTCTTGGCGCCTGCCACATTGACCACTGGCAGTGGGCTGATATCGCCTCCAACCGTGCATCTTGGCGCCTCACAGTTCGGCAGGCAGCAACCTCCTTTGAAGAAGATTGCAGAGCCCACCTCACTGACAAAAGACAAAGGAGGAAAAACCCAACACCCAACCCCAACCAACCAATTTTCCCTTGCAACCGCTGCAACCGTGCCTGCCTGTCCCGCATCAGACTTGTCAGTCACCAACTTGTCTGCCTGGAGCAGACGTGGACATACCCCTCCATAAATCTTCATCCGCGAAGCCAAGCCAAAGAAAGAAAAGAATAAACTTTAGTTAAAAAAAGGAACTATATAGCCATTTATTAGAAATAACAGAATCAAAATCAAGTTTATTGTCATGAAATTTGTTGTTTTGCAGCAGTAGTATTATGCAATACAAAAGCAAAATTGCTATAAATTATGGTTCTGTAAATACAATATTTTAAAATAATTACTACAAAAAAGAGAAAAAATGTTAGGTAATGTATATAGGTTTATTGTTCGTTCAGAAATACGATGGCAGAGGAGAAGAATGTAATGTTGGATGCGCATCTTCAGGCTCCTGTGCCTCCTTCCTGATGGTAGTAGTGAGAAAAAGGAGATGAGGATCCTTAATGATTGAGGCTGCTTTCTTGAGACACCACCTCTTAAAGATGACCTGAATGGAGTGAAGACTAATGCCCATGATGGGAGTGGTCAAGGTGGTCTCTAGCCTTTTCCTGTCCTGTGCATTGACACCTCCACACCAGAGATGCAACAAGTCAGAATGTTTTCCATGATGAACCTGTAGAAATGCAAGAGTCTTTGGTGACATACCAAATCTATTTAAACTCCTAACGAAATATAGCCCTAGTGAGCTTTTTTCATGATTGCATTGACATGATGCCGCAGGATAGATCTTCAGAGATATTGACACCCAGGATTTTTAAGTTTTTTTTACCTTTTCCACTGTTATTTTTTAATATTTATTTTAAAGTTTTAAATCACATAACGTAACATTAGTTACTACATTTTAATACAGACATAATATGATTATGTCGGCGGAGGCCCCGAGAAGCAGGCGGAGGCCAACAGGTTGGATTGCGACCAGGTATGGTCCGACCTAGGAGGGGAGGCAGGCCCCTCCAGCCCGGGTAAGAAACCTGCATAGGAGAAGGCCACTCTGATATAAAACCTACGACCCAAGGCCCTCGTTGCCATGTCCCAGCTTGCTTGGCCACGGCACACGAACCATGGGTGTAAAGGGTGGGGCCAGTACTGCGCACACTGCACTCCACCTAAAAGCTCCTTTGCGCAGGCCTGAGGACATTTCCACGTCCTCCCCCTCCACATCCTCCCCCTCAAAAGATGCTCACAAACTCAAGCTAGCATGCTGGAACATCAGAACCATGCTAGACAAGGCTGACAGCCACCGACCTGAACGTCGGTCTGCCCTCATCGCACATGAACTCCTCAGACTTGACATCGACATAGCCGCTCTCAGTGAAGTCCGCCTTGCAGATGTAGGCAGCCTCCAAGAACGCGGCGCAGGCTACACACTCTACTGGTCTGGCAAGCCTATGGATGAACGACGCCTATCTGGTGTAGGCTTAATGGTCAAGAACTCCATTGCCTCCAAACTCGAAAACCTCCCAACAGGCCACTCGGACCGGATCATGTTCATGCGACTCCCCCTTCAAAACAAGCGTCGCATCACCCTCATCAGTGTCTATTCTCCAACCCTCCAGGCAGAACCAGCAGAAAAGGACAAGTTCTACATTGATCTGCGCAACCTCATTCAACGCACCCCTACAGCCGACAAGGTTGTCATCCTTGGCGACTTCAACGCTCGCGTCGGCAAAGACTCAGAAACCTGGCCAGGAATCCTGGGCAAGTGCAACGACAATGGGCGCCTCCTGTTGGAGCTCTGCGCAGAACAGCAGCTTGTCATTACAAACACCCTTTTTCAGCAGAGGGACAGCCTGAAGACTACCTGGATGCATCCCCGATCCAAACAGTGGCACCTCCTGGACTACGTCCTGGTGCAAGAAAGAAACAAACAAGATGTGCTCCACACCAGGGTCATGCCCAGCGCGGAATGCCACACTGACCACAGGCTTGTTCGCTGCAAGCTCAACCTTCACTTCAAGCCAAAGTCCAGGAACAGTAAAGCCCCCAGAAAGAGTTTCAATGTTGGAAACTTGCAGTCAGACGAAGTGAGAGGAAACTTCCAGGCAAACCTCCAAGCAAAGCTCGAGGATGCAATCTGCCTCACGGACTCGTCCCCTGAAACCCTCTGGGATCAGCTGAAGACTACCATACTGCAATCCACTGAAGAGGTACTGGGCTTCTCCTCCAGTAAAAACAAGGACTAGTTCAACAAAAACAACCAGGAAATCCAGGAGCTGCTGGCAAAGAAGCGAGCTGCCCACCAGGCTCACCTTGCAAAGCTATCCTGGCCAGAGAAGAAACGAGGCTTCCGTCGCACATGCAGCCATCTTCAGCGCAAACTCCGGGAGATGCAAAATGAGTGGTGGACTAGCCTCACCAAATGAACGCAGCTCAGCGCGGACATTGGCGACTTCAGGGGTTTTTACGAGGCTCTAAAGGCTGTGTACGGCCCCTCACCCCAAGTCCAAAGCCCGCTGCGCAGCTCAGACGGCAAAGTCCTCCACAGCGACAATATCTCCATCTTCAACCGATGGTCAGAGCACTTCCAATCTCTTTTCAGTGCCAACCACTCAGTCCAAGAATCCGCCCTGCTCCAGCTCCCTCAACAGCCCTTAAGGCTAGAGCTGGATGAGGTCCTCACCCGGGAAGAGACATATAAGGCAATTGAACAACTGAAAAGTGACAAAGCAGCAGGTATGGATGGAATCCCCCCCAGAGGTCTGGAAGGCTGGCGGCAAAACTCTGCATGCCAAACTGCATGAGTTTTTCAAGCTCTGCTGGGACCAAGGAAAGCTGCCTCAAGACCTTCGTGATGCCATCATCATCACCCTGTACAAAAACAAAGGCGAGAAATCAGACTGCTCAAACTACAGGGGAATCACGTTGCTCTCCATTGCAGGCAAAATCTTCACTAGAATTCTCCTAAATAGAATAATACCTAGTGTCGCCGAAAATGTTCTCCCAGAATCACAGTGCGGCTTTCGCGCAAACAGAGGAACTACTGACATGGTCTTTGCCCTCAGACAGCTCCAAGAAAAGTGCAGAGAACAAAACAAAGGACTCTACATCACCTTTGTTGACCTCACCAAAGCCTTCGACACCGTGAGTAGGAAAGGTCTTTGGCAAATACTAGAGCGACTTGGATGCCCCCAAAGTTCCTCAACATGGTTATCCAACTGCACGAAAACCAACAAGGTCAGGTCAGATACAGCAATGAGCTCTCTGAACCCTTCTCCATTAACAATGGCGTGAAGCAAGGCTGCGTTCTTGCACCAATCCTCTTTTCAATCTTCTTCAGCATGATGCTGAAACAAGCCATGAAAGACCTCAACAATGAAGACGCTGTTTACATCCGGTACTGCAGGGATGGCAGTCTCTTCAATCTGAGGCGCCTGCAAGCTCACACCAAGACACAAGAGCAACTTGTCCGTGAACTACTCTTTGCAGACAATGGCACTATAGTTGCCCATTCAGAGCCAGCTCTTCAGCACTTGACGCCCTGTTTTGCGGAAACTGCCAAAATGTTTGGCCTGGAAGTCAGCCTGAAGAAAACTGAGGTCCTCCATCACTCAGCTCCCCACCATGACTACCAGCCCCCCCCACATCTCCATCAGGCACACAAAACTCAAAACGGTCAACCAGTTTACCTATCTCGGCTGCACCATTTCATCGGATGCAAGGATCGACAACGAGATAGACAACAGACTCGCCAAGGCAAAGAGCGCCTACACAAAGAGTCTGGAAAAACAACCAACTGAAAAACCTCAGAAAGATTAGCGTATACAGAGCCATTGTCATACCCACACTCCTGTTCGGCTCCGAATCATGCGTCCTCTACCGGCATCACCTACGCCTCCTAGAACATTTCCACCAGCGTTGGCTTCGCTCCATCCTCAACATTCATTGGAGCAACTTCATCACCAACATCGAAGTACTCGAGATGGCAGAGGCGGACAGCATTGAATCCATGCTGCTGAAGATCCAACTGCGCTGGGTAGGTCACGTCTCCAGAATGGAGGACCATCGTCTTCCCAAGATCGTGGTATATGGCGAGCTCTCCACTGGACACCGAGACAGAGGTGCACCAAAGAAGAGGTACAAGGACTGCTTAAAGAAATCTCTTGGCACCTGCCACATTGACCACCAGCAGTGGGTTGATATCGCCTCCAACCGTGCATCTTGGCGCCTCACAGTTCGGCAGGCTGCAACCTCCTTTGAAGAAGACCGCAGAGCCCACCTCACTGACAAAAGACAAAGGAGAAAAAACCCAACATCCAACCCCAACCAACCAATTTTCCCTTGCAACCTCTGCAACCATCTCTGCCTGTCCTGCATCAGACTTGTCAGCCACAAATGAGCCTGCAGCTGACGTGGACATTACACCTCCATTAATGTTCGTCCGCGAAGCCAAGCCAAAGAAAGAAAAATATGATTAATCAGTTTTATATAAAACCCCCTCCCCAACCAACCCACTAATACCCTCCCTCCTCTCTTCCCCACCTATAAAGAGAGAAAAAGGAGATCATTATCTCATACAATCACTTTTAAAACCTTAAAATATCTTGGCTGCAGGAGCGGCGGCATCTATCGAAGTGGACTGAGAGATCAATATCTAACATCAATAATTTTCAGATATGGGCTCCAAACTTTAACAAAGAAAAAATATTTATCTCTCAAATTATATGTAATCTTTTCTAAAGGAATACAGACTTTCATTTTATTGTGCCATCTTTTCATCCCAAAAACCGAATCAGATTTCCATGTAATAGCTAAACTCTTTTTGGAAACTACCAAAGAAAAATGCACAAATTCTATTTAATACATATTCATTCTCAATCTTAAAGCTGTCGACTTAATGTCTTCCAGTAAAGACAACATTGGGTCAAAAGGTAAATTTACTTTTAATATCTGCTCTAAGAACAATTTAATTTGCAACCAAAAACTTTTAACCTTAGAACAAGTCCACATCAAATGAAAATAAGTTCCCGCTTCTTGGCCACATCTAAAACATAGATCTGAAGCACTAAGTTGAAAATTTTTCAGTTTATACAGAGTCAAATACAATTGATGTAAAAAATTATACTGCACTAATCTATAACATACATTTATTACCTTAGTCATACTATCTTTACACAAATTTCTCCAAACATTTTCATCAATATTTCTATCTAAATCCAATTCCCATTTCATTCTTGATTTATGAAGATCTGGTTTAGGCATTTTATTTTGTAACAACTTATACATTTCAGAAATGAATTTTTTCGAATAATCTTTAATAAGTAATAATTATAAAGAAGATTGTCTAGGTAATTTTAAATCATGACACAATTGTTCTAATAATGACATAATTGTTCTAATAATTTTTTTAAACTTGATAATAACAAAAAGAAGTTTTTGGAGGAATTTGAAATTTGTCTTTCACGCGATTAAAAGACAAAAATTTCCCTGCTTCAAAACAATCTTCAACTTTTTAAATTCCCATTTGGTTGCAAATTTTCAAAAACTGATTATTCACAGTAAAAGTAAAATGTTTATTCTGTTACAAAGGTGTTTTCATTGAAATCTTCCCTTTTCCACCTGTATGTTATTCAATTTTATTTCATAATTCAATTACCGTAAATATTCGAGTATAATGCAAAATAAATTTCGCCCATTTTCCCCTCAAATATAGGGAGGTCACATTATGCTTGAGAGAAATTTTTAAAAAAAATTTCTGCAGGCGAGTGGGTGAGCGGTAGATGGCAGTGTGACTCAGGTGGCAGGGCGATAGATGGCAGTGCGACTCGGATGGCTGGGTGGGTGAGCGTCAGCACGACTTGGGCAGGCGAGCGGCAGCGTGACTTGGATGGCCAGGCAGGCGAGCGGGTCAATTAAGGAGCATCTCAAAGGAAGGGAAAAAAAGTAAAAGAGATGGAGGAGTTTATGGAGGATTTTTTGGAGTTTAAGATTTTGGCTGCTTGGCTCCTGATGTTGGGGTAATTAAATATGCAAAGGAACAGAATTTGAGAAGTGCTGGTATGTCAGGTAGTTACACAGTTTAAGGGATTCTAGAAATGAGAGTGAAGGGTCGTGAGAGATGGCAGCGTGACTCGGGCGGGCGGGTGAGCAGCCGGAGAGATGGCAGCGCGACTCAGGTGGGTCGTATTATACACGAGGTAAAATTTTTTCCCCCTCAAAAATGGAGGTCACATTATACACGGAATGCATTATACATGAATATTTACATAAATGCTTAAAAATTGGTGGATCTATACCAATTAGTAATTTTGAGTTCCATTTATAAATAAATTCTATCATAGATTTTTCACCAATTTTGTCCAATTCTATTTTAGCCAAAGCAGTAGATTTTGTCACATCAAACATTGCATTAATAAATTTTAATTGTGCCACCTTATAGTAATTCTGAAAGTGAGGAAGTTGTAAATTTCCTAATTCAAATTTCAATGTCAATTTTTCCAGAGAAACCTTATTCATCTTCCCTTTCCACAAAAATGTTCGTATAACTAAATTTAAATCCTTAAAAGAATTTGGGGTATGAAAAAAGGAATAGATTGAAAAAGATACTATACTCTTTGAAAAATATTCATTTTAATACAATTCACTCTCCCCATCAAAGTAAGTAATTCCATCTTTCTAAATCTTGTTTAATTTTCTCAAATAATGGAACATAATTTAACTTGTATAAATTTTCTAAATTTTTATCAATTCTAATACCTAAATATTTAATCAGATTTTTAGTCCACCTAAATTGAACAATGTCTTTACACTGATCATAATTCCCTTCCACCATTTGCATAACTTCACTTTTATCGCAATTAATTTTACCCAATGTCATGCTATAATCTTGCAACTTTTTACAATGCTGCTAAAGAATTCAGTGGATCTGTTATCTAAATTAATACATCATCTGCAAAAAGATTAATTTTATATTATTCTTTATTTACTATAATTCCCTTAATTTTTAACTTCTTGTCTTATCCATTGTGCTAATGGTTCAATTGCTAAAATGAACAACGTAGGAGATAAGGGACAACCTTGCCTCTCCGACCTTGTTAAGGGGAAAGGCAAAGAAAGTTGTCTATTAGTAACCACTCTGGCCTTTGGACTGCTACATAAAACCTTAATTCAATTAATAAATGTTGATCCAAATTGAATTTTTTATAAAACTTTAAACAAATAATTCCATTCTAATCTATCAAAAGCCTTTTCTGCATCTAAAGATAAAACTAATGCCAGGTCTGATTGTTTTTGAGCACTATGTATTAAACTAATCAGTTTTGCTGCATTATCAGCTGAATATCTATTCTTAATAAATCCAGATTAATGAATTGTCAAATTTATTCAGAATCTTGGATTTTTATGAATATTTATGCTCCATGTTGATGATGAAAAAATTATTTCAAATGTCTTTCTTCATGTAGCACAAGCAGATAGAAATGTATTAATTAGTGGAGATTTTAATTGTTGACCCAATTTTAGATAAATCTACAAAATCCTTGGTTGAAATGAAAATGGCAAAAAAAAAGTGATTGATATTGATGGAAGAATTGAACTTGGTTGATATTTGGAGATGATTGAATCCTTGAGAAAGAATCTATTAATTTTATTATCGATTTGATTCATACTCTAGAATTGATTTTTTTCTTAATCTCAGCTCATCTGCAAGGAAGGATTGAAAATATACAATATGAATCAATGTTAAGAAATGTAAAATTTTGTGAGTTTATATGGAACCAAATACAGATCTATTTGGAGACTAATCTTAATTCAGTTCATAATATACTTGTTAAATGGGATGCGTTAAAAGCTTATTTGAGGGGACCGATTATAGGTTTTTCAGCCAAGATTAAAAAGAAGTATTGACAGGAAGTAGAGGAATTAGAGAAGGAAATTTCAGTTATGGAAAAAACACTGAAAAATTCATCAGAGAAAGATAGGTTAGAATTAGAAAATAAGAAAATGCACTATAATTCAATTCAGACATAGGATGGAAAGATTGATTGACAGGAGTAAACAAAAATATTATGAGCTGGGGGAAAGAGCTCACAAAGTATGGCTTGGCAGTTAATAGCAGAGCAAACATCAAAGATTAAAAAAAATTCTCAAATTACTTATAAATCACAGGATATAAATGATTCTTTTAAAGAATACTATACTAAATTGTATTCATCAGAGACCCTTTCCACTGATGACCCTTCAATGAGGACTGGTTTGTGTTCTCCTGGTTTCCCCTTCCTGAACTTCACAATCATTTCCTTAGTTTTACTAATGTTGAGTGCAAGGTTGTTCGTGTGACACCATTCAATTAGCTGATCCACCTCATTACTGTATGCTTCCTTATTGGCATTTGTGATTCTGCTGACAACTGTGGTGTCATCAGCAAATTTGCAGATGGCATTTGAAATATGCTTAGCCAGAGAGTCATGGATGTAGAGAGAGTAGAGTAGTGGGCTATATACACCACATCCTTGAGGTGTTGATTGTCAGTGAGGAGGAAATGCTGTTACTGATCTGTTCTGACTGTATTCTTCTGATGAGGTAGTCAAGAATCTATTTGCAGAGGGAGGTGCAGAGATACAGGTTTTGAAGCTTGATGACCAGTACTGAACTGCATGCAGAGTTGCTGTTGCAATGTGCCATCATTTTTTAGTTGTTGATATCTCAGATAGCTGTTTAATGGCAATAGTTGGTTATTGATTCTAACTGAAGAAAGTACAAAACTGCATCTGCTGCATCTCCTCTACCACCACTGGGCATCGTTTAATGGCAACCTATTTTAATTCCCTGCTCCATTCCCATGCCGGCATGTCTGTCCATGATCTCGTGCACTGCCAAACTGAAACCATGCATAAATTGGAGACTCAACATCTCATATTCTGTCTGGGCATCCTCAGTCAGCCCCTAGCCCCCTTCACCACTCTCTCCGTCTCTCCCCTTCCCCATATCCCTATTTCTCCTTTCCTCTAGCTCTTTCTCTCTTTCCCTCTGTCTCCTTTCCTCCAGCTCTGCATTCACAGAGCCACCCCACCTCCCCTGATCAATTCTCACTGTTCCTCTCATCCATGTCCAATTATCACTTTTTGCCTGTTGGCCTGTGCTCCTGCCTATGCCCTTGTTTCTCTCCTCCCTTAGTTTTTTTATTCAGTTGCCTGCTTGCTCTTTACTCATACCTTGAAGAAGAGCTCAGATCCAAATGTTGGTTATATATCTTTTCCACCAGTCTTATGAGGATAGATGTGGCAGGCAGCAAATTCCTTGGGAGAACAATGAATCTGGAACACTGTCAGGGTGGCAGTGAAGGATGTGAGCAAAAGCTTTCTGTTCCTGGGACATCTTCATCAGGAAGATGTTAATGGACTGCTGCAAATTTGAGATGAAAGACATTTTACTGCCTCCAGGATGTCGTAGATAACAGTCCATTTGATGTGGCATTGAAAACCCCTGCAGAGGATGCTCTGGGACTTCCAGAAGAAGGAGAACTTAGTGCCACTCTTGCTATTCAAGGGACAGCCATTCTTCACCTTTACAATGAAAAAGAATGAATGGAAGAAACTGGCAACTGACACTGCAAGGGTCAAGATGCAAACAGGCACCAGCAACTTCTCGTTAGTCAGAGGATGAAGCTAGCATGAGCACTAGATGAAGGTAAAGGAAGCGTCAAGACAGAAGGGAGAAAAAGGAGAACAACTGTTATTAGTAAGCCCAGCTGTAGGATGCACAATTCCCAGTGAATCCCAGGTCTGGGAGACTGGAAGCAGTGCAGAGGCTGTCGCCCCCAGCTTTGGGAGACCAGGAGCAGTGCAGAGACTGTCGCAACCCACCCCCCCCCCCCCACCACCCAGCTCCGGCAGATTGAGAGTAGTGCCGAAACTGTCACCCCTCCCCAATTCTGACAGAAGGAAAATACAAGCCAGCCAGGAATTGGAGAAGCAGATCTTACTCCAGTGACACCACCAGCTTTGCCTGAGGAGACCCCACTCCTAGAGGAAGATCACCCCTGTTCCTGTCACCAAATTGGTAGGCATGAGGTCTCAGGCTGATTGAATTAATGATTGTGAACTGGAGACTCCAAAAACCAAAAATGTTGATTAAAATAACAACTCTCAACATGCACAGTGTCAAATGCACTACACAGATGTGACTTTCATACAAGAGTGCTGGCTGTCACAGCTAAAGATGGTGGTTGTGATGGTGGCCTCATGGGTTGGAGGGAGGAATGATTGTCGCACCTCCAGTTTGGGTATCTTGCTGTGAGGAAACACTTCATAATCACTGAGGTTAGGAGGGACATCTCTTCGTGGTGGACCTAACATTCTGTGACACCCCACTCTAGCTGATCAACATGTATGCCACTCACGTGCAGAGTGAGGGGCTGGCCATCTTCCAGCAACTCCCTACTGTTGTTGGCAACGTTCAGGCTGGTTGAACTGGCTGGTGACTTCAACAGCATCATTGATGTGGCTGGATGACCGGCAGTGGCAACAGCAGACTGAACATTCCCTCCAGTCTAGTCATGAAGACAGTAAAGGTTGCACAGCTGTATGATTCCTTCAGCAACCCTGCAGTTGGAGCACAGCCGCAGTCCACCTGGTCGAGATCAGATGGCTTAATCCAGTCTCGGATAGATTTTGTCTTTGTGTCAAAGGCTGTCACAGTCAAAACCACAGATGTTATATTGGTATTCTTCTCTGATTACTGCTCCCTTCACATATCCTGTCACCTATAGGAGGGCCTAAAAGTGGGCAAGGAAACATGAAAGCTGAACCTGAAGTTGCTGATGCCAGAGAAGCAGTGGTTGGACTCCACAGTGGGAAATGACTAAGGATAAAATCAAGAGCTTCTTCTCCTCAAAGGTGTTTGGAGAGCAAGACAGAGTCAGTGGGAAATGAACCAACTCAAGAATGACCTGCATCAACTCCTCCTTCTGCAGTTGAGAAGGGTGGATGTGAGAGAGGAACTTCGAGAAGTGAAGAGTTGGCAAATCGCGCTATTCACTTCAGAATCTTCCAAGATCAACTTCCCATCTAGTGTCTGTACAGTGGAGCAGGATGAGGTGTGCTCATGCTTCATCATCCAAAAGGTTCACAAAATGATCTACAGCCTTAAGGATGAGGAGGCGCAGTCACAGAAGGGTATATAGAGATCAACAGAGAGAATCCCTTGCAGTCAGATCGCTCCAGTACAACCGCAACATCAAGCACATGCACATTGTTCCTGAGATGACTGCGGTGAAGTGGGAAACAGTCAACCACTTCTTTTTAGAATGCAAATTCACTTAAAGTGTGTGGAGAAAGATGCAAATGTCCTTGTCACAGTACATCCCCAGCAGCAGCAGACTTTCTAGCTTATGAGCTGTTCCTGGGGATGCACACAAGGTCAGACATCCAGAATTGATGGAAGACTATCAACTTGGAGAAAGACACACTTTGGTCTGCCTGAAAACTATTGTCTGTCAGCACACGGAGGATGTCGGGGTGAGGGAATGCTGCCGACTGCCACATTCCAGGCTGCAGACGTACATGCTAATGGATGGACTGAGATGGTGCAGCCAACATGAGGGTACTGTGGGTAAGGAGCACAGTCTAGAGCAGGGGTAGCCAAACCTGCTTAACATAAGAGCCACATACCATAAACTTCAGATGTTTGAGAGCTGTAGCAATCACTATCATTGTGAGCAGCAGCTTGTATGATTCCTGTCATAGCCAACATATCATATATGCTGTTGTATAGGACGATCCTGGAATTTCCATCTAAAATGTTGGTTTTGAGCAATGCCCTTTAAATTAGATGAAATACCCCCCTCCCTCCCAAATCTGGCACTTACCGCTGACCAGTGGATGTTAAAAGCAAATCACAATATTTTACTAACAAATTAGCATCCAGTGGTTCTCAACCTTTTTCTTTCCACTCACATTCCACTTTAAGTAATCCCTATGCCGTAAGTGCTCTGTGATTAGTAAGGGATTGCTTAAGGTGGTCTATGGGTGAAGAAAAAGTTTGAAAAATCACTGTTTTAATCGTCCCTAATTGACTCTTTATGTGCACAGTTTCATTACTCCAAAGAAAATTGGCCAATGACAATTTTTCTCAAGCAAAATATTTCAGTAACAATTGGGTCTAGAGCAGTGATTCTCAACTTTCCCTTCCCACTCACATCCCACCTTAAGCAATCCCTTACTAATCACAGAGCACTGATGGTATAGGGATTACTTAAAATGGTATGTGAATGGAAAGAAAAAGGTTGAGAACCACTGAAATTTAAAGATTTAAATTTTATTTGGATATTTTAAAATAAACCACTGTTGGGTCCTGTAACAGGCCGTTTAAATCTGGGTCAAAGTCGACAGCTGTCGACCCAGGCAGATGGACCCCATGGAGGAGCGCTGGCTGAGACCACTGAAAACGAACAGAGTACGAGCAAGGTTACATCAGAGCTGGCGGGAAAATGGTGGTGGTGTTGAGACTTTGTCGTTAAGGTAAGATCTTGTATAGGACCCTTTGTATAGGATGGCTTGATAATCTTATTCAATGGCATGTACAGTATTGCTGCGAGCCGCATGTTACATGTCAAAGAGCCACATGTTGCTTGCGAGCTGCGGTTTGGCCACCCCTGATCTAGAATCTTTTCATTGCCAGGCATTAAGGGGCTGAGACCGAGCAAAATTCTCTCAAATAACAGAGGGGGAGTAATGACAAGGTGTAAATAGAAATGAATGTAACAATGTACAGTGATGGGAATGTATGGATATGAAACTAAAGGTGGAAAGAGACTTTGAATGTTTTTTTTCTGTTTGTAAATACAGAGATACCTTGTATAACAGCACGGGTTTTGACATAACGTGGTTGGTCCCTGTCCTGAGCGGTTGGTCCCTGTCCCGAACGGGCAGTCACCATCCAGGGCAGTCACCATCCTGAGTGGATGGTCACCGTCCTGAGTGGGCAATTACCATCCCGGGCAGTCATCATCCCAAGCCGAAGGGAGGCATCTGACAATCTCCTTCTCTGCGTCTCTACAGCCCTGAGACCACCTTCACCCTCATTCCCTCCTCACGTGACATATTGCGTTGAGGGTTGCAGGCTGAGTTTGCCGGAGACAGGCAGGGGAGCTGGAAATAAAGAAGTGCAAACTAAATTAGATGAATATTTTCTTAAATAAACAATGTTCTCTTGTTGCCAATAAAAATCTTTGTCATTTTTCAGTTTTATATATTCCTTTCATATATTTTGTGGACATTAGGTAAAAGAATAAATAATTATAGGACTGGGATGCATTACATTAAACTACATTGTAATAATACTTTGAACAGTGCAGTTTTTCATTACACTGAACTTGTTTGGAATGTATTAACTGTGTTATGCAATTTATTGTGAATAAAGTTTAGTTTGGTAAAAAAAAATCTTTACCTCCTATAGATGCTGCGAGACCTGCTGAGATCCTTCATCATTTTGTGTTTTTATGTCTGCAGGCTTTCATGTTTCACTCCTATACTCAGTACTTTGATGTATGAAGGCCAATGTACCAAAAGCTCTCTTTATGAGCTTTTGGTGCATTGATACCTTAATGAAGGGTTCAAGACTGAAACGTTCGTTATGTATCTTTATCTTTGCTATATTGCACTGTTGGACCTGCTGAGTTTCTTCAGCATTGTGCTTTTAGCTCTCTTTATGACCTTATCTACCTGTGATACTATTTTCAGGGAATTATGCATCAATATTCTCAGATCCCTGTGTTCTATCGTACTCCTCAGTTCCTTACCATTTGCCATGTACATCCTGTCTTGGTTTGTCCTTTCAAAATGCAACACCTCACACTTGTCTGCATTAAATTCCATCTGCCATTTTGCAGCCTATTTTTCCAGCTGGTCCAGATCTCTCTACAAGCTTTGAAAGTCTTCCTTGCTATCCATAGCGTCACCAATCTTTGTTACATATAATGATGAAATGCCAATTTGTAAATTATTTTTACTAACTGTTTAATTTTTTTCAGTTAATGCAGTTAATAAACTAAATACTGAATTCTCATGATCTTCACATTGCAAACAAGTTTTAATAGATCAATACAAGTACTTAATGCAGAAAGATATTGTGCAATATGACTTTTATGCAAAGGTACATCCTATGAACTTTCAAAGTAGGATAAACATTTGTGAATTTTGTGGTGTTATCCAATCACTTTGCAACCAGCTTTTGATTCATGTGTATCTGCCTTTAGAAAATAAAAGGGAAAAAAAAGCCTCCTTATTTCCTGAACAGTTGATCTGACTAAAGAATCCTTCCTCCTTTTAGAGATATAAATGTGATCTGAACACAGCTAACACCAGACATCCTGGTCAGAGCTCTTATCCTTGGTTACAACTATCATTTGACAGATATATTGAATCAAGTTAAATCTTACTTTTGACTAGTTTTCTTCACCACAATTGGTTATTGTAAAAAGAAGCAATTCTTAATTTCTGAGATACCATATAATACTGGCACCAATGTGTAACTGTGTACTCTATAAGAAGGTGCCCTTTGTTGTCTTTTGAATGGACACTTTGGAAAGGTGCCCCATGCAAATTTGCCTCAAGGCAGTAAAGAACCAGCCACCTGTATGTAAAATGAGAAAAGCTGAACAAGGTATTATGTACAGAAATATTTATTGAAACAAGTTCTCATAAAACATCCATCCACTTGTCCAGAGGTCATATTGAACACTGATTTTGCATAAAGAAACTAACTTTATGTGGTCTTTATACATATTTTCCTCATGAAATTAGAATTTTTAAAACTATATACAATAAAACCCCTGGTATCCAGCACCTACAGAGAATGGTGGATGCTGGATAAGCGAGTTTTCGGGTTGCTTGAGACTCACTCTTACAATGCATAACTACTACACCAGCATTAAGAATAAACAGTTTAAAAGACAAAAATACTATACTGTTATATTGAATAAACTTCACTTGCATAAATATATAAACCTTAAAGCAGTTTACTTCATTTTCAGTCACATTCTTTGAAAACACTTAAACATTGCTCTATAGCCACTGAAAACACGAAATTATGACACACACAGTTGCAGGTAAATCAGAACTAGTTTACTTAAGTCACATGTGTATTCTTTTAAAACACAATGAACCATGCACACCACATCATGATGTTATGACATCCTGTGCCAGTTCACTAGAATTTTGGGAGTTGTAGTTCTACATCCTCCCCCAGGAACATGCAATTCTGCCAGGTGAATAGTTTGAAAGGTGGTACTATCCTCCAGCCGACGCCCTTTTAAATACACCATGAATGAATAAGTTCAAAGGAAATCGGCCCGGAATAGCAGTCACGACACTGCTGTTATAATAAAAGGCCATCTGTAAATGTTCCTCTCGAACTGAACATTCATTTTTTGGTGCCATTCATGGGTATATTGGAACTATTGACTGCTGTGAGTTGGAGGTTAGGAGCAGGATAACATGTGTCCACGATCCTGTGTCCACCAAAAATTTATGTTAGGATAGCTGATTTTTGGCCATCGCAGCTATTAACCATGGTCAGCCAGGGTATTTCCTGAGAACTCACAGGATAGCAGGCTACCCAACACCAGTGGTAAAACAACCAGGTGTGGGAAGTTGTGTCAACAATAGAGATGCTGGATATGGACTGCTTTGATGCAGTGACATTGTGCAAAGACCGTTTGGTGTGTTTTTTTGCCAGCCACAGGACGTCTGCCTCTGCAGCTACTGCCCTGGGGTCTTCGAAAGAAATCTGTGATAATAAGAGTCTAATATCTTCTTGCATCCTCTCCAGGAATTGCTGTTCAAATAACATATCTGGCCGTTGGCCGGATGCCAGGCACACCATTAGTTTGGGTGGGGCACGGTCACCCAACTCCTCCATGTGAACAGTCTGGTGGCCCTCTCTGCATGGGACATGCCATAATCAATAGCAGGAGCGCTTTTAGAGTGTCATACTTGCACTCTCCAGGTTTCGGTGGATGGCGCAGGACGTCACTGACTCGCTTGACAATGGCTTGATAATAGCGAGTTGCATCCAGCCATCCAGAAGGGCAGTAGCTTAACAACAACAGCTTCAGTATCCATATGGTCCAAAAGCTCGTTTTGAACCCGTCGGGGTCACCAATTATAGCCACTGAAAATAGAGTGGTGGCTGATTAACACAAAATAACAACACACACAGTTGCAGGTAAATCAGAACTCATTTACTCGAGTCACACACGTATTCTTTTAAAACACCGAACCATGCTCACCACGTCAAGATGTCATGATGTAATAACATCCTGTGCTGGTTTGCTAAAGTTCTGGGAGTTGTAGTCTATTTATAACACCGCTACACCTGGATCTGCAGGTTCCTTCCCCTCCACGGAGCCGCCTGAAAGTTGAACAATAACATCATAATTTAACCTCCCCCCACCCCAAGTTTACAAATAAAGCTGTACTAATGTACTGAATAATATACAAATAAAGATAAAGAATCTTACTAAGCAGGGATAAGGAGACACTTTCAGAGTCATTTCAACTACAAGCAGCAGCAACCTGCTCCTCATCCTGGTATTCAACTCAAATTTATTAAAACTTTTTACAAACAGTCACTATGAATAAAGCACAACCAAGGTACTCTGATGGCTGAATATTTGCTCTCCTCCTCAGCAAAGCTTTATATTTACTTCAGATTTATATTTACTTCAATTTAAAGCTTTTATTCACATTTTTATTTATTCCTATTTATTTTAATTTTTAAAATGTATTTATTTTTCTCAATTTTTTTTGTCGGTTGCTGGTTTGAATTCTAGATAACAGGTATTTTACTATATCTGTATATTCATATATAAATATCCTTTTATCCGAACATCTTAAACCATGGAAACTAATAAAATAGAATAATTTGCAAGAACAAGGAATTGATTATCATGAATTTTCTTTCCTTTTCCCATATCTCTTACCTTCCAGCTTTGCATCATCCCCCTCTCCTCCTGGCTTCATCCACCTACTGCAGTGTTTCTCAAACCTTTGTCTTTCAATTATAAATGCAAGATATTTTTTTACACCAATTATATCTTACCCCACAGAAATTACATAGATCAGAAACAGAAATATGAGAGATGTGTTTCAGATGTGGGACTGAGACAGGAACTTTTCTACATGCTATGTGGTCATGTGTGAGGGTGAGGCCATTTTGGCAAGACTTCACAGAAAAATTAACCAGGATGACAGGAGTGGCCTTCACGGGGGGCTCAGAGCCATATCTACTCGGTAATTTAATGAAAATTAGCAACAAATTGAATAAATATCAAATTTCATTTATAAAAATAGCACTGGCTGTAGCAAAAAAAAGTAATGTGATCACTTGGAAGTCTGATTCCCCTCTACTTATAACATGATGGACTGGAGAAATGAACAGCTGTATACCTATGGAAAACATAACATAATTTAAAGAATACATATGACACTTTTGTAAAGATCTGGCAGTCATACCTGGACGATATAGACACCCAAATACAGTAATAAAAAAGGACTGTAAATTCACTATTCTATATATATATATATATATATATATATATATATAAACATGGTTTCCCCAATTGTATTCATTTTATTTGAAAGATATGTAAGCTCTGACGGCATGCAGATTTATGTGTATGGAAAGGGGAGGGAGGGAGGACTGTTTTGTTTTTGTTTGTTGTTGTTTATAAGAAAAAAATTAATATATTGTGATATTGATATTTAATTATGTATATTTGAAACAAATCAAAAATAAAATTTAAAAAAACCTTTTACTTTCCACTTAAATACCACCTTAAGTAATCCATTACTAACCACAGACTGCCATAGGTGATCTGTGGTTAGTAAGGGATTACTTAATATTCGTTATTGTGTGCTTAATAACAAGTCAAGTCGGCATTGAGGTAAACCAAATAAAAGACTTTACTGAACACAACCAAACATGATAAACAGGATAGGGAGAGACAGAGCCTACAGTGTGACATCTGTTCCCTGTTGGTTCTTGATTCAACTAACATGCCCTTGCAGTGCTCACGCATACGCAGTGCGCTGTTGCGAGTACTGTGGCTGCAATGTTATTGTATCGGGTGCAGAGCAGCCGATTGCAGCAACTGTTTACATCCCCTTTTTTGAGCTACTCCCCCCCCCCCCCCCCCCCCACCAGTTCAGTCCCAATATTTTGGGTTCAGCTTACAGATATGCCCAGCACGTATTTTGTAATAGTCCTCTATGATGTGGAGGCTTGGGGCACTTTATCCTGATTGTCTCTACTGTCCATAGTCTCAAGAGCATTGTCCATGTCTTCTCTTGTGCTTACTGGGGGGACTCACATCGAACCTGGGTTCATGTTCCAAATCCAAAAATGCCAATTTGTCTGGGTTGGTTTGAGGTGAGGGTGGCTCTCTTACTGGGAGGATATGTTGTCTGTTTCTCCTCTTTATTTTCCCCCTTAAAGGAACCAGGTACAACCTGGATTCCTGGCAACTCATTTCCACTATACCTGGGCAGTCGTGACCTTGTGGAATCTGCATCTGTACAACTTTCCCTTCGGTCTTTGGGACGAGTGGTCAGTTGGTTTTATTTTGTGCCAGCCTTCTGTTTAGCAGCTGGGCTTTGACATCCTGTGGGACCTTTGGTTGAGGCTCCAGGAGTCTCCTTGCCACTGGTAGATTAGTCCTGGGCTGCCCAAGGTGGTGTCACAAGGAATGTTTCTTAAGTTGAGTAGGCTGAGAAAGATGTCTGTTTTCTCTCTGTGGAACTTCTCCATTAGCTGCTTGGCACTTCCCAATCCTCTTTTAACCAGCCCATTTGATTGTGGGTTTTCTGGGGTGCTGGTAATAGGGGGTGACGTCCCATGCTATCACAAAGTCGCGGAACATCTGGCTGGTGAATTGTCTGCCATTGTCCGAGAGAAGTGTATGAGGTGCTCCATGTACCAAAAAGTGCCATTTCAGTTTGGTGATGACGGCCGCAGGTCTATCTCGAATCAGTATGAGTCTATTAGTACTAGGTACTGGTGGCTTTGCCATTCAAAGATGCCGGTAGCCATGGCCGACCAAGATAGGTCAGGTACTGGGTGCAGCTGCAGTGGTTCTTTTTGCTGTTGTGGGTTGGCCCTGTTGCACACCCAGCAGGACTGTACCTCATCATCTATGTTCTCTGTCACACCTGGCCAGAAGACAATGTCCCTGGCTCTGCATTTCATCACTTCTGCACCAGAATGCCCTCTGTGCAGGATCTCCATGTACGTATTCTGCAGTGTGCTAGGGATGACTGCTCTTAGGCACTTCCTGATTATCCCTTCATCAATAAGCAGTTTGTCGTGGTATGGAAAGAAGGGTAACACTGCTGGTGGCAGCCACCCTTAATGAAGGTACCCAGGATATTTTTAGGGTTGTGTCTTCTGCTGTGCATTTTCTTAGTTCATCCAGCTGGCCTGAAGATATATGGGTTACCTTCATAAGATCGACTTGCTGGACCATGCATTTTTTGGGAGCCCGCGATAAGGCATCGGCTAAATGCATTTCCTTACTGCATTTGGGTACAAGAGAATGTGGTAACTTCATGTGCCTGAGCATCATATATTGCAGTTTCGTTGGTGCTGCATGAATTGGCTTGTTTATTATGGTCACCAGAGGTAAGTGGTCAGTTTCTATAGTGCCATCGCATAATTATTGAATTTTAAGCAGGCGAAAACCACTGCCAGAAGTTCTTTTTCAATTTGACCATACCTTGTTTCCCTGTCTGTGAGTGACTTGGAAGTGTACGCCACTGGTCTTCCATTCTGCAGGCATGCTGCCCTAAACGATATTGTGAGGCATTGCAGGTCAGCATCACCAGTCTATGTATGTTGTAGTAGGTGAGGACTGGAGAACAAGACACGTGTTTCTTTAGAGCATCGAAGGCATTTTGTTGTTGTTTGTGTCAGGCCTATTTGATGTCTCCATGGGTCAACTGTCTGAGTGGGGACGTCAGTTCACTGCATTTGGGGATGAACTTGCCCAGGTAGATCACCACGCCCAGGAACTGTTGCAGGGCAGCCATATCTGCTGGCACCAACATTTCGCTTATGGCCCTTGTTTTGGACGGGTCCGCCTGCAGGCCCTTGCTGGTGAACATAGGACCCACATAGTTGATTTAGATGGAACCTGAAATTGCGGGGGTTGAGCCGTAGGTTTACCTTCTGTGCCTGGTCAAACACCTTCTTTAGGTTGGCATCGTGCTCTTCTAGAGTCCTGCCACCTACTAGTATATCGTGGACTATGATGGCACACGGGTACCCAGCAAAAATTTGATCCATAGGCCTTTGGAATACCTTGCTGGCCAAATTGAAGCTAAATGGCATCCTCAGGAACCTGTATTGACCAAATGTGGTGCTGAATGTGGTCAGTAGCAATGAACAGTAGTTGAGCGAGACCTGCCAGAATGAGTTCTTTGCATCCAGGACAGAGAATAGTGATGCACCGGGCATCTGTGCGGCAAGCTCCTCTACAGTGTACATGAGTTGATGTGGTCTTTTCAGGACCGCATGGAGGTCTTGAGGATTTATACAAATTCAGATTTCCTGTCCATCTTTTTCTTGGTGGCCACTTTGGAGGATCCCCATTCAGTTGGTTCTGAGACTGGAGTGATGACACCCAAGTCCTATATTCTGTCCCGTTGGCCTTGACTTTACCCTTCATTGCTACTGGAATGCAGTGTGCCGGCTGGACTATGGGTCTTACCTCTGGGTCAAGCCACATGGAGTTCATTACCAGCAGTTTCCCTGCTTATCTTTGAAAAGTTCACTGTACTCAGAAAAGATCTTCTGTGAGAAATCATCCTCTAATAGGCTTATCTGATGGATCTCTGTGCTGAATGAGACAAGCCCCATGTTCATGCACGCACTGATGCCTAGAAGAGGCATGGCATCTTCACGGACCACATAGAAGGTTAGCATCCTTGTACAAAATAATGCAGTCATGTCGTACTGCTGGTCTGGATTCTGCAGCCTCCAAAAGCCACTAGGCTCATAGCCTTGATGCATGATTTGACTTGTTCCATTTTTCTCAGCCAATTGAATGTCCCCAGTGACATGGCATTGCATTTGGGCCTGATGTCAACTTTCATCTCGCTATCTTGCCATTGACTTCTATAGACACGAAGGCTTCGTTGCTACCTCTGATCTGGGTTTCTGTTGTGTTGCCTTCTGTCCTTGTGGTGAGCCCGTTGACATAGTACTCATCGTCGGGGTCGCTCCCTCTCTGCTCTGGTTCCAAATGGTCGATGGTCTTCCTGGGCCTGGTCCGTGATGCAGTCTGCTGCTGGGATCCGCAGCATCTGCTGAAGGTGTTTCCATTTGCTTCAGTTCCTGCACTGCTGGCTGAATGCTGGGCACATCTCTCCTCGCGGTATGTGATCTCCTCCGCAACTGCCGCATCCTGTCCTGTGTGTGGGGTGGCCTGTCTGGCTTGGTTATCTCTTGCTTCTAAACTCCAACCACTGTCTGCTCACTGGTCCTGCCTGTATTGCATTGATGCTTGTGGCTAGCCTTTTACTGTTTTCCTCGGTAGTTTCATACACCAAGCACGTTGCGATGACCTTTGCTAGTGTCAGTTCATTGACTCGCAGGAATGCCTTCTGCATATTATCATTGCAAATGCCACAGACCATTCTGTCTTTAACTAATTAATCGCGAAGTGTGCCGGTTCTCGTCCTGATTTTTAAATCATTGACATATGAGTGTATTGACTTGCCAGGCTTTTGGTCTCTCATGTTGAATTTGTGCCTTTCCATTGTCACATTTTTCTGAAGGTTTCCCATTTCTCTGAGTTTATGCTTTAAGCATTACATCTGGGCTGGTAACGCGGTTCCCATCACATACTTCACCTGCATACACAAACGACCTCTCCCTTTCAATGGTTTCAGGGCCCGCTAAATTTAACAGAATGTAGGCCCTGGTGTGGGCAGGCTTGTCACTATGAGCTGCCGCTATTAATATGTCATATTCTTGTTCAAAGATACGCCAGTTTTTTGCCAGATTTCCATCAAACATGAGTGGGTTGGGGTGCCTGAATCCATCTACCATTATACCGACTGTGCAAAATGTGGTTGTGGTTTCTCACTGTAACCGATTTGCGATTGGAAGACTTCAGGCTTGGGACATTCTTGATCCCACTTCTGATACCATGTTCGTTATTGTGTGGTTAATAACGAGTCGAGACGGTGGGTAAAGTAAACCAAATAAAAGATTTTACTGAACACAACCAAACATGATAAACAGGGTAGGGAGAGAGAAAGCCCATCGTGTGATATCTGCTCCCTGCTGGTTCTCGATTCAACTAACACGCCCTCGTGGTGCTCACACCTGAGCAGTGTGCTGTTGAGAGTACGGTGGTTGCAATACAATTGCATCGGGTGCGAGCAGCCGATGGCAGCGGCTGTCTACACTTAAGATGGTTAAGTGAGTGTAAAATAAAAGGTTGAGGACCACTGGCCTTCAAATTACATGCACTGTCTATAATTAACTCTTAATCTTCCTGCCTTCAGGAACTGATTGGATACAGATGAGATGGATAACTGGATGGTACATATTTCAACTGCCCAAATTAATGTCAGACATTGCCTACCAATGTTATAGAGCTAAATGTTGTGTATTAACGTATGTGTTGTGTGGTTTAATGTTAAAAAGTGACAGTTTGCCTTTGAGAGCCAAGGTGAAGGTGGACTGCTGAGAGTGTGAGTGAAAGAGAGAGAGAGACTGACAGACTGACTGAGCATGTGCAAAAGATGATTTTGAAATTTCTGGACTTGGAAGACAAACCACAACTGGGTGTGGCTGTAGAATGAAAGGAAACCCAAGCATGATTCATTGTCTAAGAGGCAGTTTGGAATTTTGGGCATTTTTTAAAAAAATGAAGATTCCGAAGGCAGCCAGAAGGATCCGGAACAAGCAATTTTTTTTCTCTCTGCGAGCAACACAAGAAGACCACTTTGAATTTGGTGCTCTCTCTCTAAAAAAGATTTTTTGGCTTCAGTTTACCAAACAAACTGAATTTTGTTTACGATTTTTACTTTGATTGCAATTGAAGTTTTGTGAGTCTTATGTGTTTTGTGTTTGTTTTGTGTCTAAGTTTTTTTCTGTGGGCAGGTTGGGGATATAACTTAGATTTTGATTATATATGTTATATTTAGGCTGGGGAATTTATCAGTTTTACACTGTTATAGAAATTTTTTGAAGGTGAAATTTTGTTAATAAAATAATTGTTCATCTTTACCCCTATGTGATATGCCTTCTTTGTGGTTGCTAGTTTGATCTTGTAACATAATTTGGGGGAATCATCTGGGATCAAACCAATTTGGAAGATTTAGGGGCGATTGACTTGTGCTTAGTTATCAGTCATCTGAGTTTGGCTCAACCTCCAGCTTGAAATTAAAAATAAATGGTGAGTGTATAAATCACCAGCAGAAAAACCAGTTCATAGCTAACCCTTCAGTGGTTAATTTAAAAATGGCTAAAATGTCAGAACTGATGGTTATAGTTGGCAAGATAAAACTTCTTACAATAAGAACTGGGATGAAAAAAAAAAGGAAATTGCCTGAAAGATTGTTAAGTACTATGTAGGAAAGGGGGTATTTGAAGAAGCTGCATTAGAACAGTTTCCAAATGAAAAAACTTCAGAAGAAGTAAAGTTGGCTTTGAGAAAACTAGAGTTAGAGGAAAAAAGATAAGCAGAAGGGAAAGCCTAACGGGAAGCAGTAAGGCAGGCAGAAATGGACGAAAGGACAGCGGCAAGGGAGAAGAGAGAGAAAAACAACAGAAACATGAGCTAGAACTAACTAAATTGAGGCAGAGCCTAACCCAAGGAGAGGGAGAAGCCCAAAACCCATGTGCTGGTCAGGAGGAGAGGTTTCTGGTCAGTAGAGAAGTGAGGTTAGTTCCTCCATTTGAGGAAGCTGAAATAGACCAGGATTTTCAGCATTTTGAGAAAGTAGCTGTAAATTTAGAATGCCCACCAGACCAGTGGTCACTCCTGCTACAAAGTGTTCTTAAAGGGAAAGCCCAACAGGTGTATTTGTGTCTCACTGTACAACAAGCAGCTGATTACAACTTTGTAAAGCAGCTATACTCCGATCTTATGATCTAGTCCCAGAGGCTTATAGACAAAAGTTCAGGAGTTTAAAAAAAGCAGCAACCCAATCTTACCTGGATTTTGCTTATAGGAAGGTTGTGTGTTTTGATCGGTAGTTTGCTGCAATGGAAGTAGAAAATAACTTTGATTTATTGGGGGAAACCATTCTGATTGAGGAGATTAAAAATTGTGTTCCTGATGATATTCAAGTGTACTTGGCAGAGAAAAATATAAAAAACTTGGCAAAAATTGGTAAATTTGCAGAGGAATATGGTTTAACCCAAAAGCCTAAATGGATACCAGGGAAATCTTTTCAAAGGAACCATCCTGATGATCCAAGTAGAGTAGAAATAAAATATAGAAGTGAGGTTAAAGGAAGAGAGGAAGAGAAATGGGTGAAGGAAAATTTTTCGAGTGTTATTTGCCACTATTGTAAGAACCCAGGGCACATGATAACAAATTATTCTGTACTGAAAAGGAAGAAAGAGAAAGGGGTGGTACCAACTGCCTGTGTTCAGAATGAGAAAGTTAGGGATATTTTTAAACCATTCATGACTGAAGGTTTTATTTTGGTTAAAGAAGGATCCAATCAAGTGCCAGTTAAAATCCTGCGGGATACTGGAGCAGCCCAATCGCTTGTAATAAGCAACGTTTTGAATTTTGGTGAGGAGACCGATACTGGAGATGTGAATTTAATTAAAGGCATTGATGGAGAAGCAGAGCCTATACCTTTGCATAGAATAATGATGAAATCAGACTTAGTTAATGGCCCAGTTACGATAAGGATAAGATCAAGTCTGCTGGTGGACGGAGTTTCTCTTTTGTTAGGAAATTATTTAGCAGATGTTCTGCGGTAAAACTCACAAGTAAGTCATTGGTTTATGAATCCAAAAAGGATTTGGAAATCTACCCTGCGTGTGTCATTACTAGAGCCATGCCTAGAAAAAAGGTAGAGGTAGAAAAAGTTTGTGATGATCCTGTAGTGGAGGCAAGCATTGAGGACAAACCTAAGGATCCAGCTTTGCTGATGTCAAGAGAAGAATTAATAGCCAGACAAAAGCATGATCCTGATCTTACTGGGATAAGCGATAATATTCTGTCTAACCAGGAGATTTAAACTGTGCCAGTAGGTTACTTTGTTCAAGCTGGAATATTGATGAAAAAGTGGAGATCAGAAGTTATACCTGCCAGTGAAAACTGTGTGATAATAAGGCAAGTTGTAATTCCTAAAACTTACAGGAATGAAATATTAAAGTTGGTTCATAGTACACTTTAGGAGGTCATTTTGGAGTTAAGAAGATGGTAGAAAAGATAAGGAAACAGTTTTATTCGCTGAAATTAAGAAAGGATGTTTTGAACTTTTGTAGAACCTGTAACACTTGTCAACTGGTGGGCAAGCCTAATCAAAGACCACCAGTGGCACCTTTACAACCAATCCATGCTTTTGGGGAGCCCTTCTCAAAAGTGACAGTGGATTGTGTTGGCCCATTGCCAAAAACCAAGGCGGGAAATGAATATTTGTTAACACTTGTGTTATTCAGTAGACCCATTCATCAGGGGTACACAGAGCTTTCTTCTCATCAGACTGTGCATAGAAGATTTTCAGTCTGTCTGGAAGGGAGCGTAATTATCCTTAACTCGCAAGGTTGAGTTGCGATCTTTTAAAACACAGTGTCGTAGAGCTTGAGAGCAGCAGGGAGGAGATGAGGAGCATCTTGTGTTCTTTTATAGTCATGATCCCTTGTCACATGCACATGCACTTCGTGTCACCGGTGATCCCTTGTCACATGCACTTCGTGTCACCCATGTCACACAGCTCTCTGTGCTTACCCATACTGCCTTCCAGATTGCATGGGAGAGTTCATCCCTGGCTGATCTTAGTGCCATCTTGTCTCCTGTCCTGAAGGCAATATCATGAGCTCTGAGAAGTGTCCAGACCTCTGCATCCAATCATGGTTTCTTGTTAGCCCTGGTTATGAAACATTTATTATCTGTGTCATCACTTGCTGATTTTGCCAGTTACTGAGTGTACTCCTCGATATTTACATGACCATTGTGGGTGGCCACCTCCCTGAAACAGCTTCAGTCCGAGGTCTCAAAGCAGTTCTGTAGTCCCTGCCTGCCCCCCAACACTCCCCCACCACATCTTGATCTTCCTATGAATTGGCTTCATTCATTTTGCCAAAGTTCTATACACTGAGGTTAGCAGGGCAGATATGTAACCTAGGTGGGGTAAAGAACAGCATTGTACACACTGGGGACATTGGTGGTATGCGAGTGGAAAATCACTGCTCTCGACCCCTGAAATATTTTGCTTGAGAAAAATTGTCATTGACCCATTTGCTTTGGAGTTATGAAACTGTGCATATAATGAGTCAAATACGTCCAATTAAAACAGTGGTTTTCAAACTTTTTCTTCCCACCCACATACCACCTTATGCAATCCCTTACTAATCATAGAGCATCTATGGCATAGGGATTACTTAAAGTGGTATGTGAGTGCGAAGAAAAAGGTTGAGAACCACTGCTCTACTGAGTTACAGAGAGAAGTCAATTGATACAGAGCAAAGGCAACATACTTTTACTATTGTGAGGTTCATTCAGGAGTCTTATAATGGCAGGAAAGAAACTGACCTTTAATCTGGTTGTTCATGATCTCATGCTTGTGAATCCTCTTCCACACTGAGCAGAACAATTCCCATACTTCACAGCGATACACCCTCACAGCACACTTTCACTGGTGCATCTCTATGTTTTTAAGGGATTTTCCTCAGGTGTCTGTGGAAATAGAGGTGTTTGTGCACTTGACCATTATGTTGACATGGATAGACCAGTTACTGGAGATGTTTAGTCCCAGAACTTAAAGTTCTCCTCTATCTCCATCTTATCACACCTGATGCACACTGGGGAGTGAACTCCAGTCCTCTTCCAGAAGTCTATAACCAGCCCATTGGTGTTGCTGACACTGAGGGAGTTGTTGTACTAGCACCACTCCACTAATCTCTCTATCTCCCTTCTGTTCTCTGACTCATTCATGTCAGAGATCCTGCCCTTGACAGTGGAGTGTTTCACTAATTTATATAGTGCTCTTTATTTGCCCCTGTGCTCAGAGTTTTAAATTTGTAATCAAACAATTCAAATATGGTTAAAGAGCATATTCCAGATTTTATTCAAGGGTATTTGCGTGCATTTTGGTTTGACCATGTAGAAATTACAACACTTTTTATACATGGTTCCTTAATTTCAGGGCACCATAACATTTGGGATGTAGTAATGATATGTATATTAAAGTCATTATATTTAGTATTTGTTACATATTCTTTGCATGCAATGACTCCTTGAAGTCTGTGATAGACATCACCAGGTGGTGAGTATCTTCTCTGGTGATGCTCTGCTAGGCCACTACTGTACCCATCTATAGCTCCTGCTTATTTCAGGGGCTTGTCAACTTAAGTTTTCTCTTCAACACCTGGAAGACATGCTCATTTGGATTTAGATTGAATGACTGATTTGTCCATTCAAAATGTTCCAGTTTTTATCACTGAAAAACTCCTTTGTTGCTTTAGCAGTACGTTTAGGATCATTTTCTTACTGCAGGATGAAGCGCCATCCAATGAGTTTGGAGGCATTTGCTCAAACTTGAGCAGATAAGATGTATCTATATACCTCAGAATTTATTTTACTACTGCCATCAGCAATTACATCATCAATGAAGATAAGTGCCTGTGGAAGCCAAACATGCCTGTGGAAGCCAAACACTCCCACCATTGTGTTTCACAGATGAGGTGGAATGCTGTGGATCTTAGGCAGTTCCTTTATGCCTACACACATTGCTCTTAACATCACTCTGATGCAGGTTAATCTTTTTTTAAAAATATTTATTTAATTTTTAATCATATAAAAAACTACATCGATATAAGCATATTGATATCAAATTACATGTGAATATTTTCAACTCTCCCTCCCAACTTCCCTTCCTAACCCTCCCCCTTACTAAACTAATAATAATAATAAAGAATAGATAAGATAAGTATAGGAGAATGTCAATCTAAAAATATAAATATAAATTGATATAAATTATGGAGCAGAGGTTTACCCATCAGACCAGATATTGAGAGAACTTTAAATTTTTAAACCAACACTTTTTATATATGGGCTCCATATTTTCAAAAAGAAATGATATTTATTGTGTAAATTATGTAATTTTTAAAAAGTGGAATACATTAATGCAATTCTGCATGCAATCTCTCTAGCTCTAAATCTACATCAGATTTCTATGTTGTAGCAAAACATTACTTTGAAACAGCTAAAGCAATTTGTAAAAATTCTATTTGATACACAGTTAATCCCATTTTAATACAAATACTTTTAATATCTCCCAACAAAAGGAGGCCAGCTGGCTGCTAGGCCCACCAGCAGGTTTTTGTCAGTGGCCGTGGTGTCAGGGTCTGGGCCGAAAAATTTACCCGGCAGGGAAAGCAGTGCGCCATAGACCACCTCCGCTGCTGGACCCAGGGTAGTTTGTCCGTACAGTCTGATCCAGAGAACCTGGCCATAAGCGATGCCTTCAGGTGTCTGTGGAACCTCTCCACTAACCCGTTGGACTGCGGATGGTATGCTGTTGTGTGGTGGAGCTTGATCCCTAGGAGCTTCGCCATCTGAGTCCACAAGGCAGATGTAAACTGCACCCCTCTGTTGATAGTGATATGTGCCGGGACTCCGAAATGGGTGATCCATTGGTTGACCAGAGTCCTGGTGCACGTCTCTTTGGAGGCCTCCTTAATTGGAATGGCCTCCGGCCACCTTGTGGCCCAATCCACCACAGTGAGGAGGTAACGAGTCTCCTTGGACACCGGCAGGAGTCTGATGATATCAACATGTATGTGTAGGAATCTGCAAACCACCGGGTCTTGTTCTGGATGGGGACTCACATGTGTTGCTGGACTTTGGAGGACTGGCATCTGGTACAGTTCCTAGCCAGTTCCGCCACCTCCTTCTTCAGCCCGTGCCACACAAACAACACCATGACCATCCACATGATTGTCTTGACCACTGGGTGAGTGAGGTCGTGGATCAGACTGAAGACTTTCGCCAGCATGCCTGTTGAGACATCACAGAGGAATGTGTCCGAGCTGCTGGGCACCCGGACATCCTTGAGTTTGAGGCCCGAGATGACGGTCCGCAAGGCCTGAATATCCGCATCATTCCTCTGTGCCTGAGCCAGTTGCTCTTAATCTAGTCCGGGCACGAGAGTGTTGATGGCTGGATGGGAGAGCGCATCCGCCAATACATTGTCCTTGCTGGCCCTGTGTCGGATGTCAGTCATGAACTCAGACACGTACGATAGGTGGCGCTGCTGTCTGGCGGACCACGGATCCTTGGCCATTGCCAGTGCTTGAGTGAGGGGCTTGTGATCCATGAAGGCTGTGAACGGCCTGCCCTCGAGGAAGTAGCAGAAATTGCGGATGGCCAAATACAGTGCCAGGCGCTCCTGATCGAAAGCGCTGTATTTGAGTTCCGGCGGGCACAGCTGCTTGCTGAAAAAGGAGGCCAGCAGGTGCCATTGTCCAGCAAGCCACTGTTCCAGAACAGTACCACTGCCGTAGCTGGAGTGCGCCATGTGCGCCTCTGGCCGCGGGTGCACCAGCATGGTGGTTCTGGCTAGAGCCTCCACTGTCATGATGAAAACCCTGTCCACCTCCTCTGACCACGATGAAGTCTTTTCTTTGATGGCCATGAGCACGAACAATGGGTGCATGGTGCACGCGGCTCTTGGATTGAAACGATGGTAAAAGTTCACCATTCCCGCAAACTCTTGGAGACCTTTCAGGATGAAGGGCTTGGGGATTCGTTGAACAGTTGCTACCTTCTACGGCACCGGCGCAGCCCCAGCTGCCAAAATGGTGTGCCCCAGGAATTGGAGGGACTCCTTGCCGAACTGGCATTTGGCCACGTTGACCGTGAGGCCGAAGTCCGTCAGCCGGGCAAAGAGTGTGGGGAGGTGGGCTTTGTGTTTGCCGCAATTGTGACTGGCAATGAGAATATCGACCAGGTAAATTAACACAAAGTCCAGGTTTTTCCAACTGTGTCCATGAGCTGTGGAGGTTGTTGAAGAAGTCCTGTATGTGGGGCACTGGGTACCTGTTGGGGGTGGTTGTGTCGTTCAACCAACAATAGTCCCCACATGGTCTCCAGCCCCGGATGATTTTGGGACCATATGGAGTGGCGATGCCCAGGCATTGTCCGGGTTCCGGACGATTCCCAGTTCCTGGAGCCTGGAGAACTCCTACTTTGCCTGCTGGAGCTTCTTGGGCGGCAGCCGTTTGCATCTAGCATGCAGCAGATGGCCCGGTGTGGTGATGTGGTGGAAGACCCCGTGCTGGGGGAGGGCGGCATTGAATTATGGCTCTAAGATGGCAGGGAATTCATGGAAGGTATTGTCAAACCCATCCCTGGCAGTGGCTACGGTGGTGATTTCGGGCTTACAGGCTTCTGCTGTGTCCAGTCGGGTGGAGTGGAATGTTCGGGCATTGACCAGCATTTTGCCCTTCATGTCAACCAGTAGGCCGTGAGCTCTGAGGAAGTTGGCCCCTAACTGCGCATTGCGCACGGAGGCTAGGACGAACCTCCAGTGGAACTTCTCCTTCCTGATCTGGATCTGTGCCTTGCGGGTGCTGTAGGTCCTGATGGTGGAGCCATTGGCCGCCCGCAGGGTTAGACCTCGTGATCGGGTCTGAGTCTCTAATGCTATGGGGGGCAGGACGCTGAGCTCGGAACCCTTTGTCCACCAGGAATCAGCAGTCGGTGGATCTGTCCATCACATGAAGGAGGCTGTTTGTGTGGCCAGCCGTCGCAGCCATCAACGGCAGCTGGCCTGGTCATTTCCCTGAAGCCCGCAGGGCTGGCGGCACTTATGGGCTTGCACTCCCCAGTGTTGGTGGTAGAAACACCAGGTCGACTGGCCCTCCTCTGGCTTGGTCTTGGGAGCAGCTTACGGTCGGCTGGCTCCTGGTTGTGCCACCTGGTTGAGGGCTGCCTCCTTCTCCCTCTTCGTGCGCCAGAGGGCATCCGGACAGGCTGCTGCTCTCCTCAGGTTCAAGAAGTATTCATCTGTGAGGAGCAGCTCGATGTCCTCCGACATCTGTTCCAGGAATATCTGGCGGAAGAGAAATCAAGGCTTGTGGTCTTCCACCAGGGCCAGCATTTTGTCCATCAGTGCCAACGGATTACGGTCCCCAAGCCCATTTAGGTGAAGGAGTCTGGAAGCCTGTTGCTGGGGAGTTAGCCTGAAAGTTACAAGCAGCAGGTCTTTGAGGGCAATGTACTTGCCCGTAGCTGGGATGTGGTGGATGATGTCATCAACCCTCGCTGCCGCATCTTTGTCCAGAGCGCTCACGACATGATAGAACATCGTGGCATCTGAGGAGATGTTGCGGAGTTGAAATTGTGCTTCCGCCTGCCCATTCCACGTTCTCAGTAGGTGGGTCCAAAAGGGGGAAGCTTGATGGAGACAGCGTTAACCTCTGCTGAATCCATGGTGTTTTGAGTCTAAAAAACCCTGATGGGTTTTCTATACCAACTCAAGCCAATTTCCCTTTCCATAAAAATGTCCTAAGTGTAGAATTTAAGTCTTTAAAGAATTTTTGAGGAATCCCATATGGAATTGATTGAAAAAGATATTGAATTCTTGGAAAACTTCCTCACCTCCAGACCACAATGAGTGAGGATTGGTAAGAACATCTCCTCCACATCTCCTCAGTACTGGAGCACTGCAGGGCTGTGTTCTTATCCCCCTGCTCTACTCATTTTCCACCTCTGACTGTATTGTTCAGTAGGACAAAAACACCATTTACAAATTTGTTGAAGATACTATGATAGTGGGTTGTATTAAAAAAGGCAATGAGTCAGCATTCAGGAGGGAGATTGAAAACTTGGCACCAACAATGACCTTGCACTCAACGTCACCAAAACCAAGGAGTTGATTGATGACTTCAAGAAAGGAAGACCAAGGGTAAGTCCCAGACCCAAGCAGGTGCTACACTGGAGACCCAGTTTATGTGTATGTACTAATTTATTTGTTACATGGTATTATCATGTCTGTGAGTGGTGGGTGCTAAAGAATTTAAACTCTCATTTCTTGGTATACCTTGCCTGTGGGTGGTAGGTGCTGAAGAGGTTAAAACCTTGTTTTTTGGTATACAGTGTCTGTGGGTCGTGGGTGCTGACAAGTTAAATCCTCATTTCTTGGTATAACCGTGCCTGTGGGTAGTGGGTGCTGAACCAGTTATCCCTCGTTTCTTGATTTTGCACATTGCCCCTGAGATGGCTGCTGTGGAATGGAGACAGTTGCCCACCTGTTTGCAAAATGGATATTTGCTCAGCTTGTTGTGAAGGATGGAAGGGTTCTTGACACGGTTCATCCCCAGCAGCAGCAGAGTACTTTCTGATCTATGGGCTGTTCCTGAGTACACACTCAGAATTAGACATCGAGAGCTGCTGGAAGATCATCAACACAGTGAAATGCACTTTGGTCTGCTCAAAACCTATTGATTTTTCAACACATGGAGATGTTGATGCAGGAATACTGCTGATTGGGACAGGAGTACGTGCTGCAGGAGTACATGCTGAGGGATGCACTAATGCTTGGCGCAGTTAACATGAATGCGCAGTGGGGAAGGACCATAGTCTAGAGACCTTCTATTACTGGGCACTGAGGGCCTGAGTGTGTGGGGAAGCCCCTCAATCAACATTTGGGGGAGTAATGACAAGTTGCCACAATGGTGGCAATGCTACTAAATAGAAAATGAATGTAACAATGTACATTCATAGAAATGTATGGATACAACACTAAGGGTGTGAATAGATTTTGAACGGTTTCCTTTTGTAAATCATTTATTGTGAATAAAGTCTATTTTTGGTTAAACAAAGTATACAGTTGGGGCATACAAAAAAGACCTCCAAATAAATTCTTGGCCAAACATTGTACTGATCTAAATGGCACAAAGAGGAAAAAAAGCATAAAAACTAAGTGTTACGAGCCCAGAGGACCCCAAAACCCAGCAGCAATAGATATTCACCAAGACAAATGGTTACTTAAACTAAAGTTGCTTTTAATTATCTTTAAAAATGAACACAGAATCACACTTTAACTTATCACTATTGACTTAATTATCCTAACTGAACCCTCTTCTAATTTTAAGCACACATGTATGTAATATGTTTATAAGTTCAGAAAAGTTTTTTGGTTCACAGTCCAATCTCACTTCTCATTCCTCCAAGTTCACTGGTTGCAGGCAATTCTTATACTGTGCACAGAATTTAACATTTATAAAGTTCACCAGGCTTTGGTGTTTGAAAGGTAAATGATTACCACCCAGCAAGGTTCTTGTCGGTTTTCAGAGAGAGATTTGTTGTACAATAGACACCCAACCACTTCAGTGTCTTGCTGAAGAAACTTGCTCCCTCATGGTTCTCCAGATGATAACCTCTTTCTTTCAGGTCACCACAGAGTTCCTTTTTGTTTCTCTTATTCCAAGTGAATCATTAGGCAACCAGTCCTCTCCTCTTGCATGAACCACAAGGGCTTTGACCAGGCTGAACTAAGAGCTCAAAACCCATCTTCCAAATGGGGTTTTCCACAAGCTTGCCAGCTTGTCCTGTTCCAGTCCCAGCTGCTGTTGCTGACTGTATCACTGTAGAACTGATCTCTGTCTCTGACTGTCTGTCTCTCTCACTCTCTCTCTCATGCACACACACGCACGGATGCACACGCACGGATGCACACACACACACGCACACACACACACACACACACACACACACACACACACACACACACACACACACACACACACACACACACACACACACACACACACACACACACACACACACACACACTGAAAGCAAGCCTGTTTGACTCTCTCTGCTTGCAACACCATACGACCCTCCTAAAACAGCAAGTTCCACTACAAACAGAAGCAGCTCCAACAAGCTCTTCCATCTGTTGCCTTTTTGTAAACAACAATCCATTAGTGAAGTATTTTGGGCACTCTCCAAAGCTTTTGCAAAGGCTCTGAGGTCTCAACATGTCTAGCATTAGCAGAGTCCAAGTGTTTAAATAAGATCTGCTTTAAAATGTTTGTATGTGACCAGAACTGTGTGACTCTGCCACTCCTCAGCAATATTCATCTGTGATAAATGAGAACTGCTTGTTCTCCCCAACCTCAAGATAAATCTAATTTTCCCATAGAAAGATCCTAGATGGTGCACTTTGATGTTGATAAAGTTAAATGTCAAGCAAAGTGTCAGGCAGTAACCGTATTTTAATTTCAGCAAGGTACTTTTGGAACAGATGTCAGTATCTTATTTGTATTGTGCATAATGAAGAGCAGAAAACACAGCTGACCTGACAGCTTCTGTCCTTGAACTTATTTCATGAATGTTAGTGCTGTAAATAAACCATCTATTTACAGTGCATTAGATTTTGATTTGAATGAAGATAATGATGTTGTTATGGATTAGTTTACTGAAAACCAACAATGCTGCACCTCTCAGAATGCCACAGAAAAATAAATCTATAAATTGAATGTAAATTATGCTAACTGTAATTATATCAACAAAATCTGTAAATGCAAAACAGAGTCTGATGATTTTGTGGGTGTGTATATGCAATGAAGTAATAGTTGGATCGTGAGTCCATTGTATGTTACAAGCATCTAAAGCTTTATGGAGTTAGTTATTTGGATTGTCATCTGCCCTTTCTATTGTTTGTCCTTGGTTCCACAAACTCCTATTGAAGATACATCTAGCTGTTGCCATGCAAGTTCACCATCTCCACCAAGATGCTGGAAGAGGCAGGAGCATGGTGTGAGCTCGGGTATAGCTCCACAGCACAACGACAGTGGTGGCATGCGGAACTGCACCAGGATGGGTTCCTGCCTGAGGTTGTGTCCAAGCAGCATTTTATTGGAGAACAAGAGGAGCAAGAGAGGCTGTAGAGGCCACTCTGATCAGGGAGAGTATGGCGGCTGCTCGGAGGGTACCAGATGCAGGACAGTTTCTGCAGCCGCTCTTACTAGGATGAGAACTGATGGGACAGAGTGACTATTCCTGACAGATTCACAGTGGCTGAGTAGCTCCTGGAATGGGAGGAAATTGCTGTGAATTGATCTGATTTGGCTGATATATTAAAATGTCAGAAACCAAGTTTGACCATTTAATGCTTCAAAGTATCAAACATTCCTTTTATTGACACATAATAATACATAAAAAAATGTTATATCCATGATACACTTCTACTTTTGCCTGCCATAAGGCAAACAAAGAGTCACCGTGAGCATTGCTCGGTGTCCCTTCCAATAAAGAGAAGCTAAAGTGAGTCCCTTCAGATTAGGGGTCCCCAAACATTTTAGACCATCAACCCCATCATGTAATCCTTGATCCTTCATAGACCTACTGGCAGGTACAAAAATAAATAAACAAATATTTATTAAATAGATGTGCAGTTTCCATATACATTAGTGAGGGGAAACTGCATACCATATGCATAGTGTCCGGGCCTCCCAGCAGCAATCCAAACTTAGTTGCAACACTCCAACCACCAAGTAACAAATCTGTAAATTAACCAAGCAAGTGATTACAATAGCAGTTAAAAAAAAAACCTTTGCTTCGAGCTGGGAAGATGCCAAACGGAGCTGGGTTTGAGTCTTCAGCATCAGCAACGGTGACTCCATTCTCAACATTGGGTGCGGTTCTGTCCACATGGAAGAAGTTGCCTTGGGCTCCCAGCAGAAACAGGGACATCAGGCTCCCAGGAAAGACCGGGCGCATTGGGCTCCTGGGCAGGAGCGGGGACATTGGGCTCCCGGCAGGAGCAGGTAACTTGGGCTCTATAATTTTTCAACTCAAAAGTTCAATTTACCCCCCTCTCCCCCACCGGCGTTTATCTACCCCCTTTTGATTCCCCTGGCATTTCTCGACCCTTTGAATAGTCCCATCCACCCCCACCAAAGGGTCAATATTGACCACTTTGGAGACCCCTACTTAAGATACACCAAATGTCCGTAGATTTGCCTCCAGTACTCCCACAGCCTCTGCAGCTGCACAGACTCCAGTTCAAACCATTGGCAACCCGAGCTCCAGATCCAAACTTCTGATAAAATCAGAAAGCCTTCACTGCCTGAGGCCCCTCGGTAGTCATATTTTCCCTCAATACCCTCTCAAATCATGATTCTGATACCTGGTTCTCATGGACTAGTCTCCAGCAGCCCACAGCCTGTGTGTGTCCTTCAGCTGCTGAGCCCCTCATTGGTCCACAGCCAGGGTCACCATCCTGTAGGGTTATCTCCCAGGTTCTCCTTCTCAACAGGTATTCTCCCTATTTCTGGTGCCCTACCCTGGTCCGTTGCTTCTTGAGAGTCTGCAAGCTTTTGTTGTATGGTGCCCAGCATAGGAGCTGCCATCTTAGCACAGATATTCATTTTTTCAGGAGTTAATAAAAGCACTATTGCCCCCTTTAAAGCTTGTGCAGAGCCCTTGGCATCAGCACCAGCCAATAGGACCATATGGAACTGTGCTATCCTGCTCCGCTGAAGGATTTTTGAGGGGAACGGCATTTGTGGTAGCTCACTGTCATGTCAAGACAATTTTATTAGCATCTGATTGCACAAATAGAACTTGACAAAATAGCGTTCTCCAGTCCTCGATGCAAAGCATGCAGACACATCACCAGGCATAACACACATACTGAAAAAAATACATATGCAGGACAGATATTCATACATATAAATAAATTAATATTTTTTTATAAATATGAGAGTCTTGGATCGTTAGTGTGAACAGTTCCTTTGGTTGTTCAGCATTCTCACTGCCATGGGAAGAAGCTGATCCTCAGCCTGGTGGTACTTGTTCTGATATTCCTGTATCTCGTTTCTGATTTCCTGATAGGAGCAGCTGAAAGACACTGTGCAGGGTGGAAGTTGTCCTCAGTGATTTTGTGTGTCCTCTTCAGACAATGATCCCGGTAGATCACATTAATGGGTGGTGGGGGGGAGACTCCAATGAGCTTGGCAAACAATTAGTAAAGTGTGAGGTCTGAGGTCTTTATCTTGAATCAGTTTTTCTGTCAGTCAGCCATAGACTGTATGGAAGCTTTGGTGAATTTTGTCATTGATGAGAGATAACTTCTATGACCTTTTTCAACTAGGGTCTCATCATGAATGATTTTTATCAGGGAGTCTGCTATTTTTCAGTGAGAGCAGGTTTGTGACAGACCTTTGACTTGTGGTTGTTTAACATCAACCTATCCTCTTTGATGCTTCCAAGTGTACATACTTAGTAGTGCTATGTGTGGATTTTAACTTGACCACGGAGATTGGAGTGACCTTTTTGCTTGAGAAGCAAAAAATAAACGGTTTCTAATTTGTCAAGGCGACTAACTTCACTGCATCAGTGAGTTTGTTGGGAGTGAAGTCAAGTACTGCAGTGAGGAAAAATGTTTCAGGGAGGAAGATACTACCTGGCATGAATTCATTTTGGTGTCAGCTTTGATTGTTAATGGAGATCATGCTTGTGGAGAAGATAGAGGCAGGATACTTTAGGATTGAGTTTATTTGTCACATTATACCTGGTACCATGAGAAAGGTTCTTTTGCGAGCAATCTTACCGGTTCTCTCTAACATTCATATAGCTGTTTAAAGAGCACAATTTACAGCGTATGGAATGACAATAAAAAGGAGAATCAGTTAGCACCAAGCTGATTGTGCGGATATGGGGTTCATTCAGGAGCCTGAAGGCTGCAGGGTAGAAACTGTCTTTAAGCCTGTTGGTGCTTTCACACTCTTGAGCCTTTGACCTGATGGAATGAAAGAGAAGAGAGTGTGTTCAGGGGGTGATGCATCTTTCAGTATGCTGGTTTTCTTCTCTAGGCACCAGGAAATGTAGGTGGAATTGATGGAGGGGAGGAAAGTTTGTGTTATGTTCTGAGCTGCTTTCACAACCTTTTTTTTAGCAGAGCAGCTGCCATGCCATGCTATGATTCATCTAGCAAGTCTGCTTTTGATGGCGCATCCATAGAAATTATTGAAAGGACATAGTTTCATGCCGAACTTCCTTAGTTTTCTACGAAAGTAGAGGTGCTGGTGTGCTTTCCTAATTGATGCATCAATGTGCTTGTCCCAGGACAGATCATTTGAAATGTTTACTCCTGAGAACTTTAAGCTCTCTGTTCTTTCCACTTGTGCACCATTGATGTGGATGGCCACTTCCCCATCTTCTGAAGTCTATGATCACATCCTTCAACATTGGCATTAAAGGTTAGAGGTTGTTACCTTGCCACCGTGCCACCAGTTTTTCAATCTTCTTCCTGTATTCTGTTTCATTATTATTTGATACCCACAATTGAATAGCTAAACAAAACTTTTATTTCAAATCAAGTTTATTGTCATCTTATTGTACAAGTGCAACCTGTTGGAACAGAATTCTTTGGTACAAAACATGCAGACACACAACCAGACATAAACATATGGACAAACAATACATATGCAGAACAAGTATTTCAGTTATACAAGAAAATAAATATTGTTTCATGAATATGAGAGTCTCAGATGGTTAGTGTGAGAAGTTCTTTTGGTTGTTCAGCATTTTTGATGCCCATGGGAAGAAGCTGTTCCTTGGAGACTCCAGCGATCTTTTCTGCCATTCTTATAGTCCTGTGGATTGACCTCCAATCCATTTCTCTGCAGCAACCGTCCCACACTGTGATGCAGTCAGCCAAGACACTTTCAATAGTGCTCCTTTATAAGGTTGACGTAATGGTGGCCAGTAGCTTTGCCCAGCTTCAGTTTTCTCAAGATGTGCAGTCACCGTTGCACCTTCCTGACAAGAAAGGAGATGTTGAGTGTCCATGATAGGTCACTAGTTAAGTGAACTCTATTCTCTCTACTTTAGAGTTGTTGATATGTAGTGGAGGGCAGTTGTTCCTGGTTCTCCTGAAGTCCAAAATCATCTCTTTCATTTTGTTCACATTGAGAGTCAGGTTGTTTTTCTTGCAGCATTTCATGAGATTTTCAACCTCTTCTCTGTAGTGCAACTCATCATTGTTGCTGATTAGATTAACTACTGTTATGTCATCTGCAAACTTGATGATGTGGAGGTGCACATCTTCATGGTGAACCGGCCTGGCTTGTATCGCCATGTGGCGGGGCAGCCATAGGGAAATGGTGTTGTCAGAGGTTTCTCTCTGACTCCAGCATTCCTTTCAGCGCGCACCCTGGGCAGCGATTATGATGTCACAATGCACCAGGTGACTGAGCTCATGCTGCCCTTATAGGGGCATGCTGAATTTGAATAAAATCTGTCATTAACGACCCTTAACGTGGTGGCTGTGTTTCTTCCGTTGCTCACACTGCCACAGTGGTGACCCCAATGAGCCCAGATGTTCTTTTAGACTCAAAACACCATGGATTCAGCAGAGGTTAACACTGTCTCCATCAAGCTTTCCGCCTTTTGGACCCACCTACCGAGAAAGTGGAATGGGCAGGTGGAAGCACAATTTCAACTCCGCAACATCTCCTCAGATGCCACGATGTTATATCATGTCATGAGTGCCCTGAACCAAGATACGGCAGTGAGGGTGGACGACATCATCCACCATCCCCCGGCTACGGGCAAGTACACTGCCCTCAAAGACCTGCTGCTTGTAACTTTCGGGCTTACTCCCAGCAACCGGCATCCAGGCTCCTTCACCTAGGTAGGCTTGGGGACCATAATCCGTCGGCGCTGATGGACAAAATGCTGGCCCTGGCGGAAGACCACAAGCCTTGTTTTCTCTTCCGCCAGATATTCCTGGAACAGATGCTAGAGGACATCCAGCTGCTCCTTGAATACTTCTTGAACCCGAGGAGAGCAGCAGCCTGTGTGGATTCCCTCTGCCGCATGAAGAGGGAGAAGGAGGCAGCCCTCAACCAGGTGGCACGACCAGGAGTCAGCTTTCCGCAAGCCGCTCCCAAGACCAAGCCAGAGGAGGGCCAGTTGACCTGGTGTACAAGCCCATAAGTGCCGCTAGCCCTGTGGGTTTCAGCGAAACGAACAGGCCAGCTGCCGTTGATGGCTGCGACGGCTGGCCACACAAACAGCCTCCTTCATGTGATGGACAGATCCACTGGCCGCCGATTCCTGGTGGACACAGGGGCTGAGCTCAGCGTCCTTCCCCCCACAACATTATATACTGCACCTGATCTTGAGGTCCAACCCTGTGGGCAGCCAACAGCTCCACCATCAGGACCTATGGCATCAGCAGGGCACAGATCCAGATCAGGAAGGAGAAGTTCCACTGGAGGTTCGTCGTAGCCTCCATAGGCACCACGCTGTTGGGGGTTGACTTTCTCAGAGCTCACGGACTACTGGTTGACATGAAGGGCAAAAGGCTGGTCAATGCCCAAATGTTCCACTCCACCCGACTGGACACAGCAGAAGCCCTCAGGCCTGAATTCGCCAGAGTAGCCACCGCCAGGGACGAGTTTGATGAGATCATCCACGAATTCCCCGCCATCTTAGAGTCACGGTTCAAGGCCGTCCTGCCCCAGCATTGGGTCTTCCACCACATCACCACACAAGGCCCCCCACTGCACGCTAGACCCAGACAGCTGCCACCTGGGAAGCTCCAGCAGGCAAAGAAGGAGTTCTCCAGGCTCCAGGAACTGGGCATCGCCACTCCATATGGTCCTGAAATCGTCCAGAGGCTGGAGACAATGTGGGGACTACTGTCAGTTGAATGATGCAACCACCCCCGACAGGTACCCGGTGCCCCACATACAGAACTTCTCCACCAACCTCTACGGCGCACGGGTCTTCTCCAAAGTGGACCTCGTGCGGGGATACTATCAGATCCCAGTGCATCAAGACAACGTGGGTAAGGCGGCCATTATCACCCCCTTCGGCCTCTTTGAGTTCCTGCGTATGCTCTTTGGTCTAAAGAACGCAGCTCAAACATTCCAGCGCCTCATGGATGCGGTTGGAAAAGACCTGGACTTTGTGTTCAGTTACCTAGATGATATTCTCATTGCCAGTCGCAACCGCAACGAACGCAAAGCCCACCTCCACACACTCTTTGACCGGCTGGCAAACTTCAGCCTCACGGTCAATGCGGCCAAATGCCAGTTCAGCAAGGAGACCCTCCATTTCCTGGGGTACACCATTTGGGCGGCCGGTGCCACGCCAGCGCCGGAGAAGGTAGCAGCTATTCAACGATTCCCCAAACCCTCCACCCTGAAAGGCTTCCAAGAGTTCACGAGGATGGTGAACCTTTACCATCGTTTCATCCCCGGAGCAGTGCGCACCATGCACCCATTGTTCATGCTCATTGCCACCAAATAAAAGACTTTATCGTGGTCAGAGGAGGTGGACAGGGCTTTCTTTGCGACAGAGGAGGCTCTAGCCAGCACCACCATGCTGGTGCACCCATGGCCAGAAGCACACACGGTGCTCTCTGTGGACGCCTCAGCTACGGCAGTGGGTGGGGGGGGGGGGGGTTCTGGAACTGTGGCTTGATGGACAATGGCACCTGTTGGCCTCCTTTTCAGCAAGCAGCTGCGCCTGCTGGAGCTCAAATACAGCGCTTTCGACTGGGAGCTCCTGGCGCTGTTTTTGGCCATCTGCCATTTCCACTACTTCCTTGAGGGCAGGCTGTTCACAGCCTTCATGGATCACAAGCCCCTCACTCAAGCACTAGCAATGGCCAAGGAACCGTGGTCCGCCAGACAGTAGCACCACCTCTCATACGTGTCTGAGTTCATGACTGACATCTGACACAGGGCCGGCAAGGACAATGTATTGGCGGATGCGCTCTCCCGTTCAGCCATCAACAGTCTCATGCCCGGCCTGGATTTCGAGCAACTGGCTCAGGCACAGAGGAATGATGCGGATACACGGGCCTTGTGGACTGTCATCTCGGGCCTCAAACTCAAGGATGTCCGGGTGCCCAGCAGCCCGGCCACATTACTCTGCGACGTCTCAACAGGCACTCTGCGCCCAGTGGACCCGCTGCACTGGAGGGCGAAGGTCTTCAGTCTGATGCACGACCTCGCTCACTCAGCGGTAAAGACAACTGTGCAGATAGTCGCGGTGTGGTTTATGTGGCACGGGCTGAAGAAGGAGGTAGCGGAACTGACCAGGAACTGTACCAGGTTCCAGACCTCCAAGGTCCAGCAACACACGCGAGCCCCCATCCAGAACTTCGACCCGGCAGTTCTCAGATTCCTACACATCCACATTAGGAACATAGGAAGTAGGAACAGGAGTAGGCCAAAAATGGCCCATCGAGCCTGCTCCGCCATTCAATACGATCATGGCTGATGTCATCGGGCTCCTGCCGGTGTCCAAGGAGGCCCGTTACTTCCTCACTGTGGTGGATTGGGCCACAAGTGGCCGGAGGCCATCCCAATTAAGGAGGCCTCCGCAGAGACGTGCGCCAGGGCTCTGGTCAGCCAATGGATTGCCCATTTTGGAGTCCCAGTGCACATCACTTGCGACAGAGGGGTGCAGTTTACATCTGCTCTGTGAATTCAGAAGGCGAAGCTCCTGGGGGTCAAGCTCCACCACACCACAGCACACCACCTGCAGTCCAGCGGGTTGGTGGAGAGGTTCCACATCACTTATGGCCAGGTTCTCTGGACCAGACTGGGTGGACGAACGACTCTGGGTCCTTCTCGGGATTAGGATGGCACCCAAGGAGGACCTGCAGGCTTCAGCAACGGAGATGGTCTATGGCACACCACTTTCTCCACTGGGTGAATTTTTCAGCCCAGACCCCGACACCATGGCCACCGACAAAAACCTGCTGGCAGACCTACGGAGGCGACTGGTCTCCCTAGCTCCCCCACCCCCGGCACACCACGGCCCCCGGCCGTTTCATATGCCCAAAGAGCTCGACTCAGCCCAGTTCATTTTCGTGTGGAGGGGACCACAAGGTGCACCACTACAGCAGCCGTACGAGGAGCCTTTACCCTGGACTTTGGTGGGGGGGGGGGAGAGAGGAACTTTTTATGGTGGACTTATCATAGCCGGTGCAGAGGGCTGTGCCCAAGCGCCGGGGCCGGCTGCCAAAGCGACAGGATGTGTAGCCAGTTCTGGGGGGGGAGGGGTTTTGTGTGGCAGCACACATCCTCATGGCGAACCGGCCCAGCTTGTATCCCCACTTGCTGGGGCAGCCATGGGGAAATAACATGGTCAGAGGTTTCTCTCTGACTCCAGCATCCCTTCCAGCGCGCACCCTGGGCAGCGATTATGATGTCACAATGCACCAGGTGACTGAGCTCATGCTGCCCTTATAGGGGCGTGCTGAATTTGGATAAAAACAGTCGTTAACAACCCTCAACGTGGTGGTTGTGTTTCTTCCACTCCTCACACCGCCACAATGATACTGTTGGAACTGGATTTGTCAATGCAGTCATGGGTGTCAGAAATAAAACTTCTCACACATGAGTCTCTTTAAAACTGATGACACGACAAGCTTTATTTACAAGTCTGCAGAGTTGGACACAACTGGCTTCTCACCAGTTAAGCCCCGATACATACAGTGCATTGATTTTTATACCCTTATTGTTTGCCCTTACCCTTCTTATTAATACTGTTTTAATTGGTTAGTATTTCAAAAGCATTCTAAGTACAACTACATTTTTAATTATCACGTTCGTTACGTACGCTGCGAACTCTACATACACTAAATTCTGTTTCTCACCCTTCTTATCAATCTTTTGTCTCCTGCATGTCTCTCACTATGACCATGAAAAGATATGTTTAAAAAAACATATCCAGCTGAACTTTTTGTCCTTGGCTGCTAGTAAGCTCCCTGTCCGTTCTGGCTTCCCTTTTTATGATTAATCATCACATTTTAACTTAAGCCATTTTAACCTAAATTCTCTATATATAACAATGGGTCAGTAACATGAACAGGAATGGGCTAAGCACACAGCCTGAGTGTGCCAGTGCTCAGCTTGACAATGTTTGGCATTCTGCTACCGACCGACTATGGTCTTTCCATTAGGAAATCCAAGATCCAGCTACAAAGAGGGGTGCTGAGTCCCAGTAGGGACCTCTTCTTAGAATTCAGATTTCAGATTTATTGTCAATATAAGCATGATATCACATTCAACTCTGAGATTCTTTTCCCTGTGTGCGAGGCAGAACTACCACTTATTGGTAGTACACGATTGGCGAGCAGTTAGCACAATGCTTTTACAGTGATTGGGACCAGGGTTTGAATCCAGTGCTGTCTGTAAAGAGTTTGTACACTCTCCCCGTCTGCATGGATTTTCCCGGGGGGGGGCTCCAGTTTTCTCCCACCATTCGAAACGTGCCGGAGGTGTAGGTTAATTGTGTGTAAATTGGACGGCATGGACGTGTGGGCCGAAATGGCTTGTATGTCTGTATGTGCTGTATGTCTAAATTTAAATTTTATTTAAAAATTTTAAATGCTAAACTGTACACAGCGTTTACATGTAAACAAATAAAGAACTGTAAACAGATAACAAATGTAAACAAAATGACTGTGCAATGCAGAGACAATTTTTAAAAATCAGTAACATACTCGAGTAAGAGTTCTTAAATGAGTCTGATGGTGGAGGGGTTGCAGCTGTTCCTGAACCTGGTGGTGCAAGTCGTGTGGCACATATACCTCTTTCCTGATGTTAGCAATGAGAACAGAGTGTGCACTGGGTGATGTGGATCCTTGATGATTGCTACAGCTCTCCGACATCAGTGTTCCCTGTAGATCTTCTCGAAAGTGGGGAGGGTTTGTCTGTGATGTCCTGTGCTCTGTCCACTACCCTTTGGAGGGCTTTGCGCTCAGGGTTATTGGTGTCCCCATACCAGACCATGATGCAGTCAGTCAGCATACTTTCCACACACATCTATAGAAATTTGCCAGGGTTTTTGGTGTCATACCAAACCATCACAAACTCCTGAGAAGTAGAGGCACTGACATGCTTTCTTCATGATGTGTGTTGGGTCCAGGAAAGACCCTCCAAGTTAGTGACTCCAAAGAACTTTAATTTTATCACCCTCTCCATCTCTGATCACCCCTATGATTACTGAATTGTATACCTCTGGCTTTCTCTTCCTGAAGTCAACAATCAGCTCCTTAGTTTTGGTGGCATTGAGAGCAAGGTTGTTGTCGGTGCACCATTCAGCTGTTTTCAATCTCCTTCCTGTATTTCCCACCAGCCTCTGGGGAATAATCATATTAAATGCCGAGCTGAAGTTGATGAACTGCAGTCTGGAGTATGAGGCATCATTCTTAAGGTGGGTCAGCACAGAATGAAGGGACAAGGCTATAGCATCATCTGTGGAACGATTTCTGCTTTAGGTGAATTGAAATAAGTCCAGCGTCTCTGGAACAAGTGCTTTGATGAGTTCCATCACCAGACACTCAAATTTTTTCATAATGAAGGTTAGTGCCACAGGGCAGTAGTCATTGAGGCCTGTTATTGTTGACCTTTTGTGTACTAGGATGATGGTGGCTGTCTTGAACTCTGTGGGAACTATGGACTACTGCAGTGAGGTGTTAAAGATGTCCAAGAAGACCTCCGTCAATTGGTCTGCGTGGTTCTTCAGTATCTGACCAGGTATGTTGTCTAGTCCCGCTGGCTTGTGTGGTTTCACCTTGGATAGGGTTCTCCTTACCTCGGTCACAGCTATGCAGGGAGCCTGTTCATCAGGGGGACACGGACTTTTCTTTGGCTTCTTCTCATCAGACCATGCATAGTTGGTGTTCAGTCTGTCCACAAGGGAGGTAACGTTGTCTTTAACTCACAAGGTTGACTTGTTATCTGTTATGGTCTTGATCCCTTCCCTCATGTGCCTCGTGTTACCGATGATGCACAGCTCTCTGTGGATCTTCTGTGTGTACCCTCGCTTTGCGTTCTAGATTTCCAGGAGAGTTCAGCCCTGGCTGATCTTAGTGACATCCTACACCCCGTCCTGAAGGCAGCACCACAACCACTGAGAAGAGCCAAGATCTCTGTATCCAACCATGGTTTCTGGTTAGCCCTGGCTGTAAAGCATTTGATCTCAGGGACATCCTCAATGCACTTGCTGATATAGCCAGTCACTGAGCTCGTGTATTCCTGGGTTTACATGATCGTTGTAGGTGGCCACCTCCCTGAAACAGCTCCAGTCTGAGGTACCCCCAAGCCAAATCCTGATCTCCCTGTGAACTGACCTAGTTTGCTTAGCCAGTGATCTGTATGGCAGAGTTAACAGGATGGATATGTAATCCAAGTAACTAAGGTGGGGCAAGATTTAGCCTTGTACACACCATGGATATTGGTGTGTACTCTCTCCAGAGTATTCTCTCCTCTGTTGCTGAAGTTCACATGCTGTTGAAACCATGTTAAGAACATTTTCAAGTTGGTGTGATTGAAGTTGCCAGCAATTTACTACTCAGAGATGTTTTAGGGAGGCGGCTACCTACAACAATCATGTAAGTACACAAACTCAGTGACTGGCGACATCAGTAAGTACATTGAGGATGTCACCAAGATCAAATGCTTCATAAAGAGTCACTGAGACCATTTGGAACTCCTGAGAGCCAACATGGCCTCACCAATTACTGGGCTGACCAGCAGAGGGAGTGGGATCGTATGGATGGTTTTAGCAGCCAATCTTCACTGAGATTGAGGAGTACATTCTTTCACCATAACCTGCTGGGGATTATAAAGTGTCAATGAGTAGAGCAGTGAGTACCAGGGAAATGGTGCAGGGATAAAGTTCTTGAGAGGGGAAGGTTGATGGCAAGTTTCCGTATTTATGTATGTGTGTATACGGCTCCTAGAACGCTTCCAACAGTGTTGACACCGCTCCATCCTCAACATTCATTGGAGCGACTTCATCCCTAACATCAAAGTACTCGAGATGGCAGAGGCCGACAGCATCGAATCCACGCTGCTGAAGATCCAACTGCGCTGGGTAGGTCACGTCTCCAGAATGGAGGACCATCGCCTTCCCAAGATCGTGTTATATGGCGAGCTCTCCACTGGCCACCGTGACAGAGGTGCACAAAAGAAGAGGTACAAGGACTGCCTAAAGAAATCTCTTGGTGCCTGCCACATTGACCACCGCCAGTGGGCTGATATTGCCTCAAACTGTGCATCTTGGCGCCTCACAGTTCGGCGGGCAGCAACCTCCTTTGAAAAAGACTGCAGAGCCCACCTCACTGTCGAAAGACAAAGGAGGAAAAACCCAACACCCAACCCCAACCAACCAATCTTCCCTTGCAACTGCTGCAACCGTGTCTGTCTGTCCTGCATCGGACTTGACAGCCACAAACGAGCCTGCAGCTGACGTGGACATTACCCCTCCATAAATCTTCGTCTGCGAAGCCAAGCCAAAGAAAAGAAATATATATATATATATATATATATATATTTATATATATAAATATATATACAAGCAACTTGTCCGTGAACTACTCTTTGCAGACGATGCCGCTTTAGTTGCCCATTCAGAGCCAGCTCTCCAGCGCATGACGTCCTGTTTTGCGGAATCTGCCAAAATGTTTGGCCTGGAAGTCAGCCTGAAGAAATCTGAGGTCCTCCATCAGCCAGCTCCCCACCATGACTACCAGCCCCCCCACATCTCCATCGGGCACACAGAACTCAAATCAGTCAACCACTTTACCTACCTTGGCTGCACCATTTCATTTGATGCAAGGATCGACAAAGAGATAGACAACAGACTCGCCAAAGCAAATAGCGCCTTTGGTAGACTACACAAAAGAGTCTGGAAAAACAATCACCTGAAGAAACACACAAAGATCAGCGTGTACAGAGCCGTTGTCATACCCACGCTCCTGTTCAGCTCTGAATCATGAGTCCTCTAAAAGCATCACCTATGGCTCCTAGAACACTTCCATCAGCGCTGTCTCTGCTCCATCCCCAACATTCATTGGAATGACTTCATCACCAACATCGAAGTATTCGAGCTGGCAGAATCCGCAAGCATCGAATCCACGCTGCTGAAGACCCAACTGCGCTGGGTGGTTCATGTCTCCAGAATGGAGGACCGTCACCTTCCCAAGATCGTGTTATATGGTGAGCTCTCCACTGGCCACCGAGACAGAGGTGCACCAAAAAAGAGGTACAAGGACTGCTTAAAGAAATCTCTTGGTGCCTGCCACATTGACCACCGCCAGTGGGCTGATAACGTCTCCAACCATGCATCTTGGCGCCTCACAGTTCAGTGGGCTGCAACCTCCTTTGAAGAAGACCTCAGAGTCCACCTCACTAACAAAAGACAAAGGAGGAAAAACCCAACACCCAACCCCAACCAACCAATTTTCCCTTCCAATCGCTACAACCATGTCTGCCTGTCCCGCATCAGACTTGTCAGTCACGAACGAGCCTGCAGCAGATGTGGACATACCCCTCCATAAATCTTCGTCCACAAAGCCAAGCCAAAGAAGAAGAAGAAGAAGATGATATATATATATATATATATATATATATATATATATATATAAATACATATAAACAAATAATCAATGTTTAATCAGGTTGAACAGGCTAAACGACTGAAAAGGAAGCTTGTAATTAAATCCTGTAGGTAACATCAGACGAGTATCTGAAACCAGTGGAACCAGTTCTACTAAGATTATCTGTGGACACTGATATAAATCACGCAGATTATAAGGATAGAATTTTCCAAAAGTACAAAAGTAATTTCCAAGTGATGTGGACTTAATACATTGTTAAGTTTAGTGCAATAACACAACAGTGAAATTAAACACTTTTATTTACTTTTTGCTGTAGCAAAAAGAAAGGTATAAAGTCGAGCTTTTAATCTAGTCTAAGAAATTGGGGAGTGAATGCAACGGGTTTCTTTTTGTGCAATTGTGAAATGAAACTGGTAATATGTTGTCCTTTCAGACTGCTCTTCACATTTAAAATGAAGTCAGGTCTCATTCAACCATCACTCTTCTGCACACTGACCTACATCAGTTCCTGGTGTTACAAGATCAAATAAGCAACCACAAAGAAGGCATATCACACAGGGGTAAAGATGAACAATTACTTTATTAACAAAAATTTCACCTTCAAACTTTAATTCAAAATCCCCCCCCCCCCTTTTATAACAATGCCCACTGGTTACTATGCAAATTTCTATAACAGTGTAAAACTAATAAATTCCCCAGCCTAAATATATGTAAAGTCTAAGTTATAATTCCAACCAGCCCACAGAAAAACTTAGACACAAAACAAACACAAAACACACAAGACTCACAAAACTTCGATCTCAACTGAAGCAAAGATCATAAACAAAATTCAGTTTGTTTGGTAAACTGAAGCCAAAAGATTTTTGAGAGAGAGAGAGAGAGAGCACAAAATTCGAAGTTGTCTTGTGTTCCTTGCAGAGAGAGGAACATCTGGCTTGGTCCAAATCCACCTGGCTGCCTTTGGAATATTCATCCTTTTTGAAATCCCAACATTCTAAACTGTCCTCCAGATCATGACTCATGCTCTGGGCCTTCTTCCACTCCACAGCAGCCCCAGTGGTGGTTTATTGTCCAAGTCCAGAAGTTTTTAGATAATTTTCTGCACCTGCTCAGTGTGACTCCCACTCTCTCAGCAGTCCACCTTATCCTAGGCTCTCTGAGGCAAACTGTCACTTTTTAACATAAAACCACACAACACATAGGCCAATACACAACACTGTAACACCTCCCCTGCTAAAAAATAAATTTGGTCCACAAGAACAAATTTTTAGAAATTAATGTAAGTCTTACATAAATAAAATAAACACTCCATTTTTTTTTACAATAAGTATGTGATTAGATTCATATCTACCCAGATTAACATCTTGACAAACAATCTGCTATTACATTATCCATCCCCTTTATATGTATAATAATTAAATCATACTCTTGTAATAGTAAGCTCCAATTCAATAACCGTCTGTTCTTATTTTTCATTGTAGACAGAAAAACTAATGGATTATGATCAGTATATTTTATAATGGTTTTTGAGCAGTGCAAATATACACATCAAAATGTTTACCCCCTCCATAAATCTTCGTCCGCGAAGCCAAGCCAAAGAAAGAATAACAAGCACTAATAACTCTTTCTCAATGGTTGAATAATTTTGTTGATGGTCATTAAACCTTTTTGAGAAGTACAAAATAGGATGTTCTACTCCATCACCATGCTTCTTCTGTAACAGTACAGCACCAACCACTTCATCACTGGCATCCAAGGTTAAAGAGAATGGCTTTTCAAAGTTAGGGGACACAGGTACAGGCTGATGGCATAAAATGGCCTTTAACTTCAGAAACACTTCCTGGCATGCATCTGACCAGATAAATTTTTCTTTCTTTCCAAGTAGTTTTGTTAATGGGAGTGCAATTTCTGCAAAGTTTTTACAAAATCTACGATAGTAGCCAATCATACCTAGAAATCTCCGAAGAGCTTTCTTATTATCTGGGAGAGGGAATGCAGTGATAGGCAATACTTTCGCACCAACCGATGCCACCTGTCCCTGTCCTACCACATAACCCAGATAAATTACAGTGGTATGTCCAAACTCACTCTTGTGCACATTCACTGTGAGGTGTGCTTCCACCAGTCTCTGAAATAACTGCTCTAATTCAAGCATGTGTTCTTCCCATGTATCTGTACTAATTACTAAATCATCGATATAGGCTCCTGTGTGCTCATGTTAGGTGCATTTTTCATTCGAAAGGCATAATATGATATTCATACAATCCCGAAGGTGTAACAAATGCAGAAATCTCCCTACCTTTCTCTGTCAAAGGAACACACCAGCATCCTTTTAAGAGATCAATCTTTGTAAGAAACTTAGCCTTCCTCACCTTATCTATGCAATCATCTATTCTGGGAATAGGGAAAGCATCTGTCTTTGTCACCATGTTTACCTTTCAATAATCTGTACAAAACCTAATTGAGCCATCTGGCTTAGGCACCAGAACACAGGGTGAACTCCAATTTGAACTTGATTTTTGAATTATGTCATTTTTGAGCATATAATCCACCTCTTGATCCAACAATCTGCTATTTTCCTGATTAACTTGGTAAGGATGCTGCTTAATAGGCTTAACATCACAGACCTCCACATTATGACAAGCCACAGTAGTTCTTCTAAGAACATCTTGGAATATATCCTTAAATTTTATAAGTAATGTCTTTATTTCTTCCCTTTCTGATTTAGTCAAATGCATTAACTTGGTGTCTACATTTTGCAAAACTATAGAATTTTCCAGTATGGGGCTTATCACTTTCTGTGCTCCATGACCTTCCACAAAACTTATCTCCTCTTTACTTTCCTCTATAACTAGTACCTTGGTTGGAACCCTAGTCTCCTCCTCAAATCATTTTCTCAAAGTAAGGTTTAAGCATGTTCACGTAACAATCCTGTGTCTCTCTTCGATGATCAGGCATCTCAATGACATAGGTGACATGGTTAATTTTTGATTTAATCTTATATGGTCCTGAAAACTGAGCTCGCAAAGGATTTGACTGCATTGGAAAATACTTTGTCACTAGGTTTGATGTCCTTAATTTTTGCTTTTTAATCATGCTGAATTTTCATTTATCCCTGAGCAGTTTTAAAATTTTTCCTTGCCATCTCAAAAGCCTGATGTAATCTGTTTTTAAATTTGAAAACATAATCCAACAGATTTGATTGTTCCTTCAACAATAGTAATGAATCCCTGATTTCATGACCAAACACCAACTCAAATGGACTAAAGCCAAGAGACTCCTGAGTTACCTCTCTAACAGCAAACAATAACAAATCGATTCCTTCATCCCAATCCTTATTATTTTCCACATAATAAGTCCTCATCATATTTTTCACAGTTAAATGGAACCTTTCCAAGGCCCCTTGACTTTCAGGATAATAGGCAGACAACACAATTTGATGGGCTCCCAATTCATACACCATCTGTTGAAATATTCCAGACATAAAATTACTCCCTTGGTCCGATTGAATTTCCCTTAGTAGGGCAAACAGTGTGAAAATTTTTAGCATAGCCTTCACAATTGTCTTTGCTTTAAAAAGGCAAAGGAGGAAAAACCCAACACCCAACCCCAACCAACCAATTTTCCCCTGCAACCGCTGCAACCGTGTCTGCCTGTCCCGCATCGGACTTGTCAGCCACAAACGAGCCTGCAGCTGACGTGGACATTTACCCCCTCCATAAATCTTCGTCCGCGAAGCCAAGCCAAAGAAAGAAGAATGTTTCTCAAGAGAATAGCCTCTGGAAACCTTGAAGCTGTGCACATGAGTGTTAACAAATATTTGTTTCCTGCTTTGGTTTTTGGCAATGGGCTAACACAATCCACTATCACTTTTGAGAAGGGCTCCCCGAAAACAGGGATGGGTTGTAAAGGTGCCACTGGTGGTCCTTGATTAGACTTGCTCACCAGTTGACAAGTGTGACAGGTTCTACAAAAGTTCACAACATCCTTTCTTAATTTCGGCAAATAAAACAGTTTCCTTATCTTTTCTACCGTCTTCTTAACTCCAAGATGACGTCCTAAAGGTGTACTATGCGCCAACTTTAATATTTCATTCCTGTAAGTTTTAGGAATTACATCCTGCCTTACTACCGCCCAGTTTTCACTAGCAGGTATCACTTGTGGTCTCCACTTTCTCATCAATATTCCATCTTGAACAAAGTAGCCTACTGGTACAGTTTCAATTTCCTGGTTAGACAGAATCTTAACTCTTATCCCAGCAAGATCAGGATCATGCTTTTTTCTGGCTATTAATTCTTCTCTTGACAACAGCAAAGCTGGATCCTTAGGTTTGTCCTCAATGCTTGCCTCCACTACAGGATCATCACAAAATTTCTCTACCTCTACCTTTTTTCTAGGCATGGCTCTAGTAATGACACACGTAGGGTAGATTTCCAAATCCTTTTTAGATTCATAAACCAATGGCTTACTTGTGAGTTTTACCGCAGAACATCTGCTAAATAATTTCCTAACAAAAGAGAAACTCCGTCCACCAGCAGACTTGATCTTATCCTTATTGTAACCGGGCCATTAACTAAGTCTGATTTCATCATTATTCCATGCAAAGGTATAGGCTCTGCTTCTCCATCAATGCCTTTAATTAAATTCACATCTCCAGTATCAGTCTCCTCACCAAAATTCAAAACATTGCTTAATACAAGCAATTGGGCTGCTCCAGTGTCCCGCAGGATTTTAACTGGCACTTGATTGGATCCTTCTTTAACCAAAATGAAACCTTCAGTCATGAATGGTTTAAAAATATCCCTAACTTTCTCACTCTGAACACTGACAGTTGGTACCACCCCTTTCTCTTTCTTCTTTTTCTGTACAGGACAATATGCTATTATGTGCCCTGGCTTCTTACAATAGTGGCAAATAACACTCTTCCTCTCTTATTTAACCTCACTTCTAGATTTTCTTTCAACTCTACTTAGATTATCAGCAGTATTCCTTTGAAAGGTTTTCCCTGGTGTCCACTTAGGCTTGTGGGTTAAAGCATATTCATCTGCGAATTTAGAAAATCTTACAAAGTTTTTATATTTTTCTCTGCCAAGTACACTTGAATATCATCAGGAACACAATTTTTAATCTGCTCAATCAGAATGATTTCCCTCAATAAATCAAAGTTATTTTCTACTTTCATTGCAGTACACCACCAATCAAAACACACAACCTTCCTTTAAACTCCTGAACTTTGGTCTATAAGCCACTGGGACTAGTTCATAAGATCGGAGTATAGCTGCTTTACAAATTCATAATCAGCTGCTTGTTGTACAGTGAAACACGAATACTCCTGTTGGGCTTTCCCTTTAAGAACCCTTTGTAGCAGGAGTGACCACTGGTCTGGTGGCCATTTTAAATTTACAGCTACTTTCTCAAAATGCTGAAAATCCTGGTCTATTTCAGTTTCCTCAAATGGAGGAACTAACCTCACTTCTCTACTGACCAGAAACCTCTCCTCCTGACCAGCACTTGGGTTTTGGGCTTCTCCCTCTCCTTGGGTTAGGCTCTGCCTCAATTTAGCTAGTTCTAGCTCATGTTTCCATTCTTTTTCTCTCTCTCCTCCCTTGCGGCTGCCCTTTCCTCCATTTCTGCCTGCCTTACTGCTTCCCGTTTGGCTTTCCTTTCTGCCTCTCTTTTTTACCCTAACTCTAGTTTTCTCAAAGCCAACTTTACTTCCTCTGAAGTTTTCTCCTTTGGAAACAGTTCTAATGCAGTTTATTCAAATACCTTCAAATCCTATCTGTCCCAACAATCTTTCGGGCAATTTCTTTTTTTTTCATCCCAGTTCTTACTGTAAGAAGTTTTAACCTGCCACCTATAACCATCAGTTCTGACATTTTAGCCATTTTTAAATTAACCACTGAATGGTTAGCTATGAACTGATCAATATTCATAGTTGCTGGTTTTTCTGCTGGTGATTTATACACTCACCATTTATTTTTAATTTCAAGCTGGAGGTTGAGTCAAACTCAGACGACTGATAACTAAGCACAAGTCAATCGCCCCTAAAGCTTCCAAATTGGTTTGATTCTGGATGATGCCCCTAAATTATGTTATAAGATCAAACTAGCAACCACAAAGAAGGCATATCATACAGGGGTATAGATGAACAATTACTTTATTAACAAAAATTTCACCTTCAAACTTTAATTCAAAATCCCCCCCCCCCCCTTTTATAACAATGCCCACTGGTTACTATGCAAATTTCTATAATAGTGTAAAACTAATACATTCCCTAGCCTAAATATAACATATGTAATTAAAGTCTAAGTTATATTTCCAACCAGCCCACAGAAAAGCTTAGACACAAAACAAACACAAAACACACAAGACTCAACTGAAGCAAAGATCATAAACAAAATTCAGTTTGTTGGATAAACTGAAGCCAAAAGATTTTTGAGAGAGAGAGAGAGAGAGAGAGAGAGAGCTCAAAATTCAAAGTTGTCTTGTGTTGCTTTCAGAGAGAGGAAAAACTGGCTTGGTCCAAATCCATCTGGCTGCCTTTGGAATGTTCATCCTTTTTGAAATCCCAACATTCTAAACTGTCCTCCAGACCATGACTCATGCTCTGGGCCTTCTTCCACTCCACAGCAACCCCAGTAGTGGTTTATTGTCCAAGTCCAGAAATTTTTAGAAAATTTTCTGCACCTGCTCAGTGTGTCTCCCACTCTCTCAGCAGTCCATCTTAACCTTGGCTCTCTAAGGCAAACTGTCACTTTTTGACATAAAACCACACAACACATAGGCCAATACACAACACAGAACTCTGTAACACTGGTTATAGCAATGCTCCAATTTAAAAGTTTTCACCTTGTTCAAGATGCTTTCTAAAACAGAAAATGCAAAATGTTCTTTTTGACACAGAATTTTCATTAGTATTGCCTGGCACCCCCAATGGAACGAGATAATTTTCCTTTCATGGTCTTGCCCCTCCCTTTCTCTTTGATGCTTTCCCACTCTGCAATCCTGAAAGATCTATCTCTGATCATACCCAGATTTATTCACACCACCACTACCTTTATAAGTGATGGCAATAACATCTGTAATTCCATCCCTTAATCTTTTTATTTCTTCTTCTTGATTTTGAAATCATCCTCCAAATCTATCCCTTCATGCAAGTATTAGCTATCTGTCCTACATCCTTGGTGTTCTGGGTCGCGTAATGCTCAACAAAGCTCCAGTGCAAGATTTCGGATGTTTAACTTATCTATTCAAGATTCCTCTTATTGCCATGTAATAATTACAAAAAATGTAATATACATAAAATACTATGCCAGCCATAAATTCAAACAAGGAGTTGCCATTAGCATTACCCGCCACCCTAACAGTAAGGAAAAGAGAAGCAAAAGAGAGTCTCTTCTGAGACTCTTGAGTGTCGGTGGATTTGCCTGCAGCACGCCTGCAGCCTCTGCAGCCTCAGATTGCTGTCCATTCCATTGGCAACCCGAGCTCCAGATCGAAACCTCCGACATGATCAGGAAGCCTTCAGTGCCTGAGGCCCTTCAGGAGACCTTCTTGCCCTCAGCACCCTCTCAAATCCCAGTTCTGATACCTGTTTCCCATGAGCCAGTCATCAGTAACCCACAGTCTGTGTGAATCCATTAAAAACCTGCGTGATTCCTTCAGCCACTGAGCCCCTTGCTGGTCACCTTCCATGTAAGGTCATATCCTAGGCTTCTTCTCAGCGTGGAGGGGTTTCCTTTTTCTGGTGCCCTATGTTAGTCTGCTGCTCCCTTGGAGTCTGCAACCCAATCTAAAGGTGGAATAAAAATAAAAGTTTTTGCTTAGAGGTAGTGTAGCAGCCCGATACCTGGCAAGCGAACCGGCACTCAAAATGGTGCCAAATAGAGCTCAAAACCATTGACTTCCTGGGCCACAGGATTAGCAGGCATGGAGCAACACCCCTGCCAGAGAAGGTAGAGGCCATCAGGCACCTAACCAAACCTTACACGGTGAAGAGCCTACAAGAATCCACCAGTATGATCAACTTTTACCACCCACCATTTCATACCGGTCACATCATGTGCTCCCTATTCAAGAATAAGAACAAAATCACCTGGGACAAGGAATCAGAGCCCTCACAGTGGACACATCCACCACAGCAGTTGGAGGCTTACTAGAACAATTGGTCAAGGAACAATGGTGGCCTCTGGCTTTCTTCAGCAGGCACCTTCCACCACCTGAGCTGAAATACAGCTCCTTGACTAAGAGCTCTTGGCATTATACCTTGTGGTCTGACACTTCCGCTATTTTTTGGAAGGAAGACAATTCCAAGTCTTTATGGATCATAAACCACAGAATTTCACATTTAATAAAGTGTCAGACCCGTGGTTAGCTTGGCAGCAGAGACACCTGTCATACGTGTCAGAATTCATCACCGACATCGACCACATAGCTGGGAGAACCAACATGGTGGCCAATGCTTTATTGTGACCAACGGTGCAAAGCATATAGACCCTGTTCCAGGGGATAAACTATATGGCCCTGACATAAGCACAGCAGGTGAACCCAGAGATATCAGCATACAGGACTGCGGTATTGGGACTCCACCTGGAAGGCATCTCAGTAGGTCCAGGTAACACAGTACTTCTCTGCAACATATCCACTGGCCACCCCTGCCCCATAGTACCCGTGGCCTGGAGGCGACAAGTCTTCAATACAGCACACAACTTGGCACAATCAGCCATCAGAACAACCTTTCACACGGTAGCCAGCTGGTTCATGTCGCACGGACTCCAGAAGCAGGCCAGCTAGTGGGTCAGAACCTGCACACTGTGCCAAAGGTCTAACAGCACACTAGGGCACACTCCAAGTCGCTCAAGCCAGCATGAAAAAAGTTTAACCACATATACATAGACATTGTGGGACCACTGCCAGTCTCCCAGGGGGCACGATACCTACTGACAATGGTTGAACGCTTCATAAGATGGCAGAAGCAGTCCCACTGACAGAGACAATGATGGAGGCCTGCACCAGAGCCCTGATGAACACTTGAGTGGCAAGGTTAGGAGTCCAAAAACATATGACTTCAGACAGAGGCACACAGTTCACCTCAAGCCTGTGGACAGCGCTGGCAAACCTACTGTGGTCATAGCTCCACCATACCACAGCAAACGGTACGGTGGAGTGGTTTCACAGACACCTAAAAGCGACACTGATGGTTTAGCTCAAGGACAGATGAGCTTTGATGGGACCTGCTTGGGATCTGTACAGCCCCCAAAGAAGATCTAAATGCCTCAGCAGCAGAGTTAATGTACACCTTTGGTGATTCCTGGGAAATTGGTGCCCACTGCCAAAGACCCAGAAGAACTACCTGCAACAACTCTAGAGAAGCTCAGGGAAAGACTGCGTACCCTGGCCCCAGTGCAACCACACAGCATGGGCAAACAAAACCTTTCATCCCCAAGGACTTGAGAATTGGCAAGTATGTTTTCATCTCTAGGGGAGCTCACTGGGCACCGTTACAATGGCCATATGAAGGACTTTACAAGGCGATCAGGTGGAATGGGTTAATATGTGTGCTCGATATAGGCAGGAAAGAAGAGACATTCACTATTGACCGCCTCAAACCAGCACACCTGGACACAAACCAACCGGTCAACACGCAGCCACCATATCGCAGGGGCAGGTTGCCCAAGCAAAGGCAGACCATAACCAAGGTCGAGAGCATCCACATAGCAGGTTCGGGGGGGGTGGTTTCTAGTAACAGCTCGCTATCTGGCAAGGAAAGCGACATTCAAAATGGTGAACTAACGTGGCGAGTGCAGAAAACCCACACACACTAATGGCCTTCACGGGCCAGGAGCCTGCACAACGGGAACCATGGCCAATCAAAGGCCAGCTCGTTGGTAACATCACATCCGCCCGCAGCGGCAGGAAAATCGGGCCCAATAGTGGGAAGCTGGGTCTATAAAAGCAGGGCTGGGAAGATCAATAAACCATTCTTGACTTCACTTACAATATGATTGGAAGTGTTTGAGATTTAATGCTTTATTAAAAATTGGTGCAAAAGAGCTTGTACAGGATCCCACCACAAGTATGGGAAGAAGCAGCTCCTCTGATTCTGAAGAGGAAGTTCACAGACGGTTGTAATTTGGAGAGTCACAAGAAGCATTGTTGGGAATAGCAACACAGTACAGATAATATTAATTAAATAGTGAAAAAGTGACATGATCAAATGGTTTGGCAATTTTTTTTTACTGATCTAATTCAACTGTGTGTTGATTGTGGACTCTGTAGGAGAGTCTGCTGACCCATGGTGGAAAAGGAAAAGAGAAAAAAAATGCATATTGAAATTTGTCCTATATTTACAGGTTAATACAGTTAATGAAACTGAATTTCAGAAGCAGATTTCAATGCACCTTAGTGCATTTAAAGCACACAAAAGAGGACATATTTCTGTTTCTCAGAATCAGTTTTCTAGTGGCTCTGTTTCTGTTCACTATGTTCATATCTGCAAGTACATAAATATCGGTGATCTCGTTATTCCCTCACAATGTGTCATGCAGTATTAATGTGTAGTTAAGGCAGAAACCTGAGCCAACTAGCATTGATTGGAACATAATTATTAATTGAAGGAGATTTAAACCAAATAACACCAATTTAATGAATAATTTACCTCTCCTATTTGAATTGATTATTTTTGACTGGAATAGGAGTTACATGCTGATGCAGAGTTGCCATGGTATTGGCACCTCAATGCAAGACAGTGATTCAACTAGTCAGAATGGTCACCATGAAATACCTGTAGAAATTTGCAAGCCTTTGGTAACATGCCAAATCTCCTCAAACTCCTTAGGAAGTATAGCCGCTGGCAAACCTTCTTCATAATTGCATCGACATAGAGGCCCCAGGATAAATTTTCAGAGATGCTGACACCCAGGAATTTGGAAGTTCTTAAGATGATGCTGACCCCTCAATGAGGACTGTTTTGTGTTCTTTTTCTGAAGTCCACAATCAGCTCCTTAGTTTTGCTAATGTTGAATGCAAGATTGTTGGAGTGACACCTCAACCAGCTGATCTATGGTCCTCCTGTACACTACCTCATTGCCATCTGTGATTCTGCCAATGACCGTGGTGTCATAGTTAAATTTGTAGATGGGATTTGAATTGTGTCTAGCCACACAGTTATAGGTGTAGAGAGATTAGAGCAATGGGCAATGTACACACCCTTCAGTGTAAGATCAATACACTGAAATGCTTTGATGAATGAATAAAAATGATGGCTTAGAGCTTCTGACCATTCATCACTTGCAGGTGATGTCTGCACCCTCTAATTTGATGACTGAGGTTGAGGTGATCTTGGATTTGGGATGATGAAGGTCAGATTTCTAGTAGGAATCTTCTCAGAGGAAAGTTTCAGAATTCCAGCAAAGATGATCGAGAAGAGGGTGGAAGCAATGGTTCAGCCTCATTTGATCCCTTTCGGCACTGGGATTGGGTTCGTGGTTGACGTAAGGTTAAGCAGAAAAGTCTTCAGATGCTCTGATTATAGTTCAGTACACAAAGGTGTACTCAGCAGGTACAAAGCATCAATAAGAAATAAAGGGTAACTATCATGTCAGGCCTAAGCCCTTCTTCAAGGTATGAGCAAAAAGCAGGGAGGCTCCTGAATATAAAGACATGGAGGTGAGGGGAGTGGCAGAGAGAGGAGAGGAGGAAGTAAGGGACAGTGGTTAACAGGTAAGAGGACATAGGTGGGCATGGGTGGGAGGGTAGAAGAGAAAAAAGCTGAGAAGTGATAAAGGAAGGGATAACTCTCTAAATGGAGAGGAAAGGAGACAAAGGGATAGGGAAGGTGAGAGATTCAGGGGTGGGGTTTAACAGAAACTGGAGAAGACAATGCTAATATTGTCTGCTTGGAGAATGCCCAAACAGAATATGAGGTGTTGTTCCACAACTTGTTGATTTGGATCCTGCCATCTGCATCAGTGTTTAATAGAAAGGCATGAATTCACCCAACTTCATTCGAGAAGGTGGAGGCAGATACCCAACCTACTCCCAGCAAGCTATTTAATGTTTAACTATTAAGGCACATCATATTTTTCTCTGGCCTGCCATTCACTTACTCTCCTCCTGGCAACTCGGGAGTAGTATGCTCATTCACCAAAATGAAATTGCCCAACTTATTTAAATATTTAACTTGAGGCAACTGAGTTGATACGTCTTTTTGTTTTATTTTATCTAATGATTCTTGAGTGCCATACAGCACAGTTGTGCAGCAGGTAGTGCTGCTGCTTCACAGACTCCATCACTGTCTATGTGGAGTTTGCATGGTTTGTGTGTGTGTGTGAGGGCTGGGGGTTGATTGTCCACTCTAAATTGTCTCTAGTTTGGAGCAGCCATTCTCAACCTTGTTTTGGCTATATCCCCTTGTAGGACTCTGCTCAAAATTTATGTGTCCCCTTCCTTGTGAAGCAGTCAAGTTTTGGTTTCTTCTGTACTTCTCTCCTACCGACTGCATTAAAAAAAACATTAAGAATATTTACTGCATGTTACTTGAAGTGAAAAGAAAATCAGGCTTTTACTTAAACGTGCTGTGGACCATGGAGGGGCTGCGCCTGTTGAGATTGGCTGCTTTAATGTATGCTCGAAGATTCAAGTTGGACTCGATGGAAGATGAGAGAGAATAAGTTATGGGAAATAAGTTGGGTAACAGAATTAATAGGATTGCTCTAAAATATCCAAAGGCCTCCTTCTTTAGTATAAGAATGAATATAAAATGGTATTTTAGTTAAATGAATGATTTTTAAATACCCTTGAAAACTTGAGTGCTTATGAATATTAAAATTCTTTGAGAGCAGCAAGTAGTGAAAAGACCATCAAGTCATTCCAGGATTGAATGTTCACAGTCAGCCTCCTGAGTCCTTGTGGCTGCTAACAGTTCCATCTGCCTTGCAGGGTTGCCTCGTAGGGCAGGCCTCTATGTTAATTGATCTTACCTCCGATGGAGACACAGTAGGCAGATGTGATCAATTAACCTTGAGGTTTGGCATTACATGGTGATGGGGAAGAGGTGCAGAGGAGTTGGGTTGTTGTTTGGCAAGAGAGTCCCTTTAGAGACATCAAGTGTTTGTGGATCCCACCATCTTCTCTATTGCCACTGCTTTCTGCTCTCCTGTAACCTCTGTAGTCACCTGGCCTCTCATCCATTCCAGGCATCTAAGTCTCTCTCCATGGCCCCTGGTTCTGAACCCTCAATACAATTAGGAAACTGGTCATCTCCTGATGCCCTTCGGGAGCCCTGCTTATGAATCTTGATCCCATACCTGGTTCCCTCAAGCTAGTCCTCCTTCAGCCTAGTCTGCTGCCATGGTCTCCTACCCTGTAGGGTCTTATCCCAAGCTTCTGTCCCTCTTGGCAGGGTGGTATTCTCTGTCTCTAGTGCTCTGCACCAGCTTACTGCTCCTCTGGAGCCCACAACTCTCATGGTCTGGGCTGCAAAGCACAGATACTGCCATCTTGGAGCATGGACCTCTTTGGGTTCTCCAGTGTAATAAAAACATCAGTCCTGTTCTACAGGCAGCCTTGACCTGTCGGGTGTGACAACTGGGCAGCAGGAGCCCACAGAGGAATGTTAGTAGACACATCTCCACTCCGCCTGGGTCATCACTAACAGCAGTGGTGCCCTTAGCAACCGTTCTAATTTCAGCATGGTTATTGACAATGGATTGGAGGTGAATTGGAACACATAGATCGCAGCAGCCTATTCTGCAGCAAACACAAACAATTTACTCAGCAAACAGAATCTATTTAAAAAATAGAGCCAATGGGAACTTAATTGAGCTGAGTGCAACCAGGGAACAAAATGAAAAAAATATTCATCATGATCTGCCATTAGACTTGGAACTGCAGAATATTTAGTATACCCTACCCACAAAACAGCTCCCAGATTCCCACCTTGCTCTAAATTAATATAAACTGACATAAATGTATACATTTCAGAATTTTTAGAGACTTTAGCTGTGATAGGTGATATCTGGTTAGTTGTTTATAGAAATACACCTATCCTATTTTGAAAAAAAAATCATATTCAATTTTAAAATTGAATTTTAACAGACAAACTTGTTTCAAATGCTCCTTATAAATAGATTGAATATTTCACTTTTCTTTCTGACTGCAATTGGCATCAGACAAATGGGTATATCATAGTTAAACAGCATCCTTTAAATTTAATTTGGTTTGATCAACCTGCCTGCTCATTATTTATTTTCTTCTATTGCTGTGCTGATGGATTTGGGTGTGCAATTCTATTTAATTTCTCTATGAGTTGTTTTTTTTCAGTTGTTTATTCTCTGCATTTAATGTGGCTTTCATTTTAACATTGGCATTGCTGATGTACATTAGTTCGCAATAATTCACAGTCTCTGCCAATGCACAAATTTAGACTTGCCTAGCATTTTGTAAATTACTAATGACATTTTATCAGATTAACAATCCTTTCCTATGTTCTTTGCTTCTTATCATGTGGTGGTTTCCATCCATCTATTGTAACTGTTCCAGATTTTCTTCCTTTCTTTTCAAAATATTTTTATTGAGTAACATAACAGTCTATATAAAAATATTAAAAAACAAGGCAAAATAATAATCTATATATAATATAAAATTAAAGTAAATACACAAAACGCAACATTTTAAATTCGATCCTTTATTATTAAATGTGATTATCTGTTAAAGTAATTATACATATAAATCAATTAAATCTTCTTCTTTCTTTCTTTCTCTTTGGCTTGGCTTCGCGGACGAAGATTTATGGAGGGGTAAATGTCCACATCTTCTGCAGGCTCGTTTGTGGCTGACAAGTCCGATGCGGGACAGGCAGACACGGTTGCAGCAGTTGCAGGAGAAAATTGGTTGGTTGGGATTGGGTGTTGGGTTTTTCCTCCTTTGTCTTTTGTCAGTGAGGTGGGCTCTGCGGTCTTCTTCAAAGGAGGTTGCTGCCCGCCGAACTGTGAGGCGCCAAGATGCACGGTTTGTGGCGACATCAGCCTACTGGTGGTGGTCAATGTGGCAGGCACCAAGAGATTTCTTTAGGCAGTCCTTGTACCTTTTCTTTGGTGCATCTCTGTCACGGTGGCCAGTGTAGAGCTCGCCATATAACACGATCTTGGGAAGGTGATGGACCTCCATTCTGGAGACATGACCTGCCCAGCGCAGTTAGATCTTCAGCAGTGTGGATTTGATGCTGTCGGCTTCTGCCATCTCGAGTACTTCAATGTTAGGGATGAAGTCGCTCCAATGAATGTTGAGGATGGAGTGGAGACAACGCTGGTGAAAGCGTTCTAGGAGCCGTAGGTGATGCCGGTAGAGGACCCATGATTCGGAGCCGAACAGGAGTGTGGGTATGACAACGGCTCTGTATATGCTAATCTTTGTGAGGTTTTTCAGTTGGTTGCTTTTCCAGACTCTTTGTGTAGTCTTCCAAAGGCGCTTTTTGCCTTGGCGAGTCTGTTGTCTATCTTATTTTCGATCCTTGCATCTGATGAAATGGTGCAGCCGAGATAGGTAAACTGGTTGACCGTTTTGAGTTTTGTGTGCCCGATGGAGATGTAGGGGATCTGGTAGTCATGGTGGGGAGCTGGCTGATGGAGGACCTCAGTTTTCTTCAGGCTGACTTCCAGGCCAAACATTTTGGCAGTTTCCACAAAACAGGACGTCAAGCGCTGAAGAGCTGGCTCTGAATGGGCAACTAAAGCGGCATCATCTGCAAAGAGTAGTTCACGGACAAGTTGCTCTTGTGTCTTGGTGTGAGCTTGCAGGCACCTCAGATTGAAGAGACTGCCATCCGTGCGGTACCGGATGTAAACAGCGTCTTCATTGTTGAGGTCTTTCATGGCTTGTTTCAGCATCATGCTGACTATGACAACAAATCACACTATATCTTAATAAGAGCTTAAAAAAAGGATGTTATACAGGATAATTATAATTAAACCAACAAATCTACTTATCTAAAAGAAAAGAAAAAAAAATTCTAAAACCAAAACTAATCTACCCCTTCCCTCTAATGAAGGTTAAAAGAAAAATACAAAGATGGAACAAGTCACGACCTCCAGAAGACAGACAGATCAGCACTAGAGATGAGGATTTTCATCATCAATCCTCATCAATCCAAATGATCTAAAACTGATAATTATGATAATATTCAATAATGGGCCCCATGCCTTGTCAAACTGAAACTTTTTTATCTTTAATACTGTACCTAATTTTCTCTTAGCTTAAATATTACATTACAGTGTTTAACCACTGTGAATGAGTCAGTGAGAGTTCATCTTTCCATTTCATTAAAACTGCTCATCTGGGCGTCAACGTGCGAAAAGCTAAAACATTCCCTTGAGATGCTGATAAAAGTTTATCCAGTTCACGTGAAAAACCAAACAGTGCAGTTAAAGGGCAAGGATCTAATTTAATCTGAAAAATCATGAACAAAGAATTAAAAAATATTCTGCCAATAACTTCGTAATTTAGGACATTTCCAAATCATATGAATCAGTGAGGCTTCAAAAATTTTACACTAAAAGAAAAGAAAGAAAAATTCTAAAAGAGCTTAAAAAAAGGATGTTATACAGGATGTTATACACTATTAGATAATTCATTTGAGATTTAGATTTGTTTATCAAAGTTATTAAACGCAAAATATTATCAGACGCATATCTATTTTTTATAAATCCTGTTTGGTCTTTATGTATTATTTTAGGTAAATATTGAGCTAATCTATTAGCCATAACTTTAGCTACAATTTTATAATCCACATTTAGCAACGATATTGGTCGATAAGAAGAATCCTGTAAAGGATCTTTATCTTCTTTTGATATAACTGTAATTATAGCATTAGAACAAGATTCAGGTAATTGAAAAGTTTTATAAATTTGCTATATTACATCCTTATAAATAGAAGATATATCAACATAAAAAGTTTTATAAAACTCTATAGAAAACCCATCTTCACCAGGTGCCTTTCCATTTGGCATATCTCTTATTGCCATTTCAATTTCATTTTCTGTAAAAGATTTATCCAACTCTTGTCTATCTTCTTGATTCAATTGTGGCAATTTAATATTTTTCAAACAAAGAATCTATTGCATCTTCAGCTACATCTTTACATTCTGAAGTATATAATCTTTTATAAAAATTACAAAATTTCTCATTAATTTCTTTTTGTCTAAAAGTAATACCCGATTTCTTTCTAATTGCTGGTATAATCCTAGATAATTGTTCTTTTTTCAACTGCCATGAAAGATCTTTATGAGCTTTCTCATAAAACTTATGTTTAGTTTGATTCATTAAACATTCAAACCGATATGTTTGTAATTCATTATATTTAAATTTTAAATTAGTTAACTGATTCTTCTGCATTTCAGTAGGATTTTTTTGAAATTCTTTTTCAGTAACAGTTATCTTTTTCTCTAAATCTTCAATCTCTCTAATTCTCTCTTTCTTTACTTTAGAAGCATAACTAATAATTTGACCTCGTAAAAAAGCTTTCATTGCATCCCTTAAAACAAAATAACTAGAAACAGAATTAATATTATTACTAATAAAAACCTCAATTTGTTTTTTTAAATAACTAATAAATTCTGGTTTTTGTAATAGCATGGTATTAAATCTCCATCTTGGGGTTCTCTGAACATCTTGCGAACTCTGATATTCTAATAATAGTAATGAATGATCTGAAACCAACCTTGCCTTATAATCCACAGATATAACTCTATCTTGCAAATGCGTTGAAATTAAAAAATAATCAATTCTTGAAAAAGAATTATGGCATGAAGAATAAAAAGAAAAATATTTCTCTGTAGGATTAAATCTTCGCCAAATATCAACTAAATTCAAATCTGTCATCATATTAGTCACTTGCACTGCCATTTTAGATTTCTTAATTACTCTTGGATACTTGTCCAATAAAGGCTCCAATACCACATTTAAATCTCCCCCAATCATCACATTAGAATTTGCTTGTCCAAGTAATAAAGACATATCCACAACAAAAGCTGTATCCTCAACATTTGGAGCATAAACATCAAGCAAAGTCCAAAATTCGTTAAAAATTGTACAATTCAATTTTAATAATCTTCCACCATTTTTCTCTTCATTCTGTAACTGAAATGGTAGATTCTTTTGCACCAAAATTGCCACTCCTTTTGCCTTTGAATTAAATGAAGAATAAAAAACTTGTCCAACCCATTCACGTTTAAGTTTCAAATGTTCCTTATCTGTTAAATGAGTTTCCTGCAAAAAGGCCACATCAACTTTTAGTTTTTTTATATAAGTAAGTACTTTCTTACGCTTAATAGGATTATTTAAACCCTGAACATTAAGAGAAGCAAACTTTAATTTAGACATTTCCTACAACAGAACAAGAAAAAAAAGAAAAAAAACAAGAAAAAAAGAGAAAAGAAAAAAACCCTCCCCTTATCCCTTCTTAAAACTGCAACAAAAAAATAAAAAAAAGAGAAAATATTTAAAAAAAAATAATAAAAAGAAACTTCACTCCTTAATCCAAAAATTCATTTAAAAAACAGGTAAGAGGTTACGACTACCTCCTCCTGTCTAAACTGCACAATGCGGTAACTCCCACAAAATATTGGGTGCGAGATAACTCACACGTAGCTGATGACTTCTGGAAAATAATGCCCACCCAGTTCCCTCTCCTAACTCCCATTTCACATAAAACTATCATCATTATCTAAATCTTCTCGAAAAAGAAAAAAATTTTAAAAATTTTTTTTAAAATTTAATCAGCTTTGTCACTTCGACCACCATTGCTTCAATTTCTTCTTGAAATTCGATTCCCATCTTGCATCTGCACTCTCTTCAGAGACTGTGGAGGACTACATCGTTCCTGGAATTGTGTAATTGGTAACGATTGAGCAAAGTCCATAGCTTCTTTAGGATTGTCAAAAAATTTTGGTTGATATCCATCCTGAAAAATCTTCAATACTGCAGGGTATCTAAATGTTGCTTTATATCCTTTTTTCCATAACATTTCTTTCACAGAATTAAATTCACGTCGTTGAGACATAATTTCCTGACTCAAATCTGGATTAAAAAAAACACGATTGTTCTGGACCATCAAAGGAGATCTGTTTTGTTGAGCATTTCTAATAGCCACATGCAAAATTGTCTCTCTATCATAATAGTTTAGAACAGGTCTTGGGTTCTGTCCTGAAAAAGGTTTTCTTCTCAAAGCTCGATGAGCACGTTCCAGTATTAAACCATCCGGAAACTTATCTTGTCCTAAAACTTGAGAGATCCAATCAGTAAAGAATTTTCTTGGATCTGGTCCTTCTATATCTTCTGGCAAACCAATAATTTTTATGTTGTTTCGTCTAGACTGATTCTCCAAATAATCAACCTTTTTCGCTAAATGTTTATTCTGAATTTTTAAAGTTTCAATTGTTTTATTTACGTCTTGTATTTGGTCTTGTACCTCAACTATACCTTGGTCACAAACATCAAGTCTTTCATTTGTTTCAAGCTTAAAAGCTCCATAATCAACCATCTGTTGAGTATTAATATCCACCAAGGTATTAAGCTTGGTCTTGACTAGAACCAAAGATTTACCTAACTCTTTGATTGAAGAAGATAACTTAAATTCAAGATTCTTAATAACCATATCAACTGAAATAGATTCAGGCAAAATAGGATCCTGATGTTTCTGAGTAACCAGAGGGTCTTCTAATCCTTCCCTTAATTTAACTGCTTTTCTTGCAGTATGACTCCATGTAGAAACCCCTGCCACAACCTCCTCAGCAGTATCAGAAGACTGGTATTCAGGGTTATCCTTAAACCATATTACATCAAGAGCCTTCATTACATCGGGATCAGTTGAAGTCTTCATAACTGGTGGTGCATTTCGCAGCGCCAACGCTACATCAATCGGTGAACGTCTCTTTAAAGTTGGGTCTTCAGCTGGCGGCATCCCAGCTGTTTCAGCTGTCAAAAGTTCAGTGACAGCGCTCATAGCGGGCGTTGATTGAAATACACGCGCCTGGCTAGCCCTTTGTTCCAAAGGCTGCTGGGCGCCATCTTTAAAGAGCCCTACCGGTACAGTGCGGAGCTCCTTTGCCGAATCCTGCACTTCTCCTCTTGGATCCATTTCACGCTGAGTCCTGGCTTCTTGTAAACAGGTAGGCTCAGATAACTTCAGGAAATGTAATTTCTTAACGATCTGTTTCCGTTTTCTTTTACTTTTTTTCAGCAATTGTACCTTTAGAAGCTAGTTTAACACCTCTAACTACTTATAAACTTTTTAAAAAGTTTCAACGGGTACTTATAGACAAAACAATAACAAAGAGTCAGGAGAGGACTTGAAGGCACGTCTGTTCCTTACGCCATCTTGCCACGCCCCCCCCCCCAGCTAGTATTTTGTGCATTTTTTTTCTCCTAGCTCATAATAATTCTGCTTTGTCTTCATTATGTTCTTTTCCACCTTGTACGTTTGTAGTGTTTTGTTTTGTTTTTGTCTGCCAATTCTCTTCTTTTTGTTGTATCTTCCCTTGTTGCTAATTCTTTTTCTGTACTTGCTATTTCCCTTTCCACCTGTTCTATTTCCCAATTGTAGTCCTTCTTCATCTTAGTTACATAACTTATTATCTGCCGTCTAATGAAAGCTTTCATTGCATCCCATAGTATAATTTATCTTACACTGATTCTGTATTTATTTCAAAGTACATTTTAACTTGGCGCTCAATTAATTCTCTAAAATCCTGTCTTTTAAGTAGCATGGAGTTTAATCTCCATCTAAACGTTCTCGCTGGTATGTCCTCCAGCTCTATTGCTAATAACAGGGGTGAGTGTCTGATAACAATCTAGCTTTATATTCCGTTTTTCTAACTCTCCCTTGGATGTGGGCTGACAACAGGAACAGGTAAATCCTTGAGTATGTTTTATGTCTACTCAAATAATATGAGGATTCCTTCTCCTTTGGGTGCTGTCTCCTCCATATATCCAAAAGTTGCATTTCCTGCATCGATTTAACCATAAATTTGGCTACTTTGTTCTTTCTGCTAGTCTTTTGTCCAGTTTCATCCATCTTTGAGTCCAAATTAAGGTTAAAGTCCCCTCCTATCTGTATATTCCCCTGCGTATCTGCAATCTTCAAAAAGATATCTTGAATAAATTTTTGATCCTCTTCATTAGGTGCATATACATTGAGCAAATTCCAAAGTTCTGAATATATCTTACACTTTATCATTACATACCTCCCTGCTGGATCTATTATTTCCTCCTCTATTTTGATTGATACATTTTTATTGATTAATATAGCTACTCCTCTGGCTTTTGAATTATATGATGCTGCCATTACGTGCCCTACCCATTCTCTCCTTAATTTCTTGTGTTCCACTTCAGTTAGATGTGTTTCTTGCATGAATGCTATATCAATTTTTCTTTCTTAAGTAAATTTAACAGCCTCTTCCTTTTGATTTGGTTATGTATTCCGTTATTATTTATAGTCATATAGTTCAACGTGGCCATTTCATACTTTGTTTACCTCTCATTTCCGGTTTCTCATCACCACCTTTCCCCCATATCCATTTCTGTTTTCTTTTTTTGAACGCACTGTAAGACAACACTTCTAAAACATAAAATATTTCCACTATTCCCACATCTAAAATTCCCTTAACCCCAAATGTTCCACCTCCCCCTCTGAGCTGCTGCTTGTCCCTTGCCTGGCAACCACAACTCCCCTCTCCATTTGGATTGCGAACCCGTTCGCAAGCGTCAACTGATTTCGCAGTGACCATTATTCTCACCCATCCAACCCCCTCCAGAAAAGACTTTTATCTTCACATATAAAAAGCTCACCCTCTTTATTTCCCCCTTACTTCCTTTCTTCCCTTTTCTTCCCCTCCTTAGTTCTTACTTATACGTTATTTTTCTTCTTTATATGAAGTTTGTCGTCATTCTTTGATCTTGTTACATCTCTTCATCTCTCTTTCTGTCTTGCAGGCATTCTGCAAATTCTCGTGCTTTCTCCGGATCTGAGAACAGTCCGTTTTGCTGCCCTGGGATAACTATTTTAAGCACCGCTGGATATCTTAACATAAATTTATAGCCTTTCTTCCATAGGATCGATTTTGCTGCATTAAACTCCTTCCTCTTCTTCAGAGCTCAAAACTTATATCTGGGTAGAAAAAAAATTTTTTTGACCTTTGTATTCCAGTGGTTTTTTATCTCAGGAATTTTACTAAAATGGATCTTGGATTTTGTTGTGACTGTGGTTTTGGGGCTAATATTCTGTGAGCCCTTTCTATTTCCATTCCTTCCTGCATTCTGGCATTCCCACGACCTTGGGGATCCATTCTTTTATAAATTCTTTCATATATTTGCCTTCTTCATCTTCCTTAAGGCCCACTATCTTTATATTGTTTCTCCTATTATAGTTTTCCATTATATCCATCTTCTGCGCTAACAACTCCTGTGTTTCTTTAACTTTTTTATCAGTTTCTTCCAATTTTCTTTTTAAGTTGTTTACTTCCATTTCTACGGCTGATTCTCGTTCTTCCACTTTTTCTAATCTTTTCCCTATTTCTGTTATGACCAGCTCTATTCTCCTCACTTTTTCTTCTGTACTTTTCATTTTTCTTTTTATTTCAGTAAATTCTTGTGTCAGCCATTCTTTTAATGCTTCCATATATTCTTGAAAAAAATTTTAATCTATGTACTGCCCATTCACTTTACCTTCTATTTCTCTGTGCAGAGCTTGATGTTCTCCTTCTTCTTCTTCTGTGTCTGCTCTAGACACAGGGTTTGTGTCTTCTACTTCTGTTCCTTGTATCTGTATCTCTTCTGACTTTCTTGTTGGGTTGCTTGTCTCAGTTTTTTGGGTTTTTTTATGGTGTCTTGATGTTGGTCCTCTTCTTCTGGGCTGGTTACAGTTGTGTCTCTGGTTTCCTTTTTTCTTCTCACCTCTCCCGTTCCCATTATTTTCTGTATCTTCCCACTGGGAACCTTGCTGTCAGGTCTTTCTCAGCTGTTTGTGCTGTAGAGTTCCACTCCACAACTGGTTCCCCCTCCTGTCGGTGTTGTCTTTATCGTGCGCGATTGCGTACCTCTCTTTGCAGTCCTGCGTTCGATGGGTCACGACCCTGTAGGGTCTCCACTGACCACAGGAAGTGGGCTCTTCTTTGCACGGCGGGTCCCTGCTTCTTCGTACAGGTAAAGCCTTCACCTTTCTCTTCCGGCGTCTTTCTTTCTTCTTTTCTTCCCGTTATTTTTGGCTTTTATTTCTTTGGTGCCATTTTCTCCACACCTTTATTTTTTATTTGTTGTGATTTGTGTGTCTGGGACTTTGTTTTTTCCTCACTTTTTTCCTTCTTTTCTGGAGAAGGCTGGTATTCTCCAACTGGCCACAACTCCAATGCGTGACTCCTGAACCTGCTTTTTTTGAAAAACATTTTCGGCCCTATCTGATTTAAGTTATTACTCATTGATCTTGGAAGGGGATTTCAATTGTTATTTAGATGTGTTTTTATATCGTTCTTCTTCAAAATCAACTACTCTTTCTAAATCGGCAACTTTAATATACTCCTTTCAATCCAATTATGGTGTTTCAGATGTATGGCGATTTTTAAACCTTAATGACAGGGAATACTCATTTATTTCAAATGTACATTGTTCTTACTCTATAATCGATTATTTTTTAACTGATAATCAATTGATCTCTTTGACTAAAGCATGTGATTATCAGGCAATAGTTATATTCGATCATGCTCCTGTAGTTTTAGCCTTGATTTTTTCTGATATCCTTGTCCTTAAAAGACAATGGAGATTTAATATCTCTTTACTAACAGATAAAGAATATTTAAGTTTTTTTTGAATAACACATACAGTTTTTCTTTAATACTACTTCTTCACCAACAATGTCAAATTTGATTGCTTGGGATACTATGAAACCCTATTTGAGGGGACAAATTTTTTTGTAATGGCTAATCTTAGGAAAAAGTTTATTAAAGAAAGACTGGAACTGATTAATCAGATTAAAGAAATTGATATATTATTTGTGCAAAATAAAGATATGGACTTGAACTTAAACTAAATTTGATCTTCTTCCTACATATCCTATTGAACAACAATTGTTGAGAAGTAAAAGTCATTTTCATATTCATGGTGAAAAGACTGGTAAGTTATTTGCAAGTCAGTTGAAAGGTAATACAGTTAAAAACATTAATAAGATTCAAATGAAAGATGGTATAATAATAACAGATCATTCTAAAATTAATGAGACTTTCAATCAATTTTATTTTAGCCTTTATAATTCTGAATTTAAGAATAATTTTACTTCAATGGCAGAGTTCCTGGAATGTATAAATTTACCCATTTTAGCTCAGAATAAGCATACAAGGCTGGAGGAACCTATTTTTCAGGATGAAATGTCTATAGCTATCTCTTCTTTGCAGTCTGGTAAATCTCCAGCTCCAGATGGATTTCCTGTAGAATTTTATAAATCTTATTTCTAAATGCCTTGTGTTGCACCCATGATATTTCATTCAAATGAGAGATCATTAATTTAGAACATTAACTCTGTTTCCCTCTTCACAAACGATGCCTGGCTTGTGAATATTTTCAACATTTTCTGTTTTTATTTCAGGTTTCTGGCATCTGCATTATTTCACTTTTAAATTAGAAATATTTGAAAAATAACCAGAGAGACATATAGAAGTGGTAGGTCCTGGAATCTTGAGCAGATAAATAATTGCTGGAGCAACTCAGCAAGACAGACGGCATCCGTGGGTAGAAGTGGTCAGTCATCGTTTTGGATCAGAATTGAAACATTGACTGGCCCTTTCTACCCAAGGATTCCGTCTGACTTTCTGAGTTCCTCTGGCAATTCCAGAGGAATTGCTTGAAATATAACCAGAACTACCAAAGCTCAGCGAATCTTCAAGGCTTCCATTTGTTAACAAACCTTCGGTGTAGCTTCATGGCACAAACAGAAATAAACTTTTCCTTTCATAGGTGCTAACTACAGAAATAGAGTTTAAAAATTCCCCTCGTAAGATATTTTTCCTTTTCTCTATCATTCATTTCTCTTTAATTGTCATCTTCATTTTTCTCTTCCTAGTCCATTATGTTGAATCCATGATAACAACTGATTGTGTTTATATCAGTTTTTAGCATAGTTAACACTTCCCAAAACACTTCACAGGAATATAATCAAACATAATTTATCCTGGAGTCACATAAAGATATATTACAACTAATGTTGATAAGCTTGGGCAAACAGCTAAATTATTTTATAAGAAAGAGGGGTGCAAAAACATGTAGGGAGAGATTATTTTGGAGCTTTAAAGGGCACTTCCTCAACTGGAAATATTTGATGGGATTGTGACTCACAGGCCACTTGTATCACACATCAGATACAGTAATGCATTATCAAAAAATCATTCACCTCACCCCCTCCCATCTCTCCTGCTGCTTTGATATTCCACATGGGTTGAAACCCATGTGTGTGTGTGTGTGTGTATGTGTGTGTGTGTGTGTGTGTGTGTGTGTGTGTGTGTGTGTGTGTGTGTGTGTGTGTGTGTGTGTGTGTGTGTGTGTGTGTGTGTGTGTGTGTGTGAGAGAGAGAGAGATGGGATAATGCATTACTAAACTTTGATGTGAGTTAATACATGGATTGTAGAGATTATTTTTTTTTCTTTCTTTGGCTTGGCTTTGCGGACGAAGATTTATGGAGGGGTAATGTCCACGTCAGCTGCAGGCTCGTTTGTGGCTGACAAGTCTATGAATGATGAAAAAAAATCATACCAGAGAATAAATTATATAGACAGCTGAAGGGAATCTCTAATTTTACAGGGTGATTAAATGTCATGTCCTTTGGTGGGGAATTGAGTAGTAGGGAACTAACCTTAAAATTATCACTGTACAGAAAATGTAAGCAATGAGACTGATGTGCAGGCATATCTTGTATAACACGATTAATACTTTCCAAGCAAGTTCAGTGTTATGGAAAACCACATTGTTCAAGCCATTATTACAATGCACTTTAATGTAATTCATTCCAATCCTATAATTATTTATTCTTTTACCTGGAACTCTTATGCAACCATGTTCACAAAATATTTAAAAGGGATATACAAAACTGAAAAATGACAAAGATCTTTATTGGCAATAAGTGACCATTGTTTACTTAAGAAGATATTTGTCTAATGTAGGTTGCCCTTCTTTAGTTCCAGTTCCCCCTGCCTGTCTCCAGCAAACTCAGCCCACCACGCTCAATCTGCGTGATCCATCAGGTGAGGAGGGGGTGGGGGTTAAGGCGGTCTCAGAGCTGCGGAGACAAAGAGCCAGGTGATTGTCAGACGCCTGCCTTCAGCTCAGGACAGTTATTGCCTGGGATGGTGACTGTCTGGGATAGTGACTGCCCACTTGGGACAGTGACTGCCTGCTCAGGACGGTGACTGCTGCTTGGGATGGGGACTGACCACTCAGGGTGGGGACCGACTGTGTTATATCAAAATCTGCATTGTTCAAAATAGTGTTAAACAAAGTATGTCAGTTTTTTTGTTAAATAAAGTTTCTAATCATTGATAAACCAGAATGGGCATGGCTGATGCTAAGGCAATAGATGAGGTGTGATCTAATTGAACAGACTTGAGAGAATGGATGGTGAACACTGGTTTTGTTCACATGGCACAATTTCTGGTACATTTTGAATGGTGGGCGAAACCTAAGTACCTGGAAGAAACCCACACAGACAAGGGGAGAACGTACAAACTCCTTACAGACAAGCACAGTATTCGAGCCAAGGTCGCTGGTGCTGTAGTTTCATTGCATTAACTGTTACACCTGGTTAGGGATAAGGATGAGAATGCCCCTGGTGCAGGGAAATAGCACTGTCAGAAAGGGGAAATAAAATGGGTAGGAAAAGTTGGAGAATAAAGAAAGTTTAGCTTATGCCTGTCCTTTGCCATGACCCTACACCTTAGTAACTGCATTGCACAATAAACATGTATAGAGTTCATTCTGGAAGCCTTTTGTTTTTATGTTCCATAGTCGGCCCACTTTCTGCAAACCACTCATATCACCTTACAAAGCCAGAGGAAATCTGATAGTTTATTACAGATACATACAACAGAGTATCCAGGAAGCTGCTAACACCCAGGTGAACCAATAAACAGATCTCCACTGAAGTCTGCAGCTTTTCATTCTCTGCAGGAGGAATCAAAGGATACTTATGTATATGGGGCCTTCTCTACTCGGTGTATAATTTGTACCTTTTACACCAGTCAAGTTTATTACACATAGTTCCAATTTCAAGTTCATCTGATGGCACATTTATATATCTTTCTTCTTTGGCTTGTCTTCGCGGACGAAGATTTATGGAGGGGTAACACAACACAACACAATGAAACAGCATATCTCTGGACCACAGTGCACACACACAAGGCCCTTTCATGCCAAGCCTCCACCTGGAGGCTGACTATAAGTGCGGAGGGAAAACATAAAACTTATCTTTCATGGAGCAGCCCTAAAAGGCTGCTCCTGTGCTGCATTCATGTCGAGCGGCACCTCATAGCGCCCTCCAGAGCCAATCAAGACAGGACAACTGGTGCCTTAGCACCACCCGTCATAAATAAGCGGCTGAGCAATGGCCATCTTCCCAACCCATAATCCCCAATGCAGCTGGAACCACTCTGTGTTTCCCACAGAGTATGGGTAGGGAAGACAGCCATTGATCTCCTGCAGAGGGCGGCCCCGAAGGCCAAAGCAGCCCAATGAGATGTCAGAGTGCCCAGCACTGACCACTCCCTAATAGCCCCCGCTGCCCTGACAACCCCTACTGACTGCCCCTGACCTGATGGTCCCCGCTGCCCTGACAGCTCCCGCCAACCACCCTTGATCTGGCGGCATCCGCTGCCCCACGGCCCTCACTGACTGCCCCTGACCTGATGACTCCCACCAGCCGCCGCTGTCTTGAGGGGGTCATGGAGGGAAAGGGGTGAGTGGGGAGATTGGTCGCAGGCTGACGGTGTCATCAGCCCGTCCCTAACTAGCCGCTTGTAGCGGCTGTACATTCATGTGAGGCAGCAGAGAACAGCACTCCCACCGATCATTCTTCCCTGAGAGGGATTGCATTCGGCACCTTGGAGCTGACTATGGCACATTCAAGAAGGTAAGTCTCCTGACGTAAGGATTGAGAACCTCTGCCTTTACAGTCAGGCTTTTTCTTTGCACAAAAGGGACTACAGACACGCAGTATACAATACACACAAATAACATATATATAATATAGCAATCTAAAATAAATACATAAAATAATTTATGGGTTTCTAAATTTGTTCAACCTTCTCATTACCTGCAGGAAGCTGTTTCCCAGCCTGGCAGTCCTTTTCTTTATGCTCCTGTGCCTCTTCCTTGAAGGTGGTGTCTCAAAGATTCTGTAGACTAGATTGTAAGAGTCCTTAATGATTCTTTGAGACCTCTTTAAGCAGCACTCCCTGTAGATGCCATCAATAGAGGGAAGGTAGTCCCTGGTGATCTTCTCTGCAGTTTTAATCTCCATCTGTACTAAGCTCTGATCTGATGCTTTGCAGCTACCATATCACACTATAATGCAGCTAGCTAGGACACACTCTATTGTGCTCCAGTAGAATGTTGTTAGAATGGTGGCTGGCAGCCTTGCCCTCCTCAACCTCCTTAAGAAGTGTAGGTACTGCTGCTCCCTTCTGACTAATGAAGAGGTGTTGTGGGTTCAGGTTAGTTCATCCTTTAAATGGACCCCAAGGAACTATGTGCTTTCCAGCTCTCTCTATGACAGAAGCATTTACGGATTTTAGACTACAGGCATGTAATGGTACATCCAAGGAATTTTTCCGCTACATGGGCAGTCTAAAAAAGAATGTGCAGGAATTTTGAGTCAATTCTTGCACTGCAATTTATCTTGCAGGACCCCTACAACTTTTTGGATTAAGCCTACAGTGTAAATCATACCAGAAAACTTAGTTGATGGTCATCCACTCTACTGCATGTTTAACCTCTGGGACTTTTGCCTTCAGGTACTTGCAGTCTAAAAAGGCGCCCAGTAAGAACAACCACATGGGCAGTAATTATGTTAATTTTTTCTGCGATTTTCCTGACATTGAAATCTAAAAAGCCATAACTGATATGTAGTAGGGAGTGATCCTTTGTCCTCGTGGAGTCCATAATCATCTTCTTTTTCAGTTCTGTGCAGACTTCACGACTTGACGAGGTCAAATGCCAAGCGCTGCTGTTTTATGTTAAACCTGTCTGCATTACTTTAACTTTATGAAATGCCTTGAGGTTGATTCTTGTATATTCTGAATGAGATGGTGATAATCACAAAATTGAGCTTATAATCTTTCTGCTTTGATAGCTTGAGCAATATAACCAGTGCCATTTTAAAACAGATTCAGGTAACAGGCTTGTAATACTATGGAAGGATTCTGTGATGCTCAAACACACAATCCACAGAGAGAGTGTGTGTGAGCATGAGAGGAAGTGAAGGTCTATCTACTTCCACTGCTCAACAGCAGGTTCATGTTTCCTTTTATTGTCACGTAATACAGGATGCTGTTCCATTTTCACAATTCCTCCATCTCTGTCACATCTGGAAGATATCTTGCTTCTCTTCCATTACTATCAACCCATCCCTCACCCCTCACCCACATATCCTTCATTTCCCACACATCTACCCTGGCCCCTCTGCCCCCTGATGTAACAAGGACAGGATTTCCCTCAGCCTCCAAATCCTACATATTTCTGCCTCCTACAATGTGGTCCCATCACCATCTTCTCCTGTCCTCCCTTTTTACCTTCTGCTGGGACTTCTCCCTCCATGAGTCCCTCATCCACTCCTGCCTTCCCACCAATCTCCCCTTTTGGCACCTACTCCTTTGCTGGAAATAATACATCTTCTCCTTCACCATCATAGCCAATAGAATGCAGAAAGGCAAGTTTGATTCTGAAAATGGAGGTAGGATCTACATTCATTATCTAGGAAAAGCAAACATAAAACAAAAAAATTTCATGTCACACAAGATCTGCAATAAACTTATGGAAGACCACCCTGGAACAATATTAAATCAATCCTTAATAAATTTAAAGAACTTGTCAGTAATTTGTAAAGAAATGTCAGGCAGTTCACGTAAGATATGGATAGCAGCTGGTGATCAAATCCAATCTGTAGGAAATGTTGTTCATCAAAAACATTACCAAGAACTAAGAGGGTTCAAAATACCATGTCATGGAAATTGCATTCTCTACATTGGAGAAATGGACGCAGACTGGGAGATTGCATCACTGAGCAATTTCGCTCTGACTACATCAGACTACATCTATCTTCACTGTCCAACCATTTCAATTTTGTGCCTCACTCCTGTGCTGACATGTCGGTTCATGGCCTCATGTACTATCAAACCAAGACCATCTGTAAATTGGAGGAGTAATGCCCAATATTCTGTCTGGGCATTCTCCAAATGGATGGCATTAACATTGACTTCTCTGGTTTCTGCAGGCCTACTCCCTGTATTACCTCTCTTCCCCATCCCTCTGTCTACTTTCTCCCCCTCTTCCCTCTCCATTCATAGAGACATCCCCTGGTGTCTGGTGGTGTGCTCTCCCTCCCTTATCCACCTATTGCTTCCTGCCTGTGGGACTATGATCCTCCCCCACCCCAAACCATTTTGTTTAGGTGTCTGCCCACATTTTGTTCATACCTTGATGAAGGGCTCAAGTCATTGATAATGTATCTTTATAAAGGACACTGAGTGACCTGCTGAGTTTCTCCAGTGTTGTGTTTTTACTTCAATCACGGTGTCTGCAGACTTTCATGTTTTATTCCTGGAAATTGCATTATGGTAAAAATGCAGAAATGCTGGAGGAACACAGTAGATCTTGCAGCATCCATAGGAGGTAAAAAAATATAACCAATGTTTCAGGCCTGAGCTCTTCTTCATGAGTAAAAAGCAAGCAGAAGCCTGAATTAAAAGGCTGGGGAGAAAGTATGAAAAGGCAGTGGTAGGAGCACAGATCAACAGACAAAAATGTTAATAAGAAAATGAAAATTGTTATTGCTTTTTTACAAGAAACACATTTGACTAAAAAAGAACATTTGAAATTGAAGAGAAATTGGGTTGGGCATGTGTTTTTTTCTTCATTTAATACTAAGGCAAGGGTGTAGCAATTCTAATTCATAAGAATTTGTCTTTTGAGTTGCATACTATGGGAGGGAATGCTGGAAGGGTTTTAAAGGTGAATTGTAAAATTTTTACTGAATTTTGGACTTTGCTTAATATTTATGCACCTAATGTGGATGATGAGTGTTTTATTTGGGATCCTTTTTTGTTATTAAATCAAGCTAATGAAAATATTTTAGTTGGGGGAGATTTTAATTGTGTCTTGGATCCTTTGTTGGACAGATCCCCAAAAAGTATAAAGAAATCAAAGGTGGCAATACAAATTGGGGCCTTGATGAAGGATTTAAATTTAGTGGATATTTGGAGAAGGGTTAATCCTACAGAGAAGGATTTTTCTTTTCATTTGTCTCGACATGATTCATTTTCTAGAATAGGTTTTTTTTTTAGTATCGGCACATTTACAAGGAAGGGTATCACAGGCAGAATATAAAAGCCGGGTTATATCAGATCTTTATTATTTTTTTCTTATGTAAGTTCAGAAGTGATATGTTCATCTCATAGAAGGAAATTTAATGCAATGTTGTTAAAAAAACCAGAGTTTGTTATATTTGTTAAAGTACAGATTATTTTTTTCTTGTCTGAAAATGCTAATTCGGTAAAAAGTCATCTTGTGTTATGGGATGCATTAAAAGCTTATTTAAGAGGGCAGATTATTAGTCATACCACTAAAGTTAAGAAACAGTATATGGTTGAAAGCTTTGAATTAGAAAAGCAAATTGATGAATTGGAGAAGGAATTTCAGAAGGAAGTGACAGAAGATTTAAAAAAGTGGCTTTGACTAAATTAAAATTGCATTATAATATGTTGCAGACTTATCCATTTGAATGTTTAATTAATTGATCTAAGCAGTGATATTATGAGTTCGTTGAGAGGGCACATAAAGTACTTGCATGGCAGTTAAAGAAGGAACAGGTTTCACGGGTTATTAATGCTGTAAAAAAAAGAATTCAACAGTTACCTATAAACCTCAAGAAATTAATGACCAGTTCTATTCATTTTATTAAAAATTATATACTTCTGAGGGGAAACAGGATAATGGTTCTATTGATTCTTTTTTATCTAAGTTAATGTTATCAGCATTAGAAGAGGAGGATGTTATGGATTTGGAAGCTCTGTTTACAGAATTAGAGATTAAGGCGGCTATGTTGAAAATGCCCAATGGGAAGTCACCAGGTGATGATGGGTTTTCGGTGGAATTTTATAAAACTTTTTATGAAGATTTATCTTCAGTGTTCGGTAAGGTATTACAACAAGTGACTGAACATTATGAGTTATATTGTTATATTGTTCTAGTGCTTTATTTACTGTAATCCTGAAAAAAGATAGAGACCCGTTGAAAGTGTCTTCATATAGACCTATTTCTTTATTGAATGTTGATTATAAAATAATAGCAAAAATGCTAGCAAATCGACTTGCTAAGTATTTACCTAAATTGATACATGTTGATTAAACAAGTTTTATTAAAAATAGAAATGCTTCAGATAATATTCTTTGATTGATTAGTTTGGTCAATACATATCGACAGCAGCCCAACTGTTGCGCTTGATGTGGAAAAAGCCTTTGATAGGGTCGAATGGGATTTTTAAATTTAAAGTACTTGAGAAGTTTAAATTTGGCCCTTTTTTTATTGGTTGGGTTAAAGCTTCATATACGAACCTGACTGCTAGGGTGGTGACAAATGGTCAAGTTTCATCATCGTTTAAATTGACACTTTCAACTCGACAAGGTTGTCCATTGGCATTGGCTATTGAACTGTTAGCACAAACAATAAGGCAGAATGAACAGATAAGAGGGATGAGAGTTATGGATGAAGAGTATAAGATTAATTTGTTTGCAGATGATGTTTTGATATATTTAACAAACCCAGAACAATCATTGCCACATTTATGGGAATGTTTATTACATTTTGGAACATTATCTAGAAATAAAGTTAATTGGAATATAAGTGAAATTTTATCAGTTAGAGAAAGAGATTATTCAGAGTATAAAAATATTATAAAATTGAAATGGTCTGATAAAATTAAATATTTAGGAATATTGTAAATACTGAGTATCAATCTTTATATGTTAAATTATGTTCCATTATTATAAAAGATTAAAGCAGATCTAATTAAGTTGAAAGAACTTCCATTAACTTAAATTGGTTGAATTAATTGTATTAAGATGAATATTTTTCCTCGTATTCAATATTTATTTCAATCAATACCGTGTTCTCTTTCAAAGAGTTTCTTTCAGGATTTAAATAAAGTTATGAGAGAATTTTTATGGTAAGGTAAATTACCACAGGTAGCATTGAATAAACCTATTTGGAAGTATGTGCTAGGTGGGCTTCAATTGCCTCATTTTCAGAATTATTATGAAGTTGAAATTTATTAGTAAATTGATTGATTTGGACCAGCCTCGAAGTTGGGCTAAAGTTGAGAAGGCCTGTATTCCTGAATTTGAGGTGTATCAATTTATATTTCGATGGAATGTAAATTTGTTGAGGGAATATAATATGCTGATATTCAAACATTCATTAAAATTATGCATTAAAAGAGGTAAGATTTTAGGATCAAAAGGTAAATTGTTAATTTTAACTCCATTATATAATAATCAGCTTATTTATTTTTCAATGTTTAATAGTCATTTAAAGAGTTGGGATTTTAAGGGTATAAAAACATTACAGGATTGTTTTGTAGAAGGTCAGTTTCTTTCTTTTACTCAATTGAAAGAGCGTTTTGATATTGCTGAAAATTCTTTATTTGTTTATTATTAACTTCAATCTTTGGTGATAAATATGTATGGTAGAGAGATGATTTTACCTGTATTGATGAAATTCAAGTCTTTGATTTCTTCCATACCAAAAAGGGGTTATATTTCTGTTATGTATCAAGTATTACAAGACAATATGGATAAGTCGGAATGGGAGAAATCTAAGCTTAAATGGGAAAATGATTTAGCTTTTGCTTTTCCTGAAGATTATTGGGAAGATACGTGTCATGATACGTGTTACTAAATTGATGAATGTGCGATATGGAATGGTTAATTATAATTTTTTACATCAACTGTATTTAACACCAGAGAAATTGAAAAAATATGGTTTTAGTAATTCAGATTCTTGTTTTAGATGTGGTGTATGTACTGAAACTTTTTTACATGCTGTTTGGTCTTGTATGTATGTACAACCATTCTGGGATGAAATTAAGTTAATTTTGGAAAAATTATATAATTTTAAGTTACCTATTTTTTAATGGGTTATATGATTCATTAAAGGGGATTACGGTTGGATAAATTTCAAATTGCATTTATATATTTAGCATTGTCTGTAGCTCAAAAATGTGTAGCAAGTACATGGAAAGATAATATAGTGATTAATACAATGCGATGGCATAATGAATTAAAAGCTTGTATTGTTATGGAAAAAAATTACACATAATTTTCATGACAATTATTCTTTTTTTGTTAATAAGTGGTGACCATATTTGGAATTAATGCATTTAGATATATTTTGATTTATTATATACTTTTAATTTATTTTTTAATATGCTTAACTCTCCTTAAGAGATTTGGCTGATGGGGTGGGAAAGAGGTGGGGATTTAATTTTTTTTTTAGTTGTCTTGTTTTTTTTAATTTTATTATTTTTTAATGTATATTCATAAAATTTTCTTTATGGAATGCACTTTGTATTACTATTAATGATTCTTTAAATAAATAAAGTTTTTAAAGAAGAAGTGTTGTGCGGTTTCACTGTGTAAGCAACCTGCTGAACAGACTTTGCCTGCTTTTTAGTGAAACCAATTTTCTCTAAAATCTTTCCTCTCCTTGAGCATGTTGGGTTACCTCACTCTTCCTTCAGAATTGAGGATGATTGGTTTCATTACTGTTACATGGAGTCCAAAGTAACTGATGTGGCCAGTATGCAACTTACATATTCTAACATATGGAACACAAGATACTTGATAGAGTAGGTGGGTGGATACTTTGTAAGATATTGTACTCTTTCTGCTGACTATATTTAGCTTCTCTGTGCTTCATTTGAAGGGCCTTAAGGCTATTGGTGCCCTCCGCCATGCTCACTGCACCCATATTTTTTGCTAAAAGGCGCAGATATACTCCAAGCCTACAGCTAGTCACCCCTGGAAGACAATGCCACGGAGGTCTCCATAAGGACATGGGTGCAATTTCTTAATGCTGGAACTATGAGGAGACCTATTGAGCAGGCAAATCCCTGTCCCTCCTCCAGTTAGTTGAAGGAAAAGATAAGGAATGCTATAGTGATATCAACAAAACCCTGTCTCTACAAAATCCTATAAATTATCTTGAATTTTTCATTTTAATAATAATTCTTCATTTTAAGCAGGCTCAAGTTGGGACTCCCATAATTCAGGTGGTACATTGCACAATACATAATTTCCTTGTCAATCTAGCAATCCCTTGGCATAATGGAACTGAGAATAAAATGTCTGGTGTTGATCATGCAAATGACATGGCACGAATATCTTTCCCAACTGATAGTGATTAAAAGGTCAATGCTGGAGGAATTGACTTGGGTGATCCCACCAATAAATGTGGAGGATTTTGTGGAGAAAACATTGTTGATGTGGTGATACACCACTAGCCTACTGCAGGGGGCAACCAGTGTTCTTGGAGGAAGAGCACTGGAGGACAAGGCAACACCTGGCTGGCTGTCAATCAGCTGACCTGAATGGATCAAGTCCCACCCAGTCGACTGCCAATCACCCTCCGGGACATAAGCTACATCCAGCCCCGTGAGGTCAGTGTCAGAGCCAGCACAGCTACTCTCACAGCTAGCTCTGTAGAAGTTTGTGTGGAACAAAGCCTGTCGAACAGACTTTATGTTTTGTGTCTGCTTTTCTGCTTGATAGCGCATCACAATTTATTCCACACAAAATTTGAAGCTGTAATGGAGAAGCTCCTGAGCACCAGGAGCCTCGAAGTCGACCCACGTCATCTCGAAGCATAGGCACGCTTCGAAATCAGGAAGCACACAGTCGAAGTGATCATTGAGGCACACGCCGATGACATCCTAGACTCTGACAGGAAAAGGCTCATCTTGCTCTGCTCGAAGCTGGGTCCCCGAGCCTTCCAGGCTCTCAAAGACTGCTCTAAAGCAATGAACACCCTGGAAACCATGTACAAACCTCCCATAAACATGGTCTTCACAAGGTACCTTCTGAGTATTCATGTCTAGCAACCCGGAGAGACAACCGAGTCCTACCTGGGACCCCTACGTGAGTTAGCCCAACCGTGCCTGGCAGAACCCGGGGTGACCGAAAGAGAGGTGGAAAGGTTGATCAGAGACACCTGCGTCCGTGGTCTATGCTTGAGAGCCATCAGGCAGAAGCTGCTGGAGGACAATATTTACTCTCTGGCCAAAACAGTGGAGGTAGACCGAGCCTGGGAGGCAGCAGTCCTGCACACTGATGCCTTTGACTCCAGGCTTCCCCAGGTCTCCCCACGTGGTCAGGACAGACCACAGCTGTGGCCCAAAACCAGATAGTGGACGAGAGCATCACTGCTGCCATTGTAAGTACTGTGGGTCCCAGTGTGGGTCAGATCGACAATCATGCCAAAACTTCCCAGCCAGAAATCAGTACTGCTCATGATGTGGAAGGAAAGGCCATGTCGCTAAAGTATGCCTTTCAAAGCCTGCCGGCAGCTCAGCGGCCTTCTATGACCGGCCCCCCTCCCTCCAGGTTCCGGCCACGAGCAATTGCTGGGCGATGCCATTGCCCCCACAGCAACTTACGGCCTCCCCAACCTCTGCAGCCTTACTTCCAGCCTCATCGGCAACGATCGCCGCATGCTCGCCATGTGCCCGGACAAACGCTCAACTGCACCAGCATTGACCTGCTAAGACGCCACATCCGTGGACTACAATGATGTCACTTCCGGTCCACAGAACGATGACGTCACCATCACCAATAGCCGATGGTGTGATGTCACTTCCCCCAATGCAGCCAGCACAGCTAGAGAAGAAGGTCAGTCAAGCCGCCACCACGCACACCCATGCAACGATTCCTTATTGTGCCAGCAGGCGAAAGCGCAACAGCCACCCGATCTGACTGTAGAGGGGAGACATACACCGTGTTCAGGCTTCTGGTCATGCCCAAACTCTGCGCCCCAGTCTTCCTGGGCTTAGACTTCCAATGTCACCTGCAGAGTGTCATCCTCGCCTACCCCCACTCATGCTCCACAGCGCGTTGTCTAACTAGCCCCAGCCAACCTGCGGCCTCTCCACGCTGCGCATCGCCCTTCCCGCACTTCCTCACAGTTCACGCCAGACTGCAAGCTGATAGCCGCTGGAAGTAGGTGCTATTGCGCTGTGGACAGAGACTTCATCAGGGCAGAGACTTCACCAGCGGGTTCTGGCAGGAGGTGTCAAAGAGCCTAGCAACAGCTCATGGAGAGCCCAAGTCCTGGTGGTCAAGGGGGCAGCAAGCCGAGGATGGTCATGGATTACTGCCAGACCGTTAAACAGTACACCCAGCTGGATGGCTACCCCTTACTGAGGATAGCTGACATGGTCAACGAGATAGTCCACTATTGGGTCTTCTCCATGATTGACCTGGTCGGCCTATCACCAACTCCCCATCCACCTGCGGGACAAGCCTTACACCGCCTTCGAGGCAGACGCGTGCCTCTACCAGTTCTGCTAAGTTCCATTTGAGGTCACAAACGGGGTCTCCGTCTTCCAGTGGGAGATGGATCACATGGTAGACTGGCACAAGTTAAGGGCGACATTCTCACAGCTGGATAATGCCACCATCTGTGGCCATGACCAGCAGGACCACGATACAAACCTGGAGAAATTTCTCCGGATGGCCGAGGAGCTGAACCTCACTTATAATAAAGAGAAGTGCGTGTTCAGCTATCCTGGGATACATTGTGGTACATGGTGTCATCGGCATGGATCCAGAATGGATGCGCCCATTAATGGAGCTGCCCCTTCCCCACACGCTCATGGCCATCATCAGGTGCCTTGGCCTTTTCTCCTGTTACTCACAGTGGGTTCCTCGCTTTTTGGACAAGGTCTGCCCACTGACCCAGGCTAAAACTTTTCCTCTCCCACCTGAGGCGCAGGCAGCCTTCATGCGCATCAGGCAGGATATCGCAGATGCCAAGATGCAGGGTGAGGACGAGGAATCCCCTTTCCAGGTGGAGAGTGATGCCTCCGATGTGGCTCTCACTGCTTCCCTGAACCAGAAGGGGCACCCTGTCACCTTCTTCTCCAGAACCCTCCATGGTTCCAAACTAGGGCACTCTGCCATTGGAAAGGAGGCCCAGGAGATTGTGGAATCAGTCCGCCACTGGCACCACTACCTGGCTGGCAAGAGATTCACCCTCCTCACCAACCAGCGTGCAGTGGCGTTTATGTTTAGCACCACCCACAAAGGCAAGATCAAGAACATTAAGATCTTGTGCTGGAGAGTCGAGCTGGCAACGACATTCAGTACCGACCAGGGAATTTTTTTTTTAACTTTATTTAAAATTTTATGACATGAATAAAATAAAAATTACATTTAAAGAAATAATAAAAAATAAGATAATAAAAATTAGAATACTACATCATTAAACTACACAAATTAACCCCCCAATAATTATAACACAACATTAATCATCTAATTTAAAATTAGTCCAACCCTTCTCCCACCAAATAAAGAGTGAAGAATTAATTAACAATGTTGTAAATAAAATAGAAAAAACCCCACTTACAAAAAAAAGGATAAAACTTAACAACAAAAAAAAAATCAATACTAAAATAATACCCTTAAACATATATTTAAATCAAACATAATACATGTATTTAACAAATGAAATCCACTTTAAAACTAAGTTCAAATATTAAAATCATATATCAACCACATATCTGTTTTACAAAAAATCATAATTAATAATACATAAATACAGAATTTCCATTAATACCAAGTTTCCTTTATAATTCATCGAGGGAACAAAAACATCCCTTAGAAAAACAATCAGATAAACTTTTTATTCCCTTCCCCTCCCCTTATATAAAAAAAAGAAAAAAAAAGTTCAAACTCTTATAAAATTCTCCATATTCTTCATTTATAACATCTTCAAAATTCTCTATCGAAATTAACTTAATTTTATTAAACTCTTCTCCCTCAATGTATTTGTACTTAATTTTCTTATTTTTCTTCTTATCACCTTTCCCCTCATCTTCCTCTTCATCTAATTCAACATCCTCAATTTTTGACTTATTATCTTCTGTGACATCATCCTCTTAAAAAAGAAAGAAAAAAGAGAAAAAAACTCCCCCCCCAAAAAAAAGAGAAAAAAAGGAGAGAGAAAAAACCTCCTAATTCCCTCTCAATTACAATCAGAAAACAAAAAGAGTTAAAAAAAATTATTTATTTAAAAAAAAATAATAAAAAAACCTTCACTTCTTAACCCAAAAATTAAAAAGAAAAAAAAACAGGTCGGAGGTCACAACTACCTCCTCCTGTTTAAACCGTCCAAAGCGGTAACTCCCCCAAAATATTGGGTGTGAGATAACTCACAGGTAGCTGATGACTTCTGGAAACTAGTGCCCACCCAGTTCCCTCTCCCAACTCCCATTTCATTAAACTATCATCATTATTTAAACTATTTAAACTCTTCTCAAAAAAAAAGATAAAAGATTTATTTTTTTAAATCAACGTTACCACTTCGGTCACCATTGCTTCCATTTCTTTTAAAAATCTGGATCCCACCTTACATCTCTACTCTCTTTGGAGACCTTGAAGGACTACATCGTTCCTGAAACTGCATGATTGGTAGAGACTGAGCAAAGTCCATAACCTCTTTAGGATTGTCAAAGAACTTTGGCTAATTTCCATCCTAAAAAATCTTCTGTACCGCAGAATACCTAAATGTTGCCTTATGTCTTTTTTTCCACAACCGTTCTTTCACAGAATTAAAGTTGCGTCGTTGAAACATAATTTCTTGACTCAAATCTTGATAGAAGAAAACAGGATTATTCTGAACCATCAAAGGAGATCTATTTTGCTGAGCATTTCTAATAGCCGTACGTAAAATTGTCTCTCTGTTACAATAGTTTCATCCCTAACGTCGAAGTACTCGAGATGGCAGAGGTCGACAGCATTGAGTCTACGCTGCTGAAGATCCAGCTGCGCTGGGTGGGTCACGTCTCCAGAATGGAGGACCATCGCCGTCCCAAGATCGTGTTATATGGCGAGCTCTCCACTGGCCACCGTGACAGAGGTGCACCAAAGAAAAGGTACAAGGACTGCCTAAAGAAATCTCTTGGTGCCTGCCACATTGACCACCGCCAGTGGGCTGATAACGCCTCAAACCGTGCATCTTGGCGCCTCACAGTTTCGCCTCCGCGAAGCCAAGCCAAAGAAGAACAATAGTTTAAACAACGGATCAAAACAGATCTTGGATTCTGTCCTGAAAAAGATTTTCTTCTTAAAACTCTATAAGCACGTTCCAGTATTAAACCTTCAGGGAATTTATCCTGTCCTAACACTCGTGGAATCCATTCAGTAAAAAATTTTCTTGGATCTGGTCCTTCTATGCCTTCTGGCAAACCAACAATTTTCTCGTTGTTCCGTCTAGATTGATTCTCCAAATAATCAACCTTTTTTGCTAAATTTTTATCTTGGATCTGCAATGTTTCAATTATTCTGTTTTCATCTTGCAGTTGATCCTGTGCATCGACTAAACCTTGATCACACATTTCAAATCTTTCAATGGTTTCAAGCTTAAAAGCTCCATTAATGACTTCCGCCATCGCATTAATCTTGGAAATAAACAGGTTCACAAAATTAGCTAAGTGACTCGATACAGAATATATATTATCTTCAAGATCCTTAACAAACATTTCAACAAAAGTAGATTCAGGCATAATGGGGTCTTGCTGTTCCTTAGAGACCACGGGATCTTCTATCCCTTCCCTTAATTTAGTATCTTTTCTAGCAGTTTGACTTCGTATAAAAATCCCTCTCAAAGTCCCCCCAGCAATGCCAGGAGACTGAAGATCAGAGTTATCTTTAAGCCAAATCTCTTTAATCATCTTCACTGAATCGATGTCTGGAAAACCATTATAATTGAAGATGCATTTTGCAGCGCCACCACTGTAGCAGTCGAATGACAGCTCTTTAACTCTCCAGCTGGTGGCGCCCCAGCTAATTCAACTGTCAAAGTCTGAGTAACAGCACTCACAGTGGCCGTTGTGTGAAATACTGGCACCCGTCCAGCTCTTTGGTCTGACAGCTGTTGAATGCGACCTTCAAAGAGCCTCACCGGCTTAAAACGGAGTTTCAATGCCGAACTCTGTACGTCTTCCTCTGGATCCATTCTACGCTGAGTCCTGGCTTCTTGTAAACAAGTAGGCTCAGACAATTTCGGAAAATGTAGTTTTTTAACAGTCTGTTGATGTTTTCTTTTACCTTTTTTTTACATATAAACCATTAGGCACTAATCCAATACCTCTTATTATTTATAAACTTTTAAAAGATCTTTAACGGGCACTTAAAGACAAAACAATAAATCAGAGTCAGGAGAGGTCTTGAAGGCACGTCTGTTCCCTACGCCATCTTGCCACGCCCCCCTACCGACCAGGGAATTTTAATGACTTCCCCGATGTCCTCTCCTGGACCTGCGCGCCACTCCATGACGACCAGCTCCAGCCTCTGCACGAGTCCCTCTGCCACCCAGGTGTCACCCGCTTATACCACTTCATCGTCCCGAAACCTCCTGTACACCGTCAGGAACATCAGGACCATGACTGAGGCGTGCCAGGTCTGTGTGGAATGCAAGCACCGCTTCTTCTGTCTGAGAGGTAATGGACAGGTGGAGCGCGAAAACGGTGTAATTTGGAAAGCAGTCCTTCTGGCACTTAAGTCTAAGGGGTGGTCCATAGAGTATTGGCACTCCATTCCATCAGGTTACTCCTGTGCACGGTTACCAACGAGACCCCTCATGAACATCTGTTTGGTTACCCCAGGAAATCGGCAACTGGAACATCTTTCCCAGCATGGCTCACGTCCCCAGGACTGGTGCTCTTGCATAGACATGTGCGGGCCCACAAGGCTGAACCCCTGGTTGAGCAGGTGTTCCTCCTACATGCAAACCATAACTATGCCTACTTTAGGTTCAGCAGCAGCAGGGAGAACACCGTCACAACCAGGGATTTGGCACCAGTGGGAGCACCCATCACAGCACAACAAGTAAGTTTGATGTTTTCATCTCCTTTTCCTCAAAATTTCTATAGAAGGCAATGACGAATTTCATCATTAATGTTAGCATTCACTGAGAGGTGGCTCCTGACATACAGGAAGCAGTCCATGACTACAGCATCATGAACCCTTCTGTTATTCCTTTCAAATACATTTATAAATAAATAAATTTAAATTTAGACCGATGGCACAGTAAAAGCCCCTTCTGGCCCTTGAGCCCATTCCGCCCAAATACCTCAATTAACCTACAACCACTATATGTTTTGAAAGGTGGGAGGAAAACAGAGTGTCCACAAGAAACCCACACAGACACTGGGAAAATGTACAAACTACTTGCAGACAGCATTTGATTTGAACCCAGGTCATGGACACTGTAAATGTTGCACTAACTGCTATGCTAGTGTCGCCCTCTCTGCTAATCAGGCTGCCCTCTATGCTAATCATGCCACCCTCTGCACTGACTGTGCTGCCCTCTACACCATACATTCTCAAGATGGGGTGTACACCTCACCAGTGGGGCATGGGTCTTAAGAATATTTTAGTGGGGTGTAGGAATATTTTGGGAAATAATTAAAATGTTGGTTTGAAAAAATAAACTCGTTATGTTGGTGTGAAAGATGTGACTTGGCAACACTATCAGGACAATGCAATTGTGATAACTTCCAAGTAAAATCACTTTGTTCTTTTTATTTTCATAACATGTTTTTGATGTTTCTCCGTTGTTTCTCTGTTGTTTCTCTTATTTTAACTGTTGTTATCCTTGGTTAACATTATAATTATATTTTTTTCTGATCGGTCTTATTATTATCCATTACAAATGATCTCATTGGCAATGAGGATTCAAAATTATCTCAACAATCATCTCTCCATCCATACCCCCTTTACTTTTTCAGTTCAGTAGTGAGTGAGACTTTCTCTATGTATCTTTGTGCACTAGCGTATTTATGGGTAGTGTATTTATGGGGGGGGGGCATTTATGATGATAGCAAAACATGGTAAGAATCATACGATTTGGGAGGAATTGATTAAACCCACAATATCATTGTTTCTCAAAACAGTTCTGAAAAAGGTTGTCAAAGATGTCCAAACAATGCCATTGAGTAATAGTACTGTCTGCAACAGAATAGATGACATGGGTCAAGAAGTTGAAAAACAGCTTATTGAGAAGTTGAAATTACAAAAGTTCTCAATACAACTGGATGAATCTACCATACGGGACAGTGAGGCTCTGTTATTGGCATTACATGAAATATATTGATCAGGAAGAGTTTCAAGAAGAGATGTTGTTTTGTGAATCATTACAAACTACTGCACCAAGTTCAAAAATTATTTGGATGAAAATTGTCAGAAATAAAACTTCTCACACATGAGTCTCTTTAAAACTGATGACACGACAAGCTTTATTTACAAGTCTGCAGAGTTGGACTCAACTGGCTTCTCACCAGTTAAGCCCCGATACATACAGTGCATTGATTTTTATACCCTTGTTGTTTGCCCTTCCCCTTCTTATTAATACTGTTTTAATTGGTTAGTATTGCAAAAGCATTCTAAGTACAACTGCATTTTTAATTATCACGTTCGTTACGTACGCTGCGAACTCTACATACACTAAATTCTGTTTCTCACCCTTCTTATCAATCTTTTGTCTCCTGCATGTCTCTCACTATGACCATGAAAAGATATGTTTAAAAAAAAACATATCCAGCTAAACTTTTTGTCCTTGGCTGCTAGTAAGCTCCCTGTCCGTTCTGGCTTCCCTTTTTATGATTAATCATCACATTTTAACTTAAGCCATTTTAACCTAAATTCTCTATCTATAACAATCCACCCCTTTCTCTCTTTAAAATGTGTGTATTATATATATATGAATGGGGATTTTAACTCGGGGAAGAGAAACGTCTCATGATAAATTAATTTCGTGCTGAAGTATAATTCTAACGGGGTCTCCCAGTTCCCCTGGTTGCATAGCCTGTTGGACCATGGAAATCACCAGGCTGCGTAGACAGGGAATAATACAGGGCAAAACAAGTAGGAGGAATAAAATACCTCCGATGACCCACAATAAGGTACGCCACCAGGTTCCTCCAAACCATTTGTCCATCCAATTTAATTTTGCAAAAGGATGCCAGGTTTGAACCGGTACATGGGACAAAGTACGAATATTATCAGCGATTTTTCGAATGGCTTGGCCATTATCATCAATCTGTAAGCAGCAGTTAGTCAAATTAAGCTTTCTTCCCCAAGTGCGGTCCTGAAACAGGACCGCTGTGTCTCTGCATTTCTTACATTTCACACCTGATAAAGACATAGGCAAACTAAGAAAAATCAAAGAACATAACAATAACATTGTGAATCAAGTCTTTCTGCGAAATCGCAAGGTAAGAGGTTTTTCTCCAGGAACACAAGTCCAATCTGAGTTCGTATCAGGGTCCTGAGGCGCCTCTACAGGTCCCTTAAATCTGGATGCGTGTGTCCACCCCTTCTCTCTTGTTCGTGCTGCAGCCTCTGTAGTTAAGAGAACTTGGTATGGACCTTCCCACTGGGGCTGGAGTTTTTCAGTTTTCCAGGTCTTGATGAGAATCCAGTCTCCTGGTTCCACTTTGTGTAAAGAAAAGTCTAGAGGCGTTGTTTGTGCCAATAGTCCTCTCTTTCGTAAATCTGTAAGAGAGCGTGACAGTGCCTGTAAATAGTTCCTAACAAATATATCCCCTTCCCCCAAGGTGGGACACCCCTCAACTGTACTCCAGAAGGGAAGCCCAAACATCATTTCATAAGGGGACAACCCTACATCTTTTCGTGGGGCAGTACAAATTCTCAATAAAGCCAGGGGCAGACACTTTATCCAAGGCATTTTAGTTTCCACCATTAATTTTGTCAATTGCATTTTTAGGGTTCCATTCATACGTTCAACCCTCCCTGAGCTTTGTGGATGCCAAGGGGTATGCAATTTCCAAGAGACCTGTAATGCATTACAAATCAATTGCTGGATTTTTGAACAAAAATGTGGACCCCTGTCTGAGTCTATAGAATCCATTATACCATATCTGGGGATTATCTGCTCTAGGAGGAGGCGAGCTACTGTAGAGGCTGTAGCATTTACTGTTGGGAAGGCTTCCACCCATCGGGTAAAGTGATCTATTACCACCAACAGATACTTCCATCTTTGGACTTGAGGTAACTCTGTGAAGTCGATCTGGATACTTTGAAAAGGGCGTATGGCTAATGGTTGACCTCCCATGGTCCCTGTCCTCATTACCTTCTTATTAATTTTTGTGCATAGGTGACAATTCTGCACCTCCTGTTGGGCCAAGGTGTAGATTCCCTTACACACATATTCTCGAAGCACTGTGTCACATAAGGCTTGGGTGCCCCAGTGGCTCTGATGATGCAGGTGTTTTAAAATATTGCGAGTTATTTCTTTATTTAGAACCATTCTTCCATCTGGTGTCTTCCATGTTCCATCAGGCAGCTGGCTTGCGCCCAGCTGAGCCATGTCCTTTTCTTCCTTAGCAGTGAAAATGGGAGCCTTCTTTATGCCTTGTCTTATTGGGATTAAGGTCAGCAAACGGACTTCTTGTTGCATGGCTGCCCTTTTAGCTTCTTCATCAGCCAGTCTGTTTCCAATTGCTGTTGGGGTATCTCCCCTCTGATGGCCTGGTATATAGACCACTGCTATTTCCTGGGGTAATGTCAAGGCTTCTAAAGTCAGAGTAATCATCTGTTCGTGTGCCAATTCCTTTCCTCTTGATGTAATTAGACCACGCTCCTTCCAGATCTTACCAAAGGTATGCACTACCCCGTATGCGTATTTGGAATCAGTGTAAATCGTTCCAGTTTTCTCTGCCAGTATTCTGAGGGCTCTCTGCAAGGCATATAGTTCACAGGACTGTGCTGACCAGCTTCCGAGTAGTCTCGTGGATTCTACTACTTTCCAAGTATTTCCTTCTATTATAGCATACCCACTTCTTCTCATTCCGTCAACACATCTGGCGGAGCCGTCAATGTAGAATTCATATCCTTCTCCCAGAGGAGTATCGCAAAGGTCTTCTCGGGTCTTGGTCTGAAGATCCGTCAACTCGACACAGTCGTGCTCCACCTCTCTCTCTGTTTCACTGCCGTATAAAAACTGAGCTGGGTTGCAGCTATTAATCTTTGCAAACTGTAGATCTTCTCCGACCATTAAAATGGTTTCATACTTTAATATGCGAGAATCAGTCAGCCATCGATGGGCAGTTTGTGTTAATAAAACACTCACAGAATGGGAGGTGTACACAGTCATCTTTCCTCCAAAAGTAAGTTTACGTGCTTCCTCTACCAACAGAGCAGCAGCCGCTACTCCCTGGATACACGTCGGCCATCCGCGAGACTCTGGGTCCATCATTTTGGAAAGGAAAGCCACTGGGTGTCGCTGACCGCCTTTTTCCTGTGTTAAAACTCCCACAGCTGTTCCTTGGTTATGAGTGACAAATAGCTGGAAGGGCTGTTTTAAAGAGGGCAGAGTGAGTACCGGGGCTCGTGTCAGGCGATGCTTCAAGTCCTCAAACCATCCCTCCTCCTCCTGGGTCCATTTCAATGGATATTCATTTTCATTTGTCAGCTTTTCATACATAAACTTCACCAACGCTGAGTAGTCCTCTATCCATAACCTACAGTAACCTAAGAGTCCCAGGAATTGTCTTATTTCCTTCTTATTACGGGGTAACGGCATTCTAGTGATTCCCGCAATCCATTCAGGGGTAATCCGTTTCTGTCCTTTACTTATCTGGTGTCCCAGATATACCACAGTTCTCTCAACGAACTGTAACTTGTTCCTGGACACCTGTAGACCCTTTTTCCCCAGATAATTCAAGAGTCTAATTGTATCTCCCCTCATTTCTTGTTCCTTGGGTCCTGATAATAGTAAATCGTCCACATACTGCATTAGTTGGGAATCATCAGATTGTGGATAGTCCGCCAAGATTTGTTCTAGCATTTGTCCAAACAGGTTCGGAGATTCAGTGAACCCTTGGGGCAATACAGTCCACCGAAGCTGTCTCCGTCTACCTGTCCATGGATTTTCCCATTCAAACGCGAACATATCTCTACTTTCCTCTTCTAATGGACACATCCAGAAGGCATCCTTCAAGTCGATAACACTAAACCACTCATGGTCTGGGGGAATCCGACTCATAATAGTATAGGGATTAGGCACCACTGGGTGGCGGGTCTGAACAATAGCATTCAAACTTCTTAGATCCTGAACTAGGTGATAGGATCCATCTGACTTTTTCACTGGGAGTATAGGGGTGTTATAAGGTGACATGCATTCTTCTAATAGTCCGTCTCGTATTAGAGTCTCAATTACCGGCTGTAGCCCTTTTCTCCCTTCCAAAGAAATAGGATACTGACGTTTCCTTACCGGCTGATGACCTGGTATTAATGTGACATGTAAAGGTGGGATGCCCAGACCTCCTCGATTTCCCTCCTTATACCAGACTCTCTCGTCAATCTGCCGTTCATCCCCTTCCTTTAGAGCACAGAGGTGGACTCGCACTTCTCCGTCCACAGGGAGAGCACCCAAACCTAGGAGAGCCTGTAAGTCCCTTCCTAGGAGGTTAAATCCAGCCGACGGTAACAACAAGAGGTCTTGTACCCCTTCTCTTTCTTCCAGTTTCACTGTTACTTGGGGAATTATTGATACCATTCTGGGAGCCCCTTCTATCCCAGAAATTTTCAAATTACTTTTTACAGTTTCAGTCCCAATTGGCACAGTTATTACACTACTTCGTTCCGCTCCTGTGTCCACCATAAACACCACCTCTTCTCCCTTGGGACCAATTTTTAGTTTTACCAGGGGTTCCCTCTTATACTTGGTCCCCAACATTTGGAACCCCTGACCCCCCTAATCTTCTTCCATAAGTTCGAGGGCACGCAATTCCCTCTTGTATCGGGGGCATTCCCTCTTAAAGTGTCCTTCCTCATTGCAGTAATAGCACTTAACGAACTTCCGGGGTCTTCCCTCTCTTGGATATCTTGGATTGTTTAGAGGAAGGTTTTGTTTTCTTTCCCCTCTGGATTCGGCATTCATCTGTCGGATAGTCTGTACCATAACCTTTGTCGCCCTCTTTTGATCTTCTTCTTCTCTCTGCACATATACTTTTTGCGCCTTGTTTAACAGGTCGCTTAGGGGTTTTTCGCTCCAGTCCTCCTCCTTTTCTAGTTTCTTTCTAATGTCCTGCCATGATTTGGAAACAAATTCAATTCGAATAAGCTGTTCACCCATTGGTGTACTAGGGTCCACGCCCGCATACTGTTGGACATTCTTTCTCACCCTCTCCAAGAAATCAGTAGGGGACTCGTCTTTCCCCTGGTGGTTCCCAAATGCCTTGGTGAAATTGTGACCCTTTGGCACAGCCTCCCGTATCCCTTTAATTGTCCACTCTCTATATTGTCTCATACTTGCCAATCCCTCGGGTGTTCATTTGTCCCACCTGGGTTCATTTAAGGGATATTTTTGTTCATGGGGTCTGGGGTCCCCAGGTTGTTCATATTCCCACATGAGGAGGGCAGCCCGTCGAATCATCTGCCTCTCCTGGGGTGAGAATAATGTTCCCATTATTGCCTGCATCTCTTCCCACGTATATGTGTTTGGTCCCAGGAATTGGTCAAGCTGTTCGGCCAGTCCTATAGGATCTTCCAATAACTTTTTCATTTCTTTCTTAAATCCCCGCACCTCTGTACTAGTTAGGGGAACATTCACATATCCCGTTCCCCCTCCCGGTCCTCCCATAGGAACTTCCCTCAGGGGATTTAGGCTTACTGAAAACTTTTATGGTCCTGGACCAGTCTGGGATCTTGTCCAGGGTCGGTTTACCGGTGGAAGTTTAGGGTCCGACTCCCTTAATTCATTCTTTTTTTCCCGGCCCCTTTTGGGGCAATCAGATTCATCACCTTTCCCCTCCGGTAATGAGCTTTCCTCGGGCGCAGTAGGCACCGGGGGAATATAAGGAGGGGGAAGGTTGTCCAGAGGTTCCCACTTCTTTTCTCCCGCTACCCTCAATTTAAAACATTTTGTTAAGGATCCTGGCCAGGGAACCCAACAAAATGCATATGCTGACTCTTCTTGATTCACCTTTGGTCTCGAATTTACATATATGTTTAATGCTTGTCTAACCCAATCCTCATCAGATCCAAATTTCGGCCACCAGACCGAGGAACCTTTAATAGGTTGTTTCGACCAAAGGAGACAATATTGAACCATCTTTTTCTTGTTTTTGTCTCGATATCTTTTACTATCCCAATTTTCAAACATTCTCCCCAAAGGGCTGTCAAGGGGAACTCCCAGGAATTGTCCTGAATTTTCAGACGAGCCCTTAGATTTTGATCCTCCCATTTTCCCACCTAGATCCGTTTATCGTTGCTGAGGACCCTCTCGTTCTGGACCCTACTCCCTTCTTCTCAGACGCCTCGTCGGAGGTACTGTCCCTCCTTCGGTTACCGCTGAGGTTTCCCTGGGGTCGACCCCTCTCTTCTCGGCACTTCGTCGGAGGTGCTGTCCCTCCTTCGGTTACCGCCGAGGTTTCCCTGAGGTCTATCCTAGAGTCCCAGGACAGGGTCCTCACGCCATGACAAAAGCTCTATACCTGATCTATTACGTTAGGTTTTTTTTTATCCAAACAGGTGTATCCCGTTACACCTGTTACCCAATCCCCACACCACAATCGTAAGTCGTCACTTACCGGTGTCTTCTCGGGGATTGAACTGTCACCCTTCTCCTCTCCGTCTTGTCGTGTCACCTTGTCCGGATACCACTCGCTCAAGCCGCCCGAAGCGACGAGCAAGGGACTAGGAGCCGCTGAACTCAGCGGGGTGCACCACCTCCGATGTCCCTCTTCTCGCCTCCCCTCACGGCCGGAGTGTAGATCCCGGATGAGCCCCCATTTGTCAGAAATAAAACTTCTCACATATGAGTCTCTTTAAAACTGATGACACGACAAGCTTTATTTACAAGTCTGCAGAGTTGGACTCAACTGGCTTCTCACCAGTTAAGCCCCGATACATACAGTGCATTGATTTTTATACCCTTGTTGTTTGCCCTTCCCCTTCTTATTAATACTGTTTTAATTGGTTAGTATTGCAAAAGCATTCTAAGTACAACTGCATTTTTAATTATCACGTTCGTTACGTACGCTGCGAACTCTACATACACTAAATTCTGTTTCTCACCCTTCTTATCAATCTTTTGTCTCCTGCATGTCTCTCACTATGACCATGAAAAGATATGTTTAAAAAAAAACATATCCAGCTGAACTTTTTGTCCTTGGCTGCTAGTAAGCTCCCTGTCCGTTCTGGCTTCCCTTTTTATGATTAATCATCACATTTTAACTTAAGCCATTTTAACCTAAATTCTCTATCTATAACAAAAATGAAAAGGAAACATTGTATCTTGTGCAGCAGATGGTGCACCTGCTATGATGGGTAAAAAACACAGGATGTTTAAAATTAATGAAGGATGAAAATTCAGGCATGTTGGTTGTGCATTGTGTTATCTACCGAGAAAACTTAGAAAACCCTGTTCTACATGAGATTCTGCATTCTGTGATCAAGTGTATCAATGCCAGCAAAGCTTATGCCAAATATGAATGTCTGTTTAAGCAGTTTTGTGTTGATAAGAATGCAGAACATGTGAGATTATTGCTTCACACTGAAGTAAGGTGGTTGTCAAAGGGAAACTGCTTCAAAAAGTTTATGGAACTGTTTGATCTCCTCAGCAAATTTTTGAAGGACAAACTTGAAATGAAGCTCTTGCTAACAACAGATGGCAATGCTTATGTGAGTTACTTGGCAGACAGTTTTGAGAAACTATGTATATTGAAAATGCAGTTCCAAGTTGCAAATATGATGCTCGTTGATGCATTTGATATTTGAATTCATGACACTTCTAGAATTATGACAAAGGAATATTTCTTCAAGAAATTTCAGTCTATTCTATAGGTTAAATAAGTGTGAGGTAACTAATGCTCCTACAAATGCCATTGTTGACCATTTGAAAATGTTGCTTACTGAATACAATGATAGATTTTATGATTTAAAGGCAATTGATTTTCCCTCTTGGTTAACTCAGCCATTGCTGGTAGACTTATCTGAAGTTCCAGTGCAATTCCAAGAGGAGTTATCTGAGTTCCAACATGATGAATCTGTGAAGGAATCATGATGTGGCTGTCTAATGAGATTGAAAAGAAATACCCAAACTTGACTACTTTAGCAAGGGAACTATTGATACATTTTCCATTTTCTTATTTTGTCAGTGCTGTTAGTAATTTGCTAAAAGCTAAGAGAAACTGATCGGAAATTAGAAAAAATTTAGATTTAAGGTTGAAACTAACAAAATTAATCCATTGAATCAAAAAAATCTGCAGCCAGCATCAGGGGCAAGGTTCCCACTGAAGTGACGATAATTGTTGAATGTGTATTTGAGATGGTTGACATATTGAAGTAGTTAAATATGAAATATATTTTCCAGTGGATTCCCGACCTTAATTGCATTGAAATACACTTGCAGTAAATTATTTAATTAAAATTCTTGTGAATATGTAACTTTTTCTGCTAATGGTGGGCATACATTTCTTTTAAATTAAAGTGGGCAAAAAAGGTTGAGAATCGCTGCTCTTCTGCTCTAACTGTCCCACCCTCTACACTAACTGTGCCACCCTCTACACTAGCCAAGCTGCCCTTCTCTTCTCAGATGTGGGAGGTGGCAATGCTGCGAATTGGAAAAAAGAAATGTAACAATGCAGTGTTAGATATGTATGGATGTGACACTAAGACTATGAACAGTTTTCTTTATGTAAATAATTTATTATGAATAAAGTCTATGGTTGTTTTTCTTTTAAATGAGCTTGTGAATTTGTGATGACCAGGCTTTAGAATGTAATCACGGATATCATCTGGTCCAATGGCCTTGCTTTTATCCACCATTTTGATCTTGTCAGCCTGAGGTGGTGATGAGGCTGGATAAGAGTTTGCTGTGAGATGGAGGTAAGGACGCTGTGTTAATCACAGAGTCATGCCTGTGAAGTTCCTAAAGTGTTCCTTGCAGGGAATGCAGCCTACTCCTTTGCCTTTGATAAGGTACATCTATTCTTGACTCTTATTGGGGTCTTGGATTTTCGAACCATTGCTGGTCTTGACAGAACGGAAGAATACATGCATATCAAGGCTGTAATTAGTTACTGAGCCTTCTGCTCTCTCTCTCTCTCTTTCTCTCTCTCTCTCTCTCTCCCCCACAAATTTATTCCAGAAGTCATCAGCCTGTAATATCTTGAGACTAATCACATCCCCAGCATTCAGAGTCAAAGCAGTCAAGATTTATCTTAGGTTGTGTTTGAGGTCATGAGGGCAAAAAAGCAGTTCAGTGTAGGCACTTTATTTCTCAGTGAGTAACTAAAATTGAGTTTCAGATCATTCATGTTGCAAATCCTACTGCTGACAGATTTTTGGTGTCACAACACTGCTTTTTTTTTAATTTATTTTTCACACTATGAACCATACTGACCAAAATACACATAAACATTTCTCTCTTGAATATACATAGTCATTTCCTCCCCTTTTTCCCCCCTCCCTTCCCTCCCTCCTTCCCACCCCCCCTCCCCACCCACTAAACGTTCAACATATACGATACATTAAACCCATTAAACAATGCCATCACACAATGAAAATAAACAAGAAAATTGTGTCATCCACTTTTACACACTGGGTCAGTTCATTTCGTCTTCTTCTCATTCTGTCATTTTAGCTGTGGAGGTCTGCGGTAGGACTTCTCTGTTGTGTTCCATGTACGGTTCCCAAATTTGTTCGAAAACTATAATTTATTTCTTAAATTATATGTTATTTTTTCCAATGGAATACATTTATTCATTTCTCTGTACCATTGCTCTATTCTCGGGCTATCTTCTGATTTCCAGGTTGACATAACACTGCTTGGTGAAGTTTTACACCAGGAAAAAGTGCTGGCCAGAATGAAAATTCCAGACAGTAAGGAAATGAATTTTCTGGTGCCCCTAATATGCTCATGAATATGTACTCTATTGCTCCAGTCTGGGTTGTTTCAATGTTTATTTTTTGGAGCTGTGTGCATAACATTCTAGACCTAGATGAATATGGATTAGTTTCAATTTCTGTAGTGAACAAGCTTTGAGAATGATCAGTGTGGCAGAGGAGTATGCTGAAACTTGGGCCCTTTCGATGCAGATGAAGACCTCTTGCATATTCTTCAATGTTTGAAATTGGTTTAGCCAAATTGTGAGTTGATGCAAGATAAGGGAAGGACATAATATGGTAACTGTATGATACTTTCAGTAGATAGTCAAAGCACTGTAAGATTTTGAGGGAAAGTGTTCTTGGTGTATGCCATTGATTATCTGATGCATCACGATCATTTTGCATTTATATTCAAAGTGTTGCTGGACTGAAGCTGACTACATGAGCAAGTAAACTGTCTAGTCTGCAATGAAAACATACACTGGAAACACCAGTAGGTCTTCAAAAAGGAGAAACATCTATATCCACCTATGACTTCTTAACTATTACCTTGAGTTCCTCACACTGCCCTTTCTCCCTCCACTCCTCTCCTCCCCTCCCCTCCCACCCCATCTATTTATTCAGGCGCCTGGCTGCTTCTTGCTCATACTTGACAATGGGCTCATGCCCAAAACATCGGTTATCCTTTATTCCTATGGACACCACATGACCTGTCATGTTTCTCTGTCAGATTTGTATATTCCACAACAATCTCAGTGTCTGCAGACTATCCTGTTTAACTCTACCAGTTGTTGTATTGCTGGACAGAGTCAGAGAATCAATTAAGTAACAGTGGTGGTGGAGGGGGTAGTAACAAAGTTAATGTAATACTCATTGCTGACTTTAATCTTCATGCATCCTTGAAATTTTAGAAATCAAATTGACATAGTAGTCTTAGGGACAGGTTCATTTAATGCATTCAAGACATATTGCTGGAAGAGTACATCTTGAACCCAACCAAAGAATAGTATTTTAGATCTGGTTATGTTTAATGAAATAAGATCAATTAATATTGGAGAGATAGGACGTAGACTGGTAAATAATCTCGTTGAGCACCTTCACTCTGTCTGCTGCAATAGTGGTCACCACCCATTCCCATGCCAACATGTCTGTTCATGGTCTCATGCACTGCCAGTCTGAAACCACCTGTAAATTGGAGGAACAATGTCTCATTATGTCTGGGGACCCTCCAACTGGATGGTATTAACTTAGGTTCCTCTGATTTCTGTTAGCTAACTCCCCCACCCCGACAACCGTATCTCTCCTTTTATCGACCTATCCCTATTTCTTCATTTTTGTAGCTCTGTTTCTCTTTCTCCAGCTCTACGTTCACAGAGCCACCCCTCCCCTGATCAGTTCTCAGCTTTTCTCTCCTGTCCTCTTATCCATACCCAATTATGGCCTTTTGCCTTTTGGCCTGTGCTCTACACTCCCACTTCCATGCCCTTTCTCCCCTCCTCCACCTTCTTTTTTTTCAGGTACCTGCCTCCTTTTTTCCTTTACCTTGAAGAAGGACTCAAATTCCTGATGAAGACAGTAAAAGATGCACAGCTGTGCAACACGTTCAGCAACCCTGCAGGTGGAGTAAAGTCACAGCCCATGTGGTGAAGATCGGAGAACTCAACCCAGACTTGGTTAGACTTTGTCTTTGTGTCAAAGGCCATCACATCAGAACCAACGACATTACCCTGGTGTTCTTAAATTAAATTTTAAATTTAGACATCTTCTCTGACCACTGCCTCCTTCACACATTCTATCACCCCTACAGGAGGACCAGAAGGTGGTCAGGGGAACGTGGAAGCTGAATATGAAGTTGCTGACCCCAGAAAACATAGAGGAACTAAAGAAGGAGTACGCTGGTTGGATAACCATGAAACCTCTCAACTCCCCAGTGACCTGGTGGGAAGCAACCAAAGAGAATATCAAGAGGTTCTTGGCTCTTGTCTCTTACCATCTGTCTATTGAGCAAGGACTAGCATTTCATTCAAAATGGAATGGGGTGTGTATTTGAAAAGGTTTTTAAGGGTTGTGGGTTAGAGAATTGTCCTACAACAAATGTCCCATGCCAGAAGCTGATTAGCCTCCTATGTTATTCTATCAATCTAAGAAAAATTTTCAAGTTGGTTTGGAGCTCAGAGATGTTAATGCTGAGGCAGGGTTTAAGGCATTATGACTTAGAGTCATAGAGTTGTATGGCAGAGAAAGAGGTCCTTTGGCCCACTGCATTAATGCTGAGTCCAACATCAGTGACAGGGAATAAATCGAAAAAAGTTTTGAGGGAGAGGATTAATGATCGGTGGAAAGGCTGGAATTAATCAGAGACAGCTAACATAGGTTTATTTATGGCAAATCCCAACCAATCTGGACTTTAGTAAAGACTTTGACAAGGTCCAACATGGAAATCTAGTTCAAGCAGTTAAGACCCATGGGATCCAGGGAAAGTTGGCAAACTGGATCTAAAATTGGCTTGGAATTAGGAGAAGGGAGGTGGTTGTTTTTGCAATTGGATGTCTGTGATTAGTTGTGTCCCAAAACACTCAGTTCTTGGAACCCTTGTTGTTTGTAATATATGAGAATAACTTGGATGTGGGGGGGGGGGGCGTGGCATGATGGCGTAGGGGAGAGACGTGATTGAACATCTCTCCCAGCAGATTTGCATAAAAACCTGTTTTTCAGTACCATTTAAATTATAAAGTTTTAAAGTTTTGCTATTATAAGTAACTAACTATAAGAATGAAGAAAACTAGAGCTCAAACGATGAAGAATCTGATTTTAAAACAATCGGTAAGTTTGGAAGAAGTTCGGCCTACCTTGGAGTTAGAACCAGGGACCTCGAGTATTTCTCATCCCTGTACCCAGCGTCGACAGCAGGTGACCCTGACAGTGACACCGACACCTGGATTGCGAAGTCCTGGGCAAGATGGCGCCTGATGATCTCCTACAGATGTTGAAGAATCTGTGCGCGTGCGCACTATTTCCGAGTATTTTCCACCCTGAATGAGGGGGGCCGATGCTCGTCGGTCCAGTGAGTCTGGATCAGCAGAGACCGGGGCCCAGATTCAAGGGGAGGGGGAGAGGAGAGTCAAAGTGGCAGAAGAAAGAATTAAAGGAGTTAATAAAGGGAGAGAGGAGAAGCAGCAAGACATCAGCTCTGAAGAAGAGCTGGCCAGTGATCAAGAGGAAGAAATGTATGAGAAATCTGTGGCTGACCAGGGTAGGCACTATTCTAAATATAAAAATTATTTTGAAAATCAGTTTCAAGCAATGTCACAGCAAATTTCATTGGGTTTTACATCTGTTAATAGTAACTTGGCTAATGTTATGGAAGATATTTCCACTGTTAAAGCTGATGTAGTGAATTATGCAAAAGTGGTGGATAAAGTTCAAGAAAAGGTTAAGAAGATGGAAGAAAAGTTGGAGGATTATGTCAGTGATATTAGACAATATCAAAAAAAAATCAACATGTATGATGATTCTTTTATGGGATGGAGGATTGAGAAAGGAGATTTATTGAAGAAAATTGATTCACTGGAGAATCAGAATCGTAGGACTAATGTGAAGATTGTAGGATTACCTGAAGATTTTTAGGGGTCAGAACTGGTAATTTTTTTTTCAAAAATGGATACCAGATGTGTTGGGAGCTGAAATGTTTCCAGATGGTCTGAAATTGGATAGAGCACATAGAGCTTTGAAAAAAAAACCGATGCCTGGTCAACCTCTCAATCTGTTTTGATCAGGTGTCTGAGATATCAGGACAGAGAGTTAATTTTAAGATTGGCAGTTCACAATTCAAGACAACATGGAGGTCCTTTGATGGTTCAAAACAGAAGAGTATTCTGTTATGTGGATCTCAGTCAAAATATTATTAAAAAGCGTAAAGAATTTAATTAAGCGAAAGCGGTTCTTTGGCAGAAAGGTTATAATTTGCTTTTAGATTTCCTGTGTTTCTAAAAGTTTTCTATGGGGAGTATGACTCATGAATTTTTGATGATGGTGGAGAAGCTTTGGACTTTGCAAAATTTTGCCGGATCTTAAGAAAGGTCGATCTTCACCACCTCAAATGAAAAAGAATGGTAATGGAAATGGGTTTCAGAAGGGAATAAAGAAGAAAGGGAAGAAAGATTCAAGTGATTCTGAAGAAGTTTCGATGGATGATGAACAAGTGAATAAAGAACTGGAAGAAACTTATCATACTCGAAGATGCGGACTTTTATAATGTGGTTAATCTGTCTGGGATAGATGTAATCTCATTGTAGCTCAGCCAAAACTGTCACTCGCTAGTGGCTTGGGCTACTACCCGTGTTTCAGGGGAGTAGTACTTTGTATTAAAGGGAGGGGGGAAGGGGGTTGGGTTTTTTAAAAACATATATATATGTACTCTTTTTTCTTAATCTTTGAGGAGAAGTGTTGTTTTATTTTGTTGAGATGGAGATCCACTTGCATGGACTATGGTGGTTATATTGTAGATGGCTAATTTAAAATTTGCTACATTTAATGTGAATAGGCTCAATAATCCGATTAAATGCAAGAGGGTATTAACCTATATAAAGAAATTTAAAGTTGATATTGCATTTTTGCAAGAAACGCATTTAACGGAAAGTGAACATCAAAAGTTGAAAAGGAATTGGGTAGGACAGGCCATATACTTGGTTCAGCTGTGAGTCGGAGGAGGAGCATGGAGAGAGTCGGGCTGTGAATCAGAGGAGGAGGAGCTTGCTGAAAGTGAGGAGAAGGTAAGCTATAAAAAGTCGGGGGCTTACCGGGTCTTGGGCCTACTTGGTTCGGCTGGGAGTTGGATGAGGAGCTTGGAGAGAGTCGGGCTGTGAATCAGAGGAGGAGGAGCTTGCTGAAAGTGACAGGGTTAATTCGTCAAGGGGCCAATAAAAGGAGTGAAAGGGGAGGGAGCAGCCAGCAAGGAGTGGCTCATTGAGTGAGTGGAGCAGTGAGGGAGTGAGACTTCCTGGCTTTGGCTTATCAGGCTTCGGCGAAAGCAGGTATGCTGAGTTATTTCCCTTCGTATTCAGAGTCATGCCAATAGGGTCAGTGCTATGTACTGGGTGTCAGATCTGGGAACAATGGGTGACCTCCACCCTCCCAAATGGCCACATCTGCACCAAGTGTACCGAGATGCAGTTACTAAGGGAGCAAATTAGGGATATGGAGTTGTAGATTGATGACCTGCGGCTTGTAAGGGAGAGTGAGGAGTTAATCGACTCAACTTTCAGGGCAATAAATACTCCAGAACCCGTGTCAAGTAAGTGGGAAACGGTCAGGGGGGGAAAGAAAAAAGCAAAAATAACAGAGAGCACACCAGTGACTATCCCACTCAGCAACAGTTATGTTGTGTTGGATTCTGTTGAGGGAGATGACCGGACAGAAGATGCCCACGAGCATCAGGTCAATGGCAATGAGCCTGGCAGAGTGGTGCAAAAGAAAAGGAAAAGGAGAAATGCAGTAGTTATTGGGGACTCCATTGTCAGGGGTACAGACAGGACGTTCTTTGAGCCAGATAAGTATACCCGCATGGTGTGCTTCCTCCCTGATGCAAGGGTACGAGATATCACAAATCGGGTCCAAAATATTCTGAGAGGAGAGGGAGAGCAGCCTGATGTCTTGGTTCATGTGGGTACAAACGACATTGACAAGAAAAGGGAGGAGGTAATGAAAAGGGATTACAGTGAGCTGGGATGAAAGCTGAAAGACAGGAACGCTAGGGTAGTGATCTCGGGATTACTACCTGTTCCAAATGCAAGTGATGAAAAGAATGTAAGGATAAGGAAAATGAACGTGAGGTGCTGGTGTACAAGACAAGGATTTGGCTTCTTGGATCATTGGGATCTCTTTTGGGGAAGGCATGATCTTTACAAGAGGGACGGGTTGCACCTAAATCCAAAAGGTGTCAACATTTTGGCAAATATGTTTGGTACAGCAGTGGGCAAGGTTTAAACTAATTTGGCAGGGGTATGGGAACCAGAGTGATAGGGAAAAGGGTAGGGAAGATAAAGTAATGGCCAGGAAAAGTAAAATAGGAAAAGTAATGTTGGGAGGAGAAAGTAAAAAATCAGATGGTGCAGTGAGTTTTCAGGTCAATGATAGTGTTAAGAAAATTGCAAAGAAAAATAGTGGGCAGAAAAATCAAAAGAAAAGGTTACAGAAGTCACTAGATATTAAAAGGATAAAGAGCATAAGGGCATTTTATCTGAATGCCTGCAGTATTAGAAATAAGGTTAGTGAACTTGAGGCGCAAATCGGTACCCATGCCTATGATTTGGTAGCCATCACGGAAACACGGCTACAAGGTGACCCTAAATGGGAATTAAACTTTCAAGGGTATCAGGTGGTGCAAAGACATAGACAGGATGGTAAGGGAGGTGGAGTTGCACTCTTAATCAAAGATGAGCTCCAGGCAGTAGTGAGGAATGATATAAGATCTAAAGAGCATAATGTTGAGTCCATTTGGGTCGAGATAAAGAATAACAAAGGGAAAAAATTATTGGTGGGTTTTATCTATCACCCACCAAATAACAATAGTTTAGTGACACAGGAAATAAATAGAGAGATGAGTGAGGCATGTAATAATGATATGGCAGTAGTCATGGGGGACTTTAACTTCCACATTGATTGGGAAAATCAAGTTGGTCGTGGGAGTCTGGAAGAGGACTTCATAGAATGCATCCGCGATAGCTTTCTTGAGCAGCATGTTAAGGAACCCACAAGAGAAAATGCTCTCCTGGATCTAGTGTTGTGCAATGAGATAGGTAGACTAAATGATGTAATAGTCAGAGACCATCTGGGAAATAGCGATCATAGTATGATTGAATTTCTCATTCAGATGGAAGGGGAAATAGTTAGATCTAAAACTAATATATTATGCTTAAACAGGGGTGACTACCATAGGATGAGGGAGGAATTGGGCAGAGTGGACTGGGAGCACAGGCTGATTGATGAAACAGTTGAGGAACAGTGGAAGATTTTCAAAGAAATATTTTGTAATGCTCAACAAAAATATATTCTGGTCAGGAAAAAGGGCAGCAAGGGAGGGAAAAATCAACCGTGGTTAACAAAAGAAATAAAGGAGAGTATAAAATTGAAGGCGCAGGTGTACAAAGCTGCAAAGAGCAGTGGGAAACTGGAAGATTGGGAAAACTTTAAGAGACAACAGGGGGTTACAAAGCGGGTAATAAGAAATGGGAAAAAGGATTATGAAAGTAAATTGGCACAAAATATAAAAATAGAAAGCAAAAAATTTTATGTATATAAAATGGAAGAGGGTGGCCAGAGTTAACATAGGACCCTTGGAGGATGAGAAAGGAAAACTGGTAGCAAAAACTGAGGAAATGGCAGAGGCATTGAACAAATATTTTGTGTCAGTCTTCACGGTGGAAGACACGTCCAGCATTCCCAAGTGCGGAGTTAAGGATGTGAATGTTGGGGAGGGCCTTGATAAAATAGTTGTTACAAAGGAAGTAGTGATGGAGAAACTAATGGGACTAAAGCCAGACAAATCACCTGGTCCTGATGATATGCATCCAAGGGTTCTGAAGGAAATGACAGAAGTTATAGTTGATGCATTGGTGGTCATACACCAAAATTCCTTGGATTCTGGGCAGGTCCCGACAGACTGGAAGACAGCAAATGTCACGCCACTTTTTAAGAAGGGATATAGGCAGAAGACTGGAAATTATCGACCAATTAGCTTGACGTCTGTAGTTGGAAAAATGCTTGAAGCCGTCATTAAAGATGAAATAGTGAAACTTTTGGAACGTAAGGGTTCAATCAGGGAGACGCAGCATGGTTTTAGAAAGGGAAGATCTTGTTTGACAAACTTGTTAGGATTCTTTGAGGATATAATGGGTGCGGTGGATAGAGGGGAACAGTTTGATGTTGTATATTTGGATTTCCAGAAAGCGTTTGATAAGGTGCCGCACAAGAGACTTATCAGTAAGTTACAGGAAAGTGGAGTCCGGGGAAGTATATTGGCCTGGATTGAAAATTGGTTGTCTGACAGGAGGCAGAGTCGGGATAAATGGGAGTTTTTCAGGTTGGCAGAGAGTGGTAAGTGGGGTGCCGCAGGGGTCAGTGTTAGGCCCACAACTGTTCATCATTTACATTGATGACTTGGAGGAGGGGACAAAATGTGGTGTAGCCAAGTTTGCGGATGACACCAAATTGAGTGGAAGAGCAAATTGTAATGAGGATGTGGAGAGTCTGCAGAGGGATATAGTTAAGCTGGATGAGTGGGCAAAGGTCTGACAGATGGGTACAATGTTAGTAAGTGTGAGGTTATCCACTTTGGCAAGAAAAATAAAAGAGCTGAATATTATTTAAAGGGTGAAAAACTACAGCATGCTGTTGTGCAGAGGGACTTGGGAGTGCTTGTGCATGAATCGCAAAAAGTTAGGTTGCAGGTGCAGCAGGTTATTAAGAAGGCAAATGGAATCTTGGCCTTCATTGCTCGAGGAATTGAATTCAGGAGTAGGGAGGTAATGTTGCAACTGTATAAGGTACTGGTGAGACCGCACCTGGAGTACTCTGTCCAGTTCTGGTTTCCATATTTGAGGAAGGATATACTGGCTTTGGAGACGGTCCAGAGGAGGTTTACTAGGTTGATCCCTGGGATGAAGGGGTTGACTTATGATGAAAGATTAAATCATCTAGGATTGCATTCGCTTGAGTTCAGAAGAATGAGAGGAGATCTTATAGAAACATATAGGATTATGAAGGGCATGGATAGGATAGATGTAGGAAGATTTTTTGAGCTGGGCGGGGAAACTAAAATGAGAGGACACAGTCTCAAGATTCGGGGTAGTAGATTTAGGACAGAGATGAGGAAAAATAGTTTTTCGCAGAGAGTAGTGAATGTTTGGAATTCTCTAACCAGGGAAGTGGTTGAGACTGCCTCATTAAACATATTTAAAATTCGGTTAGATAAATTTTTACATGTTAGAGGAATTAGGGGATATGGGGAGAAGGCAGGTAAGTGGAGTTAGGTCATAAATTAGATCAGCCATGATCGTATTGAATGGTGGAGCAGGCTCGATGGGCCATTTTTGGCCTACTCCTGTTCCTACTTCCTATGTTCCTATGTTCCTATGTATTCTTCTTTCAATTCAAAAGTTAGAGGGGTGGTGATTTTAATTCATAAGAACTTACCATTTACTTTGGAGTCGACGTATGAGTCAGTTGGAAGGATTTTGATAGTTAATTCTAAAACTTTTTCAGAATCTTTATGCACCAAATGTGGATGATGAGATGCTTTTTCAAGACATTTTACTTAATTTGTAATATTTTAATGATCAAATTATGATATGGGGTAACTTTAATTGTTATTTACACCCATTGGTTGATAAGTCAGGTAGTTATACTTAGGAAAAAGATGGCTAAGAAATTGTTGTTTTTGATGAAGGAACTTAATTTAGTCAATGTATGGAGAAAGTTGAATTTAAAAGAGAGAAAGATTATTCGTATTATTCAGCTCAGTACAATTCTTATACTAGAATTGACTTTTTGTTGTCAACTTAACTCATGAATAATGTACCTTCGACTGAATATTCTTTGGCTTGGCTTCGCGGACGAAGATTTATGGAGGGGGTAAAAAGTCCACGTCAGCTGCAGGCTCGTTTGTGGCTGACAAGTCCGATGCGGGACAGGCAGACATGATTGCAGCGGTTGCAGGGGAAAATTGGTTGGTTGGGGTTGGGTGTTGGGTTTTTCCTCCTTTGCCTTTTGTCAGTGAGGTGGGCTCTGCGGTCTTCTTCAAAGGAGGTTGCTGCCCGCCAAACTGTGAGGCGCCAAGATGCACGGTTTGAGGCGTTATCAGCCCACTGGCGGTGGTCAATGTGGCAGGCACCAAGAGATTTCTTTAGGCAGTCCTTGTACCTTTTCTTTGGTGCACCTCTGTCACGGTGGCCAGTGGAGAGCTCGCCATATAACACGATCTTGGGAAGGCGATGGTCCTCCATTCTGGAGACGTGACCCATCCAGCGCAGCTGGATCTTCAGCAGCGTGGACTCGATGCTGTCGACCTCTGCCATCTCGAGTACTTCGACGTTAGGGATGTAAGCGCTCCAATGGATGTTGAGGATGGAGCGGAGACAACGCTGGTGGAAGCGTTCTAGGAGCCGTAGGTGGTGTAGGTTTTTGTTGGATCATTCTTTGGTTTTATTAACATATGCGGGAACAGATAAAATGGCTGGAGATTTAATTCTTCACTGTTGAAAATTGAGGAATTTTGTAAATGAACAAAGTCAACAGTTTTTATATAAATAAGGACAGTGAGTAAGTAGTAAGTTTGTATTGTTGGATGCGTTAAAAGCCTTTTTAAGGGGTCAAATTATCAGTTTTACAGTTAAGCTGAAATGACAATATTTAGCTGAAATAGATAAGCTGTAAAACGACATTATTAGTGTTTTGGAAAAAGTTACAGAAGGGTAAATTAAATAAGGAGAAGAAAACTAATTTGGATTCTATGAAATTGAAATATAATACATTACAAACTTATAGAGTTGTTCATGTATTACAAAGATCTAACCAGAAATATTATGAGTTAGGGAAAAAAAACACATAAAGTTTTAGCATGGCAATTGAAATCTGAGCAAATGTCTAGAATGATAAAGGCAGTTAAGAAAAATTTTGAGATTTTTTTATAGACCTCAGGATATTAATAAACAGTTTAAAGAATTTTACAAAAAATTATATACTTCTGAAGTGCAACAAGATGAGGATAAAATAGAAAAGTTTTTAAGTAGATTGCAATTACTAAAATTGAATGATTAAACTAGGGAACAGTTGGAGAAATTAATTAATTTGAGAAAGATTAAATTGGTTTTGAATTCAATGCTGAATGGTAAATCCAGGAGAAGATGGGTTTACTGTGGAATTTTATAATAAATTTTAAAAATTTAATGCTTCCAGTGTTTGGTGAAGTTCTACAACAAGTTTTGGATACACAATCTATTCCAGAATCATTTACGGTGATTCTTAAAAAAAGATAAAGACCCTTTGAATCCTGGTTCTTATAGACCAATTTTGTTATTGAATGTTGATTATAAAATTTGAACTAAGATTTTGGCTAATAGATTGCCACAGTATTTACCAAAGTTGATTCATATTGATCAGACGGTTTTATTAAGGGTAGATATTCTGCGGATAATGTATTTAAATTAATTAGTTTAATAAATATTTCTCGGGAGGATTCCAACTTGTCAATGGTCTTATCATTGGATGCTGAAAAGGCTTTTGATAGTGTGTAAGGGTTTTTTTTTTAATTTAAAGTGTTGGAGAAATTTCAGTTTGGATTAAGGCAATATATACACAACCCAGTGCTAGAGTTATGACAAATGGATTTTTATCTGAATCTTTTAATTTGGAGAGTTCTACCAGACAGGGTTGGCCTTTATCACCAGCATTCTTTGCATTGGTGATCGAACCTTTAGCTCAATTAATAAGACAGGAAACGAATATAAAGGGTATTAAATCAGGATTGGAGAAGTATAAGATTAGTTTATTTGCAGATGATGTATTAATATGTTTAACTGACCCATTAGAGTAATTGAAGGTGTTACAGTTAATGTTAATACAGTACGGATAACTATCTGGTTATAAAGTGAATTGGAATAAAAGTGAGCTTATGCCATTGTCTGAAGCTGATTATTCTGGCTGTAAAAGAGTGGTTGGTTTTAAATGGTCAAATGAAATTAAGCATTTAGTTATTAAGGTAAATCAATATATAGACCAATTATTTAATTTAAATTATTTACTGTTAATTTCTGTAATAAAAGAATATTTTTAAAAATGGAAGAATTTACCATTAAATTTGGTGGGCAGAGTGAATGGTATAAAAGTGAATATATTTCCTAGACGTCAGTATTTTTTTTCCAAAATAGTCCTTGTAATATACCGAAAAAGTTTTTTAAAGTTTTGAATACGATGGTGAGGAAATTTTTATGGAAGGGATAATAGGCAAGAATTTATATCCATAAATTAACATGGAAATATGAATTTGGTGGTTTGCAACTTCCAAATTTTTTAAATTATTCTAAAGCTGCACAATTAAAAATTATAAATAAAATGCTTGATTTAGATCACACATGTCAAACTCTGGCCCGCGGGCATATAATTATATTTGGCCCACAAGATCATTTCAAAAATGTATTAGAGGTGGCCTGCCCTGCAGCGAGAGCCGATGCTGTTTTTTGGTAATGTCATCCCCTCATCCTCCCCCTTCATTGCACATCCTTCCCCGTTGTAACATGAGAAATTGTAATATGAGAAGTCTGTCAATGTCATCAGCCGGCAAGCCAGTTGGAAGGCTCCCCGCACAACCAGTCACTTCTCCCACTTGTCGAGCGGTGCGGCAGATTGGCGAGCACCTGTGATTTCCTGTCGGCGCGACGGGCATGGCAGGCTGCGCACGGCCCCCGGGCAGCGCGAGCCCCGCGCAACTGGCACCGGATGGCCTTTCCACAGCGCAAGCGCACTTCTCCCGGTCGCCACGGCCTTCAGCGCTTGCACCCGCGCAGACCCCAGGAATGGCTGGTTCAGCCCTGCATGTGAAGAGACAGATGGTGGCTGTCCGCAAAGGCTGATCGGCAGCGCGCTGTGCCTGAGTGGGTGGGTAAGCAGGGGTGGGCAGAGGGTGTAGGTGAGGAGTAATGGGCAGGGGAAGTTATGGTGGTGCGAGGGGCAGTTAGAGGGAGGGATGAGTAGAAGGAGGGGTGGATAGGGAAGAGGTAAAAGGGGAGAGGCAGGGCGAGTAGGGGAGGGGTGATTAGAGGGTGAGAGACGGGTAGAGGGAGGAACAGGTTGAGGGGAGAGGCAGTAGAGGGGTGTGTATAGGATGGGGTGGGTAGAGGCAGAGCGAGTGGAGTGAGGGGTGAGTAGAAGTTGGGTAAAGGACTGGTCAGGTAGGCGGATGGTGGGTCGAGGGTGAATAGAGGCCTAGAGCCTGAGGAGTGAGCAGGAAATGCTGAGTCCTGATGCAGGCCAAAATGGACACAGCCTGTGAATGCTGACTACATCTCCACAGGGACCAAATAGGTTTCCCTCAGGTCAAGCAAAGGGTGAACTTGAGCTACCTACTCCTGACCTGTAACATTATCCTCCTAAAGTTATATCCTAAAGTTTAACATTACATATGTTGAAAGAAGAGAAAACATGCAGATGTTGTTGAAAATTTTCAATAAATATTTAGTTCGGCCCTCGACTTAGTCCAAGTTTTTAATTTTGGCCCTCCTTGAATTTGAGTTTGACACCCCTGATTTAGATAGTCCTTTGACTTGAGCAGATATAGCATTAAAGACAATTGGAGAAGATAGAAGAGGTTATTTTATTTAAATGGAATGCTAAATTAATAAGTTTTAATAAATCACATATTTTATTTCATTTGATGTGTATTTGAGAAGGGATAAATAAAGACATTGGTAATCAAGGTATATTGTCTATATATAGTCCTTTGTATAAAAATAAATGTTTACCTTTTATGGTTAATAATAACCTTCTTAAAATTTGGGATCAGAAAGGAATTAAGATGATAAATGACTGTTTTGAATTAAGTTGTTTTTTTATCATTTGAATGGTTGAAGGAAAAATATCAAATACCTACCCATATACCTTTTTGTTATTATCAAATTAAATTAATGTTGTATGATTATTTTGGGAGACATTTCCATTTATCTAAAGAATCAAAATTTGAAATATTTGTTCATGATGGAGGGAAGAAAGGTTTTACCTCTGAAATGTATAAATTATTGCAGCAGAAAATGCCCAAAATTGAGCTACATAAATCATGATTTAAATGGCAGAAGGACTTGGGAGTTAATTTTCAAAATGATCATTGGAGAAATATTTGTAGGAACAATATGGCAAAAATTTTAAATGTTAGTTATAGACTAGTAATCTATAATTTTATACATCAGTTATATTTGACTCAATGTGATGGAGTAGTGGCCGGTAGGAGAATACCAGCCCTCTCCAGAAAAGAAGGAAAAAAGTGAAGAAAAAGCAAAGCCCCAGATACACAAATCACAACAAATAAAAAATAAAGGTGTGGAGAAAATGGCACCTAAGAAAGAAAATCCAAAAACAATGGGAAGAAAAGAAGAAAGAAAGACGCCGGAAGAGAAAGGTGAAGGCCTTACCTGCACATAACCCAGACATAAGTTTTGAGCTCCTGAAGAAGAGGAAGGAGTTTAATGCAGCAAAATCGATCCTATGGAAGAAAGGCTATAAATTTATGTTAAGATATCCAGCAGTGCTTAAAATAGTTATCCCGGGACAGCAAAACAGACTGTTCTTGGATCTGAAGAAAGCACGAGAATTTGCAGAAAGCCTGCAAAACAGAAAGAGAGATGAAGAGGTGTAACAAGAACAAAGAATGATGACAAACTACATATAAAGAGGTAAAAATAGGGGGGCGTGGCAAGATGGCGTAAGGAACAGACGTGCCTTCCAGTCCTCTCCTGACTCTAACTTATTGTTTTGTCTTTAAGTGCCTGTTAAAACTTTTTTTTAAAGTTTATAAATAGTATGAGATGTTGAATTAATACCTAATGGTACATTTGTTAAAAAAAAAGTAAAAGGAAACATCAACAGATTGTTAAAAAATTATATTTTCTGAAATTATCTGAGCCTGCTTGTTTACAAAAAGCCACGACTCAGCGTGAAATGGATCCAGGAAAACAAGCGAAGAATTCGGCCTTGGAGCTCCGTTCTGATTCCGTAAGTCTTTCTGAAGGTCGTTTTCAGCTGCCTTTAGAACAAAGGGCTGGCCGGATGCCAGTATTTCAAACAATGTCTACTGAGACTTTGACTGCTGAATTAGCTGGGGCGCCACCAGTTGGAGAGTTAAAGAGTTGTTATTTGACTGCTATACCACCAGTTATATCAGCTCTTCCAGATACTGATGTAACGAAGCTTTTAAAGGAGGTTTGGATCAAAGATAACCCTGATCATCAGCCTCCTGATACTTCTGGGGGGTCTGTGGCAGGGGCTCTTACACGGAGTCAAACTGCAAGAAAAGCTACTAAATTAAAAGAAGGGATAGAAGGTCCTCTGATTCCACAAGAACAGCAGAATCCCACCATGTCTGGATCTACTGATGTTGATATACTTTTCAAGAGTCTTGAACATAAGAGATTTTCTTCAATGATGCATTTAGGTGATTCTATGAATAATCTTACTTCTAAGATTAATGCATTGGTGGATGTCAATACTCAACAGATGGCTGATTATGGAGCTTTTAAAGTTGAAACTATTGAAAGACTTGAGATGTGTGATCAAGGATTATCTGATGTACAAGATCAATTGCAAGATGTGAATAAAACAATTGAAACGTTACAGATTCAGAATAAAAATTTAGCAAAAAAGGTTGATTATTTGGAGAACCAATCCAGACGGAATAATGTGAAAATTGTCGGCTTGCCAGAAGGCATAGAAGGGCCAGATCCAAGAAAATTTTTCACTGAATGGATTCCACAAGTGTTGGGACAAGATAAGTTTTCTGAAGGTTTAATATTGGAACGGGCTCATAGAGCTTTGAGAAGGAGACCTTTTTCAGGACAGAATCCAAGACCTGTTCTGGTTCGCTGTTTAAATTACTGTGATAGAGAGACTATTTTACGTATGGCTATTAGAAATGCACAGCAAAACAAATCTCCTTTGATGGTCCAGAGTAATGTGTTTTCTTCTATCCGGATTTGAGTCGAAATTATGTTTCAACGACGTGAATTTGTGGAAAAAAGGATATAAGGCAACATTTAGATACCCTGCGGTACTGAAGATTTTTCAGGATGGATATCAACCAAAGTTCTTTGATAATCCTAAAGAAGCTATGGATTTTGCTCAGTCTTTACCAATTATGCAATTCCAGGAACGACGTAGTCCTCCACGGTCTCCAAAGAGGGCAGAGCTGCAAGAAGGGAATTTGATTTCTGAAAGAAATGGAAGAAACGGTGGTCGTAATGGCAAAGGAAACTCATTTAATAGATAAGGAACATTTGAAACTCAAATGTGAATGGGTTGGGCACGTTTTTTATTTTTCGTTTAATTCTAAGCCAAAAGGTGTGGCAATTTTGGTACATAAGAATCTACCATTTTAGTTACAGAGTGAAGAGAAAAATGGTGGAAGATTATTAAAATTAAATTGTACAATCTTTAATGAGGCATGGACTTTGCTTGATGTTTATGCTCCTAATGTTGAGGATACAGATTTTGTTGTGGATATGTCTTTATTACTTGGACAATCGAACTCTAATGTGATGTTGGGGGAGATTTGAATGTGGTGTTGGAGCCTTTATTGGATAAGTACTCAAGAGTAATTAAGAAGTCTAAGATGGCAATCCAAGTGATTAATATGATGGCAGATTTGAATTTAATTGATATTTGGCGAAGAGTTAATCCTACAGAGAAAGATTTTTCTTTTTATTCCTCGCAACATAATTATTTTTCTAGAATTGATTATTTTTTAATATCAGCACATTTGCAGGGTAGGGTTACATCTGTGGAGTATAAGGCTAGATTGGTTTCGGATCATTCATTATTATTATTAGAATATTTGAGTTCACAAGATGTTCAGAAAGCTTCAAGATGGAGATTTAATACTATGCTATTACAACGCAAATTTAATTCTGTGAAAGAACGGTTGTGGAAAAAAAGACATAGGGCAACTCAGGTATTCTGTGGTACTTTATAACATCTTCAAAATTCTCTATCAAAATTAACTTAAGTGGAAAGATCTTCCGTTAACTTTAATTGGTCGAGTTAACTGTATTAAGATTTTTCCTCGTATCCAATATTTTTTTCAATCAGTACCATGTTCTCCTACAAAGAGTTTCTTTCAGGACTTAAATAAAGTTACGAGAAAAATTTTATGGAAAGGTAAATTACTACAGGTCGCATTAAATAAACTCACTTGGAAATATGCATTTGGTGGGCTTCAATTACCTCATTTTCAGAATTATTATGAAGCAGCCCAGTTGAAATTTATTAGTAAATTGATGGATTTGGACCAGCCTCGAAGTTGGGCTAAAGTTGAGATGGCCCGTATTCCTGAAGTTGAGGTGTATCAATTTATATTTCGATGGAATGTAAATTTGTTGAGGGAATATAATATGCCGATATTCAAACATTTATTAAAATTATGGATTTTTTAAAAATAAGATTTTAGGATCAAAAGGTAAACTGTCAATTTTAACTCCATTATATAATAATCAACTTATTTATTTTTCAATGTTTAATAGTCATTTAAAGAGTTGGAATTTTAAGGGTATAAAAACATTACAGGATTGTTTCTTTTTTACTCACTCAAAAGAGCATTTTAATATTGCTGAAAATTCTTTATTTGTTTATTATCAACTTCGATCTTTGGTGAAAAATATGTATGGTAGAGAGATGATTTTACCTGTATTGACGGAATTCGAGTCTTTGATTTCTTCTACACCAAAAAGGGGTTATATTTCTGTTATGTATCAAGTATTACAAGACAATATGGATAAGTCGGAATGGGAGAAATCTAAGCTTAAATGGGAAAATGATTTAGCTTTTGTTTTTCCTGAAGATTATTGGGCAGATACATATCATGATAGTGTTACTAAATTGACGAATGTGCAATATGGAATGGTTAATTATAATTTTTTACATCAACTGTATTTAACACCAGAGAAATTGAAAAAATATGGTTTTAGTAATTCAGATTCTTGTTTTAGATGTGGTGTATGTACTGAAACTTTTTTACATGCTGTTTGGTCTTGTATGTATGTACAACCATTCTGGGATGAAATTAAGTTAATTTTGGAAAAATTATATAATTTTAAGTTACCATTAGATCATCTATTTTTAAATGGATTAACATGAATCCTTTAAGGGGATTAAGGTTGGATAAATTTCAAATTACATTTATATATTTAGCATTGTCTGTAGCTCAAAAATGTGTAGCAAGTACATGGAAAAATAATATAGTGATTAATATAATGTGATGACATAATAAATTGAAAGCTTGTATTGTTATGGAAAAAATTGCGTATAATCTACATGACAATTATTTTTTTTGTTAATAAGTGGTTACCATATTTGGAATATATGCATTTAGATTTATTTTGATTTATTATATATTTTAAGTTTCTGTTTATATATTTTTAGCTCTCCTTAAGAGAGCTGGCTGATGGGGTGAGAAGGGGGTTTTAATTTTAGTTTTGTTTTTAGCTGTCTTGTTTTTTTTATTTGTTTGTTTTAATTTTTTTATGTATATTCATAAAATTTCTTTATGGAATGTACTTTGTATTACTATTAATGATTCTTTAAATAAATAAAGTTTTTTTTTAAATTTAAAAAAACCCAGCTCTACATCCTGGGCGATGTCGTCACTGTTTCACGCAACTTTATTCAACAGCTGCTACAAGCATAGAACAACCAAGGCCCTCCACTGGCTGAATATTTGCTCCCATTTTCACCAAAGGTTTTGTGTTACTTCAGAGAATATAGGACAGTGGGACTAAGCTGAATAATAGTTCAGCACAGACTTGAAGGCCTGTGATGTTCTATGTTTCTATTTACTTTTACAATTTTAGACATATTTTACCTATTATTTTATTCTCATTTATATTATTTTAAAATTTTATTTTCCTTGTTTTTTTTTGCTGGTTGCTTGATGCTGTAGTTTCTTAAATTCTGGATATGAAGGGTTTTATTGTATTGAGGGAAAGAGGGGCTGGAGACAAAGTCCATGGATCCTTGAAGGTGCATCACAGGTGGATATAGTGCATAGGAAAGCATGTGGGATACTGGGCTTCACTGGTCAGGAGTTGATTACAAAATCAGGGAGGTTATGCTCTAACTTTATATAATCATGGACAGACCTCAGCTGGAATTCTTTGTGCTTGTTCATTCATCAAAATATAGGAAGGATGCAATAGCACTGGAAGGGGTGCAGAGGAAATTCTCCACAATGTTGCCTTGGATGGAGCAGTTCAGTTACAAGTAGAGAGTAAGAAGGCTGAGTTTAATCTTCAGGGAGCAGAGAAGGTTATGAGAGGACGCTGAAACGCCTGGACAGAGTAGATGTGGCAAGGGTGTTTCCTATGGTAGTGGTTCCATGGACAAGAGGGCACATCTTCAAGATAAAATTTAAAGCAGAGATGCAGAAACATTTTTTTAGTCAGAGGGTCATGAGTGTGTGGAACTTGTCACAAGCAGGTATGGAAGCAAAGTTGTTGGATGTATTTAAGCAGATATTGACAGGTATTTGATTAGTCAAGGCACCAAGATTACAGGATGAAAGCTGGGGAGTGGGGCTGAGTGGGAAGATGGACCAGCTCATGATAGAATGTTGGATCAGACTCATTAGCCCAAAAGGCCTACTTCTGCTCTTATATTGTGTGCCCATGATTGCCATATATAAAATGATGAGGTGTTCACATAGGGTAAACTGCAGGAAACAAAGTTAGCAACAGATGAATTCAATTTGTAGTAATTTGTGGTTTATTGAATAGCCAGGATCTGCACATAGTTGGTGCAAAGGTTAAGGGGAGAACACCCAAAACTCAGCAACAGTCTGAGACACACCTTGGGTAAATTCTTCTTCTGTTTGCTGCAGATTTCAACGTTGTGCCACCGCTGAGACAATTTATCATCAATCAGCAATGGAACTGGAAAGTAGCTGAATGAATGAAGAAGGGGATGTGGGCAACCCCTGTGTCACAAATACCATTACCAAGATCACTCTCTACTTGATGACCAAGTTTTTTCTTGTATTCAAGAAAAATGTCCTTTCCACAACCCCAGTTCCTACTTCATTATGGTCATACACTTCTCCCTGTGCCCCATATCCTTTGAATCATATTTCCAGCATCTCCAGGTTTATTACATGTTAAAGGAGCAGAAGCAAGCCATTAGGCCATCAAGTCTGTTCTGTGACTCTACACTAAGCTGAATTATGCTCACACCTAGTTCCAGCCTTTTCCCCATACCCCTTGATACCCTTACTAATGAGATACATCCATTTCCTGTTTAAATACTCCCAGTGATCCGGCCTCCACTGCTTTGTGCGGCAGTGAGTTCCACAGATCCACAACCCTCTGACTAAAGAAGCTCTTCCTTCTCTCTGTTTTAATTGGATTAACTTTTAATTTTATACTATGACCTTTGTCCTCGATTCACCCATCAATGGAAACATCTGCATTCACTCCATCAAAACCTTTCAATATTCGAAATGTCTCAATGAGATCCCCCCTCATTCTCCTATACTCCAATAAATACAATCCAAAAGCTGTCAAACGCTCACCATACACCAGCCCCTGCATATCAGGAATCATCTTAGTAAATCTCCTCTGCACCCTCTCCAACACCATCACATCTTTTCTAAGATAGGGGACCCCAAACTGTATACAGAACTCTAAATGGGGTCTCAGTAATATCTCTCTACTCTTATACACTATTGTGGTGTGCTGTTAGACAGAAGTAAACACACAAAACCGAAGATTCTGTACAGCAGGCTTTAATCAACAAAGACATCCATAGAACAGGGCTGGCTGTACTGCTGTAAACTCTGAGTGAGTCTTCGGGGGGCTGGTTCAAGCTTATATCCTGGAGGGTGATTGACACCTGACTGGGTGGGGTTTGATCCATTCAGGTCGGCTGATTGACAGTCGACCAGGAGTTGTCCTGTCCCCCATTCTCTCCTGCAGATACAGAGGTGGCTCCCTGCAGTAGCCCGGTGGTGTACCACCACAACTATACCTCTTGAAATGAATGATAGCAGAGCATTTGCCTTCTTCACTACCAATTCCACCTGGGCATTAACTTTTAGATTACTCTGCACAAGGATGCCCAGGTTTCTTTGCACCTCTGAGGATTGAATTTTCTCCCCATCCAAATTGTACTTTGCCTGTTTATTTCCACTGCCAAAATGTAGAACTGAACACTTCTCAACATTGTACTTCATCTGCCATATTTTTGCCCAGTCTCCTAATCTGTCTATATCCTTCTGACACTACTGTTTCTTCAACACTTCCTGCTCCACCACCTATCTTAGTGACATCTTAGACCTTTCAGTGAAGGGAAGGAAGAATCAATCAAAAAGTATTGTGAAGTACATTTAAGAGGGATATCATTCAGGTGCAAAGGGTGCAGAGAAGATTTATGAGAATGTTGTCAAGTCTGGTTGACTTGAACTATGTTGAGGCTGAATAAGCTGGGTCTTCTCTCCCTGGAGTGTAGGAGGCTTTTGGAGATTTATAAAATCATGAGGAGCATGGATAAAGTAAAGTAAGTAAGATAATGGAATCTAAAACTGGAGGGTTATGAATTTGATGTGAAAGTGGAATGATTCACAAGGAACCTGAGGGGCACCTTTTTCACTCAGAGTATGGTAGACATACAGATCGAGATACCAAAGGAAGTGGGACAACCGAGGACAAATGTAACATTCAAAGGACATTTAGACAGGTACATGGATAGGAAAGGTTTAGTGGGATATAGGCCAAATATAGGCAAATTGCATTAACTGAGTTGACATAGTCAAGCAGGATTAAATGGTAATCTATGATGATGACTCTTTGACTATGACACAGAGTCTACAACTATGCCTGAAATAAAACACAAAAGTTTACAGGCATTGTGATTGAAGTTAAAACACAAGGCTGGAGAAACTCAGCAGGTCAAAAAGTGTAGCAAAGATGAAGATAGAGCCATAGAACACTACAGCTCTGAAAGCAGGCAATTCTGCCATTCTAGTCTGTACTGAAATATTATTCCACTAGTGCCATTGACCTGCAACCAGTCCATAACCCTCCAGACCTATCCCATCCATGTATCTATCCAATTTATTCTTTAAAAAACTTGTGTGAGCTCAACATTTATCATGTCAGATGGCAGCTCATTCCATACTCTCACTACTCCCTGAGAGAAGAAATTCCCCCTAATGTTCCCCCTAACCCTTTCCCCTTTCATCCTAAAGGCATGTCCCTATCAAGTTTCCCCTCATTCTTTTACGCTCCAAGGAATAAAGTCCTAACCTGTTAAATCTTTCCCTGTAACTCAACTACTGAAGACCTGGCAATATCTTAGTAAATATTCTCTGCACTTTTTCAACCTTGCTGATATCCTTCCTGTAGTTTGGCAATACAATACTCCAAATTTGGCCTCACCAATTTCTTATACAACCTTGCCAAAACTCCTCAACTCCGATACTCAATACTTTGATTTATTAAGTACAGATGCCAAGAGCTCTCTTTACAGTTCTGTCTACCTGTGATACTACTTTCAGGGAATTATCTGTATTCCCAGATCCCTTTGTTCCTTTGCACTCCTCAGTGCATGTCCTTCCTTGCTTTGCCCTTCCAAAATGCAACACCTCACACTTGTCTATATTAAATTCCATCTGCCATTTTCTGTCTCATTTTTCCAGTTGGTCCAGATCCCTCTGCAAACTTTGAAAGCTTAATCAGCCCTTGGCTGTCCAAATTCTGGTACATCTTGTGATCTCTCAGAACATTCTCCAATAATTTACCTACTACTGATGTCAGGCTCACCAGCCTATAACTTCCCAGTTTACTTTTGGAGCCTTTTTTAAACAACAGAACAACATGGGCTACCCTCCAATCCTCTGGCACCTCACTTATAACTAAGGATATTTTAATTATTTCCGCCAGAGCCCCTGCAATTTCTACACTAGTCTCCCTCAAGGTCTGAGAGAATATCATGTCAAGCCCAGGGGATTTATCTACCTTCATTCACTGTAAGGTAGCAAGCACCTCCTCGTCTTTAATCCCTATATGTTCCATAGCATTTCTCCTTGTTTCCTTCCTTCCTTATACACTATGCCAGTTTCCTGAGTAAATACTGATGCAGAAAAAACTGTTTAAGATCTCCCCCCATCTTGTGAGACTTCACACATAGACGACCATGCTAATCTTCTAGGGGACCAATTTTGTCCCTTACAATCCTTTTTCTCTTAATATACTTGTAGAAACTCTTTGGGTTTACCTTCACATTATCCACAAAAGCAACCTAATGTCTTCTTTTTGCCTTCCTGATTTCCTTTTTTAAGTATTTTCTTATATTTTCTGTACTCTTCTAGTGCCTCATTTGTTCCTTGTTGCGTATATCTGCTATATACCTCTCTTCTTCTTAACCAGATCACCTATATCCCTCGAAAACCAAGGTTCCCTGTGCCTGTTAACTACCTTTAATCCTGACAGGAACATGCAACGTCTGCACTCTCAAAATTTTGCCTTTGAAGGCCTTCCACTTACTGAACAAATGGTTTCCAGAATATGACTTATCCCAATCCACTCTTCCTAGATCTTTCCTCATTTCCACAAAATTGGCCTTTCTCCAATTTAGAATCTCAACTTGAGGACCAGACCTATCCTTCTCCATAATTAACCTGATACTAATGACACTATGATCACTGAACCAAAAATGTTCACCGACACAGACTTCTGTCACTTGACCTGTCTGATTCCCTAATCTTTCTGTGGCTTGCTTCGCAGACGAAGATTTATGGAGGGGTAAATGTCCACGTCAGCTGCAGGCTCGTTTGTGGCTGACAAGTCCGATGCGGGAAAGGCAGACACGGTTGCAGGGGAAAATTGGTTGGTTGGGGTTTGGTGTTGGGTTTTTCCTCCTTTGTCTTTTGTCAGTGAGGTGGGCTCTGCTGTCTTCTTCAAAGGAGGTTGCTGCCCGCCGAACTGTGAAGCGCCAAGATGCACAGTTTGAGGCAATATCAGCCCACTGGCGGTGGTCAATGTAGCAGGCACCAAGAGATTTCTTTAGGCAGTCCTTGTACCTCTTCTTTGGTGCACCTCTGTCACGGTGGCCAGTGGAGAGCTCGCCATATAACACGATCTTGGGAAGGCGATGGTCCTCCATTCTGGAGACGTGACCTACCGAGCGCAGTTTGATCTTCAGCAGCGTGGATTCGATGCTGTCGGCCTCTGCCATCTTGAGTACTTCGATGTTAGGGATGAAGTTGCTCCATTGAATGTTGAGGATGGAGTGGAGACAACGCTGGTGGAAGCGTTCTAGGAGCCGTAGGTGATGCCGGTAGAGGACCCATGATTCGGAGCCGAACAGGAGTGTGGGTATGACAACGGCTCTGTATATGCTAATCTTTGTGAGGTTTTTCAGTTGGTTGTTTTTCCAGACTCTTTTGTGTAGTCTTCCACCCCAGTCACCCCCTGATGGGTCTGCCTGTCGTCCACTGAAAGGCGCTATTTGCCTTGGCGAGTCTGTTGTCTATCTTGTTGTCGATCCTTGAATCCGATGAAATGGTGCAGCCGAGATAGGTAAACTGGTTGACCGTTTTGAGTTTTGTGTGCCCGATGGAGATGTGGGTGGGCTGGTAGTCATGGTGGGGAGCTTGCTGATGGAGGACCTCAGTTTTCTTCAGGGTGACTTCCAGGCCAAACATTTTGGCAGTTTCCGCAAAACAGGACGTCAAGCGCTGAAAAACTGGCTCCAAATGGCCAACTAAAGCGGCATCGTCTGCAAAGAGTAGTTCACGGAAAAGTTGCTCTTGTGTCTTGGTGTGAGCTTGCAGGCGCCTCAGATTGAAGAGACTGCCATCCATGCGGTACCGGATGTAAACAGCGTCTTCATTGTTGAGGTCTTTCATGGCTTGGTTCAGCATCATGCTGAAGAAGATTGAAAAGAGGGTTGGTGTGAGAACGTAGCCTTGCTTCATGCCATTGTTAATGGAGAAGAGTTCAGAGAGCCCTTCTCCAACTGCACGATTCCCTAATAGGAGATCAGGTACTGCATCCTCTCTCATTGGAATTGCTATAAATTGATTTAGAAAACTTCCCTGAATACATTTGACAATCCATCCAGCCCTTTTAAAGTATGGGAGTCCCAGTCAATATGTGGAAAGTTAAGTCTCCCATTATCACAACTCCCTGTTTTTTGCATCAGTCTGCTATCTCTCTACAGATTTGCACCTCCAATTCTCTCTGACTATTGGGTGGTGTATAATACAACCCTACAGTGTGGTCACACTTTTCCCGATCCTCAGCTCTACTCTTATGCCCTCTGTAGATGCATAGCCAAATATAGAGTATGGCAGGTGGCAGAGAACAGGGGTATCACTTGCAAGGAACCCCACTGTCCTTGCCTTACCTGCACAATATCTGTGTCCCTAGCCAAATAATTAATCTCCATCTTGCGCTGCCAGAGTTCACTTGAGTACCCCAGAGCGCCCTCCCTGCGAGCACAGGCTGCTTCGGGGCCATTCCTGCGGGATCAGTGGGAAGAATGGCTGACTTCCCTACCCACAATCCCCCATGCAGATGGAACCACTCTGCCAGTGCCAGTGCCAGCCAGGGAAATGCAGAGTGGTTCTAGCTGCATAGGGAATTATGGATAGGGAAGATGGCCATTTTGGCCATTATCCTGCATTGAGCCACTGGTTCCAACGAGCAGACCTGAAGGCCTGGTGAGGTGCTGGTGGCGGGGCAGCTGGCGGGGCAGGCTGTCAGCAGGAAGCCAGTGCGGCTGTAACAATCCACCCCAGTCACCCCCTGATGGGTCTGCCTGTCGTCCACTGATGTCCCTACCTAAAGCCCACTCTGGCCACCCGGTGATAGCTCAACTGACAGCCTGCTCCAGCTGTCCACTGATGACCCTGCCGACAGCCTACACCGTCTGCCCACCAATGGCCTCTCTAACAGCCCTGCCGACAGCGCGCCCCAGCTGCCCGTGGAGATTTTCCAATGAATACCTCACTGAATAAATAATCTGTAAGTTGATGGGTGTTATTGTTATTAATTTATTTAGACATTGCATCACATTAAAATAAGAAATATTCATCAATATTTTATTTAAGGGAACAACAAACTGAACAAAGTAGTTCGAAGTATAGAATAAAATCTTAACTAAATACGTTACTTCATAGAATTGCAACGTATCCACAACTTGTGTGTGGTGGCATTTTTAAAATTTTTTTTAAAGGGATTGGGGCGTCGATGTCAGTGAGCCCTCTGGGCTGTCCTGCCTCAGAAAAGCTGTGCTATTTTCCATGAGTATCAATGCCACTCCTCCAACTTTTATCCCTCCCCCTCTATTACCTCTGAAACAATGGAACCCGAAACATTGAGCTGCAAATCCTGCCCCTCCTGCAACCTAGACTCGCTAATAGCAATAATGTCATAATCCCACGTGCCAATCCATGGCCTCATTTCATCTACCTTTCCAACAATAATCCTTGCATTGAAATAAATGCAACTGAGGACATTTCTATCACTTACAAACCTTTGATTTCAGTCTATACATGCAGTCCTCACATGACCTTTATCCTCCTCCACCTCACTAACTGCTCTAACACTCTGGTTCCCATCCCCCTGCAAATCTAGTTTAAACCCACTGGAGCACCATAGCAAATGTACACACAAGGATGTTAGTCCCCCTAAAGTTCAGGTGCAAACCATCCCATCCCATCTTCCCTGGAACAGACCCCAATTGTCCAGAAACATGAAGCCCTCTCACCTGTACTATCTCTCAAGCCACATATTTAGCTGCACTAACTTCTAGAATGCCACTCTGGAGGTCCTGTCCTTCAAATTTGCACCTCACTCCCTAAACTCTCTTTGCAGGACCTCCTCACCCTTCCTACCCAATGACATTGGTCCCTGGTGCTCACCCTCCCTCCTGAGAATACAGAGAATTTGATCCAAGATATCGCAGACCCTAGTACCAGGAAGGCAACAGATCATCGGGATTCTTGATCTCTCCCACAGATCCTCCTGTCTGTCCCCCTAACTATCGAATCCCCTATTACTGCTGCTCTCCTCCTTTCTCTCCTTTTCTGAGCAGAGGGTCCAGTCACCCAGAGATATGACCACATCAACTTGTCCCTGGTAGGTCATCCCCATCAACAGTATCTAAAATGGTATACTTATTGTTGATGGGAACAGCCACAGGTAAGCTCTGCTCTCTCTGTCTATTCCTCTTCCCTCTCCTGACAGTTACCCAGCTACCCGCCTCCTGAAAATACATAACCAATGTTTCAGGTGAATGAAGATAGCTTAATGAAGGGCTCAAGCCTAAAACATTGGCTATGTATCTTTATTTTTGCTATATAAAGAACACTGTTTAACCTGCTAAGTTTCTCCACCATTATGTTTTTACTACAACTATGAATTCTATAAATTCCATCAGATCAATTCAGGTGACAACATAGTAGATTCTGTAAATACTTCTTCCAGTTCTACAAAATATATGGAATACATATTATTTAATTGTAAATTAGCTATCTGGTTTTGTATTCTATTCTATATGGAAATCAACTCCTGCGCTCTATTTTCAGATTTTAAAGATTAATTAATTCACATTGGTCAAGTTGATGATTTATGATACATATTTCCAGAGCTCTTGGTGATACCATTTCATTTAATTTCTTGAATTTCTGAGAATAATAGACCAGATTATTACACCTTTGCAAAATAATTTTAGCCCTTTGCTGCTCTTTGGGATCAAATGTGACTTGCTTCCAGTTCAGTTACTTTTGAAATGACTAATTAGGCTAAAGTGGGTTCTGCAAACATTTCCACAGAAGGAACAAGTGGACGGTCAGTTTCGTATTCACAATGTCAAAAAAGTAAGCCTTTCATTCATCAGGTCTAGGCTGGGAACCACCCAGTTCCACTCTCACTTACCCTTATTTCCTTGCATCCCTGCAATTTACATTCGCTCTCATTTGTCCACCCTTAGGTTCTTTTTGTCATTAATCTGCACTAAGGGTTAATTTACAGGAGCTAACCAATCTACTTTGGATGTGGATGAATAAATGAGTCCTCAAATAATCCATGTTGGTCTCCAAGGTGGTCATTCCTTCCAGTATGGATTCTGGGCATCTCTTTTTTCCTGATATATAGATATGGGATATTTCATGGGCATTCTTAATGTTCTGACCTTGCTTGGGATTTCCTATGCATGCTATATGAAAGGTCTTCACTGTGCATTCAGATCAGATTTCAAATTTATTGTGAGAGTACATATATGACATCACATACAACCTTGAGATTCTTTATCCTGCTGCTGAAGCTGAATGATCACTTATTGTTAGTGCCGAACTGTAAACAAATAAAGAAATGTAAATAAAATAACTGTGCAATACAGAGATTTAAAAATTTAATGAATTACAAAAGTAAGAGTCTTTAAATGAATCCCTGATTGAGTTTATTGTTGAAGAGTCTGATGGTGGAGGGGTAGTAGCTGGTCCTGAACCTGATGGTGCAAGTCTTGTGGGGCCTACACCTCTTCCCAGATGGTAGCAGCAAAAACAGAGCATGTGCTGGGTGGTGTGGATCCTTGATGATTGCTGCTGCTCTCCCACAGCAGTGTTCCCTATAGATGTTTTTGGTAGTGGCGGGGAGCTTTGCCTGTGATGTCCTGGGCTGTGTCCACTACCTTTTGCAGGGCTTTATGCTCAGGGTTACAGGTGTCCCCATATCAGACTGTAATGCAGCCGGTCAGCACATTTTCCATTACACATCTTTAGAAATTTGCCAGGGTTTCTGATGTCAAACCAAACTTTCACAACTCCTGAGGAAGTAGAGGAGCTGAAGTGCTTTCTTCATGATGCCATTTGTGTGTTAGGTCCAAGATGGTTTCTCCAAGATGGTAATTGCCAAGAATTTAAATTTGTTCACCTTCTCCTCCACCTCTGATTGCACCCCTCCCCCCACCCCCCCCCCCCCCCCCCCACCTTCCTGCCCCACAGTGATCACTGGATTGTACAGATCTGGTTTTCCTTTCCTAAGGTCAACAATCAGCTCCTTGGTTTTGGTGACATTGAGTGCAAGGTTGTGGTTGGTGCACCATTAAGCTAAGTTTTCAATCACCCTCCTGCATGCTGACTCATCATCCTTTTTTATACAACCCACTACCATGGTATCGTCAGCTAATTTATAGATGGTGTTGTTGTCATACTGAGCCTCACAGATGTAGGTGTATAGCGAGTAGAGCAGGGGGCTAACAACTCAGCCCTGTGATGCTCTGATGCTGATGGAGATTGTGGAGGAGCTGTTCTTACCAATCCTCATTGATTGTGGTCAGGAGGTGAGGAAATCCAGGATCCAATTACACAGTGGGGTGTTGAGTGTCAGGCCTTGGAGTTTGTTGATCAATTTTGAGGGAATGCTGGTGATAAAAAGCTGAACTCTAGTAGATAAAGAGCATCCTGATGAATGGACCTTTGTTGTCCAGGTTTTTCAGGGCTCTGTGTAGAGCCTGTGAGATAGCATCCAACGCACATATGTTGATACAATAGGTGAACTGGAATATATCCATGTTGCCACTCAGACAGGAGCTGATATGCTTCAACACCAGCCTTTCAAAACACTTCATCACTGTTGAGGTGAGGGGCACTGTTCGATAGTCATTTAGGCAAGTTACTACACTCTTCTTGGGCGTGGCGCTAGTATTATTGATGTCTGTTTAAAACAGGTGGGTACCACACCCACACCTTGCCAGAGTGAGATGTTGAAGATATCTGTTAATACGTTGGTCCGCACAGATTTTTTTTTTACGTATCTACTGTGTTGGTCTTGAAGTGACAGAGTTCCAGATCCATAGAGACGAATACCATGGAAACAGGCCCTTGAGCCCATCACATCCACACTGATCATTAATTATCCATTTACACAAATTCTACAATAATCCCATTGTAGCCGACTGCTACAAAGAAACACACACACACACACACACACACACACACACACACACACACACACACACACACACACACACACACACACACACACACACACACACACACACACACACTGTTCAAGCTGATTGATTGAGTCAGCCATATGAATAACAATAGCGGGTGGGAACATCCATGCATATGATTACCCTTCTTCCCCAGCCTGTTTCTACTGAGTTAGCTGGGCAGCTTGACCAGGTCTGATGCTGCCCCAGCTTCTACCCCCGCCGGTTTGTTGTCCTGGGAGTTACTTTAGCGACCTCTGCCTGCGTCTGCTGACGCGTGATGCGCCGGCTCGATCTCCACAATTGCGGGCCGCCACATGACCCCCCCCCCCAACCGCCATTATAGTCTATAGTGTCCATAGGTATAGTCCCTAAAGTCTTTTGTGGTCTGCCTCTGCATTGAGATGTTGCTGTCTCCATGGGTTCTGCTGGGTCTGTGTGGGCAGGCTTGAGTCTATCTGTAGTGAAGACCTTTGGTTTACCACCGATGTTCAATTTGAAGGTGGCTCCATTCTTCCGGATAACCTGAAAGGCACCTTTGTACAGCTTCTGTAGTGATGAACGGTGGGGTCCTCTGTGTACAAACATGTACTCACAGTCCTTGAGATCTTTGGGGATGTTGCACTTGGCTTGTCCGAGTCTGGAGGGTGGGATTGGAGCCAGGATCCCGAACTTTTCGCGCAGCCTGTCCAGGAAGGTGGCTGTCTCTTCCTGCTGACCTCTGGCCTGTGAAACTAAATCCCCGGGAACCATGAGTGGGGCCCGTAGGCGAGTTCAGTGGAGGATGCATGGAGGTCTTCTTTTGGTGCTGTTCGGATGCCCAGTAGTGGCCATGGTAGATCGTCCACCCAGTTGTGACCCTTGAGTCTGGTCACGAGGGCGGTCTTGAGATGTCTGTGGAAACGCTTCACCATGCCGTGATTTGCGCGTGGTATGCCATTGTATTGTGTAGTTGAGTGCCCCAAAGGTTGGTAATGTTGGTCAACAAACTGGAGCTGAACTGTGCATCTCGGTCAGAAGTGATGTGCTGTGGCAGTCCGAATCTTGCAATCCAGGATGAGAGGAGTGCTTTGGCACAGGACCTGGTGGATGTGTCAGCCAGGGGGATTGCTTCTGGCCACCGAGTGAACCGTCGACCACTGTGATCAGGTAGCGGAAACCCTGAGAGACTTGCAAGGGTCCCACTATGTCCATGTGAATGTGGTCAAACCTGCGTTCTGTTGGCTAGAAAGGCTGTGGGGGAACCTTGATGTGTTGCTGCACCTTGGCTGTTTGGCACTGCATACACGCCTTAGCCTAACCCTGGACTTGTTTCTGCAATCCATGCCACATGTACTTGCTGGCCACCAGCTAGACCGTAGTCCTGATCAATGAGTGTGCCAGCCTGTGGATGGTGTCAAAAACTCATTGCCTCCATGCCGTTGGGACAATAGGTCAAACCTGCCTGGTGGCCATGTCGTACAGGAGGGTGGTAGCCGATGGCCTGTGACAGCGGTCCTGTATTGCGGGATCTCGTAATCCTGCTGTTGTGCCTATGGCAGTGTTGCAAAGTCCAGACCGTTGACTTTGACTTTTGCGGAAGTGGATGCTGTGTCTTGACAAGGCATCCGCGACCACGTTGCCATTACCCGAGATGTAATGGACGTCGATGGTGTACTCTGAGATGTAAGACAAGTGTCTCTGTTGGCGGGCTGGCCAGGGATCAGAGATTTTAGCCAGGGAGAAAGTCAGTGGCTTATGGTCCATTCCTCAAAAAAGTACATGGTGGAAATGGTGGATAGCTAAGTACAGCACCAGCAGCTCTCTATCGAAAGCACTGTACTTTAGTTCAGGGGGCCGCAGATGTTTGCTGAAGAAAGCTAGTGGGTACAAACTTCCTTCTACCTGCTGCTCCAGGACTCCACCAATCGCTGTTCTTGAGGCATCGACTGTGAGGGCCATGGGTGCATCTGGTCTGGGGTGGGTCAGGAGTTCAGCTTTAGCCAGGGCTTCTTTGGTTTCCACAAACGCACGTGCGGATTAGTCTTCCCAGGTCAGGTCCTTCTCCTTGCTGAACATCAGGATGAACAGAGGGTGCATCACTCAGGCAGCTGCTGGGATAAACCTGCGATAAAAGTTTATCATCCCCACGATTTCCTGCAGACCTTTGGCTGTACTGGGCTTCGGAAGCTGTGGATGGCCTCTACTTTGTCGAGCAGTGGTGTGGTCCCATTCTTTGTAATCCTGTGGCCCAGGAAGTCGATGGTGTTCAGGCTAAATGGCCAGGTTGATGGTGAGGTCGAACTCATGTAGACGACTACAGAGATTTCAGAGGTGCTGAAGGTGTTCCTGTCGGGTTCTACTTGCCACGAGGATATCGTTGAGATAGACATAAGTGCTGTCCAGGTCTTGCCCCACTGCATCCATCAGTCACTGGAATATCTGTGCCACATTTTTGAGTCCGAATGGCATACTCAGAAACTCAAACAGCCCAAATGGAGTGATGATGGCTGTCTTAGGGATGTCATCAGGAAGCATCTCGATCTGGAGATATCCTTGAACAAGGTCCACTTTTGAGAATATTGTTGCTCCGTGCAGGTTTGCCGCAAAATCCTGGATGTATGGCACAGGGCAATGATCCGGGCTGGTGGCCTCGTTGAGCTGGCGATAGTCACCACATGGTCTCCAGCCATATGGTCTCCAGCTTTAGGCACCATATGCAGGGGCAAGGCCCATGGGCTGTCTGACTGTCAAACACTACCCAACTCCTTGAGCTTACACAACTCCTCCTTGGCCAGTTGGAGTTTCACTGGGGGACGTTATCTCACCCTTGTGTGGAGAGGTGGACCCTTGGTCAGAATGTGATGTCTGACACTGTGTCGAAGCATCTCCACTGTGAACCTAAGGGAAAGGATTGCTGGGAATCCCGCTAGCACCTTGGAAAACTCATCCACTGAGCTGTGGACGGAGTCCAGGTGCAATGCCGGAAACCTAGCACCCATCAGTGCGATGGTCTGTTAGGTTTCAGTGTGGATGAGTCGCTTTCCCTTAAGGTCCACTAGGAGGCTGTGGGCTCGCAGGAAATCTGCTCTGAGGAGTGGTTGTTCCACTGCAGTCAGCATAAACTCCCACGAGAAGTGACTGCCCCCGAACTCCAGCTTGGCCCTATGAATGTCATACGTCCGTATACTGCTGTTATTGGCAGCCCTCAATGTGGGCCCTGTGCCTAGTGTCCAACCCTATCAGGGTATCATGCTGACCTCTGTTCCTGTATCCACCAGGAAGCGTCTGCTGGACAGGCAGCCCCAGATGTACAGGAGGCTCTTTCGGTGGCCAGCCAATGTGGCCATCAGCGACAACTGGCCTTGTCGTCTCTACGGAACTCGCAGAGGGACTGGCATCGGAGGGCCTCGGTCCCCCATTTCCAGTGGTAGAAGCACCATCTGTCGCTGGACTCTCTCCTGCCTCTTGACTGCTGTTCCTTGCTTGGGACTGCTCTGGTCTGATTGCAGGACTTCTTTACGAGCCCCATGGTAGCCAAGCACTTCTGTTTCTGTTTCCACAGAATGTCTGTCTGTGCTGCGACTTTCCGGGGGTTAGTGAAATCCACATCCGCCAAGAGCAGTTGGATGTCTTCAGGCGTCTGTTCCAGGAACGCCTGCTAGAACATGATGCCAGGCTGCTCATCTCCCAGGACAGCCAGCATTTCGTTGATGAGTGCCAACGGGGATCTGTCTCGAAGCCCATCCAGATGGAGCAAACGTGCTCCTCGCTCTTGCCGCGACAGTCCAAACGTCTTGGTTAATAGCTCTTTGAAGGCAGTGTAAGTGTCTTCCGATGGTGGCCTGTGGATAAAGTTGGCCACTCTGTCAGCTGTCTGTCAATCCAGGGTGCTGAGCACATGGTAGTACTTGGTGGTCTCTGCTGTGATGCCCTGAATCTGGAACTGAACCTCTGCCTGGTTGAACCACATGCCGGGTCGAGCTGTCCAGAAGGTCGGAAGCTTCAGACCGACTGTGCTGACTACTGCTTCATTCTCCATCGCTAGGTTTAGATTCCTTCTAAACCGTCGGGGTCACCAATTGTAGCCGACCGCTACAAAGAAATACACACACACAGTGTAGCAAGTTAAGCTCACTCCTTTATTAGGGCTGGAAAGGCTGCTTTTATACGGTTCAAGTTCCCGCCATTTTTGCTGATTGACTGAGTCAGTCATATGAATAACAATAGCGGGTAGGAATATCCATGCATATGAATGCCCTGTTTCTACTGAGTTAGCTGGGCAGCTTGACCAATGCCATTTTAGGGCTGTTGGTCTGATACTGCCCCAGCTTCTACCCCCACCAGTTCGTTGCCCTGGGAGTCACTTTAGTGATCTCTCTCCGCGTCTGCTTCCGCACGATGTGCCGGCCCGACCTCTGCAATTGTGAGCCGCCACACCATTTTTACTATCGCCACATCCTTTTCCCTGCTCTATTTCTGCTGATCACCAGGAAAGAGAGTAGAGATGCCACAAGACTCGCACCACCAGGTTCAGGTACGGCTGCTACTCCTCCACCATCAAACTCCTCAATGACAAATTCAATTAGACTTGTTTAAGGACTGTTACTTTTGCACTTAATTGATTTTTAAAATCTCTGTCATGCACAATCAGTTTGTTTAATTTAATTTATTTATTTACATGCATATGTTTTTTTTTCGAAATTTATTTATAGTATCTCCATACATTCATTTCAAATTGACTTAGTATAATATTACATAATAGATACTAAATAATTTTCTAATTTTCACCCCCCCCCCCCCACCTCCCCTAACCCCTTAGGAAACCACCTTGTGGTGGTTAATTCCCAAAAACCCAAATGGGTGTGGTATAAACCACAAGTGGCATATGACTTTTGGGAGCAGAAGTACCACTCCCTCCCCCCCCCAAGGCAGACAAAATACACATATAAACCGAAAAATCATCATTTCTTATATCCATAAAACCCCGGTCCATCAATTTAACCAATCTTATTCATAAACTCTTTTTTTTTGAAAATCCAAACTTGATATTAAATTTTGCACCCTTTCCACCCTCCCAACACTGAGTTAAACATTGTTTACAAACAATAAAAGTTTTTTTTTCAAGTCTTCCTGAATTTCATCCACTGAATTAAAACACCTCTGAACATCCCAGTTCAACACCGAATCTTCCATTCTTCTCAGTCTCAACTTGAATTTGTAGCTTACTTTCAAAAAAATTTTTTTTCAAATCTTTTAAAATATTCTTGAACATAATTCCTTCGGTCTTGATCTTCTAAACCATCAATGTTATTCATAAGTTCTTTCTTCTGTGTTTCCCAATTTAATACCAAATTTTCCACTTTGTCAATCTTCTCAATGTTAAGTTGAAATTATTGTTTATTTTCAAGAAAAACTTATTCAAAATTTTTAACTCTTCTTGGACATTGCTCCTTAGACTTTAATTTTATAAATCATCAATCTTGTTCATAGTTTCTTTCTACTGAATTTCCAAATTTAATAATAAAGTTTCCGTTTTTTCCAATTTTCTCAATATTAAACTGATCTTGTTGTTTAGTTTAAAAAAAAACCTTTTCAAAACTATTAAAATCTGTTTGCAATGTATGCATACTTACAGATAATAAATTCACTCTTCCAATATTCCATCCAAAAAAAAATCACTGATAAACCTTATTGCAGGTCAAGGAGTTCCATATATATGTTTATCTTCAGAAAATATTTCAAATATTTCAAATCAACATTCGTCGCCATCTTTCAAAAAGGAGTCCGAAATCAACTTTAATAAGTTCTGTTCTTGAGAAAATTCCAGCACCAACTCCGGCTCTGTCTGGGTAAATAGGTCAAATTTCTTCCAAAGTCAAAGAATGTAATTTTGTTCTGTATTTATAGATAATAAATTCATCCTTCCGATATTTCATCCAAAAAAAATCACTAATAAACTTTAATGTTATCTGGATTTTTAAAACTCACGGGCAACCAATGCCAATTACTGCAATTTATCTTCATAAAACATTTCAAATCAATATTCATCACCATCTTTCAGAGGGGTGTCCAAGACCAGCTTATCCGACAGTCCAATTAATGAGCTCCGTTCTTAAGAAAATTCCAGCCTTGACTCCGTGGTTCTGTCTGGGCAAGTAGGCCGAGTTTCTTCCAAAGTCGGAGAGTGTAGTTTTGTTCTGTATTTGAACTCTATTTTCCTTAATCTTTGTTACCATTTTAAACATCTTTCAGAGGGGTGTCCAAGGCCAGCTTATTCTACAGTCCAATTAATGAGCTCCGTTCTTAAGAAAATTCCAGCCTTGACTCCGTGGTTCTGTCTGGGCAAGTAAGCCGAGTTTCTTCCAAAGTCAGAGAGTGTAGTTTTGTTCTGTATTTGAACTCTATTTTCCTTAATCTTTGTTGCCATTTTAAACATCTTTCAGAGGGGTGTCCAAGGCCAGCTTATCCGACAGTCCAATTAATGAGCTCCGTTCTTAAGAAAATTCCAGCCTTGACTCCGTGGTTCTGTCTGGGCAAGTAGGCCGAGTTTTTTCCAAAGTCGGAGAGTGTAGTTTTGTTCTGTATTTGAACTCTATTTTCCTTAATCTTTGTTGCCATTTTAAACATCTTTCAGAGGGGTGTCCAAGGCCAGCTTATCCGACAGTCCAATTAATGAGCTCCGTTCTTAAGAAAATTCCAGCCTTGACTCCGTGGTTCTGTCTGGGCAAGTAGGCCGAGTTTTTTCCAAAGTCGGAGAGTGTAGTTTTGTTCTGTATTTGAACTCTATTTTCCTTAATCTTTGTTGCCATTTTAAACTAAAAACAATTGATAAACAAAACAAAGACTTTTAACAGAAAAGAAATATTCTTAAAACGGGTATTTATATAACTGCCTGGGGGAGACCGGAAATGCACGTCCGCTCCCTACGCCATCTTGCCACGCCCCCCCCCCCCCTACATGCATATGTTGAGTACATTTTTTTTTGCACTATCAAGAAGTGGTAATTCTGCCTCATCCGCAGGAAAAAGAATCCCAGGTTATATGTAATGTCATGTATGTACTTTGACAATAAATATAAATCTGAAAATCTGAAATTGGGTCTGTGGGCATGGCGCTCCCCCTCAATAACAGGGAAGAACCTGGTCATCAGGTGCTCTCGGTGCTGTTGTATGAGACTCAGGTGTGGCCCATCACCTGCATCTCCAGGCTGGCGGTCACTGGAGCATTCTTCTTTTTTAAATATTTTATTTATATTTTCACACAATCTTGTACATACACTGTCATACCAACAATGGCAGTTCACATTCAAATATACATATATTCATTCTCTTTATGACGATATATACAAGCCTGTGTCTCTACCAACACCCCGCCCCCCCCCCCCCCCCCCCCCACACACACACACATAAAACAAGACTACTCACTCAAACTTCAACCAACAACAACAAATAACAAGGGGCAGGGATTGTCGCAGCTCAGTGTAATGTGCGTCGAAAGAACCATATAACAGTTTATGGCATGGAAACAGGCCAGCTTGGCCCTTCAAGTCCACACTGGTTCACTCAAACCAAAGACTTGTTGATCCAAACCAAGGCTTTTATTAACTAAAAGACTGGAGCATATCACAAGTAGGTCGACCAGTCCAGAATGACCTGGTCTGGCTAGGAGCAATTCTTTAAGACCACCCAGTAGGTGTGGCTACACTCTCAGCCAATCACAGTCATCCTACACTACCATCTGTACGTATCTACATATACACATCGGTGATAGAATCTGTACTATCACACTCAGTGGGCGGCCTCTGGGCTGATACACATTCCTGACTTTCCTTGATTGGGATCAGTGTGAGGGAGAAGAAGCCACAGCAAGGAACGGAAAACCAATCACCGCCATGCACCTATGTAGTGCATGTATGGCTGCCCAATCTTACGAAAGGTACTGTATTTGTTTCTCAGGTTATAAGTTATTTTCTCCAGGGGAACGCAGCTTTGCATTTCCTTGTTCCATCGTTCGATACTAAGACTATAGTCAGATTTCCAATTTGCCGCAATGCACTTCCTGGCCACTGCCAATGCGATTAACACAAATTGGATTTGAAATTTGGACAGCTTCACTGTAAGCCTTATGTCCATTATATTTCCCAGCAGGAATAACTCTGGGTCTTGTTGGAATCGCTTGCCTACCATTTTCTCCAGGACTTGGACTTGATCTACCCATAAGGGCCTTACCTTGGTACATGACCAGGTTGCGTGCACAAACTTCCCAGTCACAATGCCACATCTGAAGCATTGGTCCAAAAGTTCTGGTTTTGAGCTGTTTATTTTCTGTGGTATTGGATGTAAATGGTGCAAAAAGTTATACTGGACCAGTCTATACCATGCATTGATGACCGTGGTCATGCTTTCCTGGCACAGTTTGGACCAGCATCCCTCATCAATTGCAATGCCCAAGTCCGACTCCCATCTTTATCTCGACCTATGAAGGCCCTGTTTGGGTCCCTTTGAGGAAATATTTGAGGGAATATTCAGGCAATACATTGATGAAATAAATTTATTACTGCTCCACCTTTGAATCAAGGCCTCTATGTTACTGCATCGAGGTCGGGCCATACTTGGACTAAATATGTCCCGTAGGAAAGACCTTAATAGAAGATAGCAGTGGAATGACTGATTTGGCAAAGCATATTAGTTTTTTAGCTGCTCAAATGACATTAATTGCCCCTGCTCTTAACAGTTCTCTATGCACCTGATGCCATTACAGCACCAGATGTCTAGGATCTTGTTACCTACTGACAATGGTATTAATTTATTAGGAGTCAGGGGCATTTTTGGTGACAGCTCCACTTTAGCGTTCAGATACTGGTTAATTTTGGTCCAGATACTAATTACTTGTTTTAGTATGGGGCTGCCCTTCTTCCCTGACAGCATTTTGGCGTCCTATTTGTAAATGAAATCCTCTGCCATCTTCTCGCCAACCAAGTGCAGATCAATTTGTGCCCAGGATGGTGCACCTCCTCCCTGAAAGAGAGAGGCGATGTATCTCAAACGAGCACCTCAATAATATTTTTTGAAGTCTTGCATTCTCAATCCGCCTAGACTGTAGTCCCATGTTAATTTTTCCATGGAGACCCTTGGCACCTTACCACTCCAGAGAAACCTTCTAACCTTATGTAACAGCTGTTTAAAGAAACCCTGAGGCAAATGCACAAGCAATGTCTGAAAAAGATACCGGAATCTTGGCAAAACATTCATTTTAATGCAGTTAATCTTTCCCACCAATGTTATGGGCAGGGACATCCACCTCTTTAGGTTCTTGTTGACTCTCTCCAGCAAGTGGGTATAGATTATTCAAGTTACCATCAATATTAACTCTTGAGTATTTGATCCCCTTCTGTGGCCACTTTAAATTACTGTTTTCTTTAAATTGACTATAATTATCCTTGGTGAGTGGTATCACCTCACTCTTTTCCCAATTGATCTTGTACCCAGAAAGTTTCCCATAGTCCTCCAGTACCACTGGAGCATTCTTCTGGTTCATATGGAGATCCAAGATGGAAAGGGCCCAAAGGGTCACCATTTATAAGTTGTCAGACAATGGGGACAAGGGAGAACCCAATGTGACCCTCATCCTAATGTACACCTTCCTGTGTGACTGCATCAGGCTATTCGTGAAACCAAAGTATGAAGGCACCAAGTTCTGCTATGTACTGAGCTTTTACCTGTCCCAGGTGTTGTGAAAGATGTCCCTGCTCCGTGTAATGTCATGCAATGTCCAATCAGCTGGACTTTGCCACACCACCTATCCTTCATGGAAAGATTTTTCCAGTCCAACACCTTTGCCTTCAAGGCCATCAGGCAGTGGTCAGCATGGAGCATCCTGCAGGCACTGAGAGACAAGGAATCGATGGACACAGTAGGATGGTTTCCTGAGCAGACTGTCCAGGTCATCTAGCGGAATTCCTCATCGCCAGTGCTCACAAACAAGCACCAGGACTTGGCCTGGCCAGCAGTGAGAGGAGCCCTCCCAGTCAGATCTTTCCTGTTCAACAGGAACACCACTCACAACACCCACTGTCTCAGAGATGACTGAGGTGAGGTGGAGACAGTTGCCCACCTCTTTACAGAATGCAGATTTGCACAGAGTGTGTGGAGAAGGATGAAAGGGTCCTTGTCATGGTTCATCCCCATCAGCAACGTGGCAGAGGACTCTCAGATCTATGGGCTGTTTCTTGGGACGCCCTCAGGGTTACAAATCCAGAACTGCTGAAAGACCATCAACTCGGTGAAAGATGCACTTTGGTCTGCCGACTGGCACATTCCAGGTTGCAGGGGTATGTGCTGAGGGATGTACTGAAATGGCGCAGCCAATGTCATGAGGTATGACCACTGTCTAGAATCCTTCTGTCACTGGGTGTTGAGGGACTGAGACTGAAGGGAAGCCCCTCAAACAGCAGAGGGGGTAGGGGGTGGAGTAATGACAAGGTGCCACAGTAGTGGCAATGGTGTAAATTGAAATGAATGTTGTAATGTAGTTATGGGAATGTACGGATATGAAACTAAACGTGGGAATAAACTTTGAAAATTTTTCCTATGTAAATAATTTATATTCCTCTATGTATATCATATACTCTGGAGAACTAAGAGATTGATTAATATAAGATATGTACACTAACTTTATTAACTCTCTCCAGATGCGATAAAACTATAAATCTCTTCTAAAAAATTAACGCTCCTGAAAACATATTTTATGTTGTGGAATCCATTCAAATAAAAGGGAAGATTGCAGGTGTGTTTTGCTCAGGCACCTGATTAGAAGATTAAGATAAAAGCAGGCGATTAATCTTTACCCAGAGGGATCAGAGTTTTATTTTGATGCTGGTTGCAGAAGAAGCAGACGTTGGCTGCTTATTGGATTCTGTTAACTGTTTTCCAATTGTGTTCATAGTTCATATTTTATGTTGTTCAATGAAGTACATAATATACAATATGACAACTTATGTTCTGAACCTGATTGTTATGCAAAACAGCTGATTTTCAGCACATATCATTATTTCATAACTGAGACAAATGATCCAAAAAATTTTTTTGGAAAGCACAACCGAATAATTTAAGATCTTGATCTTTAACAATGCAGTATTTCAGACTAATCTGGAGGATTTCTGTTTGTGTGTTAGGCGCAAATTTAATGAAGGATGGGTTTACATGATGCAGGCAGTAAGCATTTACCTTTTCAAATAACTCTAGAGTTTAAAATCAAGCTTTACCAATCCTTATTTCAGCCCATACTTATTTTCCCTGCAGTCATTCTTGTGACTTGAGCAGTAAATTGATCCTCTGGAATGCTGTGTGTACATACTTCCTTCAGATGTACAGACTCCACCTGCTAACAGGTAAACCAGATCCCTCTGGGATTGGGCCCCAAACAGCCACATTCTTTTAAGACAAACGATTAGTCTAATTGTTAGCTGTCCAACAACAAAAAGGTAGATTTCCTGAACTCAGTAGTATAGATTTTCCCATGAAAACTTAAATGTACATACCTTTAAAAATATACACATTTTCCCATTAACCCTTGCAAACGCTTAAATAAACAGGAACTCTGTGTGAACAGCACTTGGAGTGCTTATAAAGATTGAATAAACAATATTGTTCAAATTTGTGTTCATTTTATAGGTGAAGTTCATTGAGATAATTATGTGCAGTTCAGGTCTTCCCATTACACAGACACAGAAAATTCACTAGAATAAAGGGTTCTGATTGCAATAGCATTTATGCTTTTGCTCACAGAGGTTCAGAAGTGCAGGTACAGGAATGTCAGGACAAAAATGGGCTTAGTTGCAAATCACTTAGCAGCTTTGAGTTGGGATATTCGCCTATCATTGGCTGCTTCATTGGGACCATGAGGCACAGTGCTTAGTGACGGTTGATGAGTCTGAAGAATTTCTGAAATCTCAGTGTCTTATTTTGTGGCAGTATCCAAACTACTGAGCTATACTCAGTGCACAAGAGATGTCACTTGATTGGCCCTCACACATTCACCCTGATTATACAGCTTTAAATCTTTTGCCTCTAAGTTCCTTGGGCTTTATATCAGAGATTCGACTCCATGGGAGGCACAGTTAGCGCAGCAGTTAGCATGACACTATTTCAACGTCAGTGACCCAGGTTTGGAATCTGATGCCGTCTGTAAGGAGTTTGTACATTTTCCCATGTTGCGTGGGTTTTCTCTGGGTGCTCTGGTTTCCTCCCACCCTTCAAAACATATGGGGTTTGGAAGTTAATTGGGTATTTGGATGGAACATGCTCGTGGGCCGGATGGGCCTATTACCGTGCTGTATCTCAATTTAATTTTTTTTAAATTGTCTCTTAGTGTATTCTACCCAGATTAACAAATTAGACTGACCCAGTAGAACTCTTCTGAATACGAGTAAAAGTATGCCGACACCATGACTGAATTAAACTCAGCAGTGTCCTTTTTTCAGCAAGGTTAAAGATATATAACCAAAGTTCCAGGCTTGAGCCCTTCATCAAGGTATCTTCTGAATAGCAGTTTGGTCTGGCAAACATGCCCAGGGAAGCAGGTTGGGATGGCTGGTTAGTGATGGAATGGTTGAAGGTTGCTTGGAGGTGATCCATACCCTTTCTCCATCAGTGTGAAGGAATGGTCTTTTCATTTACATCTATTTAACATTAATAAAACCAGAAACACAAAAGGCTGAATGCAATTTCAAAAAGAATTCCAGTACAAGTCATACTGCTCACAGAAGTTGGACTTGTTTTGAGTAAAAATTTTTGTTTGTCTTATATGTGCACCTTGATCCCAATTATGTGCCAAAGCTATATTGTGCTTGGGAATCCCCCTTCATGTTCAACACATTTAAAGCAATGACCACAGGCAGACTGTCCGAGGGTTTTTTTAAGAACAAAAAATAGATTTTATTAGCCATAAATTATTTACAAAAAAGGGTGTTCAGCCTCTTCATACCTTTAATGTTGTATCCATACATTTTCATCCCTATACATTGTTACATTCATTTTATATTTAACATCACTGTATCACCTTGTCATTACGCCCCCATATGTTGTTTCAGAGGTTTCCTCCAGTCTCAGCCCCTCAAGAATTTTGTTGCAGCACTTACGCTTGTTGCATCCTGTTACCTTGTTCTTTAATAAAATACCAGGATGCATTTAATTTGTGTTGCAATAGTTTTTTTTAAGTAAGAAATATGGGACACTGCAGATACTGGGATCAGTGTTAAACAAGCGTGTGTCCAATTCATTTTTTGATTTCCATTTTTGGAAAGTGTGGGTCACTTATTGCCTGTATTTGATAATGTATGTATCTGTTCCAATTTTAACCACACATATAACCCACATTTTTGCCGCAGAAGGAATCACATATATTGTCCGTGCATTGTATTAATTAATTAATGTTAAACATTTATTTCTTGCTTTTGATTCTGATAGGGAATATAGGTACACATCTCTCCAAATGTAGTAGATACTCTATGTTAAATTATCTGTTACTGGCCTAATAAATAAATATAAAAGGATATTTTATATTTAAATAAATATAATAGGATGACAAATGAGTGTTTTTTTAACCTCAAAAAAATGGGCTATTGTTATGTAACCATTGTTTCAATTAAAAGGCAGTTCACTTCTCACCTCAACCACCCCCACCTAAACCAGAATGAATCAAGGTCTATCTACCTACCTAACTCCAAAATGATTCATAAGCCATTTTCAGTTGGTCAGAATACCCTGATGTAAAGCCGCCTATCGTAACTGTATACGGCTGTCAGGAGGCCACCTGAAAGCAGAAAACGCAGCCCTGAGGTGTACTTATCCAACCCTCCTCGAGGAGGTATATTCTCCGCTTCCGAGCAGTCCACCAAGGCACCTGAAAGTGACGTTGTCAGCCTGAGACACTTTGGCGCGATTTTTAAAAAACTGGAGAGTGTGCAGGCTCGGCATTACCAGTACAGTCACATTTTTTTGGTACATTAGAGGCATTTCTCCTCTCTGTTCCGGGCCCGCCATGATCCTGTGATCCTTTCTTCTTCAGCCTCGACGCACTGCAAATGACATTATGACAGCGGGCAGGACTACAGCCACAGTCAACAGAAGCTAATGTTTGCTCTGAGGTTCCTCTCCTGCAGCTGGCCCTTTCAGGTGCCAGAGCAGCGCCTTCAGCGCTGCCACCTAAATGTCAATTCGAACACACTCACAGCAACTTCTGCAGGCGCATTCTCAGAGCAATTGCACCTGAAAGCGGCTACAGTCTTCCTTCCCTCTCAGTCTGAATCCATATGCCATTTAGTAGTCCAGATGCACTGAAAATCTCACACAGCTTTCTTATTTTCAACAAACTTTTTCCCTAAAAATAGACTTCATTCACAATAAATTATTTACAAAAGAGAAAACTATTCTAAGTTTTTTCACACCCATAGTGTCAATCAACTGCAGCCACCCTTTTGCACTTTTATAATTATAAAAATTTATACTGTCCATTTTTATATTTTGTGCTAATCTTTTCTCAGTCGACCTTCCCTCTCTTTGTTTCTCACTTCATAGTTTTCCCAATTTTCTAGTTTCCCTCTGCTCTTGAAGACTGTATGCACAAGCTTTTAGTTTGGTGTCTGCCTTTATTTCCTTAATTATTCAAGGCTGTCTGTCTCCAACCTTACTGTCCTTGCTTTTAACTGGAATATACTATTGATGAGCACCATGAAGAATCTCTTTGACTTTGAAAGTCTTGCACTGTTCCTTAACTATTCCTCCATATAGTCTGCATTCCCAGTCTACACTGGCCAACTCCTCCCTCATCACTTTGTAGTTTCCCTTGTTTAGGCAGAACACACTGGTTTTAGACCAAGTATTGTACTCTCTTCTTGTATGAGAAACTCAATCATACTGTGATCACTCTTTCCAAATCGCTAATTTTGACCATCTCATTGCACAGGACCAGATCCAAGATAGCATGTTCGCTTGCAGGTTCAGTACCACGCTGTTCAAGAAAGCCATCACATAGGCATTCTATGAAATCTTCCTCAAGGTTGCCTAAACCAACCTGATTCATCCAGTCTATGTGCATGTTAAAGTCCCCCACAATAACTGCTGTTCCACCCTTACTTGCCTCTGATATTTCTTGGTTTAGTGCCTGTGCCACTGTAATATTATTATTGGGTGGCCTATAGATCACTCCCACCAGTGACTTTTTTTTTTCCCTTTACTATTCCTAATCTCTCTACCCAAATGGATTCAACATTTTGCTCCTTAGATCTTGCATCATCTCTCACTCTTGCCCTGATGTCATCCTCAACTAAGAGCACTACCCCACCTCCCTTCTTGCCTCTCCTTCCTTATTACCTGATATCCTTGGATATTTTGAATACTATAGGCATTCAGATAAAGAGCCCTTACACTTATTGTGCTTTTAAAATCTGGCAATCCTTGCCTCTTTTGCACTTGACTTTTATGCACTGTACTCTTACTTTTCTCTTTTGCAACTTTTGCTTTTACTTTATCTTCACTCTTCTCTTTTACTTTATCCATTCCTCCCCAATCTTTGAACTCTCCCCTCCCCACACAACCCCACCCCCCCCCCCTCCCAATTTAGTTCAAAGACCTGGCCAGTACTAGTTATGGGAAGTTATGGGATTCACCAGGATCCAGGTCCCATCATGGTTCAGATGGAGCTCATCCACTTTGAGCAGTACCTTTCTTCCTTCCTCAATACTGATGCCTTTTCCCCATGAATTAGAACCCACTTCTCCAACACCGATACTTGAGCTATGTATTTAACTCTTTCATCTTCTCTGTGCCAATCTTTTGGCTCTGCTTTTTAATTTGGCCCTCAGCTCCTCAAATTCCCTTAGCAGAATCTCTTTCCTGGTTCTACCTACATCATTGGTAAACACATAGACCATGGCCACTGGATTTCTCCCCTCCCATTGCAAATTCCAATGCAGGTCAGCCTTTGGGTCACTCATTTGGGTAGTCAGATGAGGTTAATACTCAAAAAATGAAAGGCAGCACCCTGCAGAGTGGGGGGGGGGGGGGGGGGAGTGAGAGGGGGTTGGAGAAAGATGCAGGGGTAGAGGTAAATAGTTTGCTGAAAATTACAAAATTCATGTTAGCAAAGTCATGAAATTGATGTTTGGCATGATTGTCTTAACTGGGCAGGGTACTGAGCACAAAAGTTGGGACCGTACCTTGATGAAGCTCAAGCCCAAAACATTGGTTATTTTTCCTTTATCTTTAGTATATAAAGTACTCTGTTTAACCTGTTGAGTTTCTCCAGCATTGTGTTTTTACAAAAGTTGGGACTTCATGATTCAACTTTTTTAAATTAAATTCACAGATACAGCATCATAACAGACTCTTCCAGCCCATGAGCCCACGTCATCCAAATACATCATTGTGATCAATGATCTACTAACCCCATACATGTATGGAATGTGGGAGGAAACCGGAGCACCTGGATGAAGCCCATGCGGACCTTGCTGACTCCTTAAAGTTAGCAATGGATTCAGAGCAGAGTTGCTGCCACTGTAACAGCATTGTGCTAATCGCTGCACTAACCATGCCATTCTTGAAATACTATGTGCAGTCCTGTATGCCCAGCCATAGGATGGACATTGGAAGGGTGCAGAGAAAAGTTCAGCAGGATGTGGCTAGGATTAGAGGGTTTGAGTTTTATGAAGGTGTTGGAAAGGTCGGGTCTCTTTCCAGAATCTCTCTAAATGTGGGCATTCCCAGAAGATATGAATCAGAGAGGCTCCAAAAATTTTGCATTTTTCACAAAAAAGATCAATATCTGCATAAAAACTGGATAATTTAAGTTTAGACATATGAATTCTGTGCACCACCTTAAATTGTAATAAGCGAGGTCTTGCACAAAATGAGGAATCATTAATTAAGCTTAGAGTAGAGAACCAATCTTCATCTGAAAAAAGTTATATTCAAGACGCTTTCCCAATCTCTTTGGATACCACCCAATGGTATCAAGATTTAATCTCTCGGTCCACTCTGGTGGATGTCTCGGTCCACTCTGGTGGATGTCTCAGTCCATTCTGGTGGATGTCTCGGTCCACTGTGGTGGATGTCTCAGTCTCCGCAGATAAAAAGTTGATTATTATTGTCTTTTTGTCATGATCTCCTTTCTTATTTCTTTGTAGGTGGAAGAGGGAGGAGAGAGGGTGTTAGTGGAGTGGATGAAGGAGGTTGAGGGGGTTATTAAATTATATAATGTTTGTATCAATATGTTATATGATTTAAAATTATAAATAAAATATTTAAATATATATATAAATATTAAAAAGAAAAGGAAAGGCTGGGACTTAATTGCATTGTACCATAGAACATTACATCACAGAAACAGGCCCTTCGGCTTTTCTATTCAGTGCTGAACCTTTTTTTAAGCCCAGTCCCACTGACTTGATAGAACCATAGAACAGAGTGAGAATATAGAACATTCCCCAGAGTGAAGGAGGCTGAGGGGTGACCTTTATGGAGGTTTGTAAGATCATAAAGGGTGTGGATAAAGGGAATGTTCAGTCTATTTCCCAGCATAGATTATTCTAAAACAAGAGTGCATATGCTTTAAGGTGAATGGGGAGAAATTTAAGAGAGTCATGAGGGACTCTCTGGAATAGGCTGCGAACTGTAGAAGCAGGCACAATGACAACATTAAAAAGACACTTGGACAGATGATTGATATGAGGGCCTTAGAAGGATAGGAACCAAATGCAAGCAAATGGGACTAGCCCAGAATGCCAACTCGGTAGGTATAGAGGAGATGAGCCAAAGGGCCTGTTATGTGGTATGTGACTCAATGACTCTTCATAAAACTAGATGAAAAATACTTGCTTCTTTGTTGGTTCCTTATTACATTACTCCATCCAGAATACACTCAATGAAGTTGTCCTCTTGTTGGAATTGAAAATCAAATTTTCAAGATTTTTTTATTGTCATATAAATGGAAACTGTAATATTACATGAAATTTCCTTTATTCTGCTGTAAAGCAGACAAAGAGTGCCATTAGCATCACCTGGTGCCCTTTACAAGAAAGAGAATGAGAAGCAAAAGAGAATCCCTTCAGAGTCACTGAGTGTCCATAGATGAAAATTGTTGTGGAACAGTTTTTTTTAAATTTTATTTATAATCAATAATCAGTCATGCATTCAAAATACAATCCAATGCATTTTTTATCCCATAAACCCCCCCACCCCATCCCTATCCTTCCCACCCAACGCAATCCCCCTCTAAACTACCCCAAAAAAAGAAAGAAAAAAAAAGAAAGAGGAGAACAACTAAAACACTACATTCAATTATGTATCATGGTTTAGGACCATACCACCAATGTATGCGAAAAAAATTAATAATTTAATCGCATCCAATCCATATACAGGCTCTAGGTTTTAACGAAGAAATTATGTGTTATTTTCTTCTAAAGGAATATATGATTTCATCTCCACATACCATCGCTGAATATTCAATTTAGTATCATTTTTCCATGAAGCTGCAAGACATTTCTTAGCTTAAACAAGCAACAGAAGAGGAATCATTTCTTTTTCAAGAGCAATAATTACAGTAATTCCAAAGAAAGACAGAGACCCTTTGAAACTAGCTTCATATCAACCAATTTCTTTATTGAATGTAGATTATAAAATAGTAGTTAAAACATTCGCAAATAGACTTGCCAAATATTTACCACAATTGGTACATGTTGACCAGGCAGGTTTTATTAAGAATAGATATGCTTTGGATAATAATCTTAGATTGATTACTTTGATCAATGCTTCCAGACATCAACCCAACCAACCAATGATAGTCACACTTGATGTGAAAAAAGCTTTTGACCGAGTGGAATGTCATTTTTTATTTAAAGTACTAAAAAAATTTAAGTTCGGGCCACTTTTTACTGGCTGGGTTAAGACACTATATAAAAATCCAGCTGCTGGGGTGGTGACAAATGGACAAACTTCTTCTTCATTCAATTTATCGAGATCAATGCACCAGGGTTGCCCATTGTCACCAGCCTTATTTGCATTGGTCAACACCATTAGACAAAATGGTAATATTAAAGGAATAAAAATTGCAGAAGATGAGTATAAGATCAATTTATTTGCAGATGATAAGTTGATATATTTAACACATCCTGAACAATCTTTGAGACATTTGCAAGATTGTTTAGAGCAATATGAGCAATGTCTGGGTACAAAGTTGATTGGAGGAATGAGAAGTGTAACTAAATTGATTAATGTAAGATATAGCTTAGTCAATTATAATTTTTTCCACCAATTATATTTGACTCCTGAAAAGTTAAAAAGATATGGTTTCAATAATTCAGATTTGTGTTTTAGATGTGGGATTCACACTGGAATGTTTTTACATGCAGTTTGGTCTTGTGACAAAGTTCAACCATAAAAATATTTTGGAAGATTTATTTAAGATTAAATTATCATTGGATCCATTAATTTTTTTCTTGGATTACACTGTATCTTTGATTTCTGGTTTAAAGTTGGATAAGTTTTGATGGCATTTGTTTGTCTGGTATTGGTGGTAGTGCAGAAGTGTATTGCAATTACATGGAAAGATAATGTGGAATTGAATATAGTTCATTGGCATAATGAGTTAAGATCCTATATTTATTTGGAGAAGATAACGTATTCTTTCTTTGGCTTGGCTTCGCGGACAAAGATTTATGGAGGGGTAATGTCCACGTCAGCTGCAGGCTCGTTTGTGGCTGACAAGTCCGATGCGGGACAGGCAGACATGGTTGCAGCGGTTGCAAGGGAAAATTGGTTGGTTGGGGTTGGGTGTTGGGTTTTTCCTCCTTTGTCTATTGTCAGTGAGGTGGGCTCTGCAATCTTCTTCAAAGGAGGTTGCTGCCTGCCGAACTGTGAGGCGCCAAGATGCACGGTTTGAGGCGATATCAGCCCACTGGCAGTGGTCAATGTGGCAGTCACCAAGAGATTTCTTTAGGCAGTCCTTGTACCTCTTCTTTGGTGCACCTCTGTCACGATGGCCAGTGGAGAGCTCGCCATATAACACGATCTTGGGAAGGCGATGGTCCTCCATTCTGGAGACGTGACCAGCGCAATTGGATCTTCAGCAGCGTGGATTCGATGCTGAAGGCCTCTGCCATCTCGAGTACTTCAATGTTAGGGATGAAGTCGCTCCAATGAATGTTGAGGATGGAGCAGAGAAAACACTGGTGGAAGTGTTCTAGGAGCCGTAGGTGATGCTGGTAGAGGACCCATGATTTGGAGCCGAACAGGAGTGTGGGTATGACAACGGCTCTGTATATGCTAATCTTTGTGAGGTTTTTCAGTTGGTTGTTTTTCCAGACTCTTTTGTGTAGTCTTCCAAAGGCGCTATTTGCCTTGGCGAGTCTGTTGTCTATCTCATTGTCGATCCTTGCATCTGATGAAATGGTGCAGCCGAGATAGGTAAACTGGTTGACCGTTTTGAGTTTTGTGTGCCCGATGGAGATGTGGGGGGGCTGGTAGTCATGGTGGGGAGCTGGCTGATGGAGGACCTCAGTTTTCTTCAGGCTGACTTCCAGGCCAAACATTTTGGCAGTTTCCGCAAAGCAGGATGTCAAGCGCTGAAGAGCTGGCTCTGAATGGGCAACTAAAACGGCATCATCTGCAAAGAGTAGTTCATGGACAAGTTTCTCTTGTGTCTTGGTGTGAGCTTGCAGGCGCCTCAGATTGAAGAGACTGCCATCCGTGCGGTACCTGATGTAAACAGTGCCTTCATTGTTGAGGTATTTCATGGCTTGTTTCATCATCACGCTGAAGAAGATTGAAAAGAGGGTTGGTGCGAGAACGCAGCCTTGCTTCACGCCATTGTTAATGGAGAAGGGTTCGGTTAGCTCATTGCTGTATCTGACCCGACCTTGTTGGTTTTCGTGCAGTTGGATAGCCATGTTGAGGAACTTTGGGGTGCATCCGAGGCACTCTAGTATTTGCCAAAGCCCTTTCCTGCTCACGGTGTCGAAGGCTTTGGTGAGGTCAACAAAGGTGATGTAGAGTCCTTTGTTTTGTTCTCTGCATTTTTCTTGGAGCTGTCTGAGGGCAAAGACCATGTCAGTAGTTCCTCTGTTTGCGCGAAAGCCGCACTGTGATTCTGGGAGAACATTCTCGGCAACACTAGGTATTATTCTATTTAGGAGAATCCTAGCGAAGATTTAACTTGTATAACTTGTATCATAATTACCCCTTTTTTGTTAAGATGTGGTTTCCTTATTTGAAATTTATGGGCTTGGAAATATCTTAATTTTTTTTCCTCTCTGGTGTTGTAAATTTGTAAATTTGTAAATTTGACAGATCACACAGCGTATGTAATTAATTTATTTTGTTTTCTACCCTTGAGGGGTTTGTTGGGTTTGGGGGAGGGAGGGTGGGAGGATTTTTTTATGTATGTATCTTAAAGTTATAAATAAAGTTTTCCAAAAAAACCCCACCTCATAACAATCTTCTACCAGTTTAATTCTTTTTTGTTCCCATAATTTCAAAAGTTGATTATTTACTGTAAAAGGAAAAAGCTTATTTTGAAATAACGGTGTTTTAGCCAAAATTTTTCCTTGAGTAAGTACAATTTTATTCTTATTTGTCCATAACTCAATCAAATGATTCAACACCATTAAATTATAATTACTTATAACTGAGAATTCCATTGGTAAATAAATTGATCCATCCTCTTTTCTCCAATCAGAGATCATTCAATATTAGCCCATACCAGGGGGCTATCCACTTGAAACATTCTATTAATAAATTTTAACTGAGCCGATTCATAATAATTTTGAAAATTAGGAAGTTGTATACCTCCTAATGCATATTTCCAAGTTAACTTCTGTAATGAAATCCTTGCTATTTTATCTTTCCACAAAAATATTCTCACCAAAGTATTCAAATCTTTAAAAAAAATTATGAGGCATCTTACATGGAACAAATATTGAATTCAGGGAAAGATATTCATTTTAATACAATTCACCCATCCTATCAACCTCATAGGCAAATTTCTCTACCTATTTAAAATCACATTTAATTCTAGTCAATAAAGGTAAATAATTCAATGCAAATAAATGATTATAATTATTATCAATAATAATACCCAAATACTTAATACAATCAGACCATTTAAACTTCACAACCTGTCTACATGATGAATAATCCATATCCACTAAAGGTATAATTCACTCTTCTCCAAATTTACTTTATAAACTGATAATGCTCCGTAATGTTCCAAATGTTTATATAAAGTCTCCATAGATTGCAAAGGATGTGTTAAATATATTAAAACATCGTCGGTAAACAAGTTTATCTTATATTCATCAGAATCCACCTTAATAACCTTAATAGCTCTATCATGCCTAATATTCTGTGCCAAAGGCTCAATAACCAATGCAAGCAGAGCTGGTGACAAAGGGCAGCCCTGTCTGGTCGATCTAGATAATGTAAAAGGTAAAGACATCTGTCCATTTGTCACCACTCTCACAGTGAGATTTTTATACAAAGTCCTAATCCAACCAATAAAGAGAGGCCCAAAATTAAATTTTTCCAAAATCTTAAACAAAAAACTCCATTCAACTCTATCAAAGGCCTTTTCTGCATCCAAAGAAATTACCATTAGTTAGTCAGATTGGTGCTCAGAAATATTAATTAAAGAAATCAATTTTACCACATTCTCCGCTGAATAACGGTTCTTAATAAAACTTAACTGATCTACATGTATCAAATCAGGTAAACATTTAGCCAATCTATTAGCTCTTTGGCTTGGCTTCGCGGACGAAGATTTATGGAGGGGGTAAAAAGTCCACGTCAGCTGCAGGCTCGTTTGTGGCTGACAAGTCCGATGCGGGACAGGCAGACACGATTGCAGCGGTTGCAGGGGAAAATTGGTTGGTTGGGGTTGGGTGTTGGGTTTTTCCTCCTTTGCCTTTTGTCAGTGAGGTGGGCTCTGCGGTCTTCTTCAAAGGAGGTTGCTGCCCGCCAAACTGTGAGGCGCCAAGATGCACGGTTTGAGGCGTTATCAGCCCACTGGCGGTGGTCAATGTGGCAGGCACCAAGAGATTTCTTTAGGCAGTCCTTGTACCTTTTCTTTGGTGCACCTCTGTCACGGTGGCCAGTGGAGAGCTCGCCATATAACACTATCTTGGGAAGGCGATGGTCCTCCATTCTGGAGACGTGGCCCATCCAGCGCAGCTGGATCTTCAGCAGCGTGGACTCGATGCTGTCGACCTCTGCCATCTCGAGTACTTCGACGTTAGCTAGAACCTTGGCAACTGTCTTATAATCCACATTTAAGAAATAGGTCTATAAGTTCCCACCTTCAAAGGATTTCTATCTTTCTTAAGAATGATAGTAATAATTGCTTTAGAAAAGGAACCAGTTTTCCCCACCTGATCTAAAATCTCCATCAGCAAATGGACTAATAAATCTTGAAATTCATTATAAAATTCAGAAGCAAACCCACCTGGAAATTTACCACTCAGCATAGATCGAAGTGTGCCTATTAATTCTTTAACAGTAAAACAAGCATCCAATTCCTTAACATATTTATCATTCAAGGAGGTAAGGTTAAATCAGATAAAAATTATTCAATATTAATCTCATCTTGCACTACCTCAGAAGTCTACAATTTCTCATAAAACATACGAACCTCATCATTAATCTCTTGAGGTTTATACGTAACCCTCAAAAGATGCCAAATAGCATTTATTGTTCAAGAAGATTGTTCCATTTTTAACTGCCATGCCAACACTTTATGAGCTCTCTCCCCTAACTCATAATACCATTGCTTAGTCCTCTGTAAGAGCTTTTCAAATTTATACATTTGTAATGAATTATACTGTAATTTCAGATTGACTAATCGTTTTTTATCTTCAGTCGAAACACATTGTAAATCTTTCTCCAAAATCTCTATATCCTTCTCCAACTTATCAGCCTCAGCCATCAGTCGTTTCTTAACTTTAACCTTATAACTAATGATTTGTCCTCATAAATAAGCCTTCAAAGCATCCCACAAAACAAATTTAGAGACAACTGAACCTACATTTATTTTCAAAAAACTCTGAATTGGTCTCGTATAAATTTACAAAATTCTGCATCTTTCAATAAAAAATAATTAAAACGCTCACAATAAATATTCTCCACCCTTGGCTAGGAAATGGCTTCCTTCGTATTGCCCGATGAGCTCTTTCCAACTCCAGACCATTCAGAAAATGCATTGTTCCCAAAACTTCGGGAATCCACTTTTGAAAAAACTGGACAGGGTCCAGTTCCAGAAGGCCAACTAATTAACATTATTCCTGTGACTTTTGATTCTCCAAAGTGTTATGTAATATTTGTAAATGTATTTGAGAGATAAATTGGTAAAATTAGAGTAGGTTACATACATACACACACTTTAAAACAGATCTTATTTGAAATACTGAAGAATTAATATCCAGTGACTTTACAGAAACTATGGAGAATGCTATGCACATTTCACAAGTAGGTGCTAATTGAAATTATGTCATGAAATGAATGGACTGCAGACAGGTCATCTATGTTGGACATTTTTACAAGACTTCTGACCTTTCTGCAAAGTGCTCACTCAAAGGTCACTCCTGGGTTCTTGTTTACCTAAAAACAACAGATGGGAGCAGAAGATTAACTCCTATTGTTTGCTGGAGAAGGATGTGGCTGGCAGATGGAGAAAGAGAGAGAGAGAGAGAGAGAGAGAGAGAGAGACTGAACAGTTACAGCTGGAACAAGCAGGAGAAGCTGGCTGGAACTGAAAAAAAAACTCCAGAGTGGCAGATGGCTGGAAGTGCTATCTGTCTGATGTTTCTCTTGGAATAAAGGGAACAGAAAGGAACTCTGTGGTAGCCTGAAAGAAAGAGGTTATCATCTGGAGAACCCTGATAGGGCAAGTTTCATCAGCAAGCCATTGAGGTGACTAATGGTGGTACCTCAGTTGTGGAAATCCTGGAACAACAAAACTCTCTCTGCAAACCTACAAACCTTCTTGAGTGGTAAACATTTACCTTTTGAGCACCAAAGCCTGCTGAACTTAATATACGTTAAATTCTGTGCACAGTACAGGTACACAATCCTTTATCCGAACATCCAAAAAGCTCCAAAATGCAGCAAGTGGGGATAGACTGACAGCACAAGTTGGGCAGGCGAGGGGGAGAGACCGGCAGAGTGAGTCGGGCGGGTGAGGGGGAGAGGCTGGCAGCATGAGTCAAGAAAATGAGGGGGAGACTGGCAGTGTGAGTCAGGCGATTGGGGTGGAGACCAGCACGAGTCGGACGAATGGAGGGGGGAGACCGGCAGCATGAGTCAGGCAATTGGGGGGAGACCAGCACCGCGAGTCAGGTAAATGGGAGGGGAGAACAGCAGTGCGAGTTGGGCGATGGGGGGGAGAATGGCAACGCAAGTCGGGCAGGTGAGAGACTAGCAGCGCAAGTCAGGCAATTGGGGAGGAGACCGGCAGCACAATTCAGGCAGGCAAGGGGGAGACACCAGTAGCGTGAGTCGGGTGGGTGAGGGGGGGAGATCGGCAGCGCGAGTTGGGCAGGTGAGGGGGAGGGAGACCAGCAGCACGTCGGAGACCGGCAGTGCGAGTTGGGCAATTGGGGGAGGAGAACGGCAGTGCGATTCGGGTGGGCAAAGGGGAGAGACCAGTAGCGTGAGTCGGGTGGGAGAAGGGGAGAGACCGGCAGCGCGAGTCAGGTGGGCAAGAGGAGGAGACCAGCAGTGCGAGTCGGGTGGGCAAGGGGGTGGGAAAGACCGGCAGCGCAAGTCAGGCGGGCGAAGGGGGACTGGCAGCACAATTCGGGTGGGCTTAAATCTGGCTTTCCGAAATCCAGAAAAATCTAAAATTCTAAACACACTGTTCCCCCAAGGGTTCCGGATAAAGAATTATGTACCCGTATAAGAATTGCCTGCAACCAGTGAAGTTAGAAGAATGAGAAGTGAGATTGAACTGTGAACCAAAGAACTTTTCTTAAACACACACACACATCACATATATATGCGCTTAGAATTAGAAAGGGGTTAAATTGGGTTAGTTAAGTTAATAGAGATAAGTTAGAGTTGGATTCTGTTTTCATGTTTAAAGATAATTAAAAACAACTTTTGTTTAAGTAACTACTTGTTTTGGTGATTGTCTATTGCTGCTGGGTTTTGGGGTCCTTTGGTTTCGTAACAAAAGCATCAATCTTCTTTAACAAACCAGTCTTCTGAATTTCCCAACCAGTAAATGAATCTTCTATCTATCCCATCTTCTCCTTACAAAAGTCAACATTAGCTTTACAATTAATAAATTCTTCTTCAGTCTTTTTAAACTTGTCTTAAACTTTATCCACAGCTTTCAAACATTTGGCCACATCCATTTTAATTGTTGCTATTTCCCCTTTCATCTCAGCAAATTGATCTTTCATAATTGAAAAGCCTTGACTTATTTGCAAGCCAAACCAACATGAGAAGGTAAATCTGACTGGTGAGGCCCAGACTTAAGCTTAGAAGTCTGCTTCACCATGGGCCTACCCTGAAGTGCAGCAGCTTCCTCTTCAGTCAAATATTGGTCTTCTTATTCCTCCACTCCAACAATGTCCTCTTCTTCCTCCGTCAAAAAAAAACGGCTACCTCAGCCAACTGTGGGTACGGACACTCCCCTCCCCACCAGCCCAGGTTTACTGGGTCAGTGGAGATCAGGTTCCCCCGCAGCCTGGGCCTTTTCGGAAGTTGTGCACATGCGTGAAAGTTTATGCATGTACAATTGATCTTCCTGGTTGGGAGTAGGTCGACGCTACGCAGCGGCGCCATCTTGCACAACCGAATGCAAAGTCGTCACTGGTGTTGAATACACCTTACTGCTGGACTGGTGTTGTGGTCTCTTTCTTCTTCTTTGGCTTGGCTTCGCGGACGAAGATTTATGGAGGGGGTAAAAAGTCCACGTCAGCTGCAGGCTCGTTTGTGGCTGACAAGTCCGATGCGGGACAGGCAGACACGATTGCAGCGGTTGCAGGGGAAAATTGGTTGGTTGGGGTTGGGTGTTGGGTTTTTCATCCTTTGCCTTTTGTCTAGGTTGAGAGGAAATTGAGTCCGCAGGCTGCATTGATGAGGTAGGCCAAGATTCCTCTGTTGTTGTAGCTGGTTTGATAGTTGTTTTTTTTAGAAATTTGTATTTTAGTTTTCCTCATTATTGCTTGTTAAGTACTTCAATAATACAATCTGCAATTTTTTTTAAAAATAATTTTAAAACTTTTATACGGGTTTTTAAAAGTTATGCCAGGAAGGGGTATTTTTCCATGTCTTCTCCCTACGCTATCATGCCACGCCCCCCCCCCCTTCCCCCCCCTCCCCCTGGAACAGATTGAATAGAAATCTGGTTAGTTTAGGAGATTAGTTCTTCAGGGCTAAGATTGGGATGTCTCATTTTATGTTTTATTGGTCTACTTTCCTCCCTTCTAAAACAACAGAACCATTCACTAAGGTTAAAAATAAATGCATGAGTGTTTTTTTTTTGGGCTTGCAGGTCTGTTTAAAACTGAAGATGCACCATGGGCTTTGCCAGTGCAGCAATTAACCTATTTATGTTATATTTGTGTCTGAAGTTCAAACTGAAATTTGTAGTGCAGTTGTTCCCTGACTTACGACCAATGCAACTTACATCTATCTGCCCATACAAACAAATTTTAAAAATATACATAATGTAAAATGTACACAGTTTATGTTGTATTTCACAAACTATAACAGGGATACAGGGCATGTAAGAGCCAAAATGTGCATATTTACTTTGTTAGTCAGCGTCCCGGGGTCCATAGGCTGGGTGCAGCCATCTTGATTTTTGTGCTTCTTCACTCAGAGAGTGGTGAATGAGTGGAATGACCTTCCGGAAGAGATGGTTGCAGCAGGTTCAATTTTGTCATTTAAGAGAAGATTGGATGAGTGCATGAATGTGAGGGGTTTGGATGGTTATGGGCAGGGAGCAAGTAGGTGGGACTAGTGGAGTTCACTTAAATCGGAGTGGACTAGAGGGGCCAAGAGGGCCTGTTTCCGTACTGTAATTGTTATATGGTTATATGGTTAGCGCAACACTATTACAGCACCAGCAATTGGGTCAAAGATTCAAATCCTGTGCTGTCTGTAAAGAGATTGTATGCTTTCCCCGTGTCTACGTGGGTTTTCCCCAGGTGCTCTGGTTTCATCCCACCCTTCAAAAAATGTACTGGTAGTATAGGTCAATTGGGTGTAATTGGGTGGCATGGGCTCATGGGCCAAAAGGGCCTGTTACCATGCTGTATGTCTATGTTTAAAATTTAAATTTAAATCTTAATTCCACTCTACAACTCCGCCCTGCACCACCCCATTTACTGCTTTCAGCACGTGACTACAACGTGATACCTGTTCTCGCCTCGTCAGTGCACACAGACTCTGGAACGTTGCCTCCAGTGAGTCTCCAGCGGCGACCAGACCTACGCAAAACATACGTGACCATTCAGCCACAACAACTTCAAGTTGTCATATGCACTGAGGTTCAGCGAGAAAGTTGTTTTGTGAGCAGTTCAGCCAGTCAACCCACACATATACAGCAGCAAAAACTCAGTACACCAAAACTCCAGGTATCCAGCACCTATGGGGATATATAGACGCTAGATAAGTTAATTTATCGGTTACTTGAAATTGTATGTTGCACGGATTGGCGAACTGACTTCTATGGAGCACCAATTTTGAACTACCACATATTTTACCTATATTTTCCACAATTTTTTGCCAGTTGCTTGAGGCTGCTGGTTGCTTGAATTCCAAATAACTAGGATTTTACATTGTTAACAGAAAGAGATCAGTTATGGCAGCAAACTACATTAAACTACTTTAATAGCTAGCTTACATATTTGAATACAGTTAGCAAACTGGAAGAAAAGAATCCACAGAGAATTTGTAAGCAGTAATCGAGGATCATCAACAATACAACAGTAAAGAATCATCAACAGTAAAGAATCTGAAGATTTGTTTGTGTGCTGCATGTTTTCAATGTAATGCATGTTTGTAAAAGTGCATCTTTCAAATTCAAGTCCTGCATATTGGATACAACAATGGTGATCTCATACCTGAATGCCAAATAACATTAGAGTTTGTTAGTTCACTAAAGATAATTATTTTTAAAAGGCTGTGCATACTTAACTTTTGAGTGACATCAGATAAATCAAGGAACAATGAGAAAAGCTGATGAAATTGTATTTAGTTGCCATACATAGGAACATAAGAATGCACAGAGATATTGTGATCTGTTCTGCCTATTCCAGTGTTGACAAAATATTGAATCCCTTGATAACATCACACCTTACTCTCATTAGTCAATACTCCAGGTGCCTATCCAATTTTCTCCTGAATTTACTGTTCTAATCACCCAGCATCTTCTCCTTTGATAATGCAAATGATATATTCAGCATTAAACAAGAAAGTCTGCAAACACAGTGATCATGTTTTATATAAAAATGTGGGGAATCTCAGCAAGTCATGCAGTATTCTTTATGTGGTAAAGATAAAAATACATTTTTTCCAAAAATATACTTTATTCACATTAAATTATTTACAAACCAAGAAACCCATTCAAGACTTTTTACATTCATAACGTGTCGTATCTATACATTCTCATCACTGTACATTTTACATACATCATTACCACCAATGTGGCACCTTGTGGTTTCTACATTGTCATTAGACATACCTTTTCTAGAAAAAAAATTTACCAACAAGAAATGTGCATATTTACTTTGTTAGTCAGCGTCCAGTTGGTAAGGAGTGAAGAGGCGGGAGCGTGCTGTGCTGAACGGACGTGAGTAGAGTGGTCCTAATTTATCAATTTATTTAAAAAGTCAGGTGTGTATTTATTTATTTAAATTGTAAGGGGAAGGGTTTGTTGGTATAAATTTAAAGTTAAAGTAGTTAATTTAATTTTAAGTTAAAATTTAAAAGGGGGAGGGGGCTAGTGCGCAGGCGTGTGGTGACGTCAGCAGGGAGGGAGTTTTAAAAACAAAGAAAACCTTACCTCAGTTGAGGTCCAGTTGGTAAGGAGCGAAGAGGTGGGAGCGTGCTGTGCTGAACGGACGTGAGTAGAGTGGTCATTTAGTCTTAATTAAGAGTTAATAATTTAGGTGGGGATTGCTGTTCAGTGCAGAGACAGTAATTGAATAGGGAGTGCAGGTGGGAGTAATTAAAGGAAACTGGTTAGGATTGGACAGTGCTAGTGGTCACATTAGGTAGTGTATTAAAGTAAAGGAAAGGTTTTAGGGGAGCGGCCCGCCCGAGCGAGCGGAGCGAGCGGCCCGAGCGAGCGGAGCGAGCGGCCCGAGCGAGCGGAGCGAGCGGCCCGAGCGAGCGAGCGGAGCGAGCGGCCCGAGCGAGCGGAGCGAGCGGCCCGAGCGAGCGGAGCGAGCGGCCCGAGCGAGCGGAGCGAGCGGCCCGAGCGAGTGAGCAAGCGGCGGGAGCACAGGTTGAGGACGAGTCACTGCACATTCAGGTAAGATAGTCTTTATTACTACTTCATTGGGGTAAAGGATGAGTGTTAGGGCTGTGTGTTGTTGGGAGTGCTAGATGTGGGAGGTCCTGGAGTCTTCCAGACTCCCGGATGTCCATATCTGCACTAGGTGTGTCGAGCTGCAGATTCTTAGGGACCGTGTTAGGGAACTAGAGCTGCAGCTCCATGACCTCAGGCTGGTTAGGGAAACAGAGGAAGTCATAGACAGGAGTTACAGCCAGGTGGTCACGCCAGGGCCACGGGAGGAGGAAAGGTGGGTAACAGTTAGGAGAGGGACAGAAAAACGTAAGGTGCCAGAGAGGAGCCCTATGACTGTAACCCTCAGCAATAAGTATGCCTCTTTGAGTACTGTTGAGGAGGACATCAAAGTTGGGGGGAGCAGCAGTGGCTGTGCCTCTGTCACGGGGTCAGCCCCTGTAGCTCAGAAAGGTAGGGAAAGGAAGAGGAGGGCAATAGTGGTAGGGGACTCCATAGTTAAGAGGACAGATAGGGGATTCTGTGGACGCAGCAAGTAGAACCGGATGGTGGTTTGCCTCCCTGGTGCCAGGGTCCGGGATGTTGCTGCTCGTGTCCCGGATATCCTAAAGTGGGAGGGACAGGAGCCAGAGGTCATGGTACATGTAAGTACCAATGACAGAGGGAGGAATAGAGAAGAGGTCCTAAAAAGTGAGTACAGGCAGTTAGGTAGGGAGTTAAAAAGAAGGACCGCAAAGGGGGTAATCTCTGGATTACTCCCTGTGCCACGTGACAGTGAGAATAGAAATAGAATGAGGTGGAGGATTAACATGTGGCTGAAGGGGTGGAGTAAGGGGCAGGGTTTCAAGTTTCTGGATCACTGGGACCTTTTTTGGGGAAGAAGTGACCTGTACAGTAAGGACGGGTTACACTTAAATCCCAGGGGGACCAGAATCCTGGCAGGGGTATTTGCTAGGGCTACTCAGGATCCTTTAAATTAGAATGGTTGGGGGAGGAGTCACGTGATGGAGTAGTGGCCGGACGGTGAACTCCAGCCCTCTCCAGAAAAGTCGGGAAAAACAAGAGAAAACACAAAGGCACAGAAATAAAAGTTACAGAAAAGTGAGTATAAAGGTGGAAAGAAGATGGCGACAAAAAAAGAAAAGTCGAAAGCAACGGTAAGAAGAGAGGAAGAGAAGACAAAGGAGGAAAAAGGTGAAGGCCTTACCTGTCCGAAGAGGCCCGCTGCGGAGAGAGAAACCCGCTCCCTCAGGTCGGTAAATAATGGACTACAAAAATGGCTCGCAGAGCCGAACAAAAGTGCGCAACCGCGCATGCGCGAAACTTCGCGCATGCGCGATGCGAATGAAAAAAAACACACCGACGGGAGGGGGGACCAGCTGGGGAGTCGATCTCCACAGCCGGCAACGACAGCTGCAGAACACCTGCAGCAAGAAGAGACCACAGAAGACAATAGAAACAAGATAGAAGAGGAGGAAAGGGCAGCAAAGAAACAACAGATGGCCAACCCAGAGGAAGAAGAAGAGGAAGAGTATGGTGAAATAGAAGAAGAAAAGAGAGGCAAGGTAAAGGATATACTTGCTCTTATTAGAGGATACATGGAATCATTTAGAGAATGGCAAACACAGGAATTTAAGGATTTAAGAAAAAGAATAAACAACACAGAAGAGAAAATAAATAAAATGGAGATGACCTTAACAGAAATGGGAAAGAAAATGGACAAGATGGAAGAGCGGGCAGTAGCAGCAGAAATGGAGGTAGAAGACTTAAAAAAGAAATTGGAGGAATCTAATAAAAAAACTAAAGAGACACAAGAACTACTAGCTCAAAAAATAGATACAATGGAAAACCATAACAGAAGAAATAACATAAAGATAGTGGGCCTTAAGGAAGATGAAGAAGGCAAGAATATGAGGGAGTTTATAAAAGAGTGGATCCCTAAGACCCTAGGATGTCCAGAACTACAGCATGAAATGGAAATAGAAAGGGCACATAGAGTATTGGCCTCTAAACCACAACCACAACAAAAACCAAGATCTATTGTAGTAAAATTCCTAAGATATACTACAAGAGAAAAGGTACTGGAGAAGACAATGGAAAAAGTAAGAGAGGGCAACAAACCACTGGAGTATAAAGGACAAAAAATCTTCATTTATCCAGATATAAGTTTTGAACTCCTAAAGAAGAGAAAAGAGTTCAATACAGCAAAGGCGATTTTATGGAAGAAAGGGTATAAATTTATACTAAAGCATCCAGCGGTATTGAAAATATTTATTCCAGGACAACAAAACAGACTATTCGCGGATCCAGAAGAAGCACGAAAATTTGCAGAACAATTACAAAAATAGACTGAGGGAGGAAGACGGGTAATGAGAGTTAAAATGATCACGACTGATATGTATGTGGGTAAAGACAAAAATAGACTGAGGGATGAAGACGGGTAATGAGAGTAAAAATGATCACGATTGATATGTATGCAGGTAAAGAGGTATAAGAGTGAATAGAGACAATGAGCATACATGAATGTATCTGTACTTAGAGGAAAATATGGATAGTATAGACAAGAATTAATAAGGGAAGGTAATGGAATAGAGAGAATAAGGAGGGAATTAAAAGAGGGACCTTTGTGACATATGAAAAGTGAAATCTTTTCTGGGGGAGGCGGGGTGGGGGGAAATAGCGGTCACTGCAAAATCAGTTGACGCTTGCGAGTGGATTCGCAAATCCAAATGGAGAGGGGAGATGTGGTTGTCCGACAAGGGATAAAGGACAACTCAGGAGGTGAAGGGGAGATTGGGGATAAATAAGATAGAAATAGGAGAATAAGGAAAATGTTAGATGTTGTAGGAATGTTGTCTTATAAAGAGTTGAAAATAAGAAAACAGAAATGGAAAAGGAGGAAAGGTAATGATGGAAAAACGGAAAGAGAAGATAAACAAAATATAAAAGGGCTACGCTGAACTATATGTCTTTAAATATTAATGGAATACATAACCAAATTAAAAGGAAGAAACTACCAAATTTAAATGAATAAATGTATTCCATTAGAAAAAATAACATATTGGTTAAGAAATAACATTGAAATATTCGAACAAGTATAGGAGCCTTACATTAAATACAATAGCGAAAACCTACCGGGGACAAACATTACCTAAGTTGATGGAAGGAGAAGGAAAGAAAAGAATGGACTCAGTAGAATTTCTGGTGTAATTTGGTTGAATGACAACATTGTCTGACTGGCTTAATGCAACCTAGATTGTATACCTAAAATGGATGAGAGGGGGGGGTGGGGGGGTGGTTTGGGAGGAAAGGGGGGGGGGGGAGAAAAAGTCACTGTATATGTGTGAAAAGAAATAGTGTATATCATGGCTAATGTGATTTATGGTGTGAAAAATAAAAAAAATTTAAAAAAAAAAAAAAAAAAAAAAAAAAAAAAAAAAAAAAAAATTAGAATGGTTGGAGGGAGGGAGCAAAATAGTACAGAGCAGTAAGGAGAAGGTTAGAATGCAAAGAAAGTTTGTAGTAAGTATTTGAATATGGATGGGCAGGTGATAGAGAAAGGAAATGCTCTGGAAGAAGATGAAGGGCAATTGGCAGGAAAAGGAAATAATGTTGTTATTAAAGATGAGGGAAAACAGGGATTAAGAATTGGGAAATCTCTGAAATTCATATATTTTAATGCCAGGAGTATTGTAAAAAAGGTGGATGAGCTGAAGGTGTGGATTGATACTTGGAAGTATGATGTGGTAGCGATTAGTGAGACATGGTTGCAGGAAAGATGTGATTGGCAACTGAATATCCCTGGGTTTCGTTGCTTTAGATGTGATAGAGTCGGAGGGGCAAGAGGAGGTGGTGTTGCATTGCTTGTCAGGGAGAATATTACAGCGGTGCTTAGGCAGGATAGATTAGAGGGCTCGTCCACGGAGGCTATTTGGGTGAAACTGAGGAGTGGGAAAGGAGAGGTTACACTTGTAGGGGTGTATTATAGACCACCCGGAGGGGACCGAGACCTAGAGGAGCAAATCTGTAGGGAGATAGTGGATATTTGTGATAAGCACAGGGTTGTAATTATGGGAGATTTTAATTTTCCACATATAGATTGGGAAACACATTCTGTGAAAGGGCTGGATGGGTTAGAGTTTGTGAAATGTATGCAAGATAGTTTTTTACAACAATATGTAGAGGTGCCGTGTTAGAAGGAGCAGTGTTAGATCTACTGTTGGCAAATGGGATGGGTCAAGTGACGGAGGTTAGTGTTGGCGAGCACTTCGGGTCCAGTGATCATAATGCCATCAGCTTCAATGTCATTATGGAAAGAGATAAGTCAGGGCCAAGGGTTGAGGTTTTTGATTGGGGAAAAGCTAGATTTGAGGAGATGCGAAAGGACTTATAGGGTGTGCATTGGGACAATTTGTTTTATAGGCAGGATGTAGTAGAGAGATGGAAGTCTTTTAAAGATCAGATTTTGAGAGTGCAAAACCTCTATGTTCCTGTTAGGTTAAAAGGAGGGGCAAAAGGTTTGAGAGAGCCGTGGTTTTCAAGGAATATTGGAAACTTGGTTCGAAGAAAAAGGGAGGCGTACATTAGGTATAAGAAGCATGGAATTAAGGAGATGTTTGAAAAATACATTGAATGTAAGAGGAATCTTAAGAGAGGAATTAGGAAAGCTAAAAGAAGGTACGAGGAGACTATAGCAAGCAGGGTGAAAATTAATCCAAAAGGGTTCTACAAATATGTTAATGGTAAAAGGAAAGCAAGAGACAAAATTGGTCCCTTAGAGAATCAGAGCGGAAAACTGTGTGTGGAGCCTAGAGAAATGGGGGAGATATTGAACAGTTTCTTTTTTCGGTATTCACCAAGGAGAAGGATATTGGGATATGTGAGATAAAAAAAGCAAATTGGGTAAATATGGAGAATATAGTGATTACGAAAGATGTAGTGTTAGGGCTTTTGAGGAATATAAAGGTGGATAAGTCTCCGGGACCAGACGGGATCTTCCCCAGGACATTGAGAGAAGTAAAGGAGGAAATAGCAGAGGCTCTGACGGTAATTTTCCAAATGTCATTAGAGATGAGGATAGTGCCGGAGGATTGGCGTATTGCGCATGTGGTTCCGTTATTTAAAAAGGGTTCAAGGAGGAAGCCTGGCAATTATCGGCCTATAAGTTTGACGTCTGTGGTAGGTAAATTAATGGAGAAAGTTCTTAGAGATAGTACTTATAAATATCTGGATAGACAGGGTCTGATCAGGAGCACTCAACACGGATTTGTGGGCGGAGGTCCTGTTTGACCAATCTGATTGAATTTTTTGAAGAGGTGACTAGGAATGTGGATGAGGGTAGCGCGGTGGATGTTGTCTATATGGACTTCAGTAAGGCCTTTGTAAGGTACCACGTGGAAGGTTAGTTAGGAGGGTGCAGTCTTTAGGTATAAATTTTGAGATAGTCAAATGGATTGAACATTGGCTGAAAGGGAGAGGCCAGAGAGTGGTAGTGGAAAATTGTCTGTCAGGTTGGAGGCCGGTGACCAGTGGTGTGCCTCAAGGATCTGTATTGGGCCCATTGTTGTTTGTTATATACATTAATGATCTAGATGATGGGGTGGTGAATTGGATTAGTAAATATGCAGACGATACTAAGATAGACGGAATAGTGGATAATGAAGAAGGTTTTCAAGGATTGCAGAGGGATTTGGGCTGCTTAGAAAAGTGGGCTGAAAAATGGCAGATGGAATTTAATGCTGATAAGTGTGAGGTGCTTCATTTTGGTAAGAAGAATCAGAACAGGACATACGTAGTAAATGGGAGAGCATTGATGAATACAGAAGAGCAGAAGGATTTAGGAGTAACGGTACATCGTTCCCTGAAGGTAGAAACTCATGTGAATAGGGTGGTGAAGAAGGCTTTTAGTATGCTGGCCTTTATCAATCATTGCATGGAATATAGGAGTTGGGAAGTGATGTTGAGATTGTATAAGGGGATGGTGCGGCCTAATTTAGAGTTCTGTGTGCAGTTCTGGTCGCCTAATTATAGGAAGGATATAAACAGAGTGGAGAGAGTGCAGAGAAGATTTACCAGAATGTTACCTGGGTTTAAGCATCTAGAGTACAGGGAGAGATTGGGCAAATTAGGTCTTTATTCTTTGGAGCGTAGAAGGTTGAGAGGGGATTTGATAGAGGTATTTAAGATTATGAAAGGGATAGACAGAGTGGATGCGGATAGACTATTTCCATTAAGAGTAGGAGAGATTGAAACAAGAGGACATAAGTTAAGAGTTAAGGGGCAGAGGTTTAGAGGTAACATGAGGGGGAACTTCTTTACTCAGAGAGTGGTAGCGGTGTGGAATGAGCTTCCGGGAGAAATAGTGGCAGCAGAGTCAATTTTATTATTTAAGAAAAAGCTGGACAGGTATATGGATGATAAGAAGGTGGAGGGTTATGGTGATTGTGCAGGTAGGTGGGACTAGAGAGGAGTGTTTGGTTCAGTGCGGACTAGAAGGGCCTAATAGCCTGTTTCCGTGCTGTAATTGTTATGTTATTATATGTTAAAAGAGTTCGTCTTTTTATACTCATAATATTAGTCATATCTATACATTCTTATCAATGTACATTGTTACATAGTTACATTTGTTCTCTCCATTCCCATTACCACTCATCTGGCACTTTGTCGTTTCTCCCCCCTTTGTGGTTGAGGAGCTTCCCCTCAGTGTCAGCCCCTCAGTGCCCAGTAATGGGAGGACTCTAGACTGTGATTCTTCCCCACAGCACCCTCGCGTTGGCTGCACCAGTGCATCCCTCAGCACATACTCCTGGAGACTGGAATGTGCCAGTCAGCTGCATTCCCCCACGGATATCTCCATGTGCTGAAAGACCAATAGGTTTCAGGCAGACCAAAGAGTGTCTTTTGCCAAGTTGATGGTCTTCCAGCAGTTCTGGACATCGGACTCAGAGTGTGTCCCCGGGAACAGCCCATAGATCAGAGAATCCTGTGTCACGCTTCTGCCGGGGATGAACCATGACAAAGTCCCTTGCATGCTTCTCCATTCACTCTTTTTGGATCTACATTCAGCAAAGAGATGGGTGACAGTCTCCACTCCACCGCAACTGTCCTGAGGACAATGTGTACAGAGTGTGATGTTCTGGTTGTATCAGAAGGATCTCACTGGGAGGGCTCTTCTCACCACTAGCCAGGCCAAGTCCTTGTGCTTGTTTGTGAGCCCTGGCGATGAGGCATTCTGCCATGTGACCTGGACAGTCTGTTCAGGAAACTACCCCACTGGATCCATCAAGTCTCTCAGTTTCTGCAGGAAGTTCCATGCTGACCAATGCCTATTGGGCTTGTGGTCGAAGGTGTTGCTCTGGAAAAACATTTCCATGATGGATAGGTGGTGTGGAAAAGTCCAGCCAACTGGGACATTGCACAGCAATGGGGCCAGCCCTATTCTTCTCAGTTCCTGGGACAGGTAGAACCTCAGCACATAATGACATTTAATACCTTCGGACTTTGGTTCCACGGACAGGCTGATGAAGCCACACATGAAGGTGAGAGCCATATTTGGTGCTCCCTCGTCCCCATTTTCTGGTGACTTTGACATGCTGCTCCTTTGGATCCTATTCGTTTTTGACCCCCAAATAAATTGGAACACTGTTCTGGTAACTGCCAGGGCAGAATTGCAGGGGATGGGCCATACCTTTTCTTTTTTTTTTTTGTAAATTTTTTTATTTTTCACACCATAAATCACATTAGCCATGATATACACTATTTCTTTTTCACACATATACAGTGACTTTTTCTCCCCCCCCCCCCTCCTCCCAAGCCACCCCCCCACCCCCACCTCTCATCCATTTTAGGTATACAATCTAGGTTGCATTAAGCCAGTCAGACAATGTTGTCATTCAACAAAAATACACCAGAAATTCTACTGAGTCCATTCTTTTCTTTCCTTCTCCTTCCATCAACTTAGGTAATGTTTGTCCCCGGTAGGTTTTCGCTATTGTATTTAATGTAAGGCTCCCATACTTGTTCGAATATTTCAATATTATTTCTTAACCTATATGTTATTTTTTCTAATGGAATACATTTATTCATTTAAATTTAGTAGTTTCTTCCTTTTAATTTGGTTATGTATTCCATTAATATTTAAAGTCATATAGTTCAGCGTAGCCCTTTTATATTTTGTTTATCTTCTCTTTCCGTTTTTCCATCATTACCTTTCCTCCTTTTCCATTTCTGTTTTCTTATTTTCAACTCTTTATAAGACAACATTCCTACAACATCCAACATTTTCCTTATTCTCCTATTTCTATCTTATTTATCCCCAATCTCCCCTTCACCTCCTGAGTTGTCCTTTATCCCTTGTCGGACAACCACATCTCCCCTCTCCATTTGGATTTGCGAATCCACTCGCAAGCGTCAACTTATTTTGCAGTGACCGCTATTTCCCCCCACCCCGCCCCCCCAGAAAAGATTTCACTTTTCATATGTCACAAAGGTCACTCTTTTAATTCCCTCCTTATTCTCTCTATTCCATTACCTTCCCTTATTAATTCTTGTCTATATTATCTATATTTTCCTCTAAGTACAGATACATTCACGTATGCACATTGTCTCTATTCACTCTTATACCTCTTTACCCGCATACATATCAATCGTGATCATTTTTACTCTCATTACCCGTCTTCATCCCTCAGTCTATTTTTGTCTTTACCCACATACATATCAATCGTGATCATTTTTACTCTCATTACCCATCTTCCTCCCTCAGTCTATTTTTGTAATTGTTCTGCAAATTTTCGTGCTTCTTCTGGATCCGAGAATAGTCTGTTTTGTTGTCCTGGAATAAATATTTTCAATACCGCTGGATGCTTTAGTATAAATTTATACCCTTTCTTCCATAAAATCGCCTTTGCTGTATTGAACTCTTTTCTCTTCTTTAGGAGTTCAAAACTTATATCTGGATAAATGAAGATTTTTTGTCCTTTATATTCCAGTGGTTTGTTGCCCTCTCTTACTTTTTCCATTGTCTTCTCCAGTACCTTTTCTCTTGTAGTATATCTTAGGAATTTTACTACAATAGATCTTGGTTTTTGTTGTGGTTGTGGTTTAGAGGCCAATGCTCTATGTGCCCTTTCTATTTCCATTTCTTGCTGTAGTTCTGGACATCCTAGGGTCTTAGGGATCCACTCTTTTATAAACTCCCTCATATTCTTGCCTTCTTCATCTTCCTTAAGGCCCACTATCTTTATGTTATTTCTTCTGTTATAATTTTCCATTGTATCTATTTTTTGAGCTAGAGTTCTTGTGTCTCTTTAGTTTTTTTATTAGATTCCTCCAATTTCTTTTTTAAGTCTTCTACCTCCATTTCTGCTGCTACTGCCCGCTCTTCCATCTTGTCCATTTTCTTTCCCATTTCTGTTAAGGTCATCTCTATTTTATTCATTTTCTCTTCTGTGTTGTTTATTCTTTTTCTTAAATCCTTAAATTCCTGTGTTTGCCATTCTTTAAATGACTCCATGTATCCTTTAATAAGAGAAAGTATATCCTTTATCTTGCCTTTCTTTTCTTCTTCTATTTCACTATACTCTTCCTCTTCCTCTTCTTCTTCCTCTGGGTTGGCCATCTGTTGTTTCTTTGGTGCCCTTTCCTTCTCTTCTTTCTTGTTTCTATTGTCTTCTGTGGTCTCTTCTTGCTGCAGGTGTTCTGCAGCTGTCGTTGCCGACTGTGGAGATCGACTCCCCAGCTGGTCCCCCCTCCCGTCGGTGTGTTTTTTTTCATGCGCGGTTGCGCACTTTTACTCGGCTCTGCGAGCCATTTTTGTAGTCCATTATTTACCGACCTGAGGGAGCGGGTTTCTCTCTCCGCAGCGGGCCTCTTCGGACAGGTAAGGCCTTCACCTTTTTCTTCCTTTGTCTTCTCTTCCTCTCTTCTTACCGTTGCTTTCGATTTTTCTTTTTTTGTCGCCATCTTCTTTCCACCTTTATACTCACTTTTCTGTAACTTTTATTTCTGTGCCTTTGTGTTTTCCTTTGTTTTTCCCGACTTTTCTGGAGAGGGCTGGAGTTCACCGTCCGGCCACTACTCCATCACGTGACTCCTCCGGGCCATACCTTTTCCATGTACAGCTGTACCGAGAGCACCTCACACCTGATGATCATAACCTAATGATAATAAGCAATATTTTGGGCCTGAGACATTCGTCAAAGTATGAGCAAAAAGCAGACAGGTGCCTGAATGAAATAGTGGTGGGAGGGGCAGAGGGAAGAGCACAGGCCTACAGGCAAGAAGTCATAGGAAAATATGGGTAGCAGGACAGAGGAGAAAAAAGCTGAGAAGTGAGAGAGGGAGGGGTTCATTCTCTGAACACAGAGGGGAGGGGTGGATAGCTAGAGGAAAGGAGTCAAGGGATGGGGAAGAGAGGGGGGAGTGGCCTTATGGAAATTGGAGAAGTTGATGTTAATGCCATCAGGTTGGAGAGTATCCAGACAAAATATTTAGTGTTGCTCTTCCTCTTTGCAGGTGGCCTTCATTTTTCAGTGCATGAGGCAATGGGCAGAAATGTCAGCATGGGAGCATGGCATGGAATTGAATGGTAAACCACTGGGAGATCCCTGCCATTTTGCTGCAGACAGAGCAAAGATGCTCAGCGAAGTGATCTTCCAGTCTGTGTCCAATATCTCCAATATAGAGAAGGCCACATTGGGAGTACTGGATGTAGTAGATAACTCCTGCTAATACTCGAGTAAAGTGTCGCTTCACTTGCGAGGACTGTTTAGGGCCCCAAATAGTAATGAGGGAGGAGGAGTGGCACAAGTGTTATGCTTCCTGTTGTCACAGGGGAAGGTGCCAAGGGGGTGATTGGAGGGAAGGGAAGAGTGCCCTGTCCTGATGAGTACAGGGAACTCCCACCTTACTATAATTTGGGTAATGAAAATTCACTTTTACAGAATTTACAGAGATATGGAATCAAATTTGTTCTTCCAGAATTTATGTTAAATATAGTAAATAAATAGAACATTTATTTTTTTCAACTCACATTTCTTGATGCATAGTAAAAACACAATGCTGGAGAATCTCAGCAGGTCAAACAGTGTACTTTATATAGCAAATATAAAGATACATAACCAATATTACGGGCTTAAGCCCTTCATCATGGTATGAACAAAATGTAGGCAGGTGCCCAAACAAAATGGTGGTGGATATAGCAGAGGAGGAGCACAGTTCCTCAGGCAGAAGGTAATAGGCTGATAAGGGAGGGAGGCCACACCACCAAACAAGGGAAAGGGTGGAGAGCTATAGGAAAGAAGACAGAGAGATAGGAAAGAGAGGGAGATTGGAGAATGGTCTAGCAGAAACTGGAGCTGTCGATATTAATGCAATCCATTGGAGAGTCCCCAGATTAAAAAATTAGGTGTTCTGCCTCCATTTTATAGATGGTCTTGATTTGACAGTGCATGAGGCCATGGGCAGACATGTCAGTGCACTAGTAGGGCGCAGAATTGAAATGGTTGGTCACTGGAGATACCTGTCCCTGATGGAGACAGAGTAAAGGTTCTCAGTGAAGCGATCTCCCAGTTTGCATCCAGATTCTCTGAGGTAGAAAAGGCCACAACGGGAGCACCAGATGACTCCAATAGATACATGGTGTTGCTTTACTTGGAAGGATTGTTTTGGCCCTGAATGGTGGTGAGAGAGGAGGTTGGGTGCAAGTGTGGCAAGGGGCCGATTAATGGAAAGGGATGAGTGGACGAGGAAATCATGGAGGGAGCAGTCCCTACGGAAGGTGGAGAGGGGAAGATGTGTCTGCTGCGGTATAAGTTGTAGGGGGTGGACATTATGGAGGATAATGTGTTGGATGCAGAGGCTGGTGGGATGGTAGGTGGGGACAAGGGAAATCCTGTTTTTGTTGTATCTGGGGCAGAGGGGGCCAGGACAGATGAGTGGGAAATGGAGGAGATGTGGGTAAAGGCTGAGTTGATGGTGGTGGAGGGGAAAACATGTTTTTGGAAGGAGGACATTTCAGATGATCTCGACTGGAAGACCTTATGTTGGGAACAGATATGTTGGAGATGGAGAAGTTGAGAGAAAGGAATGGAATCCTTGCAGGGAATTGGGTGCGAAGTATGGTCTAGGTAGTTGTGGGAGTTGATAGACATTTTGTAAAAAAATGTCTGCGTCTCCTGAGATGGAGACAGAGATTAAGAAAGGGGAGAGTATCACACAAGGGGGACAAGTGATTTTGAGGTCATGGTGAAAGTTAGCAACAAAGTGAATTAAGTTGATAAGCTTTATCACTGTGCATGTGGCAGCACCAATATAGTTGTCAATATAGTGGAGGAAGAGTTGAGGGGCCTTATCAGTTTAGGCTTGCAGCATGGATTGCTTCACAAAGCCCACAAACAGGCAGGTGGTACCCATGGCTACTCCTTTGATTTAGAAGAAGAAGTGGGATGAATCAAAGAGAAGTTATTGAGGGTGAGATCAAGTTCTGCCAGGCAGAGGATAGCAGTGGTGGAGGGTTTCTGGTTAGGTCTCTTGTCGAGAAAGAAACAAAGGGCTTTGAGACCTTCTGTATGGGGTTGAAGGTCCATAGTGAAAATGAGGCAGTCAAGTTCAGAGAATTGGAAGTTTCTTGATGCATAATTGGATGATGCACTTTTCCATTATAGAAATAGTAATGCAAACCCCTGTAACACAGATTTCATTTTCTCTTTTTTAATTTGAGATGTCTCAGTGAAGATCCTTTAATTTGAATAACACGCTGACTTGCTGAAAGATTTTCTACTTGTTTTACTTGGAGTTAAAATAAAGGTCATAGATTGTGGATTATTATGCCAGTTTTCCTCTCAGTGTAACTGAGTTGAGCGATGTGTATGTTGTTAACAACATTCTTTCTTTCTTTGGCTTGGCTTCACGGACGAAGATTTATGGAGGGGTTATGTCCATGTCTGCTGCAGGCTCGTTGGTGACTGACAAGTCTGATGCAGGATAGGCAGGCACGGTTGCAGCGGTTGCAAGGGAAAATTGGTTGGTTGGGGTTGGGTGTTGGGTTTTTCCTCCTTTGTCTTTTGTCAGTGAGGTGGGCTCTGCGGTCTTCTTCAAAGGAGATTGCTGCCCGCCGAACTGTGAGGCGCCAAGATGCACGGTTGGAGGCGATATCAGCCCACTGGCAGTGGTCAATCTGGCAGGCACCAAGAGATTTCTTTAAGCAGTCCTTGTACCTCTTCTTTGGTGCACCTCTGTCTCAGTGGCCAGTGGAGAGCTCGCCATATAACACGATCTTGGGAAGGCAATGGTCCTCCATTCTGGAGACGTGACCCACCCAGCGCAGTTGGGTCTTCAGCAGCGTGGATTCGATGCTTGCGGACTCTGCCACCTCGAGTACTTTGATGTTGGTGATGAAGTCATTCCAATAAATGTTGAGGATGGAGCGGAGACAGCGCTGATGGAAGCGTTCTAGGAGCCGTAGGTGATGCCGGTAGAGGACCCATGATTCGGAGCCGAACGGGAGCGTGGATATGACAACGGCTCTGTACACGCTGATCTTTGTGTGTTTCTTCAGGTGATTGTTTTTCCAGACGCTTTTGTGTAGTCTTCCAAAGGCGCTATTTGCCTTGGCGAGTCTGTTGTCTATCTCTTCGTCGATCCTTCCATCAGATGAAATGGTGCAGCCGAGTAGGTAAACTGGTTGACCGTTTTGAGTTTTGTGTGCCCGATGGAGATGTGGGGGGGCTGGTAGTCATGGTGGGAAGCTGGCTGATGGAGGACCTCAGTTTTCTTCAGGCTGACTTCCAGGCCAAATATTTTGGCAGTTTCCGCAAAACAGGACGTCATGCGCTGGAGAGCTGGCTCTAAATGGGCAACTAAAACGGCATCGTCTGCAAAGAGTAGTTCACGGACAAGTTGCTCTTGTGTCTTGGTGTGAGCTTGCAGGCGCCTCAGATTGAAGAGACTGCCATCCGTGTGGTACCGGATGTAAACAGCGTCTTCATTGTTGAGGTCTTTCATGGCTTGTTTCAGCATCATGCTGAAGAAGATGGTAAAGAGGGTTCGTGCTAGGACGCAGCCTTGCTTCACGCCGTTGTCAATGGAGAAGGGTTCGGAGAGCTCAATGCTGTATCTGACCCGACCTTGTGGGTTATAAGGCAATTGAACAACTGAAAAGTGACAAAGCAGCAGGTATGGATGGAATCCCCCCAGAGGTCTGGAAGGCTGGCGGCAAAGCTCTGCATACCAAACTGCATGAGTTTTTCATGCTCTGCTGGGACCAAGGAAAGCTGCCTCAGGACCTTCGTGATGCCATCATCATCACTCTGTACAAAACCAAAGGCGAGAAATCAGACTGCTCAAACTACAGGGGAATTACTCTGCACTCCATTGCAGGCAAAATCTTCGCTAAGATTCTCCTTAATAGACTAATACCTAGTGTCACCGAAAATGTCCTCCCAGAATCACAGTGTGGCTTTCGCGCAAACAGAGGAATTACTGACATGGTCTTTGCCCTCAGACAGCTCTAAGAAAAGTGCAGAGAACAAAAAGGACTCTACATTACCTTTGTTGACCTCACCAAAGCCTTTGACACCGTGAGCAGGAAAGGGCTTTGGCAAATACTAGAGTGCCTCGGATGTCCCCCCAAGTTCCTCAACATGGTTAACAACATTACATTCATAAATAAAGGTAGGAAATGGTACCCATATATGGTTCAGCAATTAGCGCAATGCCTTACAGGGCCAGTGATGGGTTTGAATCCCACACTGTCTGTAAGGAGTTTGTACGTTCTCCCCGTGTTGGCATGGGTTTTCCCAGGGGGCTCCAGTTTCCTCCCACCATTTGAAACTTACTGGGGCTGTAGGTTAATTGAGTATAAATTGGGCAGCTCGGACTTGTGGGCTGAAATGACCTGTTACCGTGCTGTATGTCTAATTTTAAAAAAAATTAGTGTGAATCAATCCTGGAAAAGAAAATACAAGAGACTGTGGATGCTGGAATCTAGAGCAAAAGGCAACAGGCTTTCTTCCCTCTCCACTCAGAGTCCTGATGCAGGGTCTCAACCCAAAACAGCAACATTCTTTTCTCACCACAGATGTTGTTTGACCCTTTAGGTTCCTCCAGCAGTTTTTTTTAATACTCCTGGAAAAACCTGATACAGTTTCCCAACACGCAGAACTTCTGCCTGAATCAGGATGCTATTGCATCATAGCACTTGCCAAATGGGATTTATGCATAGTTTTATCAGTGCTAATGAGTCTTTCTTGGGCTCATGTTAGTACCTTTTGAATCTTGAATGCCTTAGCTGAATTGGTTATTGCCACTTGTACCTGGATACACCAAAAAGCTTTGATGTGTGTACTGCCCAGGCCCCTTCATTTAATGACCTTGGAGTTGAAAGGAAGGTTGAAGCTAGGTTCCATTTCATGGGTGAAAGGGTCAAGGATTGGTGTTTGATAAGAGTTGTGAAAATAACAGCATTGGGGAACGGTTGAGTACCCCAAGATCCTTTACAGCCTTCTCTGAAGTGAGGAAAGATGTGTACCCAGAGCTTCATGGGGACAGGACTGGGAGAAGGATGTTGGCTCCTTGGAGAAGATGAAGACCAGCAAATATGAGAGAGAATGTTGTTGGCAAGTTCAGTGCCAAAGTCTCTCCCCAAGTGCTCTAGGAAAATGAACTGTTTTCTTGATCCACTGCAGTCCTTGTGATGAAGCTTTTGTTGAATGAAAAATTCCAAATGACTTTAACTTCAGCCATAATAAAGAAACAGCTATCTATTTCCAAGTCAGGTTCACCAATAATTTGGAGGGGAACTGTTTATGATGTTCTCGTGCATCCTTTCTTTTGAGATAATGCAGGTATGAGTTTGGGAAGTTTTAGTCAGTTGCTGCAGTACAGACACAGTTCAGCTGTGAAACAAAGGTCAACATTCAGGTATTGCATTAAGGGAGTAAATCCAATAACCTCACGTCATTGAGTCATACCACATGGAAACAGGCCATTCAGACCACACATCCATGTCAACCAGCAGGCATCCATCTATAAACATATTAAATCCCATCATTTAGCACATGACCCATAGTCTTCATTGCCAAAGTGATTAGTGTACACATCCTGACACTTTTTAAATGCTTTGTTCAAATCTACTTCCATCACTCTCTCCAGCAGTACATTCTAGTATTCATCATTCTCTGGGAATAAAAGGCACACCTAATTATGACCCCTGGTTTAATTCACCACAAATAAAGGGAAAAGTTCCTTGCCCCACATAATTTTATATATCTCCATCATCACCCACTTGATCTCCTCCTCTCCAGTGAAAGCAGATCTCTCCTATCCAGCCTGTCCCTTCCATTCCAAGCAATATCCTGGTACATGTGCCATCTTTAAGACAGTCAGAAAGTTACCTCTGGATACACTGGTGTCAGGAGAGGAGTCATACTCCAAGATACTTGACTTATGAACTGTCTGCACAGCCACAGTATTTAAGTATGGCCTAGCTAAACTTCAGGTTATGGATGTTGATGGTGGGTGATATAGTGTGAGCAGTGGGAAATGGGAATCAGTCTCTCTCCAGTTAGGACTGACTGCTGGAGGGAATCAGCAGGCCACGGAGAGAAATGAACAGTCAATATTTTGGTAAAAGCACAAAGCTGGAGAAACTCAGCAGGTCAAACAGTGTACTTTATCTAGCAAAGATAAAGACACATAAACAATGTTTCAGGCTTGAGGTATGAACAAAATGTGGACAGGCACCCAAACAAAATAGTGGGGGGAAGGACTGAAGTTCCACAGATAGGAGGTAAGAGGTGGATAAGGGAGGATGGGCACACCAGCAAACAGGGGGAGGGGAGATGGCTCTGTGAATGGAGAGAGAAGGGGGTGGAGAACTAAAGGAAGGAAGACAGAGGGATTGGGAAGAGAAGGAGAACAGAGATCATTTGATGTTAGGACCCTTTTCTGACCCTTCTTATGAAGAAATGGTTCTCGCCTAGTTTTCACTTGGCAAGACTTACATGCCCATAATTGAATGTCATCCAGATTTTGCTGCACCTTTGCAGTCAATAGTAATTAAACCTGTGACATAGTAGTTCCACAGGTTAGTGTAAACAAGGTGAAATCAAGACAAACTGTTGATACCTCCTGTTCAACTCATCCAGCTGGGACATGTTTGAAAGAGCAAAACAGGATTATCTAACTCCATGTGCAAACATGAAGGAATTTGCATGCAGTCAGTTCGCTAAAATCCACTAATCCCTGATATTTCTATTGAGAATTTTTTAACAACCATTTAATTGTTGTAAATTGAACAAAAAGTAATTGCAGTGAAAAAGGCAGTACCCCATGTATTCACATAATACTTATTTGCAGGGGAACATAAATAAAGTTTAATATTTTCTTCATTAGAGTGCAGTATATAACCACAAACATTCCAGGAATACATCTCCTTTCCATTTATTTACAGTTAAACTCTTTCTTTGTTGCCACCTGCCAGCATGTTATTTTATGGACAATTATTTTGATTTTTGGCTCCGGGGCATTGAAGTTGAATGCCAAATTGGCAATAAAGAGAAGGAAAACAGAAAATGCAAGAAATACTCAGCAGGTCAGGCAGCATCCATGGAAAGAGAAACAGACTGAATGCTTTAGGTCTAAGACCCTACTAAAGCATTGCTTGACCTGGACATATCCAAAGGCCTGGAAATTAGTAATATATAATATAGACAAAAAAACATAATGTAGTTCTCTACATTAACTCATTTGGTCTTACTCTATCATGGATATTCCCTTTGATCTACCCAATCTGTCCCCCATTTCCTCTTCTTCTGAAAACTAACTCATTTTCTCTTTTTCCCATTTCTGATGAAGGGTCCTGGACTTGATGCATCAAGTGTTTCTCTTTCCACAGATTCCACCTGAGCAGCATTTTCTGTTTTTGTTTTAGATTTCCTGAATCTGCAGGGATTTTTTTTGCAGTGATCAGAAGGAAATTGATTTTCACCCTTTACCTTTGGTTATCCTTACTTCTGGATCAGAACTAGAATCAGAATTTATTGTCATGAATAAGTCACAAAACTTGTTGTTTTACAACAGCATACATTTAAAAATAATAAATTAGAGCAAAAAAGAAGAGAAAGTGAGATAGTGTCTGTGGTTCATTGTTCATTCAGGAATCTGATGGCAGAGGGGAAGAAGCTGTCCTTGTGCCACTGAGTGTTCATCTTCATGCTCCTGTACCTCCTTCCTGATTGTAGCAGAGTGAAGAGGGCACAGCCTGGGTGGTGAGGGTCCTTGAGGATAGAGGTTCCTTTCTTAAGACACTGCCTCATGTAGATGGAGTGAAAACTGATGCCTGTGATGGCACTGGCCTACGGATGCTGCCTGACCTGCTGAGTTTCTCCAGCATATTTGTGTATTACACTCAACCCCAGCATCTGCAGGCATTCTTGTTTCACCCCTGTTTTATATTTCACTTCCTATGAGGTGCACTGGACAAAGTAGCGACTCTCTGTCTGCCTTACAGTAGACAAAAGTTAAAGAATTTCATGTATGTTACCTTCTAAATATAGTATTAAGTGACAATAATGGAACCTTTACCTTTACCTTCTGGCATGACCAGTAATCAGTTGAGACTAAAGGCTCAAGCCCAAAACATCAGTTATGCATTTTACTGTTGCTGTATAAAAGTCACTGTTTGACCTGCTGAGCTTCTCCAGTGTTGTGTTTTAACTTCAACCAGTGTCTACAGATTTTCGTGTTTTACTTCAATCAGTTGAGACTGTCAGAGATGTTAATAAGGATCAACTATCCCTTGATGATTCTAACTGAAACGTGAACATCCACCTTCTTCCAATTCATTCGAGAAATACACACACTGACTGCTAGATGCTCAGTGCAACAGGTAAATATGTACCAGTGGAGAAAGAGGGAATGGGCCCACAAAACTTTTAAAAATAGCAGCAATTCACTTAAAGGAAATTATAATAACATTTCTTAGTATTCTCCATTTACCATATATTTTGTGGGGAGAAACCCCTGGTGGTTGGTGAATAATGTTCCTTCTGGGCTACATCAAGATATGTGGGAAGCCTGGATTTGTAAATGCCAAGTGTCACTAGGTTCTGTCCCATGAGATAATAAGGATTTGCCTGGCCTTGCAGCTGTAGAAGGTCCTTCTCCGCCTGCCCCTCGGAAAAAAATATTCTGCAGAGAAACATCTTTAAACACAAAGGTCAAGGAGCATATTGTGCATGGCTTCCTGAACAGATTGTCAAAGGTATTTGTTTGAATGCCCCGTTACTGGAACTCTTGCTTAGCTGATGGTGAGAAAAACCTTTCCTGTCGTATACCTTATTCACTACCGGAGTCTCAGTCCCACTGCAGACTGCCCTCAAAGTGGCTGTGGTGCAGAAGAGAAAGTCATCCACCTTTAAGTGGAATGTATGTTTGCCAAGAAGATCTGGAAAGGCATGCAGTGATCTTTGTCAAGTTTCATTCCAGGATGCTGCTGTGATCTGTGGGTTGTTCCCAGAAACCCATTGTGAAACAAACAATGATTGCTGCTGGAAGATCATCTGCCTGGACTGCCCGGCACTGCAGTGCTAGGAGTCATCCACAACGAAATACAGCTGAATGCCATGCTCCAGGGTGCAGAATTATGTGCTCAATTATGCATTGCGCTTGGTGCAGCCATCGAAAAGGCCTTATGGGGAAGACCACCATGTAGAGGGCTCCCCTCATTGGATACTGAGGGACTGGACTGCCCAAGGTTATCATTAACAGAATGTGCAAGACTGAAAAAGATGATGGCATATTGATGTATTGTAAGTATTGCAAGCAAATATAATTATATTCTTGGTACAGTAAATGAAGCAAGGCCTGTTTATATAACTCTGTAGATTTAAATAAATTCTAATTTTTGGAAAAATAGATCATGAGTGGTATAACTTGACAGCCAACCAGAATTATGTTTGATGTCTTTCACTCTTGGTCAATGATAGGATTTTCCTCAATATACTCAGACTTGAAAGTAAAATCTACAAGAGTGCGTTTCCAATTATCATGAGTGGTTTATGATAAAATGTGCATAGTCACATAGATCTTTGATGAGAACAAGCTGAGAGACTAACTCACTCTTATCCTTGCTCTTTGTGATTTTTATAACTGACCAAAGTGGAGAAGTGGAAGTATGGGTAAATAAGTTTGCGGATGATACGAAGGTGGGAGGATTTGTGGAGAGCGCTGAAGGTTGTCAAAAACTGCAAAGTTGGGAATAAAATGGCAGATGGAGTTCAATCCAGATAAGTATGAGGTGATGTATTTTGGAAGATCAAACCAGAAGGCTGAGTACTGAGTTAGTGGTCAGATACTTAAAGTAGGGAGGAACAGAGGGAACTTGGGGCTCCAAATCCATACATCTCTCAAGGTTGTTGAGCAGGTTGATAGGATGGTTAAGAAAGCCTATGGGATGCTGGGATTGAGTTCAAGAGTTGAGAGGACATGTTGCAATTCTACAAATGTCTGGTGAGACCACACTTAGAGTATTGTGTGAGTTCTGGTCACTTCATTATAGGAAGGATATGGAAGCTATGGAGAGGGTGCAGAGGAGATTTACCAGGATGTTGCCTGGATTGCGAAATAAGTCTTATGAGGCAAGGTTAACAGAGCTCAGACTTTTCTTGTTGGAGTGAAGAAGGATGAGAGGAGACTTAATCAAGGTCTATAAGGTTTTGAGAGGTGAATATCCAGTGGCTTTTTCCCAGGGCAGGAATAGCAAATAGCAGAAGGTATCTGTTCAAGTGAAGGGAGGAAAGTTTAAGAGAGACATCAAGGGTAGTTTTTTACAGAGAGAGGTGTGGGTGCTTGGGATGTGTTGCCAGGGGTGATGGTGGAGGCTGAAACATTAGGGGGATTTAATAGATTCTTAGACAGGCATTTGGATGAAAGAAAAATAGAGGGTTGCGAGGTAGGAAGGGTTTAGTATTTTTGGTAGGGATATATGAGTTGGCACAACATTGAGGTCTGAAGGATCTGTACTATGCTGTAATGTTCTATTTAAACTCACAAAAGTATTTCTCTAGGAGCTGGGCATAATGTCAGCAGTGGTATCAAGTGGCAGAACATGAAAAGCAGGCAAAACAGAAATTGGGTGCTATGGTGGAAATTACCTGTTGCTGGTTTAGAAAACATTGTTTACAATTAAATTTAATGTAAAAAAAAATTAAATATTAAATTAATTAATATTTTCTTCAGATGCTCAGCACCTTCACTAAAAATTCCATACATTTTGTAAAATAAAATACAAATTTAAAACTAAATTAATAGTAACCAAAATTAAATCTGGTATGTACCTTTGGGAAATGCAGGGTTAAAGATAATGTGATGAGAATTTGTTATAAACATAAGTACAATGTGCAGATGCAATGAAATTCTTGTCTGCTGCGGCTGCACAGGTTTGTAAAACATGCAAATGAACAACAATAATAATAAAGTAAATGAACACAAACGTGCCATGAGGGAAAGATAATAATTATAAAAGGATAGGTAAATGTGCACAGATGCAATTGTGAAAAAAAATGTGCTGCTTCTACCAATAGAGGGCGAAACAGTTACTGTAGCAGGTCAGCACAACGCTATTATAGCATCAGAGACACGGGTTCAAATCTGGGCCTGTCTGTAATGGGCTTCTACTTTCTCCCTATGTCTGCATGGATTTCCTCTGGTTTCCTCCTGCCCTTCAAAATGTGCAGGAGTTGTAGGTTAATTGGGGTATTTGGGTGGCATGAGGTCATGGGCCAGAAGGGCCTGTTATCTTGCTGTATGTCTAAATTGAATTTTTTTAAAATTACGTTTAAAAATAATTTAGATAGACACTGATGAACCTGGAGTAATGTTATTGTTAGGTTAGTACTGAGAAGTTCAAGAGCCTGATTGCATGAGGTGTGGTGGCCTGCAATTGTGGAGTTTGGGCCAGCACATCGCGTGGCAGCAGACGCGGACAGAGATCGCTAAAGCGACTCCCAGGGCAACGAACTGGTGGGGGTAGAAGCTGGGGCAGTATCAGACCAACAGCCCTAAAATGGCATTGTTCAAGCTGCCCTGCTAACTCAGCAGAAACAGGCTGGGGTAGAAGGCCATTCATATGCATGGATGTTCCTGCCTGCTATTGTTATTTATATGACTGACTCAGTCAATCAGCAAAAAATGGTGGGAACTTGAACAGTATAAAAGCAGCCTTTCCAGCCCTAATAAAGGAGTGAGCTTAACCTGCCACACTGTGTATGTGTGTGTGTTTCTTTGTAGTGATTGGCTACAATTGTTGACTTGACGGTTTAGAAGGAATCTAAATCTAGGGATGGAGAACGAAGCAGCAGTCAGCACAGTCGGCCTGAACCTCCTGACCTTCAGAACAGGAGGAGGCTCAGATCCAGATCTGGGGCATCACAGCAGAGACCACCCGATACTATCATGTGGTCAGCACCCTGGATCCACATACTGTAGACAGAGTGGCCAACTTTATCCACAGGCCACCATAGGAAGGTACTTACAATGCCTTCAAAGAGCTATTAACTGAGACGTTCGGACTCTTGCAGTGAGAGCGAGGAGCATGTTTGGTCCACCTGGATGGGCTTCGAGACATATTCCCGTCTGCACTCATCGACGAGATGCTGGCCCTCCTGGGAGATGAGCAGCCCGGCATCATGTTCAAGCAGGCATTCCTGGAACTGATGCCTGAAGACATCCAAATGCTCCTGGCAGATGCGGATTTCACCAACCCCTGGAAAGTCGCAGCATGGGCAGACATTCTGTGGAAACAGAAACAGATGTGCTCGGCTACCATGGGGTTCTTAAAGAAGTCCCGCAATCAGACCAGACCAATCCCAAGGAAGGAACAGCAGACGAGAGGCAGAAGCAAGTCCAGCGACAGATGGTGTTTCTACCACCGGAGATGGGACACCAAAGCCCTCTGATGCCAGTCCCACTGTGAATTCCAGGGAAACGACAAGGCCAGCCATCGCTGATAGCCATGATGGCTGGCCACCAAGAGAGCCTCCTGCACATCTGGGATTGCCTGTCCGGCAGACGCTTCCTGGCAGATACAGGAGCAGAGGTCAGCATGATACCCCTGACAGGGTTGGACACTAGGTGCAGGCTAGCGGGACCCACGTTGAGGACTGCCAAAAACAGCAGTATACCGACCTATGGCACTCGTAGGGCCGAGCTGCAGTTAGGGGGCAGTCACTTCTCGTGGGAATTCACACTGGCTGCAGTGGAACAACCACTCCTCGGAGCAGATTTCCTGTGAGCCCACAGCCTCCTAGTGGACCTTAAGGGTAAGCAACTCGTCCACACCGAGACCTAGCAGAGCATCGCACTGAAGGCACTAGGTTTCTGGCAATGCACCTGGACTCCGTCCACAGCTCGGAGGATGAGTTCTCCAAGGTGCTAGCAAGATTCCTGGCAATCCTTTCCCATCAGTTCACAACGGAGATGTCTCGAAACAGTATCAGACATCACATCCTGACCAAGGGCACACCTCTCCACGCAAGGACGAGACGACTTCCCCCAGAGAATCTCAGTCTGGCCAAGGAGGAGTTCCATAAGCTTGAGGAGTTGGGTATTGTTCGACGGTCAGACAGCCCATGGGCCTCTCCCCTGCACATGGTTCCTAAAGCAACTGGGGGCTGGAGACCATGTGGCGACTATCACCAGCTCAATGAGGCCACCACCCCGGACCTTTACCCTGTGCCACACATCCAGGATTTTGCAGCAAACCTCCACGGGGCAACAATATTCTCAAAAGTTGATCTCGAGCGAGGATATCACCAGATCGTGGTGCATCCTGATGACATCTCTAAGATGGCCATCATCACTCCATTTGGGCTGTTCGAGTTCCTGAGGATGTCATCCAGGCTCAAAGATGAGGCACAGACATTCCAGCGACTGATGGAGGCAGTGGGCCGAGACCTGGATGGCACTTTCGTCTACCTCAGCGATATCCTCTTGGCAAGTAGAACCTGACAGGAACACCTTCAGCACCTTCAAAATCTCTGTAGTTGTCTGCATGAGTTCGGTCTCACCGTCAACCTGGCCAAATGCCAGTTTGGCCTGAACGCCATTGACCCTAGGCCACAGGATTACAAAGGACGGGGCCACGCTACTGCCCGACAAGGTAGAGGCCATCTGCAGCTTCCCGAAGCCCAGTACGACCAAAGGTCTGCAGGAGATCATGGGGATGATAAACTTTTATCGCATGTTTATCCCAGCAGCTCCCCGAGTGATGTGCCCTCTGTTCATCCTGATGTCCAGCAAGGAGAAGGACCTGACCTGGGACGACAAATCCGCATGTGCTTTTATGGAAACCAAAGAAGCCCTGGCCAAAGTTGCACTCATGACCCACCCCAGACCAGATTCACCCACGGCCCTCACAGTCGATGCCTCAGGAACAGCGATTGGTGAAGTCCTGGAGCAGCAGATAGAAGGAAGTTTGTACCCACTAGCTTTCTTCAGCAAACATCTGCGGCCCCCTGAACTAAAGTACAGTGCTTTCGATAGAGAGCTGGTGGCACTGTACTTATCCATCCGCCACTTCCGGTACTTTCACAGCTTTCACAGTCCAAAAACCATTGACTTTCGTCCTGGCTAAAATCTCCGATCCCTGGTCAACCCACCAACAGAAACACCTGTCTCACAACTCGGAGTACACCATTGATGTCCAGCACATCTCAGGCAAAGACAACGTGGTCGCAGATGGCTTGTCAAGACACAGCATCCACTGCCTGGTCAACGGTCTGGAGGCACAGCAGCAGGACGACGAGATCCCGCAGTACAGGACCGCTGTCACAGGCCTTCGGCTTCAGGACGTTCCAGTTGGCACAGGTACCATCACCCTCCTGTGCGACGTGGCCACCGGGCAGGTTCAACCTATTGTCCCAACGGCATGGAGGCAACGAATTTTTGACTCCATCCACGAACTGGCACACCCATCCATCAGGACTACAGTCCGGCTGGTGGCCAGCAAGTACGTGTGGCATGGATTGCAGAAACAAGTCCGGGGGTGGGCCAAGGCGTGTACGCAGTGGCAAACAGCCAAAGTGCAGCAACACACCAAGGTCCCCCCACAGAACGGAACGCAGGTTTGACCACATTCACGTGGACATACTGGGACCCTTGTCAGTCTCTCAGGGTTTCCTCTACCTGTTCACAGTGGTCGACCGCTTCACCCAGTGGCCAGAAGCAATCCCCCTGGCCCTCTTCATCTCCAGTTTGTGGACCGACATTGCCAACCCATGGGGCAACTCACCACAGGCACCTCAAGACTGCCCTCATGACCAGACTCAAGGGCCCCAACTGGGTGGACAAGCTACATACAATAGGCCCTGCTGGGCATCCGAACAGCACCGAAAGAAGACCTCCATGCATCCTCTGCTGAACTCATCTACGGAGCCCCACTCATGGTTCCCGGGGATTTCGTTCCACAGGCCAGAGGACAGCACGAGGAGACAACCACCTTCCTGGACAAGCTACGTGAAAAGGTTGGGAACCTGGCTCCAATCCCACCCTCCAGACACGGACAAGCCAAGTTCAATATCCCCAAAGTACTCATAGACTGTAAGTACATATTTCCACACAGAGGACCCCACCATTCACCACTGCAGAAGCCATACGAAGGTCCCTGTACTGTAATCAAATAGGGCTCCTCCATCTTTCATTTGTCAATTGCGATGGCATATTCAATTAGGAGTGAAACACGAAAGTTTGCAGACACTGCAATTGTAGTAAATTCACACAGTAAATGCTGGAGGAACTCATCCGGTCTTGGAGCATCCATAGGAGGTAAAGATATATTACTGATGTTTCAGGCCTGAGCCCTTCTTCAAGGTATAAGGATAAAGGAAGCAGGCATCTGAATTAACACTGAGAGAGAAGAGGGGAAGAATGGGAAAGGGAGGTGTCCAGATAACCAACACTAGATGTTAATTGGATATGATGAGGAAAGGTGAGAATTGATTTTGACTCTGTGAAAGGAAACAAAAAGAAAAGGAAAGAGAGTGTGAGAGACAGAACTAGAGGAAAGGTGTTAGGGAAGAAGAAGACAAAGTGGTTTTAACAGAAACTGGAGAAGTCGATGTTAATGACATCTGATTGGAGGGTGACCAGTTGGAAGATGAGGTGTTGTTCCTCCAGTTTGAGAGTGGTCTCAATCTAGCAGAGGATGAGACCATGGACAGACATGTCAGCAAGGGAATGGGACAGGGAATTAAATTTAGTTGCCACTGGGATGTCCACGCTATTACAGTGGACAGAGCATTTGTCCTCCTGTCTTCCATGACCTTTGTCTCCTTCAATCTGGGCAAGACTGTTGATGAGCTGAATTGCCTTTCACTCTTCTACAACGATTTTCATTTTCATTCTACCACATTCCTTAACTTTCATCAGCATCAAATTTGCTGCACTCACCAATGGTGTGACCAGATGCTAAAATCAGTAATGAAACAATGTGAATGAAGTGAACCATGTCACTTAATTACTCGCCTGGCAAGATCAACTTCATGCTTTATACATACAAGTCTGATCTGAGCAGTTTATCTAAACTTGCCTTTAATAATTGCCAACCACTAATAATTCATTCATCACGTATGCAGCATAATCAGGCTTTGATTGACTCGGCACTCTGAAATCCTTGTTCCTGTAAAAGCAAAGGTGTCTCTCCAACAATGACTGGATAACTGTAGTCCTTGGCTCTGTCAAACAGCCCAGGCACATCTACTCCTGAAGCCAACTATTTTAATTCACCCAACCATTCCTGCAATTCTGTCCTTGGCCTTATCTATTGTCAGAGCGAGGCTCAACATAAACTTGAGGATCTACACATCACATTCCCCTGGACAGCCTTAAAACTAATGGCATGGACATTGATTTCTCTAATTTTAGGTAATCCCCAGCCTCATCTGATTCTACTGGATCTATTTCTTCTTTACCTAATCTCTCTGTCTCTCTGTCTCTCTGCCCCCTCCCCTCTCTCGCTCACACACTCCCTCCCTCCCCCTCTCTCGCTCACACACTCCCTCCCTCCCCCTCTCTCTCTAACTCACTCCCTCCCATCTCTCTCTCTTCTTCCACTTACTCCCTCCTCCCTCCCTCCCCCCCCCCTCTCTCTCCATCAGCCCTTTCAAGCTGCTGTGTAAAATGGGGTTAACTGGGCAACTTGCCCGGTTAGCGCCCCAATCACGTGTCAGCTTGAAAGGGTCTGACCTGGTCAGCGTGGTCCAAATCCAACTGGGTCCCTGACCTACCTCAGAGATAGTTAGGGAACCTAGTTAAATATAACCAGGTCACATCATCTGCCAACATGAACAGCAAAATGGCCGACCCAGTTATTCCCGTGACGTCGGTGAAGTGCCTGCCGCAATTAGGGGGAAAGAGGGGTCACTGCCATAGCAGCTGAGGGGGGTGAGAGGTTGCTGCCAAGAGGGGGGGCCACAATCAGGGGGAGTGAGGTCACTGCCATGGGGGAAGAGATCACTGCCGTGGGGGAGAGGACAGGGGTTGATGCCGCGGGAGGAGAGACGATGCTGCCATAGGGGTGGGGGAGAAAGGGGGGCCGTGAACTGCTGCTGATGCAAACATCACTCTGTTTTTGACAGCTCAACGTTCATGGCAGCAGGACAATGCTGGGGGGAGGGGGTGCGCGATTGACGGGGTGGGTGTTGATTGACGGTGGAGGTTGTGAATGATGGGGGAGGGTGACTGACTTGGGGGGTGGTAATTGATGGTGAGTGGGGACTGAGGAGGGGGGTGAATGACAGCCGGTGGAGGGGTTGGGGAGACTTACCAACAGTTCCCCCAGTGCGTGACACATCATTTATCACATCATCACCGGGGCAAGATTCCCCCTTAACTCACCAGATTGGCAGTTTAATGGACCGAACCCCCTGCAGCTTAAAAGGTGCTGGAAGCACCTTTGCCCCACTAATCGCACCTGGGTCCCGGGAGGGCTACCCTTACCCAGGTGCCCTCTCTCTCTCTCTCTCTCTCTCTCTCTCTCTCTCTCTCTCTCTCTCTCTCTCTCTCTCTCTCTCTCTCTCTCTCTCTCTCTCTCTCTCTCTCTCTCTCTCTCTCTCACACACACACACACACACCATCTTTTTCTCTTTCCTCACCTTCCAAATGGTTTCTCCCTCTACCTGTCTGTCCAACTCTCATGCCTTCTATCCTATACTCATTCACCTCTGGGCCCCTACCCCACCTTTATTCACCTATTCTACCTCAGTCTTGATAAAGGGTTCAGACCCAAAACGTTGACTGATATTTTGACCCATGTATGCTATCTGACCTGCTGAGTTCTTCCAATTCTTTGTCAGCACAGGAACATTCCTGTTCCCCTTGGGCCACGTGGGTGCAAAACATCTTAGGAATTTGTAGGCAAGCATGAGATGCAAGTCCATGCAAAATACCCAAGATGTTACTGAGCAAAAGAAGCATACTCTTTGTCTATATTCTGTAGAAGTTGTCGAACCTTAAAACTGACAACTGCAATATTTATTTTCCATGAAGATTATCATGGCAAATTTGGAAAGTTAAAACTCCAACAATCAATGCAACATTTAACCTCTATGACTGTCTTAATGAACATAATTGCAATAAATTTGCTGAATTGATAGATTGATGTTTTCAACAGCATCTCTCCTGATTGCAATAACTCATGCCTGCAATCTGATCTATTTTCATGGAATCCTTACTGTTGATACTTGATAAAATTAATAACTGTTCTGATTACAATTTTTTTCCCATCTAGTAATTTGTATTCAGATCTAACACTTCTATTCAATGAAAAAAGCCAGAAACCCGGAAGTAAGAGACCCATATTCACCTATGACCTCTTGCCTGTGGGCCTGTGCTCCTCCCCCACCATTTTATTCTGACTCCTGTCTGCCTTTTGCTCACACCTTGATAAAGGGGCTCAGCCCCGAAATGTTGGTTATGTATCTTTTGTATATTAAGCCCATTAACCCAACTTCTGTTGGCAAGAAAAATACTGAGGTTTGTTATTAAAAAAGTATTCATGGGATTCTTAAAAAAATCATAATACAATTTGGCAAAGTCAAGATAGTTGTTTGAAAGAGAAAATTGATAAATTTATTAAAGTTTTTTTGAATTTGGATCTGTGGCTAAAGAACAGACGAAAGACTTGAATGAGGAACCCATGCAGGTAGCTTACTTCTGGCATCTGTGTTCAAAGGACCCACTTTAGGCTGTGGGCTGCTGGATGGCTTTCGACTGGCTGAAGGGGGTATCAGGTATTGGAACTGGGATGTGAGAGGATGCTGAAGGGTTCCTGATCGTGTCTAAGGGTTGAATCTGGAGCTCAGATTGCCAATGGTATGGACTGCTCTGTGTGGCTGCAGGGGCGCTGGAGGTGAATTCACGGACACTCGGTGATTCTGGGGGGAGGCTCTCTTTTGCTTCTCTTTCTCTGATACTAAGAGGCACAGGATAATTTCTGCTGATGGCAAATATTTGTCTGTGTGGGAGTTGGCACAGAATTGAAATGGTTGGCCACTGGGAGATCCCTGTCACTGATCTGGACAGAGCGAAGGTGCTCAGTGAAGTGATCTCCCAGTCTGCACCCATTCTATCTGATGTAGGCCACAATGTGAGGACCAAATGCAGTAGATGACTCCTGTGGATACATAAGTGAGGTGTTGCTTCTCTTGGAAGGACTGTTTAGGACCCCGAATGGAGGTGAGGGAGGAGGTGTGGATCCAAGTGTGGCCCTTCTTGCAGTCACAGGGGAAGGTGCCAAGGGGATGATAAATAGAAAGTGCAAGCTGGCATTGAGATCTGTGCTCCAATATGAAAAACAAAGTTTCCATGGAAGTAATGCAAGTAATTTAGAAGGCAAATGGATCGTTGGCTTATACTGCAAGGTGGAATGCTGAACCAGGAAGGACTTCCTACAGCGATATAAAACCTTGGTCAGATCATATCTGGAGAAGTGTATGCAGATCTGATCATATTATGTAAGGAATGATACTGTATAGTTGTCATGAAGCCATGGAAATTTACTACCTTGATTCTAGGGAATAAAAAGCTTGCTTAATGTGGAGAGATCACGTAGACTGACCATCAAACTCTCTGAGAAATGATCTTATTAAATCATTGAATGCTCATGGTGTCATAGAGAGGTACAGCACTGAAACAAGTCCACAAACCCTCCAAGTTCCTGTTGACCATCAACCACCTTCTTTATTGGGGGAGTCACGTGATGGAGTAGTGGCCGGACGGTGAACTCCAGCCCTCTCCAGAAAAGTCGGGAAAAACAAAGGAAAACACAAAGGCACAGAAATAAAAGTTACAGAAAAGTGAGTATAAAGGTGGAAAGAAGATGGCGACAAAAAAAGAAAAATCAAAATCAACGGTAAGAAGAGAGGAAGAGAAGACAACGGAGGAAAATGGTGAAGGCCTTACCTGTCCGAAGAGGCCTGCTGCGGAGAGAGAAACCCGCTCCCTCAGGTCGGTAAATAATGGACTACAAAAATGGCTCGCTGAGCCAAGTAAAAGTGCGCGATGCGCATGAAAAAAAAACACACCAACGGGAGGGGGGACCAGCTGGGGAGTCGATCTCCACAGCCGGCAACGACAGCTGCAGAACACCTGCAGCAAGAAGAGACCACAGAAGACAATAGAAACAAGAAAGAAGAGAAGGAAAGGGCAACAAAGAAACAACAGATGGCCAACCCAGAGGAAGAAGAGGAAGAGGAAGAGTACAGTGAAATAGAAGAAGAAAAGAAAGGCAAGATAAAGGAGGTACTTTCTCTTATTAAGGGATACATGGAGTCATTTAAAGAATGGCAAACACAGGAATTTAATGATTTAAGAAAAAGAATAAACAACACAGAAGAGAAAATGAATAAAATAGATATGACCTTAACAGAAATGGGAAAGAAAATGGACAAGATGGAAGAGCGGGCAGTAGCAGCAGAAATGGAGGTAGAAGACTTAAAAAAGAAATTGGAGGAATCTAATAAAAAAACTAAAGAGACACAAGAACTCTAGCTCAAAAAATAGATACAATGGAAAATTATAACAGAAGAAATAACATAAAGATAGTGGGCCTTAAGGAAGATGAAGAAGGCAAGAATATGAGAGAGTTTATAAAAGATTGGATCCCTAAGACCCTAGGATGTCCAGAACTACAGCAAGAAATGGAAATAGAAAGGGCACATAGAGTATTGGCCTCTAAACCACAACCACAACAAAAACCAAGATCTATTGTAGTAAAATTCCTAAGATATACTACAAGAGAAAAGGTACTGGAGAAGACAATGGAAAAAGTAAGAGAGGGCAACAAATCACTGGAGTATAAAGGGCAAAATATCTTCATTTATCCAGATATAAGTTTTGAACTCCTAAAGAAGAGAAAAGAGTTCAATACAGCAAAGGCGATTTTATGGAAGAAAGGGTATAAATTTATACTAAAGCATCCAGCGGTATTGAAAATATTTATTCCAGGACAACAAAACAGACTATTCTCGGATCCAGAAGAAGCACGAAAATTTGCAGAACAATTACAAAAATAGACTGAGGGATGAAGACGGGTAATGAGAGTAAAAATGATCACGATTGATATGTATGTGGGTAAAGACAAAAATAGACTGAGGGATGAAGACGGGTAATGAGAGTAAAAATGATCACGATTGATATGTATGCGGGTAAAGAGGTATAAGAGTGAATAGAGACAATGAGCATACGTGAATGTATCTGTACTTAGAGGAAAATATAGATAGTATAGACAAGAATTAATAAGGGAAGGTAATGGAATAGAGAGAATAAGGAGGGATTTAAAAGAGTGACCTTTGTGACATATGAAAAGTGAAATCTTTTCTGGGGGGGGCTGGGTGGGGGGAAATAGCGGTCACTGCAAAATCAGTTGACGCTTGCGAGTGGATTCGCAAATCCAAATGGAGAGGGGAGATGTGGTTGTCCGACAAGGGATAAAGGACAACTCAGGAGGGGAAGGGGAGATTGGGGATAAAGAAGATAGAAATAGGAGAATAAGGAAAATGTTGGATGTTGTAGGAATGTTGTCTTATAAAGAGTTGAAAATAAGAAAACAAATGGAAAAGGAGGAAAGGTAATGATGGAAAAACGGAAAGAGAAGATAAACAAAATATAAAATGGCTACGCTGAACTATATGACTTTAAATATTAATGGAATACATAACCAAATTAAAAGGAAGAAACTACTAAATTTAAATGAATAAATGTATTCCATTAGAAAAAATAACATATAGGTTAAGAAATAATATTGAAATATTCAAACAAGTATGGGAGCCTTACATTAAATACAATAGCGAAAACCTACCGGGGACAAACATTACCTAAGTTGATGGAAGGAGAAGGAAAGAAAAGAATGGACTCAGTAGAATTTCTGGTGTATTTTTGTTGAATGACAACATTGTCTGACTGGCTTAATGCAACCTAGATTGTATACCTAAAGTGGATGAGAGGGGGGGTGGGGGGGTGGTTTGGGAGGAGGGAGTTGGGGGGAGAAAAAGTCACTGTATATGTGTGAAAAAGAAATAGTGTATATCATGGCTAATGTGATTTATGGTGTGAAAAATAAAAAATTTAAAAAAAACAAAAACCCACCTTCTTTATTACTAATCTTGCACTAATCTCATTTTTAAACATCTCTCCACATTTTCATCAATTTCCCCCAAATTCTATCCCTCACCTGTACACTCGGGGAAAGTTTCGGTGGCCAACATGTGCATCCCTGAGAAGTGCAAGGTAACTGGAGCAGCCAAAGGAAACCTCAGGCAGCACCCAAAGTCAGGATTGAACCCAGGTCTCTGGCACTGTGAGGCATCATTGTGCTACCATGGAGATGACTTTAGAGGTTGGATGTTGCAAGGAATCTTACCCAGTGGGACAATCTCAAAATAGGGTTCAGAAACAGGGTTGCCCACTTATCATTTGAGATGAGAAGGATTTTTTTCTCTCAGGGAATTATGAATCTGTGGAATCATCAGTTTTGGAGGCTGAATCATATATTTAAGGCTGACACCATTTATGAACTGAAGGTAAATCAAGAATCTAAGCAGGACAGTGGATTAAGGACAACTGTCATATTCTCCATGATAATGAATGGCGGAGCAGATGCAAAAGGCCCTCTGCCCTATTCTTGCTTCCATTTCTTGTGTGATGTTTTTAAATCAGGTGGGTTAAGAGGTTTAAGTCAAGTGGAAGCTCCCAACCAGATCAAAGCTATCCCCAGCAAGGTGGCAGGAGGAGTCAGAAGTTTGAAGAAAGTGAATCTTCAAAGTCTACAGTCACTTACTGTGGTAAAAAACACAAATGCTGGAGAAACTCGGCAGGTCTTGCAGCATCCATAGGAGGTAAAGACACATAACCAACGTTTCGGGCCTTCAAACATAAATGCTTTTTCTTCCTTCACAGCAGCCAACTATTGCCTTGTCCAATGTCAGCTGACACAGTGAAAACTTTTGTAGGAGTACCTGATCATATGTTATGTTAATAAACCCACTCAGGGGAATGAACCAAAACATGTTACTTTAACAAATTTGTTTCAATGGCTCAGAGATAGATCAGCATATAAGACTGATGAACCAGAATGGTGGTAGGTTTGATTTCTGTTCTCATCTAGAACAACTGGAACCTAGAACCAAATGTCATCTGAATTTAAGTGGGTGTTAGATGGAATGAAATCATCTCTATTTCTTGTTCATGGTTGATAATTAGGAGCTGTTTACATGTGTTGTTTGAAGAACAGGGAAAAAATCAATTGGTTCAGCAATGTAGCAGCTTCTGGAAGAAGAGCCTAACAAAATATTTATTAACCACTGTGGCGCTATGCGCAGCTGAAGAAAGCACAGCCACCATGTTGAGGGTCATTAATTATTGTTTTATTTGAATTTAGCATGCATCCCTTTAAGGGCAGCGCTGGCTCAGTCACCACGTGCATGGTGATGTCATAATCGCTGCCTGAGGCGCACGTTGAGTGGGAGGTTTGAGTCAGAAAGAACCCCTGATGGCGCCATCTTTCCATGGCTGCCCCGCCACGTGGCGTTACACACAGGGCCGGTACACCATGAGAGAGTGCGCTGCCACACACCCCCTCAGAAACAGCTACACGTCCTGCCACTAGTCACGGCCATCTGTACCGACTGTGATAACTCCAAGTGGGCCGCCTTCATCATTCCCCCTGCCACGCCTAAAGTGAAAGTTCCACCGGATCACTGGAGGACCTTATATGGACCTTCGTATGGGCGCTCTAATGGTGCCATCTGCAGTCCTCTCTGGACGAACACAAACTGCCAAATCTAGTTCCTTGGGACGGTGGGACCGCCGGGTGCTAGGGCATGATGGGGTTGGAGGGGTCAGAGAGGCAAGTTTCCTGCAGAGATTCGCCAGCAGGTTCATGTCCTCGGGTGCGGTGTCGGGTTCCAGGATGAAGAACTCGCCAGGCAGGGAGAGTGGCACGCTGTATACCAGTTCTGCTGATAAGGCTTGCAGGTCCTCCTTGGGTGCAGTCTTGATCCCGAGGAGGACCCAGGGCAGTTCGTCTGCCCAGTCTGGGCCCGTGAGTCGGGCCATAAGCGCGAACTTTAGATGCCTATGAAACCTCTCCACCAAACCATTGGATTGCGAGTGGTAGGCCATGGTGTGGTGGAGTTTAACCCCCAAGAGTCTCATCAGCTGGGCCCAAAGTGCGGAGGTAAACTGGGCACCCTGTCACTGGTGATGTGCACCGGAACCCTGAATCAGGCGATCTACTGATTGACCAGGGTTCTAGCACACGTCTCCGCAGAAGCTTCTCTTATCAGGATGGCCTCGGGCCATCTTGTAGCTCGGTCCACCACCGTAAGGAGGTAGCGCGCCTCTCTGAACACCGGCAAGGGACCAACGACATCAACGTGGATGTGTTGGAACCTCCGTGCTGACGAGTTGAAGTGCTGGATTGGGGCCTGCGTGTGCAGGCGGACCTTGGAGGCCTGGCACCTGGTGCAGTTCCTAGCCAACTCTACCACCTTCTTCTTGAGCCCGTGCCACACGAACTGCTCTGCAACCATCTGCACGGTCCTCTTCACCGAGGGGTGGGCAAGGTCGTAGACTAGGCTAAAGACTCTAGCCCTCCACCGGGGTGGGACTACCGGACGCGGTGGACCAGTGGAGATGTCACAGAGCAGTGTGTCCAGGCTGTTGGGCAACTGGATGACCTTAAAGTCAAGACCCAAGATGGTGAACCAGAGGCCTTGTGTCTCCACGTCAGGCTGCTGGGCCTGGATTAGCTGCATATAGTCAAGACCGGGGGCGAGAATGTTGATGGACGGGTGCGAGAGTCTGTCCACTACCATATTGTCCTTGCCTGCCCTGTGCCGGATGTTGGTGGTGAACTCCAACACGTAAGAGAGGTGGCGCGGTTGCCTGGCTGACCACAGGTCCTTGGCCATCGTGAATGCCTGCGTGAGGGGCTTGTGGTCTGTGATGAATGTGAAAGGTCTGCCCTCCAGGAAATAATGGAAATGGCGGAATGCCAAGTACAGTGCCAGGAGCTCCCGATCAAACCTGCTGTACTTGAGCTCCGGCAGGCGCAGCTGCTTTCTGAAAAATGCCAGTGGACGCCATTGTCCATTAAGTCATTGCTCTGGAACTCCCGTGACCACCGTGGCTGAGGCATCCACCAAGAGCGCCGTGTGTGTCTCAGGGCGTTGTTGAACCAGCAGCGTCGCGCTGGCGAGGGCTTACTTCATTGCCATAAAAGCCTTCTCCACCTCTTTCGACCAGGATAAAGTCTTTTCCTTCACGGCGATCAGTGCGAACAGTGGACGCATGGTACGGGTGGCACCGGGGATGAACCGATGGTAAAAGTTCACCATCCCTATAAACTCCTGCAGGCTTTTAAGGGTGGAAGGTTTGGGGAAACGTAGCATCCCCAGCCGTCAAGATGGTGTGATCCAGGAACTGGCATTTGGCTGCATTGACTGTGAGGCCGAAGTCTGCCAGTCAGGCAAACAGGGTGCGGAGATGGGCCTTGTGTTCTTCGCGGTTGCGACTGGCGATGAGGATATCATCTAGGTAGATGAACACGACGTCCAAATCCCTACCCACTGCGTCCATGAGGTGCTGGAACATCTGGGCCACGTTCTTTAACTTGAAGGGCATCCAGAGAAATTCGAAAAGGCAGAACAGGGTGATGATTGCAGTCTTTCCCACGTCGTCGAAATGCACTGGGATCTGGTGATATCCCCGCATTAGGTCAACTTTGGAAAAGACGGGCACCGCGGAGGTTGGCTGAGAAGTCTTGTATGTGAGGGACTGGGTACCTGTCTGGGGTTGTTGCATCATTCAGCCACCGGTAGTCTCCACAGGGTCTCCAGCCCCTAGACAATTTGGGGACCATGTGGAGCAGTGATGCCCAGGCACTGTCCGAATGCCAGACAATCCCCAACTCTTGAAGCCTTGAAAATTCCTCCTTCACCTGTTGTAGCTTTTCGGGTGGCAGCCATCTGGGTTTGGCATGCAACAGGGGGCCTTGCGTGGCAATGTGGTGGAACACTCCATGCTGGGGCAAGGCGGCGTTGAAGTGTGGCTCCAAGATGGCGGGGAACTCATGGAGTATATTGGAGTACTCATCCCTGGTGGTGGGCACGGCGACAATCTTGGGTTTGCAGGCATCCAAGGTGTCCAAGCGTATAGAGTGGATCGTGCAGGCATTGACCAGCCTCTTGCCCTTCATATCGACCAGTAAGCTGTGAGCCCTCAGGAAGTCGTCCCCCAACAGCATGGTGCCCACCGAGGCCAACACGAACCTCCAGTGGAATTTTTCTTTGCCGATCTGGATCTGTGCCCTATGTGTGCCATAAGTCTTGATGGTGGAACCATTGGCCGCCCACAGGGTTGGACCGGGAGATCAGGTGCGTGTCTCTAGTGCTGTGGGGGGTAGGACACTCAGCTCGGCCCCTGTGTCCACCAGGAAATGCTGGCTGGTGGATTTATCGGTGACATGCAGGAGGCTGTTCACGAGGCCAGCCATCGCAGCCATCAACAGTGGCTGGCCTGGTCGTTTCCCTGAAGCTGCAGGGTTGGCGGCACTTATGGGCTTGCGCTCCCCAACAGTGGTGATAAAAGCACCAGGTGGAATGGCTCTCCACTGGCTTGTGCTTGGGGGCGGCTTGCGGTCGGCTGGTTCCTGGTCGCGAAACCTGGTTTAGGGCAGCTTCGTTCTCCCTCTTCATGTGCCAGAGGGCATCCGCTCGGGCTGTGACCTTACATGGGTCCACGAAATCCTCGTCTGCCAGGAGTAGCTGGATATCCTCTGGGATTTGTTTGAGGAAAATCTGGCGGAAGAGGAAACAATGGTTATGATCCTCCGCCAGGGCCAGCATTTCGTCCATTAGTGCTGATGGGCTGCGGTCCCCAAGCCCGTCCAGGTGCAAGAGCCTGGAAGCCCATTGCTGGGGGCTGAGGCTAAATGTCCCCAGGAGCAAGATCTTGAGGGTGGTATATTTACCCTCAGTCGGAGGATGATGGATGAGGTCGTCCACCCTGGCTGCTGTTTCTTGATCCAGCACGCTCACGACATGGTAGAACATCGTGGCGTCTACTGAGATGGAATTGCCCAAACCATGTCCGCGGGCGATGGGTCCAGAAGGGGGGAACCTTGATTGCCCCAGCATTAACCTCAGCTGAACCCATGTCACGGAGACCAGAAAGATGTCTGGGCTCGTCGGGGGTCACCAATGTAGCACTATGCGCAGCTGAAGAAAGCACAGTCATCACATTGAGGGTCGTTAACGACTGTTTCATTTGAATTTAGCGCGCACCCCTTTAAGGGCAGTGCTGGCTCAGTCACCATGTGCGTGGTGACATCATAATCATCGCCCGAGGCGCGTGCTGAGCGGGAGGTTTGAGTCAAGAAGAACCCTGGATGTCACCGTCTTCCCATGGCTGCCCCACCATGTGGCGTTACAAACGGGGCTGGTTTGCCATGAGAGAGTGCACCACCACACCACCGTATTAATGCTGAGCTCATATTTCAATACCTACATTTATATTTGCTTTTCTCTATTTGAAATTAATTAGTGGCTATAGAGAATTCTTTTGACATTCTTTGGCTTGGCTTCACGGACGAAGATTTATGGAGGGGTAATGTCCACGTCAGCCGCAGGCTCGTTTGTGGCTGACAAGTCCGATGCGGGACAGGCAGACACGGTTGCAGCGGTTTCAAGGGAAAATTGGTGGGTTGGGGTTGGGTGTTGGGTTTTTCCTCCTTTGTCTTTTGTCAGTGAGGTGGGCTCTGCAGTCTTCTTCAAAGGAGGTTTATGCCTGCCGAACTGTGAGGCGCCAAGATGCACGGTTTGAGGCGAGATCAGCCCACTGGCGGTGGTCAATGTGGCAGGCACCAAGAGATTTCTTTAGGCAGTCCTTGTACCTCTTCTTTGGTGCACCTCTTCTCGGTGGCCAGTGGAGAGCTTGCCATATAACACGATCTTGACACATCAATTCAGGTTGGGGATATAAAATGGATTGACAGTTCTGATCTATTTAAGGACACATAGTCAGAGGAACACACAATCCACCATTTGCCCCACCCTGGATGTTCTGGCTCACTTGAACAGGGATGTCAGACCTTATCACTATAATTTAGGTGAGCTGTCTTTGCTTGTCTGGTTTTTATTGTTGCAACAAAAAATTTAAGTTTTGGGCCAATTCATTTGAAAGTTGGCTATGATTGATGTGTAGACTTGAAACAGACCTGCACAATATCCAAATGCTTCCCAACTGACTAAATTCTTCCTTGGATTTCCTTATTCAATGCTGTTATCACACAAAGAAGAATTCAAGTGAATGCTATGTTACTTAAGGAATCTAGGTCTCGAAAGAATGCGCATTTACAAAAATAATTCAAATCCAATTCAAAACTAGTCAGCTGGAGCAGAGTAGGAAATCATCTGTTAAAAAGGGCTTTTGAGAAATTTATAAATGTCATTGATAATGATTCAAGTTCAAATTCAAGTTTAGATTTATTGCCAGAGTACATATATTCCCAATTCTTCGCCAATCTTAAATGAAAGCGCAATCTTTTCCACACACAATCTTTTACTTTATTCCTTTAAAAAGTATTAAGGCTCACATTTTTCTGATTATGTCCTTAGTTTATTTTAGTTTAGTTTAGTTTATTTATTTATATAGCACATTTAAAACAACTCACGTTGACCAAAGTGCTCGACAGTTCAAAAAAGACATCATTAGTTACCTCCTAAATGACAACTGGCAGTCAATTACACAGTCATTTTATACAAAAGCTACTTGTCTAAACAGTATTATATACAATTAATTTTTCAGAGATTTGCTAGCCCAAATGTAATAGATGTTCATGGGTTTCCTGTGCTTGAATTAATATCTTTAAATTTTGGTAACATTATCCATTAGAAGCAATTGGGAGGTCATGTTGCAGTTGTATAAGACATTGGTGAGGCCCCGATTGCAGTATTGTGTTCAGTTTTCGTCACCATGATGTTGTCAAGCTTGAGAGGGTCCAGAGAGGATTTCTGAGGATGTTTATAGGAACCAGAGGCCTGAGCTATGGGGAGAGGTTGAGCAGACTAGAACTTTACTCTTTGGAGCATATGAGAATGAGGGGTGAGGAAATCATGAGAGGAATAGAACAGATGAATGAATGCAGCAAGTCTTTTGCCCAGAGTAGAAGAATCAGTAACTAGAGGGCATTGGTTTAAAGTGAGAGAAGAGATATTTAATGGGAACCTGAGGGTAATCTTTTACACAGGGGATGGTAAGTGTAATGGAATGGACTGCAAGAGGAGATGGTTGAGGTTGCAATGTTTAAAAAAAGGTTGGACAGATACACGGATAGAATGGGTTCAGAGGGATATGGGTCAAATGCAATCAGGTGGAACTAGTGTGGGTGGAATATTTTATTTGGCATGGGCAGGTTGGCCCAAGGGCCTATTTCCATGCTATACCACTCAGATTTGAGATTCAACTCTAACCTTGGGTGTTGTCTGTTCTTTCAACATATGAACCCAATGTACCACTTTAAACTGTATCAATATGTGTCGAGCACAAAATGAGGTGGTATTAACCATTCCAAAAATCTTTTCCCAAAGTTCCTCTGGGAGAAGTGACTGAAGTTCTAATTTCCAAACTCCTCTAATTTTATCATTAGAGATTGATTTTAATTTTAATAAATTATTGTAAATATTACCTATTAAATCCTTATGGGAAGGATTTAATTGAAAAAGAGTATCATCCAAATCAGGTTGATTTGATATAGGAAAGTTAGGTAATATTCAAAAAATGTCTAACTTGGAAATAGCTAAAAAAATGTGACTTAGATATATAATATTTATTAGATATTGTATCAAAAGACATTAAACATCCAAATATAAACAGATCCAAAAAATGGACATTCCATTGCTTTTCCAAAAAGAAAAGATTTTAGCTTTTAGATTGGAAAATATGCTTCCTCAGATAATTTCTATGGACCAAGCAGGATTTATAAGGCTGTATGTCTCTCCGTTCTTTTTGTGACCAAGGGAACTTACAAGGAAATCTAATGGAGGTTCAAGATTCACAGGTTTTGAATTGGAAGCAAGAGTAAATATTTAACACCAGTCAGTAACTCAGAATACACAGGCAGTGAGTAGCTGCATCTTTTTTGTCATGATTATGTAAAAATAGAAATAAGTATTTTGTGAGTTACTGCTGGTGCTTGTATCTCTTTTATATGCAAGGCTATATTGACTTTGGAGGTATTCTAGAAATGATTCACTGGCTTCATTCTTGGGATGAGGGGACAGTCCCATCATGAGCAACCAATTAGGTTCAGAAGATTGCAAGGTAATCTTATTCAAACAAATAACTTCCAACAGGGGCTAAGATGTGTCCACATCTTAGTGAGATGTGAGATTTGATCAAGTGAGAGAGACTTGATCAAATGCGCATCATTACATGATAAAGAGATGGTTATTTAAAAACTGAGCAATTCCTTCTCACAGAGGTTAGTGAAGGTCTAGAATTCTCTACTCTGGAACAGAAAAGGCTGGATCGCTGGAGTTATTAAAAGAGGAGGTGGCTACATTTTTTGAAAGATCAGGGAATTGGGATTGAGTTTGGAGCAGGCATAGAATAGAGTTTGAGGCTTGGGGTCGATCAGCCATGAATGGTGTTGAATGGTGGGGCAGATTGGGTGGTCTACCTCCTATGCCTATTGTTTTGTGTTCACATGTGCTATTTGAATATAGTCAAACATTCAACTGCTTCATCCAGTTGGATGCATACCCACTAACCTGGATAGCCGACTTGGTCAACAAGGTCTCACAATATAGAGTTTTTTCGACCATTGACCTCAAGTCGGCTTACCATCAACTCCCCCTCCGTCTGAACAATCAAATCTACATGGGATTCGAGGCCGACGGCAAACTATTCCACTTCCTGCGGGTGCCTTTTGGTGTGACTAATGGTGTCTCTGCTTTTAGGAGGGTGATGGATCAGATGGTGGAAGAGCACAAGCTGATGGCAACGTTCCCTTATCTCAACAATGTCACCATCTGCAGCCATGACCAGCAGGACCACCACGCTAACCTCGCCAAGTTCTTATGTACGGTCAAGTCCCTCAACCTGATGTACAACAAGGACAAGCACGTGCTTAATACAGATCGCCTGGCCCTCCTCGGATGGATTCGGAGTAATGACACCATATGTGTCATGGCACATGACCACATGTGACCCCTCATGGAGCTCCCAGTCCAAAACACCCTAAAGGCGCTGAAGAGGTGCCTGGGGCTACTACGCACAATGGGTGCCCAATTATGCCGATAAAGCCCACCCCCTGATTAAGTCCACAATCTTCCCATTATCGGTGAAAGCCCAGGCTGCGTTTTACCAGATCCGAAAAGACATCGCAAAGGCCATGATGCATGCCATGGATGAATCCATCCCCTTCCAGGTGGAGAGGGATGCCTCCAACTTCACACTGGTTGCCACACTTAACCAGGCAGCCAGGCCGGTAGCATTTTTCTCCCTGTACGGTCCCAAGGTACAGCACTCCTCCATCAAGAAGGAAGCACAAGCGATCGTTGAGGCTGTGCACCACTGGCGACATTACCTGGCTGGTAAAAGGTTTACCCTGCTGACAGACCAGAGGGCAGTGGCCTTCATGTTCAATACGAAACAGCAGGATAAAATCAAGAATGACAAGATACTTACGTGGAGGATCGAGCTATCCACCTATAATTACGATATCTTGTATCGGCCAGGTAAACTCAACGATCCCCAGATGGCTTATCCCAGTGATGTGCTCCAGCGCGCATCTCGACCGTCTCCAGGCCCTTCATAACAATCTGCTCCACCCCGGAGTCATGAGGCTGTACCACTTCATCAAGACTCGGAACCTCCTGTACTCCATAGAGGACATCCGGTCCACAACCAGGTGCTGCCAGGTCTACATAGAATGTAAGCCACAGTTCTACCAACCAGAAAAGGCACACGCCCCTTTGTACCACTCAGTGTTGACTTCAAAGGCCCCCTCCCAACCTCAAATAGGAATGCCTACTTCCTGACGGTGGTGGACGAATTCTCCAGGTTCCCATTTGCTATTCCCTGCCAGGATATGACCTCAACAACAGTTATCAAGGCGCTACATAGCATCTTCACTCTGTTTGGGTACCCTGACTATATTCATAGTGACTGGGGGTCCTTGTTCATAAGTGAGGAGTTGCGACAGCACTTTCTAGCCTGAGGCATAGCCACCAGCAGGACCACCAGCTATAACCCCAGGAGTAATGGCCAGGTGGAAAGGGAGAACGCCACCATCTGGAAGGCGGTGCTCCTGGCCTCAGGTCCAGGAACATGCCAGTGTCCCACTGGCAGGAACTTTTGCCCGAGGCACTCCACGCCATCCGATCGTTGCTATGCACCGCTACTAACACCACCCCACATGAATGCCTCTTTGCTTTCCCTAGGAGATTGGTGAATGGTTCCTCCATCCCTCCTTGGTTGACAACTCCAGGGCCAGTCCTGATACGGAAGCATATCAGGGGGCATAAGACGGACCCATCGATGGAAGTGGTGCACCTCATTCATGCCAACTCCCAATACGTGTTTGTGAGGTACCCTGATGGCCACGAGGACACTGTACCAATCCGAGCCTTGGTGAGGGCTGGAGACCCTGAAACAGCCCTGCCTGCCACTGACCAGACTACGGATCTGATCACATTGCATAGGAGTACAATCCTAGAGTCCAAGCCACCAGTCTCCCCACCAGAATTCCAGGAGTCTACCCCCCGCAAGACAGTGGATCACCCATTCTCCTGGGAGTCCCCCAACAGCACGCCGACCCCAACAGTTCCCGCCCTGGCCTCTCCCCCGACGGCCTCCTCTCCTGAGGAGCAACGCATGGATACGCTGGCCCCTCAGCAGTCCAGCAGAAGGAAGAAGTCGCCTGTGACTGAATCTCTAGTCTGAGGGAGTGTCAGCCTTTTTTTTCTTCCGTTTTTCTTCTCCTCCCCCCTTCCTCGTGATTGTTCCTGGTGGTCTCTATTTTTAAAAGAGGGGGTGAATCTAATGATATGGTTGTATGTACTATAGGCACAGGCTGGCCCACCCTCCTGATGACATCCTCTCCTGGACTCCTACCCTGTGACCTAGGCCATAAAGGTCGAGTCTCCTCTTCCTTTCCTCATTTCCCTAGCTTGTACCCGGACTGGCAGTCTCATGTGTAATGAAGCCTATTGTTCCCCTCATTCTTTGTCTCTGTGATTATTGGGGAAACTGGTAGCTCCCAACACTGGTTAAGGCAAATTAAGCAAAAATCTTTTCAGCCAAAGGGATGTGAACTTTGGAACACTCTTCCAAGAGGTGTAGTTGAAGCAGAGTCTCTGAGTATTTTTAAAGCATAGATGAGTTGATAGCAGGCATAAGTGGGAATGTGGAATTTAGATTGCCATCAGGAGCAGTATCTTTTTCCTACTCCTATTTCAGTGGTTGATTCTTTGGTCATCCATCCCACATGGCAGCAAAACCCCAATCAAGTCTATGTTCATTCTGACAATCCGGATCCTGAAGTTCAACAACTTTTCTCTTCACTGCACCACCAATTGTCCTGCAGGACCCTCTTTGCGATCACCAGCGTATCCCTTGCACTTGCTTGCTGGCTAAACCCATCATATTCTAATCCACTGACTCTGATTCTCCCTCAAAAAATGCCCGGACCCATTCTCAGTCCCATTCAAGTTTGGAAAGGTTCAACTCAGTGCTAATGTGCTTCAGGAGTTACCAAAAGGATGATAGTGTGCCTTATCATGCTAAACTTCCCACACACATACATCAATGTAAATTAACTCCTTTGTTCCAAAATGCATTGGCAAATGTGTGTGTGTGTGTGTGTGTGTGTGTGTGTGTGTGTGTGTGTGTGTGTGTGTGTGTGTGTGTGTGTGTGTGTGTGTGTGTGTGTGTGTGTGTGTGTGTGTGCGCGCGCTGACATAAATTAGGCTTGCTCTGAGCTCATATTGGACTTTAATCAGTAACTTGTATTTCTGTTTAGCAAGCAAGGCTCCTGGTAAAAGTACAACCTCATAAAATTAACTCATTAGAACTTCAGAAAACATTTACGATAGTTGCTTGCCATCTAACAAGTTAATGGTTATTCTGTTCTGTTTATATGGTGGATTGATTTCAGAACTTGGGTCAAAAGGCAAAATGCTTATTTTTCCAAGTTGTTATTTAAAGACCAGTGTTGGTGGGAAGGCATAGCACTCAGAACCTTGAGAATCCATGCATGCTCGTGTATGATGATGCTGGAATCTTGAATGAACAAAGAAGCTGGAGAGACTCAGCAGGTCAGCCATCAACCATGGAGAGAGGGGTGTGGTGTGATGGCATAGGTGAGAGACATGGGAAAATATCTCCCTCAACAGATTAAAGAAAAGCCCATATTTACAATAATTTTCTAACAGTATAAAAGTTTTCTAAAAGTTTATGAGAAGAAATAAGAAATAAATATGAAGAAAACTAGAACTCAAACAACAAAGAAACCGATTTTAAAATAATTGGTAAGTCTGGAAGAAGTGAGGCCTACCTTGGGGTTGGAGCCTGGAAACTCAGGTGGTGCTCCTCCTCGCCCCCAGTGATGACAGGCAGCCGTTCCAAAAGTGACACCGGCGCTAGTACTGCGGAGCTCTGAGCAAGTGATGCTCCTCCATGGAGACTGGAGACGTAGTGAACACGCGCACCTCTATGCATGTGCATACTATTCTGAGTATTTTTTCTCCCTGTGGGGGGGCTGGCACTCACCGACCCAGTGATCCAGGGTCAGTGAAAGACCAGCCGAGGGCCCGGGGTGGGGGGAAGGGAAGACAGGTTAAACTGGTGGAGGCAGAAGACCTGGGGGCTGGAGTTACTGAACCTGAAAGCCCTAAAGAAGAACTGGAGTTTAGTGAGGAGGAGGAGGAAGTTGAAGAATAAATATCTCCAGCTTATGGTAGGCCTACAGCTAAATATAAAGGTTATTTTGAACAACAATTCCAGGCTATGTCTCAACAGATTTCTTCTGGTTTTACATCTATGAATAAACAACTCTCTAATGTTATGGAAGATATAGCACTTGTTAAAGTGGATATGGCAAAATATGCTAAGTTGATGGATAAAGTACAATAAAAAGTTAAAAAGATAGAAGACAAATTTGAGGATTGTGTTTGTGATATTGATCAACGTCAACAGAAATTGAATATTTTGGATGATTCTTCCACTGGGTGGAGAATAGAGAAAAATGATTTATTAAAGAAAATTGATTCTTTGGAAAATCAGAACCAGAGGAACAATGTGAAGATAGTGGGACTTCTGGAAGATTTTGAAGACTCTGAACAGGTAAAAAAATTTCAAAAATGGATTCCAGAGGAGTCACGTGATGGAGTAGTGGCCGGACGGTGAACTCCAGCCCTCTCCAGAAAAGTCGGGAAAAACAAAGGAAAACACAAAGGCACAGAAATAAAAGTTACAGAAAAGTGAGTATAAAGGTGGAAAGAAGATGGCGACAAAAAAAGAAAAATCGAAAGCAACGGTAAGAAGAGAGGAAGAGAAGACAAAGGAGGAAAAAGGTGAAGGCCTTACCTGTCCGAAGAGGCCCGCTGCGGAGAGAGAAACCCGCTCCCTCAGGTCGGTAAATAATGGACTACAAAAATGGCTCGCAGAGCCGAGTAAAAGTGTGCAACCGCGCATGCGCGATACTTCGCGCATGCGCGATGCGAATGAAAAAAAACACACCGACGGGAGGGGGAACCAGCTGGGGAGTCGATCTCCACAGCCGGCAACGACAGCTGCAGAACACCTGCAGCAAGAAGAGACCACAGAAGACAATAGAAACAAGAAAGAAGAGGAGGAAAGAGCACCAAAGAAACAACAGATGGTCAACCCAGAGGAAGAAGAAGAGGAAGAGTACAGTGAAATAGAAGAAGAAAAGAAAGGCAAGGTAAAGGATATACTTGCTCTTATTAAAGGATACATGGAGTCATTTAAAGAATGGCAAACACAGGAATTTAAGGATTTAAGAAAAAGAATAAACAACACAGAAGAGAAAATAAATAAAATGGAGATGACCTTAACAGAAATGGGAAAGAAAATGGACAAGATGGAAGAGCGGGCAGTAGCAGCAGAAATGGAGGTAGAAGACTTAAAAAAGAAATTGGAGAAATCTAATAAAAAAACTAAAGAGACACAAGAACTACTAGCTCAAAAAATAGATACAATGGAAAACCATAACAGAAGAAATAACATAAAGATAGTGGGCCTTAAGGAAGATGAAGAAGGCAAGAATATGAGGGAGTTTATAAAAGAGTGGATCCCTAAGACCCTAGGATGTCCAGAACTACAGCAAGAAATGGAAATAGAAAGGGCACATAGAGTATTGGCCTCTAAACCACAACCACAACAAAAACCAAGATCTATTGTAGTAAAATTCCTAAGATATACTACAAGAGAAAAGGTACTGGAGAAGACAATGGAAAAAGTAAGAGAGGGCAACAAACCACTGGAGTATAAAGGGCAAAAAATCTTCATTTATCCAGATATAAGTTTTGAACTCCTAAAGAAGAGAAAAGAGTTCAATACAGCAAAGGCGATTTTATGGAAGAAAGGGTATAAATTTATACTAAAGCATCCAGCGGTATTGAAAATATTTATTCCAGGACAACAAAACAGACTATTCTCAGATCCAGAAGAAGCACGAAAATTTGCAGAACAATTACAAAAATAGACTGAGGGAGGAAGACGGGTAATGAGAGTTAAAATGATCACGATTGATATGTATGTGGGTAAAGACAAAAATAGACTGAGGGATGAAGACGGGTAATGAGAGTAAAAATGATCACGATTGATATGTATGCGGGTAAAGAGGTATAAGAGTGAATAGAGACAATGAGCATACATGAATGTATCTGTACTTAGAGGAAAATATAGATAGTATAGACAAGAATTAATAAGGGAAGGTAATGGAATAGAGAGAATAAGGAGGGAATTAAAAGAGTGACCTTTGTGACATATGAAAAGTGAAATCTTTTAGGGGAGGCGGGGTGGGGGGAAATAGCGGTCACTGCAAAATCAGTTGACGCTTGCGAGTGGATTCGCAAATCCAAATGGAGAGGGGAGATGTGGTTGTCCGACAAGGGATAAAGGACAACTCAGGAGGTGAAGGGGAGATTGGGGATAAATAAGATAGAAATAGGAGAATAAGGAAAATGTTGGATGTTGTAGGAATGTTGTCTTATAAAGAGTTGAAAATAAGAAAACAGAAATGGAAAAGGAGGAAAGGTAATGATGGAAAAACGGAAAGAGAAGATAAACAAAATATAAAAGGGCTACGCTGAACTATATGTCTTTAAATATTAATGGAATACATAACCAAATTAAAAGGAAGAAACTACTAAATTTAAATGAATAAATGTATTCCATTAGAAAAAATAACATATAGGTTAAGAAATAATATTGAAATATTCAAACAAGTATGGGAGCCTTACATTAAATACAATAGCGAAAACCTACCGGGGACAAACATTACCTAAGTTGATGGAAGGAGAAGGAAAGAAAAGAATGGACTCAGTAGAATTTCTGGTGTAATTTTGTTGAATGACAACATTGTCTGACTGGCTTAATGCAACCTAGATTGTATACCTAAAATGGATGAGGGGGGGGTGGGGGGGTGGTTTGGGAGGAAAGGGTGGGGGAGAAAAAGTCACTGTATATGTGTGAAAAAGAAATAGTGTATATCATGGCTAATGTGATTTATGGTGTGAAAAATAAAAAAATTTTAAAAAAAAAATGGATTCCAGAAGTTTTAGGATCTGAATTTTTTCCGAACAGGCAGGAATTAAATGGGGGTCATAGAGTGATTAGAAAAAAACTGTTACACGGTCAACGACCCGATCTGTTTTGGTAAAGTGTCTTCGTTATCAAGATAGAGAGTTAATTTTGCGATTGGCAGTCCAGAATGCTCATCCACATGGAGGTCCATCAATGGTTAAAAATAGAAGCATGTTTTTTCTATGCGGACCATAGTCAAACTATTATTAAAATACGTAAAGAATTTAATTCGGTGAAAGCAGTCCTCTGGCAGAAGGGCTATAAATTTGCTTTCAGATACCTAGCTGTATTAAAGGTCTCATATGAAAAGTATGAAACACACTTTTTTGATGACGATGGAGATGCTTTGGTATTTGCCAATTCTTTGCCTGATATTTAAAAGAGACAGTCTTCATCTTCTCAGATGCGGAAATCAAATGGTACCTTTGGAAAGAAGAGTAATGGAGCACAAAAAGAGAGAAAGAAGAAAGATCAGAAGGATGAGCCACAGAAGAAGGAGAGTAGTGATTCTGAAGAGATATTCATTGATGACGATTAAGTGAATAAGGACTTGGAAGAAGCTTAACATACCTGAACTTTTCTTTTATATATACTGTTTGTTTATTTAATTCTGTTAGGGAGTGATGCAAAATCTCATTGTATCTCTAACCAAAACCGTTGGTCACAGTGGCTTAGGCTACTACCAGTACAGTAGAGGGGAATAGTACAGTAAGTACTTTTGAGGTGATGGGGGATTTTATTATTGTTCTTTTTAATTTTTTTCTTTTTTTTATTGTTTATTTGTTCTAACTTTGTTGAGGAGATGAGGATTAATTTTACTATGTTTTATGTGGATGGGGTCTTGCTACATAGGTTTGGATGGTAGTGAAATGAGATGGCTAATTTAAAATTTGCAACATTTAATGTGAATGGGCTCAATAATCTAATTTGAAGAAAACGTTTTTTAGCTTATATTAAAAAAAAATAAAGGTAGATGTTGTATTTTTGCAGGAGACACATTTAACTGAAAAGGAATATCAAAAATTAAAGTGAGATTGTGGGTTGGTCAGGTTTTTGCTTCTTCCTTTAATTAAAAATCTAGAGGTATGGCAATATTGGTTAATAAAAATTTGTCATTGTAATGGAAGATTTAAACTATGTTTTTTACTTTTGCGGCCTTTGCTTCTGCAAGGCTGAGAACCTGCTTGTTTTTTAGAATCAGCAGACATAAGCTAAATTCCACCGAGGGGCCAGAGATGCAGTTATCTGACGAAAGGACATCTGTGTACCAAGAACATTTAATCTTCCTGCTTGTTTTGATCACAGACTGTCAGAGGCCTAGCCTTGATGCAAAATAAACCATTGTATTCAAAATGATAAGCTGAAAATTACGTTATTCAATAGAAGCCTAGGCATGCTAGCTTGCTCGCTTATCTTTCTTATTGTGCTGGGAATAGGTGCTTGGGTAAGCAGATTTTGGGTAATATAAGTCATGGTCCTGCTGCTGAAGTTAGAGACTCTCCGAGATGTGGCAACATCTCTCAGCAAGAAGAAGAACTTCTAGAGTCCAGCTAACATCCCGGTCGAGGGAGGTGGAGAAGCTGCTACTGGTGCCCTGACAACCTACTACAAGTGTGCAGTTGTTGCCTCGCTTCGGCAGTTGGGACCAGTCCAGGCATTGATAAGTATAGTTGGGAAGGGCTAGCATATTGTAGTTTGAAATCAGCTTTTGAATTTGTAACAAACATTTGTATAAACTGAACTGCTCTCAGTGTGTGTGTCTATTTTCTTTCGGTAGTTCAAACACTGTGACCAATCTAAAATGAACAAAGTGAGAGGTACAAATTTACCCAGGACAGTCATTTAATTTAGAATCTGTATACAAGTTAGGGGGAAGTGTTTTGATAATAAATTATAAAATTTATTCAGATTTTTGGCACGTTATTATTTGTTGATGATGAGATATATTTTCAAGAAGTTTTTCTTAATTTAGCACAATCTTTTGATCAAATTATGATCTGAGGTGATTTTAACCCTTAGTTGATAAATCTGGCAAAATAACAACTAGAACAAAGATAGCTAAAAAATTAATATCTTTGATGAAGGAAGTGAATTTGGTTGATATATAGAGGAACTTAAATCCAAAAGAGAGAGACTATTTGTTGTTCAGTTCAATAAGATACTTATTCTAGAATTGATTTTTTTTGTTATCACCTCAGTTAAGAGGTAATGTGGTATTGGTTGAATATGTCTAGAATTCTGTCAGATCATTCATTTGTCTTATTGACATTTACAAAAATGGAAAAAATTAATTCTATGTATTATTGGGGATTTAATACTTCACTATTAAAAAATTCTGAATTTTTAAATTTTATTACTGAACAAATACAACAGTTTTTAGATATAAATAGACAGTCGGTGGACAGTAAATTTGTATTATGGGATGCATTAAAAGCATATTTGAGAGGTCATATTATTAGTTTTATGTCTAAAAGCAGTATTTAGCTGAAACGGACACGTTAGAGAAAGAAATAAATATTTTGGAAAAGGAATTACAAATAAATCCATTTGAAAAGGGGAGAAAAACATAATTGATTTCAAAGAAATTGAAATATAATACATTACAAACTTATAGATTTCAACATTTATTGCAAAGATCTAGACAGAAATATTATGAATTAGGGGAAAGGACACATAAAGTCTTAGCATGGCAATTAAAAACTGAACAGACATCTAGGACAATAAATGCTATTCGAAAATATTTGAGAATTTTATATAAACCTCAAGATATTAATGAGGAGTTTATAGAATTTTATAAGGAATTATATTCTTCAGAAGTTGAGCAGGATCAAGATAAAACTGATAGATTTGTAAGTAAATTGTGATTACCTATTTTAAATGATTGGATGAGAGAGGAATTGGAGAAAACAATAGATATTAAGGAAATATCTTCAGCTCTTAAATCAATGCCCAATGGCAAATCTCCAAGAGAGGATGGATTTATTATAGAATTTTATAAAAAGTTTCAGAAGTTATTATTTTCACTGTTTAATGAAGTATTGGAACAAGCGAGAGAGACACAATCTTTACCAGATTCTTTTTCACAATCTATTATTACAGTTATACTTAAGAAAGACAGAGACCCTTTGAATACAGGATCTTATAGACCAATTTCATTGTTAAATGTTGATTACAAACTTGTGACTAAGGTTCTAGCCAATAGATTAGCTCAATTTTTACCCAAGTTAATTCATATTGATCAAGCAGGATTTATTAAAAACCATTATTCAGTGGATAATATAATTAAATTAATTAGTTTAATTAGTTTTACAGGAGAAATCTAACTTACCAATGGATGCTGAAAAAGCATTTGATAGAGTTGAATGGTGTTTTTTTATTTAAATAGAAAAAATTAAATTTGGACCAATATTTATAAGTTGGATTAAGGCAATATATAAAAGCCTATGGCTAGAGTTGTGACAAATGGACTTTTATATGAATCTTTTAGGTTAAAGAGACCAACTAGGCATGGTTGTCCTTTGTCACCTGCATTATGTGCATTGTTGATAGAATCTTTAGTGCAGTTAATAAGGCAAGATAGTGAGATAAAGGGTATTACATCAGGATTGGATGAATTTAAGATTAATTTATTTGTTTTTTTGTTTTTTTTCACACCATAAATCACGTTAGCCATGATATACACTTTTTCTTTTTCACACATATACAGTGACCTTTTTCTCCCCCCCCCTCCCTCCTCCCAAGCCACCCCCCCCACACCCCCTCTCATCCATTTTAGGTATACAATCTAGGTTGCATTAAGCCAGTCAGACAATGTTGTCATTCAACAAAAATACACCAGAAATTCTACTGAGTCCATTCTTTTCTTCTCTTCTCCTTCCATCAACTTAGGTAATGTTTGTTCCCGGTAGGTTTTCGCTATTGAATTTAATGTAAGGCTCCCATACTTGTTCGAATATTTCAATATTATTTCTTAAACTATATGTTATTTTTTCTAATGGAATACATTTATTCATTTCTATATACCATTGTTGTATTTTCAAATTATCTTCCAATTTCCAGGTTGACATAATACATTTTTTTGCTACGGCTAGGGCTATCTTAACAAATCTTTTTTGTGCATCCTCCAAGTCAATTCCAAATTCTTTATTTTTTATGTTACTTAGGAGAAAGATCTCTGGATTCTTTGGTATATTGTTTTCTGTTATTTTATTTAATATCTGATTGAGATCATCCCAAAATTTTTCTACTTTCTCACATGTCCAGATTGCATGAATTGTTGTTCCCCTTTCTTTTTTACATCGAAAACATCTATCAGATACTGTTGGGTCCCATTTATTTCACTTTTGCGGTGTAATGTATAGTCTGTGTAACCAATTATATTGTATCATACGTAGCCTCGTATTTATTGTATTTCTCATCATTCCAGAACATAATTTCTCCCATGTTTCCTTTTTTATCTTTATATTTAAATCTTGTTCCCATTTTTGTTTAGTTTTACCATTTGTTTCCTTATTCTCCTTTTCTTGCAGTTTAATATACATATTTGTTATAAATCTTTTGATTAACATTGTATCTGTAATCACATATTCAAGGTTACTTCCCTCTGGTAAACTCAAGTTGCTTCCTAATTTATCTTTCAAGTAGGATCTCAGTTGGTAATATGCTAGCGCTGTATCTCCAGTTATATTGTACTTATCTCTCATTTGTTCAAAGGATAAGAATCTACTTCCTGAAAAACAATTTTCTATTCTTTTAATCCCTTTTTTTTCCCATTTTCTAAAGGAAAGGTTGTCTATTGTAAAAGGGAGTAGCTTATTTTGCGTCAATATTAGTTTCGGTAATTGATAATTTGTTTTATTTCTTTCTACATGAATCTTTTTCCAAATATTGAGGAGATGGTGTAATACTGGGGAAGTTCTATGTTGTACCAATTTTTCGTCCCATTTATATAATATGTGTTCAGGTATCTTTTCCCCTATTTTATCTAATTCTAATCTCGTCCAGTCTGGTTTTTCCCTTGTTTGATAAAAATCTGATAGGTATCTTAATTGTGGGGCTCTATAATAATTTTTGAAGTTTGGCATTTGTAAGCCTCCTTGTTTATACCATTCTGTTAATTTATCTAGTGCTATCCTCGGTTTCCCCCCCTCCATAAAAATTTCCTTATTATTTTCTTTAACTCTTTGAAGAATTTTTCTGTCAGTTGTATTGGCAATGCCTGAAATAAGTATAGTATCCTTGGAAAAATGTTCATTTTAATACAGTTTATCCTTCCTATCAGTGTTAGTGGTAGCTCTTTCCAATGCTCTAAATCGTCCTGTAATTTTTTTCATTAGTGGATTGTAATTGAGTTTATATAATTGGCCTAGATTTTTGTTTATTTGTACACCTAGGTATCTTATTGCCTGCATTTGCCATCTGAATGAGGATTCCTTCTTAAATTTTGAGAAATCCGCGTTATTCATAGGCATTGCTTCACTTTTATTTACGTTTATCTTGTATCCCGACACTTCTCCATATTCCTTCAATTTCTTATATAATTCTTTTATTGATAGTTCTGGTTCTGTTAAGTACACTATCACATCATCCGCAAATAGACTGATTTTATATTCCCTGTCTTTTACTTTTATTCCTTTTATATTATTATCTATTCTTATCAATTCTGCTAGTGGTTCTATAGCTAGTGCAAACAATAACGGTAATAGTGGGCATCCCTGCCGCGTTGACCTGCTTAAGTTAAATTGCTTTGATACATGTCCATTTACTGTCACTTTCGCTAACGGTCCCTTATATAATGCTTTAATCCAATTAATATACTTCTCCGGTAAACTGAATTTTTGCAATACTTTGAACAAATAATTACATTCTACTCTGTCGAAGGCCTTCTCTGCGTCTAAAGCAACTGCTACTGCAGGTGCTTTATTTCCTTCTACTGCATGAATTAAGTTAATAAATTTACAAATATTGTCTGTTGTGCGTCTTTTTTTGATAAATCCAGTTTGGTCTAAATTTACCATTTTCGGTACCTGTTCTGCTAATCTGTTTCCTAATAGTTTAGCTATTATCTTATAATCTGTGTTTAGCAAAGATATTGGTCTATATGACGCTGGTGAGAGTGGATCTTTCCCTTGTTTTAGTATCACTGTAATTATTGCTGTTTTACATGAATCTGGTAAGTTTTGTGTCTCATCAATCTGGTTGATTACATCCAGGAGGGGCGGTATTAATAGGTCTTTAAATGTTTTGTAGAATTCTATTGGGAGTCCATCCTCTCCTGGTGTCTTATTATTTGGTAATTTTTTTATTATCTCTTGTATTTCTACTGTTCCAAATGGTTCTGTTAATTTATTTTGTTCCTCTATTTGTAGTTTTGGTAGTTCAATTTTAGTCAAAAATTCATCTATTTTCCCTTCTTTCCCTTCGTTTTCAGTTCGGTATAATTGTTCATAGAATTCTCTGAAGTTTTCCTTAATTTCTTTTGGATTATATGTAACTTGTTTGTCCTTTTTCCTTGTTGCCAATACCATTTTCTTAGTTTGCTCTGTCTTAAGCTGCCATGCTAAGATTTTGTGTGTTTTTTCACCTAGTTCATAATATTTCTGTTTTTTCTTCATTATATTCTTCTCCACCTTATATGTTTGTAATGTTTCATATTTTATTTTTTTATCCGCCAATTCTCTTCTTTTGGTTTTATCTTCCTTTATTGCTAATTTTTTTTCTATGTTTACTATTTCCCTTTCCAACTGCTCTGTTTCCTGATTATAGTCCTTCTTCATTTTGGTTGCATAACTTATTATTTGTCCTCTAATGAATGCTTTCATTGCGTCCCATAGTATAAACTTATCTTCCACTGATTCTGTATTTACTTCAAAGTACATTTTTAATTGTTTTTCAATAAATTCTCTAAAATCCTGTCTTTTAAGTAGCATGGGGTTTAATCTCCATCTATACATTCTTGGAGGGATGTCCTCTAGCTTTACTGTCAGTATTAAGGGTGAATGGTCCGATAGCATTCTCGCTTTATATTCTGTTTTTCTTACTCTATCCTGCATACTAGCTGATAACAAAAATAGGTCTATTCTTGAGTATGTTTTATGTCTAGTCGAGTAGTATGAGTATTCCTTTTCTTTTGGGTTTTGTTTCCTCCATATGTCCACAAGTTTCATTTCTTGCATTGATTTAATTATAAATTTGGTTACTTTGTTCTTCCTGTTAATTTTTTTCCCCATTTTATCCATATTTGGATCCAAATTCAGATTGAAATCCCCTCCTATTAGTATGTTCCCTTGCGTATTAGCTACCTTCAAAAAGATATCTTGCATAAACTTTTGATCTTCTTCGTTAGGTGAATATATATTAAGTAGATTCCAAAGCTCCGAATATATCTGACATTTTATCATAACATATCTCCCTGCTGGATCTATTATTTCCTCTTCTATTTTAAATGGCACATTTTTGCTAATTAATATAGCCACTCCTCTTGCTTTTGAATTATACGATGCTGCTGTTACATGTCCTACCCAATCTCTCTTTAATTTCTTGTGCTCCAATTCAGTTAAATGTGTTTCTTGGACAAATGCTATATCTATTTTTTCCTTTTTCAGTAAATTTAGTAGTTTCTTCCTTTTAATTTGGTTATGTATTCCATTAATATTTAAAGCCATATAGTTCAGCGTAGCCATTTTATATTTTGTTTATCTTCTCTTTCCGTTTTTCCATCATTACCTTTCCTCCTTTTCCATTTCTGTTTTCTTATTTTCAACTCTTTACCAGACAACATTCCTACAACATCCAACATTTTCCTTATTGTCCTATTTCTATCTTCTTTATCCCCAATCTCCCCTTCCCCTCCTGAGTTGTCCTTTATCCCTTGTCGGACAACCACATCTCCCCTCTCCATTTGGATTTGCGAATCCACTCGCAAGCGTCAACTGATTTTGCAGTGACCGCTATTTTCCCCCACCAAGCACCCCCCAGAAAAGATTTCACTTTTCATATGTCACAAAGGTCACTCTTTTAATTCCCTCCTTATTCTCTCTATTCCATTACCTTCCCTTATTAATTCTTGTCTATACTATCTATATTTTCCTCTAATTACAGATACATTCACGTATGCACCTTGTCTCTATTCACTCTTATACCTCTTTACCCGCATACATATCAATCGTGGTCATTTTTACTCTCATTACCCGTCTTCATCCCTCAGTCTATTTTTGTAATTGTTCTGCAAATTTTCGTGCTTCTTCTGGATCCGAGAATAGTCTGTTTTGTTGTCCTGGAATAAATATTTTCAATACCGCAGGATGCTTCAGTATAAATTTATACCCTTTCTTCCATAAAATCGCCTTTGCTGTATTGAACTCTTTTCTCTTCTTTAGGAGTTCAAAACTTATATCTGGATAAATGAAGATTTTTTGCCCTTTATATTCCAGTGGTTTGTTGCCCTCTCTTACTTTTTCCATTGCCTTCTCCAGTACCTTTTCTCTTGTAGTATATCTTAGGAATTTTACTACAATAGATCTTGGTTTTTGTTGTGGTTGTGGTTGAGAGGCCAATGCTCTATGTGCCCTTTCTATTTCCATTTCTTGCTGTAGTTCTGGACATCCTAGGGTCTTAGGGATCCACATATTCTTGCCTTCTTCATCTTCCTTAAGGCCCACTATCTTTATGTTATTTCTTCTGCTATAATTTTCCATTGTATCTATTTTTTGAGCTAGTAGTTCTTGTGTCTCTTTAGTCTTTTTATTAGATTCCTCCAATTTCTTTTTTAAGTCTTCTACCTCCATTTCTGCTGCTACTGCCCGTTCTTCCATCTTGTCCATTTTTTTCCCCATTTCTGTTAAGATCATATCTATTTTATTCACTTTCTCTTCTGTGTTGTTTATTCTTCTTCTTAAATCATTGAATTCCTGTGTTTGCCATTCTTTAAATGACTCCATGTATCCTCTAACAAGAGAAAGTATATCCTTTACCTTGCGTTTCCCTTCATCTATTTCACTGTATTCTTCCTCTTCTTCTTCCTCTGGGTTGGCCATCTGTTGTTTCTTTGTTGCCCTTTCCTTCTCTTCTTTCTTGTTTTCATTGTTTTCTGTGGTCTCTTCTTGCTGCAGGTGTTCTGCAGCTGTCATTGCCGGCTGTGGAGATCGACTCCCCAGCTGGTCCCCCCTCCCGTCGGTGTGTTTTTTTTCATGCGCATGCGCGGTTGCGCACTTTTACTCGGCTCTGCGAGCCATTGTTGTAGTTCTTTTTCTACCGACCTGAGGATGCGGGCTCCTCTCTCCACAGCGGGCTTCTTCGGACAGGTAAGGCCTTCACCTTTTTCCTCCGTTGTCTTCTCTTCCTCTCTTCTTTCCGTTGATTTTGATTTTTCTTTTTTTGACTCTGTAATGGAGGATTAAAACCATGTACTCAGATGCTTTTTGCTTATGTGGAACTGACGACACTGGGTCCACACGCAGGTCACCTTACTTTCAGAACTAGCAGATGTAATTAAACTCAGCCATGGGGACTTATCTGAAGATACACTTTGAAATGGAATTCCACCGTGAGGCCCAGGGAAAGCAGTTGTCAAATACGACACTCTGAAATTGACGAATTGGTCACAACCTGTCTTGCTCGAGAAGTTTTAATAAGTCTTTGTATCTACGAGATAAACCAGGAAATTATAACATCCTGGTTCCATAATAATTAATCTTCTAAATTGTAGAATGTAATGTTCAGTTTTGATTTTGACTGACAAATATTAGAAGGAGTAGGCGCATGATTAATTGTTTTTGGGGTATATAAGCCTGTGGTCCTGCTGCTGAAGTTTAGACTCTCCGAGGGGTGGGAACACCCCTTGTCAAGAAGGAAGAACAGCCAGAGTCCGAGCAACGTCCCGGTCGGGGGAGGTGGAGAAGCTGCTACCAGCGCCCTGACAACCTACTACAAGTGTGCAGTTGTTGCCTCGCTTCGGCAGTTGGGACCAGTCCAAGCGTTGATAAGTATAGTTGGGAAGGGCTTGCATATTGTAGTGTGAAATCAGCTTTTGAATTAGTAATAAACATTTGTATAAACTGAACTGCTCTCGGTGTGTGTGTCTATTTTCTTTCGGTAGCTAAAACACTGTGACCAATCTAAAATGAACAAAATGAGAGGTATAAGTTTACCCAAGACAATTGGCGCAGCGAGCAGGGTTGGTCTCAAGATGTTTCGCCGAAAGAAAGAGGTGAGCCCTGAGCAGTTCTTGATTCCTGGATGGACTTCCAAAGACGATGGGTTTGGCATGTTGGCCAATACCCTGTCTTTGTTGGGACCACCCATTAGTTGGGATGAGAAGTTAGACTCATCAAGTGCACCTCTGGGAGAGCGGGTTGCCACTCTCCTTCGAGAAAGTAAATTTCCTGATAAAAAGGGAATGCTGACGAATGGTTTTTGGTTGCTGGCCACAGCATTACGCCACTCCGTTCAGCGTGAAGCAGAATTAATTCAAAGAGAAGTAGAATCTCAGTGCAAAAGAAAGCAATTAGAGGAGGAGCTAGAAGTCCTGCGACAATGCTGTTCCATGATGAGCGAGATTGTTCGTACCAGTCAGGACAGAGCCAAAGAATGGGAAGATAAGCATGTCCAAATGATTTGCCGTAATATTAAACTCCGGCAGCAGCTCTGTGCAGATAAGGAAAGGCATGGAGTAGAACCCGATCCATATCGTATTCATGCCATGATAAGGAATGGTGACGATCCTGATGTAATTGAGGATTGGGATGGGAATATCTGGAATGACAATGGTAATAATGCAGATACTCCTCAGCATGTGTCTAACATACTACCCTCTCCATCTGCTGTTCACGCCCGCCTTATAAGGCAGCAGATTTCCCAAACAGACAGAAGGGGGGATGATGTAAGGGTAGAGATGGAAGGGATAGATACCCCGGTTTCCCATGTGGACCCAGGGGAAAATACCCAAACCCCTGCTTATGCTCTATGGCCTACTCCCTCTGTTGGATGGCCTCCACCTCCTCCCCTAGACTGGGTGGAGGACCCTGTGAGTCAAAGTGGGAACAGGGGTCAGAAGGAGTCAATGATCCGTGATTTCTCTGTAAAAGAGCTGGCTGCCATTGGAGATCGATTTAGGCAAAAAGCAGGGGAACATCATCCCCAGCTGCTGAGTCCTCCTGGCCCAGCTGTGCTTTCTGCTCCCACTGCTGCTTCTATCGAGCTGGCTTCTCCTGCTCCAGTTACTCATGATGAGGTAAAACAATGGGTTAAACAGGCTCTTAAAGATAACAATAGCATGTGGTCCTGGAAGCCCCCGAACCCTTCTGAAGCCTCAAGGTGTGGGCAGGATTCCCGTGTCTACTCCATCGAGACACGGCGCACACACGGGGATCCGCGGCCCTACATACCGTTAACAATCCACTGGGGTGGGGGTAATGATCGCCAATACTTGGCTTTGGTCGACACCGGTGCAGAGCACTCGGTGATTCCTGGTAATCCCGACCTCTGGACTAGACCGGCCTTTCAAATAGAGGGGTTGGGAGGAGCGGTCACCCTGGCAAAGGAAATAAAAGTCTGTGCCATGGTGGGTGATAGCCCTTCCCCTGTCTGGTTACATGCCCTGGTGGCTGCTACTGACGAGTGTATCCTGGGTATTAATATGTTGGCCGGTATGGCCCTTAATACTAGCCAAGGGGGATTTGAATTTGGAATTCGAACTATTACAAAAAAACTAGTAGTGGGTCAGGTTAAGTGGGATCCTGTGATGGTGCCAGCCCCCATGAAACCAGTGTGCATTCCACAATATCGTCTCCCTGGGGGGCAGGAAGAGATTACTGCCACCATCGATGCTCTGCAAGAAGAAGGGGTAGTGAGGCCCGCAACGTCGCCCTTTAATAGCCCTGTTTGGCCGGTCCAGAAGCCAGATGGCTCCTGGAGAATGACAGTTGATTATCGTTTTTTGAACAAACATGCCCCACCACTTGCTTCAGCAGTTCCGGACATTGTCACTCTTATTGAAAACATTGCTACTGGGAACTCAGGAACATGGTATGCTGTCATTGATCTCGCTAAGGCCTTCTTCAGTATTCTTATAGCTGAGGACTCACAGGATCAGTTCGCCTTTACCTGGAAGGGGCGCCAGTATACCTTCACCCACCTTCCAGTATCGCCTTCCCTCTCAATTCACCATTATATTGATGATGTGGCCTCCTGGAGCCTCTGGCAGAAACAAGAGGGTCGCCGAGTCCCACTAGGATTCTGGTCACGTACCATGCCTGAGGCTGCCACTCGTTATTCTGTTTTTGAACAACAGTTACTAGCCTGTTACTGGGCCCTGCTAGAGACTGAAAGAATGACAGGCGATGCAGATGTTCAATTGCGACCTGCACTTCCTATAATGAATTGGGTCCTGGCTAATGATGCTAATCTAAAGATCGGGCGGGCTCAGCAGTCTTCTATTGTTAAATGGAAGTGGTATATTCAGAGTCATGCGACCAGAGGGCCTGAAGGGGTGGGCCACGTACACGAACAAGTGGCTTACCATCCCAGGTCAGGAACTCACTTATCGGAGGAGGGGGATGGTGGCTCCAGTCAGTATGCTGAGTTGAAGGCAGTCACTTTACCACTAGATCCCCATGATCACCCTCTTCGCCTGTTTACTGATTCCTGGGCTTTGGCTAATGGACTTGTGGTATGGATGCCTGATTTGCAAAAGAACAACTGGATGATACATGACCGCCCAGTATGGGGCAAAGAGTTGTGGCAGCTGTTGTGGGATGCTTCCCACCATCGTGAGATAACCGTTTATCACGTTGATGCCCATACCAATATGGCGACTAACATGGCTCAACATAATGCAGTAGCAGATCAGCTTGCCACTATCAGCTGTGCTGATACCGTCCCCCTGGCTCGATGGGCACATGAACAGAGTGGTCATTTGGGGGAGAAGGGATCAGCTATGTGGTCCCGTACACATGCTTTATCCGTCCATCAGGATGATGTCCGCATGGTCGTACGTACATGCCCAGAATGTCAGCTTGTGAAGTTCCATACCATTCCACCTGGTCCACATGGCCGAATAAAATGGGGTGCTCACTCAGCTGCGGTCTGGCAAATTGATTACATAGGCCCCATGCTAGACTGTATGGGTAAATATTATATCCTAGTAATGGTTGACACCTTTTCGGGCCTGGTTTTTACTTTTCCCACCAAGACGGCTGACCAAGCTAGCACTATCCAAGGACTAAACCATTTGATTTATCGTTATGATGTTCCAGAGGAGATTCACTCTGATAATGGCTCGCACTTCTCCAGGAAAGCAATCTGTGATTGGGCAAATGACAACGGTATTTTATGGATCCACCATATTCCTTATTACCCGCAGGCTGCCGGGTTAGTTGAACAAATGAACGGCTTACTGAAGGAACAAATTCGTTTGGAAACATCACTGGGGACCCAGAAGGGATGGTGCCATGTGCTGCAGCAGGCAGTCAACAATTTGAATCATCGCCCTTTAAAAGGAGGTACACCTTTCCACCGACTTCTTCACGCTTCTGAACTACAGCCTATTCCAGAGGAAAAACAGTCATTGCCCCCCATTCCCGAGCCAGAGAATGTTGGACAAAAGGTATGGGTGGCACCACCAGGTAGTGGCCCTCCTGTAAAAGGGGAAATAGTGACACCTGCCCAGGGTAACACTCGGTGGGTAGCTATTGAGGGACAGGATGATTTAGTCTGTTTAAACACTGAACGCTTATGGTATCGTGAGTGACATGTGTCAGGCTTCTTTGTTCCAGGTTCTCCATTTTACACTCCTGGTGATCTGGCTTAACAGCTGCTTTGATGCCAGCAATTGGATTTGTAATGTCGAGGACGTTCCAAGGGAGTTCCCAGTGTGAAACACGGTCCGATGCATTACACCAAGGAAGTCCTCGGTCACCAGCCTCAAGTGCAGCTTATATAAATATGTTATTGTTCAGCATGTTTCAAAATCTGTTCGTGAGCTCCAGTATCTGGGTATTGTGGCCAACAAGGATAATTTGAGCCTTGGTTGGAATCCTTTCTCATGGCTAACTGCTACATTTGGGGGAGTGGGCCACACTATCCTCCGTTGGTTGCTCGCGTCATTGCTTATCTTTGTAATTGTTGTTTTGATTTCTCTTTTTTCGCTCCCTCTGTACTCAAATACTGGTTAGGCCTCGCAAATGACAGATTGTGACCAAGGGGTGGAATGTAATGGAGGATTAAAACCATGTACTCAGATGCTTTTTGCTTATGTGGAACTGACGACACTGGGTCCACACGCAGGTCACCTTACTTTCAGAACTAGCAGATGTAATTAAACTCAGCCATGGGGACTTATCTGAAGATACACTTTGAAATGGAATTCCACCGTGAGGCCCAGGGAAAGCAGTTGTCAAATACGACACTCTGAAATTGACGAATTGGTCACAACCTGTCTTGCTCGAGAAGTTTTAATAAGTCTTTGTATCTACGAGATAAACCAGGAAATTATAACATCCTGGTTCCATAATAATTAATCTTCTAAATTGTAGAATGTAATGTTCAGTTTTGATTTTGACTGACAAATATTAGAAGGAGTAGGCGCATGATTAATTGTTTTTGGGGTATATAAGCCTGTGGTCCTGCTGCTGAAGTTTAGACTCTCCGAGGGGTGGGAACACCCCTTGTCAAGAAGGAAGAACAGCCAGAGTCCGAGCAACGTCCCGGTCGGGGGAGGTGGAGAAGCTGCTACCAGCGCCCTGACAACCTACTACAAGTGTGCAGTTGTTGCCTCGCTTCGGCAGTTGGGACCAGTCCAAGCGTTGATAAGTATAGTTGGGAAGGGCTTGCATATTGTAGTGTGAAATCAGCTTTTGAATTAGTAATAAACATTTGTATAAACTGAACTGCTCTCGGTGTGTGTGTCTATTTTCTTTCGGTAGCTAAAACACTGTGACCAATCTAAAATGAACAAAATGAGAGGTATAAGTTTACCCAAGACAGACTCCATCTTCTTTCCACCTTTATACTCACTTTTCTTTAACTTTTATTTCTGTGCCTTTGTATTTTCTCTTGTTTTTCCCGACTTTTCTGGAGAGGGCTGGAGTTCTCCGTCCGGCCACTACTCCATCACGTGACTCCCAAGATTAATTTATTTGTTGATGATTTGTTGATTTACTTAACAGAACAAAAAAAGTAATTGAAAGTTTTACAGGATAGATTAAGGGAATATGGGGAATTATCAAGATATAAAATTAATTGGGAGAAAAGTGAACTTATGGCATTGCCTGGTGCAGATTATGCTTCTTGTTAAGATATTGTAAGATTTAAATGGACAGATCAAATTAAATATTTAGGTATTAAAATAGATAGACATATAAATAATTTATATGCATTAAATTATTTACCATTATTTTCTAAAATTAAAAATGACTTAATTAGAGGGAAAGACTTACCAATAACTTTAATAGACAGAGAGAATTGTATTAAAATGAATATATTTCCAAGACTTCAATATATTTTCCAATCTATTCCATGTAAAGTACCCAAGAAATTTTTAAAAGATTTGGATACAGTAGTGAGAATATTTTTATGGAAAGGTGAAATGGTAAAGGTAGCTACTCAGAAATTAATGTGGAAATATGAATTAGGAGGGTTACAACTCTCAAATTTTCAAAATTAAAATGTATTAATAGAATGTTTGATTGTGATAATTTGTTAACATGGACAGATATAGAGTTAAAATGAATTAATGAAAATAGAAGAGATCAATTTGTATATAAATGGAATGAAAAGTTGTTATATTTGCATAGGTCACCAATATTGTCTCATTTGATAGGAATATGGGAGTTAGTGAATAAGGAAATTCGTACTCAAGGTAAAATATCAAGATATATTCCTTTGTATCAGAATCATTTTTTTCCCTTTATGATTAATAATGAATTTCTTAAGATCTGGGATCAGAAAGTTATTAAGATAGTGAATAATTGTTATGAATTGCATCATTATCTTTTGTTTGAGAGAATGAAAGAGAGATACCAAATACCAACCCTTACACATTTTTGTTATTATCAAATAAAATCACTGTTGCATGATTTTTTATGGGAGATATTTGGAGCTTCCAAAGGAATCAAAATTTGAAATGTTAATTCGGGAAGGTGGAAAGGAAGGATTTATATCTGAAATGTATAAATTATACTGCAACAAAAAGTGATTAATATAGATTTACATAAGTAAAGATTAAAATGGGAAAAGCATTTAGGGGTGGAACTTAGTATCAATCGCTGGCAAACTATTTGTAAAAATATTTTTTAGTAAAATTATTATAGTTATAATTTGATAATGTTAGATTATAATTTTATACATCAATTATATTTAACACCGGAACAATTAAAAAGATATAATTTGATATCTTCTAACTATGTTTCCATGTCAGAAGGAGAAAGGGACATTTTTTGCATTCAGTTTGGACGTGAAAAAGTTAAATTTTTTTGGTCTAGGATTAGAAAATTTTTACAAAATGTTTTAAAAATTATATTTTCTTTGGACCCATTTTTTAAAATTAGTGATATAAGTACAGTTTGTTTGAAATTATGTCTGGACAAATTTCAAATAGATTTTTTTAGATTAGCGTTAGCAGTAGCAAGGAAGTGTATTGCAATTACATAGAAGGATCAAATAGATTGTAATTTACAAAGATGGCATTCAGAATTGAGACGTTGTATTCCTTTGGAGAAAATAACATAATTTGAGAGATAAGTATTATGTTTTTAAGAAGGTTTGGAGCCCTTATTTGTATTATATGGATTATATGTGGCAGCACATAGGCCTTAACGCGATGATTAATTACTGTGTTATTTTCGGTTATTTCTCCTTAACTTTCTTTTTCTTCATTTCTTTCTTTTTTTTCTTTTCTTAAGGGTAGAAGGTTTTAGAGGTCAAGGGTTGGGATGTTGGAGAGGGGGGGATTAGTATAAGGGGTTGGGGAGGTGTAGGGGAAGGTTCTCTTCTTTTCATATTAACCATGTTTGTTTGAAGATATATTTTGCCTAATGATTTTGTATGATCATAGTTGTTAAACTTAAATAAAATATATTTTTTTAAAAAACAACCATGGAGAGAGATAGTCAGTCAATTTTCTGGGTTGGAGACACATAGGAAACTGCAGAGGCTGGAATCTGAAGCCAAGCACATCAGCTGGAGGAATTCCGTGATTCAAGTGTCATCATAGAACATTCCAGCACAGTACAGGCCCTTCAGCCCATGATGTGGTGCCAACCTATATAAACCTACTCAACAGTCTAACCCAACCTCACACTCATACCCCTCTATATTTCTTGCATCCATATGCCTAAGAGTCTTTTAAATGTCTCTATTGTACCAACTTCCATCACAATCCCTGGCAAATTAGTGGAAGGACAAACAATGGTTAACCTTTCCAGCCAAAATGTCATCAAGACTCAACATAACAATGTCTTGGGTTAGGGTATATTTAACATGTCACTCCAAGGGCAGTCAAATTACTACATCCAGCATTTGCCCTATTTAAGGACCATTACAACATTATTTGGAGTGAACAAAGAGAAATCAAGTTAAGTTAAATTTATTGTTATTTGATTGCACAAGTACATCCTGATGAAACAGAGTTCTCCGGTCTTCTGTGCAAAACACTCAGACATAAATACAGACAAATATGTATGCAGGACAAGTATTCAAATATACAAATAATTAATTAAATAATTTTTGTTTTGTAAAATGAGAGTCTTGGATGATCAGTGAGCAGTTCCTTTGGTCCTTCACCATTCTCACTGCCCGTGGGGAGAAGCTGTTCCTCAGCCTGGTGGTGCTGGCTCTGATACTTCTGCATCTCTTCCCCAACAGGGGCAGATGAAAGATGTCGTGTGCAGGGCGGAAGGGGTCATCAATGATTTTATTCCTTCAGACAATGATCCCGGTAGATCATTTTGATGGGGAGGGTAGGAGGAAGGGCAACCCTAGTGATTCTTTCTGACACTCTTATCTTCTTGTGTATTGTCCTCTCATCCAATACTATACTGCAACTGTACCACACTGTGATGCAGCTGCCCAACACACTCTTGTAGAAAGTTGACATGATGGTGGCCAGTAGCCTTGCCTGCTTCAGACTTCTCAGGAAGTGCAGTCGCTGTTGCGCCTTCCTGACAAATGAGGAGATGTGTGTTCAAGTTAGGACACTAGTTAAGTGAACTCCAAGGAACTTGGTGCTCTCCACTACCGAGCTATAAATTTGTAGTGAAGGGTGGTTGTCCCTGGTCCTCCTGAAGTGCACAATCATCTACTTAATTGTTTCAAAACCCACTGATTCACTAATTTGCTTCTGGAAAGGAAATCTGACATTCTTACTGAGTTGATGCAATGCATAACTGCAAAGCCACCAAAGTAGTTGTCTCTAAACTGCTTCCTGATCAGTTCAGAGGCAATTAAGGTGGACTGTAATTCCCAACATTGCCAGCAACACCTTTAACCCATTAATGAATGTGCGGCTCAGTACAACAAAAACATTGACAAATTTGCTAACAATACCACAGTGTGGGCTGTATAATAAAGGGTGATGAATCAGCATACAGGAGGGAGATTGGAAACTTCACTGAATGGTCTATTTAAAAACCTCTCACTCAATGTTACCAAAACCAAGGAGCTGATTGTAGACTTCAGGAAGGGAAAATGAGAGGTATATGATCCAGTGATCATTGGGGGAACAGAGGTGGAGAGGTTGAGCAAATTTAAATTCCTGAGAGTCACCATCTCAGAGGACCTTTCCTGGATCCAACATATTAATATCATCATGACTTCTATTTCCACAACATCTACAGATGTGTGGTGGAAAGCGTGCTGATTGGCTGCATTACAGCATGAAATGGGGAACTAGTACCTCTGAGCAGAAAATCCTGCAAAAGATATTGGATACAACCCAGTACATCACAGGTAAAACTCTCCCCTCCATTGAGAAAATCTACATGGAACGTTGCTATCAGAGAGCAGAAGGGATCAACATGGATCTGCACCACCCAGGACACATTGTTCTCACTGCTGCCGTCAGGAAAGACTCGCACCACCAGGTTCAGAAACAGCTGCTACCCCTCCACCAGCAGCCTCTAAACAACAGACTCAATCAGTAAGGACTCTTACTTTGCATATCATTTATTACTGAATATTTATTTTTATGTATTTCATAGTCAGTTTGTTTACATTTCTTTCTTTGTTTACATTTCTCTCTTTTGTATACGTATCTTATTTTCTTGAGTACAATTTAGTTTCCAATAGGCAGAAATTCTGCGCGGCTAACAGGAAAAAGAATCTCAGGGTTATATATGATGTCATGTATGTACATTTGAACTTAGAACTTTGAAATTTTGATTCAGAATGAATGGGACAATCGGAGACCTTTCACATGCAGCCCACTTTGTGGTAATCATCTGTAGTTGAAGGAATCCCTGCACCAACTCTAGCTTGTGTAGAAATGAGAAAGGCGAGATGTCTAGAGATTAATATATTTTTTCAAAATTAACTTGATTCACCATAAGCTATATATATATGTGTGTGTGTGTGTGTGTGTGTGTGTGTGTGTGTGTGTGTGTGTGTGTGTTTATACACACACACACACACACACACACACACACATATATATATATATATACACACATATTATTTATACATATCTCTTTGGCTTGGCTTCGCGGACGAAGATTTATGGAGGGGGTAAATGTCCACGTCAGCTGCAGGCTCGTTTGTGGCTGACAAGTCCGATGCGGGACAGGCAGACACGGTTGCAGCGGCTGCAGGGGAAAATTGGTTGGTTGGGGTTGGGTGTTGGGTTTTTCCTCCTTTGCCTTTTATCAGTGAGGTGGGCTCTGCGGTCTTCTTCAAAGGAGGTTGCTGCCCGCCGAACTGTGAGGCGCCAAGATGCACGGTTTGAGGCGATATCAGCCCACTGGCGGTGGTCAATGTGGCAGGCACCAAGAGATTTCTTTAGGCAGTCCTTGTACCTTTTCTTTGGTGCACCTCTGTCACGGTGGCCAGTGGAGAGCTCGCCATATAACACGATCTTGGGAAGGCGATGGTCCTCCATTCTGGAGACATGACCCACCCAGCGCAGCTGGATCTTCAGCAGTGTGGACTCGATGCTGTCGACCTCTGCCATCTCGAGTACTTCGACGTTAGGGATGAAAGCGCTCCAATAGATGTTGAGGATGGAGCGGAGACAACGCTGGTGGAAGCGTTCTAGGAGCCGTAGGTGATGCCGGTAGAGGACCCATGATTCGGAGCCGAACAGGAGTGTGGGTATGACAACGGCTCTGTATACGCTTATCTTTGTGAGGTTTTTCAGTTGGTTGTTTTTCCAGACTCTTTTGTGCAGTCTTCCAAAGGCGCTATTTGCCTTGGCGAGTCTGTTGTCTATCTCATTGTCGATCCTTGCATCTGATGAAATGGTGCAGCCGAGATAGGTAAACTGGTTGACCGTTTTGAGTTTTGTGTGCCCGATGGAGATGTGGGGGGGCTGGTAGTCATGGTGGGGAGCTGGCTGATGGAGGACCTCAGTTTGAGGTCCTCCATCAGCCAGTTATACATATCTATATTTATGATATATAATATATAGTGCAAGGTCTTGTATTATTTATGTATCATGTTCATTTGTACTTTCTGGTTAGTGGTTCAAGCAAAGCTGTTAGAGCACAGCGGCCCGGGTTTGATTCTGGTGCTGTCCCTATGAGTTTCTCTCTATGACCAAGGAATCACTCATTGGCCAGAGTTGGAAAGTCACGTTGCAGAATGGGTACATGAACTGAGGCAAGATCGCTGCATAGTTACCCGAAATAAAATAAGAACATTTACACTGCAGTGGGCCAAGTCACACCCAGACCTCAGTAGGCTGGTGCAATCATTTCATGAACAGGAAAAATCTGGTGTTATGACAAAAAAATAAAAATTGCAGAAACTACCAAAAGAGCTTGATCATAAATTTGTAAGTTTTCATCAGTTTATTATACAAAACTGGCAGAAACACCAGTTTTCATTGGCAAATATTGGAAACATAGATGAAACTCTCATGAATTTTGACATGATAGGCAATAAAACAGTGGAGTGGAAAGATGTTAAAACTGCAAACCGGAAGTATAGGCCAATGAAGGACCAGGTTTATCGTGGTGTTATCGTGCATGGCCAATGGGATGAAGTTAAAACCCATGGTAGTCTTCAAGCGCAAAAGTAAACCTAAAATAAAATTTCCTGCAATTATTTTTGAACATTTTCATGAAAAAAGATGGATGGATAAGAATGGTGTAAAACTATGGATGGACAATGTGTGGGACAGGTGGCCAGGGGTTTATGCAAAGAACAGAATTTGCTGGTCTGGGATATGTTTCATAGCCACTTAACTGAGAAGACTAAAAGTAGATTAGCACTTCATAATATTTATATGGTGGTTATCCCAGGTAATTTGACGTCTACATTGCAACCTCTCGGTGTCTGCTTGAACAAGGAATACATGGATGTTGAGTGCAGAAAAGTTGTTTATACAAGGCGGGGCAATGTGTTCTGCATCACTTGATGAGCTGTGTAACTTCGTGCTTAAGACATGGGAAAAAGTTAAAGTAGCAACTCTGATAAAATTGTTTAAAAAGTGCAGTATCTCTTGTCCAATTGATGGCATGGAAGATGATTTATTGCAGGACACTAACAACAAAGCTGAAACCGCCTGATCAAATACAGTCTGGGATATATATGATGACTGTTTAAACAGTGAGAGTATGGATGTGCTTGTCGCCATCTTTGTCTCAGACAATGTTAGCAAGTGTGAGTTTGAAGGGTTCTAATTGTCTCATTGTTTTCAATAAAAATCTCAATGAAAATCTGTCACAGTCGGGTTATTTTTTGAGTTTCAAGGGTCAACTTATAGGTCAAATCAGTTTTCATGGATTGACTTATACACCAGATTGGTGTGGATTGGATTTTGAGCTGAATTTAAGCTTTCAAAAGAATATCTGGCATATAAGTCGAACCTCATTTTTTGAGAGATTTTTTTAGGTTTCATGACTCAACTTGTACATCAAAATATACGGAATATATTTTCCATGATTTTTTTGCCAGTTACTTGAGGCTGCCAGTTGCTTGAACTCCAGATGGAAGGGGTTTTACAGTATATAAAGAGTAAAAGAGAGATCCATTATTAAAGATGAGGTTTGGAGCCGAGAAAGCACAAGATAAAATAGGTTTCTTTCAGGGGAGATCTTACATCACAAATTTTTTGACTTCTATGAGGAAGAAATGAGTAAGACAGACAAAGGAGAGTCAGTCAATATAGTTTACTTGAATTTTCAGATGGCATTTCACCTGCTACTTTATATGAGGCTGCTAAAAAATGCAGGAGTGCATGGTATCACATGAAAGATCTGAGCATGGATAGAATGAAACAGTAAAGTCTGCAGATGCTATGATTGTATGCAATGCACAGAAGTGCTGAATAAACTCAGCAGATCATGCAGCATCTACAAGAATCAAAGGGTAAGCAATGTTTTGGGACTGAGCCTTTTGTCAAGCGCCTGAACAGAAAGGTGCAGGGAAGAGAGGAAAGGTCGGATGAAAGGGGCAACGGGTGGAGTAGAGGCCAACAGGGATTAAGAGGTCATAGAATTCAGAATCAGAATTTATTTTCATGAACACTGTTCCCTCTAAGCTGTACACGTGTGCGTGTACACACACATTTTGCAACCAGCGCACAAAGGAAATTCATGTGTACACAAAAGATTAGTTTCCTTGTTCAAAGTATAGAACAAAACCTTAACTAAATACGTTACTTTGTAACTGCTAAGATGATTGCGATGGGAAGGAGGCAGTCGCCCAGCTTCTTTCAGACTCTGCATCTGATAAGAGTGTGTGGAGATTTATGCTAGGATCCTTGTCATGGTTCATCCCCAGCAGCAGCATACTGATTTCCTAGGGACGGATGCAGCAAAGGGCATCCAGAGCTGCTGGAAGATTAGCAATTTGGTGAAAGATGCTCTTTATTCTGCTGAAAACCTGTTGGATTTCCAGTCCAGATCTTCCAAAATGTCTGCCTTCTTCCACAAATGTGGCTTCCCCTATACCACCATCAACTCAGCCCTCACCTGCATCTCCTTCAATTCCCGTTCATCTGCCTTGGCCCTTTCTGGCTCCAGAAGCAACAAACATAGAATCCCCCCTCATCCTCACCTACCACCCCGCCAACCTCTGCATGCAACACATTATCCTCCGGAATTTCCAGCACTTACAACAAAATCCAGCTACCAGACTCATCTTCCGCTCTCTCCCTCTGTGACTCCCTTGTGGATTCCCTAAACCTTCCCCTGTGGCCGCAGGAGGTGCCACACTTGTGCCCACACCTCTTCACTCAACACAGTCTGGGGCCCTAAACAGGCTTTTCTTTTTAAATTTTTTTTATTTTTCACACTATGAACCATATTGACTTTTTGGTATGTTGCTTTTTGTGATTTTATTTAATGCCTGATTTAGATCTTCCCAAAACTTTTCCACTTTCTCACATGCCCAAATTGCATGTACTGTTGTTCCTGTTTCCTCCTTACAGTGAAAACATCTATCTGATACTGTTGGGTCCCATTTATTTAACTTTTGGGGTGTGGTGTATAGCCTGTGTAACCAATTATATTGTATCATGCGTAACCTCGTGTTTATTGTATTTCTCATAGTTCCAGAGCATAGCTTTTCCCATATTTCATTCTTTATCTTTATGTTTAGATCTTGTTCCCTCTTTTGTTTGGGTTTACAGCTTATTTCATCATTCTCTTTCTCTTGCAGTTTGATGTACATGTTTGTTATAAATCTTTTAATTATCATTGTGTCTGTAATCACATATTCAAAATTGCTTCCTTCTGGTAACATCAGCCTGCTTCCCAATTTGTCCATCAGGTAGTTTTTCAGTTGGTGGTGTGCAAGCATTGTACTGTGAGTTATATCATATCTGTACTTCATTTGTTCAAAAGATAATAAATTATTTCCTGAAAAACAATTTTCTATTCTTTTGATCCCTTTTCTCTCCCATTCTCTAAAGGAAAGGTTATCTATTGTGAAAGAGATTAGTTGATTTTGCGTCAATATTAATTTTGGTAGTTGATAATTTGTTTTTTTTTCCTTTCTTTGTGAATCTTCTTCCAAATATTGAGCAGATGGTGCAGTACTGGCGAATTTCCGTGTTGCACCAGCTTTTTATCCCACTTATATTGTATATGTTCAGGTACCTTCTCCCCTATTTTATCTAGCTCTAATCTGGTCCAATCTGGTTTTTCCCTTGTTTGATAAAAATCTGATAGGTATCTTAATTGTGCTGCTCTATAATAATTCTTAAAGTTTGGTAGCTGTAAGCCCCCTTGTTTGTACCATTCTGTTAATTTATCTAGCACTATCCTCGGTTTCCCCCCCTTTCCATAAGAATTTCTTTATTATTTTCTTTAGCTCATTGAAGAATTTCTCTGTTAAGGGAATTGGTAACGATTGAAATAGGTATTGTATCCTTGGGAAGATATTCATTTTAATGCAATTTACCCTTCCTATCAGTGTTAGTGGTAAATCTTTCCAATGTTCTAAGTCATCTTGTAATTTCTTCATTAATGGCTGATAATTTAATTTGTATAGATGGCCTTGATTATTATCTAGTTGAATTCCTAGGTATCGGATTGCTTGTGTTTGCCATTTAAATGGTGATTCTTTCTTAAACTTTGTGAAATCCACATTATTCATTGGCATTGCTTCACTTTTATTTGTGTTGATCTTGTATCCCGATATTCTCCATATTCCTTCAATTTCTTATGTAATTCTTTTATTGATAATTCTGGTTCTGTTAAGTATACTATGATGTCATCTGCAACTATACTGATTTTATATTCCTTCTCTTTTAGTTTTATCCCTCTTATTTTATTTTCTGTTCTTATCAGTTCTGCCAATGGTTCTATAGCTAACACAAACAGTGAGGGAGGTAGTGAACATCCCTGCCTAGTTGACCTGCTTAATTTAAATTGGTTCAATATATATCCATTTACTGTCACCTTCCCCAATGGTCCCTTATATAATGCTTTAATTCAATTAATATATTTCTCTGGTAGGTTGAACCTCTGTAGTACTTTGAATAAATAATTCCATTCTACTCTGTCAAAGGCTTTTTCTGCGTCTAAGGCAACTGCCACTGTGTGGAGTAGAGATATTGGTCTATATGATGCTGGTGATAGGAATCTTTCCCCGTCTTTGGTATTACTGTAATTATTGCTGCTAAACAGGCTTTTAAAGTGAACCAACACTTCACTTGTGTAGCTGCAGGACTAATTTACTGCATCCAGTGCTCCCATTGTAGCCTTCACTACATTTGGGCACAAATTGGGAGATCGCTTCACTGAGCACCTTTGCTGCGACCACACCAGTGACAGAGACCTCCCAGTAGCCAACAATTTCAGTTCTGTGTCACACTCCCATACTCACATGTTTGTCCATGGCCTTATGTACTATCCCACCAAGACCACCCGCAAATTGGAGGAACACCACCATTTTTCAGTTCATTTACATTTGTGTGGGACTGCCAGATTAAGTGAGCAGTTTTATCAAAAGCCTGCAGGCTTTGAAAAGTGACTGTGTCTGGGAGAAGGCTTTGGATAGCATGCTCCTAAATTGGATGCATTTGCAGAGGAGAGAAGCCCTGGAAATGCCAGGTGCAGAGAACATGACCAGCATATTGAAGAAGCAGTGCCAGCTTTGCTCAGGGGCCATTTTAAGGTGAAAGCACAGGAGCAACAGCTCTCTGAAGAAGAAATACTGTCCTGGATTGGCCTCATATGTGGTTACAGACAATCAGTCTGATTTCCACCTGTCTGTTTATAGAGGAATGAGTATATAGGCAATCTCCCTGATTTCTTCCTGTTTGTTACTGAGGAATAAGAAGACCACGCTGTGACAAAAAGAGTGAAGGTCACTTTTGTTCGACTAACCCTTGAAAAGTGTTCTACTTGCAGAAAAAATACTCCATTTGGAGGGTGACCCCAGAGTGAGAGTCACTTGAGTTCGGATGAAGCCCAGAAAAGGTTCCAGAAGCTTTGTGAGCATCACTTGCTTCATGTCCCCTACGCCAAAGAAGAGGGAAATTTTGGTTGGCACTCATCCAAAAAGGACATTTTTTTGTTGGAAGCTCCTGAACAAGGGTTTCGTGAGTTAATCAACATTCTGTCATCTTTGGTCTCTTTCACTCACTTTATGAACTGCTAATTTCACCTAAGGCCTGTGTGTCTCAACCATCTAACACCCGCGTGTCGCATCAATTTCAATCCTATTTGTCAACACTGAATTTCTGAAACGGAACTTTGGACATTGAACTGTCTTTCGAGAGTTGTACCTTGAGCTCTGGTGGCTTGGGGTATTCATTCCACACACGCACACACCTGTATATTCATGCATACTTTGGATTTAAGTTAGATAAATATAGTTAAGTTTAGATAAGTGTAAATAAATTAGATGAGATGTTATATCATTGTTAATTAATAATTTAAAATATTATTTTAAATATACCACCATCTGGGCTCATTTCTATTGTGCTGTCCGATATGTAACTGTTGGGCACTACCAGTTGCCCCAATAATCACAAGGACAAAGACTGAGGGGAACGATAGGCTTTATTGTACAGAAGACGAGCTGGCCCAGATTCAAACTAGGGAAGTGCAGGGAAGGGAGAGGTGCCCCGACCTTTATGGCCTGAGTCCCAGGGGAGGAGTCCAGGTGAGAGTGTCATCAGGGGGTGGGCCAGCCCAAGCCAATTAGCACACACAATCCATACCATTACATTCACCCCCTCTTTTTAAACAGAAACCACCCACCCCCCTCTTTGACACAACGGGAGGGGAGAGAGAGAGGAGAAAAAAGTTTTGCTAGAGGTTTAGGTGCACTGGTGACTTACTCCTTCTGCGGGACCACTGGAGGGAGGTGTGTCCTAGCTCTGCTGTTTGGGAGGGGAAGCGGTCCCGGGGGGGGGGGGGGGGGGCGGAACAGTCTGAATCGGGGTGATGCTGAGGGCTCCTGGGAGGAAGGGGGAATTTGATGCCCCCCGGAGGACCGACTCCTGGAGTGGGGAGCTGGGTGGCTTTGCATCCAGTATTGCACCCCAGTGTGGGGTGGTTTGCTCATTGGGATGGGCTGTGGCAGACAGGGCAGTTTTGGTTGAGGCCATCGGGGTACATCACAAACGTGTATTGCGGGTTGGCGTGTATGAGGTGTACCGCTTCCACCAGTGAATCCGTCTTATGGCCCCTTTTGTGTCTCCGTAGCAGGACTGGCCTTGGGGTTGCCAACCAAAGAGGAATGGAGGCACCATTCGCTGATCTCCTAGGGAAAGCAAACAAATATTCATGTGGAGTCATGTTAGTCACGGTGCACAGGAGCAATTGGATGGTATGAAGCACTTCAGGCAAAATGTCCTGCCAGCGGGCCAATGGCATGTTTTTGGATCTAAGGGCCTTCCAGATGGTGGCGTTCTCCCTTTCCACCTGGCCATTACCCCTGGGGTTATAGCTGGTGGTCCTGCTGGTGGCTATGCCTCTGGCCAAGAAGTACTATTGCAGTTCCTCACTCATGAACGAGGTCCCCCCGATCACTGTGGATGTACTCAGAGTACCCAAACAGGGTGAAGATACTGCGCAGCACCTTGATACCGTTGCCGAGATCATATCTGGACAGGGAATTGTGGTGCGCTGTTAGACAGAATAAGACACACACAAGGTAAAGACTGAACAACAGGCTTTAATCCACAAAAACCTCCACAGAGCCAGGCTGGCTGTGGCTGCAGCAACTCAGTGTGAGGCCTCGGGAGGCCGACACAGGCTTATATCCCGGAGGGTGATTGACACCCAACTGGGTGGGGCTTGATCCATTCAGGTTGACTGATTGGCAGTTGGACAGGTGTTGTCCTGACCCCTTACACTTCTGCAGGTACAGCAGTTTCCCCCTGCAGTAGGCTGGTGGTGTACTACCACAGGAATAGAAAAGGGGAACCTGGAAAACTCATCCATCACCGTTAGGAAGGAGGCATTCCTATTTGCAGTGGGTAAGGGGCCCTTGAAATTGACACTGAGCCGTTCAAAAGGGTGTGTGGCCTTGATGAGATGTGCCTTCTTGGGCTGGTAGAACTGCGGCTTACATTCAGTGCAGATCTGGCAGCGTCTGGTTGTGGACCGGGCGTCCTCAACGGAGTACGGAAGGTTCCGAGTCTTGATGAAGTGGTATTACCTTGTGACTCCAGAGTGGCACAGACTGTCGTGGAGGGTCTGGAAATGGTCAAGATGCGCGCTTGCGCACATCACCTGGGATAGGACGTCTGGAGGATCATTATAGTATCTTGTCATTCTTGATTTTACCTCACTGTTTAGTATTTAAACATGAGGGCCATGGCCCTCTGGTCTGTCAGCAAGGTAAAACGTTTACCAGCCAGGTAATGTCGCCAGTGGTGCACCGCCTCAGCAATCACTTGGGCCTCCTTTTCGACCGAAGAATAACATACCTAAGGACCGTGCAGGGTGGGGAGACAAAAGCTACTGGCCTGTCTGCTTGGTTAAGAGTGGAGGCCAATGTAAAATTGGAGGCATCGCTCCCCACCTAAAATGGGATGGACTCGTCCACGGCATGCATCGTGGCCTTTGTGATGTCTCCTCGGATTTGGTAGAATGCAGCTTGGGCTTCCGCCGATAATGGGAAAGTTGTGGGTTTAATCAGGGGATGGGCTTTATCAGCGTAATAGGGCACCCACTGTGCATAATAGGAAAACAGCCCCAGGCACCTTTTCAGCACCATGTTTGGAACTGGGAGTTCCATAAGAGGTTGCATGCGGTCGGGATCCAGGGCAAAAACACCATGTCCCATGACACAACCAAGAAGGGCCAGGTGGTCTGTGTTGAACACACACTTGTCCTTATGTACGTCAAGTTGAGAGACTTGGCCGTATGTAAGAACTTTGCGAGGTTAGTGTCGTGGTCCTGCTGGTCGTGGCCGCAGATGGTGACATTGTCAAGATATGGGAAAGTCGCCGTCAGCTTGTGCTCCTCCACCATCTGATCCATAACGCTCTGAAAAGCAGAGACACCGTTAGTAACACCAAAAGGCACCTGCAGGAAGTGTAAAAGTTTGCTTCACCCACAAAGCCTGTGTAGAGCCAGTCACTCGGGCAAAGAGGAAGTTGATGATAGGCCAACTTGAGGTCAATGGTCAAAACGACTCTGTAGTGTGCAACCTTGTTGACCAAGTCGGCTAACCGGGGTAGAGGATATGCATCCAACTGGATGTGGCAGTTGATGGTTTGGCTATAATCAATCACTAGCTGGAGCTAGGGGTTATGATCCCCTCTGCCAAGAGTCGCTGAACCTCGGCCCGGATGAATGCCATATCCTCAGTGCTGTAGCGCCTGCTTTTGGTGGCGATTGGTTTACAGTCTGGGTTGAGATTCGCGAATAGTGACAGAGTGGCCACCCACAAGGTGGTGAGGCTGCAGGTCGGTGTCGAAGCCTGGGTGCTGGATTGGGGGGGGGGTTGGTGTTCCATAAGCTGCGGGTTGTAAACGTGAGCGGAGATTGGGGCTCCTCCAAACGCCATCGTCATGCTCCTGAACTGACTCTGGAAGTCAAAGTCCAGGAGGATTGGCACACAGAGCTGGGGCATGACCAATAACAAGAAATCATTATAACACTCCCCCCACTGTCAGAGATGCCACACAGTATCCCCGGATACAAGTCCACTAGTCTTTTGCCGCCATCGACCTGGACCCGGTCATCGGCCAAATGGGTATCGAGAGTCTACGCGCCACGTTGGGTTGGATAAAACTTTCAGTACTGCCACTATCAAAGAGGCAGTTCGATTTGTGCCCATTCACCTCAATCTGCATCATGAATTTAATGATCAGGTGAGGGCTGCCTTGGTCCAAGGTGATCAATGCCAGGAGGGGTGCATCGTCTTCGTCGTCAGTGGGGAGGCCCATTGCCCAAGATGGCAGCCTCCATGTTGACCATGCTGTCAATGCCGGTGAAGAAGGCGGAAGTGATGTCACTGGTGAGTGTTGCCGCTGCACAGAGGATAGTGGTGGGAGCAGGTAAAAAGCTCACCTTACCGTGCACGTGGCCAGCACCTGAAGCTCCTCCGCCATACACGCCACACTGCTCTGAGATGGGGCTTTGGATCTTCAAACACATTGGTAGTGGCCCTTCTTCCTGAAGCCTGGGCAGGTAGCTGCTTTCATGGGGCAAAGACGTCGCAGATGTCTTGCCTGACCACAGAAGTTGCACCTCGACGATCCCGGCGCTACTGCAGACGCAGTCAAGTTGGCTGTCCCCAATGCCGACTCCCAGGATTGCGGCCCTCATGGCAGCATGTACTGGGTAGGTCCGCTTCTGCCCATGATCAACTCTGTGTGGCGCTGGGCCAAGTCTAAGGTCCTGACCAGTTGGATCGCCCGTTTCAGTGGGAGTTGATCCTCTTCGAGGAGACGTTGTCAGATATAGTCCGAACCCAAGCCCAACATGCAAGCGTCCTGGACCAGGTCTTCCATGCACTGGGCCCCCAGCACAAGGACCATTGGGTTCCCCAGTCTTTTCCCAGTGTGATCAGGGCTCGAACGATCTCTTCTACTGACTCACCAGGGTGCTGTTTTCTGGATGCCAGGAGGTAATGGGAGTAGACCTCGTTGATCATGGACTTGTATAGTGCCCGTAGTTCAGCCATCGCCTCTGTGTAGGTCGTGCAGCTTCTGATGGCCTGGAAAGTCTTCTGGCCGACTCTTGCCTGTAGGACTTTCAGCCTCTTCTCATCCGAATCGACCACTCCAGCAGCGCCTCCAGGAAGTTGTTGAAGCAATTGACTCCCACTACTCGAAGAGTTCTGATGCACCTGGGACTGGGGATCCAAGTCCTCTAGCCGATCGGAGCGCAGCAACTTCTCCATTACCAGAGACATTAAAAATTTTTGTGCAATAAATTGTTGGGCACTACCAATTACCCCAGTAATCACAAGGACAAAGACTGAGTGGACCGATAGGCTTCATTGCACAGAAAACTTGAGCTGGCCCGGATCCGAACGAGGGAAGTGCAGGGACGGGAGAGGTGGCCCAACCTTTATGGCCTTGGTCCCAGGGGTGCAGGGTGCGTGGGCCAGTCGATGCTGCCCACCCTGCACATTTCAGGAACTACCGAACAATAAAATGCCAGGAGAGGACAGACTCCCAATAGAATTCTATAAAACATTTAAAGACTTATTAATTCCTCCTCTTCTGGAAGTAATGAACCAGATTGAACAAACACAAAACATGCCAGATTCATGTACAACAGTAATAATTACAGTAATACCAAAGACGGGGAAAGATCCCTAACACCAGCATCATATAGACCAATATCTCTACTCAACACATATTATAAGATAATAGCTAAACAATTAGCAAATAGATTGGCTGACTGTGTACCAAAAATAGTAAAACTAGATCAAACGGGATTTATTAAGAAAAGACGAACAACGGACAATATCTGTAAGTTCATTAACTTAATCCATGCAGTACAAGGAAACAAGACACCAACAGTGGCGGTTGCCTTAGACACAGAAAAAGCCTTTGACAGAGTAGAATGGAATTATTTATTCAAAGTACTACAGAGGTTCAACCTACCAGAGAAATATATTAATTGGATTAAAGCATTATACAAGGGTCCAGTGGAGAAGGTGACAGTAAATGGATATATATCGAACCAATTTAAATTAAGCAGGTCAACTAGGCAGGGATGTTCACTACCTCCCTCTCTGTTTGTGTTAGCTATAAAACCATTGGCAGAACTGAGAAGAACAGAAAATAAAATAAGAGGGATAAAACTAAAAGAGAAGGAATATAAAATCAGTATAGTTGCAGATGACATCATAGTATACTTAACAGAACCAGAATTATCAATAAAAGAATTACATAAGAAATTGAAGGAATATGGAGAAATATCGGGGTACAAGAACAACCCAAATAAAAGTGAAAAGAATGCTAATGAATAATGCGGATTTCACAAAGTTTAAAAAAGAATCACCATTTAAATGGCAAACACAAGCAATTCGATACCTAGGTATTAGACTAGATAATAATCTAGGCCATCAGCACAAATTAAATTATCAGCTATTAATGAAGAAATTACAAGACGACTTAGAACATTGGAAAGATTTACCACTAACACTGATAGGAAGGGTAAATTGCATTAAAATGAATATCTTCCCAAGGATACAATACCTATTTCAATCATTACCAATTCCCTTAACAGAGAAATTCTTCAATGAGCTAAAGAAAATAATAAGGAAATTCTTATGAACCCATGGAGAGCTCGCCATATAACACGATCTTGGGAAGGCGATGGTCCTCCATTCTGGAGACGTGACCCACCCAGCGCAGCTGGATCTTCAGCAGCGTGGACTCGCTGTCGACCTCTGCCATCTCGAGTACTTCGACGTTAGGGATGAAAGCGCTCCAATGGATGTTGAGGATGGAGCGGAGACAACGCTGGTGGAAGCGTTCTAGGAGCCGTAGGTGATGCCGGTAGAGGACCCATGATTCGGAGCCGAACAGGAGTGTGGGTATGACAACGGCTCTGTATACGCTTATCTTTGTGAGGTTTTTCAGTTGGTTGTTTTTCCAGACTCTTTTGTGTAGTCTTCCAAAGGCGCTATTTGCCTTGGCGAGTCTGTTGTCTATCTCATTGTCGATCCTTGCATCTGATGAAATGGTGCAGCCGAGATAGGTAAACTGGTTGACCGTTTTGAGTTTTGTGTGCCCGATGGAGATGTGGGGGGGCTGGTAGTCATGGTGGGGAGCTGGCTGATGGAGGACCTCAGTTTTCTTCAGGCTGACTTCCAGGCCAAACATTTTGGCAGTTTCCGCAAAGCAGGATGTCAAGCGCTGAAGAGCTGGCTCTGAATGGGCAACTAAAACGGCATCATCTGCAAAGAGTAGTTCATGGACAAGTTTCTCTTGTGTCTTGGTGTGAGCCTGCAGGCGCCTCAGATTGAAGAGACTGCCATCCGAGCGGTACCGGATGTAAACAGCGTCTTCATTGTTGAGGTCTTTCATGGCTTGGTTCAGCATCATGCTGAAGAAGATTGAAAAGAGGGTTGGTGCGAGAACACAGCCTTGCTTCACGCCATTGTTAATTGAGAAGGGTTCAGAGAGCTCATTGCTGTATCTGACCCGACCTTGTTGGTTTTCGTGCAGTTGGATAATCATGTTGAGGAACTTTGGGGGACATCCGATGCGCTCTAGTATTTGCCAAAGCCCTTTCCTGCTCACGGTGTCGAAGGCTTTGGTGAGGTCAACAAAGGTGATGTAGAGTCCTTTGTTTTGTTCTCTGCACTTTTCTGAGGGCAAAGACCATGTCAGTAGAATATTCTCGGCGACACTAGGTATTATTATATTTAGTAGAATCCTAGCAAAGATTTTGCCTGCAATGGAGAGCAGCGTGATTCCCCTGTAGTTTGAGCAGTCCGATTTCTCGCCTTTGTTTTTGTACAGGGTGATGATGGTGGCATCACGAAGGTCCTGAGGCAGTTTTCCTTGGTCCCAACAAAGCTTGAAAAACTCATGCAGTTTGGCATGCAGAGTTTTGCCGCCAGCCTTCCAGACCTCTGGGGGGATTCCATCCATACCTGCTTCTTTGCCACTTTTCAGTTGTTCGATTGCCTTTTATGTCTCATCCTGGGTGAGGACCTCATCCAGCTCTAGCCTTAGGGGCTGTTGAGGGAGCTGGAGCAGGGCGGAATCTTGGACTGAGCGGTTGGCACTGAAAAGAGATTGGAAGTGTTCTGACCATCGGTTGAGGATGGAGATCTTGTCGCTGAGGAGGACTTTGCCGTCTGAGCTGCGCAGCGGGCTTTGGACTTGGGGTGAGGGGCCGTACACAGCCTTTAGAGCCTCGTCGAAACCCCTGAAGTCGCCAATGTCCGCGCTGAGCTGTGTTCGTTTGGCGAGGCTAGTCCACCACTCATTTTGGATCTCCCGGAGTTTGCGCTGAAGATGGCTGCATGCGCAACGGAAGGCTTGTTTCTTCTCTGGACAGGTCGGCTTTGTAAGGTGAGCCTGGTGGGCAAATAAAATCACAAAAAGCAACATACCAAAAATTCCAGAGATCTTTCTTCTAAGTAATATAAGAAGAATTAGGCCTCAAATTGGATGAAGCACAAAAAAGATTTATTATGATAGCCTTAGCTATAGCAAAAAAATGTATAATGTCAACCTGAAAATCAGAAGAGAGCCTGCAAGTACAGCAATGGTACATAGAAATGAATAAATGTATTCCATTGGAAAAAATAACATATAATTTAAGAAATAACATCACAGTATTCGAACAAATTTGGGAACCATACATGGAACACAACAGAGAGGGCCTACCGCAGACCTCCACCCCCTAAAATGACAGAATGAGAAGATGAAATGAACTGACCCAGTGTGTAAAAGTAGATGACACAATTTTCTTGTTTATTTTCATTGTGTGATGACATCGTTTAATGGGTTTATTGTATTGTATATGTTGAACGTTTAATGGGTTCAAAGGGGGTGGGAAGGAGGGAGGGAAGGGAGGGGGGAAAAGGGAGAAAATGACACTGTATATTCAAGAGGGAAATGTTTGTGTGTATTTTGGTTAATATGGTTCATAGTGTGAAAAATATATATTTTTTAAAAAGTCAGTACATCTGGACATTAGCCAACTGGCCTCCACTCAGCCCCTGCAATGCAGAGGTAGGCCAATGAAAGCGGTGAATAGCGCTCCGATCACTGGTTCTGGGGGGGGGGGTGTTGGTGTAGAGGTCCACTAACTGGGGCGCGACCTAGTACACAAGATGCCCGACGAATGTGGTGACTGCGCAGATGCCACGGGGGAATCAACCTTTATCCCAGGTGACTACCTGCATGGTAGGAAATGATGAGCAATATCGGGGACACCGAACAATCCAAGATCGACACTGCTGTGACGTCACTCCTGTCGTCAGGAGTGGGGAGAGAATATAAGCAGGGCTGCCAGTGTAATAAACCTGTCTTCGACTTTGACTTCTTTTGTGTGTGTCTTCTTTCCACACTTTGCAGTAGTGTGCATGCTACAATGTTAAATTAATGCTTGACCAGTCTTTGTCAAAGGTCTCATAATTTTGGCACAAATTCCCTGATGCTCAGAAGGAAGTGGTCAATTGGGCTCTTGCATCTGTTCACATTTTAATCTAATAAGTGTTGCCCTGGTCAGAGGCTTTATCTGTAAACGTTGGGGAAGGGGGATTAATTATTTATATTATTATTGTTTGTCTGTCGAGGGGGAGGAGGCTAAAGATGCAATGATGGTTAAATATTTGACTCCAATTAATGTCCTCCTGAAAACACATCAATTACACCAATTTAATTTCATGCAGGCCATTTGTATTGATATATTGATAGAGTGCTAGAACAAGTGCTTGTGCTAATCCTGATCACTAGGGGAGTCGGGAGATGAGCTGTTGCATCTTGGGTAGATTCAAAATGGATGACAAGTCTGGACACAAGTGTTACAATCACACTTAACTTTAAATTAACACGCAGGAGACAAACAGGAGAATGTTAAACAGTACTCGATTAGTATATTACTTAAAAAATGATATAGATATCCAGATCAGACCTAGGTTGAACTCTGATACCAGTGACTGCCTATACTCGACACACTTGAGAACACACTCTACAGAGAGGGACTTTCACACACACATCTATCTGGCTCCCTGACCCAAAGGGAATGGGGCTCTCTGCAAGTACTGTTCTATCATAGTAGTATGGCTCAGCTTCATTGTAGTGCACACCTTACGGGTGCTTGGCACTCTCCAACCTATCTGGTTTCCATTAAAACTCCGCCTCGCCTCCAACTTCATCTCCCTGTCTTCTTTGCTCTTCTTCTGTCTCTCTCTCTCTCTCTCCTCCTCCTCTGTCTCCTCTCATAGAATTTTTGTTTCTTGGTCTAGACTCCCTCTCATTCTTCCCCCCTTTCTCTCTCCCATCTCCAGTCTTTATTCAGATGCCTGCCTGCTTTTTTGCTTATACCTTGAAGAAGGGCTCAGGCCCAAAACATGGGTAATATAAGTATCTTTACCTCCTATGGATGCTGCGAGACCTGCTGAGTTCCTCCAGTATTTACTGTGGTGAAACACAATCACAGCATCTACTGACTTCCATGTTCCACTCTCTGCCAGTTGATAACTTGAAATTCTTGTCCCTCCCCCTTGCCTCCAACCCCAGCTTTGGCAGGCAACTCTCAATTTTCTGATGTGCATCCTCCACAACAGATCTCCCTGAGCTTTTTCCCAGCGACATTTTAATCCCACCCCTTCCCAAGAACTCCAAACTCTCCCCATATTTAAATGTTCTCTAATTGGTGTCCATGCCACAGGTTAACTTGCCCATCAGACAGTTAGCCATTCAATCTCTGTTCAATAACAACAGCCACTTACAGACTTAACATTAAAATCTGTGCAGAGCATTTATGGCTTAGGGACTATGTAATGTGGTATGTGAGGTGATTACTTGTTAGATGATTACAAGAGTAACATGATTAGCATAGCAGTTGGCGCAAAACTACTACAGCGCCAGAAACCCAGTTCAAATCCGGTGCTGGCCGTAAGAAGTTTGTACGTTCTCCCCGTGTCTGTGTGAGTTTTCTCTAGGTGCTCCGGTTTCTTCCCATCATTCAAAACATACTTGGAGTTGTAAATTAATTGGGATATTTGGGTGGCACGAGCTCGTGGGCCAGAAGGGCCTGTCACCATGCTGTATGTCTAAATGTTTTTTAAATTAAATTTAACATTTAAAAATAACTTCAACACAAATCATATTACTATCATTGGTTATTCTTGTAAGGCAACTTCAGTGTCATGCATTTGGCAGAATCTAGTTGGATAAGTTTCCAGATTGTTTCACATCGCTATTCCTTTACCACGAACCAGGCTTGCATTGAAATGGAGGTTCTGGTAAATGTCAAGTTCCTAATTTTAATTTCAATTACAGTACTTGAATTCATTAGTTCAAAAGTTAAATCTCACATAGCATGATGGAGAAGCAGCATAGACTTAAACAGAAAGGTGACATTGCCATGTGATGATAGATGAACTTCAATCACACTTCACCTTAAATAAAAAGCCCTGAACAAAGGAATAAGATCGGCAAAATATGGTGGACTTTAGCAGTGCATTGAAATAGCTGAGAATGAAAGATGACAGGGGGGTTTTATTACACCCAGCAAGATTGACAATGTCTAACCAAGGCTGAGTTGCAGTCCAGACAGTTAATGGAGCATGGTTTGAGTACAGGTTAAAGAGTGGTGTGATTAATCTGGGCTCTGCTTTGATCAGGCACACTTTGAGTGCTGTGTCCAGTCATGATTACTGGGCAACAAAGGAGCTATTCTTGATCTTGACACAGACCAAAAACATTAATCACTGGTGTTAGTGGTCTAAATTATGAGTGGAAATTATGCAAAGAATTAATCTGGAATAATTAATCTAATTTTAGTGTAACGGTAGCACTAGTGACTGGGGTTTGAATCTGGCGCTGACTGTAAGGAGTTTGTACATTCTCCCTGTGTCTGAATGAGTTTCCTCCCACCCTTCAAAATGGTTGTAGGTCAATTGGGTGTAATTGGGTGGCACAGGCTCATGGGACTGAAGGGCCTGTTACCATGCTATATGTCTAAATTTATTAAAAATTTTAAATTTACATTTTAAACAATTTAAAGATTATAAATATACATGTTGTGATATCAGTGTCTTGAGAAATCTGCTACAGGTTATCCGTGTAACAGGTCAGGGATTACCCAGCACAGTGCTAGTCTTGCAGCCTTGATCTTCAATAATCTTTTTCTTCAGTCAGTCAAAGACTCTGATGGTAATAAAATCATTATTGTTTTATTGTACAATCTGCATATGTTCTAAAAATTTGACTTTAGCTGTACAGATACTTTATTAAAAAAATCTACCATAGTATACTTGAATTAAAAAAGTCAATAAATACAAAAGTAGATTTTTTATAAATTGAAAAATAAAAATCTATTTTTGTTTTGTTTTTATTGTTTCTTTTTAATTTGAGTAGACTGTTAGATATGAGATGCAGCATTGGAACAAACAAAAATTAGAAAAGACATTGGTGCAATGATGAGGTCTTGGTTGATCCCATGATGGGCTCTGCTGTAGACCTATCATGGGTTGCATGCCATTGTGAACCTAGCCTGAAATGAAGCAAAGCTAACATTTATATCAATGGTTCTTAACCTTTACATAATCCCTATGCCATAAATGCTCTGTGATTAGTAAGGGTTGGCTTAAGGTGGTTTGAGTGTGGGAAGGGAAGGTTGAGAATCACTGCTCTAGACCCAATTGTTACTGAAATATTTTGCTTGAGAAAAATTGTCATTGGCCCATTTCCTTTGGAGTTATGAACATACCAAATCAATGAGGTACAATTGATACAGTGAAAACAGTGGTTTTCAACCTTTTTCTTTCCACCCACATACCACCTTAAGCCATCCCTTACTAATCACAGAGCACCGATAGCATCGGGATGGCTTAAAGTGGTATGTGAGTGGAAAGAAAAAGGTTGAGAACTACTGATTACATGAAGATGAATTTCTATGAGCAGCTGAAATTAAAGAGGGTACTTTGTCAGTTCCTTCCAGTTGACATAGATAGTAAGGTCTTAAAAGCCCATATATAATTAGTTCAGCATCCTGACATTGATGCACAATGAAATGTACAGCACTGTTACAAGCCCTTCTGGCTCACAAGCCAGTGCCACCTAATTAGCCTACAACTATATGTTTTGAAGGGTGGGAGGAAACCGAAGTTCCTGGAGGAAACTCACGCAGACATGAGGAGAACATATAAACTGCTTACAAACAGACCGGATTCAAACCCCGATGCTGGCACTGCTATAGCGTTGTTCTAACCGCTGCACTAACCATGCTACCCAATATCCATTTTCTCTTTCCACATCTATGGAAGGGGGTCCTTATTTTGATGGAGTTAGCTGGAATTAGAGGATCAAATGATGGTTTTGAATTGTAAGGAGAGGCTGGATATATGGGAAAAAAAAGTGGCAGCACTGCCGGAGCTGCTGTAATAGCAGCGGGGCATAAGAGAATAGAGAGACCACCCCCATTTAGGAAAGAGAAGCAGAGGAGACAACCCAAGGGCAATGACCTTTATGGCAGACTAGAGAGGTGCTCTGAGGTTGAAGAACACAGAGACAGCAGGCTGTTGGTGAATCGAGGCGAGGAACCTTCATAGGCTGCGGGCGACTATGGTCAACGGACTCACACCAGTCTGCGTTAACTCGAGGCGAGGAACCCACACAGGCTGTGGGCTGCTGATGGCTGTGGTCAAGGAACTCACACCAGGCTTAGGACTGCTGGAGACTGATTCAAGACTGGCTGAAGGGGTACCAGTTATCAGAACTGGGATCCGAGAGGGTGCTGGAGCTTATTGATCATGTCATACATGTGTACCTGGATCTTGGTTTGCCGATGATTTGGACTGAAAGGCTGTGTGATTGCTGAGGCTGCAGGAGTGCTGGAGACGAAGCCATGGACATTCAGTGACTCTGGGAAGACTCTCGTTTGCTTCTCTTTTCTGGCTGTATGAGGTGTGGGCAATTTTTGCTGATAGCGATTCTACCTTACAGTAGACTAAAGGAAATTTCATGTAATATCACGTTTTCTGATTTATTACATGACAATAAAATAATCTTGAATCTTGATAGGCTGGCACGAGGAGCATAGATAAAGTAAATAGTCATAGTCTTTTTCCCAAGGGGGAGAAATCTAAAACTTAAATGGGATAAATTTAAGAGGGAACTGTCTGGTGTATGGCTTTTAGACTGCTATGTCGGGAAAATCGTGGAAAAAAATTAACATAATTACTGTCCATGTGGTCGTTCACACTCGTCACCTTTTTAGACTGCAAATACCCGAGTGCAACAGTCCCGGTGGTTGGACTTGCAGTAGAGTGGATGTCCGTCAATTAATTTTTCGGGTACAATTTACAATGCAGGCGTCTTCCAAAAAGTTGTAGGGGTCCTGCAGGATAAATCGCAGTGCAGGAATTGACTCAAAATTCCTGCAAATTCCTTTTTAGACTGCCCATGTAGTGGCAAAATTCCTTGATTGTGCCGATACTTGTCTGCAGTCTAAAAACCACAGGAGGCACCTTTTCCACCAAGATGGTGGTAAGTATATAGAACAAGCTGCCAGAGGAAGTGGTAAAGGTAGGTACGATTGTCATGTTTAAAAGACATTTGGACAGCAACATGGATACAAAAGGTTCAGAGGGATAAGATCTCAATACAGGCAAATGAGACTAGATTGAGTAGGCAACTTGGTCACCATTGAATACTATGACATCATTGCTAGGATGGGAAATGATATAATCCTCTGTCAAGATGTGATCAGCAAGTAAGGCGGGTGAACTCCACAGAGTCTTACATAATCAATTTCTGACAAACTGGTTCAAGCAGAGTCTTTCATACCCCGAACCCAGTTTGGTAGAGAAATGGGCATAAGACCCCTTAGCAACTCTATGTAGTGTGCGTCGAAAGAACCAAAGACTTGTTGATCCAAACCAAGGCTTTTATTAACTAACAGACTGGAGCATATCACAAGTACGTCGACCAGTCCAGAATGACCTGGTCTGGCTAGGAGCAATCCTTTAAGACCTGCCAGTAGATGTGGCTACACTCTTAGCCAATCACAGTCATCCTACACGACCATCTATACATAGACACATTGGTGATAGAATCTGTACTATCCCATTCTGGTTTGGGCTATGCATTCTGTTAGATTTTATCATCAGAGGATTCAGTATGTCACCAAAGATTCTCAAAAACTTCGACAGGTATAACGAGGAGAGCATTCTGGCAGGTTGCATCACTGTCTGGTACAGAGGTGCCAATGTTCAGGACAAGAAAAAACTCGAGTGTTATTAACTCGGCCTGCAACATCACAGGCACCAGACTTCACTCCATCGAGGACACCTAAATGAGGCGGTGTCTTAAAAAAGCAGACTCTATGCTCAATGACCCCCACCACCCACGCCTTGCCCTCTTCACTCTGCTACCATCAGGATAAAGGTACAGGAGCCTGAAGATGAACACTCAATGGCACAGGGACAGCTTCTTCCCCTCTGCCATCGCATTCCTGAATGATTAATGAACTGCACACACTGCTTTTCTCTTCTCTTCATTTTTTGAATATTTTTTTTTAAAGAAGTATTCATAGTAACATTTTAAATATACAATATATTGAAACTTTTTTCTCACAAACACAACAACAAAAACAGTCCCTCCCTCCCCTTCCAAACATACAGATCCGTTCACTGTCACAGCTTACATATATTTTAACTATATAGAGCACAGTTGGGGAAACTACATTTTTGAATATATAATAGTTACTTTCATACCTTTTTGGTTCCTTTTTATAACTGTATCTGGGCTCCTATGCAGTCCAGGTGTGTTTGCCAGACCTTTACAAAAGTGTCATATTTATTCTTTAAGTTATAGGTGATTTTTTTTCCATAGGTATACAGCTGTTCACTTCCTCAGTCCATCATGCTATGAGTAGAGGGGAGTAAAACTTCCAAGTGATCGCGATACATTTTTTTTGCTACTGCCTGTACTGTTTTTAAAAATGAGATTTGATATTTGGTCAATTTGTCCTTTATTTCCATGAAATTATCTAATAGATATAGAGTGAAGACCACTCCTGTTATCCTGGTTAATTTTTCTGCGATTTCTTGCCAAAATGGCCTCGCCTTCAGATACGACCACATGGCATGTAAAAATGTTCTTGTCTCAGTCACACGTGTGAAACAAATCTGAAATTTTGGCTTTTGATCTGTGTAACGTTTGTGGAGTAAGATATAATTGGTGTAAAAAATTATGCTGAACCAATCCATATCTGGTATTTATAATTGATGTCATGCTGTCCTTACACCAATCTGATCATCTTCTTTCTGAAATCACCACACCCAAATCCCATCTTTCCCTTGACCTCTGCAACCCTGGTTTTGCACATTTGCTCTGGAGAGCATAGTGCATTGTTGTTATAAATTTGGATATATTCCCCATCCAAACAGTTCGTTCAGTTTCACTAATTTCAGGCGAGGTCAAGTTGGTCCCCATCTTTCTTTTAAGAATGATTTAAGCTGTAGAAAATGGAAGAAGGTCCCATTGGCCACTCCATATTTGTTTTAAGGACATGAGTTCCTTCCATGTAACAGTCCTTAATATATCTTGCACCTTTTTCATACCACAAATTTAATATTTGATTGTCCATGTTCATAAGCAATAACACATTTTTACATTATGGTGCTTTTATTGAAATCCCTACTTTTTTTTCATGTACATTCATTAATTTCTTGCCACATTCTAATCATGTGTATTAGAATGGGGCTATCCATCTTTTTCTTTAGTGATTTGAAACTCCATTTATAGATAAAGTTCTTTGCTTCCCCCACCTCCATTGAGTCCATTCCCATTTGAACCCAAGACAGTGGTAGGGGTGGGAGGGTTGTCTTCAATGAAGAAGGCTGTGAGAAATCTGGCCTGTAAAGCTAGGTAATTTTTTTTTTAATCTGGAATTCTAAATCCTCCCAGCTCATTGTCCAATGTCAATTTTTCCAATGCAATACTTAGTTCCTTATTATTCCTTAGGAACCATCTAATATGGTTGTTTAGTAGCTTAAAAACAGTTTTTAGGTAACGGAAAAGGCAGCAATGGGAAAATGCTATTGCTGTCTTGGCATTACTTTCATTTTGACACAGTTAACCCTTCCCACCAAAGTGATCGGTAAGACTCTCCATTTCTGAAAGTCTCTTTCTATCTTCCAAAGAAGAGGAACATAATTTAGTTTGTACAGATTTTACAAGTTATTGTCAGTTACTATTCCAGGATATTTTATTCCATCTGTCTTCCATTTAAATTTACTTCCTTTTTGGTATCTTTCATATTCAAAATTTGTTAATGGCATTATCTCTCTTTTATCCATATTTATTTTGTAGCTTGATATTCTTCCATATTTTTCTCATGTTACGTAATTTTTCCAAAGATTTAGCCAGTACTGATAGGTACAGTAGCACATCATTGGTGAATTGACTGATTTTGTGTTTTTCTTGGCCGACTTTGAAGCCATTTATATCTGAATCCCTTCTTATTATTTCTGCCAGCAGTTCTATCACTAAAATAAAAAATGCTGGGAACAGGGACATACCTGTCTATTTGATCTACTCAAGGGGAACACTGCCAATATCTGATTATTTGTTATTATTTTAGCTTAGTTTATGGTACAAAATTTTTATCCAATCTATAAATGTTCTGCCTATATCAATTTTTTCAGTGTTTTGAACAAAAAGGGCCATTCCAAATAGTCAAATGCTTTTTCCACACCTAGGGAGACTGTAATATTTGGATTTCATTCTGATTTAGTCATGTGTATTATATTGAATAACCTTCCTAGACTGTTTGAGGAATGTTTTCCTTTCACAAATCCTGCTTGATCCGTTTTGTGTAATATTGTCTAAAAGTGCTGTTAATTTCTTTTTGCTTATATACTAGCGTGTCTGTTTGTTTTTATAGCATTTATCATTCTTGATGATAATGGCTAATCTGTTTTAATCTGCCAAGCTAAAACTTTGTGTGCCCATTTAACCAACTCATAGTATTGTTGTTTAGTTTGTAATATAGCTTTTCTGTCCTATATGTTTGTATTGTATTATATCTTAGCTTTTTATTCTCCAGTAATCTTTATTCTTCTTGTAGTCTTGTTCTTTGATTTTTTTTTTCAATTTTTTAAATATCCTTCTCCAAACTGTTTACTTTTGTCTTATGTTCCCTCTTAAGATTCTTGGTATAGGTTATAATTTGTCACCTTAAATATGCTTCAAGAGTGTCCCATATCAGAAAACTAATGACGGCAGATTTGTTTCACTCTGGAAATGGCAGATTTGATTCACAAAATATTTCTATCCATCTCTTTATAAATTTGCAGAATTCTGTTCTTTTAGGCAATGTCATATTGAGATGCCATCAGTATACATTTGCTTGCTTTTCCATTATTGCTATTGTTAATATTAATGGAGAATGATCTGATAGACGTCTCGCTACAAATTCTGCTTTTATCACTCTACTGGGCAGACATTAAAAATAAGTCAATCCTTGTATGTGAGTCATGAACCCTTGAGTAAAAAGAGTAGTCTCTGACTGTGGGATTTAATTGCCTCCATACATACAATATGAAATTGTGGTTTTTGCTGCTTTTGTCCTTGTCATTGTTCTTGCCAATTTATTTAGTATTGGGTTCAAGCAGAAATTAAAGTCTCCTCCAACTAATAGATTTTATCTTCCTTCTGCTGTTTTTAAGAAGATATCCTCATAAAGGGTTCATCGTCATAATTCAGAGCATATATATTCATAAATGTTCAAGTTTCTCCATAAATTTTACAGTGTGCTATTACATACCTTCCAACTTGATCAACTGAGGCATCTTCTATTAACACTGGTGTATTTTTATTAATTAGAATTTCCACCCCTCTTGCCCTTGAACCAAAAGAAGATGATATTATTTGTCCCACCATCCTCTTTTTATCATTTTCCAATTTGGTAAGATGTGTTTCCTGAAAAAAGATTATATCTATTTTTAATTTCTTTAAGTATGACAAGACCTTCTTCCTCTTCATTTACCTATTTATCCTGTTATAATTAAGACTAATCCTGGAGGAGAAGCCCAGTACCTCTTCAGTGGATTGCAGTATGGTAGTCTTCAACTGATCCCAGAGGGTTTCAGGGGACGGGTCCGTGAGGCGGGTTGCAACGTCGAGCTTTGCTTTGAGGTTTGCCTGGAAGTTTCCTCTCACTTCGTCTGACTGCAGGTTTCCAACATTGAACCTCTTTCTGGGGGCTTTATTGTTCCTGGGCTTTGGCTTGAAGTGAAGGTTGAGCTTGCAGCGAACCAGCCGGTGGTCAGTGTGGCATTCCGCGCTAGGCATGACCCTGGTGTGGAGCACATCTTGTTTGTTACTTTCTCGCACCAGGATGTAGTCCAGGAGGTGCCAGTGTTTGGATCGGGGATGCATCCAGGTGGTCTTAAGGCTGTCCCTCTGCTGAAAAAGGGTGTTTGTAATGACAAGTCGCTGTTCTGCGCAGAGCTCCAACAGGAGGCGCCCATTGTCGTTGCACTTGCCGACGCCATGCTTGCCCAGGATTCCTGGCCAGGTTTCTGAGTCTTTGCCGACACGAGCGTTGAAGTCGCCCAGGATGACAACCTTGTCGGCTGTAGGGGTACGTTGGATGAGGTTGCGCAGGTCGGTGTAGAACTTGTTCTTTTCTGCTGGTTCCGCCTGGAGGGTTGGAGCATAGACACTGATGAGGGTGATGTGACGCTTGTTTTGAAGTGGGAGTCGCATGGACATGATTCGGTCCGAGAGGCCTGTCGGAAGGTTTTCGAGTTTGGAGGCAATGAAGCTCTTGACCATGAAGCCTACACCAGATAGGCGTCGTTCATCCGAAGGCTTGCCAGACCAGTAGAGTGTGTAGCCCGCGCCGCGTTCTTGGAGGCTGCCTACATCTGCCAGGCGGACTTCACTGAGAGCGGCTATGTCGATGTCAAGTCTGAGGAGTTCATGTGCAATGAGGGCAGACCGACGTTCAGGTCGGTGGCTGTCAGCCTTGTCTAGCATGGTTCTGATGTTCCAGCATGTTAGCTTGAGTTTGTGAGCATCTTTTGAGGGGGAGGACGTGGAGGGGGAGTACGTGGAGGGGGAGGACGTGGAGGGGGAGGATGTGGAGGGGGAGGACGTGGGAGGACGTGGACCTGTCCTCGGGCCTGCGCAAAGGAGCTTTTAGGTCAGGAAATCCAGGAGCTGCTGGCAAAGAAGCGAGCTGCCCACCAGGCTCACCTTACAAAGCCGTCCTGTCCAGAGAAGAAACAAGCCTTCCGTCGCGCATGCAGCCATCTTCAGCGCAAAATCCGGGAGATCCAAAATGAGTGGTGGACTAGCCTCGCCAAACGAACACAGCTCAGCGCGGACATTGGCGACTTCAGGGGTTTCTACGAGGCTCTAAAGGCTGTGTACGGCCCCTCACCCCAAGTCCAAAGCCCGCTGTGCAGCTCAGACGGCAAAGTCCTCCTCAGCGACAAGATCTCCATCCTCAACCGATGGTCAGAACACTTCCAATCTCTTTTCAGTGCCAACCGCTCAGTCCAAGATTCCGCCCTGCTCCAGCTCCCTCAACAGCCCCTAAGGCTAGAGCTGGATGAGGTTCCCACCCTGGATGAGACATATAAGGCAATCGAACAACTGAAAAGTGGCAAAGCAGCAGGTATGGATGGAATCCCCCCAGAAGTCTGGAAGGCTGGCGGCAAAACTCTGCATGCCAAACTGCATGAGTTTTTCAAGCTTTGTTGGGACCAAGGTAAACTGCCTCAGGATCTTCGTGATGCCACCATCATCACCCTGTACAAAAACAAAGGCGAAGAATCAGACTGCTCAAACTACAGGGGAATCACGTTGCTCTCCATTGCAGGCAAAATCTTCGCTAGGATTCTACTAAATAGAATAATACCTAGTGTCGCCGAGAATATTCTCCCAGAATCACAGTGCGGCTTTCGCGCAAACAGAGGAACCACTGACATGGTCTTTGCCCTCAGACAGCTCCAAGAAAAGTGCAGAGAACAAAACAAAGGACTCTACATCACCTTTGTTGACCTCACCAAAGCCTTCGACACCGTGAGCAGGAAAGGGCTTTGGCAAATACTAGAGCGCATCGGATGTCTCCCAAAGTTCCTCAACATGATTATCCAACTGCACGAAAACCAACAAGGTCGGGTCAGATACAGCAATGAGCTCTCTGAACCCTTCTCCATTAACAATGGCGTGAAGCAAGGCTGTGTTCTCGCACCAACCCTCTTTTCAATCTTCTTCAGCATGATGCTGAACCAATCCATGAAAGACCCCAACAATGAAGACGCTGTTTACATCCGGTACCGCACGGATGGCAGTCTCTTCAATCTGAGGCGCCTGCAAGCTCACACCAAGACACAAGAGAAACTTGTCCATGAACTACTCTTTGCAGATGATGCCGCTTTAGTTGCCCATTCAGAGCCAGCTCTTCAGCGCTTGACGTCCTGCTTTGCGGAAACTGCCAAAATGTTTGGCCTGGAAGTCAGCCTGAAGAAAACTGAGGTCCTCCATCAGCCAGCTCCCCACCATGACTACCAGCCCCCCCACATCTCCATCGGGCACACAAAACTCAAAACGGTCAACCAGTTTACCTATCTCGGCTGCACCATTTCATCAGATGCAAGGATCGACAATCAGATAGACAACAGAATCGCCAAGGCAAATAGTGCCTTTGGAAGACTACACAAAAGAGTCTGGAAAAACAACCAACTGAAAAACCTCACAAAGATAAGCGTATACAGAGCCGTTGTCATACCCACACTCCTGTTCGGCTCCGAATCATGGGTCCTCTACCGGCACCACCTACGGCTCCTAGAACGCTTCCACCAGCGTTGTCTCCGCTCCATCCTCAACATCCATTGGAGCGCTTACACCCCTAACGTCGAAGTACTCGAGATGGCAGAGGTCGACAGCATCGAGTCCACGCTGCTGAAGATCCAGCTGCGCTGGATGGGTCACGTCTCCAGAATGGAGGACCATCGCCTTCCCAAGATCGTGTTATATGGCGAGCTCTCCACCGGCCACCGTGACAGAGGTGCACCAAAGAAAAGGTACAAGGACTGCCTAAAGAAATCTCTTGGTGCCTGCCACATTGACCACCGCCAGTGGGCTGATAACACCTCAAACCGTGCATCTTGGCGCCTCACAGTTTGGCGGGCAGCAACCTCCTTTGAAGAAGACCGCAGAGCCCACCTCACTGACAAAAGGCAAAGGAGGAAAAACCCAACACCCAACCCCAACCAACCAATTTTCCCTTGCAACCGCTGCAATCGTGTCTGCCTGTCCCGCATCGGACTTGTCAGCCACAAGCGAGCCTGCAGCTGACGTGGACTTTTTACCCCCCTCCATAAATCTTCGTCCGCGAAGCCAAGCCAAAGAAGAAAGAAAGAATTAAGACTAATAAACTTTAGTGTTTTATCAATACCATTTTTCACACAAATATTGTATTGTGGTAGTGTGTGCGCAAGCGCAGCGAGAAGAACTGAGACACCAGGCTGTGAGCTTGTCTGACATTCATGTGAAGAGTGGGCGCATGATGTTGGCAGCTGTGGAGTTAAACCTGTTGTAAAGGTTCACCAGTCCTTTCAGGGTCGTTAGCCTGGCGTCGGATAGCCTTCACTTTGTGAGGTAAAGGAGTGGTGCCGTCCTTGGTGATCCTGTGGCCAAAGAAATCAATTTTATCGATGCCGAACTGGCACTTCACCTGGTTAATGTTTAGGCCATATTCGGCTAGCCAGTCAAAAAGTTGGTGGAGGTGGGAGAATTGCTCCTCGTGTATCTTGCTCACGACCAGGATATCACCCACGTAGATAAAGAGGAACTGTAAGTCTCTGCTGACAGCGTCCATGAGGCGCTGGAAAGTCTGGGCTGTGTCCTTTAGGCCAAATGGCATGCTGAGAAACAAAGAGGCCAAAGGGGGTGATGATAGCAGTCTTCTTGATGCCTTCTGGGTGAACTGGGATCTGGTGAAATCCCCGGATCAGGTCAACCTTGGAAAAGATGCGTGCACCATGGAGGTTTGCTGCAAAATCCTGTATGTGAGGGATTGGGTAACAGACGGGTGTTGTCGCATCATTGAGGCACCTGTCATCTCCTCAGGGTCTCCAGCTGCCATTGGACGGGCTCCAAGTGGAGGGAGAGGTCCATGGACTGTCAGACCAGTCGATGAAACTGAGTTCCTCCATGTGCTTAAACTCTTCCTTGGTGAGGTTGAGCTTGTTGGGAACCAGACGGCAGGCTCTGAAATGTATGGGTGGGCTTGTGGTGCTGGACACTGTGCTTTGGGATGGCGATGAACTGGGGACGCACAATGGAGGGATAGCTGGCAAGGAGGCGGCTGTATTGGCTGTGTGAAGTCTCCACAGAGGCAAGCTGGGTGGCTGGCTCATTGGAGGGGTCCTGTCTGGAAGGTCTCTGCATGGACCAATTGCCTGTCCTGGAGGTCTACTAGTAGACAGTGTGTCCGCAAGAAATCTGCTCCGATAAGTGACTTATCCACGGATGCCAGTATGAATAACCAATTGAAAGTGGTCTTGCTGAAACAAACAGAGATGTGCCTTTTGCTGAAAGTTTTAATAGTGGTGTTCTTGGCTGCGAGCAAGGAGGGGCCGTGGGGTCTTGTGTGTGCTCGAATGACATAGGGGGAATGATGTTTATCTCCGCAACCCACATCCACGAGGAATGTGCAGCCTGAGATCCTGTCCCACATGTGGAGTAGCCTCCGTGACCACTAATGGTGGCTGGCCCTGTTGTTTCCCTGAAACGAGCATGGTTGGTGGCCCCTGTGAGCTCCTGCACCCCACCATTGATGGTAGAAGCACCACTTTGGGTCGGGCTTCTCTGTTCATGGGTGGGGCGGTTCTGACTTATATGTTGGGCTGGTCTTGGGCACTGGTTTGGTCGGCAGCTTTGTAACGCAGTTGACTGTCCTTGCGGGCTCACATTTGGAGCAGTAAAGGATGTCTGCCAATGCTGCGACTTTACGTGGATTACTGAAGTCCGCGTCAGCCAGCAGCAGCTTAATGTCTGGGTATTTGCTCGAGGAACGGCTGCTTGAACTTGAGGCAGGGCTTGTGTCCCTCTGCCAGGGTGAGCATCCCGTCCATGAGAGTGGACAGTGTCCTGTCCCCAAGGATGTCCAGATGGAGGAGCCTGGCAGCCCTTTCTCATTTTGAAAGCCCATAAGATTTTATGAGGATGGTCTTTAGAGCCATGTATTTACCTTCCTCTGGCAGTGACTGGATGAGATCATCGACTCATATGGGAGCCTCCTGGTTCAGCGGGCTGACGACGTGGAAGTATTTTGTCAAATCCGAGGTAATCTGTTTGATCTTGAACTGGGCCTCTGCTTGGCTGAACCAAGTGCAGGGCCTGTTCATCCAGAATGTGGGCAGCTTTAACGCAATGGTGTCTACAGCTGATGGGTCCACTGTGTCAAGTCTTCAGAATGTGGAAACTCATCGGGGTCACCAGTGCAGTAGTGTGTGCACAAATGCAGTGAAAAGAACTGAGACAGCAGGCTGTGAGCTGATTAAGCTCACAGTTCGAGTTTCATGCTGCAGCCTTTAAGGCCCTCTGGTGCTTGATCCTTACATCCGGAACTCACGTCATGCTGACGTAAGCGCGTATGCATACTTCCGGTGTGTACCAGAAGAGAAGGACCCACGATGCCATTTTTGTCATAGCTGGTCCACTGACCACGCATAACAAGCGGAACCAGTTTACCATTACAAATATGTGCGCCATCACAGTATAACAATAATATCTTCCCCATTTTCTAAATATTGCATAACATTTCCCTATTAAAAGACATTTCCAACACATACATTTCCCCTTTATGAAACACACACGTCCCCGGCTCTGACAGTGACAACAGTACCCGGAAGTCCGTGATAAAAACCCGCAGGTTCTTCCAAAGAAGAAGAAACCTTCCCTTTGGCACCATCTTCTAAAATTGCTCCTCCTGGTGCCATCTCCCCCCCCACCCCAAGTCAGAGACCCCACCTTGCTGCTTTCCTTACCACCTTTCTGTCTTTTCAGAGCTCTCCATATAAACCAATGTTTTTTTTTCTTTTAACAGTGAAAACAAGATGGCTCAGTACTATTAGTATAAATAAAAAGATGCGCCTTTCAGTTAGTCTTGTTTTGAAATAGTCTTTTCAGCCCTTTCAGCTGGTCACTTTAATCCTTTCATAACTTAAAAATTCTTCCACTTCTTTATTCTTGAAAATTCATAAATTACCTCCTCAGTGTTGCTGGATAAATCATTCAATATTAAACATTTTTAGATTGCAGTTGTCTCTTTACCTCATCAAATTCTTTCTTTGTTTGACCAAGGCAGGGCTGAAGTCCTGGAAAAATATTACTTTTATATTGTCCACCACTAATAGGCCATTTTAAAAATATTCATATGCTGCTCCCATGATTGCATCTCTCTCATGGTAACTTAATAGTCTTACCAGGACTGGTCGTGATCGCTGTTTGCTGGTTCTTCTGGGTCTGAGAGTCCAGTGAGCCCTTTCAATTTGCAGCTTTGCATTTAATTTATTTTGTCCCAGCATTTGTGGGATCCATGTTTCAAAGAAACTCACCGCATCTTCTCCCTTTATTCCTTCTCTCAGTCCAATAATTCTTACATTGTTACGTCTGCTAAAATTTTCTATATGGTCGATCTTGTCCATCAGTCCTTTCTTTTCTGAGTCCCATATTTTTGCTTTTTCTTCCAGTGCCTTCAGCTTGTCTTTTATCCAGCTCAGTCTCTGAATGAGTCATCCGTTCATTTAAGTCTTCCACAACTTCTTTAATTTCCGTTACCTTCTCTGATACATCTCTCAGCGTTGATTTTTTACTCTTAAAATGACTGCATAGAGTTTCCATTATGTTCAGGATAGTGGCTATATCTTGGACCGACTCCCCAGCTCTACTAGCTTCAGCCGGTTCCAAGCCCCCTGCTGAGTCACTCCTCATCAGGCTTCCATTCAATGTTCTTGGCTGAGCTGTAACTTCAATTTTTGTTTTTGGTTGCCTTGGTCATTTAGCATCAGTTTTAGCCATTTTTGATGATAAAATTCTGGTTTTTGAGCTTTTAAATCATCTTTTTAATACTTTTTGTGGAGAGTTCTTTCAAAGCACTTGCTCAGCTCATTAGCATGACCACACCCCTTTCCCCCTCTTCTTTCACTATTTTATTTATTAAGAAATGTGGTTTGTAGAAATGTTTGCATTGCAACGTTGCCGTAAAACAATGGATTTTGTGACATGTTCATAACAATAAATTCTGATCCTGATTCTGAAATTTTGATTTGGATGTCCACCCTCCTGTGCCATGACAGGTACCAATAACAGCTGGACTGATATAGTGTTCCATTATCTCTTTCAAGTGGTTCCAAAATACGACCAATAGCAAAAATCCATTGAAATCCGAAAGTCTGCAGATGCTGAGACTATAGTAAAAACACACTGGAGGAACTCAGCCGGTATCGCAGGGTCCATAGGAGGTCAAGATGTATTAATGATGTTTTCGGGCCTAAGCTCTTCTTCAAAGTATAAGCAAATGCAGGCAAAGATATTAATTAAAGACAAAAGAGAAAGGGGGATGAATGGAAGGGGGATGAATGGAAGGGGGAGATGTCCAGACCAATAAAAGGTATTAATTGGATATGATAAGAGGAGAGTTGAGAATTGATCTTGATTCTATGAAAGGAGACAGAGGGAAAAGAGAAGAGAGACAAAACTAGAGGGGAGGAGATGGGAAGAAGAAGGGAGGTTTCGTAACAGAAACCAGAGAAATTGATGTGGATGCCATCTGGTTGGAGGGTGCCCAGATGGAAGATGAGGTGCTGTTCCTCCAGTTTGCAGGTGGTCTCAGTCTGGCAGTCCATGAAGCCATAGACAGACATGTCAGCAAGGAAATAGGGTGGAGAATTGAAATGGGTGATCACTGGGAGATCCACACTATTGCGGCGGATGGAGCCAAGGTTCTCAACGAAGCAATCTCCCAGTCTGCATCCAGTCTCTTCGATGTAGAGGAGACCACAACAGGGAGCACCAAATGCAGATTCACAAGTGAGATGTTCCTTCACTTGGAAGGACTCTTTTGGGTCCTGAATAGTGGTGAGTGAGGAGGTGTTGGCACAGTGGTCACAGCAATCGGTGTCAAATGTCAGGTCACTCATCTGAGTGCTACTGGTACCATGTAACCCAGTACTACCTGTTGCATGCTCAGGTGGTTGGCGACTAAACCAGCTTCCCCATCAGGCTTGTCTGTTGTAGAGGGTGGCTAGACACCCTGCAGGATGAAAAACAAGACCTGTCAAAGGGCGGACGAACCCTCTCGAAGGATCAACGGCCATCTAGCAAACACATGCCGTGAAGTGCAGAAAGGGCATCCCTTGCATCGAAGCTTGGTTTGGCCATTCACTGAAACAGAAATTCCCTCAGCCGTATTGGACCTCACCATGCTGCTGGATCTGGGAGGGAATGTCGAGAGGGTGGGTCTGGACTTGTGCGATGCCCTACTCACCTAAATCCATTCACACACGTTGTTCCTTTATGAGGAATGGGGTATCCTCATGTCAAACCCCACAAAGTGACTGAAAGGAACCATCATCATCCTATGGGATGGATAGCCAGAAGAAGAAAAAGGTGTCAAGGTCCCAACAGAAGGCAGAGAAGGGGGAGAGGGGAAGATGTGTCTGGTGTCAACAATCCCTTACAATGCCTTGTACACAACTTGTCAAGTCGCAGATAGAGTATGCACCCTTAAGTCGAACATAATTTGCCCCTCCCTGCTGAAAAAGAACCAGGACAGATAAAAATGATCAGGAAATCTAGAGCTAATTAGTTGCAAATGCAAGACATTCTTGTATTGGAAGCCCCAGTATGCCTTGAGGGTAAAGAATCTGCAGAGGCACCGAAGACGGAGGTCCATTCCATTTGACATGACAATGAGTTGGGAAATAAAAAACGCTCAGGAGATCTTCAGATATCACTATATAATACTACTTTTATGCGCCTTTTGTTTGTCTTGTAAAGTATTTTAATGGTTGCATGGAGCTAGAAAATGGCGTCAATTAGAATAATTACCAGCCTATTTCTAGCGATTGTTCTGAGCTCCAGGTGTGTGGGAATGGATTGTTACACCTCAGGCTATCACTGCTACTCCGACTTTTTCACCTTTTGCCCTTTTATTGAGATGCTTGATAATCTTGATAATGAGCCATATTGTACAATGTATAATAAGCATCAAAATTCCTACTTGCCGCTGAACGCATTAAGTTAAAATTAAAAATATAAATACAATGCGGACTTCGAGACGACCAGGAATGATCATCCTCCACAACACATTATATATAATAGCTGAGCAGTGGAGAGCATCAAGTTATATTGGAGTCCACTTTAGAAATGACCCATCCTGGACACATAACCTGCAATGTTATGTGCTGTAAGTCTAAATTTAAATTTAAAAAATAACATCTCCTTACTTGTCTGGAAGGCACAACAGTGACTGCACTTCCTTAGAAGGCGGAGGCGAGCAAGGTTACCTGGCAGCATTCTGTCATCTTTCAACAGGAGCTCCATTGAGAGCATCCTGGCTGGCTATGTTTTTTTATACAGCCACAATTCCAGAAATTTATCCCCAAAATTCCAGAATGCAGTCTATGTAAAAGGATCGGAGCGGAAATAGTTTTACATCGAGCACAACCAGCGGGTGTTTATTGCTGCCTTAGTCGGAAATCTGGGACTTAAATGTGGTAATAACCAGCATATTTGTAATGACTGGAACCGTGGTGATTATATGGCATTCAACAGGTTTTGCGTAAGATGTACATTAAATCAGTAGATTAGTTTTCAATTTTAATGATCTGACTCTCTGGATTTATCAGTCTCTGACGCTTGCCATAACAGGCACATCACATGTAGGTTCTCCGTCACCGTCGATATTGACACAGTGGCGTCCCACATCCAGTCTACATAAATACCGCAACTGAGGTATTCAGTCTAAACTCATGGTGAAAACCGGAATTTTGGAGTTTTGGTCGTTCCTGTGCGAACGGCCACTCCGGAAGTTAAGTGTGAAAAATGACGACAGGAAAAAACTTAGTTCTATGTAAAAAGTATCACCATCTAGTACAGAAGCTGCAAATTATTGGACTATATAAAAGTGGCAGAGAGGATCTGTGAGGTGACCCTCTCCACACACCACCACCTCCCCACCCCTGCATCGATGTGATTTATCAGGATTGTTGTTAAAGAGAGCTCACAAAATCTGGAAGGACTCCAATCAGCCCGAACACAGCATCTTCCAGCTACTCCCATCTGGAAAGAGATAAAGCAGTATTAGACCCAGATCCTCCAGGCTGAGGAACAGCTTCTTCCCACAAGCAGTGAGTCTGCTGAACTGCTAAAACAACTCTTAGACCCTACTACTTATTACAAATGTTTATCTTTAATATATGACATGTATATAGGTTCTGTGTATACATATTATTTGTTGAGAATTTTTTTTATCTATGTACTGTCCATCTATTTTACCTTCTATTTCTCTGTGCAGAGCTTGGTCTTCTTCTTCCTCTTCTTCTGTGTCTGTACCTGTGTTTGTGTCTTCTTCTTCTCTTCCTTGTATCTGTCTCTTCTGACTTTCTTGTTGAGTTGCTTGCCTCATTTTGCTGGGCTTCTACTTGCTTGGCTTCTTGCTGTTGGTCCTCTTCTTCTGGGCGAGTCATCTGTTGGGCCTCCTGTTCCTGTTCTTCTTTCCTATCACTTTCCTCTTCTTTCAGCTGAGAGCCCTGGTGTCGGGCATCCCTCAGCTGGTCGCGCTGTGTTTATTCGCTCCTCAGCTGGGCCCCCCTTCCGTCGGTGTTCTTTTTCCTGAGTGTGCGCACTGTGCATGCATGACTCCTCTTTTGTTTTTGTTTGACTCAGAGAGCCATTTTTGCAGTCCAGCGGTCAGGAAGTCACGACTCTGCGGGGTCATCACCAACCTTTGGGAATGGGTTCTTTTCTCCACGACGGCTCCCTGTTTCTTCATGCAGGTAAGGCCTTCTCCTTTCTCTTCCGGCGTCTTTTCTCTTTTTTTTAATCATTGTTTTTACTTTGTCCTTCTTGGGTGCCATTTTCTTTCTTTTCTCCACAACTTTATATTTTATTATGTTTTGTGTTTCTTGAACTTTGTATTTTCTTTACTTTATTTCTTCTTTTCTGGAGAGGGCTGGTATTCTCTTACCGGCCACTATTCCATCACGTGACTCCTCCAAGTATTATTTGTTGTATGAGTGTTTGTACTGTTTTGCACCATGAACCGGAGAATGTTGATTCGTTGGGTAGCACTGGTACAAATGGATGATAAGAACTTGAACAAGATACCATATAAAAGGTTCACTCAATAGGTGTCTGGAGAGAGGGTGGCAATGTTACAGTCTCAAAGTCTAGGCCATGTGGAACTGCAGTAAAAATAAATTTGATCACTCAGAAGGAGTGAACCTTTGCATTTCTCTGCCAGATTGATTTCATTGATTTCCTAATGTATTCTGAATACAAGAACGGCATAGTTAGCATAGCAGTTAGCACAATGCCATTACAGAGCCAGGCATTGGGACTTGGGTTTGAATCCCACTCTGCCTGTAAGGAGTTTGTATGTTCTCCCCATCTCTGCGTGGGTTTTCCCTGGGGACTTTGGTTTCCTCCCACATTCAAAATGTACTGGGAGGTTAAGATAAATTGGGCGGCACAGGCTTGTGGGCTAAAAGGGCCTGTTACTGTGCTGTATGTCTACATTAAAAAAATTATGAGAGTTTGTTGGCATATATACACGAGAACAATGTACAGATGTACTAAAATCTTTGCTGCAGCCACACAGGTATAATAAATACCAACCACAATATGTCATGAGACAAGAAAGAGAAAATAAACATTAAAGGATAGATCAATTTTTACAGTTGTAGATGGTGCAGACAGATCTTTTGATGGTCCTAGAGTAGTTTATGGTTAGGAACCAAACAGCTGTACAAAAAAAACCATTCTTGAACTTAGATTTGCTGAACAGGCTTTGAATCATTCCAGCTGAAATTTGCAGGAGGAGCCTGCTGGATCCCTTTTTGAGTCAGCACCTCATCCTCAATGGACAAGAGGTTGGTGCCCGTGATGGACTTGGCTAGGTTTGCCTCCCCTCTACCTTCTATGCACTCGTTTCCAAACCAGGTTGTCGTGCAGCCAGTCAGTATGCTTTTCACAATACACCTGCAGGTGATATTATTTTGTCAATGTATGACATTATCTTGGACTCCTTAGAAAGTACAGATGCATATGTGCCTTCTTCATGATAAGTTGGATCCAGGAAAGATCTTCTCTGATATGTGGACCCCCAGGAATTTGAAGATAATAACCCTCTCCACTGTCAATGCATGGCCCCTTGGCCTTCCCTTCTTAAGGTCCTCAGTAAGCTGCTTGGTGTTACTTGGGAGCAAGATTGTTGTTATGACCCCACACGACGAGATTCTTGATTGTCATCCAATATTCTGATGCATCATTATTTGCTTAGTCAACAGCAGTGGTGTTGTTAGCAAATTTAAATAGCAGCTTGGCAATTGTGAGTGTGGAGGGAATAGAGCAGGGAACCAAGCATGCAACTTTGAGGTGCCCCTGCTTTGATGGCCAATGAGGAAGAGGTGACGTTTCTAATCAGCACTGATTGGGGTCTGTTGAAGAGGAAATCAAAGAATCATTAAGAGGTGAAATCAGAGAATACCAAAAGAATCGAGGATTATGGGGAAATGGCAAGGAAATCATTTTGCGGTACACCAGCCTTGATTTTGTTAAAAGCCAAGAAGGGCTCGATAGCTGAGTCCAACACTTATCTTTCATATAAGTCACTAGTTTGGAATCTGGCAGAACCAATCAATTCTGGTTGTGAGTACTAAATTCAGGAACCACAAACTGCAGAAGCTGGAATATGGAGTGATTCAAGACAAAGCTGGAGAAGAATCTAGAGAAGCTGATATTGTTGTACATGAAACAGAGGAATTTGAGAGGGGATTTGAAAGAGGTATTTAAAATTATGAACAGCATAACCCTTGGATAGATGGGTACCCATTGGGCAACATGGACGTGGTGGGATGAATGCTATTTCCATACTTGCATGGGTCTCAATAGAGGGAAACTTCTGTATTTAAATAAGACTTTTTCCCATTGGTGGTAGGATTGTGGAATTAAGCAAGAAAAGAAACTGCAGAGAACTGAGACACAGAAAATGCTGCAAATTCAGCCAGAATCTTGTGGAAAGTAGACACAGTTGACATTGTGGAGCCACTTCAGCATGAAGCTGATCAGCAAAATAACCAAAAGTGATGCAAGGAAAAATGAATTGATGTCAGAATGGCACTCCATTGTCAGAGGTATTGGTGCAGGTAGATGACTGTAGTGTTCAAATATCTGAAAGTATTTACAGGGCCATGAAGAAAGGCTGAGGATTGATTTTACTAATGGCTTATATGAACTGAGTGGGGCATGCTAATTCTGTAAATATTCAAAATGCTATGCAGTGCCGTATCTAAGGTATGCTACTGAACAGTTTCCATTAAAGTCAGACAAGCCATCCCTTGAGCAGAATTTTGGGGCACTTACGCCTGTGCATCAATGTTGCTGCTGCTAAACTGTTCAAATTCTGGAGAAGTGACATGTTGGTACCATGGGAATGGGAGTAAATGGAGACATGGAGACAGGACTCTGGAGCGCAGATCTGGCTGTGAGGCCTGGACCAGTCCAGCCATGTCGATTGACGACCCCAGCTTGAGTGGCTCCAGGACCACGTTTATGAGGTATCCAGCCTGAGCAAGCCCGAGTGATTCGAGGAGCTGAAGAACCATGATGACGAGCTGCAAGGAGCTTGTCATCCTGTGCTTCCTCAATAACACACATGTCAAAGACTGCCTGTCTGTCTTGCTGGTCTTTAGGAGCAGGTACCCTGAGCATCCAAGAATTTAGGCAGACTCTGCGATCTTGCTCTGCTGAATGTAGAAAGGGAAGAAACTGAAAAAAAAGGACTTTGATCACACTGTAGACCAACTTGCATCTGTGAAAGCAAGGAAGATGGAATTATAATGTTCATGCAGTGCCATAATTTTTGAATTAAAAGATTAATGAGCTCGACTTGTATTTGAGCTGATATTATGGTAAAATTATCTAAAAGATGGGTGTCAGATGTTTTGATAGGGGCGCAATTTCAGTGATTGCCATAGGTGCTATTTTCTGTAGATAAGGTTTCTGAGAAATAAGGTTGTTGTTATAAAGGTGGACTGAGCCCTAATGATGTTAAAATTGTCACAACTCTACATCAGTGAACCAACTCAGTAAAGAACAATGAAGAGCTTGTTTACATAGAGGGTGGGTAACTTGCAAATAATTGCTGCGGAAACCAGGGGAACTAGAAAGTGACAGCAAATTCGCTAACACACTGGTGGCTGGAGATCTGGTCTGAAAAATTAATCTCTATTTGGGGTTTTCCAGATTTTGTCATTGACAATGTCTTTTCTGAGATTGCTCATGGCAGTGTCCTAGCAAAACAGGAGGGTTTTCTAAAATCCATGTTTGTGTTGAGAAGGCTCTCATGGAAATGGCATGAATTTTCTTTTCATTTCATTGAATCACTCATGATAATGTATCCCAGGAAGATGCTAACATCTTCACAGGGTGTACAAAATTATCAGAGGTTGATCATTAATAATTCATCTGGAATTTCTAGAAAATGTATGTTTGAAGCTGTTAAATAATAAACAGAACCACATTCAGTGACTGCTGTTTATTGGATCTTGCTAAACACTTGAACAATAACGCGTCTGTGGCAATGATCTGGTAACCAAATAAAGACCTGTTAGGATTATCAGGACCTTTTGATTTTAAGCTTTACAGAGGCTAATTAAAAGCTATATGTTATCCTCAAAAGTATCTTTTACTCCCACCCACCTAATCATTTTTCATCTTATCTGATAAAAGGTGCAGAGTTTGCAAAAGTTGCTTATTCTGCCTGCTACTGTACCTGCCTATCCATTTCCTGCAATACTGATGTGAATATCATAAAGAATGCTCTTTATGATACCCATAGTTGGAGGATAGTGGATATGAATCAAAGGTTGAATCTTGCTTTTCTATTTATTATAATGTCACCAGGATATGGTGAAAAGCTTTGTTTGGTGCGCTATCTGAGCGAGTCAACCCATATGTAATTACATTAAGTACAGCAATAATAAACCAAAAGTGCAGAGAATTACATTACTAGGACAAAGTGCAGGTTATAGAGAAAAGCTGAATGGTCCACCAACAACTACCTTGCACTCAATGTCACCAAAACCAAGGAGTTGATTGTTGACTTCAGGAAGGGAAATCCAGAAGTGTACAATCCAGTGATCTTTGGGGGTATCAGAGGTGAAAACAGTGAGCAAATTTAATTTATTGGGAGTCACTATCTCGGAGGATCTTTCCTGGACAGAACACACTAATGCCATTGTGATGAAAGGACATCATCGCCTCTATTTCTTTAGGAGTTTGTGGAGGTTTGGTATGACATTGGAAACCCCGGCAAATTTCTACAGATGTGTAGTGAAAGTGTGCTGACTGGCTGCATCATGGTTTGGCAGTGGGGGAGAGAAGAGTCTTGAGACTGAGGGGTGGAAACCAGGGTCAGCACTAGAATGTATGTTAGAGTGGGGCATTAGTGTGTGAAAGGGGGGGCTTGTTCAGCAGAGGGGAATGCTAGCCATGACCTACCTGTAGGTGCTGGCAGGAATGTACCCATTGATGGGGGTGCTAAATGGGAGCTACCTATCACTAACACCATCCACCCCTCTGATATGGGACATGAGAACACTCCTTTTATTGCGTCAAGGGTCACGAGATGGTACTGATGCTTGATGCACGCTAGTGATGCGGTCGGTCGGGGGCAGATGGAGAGTTGAGTCAACCAAGACACATGACGTGGGAGGGACTAGGGGCAGGTCTGACGGCCAGGGATGGCCGTTACTATATGGGGGGACACAACACCTTATTTGATGGGGGAAATCCTGCGGATGCCCCCCGGCGCCAACCATGGTGGAAACAGAGGGCTGATGGGCCAGATTGAGGAGGGGATAGGGAGAGTAGTCCAAAGGAGAACCCAGCTAGATGGGTGTGTGGATAATGGTCAAATGAAATGGGAAAGATAAACAAAAGGGAATGAGAACCTAGGTGGAATGGCACCAGCAGGTCGGTGTCAAAAAAACCCTGCCCACCAACAAAAGTGGCAAAATATATGTAGGGATTGTATGACTAATACTATCAGTGTAGATTAGTTCAATACTATTTTTTATATCAATTAAATTTTAGACCACAGAAAATGACCTACACCCAATCTGGAGCTCTCCTTACCCCTCCAACCCATGTACCTATCCAAACTTTCCTTAAAGGTCAAAATGAAGCCCTCATTCGCCACATCAACCAGCAGCTCATTGCACACTCTGTGTGAATGTCTCCCTAATGTTCTCTTTAAACTTTTACCTCTATCAAATTCCCCCTTAATCTTCTACACTTCAAGGAATAAAGTCCTAACCTGTTTAACCTTTCCCTGTAACAGTTCATGTGATATATATATATATATATATATATATATATATATACACATACATCTGAATGCTGGGAGTGGAAAAGGAACACTGGGGGAGATGGGTTAACTAAATTCAAAAGTTCACAGTTAGCGTAGCTGTTATCACAACGCTGCTACAGCGCCAGTGACCAGGGTTCAAATCTGGTGCTGTCTGTAAGGAATTTGTACATTCTCAAAGCTAAAAACAACAAAATTCTTGAATTGCCAAGTCAGTCACCCGATCCAAATCCAATTGACCATGTGCTGAAGAGAAAACTTAAAGGACAAATCCCTAAAACAGGCAGGAGCTGAAGATGGGTGCAGAAGAGGCATGGCAGAGCATCACCAGAGAAGATACTCAGCACCTGGTGATGTCTTTGAATCTCAGACTTCAAGCAGTCATTGCCTGCAAGGGATATGCAACAAAGTACTAATCATGACTACTTTAATATACATTATCTTTGCTATGTCCCAAATATTATGGTGCCCTGAAATGAGAAGTCTATGTATAAAAAATGCTGCAATTTCTACATGGTCAAATCAAAATGTACACAAATAATCTTGAACAAAATCTGGAATGTGCACTTTAATCACATAGGAATTGATTATGAATTTAACACTGTTAAACACAGGGGCAAATAAAGGGGAAAAAAAAAGCATCTGTCCCAAACATGATGGAGGGCACTGTGCATATTTGGATGTTTTGACTATGGATGACTGCTACACGCCTTTATTAGTGAGTTTATTAGTGAGTCCACGCTGCTGAAGATCCAGCTGTGCTGGGTGGGTCACGTCTCCAGAATGGAGGACCATCGCCTTCCCAAGATCATGTTATATGGCGAGCTCTCCACTGGCCACCGTGACAGAGGTGCACCAAAGAAAAGGTACAAGGACTGCCTAAAGAAATCTCTTGGTGCCTGCCACATTGACCACCGCCAGTGGGCTGATATCGCCTCAAACTGTGCATCTTGGCGCCTCAGTTCGGTGGGCAGCAACCTCCTTTGAAGAAGACCGCAGAGCCCACCTCACTGACAAAAGGCAAAGGAGGAAAAACCCAACACCCAACCCCAACCAACCAATTTTCCCCTGCAACCGTGTCTGCCTGTCCCGCATCGGACTTGTCAGCCACAAACGAGCCTGCAGCTGATGTGGACATTTACCCCCTCCATAAATCTTCGTCCGCGAAGCCAAGCCAAAGAAAGAAGAAAGCCAAAGAGAATATGAATTCTTTCCTGTATATTCATTTTTTTAGTTACCTACTTGTTATTGCATTAATTCCATGCAATATAACATATTTGAACTTTGGCAAAACTATGTTTATAATATATAGCCTTGCAAGATTGTTTGCTTCATTGTAATTCAAATGATGGGTCAATCTATAAGAGTTCAGCTCTTTATGGATTCAGGGTATTGCATTGTTCATAATGAATATTAATTGGCTTCTGCTTTTTCACTTGTGACACATTCTGCACTGGAAAGAAAAGAGGAATTGCTGGAGACATCATGATTCAACAATTTCCCAAGAGGAACAGTTAAGTTAACATGTTTGAGATAAACTTTGAATAAAGCAGAACTTTTCTTCCTTTTCAGATACACAAGTCACACCCCTATTGCCAGTTTGTTCACTTTACAAATGTAGCTTGACCAGCTCAATATTTTAAGCTTTTTCCATTGGTATTTTATAAAATATTGTCCAACGTCCACATCACATCATCCTACTTCCTCTCAAAATTTCAATCCTGTTAATCTCATGCTCTTCCTTGATCTCAGCTTTCCCCTGAAGAAAATCAATTTCTGCTCCCACTTCTCAAGGTGTTTCATCACCCTGACTCCTTGAGGCCCAGGCTCAAGACTAAAGATACAATGGTCATTGGAAATTCTAAAGCCTTGATGAGCTTGACACTTGAGCCTTGCTCTCAGGGTTTTCTCATAGCTGTCGCAACACTTCCCCTCTCTCAACATTAAAAATTCCAACTCTTGTTTGAATCTGCCTTTGCTTTCTTTGTTGGACCATAATCCATATTCAAAAATGTTTCCTCACTAAGATTCAGTATGCTGGAATTTTAGCCAAAAGACTCTGTTCCATATGGAAGCATTAAACATGAATGCCGTGTACTTTAGTCTTTAAGTAAATCGGTCTTTACAGATGCTGCCATACCAACTGCAGAGCGTTCCATTTATTCCTAATACTACTGAACTTCAAGTCAAAATAACTATTTCTCAGTGGGATTATTTAGGCAGCGATCTGGAAAGCAACCTTGGCTGCTTTTTTGCCCCCTCCTTTTTTAAAAAAAATCTCAAGACACTAATGTGAATTATTTCCTTTGCTCCCACCAACTGGTGATTTGGATCTAAAATTAAGTGTGGTTTTGGTTTGTGCAGTTACCCACAGATCCAATTCTGGTCTGGATGAAGGCTTATATAATACAATCGTGTCAACTTGATTTGTATTTGAATTTCACTTTATAATGCTCTTAGAAAGTGGAAATAGCAAGAGAAGCCTCATAAATTTTAAGTTTCCAATCAGCATCGATGTTAGTTTGTATCAGAATAATGGGTGCTCTCCTGGGGAGTAAATACAAAGCAGTAATCTAATCAAGTGTTATAAAACATGAAAGCAAACTAGTGGTTAATAACTTGTCATCTGATCCCTGAGATTAGATTACAGTACTCAACTCCTCCACCTTGCTGTCTCCTGGAAGTATATACTATAAACTTGATGGAATGGTTTTTTTTATTCAGTTTTGATTCCATTCCAGTAACAGGTGTTGGAGCAGATGGTGATTGACAGTGTATCTCCTGAAGCCGATATGTGGAGTGAATGGGCAATTGTAATCCCAATACAGTTTGCACGGTCGCCATAACAGTTCTATGACAAGATGCAATGTCACTTTTCCGCCCAAGGTAACCCATTTCACCCCAGTTCCTTCAGGAAGCAGTTGGATTTTGTTTTGCTCTCTGCCCCAAGAGGGTCTCCATTGCCGGTCCTCCGGTTGCTTGACTTCATCTTATTCCCGCTGCTTTCGGCCACGTTCCTCAACAATACCTGCTCTGCAGACGCACTCCAAACAGTGCACCCACCTCCGGCCGGCCGCCTTCATTTTGGTGGCCGCAAGGTTAGGCGCAGCACCTCTCGCTCGGCGTTCCCTCCATTCGTTGAAGATGGGCGGACCCACGCACCTTTTGATCCAGTCACTTACCTGATTTCCACGGGCTGGTACCGCCCTCAGGAATCGGAAAGCGCGCAGTCTGCGAAAAGCACAACTTTTTTTTTTACATGCAGTACCCAGTTCAAAACTCTATTTACCCCTAACACCCCCCCCCCCCCCAAACCACTTTTCTTTGGAGCATCCCCCACCCCTGTCATTGATCACTGTGCACACGTTCCCACAGTCTGATCATTGTTTCCACCTGTTGGGGGGGGGGTGGGGGAAGAAATTGTGTCTCCCTCCCTACTGGGCAGCCCCCGTCAATCTCATGTAGTCCAGGTGAATCGAAGGGGTTGTTCTCATCCCACCGGTTCTGCAACAGAGAAGAGGAATTACCTGTAGTCCGGGTTCTGCAGTTCGACCACACCGCACCGACTTGAAAGTCCAGTTCCGCAAAAAGAGACGCCGGGGAGAGCTGGAGGAACATGACACAGGAGATGGACAAGTAAGTGAACCTACTGGTTCTGTCTTTATCCGCTGCTCTGTCTTTTAATGGTCTTCTCTTCCCCCACCCAACTCGACAAACCGGTGTCTTTATCCGCACATCTCAGTCTGGTTAACCTTTTTTGCCATGATTTCCCCTCCCCTCCCCACCCCACCCCGTCCTTTGTTAACACCGAACTTTTCACCTTTTTTGAAAGAAGTTAGTAGTGGGACGACGTGCTGGTGTTTTGGCAGATTCACCAGTTCTTTTCATCGGCCATTTTTTTTGGAGGTGTGGGGGGGGGTCCGAACTTTTAAAACAAATGAACATTGTGCTGGTTGGGAGATTCCCCCTCCCCTCCCTCGGTGCTGGGGGGAGTGAAGGGTGTTAGGAGCCCATGCTCTCGTGTTATGCTGGGTTCCGCTGGGCCGTTGTTGGACCTGAACCAGGTGTTCGCCTCCCCGGGCCCGTACGCCGGAGCCCTGGACAACTGCAGCACCACGGGTGCTGGTGGGGAGAGGGACACGATGTTTATTACCCCCCGCGCCCCCTCTCTCCAAACTCGACCTCGAATTCTGAATGGAAGGTGTGCTAATTAAAGGCGGACGATTCCTGCACGCACTCTCGCCCATATTGTGCAAAGGAAATTGCAAACTCTTTATTTCCTGAACGGGCAACACTCCCACCCCAATCCAGAGGAAACCGACGGTCTTTCGGCCGGATGGGACATCTCTCTCCAATCACGTTCATCAGGGCGACATCTCGTCAGAACCAACTCATCGCAGCCACATCAATATCCAACCGTGGATATTTTGTGCATTGATGTTTAAGGAACACATTGGGTTGGATTCCCATTTGGGGAGGTGGGAATCTTTTATAATTTCCAACACGAAACGCTACTGGTCGGTGGACAAGCGTGAAGAATCCCAGCAGCAGACGAGCACTAGGCAGACTCTTCCGTCCAAAGCAAAGCCCTGTTTCGCTGAACACATCCAGCAGGAGGACTTTCCACGAAGTGCAAGCAGAACCAGTACCAACCTGCTACTTCCCCTTGTAGATGTATTTATTTTGGAAGGGGGAGGGGTTGTGAGAGCAGGTAGTCCTTTTGTCAGTGGCTGTTGTGTTGCTATCCCACATTTTAAATACAATGAGAGAGACTCGAAGCAATCTGTGGAAAGGTTTGACAAGCCGAGTTACCGTGCTTGACACAGTGCTGTTACAAAGTAGCAATAACTAGACTGTCTGATTCATTCGGCCTCTTTCTCCAGAAATGCTGTCTGACCTGGGGGGTATTTTCAACATTTTATTTTGCCTCAGAATTGACATTTTACCAATAATCTAAAAACAAATCACTGGAAATCTAAAGTAAAAGTTTACTGTGCTGGGCATATTCACAGCCATCAGTGGGAGAGGAACAGATTTAATATTTTTTTCATTTACAACACGGTAGAAGCAGATTCTGGCCATTTAAGCCCATGCCACCCAATGTTTAAGGAGAACATTTGGGATGGAGAGATTCTTGAGAAATATGTGTAATTTGTTTCATTATTGCTAAAACAAATGTAAAGTATTTCCTCTTCCCCCCCACCCTCCCATGTTTTTACTGACATAGCCAGGTATGAGTATTGCAGCGTTATGTGTTTTTAATAATACAATTGCAGGTAATGACAATGGATAGCTGGGTATAATTCATCAATCATCATTGAATCTTTATTTGTACACATATTGTGTTTTAATAATTGTCTCAACAACCAAGCCACTGTGCACCAGAGAATTTGGAGAAAAATGGTAAACATGAACTTCATTTGGACAATTGCTTAATCAAATAAATTGCTTAATCACTTCCATTCCTGTCAAAGGCCCTTGAAAAAGTTGTTCTTAGCCAATTATTGCCCTACCTACACCAAAATAACATATCGGAAAGATTCCAGTCAGGTTATAAGGCCCACCATAGCACAGAGGTGGCCCTCCTAAGAGTATACAATGACCTGCTCCTCACCACTGATCTGGAGAGCTCTGCCATTCTAATTCTCCTGGACCTCAGTGAAGCATTTGATACAGTGAATCACGCTATTTTATAGATCACCTCCAGCAGAGGGTCACTGTCGATGGCAAGACCCTAAATTGGTCTAAATCTTAGTGATAGGACTTTCTCAGTCAACATGGGCAAATTTTCATCTTCCTGCTACCCTTTTCTGTGGGGTCCTACAAGGGTCTATTCTGGGCCCCATTCTCTTCTCCTTGTACATGCTTCCCCTCGGCCATATGATCCAAAACCATGGCATCTCCTTTGACTGCCATGCTGATGACACCAAGCTCAATCTCCCCTGAAGCCCAATGAACAAGCAAAGATAATCAGCAACTGTCTGGAGGACATAAAGTGCTGGATGGCTCAAAGCATCTGCAGCTAAACAAAGGCAAATCTGAGATCATCCTATTTACCCTTCTTTCCCCCCCCCCCCCCCCCCCCCCAACTCCACCAAAAGTATTTCCAGTACTCTTGGTAACTTATCCACCCTCATCAAACCACACATCAGATCCCTTGGTGTGATATTCGATCCCACCTTCAAGTTTGTCAATGCAGTAGGTAAAAGCTCTTTCCAGCTCCGCACTTTAGCAAAATCAAATCATTCCTGTCACTGAAAGATCTCAAAGTCATCCACACCTTCATTTTCTCCTGTTTAGACAACTCTTCATGTATGGGAATTAATCATCATTATTCCATCTGCAACTTGTGCAGAATGCTTCAGCAAGGCTCCTGACAGGAGCCAAGAAGAGGGACCATGTCACCCCTATTCTGGCTGCCAGTACAGCTTAGAATAGATTTAAAAGTTTTTCAATTTGTTTACAAAGTCCTTAATGGACTAACCCCCTCTTACATTACCGATCTCCTAACGCTCAACTCCACTTCAAGATCACTCAAATCGGCCAATTTAGGGGGCTTGGTTGTTCCGTGCTCAAATCGCAAAGTCAGGGGAGATCACGCTTTTGCTATTGCAGCTCCCAAACTGTGGAACAGTATTCCTCCCTCCATCAAATCAGCCCCTTCCTTTAACTCTGTTAAATCCAGGGTTGAAGTTGCATTTTTACTGGCAAGCATTTTGAGGTGATTGTTGATTGTTACTGTGTTGCATGTCCACTTCTAAACCTTAGGTACCCATTTTATACTGCACTTTAAATAGCTGCTTAAGTTAAGATGTGATTTGTGATCTGTACAGTGAAGCCAAGCCAAAGAAAAGAATATAAATAAAACTAAATGACATTGGTGTAGAGGGAAGTGGGTTGTGATGAAAGGCAACTAAATACGGTTTCAGGATTAACCAGTGAATGTTAATCAAACAAAGAGCAAAAGCTGGAATTTGACAGTGCAACACAGACACAAAATGTTGACTGTTTTCCCATTTGACAAATACTGACCTGTTGAGTTTTACCTGCATTTCCTGTTAGTTGGCCAATATGGGTTGCTCCTGGGAGAAGTTTTTTTCTATATGTAAAAGTGTGAGTTAAAGAAATTATATAACCCTATAAGTGGGCATAGAAATTGTGCCCAGGATTAAAACTGAAATTTTCCTCTTTCCCAAACCCCAGCCCTGATTCATTTTTAAAAATCCATCCTGTTCCTGGGTAAACTTGAATATCAGAACTGCAGCAACACCTGATGCATATTTGAATGATTATCCCTTTTCTGGAAATGGATAATGAAAAATCCTAGAAATTGTAAATGACCGCAGTCACTGGAAATCAGGAATAAAAATAGAAAATGATGGGGATGCTCCATATTGATGGAAAGAGAAAGAGTTAATGTTTCAGGTCAATGACTAAAATCAGAATTGGAAAATTATTTTTTGGCAACTTGAAATCGTGTTTTGTATGGGTTTTGTAAAGGTTTCCAAATAAACATTCAATACTGTTCTACATGAAAGCCAAACATCAGATCAAGATTACGGGCTCTGATGGCTCAGTGGTTAGAGCACTGATCTTGTCAATGAGGGGTTGTGAGTTTGTGCCTTGCTGGGGCCTTGTTTCTGTGAGGGGCATTTGACCAAGTGGGGACTCTGTCTTTCTTATGGTGGACAAAGTTTAAAAAAAAATTATTCACATTACATTCTAAATGTAGTATTACATGACAATAATGGAAATTTTTACCTTGAGAACTAAAATTCAGTGTAGATGAAGAATGGGAGACCTGTTTGGCCACTGTTTTTACTTTAACTAGAAACTCAATACAACTAGATAAGGTTTACAGATGATACATTAGGCAGATCTGTAATGTCAGGCAAGTAGTTTGGATGTTACAGAATGTCTTGAAATTGGGAAATGGTGAATGAATTTAATTTGATAGTTGTAACGTATTGTACATGGACATGTAATGACTGATGTGCATGTTTGAGAGGAGAACTCTGAGCTCGAGTGGACTGAATACCAAAAATGCTCAGTGAGTGGGGAGTGGCAGTCAACAAAGCTAACAATATCTTGGAGTACATAATCAGTAGAGTAGACTTTATCATCCATGCAGTAAATAATGAGTACAGTGTTTACATTTTTATCATAAAGACAAAAAGGGGTCATTTAAGTGGTGCTGACTACAGAAAAGTGCCAGGAGACCTGACTGATTTTTAAAAAGGAAAAGAGCTAGGATGATTCAATAGATGTAAGCAGAGTGATAATTAATTTGCAGATTTGTTTTCCATATTATTTTAAATCCCAATGAATGAGGAAATGGAATATCAGTTTATTATTGTACAAAAGCAAAATTGGCACTAACTTAGGAAGTCACGTTAGTTTCATTGTGGACCAGGTTCCCAGAGGTAAAACCCCTAGATTTTTTTTTTTGGGGGGGAAGGAAATGTATGGGAGTGATATCAGAAGGACCTTGGGATAATTCTGAGCAGGTGATGAGGTTATTGAAGATCCTTGCCATAATTGTACCATGAGATTATATTCTTTGGCCTGTGATGAGAATATGAGCTAACAGTTTTTGGATCTCCTGGAGTCCAATTCTTTTTTTTTATTTTGAAAAAAGAATAATAACTCTAATCTTTCTCTTTCCTGTCCAATAACCTTTGACTTTGTTGGTGTATGTTACCATGAGTGCTAGTCATGTTAATCTCCCAATAATTGGGAGCTTTTAATTGCATATAAAGTTGAACCCCAGAGCTTAGAAATGAGGCAGTCAATTTTTTTTTCATTAGTCTACTGTCTTCTTTCTTTGGCTTGGCTTCGCGGACGAAGATTTATGGAGGGGGTAAAAAGTCCACGTCAGCTGCAGGCTCGTTTGTGGCTGACAAGTCCGATGCGGGACAGGCAGACACGGTTGCAGCGGAAAATTGGTTGGTTGGGGTTGGGTGTTGGGTTTTTCCTTTGCCTACTGTGACCCTATATTAAATGGCTAGTTAGGTGATGAGCTAAACGTCACAGACCAGGAATGTGACTAGTGACATTCTCACCTGGAGATTGGTCAAGGTATTGTCAGTCAATGCAGAATGTAGCATGGATTGTAGCTTATTTAATGATGGAGGAGCCTGTGGAAATTTAAATTGAGATGCTTTTGAAGGGGAATGTTAAACTATCACACATGTGTATTCTTAGACATTTATAGTGTGTTCAGTGACTGGGATGGGATGCCCTTTAAGTACAACCATGCACTCACTACCTATGCACAGATCAATCCAGGGCCTTTGAGAAGAATTTCATCAGGGAGTGCAAAATTTCTTTCGGGACCCCTTCCCTTCTCTCCATTAGTCATCCTGTTTTTATCCAATATGATTTTATGCCTGTAAGGCCAAAAATGGTAGGGAAGATGAGTGAGGGGTGGAATGGATTTTCTGCATTTGAGGCCTTGTGCTCCTATACTCCCGCCATGATAAATGTAAGTAAAATGGAAGGATCAAAGAGAAGAAAATGCATTTGTTATCAACATCTTTTGATTATGCTACAATACAGATAAGGAGAGAATTCACATTGAAACATCATTTTATATTGTAATGCAGATCAGAACATCAGAAGACAATTAGTGAGAAGAAAAAAAGGTAGATAGGTTTAGTGTTTACTTTTTTAAAAATAAACTTTCCTGGCATTTTTCGTGAAAAATTTTGAATCACAGCATGAAAATTAATTGTTCTAGCAATGTTTGATTCAATGCTTAGCTTGGCCAAATCCACAAGATGTTCCTGAGACATTGTAGACCTTGAAAAATTCTTAATCATGAGTTTGCTAAATGACCTCTCTGCAGAAGCTACTGTTGCTGGAATTGTTAATAGTATTCTTCAGCTAACACAAACATTTTAAAACCAGTCACCAAGTCTATATTCTGTTAACAAGCTCATGGACTTTAATTGTGCATTTCCAAAATTTGCTTTATGTACTGAGGGTAAATGTGGCATTTCTCTTCACATCACTTTCAGTCATGATGAGATCTTTCCACAAGAAATCACATTTTTCTGCCAACTGCTTAACAGCATTGAAGTGGACAGTTAATCCTTCTGTAACAATGTCTACCAAAACTTAAAGCACACACATTTTGACGTAGGTCTCTTCTGGTGTTTCATCTGTCGTTCATTTCGTTCAAGTTAACATCCGGTGTGCTGTCATCTTGTGACCATGCCCCTTTGTGCCTAATTTCACCACACCCAATGGAGAGTTTTATTTCTATCTTTAGGTTTGATGCAACAAATTTGGCTTCATTCCACATGGATTTCCAGTTGTTTCAAAGTTTTATCAGATTTGTGAGGAGAGTTTCCATATTTGCTACTTCAACATCCAGTGTGGCATCTCAAGCTTGAATGACCTTGTTCCAAATATCAATGTTAGCTAAAAATGTTGTACCACACAGCTGATGTGAACATATTAAATTTAGTTCTAGGAAGTCTTCCAGTGCTAATTTAATGCCAGGCAAGTGAGCTACAAAAGGCTTTATGCATTCAACATGATCTGACCATCCTGTTTCAGACATACCATCAAGAGAATAACCAATACAGTTTTGTGGTAATTTCCACCACTTGGGATTAGAACTGAGTAGGTGGGAAACAGTTTGAATTGTTCTGGAAAAGGTTATTGCTTCAGGTATGCATTCAGTAGCATCCAGACAAGTTGAGTGTGTGACAAGTGCAAGGTGAAAATATTGCTGTTGAGCATTGTACTTTTTTAATACATACATTTTATTTAATATAAAACCACGTAGCAAACATATCACAATATTTCAAACTAAATCCAAGTGCGTGGTATTTTATTTAAAAAAAAAGAAAATCAAAAGAAAGAAAAACCTCCTATAAATCCCCCCAATGCCATCCCCCTACAAACCTTTTTGGGGGGGGGGGGGGAAAGTGGGGCAAAAAAAACCACAACAGGAGTACTTCCCTTCTGATACTTTTAAACATCGTTTAAATCCTTAGAGAGACCTATAAGAGAAAGGGAATGTTTGAGATGTATTACAATTTTTAATACCCACAGTTCAAAAATATGGGCTCCATATTTCACAAAATATGATATTTATCTCTTAAATTGTGTAATTTTCTCAAGTGGAATACAACTCCAAACTTCTGCCTGCCATCTATCCATTCCCAAATCAATATCCAGCTTCCAAGTTGTAACAATACATTTTCTAGCTATTGCCAAGGCAAATTTTTACTTGATACATATTCAGTTTTAATTTGGGTTTAATTCCTCTAACATCTCCCAGTAAAAATAACATTGCATCCTGTGGGAATCTTACTCTAGTTACTTGTACTAATAAATTACCCAAATCAAGCCAAAAGGGTTTAATTGTGGAACACTGCCTAGTCAAATGCAAAACAAAAAATGGACTTCTTGTCCACTTCTAAAGCATAAATCTGAATAAATTGTGACAGAGTCTTTAGAGGTGGCTTGGGAGGAAATGGTAAAGCAGCTGGCACACACATATTTTAAAACACAGAATATTTGCAGGACTTTTACAGAGTGCTTTTTGCAGAAAGCAACAAAGTAGCAATGGCAGCAGCTTGCCTGGGAAAGCATGTGATCTTTGCAGGCAAGGGACAGAACAACTTTGCTCTCAAAGAGGGAGGGAGGGAGAGAGAAAGTCACAGAAATCTGTTCCAGAGGGACAAGCTGGCAAACTTTGGAAGGCTGTCTGGTCAAAGGAGAAGACTAGTAGTCTGAAGCGTGACCTGAAAGAAAGAGGATCATCTGGAGAACCCTGAAGGGGGCAAGTTTCATCAGCAAGACTGATTGAGAAGGAATCAGTTGTGGATGTCCTGGAAAAGGAATCTCTCTGAAAACCAGCAAGAACCCTCCTGAGTGGTAACCATTTGCCTGTTAAGCTTAAAGACTGGTGAACTTTGTTAATGTTAATTTCTGTGCACAGTAAAAGAATTGCCTGCAATCAGTGAGATTGGACTGATCTCACTGTGATTTTCTAATCTTAAATATACATTAAACACACCTGCGCTCAGTATTAGAAGGGGGATTAAGTAGGTTAAGTAATAAGTTAGTTTAATTCTGTTTTCTTGTTCAAATATAATTTAAAAACTACTTTTAAGTAACCCATTGTTGTGGTGCATATGTATTGCTGCTGGTTTTTGGGGTCCTCTGGACTCTGTAACATAATTCATTATGTAACTTTTATGGTGTTAAATATAACTGAATAAAATCAGTTATATTGAACTAACCTTGAGCATTTTTCTTGTATTTTCTCTTGTGCACTGTTGTATTTTCCAGCCCTATTTGCCCCATTATTGTAGGCTTGAGCTCTACAATCACCGAGAGTAGCATGTACTTTCAATGTATCAGTTATCAACTGAGCAATCTTCCCCCTTTTTTTGTTGCTACAATCTGCAAACTTCAGATCTTTTTTGTATCTTTACTGCTTTTCTTTTAAAAGTATGCATCTCAAAAGAAATGTTTTGTTCAATACAGGAGGAATCTGGTGTGGTATCTACTATAACTGCAAATTACTTTGCAGATTACCTCTCAATCAAATGTATTGTTTCACAAAATTCATTTTGTGAGTTGGGGGACAGATAAGAACTTGAAGCCGCTCACTTTTTTGTGACTCCTCTACACTTAGCACATGTTCCTGAAGGATGAAGTCCCATCTGGAGAGCAGTTCAAGTCTTAAAAAGTTTCTATTGTTTGAATCACCAAATTCATGGGATGAACCAGTAAATGCCAGACCACACATGTCAAACTCAGGCCCGCAGGCCAAATTTGGCCCGTGATATAATTATATTTGGCCCGCAAGATCATATCAAATATGTATTAGAGCTGGCCCGCTGGCCGTCGCGCCAGTATAGCGCATGCACAGCTAATACTACAAATCCCAGAATGCTTTGCAAATGCATTGGCGCTGGCCCATCAGCCCGCTAATCGCCCCCACCTCCTCTGTTTACTTTCATTAGCATCTGCGACCTGTCGCCTAACTTGCATGTAATAAACCCCTTACGAAAAATGGCCAAACCAAAGACAGAAAACAGGACCTTTCAAGACAGGTGGGAGGCAGACTATATGTTCATCATTTTAAAAGACAAACCTGTTCGTCTTGTGTGTGGAGCCAGTGTGTCTGTAGTTAAAGAATATAACATACGACGACACTATGAAACGAAACACCAGGACAGGTATAAGGATCTGAATGAGAAGCAAAAGCTCCAGAAGGTGGAGGAGATGAAAAGAAGTCTGGTTTTACAGCAAACTTTATTTTATATTTTATTTCTCATTTGTTAATGCTTCTTCTGGAAAGAGTTTAACCAAAACTACTATTCAACATTTATTTTAATAAGAAAAAGTTTAACATTACATATGTTGAAAGAAGAGAAAACATGCAGATGTTGTTGAAAATTTTCAATAAATATTTAGTTTGGCCCACGACTTAGTCCAAGTTTTCAATTTTGGCCCTCTGAATTTGAGTTTGACACCCCTGTGCCAGACCATGTTCTCCCAAGAAGAGTACAACATTGATGACCATGCTTTAAAAGATAGTACCATTTCACAGCTTCAGTTTTGATTGACGCTTCAAAGATATTGTCAGTACCTGTCCTAGGCAGCAGGCACCTTTCTCGTTCTCACCAAGCTAGGTAACGTTCTCTGTGATCATTACCCTTTTCATGTTTTGGCATTCTGTCGGAAAGTTTTCACTAGAATCCCAGCCTTCAGTAAACTTAGACACAGAAGTACTAGTCTTGACTGTCTTGTGCCAAAATAATCAACATGGAAAGCAATATAATGCTTGCTTCTGGTTTTTTAAAATATTTATTCAACATATGTCAAAAATTAAGAATGTTATAGCATAAGCACATAAAATATCAACAAATATATCCTAAAAGCCTATTTATAAAAAAAACTAAAATACTAAATTCTAAAAACTTAAAAACTACAAAAAAACCCTATTAACCTCTTTCCCCCAAACTAATCTAGTCCCAAAACTAAAATATAAGATATTTCATTATAAAATGATTACAAGTAATTAATTAGGATTGTCTGTCAGACCTCAAAACTGTCATAAAGTTATATTTTTAGGGAAAACTTCAGTGATCAAGAAATAAATTAATAAAATCATAATTGAATTTCATTATTTTAGCATACAGACCCCAAATTTGCAAAATAAAGATTATTTAACCCTTAAATTGTATGTAATATTTTCTAATGGTATACAGCTTTAAATTTCAGCATGCCATCTATCCATTGTTAATGAAACATTGGATTACCATGTTACAGTGACACATTTCCTTGCTATTACTAAAACCAACTAAGCAAACTTTAACTGGGAACCTGACCACAATCATTTAGGAGAGGCACTTTGAAAATTTCCTAACAAAAGTTATTCAGGATTTAAAGGAAAATTCACTCCCATTATCCGTTGTTTTTTAAAAAAACAATTTACTGATAGAAACCCAAAAAGGGTTAACATTTAAGCAAGACCATGTAGAGTGAAGAAAAGTTCCAATTTCTGTTCCACATCTAAAACATTGATGCAATAAATCTGATCTCCATCTACTCAATTTCTGAAGAGTAATATACAATCGTATTTGTCATAGCCTCTTCACACAAATTTTGCCAGACTTGTTGATCCATTATAGTGTCCAAATCCCGTTCCATCTTTTTTTTTTTAATTAAACAACCCTACTTTGGGTGTCTGTTCTTGTATGCAATTGAAATAAACTTTTTTAATCATTCCATCAACCATGATTTGTTCCAAATTTGAAAGAACTTTTAAAATAATTTCTGGTCCCAATTTCTCTCAAATAAGCCCTCAATTGAAAATAACAAAATAATGTATCATTACTTGATCAAAAGACAATTTTCCAAATTAGAGTTATCCTTGTGATACAATATATTTTAAAAAAAGATTATATTTTGAATAAAAACAATAACTGATTAATTACTGGTCTTTTTAATTAAAGAATATATCCATCAATTTTCTAATTTAACTTTATTCCAAATGTTCAACAAATGTTTTTGTATCAGAGCCTCCACATCTATTACATTGGATTTAAATAAACTCATCTGGTTTAACTTCCCCTGTCTTATTTAGTTCAATATCCACCCATGATGGTTTAATTTTAGCGAAAATAAAAATCTTTATTGTGCTGCTCCATAATAATTAAAATTGGGAATTTGTAATCCTCCTTGTTCATATTTCCATGTTAATTTTTCTAATACTTTCTTGCCATTTTCCCTTTCCAAAGAAATTTTTGAGGTAGCGATATAGGTAAAATTTGGAATAAATATTGAAATCATGGAAAAATATTCATTTTAATACAATTAACTCCCAATTAATATAATCGGTAAACTTAGCCATTTCTTGAAATCTTCCTCTAGCTTTTTAAGTAATTGAATATAATTTAATTTGTATAAATTTTTCATTAGTATCAAAATGTATACCTACATATTTAATCTTATCTGTCTATTTAAAACCAACCACTTGTCTATATTGTGAATAATCTCCTTTTGCAAGTTGCATTACTTAACTTTTATCCCAATTTGTCTTGTGTCCAGAAATTTTCCTATAATCTAACAAATGACTATAGTCTTGGTAATGATATTTGTGGTTAAATTAAATATACTAATACATCAGCAGATAAACTAATTTTACATTGTGCCTGATTTATCTCAAATCCCTTTAATTGTTGATCATTGGTTCGATGAGCTAAAGAAAACAAAGCTGGTGATGAAGGACACCCCTGCCTACTAGATCTATTTAATTTAAAAAAAATTGAGATATCTGTCTATTAGCAATCACTTTAGCTTTAGGACAAGACCTTCATCCAATTTATAAAGTTAGTACCAAAACCAAATTTACGTAACACCTTAAATAGAAAAAAATCCCACTCCAACCTATCAAAAGCTTTTTCAGCATCTCAAGCTACAATAAGACTTAAATCTTTTTTTCTCATCTAAATGAATTGTAATTAATAACCTTACTATATTCTCTGATGTTTGTCTATTTTTAACTAAAGCTGTCTGATCCATATTTATTAAATCTGGAAGATATTCATTAATCATATTTGCCAATACTTTGCTACATTTAACAAAGAAATAGGTCTATAAGAAGTAGGCTTTAATAGGTCCCTTTATTTTTTTTTTAGGAATAACCATAATTATCACCATAGGAAAGGTTTCTGGAAGACTGTTGTTTAGAAGCTTGTTCTATTACTTTCATAAATAATGGAATCAATAAATCTTTATAAACTCTTTTTAAAATTCAACTGGAAACCCATCTTCACCTGGAGATTTATTATTTAAACTAGTAAGTGCATCTTAACTCTCCTGCTCAGTAAAAATGCTCTCTAATCTTTCTAAATTTTCTTGAGTCAAAGATGGTAAGGTTAATTGTGACAAATAATCTATAGCTTCATTTTATAGTGAACGAGATGTATATAACTTCTCATAAAATTCCTTAACAACATCATTAATTCTTTGTGGCTTATATGTCACTTCATCATCATCCTGTTGTATAGCATTAATATTGTAGAAGATAGTTCTGCTTTTAATTGCCAAGCCAAAACTGTGATTTTTTTTTTCCCTAACTCATAATATTTCTGCTTGGATCGTAATATTTTCCCTGTTCTATATGTTAACATTGTATTGTAATTTTTTATTTGCTAAAATTCTATATTTATCCTCAGAAAATGATGTTTGAATTTCTTTTTCCACTAAAGTTGTCTCCTTTTCCAATTTGTTATATCTTTCATATATTCTTTTTAAGAATAATATAATTTGACCTCCTAAATAAGCTTTCAATGTATCCCAAAGAACAAACATATTATCAACTGAATTTAAATTAGTTTCACACAACAATTGAATATGTTGTCTTATAAATAAACAAAAATCTGGTCTCCTCAATAATGTAGAATTCAATCTCCATCTATAAATTAAATGTTTTTCTGCAAATTCCAACGAAGAGAGGAGAATGGTTAAATAATAATCTCGGCATAATCCACAGCAATCACTCTTGATTGATTTTGAGAAGAAAGCAAGAAAATAAAATCAATTTTAGAATACGTATCAAATCTAATAGAATAATCCCTTTCCTTAAGATGCATTGTTCTCCATGTATCAATTATTTTAAAATCTTTCATTTAAAAATAACAATGTTTTAGCTACCTTTGATTTAACTATGTGTCTTGAAGACTTATCCAATACAGGTTCGAAATTAAAATCACCACCCACTAAAACATTTTTGTGTACATTCACTAAATTTAAAGTATTTTGTAAAATTTCTGATCATTTAGATTTGGAGCATAAATATTCAATAAAGTTCATTCTTCAGAAAATATTTGACAATTTACTATAAGATACTTTCCTGCCAGATCTGTAATTGCCTCTTGGATTTTAACTGGTAAATTTTTTTAACATCGAATTCTAGTTTCTTAATATAAAATAATACCTTTTTATGGGACCGTTAATCCCATTAATATTAAAACTTAATATCTTAACTGTTTTACCCATTATTTTTCAAATTATTAACAGGAAGAATTCCCATAAATTAAATTGGTCTGAGGTGTCATCATCTGCAATCCAAAAACACTGAACTTGTTCAAAATAGAAGTATTATGTAAAAATATTGAGTTTAAAAAAAAACAAAAAAAAAAAATCCTCCCTCCCCAAAATGCCAGAAAGATGAGCACTATGACCCTCTATTTTATGGGTCACAGTTAAACCACAAAAACGCATTCAGTAGTCAGAAAATAACAAACACAACCCCGGCTCCTGGGGAAAAGGAAAAAAAGATTGTAGAAAGAGGAGAAAATACTCCCCATTTTAATAAATCATTTCAACAAGAGTGGTAGGCAAGTCGTGCCATGTGCTGATCTGGAATAAAAACTTCCAAAGTTTCAAATCTATAACCTTTATCAATAAAGTCTTCTTAACTGGATTAAATTCTTTCCTCCTCTGCAAAAGATCTTGACTCAGATCTGATTTTTTAAAAAAAGGTCACCCTCGTAATTCAAAGGTCCATGTTCTTTAGCTCTTGTCATTGCCGATCCAAGTATCTTTTCTCCATCTTGATGATTTAAAAATATCGTCAATATAGATCGAGGTCTTTGATTTGGCCCTGGATAAGGTCGGAGAGCTCTATGGGCTTTTAAAAAATATTGAATTTACAATTTTAAATCATATGACATTAGTTATAATATTGATACAAACATTATATAATTAAATGAAACCTCCGCAATCTCCCTGGTCCTCCCCACTAACACCCTCCCTCTCCTCCCCACCTACAAAGAAAGAAAGAGATTATCACTAAAAACAGTCATTATCAACTTTTTAGCTGTGGAAACTGAGACATCCACCAGAGCAGATTGGGAGATTAAATTTTAATACCAAGAGTTTTTAAATATGGGCTCCATACTTTTACAAAGAAATGATATTTGTCCCTCAAAGTGTTATTTTTCTAAAGGAATACATGATTTCATTTCAATATGCCACCTTTGTATTCCTAAAAATAAATCTGATTTCCATGCATAGCCAAACATTTTTTTAGAATCAACCAAAGCCAATTGTAAAAATTCAATTTGGTACATAGTCAATCTCAACCTAAAGCAATTGACTTAATATCCCAACCTAAAGCAATTGACTTAATATCCCAACTTAAAGCAATTGACTTAATATCCCCTAATAAAAATAACATTGGATCAAACGGTAAACTTGCTGTTAATACTCGCTCCAAAAACTATTTAACTTGTGACCAAAAATTCTTAACCTTGGAGCAAGTCCAAGTCAAATGGAAAAGAAGTACCAATTTCTTGTCCACACCTAAAACATAAATCTGAAGAACTTAATTCAAATTACTTTTTGAGGAGTTAAATACAATTGATGTAAAAATAAATAAATAAATAGATGATATCAATCTATATCTTGCATTTATAACCTTAGTCATACTATCTTTACACAAATTTCTCCAAACACTTTAATCTATCTTTCTATTCAAATCAAGTTCCCATTTCATTCTTTATTTATGAGTATTCAATTTAGGCATTTTATTTTATAACAACATACATCTCCGAGATCAATTTATTTTAATCTTCCTTAGTAAATCATAAATCTAAAGCAGATTCCTTGGGTAATTTTAAACTATGGCCTAATTTTCCCAATAATTTTTTTTTTACCCTGATTATAACAAAAAAAATATTCTCAGGAACTTGAAACTTCTACTTCATTTGATTTAAAACTTCCCTGCTTCAAAACAATCTTCAACTTTTTAAATCCCCATTTGATTCCATGTTTTCAAAAACTGATTATTAGCAGTAAAGGGGAAAAGTTTATTCTGATATGAAGGCATTTTCGCTGAAATCGTGCCCTTTCCACCTATCTGGTAATCAATTTTATTCCATATTTCAATTAAATGTTTCAAAATTGGTGGATCTATATCAGTTAACAATTTTTTATTCCACATAAATAAATTCAGCCATAAACTTCTCATCAATTATATCTTACTCTATATTTGCTCAAATAGAAAATTTATTCATATCAAACATTGCATCAATAAATTTCAATTGTGATGATTCTAATGAAGTTGCAAGCCACCTAATTCAAATTTCCAAGTTAATTTCTCCAAAGATAGCCTATTCATTTCCCCCTTCCATAAAAATTTTCTTCAATTAAATAAAATTAAGGTCTTAGCATTTTTTTGGGGTCCTAAGAGAGACATATAAGGCAGTTGAACAACTGAAAAGTGGCAAAGCAGCAGGTATGGATGGAATCCCCCCAGAGGTCTGGAAGACTGGCGGCAAAACTCTGCATACCAAAGTGCATGAGTTTTTTATGCTCTGCTGGGACCAAGGAAAGCTGCCTCAGGACCTTCATGATGCCATCATCATCACCCTGTACAAAAACAAAGGTGAGAAATCGGACTGCTGAAACTACAGGGGAATTACGCTGCTCTCCATTGCAGGCAAAATCTTCGCTAAGATTCTCCTTAATAGACTAATACCTAGTGTCGCCGAAAATGTCCTCCCAGAATCACAGTGTGGCTTTCGCACAAACAGAGGAACTACTGACATGGTCTTTGCCCTCTGACAGCTCCAAGAAAAGTGCAGAGAACAAAACAAAGGACTCTACATCACCTTTGTTGACCTCACCAAAGCCTTTGACACCGTGAGCAGGAAAGGGCTTTGGCAAATACTACAGTGCCTCGGATGCCCCCCCAAGTTCCTCAACATGGTTATCCAACTGCACGAAAACCAAGAAGGTCGGGTCAGATACAGCAATGTGCTCTACGAACCCTTCTCCATTGACAACGGCGTGAAGCAAGGCTGCGTTCTCGCACCAACCCTCTTTACTATCTTCTTCAGCATGATGCTGAAACAAGCCATGAAAGACCTCAACAATGAAGACGCTGTTTACATCCGGTACCACACGGATGGCAGTCTCTTCAATCTGAGGCGCCTGAAAGCTCACACCAAGACACAAGAGAAACTTGTCCGTGAACTACTCTTTGCAGATGATGCCGCTTTAGTTGCCCATTCAGAGCCAGCTCTCCAGTGCATGACGTCCTGCCTTGCGGAAACTGCCCAAATGTTTGGCCTGGAAGTCAGCCTGAAGAAAACTGAGGTCCTCCATCAGCCAGCTTCCCAACATGACTACCAGCACCCCCCACATCTCCAACGTGCACACAACTCAAAACGGTCAACCAGTTTACCTACCTCGGCTGCACCATTTCATCTGATGCAAGGAACGACAATGAGATAGACAACAGACTCGCCAAGGCAAATAGCGCCTTTGAAAGACTACACAAAAGAGTCTGTGTGTTTCTTCAGGTGGTTGTTTTTCCAAAAATCAGTGTGTATGGAGCCGTTGTCATACCCACACTCCTGTTCGGCTCCAAATCATGGGTCCTCTACCGGCACCACCTATGGCTCCTAGAACGCTTCCATCAGCGCTGTCTCCGCTCCATACTCAACATTCATTGGAATGACTTAATCACCAACATCGAAGTACTCGAGCTGGCAGAGTCCGCAAGCATCGAATCCACGCTGCTGAAGACCCAACTGCGCTGGGTGGGTCACGTCTCCAGAATGGAGGACCATCGCCTTCCCAAGATCGTGTTATATGGCGAGCTCTCCATTGGCCACCGAGACAGAGGTGCACCAAAGAAGAGGTACAAGGACTGCTTAAAGAAATCTCTTGGTGTCTGCCACATTGACCACCGCCAGTGAGCTGATATCGCCTCCAACCGTGCATCTTGCCGCCTCACAGTTCGGCAGGCTGCCACCTCCTTTGAAGAAGACCGCAGAGCCCACCTCACTGACAAAAGACAAAGGAGGAAAAACCCAACACCCAACCCCAACCAACCAATTTTCCCTTGCAACCTCTGCAACCGTGCTTGCCTGTTCCGCATCGGACTTGTCAGCCACCAATGAGCCTGCAGCAGACGTGGACATACCCCTCCATAAATCTTCGTCTGCGAAGCCAAGCCAAAGAAAAGAAATACGGAATAGATTGAAAAAGATATTGAATCCTTTGAAAAATATTCATTTTGATACTATTCACTCTTCCTATTAAATCATTCCATCTATTTAAATCATCTTTAATTTTATTGAATAATGGAACATAATTTAACCATTCAAATTATCTAAATTTCTATCAATTCTAATAACCAAATATTTAATCAGATTATTTGTCCACCTGAATTGAGCTACACATTTACAATGATCATAATCTCTTTCTACTAATGGCATAACTTCACTTTTATCTCAATAATTTTATAACAAGTTATTTCTCCATAATCTTGTAATTTTTTTTATGTAAAGAAACTAAATAATTCTCAGGATCTGTTATATAAATCAATACATTATCTGCAAACAAACTAATTTTATATTCCTCTTTATTCACTTTAATTCCTTTAAGTCTAACATCTTGTCTTATTGATTGTGCCAACAGTTGAATTGCTGAAACAAACGATGCAGGAGATAAAGGACAGCCTTGCCTAGCCAATCACATTAATGGAAAAGAAGGAGAAAGTTGTCCATTAGTAACTACTTTAGCCTTAGGGTTCCTATATAAAGCTTTAATCCAATTAATAAATTTTGATCCTCTATGGGCTCTTTCAATCAAAAGTTTCTCCTCAGAGTTTTCTCGTCCAAATATTTACGGTATCCAATCTTGAAAAAAGAGAATTACATCTTCACCTTCTTTATCTTCAGACATTCCAACAATTTTAAGATTATTCTTTCTACTATAATTTTCCAAAATATCAATCTTCTCCAACAATTTTTCAAGCAGTAACAGAGTCCTCGTTAACATTTGTTCTTTCTGCAATACGTTGAACTTCTTCATGGTTGTCCTGAATTCTTTCTTCTAATTTATCAACCCTTTGACAAACATTATTTATTGATTTAGTTAAATCAATTTTAACTTGTTGTATTTCTCCAGTTAAAAATTTAAAATTATTCTCCATTGCATTTGCAAGATTATCAATTTTAGCCTCAATGTTATCCATTTTTTTCTTAAAAAAAATTGCCTAGCCTTTCAATTCTTCTTTGGTAATCATCTTCACTTGTAGAATCATTAGAATCATCTTTCATACCAGGAAGTCTTATCGACTTGAAGCGCTGGACTGGCCCTTTAAGAGAGATGAGGATTTTTTTTTCCCTTTAACTTTTTCACCTGCAGCGTACATGCACGACTCTTCACGCATGCACAGTGCAGAAGTAGTTTTTGGGACGGCGCCATCTTTGTGGAAAGTCACAGGGATGGCTCTGTGAGACAGTCCCTCTCCAGGGCTGTCTCCAGCAGGTCCAGGAGTAACTCCAACAGCCGGCTTCATTGAAGAGGTAGGCCCAGGTTCTTTTTCTTTTCTCTGTTCGCATTTTTCTTTTAGTGTAGTTTTCGGAGGTTTTTTCTTTTGTTGGTGTATTGTAATTAAAATGATCAGTATTTTTAAAAGACTTTAAATTAACTTTAATGATTTAAAAACATCACTTTTTTATTCAAATCCCTGGGAGTCGTAAGGGAGCGCTGCGTTCCCTATGGCATCACGTGACCTCCTCAATGCTTGTTTCTATTGACTACAGTCAAGTGGTCTCTTGCACGTAGTTTGCCATTGATACTTTGAAGTTTCACTATGCTTTCTGGGAAAACCATGATTGCAGGTGTCTTTTGGGAATATTTTCAGGAGAGGGATGTGACTGTAACATAATTTTCTATTTCCTTTTGAGATGGGAACTTGGTTTTGATGCATTCAATGTCAAGGCTTACACTCCTGTCATCTTCCAAATTCACTTTCATATGTGTCTGAATGTCTGTTTCTTTCTTTTTCATTTTCTGCACCTGCCCCCTCATCAAATTCCTGTGCATGATTATCCAAATCAACTGCTCCTTGTTTGGGGATGAGGTTTTCAACACTTTCTTCTTGTTCCAATTCTATGGGTAAGTTCAAAGAACTTTTTTTCTAAGCTTCACTTAATCCAAATTGAAGAGTTTTTTTTTATATACCTTTTTTTAATTTTCCTGTCCTTTTTTTCTGGTCTTGGCTCCTGATTTGTGAGAATATATTTTAGAGAGAGGATCTATAATTTATATTTTTATATCTGAAAGACAAAAAAAATCGACTGATGATTTGGTAGCAGTAGTAGTAGACTAGTAGAAGTAGTAATGTTTTAAAAATAATCTTTGCACAGTTGACATACTGGTTGTTATCCTGTGGTGACCCACTAACCAGCAAGCGAACCAGCTCCCAAAATAGTGGATGAGCTGTGGACAACACAGGAAATTGACCTGCATCCAACACAGGTTTTTATCTGGGCTGATGACACCACTGGTGATGTCACTTTCTGTCCATGTGACAGAAGCAGTGATGTATATAAGCCCAGAGGTGCCAGCCTTGCACTGGACTCCACAGCATGTACACAGACTTCACCATGTATACATTAACTCGACAATGTGTACAGCGATTCCATACCATGTACACCGACGTATATGGTAGCACAGCATAGAATATTTTGCTACAATCCAATAAAAAGGGCCAGTAAATTGTGGTCAATAATTTTGTATCAAGCAAGGAAAAAAAAGTTCTGTGGTGACTAGATGAACAGCTCTTCTTTTGTTCCTATGAACAATGAAAAACATCAGCACTAATGAGGACTACATGAAGTTGGTTGTAATGGAATACTTTTGAAAAGATCTGTGTGTGAGGTTGTATCTTTATCAGATCTCAATAGCTGTGGATTAGTTCTTGTGGTGGCATCACGCTTCCCACTCATCGCGACTTTGTGCGCTGCCCTCACACTTCTCTCATTGTGCATGCTCAACCCAGCATGCATGCAAGAAGGAACATGGCTGCACATGCAGAAATTAAATTTTGCCCCTTAATTTGTGCTCCATTTGGGGGTAGTAGGACCTGCAAATGGAGGACAAATTAATGTCTGGCTTGCGCCAGACGGAGGACAGAGGGCTCAAAAGCCAGACTCTGGCCTAAAACCAGACATCTGGCCACCCTACTCCCTGTGTGTGTTTTTATAGGGACTCTTTGGTTGGAGGAGGAGGTGGAGGTTGATTTGCCTGAAATTTTATACAGATAAAAACACGAGTACAAAATTCTTAAGTATTTTTATCAACCAATGATACACAGGCACAAAACCATCAGGTCGTCAGCACTGCTGGAGCGAGTTCTCAGACCAGAAAAATCTGCTTTTAATTTGGAGACATCTCACGGTAACAAGCACTTTTGTCACAAGTGTGCATGGGCTATTAATCTAATAATTCCGTAAGTTTTTTGGAACATGAGAGGAAACCCATGCAGACGTAGGAGAACATATAAATTCCTTGCAGACAGCACCAGATTCACAATTATCATTGTGCTAATTTATCTGCTAATCAATGCTCATTTGATTATCATCGTACTGGAAGATGCTCTGTGGCATTGCAACCCTATACCAGTAAGGGAATTGATTCTTCCAGTGCAAGTGTTGGAAGAGAATTTTATCCCTGATGCTGTCCCAAGATCTGTCATCAGGTGACATAGTGGTGCAGCAGGTATCTCTGGTCCTGATTGCATAGAATTTGCCTGGCTTCACTGTGTCCCAGTGGGGTTTCTTCTCTCATCTTAAAGATGTGTTGGCCTTTGACTAATTGCCTTCACAAAATGACCCCTGGTGTGTGCTTGTGTTTGGAGAATTCAGGGGAGGGGTTGGATGAAAATTGATAGAAGTGAGAGAGGATAGGTTTATAAAAAAACGGAGAATTGGGTTTATGAGAGATCAGTAGTTCAATGAGGTTCTTCCATGTTGAAAGAAAGGATAGCATTTTAATAGTGTATACTGTATCTGTCCAATCCCTTTTCAGTGCCAACCGCTCAGTCCAAGAATCTGCCCTGCTTCAGCTCCCTCAACAACCCTTGAGGCTAGAACTGCATGAGGTCCTTACCCGGGAAGAGACATATAAGGCAATTGAACAACTGAAAAGTGGCAAAGCAGCAGGTATGGATGGAATCCCCCCAGAGGTCTGGAAGGCTGGCGGCAAAACTCCGCATACCAAAGTGCATGAGTTTTTTATGCTCTGCTGGGACCAAGGAAAGCTGCCTCAGGACCTTCATGATGCCATCATCATCACCCTGTACAAAAACAAAGGCGAGAAATCAGACTGCTGAAACTACAGGGGAATCACGCTGCTCTCCATTGCAGGCAAAATCTTTGCTAGGATTCTCCTTAATAGACTAATACCTAGTGTCACCAAAAATGTCCTCCCAGAATCACAGTGTGGCTTTCATGCAAACATGAACTACTGACATGGTCTTTGCCCTCAGACAGCTTCAAGAAAAGTGCAGAGAACAAAACAAAGGACTCTACATCACCTTTGTTGACCTCACCAAAGCCTTCGACACCGTGAGCAGGAAAGGGCTTTGGCAAATACTACAGTGCCTCGGATGCCCCCCCAAGTTCCTCAACATGGTTATCCAACTGCACGAAAACCAAGAAGGTCGGGTCAGATACAGCAATGTGCTCTACGAACCCTTCTCCATTAACAACAGCGTGAAGCAAGGCTGCGTTCTCGCACTAACCTTCTTTACTATCTTCTTCACCATGATGCTGAAACAAGCCAATAAAGACCTTAACAATGAAGACGTTGTTTACATCTGGTACCGCACAGATGGTAGTCTCTTCAATCTGAGGCGCCTGCAAGCTCACACCAAGACACAAGAGCAACTTCGTGAACTACTCTTTGCAGACGATACTGCTTTAGTTGCCCATTCAGAGCCAGTTCTCCAGCGCATGACGTCCTGCCTTGCGGAAACTGCCAAAATGTTTGGCCTGGAAGTCAGCCTGAAGAAAACTGAGGTCCTCCATCAGCCAGCTCCCAACCATGACCACCAGCCCCGCCCACATCTCCATCGTGCACACTGAACTCAAAACAGTCATCCAGTTTACCTACCTCGGCTGCACCATTTCATCTGATGCAAGGATCGACAAAGAGATAGACAACAGACTCGCCAAGGCAAATAGCGCCTTTGGAAGACTACACAAAAGAGTCTGGAAAAACAATCACCTGAAGAAACACACAAAGATCAGCATGTATAGAGCCGTTGTCATACCCACGCTCCTAGTCAGCTCCGAATCATGGGTCCTCTACTGGCATCGCCTACGGCTCCTAGAACTCTTCCATCAGCGCTGTCTCTGCTCCATCCTCAACATTCATTGGAATGATTTCATCACCAACATTGAAGTATTCGAGCTGCAGAGTCCGCAAGCATCGAATCCACGCTGCTGAAGACCCAACTGCACTGGGTGGGTCATGTCTCCAGAATGGAGGACCATCACCTTCCCAAGATCGTGTTCTATGGCGAGCTTTTCACTGGCCACCGAGACAGAGGTGCACCAAAGAAGATGTACAAGGACTGCTTAAAGAAATCTCTTGGTGTCTGCCACATTGACCTCCGCCAGTGGGCTGATCTCACCTCCAACCGTGCATCTTGCCGCCTCACAGTTCGGCAGGCTGCAACCTCCTTTGAAGAAGACCGCAGAGCCCACCTCACTGACAAAAGACAAAGGAGGAAAAACCCAACACCCAACCCCAACCAACCAATTTTCCCTTGCAACCTCTGCAACCGTGCTTGCCTGTTCCGCATCGGACTTGTCAGCCACCAATGAGCCTGCAGCAGACGTGGACATACCCCTCCATAAATCTTTGTCCACGAAGACAAGCCAAAGAAAAAGACTGTATCTACTGTTATTGAGTAAGAAGGAAATGATCTTTTTGATGCTGTATAGCCACAATCTTACAGTTTGTGGATCTTGTACTGCAGGTAGCAAATATAGTAAACCTACCAAGCAAACTAACAATAACTGTGGACCTGTGGCACAATATCTTCTGGAAATGAGGCCGTGCATGACAAAACACTTTCAAAAGGTTCTGGCCCTGTCGGGCTTCCAATGCAGGAGTGGGGTAGCAAGATCATTGGAGAGACATCAAGTCAGATTCCTGATTTATTGTACATTCGTGACATCACATACAACCCTGAGATTCTTTTTCCTGTAAAGCAGAATTGCCCCTTGTTGGTAGTGCAAAAAGAACTTCTCAATGTACACATGAATAAAGAAATGTAAACAAACTGCACTACAGAGAGAGAAAATGTCAAGAATGTACAAATGTAAGAGCCTTAAATGAGTCTCTGATTGAGTTTGTTGTTTTGGAGTCTGATGGTGGAGGATTAGCGGCTGTTCCTGAACCTAGTGATGTGAGTCTTGAGATATCTATACCTCTTTCCTGATGGGAGCAGCAAGAACAGTGTGTGTGCTGGGTGATGTGGGTCTTTGATGATTGCTGCTGCTCTCCAATGGCTGCATTCCCTATAGATGTTCTCAATAGTGGGGAGAGTTTTGCCTGTGATATTCTGACCTTTTGCAGGGCTTTCTGCTCAGTGGTATTGGTGTCCCCATACCAGACAGTCAATGGTTTATGAAGAATGAAAATTCAGTGCAATGTAATTGAAGCTCACTATTCTGTAACAGCTGCTGTTTATTTTAAGTTTTCTGCAAATAAAGAATTGTAAAATTTCAAATCCTTTAAACTGTCATTTCTATCTCTGATCACATTTTTGACCTTTGCAATGTCGCCAAACTGGCTTCTCATTCATATCTTTGATTCCTGCAATTTTCCTTGAAGGCCTCTCCTCTCATCCATAGTCTTTGACTAGAGTTCAACAAATCTTTTTGCTGGGCTCACCTCAACCTACAGACCCTTGCATCTGATTCCAATTGTTAAATTTCCATTCTTGGACCTGAGCATGGAATCTAACCCGGCACCTATTGGGGTTCTGAGTTTGTGTTGTCCTTTGGATGATGTGGTTCTTCTGCACGCAATTGTAAAAGATCCAAGGGTACTAATAAAATTCAGGGATGTCCTGTCTAGTTTTGTCCCCGAATCAATATCAGCTAAAAATGATTGTCTTTTTGGCTCAAAGTTACTGTTCAGGGAGCTTTTCCACATTATTATATTGACATGAACGTGTCACAAAATTCATTTGCTTTGGCAGCAATATCGTGTATTATCGGTGCAAAATATAATATAAATTGCATTTCTATAAATTACTGCAAAAGAGGAAAAAAGTGAGGCAGTCTGTGGTTCGTTGTCCCCTCCACCATCAGATTTCTGAATGGACAATCTGTTTTTGTACCTTTTGGGTGTTTGTCTTCAAGCTCCTGAACCTCTTTCCTGATGGTAGCAGTGAGAAGACCAGGGTGGTGAGGGTTCTTTATGATGGAGGCATACTGTAGATATGATGGAGGCAACTTTCTTGAGACACCACCTCGTATAGCTGTCCTTAATGGAGTGAAGACTACTGCCCATGTTGGTACTGACCTAGTTCACAACTCTCTGAAGTAATTTCCTGTCCTGTGCATTAGCACCGCCATAGCAGACAGTGATGCAACCAGTCAGAATCTTCCCCATGGTACACTTGTAGAAATTTGCAAGAGGCTTTGGTGGCATACCAGATCTCCAAGCTCCTAACAAAATAGGAGCTGGCGAACCTTCTTCATGATTCCATTGACATGATTTATTGACTGCAATATGCAATAGGATGTTCAACAAGTCCTAAAAGATGATAAACCTAAATGTGTTTGTTTTATGTCATAGTTGTTTGGAGACAGGGGAGCCTGCCTGTACTCCTAGATGATCATTCTTGTCTGTCCCATTCCTTGCACCTTTGCATAATCTTGCAAATTATTATCTTTTATTATTGATGCCTGACCAATTCATTTTAAAGCCTTCAAATCTGTCAACTCAACAGTGAATTCCAGATCCACTCTCATCTTAAAAAAAGATGTTACTGCAATGTTATCTAGACTTGTATTGCCTTGTTTTGGTTTCCTGTACACCATATTCTCATTTACTTGGTTATCAGCATTGTTTTAGAGCTATTGGCTGACCCATGGCAAATCTTGTACCGATTCATCCCTTTTGAGTTTTCTTTACAAACCTTGTTTTACTCATATTTTGGGCAATTTCCACCAGTGCTTGACATTTGTTCATGATCGTTTTTCTGTTTTATCTTGTTTTTTTTTTCTTTTGTAATTTTTCAATATTAAAGTTAGTTTATTAATGATCCATTTAGTCCACTGCTGTGACCCAAATCTTCCAGCATTGAGTCCAAGTTTCCTTTTATTGTCACATAATGCATAAAAATGTAATACAGTGAAGTACTCAGCACTTATGAGGATCGAGAATGCAGAAATGTGTATTTTCTGGAAGACTGAGACATGCTTAGAATATTGAACTAATACATCTGCATTAAGTTTGAGACGTAATTTGAAAAAGATCAGTATTGTAGTCCTTAATGTAAGGTTTACTTTAATCAGGTAATTCCCATAACTTACTAAATTTAAATACAAACCCTGGTCGCTGGCATTGTAACTGCGTTATTCTGCCGTCATAATTAACCCCTCTCCCAGGTTTACAGATAAAGCCTTACTAATTAATGCACATTATACGAATAAAGGTAAAGACTCTGACCAGGCAGGGATAGGGAGACACTTTTGGACAGTTGCCCCAGTGGCAAAGAACATCATCCAGCTCTTCATCCTGGGCGCCGCCATTTTATTCAAATGTAACCTTATTCAAACAGCTGCTGCGGGCAGGGCCTGACCGGGGCGCTCCACTTATGAATGTTGGCTTCCATCTTCATCAAGGGGTTGTGTGTTGCTTTGGAGAATGTTTACTTTTACAATTTTAAACTTTTATTTACATTTTTAAGAGATTCATTTATATCTTTGTTTTATTTTTGGCCAGTTGGTAGGGTGCTTGAATTCTGGATGCCAGGGATTTTACTGTAGCTATGATACACTTCAACTTCTACCTGCTGTAATGCAAACAAAGAGTCACCATGAGGATTTCCCAGCATTCTAACAAGAGAAAGAGAATCCCTTCAGAGTCGCTGAGTGTGGTTTCACCTCCAGCACCTCCAGCCACATAGACCCTTGTTCAATCCATTGGCAACCTGAGCTCCAGATGCAAACCTCTGATACAATCAGGAAGATTTCAGCTCCTGAGGCCCTTCAAAAACCCTTCTTGCCCTAAGCACTCTTGAATCCTGGTTCTGATAAATGTTCTCAGAGCCAGCAGCCTGGAGCCTGTGCGGGTTCTGCTGTTCAGCCTCTCGCTAATCCACTGCCTTGTTAACCTTCCTTGCTTCCATTGCCTCCCATTCTTCTTCTCAATAGGTGGTTAGTGGGTGGTGTTCTCCCATTTCTGGGGCCCTGCACTGGTCTGCTGCAGCCCCCCCCCCCCACCCCGCCCCCAACTCCCATGGTACTGCAGGTGCTACCATCCAAAGCACAGATCTCCGAGGTTGTGGGATTTAAAAGAAATATAGCGGCTCCCTTAACAGGCTGTTGGCATCACCAGCAGGCATTTGAACCCTGTGGAGTAGTTGTATGCTGAGGAGGGGCTAAGGCTGGAAATGTTGATTATATGAGACCTGCCGAGTTCCTCCAGTATTTTTACCAGAATCTGCAGACTTTTGTGTTTCATTGTCTCCACTCCCCACTTCTCCCAGGTCTGCAGCATGTTGCTGTTGCAGCATCTCCAGCATTCTTAATTTATTTGCAAATTTAAGGTTTTAGTATAGATTAAATAAATGGTTGGGATTTGGGATTATGAAATCCAAATCCCTTTCATTGCCTGACCTTAATTACCCTTTGTTTTGCAACACCAATCCCGTCAATAGATTCCTAATTTCAACTGTCTTTCAGTTTGTCTGCACTCCAGTAAAAAATGGCACTTTTTACACTTAGCAGCGATGTTTCACTAATTAGAGGCCAAAATCAATTCTAATAGTAAAAGATTGGTCAATACATTTAAAAAGAACTGCACTGTGAAAGCTGAAAATCTAAAACAGAAAATGTTGGAAATGATGATCAGACAGCAAGTCTCTCAGTTTTGATGAAAGTTACCTTGCTGTAGGTTAACTCTTTCCACAGATGTTGCCTGACATGCTTATTACTCTTCCCAGCTTTTTCTGCTTTTGTTTAAATAAAGATCACACAGTCTGTCCAGGTACATGAGTGTTAGTGACAGAGGAACCTTGGTACCTTCAAGTGTGTTGAAAGAACATTGACCGTGAATAATTGGTAAATGTAGTCTGTTATAGAGTGTCAACTTAAATGAACTTCAAGGAAGTCTTTTATTACTGAAATGAATCACAAAAGTCTGCAGATTCTGGTAAAAATACTGGAGGAACTCAGCAGGTCTCACATAATCAACATTTCCAGCCTTAGCCCCTCCTCAGCATACAAGTAAAAGGCAGGCAGGTGCCTGAATTAATTTTATTAAGGGATGACAGACCAAGTATCTTATTGCTACTTGGTGCAACAGCAGCAGGAAAGCTAATAATCTGAAAACAGGACCTCGAGCTTTTCAATAGTTTGACCAGTCATGTATAATATAAATCAGCGAGAAGAAAAATATCCAAGGAGTAGGTTAACACTGTGCATCTTCCAGCAGCTGGGATACATGTCCTAATTATTTGTATTTTTCTCTATTAAAACTTTTTGAAACTTGTAACTTTTTACTTGTAGTGTATGAAGCTCAGGAGTTCCTGGTACAGTCAGTATCATTGCTTATGTTTTATTTGTTGATGTGATTCATCACTCAGAGAATGGGTTATTGATTCAGCCAGAATCGATGAGTTGCAAATCCAATTTACAAATCCAATTTACATTGGATTTTATCACTGTACCTGTTGGAATACTACATCTAGTGTTTGTTCCAGGGCTGGCAATGGTAAGGAAGCCATCATTAAGAGTTGTTGAAATGATTGGGTCAGTAGCTTCTGCTGAGATAAAAAGGAGCGAGATGACATTTTGAGTCAAGACCCTGGAATGAGGCAGTGTTGGTCACTCCAGATTCCAGAGCCTGCAGTCTCTTTGTTTTCATGGCTGCAGATATTGATAATTGTTTATTGTGGGGAGCTGCCAAGGAGCCAATGGTTAGCTGTCCCTGCTTCTCCGCCCCACCCTCCCTCCATTGCACTTCCACAAGCTCCTCAATTTTTGTGCAAGCAGTTAGAAATCATGGACTATTCAAATCTGGAATTGTGTGGGAAGTGGAGATCAGGGAGAAAGTCTCGTTGCCTTGAAGGGCTCAGGCCCAAAACGTTGGTTATATTGTATGATACTATGTGATCTGTTGAGGCTCCAACACTTTCGTATTTTTACTTTGTAGAAGGTTAGCTCTCTTTCTCTTTCCACAAATGTTGCCTGACCTGTTTAGTCTTTACAGCATTTTCTGCTCTATTTAAATAAATAGGCCACACAGCCTTACAAACGAACATGGTCAAATGTGTTTTTTTTTTAAAACTTCAACGAAGGATAGGTGGTGTTCATAGGTGGTAAAGATCTATAACTGATTTTCAGTCCTGAGCCCTTCGAAATCTGAGTAAAAAGCAAGCAGGTGTCTGAATTAAAAGCTTGGGGAGAAGGAAAGAAAGGGCACTGGGAGGAATACAGACCAACGACGAAAGTTGATAATTGGGGATAGCTAGGAGGACGGGAGAGAAATTGTGAGCATTGATGGGAGAAGCCAGAGAGCGGTAGTGGATGATTGCTTCTCAGACTATTGATGGGGCTTGGATCGGTACTGGGACCATTGTTGTTTGTTGTCTATGTCATTGATCTGGATGATAATGTGGTAAATTGGATCAGCAAGTTTGCTGATTACACTAAGATTCGAAGTGTTTTGAACAGCGAGGAAGGTTCTCAAAGCTTCCCGAGGGATCTGGACCAACTGGAAAAATGGGCTGGAAAAGTGCAGATAGAATTTAATCTAGACAAGTGTGAGGAGTTGCATTTTGGAAGGACAAACCAAGAAAGGACATACATGGTCAATGTTAGGGTACTGAGAAGTGTGCTAGAACAGAGGGATCTGGGAATACCTATACATAGTTCCCTGAAAGTGATGCCACAGGTGGATAGGGTTGTAAAGAGAGCTTTTGGCATATTGGCCTTCATAAATTAAAGTATTGAGTATAGGTGTTGGGATATTATGGAGCAGTTGCATAAGACATTGGTGAGGCCAAATTTGGAGTATTGGGTGCAGTTTTGGTCACCTAACTACAGCAAAGATATCAATAAGATGGAAAGAGTGCAGAGAAGATTTACTAGGTTGTTTCCTGGACTTCAGGAACCAAGTTACAGGGAAAGGTTAAACAGGTTAGGACTTTATTCCCTGGAGTGTAGAAGAATGAGGGGAGATTTGATAATTTAAGATTGAATGGAATATACAGAGTAAATGTAGATAGGTTTTTTCCACTGAGTGTAAGTGAGATACAATCCAGAGATAAGAGTGAAAGGGGAAAAGTTTGGGGGAATGCAAGGGGAAACTACACTCAGAAGCCCCTTTCACTGAAAACTGGAATTAAATGGCAATTTACCAGTTCACCTACCAGTGTGAATAATCCTAAACCGGTATGGTATTGGAGGGGGTCCATTTCAACTCTGGACTCAACTGACTAGGGAGGTCATATCAAAGCCGATCTATTTCAAATCAGCTTGTGTGATTGGGTGACCTGGTTTGATGGGTCCCATTAGTGACGTGCTGATGACATTTGTTGCGTGCGTGCAACCTCCTAGCAGAACAGCCAGTTTGGCGAGGTGCTGAAGGCAGGTAGAGTGGTTCTAGCATGGCAGAAGTGGGAATTAGTAGTGATCTAAAGGATGATGGTGGTGCATTGAGGGGATTGGGAGGTGAGGGAGCTCCCCTCAATTGTGGCCAATGAGGAGATTACAAAACATTTTCCCATGTTCTTGTACACATTGTGCATATGTTTTATGAAATTGTGTGTATTTTCCCATGCTCCTTTATACATTGTGCTCATCGATGCTTTATTCCTGCTACAATTTCACAGCCCTGCGTGTACATAATGCGTCACTCAGGACATCGCCCCCTTTAGTCTGTGGCACCAGGGAGGTAATGTGAAAGGGTGCGCTGAACCAGTTTTTCTTGGTTCAGTGTGAATGACCCTACCAAGATTTTAAATTTAGCGAGTTTCCAATGTGAAAAGGCCTAGAGTGATGGGAGTGTGGAACGAGCTACCAGCTGAGGTGGTGAATGTGGACTCAATTTATATTTAAGACAAATTTGGACAGATACATGGATGAGAGAGGTATGGAGGGCTGCGGACTGGGTGCAGGTCAGTGGGACTAGACTAGACTAGAAGGGCTGAAGTGGCTAGTTTCTGTGCTGTTGTGTTCTTTGGTTTCATCAGGGGAAGGGATGGTTCTGAGAAAGCAGAATTAGAGGAAAGGAGAGGGAGAGACGCATACAAAGCTAGAGAAAAGGTTGGAGGGTGCCCAGGAAGAATGTGAGATGGTGTTCCTCCAATTTGCAGGTGGTCTCTGATAGTACATGAAATCTTGGACAGACGTGTCTGCATGGGAATGGGGCGGGGAATTGAAATGGGTTGTCACTGGGAAATCCCTGCTATTGTGGCAGATGAAGTAGAGGTGGTCAACAAAGCGATCTCCCAGTTTGCATCCTCTTTCTGATGTAGAGGAGACTACAAAGGTTGATTGCGGTGGAGAGCTGGGGGTCCAGGTGCACGTGAGTGTCATCGACAGGGGAATTCAAAACTTTTATGAAATACTATAAGATGTCAGTGAAACTTCTAAAGTAAAATAATGAAATTTTTAAAAACTTCATGCTTGCTTAGAAACCAAATTTTGCATAGCCTGCTCAATACAACTTCTTTGGGCTTTGCTCACTTTAATTAAATAATTTAAAAGGCAGTGAAAACTAAAGATCACTGAAGGAACTCAACAGGTCAGACAGCACCAACACATACAACCCTGAGATTCTTTTTCCTGCCGACCAGGCAGAATTTCTACCTATCGGTAACTCAAGAAATAAGTACACAAGATAGAAATATAAACAAAGAAAGAAAGATGGTCTGACAACATTTTGGGTTGGGATTGTAAAGGCCCAGTCGAGAGACTTTGAATGGCCATTTTTACCCATGGATATTTTCTCTCCTGCTGAGTCCCTCCAGCATTTCTTGGTTTGCTTGAGATTCAGCATCTTCAGTCTTTGTTTGGAAAGTTGGTGTTTGGTTCTGAGACTTTTTCTGGATGTAAAAGTTGTCGCTCAGCAATGGCTATGGTTTCTGCTGTTTTATGATCTTGATTTTTCTCACTCTACCTCTAAAATATGTGCTACCAACTTGTACAGAGGGAACTCCAATAAAAATAGTGTGATAAAGACCAGATTATCAGTTGTAAATGTGTTAATTGAGAGAGAAATATTTTCGAGGACTCTGGAGAACACTCCCCTCCCTATTCGTTGCAATAGTTTGATGGAATACTTTGAATCTCTCCCAGCCAACACTTCACTCCCCCACAACCTCTGAGAAAGTAGGTGGAACTTGGCTTAATGTTTCAAGAAATTAAAAACCTTGTCACATGCTTGTCAAGCCATTCCATTGCATTTTATTTTACAGAATTTGGAGTAGAATTAGAAGGAAAATGGGCCCTTTGGCCCATGGTGTCTACTCAGACTTTCAGCAAACCATTTACACTCATACTGCATCAGTCCCATTTAAAAAAAATTAACGCTGCATTTGCATCAAATTTCTGCAGATTCTCCCACTCCTCTGCACACTGGATGCTTTGCCACTGTTACGGCCCTTCACTGTCACCGTGTAGGAAATGCTTTTGACAAATGGTCAAATAACCAAGGATTCACATCACCCAGGACACACTCTGTTCTCGCTGCTGCAACTAAGAAAGAGGACTAGGTGCCACAAGACATGTACCACCAGGTTCTGGAGCAGCTGCTACCCTTCCACCATCAGACTCCTCACAATAAACTCAATCAGGGACTCATTGAAGGCCTCTGACTTTGCACATTATTTGTTACTGAATATATATTTTGTCAGTACTTAGTCAGTTTGTTTACAATTCTTTCTTTGTTTATATTTCTATCTTGTGTACTTATTTCTTGAGTTACCGATAGGTAGAAATTCTGCCTGGTCGGCAGGAAAAAGAATCTCAGGGTTGTATGTGTTGTCGTGCATGTACACTGACACTACATTTTGAACTTTGAAATCGTGTATTATAAACTCTGCACAAGCAGCAAATGATCTATTCTAATAATTGAAAGAGATGTATTAGCTGGCATAGCAGATGATTCTCTTCTCCAACTGAGTACCAATGGATCTTTTAAGCTTTCTATGGAGACCAAATTGGGCCTCAATGTCTCTGGGGGGGAAATGAATACTTTCCTCCTCAAAAAGATGTGGCTCTGATAATGCAGCACCGCCATACTGTTTTGGCATATTTACTGACATTTATTGTGTGAGCACGTGGAGGGATGTCCATCAAGCAGAAACAGCAGATATTTAGTTTGATGTGGGTATTGTATGGCATGAAGATTTAGGCTGAAGGGCCTACTCCTATAGTGTACTAAATTAATCTTTAGAAATAAATGTTCTACAAATAACTGTCGGTGCCTATTAGTTTTCTACTTTAGCTGCATTGTTTGCATCTGCTGGCAATCACTTCTTCATCAATGTTCCAAAAAAAATCTTGGGTCCCATTCAATAGATTTAATCCAAGTCTGGCCCCAAAGCAATGCAATATCATAGTTTCATTTTTTTTTTTAAGAATACATGTTTATTACCATTTTGACTTTTATATTTTGAAATGAACAAACCCAACTTTTTGACTGTTTTTACATAATTTTTCTTCTTGCCACACTGGTTGTGCATTTGTGTTTTAATGCTCTTGTCATAAATCATCTCCATAATCGGTTTTATTGAACTATGTTGGCACAGGTCTCAGAATAGCAACCTTGTCGTCCCTCTGTGAAATACGAGGTTCAGAGGGGAATGATTTCTATAATAGATGAAATAAAATGAAATAACCAGTGGTCAAGTACACCAGTTTCCATAAGTTGAGCCAAATGTGCTTGATACAAGCTTAACTTTGATTTATTACAGGTGGTTTTACTTCAGAGTACTTCTGAAGTATTTCAATGGAGCATAAACTTCCAAATTAGTGTTGATGAGTCTGAAATTGCCACATATGTACCTAACTATTTCATTGAAGGTTCCTGTAGACTTGCTCTTGGGACGTACTAAACACTCAGACTCATTTAAGGACTCTTACTTTGTACATATTTATTACTAAATATTTTTTCTGTCTTTCCACAGTTCACATTCCTTTCAATGTTTAAATTTCTTTCTGTACACATTTTTCTTGAGTACAGTTTGCACTACCAACAAGTAAAAATTCTGCCTTACAGGAAAAATTATCTTAAGAGTTATAGACAATAGATAGTAGATGTTGGAGAAGGCCAATTGGCCTATTGAGCAGCTCCGCCATTTTTCAGATCATGGCTGATCATTCACTATCAGTACCCATTCCGAGCCTTATCCCCATAACACTCAACTCCCCTGCCCACAAGAGCCTTATCTAACTCCCTTTTGAACATATCCAGAGAATCTGCCCCACTACCCTCTGCGGCAAAGCATTCCACAGATTCTAACTTCTCTGCGTAAAATAATTTCTCCTCATCTCTGTCCTAAAGGGCCTTCCCTGTATTCTTAAACTATGCCCTCTAGTCCTAGTCTCTCCCAACATTGGGAACATTGTAAGTGATGTCATGTATGTACTCTGACAATAGATCTGAACTTTGATTTTATGCACGCACATTATCGGCCCTCAGTTTCTCAGAGAAGCTAATGCACTTGTTTACCTGGAAAAGCTACGGCCTGAAACGTTGGTTATATATCTATCTCGTATGGACGCTGCGAGACCTCCTGCATTCCTGCAGCATTTGTGTTTCTACTACAATCACAGTGTCTTCAGACTTGTGTGTTTTGCATCTGTTTTTATATGAGTAGTTTATAGGCCTCTTTAGAGTCATGGGGGTTGGGGGTGACCTGAAGAACATTTGAGCTCGTGCATTTTTACAACAACCTGTCAGCTTCGACGGCAATCTTTTTCATTCTTTCCAGAGACGACCTGCAAATGACAAGTTTATTTGGTTTAGTTTAACACCTTTTTGTTTGAAATGGTGACCATTGATCCTGGGCTATTATGGTGGCACTGAACTGTCACGATCCTACTAATGTTGAAGTCGGCACCAAACAGTAATCCGATTGACTCTCTTCCTTTGGCAGCAGCAAGCGCCTGGTGGTAGTACTGCAGAATGATTCGAATTTCCATCCCAGACGTGCCTACACCAGTGAAGATGAGGCCTGGAAGTCCTATCTTGAAAACCCTTTGACAGCTGCTACAAAAGCCATGATGAGCATTAATGGTGATGAGGACAGTGCTGCTGCCTTAGGATTGCTTTATGATTACTACAAGGTTTGTCAACTGCAAATATTAGGTAGTGTTCTCCATCCAGTCTCCTTCCGAATGCAAGCAGTTGTTAGTTTTATATTTGGATTTTGTTGTATCTTTTAGGTCCCCAGGGACAAGAGACTGATGCCACTTGGTAAAGGAGCTGATTCACAGGATGATCAAGAGAAAAGGTACATTTGTTTTTGATGAATGGCGATTGTGTGTATCGGGTGGAAGTTGCATAAGATAGATGTAATTACGTAACCAGTGGTGCCCAATGACGTTGGAAGGGCTAAGTTGCCAGAAATGTTATTAATGCAGTGTTATCTGAACCTGTGCTTTACCTGGCAGTTGGGTAGTTTGCATTGGTGGATATTGCCTCTTGACTTCCTCTATGATAATTTTAATCAAACAGAAGAATAGAAAAAGACCATTTCATCCTTTTGGTGTCTGCAGTTTCTTTGAAAGAGTTGTCCTTATTTTAATTTCGACATACAGCACAATAACAGGCCATTTTGGCATGTGCCGCCCAATTTACACCCAATTAACCTCCACCCCCAGTGAAGGGTTGAAGAAACTGGAGCCCCCAGGGAAAACCTATGCAGACATGGGGAGAATGTACAAACTCCTTACAAATAGCACGGAATTCGAACCTGGTCCTAAGCACTGGCGCTGTAAAGGGATTATGCTAACCACTACACCAAGCCCCATGGAACACTACAGCATAGAAAATGTGCCATTCAGCCCATCTAGCCTGTGCCAACCATCTTCCTAGTGCCACTGACCTGCTCCCATACCATAACCTTCCAGTCCTCTCAAATCCATGTACCTATCCAATTTACTCTTAAAACACACGATTAAGCCCACATTCACCACATCAGATGATGGTTCATTCCACATTCCAACCACTGAGTGAAAAACTTCCCCATAATGTTCCCCCAAACCTTTTCCCCCTTCAGCTGAAAACTATGTCCCCAATCTAAGTGGAAAAAACCTATTCACATCCACTCTGTCTATACCTTTCATAATCTTTTAACCTTTAATCCAATCTCCCCTCGTGCTTCTTCGCTCTAAGGAATAAAGTCCTAATCTGTTTCCCTGTAACTCAACTCCTGAAGCCTCGGCAACACCCTAGTAAATCTTCTCTGCATTCTTTAATCGTATTGATATTCTTCCTGTAGTTAGGTGCCCAGAACTGCACATACTATTCCAAATATGGTCTTACCAATGTCTTAAACAACTTCATCATAGCATCCCAACTCCTATACTCAATACTTTGATTTATAAAGGCTAAAATAACAAAAGCTTTCTTTACAACTCTGTCCACCTGCGATGCCATCTTCAGGGAACAATGTATCTGCACTAGATACATCTGCACTCCTCAGTGCCTCATCATTTACTGTATATCTTCTATCTTGGTTTTCCCTTCCAAAATGCATCACCTCACACTTATCTGCATTAAATTTCATCTGCCACTTTCTGTCCCATTTTCTAGCTGGTCCAGATCCCTCTGCAAGCTTTGATAACCCTCCTCATTATCCACAGTGCCACCTATCTTTGTATCGTCAGCAAACTTGCTGATCCAATTCACGACATTATCATTCAGATCATTGCTATATATATATACAACAAACAACAATGGTCCCATCATGGATCCCTGAAGCACACCACTGGTCACAGGCCTTCAATCTGAGAAGCAACCATCCATTACCACCCTCTGCCTTCTCCCACACGACCAATTTTGAATCCATTTTACCACCTCTCCTAGTGTCATAACCTCTGAACTAACCTCTTTATGTGGGACCTTGTCAAAGGCTTTTACTAAAGTCCATGTAGACAACATCAACAGCCTTTCCTTCATCCACCTTCCTGGTAACCTCCTCAAAAAAAACTCCACAAGGTTTGTTAAACACAACTTACCACGCACAAAGCCATGCTGACTATCCTTAATCAGCCCATGACTGTTGTAATACCTATATATCCTGTCTCAGAACTCCTTCCAATAAATTACCTACTACTGACGTCAGATTCATTGGTTTAATTTTGATTACCTGGTTTAATTACCTGGTTTAATTTTGAGCCTTTTTTTTAAACAATGGGACAACATGAGCTACCTTGTAATCCTCTGGCACCTCACCTGTGGCTAAGGACATTTTGAACAGATCAGCCAGGGCCCCTGAAATTCCTACACTATATCATATCTGGCCAAGGTGATTTATCTACCTTTATTCGCTGTAAGGCAGGAAGCATCTCTTATCTCCATCTGTTCCATGACTCTTCTGTTTGTTTCCCTTCCTTCCTGATGCAAAAAAAATTCTATTTAAGATCTATCCCCATTACTTGAGCCTCCAAACATAGATGACACCTCTGATCCTCTAGAGGGCCAATTTTGTCCCTTACTATCCTTTTATTAATATACGTAGAAACCCTTCGGGTTTACCTTCATATTATCTGCCAGAGCAGCCTTATGTTTTTTTACCTTCCTGATTTCGTTCTTGAATATTTTCTTGCACTCTTCAAGTACCTCATTAGCTCTTTATTGCCTAAACTTGCTCTACATCTCCCTCTTTTTCTTAACCAGGTTGCCAATATCCCTTGAAAACCAGGGTTCCCTATGCCTGGTAACTTTGCCTTTAAACCTAACAGGAACATGCAAACTCTGCAGTCTCAAGAAATACTTGTTTCCATTTTTTATTTTATAAACATAGCAGTAAAGATTATAGCCAAGCCAGCAGAGTTCTGGATGATCTCATGTTTGAGTTGTAGAAAATTGGAAACCAGCCAGCATTCAACATTCTGAATAGGGCATAATTTAATAAAAATCATGAGGTGCAGGTGAATTATTATAACCATAGCATGATCCAAATTCTTTAAATATGGGATCAGTGTGACAACCAGATTGTAGAGTAACACAGCACAGAAACATGCCCTTTGGTCCATCAGGTTCATGCTGACCTATCACCATCATTTGGTCCATTGTTTACTTGCTTTGGTAATTAAAATGCTAATCTTGATGTTTTAAATATTTTGAGAGTAACAGTATCTATGGGAAAAAAAATCTTGACCTCTCAAGGGAGAAAGTTATTGTATTGTACAAAATAATTAATTAAGAGAGAAATTGTTGGCGGGGGGGGGGTTCTGCAAAAAAAACAATTGACTTATCAATGACTTTAAAAAAAAATCTAGATTTGAACCCAAATTGTTACTGCTTTTTCCCCCACCCCCCAACCAATACTAGTGGCAGCCACAATAAATATGGCAATGCAATACAAAATCCATTAATGTGTTGGATAATTTTTCAGATCTATTGCCAGGAGAATATGAAATAACTGCTCATATTCAGATTGAACTATAGAACATGGAACACCACTAGCCCTTTGTCCCGTCTAGTACATGCAGAACTATTATTCTGCAGTTCCATTGACCTGCTCCCAGACCATACCCCTACCATCCACATACCTATTCAATCTCTTAAAATGTTGAAATCAACTCAATCCACCACCTATGCTGGGAGTTCATTCCACACTCTCACCACCTTCAGAAGAATCTCCCCTTTATGTTCCTCTTAAACATTTCCCCTTTCACCCTTAACCCATGTCCTCTTGTTCTTGCCACACCCAACCTTGGAAAAAGCCTGCTTCCATTTACCCTATCTACACCCCCAATAATCTTGTATACAGGTACACAATCCTTTATCTGGAACCCTTGGGGGACAGTGTGTTCCAAATTTCGGAAAGCCCACCTGAATTGTGTTGCCATATCCACCCACACCCCCTTCCAGTCGCCTGGCCGCCTCCCTCATCTGCCAGTCCCCACTTGCCGGATTTTAGATGTTTGGATAAAGGATCGTGTATCTGTATCGCTATTAAATCTCACCTCGTTTTCTCATTCTCAGTTGCTCCAGGGAATGAAGTCTTAACCTATTCAACCTTTTCCCATAGCTCAGCTCCAAATCTGGAAACGTCTTGTAAATTTTCTCTGCTCTCTTTCAATCTTATTGATATTTTTCCTGTGGGTAGGTGACCAGACTCAACACAATAATCCAAATTTGGCCTCTCCAATGTCAGTACAACTACAACCCAATTCCTGCACTCAGTACTGATTTATGAAGGCCACTGTTCCAAAAGCTCTCTTTACCAGATCCCTCTTCTACCACACTCTGTAGTTCCTTACTATTAACCAGGTCAATCTTACCATGGTCCGTCCTCCCAAAGTGCCACACTTCACAATTGTCCACATTAAATTCCATCTGTTATTTTTCCAGCTGGTCCAGACCCCACTCCAAGCTTTGAAAGCCTACCTCACTCTCCACTGCAACCCCAATCTTTGTATTATCTGCAAATTGGCTGATCCAATTTACAGCATTATCATCCAGATCATTGATGTAGACGACAAACAACAATGCACCCAACTTAATCCCTGAGTCACACCACTAGACACAGGCCTTCAGTTAGAGAGGCAATCTTCTGCTACCACTCTGGCTTCTCCCACAAAGCCAATGAATAATCCAATTTACTACCTCATCCTGTATACAGAGAGAACCTTTTTGACCAATCTCCCATGTGGGATCTTCTCAATGGCCTTACTAATACCCATGTAGATAACATCCACTGCCTTTTCTTCATCAACATTTTTGGTAACTTTTAAAAAAAATCCAATTAGTTACACCTGGCATGCCATGTAGACTATCCCTAACCAGTCCTTGTCTATCCAAGTTCTTGTTTATCCAGTCATTTAGGACACCTTCCAATAATTTGCCCACTACTGATGTTTTAAATACCTCTGTTAGGGCCCCTGTCATTTCTGCACTAGCCCTCTCATTATCCGAAGGAATATCTTGTGCTCTGGGGGTTTATTCCTCTGTCATCCTTATGTTTTCCCTCACTTCTATAGGTGTGTCTGTCTTCTGAGTAAATGCGAAAAGAGAATAATTTAAGATCCCCATTATCTCTTTTGACTCCATACATAGCTGCTCACTCTAGTCTTCAAGAGGACCTTGCTCACTTTTTGCTTCTAATGTATCTGTCGAAGGCAAATAAGCGTGGATAAATCCCCTGAGCATGACAAGCCCTTGTGATTTTCCTTGAGTTGTGGACTCTGCCCCCTCTCCTGAAGTTGATGATCATTTCTTGCATCTTAATGTCCTTGAGAGAGATGTTGCTATCTTGCTACTTACTGGGCAGTAGACTTTCATTCTCTTTCCTGTATTCCATCTTGTTATTAGCAAATTTGAGGATGGAGTTGGAATGGCATTTGGAGGTAATTTGGGAGGTGATACTGACTTGTGATCCCAACTAATTGACTTGGTCCCTGGTGCTGCAGCAAATGCTTCTCTCTTTTGAATATTCAGAGATCTGGAATTCCCACAGGTCAATGGAGATGTTAATCTCAAAGCCTCTTTGAAAAGGTTTATATATGGCTAAGTTTGCAGTTATTACCAAAATAGGTGCTAGGGCAAGTGGCGCTAGGGATGCAAAAAGGCTGCAGAGAGACTCTGAGAGAATAGGAGAATGGGCAAAGAGGTGCCCATATGAAATACAATGTGAGAAAGTGGATGGTCGTGCACTTTGATCGAAGTAGTAGATGGGGAGAAAATTCAAAATTCAAAGGTGCAAAGAGACTTGAGAGTCCTTGTGCAGGATACCCTAAAGGTTGACCTCCAGGATGAGTCTGTGGTAAAGAAGGTGAATGCAATGTTGGCATTCATTTCTAGAGGAATAGCATACAAGAGCAGGGATGTAATGTTGAGACTCTATAGGGCACTGCTGAAACCTCACTTGGAGTAATGTGTACAGTTTTGGGCACCTTATTTGAGAAAGGATGTGCTGGTGTTGGAGAAGGTTCAGAGAAGATTTACTGGAGAGAGATACCAGGAATGAAAGGATTAGTGTATGAGGAATATTTGTTGGCTCTCAGACTGTACCATTGGAGTACAGAAGGATGAGGGTCCTCAAGAGACATTTTAAAGTGGTGAAAGGCCTGGACAGAGTAAATGTTGCAAGGTTGTTTCCCATGGAAGGGGAGTCTAGGATAAAAGGGCACAACTTAAGGATATCAATTTAAAATGGATGCTAAGAAATATTTTTAGCCAGAGGATCGTGACTCTGTGGAACTTGCTTCCACAGGTGCCCATGAAAGTGAGATTGTGGGATGTATTGAAGCCAGATATTTGCAAGTATTTGATTAGTCAGGGCATTGAGGATTACGGGGAGAAAGCCGAGGAATGGGATTAAGTAGCAGGATTAGAATGGCGGAGCAGATTCAATGGGTCTACTTCAGCTCCTACATTGTGATCTTATGACAATATCCTTGAGTTGTGTTCTGACTTTTTTTTTAAACCATAGTGAAGCTTAGAGTGGGGTGTTTATTTCCAGTGTCTGGTGTCAGTCGTGCAAATGACATGCTCCATCCAATGGACCTGACTGAATATAATTAGGGCCTCAGGATTGCTCATACTGCCAGTGGGTATGAAAGATTATACGGAAACAATGTTGGAAGTCCTCTCCAGTGCTTTGAGGTAGCTGCTGTAAGTAGTCCTGTTCTCAGTAGTACATCAGGGGGCAAGGATTACTGCTGCTTCATCCAGCATGAGGTTTGTCAGATTTGACATCTTGATTTTTTTAAAAACACAATTTATCCTTTTATGACTCTCCCAGGGCAGTGAGGGTGATGGGGAATTTCACAATGGTTGTTAGCGTTCATTGAGAGATGGGTCTTGATTTTAGGAAGTAGTTCACATTTTACATAGGCTTGTTGTGGACCGTTTTGAATATCGGTAGCGTTCTTCCATGTGAAGATTGATAGAGGATGAATGTTTTGCAGACATTAACATTCCCTGAATTGCTTCAATGATTGAACCAGCAATTTCTTGTAGCTTGGTCTCTGAACATGCACATGTACCAGCATCATCTGTATTCTGCAGTTTGACAATTACAGTGTCAACAGCCTTGGATTTGGAGTGAAAGTGGCGTGGGTTGAACAATTTTCCATTTATCCTGAGAGTTGGCATCCTTCTGGGGATGTCCCTAATTATGATGGGAAAGATTGAGAAAAGTGGGGCTTTAGACTAGCCTCAATGAGAATTGGTCTATTATGGTTCAAGGAAGGCCATGTTGTTGCTGCCGTATATTTCTCCTGGAGTTAAAGCATGGGAACGATCTTGTTCACTGTACCTGTAGCTGAATGGAAATCGCACTGATTCAGGGAGCAGCTCATTGGTCACTGGGAGGAGAGGTTGAGGAAAAACTTTTCCTGCAATGGACAAGAGCACAAACCATCTACATTTATTACAATAAGATTTATCTCAAAAGTACTCTTTACAGTACTTCCAAAATGTCTTCCTTTTGTGGGAGATGAGTTTGTGATTGAAGATCCTTTCCACCAAGTTTTAGAAATTCGGGGGGGCCATCTGATTTCAAGACTTGATGCTTTTCTGTTGGCAAATGGCCATTTTAGATATGGGGTAATGGTAAGGCTGAACCAAATAGTCTCTTCTGAAATGGATCAAAGACTCTCATGTTGGAGACCGAATTATGGTTGAGAATTTGCATAAAACATAGAACAATACAGGGCCTTCAGCTCATAATGTTGTGCTGACATACTCCTTAACAATCTAATTATTCCCTACCTCACACCCTGTATTTGTCTTACATCCATGTGTCTTTCTAAGTCTTTTGAGTTGTTCCTATTATCAGCCTTCACCACCACCCTGACAATGTATTCCAGGAACACACTGTTTTTATTTAAAAAAACAAACCTCTGCCATCTCCCCTCAACTTTCTTCTAATCGCCTAATGTCCTCTGGTAGCTGCTATTGTCATCCCAGGACAAAGGTGCTGGCTATCCACCCTTGAAATCTTGTACACCTCTAAGTCGCCTTTCAAATTAATCTTGCAGTGAGACCTGAGACCTGGCTTCAGAGTTCAAGGTTGCTTTTATTGTCATGTAATAATACGTTAAAAATGTATCATACATGATATACTTTAACTTCTGCCTGCTGCTAGGCAGACAGGAGTTTCCATTAGTATGGCCTGGAGAGAGAAAGAAGCAAAAGAGAGTTCCTTCGGTGTCACTGAGTGTCTGTGGTTTTGCCTCCAGTGCTCCCACAGCCTTTGCAGCTGCACATACCTCTGCTCGATACATCAGCAACCTGAGCTCCAGATTCAAAGCTCCGATACGATCAGGAAACCTTCAGTGCTGGAGGCCCTGTGGGAGCCCTTGCTCTCAGCATCCTCTCAAATCCCACTTCTGACACCTGGTTCCCATGATCCAGACACCAGCAGCCATTCCGGTTCCTCCCAACCACATCACTCACAGCCTGTGTTCCCCTCAGCTGCTGAGCCCTTTTCTTTGTATAGTTGAGTCTCAGCATTGGAACCTCTTATTTGGCTGTAGGTGGTGACCGCACCACAGAATCTGTGCATTCTGTGATTGAGGAGGGTGTTGCTTGACTTCTGCTTTTTCTCTCATGATCAGGTCATGGGTTTCCTGCTGGACCCCGGCCCTCATCTGCCTGCGGGCCTCTTTTTTTTTTGGCATTGTGGTTTCCAATCCAACAATGGCTTGTATTTGCTATTGATTGGGTCGTGAATTTCATAAAACATGGTTTTTGAGGAGAGAAGTCAAGAGAAGTGGTGAATTTCCACCTCATGAAGACAACATTTCTCTCTTGACTTTTGTCTAACAGAAGGGAGGGGTACCCCTTGCCTTGCTCTTGAACTGCCCTTCCACCCATTGTCTCTGACTCGGAGCAATGTTGTCAATGTCAAAGTGACAGGTTCCCATGATGAAAGAGTGGAGTGACATTAAATCTGATGCTTCACTAACTTTCCTTGATGGTCCTGGTGTTCTTGGTCCTGAGCTTTATGTTGAGGGGTGGAAGCTGATTTAACTTGGGGTTCACAGAGCAAAGCTATAATGCAGTAGCAGGAGGGCCCAAGATAAGTGGGGACTAAGCTCTACTGCTTGGACTTTTAACACCCACTCGTGCGTAATCACCTGTCAGCCTGAATGCAGTTGTAGGCACCTGCATGCCCCCAAAATAAACTTTATTCACATTAAAAATAATATTTTAATCATTTAGACGAACAGCCTCTCAGCCCATGCTGCCCACTTACACCCAATTGACCTACAACCCCCTGAATGTTTTTAAATGGTGGAAGGAAACTGGAGCCCCTGGGGAAAACCCACATAGACACGGGGAGAATGTGCAAACTCCTTACAGACAGCGCGGGATTTGAACCCCAGTCCTGATTGCTGGTGCTGTAATAGAGTTGCGCTAACTGAAATGCTCCAGATGTACAAAGTAAGGCAATGCAGACTTTTAACATTCTTGCTGTCAAATTCCTGTATACTTTTTGTTACAATGATCCTTCATAGTGCCATTGCCAAACTGTGGCCCCCAGCTGTATGAGAGGCTTTCCCCATTGGTTTCTGCCCCACAATGCCTCGTAGTGAGTGGATCGTAAATTATGCTTTTGAGTTACTAAAGACTGGATGTATTCCTCTGTGTGTATCCATGTAAGAAAAAAAACATAAATCACCCCATTTTGCTACTCCAGTGTGAAGTCTCCTCAAGTATGCCCACCCTGAAGAAGTTCTCCTCCTCTCTTTGAAGGGAATTTTGTTCCCTGCTGCTACTCCAGCATCTGCAGATATTCTTATTTAACTCCCTATATCTGAATTCACTTGGGGATGAGTCATGACAAAAACCTTTGCGTCCTTGTCCACACACTTTCTGCAAATCTAGTCGTGTATTGGTGGGGGGGTGGTGCACATGGATGTTCTGATGGCACGGGAAGGGTTTAAAAAAAATTGGTAGAGTAGCTGTCATGTTAGCTCTGCCACTGGTGCGGACCCAGAAGAGCGAAACTGGAAAGTGGCACTGCTCTGCAGGGTCCATCAGCCTGGTCCTAATATCAACAGGCTGTACAGGGTTTAAACAGCCGGTCAAAGGAGCTGACAATGTTTTAAATTAAAATTCTGCTGACGTGGTTGAAGGACCCACACAGGCTGCAGACTGCTGAAAACTGGCTCATGGGAACCAGGTATCGGGACTGGGGATTTGAAAGGGTGCTGAGGGCAAGAAGGGCTCCTGAAACTTCTGAAAGCTCAATCATGTCAGAGGTTTGGATCTGGAGCTTGGATGTGTGGCTGCAGAGGCAGGAGGGAGCGCTGCAAGCGAATCCACGGACACTCAGTAACTCTAAAAGGACTCTCTTTTGCTTCTCTTTTTGTAAGGGCCAACAGACAATGCTCATGGCTACTCTTTCTGTCTTGTGGAAGGCAGATTGTGCCAGAAGAGGTGGAACCGTATAGATTTGCATACTTGGAAACAGTTTTATGCAAAGTGCATCGAAACTTTGGAAAGGTGGATGAGCAGACTGATGTAACCTTTCATCAAGCAACAGAATAAGGGAGGAAAATCACTGTTGACAGGATGCACTTTGTTATATAAATTATATGGATGCTTGCTAGCATTTAAAATTGCAAATGTCTTTGTGTTTTAATGGCTGAATGCAAACAAAACATTAACGTGAGATTTCCCTGGTTCCCCTTCACATTTGCTTTAATCATCCCAAGCTGCACCAAGTTGTGACAACAGCATATAAATTAGAAGTGGTGTTGGGTGTGGTGGTTTTGTGATGCAACATTAATAAGGTCTTTGTGTTTACAGTTTGGGGGGGGTGGGGAAAAGAGTCTTACAAAGCAAATTTTTATTTAAGACAGCACATTAAAGTTAGGAAAGGAAGTTCGGCACCCAAACTAAAATCATGCAGGTAGTTTTCTGAAAATCAGGGTGGTGATTACAATGACCATCAAACAGAATTAAAGTTGTCCTCTTGCCCATGATCTTTGTTTTTGAAAGCAATTTAGACATGTAGCATGGTAACGGGCCCTTTTGGCCCTTGAGCCTGTGCTGCTCAATTGACCTACAACCCAGTATGTTTCAGATGGTGGGAGGAAACCAGTGCACACAGACAAGGAAAACTCCTTACAGACAGTGCGAGATTCAAACACCGGGTCGCTGGTGCAGTAACAACATTGCACTAACCAATATTCCAACTGTCATGCCCTATTTGAGGAAATTCCTCACATATAAAATGAGCGGGCATTCTTGCATCTGAACAAGGGATCCAAGTTGCATTGGCCCTGAAAATGGGCATATTTTTTTGAATAGCCAACACCAAAACATTTTTTTAAATTATCTGGAGCACCTGTCAGACTCCGTATCGGCAAGGTGAGCTCCAGTTCTGTGTGGTCTGCAGTGGTTGATGGTAACCTATGCTTCGTAAAAGGGGGTGGAACTGCCTTGTGTGCTGGTGGCCTTGCACAAAGTGAGTGAGGACTGAAAAATCTAAGGGCAAGTACATTGAAGTGCTTGAGGAGCAGTGGGTCACGCAGCATCCAAGGTAGTCAAATTTTTGAAAGGGAAAGCAGATGCTGAAGGAACTCGGCAGGTCTCACAGCATCCATTGGTGGTAAAGATGTACGTTTTTTCCAAAAATATACTTTATTCACAATAAATTATTTACAATACAACAAAACTGTCCAGGACTTTTTAGATTCATAGTGTCAATCATTGCACATTTTTTGTCGTCTTCTCGACACCCTGTTACCACCCTTGTGGCACTTTGTTGTTTCTTCCCCTGTTGTTTAAAGGACTTCCCCTTGGTTTCAGCCCCTGTGACTCTAGACTGTGGTCCTTCCCCACAGCACCCTCACATTGGCTGCGCTAAGCCTCTGATTGTTCCTCAACATGTACTCCTGTAGCCTGGAATGTATCAATAATCAGCATTCCCCTGGACCAACATCTCAGTGTGCTGAAAGATCAATAGGTTTCGGGCAGACCAAAGAGCATCTTTCACTGAGTTGATGGTCTTCCTGAAGCTCTGGATGTCTGACTCAGTGTTTCTGGGATAAGCCCATAGATTAGAGAATTCTCTATCATGCTGCTTCTGGTGATAAACTGTGACCAGGTTCCCTGCATCCTTCTCCACACACTTTACTTATCTGCATTTGGCAAAGAGGTGAGCCACAGTCTCCTCTCCACTGCAGCTGTCTGGAGGACAACATTCATGGAGGGTGATGTTCTGGTTGTACACGCAGGATCTCACTGGGAGGGCTCTTCTCATTGCTAGCCAGGCCAAGTCGTGGTACTTGTTTGTGAGCCCTGGCAATGAGGCATTCTGCCAGATAATCTGTTCGTTCCATGCTGATCACTCTCTGCTTGATGGCCTTGTGGTTGAAGGTGTTACGCTTAAAAAAAAAAAATGTCCATGGTGCTTCTTGGGACCCTATCCACTTTGGCCCCCCCAAATTAATCTTAAAAACTCTGGTAACTGTAAGGACAGGGGATGGGCCACATCTGCGTCACATACAGCAGTACCAAGAGGACCTTATGCCTGATGACCAGGTTCTTCCCTGTTATCAAGAGGGATACATAACTGACAGTTTGGGCCTAAGCCCTTTATCAAGGAATAATAGATCCTTTCAGTTGACCTGAACACCCCAGTGTAAAGCCGCATGATCTACACCCCCCCCCCCCCCCTCCATGCGGATAAAGACAGTCACCTGAATGTGGCAGGAGTGCCTCCGAGGTGCTGATGCCAGCCTTTATCCGGAAGGGATAATTGGCGGAATGCCGCGTTCTGCTGTAAGTGGCTGCCTGGGGTTGGGCTAATGACTCTCAGCTGGCGACTTAACTCCCCGCTTCTGCACTGGGGCTGCTGTCTGTGGCTCAAAATGCGGCATTGCAATGACTGTCTTCCCTACCCTTAATCCCCCACACAGCTGGAACTGTTGTGGGAAACCTAGCCGTTCCACCTGCATGGGGAATTGTGGGTGGGGAAGATGGCCATGTTATGTCATATATTTGACGGGTGGCGCAGCAGTACCAGTCGCCCCGCCTCCATCAGATCCGGACACGCCTCTGGTATGAATAGGCCCTTTCAGGTGGACCAGGCAACGGTGCAGCAGCCTTTTCGGGCTACCACCTGAAAGGTGAGCCCACAAGTTAAGTTCTGCCATTGCCCTCAAGGTGGAGGGTCCACCTGAATGAGCCGAATGTGTAAAATGCAGGCAAGGTGCCAGAAATAAAAGGCTGGGAAAGAAGGGAAGAATGGGCAGAGGGAGGAGCACAGGCCAACAGACAAAAGTGGATATGGATAAGATGCAGGAGAGAGAAAAGGTGAGAATTGACTGGGGGAGGAGTTTGTTTGGGCATCTGGAAGGAGAACAGAAGTAAAGGAGACAATTGGAAAATAGAGACACAACTAGAGGAAAGGAGGCAGGGAGAGATGATAGGTGGAAGGTTTAATGGAAACCAGAGAAGTTAATCCAATCGGAAAGTGCCCAGTCAGAATATGAGGTGTTGTTCCTCTAATTTGTGGATGGTCTGTCTGACAGTGCATGAGATCTGCCTATTTCAATTCTCTGTCCCATTCCTTTGCTGACATGTCTGTCTCTGGGCTCATGCAAGTGAAATTGTGTCCTGAGACTGCATGGGTCTTCCATGCATTTGCTTAAGAGGTACTGCGAGGAGACTGGACTGGTTGTCAGTGCTGAGTATCTATCTTGATGTAGTACTGCATTGTGTTCAGTGGCCACACACAAGTGGCGAAGAGCAGTGAGTGCATTTTGAAATGGCACATGCTATTAGCTCACTACTAAAACACAGCAGTTCCAAATGTTTATTTTTCACCCCCATCAATGACCTTTACATATTTCTGTCCATTCAGATTTGCACATTATAATCACTTGGCACAGCTGCAAACTACACACCCACATGTGTAGTTCGTATACAATGCCACTTATTCAAATGGTATAATTAACATTTTTTTAAGTTTAAAATTTTATTTACAGCACTTTAGATGTTAATTCTGACTATGCCACCTAATTTACACCCAATTAACCTACAACCCCTGTATGTTTTTTGAAGGGTGGGAGGAAACTGGAGCACCTGGAAAAAGGTTCAAACACTAGACAGCACTGGATTTGAACCCTGGTTGCTGGCTTCTGGAATAGCTTCACACTAACTGCTGCACTAATGATGCGATTTATTGGGTAAAGTAATGAAAAATTAGTAAAAATAAACCAACAACAACCAGTGTCACTAAAGCTAAGGACTGTTGACTTTGGGAAGGAAAAGCCAGAGGTGTACGATCCAGTGATTGTTGGGGGATCTGAGATGGAGGGGGGTGAGCTATTAAGTTCTTGGGAGTTATAATCTCGGGTCTTTCCTGGACCCAACACACAAATGGCATGGTGAAGAAAGCACGTCAGTGCCTCTACTTCCTCAGGGGTTTGCAGAAGTTTGGCGTGGCATCAGAAACCCTGGCAAACATCTACAAAAGTATGGGGACACTAATACCCATGAGCATAAAGCCCTCCAAAAGGTAGTGGATGCAGCCCAGGAAAAACTCTCCCTACTATTGAGTACATCTACAGGGAATCCTGCTGTCGGAGAGTAGCAGCAATCATCAAGGACCCATACTACCCAGCACATGCTCTGTTCTCACTGCTGCCATCAGGAAAGAGGTGTAGGTGTCACAAGACTCTCATCACCAGGTTCATGAACAGCTTCTACTCCTCCGCCATCAGGCTCCTCAACAATAAACTCAATCAGGGACTCATTTAAGGATTCTTGCTTGTGAACTTTATTGATTTAAAAAAAAATTCTCTCTATTGCACAGTCAGTTTTGTTTACATTTATCTTTACAGTTCTTTTTGTTTACATGTATAGGCGTGTACATTTTTTTGCATGACCAAGAAGTGGTGATTCTGCCTCGCCTGCAGGTAAAAGAATCTCAGGGTTGTATGCGCAATGACAATAAATTTGGCATAGCCATAGCAGCCAAACACATTGAATAACACTCCTCCCCACTGTAGGCCAAAGTGCACACATGGAAGGAATAAGAACCAAGTGAGGAGGATGAGGCATGCCTGCATTCAGTCACCCCAAGGAGATGGATTCTAGTCATCATGAGGACATCTGTTGATGAGGCTGTGCCCATCAGCACCTCTGAAGCCACCAAAGATGATAAGAACTCTACAGCTAATTCTCCTCTTTGCATCTCCCTTAACTGGTGAGGTTGCACATGAGGATGCAAACAGAGACTTCAGTGGAGCAACCTGAAGGCAAAACACAGTGGCGGCACAGTTAATGTAACACTGTTACAGCTCCAGCAACCCGGGTTAGAATCTGGCGCTATCTGTAAAGAGTTTCTACGTTCTCCCCACGGCTGTGTGGGTTTCCTCTTGCCCTTTAAAATGTACCAGGGATGTAGGCAAATTGGGCAGTAAGGGCTCATGGGGCAGAAGGCCCTATACTGTGCTGTCTGTTTACATTTAAATATAAAGATCCTGCTGGAACTCCTGAAATTATACAGAGGAATTCTGAACTCTCTTGACACAATATTTAGCTGAGGCTTGGCATAGTTCAGATCCAAGAAGCCAATTGCGATGCAATGTGGCAGCACAGGGACAACTGCAGTGAGTAGTACAATTCTCACTGGATTGCTGGAATCATTAGTGCACTGGAGATTGAAGGGCATTGCAGCAATCTTGTAACCATTCATCTGGCAGATTTAAATTCTTTTGCATTTTAAATTTAGACATACAGCACGGTAGCAGGCCCTTTTCCCACGAGTCTGTGACGCCCAATTTCACTGAATTGACCTACAGCTCCAGTACATTTTGCACAGTGGGAGGAAACTGGAAAACCCATACAGACATAAGAAGAATATGCAAACTCCTTACAGACAGGGCAGGATTCGATCCCCAGTCCCGATCGCAGAATGTTATAACAGCGTTGTACTAACTGCTATGTCATTCGTGCCAACCCTTGTGGCACTGAAGTTAATAGTGGCTTCATGGAGCACAAACTGTACTGTTCTCCCTCAGAAAGACCATGGCTGCTCTCCCACTGCTGTCACATTGGCCATGCCCTATGTATGCAGTCAGTCAGCCAGCCAGTCTTGGCACTTGCACAACCTTGCTAAAATGATCCAGTCCATGGCTTTACCAGTCTCAGAGCTGCTGCAGATTATGCTCCAGATCTGTCTGCAGTCTCTCCTACAATAATTTAGCATCCAGCCAATGACCAGGCTTCAGTGCTGAGCTGTGAACATGTAGGAGTGCTTGCAAAATCAGAGGCTTGTGGTAAATTTTGCATGTCTAATTAGTTGAGCAATGTGATGTAACATCATTATAAATTTTGAATATCTGTGGTGACTTTAGTTTTTGTGTCGGGCTGAATTGGATGCTTTAGTCAGTTACAGAGAAAATAAAGGCTTGGGATTTTTGATGAGTGGAGGTTTGGAGTTATGATACAAAACTGCTTGCCAAGGACATCTCCGTCATGACTAAAGTCATAAAGCAACCAGAAGACCACCATAAAGCTTGACAACTGCATGGCTAAGCACTGCAAGACTCCTTGCAATCAGACAACAGATGGCTTGTTACTGTACACCAGTAGTCCAAGACATGAGATATTGTATGGTGGCTAAGCACTGCAAGATTCCTGGCAATCAGACAACAGGTGGCTTGTAATTGTACACTAGTAGTCCACGAGATAAGATATTGTATGGTGGCATGACTTTCAATGAATACATGCTGTCCATGTGTGTTGCTTTGAAACAAGTCAATGTCCATGTAGTCATTTGATAACTGTGTCATCAACATTTCAGCTAACATATCAAACCATCTGAAATGTTGATGATACAGTGGATTATGGTCAGCAGAGGAATTCTTTAATCCAATGGACAGAGTTGACACCTGAATTCCCATCCGAAGATGCACACAGTCAGTGGTATCTTGGACCACAGGGAAGTCTGCAATCCTGGTTATGCTTTGTGAGCTGTCATGCGAGAATAAAATTTAACTTTAGCTGTTTTTAAAGGAAGCATCAGTGACTTCCTTTACATAACAGTGGATGGTTAATTGCAAAGTTTGGCAGGTATTTCCAACTCTTACCTGGAAGGTACAAGATGCAAAGTCCATTGCTACTGTCACTTTGACAGCCAAGTGTGTGGGGAAACCTTGAAACTCCAAGCACTTGTTCTACCACTCTTAATAGGTGTTTGGAGTTAGAAGCTACTCTCGAAAGCACCATTGGTCATACAAATAGGCAAAAAAAAAAATTCGACAGCAGTTAATCTGCTATGAGTCAATTAGCTGTTGTCAATTACCTGATGCACCCATTTCATCCCACATGGCACAGATGTACTTTTTTGTTTAATTGCCCACCCTAAAGTGCCATTAGGAGAGAAGGGGAGAGAGTAAATTGGGATATGAGGAAAATTTGGGATAAGTAGAACATACAAAAGTTCAGCACAGTAACAGGCCCTTTTGGACCATATGTCTGTTTTGAACACAATGTCCAAATTAAACTCTGCTGTTTGTATGATACATATCCCTCTATTCCTTGCATAGCACTAGGTGTGCCAGTGACCCAGTTTTGAACCCGAAGCTCTCTGTAAGGGTCAGTGTGGGTTTTCCCCGGGTGCTCTGGTTTCCTCCAAAACGATTGGGTTACAATTTAAATAGGATGTAATTGGGCCTCACAGGTTTAATTTGGCTGAAATCTGCTTCTACCGTGTTGTAAATAAAATATTAAAAAATTTAAATCTTCATGTGTTTATCTAGAATCCTTTGGCTTGGCTTCGCGGACGAAGATTTATGGAGGGGGTAAATGTCCACGTCAGCTGCAGGCTTGTTTGTGGCTGACAAGTCCGATGCGGGACAGGCAGACACGGTTGCAGGGGAAAATTGGTTGGTTGGGGTTGGGTGTTGGGTTTTTCCTCCTTTGCCTTTTGTCAGTGAGGTGGGCTCTGCGGTCTTCTTCAAAGGAGGTTGCTGCCCGCCGAACTGTGAGGCACCAAGATGCACGGTTTGAGGCGATATCAGCCCACTGGTGGTGGTCAATGTGGCAGGCACCAAGAGATTTCTTTAGGCAGTCCTTGTACCTTTTCTTTGGTGCACCTCTGTCACGGTGGCCAGTGTAGAGCTCGCCATATAACACGATCTTGGGAAGGCGAAGGTCCTCCATTCTGGAGACGTGACACACCCAGCGCAGCTGGATCTTCAGCAGCGTGGACTCGATGCTGTCGACCTCTGCCATCTCGAGTACTTCGACGTTAGGGATGAAAGCGCTCCAATGAATGTTGAGGATGGAGCGGAGACAACGCTGGTGGAAGCGTTCTAGGAGCCATAGGTGATGCCGGTAGAGGACCCATGATTCAGAGCCGAACAGGAGTGTGGGTATGACAACGGCTCTGTATACGCTTACCTTTGTGAGGTTTTTCAGTTTGTTGTTTTTCCAGACTCTTTTGTGTAGTCTTCCAAAGGCGCTTTTTGCCTTGGCGAGTCTGTTGTCTATCTCGTTGTCGATCCTTGCATCTGATGAAATGGTGCAGCCGAGATAGGTAAACTGGTTGACCGTTTTGAGTTTTGTGTGCCGGATGGAGATGTGGGGGTGCTGGTAGTCATGGTGGGGAGCTGGCTGATGGAGGACCTCAGTTTTCTTCAGGCCAAACATTTTGGCAGTTTCCGCAAAACAGGACGTCAAGCGCTGAAGAGCTGGCTCTGAATGGGCAACTAAAGCGGCATCGTCTGCAAAGAGTAGTTCACGGACAAGTTTCTCTTGTGTCTTGGTGTGAGCTTGCAGGCGCCTCAGATTGAAGAGACTGCCATCCGTGTGGTACCGGATGTAAACAGCGTCTTCATTGTTTAGGTCTTTCATGGCTTGGTTCAGCATCATGCTGAAGAAGATTGAAAAGAGGGTTGGTGCGAGAACACAGCCTTGCTTCACGCCATAGTTAATGGAGAAGATCCCTATTAAATATTATTATACAATCGACTCTGCATTTAATAAAAAAAACTTGCACCACACATCTCCTTTATTCTTTCTCCTTCCTTAATTTAATTTTCTTTTCTCTAGAATGTGTCATTTTCAACCTGAGAAAATGATTCTCACTGTCCACCCCATCAATGGCTCTCATAATTTTATAAACTTCTATTATCTCTCCATTGATGCTACAGAGAAAGCAACCCGCGTTTGTCCAATATTGCACTGTGTGTGGTTCTGTTCTCCACGTAATAAAGATATGATTAAGCTAGGGAGGGTGCAGAAGAGGTTCTCGAGGATATTGTTTGGAAGGGAGGGTTTAGATTGTTGGAAGAGATTGGATAGGCTGGTGCTGCTTTCCTCAGAGTGAAGGAAGCTGAGGAGTGAAATTGATCCAATCACGAAGAGCATAGACAGAGTTGATGCCACCATCTTTTATCCAGGGAAAGGGACACTAAAGCCCAAGGGTGTAGGTTTAAAGTGAGAGGGGAAAGATGTAAAGGAGATCAAAGGGGCATGCTTTTCTGCATAGCGGGTGCTGGGTATCAGGTGCCAGAGCAACTGGGAGTACAATTTTTTAAAGACATTTTGACAGGTGTATCATGGGAAAGTTTTGGAGAGATATGGGCCAAATTCAGGCAAATGGAACCAACTCTGGCATGCATCTTGACCAGCATGGATTGGTTGGGCTGGAGAGCCTGTTTCTGTGTTATGACAATTATTCTCTGATATTTGAGAGAGGGTTCTCTCTATTGATTAATGTGCATTCAGTATAAGAAGTTCAACAATAGCATTGCTGAGGTCACTGCACCCTGTTGCTCACTCTGCAATATTCCAACAGATATTCACTGCACCACCTTTGTGGTATCTGGTGCAATTTACTCTGTAAAGTTGCTGTGGAATTTTAATGTACATATTTCAAAAAGGTGAGATTTACGGGTGCTTGCGTCAGAGTGATTATAAGGTTTGATTATTCCCAATCCCTTAATTTATTTTTAATGTAGTGTAATAAAGCAGCATTGGACTTTTGGCTACCATATATGTCAGTGTATTAGATGACTGGGTATATAAGACAACCCCCAAAATTTCCACTTAAAATACTGGTTTTGATCTCTACTCACTATATAAGATTACTACCTCACGTCTGGAAATTACTGCTGAGAGCTTACCTCAATCTCCAAACTCATACCATCTTCTTGGTTGTACCATTCTCATACAGTGGCCAATTGTGGACCTTGGTGTATGCAACCACTTTCAGCTTAAAACTAGCTTCATATTTCGTTCATTTATCAGTTGAGCCTAATTAGGGTTTTACAGTAGCTGGAGATTAATGTTCGCCCAGAGAGAGTGCTACTGGGTTTATGAAGGAGTGAAAACTTAAGCCTTTCAAAGAAACCCTGTCTTTAAAAGTTTTAAAGTACAGGTAACTGGTCTCTGCAAGATTTATTGAGATTGACCTGATGAGACAGTGTAAACAGAACGCACCCTGTGATCCTGTCTGATTGTTTACTATTTGTCAGCTGTTGCAAATGGTGAGTGTTGGCTTCATTTGCTGTACTGTTATTTTAAGGTATGTTAGATACACATTTTTATTGTTTTAATATAACAATCCTATTAATCCAGCTTTATAAACGCAAGTTTCAGTAGATAGGTATTTTGTGGTAGGACTGTAGGAGTTATCTGAGTGTTTTATGCTGTTCTCCATTGCCATGGGGGACACTCTAAACACAGGATATTAAGATTCGGATTATATACTTGACGTATAAGACAATCCCTGGTTTTGGGGTGACATTTTTAAGGTTCAAATTCCATCTTATACACTGACATACACAGTAATCTAATGTCAAGACTGATCAGCCCACGATCAAATGTGTCTGTACTTTGTTGTATTTGAGTTAATTGGCTGGCAGTACTTAAAAATGAAATTAAAAGAGCAATGACCTGGTGATTAAAGGTACCATCCAGTGCAATTAAAATACTAAAAAGACTAGGAAGGAGCATCACAAGTTTGATGCCTGATCTTTTCTGATCTCATCTGGAATACTGATTGGAGAATACATTTTGGGCAATGTTCAATTTCCGGGTTTTGAATTGTTTGGCATTAATAAATTCTCTTTGAAAGTCTGAACAAATCCAAGGCACAAGGCACAAAGAGTTTGTACTTGTACACGGTAGTGGAACTGAACCTGTTATCTATGAAGTTGAGAGGCAAGGCTGCCTTTGGTTGAACTGCTTTCTTTTTCCAAGGACTTTCTTGATGTTCATGAGATCTGGTTTAGTTTTGTTCTCCTTGAGCACCAATGTGGATGGCAATGTTCATTAACTCTTCAATTGCTTGACTGAGAGGGTGTAACATCCAACCCCAATTTTGACCTTGACCAACCACTCAGCCTTTTATTGGTGGGGAGCATCAGAAAAAAGAACTTTCTGTTTATGTGTGACATCTTTTGTATTGCTTCATACTTCCCAAGAGCTACCATTCTAATTATGGCAACCAGCCCCTTTTTCCCAGGGCAAACACCAGAGGACATCTGTACAAAATGAAGGGAGGGAAGTTTAGGGGAAACATCAGGGGTAAGTTTTTTTTACACACGGAGAGTTGCGGTGCCTGGAAATGCCTTGCCAGGGATGGTTGTTCGGGCCTAAATGTTAGAGACATTTAAGAGACTCAAGAAAAATAGAGGTTCAGTATTTTATATATAATATAAAGGTCAGCACAACATCTAGGGCTGAAGGGCCTGTACTCTGCTGTAATGTTCTATATACTGTTCTATGAAGACCTGGACCATACGGGTTGACTGGATAACCTTAAATCAGTACAAGGAGGGAATGTTAGAATAACACCTCTTGGGATGAAATTTGTCTTTTGTTTGTTAGAACTCAGCCATTGAGAAATTTTCAGTGCCACACATTTGATTCCATTGACTTAAGTCCAATCAAATTTGTGCAGGTGATTCCACACGTCATCTAATATTAGAGCACATTTAAAACTCATGATCATAGATGAATTTCTACAATGGTTAGCTCCATGGACTATGATAGAAGTGAAACAAATCCATAATGTAAATAGTTTCTATCACTACCACTTGCTAATCACATACAATTGAAGTTGAATTAATTTTAAAACTTCAATTTCTGACTGGTTTCTTTGTCCCTCTGTTTCTTTTATCAGAAATTGTCTCACGTCATCTGATAATCAGAACAATCTAGACATGCAAGACAATCGGGTACAAGTTCTTAAGACGCTCCCCGTGAACCTGTCTTTGCACCCGGACCACTTGGACATTTCAAAGAGGGAGAATTATGGTGCAAATCCAGCTGAGAACATGCCAGTGTCAGTGGCAGGAGTCGCCGTGGTCAGCATCAAGACAGAGGGTTACCCCACCAGCTACTCGGGAACAGTGACACCCAACGTGCACTACAGCAGAGCTGAGAGTGATGAACAGAGAGGGGTGATTTTTGAACAGAACCTCAGCAACAACCAATATGAAGTGCTCACTGTCACACACACCAACTACCTCAAGGACGATCAGCGCAGCTCACCCGACAGCAGCTACAGTGAATCATTTAAGGAAGGAATAGCTGAAGTGAGTGTGTTTTAATATACAATATTTATTGTGGAAAGATGAGGATGTACTTTATTCCTGCAAAAGACATGTTGTTTCTGTAGGGAAGAACAAATAGTGCAGTTCATATTGTTAGCGACTGTTTGCTCTATGTAAGGACTGTAGAGAGGTGAGAAGTCTACGAGATGAGGCGTCTACGTGGTTTGCAGTTTTCATGATTGAGATAGTTTTTTTGGGTACAGATTTCAAGGGATATGGCGGTAAAATAGGAATTTTGTGAACTCATCTCAAGCCAGGGAAGAGATTGTATATTGGTTGCCAGACTAGCTTTTGACGAAATGTCTGTACCAATAATTAATGGAATCTAAATGTTGTCTTCCCATCATGCAGCTTAAAGAATTTGGATTTAGTTATTTTGAATACTATGCTTTTTTGAATTTTTGGTTCTGAGAAGTATATAATAGTACAATGATTTTGGAGGAAGATTTGGCAATTTCCCTTCTCATTCCGAGCAAAGAGCCTTCCTGTCTTAATTAAGAATTTATCAGAGGTTGTCAATATTAAATAACAAAGAAATCTGATCACACCCATGTGAGTGTGTAAACAGTTAGATAAGAGTGTAACATACAAGTCTGCAGATGCTATGATTATAGTAAAAACAAAGAAATGCTGGAGGAACTCAGCCAGTCTCACAGCATCCAAACGGGGTGAAGATATGTAACGTTTCAGGCCTGAAATACTTGTTCCCTTTACCTCCTACGGACACTGCAAGATCAGCTGAGTTCCTCCAGTATCTCAATAAGATAAATATACTGGGTGATTTTCAGTAATTTTAAGTGGAGCTTTCCCTCACTCATCCAGTTCATGGCCAGCAGCCAAATCAAATGGATTGGGGGTGGGGGGGTCCAGCAAAGATGGCTGCATGGGAATGGAAACTGGCTACATTAGGTACATTTGGTTTGTAAACCTATTTTTGCAAAATGACTTGGTTTAGAAATGCCAGATTCTGGAATCCTGGGTTTTAATTTGTAAAGAAGATTTAACGCATTTTTTTTTTCTAATGTGATGAAAATTATGCTAATGTGTGCTTCTGCCACAAATTTTTTGCTAAATGTATAATTCCCTCAGCACTGATCAATGGAAGAACTCAACAGGTCAGGCAGCACATATGCAAGGTGATAATCTGTTGACGTTTCAGGCAGAAACCCCTTCATCAGGAATGGCCTATGCTATAAAATCAGCTTTGTGAAGTTGAACCAAGTTAGTAAAAAAATTAGCAATACAACTTGGTTTTGGACAATTATTGCACCAATTCAGGCCAGTTGTTAATATGAAATACAAAATTTTAAGACTGAAATAAGGACGAATTGCTGCTTCCAGAGAGAAGTGAATTTGTGGAAGTCTCTGCTTATTGAAGAGGTAGAGGCAGTCTTATTGAATGATTTGAAGTCACAGGTAATTTTACAGTGGCCGGGGAATTAAAGAATTATGGGGAACAGGCAGGAAACTGGAGCTATGTCCATGGATTTTTTGAATGGTGGAGTATGCAATCATAGACCAGATGGTCTATTCCTACACCTATTTTTTAAATTTGTTTTTATTTTTCTTACCACAGGAGTTTTGTGGACATTTCTGGGTTTCTTCAAGAAATTAAACACAGCAGAAATTTTGTTTGCTCTATCACCTTTTTGGAAGAAAACTCTCCGCAAAATTACTTCAGTTGGTCCTGCTGATCTTCAACCCCAGGGGCCTGTTAAACAACAGTTCTTATTTAATCAGAAAACAACTTTTACTGACCCCTATTTTCCCCTGCAAATGTTCAATTTTAAGGACCAACACTCAAAACCAAAACCTTGTTCTCGCTGAGCTTTGTGACCTCCCATGACCTTTGCTTTAGCCTCTCACATTTGTGTGGAATGTTTTGCCTGTCGATCTCAGCTTCCTGGTCTTTGGATCCCTTCAGGCTGCTGCTGACAACCTCGTTGTTGTTCACTGCTCCATACTCATTGGTAGAAGGTTTCATCTTGCCTTCCTTCAGCCATAGAATCAAGCAGATCTGGTGTGAGCATTTACGTGCATTACACGCTTACTCCAAGTGAATGCTGTGGACATGTCCCTGCCAAGACTTCCCTGGCAGAGTTCTTGGCTGTTGCCCTAGATGATCTCCATAGACATTGTTCTACACTGGCCTTTCTTGGTCCAGTTACTCTTCAGGTTTAATCTCCCTCCATCTTTCGTCACATCATCACAGCGTCCATTCAATCAGTAGCCACACTTGCTAGAAAAATAATTTTTTAAAAATATTTTTCATTTTTATAAGTATCATCATATATTAAAAAAAACATACGAAAAACAAAGAAAAACTCCCTTCCCCTTCCTACAAAGTATAAATCCACACTCCATCAGGGCTCATACTTATATGATCCATAAAAAACATCTATAAAAGATTACATGGGGAAGTCGCATCTGCTGTATTGTAACAGCATCTGTTATTATTTTAATTGGGCCCCTATATAGTTCAAATATGGCTGCCAAATCTTGACAAATATATCACAATTGTTTTTTTCAGATTGTATGTAATTTTCTCCAGAGGTATACAACTATTCATCTCTTCAGTCCATCGTGCTACGAGTAAGGGAGTGTTGGACTTTCAAGTAGTTGCAATATACTACTTAGTCATTGCTAAAGCTACTTTCTCAAAAGAAAATTGGAATTTAATTGATTTATTACTTATTTCAATAAAATTACCCAAAAGATAAAACACTATCCTTGATAATGTTTCTACAATACCTTGCCTAAAACCTTCACACTTAACCACATAACATGTAAAAACTTTCTTGTTTTAATCCCACATCTAAAATACATCTCCAATATTTTAGATTTTGACCTATGTAGTTTTTGTGACACAAATATAATTGGTGTAGGAAGTTGTACTGAACCAGTCCATATCTTTCATTGATAATTGATGCCATATTATCCAAACACCAATCAGACCAACCTCTTGCTGATATTACAACACCCAAGTCTGACTCCCATTTCTTTCTCGACCTCCACAAACCTGGTTTTGCACTTTCACTCTGGAGACCAAAATGCATTTTTGTGTTGAATTTAGGTGTATTCCCCATCCAAATCATTGGTTACATTTCACTAATTTCCAGTAGGACCAACGCTGGCCCCCATCTTTCTTTCAAGAATGACCTTAGCTGGAGGAAACAGGAGAAAGTTCCATTAGCTACTCCGTATTTCTGTTTTAGTTTATCAAAAGACATAAGAACTCTTGCGATATTGAAATGGTTAATGACGAATCATCTGAGAGTAGTCTCGCCAAGTACTCTGTTTTTATCATTCTGCTTTTTTAACTGTGCAGACATTAAAAATAAATTAATCCTTGAGTTGAACGAGTAGTCTCTCTCCAAGGTTGAGCTGCCTCCAGATATCAATCACATTTAAACCCTTCACAAATGATAATGTCACTTCTGCAGCTTTTGCCCTCGTTACTGTTCCTGCTGGTTTATCTAATATCAGATTTTTAAAAATTAAAATTTCCTCCACCCCCCCCCCAAAATCAATATATTGTGCCTTCCCTCTGCTCTTTTTATAAATACATCTTTCAAAAAGGCTTCATCGTCATAATTTGGAGCAAAAATATTCATAAACATCCAGGATTCTGCATAAATCTTGTAATGTGCCATTACAATGTGCTTTCCCACTTGGTCAATTGATATGTTTTTCTACTCTTACTGGTAAATTTTTATTAATTTAGATCGCTATCCCTCTTGCTTTTGAATTAAAAGAAGCTATATTACTTGCCTCACCCAAATAATACTGATTGTTCAAATAATACTGTGGTCTTTCCTTTTTAAAAAAAACCACGTATAGTGCCCATGCTCTGATGGCGACGTAAACAAGAAACCGGGGAAGCTTGCAAGGAAAGCCCATGGATTCTTCGGAGGAAGGAGTGCCCCCCACTTTAGCGCCATCCTGTAAAATGCTTCCCCGACTGGAGTCTCCACTCTGCTACTAGCTTTTCCAAGTTCTCACTCTTGAGCTCTCAAATTGCAATAACATTCATATTTAGTAATAATTAAAAGACGATTCACAAAAAATATAACTTTTACTTGGTCCCATTATAAATATTCTTCTCAGTCTTCTTATCTAATGTCTTCAGTTTTCTCATAATTTTTCTCACATCTTTCTTAGACTTGAAAAAAATGCCAATTTCCCTCTGTTACTTCAACCTTCAATGTCGGAGGGTGTACCATCGAATATCTCATAATTTTTGACCATAATTGTCTCTTCACATCATCAAACTCCTTCTTTTGCTTGATAAAACTTGGATTAAAGTTAATAGCACCCATCCACTGTTGATCTCAAGTGGGCCAATGCTGGTCCCAAAATCGCTTCTCGATCCCAGTAACTCAAAAGCCTTACCAGGACCAGCCATGGTCGCTGCTCCTCGGGTCTTTTGTGACTGAGGGTCCGATAAGCCCTTTCTATATGTAACTTCTCATTAAATTTATTTTCTCGCAACACTCATGGGATCCATGAATCAAAAAAGCTCACTGGATCATTCCCTTCAGTACTTTCCTTCAATTCAATAATTTGAATGTTATGGCATCTGCTGAAGTTTTCCAAATGTTTGATCTTGTTCAGTACCATTTTCCTGTCAAGACCCACTTGTCGACTTCCACTTGGCCCATTTGATTCATTAAGTCATCAATTGCCTCTTAGAGTTCTCCCATCTTCTCTGACATGCACTTTATTGCATTTTCCACACGTAAAATGTGTACATAAGATATCCATCTTCTTCAGGATTTTATTTAAATCTTGCGCTGATTCTCCCCCCCCCCCCCCCCCCACCCCCCCAGCACTGCCGGGCTCAGCTGGTCTCGAATAAAATTTTGTGCCGCTCTCTTTTGGGCTTTCACTTGATGATCCTGGTGAACTGGGTGCCTCTTCAGATTTCATTTTTTGCAGTCTTGGTTTCTTGCTAGTCATTTTGTATATCCATAGTAGAAAAATTCTTGAATTTAAACTTTTAAAACTGTCTTTTTAATCACTCTTCACAGAGAGCTCATTCAAAACACATCTGCCTAGATCCTTCACATGGCCACACCCCCGTAAATTTTAGACATACAGCATGGTAACAGGCCATTTCAGCCCATGAGCCCACTCTGCCCAATTACACCCGAATGACCTACACTCCCAGTACATTTCTGAACAGTGGGAGGAAACTGGAGCTCCTAGGAAAAACCCACACAGTCCGGGGAATCAAGCAAAACCCTTACAGACAGCACGAGATTCGAAGCCCGGTCCCGATCGCTGGTGCTGTAAAGGCATTGCACTAACCGCTACGCCAACTGTGCTCTCCTAAAACCATTAATCTAACATGCTTATGTCTTTGGTACTGAATTGGCATATTATCCTGACTATTAATACTCCACAAGACTTTTTACTTCACTTTTTTTTTTAGATGTTGCACAGTATAGTGAACTCTCTGAGTTGGAAGGCATCATGGGAACCAGTGTCCTGGTGTGGTGGATGGAAGTGCGGGAATCGGCAAGCAGTGCCTCAGATATAAACAAATGGGATTTATGACTAATTTGACAGCAGATTATTGGAGTTTTACTGTATCTGGAACAAAGTTGCCTGTTTTGTGTTATGCCTGTAACTGCATTTGGAGATCACATCTGCTGGGCTAAATGCTGACACTATGAGAACTTGTAATGTACTTGCAGGGAATGTCGCATTGAAACCAGCAATTTTACTGTGTCGTGACATAGGGAAATGCACAACCATGTTCACAAATAGAGATCCAAATCTTTATGGACATTCACAACCACCATTAAGATGACCAATAACAGTCTTTTAAAGCAATGGTTCTCAACCTTTTTCTTTCCACTCACATACCACTTTAAGTAATCCCTATGCCATCAGTGCTCTGTGATTAGTAAGGGATTGCTTAAGGTGAGTGGGAAAGGAGGTTGAGAACCACTGTTCTAGACCCAATTGTTACTGAAATATTTTGCTTGAGAAAAATTGTCATTGGCCCATTTTCTTTGAAGTTATGAAACTGCACATAATGTGTCAATGAGGTACAATTAAAACAGTGGTTTTCAACCTTTTACTTTCCACCCACATACCATCTTAAGCAATCCCTTACTAATCACAGAGCACCCATGGCATAGGGATTAAAGTGGTATGTGAATGAAAAGAAAAAGGTTGAGAACCACTGCTTTAAAGCTACGAAAGTGTAGCAAGTTCTAGTTCAAAGTTCATAATTATTGTCCGAGCACATACATGACATCACATACAATCTTGAGATTCTTTTTTCCTGTGGCCCAGGCGGAATTTCTGATTCTCAGAAGTGCAAAAAGCTGTACTCAAGAAAAGATATGAATATAAAAGAGAGAAATGTAAATAAAATGATGTGCAAAACAGAAAAATAAATTCAGTAATAAATAATGTACAAAGTAAGAGACCTCTAATGAGTCTCTGATCATATTTGTTGTTTAGGAGTCTAGACCAGGGGTGGGCAACCTTTTACTGTGTGTGGGCCAGTTGGTGTGTTAGTGGTTGAAAGGTGGGCCGCACTGATGCTACCATAAATGAAATAAATACTGAAGCAGACATTATCTAAGTTAAGTTTTCAAATGTCTCTGTTTGAAGAACGTAATGTCCAATGTATGAACATAACTAATGATAATTTATCAAAAAACACAGAAAAGGTCCAAGCAACAAGATCAAGCGTGTTCCTTCCAAAAAACTAAGTCAGGGAAGGCATCTTCGAATCTGGAAATACACCAAAAATCACGAGTTAGTCATTAAAATTACACTATAAAATAAAATCAAAAAGGAGAAAAATGAGTCACAATGAAAACATAATAACAAACCCCGAAACAGACAGCAGCTGAATCAGTGGGAAACTTGATTTGGTTGGGGGGGTTTGAAAGCTCTTTGATATTGGGTGACATAGTTGTTGATGCCAATAACAAGACATCATCTCAAGAAGTTAATTGTGCTATCAATCTTACCACCATTGAATGAACTTCTTAACAGGAGTGATAAAATCATCCCTTGCTGGATATAAATATTTCAGCCAGCCATTTGGAGTGCTGCAAACTGACATTTAAAGTTGGCTGCTTTCAAATAAGTTTACAAATAGTTCAGGAGTTTAAAAAAAATAATCAGTAAAAATTATTTTTGTTGCAAAACTGCAGACATAAATTTGTCGAATATAACATCTTGAATCTTTCTCAGTAGAAGCTATTGTGTATTCCTCTCAACTTCTACCTTTGATCCAGATCTCCTGTTTTTATTTAATTTCTCTGCACTCTGAGGTGTGTTTTGAACTACGAGTATGTGAGGCAAATCCCATTTCTGAGTGAACAAAATTTACTTTGCGGTAAATGAATTTTGCTTGCAGCTGGAGTTGGATGAAGGAACATTGCAGCGTCCCAAACATGGATATCTGGCTTTGAGCCTTTTCCCGGCTCGGAAGCGGGGGCCCCCAGCAGGGAGGAGAGCACTCCGGGGAGCAGGGAGATTGTGGGAAGAGGGGGTGGCTCAGTGGAGCAGGGGGGAGAGAGAGAGAGTGGCTCAGGGGAGAGGAGGGGTGGGTGGCAATACTGGCAGCTTGGGAGGGGAAGGGGCACTTCGTGGTCTCTCTGAAAGGTTGCCCATTGGTCTCCTGGCTCCACATTCACTGGGGGGTGAGTCACCTGGTACCAAGAGCGAGACAGCTTGCCACTGATGCACAGCTTGTCACAGGCCCATCTTGAGGGCGAAGCGTGTTCCCGAGAGTGCCAGGGTGAGCTATTTTTCCAGGGGCAGAAAGTGATGCGGTTGATGATTGATTCCTGTTTAGAACAATGTTGAGAGACTTCAGACAACATTCTGCATAAACATAGTCATTTCACTGCCCAGTCCATGAGTTCAAAGGAATGGGCAGCATTTATATAGCCATAAAGTATTTCCTTTTCTGAAGGATGTTTAATTCATACACAGTCCCCGGAGCCACTGATGACAAAGACTGACATTTTAGTGCATCGAATGGAGTATGTTGGAGTGACTGAGGGTGATTGGGCAAACGTATTAGGTTGTGGGCAGAATAAATTTGGATCGTCCAGCCCACAGGCCATAGGTTACCCATCCTTGATCTAGACAGACCATGGTATGTGGTGACATTAATGTATTAGGCATATGGACAGCTTTTGATTGTAATGGAAAAGATGTAAATATCAAAGTTTCTTTCAGCAGGTAAGGAGAATTTGATGTAAGGTCCGTTGCTCTGTGGTATCATGAGGGATAAACTCCAATTGTAAATAGCAATACTTTGACAAGGCAAATGTTGGAGAGAGTGGAGTATTGATGTGGATTTCATCTTATTTTTTAAAAAAAGAACTCACAAAATATTTAACTAAAGTATAGTGAAAACATAAATTTTAGTATTTTGGGTCTGTCTTGATAAATACTGATCCTAAGTCAGTTTCCTAACTGCCACACGATGGAACAACAGTATATCATTGGGATATGGCGTACTGCAGAATTGCTTCATCTATTATTGATAGAAACTGTCTTCACACTTGCTCACACAAGGATCTTTGGAGAGAAATTATATTTATAGATATTTTTTTCAAACCTATGTTTAGTGAAAGCAGCATGGTTTGAATCTGGTGCTGTAAGGAGTTTGTACGTTCTTCCTGTGTCTATGTGGGTTTCCTCTCACCCTTCAAAATGGACGGGGACGGGGTGGGGGAGGGGTTGTAGATCAATTGGGGTAATTGGGTGGCATGGGCTCATGGGCCAGAAGGGCCTGTTACCATGTTATATGTCAAAATTAAAATAAAATTCAATGGAACTGAACAGCAGGATGAGTGTGTTTGAGTCAGAGTGGGCCTTTCTGTGAAACTGCTATTTAATCTAAATTGAAATATTTCACACAGAACTCAGCTGAGCAGAGTTGTTGACCAACTACAAGTTTTCCTGCAACATCCAGAAATGATCTACCACTTTCTTGCAGCTGGGATTTCTCAATTGCCAATAAAAGCAACTATTTAGTATGCAAGGCAGCTCTTACCGAATAAAGCTTATCACCGAGATGGATGGCAAAGTTTAAACACTTTCATGTAGTTAAGGCTGTCTTCATCTTCAATAATTTAATGCTAGCCAGGGGTAATTTTTTTAAACTTTTCATATTTCATTTATAAATTTACAGATCCTTTAGACTTCAATCTGACCAAGGAATTTCAATGAGAATAATCATTTAATATTTTCTAGCTTTCCATCTGCATTGCCAGATCTTTCATCTGTTGGCTAAGTGATATTACTTATCAAGAAATATAAAACTGCCTTTATTCTGCATTTCAGATGGGTAATAAATATTCTCTGGTGCTAATTGAGGAATAGTTACCTGAAATATGTTAAGAGAAATCTCTTAGCAATGAGCAGGAAGCTAAATAGGGGCCACCCACCTTGACAAGCAAAAAACAGCAGATGTTGTAATTCCAAAGTAAAAGCAGAAACTGTTAAAAAGGCTTAAGGCAGCAATGGTGGTATTAGAACGCAGAAACATAACAATTAAGAGCAGGAGTAGGCCACCTGGCCTGTCACGCCTGCTCCGACATTCAATGAGATCATGGCTGATCTGATGATAGGCTCATCTTCGCCTACCTAACTTTTTCCCCATTTCCCTTAAGTCCTCTACTATGTACAAATCTATCCAACCTTGTCTTAAATATATGTACTGAGGTAGCTTCCACTGCTTCCATGGACTGTAAATTCCTTTATTCACTTCCCTCTGGATAAACCAGTTCCTTGTCGCTATCCTAAATCTACTAACATGAATTTTGAAGCTAAGTCCCGTAGTTCTGGTCTCCCCTACCAATGGAAACAACGTACCTAGCTCTATCTTATCTATGCCTTTCATAATTTTATATGTTTCTATAAGGTCCCTTTCATCCCTGGAATCAACCTGTTGGATCTCTTCTGCACTCCCTCCAAAGCCATTACATCCTTCCTCAAGTAAGGAGACCAGAACTGCACACAATGCTCCAAATGTGGCTTCGCCATTACCTTGTAGAGTTGCGGCATAACCTTCCTGCTCCTAAATATAATCCTCCAGCAATGAAGGCAAACTATCCATTTGCCTTCCTGATAACCTGCTCCACCTGCAAGCCAACCTTTTGCGATTAATGCACAAGCGCTCCAAAGTCCTGAGCAGCAGTATGCTGCAATCACTTGCCATTTAAACAGTATTCTGTTCCATTTTTCGCAAAGTGGATAACCTCACATTTGCTAAGATTCTACTCCATCTGCCAGACCTTTGTCCACTCACTTTCCTATCCATATCTCTCTGCAGACTCTTTGTATCCTCTGCTCAATTTGCTTTTCCACTCAATTTCGTATCATCTGCAAACTTAGTTATGGTACACTCGGAGTCTTCTCCTCCAGATCATGTATGCATATTGTCAACAGTTGCAGGCCAAGCACCGACCACTGCGACCCCCTGTTCATCACTGATTGCCAACCAAATAAAAACACCCCCGTATCCCAAGTCTTTGTTTTCTATTGGTTAATTAATCCACTATACATGCTAATACATCACTCCTAGCACTATGTATACCTATCTTCTGTATGTCTTTTATGTGGCACCTTATTGATCGCCTTTTGGAAATCCAGGTGAACAACATCCATCTGCTTCTTTCTATCTACTGCACTTGTTGTATCCTCAAAGAACTCCAGTAAATTTGACAAACAGAATCTGCTTTTGTTGAATCCATGCGTCTGCCTGATGGATCTATTTTGCTCCAGATGGCTCGCTATTTCTTCTTTCATGATAAATTCAAGCATTTTCCCAATTATAGATGTTAAACTAACTGGCCTTTAGTTCCCTGCCTTTTGCCTACATCCTTTTTGAATAGTGGCATGACATTTGCCAACTTCCAATCTATCAGGACTTGTCCAGAAAACTTTGGTAAATTATCACAAAAGCCTCATCTACAACTTCTGCCATTTCTTTCAATATCATGTGATGCATTCCATCAGGACCAGGGGATTTAGCTATCATTATATCCTCACATATTCTGTGTACTACCTCTTTAGTGATAGTTATTACATCCAGGTCCTCACCTCCCATCACATTCATAACATGTGTCCTTGGCAAGTTTGATGTGTCACCGTGAAGACTGACACAAAATAGTCATTCAAAGCCTCAGCCATTTCCTGAGCTCCCAATATCAATTTCCCCTTCTCATCTTCTAAAGAACCAACCTTTAGCCGTCCTTTTATGATTTATATAATTGCAAAATTTTTTATTGTCCGTTTTTATATTTTGTGCTAATTATTTATAATTGTCAACCTTCTCTCTCTTTATTGCTCACTTCGTGATTCTTTGTGCTTCCTAAAGTTTTCCCAATCTTCCCACTGCGCTTGACAACTTTTGCTTTGACTTTAGCAGCGCTGTTGGGGGTCACGGTTAGTGCAATGCTTTTACAGCACTAGTGATCGGGGTTAGAATCCCACACTGTCTGTAAAGAGTTTGTACATTCTTCTGGTGTCTATGTGGGTTTTCCCTGGGGGTTCTGGTTTCCTCCCACCATTGAAAACATCTAGGTTAATTGGGTGTAAATTGGGCAGTGTAAAATCATGGGCCGAAATGGCCTGTTAGTATGCTGTATGTCTAAATTTAAATTTAAAAAAATTAATATTTAAATTTTTCCACTCCCTTCTCTCTTACTTTATCCATCCCTCTCCAATCTATTGAACTTACCTCCCTACTATTTTGTTTAAAGGTTGTAAGATCAATAATTGAGTTCTAGTTAGAAGGTTATTATTTTATTTTTTTCTGTTTTACAATCAATTCAGCAACAAAGTAACTATTGGATTTGCCTCCAGAGATTGGTAAGGGTTCCAATACCTGTAGCATTTTGCTTTTGAAATACTTTGGAATTTTTTTTTAAATGGTTTAATTTTGTGACCAAACATGTATAAAGAAATAACCATTACCTAAATACATAAATTGAAATAAGAAATCAATGGTAAAAGTTGTCCATAACTCCAAACAGCCCCATTCCCCCCAAACAAAACCCCAAAATAGAAAAGAAGGAGAAAATAGATGAGAAAGAAACAGAAAAGTGGGAAAAGAAGAAAAGGAAAGGAAATGTCAGCATCTGTGATCCCCTTCAGAGGATCTAATTCCTTTTCTTATCCAGATCTCAAACAGGGAAAAGAACCAGGACGTAGATCTCAAGATCAGAATAAGTATCCCTAAATATCCAACCCTGCATTCTGCAAGTATAGCTGCCATACCTGCAAAAACATGTTATACTTCGATTACAAGTAATTTTCACCAGGGGAACACAAATATGCGTTTCAACTTTCCGTTGGACAATATCCAGAGGGGAGTCAGACTTCCAAGTAATTGTAATACATTTCATGGCTGCCACCAATGCAATTATAAGAAATGTTAATAGGCGCTTGGACAGCCTTATTTTGGGTCTTATGCCCACAATATATTAGAATTTAATTTATGTAATTTCTGCGGGGCATGATATAGCTGATGCAAGAAGTTATTTTGCACCAATTTTTATCTTACATTAATTGTATTGGTTATGCTGTCCTGACATAAATTGAACCAATTTTTATCACCAACATTAATATTCAAGTCTGATTCCTATCTTTGATTTATATAATTCCACTTTGGAATTCCTGACTGAAGTAAGGACTACGTTGCAGACGTAAACTTCCTTGTGTCCCCTTTCGAATCAGAATCTCCATTTCACTGCCCTGTGGTAACATCATCGTCAGGTCCTAATTCATCTCTGACATTGGGACACTTTTCAGAATCAAATTTACAGGGCTGGGATCAACCTTCTGTAAATTAAATGACCATAATGTGCCATGAGCCTGAAAAAGAAATAATAAAAATGAAAGGATGGAGAACTATTCACTGTTGCAGTTAGTGCAAAAAGAAGTTTTAATAATACAAACAGAGATTTTAGAAGTTGATGATTAGGGCAGTTCAGGAAGAGAAGAGATCCTTGATGAAGATAATGGAGGTCTATTATAATGAAATGGTGTCTGCTGAATCTTAAGAACATAACGAGGCCACTCGGGTTCTCAACCCAGTCCCACCATTCAATACAATCTTCGCTAACCTACCCCACATCTCAACTCTTCTTCTGTGCTAGACCGTCATCACCCTCAATTCCCTATCTTTCAAAAACTAATCTACTTTATTTTTAAGTATGCGCAGTGAATTAGCCTCCGCCAACTTTCAGGGTAGGTAATTCCAAATGAATGATTTTAATGACAGTAGCCCTGAGATATACTTTTAAACTTCAGCAAATACATATCAGATGAACCAGTAGAACCTATCTATTAATTAATCTATCTATCTATCTATAATTTATGGATTTAAAAACTTTGGAAATGCAAGAAATTGTTCTTAACAATGTGTTGTAAGTGTATTTTTAAACATTCATGAGGTGTTGGATGGGCCTGGGTGCTGACAATTGTGCTTTGGAGAAAGATTTTGGCATCACTTTAGTTTGGAAGGGCTTGGGAAAGATTTTTGAAGATGAATGGGATTTGAATGCTGTGACATAAGCTTTAACTTTAGAGGACTATTTGCAATGACTCGTGGTGTTCTGGGAGGAAACCTTTCATTCCAATGTAGGCTATCATCTTTGTTAAAGAGGTCATTGTGCAACAGTCATCGAACCCCAGAGCAAGAACATTGTTGAAATGTTTGTAAAGGCCCATTATTAATACCATCCATCGCTTTGAGTTTACAAATAAGAATGTCTTTCATTCATGTGCATTTTAATTCCTATTCAGCATTGCTGTTGGTACTTTATGTTAAGTATATTATATGTAGTGATTGTTGCAAGGTGACAATGAATTTATGCATAGCAAGCCCAACATAAATTAGCATGCTGGAAATTATGGGTTAGGCAGCAAGCATGAAGTGAGAAACCAATTTAATGTCAGATTGTAGCGTCTGCTAATAGCAGCACTACCGAAATGAGAGACGTCGACACAGCACAAGGTGAACCAGAAACTGAACTTTATTTTGAATTACTCAGGCTGCTCGAGAAGACTGCCCACTTCCTGTGAGGGGCGCTGCTGGCAACACAGAAATGGCACTGTCCCCCTGGCAACGTGTGTCGCCAACCTCTGGCTTCTTGGAAGGGAAGGAGGGCCCGCACCATCTTGTGTTGGACAGCTGGGGCGGTGATTCGGCCCGTCTAACCGCGCGGTTGTTTGGCCTGCTGCAAGATCATTGATCTATCATCAAATCTGAATCTACTTCAAACTTCCAACATCTGCACTATTTTGGTTTTGGAACAGCAATTTAGAAATACTGATTGAGGGGAATTAGTCAGGACTGAAAGAAAGTCCCCTGTGGAAATTGATAATGTTCACTTGTAGTGGATTGACCCTCAACATTTTGTTTTGACAGCTCATCTGAAAGATTGAACCCTGACAGTTCTGCACGTTGTTAGTATGACTCAGTTCTCCCATTGTCTGGAGTGGGATTTTAATCTGCAATTTTCTGCTTTGGTTTAGAATGTTCAGCTGGCACAATCACACTGACCTGGCTAGATACACAGATAGTCCCCAAAGTTATGATGGTTCAAATCCATTCTGTACTTCGAATTTTCAGTGTCTCCCGAGAGTGCTGTATGAGTCCCCACATTGATTCCACTGCCCCACTCTCCCCTCCGCCCCATGTCGGTCCCCACACTGATTCCACGGCCCCGCTCTCTCCCCACAGCTCTGTGTCAGTCCGCACATTGATTCCTCGGCCCCGCTCTCTCCCCACAGCTCTGTGTCAGTCCCCACATTGATTCCACTGCCCCACTCTCTCCGCCACAGCTCTGTGTCAGCCTTTTACGACTTGCGATTTTTTTTGACATCCAAAGGGAGTGCTGGAACATAACCCCATTATAAGTTGAGGACTACATGTACTGTACAGTAGAAGTTCAAAATCTGATCTGGTCGAGGATTGGGTCGGTTTTGGATTTTTCAGATTCTTTTAAAATATTTTTAAAATTCAGAATTAAGGAGGAAGAAAGAGATGAACAGGTAAATATATCATGCTTCATTTACATGAACATAGAAACCTTAAAGCATTTTATTTTCAGTCACATCCTTTGAAAACATTTTGTCAACCACATGCAACATTCCTTATGGAGCACTACGGGGTTATACCTGGACTGCATTGTCCAAGCAGTTTTAAAGAAAAATAATCAACACTTGACAAAAATGTAAACATTTTTTTCACTACGAAAAAAGATGTGTAATGCTTGAAATGTTTAAAAAATAATATTGTAATAGTAAAATACAGTACAAAATGAAACTGGGTTATTTAATACCTATTTATTATTAGTTTATTAATGGAACATTTTCATATAAAATACAAAGCACACTATTACATGCTTATGTTTCATTTAATGTGACTGTCACTTTAAGGGTTAATACAGGCTGCAACCATTCACAGTGGTGGTTAGACTGGATGGCACCATCAAGTGCAAACTATAAACAAAGTTGATGCTCTAAAAGAAGTGAGAACAATGGTTGTTTATCCAGGAAAACAGGTGGGAGACTTAAAAAAACAGGATTTTGACTATTTGACCACCAGCCATCTGATGAACATAAAAGTGGAGTGACTCTGTGAAATGGACAATTTGGCCGATTCTCCCTGTCAGGAATTATTGAACCACTGTGACCAAAGAAAAGGTCACTTTGCTTGACCCATATCTGGGTAACAGAAGCAGGAGAATTTCTGCATTGGATCATGGCCATTGTGATAGTCATTTGGACTGACCCATGCCTAGGTTTTGGAAACCTCGTGGAAGTCACGTGCTTAATTTTCCCTTACACAAGTCTCAGCAAGAAACTTGACAAGAATTCATGAGTTTTCAGCTGTCCAGTCATTCAGTCTCTCCCACCTCCTTTGTGATTATTTCTGGGCATCAATTTAAAAGTTTGAGTTTCAACACAGGACTTCTAAGACTGAACTTTGGGAAAGACTTTCCAAAATTGTGTTAAAGCTGCAATGGTTCCACGTACGCACATGCGCACACCCACCCACCCCCATACACACCCAACTCACACACAAACCCCCAGCACACACATGCAGACTCCCCCAGCGTGCACGCGCACACTTTTCACTGCTCTTGAGAACACTGCATGGAATTCCATTCCAGTGTGCAGTATGATCCGTGTTGGTGGCTTTTTAAGAGCAGATAATGTGCATTTATAAATCTACCTGTCTGTACTTAATTGGAGGAAAAGGTTCTCGTCTTAACACAGCAATTTGTTTTGTTTTAGAACAGTTTGTAGTGTGTTTATTCAATGTGTACTTGGGCAATTCCTCTTTTATTAAACATTGTGAAATGCTGCAGGAACTCAGCTGGTCTTTTCCGCTTCTATAGGAGACAAAGATATATTGCCAACATTTCAGACCTGAGCCCTTCTTCAAGGTAAAATCAGTAAAGATAGAAGCATGATATATGTCAGAAAGTCTCAGAATTTAAACAATAGGGAGGAATCCAGATCAACAAAAGATGTTAATTAGATGTGATAAGGAACTATGTGAGAACTTACCATGTCTGTGCGAAAGGAGACAGGGAAAGGAGAGACCACGTGGAAGAAGTGGGGGGGGGGGGGGGGGGGGTGGAGCCAGAGAGGTTGATATTAATGCCATCCAGTTGGAGGGCACCAGTCAGAAGATGAGGTATTGTTCCTCCAATTTACGGGTGGTCTCAGTCTGGCAGTGCATGAGGTGATGGACAAACATGTTGGTAAGGGAAAAGGATAGAGATTTGAAATTGGTGGTCACTGGGAGATCCACGCTATTACGGCGGACAGAGCCGAGTTGCTCAACAAAGCGATCTCCCAGTCTGTGTCCAGTCTCTCTGATGTAGAGGAGACCACAGCGGGAGCACCGGATGAAGTAGATAACCCCTGCAGATTCACAAGTGAAATGTTGCTTCACTTGGAAGGACTGTTTGGGGCCCTGAATGGGAGGAGCATCTCTTGCGGACACAGGGGTATGCCCCAAGGGGATGGTTGGTGGGGAGGGAGGAGTGGACAAGGGAGACAGAGAGGGAGCGATCATTGTGGAAGGCAGAGAGGAGAATATGCATCTTGTGGTGGGATCATGTAGTACGTGGTGGAGGAGGATGTGTTGAATGCGTAGGCTGGTGAGGTCAACGGAAATCCTGTCCTTGTGGTGTTGGGGATGGAGGAGTCCTGGGCAGATGTCTGGGTAATGGAGGATATGCAGGTGAGTGCCAAACTGATGATGATAGAGGGAAGGCCATATTGTTTGAAGAAGGAGGACATCTCTGATGATCTGGCATGGAAGTCCTCATCCTGAGTAGAGATGTGACAGAGATTGAAGAATTGAGAGAATGGAATGGAATCTTTACAGGAGACGGTGTGAAGAGGCGTAGTCGAGGTAGCTGTGGGTTTGGTGGGTTTATAACTAGAAGTTCAGCCAGGCATAAGCCAAGCAGTTAAGTTTTCAGCCCATTTGGAGCCAAAAAAATTTAGTTGCTATTCTCCAAGTGATAGCTAATATAAACTCAGTTGTAGCTTACTCATGGAATAGCCAAAAAGACCAGCAGCAAGAACTATTAATGATTGAATTTGTCTTAGAATTCATTTGTCTGATAGGTATTCATTTGGACATAAATGTACGTTTCAAATTATAAAGTTTATCTGATGCATCTTACGGGATCCATAAGCAGTCTGCGCCTAACCTGACATCATAGAACAGTAGCTCCAGATTGTTGAAATTACATCCTTCTAAAAATTAATTCTGTTAGTATTTGAAATGAAGAATAACATTCAACTTTATTAAGACAGTGTCATATCCTTGAAATTATTTTATATTCAACTATGCTAAACATTGCTGCTTAGATGTAACAGTACCGGTGCTCCCCTAATTACGATGGTCCAATTCACGCTTTTTTCAATGGACGATGTATTTGCTGGAATGTGACCCCATTGTAAGTTGAGGAGCACCTGTACAAATCAGTACATTAACATTCAGTTAAATTCTTATTTGAAGATGGCCCTTCCTGTACTCTTCTCCAGAGACGAGGCTTGGTTTATTGGCCACAGGCATGCATGGGCCTGCAGTCAGAACCCACTGGAGGCTAGCAGGTGGATGCGTGGTTGGGATTGGGCCCTGGTCAGGCTTCAGCGTTTAGGGAAGGTGAAAGAGGAGAGGATGGTTGAGGATGCTTGGTCAGTGCTGGGTAGGTAATCAGGATTGTAGATGCACTAGGGTTCACTTGCCACTTTTTCACTTATCTGCAGATGACTCAGGCCAGGGTTGTAGGATTAAGACTGCTGTTCTGGAACTGTTGAGTAATGGGGATCCCTTGTCAATGCAGTCCAGGTATAACCCCGTAGTGCTCCATAAGGAATGTTGCATGTGGTTGACAAAATGTTTTCAAAGGATGTGACTGAAAATAAAATGCTTTAAGGTTTCTATGTTCATGTAAGTGAAGTTTGTTCACTGTAAATGCAGCATATAGTATTTTTTTTATCTGTTAAACTTTTTATTTTTATTCTTAGCTAGGCATTGTAAGAGTGATTCTTAAGCAGCTAGCAAACTCGCTTCTCCAGCATCTACCTGTCCCCGTACGTGTCGGATACCAGGGGTTTTACTGTATCTTGAAACTTGAAAAGTTGTGATCACTGCCTGACCACGTGCCTCTGCGAGCAAGTTCCATTTTCTCCCAGCATTGTAGCAGTATTTCACTGTGTACCAACGGTTGAAATTCACAGTACAGTATGCCGTGTTGAATCTGATACAGTGTTACACAGCGTGATTCATTGTTGTGGTTTAACACTGATGAATGAACCTTAGACATTACCTCAATTTTTTTCTCTTCTTTTGCACTACTTTATTTATTTTTTTTAAATAGTGTATTTAAAGAAATGCAATTTTGGCATCTGTAATACACAATAACGCTGCCGTAGAACAACAAATTTCATGATAAGAAATCTGATTCTGTGTTACAGAAATTTAGCGTAGCAATTTGTAGGCCCAAATTTTCAATGATTCAATGATTCATCCAGAATAAATATAAAATAAATATCATTAAGTGCTTTTTATGTCAAGATAAGTCTAGGTAAGTTTTTTTGTCATCTGATTGTATAATACAATCCAACGAAACTGCATTCTCCAATCCTCAGTGCAAAAACACGCAGACACACAACCAGACATAACACATAATATGTATGCAGGACAAGTATTCATATATACAAATAAATATTGCTTCATGAATATGAGAGACTCAGAGGGTTAAGGTGAGCAGTTCATTTGGTCATTCACCGTTCTCACTGCCCATGGGAAGATGATGTTCCTCATCCTGGTGGTGCTGGCTCTGATCCTCCTGTATCTCTTTCCTAACGGGAGCAGCTGAAAGATGCTATGTGCAGGGTGGAAGGGGTCCTCAAGGATTTTGTGCGCACAATGATCCCAGTAGATCACGTTAATGGGGTGGGGGGAGGGAGACACTGGTGATCCTCTTTGCCGCTCTTAAAATTTTGTCAATTGACCTCTGATCCATTTCTCTGCAGCAACTATACTGCACTGTGATGCAGCTGGCTAGGAAGCTCTCGATAATGGTGCCCAGTAGACTTTACTGCTTCAGTCTTCTCAGGAAGTACAGTCACTGTTGCACCTTCCTGACAAGTGAGGAGATGTTATTTGTTCATGATAGATCACTAGTTAATTGAACTCCAAGGAACTTGGTGCTCTCCACTCTTTCCACTGCAGGATTGTTGATGTGTAGTGGAGGTCAGTCATTCTGGTTTTACTGAAGTCCACAATCATCTCCTTCATCTTGTTCACTGTGAGACTCAGGTTGTTATTCTCAAATCATTTCACGAGATTTTCCACCTCTTCTCTGTCGTGCGTCTCCTCATTGTTGCTGTTGAGGCCAACTACTATTGTGTCATTTTCAAACTTGATGATGCTGTTGAAGCTGGATCTGGTGATGCAGTTGTGAACAGGAGTGGGCTGAGCACCAGTGCTCAACATGACGGTGCTCGACTTTCTGCTACCGACGTGGACATACTGTGGTGTTTCCGATAGGAAGTCCAGGATCCATTTACAAAGAGGAGTGTTGAGTCCCAGTGAGGACAACTTCTCCACCAGCCTCTGGGGAATGATTGTATTAAATGCCGAACTGAGGTTGATGAACAGCAGTGTATGTTGTGTCGTTCTCCAGGTGGGCCAGGACGGAGTGACAAGGCTATAGCATCGTCTGTGGAAAAGTTTATTTTATAGACAAATTGAAATGGGTCCAGTGCCTCTGGGAAGTGTGCTTTGATGTGTTCCATCACCAGACGCTCGAAGCATTTCATAATGGTGGAGGTAATGCCACAGGGTGGAAGTCATTGAGGCCTGTTATTGTTGCCCAGTTAAAAGCTGCATTAAGCCAGAAGTTGGCAATGTAGCGATGTTGGGCTTTATTGGGATATGGAACCATATCTCTTTCTGACATTGTAGCCCTTTCACTGATTGCATCTTGAGCTTTGTGCTTGTCTACATGACAATAATCTTCATTAATTTATTCCTTTGCTTTGATTATATTAATGTGGACTGCTTCTAGCATTTTTGCATTGGATCACTTTCAAGAACAATAAGAACCATTCACTCCTTTTTCCTAGAATGAAAATACGATGGAGGTAATTACCTCAAATATAATTTGGATTTTCCCAATCAAGTAGATCATAATTTTGTCTATGTTTGGGCTCGCTGTATGAAAACATTCTTGAGCAGGAGATTTTCTTTCATTGCTTCTCCCTACCCCTAAAGGCACTGACTCACTTTGGGCTGCACCTTCAGACCAACTCGGGAAACCTAGCTGGTGAGTTTCAGCTGCCTATGAGAAGCACAGACAAGCTCACTCCCATTTTCATTATAACTTCCACCCAGTCTAAATCTGCAGCCTAGGAACCCAGATAGTATTTGAACCTGGACCTGTGGCTGATTTAGTTGCCTCCCTTATCTGGGAATCTGAGATATTTGTGTCACTCCCTTTATATACAGTTGTGAAGTCATGAGAACAAGAACCGGTCTTACAGTCCTATGAGACATTCAGCCAGATTGTGACCAATATGCTTCCTGATCCAATTTCCATGTATGTGATTTTTATCCCATAAAATGATCATGGAGTTAGTTAAAGCCAAGTTCATTGATCCTGTGTCTTCTTTATTTCATGTTATGTCAGGTATTGCATTGCTCTGCAGATCATTCCTTTCACACGGAATTTTATTTGTGGTAAAGGCAAAACATCATTGAGTCACAGTCTTGTGTCCATATGAATTGGAATCGTTTATTGTCATAAATATGTATCAGAAAATTGTTTTGCGGCAGCAGTACTGTGCATTATGGGTGAAAAATTGGAATTGAAGTTGCGATTCTGTAAATATAAAGATTGAAAAATAAATAATTAGTGCTAAAAGGAGAGAAAAGTGATCATTGTCCATTCAGAAATCTGATGGCGGAGGGGAAGAATTTGATTTTGTAACATTGATTGTGTGTCTTCAGGCTTCTGTACCTCCTTCTTGATGGCAGCAGTGAGAAAAGGGCATGGTCGGGGTGGCAGGGGTCCTTGATGATAGAGGCTGCTTTTTTGAGACACCACCTCTTGAAGAGTGAGGACGAATGCCCATAATGGTGCTGGCTGAGTTCACAACACCTTGTAGCCTTTTCCTGTAAGAAAGGAGAGCATTCCTGCAACCAGTCAGAATGCTCTCCATGGTAGAAATTTGCAAGAATCTTGGTGATGTACCAAATCTCCTCAAACTCCTAACAAAATATAGCCACTGGTGAGCCTTCTTCATGATTGCATCAACATGATGGCCCCAGGATAGCTTCTTTACCCTTTCCACAGCTGACACCTTGATGAGGACTGGTTTGTGGTCTCCTGATTTTCCCCTTCCAGAAGTCCAAAATCAATTGTTTAATTTTTCTCATGTTGAGTGCAAGGTTGCTGTTGTGGCACCACTCAACCAGCTGATCTATCTCCTTCCTGTCCACTTTCTCATTGCCGTCTGTGACTCTGCCAACAACCATGCGTGGTGTCATCAGCAAATTTGAATTGTGCCTAGCCACACAGTCATGGGTGTAAAAAGAGTAGAGAAACAGGCTAAGCACAAGTGGTGCACCTCTACTGATTGTCAGTGAGGAGGAGATATTATCGATCCATATTGACTGTGGTCTTCCATCGAGGAAGAAGGAGGTGAAGAGACCCATGTTTTTTAAGCTTGCTGACTAGTACTGAGGGGATGATGGTGTTGAAAGCTGAGCTGTAATCGATGAGATGAAAAGCAGCCTGATGTATGTATTGCTGTTATCTAGGTAATCCAGGGCTGAGTAGAGAGCCAGTGAGATTGCATCAGTTGTGGAATGATTGTACAGTAGGCAAATTGCTGTGGGTCCATGTCTTTGTGCAAGTTAACTCTGGCTGATGACCAACCTCTCACAGTAGATGTGAATGCTGCTGGGGAATAGTCATTGAGGCAGCTCACCCTGTTCTTGGACCCTTTTGAAGCAGGTGAAAAACTCCCACTGCAGCAATGAGAGATTGAAAATATCTGTGAACACTCCAGCTAGTTGGATCGCACAGATTTTCAGTACCCTCCCAGGGCCTGATGCCTTGCAAGGGCATCTTGGAAAAGCCAAACTACCCACCCCGCACCTAGCCACCATAGAGTATTCAAATAACAAATTCATCAAAGTTCTTGCGGAGTTTCCAGACATTGTCACTTCCCAGTTCTCCTCTGCCACAACCAAATATGGCGTTGCACTCCACATCCTCACCCAAGGACCTCCTCTACTCACCTGATCTCGACACCTGCCGCCCAACAAGTTGCAGCTTGCAAAACAAGAGTTCCTCAAAATGGAGGAACTTGGAATGATATGCAGGTCTGATAGCTCATGGGCTTCCCCGCTACATATGGTGCCCAAAGCCACGGGAGGCTGGAGACGTTGCGGGGATTACAGGTGTTTCAACGATGCTGCCACCGCAGATCGCTATCCTGTGCCCCATATACAGGACTTTACAGCTAATCTTCATGGGGCCAGGATATTTTCTAAAATTGACTTGGTGCATTGATACCACCAAGTACCTGTAAACCCGGAGGATGTGCCCAAGATCACCATCATAACACTGTTCGGCCTCTTCAAATTTTCGAGAATGCCTTTTGGGCTCAAAAATGCAGCACGAAGGTTCCAGTGACTGATGGACGCAGTGGGGCAGGGCATGGACTTTCTTTGCGTATACTTGGACAACATGCTCGTCGCCAGCCACTTCCACAAAGAGCACTTGCGGCATCTGCGTTTACTCTGCAGGAGTTCGGGCTAACTGTGAAACCTGCCAAGTGCAAATTTGGGCAGTCCCCTATCAAGTTCTTGGGACATCAGATCAGTAGCTGGGGTGTCGTTCCATTGCCTAGCAAGATGGAAGCCATCCTCAAATTCACGAGGCCCAGTACGATTAAAGAACTCCAGGATGGTCAATTTCAATCTTCGCTTTCTACCGTCTGCACTCGGGCCACCTTACAGAGGCTGTATGAGGGCCCCTTCAGAGAGCTATGAAACAATCATACAACTTGTGTACTGGACATTGCGTACAAAGACATTTACGATTGACCGACTAAAGCCCGCTCATCTTGACCTTGATTGGCCCATGCCAAGACCACTGATGCGAAGGCGAGGATGACCGCTCAAGAACGGTGGTCAGTAATAGCATCAGAGGTTAAACCTCCCTTCACCAGTTCTGGGGGGGGGAGGGGGGAATGCCATGTGACAGCTCACTGGATGTTTAATCGAACCGGATCAGGTAGTTCTGAGTGACGTCATGATCTCACAGAGCAATGACATCATTTGGAACGCACAGGGTTTTAAAAGGTGCAGGTGAGTGTTTGAGTGAACAACTTTTACTGAACTTCAACTCGATTACGATTGATCATTTTCTCCTTCTTCATTTCGCACTAAGACACAGTTGCTACACCTCCATACTTTCTATTTAATCTCTCCTGCTACTAATGCTTTTCCCTTAATTTAGACACTTGGATTCCCTTTAAATTTATCCATTCTATATTTCATTTAAATTCATGGCTAATGTGAATAATGTTTTTGTAATGGTCTGATTTCCCGTTTTTTTTAAAAAAGGGTGGAAATCATTGTTTGAAGTAATTGGCATGAATTTTTTATTATGAAATCCAGCTGAGTGCTTTAAACGTTAATAAATCCTCAAGAATGGAGTGTGCTTGTGTGATCAGAAAAAGGGAGTATCATTGCTTAGGCAATCAGAAATAAATGAAAGTATAATGAGATGGGATTGTCAACAATAAAACTGCACATGTCCACACATCGGTGTCAGAGCTAGTGGGGGGTGGGGGGGGGAATTCTTTGTGAGGAGCTATTAGAGTTGATAATATTCTCAGAAAGGGTTTGAGTTCCCTTTGAAAGCACATACACAGTCATGGTTCACTAGCAGACAGAAACTTTTTGTTTTAAAGCAGTCTACCTTGAGACATAATTAACTTAACCATTCTTGCCTTACTGCTAAGAGTATGTGTGTTTTTGACATCTCAAGCATAACTAAAGATTTGTACTTCCTAAATCTGCTTGCTTTACTTTCAGCAGTTTTCATTCGTCCTGACCGAACAAAAGGATGAAAATTGTGTTGACTTAATACAGGAACAGATATGAGGTTTGTCACAAAAGTGGAAAGAGATTGGTTTCAATTAAATGGATTCATTATGTGTTGGAACTTTTTTTACATTCAGTCTGGCTTTATGATAAAGTTCAATTGTTTTGGTATAAAATTAGGGACTTCCTTCAAAATTTGTTTAAAATTCAATTTTTATTAGATCCCCAAATTTTCTTGCTGGGTTATATTGTTCCATTTTTGGACTTGGGATTAGATAAGTTTCAGATAGCCTTTTGGCGTTTAGCATTGACGGTGGCACATAAATGTATTGGAAAGATTAAGTTGAGATAAATGTAAATCGTTTGGCAATAATGAGTTGAGGTCCTGTATTTATATGGAAAAAATAACTTATAACCTGCATGATAATTACGATTTTTTTATTATGATGTGGTTGCCTTATTTGAGATGTATGAACTTAGTAATATCTTAAATTGTGATAAGTGTTTTTGCTTCCCTTGTGGGGTCTGTTGAGGGAGGGGGGAGGGGGTGGGATAGTTGTAGTTTTAGTTTTAATTTTTATGTTATGGATTTTGTAAAAGTTTTTGTTTGAAAAATTTTAAATAAAGTTTAAAAAAGATTAAATGGATTCGTTTTACAAAGCGGCACGGTTGGCGTAGCAGTTAGCCCAACACTTACAGCGTCAGCGATCGGGACTTGTGTTTGAATCCCACGCTGTCTGTAGGAAGTTTCTACATTCTCCCCATGTCTGCGTGAGTTTTCCCCGGGGGCTCCAGGTTCTTCCCACTCTCCAAAATGTATCGGGGTTTTGGTCAATTGGGAGGAAATTGAGCGGCATGGGCTTGTGGGCTAGAAGGGCCTGTTACTGTGCTGTATGTCTAAATTTTAAAAATAATTAAATTTAAATTTGAGTAATGGCTGCTGGGGAATGTGGAGCAAGTTTAAATTGATTAATCTTATTAACATACCTTCCCATTTTGTTTCACCTACCTAGCGTGATTACCCCTTCTGTAATTCCCTTTTGTTTTCTCTTCTCAGAGATTACTTTACCCAGATTGGTTGGGATAAATAGGTATTTCTCTGGCAATCAGTGGTGAGCAGAGTGCTGCAGGGGTTGGTCTAACTCTCGGCCCACAATTGGCCACTGAGTACATTAATGATTTGGAAGAAGGGGACCAATTGTAACGTATCTTAGTTTGTTGATGATGCTTAATTGAATAGAAAGGCAAATTGTGCTGAGGATATGGAGAGTCTGCAGAGAGATAGAGCTAGGTTAAGTGAGACAGAAGGAGTCTGGCAGGTGGAGTACATTGTTGGTTAGTACAAGGTCAACCACTTTGGAAGGAAAAACAGCAGATCAAATTATTATTTAAACAGCAGTATGTTGTTGTGCAGAGGGACTGGAATACGGGCATTAATTGCAAAATGCTGATTTGCAAGTGCAACAGGTAATCAAGCAGGCAAATGGGATGTTGGCCTTACTAGAGGGGGTGAATTTAAGAGAAGGCCAGTTCTGCTGCATATCTGCAGGGTACAAGTGAGGCTGCACCTGGAATACTGTGTACTGTTCTGGTCTCCTTGCTGGAGAAGGGAGATACTGGCTTTGGAGATGATACAGAGGGGGTTCACTGGGTTGATTCCAGAGATGAGGGGGAGAGGGGGGGGGGGTTAGCCTATGAGGAGAGATTGATCCATCTGGAAATATATGCTGGAATTCAGAAAAATGAGAGGGGATCTTATAGAACCATATAAAATTATGAAAAGCATAAATAAGATAGAGGCATGTAAGTTATTTCCACTTCGAGGTGAATCTCGAACTAAGTGGCATAGTCCCAAGATTTAGAGGAATAGATTCAGGGTGGAGATGAGGAGGAACAGCTTTTCCCTGAGGATGGTGAATCTGTGGAATTCTCTGCCCAAGAAAGCAGTTGAGGCTGCCTCATTATATACAGTATAAGGTACAGTTTGATAGTTTTTTGCAAAGGCTGGATAGGAGCAGCTGAGTCCAAGACCAATTCAGAAGCCAGATGGCCTATTCCTGCTCTATTTCTTGTATTCTTGCGTTGATCTGAATCACACCATGACAAGATACAGAGTGTGTGTCATTGATTAGCCAACCAGAGCAAGAATTCTGCTTTTAACTCACTATAGCGAGTTGTAATACCTCTAGCAAACTAGATGACAAACGTAAACTCGGCACAGACAGGGGACTCTGAACTACATTCCATACTAATTTTCAATTTGAGATTAACTATATTTTAATGACATCTATGAAAGGATATTCCAAGAAATACTGTTATGCATTGTATTGCATGTTTAGCTTTGTGTGCCTGAACTTGTGACTGATGCACGTTGAATATTGATTAAATCATTGAGTTTCATGTAACTGAAGAATTACACTGCTTCCAAATGTTTGTCCTGATGTGAGCAGCAGATACTGAGTCTAGCACTCATCAGTTGAATGATGGTTTCAGCTCAAGGGTCTCAAAAGCAATCTTTTTAGTGGTAAACTGCTTGTCAGCTAACAGGGCCTTTTAGCATCACAGGATTAAATACACCCAGTATTGTTTCGATTAGGCTAAACTTTGAGTTTCAAGTAAAATGATTAACACAACCATAATTGTAAAATGAAGCTGTCTAATCAAATGAAATTTATTCCCAATATAACGTGTGCCTTTGATGCATTTAAAACTGGAGAGGTGCTGTACTTCAATTGATGTACAGTTAGGTGCTGCATAACAAGGACTGCCTAAAGAAATCTCTTGGTGCCTGCCACATTGACCACCGCCAGTGGGCTGATCTCGCCTCAAACCGTGCATCTTGGCGCCTCACAGTTTGGCGGGCAGCAACCTCCTTTGAAGAAGACCGCAGAGCCCACCTCACTGACAAAAGACAAAGGAGGAAAAACCCAACCCCAACCAACCAATTTTCCCTTGCAACCGCTGCAACCGTGTCTGCCTGTCCCGCATCGGACTTGTCAGCCACAAACGAGCCTGCAACTGACGTGGACGTTACCCCTCCATTAATCTTCGTCCGCGAAGCCAAGCCAAAGAAACAAGAAGGAATGTCCGTTCGGGCAATGTCCAACCGCATATACATCCGTGATCCCGTGAGGTTCTAATAGATTATCCATTGCCTATTTCTGTATTTATGGTGACATATCTTTATGTTGAAAATTGAAATCAGTATGAGTTAATGATTTAATCAAAGCAAAGCAATTATCTGGCAATGTCCACTACATTCCGCTCTCTGATCGGATGTAACTAGATATTATGGTGTTCGGACAATGTCCAAATTGCATAAAGTCCTATCGTCCTATTTCACAGAATGTATCATTGACGTTAAGAGACGCATGACTGTAGTTGAATGTATGCTTCTCACCAGAAATAAGCGCATATTATCATTACATTTATTTCTCCACCTGGTGATTTCAAATTACTGAATAACATTGCAGAGGTAAGCAGACTTTTGATTGTCTCAGCTAAACACCCAAGTTAAATTCATTGATAGATTACTTTTTTTTTAAAATGGGCCTATACAAACTTTTTGCAAAGAAGATGACCAAATTTTGTTGAGCTTTCTTGAAGCGGTGTGGTGGTTGGTAGAATTTAACAATTTTAAGGAAGAGCTAGCAAACAGAATGTTTAAAAAAACAGTTGTGTAAACACTGTAGTGAATTGTTCACTTGCATTTAAAATGAACCCACTTTGCCCAGGTTGCACTGATGCAAACTGGCTCATACCTTTAATCTGATAATCCTAACTTAAGTACCTGGATAAAGGTATTATATCCAAAGTTTTACACATTAGCAATGCACTCTTTCACACACTACAGTAATTAATACATTGGCTCCCACCTGGAAATTGGCTTTAAGTGGAGGGGTGGGGGGTGGGGGGGGGGGTCAGAAGGATTTTATTGATTGGAATGAACCTGGATAAGCTGTAGTAGGAAGCAAGTTGTGAATGGGAATTCATTAGTGCTCCATGAACATTGCATCAAGATATGATTCACTGGTTTTACTTCTAAAGGGCTATTCTAAACTTTTTTTCCCCCGAGACTTGAAATTTGGTCAATCCATAATTGGTGGGATATAATTTGTATGGAGGGAGGCAATAATTTTTATTTTGAAATTGCTCAGGACCTTGGTGTCACAGGAATAATTATGTTTTGCAGTGAAGCTCTCGTAAACCTCTGTCCATTTGGAGATCTCGATGGTTTGGCATCTGGCTCACCTGGTAACAAAAGTTGTGATTGGTTTGTACTCACTGTGGCCACAGTTCCTACACTCTTTACACTCACCTAGTTCACTGGAAATCCTATAATTAGTATAACATCTTAAAAAAGATGTAATAATATTTTGGGGTATGAATGGAAATAACATCCAGAAGATCTTTTCATCAAATTCCATAGTGAGTAAGACCATTGGGCTGTTCACTGTTGTTTAAAAACTGAGTTACTGCTGAGCTCCTCCAGCTTTTCTGTGCTTTTACTACAATCACAGTGTCTGCAGACTTTTGTGTTTCATTCCATTCAGTTGAATCACTGCGGAATCTCTTCACGGGATGCCTACCCTGAAGAAGTGCTCCGCTCTTCAAAGGGAGTTCTATGAGAGTCTATCTCACTGATCCCCCTCTGCATTACCTGCTGCTCTCAAGCTGCCTTAAGTCCTCCGCCTGCCCTTTCTTCCCTCCTCCCCCAGCCTTTCTGTTCAGGCACCTAGCTGGCTTTTTTTGCTCATACTTTGAATAGGGCATGGCCCAAAATGTTGGCTATATATCTATACCTCCTAAGGGGTCTGTGAGACCTGCTGAGTTCCTCCACCATGCCTGTGTTTATATTACCTTTATTTTGCAAGTTTTAACATTCTCAATGGCTTTTACAATAGGATTGGCATGTGGGAGAAAAAAAAGTGATCCTAGGTTGGTGGTGTCTACATAGCTGGTAGCAATTGTTGGACTAGGACATCATAGAAATGTAGTTTTAGATTTCTGCATAAACTGTACATCTGTAGATGGCATCAGTTCTTGTTAGAATTATATAATATTAAGAGAGAAGGTTGCTTTTATGCCTGTGCAACCACAATTTTAGCCATTATCTCTTCATCTGATTACACTAATATTTGATATTCTTTTGTCTGGCATTTGTTCAGCAATTCCATTGATGTATTTACTTTAAGTATCTATTGAAGCAGGAGACTGCCGCCTGCATTATCATTAACAAGATATTTGTGTAAAATATGCTCTTGACAGCTCTTGGCCTGTTCTCATTGGAATTGAGAAGAATGAGGGGGGGTGGGGGTGGGAAATCTCATGAAAACATTTAGAATGTTGAAAGGCTTGGATAGAGTAGATATAGAAAGGTTGTTTCCCATGGTGGAAGAGTCTAGGACAAAGGGGAACAAATTTTGGATTGAAGGGTGTCATCTGTGAACAGAAATGTGGAGGAATTTCTTTAGCCAGAGGGTGGTAGATCTGTGGAATTTGTTGCCACAGGCAGTTGTGGAGGCCAGGTCATTGGGTGTATTTGAGACAGAGATTGATAGGTTCTTGATTAGCCAGAGCATCAAAGATTATGGGGAGAAGGCCAGGCAGTGGGGCTGATTGGGAAAATGGATCAGCTCATATTAAATGGCAGGGCCAGACTTGATGGGCTGAATAGCTAATTTCTGTTCCTATGTATTATGGTTTTATTACCTATACAAACCATGCTTGTTACAATGTTTGTAACAACTTTTATAATTATCAAAAAATATTTGTAATAAATTTTATAATTGAAATCTAGTGTAAATGCATGGATAATCAGGTAGAGGAGTGTTATTCAAATAAATAAGATAACATTTTTAATGAAAAATCCGATTTAATGGTGTCCATATTTAGGTCTAATGTGCTCTAAATGGAGCTGATGGATCCTCATTATGGGGACTTCTTTCTACCCGACGTAATTATAATTGGCTGATTGGTTGAAGATAATATAAGTTCTGCATCTTTTGTGGTGGTGATGCAATCTGCAAATGAAATATACTCACTCACTAACACATTACTTTTTCATTAACATTTATTTGTTGGTTTGACTAACTATGCAATGAATTTATGAATTGACTATACATTAATGTATTATTTTATGTCTTGTCTCCTTACTGGATCAATTTGATGAGCAAAGTAGTCCATTAATGTTTTGGGTATGTGCCAGATTAGATATGTCATGTTTTCCAATGGTGATCTCCACAAAGCAACAAACAGAATTATTGTGGAAGAATAATCATTAACCATGCCACTGCCCATATAAAGCCGTTGTGTGTGTGAAAATGTTGGAATTCTTGTCTTCATTCTGCTCTTGAGAAACCTCTTTGCATTGATAATCTGTCATACACAGGGAAATCTTCATTTCCAATTGTCTAAATGAGCCATTCTCAATGGACCCCAAAGCACTGTAAACTCCCCAGCGATGTGATCTACCAGGATTGTTGCCTGAAGAGGGTGCACAACATCATTAAGGACCCCTCCCACCCTGCACACAGCATCTTTCAGCTGCTCCCGTCAGGGAAGAGATACAGTAGTATCAGACCCAGCACCACCAGGCTGAGGAACAGCTTCTTCTCACAGGCAATGAGAACGCTGAACGACCAAAGGAACTGATCACACTAACCCTCTGACTCACATCTTCATGAAACATTATTTATTTATTTGTACATGTGGATAGTTGTCCTGCATATGTATTGTGTGTCTGTATGAGTGTTATGTCTGGTTGTTTGTCTGTGTGTTTTGCACCAATGACATGAGAACGCTGTTTCATTGGGTTGTACTTGTACAATCAGATGACAATAAACTTGACTTGATTTAACTTAAACAATTTGAAAACCTTTCATCTTATTAAAGGGACATTATTCCCTGTTGCAAATTGTTTCTTGCCAATTCTCAGTTTTTTTGTGATTGAATCTTCTCTGATGTTCATTTCAGCCTGCTAAGTGGAAATTTAAAATCCACTAACGACGCATCAGAGGTAGGAACAATTTTACATCTAAAAGACATTTAGACAGGTACATAGAAATGTTTTGGGGTGGGCTGTGGCCCCAAGTAGGCAAATGGGATTAAGGGGGGCACAGTACATTTAAGGAGGTTTACGGACTAAACTCAAAATATTTTTAATTTTGTTTATGTATTCCGTAGGAGAGAAGTACGAAGTAAATCAGCTAAACTTTACTGCTTCACAGGGTAGGGGCCCCATAAACTTTGAGCAGAATCCTAATGGGGCCATCGCCAAAAAAAGTTGAGAATGGCTGGTCTAAATCAATAGTGTATAACATTCTTCTGGGAAGGGTCAGATTGGCAATCCAAACCTCTTCTGGGGGGGTGGGGGGGGCAATCAAAAGAAGAGTATTTTGTTTAAGACAGACATAAATCAGAACTGCAATGTTTGTTTGCTTATCGAAACCTGTGTCCTCTCTCTTCTACTTGCAGATTCCTTACTCTGTTGCCATCCCACGTTTCCAAATACACGGTGTTGCTACTCTGCTGCTTTCCTGCGTTTTGCATCACCCACTGCTTCACTTGTCTCCCAATTGATTGACCCCCTTGCAGTCTCACTCACTGCCCCACTCACGACATCTACTTTTCATCTTGTCATACCTGAATTTACAACAACTCGCACCTGCCAGCCAGTACCAAAGACCCATACCTGCCAACTCACATCATCTGAGTTTAGGACTGGATGTGAACCAGAATCCAGAATAACAGAATGGTCTGGATATGGTCATGAATATGTGATCCCTGGATGTCACATGCCTGGGACTCTAACTGCAGACCAATTGCTTGATATTAAGCAGCCCTGTTGCTCTGTGTCCCGTTAAGAATTAGGGGTGGGACGGGGGGAATACATGGGGAGCGCTGAGTCCTTCCTTGAGCCATTGATTGCAATCTGCACTCCACAAGTCATGGTCTCCTTTGCTCTTCCATAGTAATAGATTTCTGGGGACTATCATCAAGGTCACAGTCAGGCAGGTAGTGTGGTGAGAAGCAGGCAAATCAGAAGCAGGGCTACAAGCACTAAGGAATGGCAAGGACAACAAGATGCAGCTAAGTGGACCCATTGTGGCTTGCAGTCATTAAACTGCAATGGACAAGGTTTGGGCCATAATTGTCACTTGTTCATGTGGTAGGGTCAAGACATGGGGAAGCACTTTAGGATGTAACCCATGGTTGTCAGAGTTAGATCGGTGCATGTCTTTTGGGAGGTACGAGGAGAATTCTTTCATCCTGTAATTTGTAATTCAGGGAGAGAGAAGCGGTAGATAGCCAAATAAAACACTTGAATTATCAATATAATATATGACAGTGAAAACTCGGTAACTTGTGACTTCCACTGTGTAATTGGATCCTGGATTTCCTCACCTCAAGACCACAATCAGTGAGGATTGGTAAGAACATTTTCTCCACAATCTCCATCACTACCGAAGCACCACAGGGCTGAATTCTTAGTCCCCTGCTCTACTCACTTTACACCTATAGCTATGTGGCTCGGTACGACAATAACAAATTTGCTGACAATACCACAGTAGTGGGTTGTATAAAAGGAGGCAATCAGTCAGCATACAGGAGGGAGAGTAGAAACTTGGCTGAATGGTGCATCATCAACAACCTCACCCTCAATGTCACCAAAACCAAGAAGCTGATTGTAGACTTCAGGAAAGGAAAACCAGAGGTATACGATCCAGTGGTCATTGAGGGATCAGAGGTGGAGAGGGTGATCAAATTTAAATTTCTCGGAGTCACTATCTTGGAGGTCCTTTCCTAGACCCAACACAAGAATGTCATCGTGAAGACCCAACACAAGAATGTCATCATGAAGAAAGCACGTCAGTGCTTCTACTTTTTCAGGAGTTGATGGAAGTCTGGGATGACATCAAACTCCTTGGCAAGAGGGAGCAGTGCCACAAGACTCACACCAACAGGTTCAGGAACAGTTGCTATCCCTCCACCATTAGACTCCTCAACAACAAACTCAATCAGGGACTCATTTAAGGACACTTTGCTCATTATTTATCATTGAATATTAATTTTCTGTGTTGCACAGTTTGTTTGCTGCCTTGTTTACATTTCTCTATTTTGTATGTGTATCTTTTCTTGATTGGAGCTTCTTTTATGCACTACTGATAAGTAGAAATTCTGCCTGACCCACAGGAAAAATAATCTCAGAGTTGTATGTGATGTCATGTATATACTCTGACAGTAAATTTGAATTTGAATTTGACATTCTAACTTGGATTGCTAAGCTTTAAGTAATGGTCAAAAAGACCATCAAAACTTTCATAATCTACTTTTTAACTTCAATGCATGAATCCATTGCTAATGTCTGCCTTTCCTCCCCCTATAATTGCAGAAATACCGGAGTCCTTCATTAAGGGATGAAGAATTTATCTACGATCATGCAGGAGGGTAAGGCACAAGAAATCTAATGATACAGTGCACCTTGTTACAGGAACAAGGCAGATCCAGTGTTCATCCGTTTGTTGTCCCAGAGCTTTATGTCAGCTGATAGTTTCTGTGAAGGCCTGACAAGTGAACACCTTGAGGGCTGCTTTGGGTCAAAGCTGTCATGTGATTTGCATGAAATGGACTATTACACATGGTCTCTGCATTCTTTTGTGAATATTGGATACTTGCATGAGGTATTAAAAGTGCCTAGTGTTGAAAAACAACATCCCGACAAGTAGTTAATGGACAGAAAAAAGGAAGAGTAAAGAAATACAAGTTGAATTTAGTTGAGGGCTGTCAGTGTTAAACTATTGCTGCACACTTTGATGGCAGGTGTCCTATTCTTTCTGGTATTTTTACCTGTTTTCCGATGCACACTCCAGGTGGAATTGATGACCTATAGAGAGAAGCCCCAAATTCAGGTAGACCACTTTAATTGTTATCATTTTTAAAAAAAACAAAGGACTGCAAAATGTTGTGAAAAAAGCCCATAATAGCAACACACCTGAGTCGGATTGTGCTGAAGTCTGAGCGGGACTTGGACTGGATGATAGTAGGTCTTTTCTGCCTTTCCTTACAACTGAAGCCTTCCATTCCTGGTGATGTGAATCTTTTCTGCACCCTTTCCACAATGATATATTTGCTGTAGGTGGACACTTTTCAGGAGCCCTTTCTGACATTCGTGACTCTCTGATGGTAAACCGGCCTTGTAAACTCTTTGCAATACTTTCTGTATTTTACGAATTGCAATATATTAATTACATTTTATAAAGTTTTACAATGGACTTTTTTTCATAACTGTGCTCCTAACCATGCATTTTACAGAAAACGTAACATTCATTCAAAATTGGAAGAAATTAAAGCAGGACCATAAGACCATTAGCGGGTGGCACGGTTACCTTAGTGGTTAGTGCAACGCTGTTACAGCACCAGCGACTGGGACCAGGGTTCAAATCCCACGCTGTCTATGAGGAGTTTGTACGTTCTCCCTGTGTCTGCATTTGTTTTTGCTGGGGCACCGTTTTCCTCCCACCATTTGAAGCATACTGGGGTTGTAGGTTAATTGGGCGACACGGGCTTGTGAGCTGAAATGGCCTGATACTGGGCTGTATGTCTAAATTTATAAATTTAAGACACAGGAACAGAAACAGGCTATTCAGCCCATTGGGTCTGCTGCCATTTAATCATGACCTAATCCATTTTCTCACTCATCCCCATGGGCCGGCCTTCTCCCCTTAAGCTTTGATGCCTTAAATACACCCAATGACCTGGCTGCCACAGCCATCTGTGGCAACAAATTCCACAGATTTGCCACCATCTGGCTAAAGAAATGACTTTACATCTGTGTTCTATGCAGGTGCTCTCCAATCCTAAAATTGTGCCCTCTTTGTCTCTCTCACTGTGGGAAACACCTTTCTACATCTGCTCTGTCCACGTATTTCAAAATGTTTTGATGAGGTTACCCCTCATTTTCCTAAATTCTAAAGAGTGCAGCCAAGAGCTGTCAAATGCTCCTCGTATAATAAATCCCTTCATTCCCAGAATCATCCGTGTAAACCTCCTCTGAATCCTCTACAGCATCAGCACATCCTTTAACTGAGGAGCCCAAAACTGCTCACAATACTCCCAAGTGAGGTGTCAGCAGTCCCTTTATGAAGCCTCACCATCACATCCCTGCTCGTATATTCTATTACCTCTTGAAATGAATGCAAATATTGCATTTGCCTTCCTTACCACCTGCAAGTTTACTTTCAGGCTATCCTGTAAGAGGACTCCCAGGTCCCTTTGCATCCAGGCATTCTCATTTTTCTCCAAAATTTAGAAAATAGTCTGCCTGTTTATGTTTTCTACCAAAGAGCATATTTCATTTGCCACTTATCTGCCCATTCTCCTCATCTGTCCAAATCCTTCTGCAGCCTCTGAGTTTACTCAACACTACCAGCTCCTCCATCTACCTTCGTATCATCTGCAAACTTGGCCACAAAGCCATTCATTCCATAATCTAAATATACAACATAAAAAGAAGTGGCCCCAACACCAACCAACCCCTGTGGAACCCCACGAGTAACTAACAGCCAACCAGAATATGATCCCTGTATTTTGACTCTGCTTCCTGCCAATCAGCCAATGCTCTACCCACACTAATATGTTTCCTGTCATACTTACCTTATTAAGTAGACTTATGTGCAGACTTTGTCAAATGACTTCTCAAAATCCAAAACCAATAAAATCCCCAATGTCTGGCACCTATGGGGATTGTGGATGCCGAAAATGCAAATTTTCTGATTGACTGAGACTCCCTCTTCCAATGCCTGACTAATACACCTGCATTAAGAATATACAATTTAAAAGACAAAAGACAGTGGAAAATATAAAGTAATCTGGAAAAAAAATTATTATTATAGTTTTTAATTATGTAACGTTCACTTTCATCAAGTAATTCCCGTAAGTTACAAACTTTAAATTTGAAACCTGATCGCTGAAACTTTTAACAGCATTGTGCTAACTGCTACGCTAACCATGCCACCGATGTAATTAATCCCCTCCCCAAATTTGCAGATAAAGCCTTACTAATATCCTTAATACTTATACAAATAAAGATTCTCACTCGGCAGACATGGGTAGGCACTTTGGGAGAGTTGCTCAAGCAGCCAGCAGCATCTGCTGGCTCTTCATCCTGGGTGCTGCTCTTTTATTCAAACACAACTTTATTGAAACTTTATTCAAACAGCTGCTGCAGGCAGGGCACAACGGGGCCACTCTTCTAGCTGAATGTTTGCTCCCATTTTCGGCAATGCAACCTGAATCACCTCCACTTAAGTTTCCCGGTCAGGCCCTTGTCTGACCTTCCTCATGCTGACAACCCGACTCACCTCTATGCAAGTGATGACAGTGAAAAGAATCCAAATGCATTGAGGAACATTGCTAGTTCAGTGGGGCAAACCTACGCATGTCCAACAAAGTCTCAGCTGCCCAGTTGTATTTATTTATTAATTAATTTCCTTGATTTTTTTTTCTTGCTGGTTGTTTGAGTTTGCGGTTGATTGAATTCCGGATGATGGGGATTTTACTGTCACAACATCCACTGTATCTCCTTTATCTGGCACGTTTGTCGCTTCTTCAAAGAATTCCAATAGGTTTGTCAACCAAAATTTTCCATTAAGGAAACCGTGCTGGCTTTGGCCTTTATTACCTGCCAATTATACCTGTTAAAGTTAACCGACGCTGTAATAAAACAAACAGCAAAACCAAAGTGCTACAATCACTTTTTTATTATCTTTCGCTAGCGGGAGTGAGGAGGTCAAAGAAAAAGTAAGCAATGTAACTCATTCCCTGCATAGAACCTCACTCAAAGTACACAGTAATCTTGCTCAGCATATACAGATAGATCCCAACTTAAGATGTCCTGAGATATGATATTTCAAATTTACGATGGTTCTGTTCTTGTGTTTTTTTTTGGCAAAATCTCATGTTTTTTTAAGTGGAAATCTCATGTTTTTTGTCAGTGAAATCTCGCTTTATTTTTGCCCAATTTCAATTTACGATGCGATTCCTGACAATGAACCCCATTGTAAGTTGGGTTCTACTTGTATTGTCCTTTAGGTGGGTGCCTATGTGCATTTTTCAATGTAATTTTAAATGGTTTTTTTACTTTGGCAATCTAATGTTTTTGCTACTTCTGTTCTTCGCAGCGTCTGCGATTTACAATCCAACAACTTTCTGATACGCCATATCTCTCGCTTCATGCTCCCATCCCATTCTAGTCATGCTATTTTCTGCAGCTGTGGACTTTTTGTTGGCCTACTTACTGCAGCAGAAGCCCCCTTCCTATAATTCTTCACCTAACTACCAATCTACAGATGTACTACAAGGTCATCCACTTGATTTCTTATGCTGCATTCATTTAAATACAAAACCTTTAGCCATAATAATTCTCTGCAAGAACTACAATGATCATAACTGACAACCAAATTTTTTAAAAAAATCACTCTGCTGGAGGACCTCAGTGGCTAGAGCAACATTGTGAGAGAAAATGAATGTTGACATTTTAGGTAGATATCCTTCATCGATCCCTTCCTCAGTCTTGATGAAGTGTTGACCATTCTTTCTCCTACTGAGTTGCTGAGTTCTACCAGGAGATTGTTATTTGATCCAGATTCCTGCATCTCCTGTCGTGTGCGTTTTCAGTTTAACTAAAATTAAATTTAACTTTTAGCAATGAGTCTAAGTGCAAATTGCTAATATTGTCTTTTGCCAAGTCCTGCATGTGTTTCTGTCGACTGTTTATCCACACATTGATAATTCTTGCTTTGTTGCAGAGATTCATTCCACTACACATTGGAAGCAACAAAATCCTTGCGCCAGAAGCAAGGGGAGGGGCCAATGTCTTACCTGAACAAAGGACAGTTTTATGCCATAACACTCAGGGAGACTGGAGCCAACAAATGCCTTCGTCATCCAATTAGCAAAGTTAGGGTAAGTGGCTACATTGCCCTTCATCTTAAATTGGCCTTCATTGACACTTTATGTGAAATGGCAGGGACATTTTAAGTTCATGTCAAAAAATAGTGCATTTATTAAAAAGTTGTACTCATGCCTGAAGGAGATTGTTTTGGTATATTCAGCATTAAGGGGAAAGACCTGCATTCCTATGTAATTGCTGAGTTCTGTGAGAATAATTCCAGGGCTCCTGTTTTCTGTTTAATTGGGGATCGGTGGGAGTTTGAAAAGCTTCCCAATTTCTGTCTTGAGGAGGTGTGGATGGGAGAATCACTGTCTTTTGTGGTATTAAACATGTTAATTCAGCCATTCCAAATGTTGCACACAATTGTGACCTGCTCAGGTGACTAATATTTAATCATTTCAGCTTTGCAAAGGAGTTCCTGTTTTCAATTGTTGCCGAGAAATTTAATCGTGTTTATGCTGAAGGTTTTTCTCAGCAATTTTTTTTTTTGACTGAAATGTATAACAGAGTCAAGTCACAGCAGTCATGAAATTCAACCAATGATATAATATAACCCATGCAACCTGATGTGATTTCTTTGCCAGGATGTGCAGTGTGAAGCTGCTCCCTGTGCACAATTTGGAATGCCACAGGAATGTTTGGACCACAATTTCCTTGGGGGATAGGGGGGCACTGATTGTGGGACAACACATTTGTAATCCCGCATTGCTGAAGCTGAGGAAAATATTTAATCCTTGAACTCCCACCACCTCCTCGCCCAAGTCCACCCTCACACCCGCCCCTCTCCCCCGCCACTGTTTCAATTCACACTGTTGCTTCTTTCCCATCTCTGAAGCACGTTGAGACCCCTAAATGCTCTTCCCACCTCTTGTTGGTAAGATAACTACCAGTGTGTAGATGAGTGATGAATCAGGGAGAAGTTGATGCTCATAATTGTAAGTGAAATATTAGTGTCCTTGCTCTGCTGTGTGCTTGAAGTCCCAGGGTGCTCTATTTCAAAATACTGATTTAGGAATCCTCAGTGTGGTAGAGAGTTTAATGTCTCATCTGAAAGACAGTGCCCTAACATAGCTGTAACCTTTCCACATTGTACCAGTTTTAACTGACGTGTACAGTATGTTGCCAGAATGTTTCCAACCACAAATCTGACACCATAAAATCTAGAAAATACCTGAAACTCATTGAAATCTAGGACTTAAAACAACTTGCCATTTCCAACATTCACAATTTTTCTTCCATTCTTCCAAGTACACAGTTTTGTAGGATAGTAGCTCTTTCTTCCAACATTTATAAAGGCATCCAAATAAAAGTGGCTTCAACAGCCTGAACATTGACAATTTTTTTTTAACAGTTTTGTTTTACTATCTTGGCCTGAATTGGGTACTGAATCATATCTTCTACATCCTGCCCAGCATAACAACAGTCTGAAAACCAGGGCCAGTAGTACTACATTCGTGACAATTTTCTAACTATGTCCTTCTTTGTGACCGAGCTGACTTGAAACTTGGTGTGTACCATACTCTGCAGTGGTGGTCATTAAGAATCTTGAACTTGAATCTTTTTAACAATGCAGCTCTCTGTGCCATGTAACTTCTGATTTGAAGGTGATGGCACATGTTAAATTGCCATTCATGAAAACTGCCGTCAGACTCCAATTAACTAATGTGTAAAAAATGCTGGGGTGTTAAAACATGCATTCAGTCCCAACCTGCTCTTCTGCCGGATAGAATTTTCTCTTAAAACTGCAGGATGCCATGTTTTTTTTTTAAATGGAACTCTTTTACACTGATGTGTTATGTGAAGCAAGGCAGCTTGCATACGGAAAAAATTTTGGAATATGAACAATGAAGATTTGAATGTTGATAACAGCACAAATGGAATGAAGGACCAAATAATGTTTCACTTGTAGCCGACCGCTACAAAGAAACACTCACATACAGTGTGGCAGGTTAAGCTCACTTCTTTATTAGGGCTGGAAAGGCTGCTTTTATACTGTTCTAGTTCCCGCCGTTTTTGCTGATTGACTGAGTCAGCCATATGAATAACAGTAGCGGACGGGAACATCCATGCTTGTGAATGCCCTTCTTCTCCAGCCAGTTTCTGCTGAGTTAGCAGGGCAGCTTGATCAATGCCATTTTAGGGGTGTTGGTCTGATGCTGCCCCAGCTTCTACCCCCACCAGTTCATTGTCCTGGGAGTCGCTTTAGCGATCTCTGTCCGCGTCTGCTGCCGCGCCATGTGCCGGCCCGATCTCCGCAATTGTGGGCTGCCACACATTAGCCTTTTGCTCCTTTACTTCTCTTTCTCCTATTGTTTGGGGCACTGGGCAATGCTCATGACGACTCTTAATGGCAGACAGAATGTAAAATACACCATGTATATCACATTTTTAATGAATTATTATGTGACACTAAAAGGAACCTGGAACCTGCAATCATCTCAAAGCAATTTTTAAAAAAACTCTCTGGAAAGTTTTATTGCAGAAAGAAATATTGGGCTTTCTGCTAACAATAAGTGACAAGTGTTTACAGGGTAATTTTAAGGTATTACTATCAATTGAGAAAAAGGCATGGAATGTGCTGCAAAGTTTGTCTCCAGGTAACGTATAATCATGAAAAATAAGATCAATATTTGATTCTTTGTTACTTTTCGGAAGGTGCAGACGATAGAACTTAATGTGAATAATCCATTTCCCCAGAGTGTAATAATGGTGGTATTCAGTGAAGATAAAAATCGTGATGAACAACTGAAATATTGGAAATACTGGCATTCTCGACAGCATACAGCCAAACAGAGGGTTCTTGATATTGGTAAGTGACCCTCAATGAAATGAATAACAATTACAATGAGAATTTCTAATTGTAGTGGTATTGCTTAATGACTAAAGAGGATTATACTAATTTTTACTGGGTAGATTTACTACAGATTTGTATTTTGTGTAGGATTTTATGGTGATTATGTTGCCATTTTGTTGGGCCCTTACCTCTTATTGAAAGTGCTGCCCACCATAATATTTGAGGAGCAAACCGAGTATTCAGGGCTTTGGTCATCACAGGCATCCATTCTCCATTTCCTAGAAATGAATATTAATTGAAACCAGAAGGGAAATGCTCCCAAAGCCTTCACGAATCGAATGAACCTGTGGTGAAATGTCAAGATGATTTCAAGGCTTCCAATATTTACAGCTCTTGCAATCCCTTCCACTGTGCTTCTATCTCTTTTTAAACCTTTCATTTATGCACTGGTACAGGCATTTAGTCAAAGGTGGTGATGGAGACTGGGATATTAACATATATTACATAGGCTTCTTGTTGGCCATTGTCTGTTGGTCATCTCTCCAAACTTGAGTGCCCTGTTGAGAAGGAAAAACTTAGGAGATGCAGTAGACCAGTGAGGGGTTCAGCAGCTGAAGGACTCGGAGGCTGTGTGCTGTTGGAGACTTGCAGTCAAAGGACCCACACGGGCTCATGGGAACCAGTTATTCGAATCGGGAGGGCAAGAAAGATTCCCAAAGGGCCTGTAAGTTTGCAGGCTACCTGATCGTATCAGAGATTTGAATCTCGAGCTCGGTTTTCTGATGGGTCTCACAGAGGTCTGTGTGGCTGCAGAGGCTGAGGCAGCACTGGAAGTGAATTCACAGAGACTCTGCTTCTGAAGGGACTCTTTTGCTTCTCGTTCTCTTACTGTAAGAGGAACCAGGCAATGCACATGGTGACTCTTTGCCTATGGCAGGCAAATGGAAAATTTCATGTATAGTACAATTTTGTATTTTTACATAACAAGAAAAGGAATCTTGAAAAATCCTTTGTGCATTTAACCTGAAGCCATGCCTGGTTCCTTGCTAATTTGAGGACCCCCTTTCCTATACCAACTCAATATGCCATGTATTTATTGTTGTGCATTTTGTCAGATCAACTACATTTGCAATTGTTTGGATATTACTTTGGATTGTAGGAGACGTGATAAACTAAGTTTTTAGATGAGGCATCTCAATGTCACCAAAACTAAAAGAGCTGATTGTGGACTTGAGGAAGGGAAAACTAGAGGTGTATGATTGGAGGTCATTGGGGGAATCAGAGGTGGGGAGGATGAGTAAATTTAAATCCCTGGGAGTCACCATCTCGGAGGATCTTTCCTGGACCCAACACACTAGTGTCATCATGAAGGAAGCACCTCAGCACCTCTAATTCCTTAGGAGTTTGCAAAGATTTGGTATGACATCAAAAACCTTGGCAAACTTCCACAGATGTCTATTGGAAAGTCTGCTGACTGGCGACATCATGGTATAGTATGGGGGCACCAATGCCTCTGAGCATAAAGCTCTCCAAAAGGTAATAGACACAGCTCAGGACATCACAGACAAAACCCGCTCCACCATTGAGAACATCTACAGGGAACGCTACCATCGGAGAGCAGCAGCAATCATCAAGGATCCACACCACCCAGCACACAGTCTGTTCTCACTGCTGCTATCAGGAAACAGGTCTAGGTGCTACAAGACTTGCACCACCAGGTTCAGGAACAGCTGCTCTCCCTCCACCATCAGACTCTTCATCAACAAACTTTTTTAAGGATTCTTTCTTTTTGCATTATTCATTACTGATTATACAGGTGGTCGTCAAGTTAAAAATGAGTTCCATTACCCAAGTCTGTCTTTAACTCGAATTTGTATTCAAATCCAAACAGGTACATATGGTCCTTATTTAACATCAGTTTGTCAAATATTTATCTTAGTATATATTTTTTTTACCTTTATTTGCATATAAAACACTTCCCAATACACTAAAACATCCTAAACATAATACAGTACATAATAATGATACAGGTAAAAATACAGTTCTGTATGTAATAATAGAAGTAACTTTATATGGTCATAAGATCATGATTGAAAGTTAACACTCACAGGAGGAGATGTTAGAGAGATGCAGCACCCCGACCCCATGGCCCTTCTCCATCTTTGCTCCTTCCCTCCTGTTCACTCGCCCCCCCCTCCATCTCACCCCCCCTCCATCTCACCCCTCCCTCGCTCCCGCTCTCCCCTCCCTCCCTCCCGCTCGCTTTCCCCTCCCTCGCTCCCTGCTCACTCCCCCCTTTCAAATGTTCCCACACAATGTGGTACGCTACTCTCTCACAGTGCTGGGTGACGGCAGCATTATGCAAGAGAATCCCACAGCATAACCACGATCAAACCAGAAGTTCACAGGATTCTACTTCTGGTCACTTTTCAGTATGTAAGCATGAGTTGTTTGTAAATCAGATGCTTCAACCTGGGAACTGCTTTGCTTTTTTTATATTGCACAGTCAGTTTGCTTACATTTACTTTGGTTTACATTTCACTTTCTTGTATACATGTCTTTTCTTGAGTACAGTTTTTTTTGTACTACTGATAAGTAGAAATTCTGCCTGGCCCACAGGAAAAAGAATCTCAGTGTTGTATGTGACGTCATGTATGTGTTCCAACAAAAAATCTGAACTTTGGAAGTTGGTTTACAGTCAGGAAGATATGATGGCATAGTCAGTTCAGCAGAAAAATGACAAATAGAACATAAAACAGAGTACAGGCCCTCCGGCCCATGATTTTGTGTCAACCTATATCAAGCTCTTCAAGTGCAGTAATATCTTTGGGAAAGTGCAACAAAGTAAAGGGAGGAAGAGAGGATATTAAGAAGTGCAGAGGAGCAGTGGGGAGTGTTTGTCCAGAGACCCTTAGCAGAACAGGCCAATAAACTGATTGATCAGCTGGAGAGGGGATAGTGTTGATAATTAGAACCCAGCTTCTGTACTGTTTATAAGTCCCATGACAGGATCGATATGTCTGCATTGGAGAGGAGGAAGAGGAAATGTACAAGAATAGGTACATAGAAAGTAGGAGCAGGAACTAACCATTTAGCTCTTTAAGCCTGCTTTACCATTCAGAACGATCATGGCTGAATGTATGACCTCAGTACCATATTTCTGCTTTCTCTCCATACCCCTTGATCCCTTTAGCCAGCAGGGCCACATCCAGCTGCCTTTCTAATGTATCTAACAAACTGGCCTCAACAACTTTCTGTGGTAGGGAGTTCCTTAAGATGTGGTTTCATTGACAAACTTGTAGATGGCATTGGAATTGGGCCTGGCCACACAGTCATGGGTGTATAATGAATAGAGCAGTGGGCTAAGCACATATCCTTGGGCGCACCTGTGCTGATGATCAGTGAGGAGGAGACGTTGTTTCCAATTTGTACGGACTATGGTCTTCTACTGAGAAAGACAAGGATCCAGTTGCAGAGAGGGGTACGGAGGCCTAGAGTTTGTAGCTTCTTAACCAGCACTGAGGGAATATTAGTAATGAAGGCCGAACTGTAGTCTATGAAGAGCAGCCGTATGTATTAATTGCTGTTTTTGAGATGATCCAGAGCTGAGTGGAGAGCCAGCGATATTGCATCTGCTGTGGAGCGACTGTGACAATACGAGAATTGCAGCAGATCCAGATCTTTACTTAGGTACGTGTTAATTCTGGGCATGACCAGCCCTCTCAAAGCATTTCATCACAGTTGAAATTAGTGCTACTAGGCAATAGTCGTTGAGGCAGCTCACACTACTCTTCTTGGCACCGGGATGATTGATGCCCTTTTGAAGCAGGTGGGAAGCTTTGACTGCAGCAATTAGAAGATGAAAATGTCCGTTAACACTCCGGTTTGTTGGTTATCACAGATTTTCAGTACTCTGCCAGGTATCCCATCAGGGTCTGACGCCTTGCGAGGGCTCACCCTCTTGAATGATGTTCTGACATCACCCTCAGGGACAGATATCACAGGGTCCTCAGCCTTCTCTGTGATTCTAGTAGGGACTGTTTGGTGGTTCTTCTTAAAGCAGGCATAGAAGGTGTTCAGCTCATCAGGTAGTGAAGCATCATAGTCATCTATAGTCATCCATCACCTTCGCTTTGTAGGCTGTAATGGCCTGCAATCCCTGCCATAGCTGCCGTGAATCAGTCTCTGTCTCTAGCTTCCTCCAGAATTGTCAATTTGCTTCAGAGATGGCCTTCTGCAGGTCATACCTGGATTTCTTACAAAGATTTCGATCCTCGGCCTTAGACATTCTTGTTCTCACTCTCAGCAGATTGCGGAGTCTCTGATTCATCCAAAACTTCTGGTTGGGGAACACCTGGGCACACACTCATTCACACAGGTCTTGATGAAGTCTATGGATGAGTTCTTGAATATGTTCCAGTCCATCGATTCAAAGTAGTCCTGCAGATGCTTCTCCATCTCCTGTAAGGAGACCCTCTTACAAATGTTCAAGCTCCCTCTCATGACAATGAAATTGTTAATGGTGGCTTGTCTCTGAGGAAAACAAATCACTGATCAGTGTCATGTCTTTCCAATACACCCTGAAGTTGTGTACAGGTGATGTGAGGAAATATGATTTATTTGGCAAAGTTTTTCCTCTGTATTTCTGGGATGGCAATTATTCTTCATTGGGACCACAGAGCCCACCTCACTGACAAAAGACAAAGGAGGAAAAACCCAACACCCAACCCCAACCAACCAATTTTCCCTTGCAACCGCTGTAACCGTGCCTGCCTGTCCCGCATCGGACTTGTCAGTCACCAACGAGCCTGCAGCAGACATGGACATACCCCTCCATAAATCGTCATCCGCGAAGCCAAGCCAAAGAAAAGAAGAAAGAAGAAATTCCTTCAGAGTACTGGGATTGTGGAAAAAAGTTCCTAGAACTGGAGAATACTCCAGCACAGAAATGGGCCCTTCAGCCTATCTAGTATATGTTGAACTGTTCTGTCTAGATCAGTGGTTCTCAACCTTTTTCTTTCCACTCACATATATATACCACTTTAAGTAATCCGTATACCATCGGTGCTCTGTGATTAGTAAGGGATTGCCTAAGATGGTATGTGAGTGGGAAGGGAAGGTTGAGATCACTGCTCCAGACCCAATTGTTACTGAAATATTTTGCTTGAGAAAAATTGTCATTGGCCAATTTCCTTTGGAGTTATGAAACCGTGCACATAACGAGTCAATGAGGTACGATTAAAACAGTGGTTTTCAAACTTTTTCTTTCTACCCACATACCATTTTAAGCAATCCCTTACTAATCACAGAGCACCTATGGCATAGGGAATACTTTAAGTGGTATGTGAGTGGAAAGAAAAAGGTTGAGAACCATTGGTCTAGACCATTGACGTATCCAGACCATAGCCCTCCATACCTCTCCTATCCAATTTTTAAATATATTTATTTTATTTTCCTATTTAGATTGTGGATGAATACCATTTTTATATACAGCCATTATAAAATGATTATTGATGATTTTGTGTCCCTTAACTCTTGATTGTGACAAAGATTCATTTAATTAACATTGAAGTAATTTACCTCTGGCCAGTCATGACCCATTTGACACTGTAAGGAAACATCCAAATGGCAAGCAGAAACTGTGGGTTCAGTGTTCGTTCAGTTAATGGTGCCACAGGGAAAGTTATCAGCTCATGATTAAATGGTGGGGCAGACTTGATGGGCTGAACAGCCTATTTTTTCTCCTATATTTTATGGTCTTAAGGAATGCTGGTTAAGAACCAGCTTCAATTCACTTTGTGTATTTGATAGCTTCCTATTCAAGTTAGATCATCTGGCATGATCTTCCTGTTACGTGTTAAATGTGGTATGTGAGCCATTTTATTGTTCTAGCAGAACCTGTTAGTCTTGTGGGTGTTGCAAAAATGAGCCATTGCAGTGTTAAATACATTCACAGGACTTGATGTAATACACTACAGCTTATTTTTAATAGACTATATCACCCATAAATGTACTTTCTGGCGATAGAGTCTGTCTCTAGTTGTTCAAAATGCTTTGAATTCCCCCTCACCCAGTCTTTTATCATGTTACGAGCAGTTACTAATTTCCAGAACATCTAAAATTCCATGAATATCAAAGTTTCATGTTTAAACCTACTTATTGAAATATCCTATTTTGAATGCTTTCACTAAAACGTTTGTTGTCTGCCCCAGTGTACAGCCAAAATTGAGCTTGATCATTTTCCCTGGTGCTCTATCAGTAAGAGCAAAAATATTGCAGGGATCATTCATTTGAACTAGCAACACTGGTGGAGTGAGAAACCAAAGTAATGCTTCAGGACAGTAAACATTGTCCGATCTGGGAATGGGCAGATAAAGTGTGCTTTAAAATGAAGAGACAGGAGGAGAGAACAAAAAGGGAAGATGTGATGGAGTTGAAGATTAAATGTCTCAGATGATCGTGCAAGATAGCAAAAGTCTAGAGCAGGCGCAGATGCAGAAAAAGTGTTTAAATTACAAGGGGGTGCAGGAGTAATGTAAATTTTTATGTGAATTTAACATCTTCTTTGGCTTGGCTTCGCGGACGAAGATTTATGGAGGGGGTAAAAAGTCCACGTCAGCTGCAGGCTCTTTTGTGGCTGACAAGTCCGATGCGGGACAGGCAGACACGATTGCAGCGGTTGCAGGGGAAAATTGGTTGGTTGGGGTTGGGTGTTGGGTTTTTCCTCCTTTGCCTTTTGTCAGTGAGGTGGGCTCTGCGGTCTTCTTCAAAGGAGGTTGCTGCCCGCCAAACTGTGAGGCGCCAAGATGCACGGTTTGAGGCGTTATCAGCCCACTGGCGATGGTCAATGTGGCAGGCACCAAGAGATTTCTTTAGGCAGTCCTTGTACCTTTTCTTTGGTGCACCTCTGTCACGGTGGCCAGTGGAGAGCTCGCCATATAACACGATCTTGGGAAGGCGATGGTCCTCCATTCTGGAGACGTGACCCATCCAGCGCAGCTGGATCTTCAGCAGCGTGGACTCGATGCTGTCGACCTCTGCCATCTCGAGTACTTCGACGTTAGGGATGTAAGCGTTCCAATGGATGTTGAGGATGGAGCGGAGACAACGCTGGTGGAAGCGTTCTAGGAGCCGTAGGTGGTGCCGGTAGAGGACCCATGATTCGGAGCCGAACAGGAGTGTGGGTATGACAACGGCTCTGTATACGCTTATCTTTGTGAGGTTTTTCAGTTGGTTGTTTTTCCAGACTCTTTTGTGTAGTCTTCCAAAGGCGCTATTTGCCTTGGCGAGTCTGTTGTCTATCTCATTGTCGATCCTTGCATCTGATGAAATGGTGCAGCCGAGATAGGTAAACTGGTTGACCGTTTTGAGTTTTGTGTGCCCGATGGAGATGTGGGGGGGCTGGTAATCATGGTGGGGAGCTGGCTGATGGAGGACCTCAGTTTTCTTCAGGCTGACTTCCAGGCCAAACATTTTGGCAGTTTCCGCAAAGCAGGACGTCAAGCGCTGAAGAGCTGGCTCTGAATGGGCAACTAAAGCGGCATCGTCTGCAAAGAGTAGTTCACGGACAAGTTTCTCTTGTGTCTTGGTGTGAGCTTGCAGGCGCCTCAGATTGAAGAGACTGCCATCCGTGCGGTACTGGATGTAAACAGCGTCTTCATTTTTATAAAAATTTATAAAAATTTTATAAAAATTTTTATTTTTATTAAAAATGTAAATTTTTATGTGAATTTAACATAAAGATGCAAGAAATTCTGCTTAGCAGAAACTAAAATATGCCATGTTACCATGGGAAAAGAGCCAAGAGGAGATGGATAGTGGAGACCAGATGTCTTTGTTTGGACAAGGGGTGGCTGAGGAATGTCTTGAAGATCTTCCCATTACAGGGAAGGTCCTGTGGGTGCCCTAGATTTGCTCACTGGCTTCCGGCTGAAGGTGTCAGTTGCATGCAAGGGATCAGTAGCTTGGGTGGTGTGAGCTGGATGGAGAATGGACCTATAGTTTGGAGAAAGAAGCCAGTGTACTGGTGCTGGCAGTTTTGTTGCTTTGTGGGGAGGGGAAACCGGGCCGGTGTCTGGCATTTTCTGTAACATTGGAGGCCAGCAGTCTTAATAGGTTGGGGTGGGGGATGTTGGGGTCCAGCTGTTAGAAGGACAGAGGGGAGGCTCACTGGTGCAGCAAGTGCAACCACTGCCTCGCAGCTCCAGAGACCCAGCTTCAAACCTGTCCTCTTGGGCTATCTCTGTAGTGTCTCCTACCTTATCTCTGTGACCCACAGGTTTCCTCAGTTGCAAAACACAAAAGCCATGATTGAAGTAAATACACACTGCTGGAGAACCTCAGCAGGTCAAACAGCATACATTATATAGCAAAGATAAAGATATATAACCAATGTTTCGGGCTTGAGCCCTTCATCACGGTATGAGCAAAAGGTAGGCAGGTGCCTGAAAAAAATGGTAGGGGAGGGGGAGGAGCACAGTCTGACAGGCAGGAGGTAATTGGTGGATAAGAGAGGAAGGGCACATCACCAGACACCAGGGGATGGCTCTGTGAATGGAGAGGAAAGGGGTGGAGAGCTGAAGGATAGAAGACAGAGGGATGGGGAAAAGAGAGAGAATGGGAGAGAAGGCTAACAGAAACTGGAGAAATCAACATAAATGTCAGCCGAATGGAGAGTGCCCAGACAGAAAATTAGGTGTTGCTCCTTCAGTTTACGGTGGCCTTGGTTTGATTGTACGAGACCATGGGCTGACATGTCAGTGTGGGAGTGAGGCACAGAATTGAAATGGTTGACTTCTTCACACGTCCCAAAGACCTATGAGTTGGTAGGTTAATGGGGCATGGTAAATAGCCCTTAGTTTGGAGGTGAGTGGTAGAATCTGATGGATATGTGAGAAAGTAAAATGGGATTAGTGTAATGCTTGCTGATTGATGTTGGCCGAGGAACCGGTTTCTGTGTTACCTCACTTGCTGTGCCTCCAGGCCTCATGGAAATCCTTTCATGGATATGCTGGTTTTCAAAACAAGCGTACACCCTAATAGGTCAAATAATGATTTGCTTTAATTCTTTTGAGAATTTTGACAATTTAATATCAAAATAATGAATAATTCACACAACCTATTCCCCATCTACTCTTTGTTAGCATTCTTTCTTTTTAATAACTCGAGAAAGATTATGCGCTTCGGGCATTTGTATTTTAACAGCTTCTGCTTTGGTGTTACATTGCTCATTATTAAAGATTAATAGCATGGAACTCACACATGCAGTTTGGAAATATTTGACCTTTGATCTTTTTTCTTAATTTGAGACACTAGAACACAAACTTGTATAATAAAGTTCAAAGTTCAGATTCATTGTCAGAGTGCATACATGACATCACATATAACACCAAGATTCATTCTGTGGGCCAGGCAGAAGTTCTACTAATCAGTAGTGTAAAAAAAAACTGCTCGAGAAAAATTATGTATACTAAAGAGAGAAATGTAAACAATCTGTCAAATACAGAAAATAAATATTCAATAATAAATAATGTACAAAGTAAGAGTCCTTAAATGAGTCCCTGATTGAGTTTGTTGTTGAGACTGATGATGGAGAGGTTCCTGAACCTGGTGGTGTGAGTCTTGAGGCACCTCTACCTCTTTCCTGATGGCAGCAGCGAGAAGAGAGCATGTTCTGGGTGGTGTGGACCCTTGATGATTACTACTGCTCTCTGACGGCAGGGGCTCCCTGTAGATAAGGCAGTGAATATTTTGGATCTCACATTTGACCCTTTGCCCACGACTAACACTACTTGTACTGGGTTAAATGTGAAGCTCTTAATACTGGATTCCAAAGAGGGGAACAAAAAAAAGCACTGGTTGGAGTTAGTGGGAGGTGGTGGTGAGTATTGATAAAAGTGTATGGAGCCTCATTCTGCCCAAACAATATCCCCAGATTTTATTTGTAAGACGTTAGCTGTGTCTCTACATGTTATAGATACAGTCGATACAGCATGTTACAACAAGTTGTTTCCACTAGGACATAACTTGGTGTAATGTGGGTTCATCCATCAAAAAGTATTTGTATGTACACGTCAGTTTAATTTGTGATGCCGTTGAGAAAATTCCCATGAACCATTCTTACAGTGGTGAATCAGACTTGATCAGCTGGAAATACATGAGAATGTGAGAAATAGGTGTAAGGTTACTGGAGATCAGGCTGTACAGTACAGTTGTGTGTACATGCATGCAGAGCCACATGCAGGTATACTGAGGTTAATATTATCGTTCACCCTGCAGTGTTTGGTTTCCAGCACACTTGGGACATATGACATTGTAGAGCTGTCTTGCAATTCTCATTTTGATAAAACTCCTGCGCCAAATATACTTTTGACTATTTGATTGGCTTTGAGCAACAGTTTTGAAAAATATGTAAATATGGCTCCTGGTCATATCCTGCTTTCTATTTTTCTGTAGTGCACAAGTGCACTGGAGAAACTCCACAGGTCATGCAGCACCCATTGGAAGTGAAAGGAAACCCACGTCTATGTGGTAAAGGGCCAAGGCCTGAAATGTTGGTTACTCTTTACTACCTATGGATACTGTGTGACCTGCGGAGTTTCTCCAGCACATTTAGATATTGCACTCGGCCCCTGCATTAGCAGACTTTCAGGTTTAACAGTTTCCTATTAATTTGGTGGAGGAATATTGATTGGAGCAGTAACAAAATTGCTGAATATTGCTTAAAATAAACCTACCTACCATTTTTTCCACTTTTTCTTAAAAACTTCTGTTTTTGAGTCAACCTTTTGCAGATCCCTCTTAACATTCTTTTCCTGACAGCACATTGTGGAGGCTGCATAGATGGAAGATTTTCTTTCTGGGTCTATGCCAAGCTTTGATTTTTCTCCAGTAATTTTTATAACATTAAGCATATTTTTGAAATAGCTGATGTTTGAGACTTCTTTTCACAACATGGCCACAGAAGGAGATAAGGAGGAGCTGCTTCTCCACAAAAATCTATGGAATTCTCAGCCCAAGGAAGCAGTAGAGGCTGCCTCATTGAAAGCATTGAAGACACAGATGGATAGGTTTTTGAACCATAAGGGAATTAATTCTGGGGAATGGGAAGGTAAATTAAGTTGAGTCCATGACCAGATCACTCATGATCTTATTGAAGGGCAGAGAAGCTTTAACAGGTCAGATGGCCGACTCTGTCTCCTATGTTTCTTCAGTTCTTCAGATTGAAACCTGTTCAGAAAAATGCAGGCAGTTTCTGTAAGGTGCGATTTTGTTCGTTAATATTTTCGTATGATTTCAAAGGGAGGACATTCAGCCATTTGAGTTTATGCTAGCTCAAAGCAATTCCATCAAGACCCATTAATTCCTTTGCCTATCTCTCCATAACTATCTCTCCATGTCTGTTAACTCCCTATTAGGCAGGTTGTGGGAAGTTTTGATTTTCAATATTATATACAGTAAAATCCCCATTATCCAGTCCCTACAGGGATCACAGGTGTCGGATTTGTGAATTTTCCATTTGACTGAGACTCACTCCTCCAAATGCCTCACTAATACACCTGTATTAAGAATATTCTGTTTAAAACACAAAAAAAAGTGGAAAATGTAAATTTGAAAAATAAAATCAATATTGTAGTCTTTAATCAAGTAATTCCCGTAACTTACAAAATTTAAATTTGAATCCTGATCGCTGGGGCTGTCAAAACATTGTGTTAACTGCTGCACTAAATGTGCCACTATTATAATTAACCCCCTCCCCTTGCACTGACAACCTGACTTACTTCACACAAGAGTCCCGGTCAGGCCCACAGCACCACCCGACTTCCCTATGCACAAGTGTCCCAGTCAGATCTTTGACCCTCTTCCTTTAAATTTGATCGTCAGTTCCTGGCACTGTAACAGTGTTGCAGTGGCTACTAAGCTAATTATGCCCTGCCCCACATTTACAGACTTTTACTAGGCAGGGATAGGGAGGCACTTTTGGAGTCTGGGCACTTTCCAGCCAGATGGCACTAACATCGACTTTTTCACTTTCTGCTAACCTGCTCTCCCTTCCCTTTCCCCTTCCCTCATCTTCTTTCCGTCAGCTCCTCACCACCTTCCCTCTCCATTCACAGAGCCATCCTTGCTCCCCCTGCTTGCTGCTGTCCCCTCCTCCTAGTACCTCCTGCCTGTGCTATCATGCTCCACCCCACTTACTTTTTTATTCGGATACTTGCCAACATTTTTCCATACCTTGATGAAGGGCTTAAGCCTGAAATGTTGATTATGTATTTTTAAAAAATCTTTGCTGTATAAAGGATACTGTTTTACTTGCTGAGTTTCTCCAGCATTATGTTTTTGTTATATTTAAGACCTGATTGGTTAGATTTTTGCTTAGTAGGGGAATTAAGGAATATGGGGAAAGGTCCTGGTTCTCCCACTCACATACACATGCTTGAGCAATTTCCAGTGGCCAATTAATCAAAGCAAAGCAGACCACCCAGGTCAAACCCATGCAGTTACTGGGAAATGTGCAAACTGCACACAGACGACACCGAACCCAGGACTCAGACACTCTGAGGCAGAGCTCTACTACCTAAACTACAGCACCTCCCAAAACATACCACAGCAGAGCACTACTTAGTTAGAGAGCATCTTTCAAAGAATCCACGAATTAGGAGCTTACTGTATGAGGGATTTTGGTACAAGGAAACGTTGATGAGGTCTCCGCTGTTTGTACTGTTTCCTGATGAACCTGTCCAAGATCGATATGGTGACAGGACTTTATATCTCTCAACCAAATGGATGTTAAAAATTCATGGAAATATTTAAAGCAAACCAAAGGAATGCTCCACGTGTTCTACAATATTAGTCCATAAATCAAAGTAACTAAAATTGATGTTTTTACATTCACTATTTTTCTTAATAAATTTAGACATACAGCACAGTAACAGGGTCTTGACCCATGAGCCTTGTGCTGCCCAATTACACCCAAATAACCACACCCCTGCTACATTTTTTTGAATGGGGGATGAAACCCGAGTTCCCAGGGAAAACCCATACAGACACTGGGAGAACGTTGTGACAGGGTATTTAGAGGTGGATTGGGAGGAATTGTTAGAGCAGCCTGCACACACACATTTTAAAACACAGAATACTTGCAGGACTTTTGCAGAATGCTTTTCGCAGGAGGCAACAAAGTATCGACAGCAGCTTGCCTGGGAGAGCATATGATCCTTGTGGGCAGAAGAGTTTTGCTCTCAGAGAGGGAGGGAGTGAAACAGAGAGGAGAGAGACAGAAATCTGTTCCAAAGGGAGGGACAAGCTGGCAAACTTTGGAAGACTGTCTGGTCAAAGGAGAAGACTAGCGGTGTGAAAGGTGACCTGAAAGAGAGAGAATCATCTGGAAAAGGAATCTCTCTCTGAAAACCAGCAAGAACCCTCCTGAGTGGTAACCATTTGCCTGTTAAGCACCAAAGACTGGTGAACTTTGTTAATGCTAACTTCCGTGCACAGTACAAGGTTTGCCTGCAGCCAGTGAAATTGGACTGTGATCCAAAGAATTTTTCTAATCTTAAATATACATTATAGACACCTGCGCTTAGTATCAGAGGGAGGATTAAGTAGTTAGGTAGGTTAAGAAAGTAGGTTAAGTAATAAGTTAAAGTTTAATTCTGTTTTCTTGTTCAAATATAATTAAAAACTACTTTTGCTAAAGTAACCCTGTGTTGTGGTGCATATCTATTGCTGCTGGTTTCTGGGGTCCTCTGGACTCCATACAACGTATAAACTCCTTACAGACAGTGTAGGATTTGAACCCAGTTATGATCGCTGGCACTGTGACCGCTATGCCGCCCCTACTTTGTTGTTGGTGGGTCGTTGGTGGATTACCAGATAGCAGTGAGGAAACGTACTGGAGGGAGTTAGATCAGCTCATTTGTAATTACAACAACCTTACACTGAATGTCAGCAAAACCAAGGAGATGATTGTGGACTGCAGGAGGAAGGCAGGGGAACACGACCCAGTCCTCATTGAGGGGTCAGTAGTGGAGAGGGTCTAGAACTTCATATTTCTGGGTGTAAACATCTCCGAGGATCTGTCCTGGAGCCTCCACATTGATGCAATCACAAAGTAGGCTCACCAGTGGCTACACTTTGTTAGGCATCTGAGGAGATTCGGTATGTCACCGAAGACTCTTGTAAACTTCTACAGGTGTACCGTGGAGAGTATCCTAACCAGTTGCATCACAGCCTGGTATGGAGGCAACAAATCTCAAGACAAGAATAAACTGTAGAGGATTGTTAACTCAGCCTGTGACATCACAGGCACCAGACTTCACCCAATCGATGACACCTACATGAGGTAGTGTCTTTAGAAAGCAGCCTCTATCCTCAAAGACCCTTACCACCCAAGCCGTGCCCTCTTCAATTTGGTACCATCAGGAAAAGGTACAGGAGCCTAAAGACGAGCACTGAACGGCACAAGGACAGCTTCTTTCCGGCTGCCATCAGATTCCTGAATAATCAATAATTTTTAAGAATCAAAAACACTTATTATTATTATTATTTGGTTATGGAACCTCTAACACAAAGGATTCTTATAGATCAGCAATTGAAGGGCTTTGTCATAAATTAAACCGAACATAAGATTAATTTATTTGCAGATGATGTGTTAGTATATTTAACTCAACCACAATTATCACTATGTAGACTTTATAAACAATTAATAGAATATGGAAGAGTTTCAGGATATAAAATAATTGCGATAAAAGTGAGGTAGTAGAATTAGTACAGGGTGATTATTCACAATGTCAAAAAGATATTCAATTTTAGTGGACTGATAGGATTAAATATTTAAGTATATGTACAGATAATAATTTGAAAAATTTATATAAATTAAATTATATTCCATTATTTAAGAAAATAAATGAAGATTTTAAAAAATGGATACATTTACCTATAACTTTAATTGGAAAAGCTAATTGTATTAAAATGAATACTTTTCCAAGAATTCAATATTTATTTCAGACTTTACCAATCACTATACCTCAAAGAAAATTCAGGATTTAACTAAATAAATTAGGAAATTTCTTTGGAAAAGGAAGATGACAAGAAGATTATTAGAAAAATTAACATGGAAATATTAATTAGGAGGATTGCAGCTTCCTAATTTTAAGAATTATTATAAAACAGTACAATTAAGGTTTCTTCTTTCTTTATTTGGGAAAATTAAACCATCATGGGTGGAAATTGAATTAAATAAGATTGGAGAAACTATATCTGAGGAATTTATTTATAAATGGGAACCAAGGTTAATGAGTATTGACAGAGATATTCTATTATTGAAGCATTTGATTAATGTTTGGAATAAGGTTAAGTTAGAAAGTGATGGAAATCTTTTGTCATTAAAATGTCATTGATTAATCCTCTTTAATTTTTACAAAACATAATCCTTTTAAAATATTTTGAATAATAAAGGAATTTCTAAAATAGGAGATTGTTATGAAAATGACAGATTGATGTCATTTGATCAATTAAAAACTAACTTTGATATTCCATGTAATATACTTTTTTGTTATTTTCATTTAAGAGCTTATTTAAGAGAGAAACTAGGATCTGATATGGTTTTAAAAGATTATGCAGATTTAGAACAGTTAATTGTTGATGGAATGGTTAAAAAATGTATTTCAATCGCGTACATGATGTTACAAGAAAAACACCTAAATTAGGTTTGTATAAGTCAGAAGAAAAATTGGAACAAGATTTAAATATATCAATAGATCAACAAATTTGGCAAGATTTATGTAAAGAGGTTATGTCCAATACAATTAACATAAGATATAGATTACTTTATTATAATTTTTTTACATCAGTTATATATTACGCCTCAGAAATTGAATAGATGGAAATCGGATCAATGTTTTAGATATGGAGAAGATATCAGAACTCTTATTCATTCTACATGGTCTTGTTGAAAAGTTAAACCTTTTTGGATTTCCATTAATAAGTTTTTACAACAGGTTACAGGTGTTGTTTTTCTGTTAAAACCTGGATTATTGTTTTTTTTAAATAACTTTTAATTTTTCACACTATGAACCATATCAACCAAAATATGTACAAATGTTTCTCATTAAATTTACACAGTGGTCTTTTCTCCCTTTTTTCCCCCCTTTCCCTCCCTCGAAAACCCATAAATATTCAACATGTACAATCCAATAAAACCATAAAACAATATCTTCACACAAAGGAAAATAAACAAGAAAGATGCATCATCTATTTATTACACACTGAATCTAGTCGTTTTGTCTTCTTATCATTTTCATTCTCATTTTAGGGGATGGAGGTCATAGGCAAGCTCTCTCTGATACATTCCATGTATGGTTCCCAAATTTGTTCAAACATTGTGACTTTATTTTTTAAATTGTATGTTATTTTTTCCAATGGAATACATTTATTCATTTCCATGTACCATTGATGTATACTCATGCTCTCTTCCATTTACCAAGTTGACATTATACATTTTTTTTGCTATCGCTAAGGCTATCATAATGAATTTTATTTTGCTCTTTGTCCAATTTGAGGCCTAATTCTCTACTTCTTATGTTACGTAAAAGAAATATCTCTGGTTTATTTGGTATGTTATTTTTTTTGTAATTTTATTTAATATCTAATTTAGTGCTTCCCAAAACGTATTCACTTTTGTACATGCCCAAGTTGCAAGTAATGCTGTTCCGATTTCCTTCTTACAGCGAAAACATCTATCCGTTAATGTTGAATCCCATTTTTTGAGGAGTAATATATACCCTGTGTAACCACTTATACTGTATCGTATGTAGCCTTGTGTTTATTGTATTCTTCATAGTTACAGAACATAACTTTTCCCATACTTCATTTTTTATCTTTATGTTCTGATCCTTTTCCCACTTCTGCTTAGGTTTATAGTTTATTTCATTTTCCTTATCTTGCAGCTTAATGTACATGTTGGTTATAAATCTTTTAATTATCATTGTGTCTGTAATCACATATTCAAAGCTGCTTCCTTCAGGTGATCTCAAGCTGTTTCCCAATTTATCATTTAAATAAGCTTTCAATTGATGATATGCAAAAATTGTACCATGAGTTAGTTATTCCATATTTGTTCTTCAACTGTTCAAATGTTAATAAATTATTTCCCAAAAAACTATTTTCTATTCTTTCGATTCCTTTTCTCTCCCATTTTTTAAAGGAAATGTTGTCCATTGTAAAAGGGATTAGTGGAGTTTGCGTCAATAATTTGGTATTTGATCATTCATTTTATTCCTTTCTAAGTGGATCTTCTTCCATGTATCAGTACTGATAATGATGAGTTTTTATATTGCACCAACTTTTCATCCCACTTATAAAGTATATGTTCCGGTACCTTCTCCCCCATTTTATCTAGTTCTATCTTAGTCCAGTCTGGTTTTTCATTTGTCTGGTAAAAATCTGATAAATACCTTAATTGTGCTGCTCTATAATAATTTCTAAAATTTGGTAACTGCAGACCTCCTTGATTATCTTCTTTGGCTTGCCTTCGCGGACGAAGATTTATGGAGGGGGTAAAAGTCCACGTCAGCTGCAGGCTCGTTTGTGGCTGACAAGTCCGATGCAGGACAGGCAGACACGGTTGCAGCGGCTGCAGGGGAATATTGGTTGGTTGGGGTTGGGTGTTGGGTTTTTCCTCCTTTGCCTTTTGTCAGTGAGGTGGGCTCTGCGGTCTTCTTCAAAGGAGGTTTGCTGCCCGCCAAACTGTGAGGCGCCAAGATGCACGGTTTGAGGCGATATCAGCCCACTGGCGGTGGTCAATGTGGCAGGCACCAAGAGATTTCTTTAGGCAGTCCTTGTATCTTTTCTTTGGTGCACCTCTGTCACGGTGGACAGTGGAGAGCTCACCATATAACATGATCTTGGGAAGGCGATGGTCCTCCATTCTGGAGACGTGACCCACCCAGCGCAGCTGGATCTTCAGCAGCGTGGACTCGATGCTGTCGACCTCTGCCATCTCGAGTACTTTGACGTTAGGGATGAAAGCGCTCCAATGGATGTTGAGGATGGAGCGGAGACAACGCTGGTGGAAGCGTTCTAGGAGCCGTAGGTGATGCCAGTAGAGGACCCATGATTCGGAGCCGAACAGGAGTGTGGGCATGACAACGGCTCTGTATACGCTTATCTTTGTGAGGTTTTTCAGTTGGTTGTTTTTCCAGACTCTTTTGTGTAGTCTTCCAAAGGCGCTATTTGCCTTGGCGAGTCTGTTGTCTATCTCATTGTCAATCCTTGCATCTGATGAAATGGTGCAGCCGAGATAGGTAAACTGGTTGACCGTTTTGAGTTTTGTGTGCCGGATGGAGATGTGGGGGGCCTGGTAGTCATGGTGGGGAGCTGGCTGATGGAGGACCTCAGTTTTCTTCAGGCTGACTTCCAGGCCAAACATTTTGGCAGTTTCCGCAAAGCAGGACGTCAAGCGCTGAAGAGCTGGCTCTGAATGGGCAACTAAAGCGGCATCATCTGCAAAGAGTAGTTCACGGACAAGTTTCTCTTGTGTCTTGGTGTGAGCTTGCAGGCGCCTCAGATTGAAGAGACTGCCATCCGTGCGGTACCGGATGTAAACAGCGTCTTCATTGTTGGGGTCTTTCATGGCTTGGTTCAGCATCATGCTGAAGAAGATTGAAAAGAGGTTTATCTAATGCTACCCTTGGTTTCCTCCCTTTCCACAAAAATTTCCTTCTTATTCTCTTTAGTTCATTAAAGAATTTTTCTGTTAAAGGAATTGGTAACATTTGAAGTAAGTATTGTTTCCTTGGAAACACGTTCATTTTAATGCAGTTTACCCTCGCTATCAACATTAGTGGTAATTCTTTCCAATGTTCTAAGTCTTCATGCAATTTCTTTATTAATGGCTGATAATTTAGTTTGTACAAGTGGCTAAGTTATTATCTAACCTGATCCTTAGGTATCGGATTGCTTGTGCTTGGCATTTAAATGGTGATTCTTTTTTAAATTCTGTATAGTCTGCATTACACATTAGCATCACTTCACTTTTATTTGCATTGATCTTGTACCCCGATATTTCTCCATATTCCTTCAATTTTTTATGTGATTCTTTTACTGATACCTCTGGTTCTGTTAGGTATACTATGATGTCATCTGCAAATAAGTTGATTTTATACTCCTTCTCCTTTATTTTTATCCCTTTTATTTTATTTTCTATTCTTATCAGTTCTGCCAAAGGTTCTATTGCTAAGGTGAACAATGAAGGGGATAGTGGACATCCCTGTCTAGTTGACCTACTTAATTTAAAGTGACTCAATACATATCCATTTACTGCTACCATCGCAATGGTCCATTATAGAATGCTTTATTCCAATTAATATATTTTTCTGGTAGATTGAACTTCTGTAATACTTTAAATAACTAGTTCCACTCTACTCTGTCAAAGGCTTTTTCTGCAACTAGAGCAACAGCCACTGTTGGTTTCTTATTTCCTTGAACTGCGTGGATTAGATTAATAAGTTTACAGACATTGTCCGCTGTTCGTCTTTTCTTAATAAATCCAGTTTGGTCTTGTTTTACTATTTTAGGTACACAATCGGCCAATCTGTTTGCTAATAATTTTGCTATTATCTTATAGTCTGAATTAAATAGAGATATTGGTCTATAATGATGCTCGTGTTAATGGATCCTTCCCCATCTTTGGTATTATTGTGATTATTGCTGTCTTACATGAATCTGGCAAGTTTTGTGTTTCTTCTATCTGGTTCATTACTTCCTGGAGAGGAGGAATTAATAATTCTTTAAATGTTTTATAAAATTCTATTGGAAATCCATCCTCTCCTGGTGTTTTATTGTTCGGCACCTTTTTTTAATATATCCTGTACTTCCTCTATTTCAAATGGTTTTATTAGTTTATTTTGTTCCTCTTCTTGCAATTTCAGCAGTTCCATTTTAGCTAAAAATTCCTCTATTTTATCATCTTTCCCCTCGTTCTCAGTTTGATACAATTGTTCATAAACTTCCTTAAAATTTTCATTAATCTCTGTTGGGTTATATGTAATTTGTTTGTCCTTTTTCCTTGATGCCAGTATCATTCTTTTAGCTTGTTCTGTTTTAAGTTGCCAGGCTAATATTTTGTGTTTTTTTTCCTCGTTCGTAATATGTTTTCATTATGTTCTTCTCCACCTTGTATGTTTGTAATGTTTTGTATTTAATTTTTTTGTCCGCCAATTTTCTCCTTTTCGTTATATCATCCCTTTTTACAAATTCCTTTTCTGTACTTACTATCTCCCTTTCCAACTGCTCTATTTCCTGATTGTAATCCTTTCTCATCTTAGTCACATAGCTTATTATCTGTTCTCTACTGAAGGCTTTCATTGCGTCCCATAATATAAATTTGTCTTTTACTGATCCTGTGTTTATTTAAAAATATGTTCTAATTTGGCGTTCAGTGAACTTCCTAAATTCCTGTCTTTTAAGTAGCATGGAGTTTAATCTCCATCTATATGTTCTTGGTGGGATGTCCTCCAACTCTATTGCTAATAATAGGGGCTGCTACATGTACTACCCAGTCTCTCTTTAGTTTATGTTCCGCTTCAGTTAGATGCATTTCCTGCACAAATGCTATATCTATTTTTTCCTCCTCAAATAAATAAATGTATTCCATTAGAAAAAAAAATAACATATTGGTTAAGAAATAATATTGAAATATTCGAACAAGTATAGGAGCCTTACATTAAATACAATAGCGAAAACCTACCGGGGACAAACATTACCTAAGTTGATAGAAGGAGAAGGAAAGAAAAGAATGGACTCAGTAGAATTTCTGGTGTAATTTTGTTGAATGACAACATTGTCTGACTGGATTAATGCAACCTAGATTGTATACCTAAAATGGATGAGAGGGGGGGGTGGGGGGGTGGTTTGGGAGGAAAGGGGGGGGGGGAGAAAAAGTCACTGTATATGTGTGAAAAGAAATAGTGTATATCATGGCTAATGTGATTTATGGTGTGAAAAATAAAAAAATTTAAAAAAAAAAAAAAAAAAAAAAAAAATAAATTTAGTCGCCTCTTCCTTTTAATTTGGTTATGTATTGCATTAATGTTTATAGTCATATAATTCAACATGGCCATCTTATATCTTGCATACACCTCTTTTCCACCTCTTCACCACCTCCATCCCCCTTTTTCCCATTTTCATCTCTTAGTTTTCTCTTATTACACTTAATGTACGACAACACATTTAAGACATAAAGTACCCCCGCATTTTCCACATCCACAAAAACCTTAACCCCAAAACTTCCCCCCCCTCTCTGAGTTGCCCCATATCATTTGCCAGGCAACCACAACTCCCCTTTTCGTTTGGATTGCGATCTTGTTCGCAGCGTCAACTGATTTTGCAGTGACGGTTATTCCCCCTATACCCAGCATTCTCCAGAAAACACTTTTTAACACATATAACAAAGCTCTCTCTCTCTTCTTTTTTCCCCCCTTACTCCCTTCCTTCCCTTCTCTTTTCCCTCTTTAGTTCTTTATATATACATTGTTTTTACATCTTTATATATACTTTATTGCCGTTCTTCATTCTTGTTACATCTCTTTATCACTTCTCCTGTCCTGCAAACATTCTGCAAATTCCTGCACTTTCTCTAGATCTGAGAACAGTCTGTTTTGCTCCCCGGGTATAAATATTTTAAGCACAGCTGGATGTCTTAATATGAATTTGTAACCTTTTTTCCATAAAGTTGATTTTGCTGTATTAAACTCCTTCCTCCTCTTTAAGAGTTCAAAACTTGTGTCTGGGTAAAAAAATATTTTTTGACCCTTGTATTCCAATGGTTTATTATCTTCTCTAACTTTATTCCTTGCCCATTCCAGTATATTTTCTCTTGTCGTGTATCTCAAAAATTTTACTAAGACGGATCTTGGTTTTTGATGCGTCTGTGGTTTTGGAGCTAATGCTCTATGTGCCCTTTCTATTTCCACTTCTTCCTGCATTTCTGTTGTTCCCAGGGCCTTCGGGATCCATCCTTTTATAAATTCCTTCATGTCTGTGCCTTCTTCACCCTCCTTCAGGCCCACTATTTTTATGTTGTTTCGCCAATTTTCCAACATATCAATTTTCTGAGATAACAACTCTTGTGTCTTTAATTTTTTTGTCACTTTCTTCCAATTTTTCTCTTGTCATTTACTTCCATTTCTACAGCCGTTTCCCGCTCCTCCACACTCTCCACTCTTTTCCCTATTTCTGTCATTACCAGTTCTAACCTTTGCATTTTATCTTCTGTTCTTTTCATTTTCCTTTTAATTGCATTAAACTCTCATGATAACCATTCTTTTAGTGACCTCATTTGTTTTTCAAAAAAAACTTTATCTATATTCTGTTCATCAGTTTTACCTTTTATTTCTCTTTGTCCATCAGTTTTGCCTTCTATTTCTCTGTGAAGATCTTGGTCGTCTTCTTCCTCTTTTTCTGTGTCTGTACCTGTGTTTGTGTCTTCTTCTCTTCTTTGTGTCTGTATCTCTTCTGTTTCTCCTGATGAGCTACTTGTATCTCATGTCGGGCCTCTTCTTGCTGGGCCTCTTGTTGCTGGTCCTCCCCTCCTGGGCTGCTCGTCTGTTGTGCTTCCTGACATTGATCTTCTTGTCGGTCATCCCTCCGTCTATCTCCCATGTCTGTTTCATCTTTCCCTCTTCTGCTGCCTTCCTCGTTCTCCAGCTGAGCGCCCTGGTGTTGGGTGTCCCTCAACTGTTCGTTCTGTGGCAGTCCGCTCCTCTGCTGAGCCCCTCTCCCGCCGGTGTCCTCTTTCTCCTTTGATTGCGCATTGCGCACTTTTGTTTGGCTCTGAGAGCCATTTTTGTAGTCCACCGGCTGTGAGTCGCAACTCCGCAGGGCAGGCACTGACCTCAAGGGTCAGGTGCTCCTCGCCATCACAGCGCCCTGTTCCTTCATGCAGGTAAGGCCTTCTTTCTTTGGTGACTTTTCTACTTTTTTTCCAGTTTTTACTTTCTCCTTCTTGGAAGCCATCTTCCTTCTCTTTGTATCTTTCTCTTCTATTCCTTATATTTTAATTTTGTTATGCTTTACTTTTTCCTAACTTTTTTCCTGTTTTCCTGGAGAGGGCTGGTTTTCCCGACCGGCCACTACACCATCACATGACCCCTCTCCCAAAACCTGAATTGTTGTTGATGGAAAATTTTGAGAGTATAACTCAAAATTTATCAGATTTTCAATTGAAATTTGTTAACTTAGCTTTGGTGATAGCAGGGAAATGTTTGCTGTTACTTGGAAATCAGATGTTTCATTGACATTAGGAAGATGGCAAACAGAGATTCAAAGTTGTATTCCATAAGAAAAAAATTGCATATAATTTGAGGGGTAAATACTCTGTATTTTTACAGATTTGAAGCCAGTATGCTCGAACAATGGGATTAAAACTATAAATAATTCTTTTGAGTCCTGAAGACTGGTGAAGTCTTCCTTTAAAATAAATAACGTTTTGTTTTAGAAAAATGGGGTTTTTGGATCTTTGAGCATCTTCTGAAGCAATCCAATTCCATATATAATTCTATTATATATTTTATCAATTAGTTCTTTTTAGTGGGGTAGTAGGGATTGGGGTGGGAGAAAGGGATCAGTTGGGGTTTAGGTGGGGCTTTTTATTTTTATTTTTCTATATAAATCAAAATGTATTCATAAGTTTTATAACAATGTGATTTATGAATTTGCTAATTATATATTTGTTGATTTTAAATAAAATATTTAAAGAAGAAGACTTGATCTGTGGTGAAGGGAAAATGCAGAAGTAAACAAAAAGTTTTAATGTGTTCTTTCTTTTCTCGTGAGCTTCTAATTCCTCTGTTATGGTCAAATAAATTAGCATGGATTTAATATGCCGAAAAACCAAAAGCAAGGTTTGAAAGATCCAGCATGAACCATTTTGTTTGGGTGCCTGTCTACATTTTGTTCATACCTTGATGAAGTTCTCAAGCCCAAAACATTGGTTATGTATCTTTATCTTTGGTATATTAAGTACGCTATTTGACCTGCTGAATTTCTCCAGCGTTGTGTTTTTACTTAATCTCCATTCTGTGTATTTTATTTTAGTACATCTTGACAGATTAATGTACTTTGAATTATGTCAAAGCAATTAAAGAATTCCATAACAATTAGAGGTGAGTTCTGTTAACCAAAGTCTAATGTAGAATTTGTTGCCATTGTAGCCGAAGGGAATTGTGAGAAAGCAAGAATCAGTTATAATACAAGGCATATGTTTGGTAACCATTGACCTCTTGGGTACTGGACAAGTCAGTGACTCTTCAGTTAAAAAAAACTCTTTCAGCAATCAGAGAAAAATAATGGTCAACATTTGTCGGTTTAGAACTGTGAAAGCAGAGTTACGAACAGCATTTAAGATGCACGCTTGAATTGCCTAGGCATTGGGCTGTGGGCCAAGTGCTGGAAGATGGGATTAATTATGGATACATGCCCACCTGTCAGCATAGACATGGTGGGCTGAACAGCCTGTTCCAAGCTTTATGTTCCATGGAGCCTTTGCGGTTTTCCTTGGTTGCCACCTCTGCCGAGCCAGTAATGGAAGAAGGATGGATCTTTTGGATTGACAGAATATGGTCCAACCCCCTTTGCAAACTGTGGGCTACAGTAGTAATATCTGGCTCCTGGAGGTCATTTGAGGTCATTGATACTGTTACTTAACTACTGTTCATAGCTTCTGCAAAGGCCAAGGCCAGCACAATCTCTTCCAAGGGAGAAGGTTACTTCAATGCATATTCTCCCCCATGGTTAGATTCTGATCCGTCAGGCTGTATGTAATTTTGTCCCAACTAAGTGAGGGCCATACATCAGTGAATGTCATTTAATATGTTAATTGTTATCTGATTGCACACATACAACACAAGAAACTGTTTCTCCGAACCAAAGGGCACACACTTTTACACGCAATATACAGTACATAATAATCACAGGTTTACAGAAAAATATACTTTTAAATAAATAAATAAATAGAGTTATATTTTGGAGGTGATTTATTCAGTTACAGGACACTGTTCATCAATCTCATTGCCTGTAGGAAAAAGCTATTTCCCAGCTATTTCTAGATTTTGATGGTCCTGTACCACCTCCTTGATGGTAATGGGGCAAAGATACAGTGTGAAAGGGTCTTCTATAATTCTTTAAGCCCTATTTAAGCAATATTCCTAGTAAATTTTGTCAATAGAGGAAAGGAATAAATATCTGGGGTAAATGGGAAGATGTGGAAACTCTGTCGTACTCACATGGTGAAGAGATGTGGATGTGGGTACATGGAAGTTGTTAATCGCTGAGTGATGGGAGATGATGAAATGCATCAGAAGCTGGTTGTGCAATTGGTGGGATGCGATCAATGAAGCTTCATTGACTAATGTTGACACTTTGTGGTCATTCCCAGGTTCTCAATTCATTGTAAATTTTAAATTAAATTCAAATCAAATGTTTAAATTTAAAAGAAAAGTTTAGACACACAGCAGAGTAACAGCCCCTTCCAGCCTGTGCTGCCCAAATACCCCAATTAACCTACAAACTCCATACGTTTTGAAGGGTGGGAGGAAACCCCATGCGTTTTGAAGGGTGGGAGCACCCGGAGGAAAGCCATGCAGACACTGGGAGAATGTACTAAGACTGGCACTGTAGTAGCGTTGTGCTAACCCAGCCATTCTCAACTGAGGCCCAGGGGCCTCCAATGGGGGAAGCCACTGCACACTCACTTTTTTTTGTGTAGTCGGTAGGAGAGAAGCATGCAAGAAATAAAACTTGGCTGCTTCACAGGGAAGGTGGCCCATAAACTACGAGCAGAGTCCTAAGGGGACCATAGCTGAAAAATCCTTGAGAATGGCTGTGCTAGCCGCTATGTAACTGAGCCGTGTGTTGGCCCTAATGACCACTACCTTTGGGCATGCAGCATGAATTTACTAGACTCACGTCAACGGTTCTTTCACATTTTAGTGCAACAACCAGCTTTTTCCTCCCCAACTATAATTCACCTCTCCCATTTTTGCCCACTGCACTAACTTTGTCATTGGTGCCGATCTGTGTTCACTAGGTGGTGATTGATGTTGACTTGTGGCAGCCACTCACAAACTCTTGATGAGTTCAACTAATCAGCTCAGCAAACTTTCAGTTGCCCGGATCCTTAAATAGTCTGAACGAGCAACGTTTAAATTAAATGCAGTGAATGCCTTGCTGCAGCACATTACAAGAGGAGAAAAAGATAATAAAGGAAGAGGGGAAGAAAAATATTCACAGTTTGGTCATTGTACAAAAACTGGCCTCATCAGATCTTTGATGAATTGATGTCATGTCTGGGGCAGAATATACAGCCCGGGGTCAATGGCACAGTTGTGTAGTCACATTTCCACAGACAAGTTGCATGTTGTCAAACAAAATAAGAAGACAGGAAATATTGGTAAGAAGGGGTGGCACGGTTAGCATAGCGGTTAGTACCACGCTATTACAGTGTTTATTACAGCTATTATTGCACCACCTACGGCTCCTAGAACGCTTCCACCAGCGTTGTCTCCGCTCCATCCTCAACATCCATTGGAGCGCTTTCATCCCTAATGTCGAAGTACTCGAGATGGCAGAGGTCGACAGCATCGAGTCCACGCTGCTGAAGATCCAGCTGCGCTGGATGGGTCACGTCTCCAGAATGGAGGACCATCGCCTTCCCAAGATCGTGTTATATGGCGAGCTCTCCACTGGCCACCGTGACAGAGGTGCACCAAAGAAAAGGTACAAGGACTGCCTAAAGAAATCTCTTGGTGCCTGCCACATTGACCACCGCCAGTGGGCTGATAACGCCTCAAACCGTGCATCTTGGCGCCTCACAGTTTGGCGGGCAGCAACCTCCTTTGAAGAAGACCGCAGAGCCCACCTCACTGACAAAAGGCAAAGGAGGAAAAACCCAACACCCAACCCCAACCAACCAATTTTCCCCTGCAACCGCTGCAACCGTGTCTGCCTGTCCCGCATCGGACTTGTAAGCCACAAACGAGCCTGCAGCTGACGTGGACTTTTTACCCCCTCCATAAATCTTCGTCCGCGAAGCCAAGCCAAAGATTACAGCGCCAGTGACCCAGGTTTGAATCCCGCCTGACTATAAGGAGTTTGTGCGTTCTCCCCATGTCTGTGTGGGTTTCCTTGGGTCCTCCGGTTTCCTCCCACCGTTCAAAACATATGGGGGTTGCAGGTTAATGTGGGTGTAATTGGGCAGCAGGGGCTGGTGGGCCAGAAAGGCCTGTTATTGTGCTGTATGTCTAAATAAAAAGCTTTGAGGAGCTATGGTAAATAAAAGAGGAAGCTTGCATTTTTTTTTGGTGATCTTGTGTTAAATAAACCACACTGTCCAAGGTCCTTTTAAATCAGGCCTGCCATTCAGTCTGAGGTTATCTGAAAGGGCTTAAAGAGCACTGAATTTGTTTAACAGTGTTTGTTCCTTTTATTATTCAGGAACCCTATTCAGTTCTGGTGAGCAGAACTGTGCTAACTGTTTATCTCCCATTAATTACATCTTTGTTTATTTACACAGCCACTAACTAATCCATCATGTCCTTGCAGTGAATATACTTTGAGTCTTTTATTGGATATATACTTCCAATTGATCATTGTGAGGCACAGTCAGATGTCACAAATGCTTGATTAATGTTTATTCAGTCAGCTTTTTTTTGCTGAATTAGTTTTAATTAGTTAAATCAGATGGACAGATAATTTATCCATACATCATATCCCAGTGAAAGCGCAGAGAACTGAGGCACAAATTCCCATTGGTTAAAATTTAGGGACCTCAATGAAAATTTAAACTTAACAAAAATGTATTTTATAACATTAGGAAATTATTACTCCAAATGAAATACCTTTTTCTGAGGAAGGGCCATCATTCAAATGTTCTCTCCCTCTACTCCTCTCTCTCCAACATGTCTTAAATCGGCTAAATGAACACAAGCTTATAGAGCTTCATTGAGCACTTTCACTCCATTCACCTAATGACATCCCATTTCCATTCCCCGCCCCATTCCCATGCCCATGCCAACATGTCTGTCCATGGTCTCATGCACTGCCAGACTGAGAGCATCCTCAAATTGGAGGAGCCAGATGGCATTAACATCGACATCGCTGGATTTGGTTAGACCTCCTCCCCTCCACCACCCCATTTCTCTCGTTCCTCATCCTTATGCTTCCTTTCCTCCAGTTCATCACCTCTTTTCTCTCTCTCTCTCTCTCTCTCTCTCCTCTCCCCTATCTCACAGATCTCCCCCCATCCTGTTCAATACTCAGCTCTTCTCTCCTGCCCTATTATCCATCTATGGCTCTTGGCTGTTAGCCTGTGCTCCTTCCCCTGCCCTTCTTCCGTCCTCCCCCTACCTTCTTACCCATGCACCTTCCCCTGCCCTTCTTCCCTCCTCCCCCTACCTTCTTACCCAGGCACCTTCCCCTGCCCTTCTTCCCTCCTCTCCCTACCTTCTTACCCAGGCACCTTCCCCTGCCCTCTTCCCTCCTCCCCCTACCCTCTTTCCTCCTCCCCCTACCCTCTTCCCTCCTCCCCCTACCTTCTTACCCAGGCACCTTCCTGCTCTTGCTCATACCTGAACGAAAGGCTCAGGCCCAAAACATTACCTATATATCCTTGCCTTCTATGGTTGCCATGCTGAGTTTCGCCAGAACTTTTGTGTATTTAATACAATCACAGCATCTGCAGGCTTTCTTAATTCACCAGTTTATAGGGCTTCTCACTTGTTAGTGCTTGCGCTTGCAAAATTTCTGTTTAGGATCCCAACCCTCAGTCACGACCTTTGTCTCTGTGCTCTTTTATTCCCTGAGTTCATGATAGTCTAGGTGAAAAACAAAACTCACATTTTGGAAGTTGGATATAAATGAAAATTCTATAAACAGTTAGCAGGTTGGACAGTATCCATTGATTCTCTCTCACTGCTCCCCATCTGTAATCCCTGCTGCTTTTAAGCTCCTCCCCACAACCATTTTGTTTGGGTGCCTGACTACATTTTGGTCATGCCTTGATGAAGAGCTCAAGCCCAAAATGTTGGTTATGTATCTTTATGTTTGCTGTATAAAGTACTTGGTTTTACTTGCTGAGTTTCTCCAGCATTGTGTTTTTAATGGAATTAACATTTCAGATTTCATGAGGCATGGGATACATGTGTGGATAAAAGAAATGGCTCACATGTAGAAAGCAGAGATTAGTAGTGGAAGGAAAGTATTCTGCCTGGAGGTCAATAATGAGAGGAGCTCTGCAAGGATCTGGGACCCCCTGCTCCTTGTAATTTTTATAAATGACTTTTGTGAAGAGGTTGAAGGATGGGTCAGTAAATTTACGGTTGTTGCGAAGGTGGGAGAAGATGTGGATGGTGCTGAATGTTGTCATAGGTTACAAAAAGATATGACAGGATGCAGAGTTGGGCATAGAAGTGGCAGATGGAGTTCAATCCAGATAAGTGTGAGGTGATGTATTTTGGAAGGACAAACCAGAAGGCTGAGTACAGGGTCAATGGTTGGTAACTCAAGAGTGTGGATGAACCAGTGGCATCATTATGGTTGGTGTCACCTGGTGCGGTAACTCATGGTGTCACCACCCACCCCCCCCCCCCCCCAATGGGCCATACATGGCGCTGGACAAGGTGGGGTGGCGGTGGTGCTGGATGAGAGGGGCGGTGCTAGAAGGGAGGGTGGCTGGACGGGGCGGGTGTCTGACATCTAAGACGAATCGGACATACATCTATGCTAATCAGGTTGCAGGCTAGATAAATTTGGATCGTGGGCTGGATCCACCTGGCTGACACCTCCTTCTGGTATCAGTCCGCACCCCCAACACAATCCTAGTGATGCTAGTGGAATGAACAGAGGAACCTTGAGGTTCAGATCCATACATCTCTCAAGGTCGCCGCACAGGTTGATGGGATAATTAAGATGGCCAAAGGGAAGTTGGGCTTCATTAATAAAGGGATTGAGTTCAGGAGTAGAGAGGTCATGTTGCAACTCTACAAATCTCTGGTGAGACCACATTTGGATATCATGTTCATTTCTGGTCACCTCATTATAGGAAGAATGTGGAAGCTATGGAGAAGGTTCAGAGGAGACTTAACAGGATGTTGCCTGGATTGGAAAATGTCTTATGAGGCAAGGTTAGCAGAGCTGGTACTTTTCTCTTTGGAGCATCGAAGGATGAGAAGAGACTTAATAGAGGGCATGATCAGCAAACACCAGAGAATGTATGTGAAGGGAAGGAAGTTTAGGGGAGATACCAGGGGTATGTTTTTTATGTAGAGAGTTGTGGGTGCCTGGAATGCCTTGCCAGAGATGTTGGTGGAGGCTGAAACATTAGGGGCATTTAAGAGACTCTTCGGCAAGCACATGGATGAAAGAAAAATAGAGAGTTACGGGGTAGGTAGGTTTTAGTACTTTTTTAAAGGAATATATGGGTTGGTACACCATTGAGGGCTGAAGTGCCAGTAGTGTGCTGTAGAATTCTATGATGGATTTTTGTTTCTTTCTCTTCCCACCAATGCTGCCTGTCCTGTTGGCTGTTTCCAGCATTTTCTGCTTTACTACTGCAGATATTTGTCGACCCAGCTGACTTAGAAGTTAGATGAGCAACTCTGCCAAGCCATGCTACTTCCTAATGCATAGACCTCTCACACCTTTCATCTCCCCCCTGCCCCTCCCTCCCAATTGGCTGAGGCTGTGTCATCCCCAGATTAAAAATTCCACTTATAAATTTGGCCCCTTGTATTGAATGAAGAGCAGGAACCTGGCAGTGCCACTTTTATTTTTCCTTGATCCTTATTGTTCTTGGTCAGTCATTCTCGAGTAAAGAATACGATATCCAGACTTCACTGTTACGATGTGTATAGTTGGGGCAGATTAGATCACTCTGGGCTTGAAAGTTCCTTTCACATTGGATACAGAGATGATCCAAAGCTAGTTATTCCTAATGGTGTTTATCAGAGTTGAAACTTTTTACGATGCTGCAAAAGACATGTTTTGTCTGCAATCTTTATAAAAATTAGAAAAATAATGCCCTTGGCTACAGAACCTAAATCGTTCTACCAAGTTGTTGCAAATCTGTGAGAGTAGATTTGTGTTTATAGTGCCAGCGACTCAGGTTCATATCTGGTGCTGTCTGTGAGGAGTTTGTATCTTTTTCCTGTATCTACGTGGGTTTCCTCTGGGTGCTCCGGTTTCCTCCCGCCATTCATAAATGTACGGGAGTTGTACGTTAATTGGGTGGCACGGGCCGGTGGGCTGGAAGTTACCGTGCTGTATGTTGAAACTTAAATTTAAAATTTACATTTGTGTATCGAAGAATTATGCAGTAGCTAAGTTCCAGGCTGTTGTTTAGAGTAGGTTATTAGGTCAGCACAACACTGTGGGCTGAAGGGCTTGTACTGTGCTGTAGATTTCTATGTTCTCCATTCTAAGTACTGAGCTGAGTATAATTTTTTCATTCATCCATCATTGTCGATGAAGACCTCAACACAGTTAGTCCCTTTAAGATTGGATGCGGTGTGTCCGGAAATGACTGGTCAAGTTAATTTGAGCACGGAATGTCCTGGCATATGTTGGGCAGACGTGTGTAGGAACTGTAGTTGTTGCACTGATGTCTCTGGACTTGCGCAGCTCACGCTTATGTTGAGCTTCAGTAGTGCACCTTGCTTCATAAGCTTGACAGCCTGTGTGGATAAGGCCCCGCCAGGTAGTGGGGTTTTGTGCCAGTGTTTCCAAGGAATATTCCTTGAAGAAGGGCTCAGGCCTGAAACGTCAGCCGGCTGAGTTCCTCCGTCATTTCGGTGTGTTTTGTCAAGTCTTTCAAGTGCAGTTCACTGGAAGGGAAACCAGCACAAAACTAATTATGAAGTTTGCATATCATCAGGATCTTTAGATTAACTGTCAGGTTTCATGCCAATATCAGTGGTTGGAGAATTGAGGTTCTTTGGTAGGTCTGCCCAATTTATGAGCCAGTGATCACTGTTCTGAAAATTTTTATGATTGTAAAAGTTTATGACATTGTTATTTATTAAAAATGCACTGTAAAATTAAATGTTTGCTCAGCTATAATAATCAAACATTAACAATTTTATTGGCTCATCTGGAAAAGTCGGCATATGTTAGCTATACATTCATTCTGCAGAATAAAACCTAGTTTATGTGGATTCTATTAACTGTAGCTTTATGCCTTTTCTCCTAATTAAACCATGGCATAGTACGTACTAACCTACCACATAATAACAGCAGGAATGCATATGCATGAAATGTTAATAAACTGCTGGAAGAACTTGTGGTCAATGTTTTGGATCCTAGTACAGGGTTTTGAACCGGAACATTTACCATTCCTCTGCCTCCACAGCTGCTGCTCGACCTGTTGAGATCTTCCAGCAGTTCGTTACTTTTTAAATTCCAGATTACAACATCTAGGGCAACATGGTTACCGTAGTGATTAGTGCAACCCTATTACAGCATCAGCAGCCCTGGTTTGAATCCAGTGCTGCCTATAAGGAGTTGGCATGTTTTCATCATGCCTGTGTGGGTTTCCTCTGGGTGCTCATGACCTGGAAGGGCTACATTTAATTTAAAAATCTGCCTCCTGCCTGAATAGTCAACTGTTTCCCTCTCCTCACATACTGCCTGATTTGATGAGTATTACCAGCATTTTCTATTATGTTAGATTTCCAGTATTTGTCATTTTTGTGGCAGTGTTACACTGCGCAGAAAAAACTGCATTTTTTTAATATAGATGTACAGCACAGTAACCAGCCCTTCCGCCCACGAACCCTTGCTGCCCAAATACGCCCATCAACCTAAAACCCCCGTACGTTTTGAATGGTGCGATGAAACCAGAGCTCCCAGAGAAAAACCCATGCAGACACGGCAAGAACATACAGACTCCTTACAGACAGTGAAGGATTTGCACCCTGGAATAGCGTTGCACTAATCGCTGCGCTAACTGTGCCACCAAGTTGTCAAGTCACAAGTCAGCAGTGGTGTTTCTGGAGGAGCCCTGCAACTTACTATCAGGTTCATCTTCTCTTGAGACAAGTCAAGAATTTATGGGTGGCACAGCTAGTCATCTCCTGGATTCGATCCTGAATTTCAGTGATGTGTGTGTGGAGTTTTTACAGTCTCTGTCTCTGGATACTCTGGTTTCCACCCACATTCCAAAGATGTGCAGATTGGTAGGTTAATTGGTCATTGTAAATTATAGAAGAATCAGGGGAGAGGGCTAGTGTAAAAATGACGGTCAGTGTGGATTCATTGTGCCAAAGGGTTATGCTGTATCTCGGCATGACTCAGTATGCTGGAACTTCACAGATTGTCTGGAAATGTACTTTAAAGTTCATACCAAGTAAATTAAAATACTGAGTAAATTCAGGATGTTCCTTAACATGAAGAGGTGACCAATATAGCGCAAGTTGCAAAGCAGGACAACAATCCTGGAGGGCACCGTTTCGGTACAGAGGCAGCCATGCATAACTTCAGGTCAATGACATGCAGCAAAGTGCTTATCTATTCTCTGGATATTAACATGCCAACTGAGCTCTATTGGTTTCTTTCTCAGTAATCTGTTTTATCCATCTGACTGCAGTCTGCTGCAGGCGGTTATTCTGTTAACCTGCTCAGCTTGTCCAATTGTTCAAGTGGATTGAGACAGTGATCATAATAAAATCATTCGTGTGGCCAAACCAGCTGGCCTTCCATAAAGGGGCCCACAAGTGCCGCTGGGATTGCTGTAAAATTCCACTCGGGTGTTAAAATCTGGACAGGTATTTCCTCTTGTCCCTAGCTTCAGGAAATTGTCTTTGGATGAGCATCATTTTGTGGACAGTTGTAGAGCGTTGTAGCCTCTCAAATTACTCACAGGCAATTAAGTATTTTTTATGTCGTGCAACCAATAGTGTAAGAGGCAAGCAGTACATCCAATGTTGTCGGTTTGCATACAAGGATTGCACAAAAAGCCATAGGTTTAGTCTTGGTTTAGTGGACTTAGTTGGGCTGGGCAACGGGAAACTCAAAATATCATAAGATCTTTACTATCCTCGTGAGAGGGAAGGTTGATAGGAGAGATTCTGTATGAAAGTAATCACTATGGTGAACCCTGTGAGGCGGAAATCACCGTACAGAATTGTTTTTTTGCAATGGAAGGTGGCCTCTCCTCGTTCAGCAGACCAGAAATACATCCTCCTCCCCACCCACCAACCTATCTTCGCATCCACTTTGATGTCATGTTGCAGTCAGGAAATTGGCTTCCTATCTGGATGGTGCGTACCAGAGCAGCAGTCAATCTGTTTGTCTCTTGTTTGAACTTGTGTTCCCTTGTCCTGCACTATTTATTGGTTTAATTGGTCTTTACGTCATTCAATCTCATCTCTCAGAGATGAAATATCTAACTCTCTCTCATCAGTCACCGTATCCTGGATTTCCAGCACTTGCACTTCCTCTAATATTTGGATCCATCAGTAAAGAAGATTAGACAGAATAATGGAGCTGTTGTTTGACCCCAGGTCATTATTTTCTTTGTATTTTATTGTTTTGGCTATGTATCTCAATGTTCTGTTGGTTTCATTAGCTACCATTGGTGTTGTTGGCTGTGAAGTACTGAATCTACTCAGACCTCCATATCACTGCTATCTCATGGAAGCCCCTTAGGAATCAGGAACCTTCATTCACCTTTGGCAGTCAGCTTGCTGGTGGTTCTTCCCAAGCTTTACACTTACCAGTTTCAAGATCTTTCTCATAGCCAACTCTTCCATCACAGAAATCCTGGTATCTTTTTTGATTTTCAAGTGTTTTGCTTTCTTATTATTTAAATTATGGAGAGAATTTCTGAACATTAGCTTACATTTTATATTTAATTTAATTTGGAGATACAGCACAGTAATAGGGCCCTTCCGGCCCACGAACCCCAAATATACCAATGAAACTATAAACTAGTCTGTCTTTGGATAGATGCACGCACAGACGCACTCATTCACAAACACATTTATAGCCACTCAGAAACACGCACACTCACGAACACTCTCTCTTTCTGTGTACACACACACACACAACACACACCCACCCACACCACACACACACACACACACACACACACACACACACACACACACACACACACACACACACACACACACACACACACAATATTAGTATAGTCATGGAATTTATGAGTAGTTTCAATTAACCGGGTAACAGACTTCACTACATCGAGGACATCAACAAGAGGCAGTATCATAAGAAAGCAGCCTCTAACCTCAAGGACCCCCACCACCCAGACCATGCCCTCTTCACTCTGCTACCATCGGGGAAAAGGTACAGGAGCCTGAAGACGAGCACTCAGTTGCACAAGGACAGTTGCTTCCCTGCTGCCACCAGATTCCTGAATGATCAATGAACCTTTGTCTTTTTTGTTTCTTGCACTTTTTGGATTTATTTTGTAAGGTCGTTTATATAAATGCTGATGCTACTGTAAAATAATGAATTTCGTGACATGCACTTGTCAATAAATTCTGATTCTGGTTTGCATGAAATTAGTCATCTTTGAGGACCTTTATTCTCCACTCATTACTCCTAAAGGCATTGAAATCATGGACTATAACTCATGGCTCTAGGCATTCCTCAAGATTTTACCCCAACCAAACTGTTGATCGTAGGTAAGAATAAAAAAAAATGATATTTTAATTTCCTTCCCTAAACTAATGGATATTAAGGTGACTTAAGTTGCATCCATTGACACCCTGGAGATGAATAAATCTGTACAGACATCCTCATTTATGTGGCACTGTTACAGGTACTTACCTAGTTCCTTTATAGTTAAGTTTTTTTAAAATAATGATTGAATGCTTCAGTTATGAGTGCCTGTTCCAAGTGCTGAACCATCATTTAAACTAATTGGTAAAAGAATTAGAGGGGTGAAGATGTATTTCATCTTCACCTAGAGGGTAGTGGAGTCTGGAACTTGTCCCTGAAAGGCTAACAGTGAAATACTCATTTCATTTAAGAAGTACTGGTATTTGGATAAGCATTTTCGACTCTGCATCAACCGATTCCGGCCATTCAGGTCCATGCTGCCAATTGACATCCAATTGCAAACCCCGTTACATTTTTTAAGGTTTGGAGGAAACCGGAGCCCCCAAGGGAAAACCCACACAGGTCAAGGGGAGAATGTACAAACTCCTTACAGACAGCATGGGATTTGAATCCCAACCACCAGCAATGTAATCTCCCTCTTGTTGTTTACCTTCTATGATTCTGTAACAGTCATTCTCAACTTTTTTTTCTGCTATGGCCCCTCCCCCTCCCCCACCAAGTACTCTGCTCAAAGTTTATAGGCCCCTTTCCTGTGAGGCAGTCAAGTTTTGGTTTATTTCGTATTTTTCTCCTACCGGCTACATAAAATAATTATGAGAGGTGAAACGAAAACAAGGCATTTACTGGTGGGGAGCGTAGGGCCTTTGTTGAGAATGGCTGGTCTATAACATGTTAACTTGAAGAAACTTGACTAGATCAGAATGAAACATAATGGACTAGAGGAGGTGATCATTCCATCTGCCCTCCGCTATTAGCCTGTAGCCCTGTATCCTCTTAATGCTGACTAAGCAGTGTAGATACCTCTAGTCGCATATTTGAGCCTCTGAGCAGGAAGCACTGCCAACAGAGAAGAAAGCAGCCCAGAGATAGGGATCGAATGCTGAATATTGTCTGGGTGGACAACAATTTGTTTTCCAGTGCAAACAGGTGGCTTTTGATAAGCCACTTATTTACCTTGCACTGATTGAGCACTAAGGAAAATGCACTCAGGAAGTTATAGTCCATGGGAATTGATAAGTAGCTTTGCCTTTTGTTCAAGGTTAACAGGACCCTTTCTCAGCGCAATCAGCTGACATACTGTCAGCCGGGGACTGGCTGCTCCGTTTGATCCTGGGCTCATTCACCCAGAGCTAATTTGATTCTGCTCACTGGGAGAGGTTTGCATTTTTGTTCATTTTAAGTTGATTTTATGGTTAGCTCTTCCTGATTTGTATTTACTCAGGTTGCTTTTTAGTAACACACCCCCTCCAATGTATTGGAGGCTGGGTGTAATTAAACTAGCTTTTGCTTTCAAAGTGTTGATTTATCATAGTGAATGAGCAGTGTTGTTCCATATATTGGTAATCAATTGGTAATATGGTTTTAATTTGCTAGAACTATTATTGATCCTTTTAAATCCTTTCAAACTGATGATTTTGGTGGCCAAAATCTAGACATGCTTTCACTGAAAACAAAGATACAGGCTGAGGCCTGACTTTTAGTTCATCTAGGTGACAAGTATTGAGGCTAGTAGTTGTTTTGCCAATCACAAAGAAGTTTAAATACTTCTAAATTGCCAACAGAATTAACTCTGGTAAGAATTCCTGTTTTCTTTGGCTGTGTTTTTTCATGACAGAATATTAAGATATACACGTCATGTTAAATTAAAACTTGATTTAGAAGCATAGAAAATAGGTGTAGGAGTAGGCCATTTGGCCCTTCAAGCCTACACTGCCATTAATTTTGATCAAGCTGATCATCGACTCAGTACCCAGTACCGTATCCATTATACAACTGTGACACAAGCTCATCTTGGGTTTCTTGCTGTTTTTTTTACTCTCTCTCTTTCTTGGAGTGGAGTGTTCAGTATTTCCAGCTTTTGTTTTGGTAAAATAGAAAAAAACATTCCAAAATGCTTTCTTATTTCTTTCCCAAAGCTGAAAGTAAACTTTTAGGAAAGTTTGGGGCCACACATTTGGCAGTGTTCTTATTATTTGATTGGCCCATGGTTATATCATCATATACTTTCGAACATCCAAGCACCATTAATGCAAAACCAGTATAATAAATTCATGAGCAGAGAGTTGGCTGTGCTTGATTGGGAGAAACATTGAAAGGAACAAGCAATAGTTCACATTCTAACTTTGCAAAATAAATCCTTTAAAGCACAAACTCGAGAGGAGGGGTGGGTGGGGGAGAGATTCCTTCTTAGCTGTCAAGAGAATTTAAGGTATTGTCAAATCCACTGAAGGGATATACGAAGTTGCCAAAAATAGCTTGAGGATAGAGGATGTTTTAGAAATTAGAAAAGGAGGACCAAGACATCGATAAAGAAAAGAAAATTAGAGATAGAAAGGTGTAGGGGATTGTGAGAGACGTGGAAATGGACTACAAGAACGTCTCTGGATTTATGGGTTATTATCACATGTATTGAGGTAAAGTGAAAAGGTCAGTTTGCATGTTATCCAGTGACCATAACTCTATTAGTGATGGAAAAAGATAGGATTAGTCCACAGATTAAAGTCTAGATTAGGGTAAGGTTCTTTTTTTTTAAATTAAAAATTGAAATTTAGACATACAGCACGGTAACAGTTCTGTGCTGCCCAAATTTCACCCAATTAACCAACATTTCGAATGGTGGAAAGAAACTGGAACCCTGGGGGAAAACCCATGCAGACACGGGGAGAACATAAAAACTCCTTACAGACGGCGCAGGATTCAAACACCGATCCCAATTGCTGGTGCTATAAAGGCGCTGCACTAGCCACTATGCCGAAAGTTCAGCTTTTGATGGCATTTGACAGGAACTTGCTAAAATTGAATGGGACAGGCTGTTTGCAGGTAACGGGAAGCTTAGCGAGTGAGAGGCTTTTAAAAGAGAGACAGGGAAAGTCTTTGAGAGCATCTTCCTTTGGGAAGATTAGGGATCCCGGGATAACCAGACATATTGCGACTCTGGTCAATCAAAAATAAGGCATGTGTCTGTTACATATAAGTTGAAATTGTGCAAATACTTTGAAATTAGCAATTTCTGCTCTTGACAACTCTTTGTTTGCCTTTATGGCAGGCGAACGTTGATATATATTGTGTATTTTGTATTTTTTTTATTATTACATGATAATAAAATAAACCTTGAGCAGTAAAGAAGATGTAAGAGTTCACTGAAGAGGGAAATGAGGAGGGAAGAAATAAGCCAAAGGAAAACCCTAAGATTCAAAAAGTATATTAAAAGCAATGGAATAACTGAGGAAGAATAGAATCCCTTCAAGATCAAGAGGGGAATCTATTTGTGGAACGACAGGAGATGGATGAAGTCCTTGATGAGTATTTTTCATCTGTATTTACTGTGGGAGAAAGACATGGAGGTGAGGATATTTGAAGTAAATAGCAATGTCTTGAAGACAGTCCGTGTCACAGAAAAGGAGGTGCTGGAAGTCTTAAAACACAAAGGTTGATACATCCCTGAGGCCCAATCAAGTGTATCCTGGGACATTATGGGAAGCTGGGGAAGAAATTACAGGAGCCCTGGGCAAGGTTCGTGTAATCCTTGGGCCAAGAGTGAGGAGCTGGAAGACAAAAAGGTGGCCAGTGTTGTGCCTTTGTTTAAAACAGGTTGCAAGGCCATCATGGAACTACAGACCAATGAGGTACAGTTGGCGCAATGCTGTTACTTCGCCAGCAATCAGGACTAGGGTTCAAATCCTGCACTGTCTGTGTGTACTCCCCGTGCCTACATGAGTTTTCCCGGGGGCTCCGGTTTCCTCCAACCATTCGAAATGTACCAGGGGTTTTAGGTTAATTGGATGTAATTGGGCAGCATGGATTCATGGGCTGAAATGGCCTATTACTGATGTATCTCTAAATTTAAGTCTAAGCTTAATAATGGTCACTGGTCTTGACATGCTTCCCTACTGACACCTCAGACACTTGCCCTCCCATGTTTCCCAAGAGGAGGTTCAGCGTTGCGTCCTCTCTAGTAGAGCCATTTTTGTGTTGTTTGAGAAGACTTTCTTGGACACATTTCCTAGTAGGGTGCTGAAAATCTGCATTTTCAACCTCTCATTGCTGCAGTCAGAAGTTGCCACTTGCTTCAAAAAGGCATCAATCATCCTGGTTCTCAAGAAGAGTAGTGTGAACTGCCTCAACGGCTATCGCCCAGTAGCACTAACTTCAACTGTGATGAAATGCTTTGAGAGGCTGGTCATGGCCAGAATTAACACGTACCTAAGCAAAGATCTGGACTCATTGCAATTCACCTATCGTCACAATCGCTCCACAGTAGATGCAATATCGCTGACTCTCCACTCAGCTCTGGATCACCTCAAAAACAGCAATTTACACCTGCTCTTCATTGACTACAGCTCGGCCTTTAATACCATTATTCACTCAGTGCTGGTCAAGAAGGTACAAACTCTAGGCCTCTGTACCCCCTTCTGCAACTGGATCCTTGACTTGCTCATTGGAAGTCCACAGTCAGTATGAAGTAGCAAGAGTGAAGAAAGGGAATGTCTAATGTGTTGACATTAAATATGTTCTACCGTTTTAAAATGTGAATGAACACTTCTGTGCAGAGGGAGGCATTTAGTGTTCAAGAAACAGTCAGAGAAAATCATTTCAATAAATTTTTCAAACGGGTTAAAGTTACGAGACAAATGAGTGCAGATGTCAGGGATTCCTGCAATGATGGGTGCATACAAAGTGTGTTTGGATGAAGAAGGAAGATCTCTTAATTTGTAATCGGAGTGAAACACCAAAGTCTGCAGATGACACGATTGTAGTAAAAACACAGAAATGCTGGAGGAACTCAGCCGGTCTTGCAGCGTCCATTGGAGGTAAAGATATATTACCGACGCTTTGGGCCTGAGCCCATCTTCATGGTTACGCAAATGGCTACAGATGCTGTGATTATAGACATCAAGAGAGGGGAAAGGTGAGAATTGATTGTGGTGGTGGGGGGGGGGGGGGGGATGGGGTTTGGGTTTGTGAGTACAGAGGTGGGAGAAAGGAGACAAAGGGAAGGGGAGACATAGAGATAGAATGAGGGGGGGGGGGGTGTGGCAGGGGCTAATGTATACTCCAAAATCTGTGTTATTGTCATCTGGTTGGAGGGTACCCAGACAGAATATGAGGTGTTGTTCCTCCAATTTGCAGGTGCTCTCATTCTGGCACAGCAAGGGAATGGGATGGAGAATTGAAATGAGTGACTACTGGAAGCTATTGCAGAAGACAGAGCAGAGGTGCTCAGTGAAGCGATCTCCTAGTCTGTGTCCAGTCTCTCCGATGTAGAGGAGACCACATTTACAACAAAAACAGAACTCTTTCAGAATCAATATTGTAGCTCCTTGGGTTTATATGACGTTAGTTAAACAGTGCAACTGTTGAATTGGATGATCAGATGGCAATGCAAGGAAAGTGCAATGAAAAGTAATGTAAATTGTTATCTAAGATTACTCGTGAAATAAATTGGGATATTGCTATCTAATCTGTACCAGTGACAAAGAATTCTTATCATTATTGAAGCCCATTTAATTGCTTTTGTAATTTGTTTTCACTTTCTTATCTTTTTACACCTTTTTGCTTGTTCAGTGCTAAGATGTTGAATCTTTGGTGTGAATAAACAGGCACACGTTGTTCTCTGATAACTTCTCAAATAATGATTGGCATATGGTCAGGGACCAAGATTGCCAGGATTTACAGAAATAATACTTGTGGAGAAAATTTTTCTCACTATAGTTCACCCCCCCCCCCCCCCCCCCCAACAATATAGAATTTAAAATCATTCAATTAAAAAAAAAGATTTTGGGAGTAGAAAAAGTTAATGACCATTTCTCTCTTGTGTCACTGAAAATTCAACCAGGCAGTTCCTGTTATCAATGCAAGAAATATAGAGGGTTGTGGGTGTAAAGTTGGGAAGGATTAGATTGTTGTGGAGGTATGTGTACATAGGTTGGCACAACATCGTGGGCTGAAGGGCCTACTGTGCTATAATGCTCTATATTCAATCACCCTTGTGATCTGATGCAGTTTTAGCAGCAGAATCCCATGTTCAAATTGTTCACCCTGTAAGGTGCTTCTGGAGTTTTGCACTAAAACACGAAAGTCTGCAGAATAACTTGGAACACTTAGTCCTGGGCATGTGTGTCGGGCATTCCTGGAACAGCATGTTCTTAGAACTACTGCAGAAGTGGGAGACTGGCGAGATGCGAAGAGGCCACGCCAACGCATCTACTTTCTCAGACATTTGTGGAGATTAAGTATGTTGATCCTGCATCCATGGGGTCTAGGCCCAAGATGGCAGCACCTGTATTTGCCAGAGGCCTCAAGGGGTTGCTGACTCAAGGTGAGCAGAAGTCTGGAGCAGGGCACCAATAATGGGGAGTAGACCCCCCACCCCCACTCCAAGCCCATTAAGAAATAGAAGCAATGGAGGCAACCCTAAGGATGGTGACTCTACTAGCGGACCAGCAAGGACACACACAGGCATCAAGCTGTTGACGAGTTGCGGGTGAGGAACCCACACAGACTGTGGGCTGCTGGAAACTTGAGGTCAAAGGACTCACACCAGGCTGCAGGCTGCTGGAAACTGGCTCTTGGGAACCATGTATCCTGAGGGCAAGATGGCTTCCTTAGGGCTTATGACGAGGCATTTCATTTTAGTGGGACTGTCACGTTAAGGCTAGTATAAGCTGCGACCATTCACAACAGTGGAAAGAACTGATGTGGCAACAACTTGTCCAGCATGTACCACCTTCAGTACTTTTGAAGAGAAGAGAGGAAATGTATTGCTTTTCCAGGGATGCAGGTGGGAAGAGTCATGTGTGAGACACACTTAAAAGAACAGGCACTGTGTGATCAGCTGCCATTGTTAAAGGAACAGCTCTTTGAACAGCAGCCAGCTGAAGATACTGGAGGATCTCTGTGTGGTAATGGTCAATTTGTTTGTTTTTCCATCAGGAGAATTTTGATCCCCATCATGACCAAAGGAAAGGTAATTTTGAAGGGGAATTAATGTACCACACTGTGACCAAAAGAAAGGTCACTTTGACTGACCAGTATTTGGGTATTGGAAGCAGGAAAAATACTGCATTTGGATCATTGTAATGGTCATTTTGGACCGACCGACCTGATTCTGGCTTCTGGAAGTGCTCTGAAAGTCATTATACTTTCCACAGGGCACCTTTAGAGGTCCTGGAAAAGGCGAGTTGTGATCACCACTTGTCCGAAAGGACATTCTCTCTGGAAGTAACTCGACCAACATTTTGTGAGTCTCGGTGATCTGTCACTCAGTCTCTCCAATCTCATATGTAATTATTTCTTTCACACACACACACACACACACACACACACACACACACACACACACACACACACACACACACACACACACACACACACACACACACACACACACACACACACACACCCACACAAGTTGGGGTTAAATTTAGATAAGGTAATTAGATAAGTAATTCATAATAAAAATATTTTTTAAAATTTCACTGTCTTGGTGAATTGCTGTTGGTCTGTGACGTAACTGGCTCTGGGTGCTTGATGCTTCCTCATAATGCCGGAGGTTTGGATCTGGGCTCGAGTTGGTGACGGTTTGAACTGAACTGGAGTCCTGTGCAGCTGCAGGAACACTGGAGGCGAATCCCCGGATACTCAGTGACTCTGGGGAAATCTCTTTTGCTTCTTTTTCTCTGACTGTAAGGGGTGCTGGGTAATGGTAATGGTGAATTTTATGGTGGGGAGGCACAGTTAGTGCAACACATTTAGAGTGCCAGTGACCTGGGTTCGAATCCTACGTTGTCTGTAAGGAGTTGGTATGTTCTCCCCGTATCTGGTTCCCACCCACCCTGCCAAAACATACAGGGGTTGTAGGTTAATTGGAATATTTGGGCAACATGGCCTCATGGACTGGAAGGGCCTGTTACTGTGCTGTACGTCTACATTAAAAAAAATTAAAGGAAATTTTGTGTAATATTACATTTTTTAAATTACATGACAATAAATGGAATATTCCATCAAACCTCTAAAGGTGCCCTGTGGAAAGTATACTGACTGGTCGGACCACATCCTGGTGAGGTCATTCAAGTGCTCAGGAACACTGAAGGGTGCAGAAAATTGCAAATAAAGGCAGGTCACCACAGGGTCCGAGCTCCCCTCTATTGAAGACGTATATGTGTGGTGTTGCCTTACCTTGGTAACAATCTCTTCTCACTGCTACCTTTGGGAAGAAGATCCTGAAGTTCAACATCCCGAGGTTCAAGAACAGTTTTTATGCCATGGCTATCAGACCTTGAACCTCCCCATACTACCCATATCACCATAAAACTTGTGGGCAGAGTTAGCCCATTTGGCCTATTGAGCATGCTCTGGCATTCAAATAATGGCAGATGTATTCTTCCTTCCAACCCTATTCTTCTGCCTTCTCCCGATGGCCTTTAACGCTCATAGTAATTAAGAACCTTGTATCCTCTGCATTAAATCTTCCCAAGGGCTGGGCTGCCACAGCAGTCTCGGTCTGTCACAATGAATTCCACACATTCTCCACCCTCTGGCTGAAGAAATCTCTCCTCATCTCTGTTCCAAAGGGAAGTCCTTTTACTCTGAGGCTGTGCCCTCTGGGCCGAAACTCTCCCACTTATGGCCCTTAACCATAAATTTCACTAAGACAACATTTTTTTTCTTGCATAACTGGCTGGGAATATCACCTGTCTGTCCTTTAAATTTATTGTCTCTTTCTCTACTGTAGCAATTTAATGTATGCGATTACAGTTGGTCTAACAAATCTGCTTGGCTGCAGCAAGTAAGAATCTGTTTGGAAATTAAGCAACCACTCAAAAGGAACCATCTTTTAAAAATTTCATGTCAAGGAGATTATGATCCTTTTTAATCCTTCACTCCCAAATCCAGAAGGGATGGACACAGACATTACTTGAGTACATGCTGTCCCAAGTACTGTCTTGTGTGTGTATTGTACTTGTGAGAATGACTATAAACTCATGTATAAATTCCCATATCCAAGGGGCCTTCCACCCTAAAATTAGTCCAGCTGTTCAGTGTCACCACCTCACCATTCTCTCTCCCCTCCCAACTTGGCTGGCAGTTTCATTTCTGCCCTGACCTTTGGACTCTGGTCACGTGCAGCTCTTCACACCATCCAAGCAGTCTGCTGGTTCCAACCCCCTCACCCCAGCTCTTCACTGTTCCATTTCTTCATTTCCAATCATCCTCCTCCAAATCCACTTGTGAACACCCCCCCCCCCCCCGCCTCATTCCCCCTCCCCCTCCTCATCCTCTCTGGGCCATCAACATTAACCATCTCTTGCCACTCAGAACAGTGGATGAAATGCCTGCTGCTGCCCTGCATCTATGTAATTCAGGGATGTGTGGAAATTTCTGAGAATGTACACACCCAGAGACATCCTTGCGAAAAGTTGTATAAAAAGCTGTAGGTGCTGAACATCTGAAATAACAGGAAATGCTGAGGGTGCTCAATGGGTCAGACAGCATCTGTGGAACATGAAACAGACTTAATATTTCAGATTGAAAATATTTTATCAAATCTGACCATTTCTGAAGTTTCTTTGGGGTGGCCACATACTGAGATGTTCTGTGAAAGATTGTCAGAGTACATACATGACATCACCTACAACCCTGAGATTCTTTTTCCTGTGGACCAGGTAGAATTTCTAACTAATGGAAACTGTAGACTGTATACAAGAAGAAAGACATGTAAACAAACTGTGCAAATACAGAAATATAAATATTCAGTAATAAGCAAAATAGGAGTCCTTGAAATGAGTCCGTCCCTGATTGAGTTTGTCGTTGAGGAGTCTGATGGTGGAGGGGTAGCAGCTGTTCCTGGACCTGGTGGTACGAGTCTTGTGGCACTGAAACCGCTTTCCTGATGGCAGCAACAAGAGTAGAGTATGCCCTGGCTGGTGTGGATCCTAAATGATTGCTGGTATTTTCTGATGGCAGTGTTCTATGTTGATTTTCTCAATGCCTGTGATATCCTGGGCTTTGTCCACTACCTTTTGCAGGGCTTTCTGCTCCAGACAGTGATGCAGCCGGTCAACACACTTTCCACTGCCCCTCTGTAGGTTTGCCAGGGCTTCTGATGTCATGCCGAACCTCCACAAACACTTGAGCAAGTAGAGGCGTTGACGTGCTTTCTTCATGATGGCATTAATACGATGGAATTAGTATGATTGGTTGTGGGATCTCTTGGGAGGGCAGTTGTAATCTGTATGCTATGGGACTTGAATTGTGCGAATGCCACATAAGGTGGAGAGAGGTAGCTACTACTTCCATTCCTCTCCCCCACCCCCCCCCGCCCCCCTGGAATCTGAGTGGGTCCCTTAATCTCTTGTCGTACTAGTCTGTAGCTGACCCTCTTCTCTCTTCAGGTGGTTGTTTATCTGCGAGTTGAATGGCTGCCTATTCACACCTCATGGCTCTTTGTCTCTTTATTTCCCTTATTAGCTGATTACAAAGAGAGCTTCAACACCATTGGAAACATTGAAGAAATTGCCTACAATGCCATCTCTTTCACCTGGGATGTGAATGAGGAAGCTAAGGTGAGGATTAAAAAAAATGTAATGAATAGAGGTTTGGATGCCTCTGTACAAACCACGTGTGTGAATTTTTATTTGGTTTTCAGTGTGCTCATTATTAAACCAGCCTGTGCCTGCACCTGGAATGAAAGGGTGTGTCAAAACAATGAAATGGTTCCATCCTGTTGGATGGAAATTTCCTGAGGCTGTCAAGGCTCTATCAGAGAAGCAGGGAAACTCTAAATCAATGTGAATTGTGTTTTGACAGAGCCTTGAGAGCAATTCGAAGGATATTGGGATGGCATCAGCATTTTGATCTTTTTTTGTGTATTTTGCTGATATTTGCCCCATGTGATTCTATCAGAACCAAGTCGATGGAATTCCTCACCACAGCACCAGTCTCGCTGTCAGGTGTTCACTTGTAAATGGTAAAGATCACTTTAAATAGAAGAAGCTCGAAGGAGGGCTTGAGCAAAGTTTGTTCATATCCTTACTCCTTTTTAAGATGTAATATATGCCAAAAAGCAAAGCAAGGCAGATAGGAAAGGAGATCCCACCCTGAAACTCGGTGGCGATTGTGTTGGAGAGGGCATGGTCAGCGCGATGCTATTATTACAGCATCAGCGACCTGGGTTCGAATGTATTTAAGGAGTTTGTACATTCTCTCCTAGTTTCTCCAGGTGCCGGTGACTGCCCACCATTCAAAAATGCATGGGGTTTATAGGTTAATTGGTGTATTTATGAAGCATGGGTTGGTGGGCCGGAAGGGCCTGCTACCATGTTGGATGTCTAAACGAAACAGAACTAGTCACAATCGAGAGTGTCTCGATACTGCTGCAGAATCCAAAATTATTTCTGTAAATGTCATGCATTTGTCATGTTATAATAAATAGAATTTATTATGCTTAGGTTTGTGTAAATATGTGTCATTTACCCTGCTTTTTGTGTCCACTGTGTTCGAGATTCTTTCAAGGGAACAGTACTGAGTGACCTAGTTTTGTTTGTCTGCTTCCACATGCAAAGGCCCATAAACAAAGTAAAACCCGAATGCAATCCACAAAGAACTGTAGCAGTGAAGATGATTCGTTCAAGTTCAGGTTTATTATCATATACAACTAGATGAAACCATATTTTCCTGGCAACAGCACACACACACACACACACACACACACACACACACACACACACACACACACACAGCAATGCACACCAACTCCCATACAAACACATGCCCCAATACAAACACATGCCCCAACATGCATGCACAGCCCCAACACGCACATGCACGCACCCGCATGCCTGTACCCACCTGCACACATGCACCCACACACAATAATCAGATATATATGTAAAGATATAAATAAATTTTAAAAAAAAATAAATATATAAAAATATAAATATTTTGGGATGATTTACTCAGTTAAAGGGCACTGTTCATCAATCTTGCAGCCTGTGGGAAGAAGCCAGTTCCTAACCTGGCAGACCTGATTTTGATGTTCCTGACCCTCCTTGATGGGAGCAGGTGAAAGATGCTGTGTGTTGGATGGATTATTTGTGCCCTATTTAAGTAACACTCCCAGTAAATGTTGTCAGGGAGATCCAAGTGATCTTCTCAGCTATTTTGATGATCCTCTATTGACTTCCAGCCCGGATGCTTTGCTACTACTGTACTACACAGTGATGCAGCTAGACAGGACACTCAGTTGTGCTCCTGTATAAACTTGTCCAAATGGGGGGCGGTAGCCTCGCCCTCTTCATCCCACCACTTGCTGCAATGAGTCACGATTCATAGATGAATAAACATATAAAATCTGTGAAAGCCTCATCTGGACATGCCCCACTTTGCAAACATCCAGAGCTGTCACCTTGTGTCTCAATTGTCAACAGTTTCCCCTTCTTTTGTGTTCACTTGCATTGGGTTCATTAAGGGAAAAACTGTTTTGAAAGCATTAAGTAACTGTCATTGATTTTGCATTCCTCAGGTAACTGAATAGGCAGTGGTCTCTATGTTCACATTTAGCTTTTGTAAAAGCTTATGCAAATATAGTGATGAGCTTGGAATGGTAACAGTTCAAATTATTTAAAAAACAATGAATTTAAATAACTTTAGTTCATTTCAGGTTAGTTCTTAAAATAAGGCTTGTAAGCCTCCACACTACCTCTTGCATAGACTTATTGTCTGCTTGACTAAGGGTTACAATTAAACTTGCTATGACATTTCTTGTTGCTAGGATACTGTCATAGTTGAACTGACTTGAAAGGTTACTGCAGGAAGAAAGTTTGTCAGGTACATATTATTAACAAACTTGGCTCTTTCAATCAGTCCTTTCAGATATTAGAGTCATTGATACAAGCTGCTGTTGCTCAGGACTGCCAGACACTGCAACAATGACTTGCACACTTTGGGAAATGAGGTGGCTGCAAAGGTTGTCTTTTAACCGGGACAGTGCTGCAATCATGTGATTTACTGACACACTAAAGATAGTTGAACAGGAGCGTGGGTATGACAACGACTCTGTATACGCTTATCTTTGTGAGGTTTTTCAGTTGGTTGTTTTTCCAGACTCTTTTGTGTAGTCTTCCAAAGGCGCTATTTGCCTTGGCGAGTCTGTTGTCTATCTCATTGTCGATCCTTGCATCTGATGATATGGTGCAGCCGAGATAGGTAAACTGGTTGACCGTTTTGAGTTTTGTGTGCCCGATGGAGATGTGGGGGGGCTGGTAGTCATGGTGGGGAGCTGGCTGATGGAGGACCTCAGTTTTCTTCAGGCTGACTTCCAGGCCAAACACTTTGGCAGTTTCCGCAAAGCAGGACGTCAAGCGCTGAAGAGCTGGCTCTGAATGGGCAACTAAAGCGGCATCGTCTGCAAAGAGTAGTTCACGGACAAGTTTCTCTTGTGTCTTGGTGTGAGCTTGCAGGCGCCTCAGATTGAAGAGACTGCCATCCGTGCGGTACCGGATGTAAACAGCGTCTTCATTGTTGGGGTCTTTCATGGCTTGGTTCAGCATCATGCTGAAGAAGATTGAAAAGAGGGTTGGTGCGAGAACACAGTCTTGCTTCACGCCATTGTTAATGGAGAAGGGTTCGGAGAGCTCATTGCTGTATCTGACCCGACCTTGTTGGTTTTCGTGCAGTTGGATAATCATGTTGAGGAACTTTGGGGGACGTCCGATGCGCTCTAGTATTTGCCAAAGCCCTTACCTGCTCACGGTGTCGAAGGCTTTGGTGAGGTCAACAAAGGTGATGTAGGGTCCTTTGTTTTGTTCTCTGCACTTTTCTTGGAGCTGTCTGAGGGCAAAGACCATGTCAGTAGTTCCTCTGTTCGGCTCCGAATCATGGATCCTCTACCGGCATCATCTACGGCTCCTAGAACGCTTCCACCAGCGTTGCCTCCGCTCCATCCTCAACATCCATTGGAGCGCTTTCATCCCAAACGTCGAAGTACTCGAGATGGCAGAGGTCGACAGCATCGAGTCCACGCTGCTGAAGATCCAGCTGCGCTGGGTGGGTCACGTCTCCAGAATGGAGGACCATCGCCTTCCCAAGATCGTGTTATATGGCGAGCTCTCCACTGGCCACCGTGACAGAGGTGCACCAAAGAAAAGGTACAAGGACTGCCTAAAGAAATCTCTTGGTGCCTGCCACATTGACCACCGCCAGTGGGCTGATATCGCCTCAAACCGTGCATCTTGGCGCCTCACAGTTTGGCGGGCAGCAACCTCCTTTGAAGAAGACCGCAGAGCCCACCTCACTGACAAAAGGCAAAGGAGGAAAAACCCAACACCCAACCCCAACCAACCATTTTTCCCCTGCAGCTGCTGCAACCGTGTCTGCCTGTCCCGCATCGGACTTGTCAGCCACAAACGAGCCTGCAGCTGACGTGGACTTTTACCCCCTCCATAAATCTTCGTCCGTGAAGCCAAGCCAAAGAAGAAAGATAGTTGAATGCTCAAGCATTGCTCTTCATAGTTACTGCTCTGAGCTGTGATGAGCAAATGGCCAGGCAATTGGGTTAACGATGTCCCCCACTGAAGACATGAAAAGGTGTTCAGGTCTTGTCCTGGAAATAATTCTTGGCTCCAGATAAATTTGATAAACATATGCATTATCCAAAGGTAAATTGAGCTTTGATGTTAGATTTCTCCCACTTCTCGACTGTTTTACTGTTGACTGACATCATCCTTCCTGTTCTTCTGACAATTAAGTTTGCTTACAGTAAGTGTTGTCCATTATTCAAGTTGGGTGGTGTGGACTCCTGGGCTGAAAGGGCCTGTTACTGTGTGTCTAAATTTAAAAAAAAAGATGTGATTTCAAGACACTAAGAAAATAATAACACGATTGAGCAGAGTCAACGTGAATTTATGAATGGGATATCATGTTTAACTTGAGGATGCATCCTGCACGGTGGATGAATGAGAACCAGCAGTTGGAGTGCAATAGGATTTTCAGGGCACTTATGATGAGGTCCCACGCGAGAGGTTGCCAAATAAGGATGAAGCCCGTGGAAATGAGGCTGATGCATGTTAGCCTAGATTGAGAGTTCTCTTTAAAAGTAAAGAGTAGGAACGTGGACCCTTCTCATGTTGAGAGGATGTGATCATTGGTGTGGTTGAGAGAATGGTGTCCCAGCTCCAACGATTTAGAATCCTTGTCAGTGTTTCTGTTGAGAGGACCAAATGTAATGATCTAAAGTTTGCTGATGACATGTTGGAAATGTAGGGAATGATGAAGATGCAGAGACGCCCCAAGGGGATATAGACAAGGTGAGGATATAGACAAGGTGGGGATATAGACAAGGTGGGGATATAGACAAGGTGGGGATATAGACAAGGTGGGGATATAGACAAGGTGGGGATATAGACAAGGTGGGGATATAGACAAGGTGGGGATATAGACAAGGTGGGGATATAGACAAGGTGGGGATATAGACAAGGTGGGGATATAGACAAGGTGGGATATAGACAAGGTGGGGATATAGACAAGGTGGAGATATAGATAAGGTGGGGATATAGACAAGGTGGGGATATAGACAAGGTGAGTGAGTGAACCAACTCAGGAGATGGAATACAGCATTTGAAAAAATGTGAGGCTTTCCATTCCTGTAAAAAAAAGAGAAAAATTTAGCTTTTTATTGAAGCGTGAAAGATTAGGAAAAGTTCAAAACAAGACCTGGGTGTCTTTAACGGAAATGCTTTCAAATTGCAATTCAGGTCCGATCACTGGGTTGTGGGTGCAGGGTAAACCTTTCAAATCGCAGTCAGACCTACCTGATAAATTGCCAACCTTGAGATTTAAGGGGGAATCCTGCCCCTGTGATGACGCGGCAAGTGGTGCATCATGCAGTCAGTTCTGTTTCTGTTTTAAATTCGGCTAAACCCCTCCCCCCCCCGCTCCCAGCAGCCAGTCCCCCCTACTCCCAGCTGCCAGTCACCCTGCTTCCGGCTGCCAGTTAAGCCTCCCCACCCCCACCCCGGCTCTGGGCCGCCAGTCCCCCTGCTCCCAGCTGTCAGTCACCCTCCCCCTGGCTCCTGGCTGCTAGTCATGACCCCCCTCCCGGCTCCGGGCTGCCCGTCTCCTGTGTCCCCTCCCCCAATCCCAGCCACCAGTCCGCCCCCACACCAAGTCGCCAACCCACTCCCCCGGCCATCAGTCACCCCCTCAACTCCCAGCTGTCAGTTCCCCCTTGCCCCGGCAGTCAGTTCCCACTCACCCTGTCAAACGACACTCCCCCCAATTAGTCGCCCCTCCCCATCATTTCCCCCCCCCACCATTGGTCGCCCTCCCCAGTGACGTGCTGCTGCCACAAATGGGGGGGCGGGGGGAGTGATTGCTGCCAGTGCCAGAGTGGTTCCAGCAGTGTGGGGGATTATCGGTAAGGAAGATGGCCAAGATGGCCATTGCTCCCGCCTCTCCCCCCCCCCCCCCCCCCCCCCCCCCCCCCACCCCGATCATGTAACCCTCCACCCCGTTCACAGCAGTGACACTTCAGCCAGGAGTTCCCCTGTGTCGCAAGCGCTCAAGCACTGACATCACCAGAATAACCAGGTCGGCCATTGCCCTTTTCAAACTGCTGGAGCAGGATGCCTGGGTATGTTTAACTGGGTTCCCTGACCACCTCTGCAGTAGGGTATTGACTGGGTTGACCTGCTTGGACCCTTTCAAATAGCCATTTACCTGGGTTGTCAACCCAAGCAAATTGCCTGGTTAGCCCCATTTTCCATGGCAATTTGAAAGAGCCTACTGAGAATTAATATGTAGGAGAAGCAGGCAATTAGAATGACAAATGGTACATTGACCTCTCTTGCTGGAGAAATTGAGCACAAGAAGACTATGATTATGTGGCTCCTTCCTTAGACCACATCGGGAGCATTGTGTATAATTCTGGACTCCATTCCAAAGGTAAGTCATTCTTGCTATAACTTGCAATGAAGGCTGATTCTGGGACAGTGGAGCCAGCATTGTGTGTGGGAAGATTAAACAGATGTGGCCTGTGCCCTTAAGAGTTTAGAAGAATGTGGATTGACCTTCAACATTCTTGAGAGGATTTGACAGAAGGTTGGGAGAACACATCTCTGGCTAAGGAGCTTAGAACTTGTGGTTACAGTCTTAAAATAAGAGGTAGGCTACCAAGGAGTGACGTGAGGGGAAAATTTAATTTTAATTTTTAATTTGAAGATAAAGCATGGTATCAGGGCCTACTGACCCACGAGCCCATGCTGCCCAAATGCACCATTCTGACTAGTCTTTGAAAGGTGAGAGGAAACTGGAGGGTATGATGGGAATGTACAAACCCCAACAGACAGCGCCAGATTGGCACTGGCACTGTTATAACATTGTGCTAACTGTACTGCCCTTTCTCCACTCTGAGGGTAGTGAGTCTTTGGAATTCTTTACCAGTTATTGATTGCATTAAAAATTGAAATCAGCAGATGGATGGGGTTTGAGGAATTAAGGGATTCAAGCATCAGATAGGAAAATAGGGTTTGAGATCTTGGAGCAAAACCCTCAGTGGGCTGACTGGGCTACTCCTGGTCTATTTCTCAACCCTTTGTCAGATCTGTGAGTTTCAAATTGGAAATGCTATGGATGATCAGCAGGTCATGGAGAGAGGTAAAGGCTTAATGAGCTGCAGTACTCTCAGTCTGACTTGCTGCCCACACTGCCCCGTGTGTTAATCCCACAGTTACATTCACTTGGTGCGGAGTCAGCAGGGCCTCCTGGACATCTTTGTACTATGACTCTTCTGTAGGCACAAGAGGTTAGGTGGTCTCGGCCTGCAGAACCTGGAGCTCTCCTCTTCCCCAAACAGCCCTGACCGTCTTTGACAACAATGTCACCTGTCACTGCTCTAAATGTCTGAGGAAATAAATGCAATTAAAATAACGTTCAAATTATTGAAATTAGTTTTATTGCATTTAAAGAAGTGAATGTACTTCACTGGGTGGTGTGTATTTTTGTAGGATATGATAAGATGCTGGTTGAAGCTTAGCTCTGAGACTTAATGATGTGCCAACATGAAATGAGGGACACCTGTGAACCTAACACATCACAAAAAAAATCCAACAATGGGGCAGCACAGTTAGTGCGCAACGCTGTTATGGCGTCAGTGACAGGGGTTCGAATCCGGCACTGTCTGTAAGCAGTTTGTACATTCTCCCTATGTCTGTATGGGTTTCCTCCAGGGGCTCTGGTATCCTCCCACTCTTCAAAACATAACATGAGTTGTAGGTTAATTGGGTGTAATTGGGCAGCATGGGGTCCTGGACCGAAAGGGTCTGTTACTGTGCTGTACATTTATAAAACAAAATGTCATTTGGCAAAGAGTACTTTGGTATTTGATGATGACCTCTAGTAATGTGCATAGGCATCGTGGACCTGGTGGCCCTCCAGTTTTCACAGGATATATAGATTTCCCATATGAAAACTGAAAACACATTTGGGTTAACGCAGGTTGGGCAGCACCTAAAGAAATGGAAGCAATCAGACTGAGGACTCTTCATTGGTTCCAAAATATGTGTGTGTGTGTGTGTGTGTGTGTGTGTGTGTGTGTGAGTGAATTGCAAATGATTTGTGGTTTTGATGATCATCTGAGCTCTCATGGAAGACACAACTTTATTATTTTGTTGGCTGATGCTAAAATTACCAACTCCTAGAACATCCCAGAAAAAGTTTGGGATTAGAAGTAGAAAAGGAGGTATAATGGAGGATTTTATTTGTGACAGAAGAGATATTTGATAGTCCTGCACCTTCACTAAACTGTGGGTTCCGTGGTAACACCAAACTGCAAACTCCATACCTTCAATACTACAAGCTGGAAACACTAAGCAGGTCAAGCACCATCCATGGAAAGTGAAACAGAGTTAATGTTTCAGACCAAAGATTCTTTGTCAGGATTCCATTCCTTGTGCCAGTCACATGCATTGTTTGAGGAAATCTACACCTAATTAGTGTTTGCCTGCTTTACAGGTTCAATTCTTTTCCCAAAGTAAAGGCTATAATTATTTTTTAAAAATTTAATGACACAACAAAATATCTTTTGCTCCTTATTCCTTAAAATGATCTATAAGCGTCCTCTCCTATATTTTAACAAAGTTGCTATTAGTCCTCAATAAGAGGGAATAGCCTTACAATTTATATCGAATTCAGACTTTTTAATTTAAATTTAGGTATACAGACAGTAAGTAACAGGCCATCTGGCCCTTGAGCCCATGACCCCCAATTAACCTTTCTTTTTTCTTTGGCTTGGCTTCGCGGACGAAGATTTATGGAGGGGGTAAAAAGTCCACGTCAGCTGCAGGCTCGTTTGTGGCTGACCAGTCCGATGCGGGACAGGCAGACACGATTGCAGCGGTTGCAAGGGAAAATTGGTTGGTTGGGGTTGGGTGTTGGGTTTTTCCTCCTTTGCCTTTTGTCAGTGAGGTGGGCTCTGCGGTCTTCTTCAAAGGAGGCTGCTGCCCGCCAAACTGTGAGGCGCCAAGATGCACGGTTTGAGGCGTTATCAGCCCACTGGCGGTGGTCAATGTGGCAGGCACCAAGAGATTTCTTTAGGCAGTCCTTGTACCTTTTCTTTGGTGCACCTCTGTCACGGTGGCCAGTGGAGAGCTCGCCATATAATACGATCTTGGGAAGGCGATGGTCCTCCATTCTGGAGACGTGACCCATCCAGCGCAGCTGGATCTTCAGCAGCGTGGACTCGATGCTGTCGACCTCTGCCATCTCGAGTACCTCGACGTTAGGGGTGTGAGCGCTCCAATGGATGTTGAGGATGGAGCGGAGACAACGCTGGTGGAAGCGTTCTAGGAGCCGTAGGTGGTGCCGGTAGAGGACCCATGATTCGGAGCCGAACAGGAGTGTGGGTATGACAACGGCTCTGTATACGCTTATCTTTGTGAGGTTTTTCAGTTGGTTGTTTTTCCAGACTCTTTTGTGTAGTCTTCCAAAGGCGCTATTTGCCTTGGCGAGTCTGTTGTCTATCTCATTGTCGATCCTTGCATCTGATGAAATGGTGCAGCCGAGATAGGTAAACTGGTTGACCGTTTTGAGTTTTGTGTGCCCGATGGAGATGTGGGGGGGCTGGTAGTCATGGTGGGGAGCTGGCTGATGGAGGACCTCAGTTTTCTTCAGGCTGACTTCCAGGCCAAACATTTTGGCAGTTTCCGCAAAGCAGGACGTCAAGCGCTGAAGAGCTGGCTCCCAATTAACCTACAACCATATCAAATGGTACGTATCAAATGGTGGGAGGAAACTGGAGCTCCCAGAGGGATTCCACACAGACACGGGCGGGGAGAATGTACAAACTCCTTGCAGACCGCGCCGGATTCGAACTGGGGTCACTCGTAGTAACAGCAGTGTGCTAATCGCTGTGCTAACCATGCCGTCCTGATCAGAGGAGAGATTATCCATTCCAACCTGTTAAACTCTGGCTCTCTCCCTCTCTTACTGTAAGGGGCACTAGTCAATGCTAATGGCAACTCTTTGTCTGCCTTAAGACAGGCTAACGAAAATTTAATGTAACATTAATTTTCTGCTGTATTACATGACAATAAAAGAATCTTAATGAAATTTAAGAAGTTTTTGGAGTCAGATAATAGTTTCCAAAAATATATATCTGTTAGCTAGCTTTATGAAGAGTTGCAGAATTTAACGAGATTGAAAGTTTTAAGATGCAAAGCAGCCAGATTCTAATAATGTAGGACATGCTTCTTCATTGGCTTACTACTCCTGCTAGTGTGACCCTAAAGTGGAGATGGGGAGAGAAATCTGTTTGCATCCACTGTCAAAGTTATGGGTGTTCCCACTTAATTGGACCTGGCCCATTCCCCAGTGGAACATCTAACATTCCAGCCTCTACCTGCTCCTCTCCTGACTTGTGGGTGAATTCCCAGTGAAGGCTGAAGTCCTGGCATTCACAAAGTCCTAAAGCTGCTCAAAGGAAGCCTAATACCAGCAGATCCTGTCAGTTGGTGATAAGAGTTTTACTTAAGAGCCTTCCCTTGCTTTAGCCGAACAGGAATGTAAAGGCCTCAAAAGGGTGAAGTTGCAGCAAGAAATGGCCTCTCTTGTAATATTAGGATCAGTGTATTGTGGCCTCTTGGTTCACAGCAGTGCTGCAGTTGCATTGTGGAACATGAAACCCCATTGTTCTATTTACTAAACAAGCAGGGTCCATCTTATGCTCTGATTTCATCATCTATAAATGGGTGGCATCCATTGCCTGGGACGCTGCTGAACATGATAATGACAGTCATGTCAGCATTCCCTCTTGCTGATAATTAATGTTCCCTGTTTTTATTTTCTGCTCCAGATATTCATCACTGTGAACTGCCTGAGCACAGATTTCTCCTCTCAAAAGGGGGTGAAAGGCCTTCCCCTCATGATACAGATTGACACCTACAGCTACAACAATCGAAGCAACAAACCCATCCACCGGGCATTCTGCCAGATCAAAGTGTTCTGTGACAAGGTGTGGTGAACAATGCACATTGGAAGCAAAAGAGGATTATTTTTTTTAACTTCTCAAGTTCCCAAAACTTTGCTTGGGAACAACAGGTTTATTATCTTTAAAATATTGTGCAATCGAAACCGCACTTCACAGATTTGTTCCTCTCCAGTTTATATGATTTTCAGAAGGAAATGCATAGCTGAGCACTTCCCTCCGATTCAACCTGCTGACAGGCCTTCAGTGTCTATGATACCTGTTTTACCTCCTTTCACCTTCAGGTTTATTTTATCACTGCAATACAGGTATTGCGGAGTAGAATCCGTGAGACCATAAAGAATTGAACCAAACTAAACAGGCAGCTAGCTGATGTTTTAGGATGAAATGGACCTTTCTGCACCGCTTCCACATCGATGATGTCACAGCACCATCTAATGACCCTGCTCAGAATTGCACAAATGAAATTGCATGATCATGTGCGTTAATTAACCTTCCAAAATCTCCTCTTTACCATAGCGTGTTCCCTTTATAATCTTTATCATGAATTAGTCTTTCCCAGTGATCCTTGACAGTTAAATTGCTCAAAAGTGTGAAAACTGTAATCTGAACCAGTTTTATTGCTGTTCTATTTTCATATGCTCTGCCTGATGTTGGATATGTGGTTGGGGAGTGATGTTGGTGGGAAAAGAGATAGTCTCAGTGTCTTCTTGTTCTCCTTTTCTGTGTGATGAGTATAAATGTCAACAGAGCACATGTTAGTGCATACTGGTATCAGGCAAGATGTGACATTGCCCCAATCTTTCTCTGTGCAATGCAGCACCTCATTTCCAGCAAGCTTCTAGCTGGACCATAATTAGTTTATAAGACAACGTTCAAACTAGGTCATCTCAAGCAAAACCACCCCAACGGTCATTGGGCTGCACTCTGCAGACAACACCAGTGCAGATGCATATTCAGAGAGCAAGTCTCAAGTCATCATCAAGTCGTTCACTGAAGCTTACACTAGCCTTGCTCTTAATATCCACAAAGCAAAGGACACCTGACCTTCCACCACAATGCAAAACGACTGAGCAATAAAGGACTCCAGCAAGAGTGTTATAAAATAGGCCAATAACCCATTCCTTCCCTGACAGAATTTATTGAACCAAAGGCAGGTGTAGTTCTTTTTCCCCCTGTTGTATTTCATGGGTGATCAGACTTGTGGACAACTTTGCGTTGTGCCAGATACAGTGATAATCAAGTTCATGGTTATTTATTACGTGGTACAGTGAGAAGAATTCTTCTGCAAGCAGTCTAACAAGCCAACTCAATATTCATACAAAGTGGAAAGGCAAGTATAGAGTTACAGTGAAAAAGATCAATTAGTACATAGCAAGGGCAGCATTTTATGGGGTTCATTCAAAGCCCGATAGCTGCAGGCAAGAAAGAATCTTTTCGACTGTTGATGTGCAATTTCACCCTTTTCTCAGATGGGTGGAGGGAGAAGAGAGTGTCACTGGGTTGTGATGGGTCCAGTGAATTGGCAGTGGAAGGTGTAGGTGAAGTCCATGGGATGGGATGGGGGGGACTTGCATGAGCAGCTCTTCCAATCTTGGCCAGAGTATTCCCTCACCATGCTCTGATGTGTCCAGCAAGTCTGGTTTTGCTGAGTACCTGTCCAAGTTATTGAAATACGCAACTTCCGTAGTCTTTGAAGGAAATAGAGGCATTAGTGTGCTTCCTGTACTATTGTTTCAATGTGATCCGGGTCAAGTCATTGGAGAGGTTTAGTTCCAAGAACTTGAAACTGACTGTTCTCTCTGCTGCAGTGCCATTAATAGGGCAGGGGTGTGGACTCTGCCCACCTCCTTCATCTTATTGATGTTGAGAGGTTGTTGTCTTGCCACTAAACTCTCAATCTTCTTTCTATATTGAGTCTCATCATTAATTGAGACTTGACTTGTGATTGTGGTGTCCCATTGTGAATACCATCATGCCACTGTGTGCGTCCCTTTATTCCTCTGCATCCACAATTTTGCCTGCCCTCATGTGGTTTCAGATGGCCAGTTGATAACAGAACCATGTTTAAAATTTTTTTATTTTATTTTCCAAGCTGCTAGATTTACATGTAGAATGCACTTCCTAATCTGACAGTTTAACAGCTGTAACTCAACAGTTATTTTTATTCCTGTCCTATCCTAAGGGAGCTGAGAGGAAAATCCGGGACGAAGAGCGGAAACAAAACCGAAAGAAAGGCAAAGCTTCAGGAACCTCAAACCAAGTAAATCCCTGTAAGCAACTTTCAGTACTCGACACCTTAGAAAATGTTCTGATGTCACAAGGGAGTACTGTATTTCCTTGTGAACACCCTTCCTCTGGGATGAGAGGTAAAGTGTTTCCTCTCTGCATTTCAGCATCAGAATCCAAGTTGAACACAACAGCCCTACAAAAGCGAAGTGATGCAACTTTCTTCAAAGCCATGACTGACCTGGATTCACAACCCGTTCTCTTCATTCCTGACGTCCACTTTGGGAACCTCCAGAGGAGTGGCCAGGTACAAAATATGCTCCATCCCTGACCTGGCAAATTATAGTCACCATCACGTTTCCACTATGTTTCTATTCTCTTTCCCTTGCCCCTTGAGGTGTACCCGATTAACTGGTAAGGAGCTTGCACATTGCAGCACAGAACAAGGTCATTCAGCCCATTGGGTCCATTCCAGCTTATAATAGAGCAATCCCATCAGTCCCATCCTACTTCTTGTTTCCTTGTAGCCCTGCAACTTGTTCTCTCAAAAGCCCATCAACATTATTTTGGTTCTTTTGCTACTTGCCTGCACGAGGGCTAATTCACACATGCCAAATAATTAATCAAAGCATCTTTATGACATGGAAGGAAACCAAAGCATCCAGGGGAAGCCAAACACTCACAGGGAAAATATGCAGTCTCCATACAGATGACAGCTTGGATAGATACATAGGTGGAAGGGGTATAGAAGGCTATGGACTGGGTGCAGGTCAGTGGGATGAAGCAGATTTGGCACTGACTAGAAGGGCCAAAGGCCCTGTTTTTGTGGTGCAATGTTCTATGGTTCTGACCGAGGCCAGGATTAAACCTGTGTGGCTATAGCTATGAGGCAAAGTCATGACCAACTGTACCACTGGCTTTGATACCCTGGCAAAGTTCAACTCTTCCAGAAATGGGCCACTATAATACGCTTTGACGTTACATTAGCATGAAACAATATGCATTTTATTTAAAAGGCTAGAATCTCAAAGTAAAATTTAAGCCTTAACGTTGATATTTAATTCCGGACTCTCCCCAGTTCCTTCAGTGTGAGACCATTGTTAAGACTCCACCATCAACTTCAGAACCTGTTCCCTTGTTGTCTCTGTGAGGATTCTGTTCCCAGCATTAGTAGCAGGGAACCAGTGGAAGAAAATGAGCTGCCTGACTTTCTGATTAGCCTACCTTCCCTTCTTTTGAACAATATCTTGTTGAAAAAAATGTCTGTCTGTAGTTGGGTTGAAAAATGTGAAGCTGGACTGCCCATATTGTAATGGAATCTAATGTCAAACAAGGCCTTTTTGGATTATGATGTTGAGAAATTAAATATTGGTGAAAGACCATCCACTCAAATTGCTCTAACCTGCAGACAAAGGTAGAATTAGAAATGATCAATGCTGAACTTTCAGAAATGGCTTGAATTCTTTGGGGTCTTAACTGTACATTTCATCATCAAATGTGTTGTCAATTGATTATAGAACCATAGAAAATTACAGAACAGAAAAGAGGCCCTTTGGTCCTTCTAGTCTGTGCCAAACTATTTTTCTGCCTAGTCCCACTGACCTGCACCCACTCCATAGCCCTCCATACTTCTCCCATCCATGTACCTGTCCACATTTTGTGAGCTCATTCCAACCTCCCATTTCTCCCTGTGAAGAAATTCTTCCTTTTAAAATTTCCCCCTTTCACTCTTAACCCATGTCCTCTGGTTTGTATCTCACCTAATCTCAGTGAGAAAAGCCTACTTGCATTTCTTCCATTTATACCCCTCATAATTTTAAATACCTCTATCAAATCTCCCCTGATTCTTCTACACTGCAGGAATAAAGTCCTGACCTGTTTAACCTTTCCCTGTAATTCAGATCCTTGAAGTCCAGGCAACATCCTAGTAAATCTTCTCTGCACACTTATTGATATCCTTCCTTTAGTTTGGTGACCAAAACTTCACATTGATATTGAGAATGTACCTCCGCGATGTGACATGTTAAAACCACCAATCTCTCTACTTTGGCTTTGATTTTATAGATGTACAGCGTCAGCACTGATGACATGGAGAGGGAAGGGTAAGAATGCTGTTTCTCTTTCTGAATTTTTGTTCTGGGATTAGGATGATGCTGTAGAACAGCAAAATGTGTTGTCATTCATGGCCAGATTGCACTGAACAATGAAGATTTTGCTTCCTGAACACTTTTATGGATTTTGGACTGCTGATCATGAAAATCACCTTAGGATTATCCTATCACATTCTGTGTTTTAGTTATAACCTATTTTTGTGGTTTCCTGTCATAATTTAAGTCTACTAGTATATTGCCCACTAAGAAAGCTTTTTTGGTCACTCTAAGCATGCCTGGGTATGCACTCTGTGCAGGTGCTATACAAATGATGGCTTAGGCCTGGACACGCTTAGGATAGATGCAGACAGGCTATAAAAGCAGCTCACATGTACAGATGCTGTGCATTATATTGATTATATTGATGCGAATGTTCTTCAAGCAATGGCACATTGAGAGTACAATAGCATTTATTGTCTTCAAGAAGGTTAAATACAGTCAAAATGTCACAACAGCTGCGATACATTCTGTTACATTTGTGGCGAGTATACACTTAGGGCTCAAAGATGCATCATGTCTGCATTTATTAAGAAAGCCTATGAGCTCTACTTCGGTTGTATAAATGTTGACCAAGATGAACCCTGGGCTCCTCACATTTGTTGTGCAACATGTGCAGATAACCTGAGAGCTTGGGCTCAGCATCACTCTGTGATTAAACATGTTAAATTCAATAAAAGTTAATGTTTCTCCAACTTCCTATGTGATACAGCAGATGTGTAATTATCTTTGTGTTCAGCTTAAAATTGGCTCCAGGAAGCAAGCATTTTGGAATATTGTTCAGTGTTATTGCAACAGTAGCTGAATGTTCTTTCTTGAAATGGCAACAAATTTATCCCTGTGCACAATGCAATACTGGCAATTAAAGTGTACACTTTTAATGAATAAGATTCTAGCCTTCCACCGTATCTCTTGAAATAATATTTATAATACCATTGGTGGGCTTGTCAATGGTCCATTACTCAGGAGAAGGGGGTTGGGAAGCTGAAGGTGGATAGGTCACCTGGACTGGATGAGCAACACCCCAGAGGTAGCAGAAGAGATTGCAAGGAAGTAGTGATCTTTCAGGAATCACTCAGGAATCTGCTGTGGGAGAGATATCTATAGGAGTAGTTTGAGATGAGAGGTTGGAAATTTAGAGGGGATTTCAGGAAGAATTTTTTTCACCCTGAAGGTGAACACTAGAATGCACTTCCCGAGGGGTTGAAGGCATTGGTTCAACATTTAAGGATGTTTCTCTTAAAGGGCATCAAGGTTGGCATAGTGGTTACATCACCAGCAATTGTGACTGAGGTTTGAATCCTATTCAGTCTGTAAGGAGTTGGTATGTTATCTCCGTGGACCGTTCAAAACATACCGGGGGTGTGGGTCAATTGGGTGTAATTTGAGTGCCACGGGCTTGTGGGCCTGAATGGCCTGTTACCATGCTGTATGTCTAAATATAATTTAAATAAATTTTAAAAATTAAATTAAAAAAAAATGAACATATTAAGAGGAGCACTTAAAATGCCAAGGCATAGAAGGCTATAGGCCAAGTGCTGGAAAAATGGATTAGTATTGACTGTTTTTTTTTATGGCCTGCATTGACACAGTTGGCTGAGGAGGCTGTTTATGGGCTCAGACAAGTCTTAGCAGCAAAATAAATTAGCAGGTCATCGCATGGTTTATTCTACTTAAATTTGCAATGAACCATACAATCACCCCCACACACTTGTCGAATGTGCTCACTCCCAATAAGATGCAATACTTTGAGTTTCAGCACATTTCCTTTCTTTCTTAAATTTTTTTTATTGAGTTTAACATATAAACTTCCATACAAAATTTTAAGGAAAACACAGAAGCCATTTCACATTGATACAAGTACACAAAAAAGAGGGAACAACTTGAGACAGTTCCTTAATCCAGATGAGAAGCATGTTATGAATTGATCTATGGTAATCATGTTAAACTCATATTTGCCATATTAATCCAAATTAAAAATTGATTAAAAGAAAAAAAAGAAAAACAAACAAAAATCAACCTAAAAACTAAATCTAATCTACCCCCTCCCTCTAATCCAGGTAACCTTTGTAAAAAAAAAGGGAAATTGTGGATCGGAGTGACCTCCAGACATCACAATAGTATTCTATGAATAGGCCCCTCATCTTTACAAATTGAAGCTTTCTATCTTTAATGTTGATTCTAATTTTATCCAATCTTAAATAGGACATTACATCATGTAACCACTGTGTATGAGTAGGTGAAGAGTCATCTTTCCATTTCATTTCCTCTTGTTATCAGCATGGTAAAGGCCAAAACTCTCTCCTGTGTTGCAGACAAAGATATATCTGGCTCACATGAAAAACCAAACAAAGCAAATAGTGGACATGGTTCTATTTTAATCTTAAAAATCATTGATAAAAGTTTGGAAAATACATTTCCTGATCCTCCATAGATTTAACCATTCTCCAGGTATGGTTCCAGGGAGTAAATGCCATTTCTTTTCTGGTATTGGCAGAGACAAGAAGGGCAAGAGTCAGTACTGAGTTGAGATTTCATTCCATCTTCTGCTCACGTTCATTTTTTAAAAATGGGGTTTGGGACAATGGACACTTAAAGCTGACCAAGCTCAATAGCTTTACAGCTGGAATCAATTAATATTCCCAGTCCCAAAACCGTCTCAAGCTTCTGGGCTTCAGGGCACCACATTATAAATGACTCCTCACATGTGTCCTTTTATTTCATATTTCAGATCAAAAGACACCTTAAAAAAATAGCTACGTTAAACTGGTCATTCTTCAACCATTCTACTCTCAACAGTTTTTAAATAACGATAGCAGATCATGCCAGTTGATTTACTAATATTTCAATGTTAAACTCAATAAAAAAATATTACCAATATTGGTGAAGCTGTAAAACTTCCCCAGTCTTGCCACAAAGAAAATTATTGGTCTTTCAGTTTGCCATGGGGGAAAAAAAAAGATTTTCTTCATCACTACAGGACTGATATGTAGGCTTTGAAGAGAGTGTAAAAGAGATTCACCAAGATGCTACCTGGATTGGAGAATTATAAAGAGAGATTAAGAAACTTGGATTTTTATCTCTGTAGTGTTGGAGGCTGAGGGATGACCAGAAGAAGAATATACAATGATGGGAGGCAGATAACATATAGGGTCAATAGAGTCTTTTTCTCCCAGGGTGGAAATGTCAAATATCAGAGGGATTGGCTTTAAGATGGAAGTAGGGGGAAGTTTAAAGATTGCAAGGCAAAGTATTTTTTTTTAACAGAATGGTAGTTGTTTGGAACCTGTTGACATGGTAGGTGGCAGAAATAGAAATGAAAGCGATGCTTAACAGGTATTTGGACAGAGACATGAATGTGCAGTGAATAGAAGGATGCAGATCACATTCAGGCAAATGGGACACATTAGATTCACATCACAGGGTCAATGATCCTGTTCCTGTTGCTGAGTGAGCAGTGTATGAGACTGTAACGCCTTGCTGTAGTAACAGAGGCAAAACAACTGGTTTCACTTAAGAACCAATCAGCCACCTTCGTCCGTGATTATCTTGCGGAAAAGCAAAGCAGTCTGTGCAAGAAAGATTGTCTTGCAGTGGAGTCTAATTGAAAATGTTCCCTTTTCTTGGATTGAGATTCTGACTGTTTCTTCTCCTCAGTGTTCTTGTAAAAAGGATGCTCCGATCTCTAGAAGATGAATATCCCCCAACCAAACAGATTAAAGAAGAAGTGCAGAAAAAAGGTAACTTTCTCATCTTCTATAGTATCTTGTTTAGAGATTGAAATAGTCCTGTGAAATTTGTCATAAAGACACATGTACTAAACTGTATTTGATAAGTAAGTTGCCAGACTGAAACAAATATTGTTGAGTGGGTTGGTGTGCATCTGTGGAATTCAAACCAGTGTATACTCAATTTCACTAAGTGAAACATGGAAGTCTGCAGACGCTGTGATTGGACTAAAAACACATCAAAATGCTGGAGGAACTCAGCCTATCTTTTCAGCATCTATAAAAAGCAAAGATATATTGCTGATGTTTCAGGCCCAAAATGTCAGCAGTGTATACCTTTGCTTTTTGTGGATGCTGCAAGACCGGCTGAGTTCCTCCAGCATTTTGGTCCATTTCAGTAAGGACTACTTGAGAAATTTAAACTTCACCTTTAAAATTTTTGTAGAGTTCTTCCCATCATCCAATTAAAAGTTGAGCACATAGCTGAAACTACCAGATGGCAAGAGACTTTGCTCAATTTTGGATAGTTATAAATTATTTTAAGCCTTATTTTACAGTGATTATCAAATAGTAATTTATTTTATTAAATAGATCAATCACCTCTTCGTGGTTTTACAAAGTATTATGGAAAGCAGTGGGAATAATTTTTCCTGTTTCGTATTTTGAAAGCATACTTCAGAGAAAAGGAGAAGTATCTTTTAAGGAGGATTGGTGAAAATGAATGAGAGGGGAAAAGAGAGCCCCAGAGTTATTCAAGTACATAATAAGAGTTGGAATTTATTTCAAGCTTTGGTAAGAAAGGTTCTACCTTTCATGAAAGAGCTGACCATTCATTCAACTGGCTCCCCATAATGAAGCAATCCAGTAGTTTATTATTCTGCTAGAGCAAGAAGTTGGCCAGAGGGATATGCATAGCAGTGCAGTAAATGGGCTTTGTGCCTGTGGATGACTGTCAATCAGTACAAACCATTAATTTGATTTTGCTCCAATGTTGCAAAGTGAAAGACAAGGGTAGATGATGATTAATAAACTTTGATAGTTTGTTTCAAGGAACACAGATCTTTGGCTCTAATTGATACCACTGTATGGCACATTTTCAACTTTGCAAACCATTCTCAAAAGACCATTGAGAAGGTAGCAGCTAATTATTGATGAAACATCCTTGTGAAGGCAATTTTAAAAGCTATTGGTTCCTTCCAAGCTATTACAAGTAGTTTAATACATCCTGGATTTATTAGCAAACCACTATCATTCGATTTTAAAAATATCTATTTATTTATTTATTTATTTATTTATTTTAAAGGTCCAGATGCTTAAGCAGTACAATTCTGATTATCCAAAATGGTCGGGACTGGACCTACAGTGGATAAATTTTTTTTTCCTGGAAAACTGGTCATTTTCTAAAAATAGCTCAGTAGTAACAGCAAATAACTTCTATCAATGTTTTAAATGACAACAAACAACAAGAGAAGGCTTTTTAAGCATTAAAATAATGTTTAATTCTCACCAAAAAAAAATGCTGGCAGCAGCTGATCACTGAGACCTCCCAACCACAGCTGATCCCCTACATGTACTGATCCTGGATCCCTGGAGAGGCTTCCCAGGCCGGTGGAACACTCACTGGCTAGTTGGCAGGCTCCTGTCTCCCTGGTCACTGGAGCTGAACCCCGACATCCGAGTCTCGATTCCTCCCCTGCTAAACCTACCCCCCCACACACACACACACACACACACACACACACACACACACACACACACACACACGCCAGGTGTGTGTGAGCGCACAGTAGTAGGGCAAGGGGAGGGTTCGGAGTCGGTGTCAGGGAGCTCGGCTGTGCCAAGAGGGAGGGAACGCCATTGAGCCCAAAGTCCACCTCCTGCCTGGGAGGCTAAGGTCCCGCTCCTGCATGTGAGGTCGCTCTCCTTGATGACGCCGGGACAAGGGATTCTTCCGACCGCTTGCGGCTGAGAGACAATGGCATGCAGTTTGAGAGGGAGAGTTGGAGAGAAATGTCAATAGGAGAAGATAAAGAAGAAATAGAAAGAGAGAGGGGAGGGAGTTACCTGAAACGAGGACAATTGTCATTCTAATTTCCTGTCAGGTGAAATTTTTTCCAACCTGTGAGGTCAGTTCAGCTCCAAAAAAAATTCAGATAAATGAGGATTTCTGATTTGTTTTGGATATCCTAATTTATCTGAAATGTTTAAAAAAAATTTGGATAAATGAGGATTTTAGAGAATCTGATTTTGGATAATCAGAGTTGTACTGTATATTATTTGTAGTTAACCATGTCAGCCTGGTAGTACATTCTTCTTTAAAAAACAATTTTAAAACCTTCAGTAGGAAGATTGTTGTCATTTGGACATTTGACTATATCCACTGCAAATACATGGTCAAAATCAGAAGTGGAATGAGATAAAGACATGATTATAGGAATGATCTTAAAATGTAGTTTGTTTCTGGCTTGTGACCAGAGACTGGCAGATCTGTATATTTTTTAAAAACCTTGATGTTGGGTGATCACTGAACCACTAGGGTATTTAGACTTCCGTTGTCTGGATCGATATTAAGATTATTTAAACATATTGCTTTGAAATCATCATGGCTCATTAGTAGGAATCTGGGATAAAGTAACTAAGCTCACATTAGTCTTGTATTATAATATTGTGCTTTTAAATTTTTTAAAGTTTAGACACACAGCACGGTATCAGGCCATTTTAGCCCCATGAGTCCGTGCCAACCAATTTCTAACTATTTGATGGTTGACTAAATTTCATTTACCATCTAGATAGACTGGAAGTTATAGCATCTGTGCCACTGTGTTTAAGCCAGTATTTTATATCAGCATTAAGTAATGAAGTACGCATTTGGGAACTTTTGACAGGTGCCCTACTTGGCAAGGTTCCACTTCAAGAGCATGATTTCATAACAGTACCTCTGTTATTCATCAAAACAGTGATGGAATCAAAATCAAACAACAGTTGTGTTATGATTTTATTTCACTGTGGCATTGTAGTAAATTTATAAACATTTTTTCAACATGGAGTTGTTTGTTTTTCTAGTCCTGCTGTATGTACGGAAAGAATCTGATGAGGTGTTTGATGCATTGATGCTGAGGTCTCCAACTGTCAAAGGATTGGTAGATGCAGTAAGTGCAATTTTAAATTTAGACATACAGTATGGTAACAAGCCCTTTCGGCCCACCAGCCCGTGCTGCCCAATTATAGCCAATTAATCTACAACCCGTGTACATTTTGAAGGGTGGGAGGAAACCGGTGTCCCTGGGGGAAAACCCATGCAGATTCAGGGAGGACAGTGTGGGACTCGAACCCTGGTCCTGATTGCTGGGACTGTAACAGTGTGGTGCTGACCGCTACACCAACGATGTCACCAATAATACTTGTAGTTTTGAAGTCTGAAGGTGCTTGAGTTTTAAGGGTGGGTAGCAAGCGAATCTACAAGCATCTCCTATGCCGGCATATAGGACAACCCCAGAACTTGCACCTAAAATGGAAGTTTTGAGTGATACCCTTTGTATAAGACAGCCAACTACCCCCCACCAAAAAAAATCTGGCACATACTGCTTACCTGTGGATGCTGTTAAAAGCAAATCACAATATTTTATACCAAATTATCCAGTGAAGCTTTTAATCTTATTAGCATATTTTAAAATAGACCAACGTTGGCACCTATACAGAGCCGACAGCAGTCAGTTTGGATGGATGTATCCCGTGGGGGAATGCTGACACTTCATTGGTAGCTAACAAGAGACGGGCAACATTGTGTTGGAGCCAATGGGAAGATGGCAGCGATGTTGAGATTTCATAAATCATAGTATTGAGTACAGGAGTTGGGATGTCATGTTGAAGTTGTATAAGGCATTGATGAGGCCAAATTTGGAAAATTGTGTGCAGTTTTGATCGCCGAATTATAGGAAGGACATCAACAACATGGAGAGTGATGAGAAGATTTACAAGAATGCTGCCTGGGTTTCAGGGTTTGAGCTTCAGGGAAAGGTTAAACAGGCTAGGACTTTACTTCTTGGAGTGAAGAAGATTGAGGGGTGATTTGATAGAGGTATTTAAAATTATGAGGGGGACAGATAGAGTAAATGTGGATAGGCTTTTTCCATTGAGAGTGGGGGAGATTCTAACGAGGACATGGATTGAGATCGAAGAGGGTAAAGTTTAGGGGAAAGATGAGGGGGACTTTCTTCAGTCAAGGTGCTGGGAGCATGGAATGGGCTTCTGACCAAAGTGGTAGATGCGGATTCAATTTTAATATTTAAGGAAAAGTTGGATAGATATATGGGCGAGACCAATATGGAAGGTTATGGGGTGGGTGTGGGTCATTGGGACCGGATGGGAGAATGTGTTCAACATGGATTAGAAGGACCGAACTGGCCTGTTTCTGTGCTGTAATTGTTATATGGTTCGGATTTTAGACCCAGTGTTCAAGACAACTCAATTTTGAGGTGACATTTTTAAGTTTTGTGAATTGTCCTAAACGCCGGCATATAGGTATTAATTACTGTGAACTGCTTCTGCACAAGGACAGTCAATATTAGTGAAAATATCTGCCAGTGGTGAAAGTTTGATGCCATTCCAAACCATTTAACCTGATTCTTTTCCAAAGGCTTTTGTGTTAGGCAGTCTTTGCCAAAATAGGTTGTAAACTATGTCAAACTAATCTCATCTAAAATGATAATAGACATAGGGCAGACCACATGCTTTGCAATTCCATAACATCATGGCTGACCTTGCACTTCCAGCCTAGTATCCTGCTATATCCACATATTCCTCATTCCCATTGTTATGAGCCCAGAGGACCCCAAAACCCAGCAGCAATAGAAATTCACTGACAAATGGTTACTTAAACAAAAGCTGTTTTTAATTATCTTTAAACATGAAAACAGAATCACACTTTAACTTATCACTATTGACTTAACCAACCTAACTTAACCCCCTTCTAATCCTAAGCATAGGTGTATGTAATATATGTGTAAGTTATTAAGTTCTCCAGGCTTTGGTGCTTAAAAGGTAAATGGTTACCGCTCACGAAGGTTCTTGTTGGTTTTCAGAGACATTTGTTGTTCCAGAACACCCACAACTGATTTAACTCCATCAGCCACTTCAGTGTCTTGCTGATGAAATTTGCACCCTCAAGGTTCTCCAGATGATAACCTCTTTCTTCAGGTCACCACAGAGTGCCTTTTTGTTTCCCTTATTCCAAGTGAAACATTAAACAGCCAGTCCTCTCCTCTTACATGAACCACAAGGGCTTTGACCAGGCTGAACTAAGCACTCACAACCCATCTTCCAAATGGGGTTTTCCAAAAGCTTGCCAGCTTGTCCTGTTCCAGTCCCAGCTGCTGTTGATGACTAACATTGTAGAAGTGATATCTCTCTTTCTCTCTCTCTTTTTTAGAGAGAAAGCTTGTTTGACTCTCTCTGCTCGCAAAAAAACCACATGGCCCTCTTAGAACAGCAAGTTCCCCTCCAGACTGTCTGCGGCTCCAACAAGCTCTTTCATCTGTTGCCTTTTTGTAAACAACAATCCATTAGTGAAGTCTCTTGGGCACTCTCCAAAGCTCTTGCAAAGGCTGTGGGGCCGATATGTTTAGCATAAGCAGACCTCCAGTATTTTAAATAAGATCTATTTTAAATAAGATCTATTTTAAAGTGTTTGTATGTGACCTACACTAAAAACCTTTCCCAATTTATCTCCCAAAAACATATCCATATTCTGTCACACCATCATGAGCCAATAGTCTTTTGATTTCAGTGTTGAATATGCTGGACAACTGATTGCCCAAAACTCTCTGAGGTGGAGAGTTTAAAGGTTTATAATTCACTAAAATGGATAAATCACTTCACTTAGTTCTAAATAGCCAGTTCTTTAACCAAGATTCTACCCAGGGGATCTATCCAGTCAGTCCTCTACATCTTGCACCTTTCCATTAACACTCATTTAAATCAATCAGCAGAAGTCCCATACTGACTGAGGTTGGCAGCAGAATCAAGGCTGGAATTACCAATTGGTTAAAGTTTTCTCATTACATCTCCTACTATGCCAGGAGAATGAGCGCTCCCTCTAGATCAAGAAATCAGTAGACATCCCAGCCTCTTCCTCACAATGATGGTGGAACGTTGTGATGCTGGATTTGGTTCTGCTGGAATCTCTCATCTGCTGATGCTCATTACCACAGATGGCTGGCCACAATCTCCAGCGCCATTCCCTCTCATGACTGCTGGCCAGCTGTGGGACCTCAGCATTTGCAGAACAGCCTGTGTTAGAGCTTGTGGATAATTTTTCTGCTTTTCTTTCTCAGAAGGTTGTCATCACATTATCCTGAATTGGCAAAGGGTGAGAAGAGGTACATGGAAATTGAGAATGTTTACAAACCAAACATAATGCAACGGAATGGCTGGGCATGTTTTCATTTTAAATATATTCAGGCATTGAAATTTAGTTGGAACTTTTTATCCTTGACTCTGAGCCCAGGCTACTGGAAGAAAACAAAAATGTAAATGTAAATCTGAGCTGGGGAAACATTTCATTGCAAGGAAATTCCTTTTTTTTTAAACCATTATCTTGGAGCCTTTTAATTTGTGAACACAAATAACTGATAGCTTAGGAATGCTGATTCATTTTTCCTCCTTTCTACTGATAGTTGTCTGACAAGTATGGATTTCCGGCAGAAAAAATTGGAAAAATTTACAAGAAAAGCAAAAAAGGGTAAGGAACATCTATTGATCAGTAATGATAAAAGCAATATTTTAGAAGCAGGCATTTTCCAGACCAAAGTAAGTAATTGATTTTAGGAACTGATAGTTAACTGAATATTTGCAAATGAAATCTATCGTCAGAAAGTGTACCGTCATGTACCTGATTGAAAAAATAAACAGACAATTTTTTAAATGGGGAGAAAATCAAAAATATCCAGATGCAAAAGGATGGGAATCTTCGTGTAGGATAGTCTGAAGGCAAACTTGCATGTTGAGACGGTGGTGAAGAAGGCAATTGCAATGCTCGCATTCATCTCAAGAAGAATAGAATGTAAAAGCAGGGATGTGATGTTGAGACTTTAATAAGGGATGAGACCTAAATGATGTGCTGACATTGTAGTGGGTTCACTAGGATGATTTCAAGAATGAATGGGTTTATCATATGAGGAGTGTTTAAGAGCCTTTGGACTGTATTCATTGGAATTTAGGAGAATGAAGGAGGATCTCATTGAAACATTTTGAATGTTGAAAGGCATGGACAAAGTAGATGTAGACAGGTTATTTCCCATGGCGGGAGAATCTAGGACAAGAGGTCACAACTTCAGAATTCCACTTAGAATAGAAATGCATAAGAATTTCTTCAGCCATAGGGTGGTAAATCCGTGGTATTTGTTGCCACAGGCAGTTGTGGCAGCCAGGTCATTGGGTGTATTTAAGACAGTGATTGATTGATAGGTTCTTGATTAGCCAGGGTATCAAAGGGTAGAAGGCTGGGCAGTGGGGCTGAGTGGAAAAATGGCGCAGACTTGGTGAGCTGAATAGTCTATTTCTGCTCCTACAGTCCTTCCATAATGTTTGAGACAAAAACACATTTTTCCTTTATTTGCCCCTGTGCTCCAGTTTTAAATTTGTAATCAAACAATTCACATGTAATTAAAGTGCACATTCCAGATTTTATTCAAGGTTATTTGTAATCAAACAATTCACATGTAATTAAAGTGCACATTCCAGATTTTATTCAAGGTTATTTGTAATCAAACAATTCACATGTAATTAAAGTGCACATTCCAGATTTTATTCAAGGTTATTTGTAATCATTTTGGTTTGACAATGTGGAAATTACAGCACTTTTTATACATAGTCCCCCATTTCAGGATACATTTGGCTTCACAGGTGTGTGTGTGTTTACTCAGGTTTAATTGCTTCATTGGTGCAGGTATAAGAAAGCTAGACTTGCTTCTAAGCTTTTGATCACCTTTGAAATCTGTATTTGTCATTTTGCAACATGAGGTCCATTTGTGCCAATGAAAGTCAAAGAAGCCATTATGAGGCTGATAAACAAGAATAAAGATTTCAGATTTATTGACAAGAGTACATACATGTCATCACAGTAAACCCTGAGATTCCTTTTGTCTGTGGGCACAGCAGAATTAGCACTAATTGGCAAAAAATAAACTTCACACAGCTTGAACATATAAACAATCAAAAGAATTGTAAACAGGTAATGTATATAAACAAACTGACTGTGCAATACAGGGAGAGCAAAGAAAATAATTAAGAGTTCTTAAATGAATTGCTGATTGAGTTTGTTGTTGAGGAGTCTGATGGAGGAGTTACAACTGTTCCTGAATCTGGTGGTGCAAGTCTTCTTGCACCTGTTGTCGGGGCGCTGGTAGCAGCTTCTCCACCTCCCTCGACCGGGACGTTAGCTGGACTCTAGAAGTTCTTCTTGCTGCTGCTCTCCAACAGCAGTGTTCCCTGTAGATGTTCTTGATAGTGGGGAAGGTTTTGCTTGTGATGATGTGGGGTGTGTCCACTACCTTTTGCAGGGCTTTATACTCAAGGGTTAATTCCCATACCAAACCATGATGCAGCCGGGCAGCACACTTTCACTATACCTCTGTAGAAATTTGCCAAGGTTTCTGATGTCATACCAAACCTCCATAAACTCCTGAGGAAGTAGAGGCACTGATGTGTTGGGGCCAGGAAATATCCTCCATGATAGTAACTCCCAAGAACCTAAATGTGCTCACCCTCTCCACCTCTGATTCCCCCAGTTATCATTGGATTGTATACCTCTGGCTTTCCTTTCCTGGTCAACAATCAGCTCCTTAGTTTTGGTGACATTGAGGGCAAGGTGCATCATTCAGCCAAGTTTTCAATCTTAAACCTGTATGCTGACTCATCCCCAACCTTTATACAACCCACTACGTTGTATCGTCGGCAAATTTGTAGTTGGTGTTAGTGTCATGCCAAGCTACATAGACGTAGGTGCAAAGCGAGTAGAGCAGGGGGCTAAGAACACAGGCCTGTGATGCTCCGGTAGTGATGGAGATTGTGGAGGAGAAGTTCTTGCCAATTTTCACTGATTGTGGTCTGGAGGGGAGGAAATCCATGATCCCATTACACAGTGCGGTGTCGAGTCCCAGGTCTTGGAGTTTGCTGATTAGTTTTGAGGGGATGATGGTGTTAAATGTCGAACTGTCGTCGATAAAGATGTTTCAGGGTAGTGTGTAGGGCCAGTAAGATGACATTCAATGTAGACCTATTGCTGTGAGAGGCAAACTGGAATAGATCTATGTCACTGCTCAGACAGGAGCTGAAATGCTTCATTACCTGCCTTTCAAAATACTTCATCATTGTTGATTTAAGTGCTACTAGTAAATAGTCATTAAGGCAGGTAAGAGGCTTTGCCCAAACCTTAGGATCACCAAAATCAACAGTTTGGCACATCATTAAGAAGAAAGAGCATACTGGTGGTTACAAAAGAATTCTCATCCCCAAACGCCTATCCGACAGATTAGAAACACTCCTCAGGAGGCAGGTGTGGATGTGTCAATGACTAGTGCCCACAGAAGACTTCATGAACAGAAATACAGAGGCTACACTGCAGGATGCAAATCACTAGTGAGCACAGAAAAAAAGATGGCCAGATTACAAACCACCAAGAAGTATTTAAAAGAGCCTGCAGAATTCTGGAAAAAGGTCTTGTGTACAGATGAGACCGAGATTAACCTGTATCAGACTGATGAGAAGAGCAAAGTGTGGAGGGGTAAAGGAACTGCCCAAGATCTAAAGCATACCACCTCACCTGTGAAACATTGTGGGAGGTGTTCTGGCCTGGGCATGTATGGCTTCCACAGGTACTGGCGCACTTATCTTCATTGATGATGTAATGCTGATGGCAGTAGCAACATGAATTCTGAGGTGTATAGAAACATCTGCTCAGGTTCATGCAAATACCTCCAAACTCATTGGATGGTGCTTCAACCTGCAGTAAGACAATGATCCTAAACATACTGCTAAAGCAACAAAGGAGATTTTCAAAGCCAAAAACTGGATGGCCCGATCTAAATCCAATTGAGCATGCCTTCTATATGCTGAAGAGAAAACTTAAGGGGACAAGTCCCTGAAACAAGCAGGAGCTGAAGATGGCTGCAGCAGAGGCCTGACAGAACATCACCAGTGAAAATACTCAGCACCTGGTGATGTCTATGAATCACAGACTTCAAGCAATTATTGCCTGCAAAGGATATGCAACAAAGTACTAAACATGGCTACTTTAATATACAGACCATTGCAATGTCCCAAATATTATAGTGCCCTGAAATGAGGAGATTATCATAAAAAATGCTATAATTTCTACATGGTCAAACCAAAATGTATAGAATATGCTTGAAAAAATCTAAAATGTGTACTTTAATTACATGTGCATTGTTTGATTACAAATATAAAACTGTGGAGTACAGGGGCAAATAAAGGAAAAATTGTCTTTGTCCCAAACTTTATAGAGGGCACTGTATGTTTTATCATCTTAACTGGAAACCTGAATGAAGATTTCCTGTATAAGTTTGCAGTCTGGGTTAAAAAGTGCACAGAAATAATGGCCTCCTGAGGTAGAAAAATACAAAAACCTCTTTCTGTCCAACATCTTTGAATGTATTTTCTGGATTCATATCAATCTTTGCTGGACTCCTTTTTAAAAAAATTCCTCATCCTTGCAATAGTAATGAATGAATGAATGAACAAGAATGAGAAGTCTGGCACTTCGACACTTGCTGAAGTTTCCCAGGCAGATAAAACACACCAGCAAATTAGAGGGGGACAAAAAATTCAGAATTGGTTGGTAGTGGAAAAAATGTTTTGTGCGAGTAGTGCATACCAATTTTGGGTCTTTTTTAGGGTCTGGTTAGTTCTTTGACATAGTTGATCAGAAAATCTTCTGCCAATGTTTCTCCACTGGGGATGCTAATCCAGGGTTTCTTTTCCAGCGGATAAAATGGTTTCACCTACTTTCACTTTTATCCATTGAGTCCCACCCAGCCGAATGCATACTTTTCTTTGCTTCTGTTCAAGGATCTGTCCTGAGCCATTAACTCAGGAATGGCAGTACTGCAGTCTTTCAGCTTCAACAATCTTGACCTTGGGTGTTGTCAATATGGAGTTCTCTCTGTGGACACTTGGGTGTTTTGGGTTCTCTCCCAAAATTAATTAATTGGATACTTTGTATTGGTGGCTAATGTGAGAATTTGAAGTTTGTGTAAGAGAATAGGTTAGAGAGGGAGAATGGCATTGGCTGAATTCCTGTGGGGGCACTGTAGACTACGGGATGATTGGCCTATTGTGTTGTAAGGAATATGACAAATTTAAAGACCACAATACTACTTAACCAAAACCATCCTCAGTTAAACATTGGGAAGTTGTACCTATTACTCTGTTCCCTCTCTCATGCACCTGTCCAATAATGAGCTATTTAGCTCATGTGATCATGGTGTCAGGTGTGCACTACTCACCCCCCCTGCCCAAGTTGAGCTTCTAGCTATTTATTCCACCTCAGTAATACCAGTTAAGTGTAGGAGAAATATTCTTTAAACAAGAATTGATCATTTTCTTTCATTAAATTAGAATTTTGGTGAACATGGATGACAACATCATTGAACACTACTCCAATGAAGATACATTCATTCTCAATATTGAAAGTCTGGGTGAGAGCTTCAAGATTACACTGACTGAAATTTAACAATAACTTAGGAGAAGCTTCCAATAAATGAACTTCACAGAGATGATCATCCTGCTGTCACTAGCCTAACTCCTCATTAACTATTAATAACTGATGAAAAGGAGTTTGCTCCTGTCAGTGAACCGCAGTGAAGCTGAACTGTCATGTCTCTTTACTTCACAACCTTCAAATATTGACAACTTTAGCTACTCCTGTATTAATTGGTCCAAAGACTTCAAAAAGATCCTCATTGTTGTGTTACTTAGAGGACTATATTTTAGCTATTAGACGATTAAATTGGTACAGGCATTGGATACAATCACACCTGGTCCCTTTTATTCAACTCATGGTAATTGCAGTCAGTGTTGTGATCCTCTGTTCCAATCACAAAGCAGTTTTTTTTTGCATAGTAGGTGCGTTCATTGATACCTCAGAAGACAAGTTTTTGAAAGAGAAAGTGAACATCTCTCCATTTGTTCCTTCAAGTGGAAAGCGATGTGTTTTATTACCTTTTAAAGTAATTAAGAGCTTGTACATCATCTGATTGCTTGTTAGTCAAATACATATGCAATTAAGATTAATAGATCTAATGCTCCAGTAGACCATACAGAACAATGTGTGTCTGCCTTGGTTCTTGACTATGTAGCAGTGAACCAGTAATATCATCTTTAGTAGAATTTGACACTAACTAAAATAGAGGATAGCATATATAATTGTATAAATGTCTATAATGTGCAATATTAAATTTTATGTAAGGCATGTTTACTGCCATTTTGCTTTCTTTGGGTTGAGGGTTTTCATGGTAGTTGTGTATTTTTATTTGCTAATGTAAAAACTGTTTTCTTTTGTCTATATATTAAGTTTGAAAGGCATCATGAGGTTTTACAAACTGACTGTAAATTGCAATCCAGGGTATTTAAAGGACTTGGGAAACTTGAACGTTTTTACAATATGAGCAAAACTGTATACAAGGTAATATTTTTGGAAATGGGAGTTGGGATCTTTTCAGACTTTAAAAAGACAGTTGTATTTTATTTTTTTTGTACAATTTTTTAAGAGCAAAATAAACCAGTGTACATGGACATTTGTTATACTCTTTAAGGACCAGACCCACCTTGTTGCACACAGAATTAATGTGGAATGTAAACACAGCCATTATCTCTTTACCAGTCTGCTCTCGTTCCTACTTCTCCCCCCGCCATGTGCCCATTTCCTTCATTCCTTATTTTTGCCCATTCTCCTTCCTCCCTTTGCCTTTCCCCTACTTCTCTTTCTAACTGTTTTTGGCTTTCATATTGTATTGTTACTTTTGGTGCTTCCTCTGCCGGTAGCTATGCTTTTTTTTGGTACACGTTCTTCAGCAACATTAATGGTTCAAATATTGTTGTTTCCCCATTAACCTTTTGATAGCAAGTACCAATGTTCCCAATTGTTAGTGAGCTTTTTGATCAATTACTTTTGTGCATCAAATTCTTAAGATTGTGCAGCCAGGTATGATCGCCTCGATATAAATCTGCCATCAAGCTCAACTGAATCTTTGTTTTTGTCACCTTTATAATATTGTTTATATAAGATGAAACCTGTGAAAACAATTGGGTCAGTTGTTCCTGTCATGAGTTATTCTTGCTGTAACGTCTCCTTCAATCTAAATGAGATTGAATTGTGGTGGTCTGGAGAAAGAATTAGCCCTTTAAGAGAAGGTAATTTTGGATCTTTTATGGAAAATTATTACTTCACCTGAAACAAGAATTTGAACAGCTGTAAAGACAGGGCAGAGAAACTTTGGGAGTCAAGCAATTGCAAGAGGAACTCTGGCTAAAGGAAGAAGGAAACAAAGGGTGAGCAGAAGACCTCATGGAAAGAATGCTGAAAGGAGCAGAAAGGTAAATAATGGAACTTTTCTCAATATCTTTACTCTAGAGAACTGAAGCAAGCTTAACTTTTAAAAGAAAACATTCCTTTTTCATTAGTTCTATTAATTTGTTTTCTATTCGGCTCTGCAGATTCTCTACTATTCAGAATCATAGAATGGTTACAATATAGGAGGTCATTTAACCCCACATTAATACCAGTCCAATCTTGCTAGACTTCCTTCCTTGCCCTCGCCTTGTAGCTGTGCAAGTTAATTTTCAGCTATCAACCTTGATCCCTATTGAATGCTATAATTGAATATATCTCTCTCCTCTTGTATCTCAATTGGCACTAATCACTTGATGTGTAAAAATCTTTTTCTTGCAACCACAGGCAATGCAATTATCTTTTCATCTTTCATTCCCAGCATCCAGGGACCCAAACAGTCCTTCCAAGCAAAGCAATTATTTCCTATCTAGTTAGTGTACTGCATTCAGTGTACACAAAGTGGATTTTTTTTCACCACTGGAGAAACCAAACACCAATTGGATGATTCTTTTGTTTTCCAAAAATACAGAGGAAAACAGTCTTTCTGCATTCTTCGTGTTATGTTCATACTGATTGTTCTGGTGAACATCTGCATTTTGTCCGTAGGTGTGATCCTGAACTTCCTGCCACTTTAATTCATCATCCTACTCCTATCCTGGCCTGTTGAATTGACAACATCTTGTACCGTAAAGGTGATACCCAAATGACACCACCTCGTCTGCCTGAGCATGGTACAGCCTTCTGGACTCTATATTGAATGGTACATCTTTAGGTAACTTGATATTTTGGTTTGTATCAGTTATCAAACTGCAGTAAGAGCTCAGTTTGTTATTTTTTTCCTCTCTGCCAGAAGTGAAGGATTTACCGAGCCTGCCAGACATGTTCTCCTCTTGTGCCGTTCACAACACCCACATTCTTTTGTCTACATTCTCATCCTCTGCTTCCATTGACATGAGCAGATAAGCTTAACCCCAGTCATTCTATGGAAGATATTCTCCCTGCAGACTTGTTTCTCTCCTTCCCAATTTTAATGAAGGCTCTTAAACCTGAAACATTAACTCGGTTTCTCTTCCCAGATTCAACATAAGCCAAGTATTTTCAATTTGGATTTTCTTCTCACTTTTGGTTCCATCCCTATTTCTGGGTTCTTTACCAGCCTGCCACTGGGAATAGTTTTGCTCCATGTCCTTAAAAACACATGCAACGCCAAGCCATTTTCTCAGCCTGTCCTATCACTTTCAAAAAGCGATACACACATTTGTTTTTCTCATTTTCAGCACAGGCCAGTGGTTCTCCACCTTCTACTCACATACCACTTTAAATATTCCCTATTGCCATCAGTGCTCTGTGATTGCTTAAGATGGAATGTGAGTGGGAAGGGAAGATTGAGAATTACTGCTCTAGACCCAATTGTTAGTGAACTATTTTGCTTGAGAAAAATTATCAGTGGCCCATTTCCTTTGGAGTTATGAAACCGTGCGCATAATGGGTCAATGAGTGGTTTTCAAACTTTTTCTTTCCACCCACATATCACCTTAAACAATCCCTTACTATTCACAAAGCTACTCCACATCAATTCCACCATGCCCCCCCACCTACCCCAGGATATCAGCACAAGGGACAATTAATCTACCAGTTAGCAAGACTTTGGAATGCAGGAAGCAAATGGATTAGCCATGTGATCACAGAATGTGTATGTGGATTTGCACAGCAAGTAGGGATCCAATTGGGTGCTGAAGCTGTGCAGCATCACTACCTGCTGCACCACCATGGTACAGATATACCTATTTACAATTCCTTTCTACTAAATAAGACTAATTTTAATGCTGAAAAGTGCCACCTTCCATACTTCCCTTAAAATTATGATCTTTTCCAATGCCTATTCTTGGAATTTGAGTGAAAGATTTGGTATCTTGGCCTTCATCCAATCCTTCTGTGTAAAGAACCACATCATGTACCACAAATAGTCTTTTCTTCAACATTTTAATCAAACTTTTTTCTTTTACAAATGCATTTTTTTGTGAAGAGATTTTTCTTCAACAATTTGACATCAAAAAAATAGAAAGTTTAACTGCAAAATACACAAAAAAAACTACAATTAAAAGGTAAGCATTTTTTAAAAAAAAAATCAATCACAGTTTAAACACACTTGACCCCATGAAGTATTAAAGGCATAACTATCTAATAAAAATTATGGACTGAGTTATCACACATTTTGTAGTTACCCTCCTTACAACATTCACAAGATAACAACCAGATTAAAGTGGCATAAGCATGCAACATATATAAAATGGCAACAAACCATGCATCACTGTATTAGAATCCACATATGCCCATTTGTAGGAACAGAAGGCTCAGACACTATGCTAATTATAGGAAAATAATCTTTGCAGCCTGTTCAACTAAAATTAGACAGTTCCAATTTTGAGTACAGTTATTACTGTACAATACAATAAAACGCTAAATGAGTGCCATTCAGTGCATTTCTTCTATCAATGTGGATGAACAACTCTGCCTAAATGTTTAGCTTCTAATATTAATACAATTTATACCAGGTACTCAGGTTTTGGTTTGGTTGCCACAAATCTTTTTTTCAAGTGGAACAATTTTGATTACTCATTTTATATTTCCTTCTCTTATTATCATGGCTATAAAAATAAAAGAAGCCTTGAAACTCAGTTTAAGGATCACTGGTCTTCTTTGATATATTGTCGGCAGTGACCATGGAATTTGTTCCGGCATGCTAAGTCCACCACTGCAAGTAGACTAAAAACAATTAAGAGTTGCTTCTGTAATGTCCTTTTAAAGACAGTCATTCAGTAAATCTACTCAGTTTAAAAGGTAACAGAAATAAAAACAAGCAATGCTGAAAGTAAATTAAAAGTAATGACACTAAGTTGCAATCTCCTTAGCATTTTTTTTCTGTAACACATTGCTACTTGGTTCGGGCTGTGAGTCGGAGGCGGCGGCGACTATCTGGAGGAGGAGGAGGAGCTTGGAGAGTGACGGGCAGGTAAGCCGTTAAATTCCAGGGCTTACTGGGGCTTGGGCCTTCTTGGTTCGGGCTGTGAGTCGGAGGAGGAGCTTGGAAAGAGTGAGGGGGTTAAATTGGTCAAGAGGCTAATAAAAGGAGGATAAGTATAGGGGAGTGGCCAGCGAGGAGTGGCCCAGTGAGTGAGTGAGTGGCACAGTGAAAGAGTGGGTCCTTGAGGCTTTGGCTCGAGAGGCTTAGGCGACCAGAGGCTGAGGACGAGCCTACTGGACTAAAGGTAAGACACTTGCAGTTAATTTAATATATATCTGTTTATTTTTTATTTTGTAAGGTGTGAGGAGAAGGAGGAAGAATCAGTGTGAGGGCAGTTTTCTGCTCTCAGTGTCACATGTGGGAAGTCATGGAGTCTTCACGTCTCCACAAAGTGGGCTGAGCTGCAGCATCTAAGGGACTTAGTAAGTGTACTTGAGCTGCAGCTCGATGACCTCACTCTGGTTAGGGAGAATGAGGCTATCGTAGACTATGCAGGTGGTTGCACAGGGACCACGGGAGGAGGGGCAGTGGGTTACCATTAGGAGAAGGAAAGGGAGGGGTCAGGTTCATGTGCAAGCACCCGAGTTGGTAATCTTCAGAAATCAGTACTCCACCTTGAGTACTGAGGAGGGGGATAGTCAGACTATGGTGGGCAGAGGTATGATGTCAACCTCTGTGACCCAGAAAGGTAGGGATAAAAAGAAAAGGACGATAGTTATAGGGGATTCAGTGGTTAGGAGGACAGACAGAGGTTTTTGTGGGCGCATTAAGGAAAACCGGATGGTGGTTTACCTCCCTGGTGCCAGGGTCCGAGATGTGACTATGCGTGTTCAGAACATCCTAAAAGGGGAGGCTGAGGAGCCTGAGGTTGTGGTACATGTTGGTATCAATGATGTTGTAAGGAAGGAAGAAGTGGTCCTGCAGAATGAGTATAGGGAGTTGGGTAGGGAACTTAAAAGGAGGACCACTAAGGGGGTAATCTCTGGATTGCTTCCTGTGCCACGTGACAATGAGGCCAGAAACAGAATTAGGTGGAGGTTAAACACGTGGCTAAAGGGGTGGAGTAAGAGACAGGGTTTCAAGTTCTTGGACCACTGGGACCTTTTTTGTGGAAGATGGGACCTATACTGTAATGATGGGTTACATCTTAATCCCAGAGGGATGAGTCTCCTTGTGGGGGCATTTGCTAGGGTTTTCGGGGGTGGGGGTTTAAACTAGTATGGTTGGGGACAGGGTTTCAAGACTTAGAATATTGGAAAGGATTACTGCTAACGTTGATAAGGAGGGCAAACTGCATTAAAATAAACGTGATCCCAAGGATATAATGCTTATTTCAAACATTACCAATTCCCTTAACAGAAAAATTATTTAATGAACTAAAGAGAATAATAAGGAAATTCTTGTGGAAAGGGAGGAAACCGAGGGTAGCATTAGATAAATTAGCAGAGGTATAACCAAGGTGGTTTGCTGTTACCAAACTTTAGAAATTATTATAGAGCCACACAATTAAGGTATTTATCAGATTTTTGCCAGACAAGGGAAAAACCAGATTGGACTAAGATAGAACTAGATAAAATAGGGGAGAAGGTACCGGTACATATACTTTGTAAGTTGGATGAAAAGTTGGTGCAATATAAAAGCCCATCAGTATTGCATCATTTACTTAATATTTGGAAGGAGATCCACTTAGAAAGGAAAAAAATCGAATTACCAAAAGTATTATTGATGCAAAATCCACTAATCCCTTTTACAATAGATAACTTTTCCTTTAGAGAATGGGAGAGAAAAGGAATTAAAAGAATAGAAAATTGTTTTTTTGGGGAAATAATTTATTAACATTTGAACATTTGAAGTACAAATATGGAATAACTCATGGTACAATGTTTGCATATCATCAACTGAAAGCTTATTTAAAGGATAAATTGGGAAACAGATTGAGATTACCAGAAGGAAGCAGCTTTGAATATGTGATTACAGACACAATGATAATTAAAAGATTTATAAGGAACATGTACATTAAGATGCAAGATAAGGAAAATGATGAAATAAACTATAAACCTAAACAAAATTGGGAAAAGGATTTAAACATAAAGATAAAAAATGAAGCATGGGAAAAGTTATGTTCTGGAACTATGAAGAATATAATAAACACAAGGTTACGCTGGATACAGTATAATTGGTTACACAGGGTATATATTACTCCTCAAAAATTAAAAGAACGGGATTCAACATTATCAGATAGATGTTTTCGCTGTAAGAAGGAAATGGGAACAACAATACATGCAATTTGGGAAGAACTAAATCAGATATTAAATAAAATCACAAAAAATAACATACCAAAAAATCCAGAGATCTTTCTTTTAAGTAACATAAGAAGTAAAGAATTAGGTCTCAAATTGGATGAAGCGCAATAAAGATTCATTATGATAGCCTTAGCTGTAGCAAAAAAATGTATAATGTCAACTTGGAAAATGGAAGAAAGCGTGAGTATACAGCAATGGTACATGGAAATGAATAAATGTATTCCATTGGAAAAAAAATAACATATAATTTAAAAAATAAAGTCACATTGTTTGAACAAATTTGGGAATCATACATGGAACATAAGAGAGAGAGCTTGCCTCGGAGCTCCATCCCCTAAAATGATAAGAAGACAAAACGACTTGATTCAGTGTGTAATAAATAGATGACACATTTTTCTTGTTTATTTTCCTTTGTGTGAAGATATTGTTTTATGGTTTTATTGTATATGTTGAATATTTATGGGTTTTGGAGGGGGGTGGGAAGAGGCGAGGGAGGGAAAGGGGGGAAAAATGCCACTGTGTATATTTAATGAGAAATGTTTGTACATATTTTGGTTGATATGGTTCACAGTGTGAAAAATAAAAAATTATTTTTAAAAAAAAGGATAGAATAGGTCCACTGGATGATGGGACCGGTGAACTATGTCAGGAACCGTATGAGACGGGAGAAATATTGAATAATTTTTTCTCGTCTGTATTCACAAGGGAAAGGGACATTGGGCTATTCGAGATAAGAGAGGAAAAGGGCTTAGTTATGGAAAGGATAGGGATTAGTAAAGCTAGAGTTTTGAAGCTTCTAGGGTCAATTAAGGTGGATAAGTCTCCTGGTCCTGATGGGATTTTTCCCAGGACTTTAAGGGAGGTCAGGGAACAAATAGCGGGGGCACTGACTGTGAATTTTCAAAGATCACTGGAGGAGGGGGTGGTACCACAGGATAGGAGAGTTGCAAATGTTCCATTGTTTAAAAAAGGCAGTAGGTGTAGGCCAAGTAATTATCGGCCAGTAAGTTTGACTTCATTGGTGGGGAAGGTTATGGAGGGTATTATTCGAGATAGTATACACGCATATCTGGATAAGCAGGGATTGATTAGGGGCACCCAGCATGGGTTTGTAAAAGGAAAGTCATGTTTGATGAACCTTGTTGACAAAAAAGGTGGATGAAGGTAGAGTGGTGGATATGATCTATTTGGATTTTAGTAAGGCTTTTAATAAGGTTTCGCATGGGAAATTAAAAAGGAAGGTTCAGTCACTAGGAATTAGAGAGATTGTGACATGGGTTCAGAGATGGCTGGGAGATAGACAGCAGAGAGTCATGGTGGACAACTGTATGTCAGGTTGGAAGCCTGTGACAAGCAGGGTGCCTCAGGGATCGGTGCTGGGTCCCTTGTTGTTTATCATTTATATTAATGATTTAGAGGAGGGTGTGGTTAACTGGGTAAGCAAATATGCGGATGATACGAAAATAGTGGGAGTGGTGGATAAAGAGGTAGATTTTCTTGGATTACAGAAGGATTTGGTTTGTTTGGAAGAATGGGCTGAAAGATGGCAGATGGAATTCAATGTAGACAAGTGTGAGGTGTTGCATTTCGGTAAAAATAACCCAGGGAGGGCATTGAGGTATGCAAAGGGACCTGGGGGTTATAGTACAGAGTTCACTGAAGGTAGATTGCCATGTAGACAGGGTGGTTAAGAAGGCAATATGGTATGCTGGCCTTCATAAATCATAGTATAGAGTATAGGAGCTGGGAGGTGATGCTGCAGCTGTTTAAGGCATTGGTGAGGCCAGGTTTGGAGTACTCAGTTCTAGTCTCCAAATTATAGAAAGGATATAGATAAGATGGAGAGGGTGCAGAGATGATTTACAAGGATGTTGCCTGGCTTACAGCATCTGGATTACAGGGAGAGATTAAGGAGACTGGGACTTTATTCATTGGAGCATAGACGACTGAGAGGGGACTTGATAAAGGTATTTAAAATTATGAAAGGAATAGATAGATTAGACATATACAGACTCTTTCCCCTGAGGGCAGGGGAGGTTAGAACAAGAGGCCATGAGTTAAGGGCAAGGGGACAACACTTCAGGAGAAATATTAGAGGTGGCTTTTTCACTCAGCGAGTGGTGGCAGAATGGAATGAACTTCCGAACGTCAGGGTCCCTTCTGTCATTTAAGAGAAGGTTGGATGTGTTCATGGAGGTGAGGGAGGGTTATTGGCGGTGAGTGGGAGGTTTGAGCTAGTGGAGTTGTTCTAGTGAACCGTGAACCGGTGTGGACTCGAAAGGCCGACATAGCCTGTTTCCGCTCCATAAATGGTTATATGGTTATAATTTCTTGGTGATGTTAATTTTCCATGGAAGAAGGAGAGAAACACCCTGGGAACCTTTAACATTCATCTACCACAAGGAATGATTATGGTAAGCAAAAGGATAGGGAAGGAAATAATAGTTCAATGAAAATAAATGCTTCAGGAACTAAAAAAAACGCCATACAGACATGAGAACAGTGAGATTTTGAACATTATTGGGCTTCTGAATTGTATCTTAAAGCAGTTACCAAAATTATCCATGCTGTACATATGTTGAATTTTAAATTGCAGTTGCTGGACTAAATTCCCCTGGGAATAACAGCCTTCTTCCAAACGACCATTCATCTAGTTATGCATTTTATATACACACACATAAACACTAAGTTTATTACCATTTTCTGGCACTTTAGAAAGTGGTAAAAGACCAATTCTATCAAATTCCCATCAGAGATTTATAGGTAAATTCTGATTTGGTCAAAACTGAAATCAATATCTTAATGGAAATGTTGTCAAAATGATAACCGATCTAAATTTTTATAAAGCATTTATTACTTTAGCTACAGTATGTAAAGGCTAAGAAAAAAAAGGCAATTAAATTATGTTGCAAAGAGATAGAACATTGAAAGCAAAGCAACAGTTGCTGAAGATCTGGAATAAAAACAAAATACTTCAAATGCATTTTGACCCATAAAATATTTTGAAACAACATCACAAGAAGTATTTAAGTATCAAGAATGCCATCAGTTGAGGGAGGAGACCATGCTCTGCAAAAACTAACCTCAATTTCAAACCTTGTTTCTTAAAAGGGTAGACTGGATCATGTAGAAGAGATGAAAGTTTGGATAAACAACAAGTGCAGAACATTTTAAGGTCTCTTCATTGCTCCTTGGATTTGTGAAAAGAATACGAGTAACGTAGGAAACAACAGCCTGGGTCTCCACTAGAAAAGTCACTAATCTCAGAAGCAGCAGGTCACATGGCCACTTGTCAATAGATCATAACTAGGAACAATTAATATTCCATTTTTATATCCTATAGGGGAATTTAAAATAAACTTATTTAAGTGAAGTAATAATTCAGAACTTACCATTACAAAGATCAGTTGAGATGAACTTAAGATAACATCAGCTGACAAGGATTAAATGAAGCAAGAGAAGACTTGGATGGAGGTTAAATATCTATTTCCATATCGTACTAATTTGTGCAAGAATAAAATACCACAACAAAACATTCAAGGTATGCACTGGATTGGCATCCAGTTCCATCCACATAACAATGGCAGAGGTAACAGTAAAGGGCCTATCTCATTGGCCTGGAGACTTGGTGGCGACTAGCTGGGTCTCCGAGGAGTCGTGGGAAATTCAAAAATGTTCGATTTTTTTGGAGACTTTTTCCAGTTTCCAGCAGGTCTCGGAGACTAATTTTGTCCATGACTGGGGAGATGTCTCTGAGATCTGCTTGAGACCAAGGAGACATTGCGGCGATGTCTCCGCGACGATGCTCGACTTAGAGACCGTATGACTGATATCATCGAGACGCCTTAACTCCTGGTCCAAGTCACAGGTACGTCAAGGTCTTCATCATCTGGTACTTGTTCCTGCTGCTGCTCCTTTTACTGCCTTGGAAGAGGCCCCGCCATCTTGTCTTGCCAGGGGACAGCTCCAACTCCAAAGCAGAACTGTCCTTCCACCATGCCACCCAAGGGCAGTGGGGGCTGAAAGGGCAAGAAGAAGGAGGATGAAGCAGCTTCAGCGCAGTTTGTGGATGCTGAGGCAGCAGTTGATGCTAGAGAAGATGAGGAAGATGGTTCCAGCGGCCCAACTAGAAAACAATTATGATTGGAAAGAGGGGCATCAAGAGGCAATGGCTGACTTCTGAGAGGATCATCCAGAACTTTACGATAAATCGCATGCAAGATACAAAGATAACTAACACAAGAAAACCGCAGTTGAAACCTTCCTTGTTGAATTGCAGAACATCTTTGAGATTAAGAAGCCCCTGCCTCCATGTGAGTATATTTAAATTGCATTGAATTTATATTTAATTGCATTAAAATAAATACATGCAAAAATGTTAGTGAAAGTAGTAATGATGAATATGTCTAATATAATTGTTGTAATACTGTTATTTTTTCAGATGCACAGTTCCTAGCACCTGCGGAATATAAGGGCAAGATTCAACCGATACACAACTAAGAAGTCAGGGCAGCCTGCACATACCATCTCTGCCAAGGAAGCCTTCATCATAGAGAGGTACAAATTTCTGTGGAAGCACATTGAGGGGTATAGGCATCTCGCGCATGAGACTCATTCAGTAAGTATAGACATTAAATGTACTTTTTTCTTATACCACATATGCCCTGTGTTATGTGATGGCAGAGGTCGACAGCATCGAGTCCACGCTGCTGAAGATCCAGCTGCGCTGGGTGGGTCACGTCTCCAGAATGGAGGACCATCGCCTTCCCAAGATCGTGTTATATGGCGAGCTCTCCACTGGCCACCGTGACAGAGGTGCACCAAAGAAGAGGTACAAGGACTGCCTAAAGAAATCTCTTGGTGCCTGCCACATTGACCACCGCCAGTGGGCTGATATCGCCTCAAACCGTGCATCTTGGCGCCTCACAGTTTGGCGGGCAGCAACCTCCTTTGAAGAAGACCGCAGAGCCCACCTCACTGACAAAAGGCAAAGGAGGAAAAACCCAACACCCAACCCCAACCAACCAATTTTCCCCTGCAAGCGCGTCTGCCTGTCCCGCATCGGACTTGTCAGCCACAAACGAGCCTGCAGCTGACGTGGACATTTACCCCCTCCATAAATCTTCGTCCGCGAAGCCAAGCCAAAGAAGATGTGATGTAGTAGATCATTATTCATAATTACATTTTCCTATTTTCTTCGACAGTTTGGCAGAGGCCACCACTCCAGAGAAGAGCTTGATGATGATGCCATCAGTGTCGGGTCAAGTGTGGAATCTTCTTCGCCACCTGGACAAAGCACAAGCACCACCACTTGCACCAAAGGAAGGAGGCAGAAGAAGATGCGGAAGGAAAGCGGTGGTGTCTCCGAGGCAGGGGTAACATACAGGCTAAGTGTATTGTCATCTTGTGTGAATTGACATTCAGATTGCTCTTTTGGAAATGCCATGTTTATATAAGATTTACATTGTCATCTTCTTGTGATCTGATGCATTCCCCCCCCCCCCATCCTTTTTTTTGTACTCTGTTCCACCAGTTTAATCTAGCGTGTTGAACTGTACTGATGTTTTTGTCCACCTTTTTTAAATCTTCTTTCTCCATTTCCTGACACTTGGCCTGTGTGTTGCAGCTTTTGGACCAGGTCCCAGAGCATCAACTTAACAACTGTAGTATGGAGGTCATGTTCCTGGTCAGGAATTTTCAGGTATGTAAAAAAAATATATGAAGAATTTTGAAATATGTGACTTTGTTGAAATAGTTCATGTTCACATCACTTTTTTTGAAAATGTCATATTTCTATCTGATGTGCATTTCTTTTGCAGGCCCATGGTTGTGTTCAAGGGAACCAGTTCATGCAGAGCAGAATGAACCAGTCCATGGGAAGGTCCAATCAAGTGCAGGCAACAAGCCAGGGGAGGCACCAGATGCAGTATGGGACACAAGTAAACCAACAGGTAGGAAGGGGAGCATATTTTTTCAGTGATCCTAAAGTCACTACCATACATGTGAGTAGATATTTAAACTGCATTGAGTGATGAATTATGTTTGACATTCTTCTTGTAATACTGTTATTTTTTTAGATCAACAATTTTTTTTTTCTTCCTCCTGCCATCCTCTTTACCTTCTAAAATTATGTTCCTTTTCTTACAGCCCATGTTCCACCAGTCCTGGAGGAATCGACAACACATTGCATCGTCTAGTGGCAGCACTGTGGGGACAGGCTCGAGGACGGTGATGTCCTCCTCCCCCCCCACCCCACATGTGGGACAAGCAACCTGAGTGCACTGTTTAAGACACCACCTCCAGGTCCACCCCTCCTTAGAGCTTCAACATCGTTCCCACAAATAAGACATTCCAGTTACACAGAGGCTGAATAAATCATAATGTTTCCTGTAGCAAGGAACCTCAGAGTGATGGCAACCTTTAAACCAGGGTGCAGGGCTTTCCTGAAGTTAGTGTCTTGCTTCTGGATCTTGGGAATAAGGTGAGCCACCAGCTTCATGAACATCTCTGGATCCACCCTCAGAAAATTCCCCTTATTCCAGGTGTTTCATCAGCTTTTCGTACCAGCCAAGGGATTTGCCGTTGTAGGATCCACTCATGTACCCACACCGTCCTTGCTTTCATGACCCTAGCCCTGGCCTTGTTCACAGCCAAAGCTATCAGCACGAGGGTCAAGGCCTCCTTCTGCACAGCCTCATCGCAGATGTCCATGGTGAGAATTCTTGACTGTCTGACATCTGTAAAGCGAATGATAGATCTATGTATATATAGACAGGGAGAAGTCACGGCGACGTCTCTGCAACCTTGCAGAGACCCATGGCTACGTCCCAGCGACTTCCGGGTGAATTGATTGTCGCCTTGGTGAAAGTGGAAGCCACTTTTTGGTCTCCCAAGTTGCCGCAACTGATCAGTCGCGGCGATGTCTCCGCCAATGAGATAGTGCCTTAACATTCTAGTTCTCCAAACCATGTGAATCACTGTATATTCTCGTGTAAAAGTTGATCCCCTTTGGCCAAAAAAATTGTAAAAGCCAACTCTAGTCTCTTAACTCGGCCCTGTCCGTCCATTGGAGCTTCCTACGTGTTTAACGTGAACTCTCGTCTTGGCCTCCCAATGGCTCGAGCGCCAACCTTTACCTTGGCCCTGGCTGTCCACCATTGGAGCTCCCGCGTCTGATCCAAACTCTGGCCACCCAATGATTGAAGCTCCCAACCTGTCTGATGCGGACCTTCGCCTCGACCCTGGCCACCCACTGATTGGGGTACCTGCTGCTTCAGACAATACAGATACTGCAAACCTCCCCCCGCAGTAGGACACGTGTTTTGATGTGCAGAATTTGTATTATTACTTTAATTAATTATTGTATTTTAGATTCTAGTGTAAATTTCAGCCCCTCAAAAAGTAGTATCCATGTAATAGTCAATCCCATCAATTTAACATTAAAACATGGCCTACACAATACAATTTTTTACACGAGTATGTAACCATATAACAATTTATAGTATGGAAACAGGCCATAATCGGCCCTTCTGGTCTGCACCGATTTACGTGAAACTCCACTAGTTCCACCTACCCACTCCCATAACCCTCCAACCCTCTATCATCCATGTACTCATCTCGCCTCCTCTTGAATGACAGAATTGACCCAGCCACAACTACTTCTTCCGGTAGATCATTCCACTCAACCACATCCTCTTATATATTACTCCTAAAGTTTTGCCCATTAACTTATGACCTCTTGTACCAATCTCTCCTACCCTCAGGGGAAAGAGCCTATCTACTATCTATTCCCTTCATAATTTTAAATACCTCTATCAAATCCCCTCTCAACTTTCTATGCTCCAACAAATAAAGTCCCAGTCTACTCAATCTTTCTCAGTATTCAAGATACCACAATCTTCTTTGCACCCTCTGATAAAAGGGAAACAATCCCAACCAATCCAAACTTTCCAGCCCGGCAAAATCCTCATAAATCTGCACTGCACCCTCTCTCTTTCAAACTCATCTTTCCTGTAATGTGGTGACCAGAATTGTACAAATCTGTCATCAAACCAGCATCGCAGACTATTTAGCAGAACCTACCTGATTTTGTGCTCTCAACTCATCAGGAGTTAACTGCCTACCAGTATTGGTTTCCGTGGATGTAGTCCTCCTTCATCTGTCAATGTACATGCACAAATTACACAAACAAAACAGTTTGAAGGCACTCATACAATGGGTCTATCTATAGAAGTACATCAAGAAAGCTCCTTCATCTGTCAATGTACATGCACAAATTACACAAACAAAACATTTTGAAGGCACTCATACAATGGGTATATCTATAGAAGTACATCAAGAAAGCTCCTGTTGAGAAGTCTTTTGGGATGGTTACAAATTGCATTCGTCCTTTTTAGTTGCAGCAACAATATTGTCAAAATTGAGAGGCTGAGGAACCGGAATGTGTATTGAATGGTAGAGTGCTGAATACCCATTGTGGAAAAGGCAGAGGAGAGTGTCCAATAACTACACCAAATAAATTACAAGGTAACCTAGGCATTATAAGAAGGAATGCAAGTACAAGCTGTCCCCAGATAATGGATGTGCTTTTTTTACAAATACAGTATCTAAACGTCAATTTTGCCTGCGTGTCAGAAAATGCACAAAAATCACCTGATATGTAACCCTATTTCCACAGTACAGATGCTCCTCAACTTATGTTGTAAGTGGAAAAATCATAAGTTGTAAAAGAATACAGTACCCCACCTTCCAAACATCATCTCCTCGTCTACCTTAAATGTGCTCAGAACACTAAGTGTAGCCTATAATTAGGTAAAATCATCTAACACAAAACCAAAAAAACCCACTTTCAACACAGGAGCAGTTGTTTACACTGGTTTGCATGATTGCTACAGAGACAAGTGTGGTTGAGTGGATGCTGTGGCTCACTGCCATTACCCAGCATCGGAAGAGAGTATCGTACCGCATATCGCAAGCACAGGAACAGACTGAAATTCAAAATTCGAAGTACAGATTCTACCGAATGTATATCGCTATCGTACCATCGTTAAGTAGGGGAGCATCTGAATTCTAATGGATGGCATCAAAAGCACATGAGACTGATAAGAACAATTTTTAATAGGAAGAGAGAGGGGGGGAGGAATAAGTTCTTCCATTTGTAGTAACAAGTGTTTAGTCGTAGGTTTGACTTTGAATGTCATATTATGGGAGCTCATTTCTATGTATTAATGCCCATAATAGTCTTGGCCTGTAGATACTTCGAGACTGGAGAAAACTGGGTGAACATCAGAAGCCATGGTTCAGGTATCAAGTGCTAACATAATTACAGACAAAACCATGTCAAACTTTCAGTCATTGGAATTAATTCAATGATTAGCTTAGTGCTACCTACCCTCAAAAAAACACATACCTCAAATTATTATCTGATTAAACATACTCAAAGGATTACAAACCAAGCACTAACATTCTAGTTTATTTTTCTTCTAGATGTCCAGACATGAAAATGACAGAATAAAGCACAACAAAATTGTTGAAAGCTTCAAATGGGCAGACAATGTTTCTTGGATCTTGATAAAAACTATCATCACTTGATCCTGTATTCAAAGGGCAAGAGGTGCTGTTGTGAATGCTATCACGTGATACAAAGACATCACTCAAAATGAAAGTTGAGAAATAATTTTTGAAACACTCTAGTCACCATGAACCAAAGAGCCAATTGTCAAATGCCAGAGCAAAATGCTTGAAAAGTAATAAACAGCTTTTAACATGTCAAAATGTTGACAAATAAAATAATTCATTAAGTAAAACTCAAAAATCTGTAGACACCATGGTTGAAGTAAACACACAATGCTGGAGAAACTTGGGTCAAAAAGTGTTCTTTATATGCCAAAGGTAAAAATGCTGATATTTTTACATACCTTTGCTAATATAAAGAACAATGACCTGGTGATTTTCTCCAGCATTGTGTGTTTTTAAATCATTCACTAAGCTTGTTTCCAGATTCACTACAAAACCAACAATGAACATTTTAGAAGCTTCAAATTCTTATTTGGCAAAAGAAGATTAGACAAATCTAAGGGCCAAAATCTTTGATGGAATGCAATTCATGAGAACAGGAGGAAAATTTACTATGCACATTACAATTAAACTCAACATTTGAACTGTACTTAAAATAATACTATTCTATAATTTGTACATTCAACAATCACATCATCTCTCTTTTACAGTTTGCGTAATGGAAATAACCAAAGGCAAATCAAGTGATTACACTGGAGGACAAATTTTTTCAAAAGGTTTGCTTCCTGAAAACAAATTGGGGATTATGATAGACAACTTCCAAGCTGAACACAAAGATCATTTCAGATTTGCTGCATCACATAGGAAGTTGGAGAAACATTAAATTAACTTCTATTGAATTTAGCATGTTTATTTGCACAATAATGCAAACAGTCTATTTGCCTCCAAGTTAAACAAGGAAGTGAGCAGACACTGATAATACATAGGGCTTTCCCCACCTTTTTGTTCAGGCACTTGCCTGTTTTTTGCTAATGTTAAACATTAGTTTAACTGACCTAAAAATGCTTTGCTGCTGATTTTAGTTTGTACTTAGCATCTGATGCCTCTCATGTCAGTGTCCAAAATAGTCGGCCAGCACTGATGGTTCCAGTTGCTCTGATACTGCTTTCCCATGATATCAGAGTCCTGGTGAAACTTTTCACCGTGTTTGTCACAAACCGCACCTACATGAGCAGGGAAGAAGTCCCAGAGTGAATGGAGAAAATGAATTTTCAATAACATATTGCACTTAATGGTTTTGTATGCTTGAAGTAGACAAAATATTTCAGGAAATCACAAAAATATGTTATATCTAAAAAAAAGTACGTAATAGGAAAATTTTAGTGATTAGCAGCCCAAAATCCATAAAATACACCCAAAAATGTTCAGGAAGCAAAATCTTAGTCTAGTGTAATGACTATAGGTTTAACAATGTAGTTTAAAAGACAGTTTCACATGTAGTATGTATGGATGTTTAATAATGAAGCGGGGGGGAAAAAAAATCTAAGATCAAAAACCAAGCATCTACCTCCATCTAGTGGAGGGAGTAGATAACTCCCCACCATATAGCATTGTACAGTACTGTACCTCGTGCCTTTCAGAAGTTGCCTGTAGCTTTTGGCCTGCAGATAAATTGAACAAAGACTCACAAAAGATATTTAAAGGGAAAGTGTAATAAAATTTCATTACTGTATGCAAGACAGCTTACTAGAATAATATCTTAATGAGAACAAGACACAAATACATAAATACTGGAAATCTTCATCAAATCAGGCAATGCCTGTGGAGACTAACTAACCTTCATCAAAACTGTTCAAAATTCATTCAATTTGTTTTCTGCAGATCCTGCCTGACCCGTACCTCCATCATTTTCTGCTTTTTTTCTTTGCTTTTTAAGCGAGCGGGTTATTTTACATTTTGTTGCAAGCTATGAGCTTGAATTGGATAATAATCTAACACAAAGAGGAGACCTAGTGAATTGCACAAAATATAATCACTTGTCAGTATGATTCTAGATGGGAAAATTGTATCTAGATTTAGGAGGGCTTTCACTGAAGTGACATAACTTTACCAAGCAGACCTACTAATGGATAAAGCAGCAAGCAAGCAATTGTACAGGTACATGATCCTTTATCCGGACATCTAAAATTCGGAAAGATCCAAAATCCGGCAAATGGGGAGCGAGCTGGTAGCGCGATTGGAAGGGGGTGGGGCTGGATATGGCAGCACAATTCAGGTGGGTTTAAATCTGGATATCCGAAATTCGGAACACACTGTCCCGCAAGGGTTCTGGATAAAGGATCGTGTACCTGTAGCTACATATTAAAGCATAATTACCTAAATTGATTGATTAAGCAATCTTGGTCCAAAAGAAAATTGAGTGTGCAAAGAATAGCAGAAATCTCAAGTACAGATAGTGGTACAAAGTAGTGAGAGCTATCAAAAGAGATTCAGAGATGAATAGTACTGGAAAAACTCATCAGGTCACACAGTATCCATAGGAAGCAAAGATATATAACCAAGGTTTTCAGGCCTGAGCCCTTCATAAAGGTGTGAGCAAAAAACAGGCAAGTGTCTGAACAAAAAGTTGGGGAAAGCCCTATGTATTACATTAGAATCAGTGTCTGGTGACTTCCTTGTTTAACTTGGAGGCAAATAGACTGTTTCATTTAAAAGAGTGTTTCTCAAAAAGGTTTGCAAGAACAATATCGAAATCAATAGAACTGGCACAAAGTTATAAAATTGTTTTAAAAAACCAAATAATGGTGTCTATCTCAGGGTGACAGGAATACAATGAGATGAAACTGCTATCAGGTTACATAAAAACTCTAATGCGATGATATCTGGAATATTTCAATTAAGTCAGGCCACACAACTTAGCAAGGTTATTTTTACCGAAAAGAGACTATTACAATCTTTAATCGTAATAATATCTAGGTTAGAATGAAGACAGATTGGATTGTGTTTTTTTTTTAATTCTCTTGAATATAGAAACCCATAAATGAGCTGAAAATTACTGTTTGACGAACTAGGTGGCAGAAATCTATTTCTCGATTTTGATGGTGAGCTGGTGAAAGGTGTCCAGGACAGGAGGTTGGGGACAGAAATTAAATTTAAAATTGAAACAATTACTTTTTTGGGATCGGGTGATAGGAGGAATACTACTTCAAAGAGTGGGGTAATGTGGAACTCTGCCACAAAGAATTGTTAAAACTTAGTTAATTGAAAGTGCCAAAACTTTGGCCTGATTCTTCATTTAAATTTGGCAAGATTATTAGTTTGAGTGGTTAAATGGCCTGTTCCTGTGCTCCTGAATAGTTGCAAACATTTAATGAAAAGCATGAGGGAAGAAAGAATGGGAGTGAAGTCAGCTTTTTAAAAAAAAACTGTTTTCAAGAGTTGGCATTACCTCATTATACACTTCTTCAGAAAGCTTTCCTGTTTTAATGACTAACATCTGACAATATATTGGAATAAATAGTGTTACATTTCAAAAACAAATGGCATGCTTCTTGTTTGTAACATCGCTGGAATAGAAAATGTTTAGGATTTCACAATGTAAAAAAAAGTGACTTTTCTCTTTAATTATGTCTAAAAGAATGAGATTAACTGAAAGGTTTTCATATCCTGACAAATACATGCCATCAATGACTGAAGTAATTTTGCATCAATAAATGGTATTTTTCCCCTTCAAAATGGGAAAACAAGTCTGCTGAAAAGCTGTTCATTCTCTGCTCATGCTGAAATTGAGAACATATTCCTAGTAAATTTAAATATTTTAATTTAGACATATAGCTCAGTAACAAGAGCCTTTTACCACGAGCTTGTGTGGTTTAATTACACCCAATTAACCTCCAACCACTAGTACGTTTCGAATGGTGGGGGGGAAACTGGAGCCCCAGGGAAAACCCACACAGACACAAGGGAGAACGCACAAATTCGTTACAGACAGCGCAAGATTCAAACCCCAGTTGGTGGTGTAATAGCATGGCACTAACGGCTACGCTAACTGTGCGCCTACAGATTGTGAGCCTATAGGTTGAAAGTTTAAATTCTAGGTGGAAAACAGCCTATGTAAATGTAACAACGTTGCACTAACCCTGCTGCCCATGGTCGCATTAGTATTGGCGAACTAATGCTTCTGTGCAAGGAATCAATGGCACTCTAAATTTATTAGCATGGAAAAAATCTTTTTAACATTACTGTATGTCAGTTTAAACTTTCAATATATCAAACCCACGCAGTATTTAAGAAAAAAATGTTTTGCTGGTTTAAAAGTGAGCAATCTGACTACTTTTCCGAGGATTCAATTCTTTTAAAAATGAGACTGTACTGTACTTTTCCTTGGACGACAGTTAAATTTTTTTTTTCGTTTTACTGGAGGTTTCATGCAAGCTCAATGTACTAAAATGAACTTTAATGAAACGCTTGAAGTGATTCACTAATACAATCTAATTTATATACAATAGAAAAATTGAATATTAAAAATTATTGATTGGGATTCTGCATTTTTATGACAACAGATTATCTCAGCTAATGTATTTATGGAAACAATCATATCATTAGTGGGTGGGGAGGAGGGTGGGAAGGAGGGAGGGAAGGGAGGGGGGAAAAGGGGAGAAAATGACACTATATTCAAGATGGAAACGTTTATGTGTATTTTGGTCAATATGGTTCATAGTGTGAAAAATAAAAATCTTTAAAAAAAAAGGTTCTGACCCACTAATGGTGATAAAACAGAAACATCAACATGGAAAAGATGCATTGCTACACATCTCTGCCGACATCAATTTCGCAAGCCAGCAAATTAGCATATGGAACAACTTATAATTCAAAACCTTTGCCAAGGGATTCATTTTCAGGTAAGTTAATGACAAGTTATTACATATGATGAAGCAGCACTTGTCCTCAACATTCAAACGCAATTAGATACAAATTCAGTGATGTATGGAGCTGTCAATCCCTTTCAGACTGGAGCAACAGGCAAGAGATTTTCATCTACAAATAAATGCTGTAAACTCACATTACCCACTAAGTGATTATGTTTGAATATAATTTGATGTGGAAGTTAATGGGCATTTTCCACATTAAGAACTCTTCTCTACCTTGGTCCTTTATACCCCCATTGGAGTAATTTACAATCTGATTTTCTCACATGAGGGTCCCTTTAGAGTAGGTGGGCAGAGATGTAACCAAGAACATGAATTTAAAGTAATTTGCAAAAGGAAAAGGGATGAATGAGGAGAATGATTTTCACCTATATGATACAAGCAGGCTCTTCAGCCCTCAGTGTCTGTGTCAATGAGGCAGAATGCCTCATTCTCCTTAAACAACTGAATTGTCATAATTCAAAGGCTAGGATCCAAGAACCAGCATGGTTGTTTAGCACTGCTATCTCTTAACTCCAGGGATCTGGGCTGTGTGTAAAGTTCAGACTTCCTTCCCATGACCAGGTGGGGTTCCCCCAGGTGCTTATCCTAAGACATGCTGGTTGGTAGGTTAATTGGATTTGTAAATTGTCCTGAGTGTAATGAATGGGTTGTAGGAGAATCAAGGTGAGTTGATAGGAATGTGAGATGTGGGTTATGGGAAAATAAGTGGGGGAATGGGATTGATCAGTGAGCTGGCAAAAATCAAATAGCCTTTTATGTCGAGAGAGCTATGAATTGTTGGGGAGTGGGATGGAGAAGACAGACTTGACAATGTGATAGATGGCCTCCTTTTGCTCTACAATTTTCATAAGCTGCTCTTTGGGAGGATGACCTTTGAAAAATATCAAGTAGCACTAAACTGTTCTATAATAAAGCATGTACATGCTGTGAACCAATTAGTTTTATTTGGCAGATTAGATTCATAAGAAATAACAATAAAGATCCATATAGAATGAAGGCACACTGAATTATTAACACTTAATTATTATTCTACAATTTAAAGAAGCCAATTACTTGGGTTATAATGAGGCCTGCACAAATGGAATGGCCCATGAAAGTAAATTAAAGAAATATCAACATACACTTGAGTTAATGTATCCATGTAATATTTAGCTATTCAGAAGACACTGCCAACTCTTGTGCTCCAATTAATTCTATTTCCAAAATTATTTGTTTTGTTAATTATTTAAACTATAAATATCAAAATACATAATAAAAGGACAGCATGTAGAACTTTAAAATGAATTGCACCAATTATCTCTTGCTCTTTTCATCTATTCCAAAGGCTATAGTTATTCTCAATATCTGGGTCAAAATTTTCATTTGCAGCAGGTCAATGGGGTTAATAAAAAGACAAGATGTATATTGTGTGGCCTCCTGCCCATTTCATGCCTCTGCCAAAGTTGACAAATTTGTTCCAAAGGGAGTTAAGTGATACATGAAAACATTGGCAGTGAATTTCCAGCACCCTCGTGCAGGAGTGCTTTAAAATTGGATGAAAAATAGTCCTGCTGGATTTCCTTCTGAACTCAAACATTTCCCGGATAATGACTTCCCAACAAGGATGGCAGATCCAACTCTAATTCATGTGTACACCCATCTTTATGTCTACAGGAATTTAATCTCATATTTCTAATCAATTTACTCTCAATTCTAATCACACTGGGTTCAACTAAAACCAATACACGCAGAATATTAGCTTCACTCATCATTCAAAGGCTGCATATAAACATCCACCTAACCGACTTCTATTTCCTTATAACAGCATTGATAATACTGCTTGCTTTCTGAGTGCATTTCGAAAATTGGCTAGGATACATCTCGAACAGACACAAACATTTGCTCTCTTTAAACTCTGCAACCAAGTGGCACAAGAATACAAATTAAATCAATGCCTTCATCCAATTCAAATGAAGAAAGAACCCATTTCTAAGAATTCTGATCAATGTAAATATCAGTATTGTAATGATGCATTTCCACAGCCGATAAAGGCTGCGTAATATTTTCAAAGAGCATTTAATTAAACAACCAGTTACACATTCAGAGTTTAAAAAAACCAAATAGGCTAAACAATGTCAAATGCAGCCATGAAGATGTGACTGAGCCAGCAATGACAAAATGGCAGGAAGCAGAAACACAGTCATATCAACTGTGATTTTCTTCACTTTGGAATTAATATTGACCAGCAGTGCTAGGATCACACTGAAGGAGGCGGACGATGGAAGGATCACTTTTGGCGCCTCGGATGAACTCTTCAAGGGATAGCTTTCCTACAATAAAACAAAAACTTCTAAAAATGAGCATTTTAAATTAGATCAAATGGACTAAAAGAGTAGGGATGAAAGGAAGGTGCATGTAATAAAATATATTCTATTATATCAAGCTCAATGAGGAGAATATTTTTGAACAACAAGGCACTGTGTATATCAAATTAAAGAAGCACATCAAAGATAAAAAGTAAATTGATTTTAAAGGCATAAACATTTGGAATAGATGTTGCTTTTGTCTAGTCGATTTCAAAATCGGAGGTAAGATGTGAAAAATTACAGGGAAAGAGTGTTCATGATCTGGAGGTTAGGCACGATGGAAACTTGATTTTTCAATTGGTAACTATTATTGACCCCTTTGATAAACAATGGGATGAAAATTGCAAAAAAAGTCAAACTAAATGCTGCTCCTCCAGGGTGACAGTGAGCGACATCCCTGCCAGCTTCGTGTGCAAATGCCTAGTGGCAAAGTGTAATCACTCAGACGACCCAAGATCTTGTGCATGATGGTACAGATCTTGAGCAATTCTGTGCCATTGTGGAGAAAAACAACTGGCCTGTAGATCATGAGGAATCAGGGAGAGAAGGAGGTTGCAAAATGGGAGAGTTGTGAATGGAAGTGAAGAGCTTGAGATGAAAGTAGGGAGTCAGGAAGGAGATAGGATGAGAGTCACAGATGACCAGCTATCAGTTTGCAGAAGGGATGGAAGACAACATTTGGCAGGCAGATTTTGGGGAAAGGGAAGTGGAAAATTAAGGATTTTAAGCAAATGCTAGGAAGAACACTAAAAGGAAGAGCAACCAAAAAAGCCACAAAGACCTCAACTTCCAGTACAGATACCTTACCTTGTGGGCTCAAAAAGAATACTAGGTACATGATGTCAAAATGTTCATTGAACATTGAATGGGACAACTCCTGTTGCACTAAATACTATGTACAATCTTTACATCAACTAATATTTTATTTATAGATTCTGTATCATTGTTGAATGTTAAATGATGTAAATTCATAAACAAATGTTATTGCTAACTTGCTGAATCAAGGAGATTCTGGATCAATATTATTTAACATAAGTGGCTGGCAATAGTTTGCAAGGTGAGTTATATTAACAATCTGAATCACTGCAAAGAGCCCCTCACAAATACTTGGCCTTTAAAGTGCATGGATTTTGGGGGCAAATGTCACCTCAACAACCTGGCCTGATTTGGAATAGTGCCAGAGTAGATTCGTTTTGCAATTTGTTTTTATAATTGAGAGGACAAGACGAAAGATTGAAACCAAAAACAGGATACTACTTGGGCCAACAAGAGTTAGGAGCATGCTGAAACCATAGTAAACATTAGTTCAGCTCCAGTTGTGTCTAATGATGAGTACTACTACACATTTAGATGAATGTAATGGCTTTTTTGGAAAGGGTGAAGAAGTAATTATGGTTCCAGGTAAGAAAGTTAAATGGATTGTCTGAAATTGGAGTTTTTCTCTTTGGAATAGAAAACACCATGAATTAGAATAGCTCAAAATCAAATGAATTAGATAAAATGAAGATAAACCGTTACTATGGATATTCAGAGTAAACTAGTGGAGTGAAGCTAAAATAATTTTTGAAGAATCCGAACTGACTTAATAGGCTGAACAGCTTCCTTTCATATCACTACTCTATAATTTTATTTTATCATGACCCTTCAAAAGAGAGGTGGATAATTGTCTTTAGTTTTTTTTTTCAATTTTGTTTTTCACTTACTTCTTAAAAGATTACAATAGACAATGACATGAAAATACTTAACTATTCTCCCTGGTTGGCTTGCCTGCCAATTCTCAAAGGCCCATAAACTTGGTCTGCTACCATAAGGGCCTTGCAGCACAAATCTCTATAGGAGAACTAGAGAAACTGGAGAGGATATATAAATGATTCAGATATAAAATGGTGGCTTTGGCCTAAGCATCAGAGGAGAAAGGATCTAGAGCACAGGCTAATTGATGTGATTATTTTTATGAATGTACACCTCATACTTAAACTAATGCACAGTGATGCATTTTGGGAAATTAAACTAACGAGAAACATTGACTGATTAACAAGGCCCTGGGGAGCTTATCTGTAAAACAGAAAGGCCTATGGCAGGGGTTCCCAACCTGGGGTACATCCACCCCCAGTAGTACATTTGCACTTTTCTGGGGGTACATTGGGTCTGAGAGAATAACCACTACTGTACAATACATGGTATTGTAATCTGCAGTCAGATTGCACAATGTTGTGTTTTTTTAATCTTTAATTTTTAGGGGTACACGGGAACCTACAAAAATATCCACGAGGTACAGAGGAACAAAAAGGTTGGGAACCCCTGGGCTAGGGGTACAAACACCTAGTTCCTCGAAAGAGTGGACAGAGTTGATCAGAGTGGCAAAGACGGCATTTGCATGCTTGCCTTCATCAGTCGGGGCATTGAGTAGAAGAGTTAGGATTTCACACTACAGCTGCACAAGATGTTGGTGAGATAGCAGATGGAATATATATGCAGTTCCTGTTGCCAAACTTTAGCAAGGATGTGATCAAGAGCATGAAGAAAATATTCATCAGGATCTTGCCAGGAGTGGAGGCTTGAATTACAAGGAGAGATTGATAGGCTGGAACTGTTTTCCTTGGAGCAAAGGAAACTGAGGGGTGACATTATGGAGGCTTATAAGTTGAACAGCCACAGTCTTATTCCCCAGATGAGTCTACAACTAGACGGCACAGATTCAAGATGAGAGGAGAAATATTTAAAGAGGGGCAGGTTTTTCCATACAGAGGGTTGTGGGCATAAGGAACGAGCTGCCAGAGGAAGTGGTAGAGGCTGATAGAATTACAAAGTTAAAAAGACATTTGGATAGGTACATGGATAGGAAAAGGCTAGATTGATATGACCCAAATGCAGGGAAATGTCATGAGGGTATCTTGGTCGGCATGGATAAGTTGGGCTTCAGGGTCTATTTCTGTGTTATACAACTCTACTTCAGAAATATATAATGATATATATATCATATATAATGATTGAATAAAATAGACAGGGTTTTTTAAAGTAGAAAATTAAAATGTGCAACAAAAATTACATAAAGACTTGATTCATGCCAATGGAAAAATAACTAATTTCACAATGTTTACTTACTGCTCTTGAACTAGACACATTGGGAAGAAACATAGAACATGCTTCTGTTCAACATACATTTCATTTTTGTTAATACAACCACTCTTTGAAGCCACAAGAGAAGCTTTATAAAAACAGAATATGCTATCTTTTATTAATCTATGACTACAATATTGTACACAAGACCATAATCAATGGGACATAATTTTCAACTAGAAATGCTTCTGTTCAGTCAGGTTAGTCAGGAAGGTTCAGACGCTAGGTATTCAGGATTCGACAATGGCTGGACGGGAGAAGCCAGAGAGTGATTGTGGATGGTTGCTTTTCAGACTGGAGCCCTGTGATTAGTGGCGTGCCTCAGGGATCGGTGCTGGGAGCATTGTTGTTTATCATCTATATCAATGATCTGGATGATAATGTGGTAAATTAAATCAGTAAATTTGCAGATGACACTAAGATGAGAGACATTGTGGACAGCGAGGAAGGTTTTCAAAGCTTCCAGAGGGATCTGAACCAGCTGGAAAAATGGGCTGAAAATTACAGATGAAATTTAATGCAGACAAGTGTGAGGTGTTGCATTTGGAAGGACAAACCAAGAAAGAATGTACACAGTGAATGATTGGGCACTGACGAGTGCAGTAGAACAGAGGGACCTGGGAATACAGATTCATAATTCCCTGAAGGTGGTGTCACAGGTGGATAGGGTTGTATAGAGAGGTCTTGCCTTATTGACCTTCATAAATCAAAGTATTGAGTACAGGAGGTGGGATGTTGTGGTAAAGTTGAATAAGACATTGTTGAGACCAAATTTGGAGTATTGTGTGGAGTTTTGGTCATCTAACTACAGGAAAGATATCAATAATATAGAAAGTGTGCAGAGAAGATTTATTTGGATGTTGCCCAGACTTCATAAACCAAGCTACAGGGAAAGGTTAAACAGGTTAGGACTTTATTCCCTGGAATGTAGAAGAATGAGGGGAGATTTGATAGAGGTATTTAAAACTATGGGGAGTATAGACAGAGTAAATATAAGTAAGTTTTTTTGCACTGAGGGTTGATGAGATACAAACCAGAGGACATGGGTTAAGAGTGAAAGGGGAAAAACTTTATGGGGAACATGAGGGGGAACTTTTTCACACAGAGGTGGGAATGTGGAACGACCCGCCAGTTGAGGTGGTGAATGTGGGCTCAATTTCAACATTTAAGAAGAATTTGGACATGTATTTGGATAGGATAGGTATGGAGGGCTATGGACTGAGTACAGATCAATGGGACTAGGAGGCCAAAAAAATGGTTTGGCATAGACTAGAAGGGCTGAAGGGGCCTGTTTCTATGCTGTAGTATTCTATGGTTCAAATGCAGAATGTGGTTGTACATTCCATTAGTTACAATTTCAGGCATCATGCTATTTTTTTAATAAAAATTGCTACTTATTCATTTCTTATTCATCAATATATGTGAATATTTTAATGATTGGCTATTATGTGAAGGTAGTAAGGTGGAGATACATAGATTTCAGAGGAACTCGTGGACTTACCATCCCGGTTAGTGTCCATCTGTCTGAAGATCTTTTCGGTTCTTTTCTCAGGTGTAGACTCATCCTCTGGCATCCTCATCACAGAAGAAACCATTTTGTATATTGCCTGTATAAAAGGTGGTTTTGTATCAAAAGGAGTTCTCATTGATTATTGCAAGCAGAGTTCTGGTCACACTCTAAATTGATAGTGTGGATTTGGGTTTTAAATGAAGAAAAGACTGGATTAAATGCTTTTCATTTCCTTCCAAGGCTATAAAAAAAATTATTAATTCCACGCTACAATTTTAGGGTCATCTTCGATATGCTTTATGTAGAGTTGCTTCATCAGTCATTCAAGTATCAGAATTTTCCAACATTGAAATTATATAATACAGTAACAAAAACCATGCTGCCATAAATGTACACTCTCTAGAACTTAAGCTTGTTCTACCTCCAATCTTTCATAAGTGGATTGAAGAACTTTACTAGTAGAGGGTTACTTATAAATCATTTTATTGCTTTACTTTGTGGATAACATGTCAATGAGCTAAGCAGCAGAAATAATTAACTATAAATTTTAATTACAAAATAATGACAAAGTTCCAAAGAAACCAATAAAAGGTACTACGTTATCTCAATTCCATGGTTACATTTTCTTGTTGGCCCTTTGTTTCAATTGCTCTGGGCGCAACTTTTCCTCACTGGGCCATGCTAACTCCTAGAACTGACAGACTGATTGATGACCCTTAACTTTTATCCTTTCTACATTCTCTGACTAGTCACAGGAAGCAAAAGAGTGGGGCCATCCATTCTTCCCCCATTTCGGGATATGCTTTTAGGTGGGTCAATTCAACAACAAAAAAACCAAAGCCTATAAAAGGGGAATTACAACAATTAATGTGTGCTCAGCATGTCGCCAAGCTAACATCCATCACAGAAAAAATTCTGGTTCAGATATCTCAGCTGAATCCTGAATTACAGCTATCACCACTCTTGACGAGCCCATTTTTCTATCTGGTGAAGATCGCGCTGCAAGTTTTGAAACCTTATCACCACCCGTTACACCTCCAAACTTTGTCATCTGAAAAATTGCTAATTCATTATACCACATTATCATCCAGATCATTGATATAGATGGCAAACAACAATTTTCCCAGCTCCGATTTCTGAGGCACACCACTAATCACAGGCCTCTAGTTAGAGAGGCAATTATATACTACCACTCTGTCTTCTGCTGCAAAGTAGAAAAATGGGAGAATTTCTTCCGCCAGAGGTCGTTAATCTGTGGATTGTTGCCACAGGCCATTGTGAAGACAAGGACACTGGGTGCATTTAAGGCAGAGATTGATAGATTATACAGGGCATCAAAGGTTATGGGGAAAAAAGTGGGGCTGAGTGGGAAAATGGATCAGCTTGTGATTAAATGACAGAGCAGACTCGATGGGCTGAATAGCCCATTTCTGTGCCTATATCTTATGTCAAAGCCAATGTAGAATTGGAATTTACTACATCATACTAAGCGACTGAACCTTCTTGACCAACGTCCCACATAGGACCTTGCCACACTCCTTACTAAGGTCCATGTAGACAACATCTACAACCATTTGTGAATTTTTGTGAATATAGTACGCTGGTGACCTCTCTAATGCAGTGAGGTGTAACAAATTGAAAGACAATGCTGAGATCTGCCAGATCCACTCAGAAAGATTTGTGAGGAAACTAGGAGTCGATGTATCTCCATGGACAGAAGAACAAATGTACAGAAGAGTGAATGAAGCTCATCTCACAGAACATCTTGTATCTCATTTATGAGTTTTGGAAATCCTGAGCATGCAAATACATTGTTCATCAGAGACATCTGGGTAGAACGTGGTGTCACTGTAGGCTTTCTCTAAATAAATTATTTCACTGGTGGGTATATGTGTGCCTCATGCATCAACATCACTGACCCACCTGTTGTTATGGTGAACAATATTTCCAGTAAGGATCTGCAAGCAGCATCACCACTGAGGCAACCATAGAAAGAACATCTTGGCAGCTAAATGCTGGAGAAAATGCTTACTATTAGATTGAGTACTTTCTGTAGACCATGGAATGTGGGTGAATGGCCTACAGTATGTTCTGAAGCTGAGGTCAGGTTATCTGTTACTCTTCCACAATTGCTGCAGTATAGAGCTTTGAATTTATTTTGGTATTGGTGAAAATGTGTGATGCTTGATTAGCAATGGCATTAGGTGCTGATGCTTGACAAACTTCATCATTACATACCTGATGCCAGGAAAAGATCAGGTTGACTAACAGGGATTTCACACAGAGGTTTATTGATTTCTTCTACAGATCAAAAGATTCAGCTGAAAAACTGTGATAATTGGTTCAAAACCATTTACTGAACTGTGAATACTGAAGCAGCATAGAGATATTGAAAGGAAAATCAGTAACCTGAACTCTTCTGAACTTCTAAATTTGCAAATGGTACTAAACTGAGAGGATAATAATTTCTGATGAAGAGCAAGAAATTACAGAGGAACATAAATAAACTCACTTGCATGTTTGCTTCTGATTTCTTGAATAAAGTTCTACAATAAAATCCTTTTTAAGAAAGTGCTTTTTTGGATTACAGAAGGTATTAGGTTTGTAAATAATTGGTAATCTGTTGCATATTCTTCTATGTAAATGGGAGATTGAACATTCTTACTGCCCTTCTTGCAGGATTACTACTGATTAGACTCTAGCTGCTTTCAGGAGGCCAGAATAGCTGACTGTAAAATCGCCTATTCTACCCCAATGCAGCTGTCGGGTGGCCACCTGAAAGTGGAGAACCCGCAGGAGGAGCATCCCCCATTGCATCTGAAAGCAGCAGTGGGACTACGGCCACAGTCCACAGGAGCCGGTATTCGCTCGGATGCGGCTCTCCTTCAGCTGGCACGTTCAGGTGTCTTCTCCGTGGCCATCTGAATGTCCCAGCTGCACTCCCCCAGCTGCGTCTGCTGGTGCATTATCTGCATCCAAGCACCTGAAAGTGGCTAAAGACTAGAGTATTAAAATAAATAGATGGTAAATCATTTAAATCAAGTAAATTTATCTACTTGCCACCATTTGTGCTTTATTAAAGGTACCAAAAGCCTTTCCTTCTAGATTGCAGAAGTTTCCAATAAACCATTGGTTAATTTTTTTGGATAAAGAGGTGAGAGGGTGGAGAAAAATCCAATTAACAGCTCTGCAGCAGAGTCTGCAAGTTGCAAGCATCCATGGTTGATTTTAAAAGCTGGCATCCAACAGCATGCACTATTCTTCCAAATGGAAAAATGTTTGTTTCTCAATGGGATCGAAAGAGACAGCTGCAAAATTGTGATAAATCACTGTTCTGCTGTGGTTGAACCAAAAACATCCACAAAACCTGTGGATGTGCACAGGTGCTCAGAGAAATTGTCAGTGATATGACCACTTCAGAATGTCCAGTTATGTTGACAATATCAAATTGGGACGATAATCAGTACCAAGAAGGAATGCAATACTTAGGAGGTCATGAATAAACTCAGAAAATGGGGAAATTACTAGCTAATGAAATTCAATACAGATAAATGTGAGGTACAAGATTTTGATAGGAAGAAATACAGTGGTTACTCATGATTGTCACCAAGACCTATCCCATAAATATTCTGAAGATCACAGCTGACCAGAAACTGAACTATTCAGTTGCACACCTACAATGGTTACAAGACCGGTTACCCTGCAGTAGGTGACTCATCTCCCAATGTTTATCCACCTTTGGCAATCAATCTGCCACTCTAAATGCTCATTCCCAGAACCTCAGTGGCTGAAGAATGTACCATAACAAAATGCAGTGAAGATATTCAGTAACACTACTACACGTCACCTTTCAAACCTGTGACCTCCACCACCATCACAAATCAGATCAAGAATCGCAGATCTGAAACACTAATTATTTTTTCTTTTCCACTAAGTTTTCCCCAGCATTTTCCGTTTTTATTTCTGGTTTTCAGCATCTGGAGTTTTTTTTTTGTTTGATTTTCATTTCCAAACTTTCATTTGGTGGCATTTCTGCATTTACATGAATGCCAGGTGCCACTTGCAGCAGGCCCTTCTGCATTGAACCAGAGGTAATCGTATAGAAGAAATCACAGAGTGAGGAAAAAGCTTGGCCATGAGACAGTATATATTTCTGTTGCCATTGATGGTCCACAGTACCTCACGGACATCCAGTTGAGCTGCCAGATAGATTCTGAGACACACAGTGTAATAAAGGGATTATCAGTGTAAAGACTGTGTATTTTGGGACTTTGCCAACTCAATTTGTGGTAGTCCTACCAAACCATTTGTTGATGGACATTGAACTTATCCACCCTTAGTACATTCTGTGACATTTTCAATGCTTCATCCAAATGTTCAACATGAAGAGCATGTATGTACACATGTAAGCACTGATTCATCAGTTAAGGAAGGTGAATGGGTAGAAATGAAGAAGTTCCCTTGCCATGAGACTACATGAGATAACTTACTGATAGGACAAGATAGGGTGATGCAATGTCTGTAAGTATGATTCTGGATTATGACTATGCTAGGATTGTGTTGTACTTTTGCCTAATTTTTGTTAAGAAGATCAAAAGAATAAATAACATAAAACATTCCTATATTCGAGATAACTACGATCTTGGGTTTTAGTAAAATGTTTTTAAAGCAAGTGCTTTATTTGGAGCTGAATTTGTCCCATTTTTCCTTTTCTAACAAAAAAGTCTCGCTAGTGGCTACTTATTTTTCAACACTTAAGTGTGTTGTTCAGTTGATTTGTTCCTTCTAAGATTGGCTAAGAGTTATAGAAATGAAACAAATTGCTAAGATTCTGGCCAAACCAAAAAATATTTCAGACTATTTTTGTTCATTCTCAATCTAACCTTCAGAACTACAGCTTTCCCACAAATGTACTTTCTCAATAATAAGGGATTTACAAATCTTTCCCTTCTAAGCTAGTTAGAAAATTTTAATCGTCTGCTTGTGTGTATGGAAACAAGGTACGTTATGATGAGTTGAGTTGGGTTTCTATCCCTGCTAAGTCAAAGGTAACAGGGTCTTGCTCTCTCACTTATTCTAATGTGGGTTGGGCATGATTTTCCCAATATACTCTGCTTCCTCTATTCATATTATTGAACCCATTAAAATGGGCCATATGAGCTTTGGAGATCCCACCAAAAGTTACTTTATAATTCCCCCACACATTATCTTCCTGAATTGTCCTTGTTACATTACTCTCACTCTTAGCAAGCACGATTTTCACTGCTATCTCATTGCTATACCAAGGCTGAACTGGTGTTTTTTTTTCCTATTGCTTCACAATTATTTAGTACTATTTGCTACACTTTGATTCTAAACTCTTACATCGATGCAGAAAGAAAGGAAGGCATGAACCATGGGAAATGGCTGGAGTCGAAAATTGAAAATCTTTGAGCATGACAGAGCTTAAAATATTTTTTTTATAACAATGGAAAATGAAAGAGGAAACAGCTATTTATGACTGGAACATAGTTCAACGATGATCTTAGCTTCCTGCCATGACCAAAAGATACCTGGGCATTCAAACTTGTTTTAAAAACATTGTAAAACTTCTCTGGCAATCTGAAGCTGATAGTAAGACAGGCAAAAGAGTCCAAAGCTTTCCTTGTCTGTATCTCAGACGATGCTCTTATGAAATTAGATCAGATACTTGCCTCTCTGAACACGTGTGCTCAAGTTCTCACTTCTTGGTTTTGGCTGATGCTTCAGGCCTTGTGTGACTGAACCAATCAGTGACTAAATCCAAATAAAAAGTCATGTTTTTAATACATTTTTAAAAATGCAAGGCATCTTGATTGGCTATTGTGCTGGTCTTATTCAAGTCCTCTCCCTTAATACTTCTTTTCCATTACTCTAACCACCTCAAACTTTTCATGATGTTTTCTGCCATTTTCCACCCTGTCCCTACTTTCATGATTCATATTTGACCTTCTCCTTCCTTAACACCTTTCTCATCTGGGCTACCAATAAATAACCCATTGTTATTCCATGAAGTTGCACAACTTTCTCAACGACAATGCCTCCTTGTAATATCCTTGTAAGCATTCCATTCTCCTAGTTTCTTCATCTTATATCTTATCCAACACAACTTTCTGCACCACCTTTTCCTTGATCCTGGCTCTTTTTCTACCATGGCTGTCAGGGCTCTCAAGTCCATCTGTTCTATTTCCTGCTCTCACCCTCTTTCCTCCCATCCATACCACAAATTGGGTTCCATTTGAACTCTGAAATTAATCTGTGTGTTGTTCTGAAATACCCTCATGATGATTTAAATGAAAGGATTGTTCCCGTCATCAAAAGGCAACCACAATTTCAAAAAGTAACGGGGTGTAGGTTAATGGTGTGTAAATTGAGCGGCACGACTCCCAAGGCCGAATTGGCCTGTTAATATATAAATTTAAAAAGAATTGTAAAAATTTTAAAAATTGCACTTGCGTAACATCTTTCGCAGGTACCAACGAGAAACGTGGGAAAACCAATTATAGGCAGGTGTTTTAAGACAATGAGTAAATGGATTAAAGTGGGAAGAGGGGGCAAGTTTCAGAAAGCTGAGAGATGGAGGAATTTAGTGAAGGAGTTTTCAGGGTACTAGAGGAGGTAGGTGGTTGATGAGGGTGGTACAGTTGGCGCAGTGGTGAGCACAACACCTTTAGACTGGGGTTCGAATCCCACGCTGTCTGTAAGGAGTTTGTACATTCTCCCCTTGTCTGTGTGGGTTTTCCCTGAGGGTCTGGAATCCTCCCACCATTCAAAACATACTGGATGTGTAGGTTAATTGTGTGTAAATTAGGTGGTGCGGATTCATGGACCGAAATGGCCTGTTACCGTGCTGCATGACTAAACTTTATTTAAAAAAAATTAAATGACATAGATGCCTAAAGCCAGTGGTGGAACTGGAAGATTTCTATCAGAGAAATGGGAATGTTCTGGGAGAATTGCAAAAAGTTCACAAAAAAATGAGGTTTAATAAAATAGTAAAGTTAAAAGTAATTGATCTTTATTAGGAAAAATAATTAGAGTGGAAGATCAACCCGACGCTTAAATTGTAGGTGGAGGCCAGGGTGGAAAAGTAGAACTGAGTGCTGTGAATGTGTGGGATAAACCGTCACATTTCAGGAGTAAATGGGGAAGAAAAAGGCAGATAATATATCCTTAATGAATTCTAAATGCAATACCATATGCAAGAGAAGATGGATTTATGATATTCTGGTTAAAATAGGATAGGCAAAAGGTCCCAGGAGAAATTTAATTCAATTCAATTAAACAGATTTAAGGATGATAATGTAACTGGCCATGTTCCCTTCACACTTCCAATTACATGTGGGTTGAACTGGGTAATTTACTGGGACCATACCCGGTAATCACATGTGGGAAACATCCCAACCTGGCAGGGCGCGTTAAATTCAACCAGGCTGACACTTGGTGGGGGCAAGTGTCAGAGCCCAGCCAAGTTAACTCACTAATCCCCTTCTGGTGGCGTGAAAGCAAAACCTGCTCTCGCATTGTCACCGCTGGAGGCAGGACCCCCCACCCCCTTGAAGTGCTGGGTTGCCGATTAACCAGGTAAATCGGTGCAGTGGGAAAGGCTCCAGAGTGCAGCAGGCCCAGTAAGTTTTCCCACTTCTTAGGAGGGTTGGCAGAGTGAAAGAGAATACAGGGATGAGTAATGTGCCATTATCACAATTACAGATGATGCCACTGCAAACTTCAATATTGTGTTCAGGGAAGAAGCCCACGTGAAGATTTCAAACATGAACTTTCAGGGAAAAAGGTCAAGAGCTTGGTCAGTAGACCTGGGAAATGAAATGGAATTTAGACTAAAGATAGCAGTTTTGAAAAAAAAACACATTGCCTGGCTAAGAAGTCCATTTACAATACCTGCTTGTGTGGAGGCATGAAGGTTTGAGAAAATGGGTTCAAAGAATTAATCGTATTAATAAAGTAAACTGTCAATAGGGAAGATCAAGGCTACCACAGATGTCATGCTATAGAGAAGGAACAAGGAAGCAGATGCATCTCAAGCAATGGCATCTGCTGGACAAAGATGTTTATAATTTTCATCACTCATTATTGTGGAGAAGATCACGGAAGCAAAGGTATTGAAGTAAATAAGTGATACTGTCAACAATATACAAAGTATTAAGGAGGAATGAGTTAACATGATTAGTACATTTGCAAAGATCATCAAAATTGGTGATGTAGTGGACAATAATAAAGGATATCCACATTTACAACAGATCTACATGGAAAGGTGAACAAGGAGAGCCAAATAGAATTTAACTCTGCACTTTGATAATTTATACAGGACTTGCACAGTAAATGGTACAATCCCATGGAGTGTTATTGATGAATGCTACCTAGGAGTACAAGTGCATAGTTCCTCAAATGGCAATAGAGGGGACAGTGTGAATGTGACATTTGGCACTCTTGCTTTCATTGGGTAGGGTATTGATGCTTTCATTGGGTAGGGTATTGATACAACTGTTCAGAGCACTGGTAAGCTTGGAATACCATGTGCATCTCTGGTCACCCAGTGATAGCAAAAACTGGAAGGGGGTAAAAAAGAGGTTCACTAAGATGTTGCTACTATTGGAGAACTTGAATTATGGGGTTAAATCATGGTTTTTAGTCCCTAGAGCAAAGCAAACAGAGGGGTGACCTTATAGAGGTATATATGGTGAGAGGCATGGATAAAATGAATACTCATAGTCTCTTTCCCAGACTGGACTGTTCTTGAACTTGGGGACACATATTTAAGGTGAAAGGGGAGAGATTTAAAAGGGAGCAGAGAGGCAGGTATTTTACCTAGCTGCCAGAGCAAACTATAGCATCAATTAAAAAGACATCTGGTTGCATGGTCGAGCTGGGCTCAAGGGTCTGTTGTGTGCTCTACAACTCGATTATTCCAAATAGGACAACAAGACTCAAATTAAATAAGGCAAATAGGTCATTTGCACAATGCAGGATCATTCATTAAAACCAGCAAAGGTTGATTAAATATTAAACTAAAACTTGTTGCTGCCAACAAAATAAAAGTTTTCCATGTGTTTTGTGAGGACATGAACTTAAATGACCTTTTCTTCACAACGTGAATTTGGAGACAGTCAAGAATAACGGAGAGACAAATGAGTCAGATGACTAATTTGTAATGTAGGAACTGGTAGTTAATACAAATGGATTGAGTTGGGGGAGACTTAGAAAAGCCAGAACACCGAGAGCCAGATGGGAACGAAAAGTTAATTACTGTATTTCTACACATATAACGCACACATTATATGCATATTTTACAAACCAGGTAACCCCCGCGCATTATATGCATGTGTGTGTTATATGAGAATATTTTTACATGTTGAAAGAGGGCACACAATTAATGGCGGGCATGGGAAATTCGAACTAGCAATTTACAGTGAGTGTGGGAATATAATAACGGCATTGAAAGAACGTGCACAGTAGCAGTCGTAGGAAAGATGCTCCAGCAATTTATAGCAAGTGTGGGAATATTAACGAGCATGGAAATATAATAGCAGCACTGAAAGAACAGGTACAATTAATAGCATGGGAAAGATGCACTGGCAATTTATAATGAGTGTGGGAATATTAGCGAGTATGGAAATATAATAGCAGAATTGAAAGAATGCACAAAATTAATAGCCACCATGGGAAAGACTCACTGGCAATTTATGGTGAGCATGGGAATATAATAGTGGCATTGAAAGAACGTGCACAATAGCAGCCGTGGGAAAGGTACTCTGGAAATTTATATCAAATGTGGGAATATTAGCGAGCATGGAAATATAACAGCAGCAATGAAAGAATGAGCACAATTTATAGTAGCTGTGGGAAAGACTCGCTGGCAATTTATAGCGGCAGTGGGAATATTAGTGAGTGTGGGAATATAATAGTGGCTGTGGGAAAGATGCGCTGTTAATTTATAGCGAGTGTGGGAATATTAGTGAGTGTGGGAATATAATAGTGGCTGTGGGAAAGGTGCGCTGGCAATTTATAGCAAGTGTGGGAATATTAGTGAGTGTGGGAATATAATAGTGGCTGTGGGAAAGGTGCGCTGGCAATTTATAGCAAGTGTGGGAATATTAGTGAGTGTGGGAATATAATAGCGGCTGTGGGAAAGATGCGCTGGCAATTTATAGCAAGTGTGGGAATATTAGTGAGTGCGGGAATATAATAGTGGCTGTGGGAAAGATGCGCTGGCAATTTATAGCAAGTGTGGGAATATTAGTGAGTGTGGGAATATAATAGCGGCTGTGGGAAAGATGCGCTGGTAATTTATAGCGAGTGTGGGAATATTAGTGAGTGTGGGAATATAATAGCGGCTGTGGGAAAGATGCGCTGTTAATTTATAGCGAGTGTGGGAATATAATAGCGGCTGTGGGAAAGATGCGCTGATAATTTATAGCGAGTGTGGGAATATTAGTGAGTGTGGGAATATAATAGCGGCTATGGGAAAGATGCGCTGGCAATTTATAGCAAGTGTAGGAATATTAGTGAGTGTGGGAATATAATAGTGGCTGTGGGAAAGATGCACTGGCAATTTACAGCAAGTGTGGGAATATTAGTGAGTGTGGGAATATAATAGTGGCTGTGGGAAAGATGCGCTGGCAATTTATAGCGGCAGTGGGAATATTAGTGAGTGTGGGAATATAATAGCGGCTGCGGGAAAGATGCGCTGGCAATTTATAGCGGCAGTGGGAATATTAGTGAGTGTGGGAATATAATAGCGGCTGTGGGAAAGATGCGCTGGCAATTTATAGCAAGTGTGGGAATATTAGTGAGTGTGGGAATATAATAGCGGCTATGGGAAAGATGCGCTGGCAATTTATAGCAAGTGTGGGAATATTAGTGAGTGTGGGAATATAATAGTGGCTGTGGGAAAGATGCGCTGGCAATTTATAGCGGCAGTGGGAATATTAGTGAGTGTGGGAATATAATAGCGGCTGTGGGAAATATGCGCTGGCAATTTATAGCAAGTGTGGGAATATTAGTGAGTGTGGGAATATAATAGTGGCTGTGGGAAAGATGCGCTGGCAATTTATAGCAAGTGTGGGAATATTAGTGAGTGTGGGAATATAATAGCGGCTGTGGGAAAGATGCGCTGGCAATTTATAGCAAGTGTGGGAATATTAATGAGTGTGGGAATATAATAGCGACTGTGGGAAAGATGCGCTGGCAATTTATAGCAAGTGTGGGAATATTAGTGAGTGTGGGAATATAATAGCAGCTGTGGGAAAAATGCGCTGATAATTTATAGCAAGTGTGGGAATATTAGTGAGTGTGGTAATATAATAGTGGCTGTGGGAAAGATGCGCTGGCAATTTATAGCAAGTGTGGGAATATTAGTGAGTGTGGGAATATAATAGCGGCTGTGGGAAAGATGCGCTGATAATTTATAGCAAGTGTGGGAATATTAGTGAGTGTGGGAATATAATAGTGGCTGTGGGAAAGGTGCATTGGCAATTTATAGCAAGTGTGGGAATATTAGTGAGTGTGGGAATATAATAGTGGCTGTGGGAAAGGTGCACTGGCAATTTATAGCAAGTGTGGGAATATTAGTGAGTGTGGGAATATAATAGTGGCTGTGGGAAAGATGCGCTGTTAATTTATAGCGAGTGTGGGAATATTAGTGAGTGTGGGAATATAATAGCGGCTGTGGGAAAGATGTGCTGGCAATTTATAGCAAGTGTGGGAATATTAATGAGTGTGGGAATATAATAGCAGCTGTGGGAAAAATGCGCTGTTAATTTATAGTGAGTGTGGGAATATTAGTGAGTGTGGGAATATAATAGCGGCTGTGGGAAAGATGCGCTGGCAATTTATAGCGAGTGTGGGAATATTAATGAGTGTGGGAATATAATAGCAGCTGTGGGAAAAATGCGCTGTTAATTTATAGTGAGTGTGGGAATATTAGTGAGTGTGGGAATATAATAGCGGCTGTGGGAAAGGCGCGCTGGCAATTTATAATGAGTGTGGGAATATTAGTGAGTGTGGGAATATAATAGCGGCTGTGGGAAAGGCGCGCTGGCAATTTATAGCGAGTGTGGGAATATTAGTGAGTGTGGGATATAATAGCGGCTGTGGGAAAGATGTGCTGGTAATTTATAGCTAGCATAGGAGTATTAAAGTGAGTATAAGAATATAATAGCACAATGAAAGAATGGGCACAATTTATAATGGAGGGAGGGAGTTACCTGAGATGATGACAGTTGTTGTTGTAATTTTACATTGAGTGAATTTTTTTTACCAAACCTGTTAAGTGAGTTTGGCTCTGGAAAAAAAACAATTGGATAAATGAGGATTTCTGATTTGTTTCAGGTATCCTCATTTGTCAGAATCTTTTTAAAAATTGGATAAATGAGGATTTCTATCCAATCTCGGAAAATCGGAGTTGTACTGTATTCTTCAATACAACACAAGGCAAAGTTGTAGGCCAAATCTAGTCCCTGAATTATAACCTCATTGAATGTGTAACTAACAGTTTGGGAAGCCTGAAGAGAAGTGAAAGCAAAGTCAACAAAACCAGTATATTCAACAAGGCAGGTTTTTTGAGGATCCCATACGCAACATAATGGTGCTATTTGATATTTAATATGAGAAATTAAAACACACTAAAAGTCTTCAGTGTGTACAAATTTTGTGTTTTGTACTTTGGGCAAAAGATCCACATGACTAGTGTAACAGATGAAATAATCGCTCAAAGTATACAAATGCATCACCACAATGTCCAGGGTTAAGCAACAATTTGGTAAATGTTATGTTAAACAGAAAGCATGAGTAAGTCATGCCTTATCATCAATTTCCTCAATACCTGCTCCCAGCAAAATTAATGCAAAAATAGAATGGGAACATCATTTTCCCTTCCCATCATTTTCCCTTCCCACATACATTTGGTTACTTACATTTGCTATTACAGTGTCAATTTCCAGAAAGGCAAGAATACTACAATTCAAGTAACTCAGCCTTGTCAGCATCACCCAAACTTAAAAGGTTAAATAAAAACAAAATTACAAATTAGACCTTTCCTCAATTATCTGGCAAGGTCCCATTATAACAAGCTCTAGAGGCCAAATGAGTGTTGGAGGAGGGAATGTGGTTGGATTGTTGTTCCAGGAAGAAGCGTAGGGCTTTAAGACCTTTCTGATAGGGGATGAAGATGTTCAGAGACTGAACATCCAAGGCAAGGATGAGACTGTGGGAGTCAGAGAATTGGAAGATGTCAAAGTGCTGGAGGGTGTGGGATATTCCAAATTTAGAAACAAATGATGACAAATTGGCAGCTTGACACAATTATGTTTTAAAAAAAAAACACAACCACTGCGTTCCAGAAAATTGTTCCTAAAATTCCAGAACACAGTCTGTGTAAAAGATCCTGGAGGTAAAATATTGTTCTGACATTTTACCTGCTGAATTCCGAGAGAATTTCACAGAATGCCTGTAGTCTAAACACAACTGCATGTGGTCAGTAGCAACGGCTAAAGATTGGGACGCGACTGATGATGTGCAATGTGCTGTACATTGCACGTAGGTTATACGTCACGGTCGACACAGTGGCATCCCATGTCCAGCCTATGAAAATACTGCATCTCAGGTATTTAGTGTAAACTTGCGGTGAGATCCCAATTTTTGGCATTCTAGTCATTCCAGTGTAAATGGCAACTCCAGAAGGTAGGTGTGATAATTGTCGATGGAAAAAAAACTATCAGTTATATGTAATAAAACATAAATGAAAGGCTCTTTAAAACAAAAACAGGGTCTTGGTAAAATAGACTTTGAGGTACCCCACATTTCACCTGTCAAAAAAATTAAAAAGAGCACACAGAAAAAAATGAATCTCAGGATTGCATGTCATACATATACTCAGATAATAAATCGGAAATCATTGGGGGGAAATAAGTACAGGAGCCTAAAGATAAGTTCTCAACGGCACAAGGACAGCTTCTTCCCCACTGTGATCAGATTCATAAATGACGAAACAAAAGCCCCTTTCACACAGCCACTTCAAGGCAGGAATATTGCACCTTTATTATGCCACGCCTTCAATGTAACAGGTATGAACACAGAATGGTGGGGGGGAAGGGTCATTGTAGTGCCGTCTAAGCTGGCAGCGGAGATAGTCACAGTGCCAATTGACTTCTGTGTTAAAAACTGCAAGCCAGCAGACTGAGACGGGACGGGAAGGGATGTGTAATTGTCGATACTGTGTAATAGTCAAACCCCCTCCCCCCCCGCCTTATTTGGCCTTAAAAAAGGATGGTTTTTATAGGACCCGTGTAAAAGTTGACCTTGGCCACCAACCCATCTGAACTCCCGCCCGCTGATCCTCACCCCCACTGCCCACTCATCCAAACTCCTGACCGTGGATCCTTGTCACTGACATTCGCCAATTCGAACTCCCAACCGTGGATCCTCACCACTGATGTCCGCCCATCTGAACTCCCAACTGTGGGTCCTCACCCCAGCACCCACCCATCCGAACTCCTGACCGTGGATCCTTGCCACTGATGTCTGCCCATCCAATATCCTGACCTCAGATCCTCAGCCCAGCACCTGCCCATCTGACCTCTCAACTGCATATCCTCGCCTCAGCACCCACCTGCCCAAACTCCTGACCATGGATCCTCGTCCTAGCCACCCGACCATCCGAACTCCCAACCGCGGATTCTAGCCCCAGTGCCCGTCCATCTGAACTTCTAACCACAGATCCTCGTCCAAGCACCCACCCATCTGAACCCCCGACCGTGGATCCTTGTCCCAGCCACCCGACCATCCGAACTCCCAACCGCAGATTCTAGCCCGTGTCTGCCCATCTGAACTTCTGACTGTAGATTCTCGTCAAGCACCCACCTATCTGAACTCCCGACCGTGGATCCTTGTCCCAGCCGCCCACCCATCTGAGCTACCGACACCCCAACCATGAACTTATCACCCAGTGCCAGCCATCCGAGCTTTCGATGCCTTGAACAACGCAGGTACTTGTGAGGTCAAAAGTTGGACCCATGTAAAAGTCGACTTCTTTTTTTGCCCAAAAGTGGTCCAAAAAATTCAATGATTACATGAGTATATACAGTACATTATATGCCACACTAGAACACTGATGCTGTTGTGTTACAAGTCACACCTCTTTTGCATCCAAAATGCTGTGTAAAATGACACTCTGGGGCAGTATTATGCCAGTGTTGTTTGGTTCAGTGTAAACAAGCAAAGCTGGCTTAATTACGGGTCTTCTTTATGGCAGTATTGTGGGATCTCTATGTAAAAAAAGGACTAAAAACATTCCCTTCCTTTGCACTATTTTTATCAACTGTTGCAAGGTGGTGTATATGAATGTTTTCACTGTAATGTTGCTACAAAACATGTCTTGTTCATGTCAATTGATTCTGAAATCTGAATCTGAAGTCTTTTTAGTTTAATGTTGTTCAATATTTTTTTGGTTTTGCTTTCATGAATGCATCTGATTGAATCTCAACACCCCTCCCCTCACCAAAACTACAACATCCAAAAAAACTTCTATTAAGTGTACTATTTAGTTATTCCTTTTACAAAATACCTGTTCAGCTGCAGCAAGTAATTTCAGTGTACATGTACATTGAATAATGTTGTGTATGACAAATAACTCATTTTTAACATCCAAAGCCATTGACTTTTAACTCATGATATCAGTTAACCAAGCAGATAATCACCAACTAAAATATACATTAAATTATAAAAATTTATAAAACTCAAACCAGCCAAGACTTTCTCCCCCACATGCTTCTTTCCACTTTTCATTTTGTACTTTTCGACATTAAATATAAATGGGAATTTACTGGCATACATTTATTCAATTTTAAGTAAACACTGCAACCATATTTTTACTGTAAATGTGTGAAGTGTTTACTTGCATTAAGAATACCTTATCTTCAATAAGATGGTGTGAAATTTGAGGAGTCAATCCCTGCAATCTTGAAACATCAGGAAAACAGTTCTCTGCGATACTGTTCTTTGGAACTCTCACTACTCTTCTGCCAAACCTCCTGCAGATAAATTAAACCCACTTCTGGAAAACATCCAGAACTCAGTTAGGCTGAGTATTTGGGTAAATTACTTAAGTTGGGTATAAAATGCAAAAAGTGCCAAATGATAACTATAATTATACATGGAACTTAAGAAATAGAAAAAAAAGCCAAATTCAATACACTTCCTCCCCCCTTAACCACCACTATTTTTATTTTTTAAAAATTAAGACTATTAATCTCAGACTACTGCCCATTTTGAGAAGAAAAGCACTTGAGCCGTTAATGGAGTTTGTTTGTTCTCCCCATGTTTTTGAGGGTTCCCTCTGAGTGCTCTGCTTTCATCCCACCCTCCAAAACATACCAGGGTTTTAGGTTAAATGGGATATTTGGTTGGCAGGGGCTCATGGGCCAGAAGGGCCTGTTACCGAGCTGTACATCTAAAATTTTTTAAAGATAGATGGTTCATTTTTGTAATTAATGTGTCTCATAATAATGTTGTCCAGCCACTATTGTTTAACTTCATGTTTCCATGACATTTATGATGAAAATATTGTTATAATCATTTTCTCAAAAACAAAACTACAGAGAAATAAGTGACAAAGCATGAATAAAGTCTGAGAACACATTTGTGCTTTGTGATTACACAAAGTAAGAAATTCTAAACATAAATCTCAATGAGAGGACAAAAACAAAAAGTCAATAGATTTAGATTATTGAAACATTTTAAGAATGTGTTACACCATGCAAGAAATTGCAAGAATTGAGGGTACCTGAACAATCTCCAGCATTTCTGACTTGCTGATATATCCATTTCCATCTAGATCATACATACTGAACGCCCACTTTAGCTTCTGCTCCAGTTTGCCTCTTGACGTGACACTTAGTGCAATGATAAACTCCCGAAAGTCTATTGTTCCATCTCCATTGGCATCAAAAGTGCGAAAAACATGCTCAGCAAATTTGGAAGCATCCCCATAGGGAAAGAAGTTCCCATAAATTTTCTTGAATTCTTCCATTGACAAGTTGCCACTCGGGCAATCCCTGAGGAAACCCTTATACCACTCCTGAATTTCGTGCTCTGTGAAGTCTGTGCTGTCCAGCAAATCCTGCATCACCTCAGGCCGTAGCTTGCTATTCTGCTTCCCCATCTCAAATTTAAAGGTCTTAAGCTGCAGAACAATTGCAAAAGAACATTGATTTGAACCAAGTTAAAGTGAATCCAATCCAATATTCCAAGTGACATTTCAATTTCAAAAGATAAAAAGACATCAAAAACATGCAACTCTGAGAAATACAAAACTCTGCACATATACAGGTTGATACTGAAGGCTAAAGCCAAAATCCTGTTTAGAATCCATAACAAGAATTTTAATCCAAAGCTCCCAAAATATTACTAATTATCATTATTATCACCTTAGGAAGGAAAGGTTGATAGATATGGGATCAATTCCAAATTAAGAAGAAATTGCCTTTTTCATTCAGTATTTAGCAGAGAAATGTTCTCAGAAAAAGGTCACAACAAAATCAAATACAAATAAGTGTATTCAAAAGCAATTTACAGCAATACAATTTGGAATAATTAAAACTCTCTTTTGTTTAGAGATACTTTCAAATGAATATGATAAACAAAATCAAAGTATCCGAATTGCAGCCCAATGCTGCAGAATCAATGATATCCAGTTATTCCTCGATTTACCTATATTCTGAGTTATGAGTTTTCCCTAAAATAATATTGATCCTTTGAGTTGAGCTTCTTTGATTTGTGAAGTGATTTTGTACCTATAACTATTAGAGCACCACTCTTGATGCATAGGAATACCTTGCATACACTTCCAAAATAGCTATGATGCTTTTTGTTGAGTCTTTTTAATTTATGAAAAGTTTCAGTTCAAATAATAATAATTTTGTAAATAAAAACAAATTCAGTTTTATATTGCAAGTTATTGGAATACAGTGCTTCCCATCAACTTAATATAGTGCACAGTAGAGTTACATTTTCCACTCTGCCCAAAAGTGAATCTAGACTATCTGTTACACACTTATTTCCTTTCTGAATCTATCTCCATCTCAAAAGACAGACTTGCCATCACCACCATCATCTTTATAAGCCCACTGAACCCCTCAGCCATCTCAACCAAGGGTCTTCCTATGGGTCTTCTTCCTGCAAGGTTGTTATCCCCTTTCCTCGATTTCTCAGAATTTGTTCAAGATATTGGGCTTCTGAAATTTAATTTTTAAAAGCACAGTAATAGGTCATTTCCATGCTGCCCAATTACACCCCTGTACATTTTGAAGGCCTCCTTCTTCTGTAAGGATGGCTTTTCCTCTGCTATAATTGATGGAGCTCTCATACAAATTTCTTCCATCTCCTGCATGTCTGCTCTTACCCACCCCCAAGCAGAATTGGTGCTGGCTCCATTGTTGTTTGTCATTTATATCAATGATCTGAATGAAAGTATGTGGTAAATTGGATCAGCAAATTTGCAGATGACACTGAGGGGTACAGCGGGTAGGGACTGGAACAGCACTTCCAATCACGGTAAAGGTTCACTTGCACCGCTTCTAACCTGGTCTACTGCATTAAGTGATCACAATTATGTTCCCCCTACTTTGGAGAAATTAAATATAGACTAGGAAACTATTTTATGGAGCACCTACATTCTATTGGCAATGGCCTCTTTGAGCTTCCAACTCTCAACTCCCACACCGACATGTCAATTTTTCTCCATTATTACAAAGGCCAAATTCAAAATAGAAGACATCTCTTATTCTGGTTTGGTGGCTTAAAAACCAATGGTATGAATATTGAATTTTTCCATTCTGGATCATCTACACCCTGGACACACCTATCCAACTAGTCTTCTTTTACCTTTGTTCACCTTTTCCCTTCCCCTTCCTCCCCCAGTTCCATTTGCCCATAATCCTCTTACCTTTCACTTATAAGCCTCTGTCCCACCCTTCCCTCATACTGCTTTAGCATGTTAATCTTTGCTCTTCTCAATCTTGATATAGGGTCTCCATATAAAACATACACCTTTTGCTGCCACAGATGCTAATCACCCTGGTTTACATACTTGCAGGTAGCAAAGACTTGGAAGAACATGATGCAAATTTAAAAAAGGTACTTGACAAAGCCCGAAAGGTTAATCTTAAGATCAACCCCTGTAAGTGCAGGTTTCAGCTGAACAGGTTGGTTATGGAGGCCATGTTTTCACAGGAGAAGGCCTGAAGGTGGACCCTTCAAAGACTAGAGTAATCAGTGACATGCCGATACCGACAGACGTGTCAGTGCTACAACGTTTCCTGGGCATGGTCAACTACCTGAGCAAGTTCATTCTGAACACCAGTGATCTTTCTGCCCCACTAAGGGAGTTGACACATAAAGTTGTGGTTTGGTCCTGGCAAGAGCAACAACAAAATGCATTCCACGCATTAAAAAGGCATATGTCATGCCCACCTGTTCTATCATACTACGACGTGTGCAGACTAGTCATGCTAACCTGTGATGCATCACAGTATGGTCTGTGTGCAGTATGCCTGCAGGATGGAAAACCAGTGGCCTACGCATCCAGATCATTCACCACCACGGAGACCAGATACGCCCAAATAGAGAAGGAATTGTTGGCAGTAGTTTTCACCTGTTCAAAATTTAATGACTATATTTATGGTAGACCAGTGACCATAGAAACAGACCACTTACCTCTGGTCACAATTCTGAAAAAGCCAATCCATGCGGCTCCTGCACAATTACAGAGGATGATGCTCAGGCTTCAGAAATACAACCTGACTTTAGTTTACAAGTTCGGAAAAGAAATGCACTCAGTCAATGTGCTATCTCGTGCTCCCAGAAAATGCACGATCCAATGAGCTGAGGAAGACGACACGTTTGATATAATGACAGTAATGCACTTTTCCTCCTCCTGGTTGGATGAACTGAGACAGTACACCGCTGAAGACACAACTTTGAGGACCCTGAGCACTTTTATCAAGGGCGGCTGGCCTGACAAGCAGCGCAGCCTATCACCTGAAGTGCAACCCTACTTCCCTTTCCGGGATGAATTACTCATCAATAATGGAATCATAATGAAAGCCCCGAGAGCAGTAGTTCTGAGTTCACTGCAAAACATTTATGTCAACATCCTGCACAGAGGGCACCCAGGGGCAGAAGCAACCAAACGTAGGGCTAGAGACATAGTTTTTTGGCCAGGGATGACCAAGAACATAGACCAGGATGTACAAGCTTGCTCAGGGTGCAACAGGACCAGACCGCACCAACAGAAGAGCCGCTGCAGCTTCACGTGGTGCCGGACCTCCCCTGGTCAACCATGGCAGCAGACATCTTCGAATGGCACGGTCAACAGTATTTAATTCTTGTCGATTCATATTCTGGATGGTTTGAGAGAGACCTTTTACCCAACGTCACTTGTCGGCAGTCACTATCAAGTTAAAGAGTCACTTTTCAGTGCATGGGCCCGCCCCCCCGCCCCCCCCACCCCTACACTCTGCTGTCAGACAATGGCACCCAGTTCACCAGTGAGAAATTCAGATGCTTTGCAACAACATGGGATTTCAACCATATCACTAGCAGCCTGGAGTACCCACAGTCAAACAGGTTGGCTGAAAGAGCTCTGAGGAGCGCGAAGCAACTCGCAGAGAAATTCCACAGGGAAAATATGGATGTGTTCCTAAACTTACTGAACTTCCCGGCGACGCCATATTGGGTTCTCCAGCACAGCGGCATATCTCCAGGCAGACACGGACGACTCAGCCTGTGGGAAGGAGACGCTTGGAGCCTCAGCTAAAGAATCTGCAAGAAATTAAATCCTAACACAGAAAGGATGCTATGACAGAAACAGTTGGCCATTTGACACAGCTTGTGCCATTAGCAGAAGGGCAAGTCATAAAGATGCAGACTCCACAGGGCTATGACCACATGGGCATAGTCGAAAGTAGCTGCCAGGAGCCCAGGTCATACCTGGTAAAATCAGAAGGAAGGGTGTATCGAAGAAACCGTCGACACATCTTACCCATAAGGGAACCACCCATATCCCGAACCATTCCTGATGAGACTATAAACCAGGATCTGGAATATGAACCCTGGGTAGGCAGAGCTCCCTCAGTAACAACCCATAATCAAATGGCCGCAACCCCAAGACCAAGGATGGCACATAATTTCAAGCTGAAGCACCCCAAGCATCCACTTCCACCAATGGCTAATACATAACACGTTTTGGGTGCACTTGTAAACTAGACTGACAGTTCACTGCTGAACTATAATTATTGTAATGTATGACACCTACATGGATTGTGGTATGTGAAAGGGGTTGCCCAAGAAAGGGGTAGACAGCACTTTTATTGATTGCGCCCGCTACAGCCTCTGTACTCGCTACGATATTTCCCTTGCACGAGTCCTTGTGAAGCGCATTAGTTGAAGACGGAGACAGAGCTTGGTTGGTGGCAGACGCCATTTGCATTGTTCAATTTAACAGTAAAGCATTCATCAGAGGTTCCCATTCCTGGTGAGTCAAGCAGCCTCAAGGGGAACCTTGAGTTTTCAGTCGGAACCCTTTACGGCTTGATGAAATATCGACTGTCCTTTTTTTCCTACTGGTGCTGCCTGACCTGTTGAGTTCTTCCACCAGGTTGTATTTTGCTCCAGATTCCAGTGTCTTAAGTCTCTTGTGCAGCTCTAAATTATTTTATTGGTCTACAAGACTATGAGAGGCATAGATAGTATGGACAGCCAGCATCTTTTTCCCAGGGCAGGAATAAGAGTGAAGGGGGGAATGTTTAGGGGAGACATCAGGGTAAGGTTTTTTTTTAATATAAACACAGAGTTGTGGGTGCATGGAATACCTTGCTAGGAATAGTGGTGGAGGCTGAAACATTAGGGGTATTTAATAAACTCCGAGACAGGCACATTGATTTAAGAAATATAGAGGGTTACAGGGTAGGGAGGCTTAGTATGTTTTTTTAAGGAATATGGGTCAGCACAACATCAAGGGCTGAAGGGCCTTTACTGTGCTGTAGAGTTCTATGTCTAGATCTAATGAATGCCTCAATAGTGACTCCTAGTAAATACCAGTGACATGATTGTGACTGGTGACATTAGATTAGAAACCCTAGCATTGGAGGTTATTCAATAAAGATAAAATTTCCACAGAATCTTCACAGCATCACAGTCCTCCCCATCAATTAGATGTTTATGTAGGTTCACTCATCAATGAAATACACAACACTCTTCCAGAAGAACTTTAGTCACACTAACATGGTTGAACAACTGTCCCCACAGACAATAGTCCACAGATCAACGTCGAAGGATCATTTCAATGAGCCACCGCATATATTTATCGTATCTCCCAATTTCTTGTCCACCAGAGTATTGGATTGCACTTGCAAGATGCAACATTTTGATTTCAGTGATGTGTCAACTCTGGCAACAGGATTGCTTGCTTCCCATTACTTTAATGTGCTAGTGTGCCCAAGAAGAGCTCACCTTAATAATCCACACCTTTTTCTGAAAAGAAAATTCTTCCTCTAGGTGTAGGCAGATATGAATTTTCAGAAGAATTTGATGGTCAATACCAGATTTTTAGAAAGAATGTAATTCCTTCATTATGGAGTCAGTATATCGCAAGGGATGGATGCTGATAGACCAGGATAAGATCACAGCTAAGAGAAGTGAAGGTGGCAGTTCAGATTAATGATACATAGGTGGACTTCTGGGCTGTGCAACTTCACCAAGAGTGCACAGATATAATGAAAACCATCAAATGACAGAAGGTGGTTTTTCATGTCATGCCTCTGCCTTGAGATCAGCTAAATTCGCGGAAAAAATTTGAACTTACCCTTTCATAGAGTTTCCCTAAAAGGCTGCTCTTGCGTCACTTTCATGAAGAGCAGTGCCTCGTGGTGTCCTCCGGAGCCAATGGAGGTGGTGTGACCAGTGCCATAGCACCATCCCCCCCCCGCCAAGTCTATGTTATTCACATGCACCAAGCGCAGAAAGAGCCCTTTAGTGGAGAATGGTGACCCCAGAGCAGGTAGAAAAGTTGATTGAGATGTTTGCAGCCAGTCTTAGTTCCAGGCAGAAATCCTGTGCACTGTCAGCATTTTCAAAATACCGCTCCTGCATCTCAGTGATGTCATCAGCCCAGCCCTAACCAGCCGCTTGCAGCAGCAGTACATTCGTGATGCATAATGAAGTGCTGCACTCCACCACTGACACTGCCTCGGAGATGGATTGGAGTCAGCACCTTGGAGCATTAATGAAGGCAAGTTTTTCAACATGAGGGCAGAGATCTCCGCCTTTACATTCGGGTTTTTTTTGCTTTATGTAAGGGCCTACAGATAGCAGCCAGCCAGCCACAAACGAGCCTGCAGCTGACGTGGACTTTTTACCCCCTCCATAAATCTTCGTCCGCGAAGCCAAGCCAAAGACAGATAGCAGCAGAAAATGCTACTGCCTTCAGGAATGAGATTTCATACCCTGTACTAGCCTGGGTGCATTTTCAGTACACTGCAGCTGGTACAAAAAGAAAAACAGCAAGAAGAAAGGCAATGAACAGGGTATTATTCCTGCTCAATATCTACAGCCTCATCTTACAGATGACAAGAGGAGGCAGGCATTGTTCACACATGATATAATGGATCCCTTAATAGTGATATTTCTAATAAGCCCAGTAAATTATAATTCTCTCCTTCCCACCCCCTCCCTCCATCATCAGGAAAATCCAACCATCCTCCCCACATTACATGTCTTACCAAATAGTATATACATCATCAGCCAGGGAAGCAGCATGGATGATGTTAATCTCTTACTGCCTGCAAGTGCATCTGCCTTGATTATTCATGAATCCTCAATCTAATTACTGAGTTGGTTTTGCGACAACTATTTGCAATGGTTCCCAGCTCACTTTGGCATACCTTTTGAGAATAATATTATTTTGCAAGGTTCAAGAAAAGAATCACAAACTAAAACCTTAATAGGATAGCTGATACTCAAGATAAATATGACTCTATTACCTACAGAGGAGTCTACCTGCTATCTGTCAGAGGGAAAATTCTCACAAGTACCCTCATCCCATCTCCTTTCAGTGGCTGAGAGTTGTTCCCTATTCCAGTTCGGAGTCCATCCGATCGTCATCGTGCAGGAATTCCAAAATTGCACAGAACAACATGAACCACGGCCTTTTTTCATTTTACATAAGCCATTGATAATGATTGTGAAGTATCCTTCTAATATCTGCTAGAATTTTAATTAACTGAACCCAGTGCAGATTGGCATCAAGTTTGGGTCCTCACCCCAATACATTTCTTTGTCTTTTCATCACGTCAACATTTCACTTCCTACAGTTTTCATGCTGGAGTGGAGCTAACCTGCCCTAACCCGCATAACAAGTGGAAAACTCTTCACTGTGCATTGTCAACTCTCAAAAACCAAGGTCAATGGTGAAAAAAGCTTCTGTATGTGCACTATCACCTTATTTACTGAAGTATTAGAGAGAATGGGCCTTACACTAAAGCACCAGCAATGCATTGTGTTACCATGCAATGAAGACAAGGATGAGGGAACTAGTGATTATGAGCTATCGTCTTGTTTAAGTGAAGGCAGAAGTCAATAAACAAGAACAATACTTTCACCGTACATCAATTACTTAAGAATACAACATAAAGGATAATCCAACTACTGTTTAAAGGCAGCTCAGACACTCCTGGCAGCACGATCACAGATATATTGCCTCTGAGGATGCCATCTAAGGATGCTGAAATGCTAGCAACAAAGGAACACTGGGAGGAGATGAAATAAGAATGGGCCATAATTTGTTACATGCTTGAATATAACAAGCTCTTATTATTTTTTTTAAAAAAATCCGGATCTCCAGGATGGCCAAATACATAAAGATTAAATGATTCCAACACTGAATCAATGATGGGTACAATGTTCCAAAACACATTGAGCAAGGCAAACAGACTGGAATTCAGGGCATCTGCATCTCCAAATATTTTTAGGCAAACTGTTCAGTAATGTAAATACAGTAAATCACAATGAGGTACAACTACATTTATACAACATAGTGTGTACTGACTTACAAGATCCTTTCATTGTGCTTGCACTTCTTGGTGAGAAAATTGGTAACACTTCTTCTCTGAATGATATTTTAAATAAAATTTGATAACCCTTTTTAAAATGTCATGCACCTATATTTCATATTAATCCTCTGAGTACTGTTCAGCACATTTTTCAGAAAAATTACTTTCTTAACAACTGAACATATTTTAAATGAAATGTCATCAATACATGCCATATCATTGTTATTTGATCCTAAAGGCACATCACATTTAACAGTTGACTACTTAAGATTGAATTAGCATGGTAACAAACTTTAAAACATTATTAAAACATAAACAAATATGCTCTTGGTTCATTACACAAGTATGCCACTTACAAAGTTGGAAGGATTTAATGCAGTATCCCATTAGTGTGACTTTACTAGTGAAACAAACTGAACATGGTCTTAAAACTTAAATAGAACCTTGAATTTTGGCGATCTAATCTCCTATTATGATACAGATTCAGCATCATTTGTTTCTTGCTGACATTTATAAGCTGTTCTATTTTAAAATGTGCACCCAGTCTTTCACACTGCAATACAGTAAAACCCCCCCAGTATCTGACACCTATGGGTATTGATGGATGCCGGATAGGTATTTACCAGTTGATTGAGATTGCATGTCACATGAATGATGATCTTACCACTAGGGGGCACCAATTTTAAACCCCCATTTTTTTTTTAACCTATTTAATTTCTGCAATATTTTTTGCCAATTGCTTGAGGCTCCCGGTTGCTATAATTCCAGATAACAAGGATTTTCTGATTTAAAGTTTTAAATAGCAGTAATGACTATTAGTGGGTTAGTATATGCCCTGTGTACAAAGATTAGGTTAACTACAATCCTGTACTCAGAGATAAAAGTAACAAATGGTATCAAATGGCATTCAGACATCAACAGTCTGTGGTGCTAGGACCCGTCAACTCCAAACACATTTGTATTTAAAAATTTGTCAAAATATGGGCTATAAACATCTGAATTCCAAAAGATGAGGGGAGACTTATTGCCTTTATTGTTAAGATATTATTTCGCTACAAACAGCATCAGTGAATTAGTAACATCGAATCAATGGGTCTCAAGGGGGAAATCTCTCCACTGGCTGGAGACATAAAAAGCATTAACAACTTCAATACAGCAAACGTTAAGAGGAGGAAAGTTTAAAACAAGAGGACATGAGTTAAGAATTAAGGGGCAGAGGTTTAGAGGTAACATGAGGGGGAACTTCTTTACTCAGAGAGTGGTAGCTGTGTGGAATGATCTTCCGGGAGAAATAGTGGCGGCGGAGTCAATTGTATTATTTAAGAAAAGGTTGGACAGGTATATGGATGAGAAGAAGATGGAGGGTTATGGGCATTGTGCAGGGAGGTGGGACTAGAAAGGGGTGTTTGGTTCGGTGCGGACTAGAAGGGCCTAATGGCCTGTTTCCGTGCTGTAATTGTTATGTTATGTTAAAGACATCAAGTTGTTTCACATGAGCATTACATCATAAAGAAATTACATCAAGCTAAATATGAAGGTATTACAGCAGACAACCAAAGCTCCTGTATTCTAATAATTAAAATCAGACAAGTAATTGCCTGGTTTATCTGATTCAAGATGTAAGTATGTGAGAGACCTATAGCAGTGCAATAGTGGCCCCTTGGAGTGAGTGACATCCTCTGAGTAAAAGGCATCATCCTGCTATACAATCTGCAAGGAAAGTGATGGCCACGTGAGAGCGTGATTGTGCCATAACACTGCACAATCTTCTCCAGCCCCTGCCAAATACAATAGGTTTCCTACTAGTTTGGGAGGATAACAAAAAGAATTTCCAAAGATCAAGTCTGGTAAATGAAAGACAGATCATGAAACATTTTTACCTTTTGTCAATCAACTTAACCACAAATAAATCCCCCACCTGTAGCTTGTCAGCTGTGCCAATTTCAGCAAGGAAGTTTACTTGATATTAGTCTAATAATGTTATTCAATTACAAGAATACTGCTGCATTTAACAAGCACCGTGAATGGAGGTGACAGGAATCCTTCCCAGACTGAACTCTGTCCTGATGATGTTGCGCCCTGTTGATAAGTAACTATGGTAAAAACAGATTTTTCTGTTGTTTACACTAAATACTAACTGGCTTGCTTGGCTGAACAATCTGCGAATGAATTACCAATCAATGACTGGTATCGTTATGAAAATTATCTGACAGAAAGAGAAGGGAGAAAAAAAACAGACATCAGCAAAGAGAAAACAGGAAACAGTTGAAAAGTTATTCAAATGGGATGATGCAAATACTGGGATGATAATGGAAAGAAGAATAGTTCATTGGAAAAAGAGAAAGCATTGAGAAAACATGGGATCAAGAACAATAACTGTAGAAGTTGGAAAGATAACTGATCACCAAAGATTCCTTTTTGTTCCACTCCACTGAGGCAATTTTGGATCTGATTTGTTAAGCTAGAGCTCTCAAATGCCCTGTTAAAGTCCACATTAACTACATTAAAAAAAATATAGGCATTATCTGGGAAATGTCCATAAACCAATTTCTCCACAAGTTAGGACATCCCAGTTTCTATAGTAACCCCATGGCCTATTGCTCTATGTACACTTGCTATAATTCTTATATTTTATTTAAGAATTGTCCCAACCCTACCTGTATTTAAACTAACCAATCATTAATGAATACTATCAAACATTTTATTATTACTAATTACTATATAAAATGAATAGAAGAATTTGCATAAAGTCAACTAATTCGTAATCTGGGGAACCCCTTTTAGTAAGAGGGAGAGTTCAGGAGCAGGAATGTTTGACACATCAATACAGCCATGTGACACCACACCCCAGAAAGGATACACTTGCATAAAGTTCATAAAGACTGATCCCTGGAATGACCAAGTCTGTCATATGAAAAGAAAAGAGCAGGGGGGAATTGGGTTTTTTTGTTTTGTATTCACTAGAGTTTAGAACAGCCATTCTCAACCCTTTTTTTTGGCTATAGTTCCCCCCCCCCTCCCCATGTATAAAAAAATAAATAAGATTATATACATTCACACACCAAAAAAAAAACTTTTTATTAACCTTCCTATTAATGTAATGGCAGATCTTTCAATTTCTGTAAATATTTCTCTTTTTTCTTTAATAGAGGGGTATAATTAAACATACAAATTCATTGTGTGTCATTATTCCCAAGTATTTAATTCCATCTTTCTTCCATTTAAATCTACTGCTTTTTTGGTATGTTAAAATTCTGTAATGGCATTATCTCACTTTTATCCATATTTATTTTATATCCTGATATTCTTCCATATTTTTTTTATATTGTTTGTAATCTTATCAGTGATTCAGCTGGGTTAGATTTATATAATAGCACATCATCAGCAAATAAGTTAATTTTACGTTCTTCTTGTCCATCTTTGAAGCCCTTAATATCTGGATCCCTTCTTATAATCTCCACCAGAGGTTCTATAGCTAGTATGAATAATACTGGTGATAGGGAATACCCATGTCTACTCAATCTATTCAGGAAAAATGGAGAATATTTGGTTATTAGTAGTTATAATTTTAACTTGTGGTTTATGAGAGAGCTTTTATCCAATTTATAAATATTCTATCTACACCAAATTTTTCCAACATTTTAAATAAGAAAGCACATTCTAATCGATTGAATGCTTTTTCTGCATCTAAAAAAAGTTATGTTTGGATTCAACCTTGATTTTGCTATGTATTATATTGAATAATCTACCTAGACTATTTGAATAATGTCTTCCTTTAACAAATCCCACATGATCTGGATGCAGTAATTTTGGAAAATACTCACTCAGTCTGTTGGAAAGTGCTTTGCTGGAATTTTATAATCTGCATTCAGAAGTGATATTGGTCTGTATGATGAGATTTTTAACTGATCTCTATCTTTCTTTGGTAGCACTATAATTATAGCTGTTGAAAAAGCTTCCAGATGGGTTTGGGTCTGCTCCGCCTGGTCTAACACAACCATCAAAAGAGGTATCAACAGATCTTTAAATTTTCTATAGAACACAGGAGGGAACCCATCTTCCCCCAAGGACCTATTAGCTTGCAAAGTACCCAGAGCTTGATCTATTTCTTCCTTTGTAAAAGGAGCATCTAAATCATCTCTTTCTCTCTCTTCTAGTTCAGGAAGTTCAACAATTGTTAAAAAATTCTTCTATCTTGTTTTCATCTCCTACTAATTTTGATTGATATAGTTTTGTATAGTGTTCTCTAAACATTATTTCTTTTTGATTATGTTATAGTATCAGCTTCTGTTTCTATTGCATTTATCACTCTGAATGACACCTCTGCTCTAATCTGTAAAGATAACACTTGATATGCCTGTTCTCCAAGATCATAATATTTTTGTTTCTTTTTAATATCATTTTTTCCATTCTATATGTTTGTAGTGTATTATTTTGTAAATTTTAATTTTCCAATATTCTATATTTTTCTTGTGTTCCTGATATTCTTTTTACAATTTTGTTATATTCTTCTCTAGATTTCTAAGAGTCTCACATATTTTCTCAAGATTTTTAGTGTAAGAAATAATTTGTCCCCTTAAATAAAGCTTTAAGTGTATTCTATATTAGAAAACTGTTGTCAGTGGAAGGAAGATTGTTTTCACAAAATGTTTCTATCTGTCTCTTAATAAGTTCACAAAAATCCTTCCTCTTTACCAGAATGGAGGACCATCGCCTTCCCAAGATCGTGTTATATGGCGAGCTCTCCACTGGCCACCGAGACAGATGTGCACCAAAGAAGAGGTACAAGGACTGCTTAAAGAAATCTCAGTGCCTGCCACATTGACCATCACCAGTGGGCTGATATCGCCTCCTACCGTGCATCTTGGCGCCTCACAGTTCGGCGGGCAGAAACCTCCTTTGAAGAAGACCGCAGAGCCCACCTCACTGACAAAAGACAAAGGAGGAAAAACCCAACACCCAACCCCAACCAACCAATTTTCCCTTGCAACCGCCTGCCTGTCCCGCATCGGACTTGTCAGTCACCAACGAGCCTGCAGCAGACATGGACATACCCCTCCATAAATCTTCGTCTGCAAAGCCAAGCCAAAGAAGAAGAAAGAAGATTAAGGCGTCATCTGTACATACTTTCTTGCTTTTCCATTATTGTGATAGTTAATGTTAATGGCGAGTGGTCTGATAAAAGTCTTGCCAAATACTCTGCTTTTATCACTCTGTAACTGGGCAGACATTAATGTACCCTTGAATAGAATGAATAGTCTCTTTCTAAGGGGTGAAGCCACCTCCATATATCAATTACATTTAAATCATAATGTTTTTGCAGCTTTCACCTTGTTATTGTTCTCATTGATTTGTCCAATATTGGATCTAAAAATTGAAATTGTCTCCAATCAATATATTTTGCCTTCCCCATGTGGTTTTTAAAAAGAAATCCTTCATAAAACTTCATTGCCATAATATGGGGCGTAAATGTTCATAAATGTTCATGATTCTGTTTAAATTTCACAGTGTGCCATTACAAATCTTCCATTCTCTTCTATTATTATTGGTAATATTTTAAATTAAAATCGCTAAACCTCTTGCTTTTGATCCAAATGAAGATATTACTTTCCCCACCCATCCTCTTTTTAATTTTGCTTGTTCCAATCTGCCTTTAATTTTTTTTAAGATATCCCAAGTCCATTTTCTCCTCACCAGCCAATTAATTCCATAAACATTAAAACTAATAAATTTAAATTTTCAATCCATATTCTTCTTCAAAATGATTTTTTTTAAAAATCTCTTGACTTGTTGAATAATAGTAATCCTTCCTCTTTAAGAAAAAAAATGTCCCTGCCCCAACAGGGACGTACAAGTAGAGAACTGAAAGCCTACAAAAAAAAGCATGTACATCACATAGGAATGGATAGATCTAAAGGGAAGTGTGAATGTAAAAGACATCAGATCTATTTGCCAATAGAAGTCTTTTAACCAAGTTTGAATTTGACCCAAGTTTGAGTTTGTCCCTTTTCTAAATCAAAATTTATTGGGAAACACAATTTCTCTTGAGGAGCATGGAGTTTTTAAATGCGAAAATACAAAGCCAACAGCAACTTTTAAAGGCTCCATTCTTCCGAAAAAAATCTGACTTCAATTAAATCATTACATTTCATAACATAGCCATACACTTATCAGCTCAATACTTTCAATATGATTATTTTTAAAAAATCACATTAGTCTTGAATTAGTGGTTCTTAACCTCCCCCCGCTCCCCACTTATATATCATCTTAAGTAATTTATGTAATCTCTTACTAACCTGTGTGTGAGTGGAAAAAAGGTTGAGGCCTACTGTCTTAGACCAAATAAATGGGCTGGGTTGATCACATTGATTGAGGATACACAGAGTTAACTACTTTGGAAAAATATTTGATATCTTTCAATAACTGAGATAAAGGCAAGTCAGCATCATTAAAACAAAACTCATATGCCAACTCTGAAATGGGATCATACCCAAACACAAACTTGCTCTTTTCTTCTTGAATATACTGTAGATTACAAATTATCCATTTTAAATAATTTAGTTTTGAAAATAAGCAAGTCTGTGGCATCGGATCCTGGCCAAGCCCCCCTTTACAGCAGGGATAATTAGAAGTTGGCTTATGTTGGAGGATGGGAAATGGAATTGAGCATGCAGTGAAGGGAGAGGAGGAACAAAGCAAATATTACCTAGCCTCTTGAAAATGACCAATCTTCAACTAATGGGAGAATCATTTTTGCAAGTTGCATGCTATTCATGTGTGCCTAGTTGCAGTGAAAACATGGGCCCCAAATTGAAATGCTCTGAACCCATTTCTCCCTTTGTGATTCCCATTATCACCTTACTTATCAGATTCCAGAATGTAGTCTTCGCTAATCACCCTCCAACCATATCACCCCTTCACCTCGCCCTTTAAACTGGCTACCTGCCCTCTCCATTCCCAGTCCTAATTCAACCTGAAATGCAAATAATTTCTCCTTCTGCCTCACAGTTGCTGGTTCACCTCCTGAGTTCTTCAAGCAGTTTGTTTTCTGACTCAGCTCATTTAAAATTTCTGTCTCAAGTCTGTATGCAAACTCAAGGTAGAGTACAAGTTCAGTATAAAGCAAGACTTATTTCAGACCACTCCCCCATATTATTGGTAATTAATTTGGAAGATATGCAAGACTTAACCTTTAGATGGAGATTTGACAATACATTACTAGAAAGAGAGGAATTTTGTCAGTTTTTAGAGATCAAATTAAACTTTATTTGGCACTGAATGAAAATACAATGGCCAATAAGTTTATTTTGTGGGATCCTATGAAAGCTTATATTCGTGGTCAAATAATAAGCTTCTCTGCTAAAATTAAAAAGGATTTTATGTCTCAAGTTAATATCATGGAAAAAGAGATAATGACATTGGAGAAGGATCTATATAAAAATACCTTGGAAGAAAATAAAAAAAGAATGTTGGTAAAGAAAAAAATTCAATACTTAGCAAACCTTTAGGTTGGAGAAGGTGATTTTACGTAGTAAACAAAGATATTATGAACTAGGGGAAAGAGCACAAAGTATTAGTGTGGCAACTGAAAATAGAACAGAAATCTAAAGTAATTACAGCAACTAAAATAGGAAATTACATTATATTATACAAACCTAGTGATATAAAAGAATCTTTTCAAAGATTTTACTCTAATCTGTATCAATCTGAATCATTAAAAGATGACAGGAAAATCTTGAGTTTTTTTTAGATCAGGTAAAGTTACCGAGCTCAAGTACAGCTGAACAACAGAGTACGGGTACTACTTTTATGATGAGTGAAGTGGCAAAGGTTATAATGTGGCGGAGCACATACTCGTGGCAAACCGGCCCCGCTTGTACCCCCACACAGGCAGAGCAGCCACGAGACCTGCTTGCCGCATGGTCTGAATGGCGCTTGTGCTTTAGGCAAGCAGGATGACATCATCGCCTGCGCTGGGGCGGACCTCATGCTGCCCTTAAAGGGGTGGGTGCAGGTTTTGAATAAAATGGTCGTTGAAACCCCCAATGTGGTGGTTGTGAGTCTCATTCCTCATAGCTACTGTTACAATAACTTCTTTACAAAATAATAAATCACCAAGTGAAGATGGTTTTACATCCAAATTTTATAAAGAATTTAGAAATGTTTCAATCCCAGTTTTTATGCAAGTACTGGCAAAATGGGTGATCTACTGGACTCCTTTAAAACTACGATCATAACAGTGTTATGAGCACAAAGGACCCCAAAACCCAGCAACAATACACATTCATCAAGACAAGTAGTTACTTAAACAAAAGTTGTTTTTAATTATCTTTAAACATGAAAATAGAATCACACTTTAACTTATCTCTTAACTAACCCAACTTAACCCCCTTCTAATTCTAAGCACACGTGTATGTAATGTGTGTGTAAATTGAAGAAAAGTTCTTTGGTTCACAGTTCAATCTCACTTCTCATTCTTCCAAGTTCATTGGTTGCAGGCAATTCTTATACTTTGCACAGAATTTAACATGTATAAAGATCACCAGGCTTTAGCGCTTGAAAGGTAAATGTTTACCTCTCAGCAAGTTCTCGTAGGGTTTGCAGAGAGAGATATGTTGTTCCAGGATTTTCACAACTGAGGTATCACCATTAGTCACCTCAATGTCTTGTTAATAAAACTTTCCCCATCAAGGTTCTCCAGTTGATAACCTCTTTCTTTCAGGCTATCACAGAATTCCTTTCTGTTCCTCCTATTCCAAGAGAAACATCAAACAGATAGCACTTCTAGCCATCCACCACTCTGGAGTTTCTGTTTCAGTTCCAACAACCTTCTCCTGCTTGTTTCAGCTGTGACTTTCTCTCTCCGTCTCAGATCCAACTCCCAGCCACATGTCCTTCTCTCTCTCTCACTTGCAAAACCTACTCCTTCTCCAGCAAACAATAGGAGTCAGTCTTCTGCTCCCATCTGTTGTTTTTAGGTAAACAAGAACCCAGGAGTGACCTTTGAGTGAGCACTTTGCAGAAAAGTCAGAAGTCTTGTAAAAATGTTTAACACAGGTGACCTGTCTCCAGTCCATTCATTTCATGACATAATTTCAATTAGAACCTACTTGTGAAATGTGCATAGCATTCTCCACAGTTTCTGTAAAGTCACTGAATATTAATTCTTCAGTATTTCAAATAAGATCTGTTTTGAAATGTGTGTATATATGTAAACTTACTCTAATTTTACCAATTTATCTCCCAAATACATCTACATATATTACATCACAACAGTAATTTTGAAAAAAGACAAGGATCCATCAATACCAGCTTCTTATAGACCAATATCATTATTGAATGTAGATTACAAAATATTAACAAAATTGTTAGTGAATAGATTGGTCATTATTAATTAATTTTATAAAAAAATTTCCAAACAGGTTTTATTAGAAATTGAAAATTGGCAGATAATGTAACTTGATTTATAAGCCTGACTCATTAGGCACAATCAAAAGGAAAAATGAGTATTGCAGAGGCACTAGATGCAAAAAAGGCTTTCAATAGAGTTGAGTGGGACTTTTTATTTCATACACTTGATACATTTGGATTAGGCCGTATGTTTATAAAGTGGGTAAAAGCTTTGTATATGGAACCTAGAGCACGAATTATAACTAATGGTATTATGTCAAACTATATTTGCCTGGGCAGATCCACTAGACAGGGATGCCCACTATTCCCAGCTCTTTTTGTTCTGGCAATTGAACCGTTGGCGGAGATGATTAGATTGAATTCTGATATAAAGGGTATACAGTAGGGAAAATTAACATAAATGGAGTTTATTTGCAGATAATGCCTTAGTACACTTGACAGATCCTGAGAATTCAATAAATCACTTGCAGAAATTGCTAGAACAGTATGGGACAGTGTCAGGTTACAAGGTTAATTGGAGTAAGAGTGAATTAATACCTTTAACAGTAGGTAATTATACACAATGTAGCCAAGCCTCAAAATTTAAATGGCCTGAAGAAGGAATACTTTTCATGTTATCATAACATATCTCAGCCCAATTGTCATCAGATATAACTATATTTAAATCTCTTCCCACCTATTTTTGGATTTAGTCACATTAGTCTTTTTAATTCACTACAAAATGGTTCAGTATAATTTTTTTTTTAAAAAACACCAGTGATATATCACACCTCAAAAGATTGAAGTTGAAAATGAGTCTATCAGATAAATGTTTTCGATGTGGACAGGAAAGTGGAACCTTCTTACACGCCACGTAGGCATGCTCTAAATTAAGTAAGTTTTGGACTAACTTGATAGTTTTCTTAAAGCAAATAATGTGGATTTTGTTACCTCAAACCCCTGTATTATTTTTATTGGGAGATTTATCAGTTATATCTTCAGATTCAAATATTAGCTGGCCTCAGAAAGTTTTTTAAAAATTGCGTTAGCATAGAAACATAGAAAATAGGTGCAGGAGTAGGCCATTTGGGCCTTCAAACCTGCACTGCCATTCAATATGATCATGGCTGATCAGTACCCAGTTCCTGCCTTCTCCCCATACCCCTTGATCCCCTTAGCCACAAGGGCCAAATCTAACATTCTTAAATATTGACAAGGAACTGGTCTCAACTACTTCCTGTAGCAAAGAATTCCACAGATCCACCACTCTCTGAGAGAAGACATTTTTCCTCATCTCAGTCCCAAAAAACTCCCCCCTTATCCTTAAACTGTGACCCCTGGTTCTAGTTTTACCTCAGCATTGGAAAAAACCTTCCTGCGTCTAGTTTGTCTAAACCCTTAAGAATTTTATAAGTTTCTATAAGATCCCCCTTCAATCTTCTAAATTCCAGAGAATACAAGCCTAGTCTATCCAACCTTTCTTCATATGCAAGTCCATCCATCCCCGGTATCAGCCTAGTGAACCTTCTCTGCACCCTCTCAAAGGCAAGGATATCCTTCCTCAGCTAAGGTGACCAAAACTGCCCACAGTACTCCAGGTGTGGTCTCACCAAGGCCCTGTACAGCTACAGCAGGATCTCCCTACTCCTGGACTCAAATCCTCTCACTATGAATGCCAACATACCATTCGCCCTCCTCACCGCCTGCTGCACCTCCATGTCCACTTTCAACGACTGATGCACAGCAACACCCAAGTCTCTCTGCATCTCCCCTTTTCCTAAACTGATACCATTTAGATAATAGTCCTCTTTCCTGTTCTTACCTCCAAAGTGGATAACCTTGCATTTATCCACATTACACTGCATCTGCCACGTCCTGGCCCACTCACCTAACTTGTCCAAATCACTCTGCACCCTCCAAGCATCCTCTACCCAGCTAACCCCACGACCCAACTTTGTCTCGTCTGCAAATTTTGAGATATTGCTATCTATTCCCACATCTAAGTCGTTGATATATATTATAAACAATTGTGGCCACAGCACGGAGCCCTAAGGTACCCCACTAGTCACTGTCTGCCATTCTGCAAAGAACCCATTTATTCCTACTCTTTGCTTCCTGTCTATCAACCAATTCTCTATCCACCTTAATACCATACCTCCTATACGGTGCTTTTAAGTTTGTACGCTATTCTTCTGTGCAGAACCTTATCAAAGGCCTTACTAAAGTCCAGATATACCACATCCACTGATTTCCCCCATCCACTCTACTGGTTATATCCTCAAGAAACTCTTATTAGATTCGTCAGACATGATTTTCCCTTCACAAAACCATGCTGTCTCCGTCCGATGACAGCACTACTCTCCAAATGTACTGTGATTGCATCTTTAGTAACTGATACTAGCACCTTCCCAACTACAGATGTCAGGGTAACTGGTCTGTAGTTTCCCAGTTTCTCTCTCCCTCCTTTCTTAAAGAGTGGGGTTACTTTGGCCTCCCTCTAATCCTCAAGAACTAATCCAGTATATAAGGTTTGAAAAATTATCACTAATGCAGCCACTATTTCCTGGGCTACTTCCTTCAGTACTCTTGGATGCAGACCATCCACCCTGGGGATTTATCTGCCTTTAATCCCTGCAATTTAACTAATACAACCTCTTGACTTACAATTATTTCCTTTATTCCCTCCCTCACATTAGATCCCTGATCCTCAACAATTTCCTGAAGATTAGTTATGTCTTCCTTGGTGAAGACAGAACTAAAGTAGTCATTCAAACAGTCTGCCTTACCCTTGTTCCCCATGATTAACTCACCTGTTTCTGTCCGCAACAGACCCACATTTGTCTTAACTAACCTCTTTCTCTTAACGTGTCTATAAAAGTTTTTAGTCATTTTTTATGTTCCCTGCCAGCTTCCCCTCATAATCCCCTTTACCTTTCCTAATTAATCCTTTTGTCCTCCTCTGCAGAACACTGAATTTCTCCCAATCATCAGGAATATTATTTTTTTAACTAATTTATATGCTGCTTCTTTGGATTTGATACTCTCTCTGATTTCCATTGTTAGCCATGGATGCAGTACACTCCTTGATTTATTCTTTTTACAAACTGGAATGTACATTTGCTGTACTTGCTCCAAGCTATCCTGAAACTATTGCCATTGCTTTTCCACCATTAGTTCTTAAGTTGCGAGAAAATGCATTGCGGTTTTATGGAAATTAGAAACTGATTTATTGCTGGAATGCTGGCATAATGAAATCCGAAGTTATATTCCTCTAGAACGAATTACTTATAATTTAAGAAATACGTTTAAAGATTTTTTGAAGATCTGGTCTCATACAAATAACAGGCCAGTCTGTTTTGTGATTCCTTTATTCACTCCCCAACCTCATTTTGATGATAAAATACTGTTATTTTAACATACTTTGTTTTTTTTAAATCAGTACTACTTTTTTTTAGAAATAAGTATTAACTAGTGAAATAATCTTTTGGATTCTCTCTTGTAATATATTTACTAATAGGTAGTAATGGCAAGAAGAATCCTAGTTGACTATGCAATATTTATAATACAGGTACACAATACTTTATCCGGACATCTAAAATCTGGAAAGCTCCAAAATCCAGCAAGTGGGGAGAGATGCGGCAGCGTGAGTCGGGCGGCCGGGAGACCGGCAGTGCGAGTCGGGCGGGCGAGGGGGGAGACCGGCAGCGTGAGTTGAGCAGGGGAGTGACCGTTAGCGCGAGTCGGGCGGGCGAGGGGGGAGACCGGCAGCGTGAGTCGAGCAGGCGAGAGGGGGAGAGACCGGCAGCGCGAGTCGGGCGGACGAGGGGGTGGGGGGGAGATGGCAGGGCGACTGGAAGGGGGTGGGATGGATACGGCTGCACAATTTGGGTGGGCTTAAATCTGGCTTTCCAAAATCCAGAAAAATCCAAAATTCGGAACACACTGTCCCCCAAAGGGTAAAAGGTCGTGTTCCTGTATATCCATTGCTAACTATATATATATTTATATTTTTATATATATATATATATATATATATATATATATATTTATATATATATATAAATTTATATATAGATTTATATATATATATATAAATTTATATATAGATTTATATATAGATATATAAATTTATATATAGATTTATATATAGATATATAAATTTATATATAGATTTATATATAGATATATATATACATATATATATTTATATATAGATATATACATATATTTATATATAGATATATACATATATATATTTATATATATATATATATTTATATATATATATTTATATATATATATATATGATTTCTAAAAAAATTTTAGTCAAAGAGTAATTCTTCTCTTTTATTTTTTGTTTTCTATGGGATCTTTAGTGGGAGGGTGTGGGGGTAAAACTATTAAAAATTGTCATGTATGAGGAAAAAATGGAATGTATATCAAATACTTTGTAATTGATTTATAATACAGTACATTTATTGATAAATAATTTTTTTTTTACAAGTCTGTATGCAAACAACAATGCGAGATTGGTTCTGACAAGCTCCAGTCTCAAATGCCGATTGATCTGATCAATCTTGACAAGCTGCAGTTCCATGTCCAAACAATCTGGACAGTTCTGACAGCATCTTCTGACTAGCTATTCATATTTCAAATTAGCAGAAGTTGCAATTTTGGTTACACAGTCCAGTATGCAATCATTGGACACAAAATATCTGGACAGCTCTGACAGCATCTTCTGACTAGCTATTCATATTTCAAATTAGCAGAAGTTGCAATTTTGGTTACACAGTCCAGTATGCAATCATTGGACACAAAATAGGCAAACATCAATTAAAGTTATTTTTTTCCCCCAAAAAAATTAACCATTCATGCTGTACAGCTGGTTCCTTGTTTACAAGGCATCCCGAACTGCTGTGAACAGATAAACGAAGCTTAGGAACAAAAAAGATGCCCCAATTGTGGAGCTCGCAGCTGCAAGCTCCAGCTGCCTTCTGATAGAGTTGGTTTATCTCCCAAATTCCTCTCCAACTCCCAGGCTTACATGTCAAACAACAGTCTTACACTTTGACCATGATCAGACTCTGAGGACTGCAGCATCATAAAAATAAGGTTGCTGAACCAGTGGTCCAGCTACAAATATCCAAAAAGATGTGCGTTTCCTTCAATGTGCTCATATCAAGTCAAATTTGTTGCAATTCAATTTCTAGGCTACTGTCTTAGAATTTACCTCATTTCTGTTTGTGGGGCTTTCCTGTATTCCACACAAAAGATATACTTCATATTGACTGCAAAACATTTGAAACTGTGAGGAGGTGTTATGCACTATACAATTTTTTTTAAAAAAAACACACGGAACTGCTGGAGGAACTCAGCTGGTCTTGCAACGTCCATAGGAGATAAAAACATATTTCTGACACTTCTGGCCTGAGCCCTTCTTCAAAGAAGAAGTAAAAAACAGGAAATGTCAGAATGGAGACAGAGCTGGCTGGGGAAGGAGTCCAAACCAACAAAAGGTTTCAATTAGATACGATAAGAGGAGGTGAGAATTGATTTTGGTACTGTGAAAGGAAAGAGGGAAAAGTGAGAGAGACAGAGCTGGGGAAAGGTGACAGGGGAAATAAGTGTTGGGGGGGGGGAAAGAAAGCCAGAGAAGTCTATGTTAATGTCATCCGGTCAGAGGGTATCCAGAAAGATGATGAGATGTTGTTCCTCCAATTTGCGAATGGTGTCAGTCTAGCAGTGGATGAGACCATGGACAGACATGTCAGCAAGGGAAAGGGATGGGGAATTGAAATGGATGGCCACTGGGAAATCACCACTATTGTGGTGGACAGAGCTGAGAAGCTCAACAAAGCAATCTCCTAGTCACATCCAGCCTCTCATCCCTGCAGATTCACAAGTAAAATGTTGCTTTACTGGGAAAGACTGTTTGGGACCCTGAATGGTGGTTTGGGAGGAGGTATGGGTGCCAGTGGAGCATCTCCTGTGGTCACAGGGATAGGTACCAAGGAGACTATTGTTGGGGAGAGAGGAGTGGACAAGGAAGTCATGGAGGGAGCTGTCCCTGCAGAAGGTGAAGAGGGGAATAGTTGTCTAATGGTGGGATCATGTGGTAGTTAGTGGAAATGGTGGTTGGGGACAAGATGAATCCTGACTTTGTTACATGTGAGACCAAAGGGGACCAGGGGAGATGTCCAGGTAATGAAGGATATACGGGTGAGGGCCAAGTTGATGATGGTAGAGGAAAAGCTATGTTGTTTGAAGAAGGAGAACACCTCTGATGATCTGGCATGGAAGTCCTCATCCTGGGTACAGATGTGACGGAGACAGAGGAATTGAGAGAATGGAATGGAATCCTTGCAGGGGAAAGGGAATGAAGTAGCAGTGGGGGCTGATGGGTTTGTAGAAGATGTCTAGTGAGAGTTTGTCTCCAGTGATGAAGACAGAGACAGAGACTCAGACCCAGACAGAAAATATGAGGTCAGTGAGGAAATTGGCAACAAACTGGATGAAGGAGACAAGCTCATCATGCGCACTGAGGCAGCACCAAATTAGTCATTGACATAGTGATGGAAGGGGCATTGCATGTGAAGGGTTGTAGCATGGATTGCTCAATGTAACCAACAAAAAGGTAGGCATAGTTGGGGCTCATGGGGGCCCCTTTGACCTGGAGAAACTGGGATGTCAAAGAAAAAGTTATTGAGGGAGAGGACAAGATCTGCCAGCCAAAGGAGAGTGGCAGTGGGGGACTGGTTGGGTCTATTGCCCAGAAAGAAACGAAGGGCATTGAGGCCTTCAGTATGGGGGATGGAGATGTATAGGGATTGGATGTCCATGCTAAACATGAGGCAATCGAGTTCAGGGAATTGGAAGTTCCTCACTCACCATGTCCTCAACTACCACACCACCAGCTTCCGCATCTAACATATCCTCCTCCGCCATTTCCACCACTAGATACATATTCCAGTCTCTTCCATATCTGCAAGGATTATTCCCCCACGACTCCCTTGTCCATTCCTCCTTCCCCACCAATTGTTTCCTTGGTATCTATCCCTGTAACAGCAGGAGATGCTCCACTTGTGCCCACACCTCCTCCTTCATCACCATTTAGGGTCCAGTCCTTCCAAGTGAAGCAACATTTCACTTGTGAATCTGCAGGGGTCATCTACTGCACTCAGTTCTCCCATTGTGGTCTTCTCTACATTGGAGAATCTGGGCACAGACTAGGAAATCTCTTTGTTGAGCATTTTTGCTCTGTCCTCAGCACTCATTTCAAATCCCCCATCCAATCTCTTCGCTGATATGTCTGTCCACAGTCTCATGCACTGCCAAACAGCAAATTGGAGAAACAACACCTCATCTTCTGACTGGACATCCACCAACCAGATGGCATTAACAGCAACTTCTCTAGCTTCCCCATCACCTTGAGACCGACTGAGTTACTCCAACACTTCACTCTATTTTTATTATAATCTCAGCATCTGCAGACTTTCATGTTTCACTCAGTTCAGTTCATCCACTGCAAAATCTCTTCAAGGGTTGCCTGAAGAAGTTGTCCTTTCTTTAAAGGGAGTCTGTGTGAATCTCTCTCACTGCTCCCCATCTGCTCTCTGTTATTCTCAAGCTCCATGACCATGTTCTCACCCAGACTCACTTCCACAGCCATGTGCCTTCCCGGCTACTTGCCTCTACCGCCATCTGGTGCCAGGTGAATTCCAGTTCCAAGCCTCCCAGTTTGGCCCGACCAGGATCTCAGGTACCTGTGCTGCATTGACTCTTGTTTTTTAGTCTTCTCCTGGCATATCCTATGGACTATCCTTGGCTCAAAATCCAGGTAACAGCAGACCCTCACACTTTCGCTGCCACAGCTCTGTACTTCACTCACCATGACCTACCACGGATGTCTCCTACACTTCATCCTCTGCTGGATCCACACGTTCAACTGCCAATTCTATGGTCACCTGGTGTCAATCAAGTCTCCACCCTGGCCCAAGCTGTTTACAGGGCTGAGTTCCTGACGTGGCTTTCTTCTTACTATATCCAATTAACACCTTATGTTGGTCTGAACTCCTCCCCCAGCCAACACTGTCTCTATTCTGACTTTTCCTGGTTTTTTGTTTATTTCTTGAAGAAGGGCTCAGTCCTGAAATGACAGCAATATATCTTTATCTGCGATGGATCACTGGCTCTGCTTGATCCATCATCTTCAGGCCTAACTGCCAGTTGGACCTGCCGAGGTCACCAATGTAGTGTTCGCGGCTACGCGAGTGTGGAGAAGAACGACACGCACACCAAAGCCTTGGAAAATGAGACTGGTTTATTGTTCTGGCTGTCGTGTTTACATGGGCCCCAGGTCCTGACATCAGGGCCCCGCATCATCGGAGCACCAGCCTGGGACTGGCCAACATTCGTGCCAGACTTCATCTTCCCGCCATGCAGGTCACCTGGGATGATGGCCGATGTCACCCCCAGGTCCACGCAGCCATTTTGTGGGCCAGTCTGCATCTCCGTGCGCGGGCCACGACACTACAATAATTTGTTCTTAAATAATTATTTTCCTTTGCTAGTTGAACATAATTTTTAAAAATGTGAAGTCATATATGGCCATCCAAAAGAAAACCACACATGGAGCAGATAATATAAAAGTCTTTGAAACTTAACAGATGATTTACAAATGTAACAAAGTTTACAATTACCTGCTCAGAATGCCAGAACTTTTCAAGGTGCCAAGTAGCAAATTTATCCACTCATCTCTCAAAATGTCTTTCTCCTCAGAGTTTAAATAGTTTAAATATATTTTAAGAAAAGCTCTAGGTGCTAACAGTAGAGGTGCTATGTTGTTATGATATGCAGTGTAGTGGACAGATCAAACATTTAATTTGACCTGACTTGTTTGAGGACACAGCAAAGGATTACATTTTATTTGTTGATCCCAAATTTGGCATCAAGATGAAAATACAGAGTATTTTAAGATGAAAGAAGAAATCTGGTAACCATGTGAACTATTAAGTATTGGTTTCACTTTTGGCAATTTTCTCCTATCCCTATTTAAATGGCTTTAAAATTTTGCTGAAATGTTTCAATACATGCACTCTTCAGTAACTCAGTCTCAGGCAGACATCTGTCATTTCTAGGTAATTCCAATGAATTAATTCTCTAATAGTCTAACCTGCCATATTACATGTCCACTGTAATATTCCCTCTGCCTGCCACCTCCCCCGCCCACCAGCCCCCCAGCCAGAATCAGCAAATACAATGTCATCATCAGCTCACATTATGAAAGCAAGGAAACATTGTAACAAGACACTTCAGAACTGGTTTAAGGAAACTAAATCTGAAACAGAGAACTATGAACATTTCTACTGACTACACAATTCTGTAACAAATAGCACAAATATATAAGAAAAAGCAAAACAAATTGACAATTGATAATGTACCATATTCTCATTTGCTGCACCCAAACTGGTACTATATTTCCCCTCATCTGAAGCTCTGTTAACCAAAATGTTCCATTAATCAAACTTTTTTATGTTGCCAACACGACGTCATAAGTTGTAAAAAAATGATCACCTGACTTGCCCATGTGAGGCTCTGTCATGTTGGCGCCATTTTGATAAAAATGGGGCTCTTGTTAACTGTACAAAGATGAAAAAGCCACTGAGGAGAATTTCTAGTGTTTGGAGCTTATTTTGTAAGCTTTTGTTTAGGTACGTATTAAACATTATTTCATGCTTGAAAAACCTCCCATTGTTTTTTGTTATTATTTAACCACTGATACAAGTATTTCTGCTGATGCGACTGAGCTGCTTAAAGCCATTGTTCCGTAACGGAAAAAACTCAATAACTGAAAACCGTCCGGACCCAAGTTTTTTGGATATGGGGAAACGTACTGTAGTAAAGAAAAACTATGACAGAATACCAATTAATTAAGAGACCATTTTAATTTTTAATTTAATTAAACTGTGAAGTCATACATGGCCATCCAAAAGAAACCCACACATGGAGCAGATAATATTCACAGTAATCAGGTTGCTCTTTATAAGTTTGCTTATTTTAAAACTTTATTTATCCGTTCAAAAAACAAATAATACATAACATATACAACAATTAACCCTAAACATGAATGATATTTTGAGAAAAAAAGAACCCGCCCCCCCACTTCAACCAACTCTCCTAAGGAGAGCCATAAAGAAAAAATATGAAAAAAAATTAAGCATACATATTAAGATCTAATCAATTTAAATTGAAATGTAAATATTCTGAATATAACATCCACTTATTAATAAAAACTATAATTATCATGCAAAACATATGTAATTTTTTTCCATTATTTAACAATATTTCATCTCATTATGCCATCTATTAATATCAATCATATTTGTATCTTTCCACGTACTAGCAATATATTTTTTCACTACAGATAAAGCTAAATATACAAAAGCAAGTTGAAACTTATCTAATCCCAAACTTTTCAAAGGTTCCAAACTACCCAATAAAAACACTGTCGGATCTAAAAGTATTTTAATCTTATACAGGTATTCTAAAAACAATTGAATTTTCTTCCAAAAAGATTGTATATGTATACATGAACAAACAGCATGACAAAAAGTTCCAACAGAATTACCACATCTAAAACACAAATCTGATTCATGAAAACCAGACTTGTTTAATTTTTCAGGTGTTAAGTATAACTGATGTAAAAAATTATAGTTAATCATTGCATAACATGCATTTATCAATCTAGTTACACTATCATAACAAATATCTAACCAATCATCCTCGGAAAAAATAAAACCAGTGTCCCCTTCCCATTTACTTTTAGACCTATCCCAACTCTTTTTATCCATACCATCCTGTAATATTTGATACTTAGATGAAATATAACCCTTCTCTGATATCTTCATAATAAAAATCTCAAATTTAGTCATTTCAGGTAAAATCATATCTCTACCAAACGTACGTTTTACCAAAGATCGAATTTGGTAATAGAGAAACAAAGAATTCTTATCAATACCAAAACTGTCTCTCATCTGATTAAAAGATAAAAATTTACCCTCTTTAAAAGAATCTCCAGAATTCTTCACATCTTTAAATCTCCAATGCAATTAACTTCGATTATGTATTGAAAAAGAAATAAGTTGATTAAAACCGATAATTTGCCCCTAGAGCCTATCATTTTATTTTTATTAACCCATAGCTTCATTAAATGTTTTAGTATAGGCACATTATATTGCTGTAACAAATTTATATTCCATCTGAACAAAAATTGATGTATTTCAAATTCAGAAATATTTTCCATCTCAATTTTGGCCCAACTAAGAGGTCGTTCCAAATCCATCAATGAACTAATAAATTTAAATTGGGCTGCTTCATAATAATTTTGAAAATGTGGTAAACGTAATTCCCCCTAACTCATATTTCCAAGTTAATTTATTCAAAGCTACTCTCGAAAATTTACCCCTCCATAAAAATTCCCTAACCATTTTATTCAAATCTCAAAAAAAAATTATCAAATTCGGAACAGATTGAAACAAATATTGCATACGCGGAAAAATATTCATCTTAATTGTATTTATCCTACCCAATAAATTAATAGGTAAATCTTTCCATTTAATCAAATCAGTTTTAATTTTTTTATTAACGGAACATAATTTAATTTATATAAAGATTGATAATCAACATTCAGAATTATACCCAAATATTTAATTCGATCAGTCCATTTCAAGTTAATAATATTCTTCACTTACCGGTAATATTTCACTTTTTTCCCCAATTAACTTTATATCCAGAAAGACATCCATATTGTATTAAAAACTCCTTCAAGTTCAAAAGTGACTGAGCTGGGTTTATTAAATACACCAATACATCATCAGCAAATAAATTAATTTTATACTCCTCATCTAAAACTTTCATACCTTGTATCTGTGTATTTTGTCTTATCAATTGTGCTAAAGGTTCAATCACTAACGCAAACAAAGCTGGTGATAAAGGACAACCTTGACGAGTTGATCAAGTCAATTTAAAAGGTTCCGAAATCAATCCATTTGTCAATACTCCAGCTACCGGTTTACTATATAAAGCCTTAATCCAATCAATAAAAAAAGGACCAAACTTAAATTTCTCCAGAACTTTAAACAAAAAATTCCACTCAACTCAATCAAATGCTTTTTCTGCATCTAAAGATATCACCATCGGGTGATCTGAAGATTGTCGAAATCTATTAATCAAACTAATCACGTGCAGAATATTATCTGAAGCATATCTATTCTTTATAAAACCTGTTTGATCCATATGAATCAACTTAGGTAAAAAATTTAGCCAATCTATTCGCTAATATTTTAGCAATTATTTTATAATCTACATTTAACAACGAAATTGGTCTATATGAAGATACTTTCAAAGGATCTCTATCTTTCTTTGGGATTACTGTAATTAAAGCACTAGAACAAGACACAGGTAATTCATAATGTTCTCCAACTTGACGTTATACATCCTCAAACACTGTAGAGAAATCATCATAAAAGATTTTATAAAATTCAACCGAAAACCCATCATCACCAGGCGATTTACCGTTCGGCATTTCCATTATAGCCATTTTAATTTCTGAATCAGTAAATGGTTCCTCTAACTCCTGTATATCTGTATCCTCTAATATTGGTAAATTCAACTGTGATAGAAAAAGATCAATCAATCCAATTTCTTGTTTTTCTTCAGATGTATATAACTTTTTATAAAATGAACAAAATTCATCATTAATCTCACGAGGTTTATAAGTAATAAGAGAATTCCATCCAACAGCATTAATAATCCTCGAAACCTGTTCCTTCTTTAATTGCCATGCCAATACCTTATGTGCTTTCTCTCCCCATTCATAATACCGTTGTTTAGTCCTATTAATCACACATTCAAATTGATAAGATTGCAAAGTATTATATTCCAATTTCAACCTAGATAATTCTATTTTCTGATCTTCTGTAGCATCTTTCTGAAATTCCTTTTCTAACTCAGCAATCTGTTTCTCTAATTCAAGACTCTGATTTAATTGATGGACAATGGTGGACCAAAAGGTAAAGAGGAATGCAGTGGTCATTGGGGACTCCATTGTCAGAAATACAGACAGGAGATTCTGTGAGCCAGATAGGTATGCCCGCATGGTGTGCTGCCTCCCTGGTGCAAGGGTGTGGGATATCTCAAATCGGGTCCAGGGTATTCTAAAAGGGGAAGGCGAACAGCCTGATGTCTTGGTACATGTGGGTACCAATGACATAGATAAAAAGGAGGAAGTACTGAAAAAGGATTACAGAGAGCTAGGACAGAAACTAAGAAATAGGACAGCCAGGGTGGTGATCTCTGGTTTGCTACCTGTGCCAAGAGCAACTGAGGAGAAAAATGGAAGGTTAAGAAAAATGAATGTGTGGCTGAGGGGCTGGTGTAAAGGACAGGGTTTTGGCTTCTTGGATCATTGGGATCTCTTTTGGGGAAGTCATGACCTCTACAAGAAGGATGGGTTACACCTAAACCCAAAAGGGGTCAATATATTGGCAGCTAGGTTTGGTACAGAGGGAGGGAGAGACAGAGAGAGAGAGAGAGAGAGCCAGGATTGGGAGGCAGTGCTGAGGACAGCAATAGCACTAGCAAGGGAGACGGGGACAGATGGAATTTTGGGGGGGGAAATTGATGTTCTTCCCCAATCTGAGTCTAGCGCTGCTCAAACAGCAACAAGAATTCAACCAGGTTAAGAAAATATTGTGAGATTTTTTTTTAAATAGACTATGCGATGCTATACCCAGCCACCCTGAGGATTGTACTACCGGGATGTTATACAGGTTTAACATCTATTATCTGGTACTCTGTAGTCCGGGAACTCCTGTGCTCTGGTATGTTTTGAATCTGCTGCCATTAGTACAAACTCCTTACAGACAGCACGGGGCTCGAACCCCGGTCCTGATCGCTGGGGTTGTAAAGGTTGAATCTGCTGCATCAGGACCGAGGTTTGAGCCCCACATTGCCATTAAAGGGTTTGTACTAATGGTGGCAGATTCAACCTTTACAGTACCATCAATTAGGTCCAGAGTTCGAGTACGCTGTCTGTAAAGAGTTGTCCTAACGCACCAATCGCTGGCGCATTAGAGTTGCATTAACCACTAAGCTAATCGAGCTGCCCCACAGTATTATTTCTTGTTTTAAGCTTTGTTCTTTCTTTGATAGGTTTACATAGGGACCTATTTATGTTTTCTGGGATTTTCTGTGCTCCGGCAATGGTCAGGACCCAATGTTGCCAGATTAAAGAGGTTCAACCTGTGGGGCCATGTAAAAGACAAGGATGCCTTGAGTTGGGGGTAATGCATTAGAGGATTGGCTCATCAACAGAAGGCAAAGAGTTAAGATAAATGGGTAGAAATCACTGGTGAGCAGAGTGTCACAAGGATCAGGGCTAGGCCTGCAACTGTTCTCTATATTTATTATTGATTTGGAGGAGGGGACTGAGTGTAGGATATTGAAGTTTAATGAAAACACTAAACTGAGTGGAAAAGCAAATTCTGCAATGTAAACAGAAAGTCTGCGGCAGATAGATAGGTTAAGAGTGTGGGCAAGGTCTGGCAGGTGGAGTGCAATGTTGGTAAATGCAAGGTCATCCACTTTGGAATGAAAAATAGATCAGATTATTATTTAAATTGTGAAAGACTATAGCATGCTGTTGTGCCAAGGAACATAAGCGCTTTTGTGCGAATCGCAAAGAGATAGCTTGCAGGTTCAAAAGGTAATCAAGGCGGCAAATGGAACGTCGGCCTTCAATGCTAGAGAGATTGAATTTAAGACCAGCGAGGTTCTGCTGAAACTGGGACACTAAATGCAATTCTGGTCTCCTTACTTGAAAAAGAATGTACTGGCTTTGTGCATGGGAGCAGTGTAGAGGAGGTTCACTGGGTTAATTCTGGAGATGAGAGGTTTAGCCAATGAGGAGATTATCACCTGGGACTGTATTTGCTGGAATTCAGAAGAATGAGATGGGGTTTTGTAGAAACATATAATCGATACGATAGTGGAAGGTGAGACTAGAACTAGGGGATAGAGCCTAAAGATTCAGGAGAATAAATTTAGGATGAGGAGGCACTGCTTTTCCTGGAGAGGAGCAAATCTGTGGAATTCTCTACACAAGGAAGCAGTGGAGGCTGCCTCATTAAATATATGCAGAGTAGGGGAATTCTTCTTTCTTTGGCTTGGCTTCGCGGACGAAGATTTATGGAGAGGGTATCTTTGGCTTGGCTTCGCGGACGAAGATTTATGGAGGGGGTAAAAAAGTCCACGTCAGCTGCAGGCTCGTTTGTGGCTGACCAGTCCGATGCAGGACAGGCAGACACGATTGCAGCGGTTGCAAGGGAAAATTGGTTGGTTGGGGTTGGGTGTTGGGTTTTTCCTCCTTTGCCTTTTGTCAGTGAGGTGGGCTCTGCGGTCTTCTTCAAAGGAGGCTGCTGCCCGCCAAACTGTGAGGCGCCAAGATGCACGGTTTGAGGCGTTATCAGCCCACTGGCGGTGGTCAATGTGGCAGGCACCAAGAGATTTCTTTAGGCAGTCCTTGTACCTTTTCTTTGGTGCACCTCTGTCACGGTGGCCAGTGGAGAGCTCGCCATATAATACGATCTTGGGAAGGCGATGGTCCTCCATTCTGGAGACGTGACCCATCCAGCGCAGCTGGATCTTCAGCAGCGTGGACTCGATGCTGTCGACCTCTGCCATCTCGAGTACCTCGACGTTAGGGGTGTGAGCGCTCCAATGGATGTTGAGGATGGAGCGGAGACAACGCTGGTGGAAGCGTTATAGGAGCCGTAGGTGGTGCCGGTAGAGGACCCATGATTCGGAGCCGAACAGGAGTGTGGGTATGACAACGGCTCTGTATACGCTTATCTTTGTGAGGTTTTTCAGTTGGTTGTTTTTCCAGATTCTTTTGGAACAGTTGAGTCCACTGCCAGATCAGCCATGATTGTTTTAAATGGCAGAGATGGATTGACAGACCAAATGGCCTATTCCTGCTCCTGTTTCTTATGTTCTTGTGCTTAGTGAATTATATTGGCTCATAAAAAAAATTGCACGTCACACAGAGTACTATATTATAAGATAGAAAATTCCATTTAGGACCATTTGGATTATCATCATTCATAATTTGCAGCGCTCACCCTCTTTTAAAAAATATTGGGACGGCACAGGACTCAATAGCCAGAATTGGTTGCCACTGTGCTGTAAATAAAATTTAAAAATTTAAATGGGAGGCATGGCTAGCATAGCAGTTAGTGCAATGCTGTTACAGCATCAGCGACCTGGGTCAAATCCAGTGCTCGATAAGGAGTTTGTATGTTCTCACTGTGTCTGTGTGGTTTTCTCCAGGTACTCTGGTTTCCTCGCACCCGTCAAAACGTACCGGGGTTGTAGGTCAATTGGGGGTATTGGGTGGCACAGGCTTTTGGGCTGGAAGGTCCTGTCACTGTGCTGCATTTCTAACTTTAAAAAGTAAAATTAATTATTTAAACCCAGAGATATGTAGCTCAATATCAGAACTTACTGATGATATCAAACTGAGAGGATTCAATTAGTAGCACTGAGAAAGAAGGCATCAAAATATAAAACTTACAAACTGAATAATTAAGTGGCACAAGTTTATCATGGGTTATAACTTACACAAATTAAAAAAAACAGAAATTGAATGGAATAGTAAAGCAGGAGTATATCCAAACAAATAATTAAATCAGATTTAATTTGCAGCAAAACAAATTAAAATCAAATAAAGTATGATGACTTTTGAATTCTACGTCTAAAAGCAAGTTACAAAACTTATGGATCTTTGATCATCTGCTTCATTTTCCCATAAAGGACATGGTGTGAAGAGAAGGCAAATACAATTAATATGAATAACTCCAGAACTGATAAGATTATAGTTACAGAAAAGGCTTCAGTGATGAGAGAATCTTGAGAAAAATTGGAAGTTTTAAAGAGCTATATGATGTGCATAGAATAAAGAACAAACAGTACAGGAACAGGACCTTCAGCCACCAGTGACCACGTCAAACTAAACAATCCCATCTACCTGCATATGGTTTGTATCCCTCCGTTCCCTACGTGTTCCTCTGTCTGTCTAAATGCATCATATACACTGCCACCATACGTTTCTACCACTTCATGTGGCAGCATGTTCTTGCCTCACAAATCTTCTTTTGAACTTCCCCGTCACCTCAGATCTATTCCCCCCAGATTTTCAAATTTCCATACTAAATTCCAGTGTTTCTCAACCTTTTCCACCTTCCACCCCCCCCCTCCGACCCACAAACCTTCTTAAATAATACCTTACTAACCACAGAGCACCTATAGCAAGTGGGGGGAAAAATAGTCGAGATCCACTGCTCCATGTCCTTCAATATTTTTATATATATCAAGCCTCTAATGTTCCAACAAAAACAGCCTCAATTATCCAATCTCTTCTCATGGTTAATACTCTTGAATCCATGGAACATCCTGGTAAATCGCTTTTGTACCTTTTCTAAAGTCTCTACATCTTCCTGTCATGATCAGAATTACATAGAGTGGTCTAAGTGTAGCCTACCAAAGCTTTACAGCTGCAACATGACTTCCTGAGTATTACACTGAATGCGCTGATCAATGAAACCAATGTAATCTTCTTTACCTCCTTTAAGGGAGCTAATGACTTGCACCCGCAGATCCCTCGGAATATCTACATCACTAAGGGTCCTACTAGTTACTATATACAGGTTGTTCTCATGTAATGCACGGGCTCCATATTTACAGATGTAAATAAATTGAAAATGCACAAAAATCTTAACAGCATTGTAATGACTGGCATCCAAAGCATACCAGATTTACAAGAACAAGAATTAAAAGTGGAGAGAGGGAGGCAATTAGTCTGCCAATCATAGGAACAAACATGCACATTGGACTTTTGAATATAATAACTTAATGGAAGCTTGCTCATATGTAGATCATAAATTGGAGATATGCATTTGACCTTCTGCAGGAGTGCTGAAGGAACATCCATGGAAACTCAACGACTCTGAAGAGACTCTCTTTTGCTTCTCTTTCGGTAAGGGGAGCCAGGAAATACTAATGGCGACTCTTTGCATTCCTTATGGCAGGCAAAAATTAAAATGTATCATGTATGCATTTTAATGTAGGGCAGCACAGTTGGCATAGTGGTTAGCTCAATGCCTTTACAGTGATCGGAACAGGACTTCGAGTCCTGCACTGTCTGTAAGGAGTTTGTACGCTCTCCCCATGTCTGTGTGGGTTTTCTACGGGGGATCCGGTTTCCAACCACCATTCAAAACCTTACCGGGGGTGTAGGTTAATGGGGTGTAAATTGGACAGCACCGTCTCGTGGGTTGAAATGGCCTGTTACCATGCTGCATGTCTAAATTTAAATTAATATGTGACAGTAATATGAACCTGAAATGCACTGGTGTCGCATAGCTGACTGAATTTTCTGTGCATTCCTATGCTTTGCCTTCCAGATTACATGGGAGAGTTCTACTCTGGCTGATCTTTGTGCCATCCTACACACTGTCCTGAAGGCAACATCACAAGTGCTAAGAAGTGCCTGACATCTGCATCCAACCTTGGCTTTTGGTTAGCCCTGGTTGTGAAGCATTTGATCTCGACGACATCCTCAATGCACTTTCTGATGTAGCCAGTCACTAACCACATATACTCCTCGATGCTTGCATGACCTGAAACAGCTCCAGTTCATGGTCTCAAAGATGTCCTATAGTGCCCACCCGCCCCCCCCCCCCCCCCCCCACCCACCCCCCCACCAACCACCACCTCTGATCTCCTTGCAAACTGGTTTTGTTCGTTTTGCCTGTGCTCTGTAAGCCATGTCAAAGCTGGTGAATAGCTGATTCTGTTTCTAATTTCACTCAGATTTGCTTTTTTGCTGTTAAGATAGTTTTCCGTAGGTCACACCTAACCTTCTATAGAGATCTGGATCACTTGTTTTAAACATCAACCACCTAGTTCTCAGCAGGCTGTGAATCCTTCAGTTCATCCATAGCTTTAAGTTGGGGTGCTCACAGTATGTACATGTGGATACAGACTCATCCACACAGGCCCTGAAATTGGTAACAGCTGTGTGGCATTTTTATTCAAAATTGACAATCAAATCAAATTTGAGATACAAGACCTCCCATGCACCAAAGTATGCTTATGTTGTTTACCAAGTCTACGCTTTTCCAATTCCAAGTACATTATCCCAAAGGATCTTCTCTAATAATTGCTCTGTTGGCCTTTTTAAACCAAGGAACAATTTTGGCTATTCTCTACAGAGTGGATTTTTTTTTCACCTGGCAGAAAGAATTGCAAAATACTTATTAAAAGACAGAATCTAGAACTTACATATGAAATGGTTGATGCAAATAAGTTATGTGCTTTTAAAGCATACTACAGAGGTATGAAAGAAAGGAAAAGTATGATGAAAGGATGATAGGTTAGACGGAACAGGCAGAGATCCAAATGGGATCAAAAAAATGCAGACTAAGAGTTGGGTCAAAGACAGATGTGATAGGTAGAGAGCCAATGGTTATGTGGCCATTCATTTCAGCATGGAATATGCCAGCCCTGTGCCATGAAACATTCTACACTCCTTCTGAATCGAAGTATACAGTAAATCTTTACACTTTGCCCTAAAAAGTGTATTTCTTTTATCCTAAAACAATATTAATTACATTAATATTCCATTTCTTAAACTAGGCCCGCTTGAAGTTTTTCTGAAAAATATTTTTATTTTAATACAATTTTATAGACATTTTGAAGGAAAATTGCTTTCAAAGTAATTAACTGTGCAAGTTCTTTGGTGACTTATGATCCAGAGGCACACAAATTTAAATTCTCTTCTTAATTTGAGCTAAAGAATTATCTTTTCAAATACCATCCCACTACTCTGACCAATTTAAAATTAATATCCAAGAGTATCAATATATTCAAATATTCCCAGAGAAAAATTAAATTTAAAAAGTACTTTCTTACTTGTACATGGTTTAAGTTAAACAAGAAGCCATCACTAAAAAAACACAATAGATGCAGATGCTGTAATCATGAGCAGACAAAGAATTGCTGGAGGAACTCAGCAAATCAGACAGCATCCACAGGTAGAAATGGTCAGTCAATATTGAACTAAAACCCTTTATCAAGAAGCAGTCACTACCTTCATGTCTGATATCTTCTGGTGAGAATTCATTCATTTAAGATGGGTTGATAGCCCAAGAGCCCAACCATCACTTTGCTGACACTTCGGCGAACCGGCCCCGCTTGTTTCGCCACTTGACGGGGCAGCCATGGGGAAATGGCGTTGTCAGAGGTTTCTCTCTGACTCCAGCATCCCTTCCAGCGTGCACTTTGGTCAGCAATTATGATGTCAAAATGCAGCAGCTCATGCTGCCCTTATAGGGGCGTGCTGAATTTGAATAAAAACTGTCGTTAACAACCCTCAACGTGGTGGATGTGTTTCTTCCACTGCTCTCACCGCCACAGTGGTGACCCCGACGAGCCCAGACGATTTTCTGGACTCAAAACATCATGGATTTAGCAGAGGTTAATGCTGTCTCCATCAAGCTTCCCCCCTCTTGGACCCACCAGCTAAAAACGTAGTTCGGGCAGGTGGAAGCACAATTTCAACTCTGCAACATCTCCTCAGATGTCACGATGTTCTATCATGTCGTGAGCCCTATGGACGAAGATACAGCAGCAAGGATGGACAACATCATCCACCAGCCCCCCCATCTAAGGGAAGTATACCGCCATCGAAGACCTGCTGCTTGGAACTTTCGGGCTAATACGCCAGCAATGGGCTTCCAGGCTCCTTCACCTAGATGGGTTTCTGGTCCGTAGTCCGTCGGCGCTGATGGACGAAATGATGGACCTAGAGGAAGACCACAAGCCTTGTTTTCTCTTCCGCCAGATATTCCTGGAACAGATGCTGGAGGACATCCAGCTGCTCCTCACAGATGAAGACTTCTTGAACCAGAGAGCAGCAGCCTGTGCGGATTCCCTCTGGCGCATGAAGAGGGAGAAGGAGGCAGCCCTCAACCAGGTGGCATGACCAGGAGCCAGTCGACTGCAAGCCACTCCCAAGACCAAGCCAGAGGAGGGCCAGTCGACCTGGTGTTTCTACCACCAGTGCTGGGGAGCGCAACCCCATAAGTGCCACCAGCCCTGCAGGTTTCAGGGAAATGACCAGACAAGCTGCCGTTAATGGCTGCGACGGCTGGCCTCACAGCCTCCTTCACGTGATGGACAGATCCATTGGCTGCTGATTCTTGGTGGACAAAGGGGCTGAGCTCAGCATCCTTCCCCCCACAGCATTAGAGAACCGCACCCGATCTCGAGTTCCAACCCTGCAGGCAGCCAACGGCTCCACCATCAGGACCTATGGCACCCGCAGGACACAGATCCAGATCGAGAAGAAGTTCCACTGGAGGTTCGTCCTAGCCTCCGTGTGCACCGCGCTGTTAGGGGCTGACTTCCCAGAGCACATGGCCTACTGGTTAACATGAAGGGCAAAAGGCTGGTCAACGCCTGAACGTTCCACTCCACCCGACTGGACAGAGCAAAAGCCCGCAGGCCCGAAATTGCTGCCATAGTCGCTGCCAGGAATGAGTTCGACAAGTTCCTCCACGAATTCCCCACCATCTTAGAGCCAAGGTTCAATGCCACCCTGCCCCAGCATGGGATCTTCCACCACATCGCCACACAGGGACCTCCCACTGCATGCTAGACCCAGACAGCTGCCGCTCGAGGAGCTCCAGCAGGCAAAAGGAGGAGTTCTCCAGGCTCCAGGAACTGGGAATCGTCCGGCGCTCAGACAACGCCTGGGCATCGCCACTCCACACGGCCAAGAAATCGACTGGGGGCTGGAGACCGTGTGAGGACTACCGTTGGTTGAATGATGCAACCAACCCCGACAAGTATCCAGTGCCCCACATACAGGACTTCTCCGCCAACTTCCATTGGACACGGGTCTTTTCCAAAGTAGACCTCGTGCTACCATCAGATCCCGGTGCATCCAGATGACAAGGCTAAGACGGCCATTATCACACCTTTTGGCCTCTTCGAGTTCCTGCATATGGCCTATTCATGTTCCTGCGTATGCCCTTCAGTCTAAAGAATGCGGCCCAAACATTCCAGCGCCTCATGGTTGGAAAAGGCCTGGACTTTGAGTTCATTTACCTGGACGATATTCTCATTGCCAGTCGCAACCGTGACAAACACAAAGCCCACCTCTGCACACTCTTTGCCCGGCTGGCGGACTTCGGTCTCACAGTCAACTCAGCCAAATGTCAGTTCGGCAAGGAGTCCCTCCAGTTCCTGAGAAACACCATTTTGGCGGCTGGGGCCGCGCCAGTGCCGGAGAAGGTAGCAGCTGTTCAACGATTTCCCCAAACCCTTCACCCTCCAAGAGTTCGCGGGGATGGTGAACTTTTACCATCGTTTCATCCCCAGTGCCATGCTCACCATGTGCCCATTGTTCACGTTCATGGCCATGAATGAAAAGACTTTATCGTGGTCAGAGGAGGCAGACAGGGCTTTCTTCGCAACAAAGGCTCTGCTGGTGGTGCACCCACGGCTGGAGATGCACACGGCACTCTCTATGGACGCCTCAGCTATGGCGGGGGGGGGGGGGTTCTAGAACAGTGACTCGATGGACAATGGCACCCGCTGGCCTTTTTCAGCCAGCAGCTGCACCCGCCAAAGCTCAAATACAGCACCTTCGATCGGGAGCTCCTGGCGCTGTATTTGGCTATCCGCCATTTCCACTACTTCCTTGAGGGCAGGCTGTTCACAGCCTTCACGGATCACAAGCCCCTCACTTAAGCATTGGCGATGGCCAAGGATCCATGGTCTGCCACACAGCAGCGCCACCTCTCGTACATGTCTGAGTTCACGTCTGACATCCGACACAGGGCCGGCAAGGACAATGTAGTGGCTGATGCCCTTTCCCATCCAGCCATCAACACTCTCGTGCCCGGCCTGGATTATGAGCAACCGGCTCAGACACAGAGAAACGACGCGGAGACACAGGCCTTGCGGACCACCATCTCGGGCCTTAAACTCAAGGATGTCTAGGTGCCTAGCAGCCCGGACACATTCCTCTGCGACGTCTCAACAGGCACGCCGCGCACAGTGGTTCCACTGCATTGGAAGGCGAAGCTCTTCAGTCTGATCCACGACCTTGCTCATCCAGCGGTAAAGACAACTGTGCGGATGGCTGCGGAGCAGATAATTTGGCACGGGCTGAAGAAGGAGGTGGCGGAACTGGCCAGAAACTGTACCAGGTGCCAGACCTCCAAGGTCCAGCGACACACGCGAGCCCCCATCCAGAACTTCAACTCGGCAGTTGCACATTGATGTCATTGGGCCCCTGCCAGTGTCCAAGGAGGCTTGTTACCTATTCACGATGGTGGATTGGGCCACAAGCCGTCCCGATTAAGGAAGCCTCAGCAGAGACCTGCGCCAGGACTCTGGTCAGCTAATAGATCGCCTGTTTCGGAGTCCTGGCGCACATCACTAGCAACAGAGGGGCGCAGTTCACATCTGCCCTGTGGACTTAGAAGGCGAAGCTCCTAGTGGTCAAACTCCACCACACCACAGCATACCACCCGCAGTCCAAAGGGTTGGTGGAGGTTCCACAGGCACCTGAAGGCATCGCTTATGGCCAGGCTCTCTGGACCAGACTGGGCAGACGAACTACCCTGGGTCCTCCTCGGGATTAGGATGGCACCCAAGGAGGACCTGCAGGCATCAGCAGCGGAGACGGTCTTTGGTGCACCACTTTCCCTGCCAGGTGAGTTTTTCAGCTCAGACCCCAACACCACAGCCACTGACAAAAACCTTCTAGCGGATATATGCAGGCGACTGGCCTCCCTAGCTCCCCCACCACGGCACGCCACTGCACCGGCTGTTTCATCTCCCCAAAGAGCTCGAATCTGCCCAGTCCGTTTTCATGCAGAGGGAACCACAAGGTGCACTGCTACAGCGACCGTACGAGGGGCCATTCAAATTCTTGCAACGGTCCGGTGGAACCTTCACCCTGGACATTGTGGGGGGGGGGGGGGGGGGGTGGGGGGTGGGAAGAGAAAAGAGGAACTTTTTACAGTGGACTGACTGAAGCTGGCTCATCTGGATTTATCACAGCCGGTGCAGATGTCCACACCCAAGCGCCGGGGCCAGCCGCCAAAGTGACAGGACGCATAGCCAGTTTGGGGAGGGGTGGGGGGGCTGTGGGGTGGTGCACATCCTCATGGCGAACCGGCCCCGCTTGTATCGCCACGTGGTGGGGCAGCCATAGGGAAATGGTGTCATCAGAGGTTTCTCTCGGACTCCAGCACCCTGGGCAGCGATTATGATGTCACAATGCACCAGGTGACTGAGCTCATGCTGCCCTTATAGGGGCGTGCTGAATTTGGATAAAAACAGTCGTTAACAACCCTCAACGTGGTGGCTGTGTTTCTTCCACTCCTCACACCACACAACTCACTACTATTTTATAATCTACATTTAATAATGAAATAGGTATATATAATGATGGCTTTAAAGCAGTAGATATCAACCTTTCTCTTTCCACTCACATACCACTTTAAGTATTCCTTGTCCCATAGGTGCTGTGATTAGAAAGGGATTGCTTGAGGTGGTTTGCGAGTGGAAAGAAAAAGTTTGAAAACCACCGTTTTAATCGTACCTCATTGACTCGTTATGTGCACCACGATTTGATAACTCCAAAAGGAAATGGGCCAATGACAAATTTTCTCAAGCAAAATATTTCAGCAACAATTGGATCGAGAGCAGTGGTTCTCAAACTTTTTCCCCCTCACTTACATACCACCCAAGTAATCCCTTAATAATCACAGAGCACCTAAAGTGGTATGTGAGTGGAAAGAAAAAGGTTGAGAACCACTGCTTTAAAGGGTCCTTTCTTTTGTATTAGTTATTATTGCTTTGTTAAAAGCCTCCAGTAAGGTATATGTTTCAGCTGCCTATCCTAGCACCTTCATAAAGGGAGGTATTAATAAATCCTTAAACATTTTATAAAATTCAGACAGGAAACCATCCTCTCCCAGATCTATTACTTTGTAATGAGCTCAGTGTTTCTGTCACCTCTATTGGGTTAAATAGAGCACTTGATTCTCTTTGATCTTCCAAACTTAATGCAGGTAAATTTATTTTTGACAAAAATTATCTATTTTATTTTCATCATTTAAAGATTTTGATTGATAGAACTTTGTACAGAATTGTTTGAAATTTTCAATAATTTCTTGAGGTTTATAAATGTCATGAGCGCAGAGAACCCCAAAACCCAGCAGCAATAGATATTCACCAAGATAAATGGTTCAGTAGCTTTTATAATATATCTTGTATTTCCTCTATTTCAAATAGTTTTATCAATTTGTTTTGCTCCTCTTTTTGCAATTACGGTAGTTCAATTTTAGCTCAAAACTCATCTATTTTGTCTTCTTTCCCTTCGCTCTCAATTCGGTATAATTGCTCGTAGAATTCCTTAAAGTTTTCATTGATCTCTGTAGGGTTATATGTGATTTGTTTTAAGCTGCCAAGCCAGTATTTTGTGCGTTTTTTCTCCTAGCTCATAATACTTCAGCTTTATTTTCATTATGTTCTTCTCCACCTTATACGTTTGTAGTGTTTTGTATTTTATTTTTTTGTCCGCCAATTCTCTTCCTTTTGTTGCATCTTCCCTTGTTGCTAGTTCTTTTTCTTTACTTACTATTTCCCTTTCCACCTGTTCCATTTCCCGATTGTAGTCCTTCTTCATCTTAGTTACATAACTTATTATCTGCCCTCTGATGAAGGCTTTCATTGCATCCCATAATATAAATTTGTCTTTCACTGATTCCGTATTTATTTCAAAGTACATTTTAATTTGGTGCTCAATAAATTCTCTAAAATCCTGTCTTTTAACTAGCATGGAGTTTAATCTCCATCTATATGTTCTTGGTGGGATGTCCTCCAGTTCTATTGCTAATAACAGGGGTGAGTGATCAGATAACAATCTAGCTTTATATTCCGTTTTCTTAACTCTCCCTTGGATATGGACTGACAACAGGAACAGCTCAATCCTTGAGCATGTTTTATGTCTACTCGAATAATATGAGTATTCCTTCTCTTTTGGGTGTTGTCTCCTCCATATATCCAAAAGTTGCATTTCCTGCATTGATTTAACCATAAATTTGGCTACTTTGTACTTTCTGCTAGTCTTTTGTCCAGTTTTATCCATCTTTGAATCTTAATTAAGCTTAAAGTCCCCTCATGTCAATATATTCCCCTGCGTATCTACAATCTTAAAAAAAAAATCTTGCATAAACTTTTGATCCTCTTCATTAGGTGCATATATATTGACCAAATTCCAGAGTTCTGAATATATCTGACATTTTAACATTACGTATCTGCCTGCTGGATGTATTATTTCCTCCTCTATTTTGATTGGTACATTTTTATTGATTAATATAGCTACACCTCTGGCTTTTGAGTAATATGATGCTGCCGTTATGTGCCCTACACAGTCTCTCCTTAATTTATTGTGTTCCACTTCAGTTAGATGCATTTCCTGCACGAATGCTTTTTTTTTCAGTAAATTTAATAGCCTCTTCGTTTTGATTTGGTTATGTATTCCATTAATATTTATAGTCATATAGTTCAACATGGCCATCTCATATTTTGTTTACATCTCATTTCCGCTTCCTCACCACCACCTTATCCCCTTTCCATTTCTCAGTTTTCTTTTTTTGAACGCACTGTATGACAACACTTCTAAAACATAAAATATTTCAACCATTCCCACATCTAAAATTCCCTCAACCCCAAGTGTCCCCCACCTCTCTGAGTCACCCCTTGTCCCTTGCCAGGCAACCACAACACCCCTCTCCATTCGGACTGCGAACCCGTTCGCAAGTGTGAACTGATTTCGCAGTGACTGTTATTTTCTCCATCGCAACCCCCTCCAGAAAAGACTTTTATCTTCACATTACAACAAAGCTCCCCCTCTTATTATCTTTTTCTTTTTTATTTATTGATTATTATTTTTAACACCTTCTCTTTTTCCCCCCTTTCTCCCTTTTCTTCCCTCCTTTAGTTCTTACTTATTGATTATTTTTACTTCTTTATATGTAGTTTGTCGTCATTCTTTGTTCTTGTTACATCTCTTCATCTCTCTTTCTGTCTTGCAGGCGTTCTACAAATTCTCGTGTTTTCTCAGGATCCAAGAACAGTCTGTTTTGCTGCCCTGGGATAACTATTTTAAGCACTGCTGGACATCTTAACACAAATTTATAGCCTTTCTTCCATAGGATCGATTTTGCTGAGTTAAACTCCTTCCTCTTCTTTAGGAGCTCAAAACTTATGTCTGGGTAGAAAAAAAATTTTGACCTTTGTATTCCAATGTTTTTTTGTCTTCCTTAATTTTATTCATCGCCTTCTCCAATATATTTTCTCTTGTCGTGTATCTCAGGAATTTTACTAAAACAGATCTTGGTTTTTGTTGTGACTGTGGTTTTGGGGCTAATGTTCTGTGTCCTCTTTCTATTTCCACTCCTTCCTGCATTTCTGACATTCCCAGGACTTTTGGGATCCATTCTTTTATAAATTCTTTCATATCTTTGCCTTCTTCATCTTCCTTAAGGCCCACTATCTTTATATTGTTTTGCCTACTATAGTTTTCCATTACATCCATCTTCTGAGCTAACAACTCTTGTGTTTCTTTAACTTTTTTGTCACTTCCAATTTTCTTTTTAAGTCGTTCACTTCCATTTCTACTGCCATTACACGTTCTTCCACATTTTAAAATCTTTTCCCTACCTCTGTTATGACAGCTCTACTCTACTCACATTTTCTTCTGTACTTTTCATTTTTCTTTTCATTTCACCAAATTCTAGTGTCAGCCATTCTTTTAATGCTCTTGAAAATTTCTTGAAAATTTTTAAAATCTTTGTATTGTCCATTCATTTTACCCCCTATTCCTCTGTGCAGAGCTTGGTATTATTCTTCTTCTGTGTCTGCTCTTGGGTTTGTGTCTTCTATTTCTCTTCCTTGTATCTTTGTCTCTTCTGACTTTCTTGTTGAGCTGCTTGTCTCAGTTTGTTGGGTATTTTTTTTCCATGTTGGTCCTCTTCTTCTGGGCTGGTTATCTGTTGTGTCTCTAGTTTTCCTTTTTCCTTCTCACCCCTCCCATTCCTGTTGCTTTCTTTATCTTCCAGCTGGGAGCCCTGCTGTCATGCCTCTCTCAGCTGTTCGTGCTGTGGAGTTTCACTCCATAGCTGGTCCCCCCTCCCATTGGTGTTCTTGTTGTGCACGGTTGCGCGCCCGCGGTTCCTCACGCATGCACGAGCCAAATCCGTTTGGCTCCATGAGCCATTTTTGCAGTCCTGCGGTCGGTGGGTCACGACACTGCAGGGTCTCCACTAACCTTGGGGTGTGGGCTCCTCTTTCCACGGCAGGTCCCTGCTTTTTCATGCAGGTAAGGCCTTCATCTTTCTCTTCTGGTGTTTTTCTTCCCGTTGTTTTTGGCTTTTCTTTCTTAGGTGCCATTTTCTCCACACCTTTATTTTTTATTTGTTGTGATTTGTGTGTCTGGGGCTTTGCATTTTCTTCACATTTTTCCTTCTTTTCTGGAGAGTGCTGGTATTCTCCTACCAGCCACTTCTCCATCACGTGACTCCTCAAAGATAAATGGTTACTTAAACAGAAGTTGCTTTTAATTATCTTTAAACATGAAAACAGAATCACACTTTCACTTATCACTATTAACTTAAACAACCTAACTTAACCCCATTGAAATTCTAAGTGTATGTAATGTGTGTAAGTTCAGAAAAGTTCTTTGTTTCACAGTCCAATCTCACTTCTCATTCCTCCAAGTTTACAAGTTGCAGGCAATTCTTATATTGTGCACAGAATTTAACATTTATGAAGTTCACCAGTTTTAGTGCTTGAAAGGTAAATGATTACCGCTCATGAAGGTGTGAAGAGAGAGATTTGTGCTCTCTGGACACCCACAAATTATTGCTTTTAATCAGTCACTTCAGGGTTTTCCAGATGATAACCTCTTTCTTTCAGGTCACCACAGTGTTCCTTTTTGTTTCTCTTATTAGGTAGACAGTCCGCTCCTCTTGTATGAACCACAAGGGCTTTGACCTGGCTGAACTAAACACTCACAACCCATCTTCCAAATGGGGTTTTTTCCTCAAGCTTGCCAGCTTGTCCTGTTCCAATCCCAGCTGTTGCTGCTGACTGTAAAACTGCAGAACTCTCTAGCAGTAAAAAGCCTGTTTGATTGCCTCTCTGCTTGTAAAATCACATGACCCACTTAGAACAGCAAGCAGCACCCCCACATAGCTTGCGGCTCCTAACCTACTCCTCCAAGTTCTTTCATTTGCGGCTTTTCAAAACAATAATCCATTAGTGAAGTCTCTTGGGCACTTTCCAAAGCTTTTGCAAAAGCTCTTGGAGCCAGAATGTCTAGCTTCAGCAGAACTCCAGTATTTTAAATGAGATCTGTTTTGAAGTGACCTACCCTAAAAAACCTGTCCCAATTTATCTTCCAAAAGCATACCTATAATCTGTAACAGTTAATCAAGTTAAAATCATTTTTAGTTACAATAATCTTTCTCGATGTTTGTTCTGTTTTTAATTGCCAAGAACTTTATGTGCACTTTCACCTAATTCACAATACTTCTGTTTAGTTCTCATTATCGCTTCCTGTTCAATATGCTTGTATTTATATTGACGTTTCTTTTTAATAAGCCATCACCACTTCTCATTAAATCTCTGTAAATCTTTTTCTAAATTTGTTACCTCTCTCCAATTGTTCTACTACTTTCATATAGTCTTTCAAATAAATTCTAAAATAGTAGCCAAGTTATTACTGAATAGGTTGGCAAAATTTTTACCGTAGTTAATAATTATGGATCAGAATGGATTTGTTAAAAATAGAAAAATAACAGATACATTTGGCACAAAAGAGAGGAGACTTAAGTGTAGCAGTGGCCTCAGATGCAGAAAATGAGTTTGACAGATTTGAATGGGACTTTTAATTTAATGTGCTTGAAAAATTCGGGTAGGGACAAGTATTTGCAATTTGAGCTAAAAACCAAAGTTGTAACAAATGGGGAAATATCTGCACCTTTATCTAGATTTAGTAGACAAGGGTGTCCATTATCACCAGCTATATTTATTTTAGCCATTAGCAGAACGGATTTAAAGTTGATTAAGAGGAACAGAAGATCAATTTATTTGCAAATAATGTAATAATTTACTTGACAAAACCAAAAGGATCTTTACATAAATTATATTAAAGATTAAAAGAATATGGAACAGTATCTGGTTCTAAAGTAAATTGGGAAAAAAGTGAGATTATACTCAGTGTCAAAGAGATAGGCAACATAAATGTCCAATACATGGAACAAACTAGTTAGGAATACGAGAGTAGATAATAATCTACAGCGACACGATCCTTTATCTGGAACCCTTAGGGGACAGTGTGTTCCAAATTTTGGATTTTTACGGATTTCGGAAAGCCCACACGAATTGTGCTGTCGTATTCACCCCCACCACCCGGCCGCCGGTCCCCCGGTCCCCCGGCTGCCATTCCCACTTGTCGGATTTTGGAGCTTTCCGGATTTTAGATGTCCGGATAAAGGATCGTGTACCTGTATATAATATTTAAAATCGAACTATACCCCTTTACCTAAAACAATTCTAGAAAACTTAAATGGATGGAATTGCCAACAATATTATTGGGAAGAGTGAATTATATTAAAATGAATACATTTCCTGGAATACAATATTTTTTTCCAAATACTGCCTATATCCTTGTCACAGAATTTTTTGCAGGAATTAAATAAATATATAAGATTTCTTTGGAAGGGGAAGATGTCAAGGGTTTTGTGAGAAAAATTAACATGGAAATTTGAAGTAGGAGATTGACAACTTCCAAATTTTAAGAATTATTTTAAAGCAACGCAAATTATATTTCTCTCTTCCTTTTTTGAAGGAGAAACCAGCATGGATCGATAGAGATAGGAGAGAAGACATCAGAAGATTTTATATATAAATGGAATCTAGACTAATTTCTGGAGATAGGGAAACCCCACTGTTGAAGCGTTTGATTAATATACAGAATAAGGCAAATATTAAAATGGGAATAAGGAACCCTGTCGTATCTAAAATGCCTTTCAATCAAAATAGACATTCCACTTACAATGAATTATCGACTTTTGAATATTTGGTTCTCCAAGGGAATTAGAAACATAGAAGATTGTTATGAGGGAGGAAATTTAATGTCATTTGATCAATTAAAAAATAAATATGGAATACAGAATACAATACTTTGTTATTAATAAAAGCCTATTTATGAGATAAACTGAGTCCGACAATGTTATTTCCCAAAAGGAGTGAAATAGAAATTTATTTTGTAATTGACCTACAGTATTAAGAAATTTATCTCAGCTAGGTATATATTAATGCAAAAGGGAACTCAAAAGCAGGGAAAATAAATCTAAATATCAGTATTGGAGAGAAAAATTAGTTGGAATTATGTCATGATATGACAAGTACAATAAATGTTTGATATACATTGGTTCAATATAACTCTTTATATAAATTACATCTTACCCCACAAAAATTAAATAGATTGAAGTCAGAACTTTCAGATTAATGCTTTAGATGTAGCCAAGAGATTGCCACATGACCCCTCCCACCAAGAACCAGTGTTAGGAGGTGTGGAGCCACAGCCAACACCTCTTTAGTCCATTTGGATGACCGACCTCGTCTCCATGGGGGGGTGACAGTCACAGGATGTTCCAGGTCTAGGTGCGCCAGCTTGAGGTGGTCAATGGTGAAAGTCTCCTCACGTCAAGGACGCATGTGGTTCTGTTCTGATGCACCACCTTATTTGGACCCTTGTTCGGCTGCTGGAGTAGAGTCCAGTGCATGCCCCTGCAGACGAAGATGGAGTCACAGAAGGTATCCTGCTGTGGCATGAGGTTGGGACAGGAACTAGTGCTCCTACCTTCTCTCGGAGTCTTGTGAGCACTGCTACGGTTGTCTCCTCTGTGCCATGGATTGCTGGCACAAACTCACCTGGAACCGTCAGTGGGGCACTGTATACCAACTCTGCCAAAGACATGGCAGAGTCTTATTTTAGAGCTGTGTGGATGCCAAGAAGCACCCATTGGAGCTCATCCACCCAATCCGGGCCTCGGAGATGAGCCATCATGGCTGACTTAATGTGCTGGTGGAAATGCTCGAACAGGCCATTGGACTGTGAATGGTAGGCCGTGGTGTGGTGCAGCTGCATCCCCCTGTTTGAAGTGATGTTGTTAAGCAGGCCGAAACATGCAATTCAGCTTCCAATGAGGGCTCAGGCTCAGGACTCAGTGGACATGTCAGTGAGCGGTATGGCTTCTGGCCATCTGGTGGACGTGTCGACCGAGGTGAAAAGGTACTTTTGTCCTCTGGGAGTCTGGGAGCAGACAACAATGTCCACACAGGCATGCTCAAACCTCCTGTACATCAGCTGGAAGGGTTGAAGGGGGGCCTTCACATGCCTTTGGACTTTGGAGGTCTGGCAGTGTTGCATGTCCTGGCCCAGTGCCTGAACTGCTTGTGGAGGTCGTGCCAAGCAAAACTATCTGCCCAAATGGACGTGTGGGCCAAACCATGTAGTGCGTCAAAAACGCGATGCCTCCAAGCAGTTGGAACAATGGGCTGGGGTTGACCGGTGGATACATCACAGAGGAGCTTACTGCCTATTGGGCCAATGGAAATATCCTCAAGTTGCAGGCTACGGTGTTGCTGGGCATCAGGCATGGAGGCATCGTGATTTGGGCCATTAACTAGGAATCAATGGTAAAAATTGATCTTGCCCACGAACTCCTGTAGGCACTTGACAGTATTGGCTCTGGCAAACTGGTGTATGGTCTTGACTTTCACCAGCAAGGGAACTGCTCCATGCCGGTTGATGCAGTACCCAAGGAAATCAATGGCTATCAGTCTGAACTGACACTTTGCAGGGTTGATGGCTTTCCACACCACCATCACGGGTCCCCAGCTCCAGGACCTCAAGCTGACGGACAGCCCCAACATGCTGCTCTGTGACGTCTCCACTGGCTCGCTGCACCCAGTAGTTCCACCGCAATGGAGGCCACAGGCCTTCAGCATGGTCCATGATTTGGCCCACCCCTCAGTTCGCATGGTGGAAGAACGGTTTGTGTGGCACTGCCTCAAGAAGCAGGTAGCCCAGATGGTGAGAAACTGCATGCAGTGTCAGACCTCTTAAGGTCCAGCTCCATGGAAAGACCCAGTACAGCAGTTTGACTCCACGGCCAAGAGGTTCGAGCACATACATGTCGACATCGTGGGCCCCCTGCCGGTGTCCAGGGAAGCCTGCTATTTGTTGACAGTGGTCAACCATGCGACAAGGTGGCCAGAAGCCATCCCACTGAGGGACACATCCACCAAGGCCTGTGCCAGGAATCTACCCATCCACTGGATCGCTAGGTTCGGGATCCCGGTGCACATGACAAGTGACGGAGTGCCCAGTTCACATCCGACCTCTGGTCACAGCTGGCAAACCTCTTGGGGATCAAGCTCCACCATACCACCGCATACCATCCCCAAACCAACAGTCTAGTGGAGTGCTTCCACCAGCATCTAAATTCGGTCCTCATAGCTTGCCTCACTGGTCCCAGCTGGACGGACGAGTTGCCCTGGGTCCTGCTCGGCATCAGAACAGCTCCAAAAGAAGACCTACAGGTATCATCCACGGAGCTGGTCTATGGTGCGCTGCTGTCACTACCCAGGGAGTTCTTTGGCCTGAGCACCATCCCCGCGACTGAGAGTAGGACCTTGCTGGCAGACTTGCGGGGAAGCTCACCTCACTACCACCCCAATCACTGTCCCACCACGGCAGCCGCCTGTCCTGCATCCCCAAGGAGTTGGCCACAGTCGATTTCGTTTTCGTCTGGCAAGGTCCACACACCGTGCCCCTGGAAAGGTCCCTACAAAGTCCTGCAACATTCAGGCAAGACGTTCACCCTGGCATCAGGGCCAAGGGGGAGTTGTTTACAGTCAACCGACTCAAGGCGGAACACCTGGACCTTAGCCAGCCGGTAGCGACGGCCCAGCCAAAATAATGGCATGGTCTGGCGAGGGGGGGGCAGTGTGGCAGCGCACATCCTCGTGGCAAACCAGCTCCGCTTGTACTGCCGTGAGAAGATGGCACCGTTGGGGGGCCTCCTTGCCTCGTGGGTTGAGCAAGGCGCGCACCTCAGGCTAGCATGGTGACAACACCACCACCCTTAAAAGGATGCGCGCAAAGTTTGAATAAATCAATTCGTTGAAACCTCCAACATGGTCGTGGTGTGTCTCAATCTATGTAGCAGCTGCTACAACACATCAGATGTGCTCTCATCTACAAGCTCTCAGCAATGTTGGACATGAATTAATATCTCAACAAATCTATTTGATTGAATATTAAAAAGGGACTATGTTTAGGATCTCTGACTCCCTATGATAGGTAATGTTATAAAAGGAGTCATTTTATCTTTCCATACTCATTACATCCTGTCATGATAATGAATATGTATGAGATGTACCGGAAGTCACGTGGTATGAGAGAGAGATAAGAACACAAGCAGGAGAACAAAGGAAACGGGAAAATAAAGCCACTGAGAAGTGTTTAATGTTTAATGTTTTATTAACTTCACATTTCGGGCCACAAATGTGACATTGGCGACGAGGATGAAAGAAGCTTGAAGAAAATTAAAGACTAAAGAAGATTACAGAGGAATACAGACAACTTCAAGGTGATAAGAATTTTCTCTTGTCTCAGTACTTTTGGGGCTGGAATATTTCCTCATGGCTAGGGCAGATGGTGACTTTCTAACACATAGTGGAATTCCTCATTTTGACCCAACGGGTGATGCAAGTACTGTAAGTATGAAGTGGAAGGCATGGCTGGAAGAACTTGAATCCGGTACGGTGGAACAAAAAGCGCAGAGGAGGGCGTTACTTCTTTTCACTGCAGGACCCTCAGTTCAGGAAACATTTAAGACACTTTTGAATACTGGAAGAAAGGATGAGTACCGGAAAGCAGTAGATGCATTAAATGCACACTATGTAGTGACACCGAATTCTACATTTCAACGCCATTTGTTTCGGAGAACGAGACAAGAAGATGGCCAGACAATTGCTCAGTACGTGACGAGACTACGCCAGCTAGCTGTTGGATGCAATTACATCCCGGCTGATTTGGACAACCAATTATTGGATCAAGTCGTACAGCACTGCAGATCAGATAAACTCAGAAGACGTCTACTGGAAAGAGGGAGTGAGTTGGAACTCACCGATGCTTTAACCATTGCTGCTGCATTAGAGGCTGTTGAAGTGCAATTTCATACCATGACCCTGAAAGACAACTCAAGCCAGCAAATTAAGAGGCTCTCACATCGCCATAATCAGCCAAGATATACGTTGACACAGAACGTGGAGTGTTATCGATGTGGAAACCGAGGTCACTTTGGAAAAGACCCATATTGCCCGGCCAAAGGCAAAGTTTGCAAAAAGTGTGGAGGTAAGGACCACTTTGCAAAGAAGTGCAAAAGCAAGTCCAATGCAGACCAGAAGAGGAAGAGTACAACTTCCAAAGGCAAAGCCTGGGGGGGAAAGGAAAGTATCCTGGAAAGAAAGAGACCATTCGCCAGATAGACGGTGACGACGATGATACCCAGGAGGAACAGAGTTGTTACCAATTTACGTTGAATGAAGTACATCATGAGAAGGTCCCAGTGATCATTGGTGGAGTGACAGTGCAGGTCATTGTAGACTCAGGCAGTGACAGTAATGTGATTGATCGACATTTATGGGAGAAGTTGAAAAGGAAAAAGATCATCTGTACCTCAAAGAAGTGTTCCAAGAAACTGTATCCATACACAGCAACCAAGCCATTGCAGACCATTGGATGTTTTACTGCAACTGTTGAAGCTGGAGATAAGTACACCGAAGCAGAGTTTATGGTCATAGAAGAGAGGGGAGAACCATTGTTGAGTAGAAACACAGCGCAAGACCTGGCAATACTTCATATTGGAGCTTGTGTCAATTCAATTCAGTCATACGAGGATATGAAGCAAGAATTCCCCGCAATCTTCCAAGGAGTAGGAAAGCTGAAAGGTCGTCAATTGAAGCTAGCGGTAGATGAAACGGTCAAACCTAAGGCACAACCAATGCGCCGAACTCCGTTTGGACTTCGTGGGAAAGTCAAAGCTAAAATTAAAGAATTGATCGAACAAGACATTATTGAACCTGTGGAACATTCGACGCAATGGGTCAGTCCCGTAGTGATTGTGCCCAAACCAAAGGGTGACCTAAGACTATGTGTTGACATGAGAATGGCCAATGAAGCTATAATTAGAGCACAACACCCTATACCAACGGTGGAGGTAATACTTCAAGAACTAACTACCAGCAAGGTATTCTCAAAAATTGATCTGAAATGGGGCTATCATCAATTAGAGCTGGATCCAGGTTCCCGAGATGTAACAACATTTGTGACTCACTGTGGATTGTATCGTTACAAGAGACTATCATTTGGAATTAATGCAGCTTCGGAGATCTACCAGTATGAAATCCATCGAGTGATTCAAGGTATTCCTGGAGTTGCCAACATTTCTGACGACATCATAGTCCATGCACCAACGAAGGAAAAGCATGACAAACGATTGAGGCGTGTACTATCTAGACTACAGGAGGAAGGCCTTACCTTGAATGGAAACAAGTGCCAGTTCGGTGTGTCAGAAATGGACTTCATGGGACACAGACTTACACGGGAAGGACTAAACCCTGCAGAGGCCAAGGTGAAAGCTATTGCAGAGGCATGTGCACCTCAGAACGCAACAGAGGTGAGGAGTTTCCTGGGATTGGTCAATTTTTGTGCAAAGTTCATTCCTAATTTCACTACAGTGGCAGAACCACTAAGGAAACTAACCAGGAAAGGTGTACCATTTCATTTTGGATCTGAGCAGAAGAAAGCGTTCACAGCGCTGAAGCAAAGCCTGACAGATGCAAAAACTCTTGGATATTACGATCTGGCGGCATCAACCAAAGTCATAGCGGATGCCAGCCAGGTTGGTTTAGGAGCTGTGTTGGTCCAGATGCATGATGGAGGACCAAGAATCATTGCCTATGCCAGCAGATCGTTATCAAATGTGGAGAGAAGATACTCTCAGACAGAGAAAGAAGCACTCGGACTTGTATGGGCCTGTGAGAGGTTCCATGCATATTTATACGGCATTGAATTTGAACTCATCACAGATCATAAGCCATTAGACGTGATCTATGCACCTAGATCCAAAACATGTGCCAGAATAGAAAGATGGGTACTCAGACTACAACCCTACAAATATAAAGTAATCCACATTGCAGGGAAAGCAAACATTGCTGATCCGCTGTCCAGATTGGTGAAGGATGGTGGTCCACAATCCAAGTCAGAATTGGGAACAGAAACAGAGAGCTTTGTATGCTTCGTAGCTATTCAGTCGACACCGAAAGCTGTGACTACGAAGGAAGTCGAGAGAGAATCCGAACGTGATCCAGAACTCATGGAAGTAAGAGAATGCATACAGAGTGGACAATGGGACAAGTGTACTCACAAGGCTTACATTCCCATTAGAGACAAACTTTGTTGCATCGGACAGTGTGTATTAAGAGGTTGCAGATTGGTGATACCGCAAAGATTGAGACCGAAGATCGTATCCTTAGCGCATGAAGGACACCTAGGTATTGTTGGTACCAAGCAAAACCTCAGGACCAAGGTATGGTGGCCAGGTTGTGATAAGGACGCAGAGAAATTTGTTAAAACTTGTCACGGATGTCAAATCACAAGTAGGAGTAATCCGCCAGAACCGATCCGGAGTACGCAACTTCCGACTGGACCATGGATCGACGTAGCTGTTGATTTTCTTGGACCTTTACCGACGGGTGAATCAATTATGGTAGTGATAGATTACTACAGCAGATACTATGAGTACATGGTGTTGAAGTCCACAACCACTGAAAAAACAATACAAGCGTTAGTAGAGATATTCGCAAGATATGGATTACCTGTTACATTATACTCTGACAATGGTCCATAATTCATTTCAGAGACATTTGCGGAATACATGAGGACCACAGGTATCCACCATCATAAAGTAACTCCGAAATGGCCGCAAGCCAACGGAGAAGTAGAGAGACAAAATCAATCCATTGAAAAACGATTGAGGATTGCACACGCTTAAGGACAAAATTGGCGAGAAGCATTGCTATCTTACGTGGCTGTCTATCGAGCAACACCTCATGCAACCACTGGAAAAAGTCCTGCAGAAGCATTTTTTGGGAGAAAAATCCGCACAAAAATGCCAGAAATAAAGGAAATCCGAGACGACCAGGAGATGAGGGACCACGATGCTGAAAAGAAAGGTGCAGCAAAGCTGTACACAGATTCGAAACGTGGAGCCAAGTACTCAGACATCATGCCAGGAGATAATGTTCTAGTGAGGCATGAAACTGGTGGTAAGCTAGACACACCTTATTACCATCAACCCTATACTGTCGTATCCAGAAGTGGCAGTATGGTGACAGTCAAGTCTCCGACTGGAGTCCTGTATAAGAGATATGTACCAGTCCAGAGATACATCGAGCGAAGAGGTTGAAAGGCCAATACGAGATGCTGAAACTGAGAGACCTGATGATGTTCCAGAGGCAGTTACCAGCACTCCTGATGAAGTGACTGGAGCGCCAGAAACACCCGAAGCCGTGGCGAGCAGTATTTCCGACGCCGAGAGTGAACAACCGAGAAGCGACGACAATATCGCAGGCAGGCCGAAACGAAACCGGAAACCGCCCAAATGATACGAAGACTTTGTGCCATAGTTTTAATAAGAACTTTGGGACAGTATTTTAATCTTATATCATAAAGTGCATGTATGAGTGCTGTAGAAAGTAAATTTTATGTAGTTGAGTTATAGTATTACCATTAGTTACGATGTTTGTATGTTTCCGAGGGATATTGGTAAGTGAAGGTAAAGTTTATTTCTGATTAAAGGAGGGATGTCATGATAATGAATATGTATCAGATGTACCGGAAGTCACGTGGTATGAGAGAGAGATAAGAACACAAGCAGGAGAACAAAGGAAACGGGAAAATAAAGCCACTGAGAAGTTTACCTGATAAAACTTGTGTTTAATGTTTTATTAACTTCACATTTCGGGCCACAAATGTGACACATCCTTCTCTCTCAATCCATCCAAAAACTTGCAAATATTGTTGTTGGCTGTACATAGAACATTACAACACAGTACAGCCCCTCACTGTTGTGCCAACCTATATATTCCTAACAAATAATTTTTAAAAACAAAATCCTTCTTATTTCATTTCTTTTTCTTTTCTTTCATTCATTCGTCAGCATAATAGTCTTTTAAATGTCCTTAATGAACCAGCTTCCACTATGTTTGTTATTGTACCAAATAAGTGGTAACCTTAGTCAACGCTTTATTGTTAAACTCAAACAACAGGAGCTTCTTGAAATGGTGTCCGCTATCAGCCATGCCTCGCGGGGACTCACACATGTGCGGTAGCGCTGTGCTAAGTATGGTGGCTGCAATGCAATTGCAGCGGGTGCAATGCAGCCAATGAGAGTGGCTGTCCACATACCCTTTCTTGAGCAACTCCCACATACCACAATCCATGTTGGTGCTGTACATCACAATGGTTAGAGTTCAGCAACTTGCCCGGTTCTGGGAACTTACCAATCCCAACATCTTTAAGAAGATCCAGCGCTCTTTCTTTATGAATCGAAGATGATCTAGCACATGAGCTTGTTCTATTCTGACCTCAGCTTGACCAAGGTAGTTTTCTGTGGTGAATTCGGAAACAAACTATTCATTTCGGATCTCCCCAACCAACCTTCTCTTCCTCACCTTGAGGCACATGTTGCCTCCTTTATCCTTTAGCAACCCCACTTTCATTCTCATCATCCGTCTATTCTTCGAACTCCTTTGGGTTTTCCTTAATCCTACTTGCCGAGGCATTCTCATGCCCCCTTTGAGCCTCCCAAGTCCTTTCTTAAGTTCCTTCCTGGCTATCATATAATTCTCATGATTCCCTCCCATTTCTTGCTTCCTACACCTAATGTATGCTTCCTTCTTCCTCTTAACTAGCTATCAGGGCCAAGACTCCGAGAAACTGTAGGCTGAGAGGAGTTTCCCTGAAATAAATAGGCTGGAGGATTCTCGCTACCACCTGTGGCCTGGTAGTGGTCTAAAACCTTAGATGGCAGCGCGGCAGAAGCTTCTAGATGGGGGAAAAAATGGCAATTGCTGAGCCAGGAGTCACTTTATGTCGATATGGATATTACTATCCTGTTTTACTGAGCCCACAGACTGGGCTCGGTCTATAAACATGTACCATTCACTGTTATTTTGCACATTCTGTTGAGCAGTTTGTTTTAAAGTTAAATATAATGTTATGCTGTTAATTTGTAAGAGATAAAACTGTTACTGGGAGGCTGGGTTTAGATGCGGGCCATGGTTTGAGATTCCTGTGCAGCAGTTTCTCACAGCACCCTCTTGCTACGGTGCCTGCTTCTACACTTGGTCTTATGTATAGTATTATGTTATTAAGTAACACTTTTGTCCTGGAGAAACACAATTTTGTTTTTATGGTTTTAAAAATGACTAATTCTGACTGACTCACTCACCTGTTTTGTCAACCACAGTTCTTTTCCTACCACTTTTCCCTGTTTCAGTCCTAATCCGACACAAGTAGTCCCTAAACATCCTCCACATTACTTCTGTGCTTTCTCCCAAAGACATCTTTTCCCAATTTACTCCTCTGAGTTCTATTGTAATTAGTCCTTTCCCAATTAAACACTTTCCCCATTCTGTTTTTATTCTTGTCTATAACTATGGTAAATTCAGGGAGTTATGGTCACCATCACAGAAATGCTCCCCCACCTGACCAGGTTCATTACCCAGTACTAGATCCAGTATGGCCTCTCCTCTAATTGGCTGGTCCACATGCTGTGTCAGGAATACTTGGACATACTGGACAAATTCTTGCAGTCAGGAGGTGCCAGTCAATATTTGTGCCTGTCAAAATCTTTAAAATGTCCCTATTGTACCATCAACCCTAGAAATGCATTCCAGGCACCCACTAATCTTGGTGTAAATAAAAAAAAACTTATCCCTTACAGTTCCCCTAAACTTTCTCCCCTCACCTTATACAGATGCCTCTGGTATTGCTACATTAACCCTGGGGAAAAGGCGCTGTCCACCTTTATTAAAGTTTCATCGGCTCTCATCCTTCATTGCTTCGAAAAGAAAAGTCCTCACCCTTTTAACCTTGCTCATAAATCACATTCCCCAATCCAAGTAACATCCTGGTAAATCTCTTCTGCACTCTCTTCAAAGCTTCCACATCCTTCCTGTAATCAGGCAACCATAAATGAGCACAATATCCCAAGCATGATCAAACTAGAATTTTAGAGAGCTGCAAAATTACCTTCGTGGCTCTTGAACTAAATTGCCTGACAATTGAAGGTTAACAGACTATTAGCCTTAACTACCCAATAAACCTGCACAGTAACTTTGACAGATCTATTTATTTGGAACCGAAGTTCCCTTTGTTCTTCCACAATGTTAAGAATCATGCCATTAACCACATACCTCCAAGTTCAACCTTTCAAATTGTATCTCTTCATATTTATCTAGATTGAACTCCATCTGCCACTTCTCCACCCAACTGTGCATCCCGTCCTAACCTTGTTGTAACCTCCAACCTGTTGTCGACAAACTTACTGACTCATTTTTTCACTTATTTTACCATGTCATTGATTTTATATTTCTTTTTTCTTTGGCTTGGCTTCGCGGACAAAGATTTATGGAGGGGTATGTCCACGTCTGCTGCAGGCTCGGTGGTGACTGACAAGTCCGATGCAGGACAGGCAGGCACGGTTGCAGCAGTTGCAAGCGAAAATTGGTTGGTTGGGGTTGGGTGTTGGGTTTTTCCTCCTTTGTCTTTTGTCAGTGAGGTGAGCTCTGCGGTCTTCTTCAAAGGAGGTTGCTGCCCGCCGAACTGTGAGGCGCCAAGATGCACGGTTTGAGGCGATATCAGCCCACTGGTGGTGGTCAATGTGGCAGGGACCAAGAGATTTCTTTAAGCAGTCCTTGTACCTCTTCTTTGGTGCACCTCTGTCTCGGAGGCCAGTGGAGAGCTTGCCATACAACACGATCTTGGGAAGGCGATGGTCCTCCATTCTGGAGACGTGACCCACCCAGCGCAGTTGGGTCTTTGCACTGAACTTATTTTCATTGATTTTATATATATATATATTTTAAAAAAATCACAAAGAGCAGGGGTCCTAGAACAGGTTCCTACAGAAGTCCATGAGTCAATGATCTCCAGGCAGAATATGTTCCTTCTCCTATTTGCCTCTACTCTGCAGGCAAGTCGATTCTGAATCTAGGCATCCAAGATTCAATGAATTCCATACCTTATGACTTTCTTAATGAGTCTACCATAGGGGACCTGGTCAGATGCCTTATTAAATTCTATACACACATCTACCTTCATCAATTTCTTTTGTCGCTTCCTCAAAAAACCTCAATAAGGCTCGTGAGGCATGACCTGCCCCTCACAAAGCAATGCTAACCACCGCCGAGACCACACTTCTCTCAATGTTCGTAAATCCTGCCCCTGAGAATCCTTTCCAACAGATTGCCCACCTCTGACGTTCAGTTATTGTGCAGAAGTCACAGAAAGAACTGAAGCACAGGTATTTCTTACACTGGTAACATCTTTCCAAATATTAATTATACTAAATCATAACATTTAAAACCAACACAAAAATCAACCATTCAACGTTTATAAATCTTCAAACCAAAAAAAAAATGCTTTAAAAACAGACACAACGCGAAAACAAAGGAAAATGCTCCTTTTTTTTGCTGAGGTTTTTTGTAATGCCTTCATTTCCCGTATTGGAAGGAATAGCTGCAGGTCACAGTTATAAGGGTTTAATGGACTGTGCGTGGGTTTTAAATTTACCATGGAGCTACAACCTGTAATGTTGCACTGAACTTATTTTCAAGCAGCGTTATTGTTCCACTGAGGATTGCAACATTTTAAACTAAAACAGCAATAAAGTTGCATTTCCGTTGAAACTGACATGCCCCGAACGGAGTTCGACCACCATTCACACAGCAGCAGCTCAAGGAAACAGCCGGGTGGCTCTGCTGCGGCAGAAACTGAGTTGGCACTCAATGGAAACACAAACTTCTCCACTCTCGCCGCTCAAGCGAGTGATTCGATCATTCCGCCGAGAACCAGGCAGCCTCAAACTCGACGACCCCCGCCCCCCGCCGGAACCTTCCCTTACCTGACTGCCTGGCTGATGGGAGGGCGCCCAGAGGTGTGTTTCAACAGCCCATAGTTGACGGCGACCACCTCACCACCACGCGCACTGACTCCTCTTCTTCCCCTCCCCTCCCTTGCGTCAAACAGCGGTCACGTGGGCGGTGACCAGCTCCCGCGTTGCCCAGGCAACCAAGCGCAGTGATTTCACCAGTCGTGGGGGTCATCCCGCCCGATCACCGGCGTACTCCCGGAGCACCGGCCGCCAAACGCCCGTGCGTCAAACGGCAGTCGCGTGAGGCGGTGAGCACCCCGCGTTGCCATGACAACCAGCGCAGTGGGGTCGTCCCCCGGCCTGGTCAACGGGAGGCGGATCCATCTCGCTCTGTGTGGTTTGGACGTTGTCGGCCCGTCCATTCTCTGACAGCCCAGTGGGAGGTATCCACCCCGCCTCTAGCCCTGACAACAGCACCTGATGATGCACGGGGCTAATCGAAAAGTAAGCAGGGAACCTTTCAAGGAACATCAATATCTATGGATCTTTTTGCTGGGTTAGTGCTCCACTCACAAGGCAGCTTGAAAGGGTCCGAACTGGTCAGCATGGTCCAAATCTGGTCCCTGCCCTGTCTCACAGTTGGTCAGGAAACCCAGTTAAACTTACCCAGGACGTGTCGACTGGCGGCTTGAACAGCAAAATGGCCAACCCAGTTACTCCAGGGACATCAGCACTTACGCAGGGAAACACTGGCTGAAGTGTCTGCGGTGATCGGGGGCCCGTGGCGGAGAAGTGGGGGTTGAGAGGTCGCTGCCGCGAGGGGGAGAGACGAGTACCACAATCGGGGGGAGTGAGTTCGATGTTGTGGGGGGGGGGGGGAGGGGGAACTGCCACGATCAGTAGGAGAGGAGTTGCCACGATCAGCGGGAGGGGGTCGCTGTTAAGGGGGGAGAGAGAGGGGTCGGATGCCGTGGGTTGGGGGGGAAGCGCGATTGACAGTGGGAGGCTGACAGCTGGTGGGGGGACGGGGGAGACTAGTTTGCATTATGCGCCACTTACCGTGTCATCTTGGGGGGGGGGGGGATCCCCCTTACATTGCTCGGTTAGCAATTTACCAGTGCCATCCCCTCAGCTTAAAAGGTGCTGGGTCCCAGGAGGGCTACCCAGGTGCTGCAGCTTAAAAGCACCTATTGTCACTCACCCCCCCCCCCCCAACCACTTCCCTAACTTCATTCCATCTCCTCTATTCCAACACCTCCTCATCACCCCTTCCCCTTGCTAATCAGCCTACCCCCATCCTACCACCAACTTCATTGTGTCACCAATCCACTGCTAACCTCCCTGCCACCAACCATACCCAGCCATAATCTCATTATCTCAGAATCAGAATTTATTGTCATGAATAAATTCATCGTTTAGCGGAAGCATCATAGTGCAAACATTTATATGAATCACCTTACATACATAGGTAGTAGGAACAGGAATAGGCCAAAAATGGCCCATCGAGCCTCCTCTGCCATTCAATACGATCATGGCTGATCTAATTTATGACCTAACTCCACCTACCTGCCTTCTCCCCATATCCCCTAATTCCTCTATCATGTAATACATTTTTAAAAATTGTGCACAATAAGTAAGGCAGTATCTCCATAGTCACAACCAGAAGTATTTCAGTTTCTTTAGTAGAAAGATTCCTAGTTATGTTTCCAACTCCACATTTATTACTTGGATTCATTCAAATATGAAAAATATCAAAGATCCTGTCAGTGTTTGCAGAAGACTTTTACAAGAAATGGTAACTTATTTCTTAATTACAACAAAAATTAATTTCTGCAGTGAGCCGAGCACAAGGGATACATATTATCTTGGGGGTTGGTGTGAGAGAGGGACTCTTTAAAAAGTGCTAGTGACTAATTAACTGGAGCTAATAGAAGGAAGGGAAGCTGATGTGCAGCATCTATTGTTGGAGTGGGACTTAAGAGGTGAAGGTGAGCAAAGGCTTCACAGGGAACACCCTGAAATTTTCCTCTTAAAGCCACAAATTGTTTAAAAAAAATCAAATCCTTCGAAGGAATGAGCATCATATCAGGAAATGTAGTGTCCTTATAGGTAGAGTTGAGAAATTACAAGGGTTAAAAGACCTCAATGGGAGTTACATAGATTCTCCAAAATTGGGTGTGTTGGTATTACAGTCGTTAGGGTAACAATGGAAGTATGGAAGAGCAGCTAGATGAAGTTAATTGAAAGGGGATCCCAGCAGGGATGATGGTAGAGCACCAATAGCAGGAGTTTCTGGGAATAATTTGTAAAATGTGGGATTGTTTCATCCCAGAGAAGAAGAGGTATTGCAAAGGGAAGGTGAGGCAACTATAGCAGACAGGTCAAGTCAAAGGCAGCATAAAAACAAGAGGCCAGTGCAAACATTAGCAGGAAGCCAGAGGATTGGGTAACTTTTAAAAACCAACAGAAAGCAACAAAAAAAAGCAATAAGGGGAGAAAAAAATTGAAATATGAAAGTCAATAACCTACGACATTTAGAATATTGCAAGTACTTTTGGGCTCTATATCTAAGGAAGGAGAAGGACTAGCGGAAGTTTACGAGAATGATCCCATGGAATAGTGAGTTATGGTATGAAGAGCATTTGATGGCTCTGGACCTGAACTCACAGGCATTTAGAAGGATGAAAGGGGTTGTCATGATAATGAATATGCATGATATGTATTAACCTGACCAGAAGTCAGATGGTATGCACTGGAGGTGGAAGGTGCAGGATGATGAAATAAGGGAAGCAGGAAAATAAAGACACTGAGATGTTCAACTGGTAAAGCATGTGGTGATGGTGTTATTAATTTCACATTTCGGGCCACAAATGTGACATTGGCGACGAGGATAAACATTTTGGATTTTAAATGTGATAAACATTTTGGATTTTGAATCGGTGGCTTTGAGCTGGAAGGTTTTCTTCATGGCAGTCACAGGAGCTGCATTTCTAGCACTTCAAGGTGTTCCTCATTTTGACCCGACGGGTGATGCAAGCACTGTGAGTGTGAAGTGGAAGGCATGGCTGGAAGAATTTGAAGCCTACGCCGACAGTCGTGGCCTATTTCTCGATAGCAGTACGGCGGAACTGAAAGCGTAGCGGAGGGCGTTACTTCTCTTCACCGCGGGACACGCAGTTCGGGAAACTTTTAAGACGCTTTTGAATACTGGAAGGAGGAATACCAGAAAGCCGTAGATGCATTGAATGCACACTATGTGGTGACACCGAATGCTACATTTCAATGCCATTTGTTTCGCAAAACAAAACAAGATGGAGAAACAGTTGCCCAGTACGTGACGAGATTGTGACAACTGGCTGTGGGATGCAATTACGTGGTAGCTGATTTGGACAACCAGTTATTGGATCAAGTTGTGCAGCACTGGAGATCAGACAAACTCAGAAGGCGACTGCTGGAAAAAGGGGGTGAGTTGAAACTTACCAATGCTTTAACAATGGCTGCTGCATTAGAGGCTGTTGAGGGGCAATTTCATACCATGAAACTGAAAGACAACTCAAGCCAGCCCAGTAAAGACAAAGTTGGTCAACAAGTAAATAGGCTCTCGTATAGCCATAGCCAGCCAAGAAATATGCCGACATATGACTTGGAGTGTTACAGATGTGGAAACAGAGGTCATTTTGGAAAAGACCCATGCTGCCCAGCAAAAGGCAAAGTTTGTAGAAAGTGTGGAGGTAAGAACCACTTTGCAAAGAAGTGCAAAAGCAAGTCAAATGCAAACCAGAATGGGAAGAGTACAGCTTCTAAGGGCAAAGCTTGGGGGAAAGGAAAGTATCCTGGAAAGAAAGGCACTATTCGCCATACAGAAGGTGACCCAGAAAGTGACGATGATGATGACAACCAGGATGGGCAGAAATACTATCAGTTTACATTGAATGATGTAGATCATGAGAAGGTCCCAGTGATAATTGGTGGTGTGACAGTTCCGGTCATTGTAGACTCAAGCAGTGACAGTAATGTAATTGACCGACACTTATGGGAGAAATTGAAAAGAAAAAAGATCATTTGTACATCAAAGAAGTGTTCAAAGAAACTGTATCCATACACAGCAACCAAGCCATTGCAGTCCGTTGGATGTTTCATTGCGACTGTTGAAGCTGGTGACAAGTACACCGAAGCAGAGTTTGTTGTCATTGACGAGAGGGGAGAACCATTGCTGAGTAGACGCACTGCGCAAGACCTGGCAATACTTCATATTGGAGCTCGTGTCAATTCAGTTCAATCATACGAGGATATGAAGCAAGAATTCCCCGCAGTTTTCCAGGGAGTAGGAAAGCTGAAAGGTCGACAACTAAAGCTAGCAGTGGACAAAACGGTCAAACCCAAGGCGCAACCAGTGTGCAGAACTCCATTTGGACTTTGTGGGAAAGTCGAGGCCAAAATCAAAGAGTTGATCGAGCAAGACATTATTGAACCTGTAGAACATTCAACACAATGGGTCAGCCCAGTAGTGATAGTGCCCAAACCAAATGGTGACATAAGACTGTGTGTTGATATGAGGATGGCCAATGAAGCTATAATTCGAGAACGACACCCCATACCAACAGTGGTGGAAGTACTTCAGGAGTTAACTACCAGTCAGGTGTTCTCAAAAATTGGTTTAAAATGGGGCTATCATCAATTAGAGCTGGACCCAGAATCCAGGGACGTGACAACATTTGTGACTCACTGTGGATTGTACCGGTACAAGAGACATCGTTCGGCATCAGTGCAGCTCCTGAGATCTACCAGTACGAAATCCATTGAGTGATTCAAGGCATTCCTGGAGTTGCCAACATTTCTGATGACATCATAGTCTATGCGGCTACAAAGGAAGACCATAACAGACGGTTGAGGTGTGTGCTATCCAGACTACAGGGGGCAGGCCTTACTGTGAATAGAGACAAGTGCCAGTTCGGTGTGTCAGAGATGGACTTCATGGGACACAGGCTTACACGGGAAAGACTGAACCCAGCTGATGCCAAGGTGAAAGCTGTTGCAGATGCACGTGAACCCCAGAATGCAACGGAGATGAGGAACTTCTTGGGATTGGTTAATTATTGCGCAAAGTTCATCCCTAACTTGGCTACACTGGCAGAACCACTGAGGAAACTAACCAGGAAAGGTGTACCATTCCATTTTGGCCCTGAGCAGAAGGAAGCATTCACAGCTCTGAAACAAAGTCTGACGAATGCCAATACTCTTGGGTATTATGATCCGGCTGCACCAACCAAAGTCATAGCGGATGCTAGTCCTGTTAGTTTAGGAGCCGTGTTGGTCCAGATGCGTGATGTGGGACCAAGAATCATTACCTATGCCAGCAGATCTTTGACAGATGTGGAAAGGAGATATTCTCAGACAGAGAAAGAAGCACTCGGACTTGTATGGGCCTGCGAGAGATTCCATGCATATTTGTATGGCATTGAATTTGAACTCATCACGGACCATAAACCATTGGAGGTGATCTATGCTGCCAGGTCCAAACCGTGTGCCAGGATAGAACGATGGGTGCTCAGACTCCAACCATACAAGTACAGAGTAGTTCACATTGCCGGGAAAGCAAACATTGCTGATCCACTGTCCAGATTGTTGAAAGATGGATGCCCACAATCCAAGTCAGAATTAGGGACAGAAGCAGAGAGCTTTGTACGCTTCATAGCTATTCAGTCGACACTGGAAGCTGTGACAACGAGGGAAGTCGAGAGAGAGTCCGAACATGACCCAAAACTCATGGAAGTTAGAGAATGTATCCAAAGTGGACAATGGGACAAGTGCATTCACAAGGCATATATTCCCATTAGAGACGAACTTTGTTGCATCGGGCAGTGTGTATTAAGGGGGTGTAGATTGGTAATACCACAGAGGTTGAGACTGAAGATCGTATCATTACCTCATGAAGGACACCTAGGTATTGTTGGTACCAAGCAAAACCTTAGGAGTAAAGTATGGTGGCAGGTTGTGATAAAGACGCAGAGAAATTCATCAAAACCTGCCATGGGTGTCAACTCACAAGTAGGAGTAATCCTCCAGAGCCGATCTGGAGTACGCAACTCCCGACAGGACCGTGGATCGATGTAGCTGTTGATTTTCTCGGACCTTTACCAACTGGTGAGACAATCATGGTAGTGGTAGATTACCACAGCAGATACTATGAGTACTCTGTGATGAGGTCAACGACCACTGAAAAAACAATACAAGCATTGGCAGAGATCTTCGCGAGATATGGATTGCCTGTTACGCTATACTCTGACAATGGTCCACAGTTCATTTCAGAGACATTTGCTGAATACATGAGGACCACAGGTATCCTCCATTATAAAGTAACTCCTAAATGGCCGCAAGCCAATGGGGAAGTTGAGAGACAAAATCAGTCCATCGAAAAACGATTACGGATTGCTCATGCAGAAGGACAGAACTGGAGAGAAGCATTGCTATCCTATGTAACTGTCTATCGTATAACACCTCATGCAACCACAGGAAAAAGTCCAGCAGAAGTACTTTTTGGGAGGAAAATCCACACAAAAATGCCCGAAATAAAGGAAATCGGGGACGACCAGGAGATGAGGGTCCACGATGCTGAAAAGAAGGGAGCAGCAAAGCTCTATGCAGACTCGAGGCGTGGGGCCAGGTACTCAGACATCATGCCTGGAGATAATGTTCTGGTGAGGCAAGAGAGTGGTGGTAAGCTAGACGCACCTTATTACCATCAACCCTACACTGTTGTATTCAGAAGCGGCAGTATGGTGACAGTCAAGTCTCCAGCTGGACTCCTGTACAAAAGAAACGTATCTGGTGTCAAAAAGTACCAATCCAGAGCGACACCGAGTGAAGTGGTTGGAAGTCCAATACGAGATGCTCAACCTGAGGGACCAGATGATGTTCCAGAGGTAGTTACCAGCAATCCCGATGAAGTGGCCAGAGTACCAGAAACACCAGAGGCCGCAGCGAACAGTGTTTCCGGTGCTGAGGGTGAACAACCAAGTTGCGACAGTAGCATTGCAGGAAGGCCGAGACGGGACAGGAAACCACCTAAGCGATATGAAGATTTTGTGCCATATTTCTAATCGTGCCTGCATTATCACGAAAGTGAAAGTTTGTGATAGTTGGAATGAGTTTCAATGAAGCGCAGTAATGTTACTCACCAAGGAAGAGAAGTGATAATGGGAACATTTGAACAGTGATTTGATCAATACATCATAAAGTACATGTATGAGTGCTGTATGAATTGCATTTTTGTTTAGTCGACTATTTGGTATTAAATGAAAAAAAAACAAAAGTATTGGAATTTAAACAAGGGAGGTGTATAAATTTAAATGTTTACATTTTGCATACGAGATGAGCATTGTATTAGTATAATTACAGAAGAACAGTTGAGCTATTATATTACGTTGGGTTATAACATGTTTATGTTACATTTTGTGAAGAGGGAATTTGAAGTTGTTTTGTTGGTTCAGAAGGCAGAAAAATGTTATTGATAGTGTTTAAGCATTTACATTTAAACATAAAGATATAAAGTATATTTCTGGTGAAGGAGGGATGTCATGATAATGAATATGCATGATATGTATTAACCTGACCGGAAGTCAGATGGTATGCACTGGAGGTGGAAGGTGCAGGATGATGAAATAAGGGAAGCAGGAAAATAAAGACTCTGAGATGTTCAACTAGTAAAGCATGTGGTGATGGTGTTATTAATTTCACATTTCGGGTCACAAATGTGACAGGGGTGTCTCAATGAAACATAAAAAATTGAAAGGGCCAGATAAAGCATATGTGGAGAAGATATTTCCAGTTGTGAAAGTGTTTTGGACCCAAGGGCATAGCCTCAGAATAAAAAAGATGTCTCTTTAAAACAGACGAGAAGCTTCTCCAGACAGAGGGTGGTGAATGTGAAATTTATTGCCACATAGAACTGTGGAGGCCCAGTCATCATTGTGTGTATTTAAAACAAAGGTTGATAAGTTCTTGATTAGTAAGGGTGTCAAAGATTATGGGTAAAAGGCAGGCGAAATATGTTGAAAGGAAAAATGTATCAGCCATGATTTGAATGGCAGAGAGGACTTGGATGAGCTGAATGGCCTCATTCTACTCCTACGTTTATGCAGAGATAAGCTTTCTGCAATCTCCATGAGTATTGATTGATAAGGGTAAAGGGAGTGTGTAATGAAGTTTTTTTTTCAAATTGAACAAAATACTCTGTACCAGGAAAAGGAATTTAATGTTGAAAGGTAGGGTTATACTTTGTTTAACCATGTGTAACGGTTTGTTAGAATAATTGATTTTATATTGGTATGCACTATTATGTATGTAATTCCCATGACTATTTCAGTGAAGACAGTGAGGTATGTACATTAAAACCTCTAGTATTCAGCACCTATGGGGATTGGAAGATGCCAGATAAGTGGGTTGCTTGAGACTTACTCTTACAATGCATTTAGCTGTAGCAAAAAAATGTATTATGTCAACCTGGAAATTAGAAGATAGCCTGAGAATACAGCAATGGTACATAGAAATGAATAAATGTATTCCATTGGAAAAAATAACATATAATTTAAGAAATAACATCACAGTATTCGAACAAATTTGGGAACCGTACATGGAACACAACAAAGAAATCCTACCACGGACCTCCACCGTCTAAAATGACAGAAGGAGAAGAAGACGAAGTGAACTGACCCAGTATGTAAAAGTAGAAGACACAAATTTCTTATTTATTTTCATTGTGTGATGACATTGTTTAATGGGGTTAATGTATCATACAGGTTGAATGTTGAGTGGGTGGGGAGGGGGGAGAAAGGGGAGAAAATGACACTGTGTATATTCAAGAGGGAAATGTTTGTGTGTATTTTGGTTAGTATGGTTCATAGTGTGAAAAATAAAAAAAATTTTTAAAAAGAATAAGAGTTTAAAAGACATAAATACTACACTGAATTTACATGAATATATAAACGTTAAAGCATTTAACTTTATTTTCAGTCACTTCCTTTGAAAATATTTAACCATTACTGAATCGGCAGGTTCCTCTCCCACCTGAAAGATGATCAATAACATTATAGATAATTAACCTCCCCTTCCCCAAGTTTATAAATAAAATCTCTGACTCTTACTGAGCAGAGATAAGGAGACACTTGAAGAGAGTCACCCCAACAGCCAGTGGCATCAATGAATTCTTCATCTTGGGTGACTGTAGTGTGGACTGTGGGTGGGTTATGTGATTTCTCCGTCTGGAACCTAGTTGGAAGTCGCATCACCTGTCAATCAAGGTAGGAATCTGCCCACCCATTAGTGCATAACTGAATATTTTCCCCTTTAAAACCTACTGATTACCTGGGCTGGACCCCCAGCTTATTGTACTATCAAGACCACCACGTGCAGTACCTCTTTCTCTTTTGCTCTTCAGCCCTGAGACGAACCCTGCTGTGGTTAGTGCTGGAGGAATTGTTGGTAAGGTGTGCACTCCAGGGAGATCAGGGCTGTTGTATTCTGTTGTAGTTGTAGATAGCATCTGTGCTGTGCCCACATTAGGTAAAGAACAGCAGGAGGCATATTGTGGTCCTTGGTTGTGATAAGTCTGTACAAACAGCTGTTAGTATCAGTAGTACTGTCTGATGTGACTGGGTTGTACTGTGTTTGTAAGTGTGTAAGCAGTTGCTGGTATTGGTAGTATTAAGTTCATTATGACTTTTTGCACTTTGTTGTGTGATTGAGAATATTTGTGTGTGTTAACTCTGTTGCGATTCCTTATATGTGTTTCAATAAAGATCCTTCTTGTGCTCAGCGTGTGTCCAGATTCGTTGTTCTTCGAACCCAATGAACTTTTCCCTTCCCACACAACAGCGACGCTGTTTTATTTAAACACAACTTTATTCAAACAGCTGTTTCGAGCAAAGCAGACCAAGGCACTCAGCTGTCTAAATATTTCCTCCCATCTTCACCAAAGGTTTATGTGTTATTTTAGAGAACATTTACTTTTACAATTTTAAACTTCTGCATTTTCAGCTATTTATTTTCCTTGTTTTTTTTGTTAGTTGCTTGAGCTTGGCAGTTGCTTGAATTCCAGATAGCAGGGGTTTTACAGTATTTTTAAAATGTTCGGAATCATCAAATCGTCATCCCCTCCACTCATTATTTTTCAAGAAAAAAGACATTGGAATTCTGTTACATTTCAGTTATTTCTAATCAACATGTAGACAACACTATCTGAATTTCAAATGCACAGAATATGTAGTTTATTCTTTTCACAATTGAAAAATAAATGGCTCAGCAGTTGACACATGTAGCTTTTATTTATAAAATTATTTTTTGCTTGTGATTATAACTCAGTACTTCATTTAAGCAGGTATTCTGGGGACTGGTGTGCTAGTCTTTAAGAAACCAGTGTTTAGAGCAAATAGGAGTGCTGTAAAAATGTACAACTGACACCTATGTTTGGAGTTACTGCAATTTTCAGAAGGCATATTTATAATTAGAAGAAGCAATCATCTTGCAAAATGTGATTATTTTGTAGTACAGTATGGTATTTTGATTCATGTGCAGTTACCTGAACGTAATTGGTCTCAATGCTCATAAACTGGACAAAGAAATAAAATATTTCCTTTGTGTAGAGTACATTGAAGATAATTGGAATTGAAAACCTGAATAACTCAATGCCTTCATGAAATAGTGGAGTTTGGGTGGCAGAAATATATATTTAACCCATAACTTGCAGAATAAATATCAGCTTCAATTGAAAAATGTCTTTTCCCCTTAAAATTCTGCTCTTTTATTTCAATCACAATGGTTGTTGTGATTTTCCAGAAATATAACTGTGCACATTCTGACATGTCATTTTTGTGCTTCAGATACAGTTCTTCTGGGAATGTCTAGTAATAGATTTTCCACAGAAAATGTGGTCCATATTCCCTTGCAATATTCTTAAAGGAATGTTCCAGAAAGAACAGCATCTTTCTTATGATCCCAAAGAAATTTCTCTATCAAGGTCTTGTAGCATGCCAACTATCCTCCATGCAATATACGTTTTGAAACAATACAAGGAAACTTGTTCTGCATTGTCATGGGAATCACTGTCAATGGACACTCCTACAAAATTCTATCCTTCCCAGCAATGGAAAATAAGTCAATTAAATCAATGACCTTGCATCCAAGAGCACCCCTCAAGCAACAGTGTACTTACTTGCAATCAGTTGAGACCCAGGCCCTAACTAGTCCCCTAATTTGATCTACCATGGCTTGGACTCCTGTTGATTTTTCACCCTGTGATTTTTTTTTCCTTATGGTCTAAAGCCCATACTCCTGTTTCCCCAAACTACCTATCACAATAGGATGCAATGTCACTGGAGCTCAGTTTGTATGATCCTCAAGTCCTAAAACTCCTTGAACAGATCTTCACCAGCACTCTTACCTGCTCTTCGGCCGCCATTTTGGGTATAGGCCGGTTTCCCTTCTCAGAGTGTATAGATATCATCTCAGCGACGGGCAGGACTACTGCACCACTTGCCCCACCACCCAGCTCTGGAAGATGGCTCCTGACGCAGCTGAGTTGAAAGCAACTCTGGATCTGCCTTGTAAGACTTTTTTAAAAAGTTAAGTTCAACTTTTTTTCCTTTTAGTTAAGCCACCTTCAAGGCAACGATACACCATAAAAAAGCTTACCCTGAGCCAAGGGTTCAATCCCTGTCTGATGACACTGAGCCTCAGATTCAATTCCGGTCTGTCCTGAGCCACACATTCAACTGCCTATTTCTTTCTATGGATATTGTTTGACCTGCTGAGTTCCTGCAGCACTTTGTGTCTTGTTACAGTCATTTTAAATTTTATGTAACTGGGAAGCTGCAGTAAGTAAGGCTTTTATTGCATCAGTGCACTGTACTTGTGTATTTGACAATAAACTCACATTCTGATCTGAGACAGGTTGAGTCTCAGTCTGAGTGATACTAAGATACCAACTCAGACTGTTTGTGTGGGACTGAGTTATTGGCTCATTTGTAATTTGTGCAGTGCTGATTGACATTAGTGAAGAAGGCACAGGAGTTCCACAAATTGTATATCATTCTTGACTTGAAAATGTATTACAAGGTGAAATCTAATGAATTTAAAATAAACTTGTTTGCTGATGTTTTGATATATTTAACAAAGCCTTTGAATTCTTTGAGGAATTTGCATGATAGACTGGAGCAGTACGGTAAAATATTAGGCTATAAAATTAATTGGGAAAAGAGTGAGATTATGCCTTTAACTGAAATGGATTATTCTTTATGTTGGCATATTGTGAAATTTAAATGGTCAGATCGGATTAAGTATTTAGGTGTTAAGAAAGATTGGAATTATTTGCCCTTTTTGTCTAAAATTAAATATAATTTGAATCGGTAGAAAGATTTAATTGTATTAAAATGAATATTTTTCCACAAAATCAGTCTCTTTTTCAGTCTATCCCCTGTAAGATTCCTCAAAAGTTTTTTTAAAGATTTAAATGCTTTGGGGAGGAAATTTTTATGTTAAGATTATATGGTAAGGGTATCATTACAGAAATTAACTTGGAAGTATGAATTAGGAGGCTTGCAACTCCCTTTCAAAATGATTATGAATCAGCATAATTGAAATTTATTAATAGGATGTTTTAAGTGGATAAACCTTTGATATGGGCTGATATTGAGTTATCTCAGATTGGTGAGAAGATGATGGAAGAGTTTATTTATAGATGGAATCCTAAATTATGGAATAATTATAATTTACCTGTTTTGAAATATTTAATGTATTTATGGTATTAAAAAAATGAAGTTAGATTTACCCCTCCATAAATCTTCGTCCGCGAAGCCAAGCCAAAGGAGAAGAAGAAGAAGAAAGAAGATGCAGGATATTTTATTTCTTTTCAAAGAATGAAAGAGAACTATGATAGATCCTCGAATATCTTTTTTTCTTATTATCAAATCAAAGCCTATTGTTGGATAATTTTTGACGAACTTTACGGTTTCCCAGATAATCTAAGTTTGAAATTTTACTTACTGAAGGTGGCAAGAATGGATTTATATCTGAGATGTATGCTTTATTACAGAATAAAATGCTTAAGCCAGATATTCATAAATCTAGATTAAAATGGAAAAAGATTTAGGTATATGCATTTCTCAGGATGATTTGATGAAGTTATGTAAGGATAGTATGACTAAAATTGTAAATATAAGGTATCGATTGGTTCATTATAATTTTATTCATCAATTATATTTAACTCCGGATCTCATAAGGAAGTAGGCTCTTTTTTACACTCTATTTGGTTATGTGGGACAGTGAAACCCTTTTGGAATAGATTTAAGGAACTCTTAGAAGCTATTTTTAAATTGAAACTTCCACTAGATCCTTTAGTGTTTTTGTTGGGTAATATTGAAAGATTGAGTTTAGAATTAAAATTAAATTAATTTCAAATTGCTTTTTTGAGAACGGCTTTAGCTGTGGCTAGAAAATGTTTAGCAATTATTTGGAAAAATTAGAATAATTTGAGTGTTCAGAGATGGCATATGGAGATTAGATCTTGTAAATATATCATATAATTTATATAATTATTCCTTTTTTGCTAAAACTCAGAGCCCGTATTTGGATTGAATTATTAAATCCCCTTTCTGCACGTTAGTGACGTTGTTCTGAACCATGGTACTTAATTAATGAATCAACATCACCCTGTCTAGTACAATTGAGGAAGAGCCATAAATGCTGATCTATCTTTCTTCTTTCTTTTTGTGGGTAGATTAGAGGGGGTGTGGGTACGGGTGGGTGGGTTAAGGTAGGGGGTGAGGGGTTGAAGGGGTTATTATTTACATTAAAAAATCATATGTATTTTGTTTTTCTAAGCTGTATCCATTATTGTATGTTTAATCATGATTTAATAAATAAAATTTTTTTAAAAAGAAAATGTATTACAATTTCTTCATCATTGCTTCACCACTCTGAAAGTGCCTTTATCCATGTGGACTCTAAATGTGCAAGAAATCACCAATTTTGAATAAATTAGTTACAAGTAATAAATGTTGGACTTGCTAGTTTCATATTGAAACAATCTGACAATCATTGCTGCTGATCTTCCCAGAATCAGATTTTTGAAAACAGGAAATGGGACTGCAGCAAGCTAGACAGCATAAGCATAGTGTGCCGCATATTCAAATGGTCATTACATTGTACCATTTTCTCCAGCCTTTCTCTGTACCTCACCAAACTTCCAAGGATTTATTGTCACAGAACATACATGACATTGCATACAACCCTGTGATTCTTTTTCCTGTGGGCCAGGCAGAATTTCTACTTATCATATCAGACATACCACACATTATATCAGACAAAAGGAACTATAATGACTCATTGCTCTCCAAGAAGAACTGTCTATGAATTGGTTGATTTCTAATGTTCCTTATTCTAATTTTTAATTTAATTTTATGATAGAAGGCCCTTCAAGTCCATGAAATTTGTGCTGCACAATTACATCCAATAATCCTACAGACCTTGTAGGTTTTCGAGGGAGGGAGGAAACCAGAGCACCTGGAGGAAAACCACGCAAGTCTCGGGAAGAATGTACAATCAATCACTTTACAGACAGTGCTGGATTCAAACCCAGGTTACTGATGCTGTAATAGCATTAGGCTAACTGCTACGTTAACTGTGCAACCTGTGCATTGTCATGTCTTCCCCAGTCTATTTAACTGGAACAATATAGTGTGTTTTGAAACATTAATTAGTTTTAAATCATTTTGATCAGTTTCAATAACAACAGTGTTTTCCTAAATTATACTGAATCATTCTATTAATGCAACAAAAGTCTGTTAATGATTGCTGAATTGGTCATGTAAGAACCAAAATCTTTTGCTCACCTTGTTCTGCTGTATTGTATGGAAATGTGTATTCTGTGTTGGAATAACTAATAAACATGATTCTGCATTTATCTACATTGAACACTATCTATTATTGTGAATCACTTCCTTGGCCTTTAAATCTTTTTGTACTTGATTAAACTCATCCACTACCTTAATTTTACATTTGCAAACTTATTAACTATAGTCCAAGCATCATTATCTAGGTCATTAATAATGACAGCAATGAATCCAGAAGGGAAGGGAGACCATAAAATTCACTACTGATGTGGTTCCAAGCTGAACCATATGTATTTGTGAAAATGTTTGGCTACAGGGATGGAACAATGCTTTAACTGGTACGTTAAATCCCAAGTGATGCCACAAGTTTCTATCTTGTAATTAACTTGGCATGAGATGCCCAATTGAAGACTTGCTGAAAATCTGGGTAAACTATGCCTAACAGTTTTTTTTCTTCATTCAGTTAACAACATATAAAATTCTGTTAACAAAGCCTGGTGTTTTGGAGTACAATTCTGGTTATCTGAAATCGGACTCTCCGAAAACTTCAATTATCCAACATTTTTTAAAATTTTGGATGAGGACATCCAAAACAAATCAGAAATCCTCATTTATCTGAAAGTTTTTTAGAGCCAAACTGACCAGGGACATCAGGCTCCTAGCGTTAGCAGCAGCAGACCTCGGCTCCCAGCAGTGGCAGTAGCGGACCTTGGGCTCATGGCAGCAGCGGAGACCTCAAGCTCCCACGCATGAGCGGGGCCTCAGTGGGGAGGTGTCAGTGATCGGCGATGGCTAACATTTTTTTTTGGTGAGAATTAAACATTATTTTAATGCTTAAGAGCCTTCCCTTGTTGTTTGTTGTTGTTTAAACATTGTTACAAGTGATTTGTTGTTGCTAGTGGTCTGTTTTTTAAAAATGACTAGTTCTCGGAAAAAAAAACGTTGATCCAAAATGGGCTTGGTCCGACTATTTTGGTTAATTGGAGTTGTACTGTATTTGTTTAATCTGTTTAATTTGTTAAATTGTTCTGTTTCAAACTAGTGAAGACAAATTTAAGACAGATACCAGGAAATTCTGTTTCACAATGTGATCAACACATGGAAAAGATCCTAGATAAAGTGATAGAACTGACAACAGACTGAAATGCTGGAGGAACTCAGCTGGTCTCTTCCATGTCTATCGGAGACACAGATATATTGCCGACGTTTCAGGCTTGAATGAGCAGAATAAACCAGAAGCAGAAAATCTCAAAGTCTCAAAATTCAAACAATGCTGGCCTGGGAGAGGATTCAGACCAACAAAAGGTGTTCATGGATATGATAAGGGACGAGGTAAGAACTTATCATGTTTGTGCAAAAGTAAACAAAATGGAGAGACAGAGATCGGGAAAGGCAATTGGCGGGGTGGTTTAGCGGAAGCCAGAGAAGTCGATATTAATGCCATCCAGTTGGAGGGTGCCCAGTCGGAAGGTGAGGTGTTGTTTCTCCGATTTATGGGTGGTCTCAGTCTGGCAGTGCATAAGACTGGACAGACATGTCAGCAAGGGAATGGGATGGAGAATTGAAATGGATGGCCTCTGGGAGATCCACACTATTGCAGCGAAGTGAAACCCCTATAAATATTTAGAACAACCATGTGCTGCGTAATCTTTCTTGAGGGATGAAATAAGGTGAACCGAATAGCTTTCTTTATCCATAATTATTTTCTGATCCCTTCTGTGGCATGTGTTCTTTGCCACTTATCAGCCTATGCCTGGTGTTGTTGAAGTCCTGCTATTTGCAGGTATGGCTGTTTAATTTGCTGGAAATAAAATGTTTCCCCAGAGTGAGATAGCATCTTCTGGAGAGGAAAAATATACAATAAGGCAACAATTTTGAAGCCTTAGCCCCTGATATATCAGTGTGGTGTTAAGCTGAAGAACATTATATATTTAATTGTGTATTCCTTTCGTTCCATGGTGTGATTCAGTAATTTGATATCTTATGATGCAGACACACTATATAAGTGATAAGAGTAGGGGTGGGGGGGGGGGGCGGGGGAGAAAGGATCTAGTTGCTACGGTCCATTTAGGCACTAAGGACAGAGGTTGAACTAGGAATGCAGTTCTGCTAGGGGATTACCAGCATCTTGGGGAAAAATTTACAAAGCAGAACACAAGAGTGATAATGTCCAAATCAGCAGACCATAAATAAGATTAGAGAAATGCACACTTTGAAGGTTGGCATGGAAAAGATGGGTTCTGAATCAGGAGCCACTGTTATTGAGGGAGGAGAGAGCTATTCTGTTTGGACAGGCTTCATTTAAACCATGCTGGGAATGGTGTCCTGACAAAATTTATTTGTGGAAGGAGTTTTAATGATAATAAGTTTAAAAAGCAAACAGAAATGGACTTATGTACTTATGCAGTATGGTGGAGGAAAATGAAAATCAGTTTAATAGGGAACGGCAGAAAATATAAGCAAATGTGAGCAGCAGCTCAAGATAGAGTAAAAAATTGAAAGTCATAGCTGTTTATTTGAATGGACCCATCATTTGTTACAAGATAAATTATATCATGGCACAAAGACTAATGAATGACTCCAATCAAATACCTATTGCAGAAACATGTTTGCATGGTGACCAAGACTGAGACATCAATGTTCCAGTTAGTTCAATATTTCAAAAGAATAAACAGAAAGGGAAAGAAGGTGGGGTAGGGTCACTTATCAAGGAAAATATCAGCATGGCAATGAGCAGTGATATAGATGCAGTAGATGGTGATGTGGAATTGGTCTGTGTTTAAAAGGAATAGCAGGGAAACGAGGTGGCTATCATTGTGGTTCCAAAGAGGGCAACAATAACAGGCCTCAACGACTATGGCCCAGTGGCACTGACCTCTATCATTATGAAATGCTTCGAGCCTCTGGTGATAGAACATATCAAAACATACCTCCCATAGATTCTGGATCCACTTCAATTCACCTACAGATGGAACTGTTCCACTGACGATGCTATAATCTTATCTGTCCAGACGCACCTGGAGAATGACACCTCATATGCCAGACTGCTGTTCGCTAAGTTCAGCTTGGTGTTTAATACTATCGTTTCCCAGAGGCTGGTGGTGAAGCTGTCTTCATTGGGACTTAACACCCCACTTTGTAACTGGATTTGTGATTTCCAAACGGAAAGACCGCAGTATGTCTTTGTTGACAGCAGAATGTCAAGCACCATCACACAGAGCTCTGGCGCACCTCAGGGGTGTATGCTCAACCACTCCTGTTCAAGCTGCTGACCCACAGCTACAGTGCCAGATCCAGCTCCCACCGAGTCATCAAGTTTGCAGATGACACACCAATAGTTGGCCTCATCAGCAACAACAATAAGTCACACTACAGAGAAGAGGTGGAAAATCTCATGAAATGGTGTGACAATAACAACCTGAGTCTCAACATGGACAAGACGAAGGAGATTATTGTGGATTTCAAGAGGACCAGGTATGACTGCCCTCCACTACACATTAATAGCTTGCTAGTGGAGAGATGGAGAGCACCAAGTTCCTCTGAATCCACTTATGAAGTAACCTATACTGGCCACATTATATCTCCTCACTTGTCAGGGAGGCGCAACAGGGACTGCATATCTTTAGAAGGCTGAAGCAGGCAAAACTACCAACTGCCATTCGGTCAACTTTCTACAGGAACTCTATTGAGAGCATCCTGGTCGGCTATATCACAGTGTGGTGTGGTTGATGTAGTGGTCAATCCACAGGACCATAAAAGTGGCAGAGAGAAACACTAGGGTCACCCTCCCCCTTGTTGATGTGATTTACCATTAAAGGGGGCTTGTACCACCCCATATGCAGCATTTTCCATAAGTACATAAGTCCATAAGTACATAATTGTACCACCCCACATGCAGCATTTTCCAGCTACTCCATTGGGAAAAAAGATAGAAAAGTATCAGAGCTAGAACTAACAGGCTGAGGAATAGCTTCTTCCCACAGCCAGCAAGACCTGCTGAATGACTGAAAAACAACTCTCCATGACTCTACCATTTATTAATAATATTTATTTGAATATATGTACAAACAGTGCCCTCCATAATGTTTTGGACAAAGACACTTTTCTTTCCCCCTTTATTTGCCCCAGTATTCCACAGTTTTAAATGTGTAATCAAACAATTCACACAATTGCCAGATTTTATTCAGGGATATTTGTGTACATTTTGGTTTGACCATGTAGAAATTACAGCACTTTTCCCCCATTTCAGGGCACCATAATGTTTGGGACATTTGGCTTCACAGACGTTCATGAATTCTCAGCTATGTTTAATTGCTTCATTGGTGCAGGTATAAGAAATCGAGTTTGCTTCTAAGCTTTTGATCACCTTTAGAGTCTGTAGTTTACACTTTTCATCAAGAGGACCAGAGTTGTGCCAATGAAAGTTAAAGAAGCTATTATGAAGTTGAAAAACAGTGCAAAACATTGCCAAAAACTTAGGATTGCCAAAATCAACTGTTTGGAGCATCATGAAGAGGAAAAAACGCACTGATGAGCTCAGTAACTGCACAGGGACTGGGAGGCCAAGGAAGATCTCCACTGCTGATGACAGAAGAATTCTCATCATAATGAAGAAAAATCCCAAAATGCCTGTCTGAAAGATCAGAAACACTCCTCAGGAGGCAGGCGTGGATGTGTCAATTATTATTGTCTGAAGAAGCACTTCATGAACGGAAATACAGAGGCTAAACTGCAAGATTCAAATCACTAGTTAGCTACAGAAACAGGATGGCCAGATTACAGTTTGCCAAAAGTATTTAAAAGAGCCTGCAGAATTCTGGAAAATGGTCTTGTGGACAGATGAGACCAAGATTAACCTGTATCAGACTGTTGGCAAGACCAATGTGTGAAGGAGTAAAGGAACTGCCCAAGATCTAAAGCATACCATCTCAACTGTGAAACGTGGTAGTGGGGGTGTTTTGGCTTGGACATGTATGGCTGCCACAGGTACTGCTGCACATATCTTCATTGACGATGTCACTGCTGATGGCAGTAGCAAAATGATTTCTGAGGTGTATAAAAACATCTGCTCAAGTTCAAGCAAATGCCTCCAAACTCATTGGACAGTGCTTCATCCTACAGCAAGACAATGATCCCAAACATACTGCTAAAGCAACAAAGGGGTTTTTCAAAGCTAAAAACTGGAACAATCTTGAATGGGCAAGTCAGTCATCCAATCCAAATCCAATTGAGCATCCCTTCCATATGCTGAAGGGAAAACTTAGAGGACAATCCCCCAAATCAAGCAGGAGCTTAAGATGGGTGCAGTAGAGGCCTGGCAGAGCATCACCAGAGAAGATACTCAGCACCTGGTGATATCTATGAATCACAGACTTCAAGCAATCATTGCATGCGAGAGATTTGCAACAAAGTACTAAACACAACTACTTTAATATACATACCATTGCTATATCCCAAATATTATGGAGGCCTGAAATGAGGGTCTTTTTCTAAAAAGTGATGTAATTTCTACATAGTCAAACCAAAAAATATACAAATGACCTTGAATAAAATCTGGAATGTGCACTTTAATCACATGTGAATTGTTTGATTACATATTTAAAACTGAAGCACAGGGGCAAATAAATGGGAAAAAAAGTGTCTTTGTCCCAAATATTATGGAGGGTACTGTATGTACTGTGTATATGTATCATGTCTGTATGTGTGTTATGTCTGTATGCTGGTTTTGCACTGTTCTGCACTGTGAACCAGAGAATACTATTTCATCAGGATGTACTGGTACAATTGGATGACAAATAAACTTGAATCCCCCAAAATATTCCCTCACAACGCTCAAAAGGTAAATATCAAAGGCATGAAATTATTATTTTCTGTGTATTGGTTATCATGGAAGAGAAATTTGGGAAGTTTATCAAGGACTGTTTCCTAGAGCAGTTTATTATAGAAACTGTCCATGAACATGCTATGTTAAATTTGGACATGCATAATGAGGTAGAATTAATAAGAGGTCTTATTAAGACGATTCCACAGAGATCACAGAATAATAAAATTCCAGACACAATTTGAGGGCAAATATCCCAGATTCAAAACCAGTGTCCTAAACTTGAATAAGAACAATTATCAGATATGGAAATAGAGTTGGGCAGAGTGGACTGGAAAAACAGGCTAAAGGAAAGGTCGATAAATGACCTGTGGCAGATTTTAATATTCAACAGAAATGTATTCCAATTAGAAAGAGAGGTTCAATGACAAACAAGGAAAAATATTTAATCAAAAACTAGAGAATGTAAAGTGGAAAAGCTAATGGCAGGACAGAAGCCTGGTATCTCTCAGTTGACCATCTGTAAAGAAACAAAAATCTGGTGGGGGGAATAAAATTGATTGGGAGAAAACTAGTGAGTCATCTCAATAGAAAGAATGAAATTTTATTGATATATAGAAAGAGGATAAAGCAGAGGCTGAAAGTAGGGCATCAATAAGGGGAAACAAGGAAATGACAGGCAAGTTAAACCAATACTTTGCATCAGTCTCACTAGAGAGGACACCAAATATTCTAAAGATAATAGGTGGGCAAGTTTCAAATCTCACAAAGAACTTGTAATGATATCTAACACAAGGGACAAGGTATTCAAAAAAACTAGTTGTGTTTACAACCAACCACTTCTGCCCATCTGGGAATATGTTAATCATAAAAAAATACGCAGTTGAAGACACAGAACAAACCTCCTTGGATTAACTGCACGGAACTGAATTTCCTTCTGGTTACATTTCCTTGGTTACATTACCCAGAAAAAGTGAAACCTATTTAACAGTTACTTCTTGTTTACTCATAAACTTTCTGAAATTTACGTGAAAATCCATATATTGTATAATCACAATTATTTGTAATTGCATCCATAGCTCTTGCTGACCAGCAAGTCTTTCTTCAGTTATGACTATTTAAATCAATGGGTGAGATTGTTAGTCTGCAGGGCTATCATCATGAATCCTCTGGGGTAAAACACAGAATTCTGTTGACACCGTGGTTAAATGAAAAAACGCACAAATGCTGGAGAAACTCAGCAGGTCAAATAGTGCCTTTATGTAGCAAAACTACGTCACCAACGTTTCGGGCTTGAGCCCTTCGTCAACTTCTGTGTGCATTCCTGTGCCTTCCTCCCTTTCCATGCCTTTCTACTTTTATGTTCTTCACTAGTCTATCCCAATATATATTTTCCTCTGGCATGGCCTGAATCATTAAACACCTAACAATTAAGCAAGTGTGATGGAATCTACATCATTGGAAATAGGAAGTAATTCATAAAGAACAGAATAAGGAACTGGAGGGCCAGGCAAAGTACCAACTAAAATATTAAGAACAAAGAGAAATAAAGCCACAATTTATCTTGTGAATTTGTGCTACACTTGACCCTAAGACAAGCATGTCCATTCTTAAACATGGAAATCTAAACTCGTCCAAATACATCAATGAGGGCTCACCAAAACCTTGCACAATTTCTGCACCTTATTATTGTATTTCAAAGGTCAATGCACTATTTACTTTATTAATTACTTGCATATTTGTTTTCTGTCTCATAAAATGGCAAACTTTAGACAGGAACATTTACAAGTTTAGCCCCTTTAAGTATTGTTTTTCCAATCTTTCTACCAAAGTAAATGCCTTTAGGTCCCTACATTATACCACAACTGCCATTTCTTGCCCACTTGGTTAGATGTTTACATCTTATTCCATCTCCTTATTCAGGAATGTTACCTGACTGAGAGCCATCAGCTAACCTGAAATAATACAATCCTATTATCTTCCTGCCTAAGTTGTGAATTTAGATTATGAGTACTTAAGTACCCCATATATCCTACAGGTAGCAAATCTAAAAATGACCCATTTATTTCTCATTTGCTTTCTGTGCTCTAGCTAATCATCCATCCAAGCTTCTCCATCTCTTTCTCAGGTGCTACCTCATGTAATATTCACAAGCATCATCTTCCTAAAACTATTTAGGAACACTAAAAATCCTGCTTTTACTCAGTCTCCCTTGCCTTTTCAGTATGTTCTGTGGATAAAAATGATATCCCCATCAAAATAATTAGTAAATTAATCAAAGATAAAGTTGGTATTTGATAATTTTATCGATAACTGCAAAGCTTTAATACCAGACATTTGTCTGGATTTGCTTGTTCCTCTTAACTAATAGTTTTTATAAACAGTGAATGTGCTGATAACTGGGATAATAATTGAGTCCTTAATACTTGGCCTCAACACTCCAGCCTAAGGATGAATCCTGCAGAGATCCATTCCATTAGTCTGGTGTCCAATGATCCCTACTAAAATGGCAGTACACTGTCAGTGGCATCATCTTCCTCCTCCCTACCCCAAAATCTGCTGTCGATAAGAACATTCTGTTATTTCAAGTCGCATAAACATTTTGCACAAATACCCTGGAGAATAGCTGATGCCTGTTGAACTCCACCCAACATCAGTTGCCTCAGGAGAAAAAGGGGAAAAAAATGAAAAGATATCATCAATCCTTTTATTTTCTGAAAATTCATTCCATGATTCCTGTCTTGTGCAATTACGAGAAGCATTATGCATCAGCATATCTTAAATGTTGCTAGGTAACAGTTCTTTCAAATCAATCTCGATGTCATAAATGCTCCAGCAAATATAATCTGGATGAAAACCAGGAAATGATAAGGAAAGTTCCATAAACGTCAGACATGTACTGTAGAAATCTATCCATTAAATTTCTTGATTTAAAAATGAACAATGAAACAGATGAGAAAATAATATTGCATTTGTTTTTGATACTTGAAAGTGAGCATGTCTCTATTGTCATTTTGATATTGATATATAGCATTAAATGAATTTATAATCTTCACAACTCATCTAATTATAAACCAAATATCAAACTCACCAGTTCAACAAAAATGCACAATACGTCTTTGGCAATCACTGGTTCAAATTCAAGTCGAAGTGCAGTGGTAATCTTCCCTAAAATAAAATGTACATGAGCAGATTAACATGCATTGATAATTGTATAAATTGCATTGAAAGTCTATGCAAATACATCTACAAATTCGCAAATAATTTAAATATGATTGCCTTTGAAAGTATCACAAGGCTATAAAATGGATTACTTAATGTGTGCAAACTTGGAAACCAGGTAATCATGTCATCCAATGATGGTATTTTCTTAGTCATGTGGATTATGGATTTTGGCTTGAGAATTTAATGTTTCTACATTTGCATTTCTACTCAGAAATTTCTGACACTTACTGGGGAATGCCAGTAGATTGGGGCATAATTGCTGACAGGTTCTATCCCAAAATCAAATCACATTTAGAAAAAAATATATCGTCAGAAGATTATTTTTCCACAAAAAGTCTAACTTTTGCAGATTAATTGCCAGAGGCAGAGATAGAGTTTGACTGTTCGTCTTATCGTGGAAAAAAAATACACTCTTAATAATAAATCTTTCTATTACCAATGTTATGCAAAATTATCACAAATCCTGTGAGTTCCTATTGGGTTAAGTGCAAGAGGGCATTTTCATGAACCATATAGGCAAGAGAGAGGCACATCTCCAGACATTTAATCACTTCTCTATTGAAGTTAATTAATCATTTGTCCATAAAGAATACCATTGTATTTGCTGTTGTTTTGACAGCAAATTAACTTATCATTGTCTTCTTCTGTGAAGACCATTGAAAATGGTACTTTATTTCATGGCATTTTCAAGCTTCTAGGATGCTTTGGCAGTAATCCTTGAAGAAATAGCTAACTGTGGCCATTGAAACATTAAATCATCTACATGTCTTGTTCGTCGCATAAATTCTCTGTGGAAGCCTCTGATTGCAGTGTAGAGAGGAAAAGTAGCATAAAGCATCTTATATTTTTTCATTGTGGCAATCCAGGAACAGTCAATTGCTGAAGCTCTCCACAATCAATTTCATTAAAAATCCAATTGCAGTAACATTGTAGAAAAAATACTGAATTAGGGTCCTAAAGCCTGGTTTAATGATCTGGAGACTTAAGTTAAAGACTGATTGACCTGGAATCTAAACGCGTAACATGAGGTATGACTATAAAACACCAGATTCTAAAACACATCTTGTTCAGAAATGCCCTTCAGGGAAGCAAATCTGTTGTCCTTAACCAGTCTTTCTTTTTGTAACCACAGATGACTAATGTGACTGTTAACTATCTCTTCAGCTCAAGGGAATGAAAAATAAATGCAGTTATATGCCATCCTTGTTCAGTCCAGCAAGCACATGGCTTCAGACACACTTAATCTGTTGATTTGCAACTACCCTTAAAGTTGCCCTAATGAGCCACTCAGTACAACACAATTAGCATGGGCAACAAATGAACACCTTGCTAGTGCATTACATAAATAATGTTTATAATTAGATATTATAATGACATTTACCCCCTCCATAAATCTTCGTCCGCGAAGCCAAGCCAAAGAAGAAGAAAGAAAGATAATGAAGTTAGTAAAAAAGTGAGCTATCATCCATTCAACATATTTTTCAAAGCAAGAAAATTAACAATTAATTAATTGTTAATTTTTCCACTCAAAACTTCATTGTATCGACCATTGGTTATTTCTGTTCTTGTCAAGCTCCCATATAGACAGGAAAATTAGATTTAAACTGTGCAAAAGCTCTTTATTATCCACACCAGTTCTGACCAGAAAGTTGTCAGGATTGATTACAGCTCTCCATATGGGACAGAAAATTGAGAAAAATATTTTCACACATTGATAGCAATGGTTTGGGGCACAACTTTAAGTAGAGCAGACTGAGCAGAGATTCTGCTGAGGTGGATTGATTCATTAGAGGCCTAGCTAGAATATACAAGGATCAATTCTATTTCCAGGAGTATCCAACACAGGCAAACCCAGCTCAACTTGGACAAATTCCTTTTTTTAAAGCTCCAAAAGGAGCATAAAACAGGGAAACACTTCATCACCTCCAGGTTTGATGCAAAAATGACATCAGGACTTTAAAGGTGACTAATGATTCAGAACTTGTTGCTTGAGTTTCATTCCAAAAAAAAAATTATTGCATTGTGCTGTATAAAAAAAAAAGAGTGAGAATTGTGGAAATTGCAGATCCCCAAAGAAAGCAAGATGGACAATCATTTTAACCAAAAATAGATGTTATTTATATAATTTATAAAATGATATCATTTATAAAAGGAAAATTGTTTAATGTCTTTTCCCACCCTTAGTTTTACATCCATACATTTGCATCACTGTACATTGTTCCATTCATTTCTATTTACCCCATTACCACCACTGTGGCATCTTGTCATTACTCCCCCCACCCCCTGTTTTTCGAGGGGCTTCCCCTTGGACTCAGCCCCTCAATGCCTGATAATGGAAAGATGCTGGACTGTGGTGTCAAAGGTTAACTGTCTCTCTTTCCACAAATACTGCATGATCTGCTGAGTGTTAATAACATTTGCTGCTTTTATTTCAGATGACCAGCATTTGTAGAATTTTTTTTTATTTGTATCAGAATGTTAACGGGATTTTAAGATTTTAAATAAGACCAAATTATACCATTTTTCTCCATGAAAGTTAGATGGTTACGGAGAAATTTTATTAAGGTTTTCAAACTAGCTGAGCTTATGCTGTTGGTACTTCTTTTCATTCAGATACCATCCATGAATTTTGGCAATTCTGATGCATTTCCTGTTAGCAAACATTAAACATGAATAATTTCCAACATCCTGCATGCCAGCTGAAAATAACCTGCTAAATCACATCACTATTACATCTCTTAAAGTCAAAGCGAGGGCTGAATTAAACTACATCCAAGTCCAGTTTGTAGTTTGATGAGCACAAAGTTTGGGACCGTTACTGAAAGAGGAGGAGCGTGGGACTTGAGAGAGCTGGGATCGTTGGGAGCCATGTGGAGATGAGTGCCTTTAAAAAGCAAGTTAAGGGTTAAATAGAATGGTGATTGGTGGGAGGAGTAATTAAGATAAGGAGTAGTGACAAATAAAAAATGGAGCGGCCTTCTTAACTATCCTATCAATCTATGCAGCGACCTTGAGCTATGTATGGTTTTGAACCCCAAGGTCCCTCTGTTCATCCACACTCTTATGTAACTAACCATTAACCCTGTACTCAATTTCTGGTTTGTCCTTCCAAACTGCACCACATCACACTTATCCGGATTGAATGCCATCTGCCACTTTTTTGCCCAACTCTGCATCCTGTCTATATACTCTTGTAGTCTTCGACAGCCTTCAGCTCCAGTCACAACTCCTTCTACTTTCGTGTCATCCATAAACTTACTAGCTCATCCTTCTGCCTCTTCATCCAGGTCATTTATAAAAATCACAAAGAACAGGGGTCCTAGAACAGATCCTTGCAGCATTCCACTAGTCACTGACCTCCAGGCAGAATATTTTCCTTCCACTACTACTCTCTGCTTTCTTCCTGCAAGCCAATTTTTTATCCATACAGCCAAGGTTCCACTGATCCCATGCTTCATGACTTTCTGGATGAGTCTCTCGAGGGGGACCTTGTCAAATGCCTTGCTAAAATCCATGTAGACCACATCTACCACCCGACCCTCATCAATTTCTTTTGTTACCTCCTCAAAAAGTTCAAGTAGACTTGTGAGACATGACCTTCCCTTCACAAAGCCATGCTGACTATCCTGGATTCATTAATGGGGGATTGAGTTCAGGAATAGAGAGATCAAGTTGGAACTCTACAAATCTCTGGTAAGACCACACTTAGAGTATTAGTATTCAATTCTGGTCAACTCATTATTGGAAGGATGTGGAAGCTATAGAGAGGGTGCAGAGGAGATTTACCAAGATGTCTGGATTGGGAAAAGTCTTATGAGGCAAGGTTAGCAGAGCTAGGACTTTTCACTCTGGAGTGTAAAAGGATGAGAGGAGACTTGATAGACGCCTACAAGTTACGAGTGGCATAGATAAGGTGGACAACCAAGACCCATTTCCCAGGGCAGGATCAGCAAACACCAGAGAACATACGTACAAATTTAAAGGAGGGAAGTTTAGGGAGACATCAGGGTATGGTTGTTTTTAACACAGAGAGTTAGGGATGGTGGTGAAGTCTGAGACATTAGGGATATTTAATGGACTTTTAGACAGGTACGTGGATGAAATAAAAATAGACGGTTATGGGGTAGGGTGGGTTTAGAACTTTTTTTAAGGGATATATGGGTTGGTACAACATCATGGGCCGAAGGGCCTGTACTGTGCTGTCGTGTTCTATGTTCTGTATTCTAAAGCTAGGAGTGGGCACTTGTTACATCTTTGAATGAGTGAACTCCCTTAGAAAGGTCCTGATTATTTGTAGACCAGGAAATTACCCAAAATCTAAGATGAAGCATCAGTGGGAGGAAGTAACCAAAGATGGTTGAATGTTTTAGGTGAGATCCTAAAGCCAGACCATGCAAGGAAGGCAGATTTCTCTTCTCTAGAAGACAGTTGTGAATAAAGTAGGTCTTTACAATGATGAAATAGTTTCATAGTTGCTGTAATTGAAAAGAGTTTTCTTTAGAATTTTGGATAGACAGCCTCTCACCTACTTATGATCTATGCGACTTACGACCATCCGTATATATGACAAAAAAAACTATATAAATTTTTTAAAATAAAGAAAAATATATGTAAATATAAAAATTATGCTTGGTTGTATGTTCAATAGTGCTAACAGCTACGTGCATTCGATAGTGACTGACAAGTTGTACATCACAGGCATTTCTCTCAGGATAAAAGAATGTTATACAGGTACTGGGCTGTTGGGAAAGCGCAGGGCAGTGGGATCAGTGTGGAGATTGATAACGGCCTGATGGGAGAGAGTGGGGCAGTAGGATCAATATGGGGCTGATAGTGGACTGTTGGAAAGTGCGAGGCAGAGGGATCCTTGGTGGGGACTGATAATGGATTGTCGGGAGAGCGCGAGGCAGTGGGATCAGTGTGAGTACTGGTAGCATGGGGACTACGTGCCATGTTAATAAATGTCCAACCTGCATATATTTTGATATGCATCTGGTTAGTCAGAACGGAACTTGGACGTATGTCATGGAATAGCTGTACTTAATTACACTGGTCAACGAATATTTTTTCTTCTTGATAATTTTCGGGTGTATTTTATGGATTTTGGGCTGCTGATCATGAAAATTGCTGTAAAACTTTCCTATCATATACTGTTTTTTTCGATATATACCTCTTTTTGTGATTTGTCAGTTTAAGTCTACTAGTATATTATCCTTAAAACATGCTGTTTGGCTCAGTCCAAGCATGCCTGGGTATGCATTCAGTGCAGGTGCTCTGCAAATGTTGTCTTAGGCTTAGGTATGCTTAGTCCAGATAGATGCAGACAGGCTATAAAAGCAGTTCATATACAGATGCAATGCATAACGGATGTAGATTGAATCCATGTCAATGCACATTTCTTCAGGCAATAGCAGAGTGAGTGTATTTAACAATAGCATTTATTATCTTCAGGAAGATTCAATACAGCAAAAATGTCTCATCAATGACACATCAGCTATGATACATTCTGTTACATTCTGTTACACGCTATCAGTACTCACACTGATCCCACTGCCTCGCGCTCAAAGACGCAGCATGACTGCACTTATTAAGAAAGCCTATAAGCTCTACTTCAGTTGTAAAATTGATGTCCAAGACAAACCCTGGACTCCTCACATTTGTTGTACAACATGTTCAGTCAACCTGAGTGCTTGGGCTCAGTATAATTCTGCGATTAAACATGCTAAATTCAATAAAAGTTAATTTAATGTTTCTCCAACTTCCTATGTGATACAGGACATTTGAAATTATCTTTGTGTTTAGTTTGAAGTTGTCCATCATAATCCCCAATTGATTTTCAGGAAGCAAACATGCATCAATCGATCTAGTGCCCAAGAAGAGTGTGGTAACCTGCCTAAATGACTTTCGACCAGTGGCACTCACATCAATAGTGTTGAAGTGTTTTGAAAGGCTGGCGTTGAAGCATATCAGTTCCTGTCTGAGCGACGACATGGATCCATTCCAATTCACCTACTGTAGCAAAAAATCTATGGTGGATGCCACCGCAATGGCTCTACACAAAGCTCTGGAACACTTCAACATCAAAGATGTATTCACCTGGATGCTCTTTATCAACTACAGTTCAGCATTTAACACCATCGTCCCCTCAAAACTGACCAGCAAACTTCAATACCTGGGACTCAACTCCTCACTGTGTAATTGGATCCTGGATTTCCTCTCCTCCAGACCACAATCAGTGAGGATTGGTAAGAACATCTCCTCAACAATCTCCATTAGTACCAGAGCACCACAGGCCTGCATTCTTAGCCCCCTGCTCTACTTGCTTTACACCTATGATTATGTGGCTCAGTACAACAACATCACCATCTACAAATTCACTGATGACACACAGTAGTGTTTGTATGAAAAGGGGCAATGAGTCAGGATACAGGAGGGAGATTCAAAACTTGGCCAAATGGTGCACCAACAACAACCTGTACTCAATGTCACCAAAACCAAGGAGCTGATTGTTAACTTCAGGAAAGGAAAGCCAGAGGCATACAATCCAGTGATCATTGGGGGATCAGAGGTTGAGCAAATTTAAGTTTTTGGGAGTCACTATCCTGGAGGACCTTACACTAATACACGAAGGCATCATGAAGAAAGCATGTCAGCGCCTCTACTTCCTCAGGTGTTGTGGAAGTTTGGTATGACATCAGAAACCCTGGCAAATTTCTGCAGGTGTGTGGTGGATAGTGTGCTGACCGGCTGCATCATGGTTGGTATGGGGACACTAATACCCCATCCAAATCTAGTGGACACAACTTAGGACATCATAGGCAAAACCCTTCCACTATTAAGAACATCTACGGGGGTCGCTGTTGTTGGAGAGCAGCAGCAATCATCAAGGATCCACAGCACCCAGCACATGCTCTGTTCTCGGTGCTACCATTAGGAAAGAGGTACAGGTGTATCACCAGGTTCTGAAACAACTGCTACCCCTCCTCCATCAGACTTCCCAACAATAAACTCAATCGGAGCTCGTTTAAAGACTCTTATTTTTGCACTTTGTTGTTTTTTCCTTCTCTGTATTGCACAGTCAGTTTTTTTACGTTTCTTTATTTGTTTACGTGTATACATTGTGTACAGTTTTTTTGCACTAACATTAAGTGGTAATTCAGCTTCACCCGCAGTAAAAAAGAAAACTGGGGTTGTAAGTGATGTGAGATATGTACTCTGACAATAAATCTGAAATCTGATACTGAAACCTTTTGAAAAAAATTGTTGTCCAGTGTTATTTGCATTTAACTTTGCAGTTGCAAGCAGTGAGATTTGAATTTGTGTCCTTAGACTAGAGCAACAGACGAGAATTCCAATGACTAGCTTAATATGTTAACCACAATATGGATTATAGTTATGAAGCATAGAAATAAGTTGGTAAATAAGTTGCCTCACTTATTTGTCTACAACACTATCCATATTCCCGCTATACATAAAACACAATAGAAATTGAAAACTTCTCCCCCCCTCACCAAAATCCCACACCACCCCCCACTCTCCCCACAAACAGAAACTAATGCTGAATCACCGACTGATTCTAAATCTGAGAATTAAAGGTTCTAATGTAGCAGCCCACACATGGAGACATGGACTGGCCCGCAAAATGGCCGCAAGGACCTTGGGGTGAGACCAGCCATCATCTCAGGTGATTCTGTACAGTGGGAAGATGGGGAACTCTGGCGGAAATGCCGACCAATCCCAGCCGGAGCTTCGATGATGCGAGACCCTGATGTCAGCGCCTGGGGCCCATATAAACACGACGGCCAGAGCAATAAACCAGTCTCATTTTCCAAGGCTTTTCTGTACGTGTCATTCTTCTCCACACTCATGTAGTGAGATCACTACACTAATTAAATTAAATAGGTCGAAGTTGGGTGTAAGGAATTAGAGCATGCATCAACCATGATCCATTGAAAAGTGGACCAGGCTCATGATAAATGATATCTGTGTTCCAATGCTCCTTTATTCATGGGACAAAATCTTGTACTTAAAGATTAAATTGTGTAAAAGTGAACTAATCAAAAGACAACTCAATTTACTGATAGTAAAGTAATTCACCAAGAATCAGAAGCCACAACAAAACTGAGCCACTGTAGCGACTGCTTTGGCAGCACTACCGAATAACGAGATGTCCACACAGTACGAGGGTGAAACAAAGACTGACTTTATTCTTTGAATTCGCGATGATGCCCCATTGGAAGTACCCACTTCTAGTGACATATCTGCCGGAATCTGGAAATGACATCATCATGTCGCGGTGTCACTCCTCAGCTGGTGGCCTGCTACATGGAAGCGGAGGGCTCCTTAGTTTGCATTTGGCGCTAAACATGGGCTCCTTCTTGGCAGTGAAAGGAGGCCCACACCATCTTGGAATGGTCATTTGTTGCAGCAATTCAGCCCATTTGTATGGTCACTACACCCCGCAGCTCCCCCCCCCCCCCCCCCCCAGAATCACCACCGCTGTTTAAGCGGTTTGACAGTTTCTGGAAAGTTTACCTCTGTGTCTGACCCAGGGGTTCAGGCTGGCAGTTCGGAGTCCAGGTGTGCGTCTTTGAGGTGGTCACCTGTGAATCTGTCCTGTCGGCCGCCAATATCCAATGTGAACACAACACCGTCTCTCTGCAGTACCTTGAATGAGCCTTTGTACGGGCACTGAAGGGGGATTCCTTGTTGTCCTCTGCATACAGAGACGTAGTGGGTAGACTGCAGTTCTGCTAGAACGTGACTGGGTGGCAAGCCTTGTCAGAACGGTGGCGGGGAGAGTCGTTCACCCGCTTGCGTTCTCAATCTGCGTAGGACATCTAAAGCGTTGGGCTGTAGACTGGGGGTTTGAAATGTTGGTCCCCTGGAATGCTGAGAGGTGTGCCGTACACCATCTCCGCGGACAATGCAGGCAGGTCATCTTTCGGTGCCGTGCAGATTCCGAGCAGCACCCACAGGAGCTCATCCATCCAGTTCGGTCCAATCAGTCGGGTTTTCAAGGCAGCCTTCAGGTGGCGGTGGAACCATTCGACTCGTCCGTTTGCTTGGGGATGGTAGGCCGTGGTGTGGTGGACCTGACTGCCGCAGAATTTCGCGAGGTTGGACCAGAGGAGGTGAACTGCGCTCCTCGGTCCAATATGATGTGGGTCGGGACTCCAAAACGTGTGATCCAGCTGGCTAGGAAAGCCCAGGCACATGTCTCCATGTCGCACGTAGTCATGGGTATCACCTCTGAATCTGTCGATGTTCGTGAACGTAACATGGAGGACATGTTCAAACTTGCATTGCGCCGGCTTGAAAGTCTCGGGGGACTTTCGTGTGCCAGTGTATCTTGGTCTTTGAGACCACAGGGTAGTGTCTCAGAGGAGTCCATGCCATACGAACTTGTCCAACTGCAAGCAGACTGTGGACCTTATGGAGGGGTGAGAAAAACCATGGATCTGGCCAAAAACCTGCCGTCGCCAGGTTGCGGGTAGGATAGGCCTGGGGGAACCAGTGGAAATGTCGCACAGCATTGTCGGTTCTCCTGGTGAGGGGTAGAAATCACTGACCTTCAGGCTAGTGATGGCCATCCAGTATGCCTGGACGTCTGCATCCTCGGCGAGCTGGGTGACATCGAGTCCTCCTGAGGTTGCAGTGATTGTGGGCCTGGACAGCGCATCGGCCACTATGTTGGCCTTGCCAGTGACATGGCGGATATCCATGGTATACTCCAATATGTAAGAGAGGTGCCATTGTTGTCTTGCCAACTATGAGTCTGAAACTTTGCTCAGTGTGTAGGTCAACGGTTTGTGGTCCATATAGGTAGTGAACACTTACCCTTCTAGCCTATAGTGGAAATGCCATATTGCCAGGTACGGGGCTAACAGTTCGGAGTCAAACGCACTATATTTGAGCTCTGGTGTTTAAAAGTGTTTACATCAACCCATTGCTCTAGCACTGCACCCACCACTCTGTCTAAAGTGTCTGTTGTGAGGGCCAGGGGAGAGGTGGAGTCTGGATGCGCGAGTACTGTGGCCCTCGCCAGTGCTGGCTTTATGATATGGAAAGCCTCCATGGATCCCAGTGTCCTTTGCAGTGTCTTGTTGCTGAGCTTGATGAGTTAAGTGGCTGCATGAGGGTTGCCACTCCTGGGAGGAAGTGATAGTAGAAGTTGAATATCATCCCTAGGGCCTCCTGCAGCCCTTTGGTCGTGCTCAGCTTAGGGAAATTCTGAATCACCTCTAACCTGGCAGGCAGTGGCATGGTGCCCTCTGGGGTAATGTGGTATCCCAGAAAGTCTATTGTTTGTAGGCCAAACTGGCACTTGGCCAGGTTGACTGTAAGCCCAACGAACAGGAGAGTGAGGTGCGTCCTGTGCGTGCTGGCAATGAGGATGTCATCTAGATAGATGAAGATGAAGTTGAGGTCCTTTCCAACCACATCCATTGACCAGTAGAATGTCTGGGCTGCGTTTTTGGGGCATCATGGCATTCTCAGGAATTCAGAGGCTGAAAGGTGTGATGATGGCCATCAGAAGCACTGATTCCACCACTGCCAAATTTTAGTATGGTAGTGTCAGATGTCCATGGTGATGTGATATATTTTGCAGGTTGGTTCCTCTTGCAGGGACTTCTTTAATAGCCTCTGCAACTGTTTATTTTATTATCCCCTTTCTAACACATTGCTTTCTAACCATAGCACTTCAGTTTACTTATTTGATGTCTTCCAACACTATTGAAATATAAATGAGAAACGAGACTCAATGTCCAGTATTAAAACACAGTGCGTGTTTGTGTTATGTACTTTTCATGCTTATTTTTCAACCCCAATTCTTTCTTCAAAGCATTTCTAATGCAGAAATCTGAAGCATGAAAAAAATAAATCAGGTTGACCACAACATGAAGTCACAGACATCAAAAGGGATTAAAAGAAATGAGGTTATTTTTTCCAATGGAATACATTTATTCATTTCTATGTACCATTGCTGTATTCTCAGGCTATCTTCTAATTTCCAAGTTGACTTAATACATTTTTTTGCTCCAGCTAAGGCTATCATAATAAATCTTTTTTGTGCTCCATCCAAATTGAGTCCAAGTTCTTTACTTCTTATATTACTTAGAAGAAAGATCTCTGGATTTTTTGGTATGTTGCTTTTTGTGATTTTATTTAATTCCTGATTTAGATCTTCCCAAAACTTTTCCACTTTCTCACATGCCCAAATTGCATGTACTGTTGTTCTCGTTTCCTTCTTACAGTGAAAACATCTGTCTGATACTGTTGGGTCCCATTTATTTAACTTTTGGGGCGTGGTGTATAGCCTATGTAACCAATTATATTGTATCATGCGTAACCTCGTGTTTATTGTATTTCTCATAGTGCCGGAGCATAGCTTTTCCCATGTTTCATTCTTTATCTTTATGTTTAGATCTTGTTCTCATTTTTGTTTGGGTTTACAGCTTGTTTCCTCGTTCTCTTTCTCTTGCAGTTTGATGTACATGTTTGTTATAAATCTTCTAATTATCATTTTGTCTGTAATCACATATTCAAAATTGCTTCCTTTTGGTAACCTCAGCTTGCTTCCCAATTTGTTCTTCAAGTAGGTTTTCAGTTGGTGGTATGCAAACATTGTACCGTGAGTTATACCATATTTATCCTTCATTTGTTCAAAATAACATATAATTTAAGAAATAACATCACAGTATTCGAACAAATTTGGGAACCGTACATGGAACACAACAGAAAAGTCCTACCGTGGACCTCCACTACCTAAAATGACAGGAGAAGACGACGTAAAAGTATGTAAAAGTAGAAGACACAAATTTCTTGTTTATTTTCATTGTGTGATGACATTGTTTAATGGGTTTAATGTATTATATATGTTGAATGTTGAGTGGGTGGGGAGGGGGGGTGAAGGAGGGAGGGAAAGGAGGGGGAAAGGGAGAAAATGACACTGTGTATGTTCAAGAGGGAAATGTTTGTGTGTATTTTGGTCAGTATGGTTCATACTGTGAAAAAAAAGAAATTAGGTCAGACATCTTAAAAACAAAGATGACAAAGGGAGGGAAATGCAAAAGATCAAGGAAGCAAAATTTAATTAGACGCATTTATGCAGCACAATTCCTAACCTTCACCTCCAACCCCCAAACTAATACCAAACAGGTGCAAATCAAAAGGGAAATTTGGTCTGACAGATTTATGCCAGGGATTTTTTGTGGATGACTGGACCTGCTGCCAGAGATTTGACCACTGGTCAAGAGGTTTTCTCCCTGCAATTGGTGAACAAAGAAGAATAAGAGAAAAGACAAAATTATCACTAACTCTGTCTGATGTTGGGTGGCGATATTACATAAAATCTCATGGTTATCATTTTTTAACTCGGTTGGACAGGCCAAATGCACTAATTTAACTGCTTCCTAAAAATCTATCACATGATCTAAAAATTTTACATATTGTTTGTGGTGAATGTCAGCCCAAGCAATACCTTTGTATAGTATGCTAAAATCATTCAAATTTGGAACACAGAAACATACAACGCAGAAGAATACAGCACAGGAAAAGGCACTTCGACCTACATGTCTGCACCGAACAGGATACCAGTGTTAAACTAAACCCTGCTGCTTGTATATGGTACACATCTCTCTATTCCCTGCATGTTCATGCCTCTATCTAGTAACCTATTAAACGTTACTATTGCATCTGCTTCCACCGCCATTCCTGGGAGTCCGTTCCAGTCACTGATAACTGTCTGAGTGGGGGAAAAGCACTCATATCCTCTAAACTTTTTTCCCCTCACTTTAAATGCATCTCCTCCAGTATATGACATTTTTAATCCTGGGAGAAAGATTCTGACATCTGCCCTATCAAGGCATCTCATAATTTGATAAGGATGCGTCCTTGTATGTTTCCTGCTTTTCAATCTGTCTTGTAACCATACTGTGCGAGAGGGAGTACATATCCTGTAGCAATTGATTAAAGACTTGTTTGTTTTGAGTTATAAAAGCTTGTTCTCTGCCTCATACGGGCAGAGTCTCTGTTGTGGACTCTCCAAGGTTAACCTTGTCAATAAACTCTTCTGAAATTATCTCCCGGGCTGTGTTTTCTATTTAAATAATTATAGAGTCCCGAAGAAATTGGCGACGGGCCCTACACCCCCAAATGGAGAATAAGTTAACGTCTGGCTCGAGGTTGTGCCAGATGGAGGACAGTGGGCTCAAAAGCCAGACTGAAACTAGACATCTGGCCACCTTGCCCAGCACCTTCTATCCCATGCTGAGATTCCCTGCCTGGGGGTCAATGAGGAACCATGTAGTCCCTGAAAGGGTAGATGCCTAAAATGTTTGGGGACCCCTGATGTGGATGATAATGTGGTAAATTGGTTCAGCAAGTTTGCTGATGACACAAAGATAGGAGGTGTTGTGGACAGCGAAACTTGCAGAGGGATCTGGACCAACCAGGAGAATGGGCCCAAAAATGGCAGATGAAATTTAATGCAGACAAATATGAGGTAATACATTTTGGAAGGGAAACATTGATGAAACCAAGTTTGGAATGTTGTGTGCAATGTTGGTCACCTAACTACAGGAAGGATATTAATAAGAATGAAAGAGTGCAGAGAAGATTTACTAGGATGTTGCAGGGTCTTCAGGAGTTAAGTTACAGGGAAAAATTAAACAGGTTAGGTCTTTATTCCTTGGAGCGAAGAAGAATGAGGAGAGATTTGATAGAGGTTTACAAGATGAGAGGTATAGACAGAATGGATGCGAGTAGGCTTTTTCCACTTAGATTGGGTGAGATAAGAGGTCATAGTTTTAAGCTGAAAGGGGAAAGGTTTAGAAGGAACATTAGAGAAATGTTCAGAGAGTGGTGGGAGTGTGGAATGAGCTGCAATCTGGAATGAGCTGCAATCTGGTGTGGTGAATGCAGACTCAATCGAGAATTTTAAGAATAAATTGGATAGACAGGATGGATGCGAGAGGTCTGGAGAGTTATGGAATGGGAGCAGGTCAGTGGGACCATTGAAATAATGGTTGGCCCAGATTAGAAGGACCAAATGGCCTGTTTTCTGTGCTAAATCTTCATCTGCGAAGCCAAGCCAAAGAGAGAAAAGAAAGAGAATTCTATGGTTCTACTCTAAGAGCAGTTTAACCAAAGTTCTATATACCTGGAACATGACTTCCTTATTTCTATATGCAATGCCCCCATCCAATGAAGACAAGCATACCATTTACCTGCTTTTCCACCATATCAAAGTGCATGGCCACTTTCAAGTAGCTATAGACCTGAACTCCAGATGCCTCTGCAGGTCCAAGTTTTTAAGAGCCCTATCTTTAACTATTCCCTTTCTATTCTAAGTTGGATGTAGTTATTCTAGTCAGGATGGATGTTGATGATAGCAAACCGCAAGAGAGAGAGAGAACGAGAGCAGTGGAGGATGGGGGGGGGGGGGGGGGGGAGTGGTGAGAAAGGGAATACATCTACTTAGCATAGACTTTGCGTAAACAGCAGGTCTCGACCTCTAGACCTGATAATGAGCGGGAGGAGTTACAGATCTGGCAATAGATCTAATCCAAAGTACAAATGGCATGCTTGATCACAGAGAGACCAGTTTGCTCCCTCGGTAAGGTATAAACTGGCTCAAAACATGCAGCATCTCAGAGTCCTGGAGGTACAGGGTCTCCACCGAGGGGCATCTGAAGGCCAGCAGCAAAATTGATGCACTTTATAAAATCGGCAAATCCTACTGAGAAACTGCAAAAATTGGCAGATAAGCCAGAGATCTGGGTAGACGTAACACAAAAAAATTTCAATTGATTATTACCAAGATCAGGATCAAATTCTTACACAAACTGATTTCATTGACCAGCTGTGGAAGGCAGTGATCTGGAACAAAAGAAGATCAAAGACTACATTTCAAATGAGAACAGTGGAGGCTCAGAGACATGTGATTAATTTAGTCTCCAGGACCGAATCCACAGTGGCCTTCTGACCACGTAGCAATACTAGTCAGAGTACTGAAAACTTATAACAACCAACTTGGCTAGTGTATTCAAGGATATCTTCAACCTCCCACTACAACAGGGTGTGGTACCCACCTGTCTCAAATAGGCTTCGATTGTACCAGTGCCCAAGAAGAGTGTGGTAATCTGACTAAATGACTACAACCAGTAGCACTCACAGTAATGAAGTGCTTTTAAGAGTCTGGTGTTGAAAGTTCCTGTCTGAGTGGTGATGTGGATCTTTTCTATTTTGTCTACCATAGCAACAAGCCTACAGCAAGTGCCATTTCACTGGTTCTACACAAAACCCTGGATCACCTGAGCAGCAGAGATGCATACATCAGGATGTTCTTTATTGACTACAGTTCTGCATTCAACACTATCATCTCCTCAAAACTAATCAATAAACTCCAAGACATGGACCTCAATATCCCACTCTGCAATTGGATCCTGGATTTCCTGGCCTCTAGACCCCAGTCAGCGCGGATTGACAAGAACATTTTCTCCACAATTTCCATCAGCACTGAGTACCATAGGGTTGTGTACTTAGCCCCCTGATCTAATCACTTTACTCCTATGGTTGTGTGGCTCGATACGACAACAATGCCATTTTCAAATTTGCTGATGATGCCCAGGTAGTGGGTTGTTTAAAATGGGGCGATGTATCAGCTTACGGGAGAGAAATGAAAACTTGGCTGAATGATGTACTAACAACAATCTCTCACTCAATGTCACTGAGACCAAGGATTGTTGACTTCAGGAAGGCAAAACCAATAGGTGTACAATCCAGAGATCATTGGGGGATCATAGGTGTAAAGGGTGAGCAACTTTAAATTCCTGGAGGTCAGTATCTTGGATGACCTTTTCTGGACCTATCATATTAATCTTCTTCTTTGGCTTGGCTTCGCGGACGAAGATTTATGGAGGGGTAATGTCCACGTCAGCTGCAGGCTCGTTTGTGGCTGACAAGTCTGATGCGGGACAGGCAGACACGGTTGCAGCGGTTGCAGGAGAAAATTGGTGGGTTGGGGTTGGGTGTTGGGTTTTTCCTCCTTTGTCTTTTGTCAGTGAGGTGGGCTCTGCGGTCTTCTTCAAAGGAGGTTGCTGCCCGCCGAACTGTGAGGTGCCAAGATGCACGGTTTGAGGCGATATCAGCCCACTGGCGATGGTCAATGTGGCAGGCACCAAGAGCTTTCTTTAGGCAGTCCTTGTACCTCTTCTTTGGTGCACCTCTGTCTCGGTGGCCAGTGGAGAGCTCACCATATAACACGATCTTGGGAAGGCAATGGTCCTCCATTCTGGAGACGTGACCTACCCAGCGCAGTTTGATCTTCAGCAGCGTGGATTCGATGCTGTCGGCCTCTGCCATCTCGAGTACTTCGATGTTAATATTAATACCATCATGAAGAAAGCACATCAGCACTTCTTCTTCATCAGGAGTTTGCAGAGGTTCAATATGTCATTGGAATCATAGGCAAACTTCTATAGATTTATTCATTGGAATGTAGATGGCTGAGAGGGGATTTGATAGAGGTATTTAAAATTATGAAGGGAATAGATAGAGTAGACGTAAATAGACTCTTTCCCCTGAGGGCAGGGGAGGTTGGAACAAGAGGGCATAAGTTAAGGGTAAAGGGGCAAAACTTTAGGTGAAATATTGAAGGATGCTTTTTCACTCAGAGAATGGTGGCAGAATGGAATGATCTTCCAAAAGAGATAGTTGCGGTAGGGTCCCTTCTGTCATTTAAGAGAAGGTTGGTTGTGTACATGGATGTGAGGGGTTGGAGGGTTATGGGCGGAGGGCAGGAGGGGGAAGCTAGTGGAGTTGTTCAAGTGAACCGGCGTGGACTTGAAGGGCCAACATGGCCTGTTTCCACACCGTAAACAGTTATATGGTTATATGGTTAAATGTGTGGCAGAAAGTGTGTTTACTTGCTGTATTGTGGCCTGGTAGGGGGGGCACCAATGCCTCTGAGTGGAAAGCCCTACAAAAGGTAATGGATACAGCCCAGTACATCACATCCCCATCATCAACAATTCTACATGGAGCATTGCCATCGGAAAGCAACAGCAATCATCAAGGATCCACACTACCCAGGACATGGTCTATCCTCACTGCTGCCATCAGGAAGGACTCATATCAGCAGGTTCAGGAATAGTTGCTATCCCTCAACCATCAGACTCCTGAACGACACTCATTCAAAAGCTCATTTCAAGACTTGTACTTTGCTCATTATTTTTTTACTGCATACTGCAGTCTGTTTACATTTCTTGTTTTGTTTACATTTCTTTCCTTCTTGAGTCCAGTTTACAGTTACCAATAATTAGAAATTCTGGCTGGTCCACAGAAAAAAGAATTTCAGGGTTGTATATAATGTCATGAATACATTTTGACAATAAATTTTAACTTTGAACATTCACCTCCCAAAGTACATCTCACACTTATCTAGATTACTACATCTCGAGATTCATTTCAATCAAGATTCAATTTATTTATTGTCATAATAATAAAACAGTGTCATATCACTTGAAATTTATTTTGCCTGCTGCAAGGCAGACAGATTCACCACTGGCAGGAATTGACTAAGCACCTCTTACAGAACTTACAGTCAGAGAGAGAGAAGCAAAAGAGAGTCCCACCCCAGAGTCACTGAGAGTCTGTAGATACACCCCCAGTGCTTCTGCAGCCCCATAGTTAGTCCAGTCCTAACTACTGGCAACCCAAGCTCCGGATCTGAACCTCCGACACAGTCAGGAGCCCCTCAGTGCCCTCAGTACCTCCTTGCATTCTGGTTCCAATACCGAGCACCTCTCCAGCCATTTTGAGTCAGTTTCCAGCAGTCCGCAGCCCAGCATGAGTCTCCCTACAGCAGTTTCCTGCAGCCCACAACTTCCGCAGATCCTTGCTTCAAGTCAGCAGCAGGTCGCCGCATGCACTGGTCCCTCAGCCGCAGAGCCCCCTCACTGGTCCCCATGGGTCATCTCCTCCACTTCTCCCTCTTAGACAGTGCATGATTTTCCCATCCTCTGGTGCCCTGCTCCAGTCCTCTTCTTCCCCAGAGTCTGCAGCCCCTTGTGTCTGCTGCTGATTAACAGTCGCCGCCATCTTGGGTGCAGACCCATGGTCGTGGGATTTCAACTAAAACCACTGTCGGCTCCCTCAATGGCTGTTCAAAGCCCGTGCAGAGCTGACAGCATTTGACTGGATGCTGGACCCCACGGGAAAGCTGAAATCTCTGCTCCCTCACTCTCTGTGGGTCCAGTGGAATACTGCCACTACCACGGCTCCGGCAGCATCACCATCTTTCCAGTGTCTGACAAGTCTCTCGCCAGATCCCTAACTGATCTATGTCCTGCTGTATTCTTTGATAGCCCTCTCCACTGTTCACAGCTCCACAAACCTACCCACTCATCTCCTTTTTCATCCATTTATGTATATTGTAAACAATAGGAGTCCCAACACCAATCCATGCTGAACATCATTGATCATGGGCCTTCAGTCAGAATGACGCCAGTCCAACACAACCTTCCATCTTTATCAATTCCCCATGGATCCCATGCACCTGTACGTTCTGGATCAGTCTACCATGGAGGACCTTGTCAAGCGCCTTACTAAAATTGGTGCAGACAACATCCACTGTCCTACCATCATCAACCACCTTCGTCACCCTTTCAAAACTCAAAATTCCCCACACAAAGCTATGCCGACTGCCCTGACACTGGTGCCACTAATGTGGTCATTCTTTCCAAACATTCATAAATCTTATCCCTAAGTCTCCATACCTCACAGGCTTATAATTCCCTGGATCATCCCAATTTCCCATCTTGAACAATGGAACAACACCGGCTACTCAACAATCCTCTGGGTCCTCATCTGTTGCTGGTGAGGATCCAAAGATCTTTGTCCGGGCCCTAGCAATCTCCTCACTTGGGTCTTACAATTACCTAGGTGATATCCTAACAGGCACCAAGAACCTTATTGCTTTTGTTGAAAAGATGCCCTAGACCATTGACATTCTTCAGCCTATGCTCTTATTCTACAACATCCTCGGCACTTTCTTGCATCCCGGTTCCGACATCTGGTACCCACTATCCTCTGTGTCATTTTCCTTGGTGAATACTGATGCAACGAACTCACTTAGTACTGTACCTCGCCCACTTTCTCTGAATCCAAGCATAAATTACCTCCTTTGTCCTTGAGTGGTCCAATCTTTTCTATTGCCATCCTCTTGTTTTTAAGGCCAGTGCAAAATGCCTTGTGATTCTCTTTAATCCTGCTCACTGAAGACATTTCATGGCCCCTTTTGGCTTTCCTAATGCCGTCCTTGAGTTTTTTTTTTTCCCCTGAATCCTTGTATTCCTCCTGGGCTCAGTCTGATTTTAGTTTGCTAAATTTACATATACTGACTTTTTCATTGTGACTGGATTCATGACCTGGCCATCTCTGATCTTCCTCCTTCCTGGAACAAGTGGGTTGTGGACTCTAATCAGCTGGCCCTTCAACAACTCCCTGATACCAGCTGCTCCCAATCAACTTTCCCTAGATCCTGCCTACCAATGTGATCCCCCCCCCCCCGAGTTTAGTATTTTCCCACAAGATCAAAGCTTATTTTTATTCATAATTATCTCAAAACTTAAAAAAATTGTGACCACTATTCCCAAAACATTCCCCCATTGAAACTCTGATCACCTGGCCATTCTCAGTGCCAGTAAAATATCTCGTAGCACTTTCTTCAGTTTGATTATCTATGTTCTGCTTCAAGAAACCCTTCTGAATATACTTTAAAAAAATTATGCTCCATCTAAGCTTCTGGCATTTAGGTAATCCCAGTCAATATTGAGGAACTTAGAAGTTTACCATTGCAACAACCCTGTTGCTTTTACACTTTTTGATAATCTGTCTACATATCTGCTCCTCTATCTCACAGTGCCTATTGGGAGGCCTGTAGTAGTATAACCAGTTTATTGGTTTCATCAATAGGAAACCCTCAAATTTAACAATGACACAGTTAAAGTTAAAAAGATCAATTTTATGTGATAATTGCAAAGTTTAGCACAGTTATATCGTAAAGAGAACTTCCAATGAATTCCTTCAATCTAAAGGTCTCACATTAAAATCTATCTATCGAGGAATGTTTGGATAGCTATAATTACTGACAACAATATACCTCGAACAGCTGCTCCCATAATAACAGAAATAAATCCCAAGACCATTTTCCAAAGGCATTTATGTCACTAAATAGATATATATGTATATGAATAGAAAAATCCCTTTTATAGCCTTTAATCCAAAATCTAATTAGTATTTTTCCCTCTGTGAGGTGTTTCACACACACACACACACAAATGCGACCCAAAGCCCGCTTCAATGGAGATGACAGGAGTGAAGAATTACTGTGTGTAGAAAAGAGCCCATGAAGGAGAACATCAACCATTCTGTCACTTTTCTTATTGTTGTTTATGTCAGCACATTTCAGTGCCTGTGACCTTAAAGCATTACCGCTCACATTCTCACTGCACTAATTTCCATAAAAATGAAACATGTTCCTTGTCTATTTTTCCTGCTTTCTCTGTCATGAAATATGGTGTCACTTCACCATGACAATTGGCAACAATTCGACACAGCTGACCAGAGGCATCAGTATGCCTCATTTCTCATCATTATCCCCACCACACACATCCTTCCATAGTGGAAAGTTATCAACACTTTGCCAGGCCACTCTGAGCCATCACACACTGTAGTGTTTCAATTGTTGTGAAAACTGATGAAATGCCATTGAGTGCCCTGCACATGTGAAATGCTAAAATTTTATTTATGAGCAGGAGAGGTTAAAGCTATGTATTTTGGAAATTGTGAAGCAACTCTGTAGCAGACAAATCTCTTCTAGAAATTGGGGATACAGTATCTTCATTGTTCTTGCAATTTCTATAATATACCCCAGCAGATTCCCCTGTGTGCTCTCTTTTCTATCACCTGGTCCAGTCGAGTACCCTGTATCCAAAGTTCTGAAAACCAAGAAGATCCAAAATCCGAACTTTTTTTCCGCGCTGACATGACATCACAAGTGGAAAAAAATTCAACACCTGACTTGAATTGGCACCAGTTTGATTACAATAACAGTGAAAAAAACCCAAAATTTTTGCTTCTGGCCAGGAAGATGCCAAATGAACCAGGGTTCAAGTCTTCAGCCTCAGCTGCAGCCGGAGTCGGCGATGGTGACTCCATTCTCAACATCAGGTGAGGTGCCATCTGCATCGAAGAAGTCGCCTCAGGCTCCCGGGCAGGAGTGAGGACCTGTGGTGGTGGTGGGGAGGTGTCGGGGACCAGCAGTTGCAAAAGACAAAAGACATTGTTAATGAGGCAGATGACACTAAGGAAACATTTGAAAATGCCATCGAGGAGAATTTCTAGTGTTTGGTGCTGCATTTATCTTGTAAGCAGAAATTGTTTTATTTTGGTAAGTACAGTACTAAACATTATTTCATGTGAATTTTCCACTTGTGGCGTCACGTTGGTGCTCAAAAAGCCTGCCGCTGTTTGTTGTTGGTGTTTAACCACTGATCCAAGTATTCTGGTTATGTGCTGCTTAGTTCCATTTTTCCAAATCTGAAAAAAATCCCATAAAATGAAAAACATCTGGTCCCAAGCGTTTCGGATACGGGGTACTGTACCGTATAACCTTCATGCACAGAGCAATGGCAAAACAACTCAGTAGTTCACAAATTTCTTCAGACAAAACATTTCTAGATCTTGAGTCCAGTTGTGCTTTTGTTATTTTATTTCACAGGCAAGGATGAACAGAAGCACAGAAAGGCTGCAATGCCGAAGGCATTCCGTCCAGACCTGTTGCTATGGTAATCAGCTACAAATCTCTGCCTCAGCTCTGAGACATAACTGAAGAGTAGTGCTGCAAGTTGTTCAATACGGAGAGTTTGTTTCATCTGTCTGAGGATGACTATAGACATAATGACAGAACAATTGACAGATGCAAAGTTGTAAATTCATCTTTTCCCACACTTTAAACATTTGTTTTATTTTAATTAGACATACAGCACTCTAACAGGCCAATTCGGCCCAACAAGTTCATGCCGCCCAATTTACACCCCATTAACCTACACCCCGGTACATTTTTGAAACCGGAGCCCCCGGAGAAAATCCACGCAGACACAGGGAGAACATATAAATGTACAAATAGACAGCGCAGGATTCGAACCCAGGACCAGTCCTGATCACTGACATTGTAAAGGGATTGTGCTAACCATTACGGCAACTGTATCGCCCACTTGCAGAAAATTTTCCAATTTTTTTGCCCATACATTCAGCAGAGTTGATCAATACTTTGAAGTGGGGTGGCATCTCCACTTTCTTCCTCAATGACAAGGGCTGCTCAATTCATCCAGACCACTGGACTGGTTTCCAAAAGTACAGCAGATGTTTGATTGTGCATAAGTGAGGATTTGGGCATAAAGCCAAAACCATGCAGGAGATGCAAGTGGTTCAGCAACATGCAGGCAGACTCAGATGCCATGGCCAAATGGATGCAATTGTCATCAGCTTGACAATTATGGAGCACATTATGTAGTTGGATCTTAACACATTAGAATGGTTCATTATGTAGGATCCAACTAGTCCTACATAACATAACTGCACAAACAGACGGACTGTATACTTGCATCTGCAGTTCAAAGCCTATAAATTCTTTCCTGAGGTCATGGATCATTCACACACTCCTTTATTATTCTTGCTAGCAGATGGTGATGCACTGTACGCTGCCAGATGACATAAAAGACAGAATTTGCTGAGGTATTTTATGGATATCCCAAGGATGATGAATTTCCATACCCTTATCAGACAAAAGAGAGTTACTATCCTCAATAAACAGCATAGAATTGGAGAGGATGCCACTTAATTATTTACCCAATCCTCAAGAGCTCAAGTAGTTTCAGAGCAATGGTTCTCAACCTTTATCTTTCCACTCACATGCCACTTTTAAGTAATCCCTATGCTTTAAGTGTTCTGTGATTAGTAAGGGATTGCTTAAAGGTGGGATGTGAGTGAGAAGGGAAGGTTGAGAATCTCTGCTCTAGACCCAATTGTTGCTGAAATATTTTGCTTGAGAAAAATTGTCATTGGCCCATTTCCTTTGAGGTTATGAAACCGTGCACATAATGAGTCAACAAGGGATGAATGGTTTTCAATCTTTTTCTTCTCACTCACATACCATTTTAAGTAATTCCTTACTAATCACAGAGCACCTATGGCAATAGGGAGTACTTTAAGTGGTATGTGAATGGAAAGAAAAAGGTTGAGAACCACTGTTTTAGAACCGTGTAGATGCTGGGCCAGAATAATGTGGGCAGCACCTTGATGCACCTTGATGCAGCAGCTAGTACTTTTGCCACACAGCTCCAGGGACTCAGATTTGATCCTGTCCTCAGCTGTGTGGAGCAGCCATATTCTGTCTGGTTTTCCACCAGGATCTTTGCTTTCTTCCCACTGTAATTTACCCATTTGTGTTGATAAGTGGAGATGAGCATGAAAGAGAGAACGTGTAGGGGTACAAGAAAATGAGAGTGATTTTGCTCTGCTGGGAATTGTCACGGACGCACTCCTTCTAGAACCTTTAGGATTTCCAAAGTGCTCTACAGTCAATACTTCTGAGGCACTGCCACTCCTCGTGTGTGGAATTTACCTTCAAAGGAGCTGAAAAAGCTTTTTGATCCTGAAATTCCTTACAGGAATCTCCCAGATTCACACAATAACATTAGTGGATCCAAGTCAAGTATGTTAGTTAAGTAGAATTCATGCAGAATTTAGGGCTTTAGTGAGGGAAGGTATTAGAAAAGAATAGAATAAATTAGTGCACAAAATTAAATAAAACAAGTGAAGGGCCATAAATAGTTGTGGATGACAGGATTGAAATGCAGGGAACTGTGAGGCAGTGCAGCATGGTAGTTACAGCAGAACATGTTCTTGTAACTGCACCACCATAACTTGTCAGCAAACTATTTTACCCAAGTTCTCTTCTCATATTCAAACATGGTTCTTCAATTAGCCTAAGGAGAGCATAGGGATAACTGAGAAAATTGATTTAGCTAATCAAGAGGCTGAACTGCCTCGACATGTCTTTATAATAGGAAATATGTTTTTGCTAATTTCCAAACCAGAGTAGACAACATGTCTAATAAATTCAGTGACATTCACACAAAATCTGAATGCATTAAAATGTGAAAGGCAGGTTACTTATGAATATCTCATGCATCAAATTGGTAACATATGGCTACTTCTACTCTTTTCAAAACCTTAACAAATATGCAAAAGAAACAGAAAATACACTATTGTATCAGAAAATTATTATTTTTACATTCACTGGTTTCCTCAGCACCATCCCAATTCTGAAGGTTCAGGAACAGCATAATTAAACCCGTAGAGAGGAGGAGTCACGTGATGGAGTAGTGGCCGGTAGGGGAATACCAGCCCTCTCCAGAAAAGAAGGAAAAAAATAAAGAAAAAGCAAAGCCATAGACACACAAACCACAACAAATAAAAAATAAAGGTGTGGAGAAAATGGCACCAAAGAAAGAAAAGCCAAAAATAACGGGAAGAAGGAAAGACGTCGGAAGAGAAAGGTGAAGGCCTTACCTGTATGAAGAAGCAGGGACCCACCGTGGAGAGAGGAGCCCACTCCCTGAGGTCAGTGGAAACCCCGAGGGGAAGCGACCCACTGACCGCAGGACTACAAGGATGGCTCACGGAGCCAAACAGAGGTGCGCAATGCGCACGACAAAGACAACACCGACGGGAGGGGGGACCAGCTGAGTAAGATCCAACAGCAGGGCTCCCAGCGAGAAGGTACAGAAAATAACGGGAACGAGAAGGAGGAGAATGAAAAAAGGAAATCAGAGACTCAACAGGTGACCAGCCCAGAGAAAGAGGACCAACATCAAGACACCATTAATAAAAAAAAATACCCAGCAAACTGAGACAAATAGCCCAACAAGAAAGTCAGAAGAGACACAGATACAAGGAAGAGAGGTAAAGGGTACAGGTCCTGAAGTGGATTCAGGGGAAGAGGAGGGAGAACATCAAGCTCTGCACAGAGAAATAGAAGATAAAGGGACTGTACATAAATAGGAAATTTTTTGAAGACTATATGGAAGCAGTAAAAGAATGGCAGACACGAGAATTTAATTAAATAAAAAGAAGAATAAAAGGTACAGAAGAAAAAGTGAGTAGATAAGAGATGGTAATGACAGAAATAGGGAAAAGAGTAGACAAGGTGGAAGAACGAGAAACAGCCATAGAAATGAAGGTAGACAACTTAAAAAAGAAATTGGAAGAATCTGATAAAAAAGTTAAAGAGACACAGGAGCTGTTAGCTCAGAAGATGGATATAATGATGGATATAATGGAAAACTATAATAGGAGAAACAATATAGTGGGCCTTAAGGAAGATGAAGAAGGCAAAGATATGAAAGAATTTATAAAAGAATGGATCCCCAGGGTCCTAGGAAGGCCAGAATTACAGGAAGGAATGGAAATAGAAAGGGCACACAGAACATTAGCCCCTAAACCACAGCCACAACAAAAACCAAGATCCATTCTAGTAAAATTCCTGAGAGATACGACAAGAGAAAATATATTGGAGAAGGCAATGAAAAAAATAAGAGAAGACAAAAAGCCATTGGAATACAAAGGTCAAATTTTTTTTTCTACCCAGACATAAGTTTTGAGCTCCTGAAGAAGAGGAAGGAGTTTAACGCAGCAAAATCGATCCTATGGAAAAAAGGCTGTAAATTTATGTTAAGATATCCAGCAGTGCTTAAAATAGTTATCCCGGGGCAGCAAAACAGACTGTTCTCGGATCCGGAGAAAGCACGAGAATTTGCAGAATGCCTGCAAAACAGACAGAGAGATGAAGAGATGTAACAAGAACAAGAATGATGACAAACTACATATAAAGAAGAAGAATAAAGTATAAGTAAGAACTAAGAATGGGAAGAAAGGAAGTAAGGGGGGAATTAAGAGAGTGAGCTTTGTTATATGTGAAGATAAAAGTCTTTTCTGGAGGGGTCTGGGTGGGAGAGAATAACAATCACTGCGAAATCAGTTGACGCTTGCAAGCGGGTTTGCAATCCGAATAGAGAGGGGAGATGTGGTTGCCCAACAAGGGACAAGGGGCAACTCAGAGAGTGGGGAGGACTTTTGGGGTTAAGGGAATTTTAGATGTGGGAATAGTGGAAATATTTTATGATTTAGAAGTGTTGTCTTACAATGTGTTCAAAAAAAGAAAACAGAAATGGATAAGGAGGGAAGGTGGTGATGAGGAAGCGGAAATGAGAGGTAAACAAAATATGAAATGGCCATGTTGAACTATATGACTTTAAATATTAACAGAATACATAACCAAATCAAAAGGAAGAGGCTATTAAATTTACTGAAGAAAGAAAAAAATTGATACAACTGAAGTGAAACACAAGAAATTAAGGAGAGATTGGGTAGGGCACGTAATGGCAGCATTATATAATTCAAAATCCAGAGGAGTAGCTATATTAATCAATAAAAATATACCAATCAAAATAGAGGAGGAAATAATAGATCCAGCAGGGAGGTATGTAATGAAAAAGTGTCAGATATATTCAAAATTTTGGAATTTGCTCAATGATTACGCACCTAATGAAGAAGATCAAAAATTTATGCAAGATATCTTTTTGAAGATTGAAGATACGCAGGGGAATATACTGATATGAGGGGACTTTAACCTTAATTTGGACAAAGATGGATAAAACTGGAAAAGAGACTAGCAGAAAGAACAAAGTAACCAAATTTATGGTTAAATCGATGCAGGAAATGCAACTTTTGGATATATGGAGGAGATAACACCCAAAGGAGAAGGAATACTCATATTATTCGGGTAGACATAAAACATATTCAAGGATAGACCTGTTCCTGTTGTCAGCCCACATCCAAGGGAGAGTTAGGAAAACGGAATATAAAGCTAGATTGTTATCGGATCACTCAACCCTGTTATTGGCAATAAAGCTGGAGGACATCCCACCGAGAATGTATAGATGGAGATTAAACTCTATGCTACTTAAAAGACAGGATTTTAGGGAATTCATTGAACGACAAATTAAAATGTATTTTGAAATAAATACAGAGTCAGTGAAATATAATTTTATACTATGGGATGCAATGAAAGCCTTCTTCAGAGGGCAGATAATAAGTTATGTAACTAAGATGAAGAAGGACTACAATTGGGAAATAGAACAGTTGGAAAGGGAAATAGCATGCAGAAAAAGAATAAGCAATAAAGGAAGATACAACAAAAAGAAGAGAATTGGTGGACAAAAAAATAAAATATGAAACACTACAAACATATAAGGTGGAGAAGAACATAATCAAGACAAAACAGAAGTATTATGAGCTTGGAGAAAAAATGCACAAAATACTAGCTTGGCAGCTTAAGGCAGAACAAACTAAAAGAACGGTATTGCCATCAAGGAAAAAGGACAAACAAATTACATATAACCCAACGGAGATCAACGAAAACTTCAGGGAATTCTACGAGCAACTATATCGAACTGAGAATGTAAACAAAATAGATGAATTTCTAGCTAAAATTTAACTACCGAAATTGCAAGAAGAGGAGCAAAATAAATTAGAGATAGACTCCCAATAGAATTCTATAAAACATTTAAAGACTTATTAATTCCTCCTCTCCTGGAAGTAATGAACCAGATTGAAGAAACACAAAACATGCCAGATTCTTGCAAAACAGCAACAATTACAGTAATACCAAAGGCGGAGAAAGATCCACTAACACCAACATCGTATAGACCAATATCTCTACTTAACACAGATTATAAGATAATAGCTAAACTATTAGCAAACAGATTGGCCGACTGTGTACCAAAAATAGTAAAACTAGGTCAAACTGGATTTATTAAGAAAAGATGAACAACGGACAATATCTGTAAGTTCATTAACTTAATCCATGCAGTACAAGGAAACAAGACGCCAACAGTGGCAGTTGCTTTAGATGCAGAGAAAGCCTTTGACAGAGTAGAATGGAATTATTTATTCAAAGTACTACAGAGGTTCAACCTACCAGAGAAATATATTAATTGGATTAAAGCATTCTATAAGGGACCATTGGCGAAGGAGACAGTAAATGGATATATATCAAACCAATTTAAATTAAGCAGATCAACTAGGCAGGGATGTCCACTATCTCCCTCACTGTTTGCATTAGCTATAGAACCATTGGCAGAACTGATAAGAACAGAAAATAAGATAAGAGGGATAAAAATAAAAGAGAAGGAATATAAAATCAGTCTATTTGCAAATGACATCATAGTATACTTAACAAAACCAGAAATATCAATAAAAAAATTACATAAGAAATTGAAGGAATATGGAGAAGAATCAGGGTACAAGATCAACGCATATAAAAGTGAAGCAAGGCCAATGAATAATGCGGATTTCACAAAGTTTAAGAAAGAATCACCATTTAGGTGGCAAACACAAGCAATTCGATACCTAGGTATACAACTAGATAATAATCTAGGCCATCTATACAAACTAAATTATCAGCCATTAATGAAGAAATTGCAAGACGACTTAGAACATTGGAAGGACTTAGCACTACCACTGATAGGAAGGGTAAATTGTATTAAAATGAATATCTTCCCAAGGATACAATAACTATTTCAATCATTACCAATTCACCTAACAGAGAAATTCTTCAAGGAGCTAAAGAAAATAATAAGGAAATTCTTATGGAAAGGGGGGAAACTGAGGATAGCACTAGATAAATTAACAGAATGGTACAAACAGGGGGGCTTACAGCTACCAAACTTTAAGAATTATTATAGAGCAGCACAATTAAGATACCTATCAGATTTTTATCAAACAAGGGAAAAACCAGATTGGACCAGATTAGAGCTAGATAAAATAGGGGAGAAGGTACCTGAACATATATAATATAAGTGGGATGAAAAGTTGGTGCAACATAGGATTCACCAGTACTGCATCATCTGCTCATCATTTGGAAGAAGATTCATGTAGAAAGGAATAAAACAAATGATCAACTACCAAAATTAATATTGACGCAAAATCCCTTTCACAATAGATAACCTTTCCTTTAGAGAATGGGAGAGAAAAGGGATAGAAAATTGTTTTTTGGGAATTAAATTATTATCTTTTGAACAAATGAAGGACAAAAATGGTATAACTCAGTACAATGTTTGCATACCACCAACTGAAAACCTACTTAAAGGACAAATTGGGAAGCAGTCTGAGGTTACCAGAAGGAAGCAATTTTGAATATGTGATTACAGACACAATGATAATTAAAAGATTTATAATAAACATGTACATCAAACTGCAAGAAAAAGAGAACAAGGAAACAAGCTGTAAAAATAAACAAAAATGGGAACAAGATCTAAACTTAAAGATAAAAAATGAAACATGGGAAAAGCTATGCTCCGGAACTATGAGAAATACAATAAACATGAAGTTACGCATGATACAATATAATTGGTTACACAAGCTATACACCACGCCCCAAAAGTTAAATAAATGGGACCCACAGTATCAGATAGATGTTTTCACTGTAAGAAGGAAACGAGAACAACAGTACATGCAATTTGGGCATGTGAGAAAGTGGAAAAGTTTTGGGAAGATCTAAATCAGGTATTAAATAACATCACAAAAAGCAACATACCAAAAATTCCAGAGATCTTTCTTCTAACTAATATAAGAAGTAAAGAACTTGGACTTGATTTGGATGGAGCACAAAAAAGATTTATTATGATAGCCTTAGCTGTAGCAAAAAAATGTATTATGTCAACCTGGAAATTAGAAGATAGCCTGAGAATACAGCAATGGTACATAGAAATGAATAAATGTATTCCATTGGAAAAAATAACATATAATTTAAGAAATAACATAACTGTATTCGAACAAATTTGGGAACCGTACATGGAACACAATAGAGAAGTCCTACCGCAGACCTCCACCGCCTAAAATAAAATAAATGAACTGACCTAGTATGTAAAAGTAGAAGAAACAAATTTCTTGTTTATTTTCATTGTGTGATGACATTGTTTAATGGGTTTAATGTATCATATAGGTTAAACATTGAGTGAGTGGGGAGGGGGGTTGAGAGAGGGAGGGAAGGGAGGGGGGAAAAGGGGAGAAAATGACACTGTGTATATTGAAGAGGGAAATGTCTGTGTGCATTTTGGTCAATATGGTTCATAGTGTGAAAAATAAAAAAATTTTTTAAAAATTAAACCCGTAGAGTAATTAGAAACAAAGCCGCATATATGGCTGCAAACTCCACATTCAACTAACATTTAACAACTATTAGTTATTTATGCCCTTGAATTTGGCCACAATACTTGAATTAATTGTGAGGGTAGACTGGGGCAGAAATTAGTCACAAACATCAAATGAATGTGAATGCTCCCTTCAATGAAAGCAAAGATTCAGAGGGGAGTATAACTGGCATCCAATCCTTGCCCATGACTTTAGCACTGGAGAACAATGACACATTTTCATTCCCCTCTGTTTTTCATCCTTGTAATTCCAAATATAATATTCATATAAATATAATATAAATGATTACAGCACTAATCATGAGCCTGATTTATATGAAGGGCACGGTGGAAAGGGCCAATATTAATTCTATAGATTAGAGGACCTGGAGATTGATTTTACATCAATTTCACATCCTCTACATTGGAGAGACTGGACATAGGCTGGGAGATCGCTTTGTTAGCACTTCAGCTCTGTCCGCCACAATTGTGTGGATCTCCCAGTGGCCACCCTTTTCAATTTTCCACCCCATTCCCCTGCCGACATGTCTGTCCATTGTCTCATGTACTGCCACATTACCCATAAATTGGAGGAACAGCACCTCATCTTTCAACTTGGCACCCTCCAACCGGATGACATCATTATCGACTTCTCTGACTTTCATTAACCCGTCCCTCTTGCTTCCCCTCCATTCTCCATTTCCTGTTTCCTTTCGCACAGACAGGATAAATTCTACCTCATCCTTTATCACATCCAATTAACACCTTTTGTTGGTCTGGATTCCTCCCCAATTGTTTGAATTCTGAGACATTCTGATACATCCTGCTTCTCCGTTTTCTGATTTTTCCTTGGGGCCTCAGGGCCGAAACATCAGCAATAGATCTTTGTCTCCTATAGATGCTGAATAGTCCTCGGTTTTTTACTATATTGATTTTATATGCACAAGCTGATATATTTATGACAGTTTATGCTTGAATTTTGTAAATATGGATGCCAAATTTGTAAAAATGTCATACTTATTTCTTAAGTTGTAGGTAATTTTCTCAAGGGGAATATAACGGAGTATTTCTGCATTCCAACATGCCATACCTAGATGGGAATCAGGCTCCCATGCAAAAGCTATACATTTTCTGGCCACTGCAGCACAATTTTAACAAATTCTATTTGATGTATGGGCAGTTTCAATTTGGGTCCTATCCCTGTTATGTTTCCTAGTAAAAATAATTCTGGGTTCTGTGGAAATACAATTCCTATAATTTACTCCAAAAAAAATCCCAAATCCATCCAAAAAGATCTTAAGCATGACCAAGTTGAATATAAAAAAGTTCCTATCTCCTCACCACATCTAAAACATCAATCTGAAAGATTTGAATTTAATTTGTTTAATTTCTGTGGTGTAAGATACAGTTGCCACAAAAAATATTGTACTAATCTATATCTTACATTCATCACTATCCCAACATAATTCAGACCAGGTTTCTTCATCTATTCTTACATTAAGTCTGATTCCCATCTCTGCCTGGATTTTGTGAGCCCCCTGTTTGGGGGTAAGAGATACATTGCTGAAGTCAATTTCTTTGTATTTCCTTTTCGAATCCGAGTCTCCACATCACTACAATTTGGTATAAACATTGTTGGACTCAATTTATCCCTTAGATACACTCTTATTTGAAAATAACAGAAGATTGCTTTGTTATGAATTCTCTATTTATTTTTTAATTGCTTAAATGACATCATTTGTCATTTCATAACAATCTTCAATATACTTGATCCCTTTACGGGACCAGATTTTGAAAATTTGATTACTCATTGAATATAGTATAAGGCTGTTATGAATCGGAGGAGTTTTAGGAGATAACATCCCCCACCCCTTTGTTCCAATACCTCTACTTACTTTATACTAAATATTTATTAAATGGTTTAGCAAAGAGGTTTTTCTCTCACCAGTTATTAATTTCAAATCCCATTTATATATAAAATTCTCTGCCATTCTTTCCCTTATTTTATCCAATTCTATTTTCACCCATGCAGTTCTACCTCCTTCTTCAAAAAAGGTATGAAATCTCATCTGTGCCACTCAATAGTAATTTTGTGAACCACACAATTCATATTTCCAGGTTAAATGTTCAATAGAGACCCTCGACATCTAACCTTTCCAAAGAAATTTTCTGACATATTTATTTAACTCCTGAAAGAGCCTCTGAGATAGTGGTTTAGGCAGTAATTGAAAGAGGTATTATACTCTTGGAAATATGTTTATTTTAATACAATTGATCAAAAGCAGTTTTGTAATATTTGTGGAGTAGACAAATAATGTTTCAGGTTGATTACCTTGGATCAGAAATTCAGATTTATTTCAATTGAAACATGATTTTACTCCCCTATCCAATCTCTTTCCATCCACATCTACGAAACTTCCACCATGATCCACACTCCCCTGACTCTTTGTTACAAAATGTGTGCAATTATTTTCGATACCAAACCTCTCAAAAGATCAAGCTGAGAGCCCTGCACTTCCTCCATGAAAATATGCACTGCCGGGGAGGAGTCACGTGATGGAGTAGTGGCCGGTCAGGTAATTCCAGCCCTCTCCCGAAAAGTTAAAAAAAAACACATAAAGTACAAAGGTACAAGATTAAAATTTATAATAAAGGTGAGAAGAAAATGGCAGCGAAGAGAGGAAAGTCGAAAACAACGGGAAGAAAAGAGGAAGAAAGAATGTCGGAAGAAGAAGGTGAAGGCCTTACCTGTCCGAAGAGGCCCGCCGCGGAGAGAGAAGCCCGCTCCCGCAGATCAGTGGAAGTCCCGGGCTCAGGACTACAAAAATGGCTCGCAGAGCCGAGTAAAAGTGCGCAATCGCGCATGAAACAAAACACACTGACGGGAGGGGGGAACAGCTGCGGAGTCGATCTCCACAGCTGAGAGAGACACCTGCAGCACAGCAGCAGGTGCAAAACACAGACAATAATGACAACAAGAAAGAAGAGGGTAAAAAGAAAACAAGGAAACAACAGATGGTCAATCCAGAGGAAGGAGAAGAAGAAGAACAGAAAGAAGTGGAAGAAGAAGAGAAAGGCAAGACAATGGATGTATCTTTTTTAAAGAATATATGGAATCAGTGAAAGAATGGCAATTACAAGAATTTAATGAGATAAAAAGAAGAATTAAGAATGCAGAAGAAAAAATGAATAAAATGGAAATGACCAGGTCAGAGATAGGAAAAAGAGTGGAAAATATGGAAGAACGAGAAATAATTGTAGAAATGGAAGTAGAGGAATTAAAAGAGAAATTAGAAGTTAAAGAGGCACAGGAGCTGTTAGCTCAGAAGATAGATATAATAGAAAACTATAGTAGAAGAAATAATATAAAGATAGTGGGCCTTAAGGAAGATGAAGAAGGCAAGAATATGAGAGAATTTATAAAAGATTGGATCCCCAGGGTCCTGGGAAGACCAGAATTACAGGAAGAAATGGAAATAGAGAGGGCACATAGAACTTTAGCCCCGAAACCACAACCGCAGCAAAAACCAAGATCCATTTTAGTAAAATTCTTAAGATATACAACAAGAGAAAATATATTGGAGAAAGCAATGAAGAAAGTAAGAGAGGACAAAAAGCCACTGGAATACAAAGGTCAAAAAATTTTTTTCTATCCAGACATAAGTTTTGAACTCCTAAAGAAGAGGAAGGAGTTCAATACAGCAACAACGATCTTATGGAAAAAAGAATATAAATTTATGTTAAAGTACCCAGCGGTACTTAAAATAGTTATTCCAGGGCAACAAAACAGACTATTCTCGGATCCAGAGGAAGCAAGGAAACTTGCAGAACAACTACAAAACAAGCAGAGAGATGGAGACATGTAATGAGAGTAAAAATGACCACGAACTATATGTATGTGTGTACAGGGGTATATGTGTGTGTATATATATATATAGATATATATAGTGTGTATACATGAATGTATCCATATTTAGAGGAAAATATATAGAGTATAGTCAAGAATTAATAAGGGAGGGAAAGGGAATAGAGGGAATAAGGAGGGAATTAAAAGAGTGACCTTTGTTACATATGAAAATTGAAATCTTTTCTGGGGGGGCTGGGTGGGGAGGAGTTACGGTCACTACAAAATCAGTTGACGTTTGCGAGTGAATTCGCAAATCCAAATGGAGAGGGGAGATGTGGTTGCCCGACAAGGGATAAAGGGCAACTCAGGAGGGGGAGGGGAGAATGGGGTTAAAGAAGTTTTAAATAGGAGAATAAGGAAAATGTTTGATGTTTTAGAAATGTTGTCTTATAAAGTGTTCAAAACAAGAAAGCAGAAATGGATAAGAAGGAAAGGTGATGATGGAGAAATGGAAAGGGAAGATAAACAAAGTATGAAATGGCTACGCTGAAATATTTGACTTTAAATATTAATGGAATACATAACCAAATTAAAAGGAAGAAACTGCTAAATTTACTGAAATTCTGTTTTCTTGTTCAATTATAATTAAAAGCTACTTTTGTTTAAGTAACCCTGTGTTGTGGTGCATATCTAATTGCTGCTGGTTTTGGGGTCCTCTGGACTCCATAACAGTAGAACAATTTTGTTTCAGTCTCATTCAGTTACCCTCCTTGCTCCTTTATTTTTTTAAGGTGTATTGACCACATTATTGATGCTGTTTACTGCTCTTGAACAGAATTGAAAAATAATTATCAGCCTGCTTCCAGTTTCCACCCTTCTCTTGTCTTCATATGGTCATCTCAACCTTCCTTTCTCTTCCTCAACTTCACTTCATGAGACTGAACAGAGTTTTTAAACAAGATATCACATAGAGAAATATTGTTTTGGTCTCTGGAAAGATAGAAATGACACTGAAATCAGTGCCGCATGACTTTATTAGATGTAGGAATTATTGGGTTTACCTGTGAACAGTGACTAACAAACAATGGACCTTATTCACTGAACCTCAGATGAATTAGAAAGGGTATCTCTGAGACTGCCATGATTCTGACAGGGACTGACAGGTCAGATGCTGAAAGACTGTTAACTCTTTGTGAAGTATCCAGAACAAGAAGTCATAGTCCTGGAATAAGAGTTACAATTGAGTATAGAGATGAAGGCTGACTAGTTTATACAGATGATTGTAAATCTTTGGAATTGATTACATTTGAGTATTCCCAGTTACGAGTACATTGAAAGCCAATCATAAATACAGTCAAGGCAGAACTTTTTATAAATAAGGGCTGTGGTCAACATGGCAATCAGATTGAAAAGTCAACTTGAAGCATTTGATCAGCCATAATCTTGTAACATTGCAGAGCAAACTCAAATAGCCATGTTATTTTTTTTGATAGCATCTGGGACTCACTGGCAAAGTGAGCATTTCTTATCCATCCCTAATTTAGTGGAGGGTGTCAAATCTTATACAGGATGTACCTCGTTAATCCAGTGGCTTTGGGACCTGGCCATTGCCAGACCACAGAAAATGCCTGAAAACAGAAATTGACCCATAAGGGAACCCCCTATGTAAATATATGCCCGAAACCCCCAGTCTTACCGCTCATATTGCTGTGTTATCAAAAGTAGATCAAAGCTTAAAACAGGAAATAATACTGTGGGGCGTCACGGTTGGTGTGCTAGACCATGGGAGTTGCTAGTCCACAGAGTGCCCGATTAGAGAGGTACAACCTGTATTTGTAAGTTTGGTGATAATACTAAACTGCCTGGCATTGGGAGGCCAAAGAAAATATAAAGAAGCTTCAGAGAGTGTAGACAAGCTGAGTGAATGGATAAGTGTAGAATGTAATGTGGAAAAAAGCAAGATTATTCACAACAAAATAGCTGAGTATTTGTTGAATAATAGGAGATTAGATAGTGTTAATTTTGAATGGGACCCAGGTCTGCTTGTACACAAGTTACAGGAACAGCGAACAATGAGGAGGGGAAATGGTGTAAAAACAGAAAATGCTGGAAAAACACCACAATTGAGGAAAGAGAAACAATTAATGTTTCAGGTCGAAAACCTTTTGTCAAGTAGCATATTAGGCTTTATCATTGGAACTGGTTGAAGAACAGCAAGTCTTACAATTATTACAATTGTACATGACTTTGAGGTCTGAGTTTACAGTTTGCCTAATCGTTTTGCAGAAAACAAATCTCCATCCACTTTATAAACGTGGCTCTGAACTATTGGCAGTAATTTTCTTTCTTAAAATTCCCTCAGAGATCTGTGGATGTTGGAAAATTGTCAAAACAAAGTGCTGGAAATTCTTAGCAGGTCTGACAGCCTAAGCAACAAAGGGTGGGGGGGGGGGGGGGGGGGAGGGGGGGCAGGAAATCAAAATGTTAGAAACAACATAGCATCTGTGGAAAGAGAAATGTTTCCAGATATGCCTTTTTTTAAACTAGGATTTTGTTTCAAATTTTCAGAATCTGGTTTTATTTAATTTCTAGGCTTAAGAGGTATAAATCATGTTTGCCATAACAGCTGCTGCATGAAAAATTGGAAGTGTTAAGATTTTAAATTGATGAAATCAGTGCTATGCCCAAAATTCTGTCGAGTGCCTCATTGGAAATATTGCACTTCTTCAGGAAGTGCTACTTGTCTGGAGTAGTTGTTGCATTTTATGTTTTAACCTTCATTGACACCCTCTTTCCTTGGCCTCCTCTCCAGTTCTCATTGAGCTGAGGTGAAACTGGATTTTTCACTTGGGTACTGTGTGGTTTGTTGAGCTAAATATGGAGTTCAACGATTTTAGCAAAAAACATAAGTTTCCATTTTTTAACAGCAACTACCGATGCTGGGATTATTTCCATCCCTTTTACACCTAACTAGAAACAGAATTTTAACTTGTGTACAAGCTCAGTAGTGTTGTCTTTTTACTGAGACAGTACAGTAAAATCCCTGGTATCCGGCACCTATGGGGAGTGGTAGATGCCAGATAAGTGAGTTTTCTGGTTGCTTGAGAATGCATGTTGCATGGTTGGCAAATTAATGATGAGCCAATTTTAAACGTATTTTTTTGCAATTTTTTTTGCCGGTTGCTTGAATTCAGGATAACAGGGATTTTTAATTGTTTAATGGAATCTGAAACACAGTGAAAATCAAAATTTCAGCATGTCAAGAATAGGGTGACTGGGGGTGTTGTTAGGAGGAGAACATCAGGAAAAACAAGTGCAAGTAGATTGGAGGTGTTTCTAATCACTTTCAGACTGAAAACAAAACCCCAATTCATTTTCTTTCATACCTGAATATAAAGATAATGGGCTGTAAGGTAATAGATTTCCATCTTTTGGCTTCATATCATTTATACATGCATTTGTTACTTTCAAAGTTATCTTAAATCCTGAATTTTTATGCCTGAAATATTCAACAATAATGAATTTAAATATCCAGCATGGTAACAGGCCATTTCGGCCTATAGGCCTGCACTGCCCAATTACACCCAATTAATCAGTGTGCCTTGAACAGTGGGAGGAAACTGGAGCCCCCGGAGAAAACCCACAGGGACACAGACGGCATGGGATTCGAACCCCGGACCCGATTGCTGGTGTTGTAAAGACATTGCACTAACCGCTACACCAACTGTGCTGCCTTCCCAGTTTCCCCACTTACCTTTTAAAATAGCCACTTTTTAACCAGCAAAGCAATGAAGGAATTTTTTTTTAAACTTTATTTAAGATTTTATAACATGAATAACATATAGGATTACATTAAAAAAAATTAAGAATAAAATAATAAAATTACAATACAGTATCAGTAATCTAAATAAACTATACCCTCCCCAATAATTATTACACATTAATAACCCAACTCAAATGCAATGAAGGAATTTGAGAGGAAACAGGAAGGTATTTAAATAATAACTTGGTGTATCATAGCAAATAGGTGCAGGAGTGGGCCATTCAGCCCTTCGAGTCTGCACTGCCATTCAATATGATCATGGCTGATCTAGTGATTTCAGAACCCTTTCTGCTTTTTCTTCCTTTTGACCTTAAGGGCCATGCCCAACTTCTTGGGTAAAATGTGTATATCTTATCTATATCTATGTGAACAAATATTACCCTGATAATTAATGACATCTACAGTAATCTGTCATATCCTGGAAATCCACTTTGCCTGTCTAACTCTTATCAAGAGAACTAATCAATGTAACACTTCAAGACTGTGTTTATAGAACACATATTTAAACCTACTTAACATAGAAATCTACAGCACAGAACATGCCCTTCAGCCCACAGTGTTTTGCCAACCTAATAACCTACTTTTAACAACAGCCTAGAAATTCCCTGGTACGTTACCCTCCATTTTTCTCAATTCCATTTAGGTACTAATAGTCTCTTAAAATATCTGATTGTCCCAGCCTCCACCACAGTTGACAGCAGCAGATTTCATGCACCTACAACTCTTGGTGTGAAAAACTTGCTCTTCCCATCCACCCCCCCCCCCACCCCCCGTACTTACTCCCAAGCACCTTAAAACTATGCCCCCTTGTGTTAACCATTTCAGCCCTGGGGGAAAAGCCTCTGACCACCCATGTGATCAGTGCCTCTCATCATCTTATACTCCTCTATCAGGTCACTACCCATCCTTTGTTGCTGCAAGGAGAAAAGACCAAGTTCATACTCTCCAATCCAGGCAGCATCCTTGTGAATCTCCTCTGCTCCCTCTCTAATAACGTCCACATCCTTCCTGTAGTGAAGTGACAAGAACTGAACTCAATATTCTAAGTGGAGTCTAACTAAAGTCTTATAAAGCTGCTGTCTTATATATTTCTGGAATCCACAACTTTTTTTTAAAAACCATTAACTTTGAGATTTAATTCAGCAGATTTTCAATCAATACACTGCCTTTGTAGACATATTTTCCACAATTGAGGCAAGGATGTCGAACAACAGTTGACACAGGTTGCAAATAATATTTTCATTGTTAACCTTTGGGTGTTTTCTTTGGCCAGAATTGTCTTTAAATGAGGGGTGTAGGTTATTTAAAGCTGTTAGTTGAAGGAATCTCATGTCTCCTACCCTCTTCAGTGATCTGTCATCCAGAGCTAATATAATTAAGTAATTGTAGCATCTGCTACAGCAGCGCTATGGAATAAAGAGATGTCCACACGGTGCGAGGGTGAACCAGTAACTGACTTTATTATTTGGATTCCTTGCAAATTAAGGGAACACCTACTTCCGGTGACGTGTGCGCCGGCTCTGGAAGTGACGTCAGCACATTGCGGCATCGCTCCCTGGCTGGTGGTGCATCACCCAGAAGCGGGGAGCTCCCCTGGGCAACATGTGGTGTCAACCGTGGGCTTCTCCTTGGGAGTGAAGGGGGACCCGTGCCATCTTGAATCAGCTAGCTGGGGCAGCGATTCAGCCCATCTAACCACGCGGTTGCTGGGGCTGCTACACTATCTCACATTGCAGCACAGGCTAATATCCTCTGCTCCTTGATTTGTACAATGTATCAGTAATTTTTCAAGCAATTTCCATGCCCTCCACAGTCCGTGCAGTTAACACTATGTGACAGTTGAACTGCAAAGTGGGAGATTGGCATGCTATGCCCTGTGTTCCTTGTATATCTATTTTAATCCTTTGTTAGAGGCTGCTAATCCACTTACTGCTGAGGAAGTCGCATTTAGGTCAAACTACATCATGTGAGGGCAGTCAACGAGCACATCTTGCTGGGAACCACTCGCTTTAGCAGCAACTTCACCCTTTGGGAAAGAAAGAGGAAGCTCCAGCAATGTGTTCCAGAAAAAAAATTTAAAAAGCAAAGGAGGGAGGAAAATAAAAAGTGAGAGTGGGAGTTAACAGTTGCAATTTAACTTGAGGTAATAAAAGCAACAGAGACAGAACAGAACAAACAGAAAGTACAGTGAATGAATGAAAATTTATTGTCATTTAAAGTATATTATGTACAATGAACAAATGCAAAGGAAGTATTACGACAGCTTCTCAGTTACGTAAAACACAAATTAACTAAAATTAAGATGCCAGAAAGGGAGAAAAAGAATATCTATAAAAGGAAGAGAAATAAAAATGAATAATAAATATTCAGTTAGTTGGCTGGTTGTGCCAAGAAAAAGTTTTTGGTCAGCAGTCATCGATCTTATCTTGTAGAAGTGTTATGGTTTAGCTGATAATGGGAAGGTTCAAAAACCTGATAGCTGAGTATTACAAAAGAATATATTTAAAAAATAGGAGCTAACTTTACTCTTCTGTATTCATGATTAAAAGTTGATTTCATAACGTTGGATGCAATTTCTCATTTTGGTGTAACATGACACACCTAATCTGTCCTCCAGTGATTAAAGCTTCAATTTCAAGGCCTTCTTGGACCTCCTGGAAATTGTTATGTCCTTTAATTTGTAACAAAGATAGGTCAAATATATATCTTAGCAAAGACATCATTAAAATACAGCATGTTTTAAATCATACGTCACGTCACTTCTCTTTAGCTCTGCCTCAGGAGAGCTTTTCAGTCACCATTCTCCCACAGAGATTAGAAGGGAATGGAAGAAAAGGCTCTTCATTCAGTGGGTGATGAGGTCAGGAAATCGCTCCTTGAAGGGGGATTTGGAGACAGCTACCCTCATAACATTTATCACAAACTCCTCCAAGTCGTTTTGTGCAGTCACCTACAGTGCCTCAGAGCATTAGTTGAGAAATGAAATGAGACTGAATCACTTTTTGATGTGACATGGACATCACGGAACAAATGAGCTGCTCTTACGCTGTGTGATTCAGCATATTTGATTGAAATTTATATTCCCATAGCAAAATAAAGCACAGAAACAGGCCCACCATCTGTCCATGCTGACCATCAAGTATTCATCTACACTTTGTAATCCCATTTGTCAGCACTTGGTCTGTAGTTTTAATTTTAATTTAGACATACAGCACGGTAACAGGCAATTTCGGCCCACAGACCCGTGCAGCCCAATTTACACCCAACTAACCTACAACCCCTGGAATATTTCGAACAGTAGGAGGCAACCAGAGCCCCCAGAGAAAACCCACGCAGACACCGGGAGAATGTACCAATTCCTTACAGACATCGCGGGATTAGAACCCCAGCCCGATCACTGGTGCTGTAACGGTGTTGTGCTATCAGCTCTGCCAACTGTACCGCCCTTTTAGTCTTTTATGTCTTGGCAATTTGAGTGCTTATCCAGTTATTATTCAAATGTTGTGCAAGTACCTCTCAACATGACAGTCTCAGACAGTGTTCCAGGTTGCAACACCTTCCAGGTGAAAGTCTTTCTCCTTCAATTCCCCTAACCCTTCTACTGCTTACTTTAAACCTATAGCCTCTGGTTTTAGAATTTTCTGGTTTCCACTGGCATCCCCAAATAAGATAACAAATGCCCCACTCGTGGCCTCGCTCCTACTTTTAGTCTCACTCTCCCCCTGCACAGAAGACAATAGAAAGCAAGAAAGACTGCAGATGCTGAGGTCGAGTGCAATACACAAACACACTGGAGAAACTCAGTAGGGCATCTGATCTGCTGAGTTTCTCCAGCCAAGTTATGTATTGCAGTGGAAGAGATGTGCTAGACTTATATAGACAGTTGGAGTTGAATGTGTTGGATTAAATAATGGTGATAGTACATCCAAAATCCTTGGCTAGAAATCAAGAAGAGAGCTCAGCTAAAGAACCAGCAAAGCCGACTTCCTCAGACCTGCACAAAAAGAAGGACCCAAATGTAAAATACAGCAGATGCTGGAAATTTTGAAAGAAAATCAGAAAATTCAAGAAACACTTGGGCTGATCTACAATTGTTAAAAGAGGGGGAAAAAATTGATGAGCTTTAAGAAGAAATGTTAGAAATAAATCAAATTTAAAGTTCTCAACATTGCATATAGCCCTCCAATCACTGTTTAAAATCACAAGGGCTCCATAAAATACTTCCATTCAAATACAATTCAAATAAATCCACTTTCAAATACAATTCTAAATTACAGTATTTCAGTGGATTCTTACGTCAATCAATTTAAAAATTAAAGCCTACCTGTCTTACCAAACACTTGGATTTAATAGAGTAGCCATGACACTGGAAAATTGTGATAGCATTATTATTAAGCCATCCAACATGGAGACACATCCTCTGCTCCGCTATTTGTTCCTAAATACTGATGTGCTACAGCTGCTGTTATTTGGATCAACCTCTGGTATAGTCCAAGTCAGAAGATGCAGCAGTGCTGTATTACAAGATATAGAAGCAGATGTAGGCCCATTGGCCCATCAAGTCTGCTCTGCTATTCTGATCTATCCTCCCACTCAGCTCCACTCCCTGACCTTCTCCCCTTGATGCCCTGACTCATCGAATACACCGAATACCCGCCAATCTCAGCCTTAAATACATTCAATGACATCGCAGGATTCCCTATAGCTGAGAGTGCCATACTAGAGGGGATGGGGTGTGAAGAGGGAAGAGAGGGGATGAGGAAGGAGAGGGAAAGGGAAGAATGGAGAAAATGGATAGGGCGAGAAGAAAAGTAGAGTGGCAGAGGAAGGAGGGAGAGGAAGGGGGATATTGGAAGGAAGGAGGAGGATGAAATTGTGCCACTGTTAACAGAGAGCAAAAGAAGGGTGATACCATTCCATTATAAATTAAGCTGTGAGGGGGTGGGTAGAGGAGTATAGGGAAGAGGCCAGTTTGGCTTGAACAGATCATCGCCAGAGGCTCAGCAATCTCCTCCCTTAAGTCATCACTAGAATCAGCAAGGTCCTTTTCCATAGTGAATATTGAAATAAAGTCGTCATTAAGTACCTCTGCTATTTTCTCCGGTTCCATACACACTTTCCCACTCCCACATTTAATAGATCCTTTTCTTTCATATCTTATCCTCTTGAACCATAGAACTCTACAGCACAGAAAATGGCCATTTTCTAGTCTGTGCTGAAACATTATTCCACTAGTTCCGCTGACCTGCACCCAGTCCATAACCCTCCAGACCTCTCCCATTCATGTATCTATCCAATTTATTCTTAAAACTTAAGAGTGAGCCTGCATTTACCATGTCGGATGGCAGCTCATTTCACACTCCCACCACCCTCTGAGTGAAAATTTCCTAAACCTTTCCCCTTTCACCCTAAAGCCATGTCCTCTCATATTTATCTCTCCTAATCTGTGGAAAGAGTCAATTTACATTTAATCTGTCAATTCCCTTCCTAATCTTGCAGAATGCCTTGGGGTTTTCCTTAATCCTGCCCACCAAGGTCTTCTCATGGCCCCTTCTGGCTCTTTTAATTTCCTTTTTAAGCTCCCTCCTATTAGCCTTATAATCTTCTAGATCTCTAACATTACCTAGCTCTCTGAATCTTTTGTAAGATTTTCTTTTCTTCTTGACTAGATTTTTTACAGCCTTTGTACACCACCATTCCTGTCCCCTATCATAACTTCCCTGTCTCATTGGAACATACCTGTACAGAACTGCACACAAATATCCCCTGAACATTTGGCACATTTCTTCCCTACTTTTCCCTGAGAACATCTGTTCCCAATTTAAACTTCCAATTTCCTGCCTGATTGCTTCATAATTCCCCTTACTCCAATGAAATGTTTTTCTAACTTGTCTGTTCCTATCTCTCTCTATTTAAGTCAAAGCAACAGACCAAACATGCCATTATGTTCTACTTAATTTAATGGTCAGTGGAGTGCTTGAGGAACGGAATTAAATGATTCTGGTTAATAGGCCTTGACTTCATTTTTCTCTAATGAGAAAATGTTTAGTGTAGCAGTTAGCGCAACGCTGTTACAGTGCCAGTGACAGGGACCGAGGTTCGAACCTTGCGCTTTATGTAAGGAGTTGGTATGTTCTAAATGCGTCTGCGTAGGTTTTCCCTGGGGGCTCCGGTTTCCTCCCACCACTCAAAACGTACTGGGGGTGTTGGTTAATTGGGTGTAAATTGAGTGGTACGGTCTCATGGGCCGAAAGGGCCTGTTACCGAGCTGTATGTCGAAATTTATGTATTTTTTTTAAATCACCTCATTACTTAAGAAGGATGATGCGAGGAACCACTAGATTTTATGGTTATTAAAACAAAAAGAGAAGACATTCCATCTCTCAAGGGAATGAGAATGAACAGATAAACAGAATGGAAATACTTCCCCCAACTACATGTCCATCCACTTTGCAGGAGGTGGGTATTGAAGGCAGCATTCAAAAAAGGTGCCACTCTACTTTCATCACTCTAGAGGTGAGATTCCCCTGGAATTTACTCCAGGAAGTTATTATACTCTATGTATGAACTAGAAAATGTTGTTACACCACAGGAAACCCCCGCGTTATGTCTGCAATGTGAAGCTGCACTTACTTATTCACGATGAAGAATGCAAGTTGAAAAAGAAATTGTTTTTGTGTTTACATTTTCTCAAGTGAATTTCATAAGTTCTATATCCCAGATTTGTTTTTTGGTAGTGGTTGTAAATTCTATAAAAGTGAATTTCTGCTACAGGAACATACCTAATGCTGAGGGTAGGGGTGCAGAGTGGGGGGGGGGGGGGGGGGCTTGGGGGAAGGGGGTGTCAACTGTACCTTTAATCCCTTATGAAAGTCTGTATGCGCTGTGATTATAGTAAAAACACACCAAAATGCTGGAGTAATTCAGATGGTCTTTTCCATGTCTTTAGGAGACAAAGGTATATCACTGACGCTTTGGGCCTGAGCCCCTCTTCAAGGAATAAGCAGAATAAACAAAAAGGAGGAAATCTCAGAAGGTTTCAGAATTCAGACAGTGCTGGCTTGGGGAGGAATCCAGACCAACAAAAGGTGTTAATTGGATATGATAAGGAACAAAATAAGAATTTATCATGTCTGTGAGAAAGGAGATGGAAGGGAGATGATGGGGGAAGAAGTGAGGGGGGGGGGGTAACAAAAGCCAGAAAAGTCTACATTAATGCCACCTGGTGGGAGGGTGCCCAGTCAGAAGAGGAGGTGTTATCCCTGCATGAGACCATGGATAGACATGTCAGCAAGGGAATAGGATGGAGAATTGAAATGGGTGTCTACTGGGAGATCCATGCAATTGTGGCGGACAGAGACGAGGCGCTCAACCAAGTGATCTCCCGATCTGCACCCAATCTCTCCGATGTAGAGGAGCCCACAACGGGAGCACCGGATGCAGTAGACAACTCCTGCAGATTCACAAGTGAAAGGTTACTTCACTTTCAGAGCATCTTCTGCTGTCACAGGGGTAGGTCCCAAGGGGATGATTGGTGGGGAAGGAGAAGTTGACAAGGGAGTAACTGAGGGAGTGGTCCCTGCAGAGGAGGAGAGGAGAGGAGAAATATGTCTTGAGGTGGGATCACGTAGTAGCTGGTGGAAATGGTGGAGAAGCACATGTTGGATGTGGCAGCTAGTGATATGGTAGGTGAGGACAAAAGGAATCCTGTCCTTTATGTGCATGGGGGAAGACAGGGCCAGGGCAGATATGCAGGTAATGGAGGATATACGGGTGAGTGCCGAGTTGATGGTGGTAGGGGGAAAGTATGTTGTTTGAAGAAGGAGGACATCTCTGACGATCTGGCAAGGAAGTCCTCATCCTGGGTGCGGATGTGACAGAGACGGAGGAATTGAGAGAATGGAATGGATCCTTACAGGGGACAGAAAGAGGTGGAGACGAGGTAGCTGTGGGAGTTGGTGGGTTCATAGAAGATGTCTGTCGAGAGTTTGTCTCCTGCGATAGAGACAAGAGATTGAGGAAAGGGAGAATGTTGCTAGAGATGGACCAAGTGAATTTGAGGTCAGGGTGGAAGTTGACAGCAAAGTGGATGAAGTCAACGAGCTCATCATGGGTACATGAGGCAGCACCAAAGTAGTCATTTACGTAGCAGAGGAAGAGTTTAGGGGTCTTGCCTGTGTAGGCTTGTGTAGCCTCCTGAATTGTTCCATGTAGCCAACAAAAAGGCAGGTGCAGCTGGGGCCCATGTGGGTACCCATGGCTACTGCTTTAACCTGGAGAAAGTGCGAAGAGTCAAAAGAGAAATTATTGCGTGAGAGAACAAGTTCTTCCAGCCAGAGGAGGGTGGTTGTGGTGGGGGACTGGATAGGTCTATTGTCCAGAAAGAAGCAAAGGGCTTTGAGGAACGGAGGTGTATAGGGATTGGATGTCCATTGTAAACATGAGGTGATCGAGTTCAGGGAACTGCAAGTTGAAGCGATGGAGGGTTTGTGAAGTGTCCCGGATGTCAGTGGGGAGATATTGGATGGGGGAGGGGGGAAAAACAGAGCTGAGGCAAGCAGAGACAAATTCGGTGGGGCAGGAGCATGCGGACATGATAGGTCTGCCAGGACAATTGGGTTTGCGGATCTTGGGTAGTAGCGGGGTTGGGAAACAATAAGGTTGGAGGCCATGCCAGGGAGGTGACTGGAAGTGATGGGTTCAGAGATGGTGCATTACACAGTGGTTTGATGAGGTCCTGTTGGAGGGTTAAGTCAGAGGAGGTGTCAGAGTCATCATCTGACTTTGGCCAGATAAAGGTCAGCGCACCAGACCACAACAGCACCATCTTTGTCTGTGGATTTGAAGGTGAGGTTCAGATTGGTGTGAAAAGTGTAGAGGGTCAGGCGTTCTGAGAGGGTTAGATTGGAATGAGTGAGGAGAGCAATGTAGTAAAAATGATTAACGTCATGGCGGCAGTTAGAAATATAAAGGTCCAGAGCAGGCAAAAGACAAGAATGAGGTTTCCAGGAAGAGGAAGAATATTTAAAGCAGAAGAAGGAATCTATTGCGGGGGGTGGAGAATCATGGTTATGGAAGTAGGCACAGAGAGAGAGCCAACAGAAGAAGAGTTCAGCATCACGGCATGTGCGGAACTCATTGAGGTGTGGGCAAATGGGGATGAAGGTGAATTCGGTCTCTGAGAAGGGAAGGTTGTAGGGGATGATGAAGATCAGGCATGGGAGGGCCAATGGGGTGGAGGTTCATTGGGGTGGAGATTTAGTGGGGTGGAGAGTGTCAGGGAGGGGAAGGGGATGGATCAGGAGGTGGTCCACCTTCTCCTCACCCTCCACCTCCTGATCCACACCATCCTCCTCCCCTCCCCGACATCCTCTACCCAATTGACTCTCAATTTCACTACTCTTCTCACTCATTTCACTCTAACCCCCTCGGAACACCTGGCCCTCTACTCTCTCTGCACTAATCCGAACCTCACCATCAAACCTACAGACAAGGGTGGTGCTGTTGTGGTCTGGTGCACTGGCCTCTATCTGGCTGAAGCTAGACGACAACTCTGATACCTCCTCAGACTTACCCCTCCAACAGGACCCCACCAAAACTCATCAAACCACTGTATCGCCCACTCTACCACCATCAACTCGGCCTTCACGCACATATCCTCCATTACCTGCACATCTGTTCTAGCCCCCTCCACCCCCCACGTGCAACAAGGACAGGATGCCTCTTGTCCCACATCTACTACGTATATTCCCTGCTCCACCTTCTTCAGGGACGGCTCCATCCATGACTCCCTTGTCCACTCCTCCCTCCACACCAATTGTCCTCTTGGGACCCTGTGACCACAGGAGATGCTCCACTTGTGTCCACACCTCTTCCCTCAACACAATTTGGGGCCCTGAACAGACCTTTCAAGTGAAGCAACTACTCACCTGTGAATCTGCAGGGTCATCTACCACATCCAGTGCTCCTGCTGTGGCTCCTCTACATTGGAGAGACTGGACACAGACTGGGAGATCACTTTGTTGAGAGCCTCAGCTCTGTCTGCTGCAATAGCTTGGATCTCCCAGAGGCCATCCATTTCAATTCTCCATCCCATTCCCTTGCTGCCAGACTGAGACTACCCACAAATTGGAGGAACAACACGTCATCTTCCGTCTGGACACCCTCCAACCAGATAGCATCCCTATTGGCTTCTCTGGCTTTCGTTAAACTGCCCCCCTTCCCCCATCGCCTTTCCCTATCTCTGTCTCTCCATTCTGTCCCCTTTTGCACAAACGTGATAAATTCTGACCTTGTTCCTTATCATGTACAATTGACACCTTTTGTTGATCTGAACCAGATCTCCCCCAAGCCAGCATTGTCTGAATTCTGAGACTTTCTGAGATTCCCTGTTTCTGGTTTATTCTGCTTATTCCTTGAAGAGGGGCTCAAGCCCAAAATGTCGGTAATATATCTCTGTCTTGTTACAAGCCCCAAGGACTCAAAAGCAGCAACAACAGAAATTCACCAAGACAATGGCTACTTAAACAAAATTGGTTTATTTTCCTAATACAGAATAATAAGATCAATATTAACATGTTCCTATTAACAACCCCTTTCTAATTCTAAGCGCACGTGTATGTAATGTGTTCCAGAAAGTTCTTTTTCACTGTCCAATCATTCACTTTTCACTTCTCCAAGTTCACTGGTATCAGGCAATCTTCCATACTGTTCATAGAATTGAACAGATATTATATTCACCAGGCTTTGTTGCTTTAACTTAAGTTATTACCACTCAGGAAGGTCTTTATTTGTTTCAGAAAGACATTCATTGTTTGTTGGACACACTCAAACTGATTTCCATCAATCACTAGTGTTTTGCTGAAGAAACTTTCCCCCTCTTAAGGTTTTTCCAAAAGATAATCTCTTCTTCCAGGTTACCACAAAGAGTTCTTCTTTTTCTCCTATTTCAGGAGAACCCCATTAACTGGCCACAGCCTGTGCAACTGGCTACAGAGATTTGTAATCAGCTTAATTCGGAAATCAAAACCCGTCTTGAAATGGGGTCTTGCAGCAGGTCTGCAAACTTGCAGTCTTCAACACCAACTGCAGCTGAATCTCTCAGTCTCTCTCTCCCAAAGAATGAATGTTTTCTCTCTGCTTGCAAATCCACATGGCCCCTTATAGAACAGCAATTTAAACTTCTGGCATGAGCAAAAGATTTTCAGTTCTGAGCCTGGCACTGTACAGTATGCTGATCTATTAACACCTGCTCGCCCATTGTCTCAACAAAGCCAATTGGAGACATGAAGTCTATCCCTTCAGGGCACTTGATTTTTTTTGTGAAATGTGATCTAACAACTAAACCTCACAATCTTACCCCTTTTAAGATATATTTTATCATAAATTTATTAACCCACTCCGTAACAGTCTCCTATGGACGTTGAAAAGTCCGGTTGAGTTCTTCCAGCAGTTTGGTGGGTTTTTACTTTAATCCCCCACATTAGTGGGAACACTGCAATAATTGCCTCTCCCAAAATTAACAGATAATTCTATTTGTAAGACATAATTTGGGTATTATTTATGCTAAACAATATTCTAAAAATTGCAAATTCTGGAACAGTTTCTGAACGAGTATTAATATTTGAACTTGAGTGGTATCTTCACGGTTTCGTTGTTATCTTTGAGACGCAAGTTAGATGTTAATAATAAATAGCCCTTTGTGGAATGTTGAACAGCCTAAAATTCTGGCACTTTGGGTAAATAAATACAATGTGGCCTGGCTATGTACGGCTGGATTTCAGCATTTGAGAGCTTACAATTAAACTGTTTATTGCCACAATAAACCAGTTTGGTATAACGTAGTTACCAGGCAGTCTTAACAGTGACTGAAGATGAAAGGAGGCAATTGCTATTGCTTTGGCTGGGTCCATGCAAAAGCAACTGGAGGCTGCAGTCAGGTCAAAAGGCGGGCACTGCCAAAAGGCAATACTCAAACGCTCAGGGACTTGCTGAATATTTCTAAAACTATTTTCATCCAAAAATAGATTTTTTTTTAAAACAGATGTTCATTTTAAAAAAACATAAAACTTGTACGAAAGAAATCAGCAAACAGCTTCTTTTAACTCTTTGGCCAGTTCATTGGATCTATAACCATATAACTGTTTACAGCGTGGAAACAGGCCATGTCGGCCCTTCAAGTCCACGCCGGTTCACTTGAACAACACCACTAGCTTCCCTCTCCTTCCCTCCGCTCATAACCCTCCAACCCCTCACATCCATGTACACAACCAACCTTCTCTTAAATGACAGAAGGGACCCTACCGCAACTATCTCTTTTGGAAGATCATTCTATTCTGCCACCACTCTCTGAGTGAAAAAGCATCCTTTAATATTTCACCTAAAGTTTTGCCCCTTTACCCTTAACTTATGCCCTCTTGTTCCAACCTCCCCTGCCCTCAGGGGAAAGAGTCTATTTACGTCTATTCTATCTATTCCCTTCATAATTTTAAATACCTCTATCAAATCCCTTCTCAGCCATCTACATTCCAATGAATAAAGCCCCTGTCTCCTTAATCTTTCTCCGTAATCTAAATGGTGTAAGCCATCTTCTCTGTAAATCTTCTCTGCACCCTCTCCACCTTATCTATATCCTTTCTATAATTAGGAGACCAGAACTGAGCACAGTACTCCAAACCAGGCCTCACCAATGCCTTAAACAGCCATAGCATCACTTCCCAGCTCCTATACTCTATACTATGATTTATGAAAGCCAACATACCATATGCCTTTTTAACCACCCTGTCTACATGGGAATCCACCTTCAATGAACTCTGTACCATAACCCCCAGGTCCCTTTGCTCCTCTGCATACCTCAATGCCCTCCCCTTAACTGCATATGTCCTATTTTGGTTATTTTTTCTGAAATGCAGCACCTCGCACTTGTCAACATTAAATTCCATCAGCCATCTTTCAGCCCACTTTTCCAAACAAACCAAATCCTTTTGTAATCCAAGAAAACCTTCCTCACTATCCACCACTCCCCCTATTTTCACATCACCTGCATATTTGCTTACCTAGTTAACCACACCCTCCTCCAAATCAATAATATAAATGATAAACAACAGGGGACCCAGCACCGGCTTCCATCCTGACCGACACTTGTCCACCATGACTCTCTGCTGTCTATCTTCCAGCCATCTCTGAACCCATGTCACTATCTCTCTATTAATCTCTAGTGACTGAACCTTTCTTATTAACTTTACATGCTTATCAAAAGCCTTACTAAAATCCAAATAGATCATATCAACCGCTCTACCTTTATCCACTTTTTTGTCACCTCCTCAAAAAACTCAACAAGGTTCATCAAACTTGACTTTTCCTTTACAAACCCATGCTGGGTGCCCATAATCAATCCCTGCCTATCTAGATATGCATATATACTATCTCGAAGAATACCTTCCATAACTTTCCCCATCACCAAAGTCAAACTTAATGGCCAATAATTACTTGGCCTGCACCTTTTTTAAACAACGGACCTACATTTGCGTGGCACCTCCAATCCCACGGCACCACACCCTCCTCCAGTGATCTTTGAAAAATCACTGTTAGTGCCCCCGCTATTTGTTCCCTGACTTCCCTTAACGTCCTGGGAAAAATTCCACCAGGACCAGGAGACTTATCCACCTTTATTAAACCTAGAAGCTCCAAAACCCTCACTTTACTAATCCTTATCCTCTCCATAACTAAACCATTTGCCTCACTTATCTCATAGAGCCCAATGTCTCTTTCCCTCGTGAATACAGACGAGAAAAGATCGTTTAATATCTCTCCCATCGCATATGGTTCCTCAGATAGTCCACCGGTCCCTCATCCAGTGGACTTACTCTATCCTTAACTCTTCTTTTACTGTTCAGATATCTGTAAAAACCCTTAATCTAAAGAGTAAAACACAAAATTCTGCAGACACTGTGATTGAAGTAAAAACACAATGCTGGAGAAACTCAGCAGGTCAAACAATGCACTTTAAATATATTTTTTTAAATTTAAATTTAGACATAGGCCATTTCGGCCCATGAGTCCGTGCCTCCCAATTTGCACCCAATTAACTTACAACCCCGGTATGTTTCGAACAGTGGGAGTAAACAAAATGCAGGGGAAAATCCACACAGACACGGGGAGAACGTACAAACTCCTTACAGAGAGTGCAGAATTTGAACCCTGGTCCTGATCACTGGTGCTGTAAGGACGTTGTGCTAATAGCAAAGGTAAGGATAGATAACCCGTGTTCTGGGCTTGAGCCCTTTATCAAGGTATGAATAAAATGTGGGCAGGCATCTGAACAAAATGGTGATGCCTCTATCTAACATCTCTGTTGGGGTATTTTTCCCATCTTTTTGAAATGAGTTAGAAATGGATGATGAAAGCTGATTGTACCAGAAAAACTGAAAAGAAATTTTTGGACATTGATAAAGTTATTTTTGTGATAATGGGAATCAAATTCATGGTAGTAATTCTCTAGAGATAATGAAATTGGGTAATTTTGGTGCAACCAGTAAGAGCCCTACTTCATTCCTGGATCCCACTGTATCGCTTGCTCTGTTCTGAGGATTCCACTTCTGAATTCTGCAAATCTCTCTACCACTAGGCCATTGACAATATCTCAAGCCTTAGAGGAGTAACGCCTCAAAACATGATCTTTCCCAAGAGGTGGATGGTAATCTGCTTGAAGTAATATACATGCCTATACATTACTTTATCCTGTTTCCTTTCTCTTCCTATCAAGGTTTCTTTAAAACTCCAGTCTTCTCATGCACCACTGGGTAGTTTTCACTCAAACTTGCAAAATTGCTTCAAATTCCTATGTCTGAGGCAGTAAAGTGTATTTATTTCCTTATCTTCAGTTTACTATAGCATTCCACTTCAATATCACTCAAGCGAGGCATAATTTTAAATTTAAAAATGATTAAATTTAGACATACAAGATGGCAACAGGCCATTTTAGCCCAAAAGTCCATGCCGCCCAATTTACACCTAATGAACCTACACCCGCTGTTTATTTTGAATGGTAGGTGGAAACCGGAGCCCCCAGAGAAAACCCATGCAGACACTGGGAGAACCCTGGTTCCAATCACTGGCACTGTAAAGGCATTGCACTAACCGGTACGCCAACCATGCCACCCAATAGGCCTTGTACAAAGAAGTGTCATATGTGGTAAAATCCCTGTTATCCGGAATTCAAGTAACCGGTAACCTCAAGCAAACAGCAAAAAAATAAATTAAGGAAAATAAATGGGTAAAAAATACAGAGGCTTAAACGCCTCACCATTAGTTCTCACAGCACACAGTCTCAAACAACCCAGAAAACACACTTATCCAGCATCTACCAATCCCTGTAGGTGCCAAATACCAGGGGTTTTACTGTATTTGTCTTTCTATTTGATTGAACTCCCTAGATCAGTCAAAGGGGCCACATACCTGACCCTTGAGGTTAAGGTGCTGCTTGCTAAAGGAGTGGAAGCCTCTGTGATAACCAGACTCAGTTCCAAGTACTTGGACAAACAGGCATGGGCAAAAGACAGAAATCTGATTTACAGGCTTGGCACGGAAGTCCTTCACAGTCACAGATACAAAGAATTTGGCCCACAAGCAAAAGCACTTAGAAGAAGAAATTTAGCTTAGATAAATATTAAATGGAATGCGATCTTATTCTATATCTGTCATAATTTTCATGCTTGTATTCTTTTTGGCTCGGTTTATGTTTGGAGGCGTTTAACACTGCAGTAACTATATGCTAAACATGTCTAGTGGCCTCAACACTATTACAGTAGTTAGGTCTGCTCCGCATGTTTACGTGGCAATCTTGAAGTGTCAAAGAATTAAAATATCTAATGCCAAAAATTAAATGAAATTGTGTGGTATTTCAGGGTAATGAGTCGCAAGATTAAATAAAATGTACTTGGAGAACGTTGTCCTACCATCTCTCCTATGTTCCACCAGACTGAGTTCAGCCTTTCTCGCAAAGGGGAATTATTGCAAATAATCTGGGTGAGTTCAAAGTAGCTTCAGAAGGAAGCCAGGCTCAGCAGACCTTGCTCTTGGATCAGACATCTCTGCATTGCCTTGACTGCCTTTTCACTTCTCAGACTCTGATCCTGAATGTGCTGCACAATCCTATTGTTCTCAAAACATAGATTGGGAATGTGGGAACCTTCTCCCTTTCAATGCATGAACTAGGGGCTCTTCTTGATCACTGCTGTCAGCAAGTACAAACCCCTCTGAGTGGATGCCTCCACTTGCAAGTGGAGGGTACCTCTTAATGTTAGCCATGGCCCTTCATGGGGAATTGTATTCTGGCTGTCGTAGGTCTTGGCCACCATTCTGCAACTCCTGCTGAGATGGGGAAATATATGGAATGGAATGTCAGAGTCCAAGCTTTTAATGGAAGAGGTGGACAGTGGAAAGGAGTACTCCACTCTACTCGCTGAGTGACTGTGCCACCATTGTGTATTTAAATTCCCATGTGCAAAGGTGCTATTTCATACCTCTGTCAGAGTCTAGAAATCTGATTCCAGTCCAGTAAACAAGCCCCAGCTCTATCAAGTCCCAGTGCATGAACGTGATAAGATTATTAGCGAAAATATTCATAAATTGAGATTGGAGCACTAATTTCAAGTTGTTCAATGACAGACGGAAAGAGTCAGGGTTGTATAATACTGATGAAACTGCTTATCACATCCCAGAAAGTGATTGTCCAGGAAGCTACCTCCTCCTTTGTTTTCCTGCTCCTTGCACCACCTGTATAGCTAATGACAAGAGAATGTCCCTGTGATGACAAGGCTTTACAATGAACAGCACATTATCCTCGATTTGGATGGCTGCTCTAAGTACTTTTCTGATAGTGTTCTTGGATGTGCATGCAAGCATCCCAAGTCATTGTGGCTTCCACATCAGACGCATCAGCCAGATCTTAAGCAGAGAGCCCTGGTTATCCGGTTGACAGCCCTTGATTTGCAGTAGTGTTTCAAATGCAAGTGAAACCAAGGACAGAAAGAAAACAACATCATGACTGGAGACAGGAATCTGGAAAATGCCTCGAGTTATTCACACAGAATCGCTTACAGTCACAGTATCTGGCAAAATTCCCAGCCTGTGCCCTTACACGAGAGAACTGTCATCAATGGGATGGTGAGCCCAGGAGAACTTTCAATCACTGCAATTTTGCATGTTCTCTCAGGTGTTCTCGAGAGAGATTGAATCATTGCCAAAGCCCTGCTTTCCAATGCAATATTGCAAATATTTTTTGCCTGAAGGAGGTCTGGTACAGAAATGTTCATCACAGTCAGTCATTCAGAAGAAACCATGACACAGAAATGTTCATCATAGTCAGTCATTCAGAAGAAACCCTGATACAGAAATGTTCATCACAGTCAGTCATTCAGAAGGAAACCTGATACAGAAATGTTCATCACAGTCAGTCATTCAGAAGAAACCTGATACAGAAATGTTCATCACAGTCAGTCATTCAGAAGAAACCTGATACAGAAATGTTCATCACAGTCAGTCATTCAGAAGAAAACCTGATACAGAAATGTTCATCATAGTCAGTCATTCAGAAGAAACCCTGATACAGAAATGTTTATCACAGTCAGTCATTCAGAAGAAACCCTGATACAGAAATGTTCATCACAGTCAGTCATTCAGAAGAAAACATGATACAGAAATGTTCATCACAGTCAGTCATTCAGAAGAAACCCTGATACAGAAATGTTCATCACAGTCAGTCATTCAGAAGAAAACATGATACAGAAATGTTCATCACAGTCAGTCATTCAGAAGAAACCATGACACAGAAATGTTTATGACAGTCAGTCATTCAGAAGAAACCATGACACAGAAATGTTCATCACAGTCAGTCATTCAGAAGAAACCATGACACAGAAATGTTTATGACAGTCAGTCATTCAGAAGAAACCATGACACAGAAATGTTCATCATAGTCAGTCATTCAGAAGAAACCCTGATACAGAAAAGTTCATCACAGTCAGTCATTCAGAAGAAACCCTGATACAGAAATGTTCATCACAGTCAGTCATTCGGAAGAAAACATGATACAGAAATGTTCATCACAGTCAGTCATTCAGAAGAAACCTGATACAGAAATGTTCATCACAGTCAGTCATTCAGAAGAAACCCTGATACAGAAATGTTCATTACAGTCAGTCATTCAGAAGAAACCCTGATACAGAAATGTTCATTACAGTCAGTCATTCAGAAGAAACCTGATACAGAAATATTGATCACAGTCAGTCATTCAGAAGAAACCCTGATACAGAAATGTTCATCACAGTCAGTCATTCAGAAGAAACCCTGATACAGAAATGTTCATCACAGTCAGTCATTCAGAAGAAACCATGACACAGAAATGTTTATGACAGTCAGTCATTCAGAAGAAACCATGACACAGAAATGTTCATCATAGTCAGTCATTCAGAAGAAACCCTGATACAGAAATGTTCATCACAGTCAGTCATTCAGAAGAAACCATGACACAGAAATGTTTATGACAGTCAGTCATTCAGAAGAAACCATGACACAGAAATGTTCATCATAGTCAGTCATTCAGAAGAAACCCTGATACAGAAATGTTCATCACGGTCAGTCATTCAGAAGAAACCCTGATACAGAAATGTTCATCACAGTCAGTCATTCAGAAGAAACCCTGATACAGAAATGTTCATCACAGTCAGTCATTCAGAAGAAACCATGACACAGAAATGTTTATGACAGTCAGTCATTCAGAAGAAACCATGACACAGAAATGTTCATCATAGTCAGTCATTCAGAAGAAACCCTGATACAGAAATGTTCATCACAGTCAGTCATTCAGAAGAAACCATGACACAGAAATGTTTATGACAGTCAGTCATTCAGAAGAAACCATGACACAGAAATGTTCATCATAGTCAGTCATTCAGAAGAAACCCTGATACAGAAATGTTCATCACGGTCAGTCATTCAGAAGAAACCCTGATACAGAAATGTTCATCACAGTCAGTCATTCAGAAGAAACCCTGATACAGAAATGTTCATCACAGTCAGTCATTCAGAAGAAACCATGACACAGAAATGTTTATGACAGTCAGTCATTCAGAAGAAACCATGACACAGAAATGTTCATCATAGTCAGTCATTCAGAAGAAACCCTGATACAGAAATGTTCATCACGGTCAGTCATTCAGAAGAAACCCTGACACAGAAATGTTCATCATAGTCAGTCATTCAGAAGAAACCCTGATACAGAAATGTTCATCACAGTCAGTCATTCAGAAGAAACCCTGATACAGAAATGTTCATCACAGTCAGTCATTCAGAAGAAACCATGACACAGAAATGTTTATGACAGTCAGTCATTCAGAAGAAACCATGACACAGAAATGTTCATCATAGTCAGTCATTCAGAAGAAACCCTGATACAGAAATGTTCATCACAGTCAGTCATTCAGAAGAAACCATGACACAGAAATGTTTATGACAGTCAGTCATTCAGAAGAAACCATGACACAGAAATGTTCATCATAGTCAGTCATTCAGAAGAAACCCTGATACAGAAATGTTCATCACGGTCAGTCATTCAGAAGAAACCCTGATACAGAAATGTTCATCACAGTCAGTCATTCAGAAGAAACCCTGATACAGAAATGTTCATCACAGTCAGTCATTCAGAAGAAACCATGACACAGAAATGTTTATGACAGTCAGTCATTCAGAAGAAACCATGACACAGAAATGTTCATCATAGTCAGTCATTCAGAAGAAACCCTGATACAGAAATGTTCATCACGGTCAGTCATTCAGAAGAAACCCTGACACAGAAATGTTCATCATAGTCAGTCATTCAGAAGAAACCCTGATACAGAAATGTTCATCACAGTCAGTCATTCAGAAGAAACCCTGATACAGAAATGTTCATCACAGTCAGTCATTCAGAAGAAACCATGACACAGAAATGTTTATGACAGTCAGTCATTCAGAAGAAACCATGACACAGAAATGTTCATCATAGTCAGTCATTCAGAAGAAACCCTGATACAGAAATGTTCATCACAGTCAGTCATTCAGAAGAAACCCTGATACAGAAATGTTCATCACAGTCAGTCATTCAGAAGAAACCATGACACAGAAATGTTTATGACAGTCAGTCATTCAGAAGAAACCATGACACAGAAATGTTCATCATAGTCAGTCATTCAGAAGAAACCCTGATACAGAAATGTTCATCACGGTCAGTCATTCAGAAGAAACCCTGATACAGAAATGTTCATCACAGTCAGTCATTCAGAAGAAACCCTGATACAGAAATGTTCATCACAGTCAGTCATTCAGAAGAAACCCTGATACAGAAATGTTCATCACAGTCAGTCATTCAGAAGAAACCATGACACAGAAATGTTTATGACAGTCAGTCATTCAGAAGAAACCCTGATACAGAAATGTTCATCACAGTCAGTCATTCAGAAGAAACCCTGATACAGAAATGTTCATCACAGTCAGTCATTCAGAAGAAACCATGACACAGAAATGTTTATGACAGTCAGTCATTCAGAAGAAACCATGACACAGAAATGTTCATCATAGTCAGTCATTCAGAAGAAACCCTGATACAGAAATGTTCATCACGGTCAGTCATTCAGAAGAAACCCTGATACAGAAATGTTCATCACAGTCAGTCATTCAGAAGAAACCCTGATACAGAAATGTTCATCACAGTCAGTCATTCAGAAGAAACCATGACACAGAAATGTTTATGACAGTCAGTCATTCAGAAGAAACCATGACACAGAAATGTTCATCATAGTCAGTCATTCAGAAGAAACCCTGATACAGAAATGTTCATCACAGTCAGTCATTCAGAAGAAACCCTGATACAGAAATGTTCATCACAGTCAGTAATTCAGAAGAAACCCTGATACAGAAATGTTCATCACAGTCAGTCATTCAGAAGAAACCCTGATACAGAAATGTTCATCACAGTCAGTCATTCAGAAGAAACCATGACACAGAAATGTTTATGACAGTCAGTCATTCAGAAGAAACCATGACACAGAAATGTTCATCATAGTCAGTCATTCAGAAGAAACCCTGATACAGAAATGTTCATCACGGTCAGTCATTCAGAAGAAACCCTGATACAGAAATGTTCATCACAGTCAGTCATTCAGAAGAAACCCTGATACAGAAATGTTCATCACAGTCAGTCATTCAGAAGAAACCCTGATACAGAAATGTTCATCACAGTCAGTCATTCAGAAGAAACCCTGATACAGAAATGTTCATCACAGTCAGTCATTCAGAAGAAACCCTGATACAGAAATGTTCATCACAGTCAGTCATTCAGAAGAAACCCTGATACAGAAATGTTCATCACAGTCAGTCATTCAGAAGAAACCCTGATACAGAAATGTTCATCACAGTCAGTCATTCAGAAGAAACCCTGGTACAGAAATGTTCATCACAGTCAGTCATTCAGAAGAAAACATGATACAGAAATGTTCATCACAGTCAGTCATTCAGAAGAAACCCTGATACAGAAATGTTCATCACAGTCAGTCATTCAGAAGAAACCATGACACAGAAATGTTTATGACAGTCAGTCATTCAGAAGAAACCATGACACAGAAATGTTCATCATAGTCAGTCATTCAGAAGAAACCCTGATACAGAAATGTTCATCACGGTCAGTCATTCAGAAGAAACCCTGATACAGAAATGTTCATCACAGTCAGTCATTCAGAAGAAACCCTGGTACAGAAATGTTCATCACAGTCAGTCATTCAGAAGAAAACATGATACAGAAATGTTCATTACAGTCAGTCATTCAGAAGAAACCCTGATACAGAAATGTTCATCACAGTCAGTCATTCAGAAGAAAACATGATACAGAAATGTTCATTACAGTCAGTCATTCAGAAGAAACCCTGACACAGAAATGTTCATCATAGTCAGTCATTCAGAAGAAACCCTGATACAGAAATGTTCATCACGGTCAGTCATTCAGAAGAAACCCTGATACAGAAATGTTCATCACGGTCAGTCATTCAGAAGAAACCCTGATACAGAAATGTTCATCACAGTCAGTCATTCAGAAGAAACCCTGATACAGAAATGTTCATCACAGTCAGTCATTCAGAAGAAAACATGATACAGAAATGTTCATTACAGTCAGTCATTCAGAAGAAACCCTGACACAGAAATGTTCATCATAGTCAGTCATTCAGAAGAAACCCTGATACAGAAATGTTCATCACGGTCAGTCATTCAGAAGAAACCCTGATACAGAAATGTTCATCACAGTCAGTCATTCGGAAGAAAACATGATACAGAAATGTTCATCACAGTCAGTCATTCAGAAGAAACCTGATACAGAAATGTTCATCACAGTCAGTCATTCAGAAGAAACCTGATACAGAAATGTTCATCACAGTCAGTCATTCAGAAGAAACCCTGATACAGAAATGTTCATTACAGTCAGTCATTCAGAAGAAACCTGATACAGAAATATTGATCACAGTCAGTCATTCAGAAGAAACCCTGATACAGAAATGTTCATCACAGTCAGTCATTCAGAAGAAACCCTGATACAGAAATGTTCATCACAGTCAGTCATTCAGAAGAAACCATGACACAGAAATGTTTATGACAGTCAGTCATTCAGAAGAAACCATGACACAGAAATGTTCATCATAGTCAGTCATTCAGAAGAAACCCTGATACAGAAATGTTCATCACAGTCAGTCATTCAGAAGAAACCATGACACAGAAATGTTTATGACAGTCAGTCATTCAGAAGAAACCATGACACAGAAATGTTCATCATAGTCAGTCATTCAGAAGAAACCCTGATACAGAAATGTTCATCACGGTCAGTCATTCAGAAGAAACCCTGATACAGAAATGTTCATCACAGTCAGTCATTCAGAAGAAACCCTGATACAGAAATGTTCATCACAGTCAGTCATTCAGAAGAAACCATGACACAGAAATGTTTATGACAGTCAGTCATTCAGAAGAAACCATGACACAGAAATGTTCATCATAGTCAGTCATTCAGAAGAAACCCTGATACAGAAATGTTCATCACAGTCAGTCATTCAGAAGAAACCATGACACAGAAATGTTTATGACAGTCAGTCATTCAGAAGAAACCATGACACAGAAATGTTCATCATAGTCAGTCATTCAGAAGAAACCCTGATACAGAAATGTTCATCACGGTCAGTCATTCAGAAGAAACCCTGATACAGAAATGTTCATCACAGTCAGTCATTCAGAAGAAACCCTGATACAGAAATGTTCATCACAGTCAGTCATTCAGAAGAAACCATGACACAGAAATGTTTATGACAGTCAGTCATTCAGAAGAAACCATGACACAGAAATGTTCATCATAGTCAGTCATTCAGAAGAAACCCTGATACAGAAATGTTCATCACGGTCAGTCATTCAGAAGAAACCCTGACACAGAAATGTTCATCATAGTCAGTCATTCAGAAGAAACCCTGATACAGAAATGTTCATCACAGTCAGTCATTCAGAAGAAACCCTGATACAGAAATGTTCATCACAGTCAGTCATTCAGAAGAAACCATGACACAGAAATGTTTATGACAGTCAGTCATTCAGAAGAAACCATGACACAGAAATGTTCATCATAGTCAGTCATTCAGAAGAAACCCTGATACAGAAATGTTCATCACAGTCAGTCATTCAGAAGAAACCATGACACAGAAATGTTTATGACAGTCAGTCATTCAGAAGAAACCATGACACAGAAATGTTCATCATAGTCAGTCATTCAGAAGAAACCCTGATACAGAAATGTTCATCACGGTCAGTCATTCAGAAGAAACCCTGATACAGAAATGTTCATCACAGTCAGTCATTCAGAAGAAACCCTGATACAGAAATGTTCATCACAGTCAGTCATTCAGAAGAAACCATGACACAGAAATGTTTATGACAGTCAGTCATTCAGAAGAAACCATGACACAGAAATGTTCATCATAGTCAGTCATTCAGAAGAAACCCTGATACAGAAATGTTCATCACGGTCAGTCATTCAGAAGAAACCCTGACACAGAAATGTTCATCATAGTCAGTCATTCAGAAGAAACCCTGATACAGAAATGTTCATCACAGTCAGTCATTCAGAAGAAACCCTGATACAGAAATGTTCATCACAGTTAGTCATTCAGAAGAAACCATGACACAGAAATGTTTATGACAGTCAGTCATTCAGAAGAAACCATGACACAGAAATGTTCATCATAGTCAGTCATTCAGAAGAAACCCTGATACAGAAATGTTCATCACAGTCAGTCATTCAGAAGAAACCCTGATACAGAAATGTTCATCACAGTCAGTCATTCAGAAGAAACCATGACACAGAAATGTTTATGACAGTCAGTCATTCAGAAGAAACCATGACACAGAAATGTTCATCATAGTCAGTCATTCAGAAGAAACCCTGATACAGAAATGTTCATCACGGTCAGTCATTCAGAAGAAACCCTGATACAGAAATGTTCATCACAGTCAGTCATTCAGAAGAAACCCTGATACAGAAATGTTCATCACAGTCAGTCATTCAGAAGAAACCCTGATACAGAAATGTTCATCACAGTCAGTCATTCAGAAGAAACCATGACACAGAAATGTTTATGACAGTCAGTCATTCAGAAGAAACCCTGATACAGAAATGTTCATCACAGTCAGTCATTCAGAAGAAACCCTGATACAGAAATGTTCATCACAGTCAGTCATTCAGAAGAAACCCTGATACAGAAATGTTCATCACAGTCAGTCATTCAGAAGAAACCCTGATACAGAAATGTTCATCACAGTCAGTCATTCAGAAGAAACCATGACACAGAAATGTTTATGACAGTCAGTCATTCAGAAGAAACCATGACACAGAAATGTTCATCATAGTCAGTCATTCAGAAGAAACCCTGATACAGAAATGTTCATCACGGTCAGTCATTCAGAAGAAACCCTGATACAGAAATGTTCATCACAGTCAGTCATTCAGAAGAAACCCTGATACAGAAATGTTCATCACAGTCAGTCATTCAGAAGAAACCATGACACAGAAATGTTTATGACAGTCAGTCATTCAGAAGAAACCATGACACAGAAATGTTCATCATAGTCAGTCATTCAGAAGAAACCCTGATACAGAAATGTTCATCACAGTCAGTCATTCAGAAGAAACCCTGATACAGAAATGTTCATCACAGTCAGTAATTCAGAAGAAACCCTGATACAGAAATGTTCATCACAGTCAGTCATTCAGAAGAAACCCTGATACAGAAATGTTCATCACAGTCAGTCATTCAGAAGAAACCATGACACAGAAATGTTTATGACAGTCAGTCATTCAGAAGAAACCATGACACAGAAATGTTCATCATAGTCAGTCATTCAGAAGAAACCCTGATACAGAAATGTTCATCACGGTCAGTCATTCAGAAGAAACCCTGATACAGAAATGTTCATCACAGTCAGTCATTCAGAAGAAACCCTGATACAGAAATGTTCATCACAGTCAGTCATTCAGAAGAAACCCTGATACAGAAATGTTCATCACAGTCAGTCATTCAGAAGAAACCCTGATACAGAAATGTTCATCACAGTCAGTCATTCAGAAGAAACCCTGATACAGAAATGTTCATCACAGTCAGTCATTCAGAAGAAACCCTGATACAGAAATGTTCATCACAGTCAGTCATTCAGAAGAAACCCTGATACAGAAATGTTCATCACAGTCAGTCATTCAGAAGAAACCCTGATACAGAAATGTTCATCACAGTCAGTCATTCAGAAGAAACCCTGATACAGAAATGTTCATCACAGTCATCATTCAGAAGAAACCATGACACAGAAATGTTTATGACAGTCAGTCATTCAGAAGAAACCATGACACAGAAATGTTCATCATAGTCAGTCATTCAGAAGAAACCCTGATACAGAAATGTTCATCACGGTCAGTCATTCAGAAGAAACCCTGATACAGAAATGTTCATCACAGTCAGTCATTCAGAAGAAACCCTGGTACAGAAATGTTCATCACAGTCAGTCATTCAGAAGAAAACATGATACAGAAATGTTCATTACAGTCAGTCATTCAGAAGAAACCCTGATACAGAAATGTTCATCACAGTCAGTCATTCAGAAGAAAACATGATACAGAAATGTTCATTACAGTCAGTCATTCAGAAGAAACCCTGACACAGAAATGTTCATCATAGTCAGTCATTCAGAAGAAACCCTGATACAGAAATGTTCATCACGGTCAGTCATTCAGAAGAAACCCTGATACAGAAATGTTCATCACAGTCAGTCATTCAGAAGAAACCCTGATACAGAAATGTTCATCACAGTCAGTCATTCAGAAGAAAACATGATACAGAAATGTTCATTACAGTCAGTCATTCAGAAGAAACCCTGACACAGAAATGTTCATCATAGTCAGTCATTCAGAAGAAACCCTGATACAGAAATGTTCATCACGGTCAGTCATTCAGAAGAAACCCTGATACAGAAATGTTCATCACAGTCAGTCATTCAGAAGGAAACCTGATACTGAAATGTTCATCACAGTCAGTCATTCAGAAGAAACCCTGATACAGAAATGTTCATCACAGACAGTCATTCAGAAGAAACCATGACACAGAAATGTTCATCACAGTCAGTCATTCAGAAGAAACCCTGATACAGAAATGTTCATCACAGTCAGTCATTCAGAAGAAAACCTGATACAGAAATGTTCATCACAGTCAGTCATTCAGAAGAAACCATGACACAGAAATGTTCATCACAGTCAGTCATTCAGAAGAAACCCTGATACAGAAATGTTCATCACAGTCAGTCATTCAGAAGAAACCTGATACAGAAATGTTCATCACAGTCAGTCATTCAGAAGAAACCCTGATACAGAAATGTTCATCACAGTCAGTCATTCAGAAGGAAACCTGATACAGAAATGTTCATCACAGTCAGTCATTCAGAAGAAACCTGATACAGAAATGTTCATCACAGTCAGTCATTCAGAAGAAACCCTGGTACAGAAATGTTCATCACAGTCAATCATTCAGAAGAAAACATGATACAGAAATGTTCATCACAGTCAGTCATTCAGAAGAAACCTGATACAGAAATGTTCATCACAGTCAGTCATTCAGAAGAAACCTGATACAGAAATGTTCATCACAGTCAGTCATTCAGAAGAAACCTGATACAGAAATGTTCATCATAGTCAGTCATTCAGAAGAAACCCTGATACTGAAATGTTCATCACAGTCAGTCATTCAGAAGAAAACATGATACAGAAATGTTCATCACAGTCAGTCATTCAGAAGAAACCTGATACAGAAATGTTCATCACAGTCAGTCATTCAGAAGAAACCTGATACAGAAATGTTCATCACAGTCAGTCATTCAGAAGAAAACATGATACAGAAATGTTCATCACAGTCAGTCATTCAGAAGAAAACATGATACAGAAATGTTCATCACAGTCAATCATTCAGAAGAAAACCTGATACAGAAATGTTCATCACAGTCAGTCATTCAGAAGAAACCTGATACAGAAATGTTCATCACAGTCAGTCATTCAGAAGAAAACATGATACAGAAATGTTCATCACAGTCAGTCATTCAGAAGAAACCTGATACAGAAATGTTCATCACAGTCAGTCATTCAGAAGAAAACCTGATACTGAAATGTTCATCACAGTCAGTCATTCAGAAGAAAACATGATACAGAAATGTTCATCACAGTCAGTCATTCAGAAGAAAACATGATACAGAAATGTTCATCACAGTCAGTCATTCAGAAGAAACCTGATACAGAAATGTTCATCATAGTCAGTCATTCAGAAGAAACCATGACACAGAAATGTTCATCACAGTCAGTCATTCAGAAGAAAACCTGATACAGAAATGTTCATCATAGTCAGTCATTCAGAAGAAAACATGATACAGAAATGTTCATCACAGTCAGTCACTCAGAAGAAAACCTGATACAGAAATGTTCATCATAGTCAGTCATTCAGAAGAAAACCTGATACAGAAATGTTCATCATAGTCAGTCATTCAGAAGAAACCATGACACAGAAATGTTCATCACAGTCAGTCATTCAGAAGAAAACCTGATACAGAAATGTTCATCATAGTCAGTCATTCAGAAGAAACCATGATACAGAAATGTTCATCACAGTCAGTCACTCAGAAGAAACGCTGATACAGAAATGTTCATCACAGTCAGTCATTCAGAAGAAAACATGATACAGAAATGTTCATCACAGTCAGTCACTCAGAAGAAAACCTGATACAGAAATGTTCATCACAGTCAGTCATTCAGAAGAAAACCTGATACAGAAATGTTCATCATAGTCAGTCATTCAGAAGAAAACATGATACAGAAATGTTCATCACAGTCAGTCACTCAGAAGAAACGCTGATACAGAAATGTTCATCACAGTCAGTCATTCAGAAGAAAACATGATACAGAAATGTTCATCACAGTCAGTCACTCAGAAGAAACCTGATACAGAAATGTTCATCATAGTCAGTCATTCAGAAGAAACCCTGATACAGAAATGTTCATCACAGTCAGTCATTCAGAAGAAACCCTGATACAGAAATGTTCATCACAGTCAGTCATTCAGAAGAAAACATGATACAGAAATGTTCATCACAGTCAGTCATTCAGAAGAAACCTGATACAGAAATGTTCATCACAGTCAGTCATTCAGAAGAAAACATGATACAGAAATGTTCATCACAGTCAGTCACTCAGAAGAAACGCTGATACAGAAATGTTCATCACAGTCAGTCATTCAGAAGAAACCTGATACAGAAATGTTCATCACAGTCAGTCATTCAGAAGAAACCCTGATACAGAAATGTTCATCACAGTCAGTCATTCAGAAGAAAACATGATACAGAAATGTTCATCACAGTCAGTCACTCAGAAGAAACCCTGATACAGAAATGTTCATCACAGTCAGTCACTCAGAAGAAACGCTGATACAGAAATGTTCATCACAGTCAGTCATTCAGAAGAAACCTGATACTGAAATGTTCATCACAGTCAGTCATTCAGAGAAACCTGATACAGAAATGTTCATCACAGTCAGTAATTCAGAAGAAAACCTGATACAGAAATGTTCATCACAGTCAGTCATTCAGAATAAAACCTGATACTGAAATGTTCATCACAGTCAGTCATTCAGAAGAAACCCTGATACAGAAATGTTCATCACAGACAGTCATTCAGAATAAAACCTGATACTGAAATGTTCATCACAGTCAGTCATTCAGAAGAAAACATGATACAGAAATGTTCATCACAGTCAGTCATTCAGAAGAAACCCTGATACAGAAATGTTCATCACAGTCAGTCATTCAGAAGAAACCCTGATACAGAAATGTTCATCACAGTCAATCATTCAGAAGAAACCTGATACAGAAATGTTCATCACAGTCAGTCATTCAGAAGAAACCCTGATACAGAAATGTTCATCACAGTCAATCATTCAGAAGAAACCTGATACAGAAATGTTCATCACAGTCAGTAATTCAGAAGAAACCCTGATACAGAAATGTTCATCACAGTCAGTAATTCAGAAGAAAACCTGATACAGAAATGTTCATCACAGTCAGTCATTCAGAAGAAACCCTGATACAGAAATGTTCATCACAGTCAATCATTCAGAAGAAACCTGATACAGAAATGTTCATCACAGTCAGTAATTCAGAAGAAACCCTGATACAGAAATGTTCATCACAGTCAGTAATTCAGAAGAAACCCTGATACAGAAATGTTCATCACAGTCAGTCATTCAGAAGAAACCCTGATACAGAAATGTTCATCACAGTCAGTCATTCAGAAGAAACCCTGATACAGAAATGTTCATCACAGTCAATCATTCAGAAGAAACCTGATACAGAAATGTTCATCACAGTCAGTCATTCAGAAGAAACCCTGATACAGAAATGTTCATCACAGTCAGTCATTCAGAAGAAACCTGATACAGAAATGTTCATCACAGTCAGTCATTCAGAAGAAACCCTGATACAGAAATGTTCATCACAGTCAGTCATTCAGAAGGAACCCTGATACAGAAATGTTCATCACAGTCAGTAATTCAGAAGAAACCCTGATACAGAAATGTTCATCACAGTCAATCATTCAGAAGAAACCCTGATACAGAAATGTTCATCACAGTCAGTCATTCAGAAGAAACCCTGATACAGAAATGTTCATCACAGTCAGTCATTCAGAAGAAACCCTGATACAGAAATGTTCATCACAGTCAGTCATTCAGAAGAAACCCTGATACAGAAATGTTCATCAGTCAGTCATTCAGAAGAAACCCTGATACAGAAATGTTCATCACAGTCAGTCATTCAGAAGAAACCCTGATACAGAAATGTTCATCACAGTCAGTAATTCAGAAGAAACCCTGATACAGAAATGTTCATCACAGTCAGTCATTCAGAAGAAACCCTGATACAGAAATGTTCATCACAGTCAGTCATTCAGAAGAAACCCTGATACAGAAATGTTCATCACAGTCAGTCATTCAGAAGAAACCTGATACAGAAATGTTCATCACAGTCAGTAATTCAGAAGAAAACATGATACAGAAATGTTCATCACAGTCAGTCATTCAGAAGAAACCATGATACAGAAATGTTCATCACAGTCAGTCATTCAGAAGAAACCCTGATACAGAAATGTTCATCACAGTCAGTCATTCAGAAGAAACCCTGATACAGAAATGTTCATCACAGTCAGTCATTCAGAAGAAACCCTGATACAGAAATGTTCATCACAGTCAGTAATTCAGAAGAAACCCTGATACAGAAATGTTCATCACAGTCAGTCATTCAGAAGAAACCTGATACAGAAATGTTCATCACAGTCAGTCATTCAGAAGAAACCCTGATACAGAAATGTTCATCACAGTCAGTCATTCAGAAGAAAACCTGATACAGAAATGTTCATCATAGTCAGTCATTCAGAAGAAACCCTGATACTGAAATGTTCATCACAGTCAGTAATTCAGAAGAAAACATGATACAGAAATGTTCATCACAGTCAGTCACTCAGAAGAAACGCTGATACAGAAATGTTTATCACAGTCAGTCATTCAGAAGAAACCCTGATACAGAAATGTTCATCACAGTCAGTCATTCAGAAGAAAACCTGATACAGAAATGTTCATCACAGTCAGTCATTCAGAAGAAAACCTGATACAGAAATGTTCATCACAGACAGTCATTCAGAATAAAACCTGATACTGAAATGTTCATCACAGTCAGTCATTCAGAAGAAACCCTGATACAGAAATGTTCATCACAGTCAGTCATTCAGAAGAAACCCTGATACAGAAATGTTCATCACAGTCAATCATTCAGAAGAAACCCTGATACAGAAATGTTCATCACAGTCAGTCATTCAGAAGAAACCCTGATACAGAAATGTTCATCACAGTCAGTCATTCAGAAGAAACCCTGATACAGAAATGTTCATCACAGTCAGTCATTCAGAAGAAACCCTGATACAGAAATGTTCATCACAGTCAGTCATTCAGAAGAAAACATGATACAGAAATGTTCATCACAGTCAGTCACTCAGAAGAAAACATGATACAGAAATGTTCATCACAGTCAGTCATTCAGAAGAAAACATGATACAGAAATGTTCATCACAGTCAGTCACTCAGAAGAAAACATGATACAGAAATGTTCATCACAGTCAGTCATTCAGAAGAAAACATGATACAGAAATGTTCATCACAGTCAGTCATTCAGAAGAAAACATGATACAGAAATGTTCATCACAGTCAGTCATTCAGAAGAAAACATGATACAGAAATGTTCATCACAGTCAGTCACTCAGAAGAAAACATGATACAGAAATGTTCATCACAGTCAGTCACTCAGAAGAAAACATGATACAGAAATGTTCATCACAGTCAGTCACTCAGAAGAAAACATGATACAGAAATGTTCATCACAGTCAGTCATTCAGAAGAAAACATGATACAGAAATGTTCATCACAGTCAGTCACTCAGAAGAAAACATGATACAGAAATGTTCATCACAGTCAGTCATTCAGAAGAAAACATGATACAGAAATGTTCATCACAGTCAGTCACTCAGAAGAAAACATGATACAGAAATGTTCATCACAGTCAGTCACTCAGAAGAAAACATGATACAGAAATGTTCATCACAGTCAGTCATTCAGAAGAAAACATGATACAGAAATGTTCATCACAGTCAGTCACTCAGAAGAAAACATGATACAGAAATGTTCATCACAGTCAGTCATTCAGAAGAAAACATGATACAGAAATGTTCATCACAGTCAGTCATTCAGAAGAAAACATGATACAGAAATGTTCATCACAGTCAGTCACTCAGAAGAAAACATGATACAGAAATGTTCATCACAGTCAGTCACTCAGAAGAAACCCTGATACAGAAATGTTCATCACAGTCAGTCACTCAGAAGAAAACATGATACAGAAATGTTCATCACAGTCAGTCATTCAGAAGAAACCCTGATACAGAAATGTTCATCACAGTCAGTCATTCAGAAGAAACCCTGATACAGAAATGTTCATCACAGTCAGTCATTCAGAAGAAAACATGATACAGAAATGTTCATCACAGTCAGTCACTCAGAAGAAAACATGATACAGAAATGTTCATCACAGTCAGTCACTCAGAAGAAACCCTGATACAGAAATGTTCATCACAGTCAGTCACTCAGAAGAAAACATGATACAGAAATGTTCATCACAGTCAATCATTCAGAAGAAACCCTGATACAGAAATGTTCATCACAGTCAGTCATTCAGAAGAAACCCTGATACAGAAATGTTCATCACAGTCAGTCATTCAGAAGAAAACATGATACAGAAATGTTCATCACAGTCAGTCACTCAGAAGAAAACATGATACAGAAATGTTCATCACAGTCAGTCATTCAGAAGAAACCCTGATACTGAAATGTTCATCACAGTCAGTCATTCAGAAGAAAACATGATACAGAAATGTTCATCACAGTCAGTCATTCAGAAGAAACCCTGATACTGAAATGTTCATCACAGTCAGTCATTCAGAAGAAAACATGATACAGAAATGTTCATCACAGTCAGTCACTCAGAAGAAACGCTGATACAGAAATGTTTATCACAGTCAGTCATTCAGAAGAAACCCTGATACAGAAATGTTCATCACAGTCAGTCATTCAGAAGAAACCTGATACAGAAATGTTCATCACAGTCAGTAATTCAGAAGAAAACCTGATACAGAAATGTTCATCACAGTCAGTCATTCAGAAGAAACCCTGATACAGAAATGTTCATCATAGTCAGTCATTCAGAAGAAAACCTGATACAGAAATGTTCATCATAGTCAGTCATTCAGAAGAAAACCTGATACAGAAATGTTCATCACAGTCAGTCATTCAGAAGAAACCTGATACAGAAATGTTCATCACAGTCAGTAATTCAGAAGAAACCTGATACAGAAATGTTCATCACAGTCAGTCATTCAGAAGAAAACCTGATACAGAAATGTTCATCACAGTCAGTCATTCAGAAGAAAACCTGATACAGAAATGTTCATCATAGTCAGTCATTCAGAAGAAACCCTGATACAGAAATGTTCATCACAGTCAGTCATTCAGAAGAAACCTGATACAGAAATGTTCATCACAGTCAGTAATTCAGAAGAAAACCTGATACAGAAATGTTCATCACAGTCAGTCATTCAGAAGAAACCCTGATACAGAAATGTTCATCACAGTCAGTCATTCAGAAGAAACCTGATACAGAAATGTTCATCACAGTCAGTCATTCAGAAGAAAACCTGATACAGAAATGTTCATCATAGTCAGTCATTCAGAAGAAACCCTGATACTGAAATGTTCATCACAGTCAGTCATTCAGAAGAAAACATGATACAGAAATGTTCATCACAGTCAGTCATTCAGAAGAAAACATGATACAGAAATGTTCATCATAGTCAGTCATTCAGAAGAAACCCTGATACTGAAATGTTCATCACAGTCAGTCATTCAGAAGAAAACATGATACAGAAATGTTCATCACAGTCAGTCACTCAGAAGAAACCTGATACAGAAATGTTCATCACAGTCAGTCATTCAGAAGAAACCATGATACAGAAATGTTCATCACAGTCAGTCATTCAGAAGAAACCTGATACAGAAATGTTCATCACAGTCAGTCATTCAGAAGAAAACCTGATACAGAAATGTTCATCATAGTCAGTCATTCAGAAGAAACCCTGATACTGAAATGTTCATCACAGTCAGTCATTCAGAAGAAAACATGATACAGAAATGTTCATCACAGTCAGTCACTCAGAAGAAACGCTGATACAGAAATGTTTATCACAGTCAGTCATTCAGAAGAAACCATGATACAGAAATGTTCATCACAGTCAGTCATTCAGAAGAAACCTGATACAGAAATGTTCATCACAGTCAGTCATTCAGAAGAAAACCTGATACAGAAATGTTCATCATAGTCAGTCATTCAGAAGAAACCCTGATACTGAAATGTTCATCACAGTCAGTCATTCAGAAGAAACCTGATACAGAAATGTTCATCACAGTCAGTCATTCAGAAGAAAACATGATACAGAAATGTTCATCACAGTCAGTCACTCAGAAGAAACGCTGATACAGAAATGTTTATCACAGTCAGTCATTCAGAAGAAAACATGATACAGAAATGTTCATCACAGTCAGTCATTCAGAAGAAACCCTGATACTGAAATGTTCATCACAGTCAGTCATTCAGAAGAAAACATGATACAGAAATGTTCATCACAGTCAGTCATTCAGAAGAAAACCTGATACAGAAATGTTCATCACAGACAGTCATTCAGAATAAAACCTGATACTGAAATGTTCATCACAGTCAGTCATTCAGAAGAAACCCTGATACAGAAATGTTCATCACAGACAGTCATTCAGAAGAAACCCTGATACAGAAATGTTCATCACAGTCAGTCATTCAGAAGAAAACCTGATACAGAAATGTTCATCACAGACAGTCATTCAGAATAAAACCTGATACTGAAATGTTCATCACAGTCAGTCATTCAGAAGAAAACCCTGATAGAGAAATGTTCATCACAGTCAGTAATTCAGAAGAAACCTGATACAGAAATGTTCATCACAGTCAGTAATTCAGAAGAAAACCTGATACAGAAATGTTCATCACAGTCAGTCATTCAGAAGAAACCCTGATACAGAAATGTTCATCACAGTCAGTCATTCAGAAGAAACCCTGATACAGAAATGTTCATCACAGTCAATCATTCAGAAGAAACCTGATACAGAAATGTTCATCACAGTCAGTAATTCAGAAGAAAACCTGATACAGAAATGTTCATCACAGTCAATCATTCAGAAGAAACCTGATACAGAAATGTTCATCACAGTCAGTCATTCAGAAGAAAACCTGATACAGAAATGTTCATCATAGTCAGTCATTCAGAAGAAACCCTGATACAGAAATGTTCATCACAGTCAATCATTCAGAAGAAACCTGATACAGAAATGTTCATCACAGTCAGTCATTCAGAAGAAAACCTGATACAGAAATGTTCATCACAGTCAGTAATTCAGAAGAAACCCTGATACAGAAATGTTCATCACAGTCAATCATTCAGAAGAAACCTGATACAGAAATGTTCATCACAGTCAGTCATTCAGAAGAAACCCTGATACAGAAATGTTCATCACAGTCAATCATTCAGAAGAAACCTGATACAGAAATGTTCATCACAGTCAGTCATTCAGAAGAAAACCTGATACAGAAATGTTCATCATAGTCAGTCATTCAGAAGAAACCCTGATACAGAAATGTTCATCACAGTCAATCATTTTGAAGAAACCTGATACAGAAATGTTCATCACAGTCAGTCATTCAGAAGAAAACCTGATACAGAAATGTTCATCATAGTCAGTCATTCAGAAGAAACCCTGATACTGAAATGTTCATCACAGTCAGTAATTCAGAAGAAAACATGATACAGAAATGTTCATCACAGTCAGTCACTCAGAAGAAACGCTGATACAGAAATGTTTATCACAGTCAGTCATTCAGAAGAAACCCTGATACAGAAATGTTCATCACAGTCAATCATTCAGAAGAAACCTGATACAGAAATGTTCATCACAGTCAGTCATTCAGAAGAAAACCTGATACAGAAATGTTCATCATAGTCAGTCATTCAGAAGAAACCCTGATACAGAAATGTTCATCACAGTCAATCATTCAGAAGAAACCTGATACAGAAATGTTCATCACAGTCAGTCATTCAGAAGAAAACCTGATACAGAAATGTTCATCATAGTCAGTCATTCAGAAGAAACCCTGATACTGAAATGTTCATCACAGTCAGTAATTCAGAAGAAAACATGATACAGAAATGTTCATCACAGTCAGTCACTCAGAAGAAACGCTGATACAGAAATGTTTATCACAGTCAGTCATTCAGAAGAAACCCTGATACAGAAATGTTCATCACAGTCAGTCATTCAGAAGAAAACCTGATACTGAAATGTTCATCACAGTCAGTCATTCAGAAGAAAACATGATACAGAAATGTTCATCACAGTCAGTCATTCAGAAGAAAACCTGATACAGAAATGTTCATCACAGTCAGTCATTCAGAAGAAACCCTGATACAGAAATGTTCATCACAGTCAGTCATTCAGAAGAAACCCTGATACTGAAATGTTCATCACAGTCAGTCATTCAGAAGAAACCTGATACAGAAATGTTCATCACAGTCAGTCATTCAGAAGAAAACATGATACAGAAATGTTCATCACAGTCAGTCATTCAGAAGAAACCCTGATACAGAAATGTTCATCACAGTCAGTCATTCAGAAGAAACCCTGATACTGAAATGTTCATCACAGTCAGTCATTCAGAAGAAACCCTGATACTGAAATGTTCATCACAGTCAGTCATTCAGAAGAAACCCTGATACAGAAATGTGCATCACAGTCAATCATTCAGAAGAAACCCTGATACAGAAATGTTCATCACAGTAAATCATTCAGAAGGAAACCTGATACAGAAATGTTCATCACAGTCAGTCATTCAGAAGAAACCCTGATACAGAAATGTTCATCACAGTCAGTCATTCAGAAGAAAACCTGATACAGAAATGTTCATCACAGTCAGTCATTCAGAAGAAACCCTGATACAGAAATGTTCATCACAGTCAGTCATTCAGAAGAAACACTGATACAGAAATGTTCATCAGTCAGTCATTCAGAAGAAAACCTGATACAGAAATGTTCATCACAGTCAGTCATTCAGAAGAAACCATGACACAGAAATGTCCATCACAGTCAGTCATTCAGAAGAAAACCTGATACAGAAATGTTCATCACAGTCAGTCATTCAGAAGAAACCCTGGTACAGAAATGTTCATCACAGTCAGTCATTCAGAAGAAAACCTGATACAGAAATGTTCATCACAGTCAGTCATTCAGAAGAAACCCTGATACAGAAATGTTCATCACAGTCAGTCATTCAGAAGAAACCCTGATACAGAAATGTTCATCACAGTCAGTCATTCAGAAGAAACCCTGATACAGAAATGTTCATAACAGTCAGTCATTCAGAAGAAACACTGATACAGAAATGTTCATCAGTCAGTCATTCAGAAGAAAACCTGATACAGAAATGTTCATCAGTCAGTCATTCAGAAGAAAACCTGGTACAGAAAAGTTCATCACAGTCAGTCATTCAGAAGAAAACATGATACAGAAATGTTCATCACAGTCAGTCATTCAGAAGAATCCCTGATACAGAAATGTTCATCACAGTCAGTCATTCAGAAGAAAAACTGATACAGAAATGTTCATCACAGTCAGTCATTCAGAAGAAAAACTGATACAGAAATGTTCATTACAGTCAGTCATTCAGAAGAAACCTGATACAGAAATGTTGATCACAGTCAGTCATTCAGAAGAAACCCTGATACAGAAATGTTCAACACAGTCAGTCATTCAGAAGAAACCCTGATACAGAAATGTTCATTACAGTCAGTCATTCAGAAGAAACCCTGATACAGAAATGTTCATTACAGTCAGTCATTCAGAAGAAACCCTGATACAGAAATGTTCATTACAGTCAGTCATTCAGAAGAAACCTGATACAGAAATGTTCAACACAGTCAGTCATTCAGAAGAAACCCTGATACAGAAATGTTCATTACAGTCAGTCATTCAGAAGAAACCCTGATACAGAAATGTTCAACACAGTCAGTCATTCAGAAGAAACCCTGATACAGAAATGTTCATTACAGTCAGTCATTCAGAAGAAACCCTGATACAGAAATGTTCATTACAGTCAGTCATTCAGAAGAAACCCTGATACAGAAATGTTCATTACAGTCAGTCATTCAGAAGAAACCTGATACAGAAATGTTCATTACAGTCAGTCATTCAGAAGAAACCCTGATACAGAAATGTTCATCACAGTCAGTCATTCAGAAGAAACCCTGATACAGAAATGTTCATCACAGTCAATCATTCAGAAGAAACCCTGATACAGAAATGTTCATCACAGTCAGTCACTCAGAAGAAACCCTGATAGAGAAATGTTCATCACAGTCAGTCATTCAGAAGAAACCCTGATACAGAAATGTTCATCACAGTCAATCATTCAGAAGAAACCCTGATACAGAAATGTTCATCACAGTCAATCATTCAGAAGAAACCCTGATAAAGAAATGTTCATCACAGTCAATCATTCAGAAGGAAACCTGATACAGAAATGTTCATCACAGTCAGTCATTCAGAAGAAAACCTGATACAGAAATGTTCATCACAGTCAGTCATTCAGAAGAAACCCTGACACAGAAATGTTCATCACAGTCAGTCATTCAGAAGAAAACCTGATACAGAAATGTTCATCACAGTCAGTCATTCAGAAGAAACCCTGGTACAGAAATGTTCATCACAGTCAGTCATTCAGAAGAAACCCTGGTACAGAAATGTTCATCACAGTCAGTCATTCAGAAGAAACCCTGATACAGAAAAGTTCATCACAGTCAGGCATTCAGAAGAAACCTGATACAGAAATGTTCATCACAGTCAGTCATTCAGAAGAAAACCTGATACAGAAATGTTCATCACAGTCAGTCATTCAGAAGAAACCCTGATACTGAAATGTTCATCACAGTCAGTAATTCAGAAGAAAACATGATACAGAAATGTTCATCACAGTCAGTCATTCAGAAGAAACCCTGATACAGAAATGTTCATCACAGTCAGTCATTCAGAAGGAAACCTGATACAGAAATGTTCATCACAGTCAGTCATTCAGAAGAAAACATGATACTGAAATGTTCATCACAGTCAGTCATTCAGAAGAAACCCTGATACAGAAATGTTCATCACAGTCAGTCATTCAGAAGAAACCCTGATGCAGAAATGTTCATCACAGTCAGTCATTCAGAAGAAACCTGATACAGAAATGTTCATCACAGTCAGTAATTCAGAAGAAAACCTGATACAGAAATGTTCATCACAGTCAGTCATTCAGAAGAAAACCTGATACAGAAATGTTCATCACAGTCAGTCATTCAGAAGAAAACCTGATACAGAAATGTTCATCACAGTCAGTCATTCAGAAGAAAACCTGATACAGAAATGTTCATCACAGTCAGTCATTCAGAAGAAAACCTGATACAGAAATGTTCATCACAGTCAGTCATTCAGAAGAAACCCTGATACAGAAATTTTCAACACAGTCAGTCATTCAGAAGAAAACCTGATACAGAAATGTTCATCACAGTCAGTCATTCAGAAGAAAACCTGATACAGAAATGTTCATCACAGTCAGTCATTCAGAAGAAACCCTGATACAGAAATTTTCAACACAGTCAGTCATTCAGAAGAAAACCTGATACAGAAATGTTCATCACAGTCAGTCATTCAGAAGGAAACCTGATACAGAAATGTTCATCACAGTCAGTCATTCAGAAGAAACCCTGATACAGAAATGTTCATCACAGTCAGTCATTCAGAAGAAAACCTGATACTGAAATGTTCATCACAGTCAGTCATTCAGAAGAAAACATGATACAGAAATGTTCATCACAGTCAGTCATTCAGAAGGAAACCTGATACAGAAATGTTCATCACAGTCAGTCATTCAGAAGAAAACCTGATACTGAAATGTTCATCACAGTCAGTCATTCAGAAGAAACCCTGATAAAGAAATGTTCATCACAGTCAGTCATTCAGAAGAAACCTGATACAGAAATGTTCATCACAGTCAGTCATTCAGAAGAAACCTGATACAGAAATGTTCATCACAGTCAGTCATTCAGAAGAAACCTGATACAGAAATGTTCATCACAGTCAGTCATTCAGAAGAAACCCTGATACAGAAATGTTCATCACAGTCAGTCATTCAGAAGAAAACCTGATACAGAAATGTTCATCACAGTCAGTCATTCAGAAGAAACCCTGATACAGAAATGTTCATCACAGTCAGTCATTCAGAAGAAACCCTGATACAGAAATGTTCATCACAGTCAATCATTCAGAAGAAACCCTGATACAGAAATGTTCATCACAGTCAGTCATTCAGAAGAAACCCTGATACAGAAATGTTCATCACAGTCAGTCATTCAGAAGAAACCTGATACAGAAATGTTCATCACAGTCAGTCATTCAGAAGAAACCTGATACAGAAATGTTCATCACAGTCAGTCATTCAGAAGAAACCTGATACAGAAATGTTCATCACAGTCAGTCATTCAGAAGAAAACCTGATACAGAAATGTTCATCACAGTCAGTCATTCAGAAGAAACCCTGATACAGAAATGTTCATCACAGTCAATCATTCAGAAGAAACCCTGATACAGAAATGTTCATCACAGTCAGTCATTCAGAAGAAACCCTGATACAGAAATGTTCATCACAGTCAGTCATTCAGAAGAAAACCTGATACAGAAATGTTCATCACAGTCAGTCATTCAGAAGAAACCCTGATACTGAAATGTTCATCACAGTCAGTAATTCAGAAGAAAACATGATACAGAAATGTTCATCACAGTCAGTCATTCAGAAGGAAACCTGATACAGAAATGTTCATCACAGTCAGTCATTCAGAAGAAACCCTGATACAGAAATGTTCATCACAGTCAGTCATTCAGAAGAAACCCTGATACAGAAATGTTCATCACAGTCAGTCATTCAGAAGAAACCCTGATACAGAAATGTTCATCACAGTCAGTCACTCAGAAGAAACGCTGATACAGAAATGTTTATCACAGTCAGTCATTCAGAAGAAACCCTGATACAGAAATGTTCATCACAGTCAGTCATTCAGAAGAAAACCTGATACTGAAATGTTCATCACAGTCAGTCATTCAGAAGAAACCCTGATACAGAAATGTTCATCACAGTCAGTCATTCAGAAGAAACCTGATACAGAAATGTTCATCACAGACAGTCATTCAGAAGAAACCCTGATACAGAAATGTTCATCACAGTCAGTCATTCAGAAGAAACCTGATACAGAAATGTTCATCACAGTCAGTCATTCAGAAGAAACCCTGATACAGAAATGTTCATCACAGTCAGTCATTCAGAAGAAACCTGATACAGAAATGTTCATCACAGTCAGTCATTCAGAAGAAACCTGATACAGAAATGTTCATCACAGTCAGTCATTCAGAAGAAACCTGATACAGAAATGTGCATCACAGTCAATCATTCAGAAGAAACCCTGATACAGAAATGTGCATCACAGTCAATCATTCAGAAGAAACCCTGATACAGAAATGTTCATCACAGTCAATCATTCAGAAGAAACCCTGATACAGAAATGTGCATCACAGTCAATCATTCAGAAGAAACCCTGATACAGAAATGTTCATCACAGTCAATCATTCAGAAGAAACCCTGATACAGAAATGTTCATCACAGTAAATCATTCAGAAGGAAACCTGATACAGAAATGTTCATCACAGTCAGTCATTCAGAAGGAAACCTGATACAGAAATGTTCATCACAGACAGTCATTCAGAAGAAACCCTGATACAGAAATGTTCATCACAGTCAGTCATTCAGAAGAAACCTGATACAGAAATGTTCATCACAGTCAGTAATTCAGAAGAAAACCTGATACAGAAATGTTCATCACAGTCAGTCATTCAGAAGAAACCCTGATAGAGAAATGTTCATCACAGTCAGTCATTCAGAAGAAACCCTGATACAGAAATGTGCATCACAGTCAATCATTCAGAAGAAACCTGATACAGAAATGTGCATCACAGTCAATCATTCAGAAGAAACCTGATACAGAAATGTGCATCACAGTCAATCATTCAGAAGAAACCTGATACAGAAATGTGCATCACAGTCAATCATTCAGAAGAAACCTGATACAGAAATGTTCATCACAGTCAGTCATTCAGAAGAAACCTGATACAGAAATGTGCATCACAGTCAATCATTCAGAAGAAACCCTGATACAGAAATGTTCATCACAGTCAGTCATTCAGAAGAAACCCTGATACAGAAATGTGCATCACAGTCAATCATTCAGAAGAAACCCTGATACAGAAATGTGCATCACAGTCAATCATTCAGAAGAAACCCTGATACAGAAATGTTCATCACAGTCAGTCATTCAGAAGAAACCTGATACAGAAATGTGCATCACAGTCAATCATTCAGAAGAAACCCTGATACAGAAATGTTCATCACAGTCAGTCATTCAGAAGAAACCCTGATACAGAAATGTGCATCACAGTCAATCATTCAGAAGAAACCCTGATACAGAAATGTGCATCACAGTCAATCATTCAGAAGAAACCCTGATACAGAAATGTTCATCACAGTCAGTCATTCAGAAGAAACCCTGATACAGAAATGTGCATCACAGTCAATCATTCAGAAGAAACCCTGATACAGAAATGTTCATCACAGTCAATCATTCAGAAGAAACCCTGATACAGAAATGTTCATCACAGTAAATCATTCAGAAGGAAACCTGATACAGAAATGTTCATCACAGTCAGTCATTCAGAAGGAAACCTGATACAGAAATGTTCATCACAGACAGTCATTCAGAAGAAACCCTGATACAGAAATGTTCATCACAGTCAGTCATTCAGAAGAAACCTGATACAGAAATGTTCATCACAGTCAGTCATTCAGAAGAAACCCTGATAGAGAAATGTTCATCACAGTCAGTCATTCAGAAGAAACCCTGATACAGAAATGTGCATCACAGTCAATCATTCAGAAGAAACCCTGATACAGAAATGTTCATCACAGTCAATCATTCAGAAGAAACCCTGATACAGAAATGTGCATCACAGTCAATCATTCAGAAGAAACCCTGATACAGAAATGTTCATCACAGTCAGTCATTCAGAAGAAAACATGATACAGAAATGTTCATCACAGTCAGTCATTCAGAAGGAAACCTGATACAGAAATGTTCATCACAGACAGTCATTCAGAAGAAACCCTGATACAGAAATGTTCATCACAGTCAGTCATTCAGAAGAAACCTGATACAGAAATGTTCATCACAGTCAGTAATTCAGAAGAAAACCTGATACAGAAATGTTCATCACAGTCAGTCATTCAGAAGAAACCCTGATACAGAAATGTTCATCACAGTCAGTCATTCAGAAGAAAACATGATACAGAAATGTTCATCACAGTCAGTCATTCAGAAGGAAACCTGATACAGAAATGTTCATCACAGACAGTCATTCAGAAGAAACCCTGATACAGAAATGTTCATCACAGTCAGTCATTCAGAAGAAACCTGATACAGAAATGTTCATCACAGTCAGTAATTCAGAAGAAAACCTGATACAGAAATGTTCATCACAGTCAGTCATTCAGAAGAAACCCTGATACAGAAATGTTCATCACAGTCAGTCATTCAGAAGAAACCTGATACAGAAATGTTCATCACAGTCAGTAATTCAGAAGAAAACCTGATACAGAAATGTTCATCACAGTCAGTCATTCAGAAGAAACCCTGATACAGAAATGTGCATCACAGTCAATCATTCAGAAGAAACCCTGATACAGAAATGTTCATCACAGTCAATCATTCAGAAGAAACCCTGATACAGAAATGTTCATCACAGTAAATCATTCAGAAGGAAACCTGATACAGAAATGTTCATCACAGTCAGTCATTCAGAAGAAACCCTGATACAGAAATGTTCATCACAGTCAGTCATTCAGAAGAAACACTGATACAGAAATGTTCATCAGTCAGTCATTCAGAAGAAAACCTGATACAGAAATGTTCATCACAGTCAGTCATTCAGAAGAAACCCTGACACAGAAATGTTCATCTCAGTCAGTCATTCAGAAGAAGCACTGATACAGAAATGTTCATCAGTCAGTCATTCAGAAGAAAACCTGGTACAGAAAAGTTCATCACAGTCAGTCATTCAGAAGAAAACATGATACAGAAATGTTCATCACAGTCAGTCATTCAGAAGAATCCCTGATACAGAAATGTTCATCACAGTCAGTCATTCAGAAGAAACCTGATACAGAAATGTTGATCACAGTCAGTCATTCAGAAGAAACCCTGATACAGAAATGTTCAACACAGTCAGTCATTCAGAAGAAACCCTGATACAGAAATGTTCATCACAGTCAGTCATTCAGAAGAAACCCTGATACAGAAATGTTCATCACAGTCAGTCATTCAGAAGAAACCCTGATACAGAAATGTTCATCACAGTCAATCATTCAGAAGAAACCCTGATACAGAAATGTTCATCACAGTCAGTCACTCAGAAGAAACCCTGATAGAGAAATGTTCATCACAGTCAGTCATTCAGAAGAAACCCCGATACAGAAATGTTCATCACAGTCAATCATTCAGAAGAAACCCTGATACAGAAATGTTAATCACAGTCAATCATTCAGAAGAAACCCTGATAAAGAAATGTTCATCACAGTCAATCATTCAGAAGAAACCCTGATACAGAAATGTTCATCACAGTAAATCATTCAGAAGGAAACCTGATACAGAAATGTTCATCACAGTCAGTCATTCAGAAGAAACCCTGACACAGAAATGTTCATCACAGTCAGTCATTCAGAAGAAACCCTGATACAGAAATGTTCATCACAGTCAGTCATTCAGAAGAAACCCTGGTACAGAAATGTTCATCACAGTCAGTCATTCAGAAGAAACCCTGGTACAGAAATGTTCATCACAGTCAGTCATTCAGAAGAAACCCTGATACAGAAATGTTCATCACAGTCAGTCATTCAGAAGAAACCTGATACAGAAATGTTCATCACAGTCAGTCATTCAGAAGAAAACCTGATACAGAAATGTTCATCACAGTCAGTCATTCAGAAGAAAACCTGATACAGAAATGTTCATCACAGTCAGTCATTCAGAAGAAACCTGATACAGAAATGTTCATCACAGTCAGTCATTCAGAAGAAAACCTGATACTGAAATGTTCATCACACTCAGTCATTCAGAAGAAAACCTGATACTGAAATGTTCATCACAGTCAGTCATTCAGAAGAAAACATGATACAGAAATGTTGATCACAGTCAGTCATTCAGAAGAAACCCTGATACAGAAATGTTCATCACAGTCAGTCATTCAGAAGAAAACCTGATACTGAAATGTTCATCACAGTCAGTCATTCAGAAGAAAACCTGATACTGAAATGTTCATCACAGTCAGTCATTCAGAAGAAACCCTGATACAGAAATGTTCATCACAGTCAGTCAATCAGAAGAAACCCTGATACAGAAATGTTCATCACAGTCAGTCATTCAGAAGAAACCCTGATACTGAAATGTTCATCACAGTCAGTAATTCAGAAGAAAACATGATACAGAAATGTTGATCACGGTCAGTCATTCAGAAGAAACCCTGATACAGAAATGTTCATCACAGTCAGTCATTCAGAAGAAAACCTGATACAGAAATGTTCATCACAGTCAGTCATTCAGAAGAAAACCTGATACTGAAATGTTCATCACAGTCAGTCATTCAGAAGAAAACATGATACAGAAATGTTCATCACAGTCAGTCATTCAGAAGGAAACCTGATACAGAAATGTTCATCACAGTCAGTCATTCAGAAGAAAACCTGATACTGAAATGTTCATCACAGTCAGTCATTCAGAAGAAACCCTGATACAGAAATGTTCATCACAGTCAGTCATTCAGAAGAAAACCTGATACAGAAATTTTCATCACAGTCAGTCATTCAGAAGAAAACCTGATACTGAAATGTTCATCACAGTCAGTCATTCAGAAGAAAACATGATACAGAAATGTTCATCACAGTCAGTCATTCAGAAGAAAACCTGATACTGAAATGTTCATCACAGTCAGTCATTCAGAAGAAAACATGATACAGAAATGTTCATCACAGTCAGTCATTCAGAAGGAAACCTGATACAGAAATGTTCATCACAGTCAGTCATTCAGAAGAAAACCTGATACTGAAATGTTCATCACAGTCAGTCATTCAGAAGAAACCCTGATACAGAAATGTTCATCAGTCAGTCATTCAGAAGAAAACCTGATACAGAAATGTTCATCACAGTCAGTCATTCAGAAGAAAAACTGATACAGAAATGTTCATTACAGTCAGTCATTCAGAAGAAACCTGATACAGAAATGTTCATCACAGTCAGTCAATCAGAAGAAAAACTGATACAGAAATGTTCATTACAGTCAGTCATTCAGAAGAAAACCTGATACAGAAATGTTCATCACAGTCAGTCATTCAGAAGAAAAACTGATACAGAAATGTTCATTACAGTCAGTCATTCAGAAGAAACCTGATACAGAAATGTTCATCACAGTCAGTCAATCAGAAGAAACCCTGATACAGAAATGTTCATCACAGTCAGTCATTCAGAAGAAAACCTGATACTGAAATGTTCATCACAGTCAGTCATTCAGAAGAAAACATGATACAGAAATGTTCATCACAGTCAGTCATTCAGAAGGAAACCTGATACAGAAATGTTCATCACAGTCAGTCATTCAGAAGAAAACCTGATACTGAAATGTTCATCACAGTCAGTCATTCAGAAGAAACCCTGATACAGAAATGTTCATCACAGTCAGTCATTCAGAAGAAAACCTGATACAGAAATGTTCATCACAGTCAGTCATTCAGAAGAAAACCTGATACTGAAATGTTCATCACAGTCAGTCATTCAGAAGAAACCCTGATACAGAAATGTTCATCAGTCAGTCATTCAGAAGAAAACCTGATACAGAAATGTTCATCACAGTCAGTCATTCAGAAGAAAAACTGATACAGAAATGTTCATTACAGTCAGTCATTCAGAAGAAACCTGATACAGAAATGTTCATCACAGTCAGTCATTCAGAAGAAACCCTGATACAGAAATGTTCAACACAGTCAGTCATTCAGAAGAAACCCTGATACAGAAATGTGCATCACAGTCAATCATTCAGAAGAAACCCTGATACAGAAATGTTCATCACAGTCAGTCATTCAGAAGAAACCCTGATACAGAAATGTGCATCACAGTCAATCATTCAGAAGAAACCCTGATACAGAAATGTTCATCACAGTCAATCATTCAGAAGAAACCCTGATACAGAAATGTGCATCACAGTCAATCATTCAGAAGAAACCCTGATACAGAAATGTTCATCACAGTCAGTCATTCAGAAGAAAACATGATACAGAAATGTTCATCACAGTCAGTCATTCAGAAGGAAACCTGATACAGAAATGTTCATCACAGACAGTCATTCAGAAGAAACCCTGATACAGAAATGTTCATCACAGTCAGTCATTCAGAAGAAACCTGATACAGAAATGTTCATCACAGTCAGTAATTCAGAAGAAAACCTGATACAGAAATGTTCATCACAGTCAGTCATTCAGAAGAAACCCTGATACAGAAATGTTCATCACAGTCAGTCATTCAGAAGAAAACATGATACAGAAATGTTCATCACAGTCAGTCATTCAGAAGGAAACCTGATACAGAAATGTTCATCACAGACAGTCATTCAGAAGAAACCCTGATACAGAAATGTTCATCACAGTCAGTCATTCAGAAGAAACCTGATACAGAAATGTTCATCACAGTCAGTAATTCAGAAGAAAACCTGATACAGAAATGTTCATCACAGTCAGTCATTCAGAAGAAACCCTGATACAGAAATGTTCATCACAGTCAGTCATTCAGAAGAAACCTGATACAGAAATGTTCATCACAGTCAGTAATTCAGAAGAAAACCTGATACAGAAATGTTCATCACAGTCAGTCATTCAGAAGAAACCCTGATACAGAAATGTGCATCACAGTCAATCATTCAGAAGAAACCCTGATACAGAAATGTTCATCACAGTCAATCATTCAGAAGAAACCCTGATACAGAAATGTTCATCACAGTAAATCATTCAGAAGGAAACCTGATACAGAAATGTTCATCACAGTCAGTCATTCAGAAGAAACCCTGATACAGAAATGTTCATCACAGTCAGTCATTCAGAAGAAACACTGATACAGAAATGTTCATCAGTCAGTCATTCAGAAGAAAACCTGATACAGAAATGTTCATCACAGTCAGTCATTCAGAAGAAACCCTGACACAGAAATGTTCATCTCAGTCAGTCATTCAGAAGAAGCACTGATACAGAAATGTTCATCAGTCAGTCATTCAGAAGAAAACCTGGTACAGAAAAGTTCATCACAGTCAGTCATTCAGAAGAAAACATGATACAGAAATGTTCATCACAGTCAGTCATTCAGAAGAATCCCTGATACAGAAATGTTCATCACAGTCAGTCATTCAGAAGAAACCTGATACAGAAATGTTGATCACAGTCAGTCATTCAGAAGAAACCCTGATACAGAAATGTTCAACACAGTCAGTCATTCAGAAGAAACCCTGATACAGAAATGTTCATCACAGTCAGTCATTCAGAAGAAACCCTGATACAGAAATGTTCATCACAGTCAGTCATTCAGAAGAAACCCTGATACAGAAATGTTCATCACAGTCAATCATTCAGAAGAAACCCTGATACAGAAATGTTCATCACAGTCAGTCACTCAGAAGAAACCCTGATAGAGAAATGTTCATCACAGTCAGTCATTCAGAAGAAACCCCGATACAGAAATGTTCATCACAGTCAATCATTCAGAAGAAACCCTGATACAGAAATGTTAATCACAGTCAATCATTCAGAAGAAACCCTGATAAAGAAATGTTCATCACAGTCAATCATTCAGAAGAAACCCTGATACAGAAATGTTCATCACAGTAAATCATTCAGAAGGAAACCTGATACAGAAATGTTCATCACAGTCAGTCATTCAGAAGAAACCCTGACACAGAAATGTTCATCACAGTCAGTCATTCAGAAGAAACCCTGATACAGAAATGTTCATCACAGTCAGTCATTCAGAAGAAACCCTGGTACAGAAATGTTCATCACAGTCAGTCATTCAGAAGAAACCCTGGTACAGAAATGTTCATCACAGTCAGTCATTCAGAAGAAACCCTGATACAGAAATGTTCATCACAGTCAGTCATTCAGAAGAAACCTGATACAGAAATGTTCATCACAGTCAGTCATTCAGAAGAAAACCTGATACAGAAATGTTCATCACAGTCAGTCATTCAGAAGAAAACCTGATACAGAAATGTTCATCACAGTCAGTCATTCAGAAGAAACCTGATACAGAAATGTTCATCACAGTCAGTCATTCAGAAGAAAACCTGATACTGAAATGTTCATCACACTCAGTCATTCAGAAGAAAACCTGATACTGAAATGTTCATCACAGTCAGTCATTCAGAAGAAAACATGATACAGAAATGTTGATCACAGTCAGTCATTCAGAAGAAACCCTGATACAGAAATGTTCATCACAGTCAGTCATTCAGAAGAAAACCTGATACTGAAATGTTCATCACAGTCAGTCATTCAGAAGAAAACCTGATACTGAAATGTTCATCACAGTCAGTCATTCAGAAGAAACCCTGATACAGAAATGTTCATCACAGTCAGTCAATCAGAAGAAACCCTGATACAGAAATGTTCATCACAGTCAGTCATTCAGAAGAAACCCTGATACTGAAATGTTCATCACAGTCAGTAATTCAGAAGAAAACATGATACAGAAATGTTGATCACGGTCAGTCATTCAGAAGAAACCCTGATACAGAAATGTTCATCACAGTCAGTCATTCAGAAGAAAACCTGATACAGAAATGTTCATCACAGTCAGTCATTCAGAAGAAAACCTGATACTGAAATGTTCATCACAGTCAGTCATTCAGAAGAAAACATGATACAGAAATGTTCATCACAGTCAGTCATTCAGAAGGAAACCTGATACAGAAATGTTCATCACAGTCAGTCATTCAGAAGAAAACCTGATACTGAAATGTTCATCACAGTCAGTCATTCAGAAGAAACCCTGATACAGAAATGTTCATCACAGTCAGTCATTCAGAAGAAAACCTGATACAGAAATTTTCATCACAGTCAGTCATTCAGAAGAAAACCTGATACTGAAATGTTCATCACAGTCAGTCATTCAGAAGAAAACATGATACAGAAATGTTCATCACAGTCAGTCATTCAGAAGAAAACCTGATACTGAAATGTTCATCACAGTCAGTCATTCAGAAGAAAACATGATACAGAAATGTTCATCACAGTCAGTCATTCAGAAGGAAACCTGATACAGAAATGTTCATCACAGTCAGTCATTCAGAAGAAAACCTGATACTGAAATGTTCATCACAGTCAGTCATTCAGAAGAAACCCTGATACAGAAATGTTCATCAGTCAGTCATTCAGAAGAAAACCTGATACAGAAATGTTCATCACAGTCAGTCATTCAGAAGAAAAACTGATACAGAAATGTTCATTACAGTCAGTCATTCAGAAGAAACCTGATACAGAAATGTTCATCACAGTCAGTCAATCAGAAGAAAAACTGATACAGAAATGTTCATTACAGTCAGTCATTCAGAAGAAAACCTGATACAGAAATGTTCATCACAGTCAGTCATTCAGAAGAAAAACTGATACAGAAATGTTCATTACAGTCAGTCATTCAGAAGAAACCTGATACAGAAATGTTCATCACAGTCAGTCAATCAGAAGAAACCCTGATACAGAAATGTTCATCACAGTCAGTCATTCAGAAGAAAACCTGATACTGAAATGTTCATCACAGTCAGTCATTCAGAAGAAAACATGATACAGAAATGTTCATCACAGTCAGTCATTCAGAAGGAAACCTGATACAGAAATGTTCATCACAGTCAGTCATTCAGAAGAAAACCTGATACTGAAATGTTCATCACAGTCAGTCATTCAGAAGAAACCCTGATACAGAAATGTTCATCACAGTCAGTCATTCAGAAGAAAACCTGATACAGAAATGTTCATCACAGTCAGTCATTCAGAAGAAAACCTGATACTGAAATGTTCATCACAGTCAGTCATTCAGAAGAAACCCTGATACAGAAATGTTCATCAGTCAGTCATTCAGAAGAAAACCTGATACAGAAATGTTCATCACAGTCAGTCATTCAGAAGAAAAACTGATACAGAAATGTTCATTACAGTCAGTCATTCAGAAGAAACCTGATACAGAAATGTTCATCACAGTCAGTCATTCAGAAGAAACCCTGATACAGAAATGTTCAACACAGTCAGTCATTCAGAAGAAACCCTGATACAGAAATGTTCATCACAGTCAGTCATTCAGAAGAAACCCTGATACAGAAATGTTCATCACAGTCAGTCATTCAGAAGGAAACCTGATACAGAAATCTTCATCACAGTCAGTCATTCAGAAGAAACCCTGATACAGAAATGTTCATCACAGTCAGTCATTCAGAAGGAAACCTGATACAGAAATGTTCATCACAGTCAGTCATTCAGAAGAAACCCTGATACAGAAATGTTCATCACAGTCAATCATTCAGAAGAAACCCTGATACAGAAATGTTCATCACAGTCAGTCATTCAGAAGAAACCATGACACAGAAATGTCCATCACAGTCAGTCATTCAGAAGAAAACCTGATACAGAAATGTTCATCACAGTCAGTCATTCAGAAGAAACCCTGATACAGAAATGTTCATCACAGTCAATCATTCAGAAGAAACCCTGATACAGAAATGTTCATCACAGTAAATCATTCAGAAGGAAACCTGATACAGAAATGTTCATCACAGTCAGTCATTCAGAAGAAAACCTGATACAGAAATGTTCATCACAGTCAGTCATTCAGAAGAAACCATGACACAGAAATGTCCATCACAGTCAGTCATTCAGAAGAAAACCTGATACAGAAATGTTCATCACAGTCAGTCATTCAGAAGAAACCATGACACAGAAATGTCCATCACAGTCAGTCATTCAGAAGAAACCCTGGTACAGAAATGTTCATCACAGTCAGTCATTCAGAAGAAACCCTGATACAGAAATGTTCATCACAGTCAGTCATTCAGAAGAAACCCTGATACAGAAATGTTCATCACAGTCAGTCATTCAGAAGAAAACCTGATACAGAAATGTTCATCACAGTCAGTCATTCAGAAGAAACCCTGATACAGAAATGTTCATCACAGTCAGTCATTCAGAAGAAAACCTGATACTGAAATGTTCATCACAGTCAGTCATTCAGAAGAAAACATGATACAGAAATGTTCATCACAGTCAGTCATTCAGAAGGAAACCTGATACAGAAATGTTCATCACAGTCAGGCATTCAGAAGAAACCCTGATACAGAAATGTTCATCACAGTCAGTCATTCAGAAGAAACCCTGATACAGAAATGTTCATCACAGTCAGTCATTCAGAAGAAAACCTGATACTGAAATGTTCATCACAGTCAGTCATTCAGAAGAAAACATGATACAGAAATGTTCATCACAGTCAGTCATTCAGAAGGAAACCTGATACAGAAATGTTCATCACAGTCAGTCATTCAGAAGAAAACCTGATACTGAAATGTTCATCACAGTCAGTCATTCAGAAGAAAACCTGATACTGAAATGTTCATCACAGTCAGTCATTCAGAAGAAACCCTGATACAGAAATGTTCATCACAGTCAGGCATTCAGAAGAAAAACTGATACAGAAATGTTCATTACAGTCAGTCATTCAGAAGAAACCTGATACAGAAATGTTCATCACAGTCAGTCAATCAGAAGAAAAACTGATACAGAAATGTTCATTACAGTCAGTCATTCAGAAGAAAACCTGATACAGAAATGTTCATCACAGTCAGTCATTCAGAAGAAACCCTGGTACAGAAATGTTCATCACAGTCAGTCATTCAGAAGAAACCCTGATACAGAAATGTTCATCACAGACAGTCATTCAGAAGAAACCCTGATACAGAAATGTTCATCACAGTCAGTCATTCAGAAGAAAACCTGATACAGAAATGTTCATCACAGTCAGTCATTCAGAAGAAACCATGACACAGAAATGTCCATCACAGTCAGTCATTCAGAAGAAAACCTGATACTGAAATGTTCATCACAGTCAGTCATTCAGAAGAAAACATGATACAGAAATGTTCATCACAGTCAGTCATTCAGAAGGAAACCTGATACAGAAATGTTCATCACAGTCAGGCATTCAGAAGAAACCCTGATACAGAAATGTTCATCACAGTCAGTCATTCAGAAGAAACCCTGATACAGAAATGTTCATCACAGTCAGTCATTCAGAAGAAAACCTGATACTGAAATGTTCATCACAGTCAGTCATTCAGAAGAAAACATGATACAGAAATGTTCATCACAGTCAGTCATTCAGAAGGAAACCTGATACAGAAATGTTCATCACAGTCAGTCATTCAGAAGAAAACCTGATACTGAAATGTTCATCACAGTCAGTCATTCAGAAGAAAACCTGATACTGAAATGTTCATCACAGTCAGTCATTCAGAAGAAACCATGACACAGAAATGTCCATCACAGTCAGTCATTCAGAAGAAAACCTGATACTGAAATGTTCATCACAGTCAGTCATTCAGAAGAAAACATGATACAGAAATGTTCATCACAGTCAGTCATTCAGAAGGAAACCTGATACAGAAATGTTCATCACAGTCAGTCATTCAGAAGAAAACCTGATACTGAAATGTTCATCACAGTCAGTCATTCAGAAGAAACCCTGATACAGAAATGTTCATCACAGTCAGTCATTCAGAAGAAACCCTGAAACAGAAATGTTCATCACAGTCAGTAATTCAGAAGAAAACCTGATACAGAAATGTTCATCACAGTCAGTCATTCAGAAGAAAACCTGATACTGAAATGTTCATCACAGTCAGTCATTCAGAAGAAACCCTGATACAGAAATGTTCATCACAGTCAGTCATTCAGAAGAAACCCTGATACAGAAATGTTCATCACAGTCAGTCATTCAGAAGAAAACCTGATACTGAAATGTTCATCACAGTCAATCATTCTGAAGGAAACCTGATACAGAAATGTTCATCACAGTCAGTCATTCAGAAGAAAACCTGATACAGAAATGTTCATCACAGTCAGTCATTCAGAAGAAAACATGATACAGAAATGTTCATCACAGTCAGTCATTCTGAAGGAAACCTGATACAGAAATGTTCATCACAGTCAGTCATTCAGAAGAAAACCTGATACTGAAATGTTCATCACAGTCAGTCATTCAGAAGAAACCCTGATACAGAAATGTTCATCACAGTCAGTCATTCTGAAGGAAACCTGATACAGAAATGTTCATCACAGTCAGTCATTCAGAAGAAAACCTGATACTGAAATGTTCATCACAGTCAGTCATTCAGAAGAAACCCTGATACAGAAATGTTCATCACAGTCAGTCATTCAGAAGAAACCCTGATACAGAAATGTTCATCACAGTCAGTCATTCAGAAGAAACCCTGATACTGAAATGTTCATCACAGTCAGTCATTCAGAAGAAACCCTGATACAGAAATGTTCATCACAGTCAGTCATTCAGAGAAACCTGATACAGAAATGTTCATCACAGTCAGTAATTCAGAAGAAAACCTGATACAGAAATGTTCATCACAGTCAGTCATTCAGAAGGAAACCTGATACAGAAATGTTCATCACAGTCAGTCATTCAGAAGAAACCCTGATACAGAAATGTTCATCACAGTCAGTCATTCAGAAGAAAACCTGATACTGAAATGTTCATCACAGTCAGTCATTCAGAAGAAAACATGATACAGAAATGTTCATCACAGTCAGTCATTCAGAAGAAACCCTGATACAGAAATGTTCATCACAGTCAGTCATTCAGAAGAAACCTGATACAGAAATGTTCATCACAGTCAGTAATTCAGAAGAAAACCTGATACAGAAATGTTCATCACAGTCAGTCATTCAGAAGAAAACCTGATACTGAAATGTTCATCACAGTCAGTCATTCAGAAGAAACCCTGATATAGAAATGTTCATCACAGTCAGTCATTCAGAAGAAACCCTGATACAGAAATGTTCATCACAGTCAGTCATTCAGAAGAAACCTGATACAGAAATGTTCATCACAGTCAGTAATTCAGAAGAAAACCTGATACAGAAATGTTCATCACAGTCAGTCATTCAGAAGAAACCCTGATACAGAAATGTTCATCACAGTCAGTCATTCAGAAGAAACCCTGATACAGAAATGTTCATCACAGTCAGTCATTCAGAAGAAACCCTGATGCAGTAATGTTCATCACAGTCAGTCATTCAGAAGAAACCCTGATACAGAAATGTTCATCACAGTCAGTCATTCAGAAGGAAACCTGATACAGAAATGTTCATCACAGTCAGTCATTCAGAAGAAAACCTGATACTGAAATGTTCATCACAGTCAGTCATTCAGAAGAAACCCTGATACAGAAATGTTCATCACAGTCAGTCATTCAGAAGGAAACCTGATACTGAAATGTTCATCACAGTCAGTCATTCAGAAGAAAACATGATACAGAAATGTTCATCACAGTCAGTCATTCAGAAGAAAACCTGATACTGAAATGTTCATCACAGTCAGTCATTCAGAAGAAAACATGATACAGAAATGTTCATCACAGTCAGTCATTCAGAAGGAAACCTGATACAGAAATGTTCATCACAGTCAGTCATTCAGAAGAAACCCTGATACAGAAATGTTCATCACAGTCAGTCATTCAGAAGAAACCCTGGTACAGAAATGTTCATCACAGTCAGTCATTCAGAAGAAACCCTGATACAGAAATGTTCAACACAGTCAGTCATTCAGAAGAAACCCTGATACAGAAATGTTCATCACAGTCAGTCATTCAGAAGAAACCCTGATACAGAAATGTTCATCACAGTCAGTCATTCAGAAGAAAACCTGATACTGAAATGTTCATCACAGTCAGTTATTCAGAAGAAAACATGATACAGAAATGTTCATCACAGTCAGTCATTCAGAAGAAACCATGACACAGAAATGTCCATCACAGTCAGTCATTCAGAAGAAAACCTGATACAGAAATGTTCATCACAGTCAGTCATTCAGAAGAAACCCTGATACAGAAATGTTCATCACAGTCAGTCATTCAGAAGAAACCCTGATACAGAAATGTTTATCACAGTCAGTCATTCAGAAGAAACCCTGATACAGAAATGTTCATCACAGTCAGTCATTTAGAAGAAACACTGATACAGAAATGTTCATCAGTCAGTCATTCAGAAGAAAACCTGATACAGAAATGTTCATCAGTCAGTCATTCAGAAGAAAACCTGGTACAGAAAAGTTCATCACAGTCAGTCATTCAGAAGAAAACCTGGTACAGAAATGTTCATCACAGTCAGTCATTCAGAAGAATCCCTGATACAGAAATGTTCATCACAGTCAGTCATTCAGAAGAAAAACTGATACAGAAATGTTCATCACAGTCAGTCATTCAGAAGAAAAACTGATACAGAAATGTTCATTACAGTCAGTCATTCAGAAGAAACCTGATACAGAAATGTTGATCACAGTCAGTCATTCAGAAGAAACCCTAATACAGAAATGTTCAACACAGTCAGTCATTCAGAAGAAACCCTGATACAGAAATGTTCATCACAGTCAGTCATTCAGAAGAAACCCTGATACAGAAATGTTCATCACAGTCAGTCATTCAGAAGAAACCCTGATACAGAAATGTTCATCACAGTCAATCATTCAGAAGAAACCCTGATACAGAAATGTTCATCACAGTCAGTCACTCAGAAGAAACCCTGATAGAGAAATGTTCATCACAGTCAGTCATTCAGAAGAAACCCTGATACAGAAATGTTCATCACAGTCAATCATTCAGAAGAAACCCTGATACAGAAATGTTCATCACAGTCAATCATTCAGAAGAAACCCTGATAAAGAAATGTTCATCACAGTCAATCATTCAGAAGAAACCCTGATACAGAAATGTTCATCACAGTAAATCATTCGGAAGGAAACCTGATACAGAAATGTTCATCACAGTCAGTCATTCAGAAGAAAACCTGATACAGAAATGTTCATCACAGTCAGTCATTCAGAAGAAACCCTGACACAGAAATGTTCATCACAGTCAGTCATTCAGAAGAAACCATGACACAGAAATGTTCATCACAGTCAGTCATTCAGAAGAAAACCTGATACAGAAATGTTCATCACAGTCAGTCATTCAGAAGAAACCCTGGTACAGAAATGTTCATCACAGTCAGTCATTCAGAAGAAACCCTGGTACAGAAATGTTCATCACAGTCAGTCATTCAGAAGAAACCCTGGTACAGAAATGTTCATCACAGTCAGTCATTCAGAAGAAACCCTGGTACAGAATTGTTCATCACAGTCAGTCATTCAGAAGAAACCCTGATACAGAAATGTTCATCACAGTCAGTCATTCAGAAGAAACCCTGATACAGAAAAGTTCATCACAGTCAGGCATTCAGAAGAAACCTGATACAGAAATGTTCATCACAGTCAGTCATACAGAAGAAAACCTGATACAGAAATGTTCATCACAGTCAGTCATTCAGAAGAAACCCTGATACTGAAATGTTCATCACAGTCAGTAATTCAGAAGAAAACATGATACAGAAATGTTCATCACAGTCAGTCATTCAGAAGAAACCCTGATACAGAAATGTTCATCACAGTCAGTCATTCAGAAGAAACCCTGATACTGAAATGTTCATCACAGTCAGTAATTCAGAAGAAAACATGATACAGAAATGTTCATCACAGTCAGTAATTCAGAAGAAAACATGATACAGAAATGTTCATCACAGTCAGTCATTCAGAAGAAACCCTGATACAGAAATGTTCATCACAGTCAGTCATTCAGAAGAAACCCTGATACAGAAATGTTCATCACAGTCAGTCATTCAGAAGAAACCCTGATACAGAAATGTTCATCACAGTCAGTCATTCAGAAGAAACCCTGATACAGAAATGTTCATCACAGTCAGTCATTCAGAAGGAAACCTGATACTGAAATGTTCATCACAGTCAGTCATTCAGAAGAAAACATGATACAGAAATGTTCATCACAGTCAGTCACTCAGAAGAAACCCTGATAGAGAAATGTTCATCACAGTCAGTCATTCAGAAGAAACCCCGATACAGAAATGTTCATCACAGTCAGTCATTCAGAAGAAACCCTGATACAGAAATGTTCATCACAGTCAGTCATTCAGAAGGAAACCTGATACAGAAATGTTCATCACAGTCAGTCATTCAGAAGAAACCCTGATACAGAAATGTTCATCACAGTCAGTCATTCAGAAGAAAACATGATACAGAAATGTTCATTACAGTCAGTCATTCAGAAGAAACCCTGACACAGAAATGTTCATCATAGTCAGTCATTCAGAAGAAACCCTGATACAGAAATGTTCATCACGGTCAGTCATTCAGAAGAAACCCTGATACAGAAATGTTCATCACAGTCAGTCATTCAGAAGGAAACCTGATACAGAAATGTTCATCACAGTCAGTCATTCAGAAGAAACCCTGATACAGAAATGTTCATCACAGTCAGTCATTCAGAAGGAAACCTGATACTGAAATGTTCATCACAGTCAGTCATTCAGAAGAAAACATGATACAGAAATGTTCATCACAGTCAGTCATTCAGAAGCAAACCTGATACAGAAATGTTCATCACAGTCAGTCATTCAGAAGAAAACCTAATACAGAAATGTTCATTACAGTCAGTCATTCAGAAGAAACCCTGACACAGAAATGTTCATCACAGTCAGTCATTCAGAAGAAACCATGACACAGAAATGTTCATCACAGTCAGTCATTCAGAAGAAAGCCTGGTACAGAAATGTTCATCACTGTCAGTCATTCAGAAGAAACCCTGGTACAGAAATGTTCATCACAGTCAGTCATTCAGAAGAAACCCTGATACAGAAATGTTCATCACAGTCAGTCATTCAGAAGAAACCATGATACAGAAATGTTCATCACAGTCAATCATTCAGAAGAAACCCTGATACAGAAATGTTCATCACAGTCAGTCATTCAGAAGAAACCCTGATACAGATATGTTCATCACAGTCAGTCATTCAGAAGAAACCCTGATACAGAAATGTTCATCAGTCAGTCATTCAGAAGAAAACCTGATACTGAAATGTTCATCACAGTCAGTTATTCAGAAGAAAACATGATACAGAAATGTTCATCACAGTCAGTCATTCAGAAGGAAACCTGATACAGAAATGTTCATCACAGTCAGTCATTCAGAAGAAAACCTGATACTGAAATGTTCATCACAGTCAGTCATTCAGAAGAAACCTGATACAGAAATGTTCATCACAGTCAGTAATTCAGAAGAAAACCTGATACAGAAATGTTCATCACAGTCAGTCATTCAGAAGAAACCCTGATACAGAAATGTTCATCACAGTCAGTCATTCAGAAGAAACCCTGATACAGAAATGTTCATCACAGTCAATCATTCAGAAGAAACCCTGATACAGAAATGTTCATCACAGTCAGTCATTCAGAAGAAACCCTGATACAGAAATGTTCATCACAGTCAGTCATTCAGAAGAAACCTGATACAGAAATGTGCATCACAGTCAGTCATTCAGAAGAAACCCTGATACAGAAATGTTCATCACAGTCAGTCATTCAGAAGAAACCCTGATACAGAAATGTTCATCACAGTCAGTCATTCAGAAGAAACCCTGATACAGAAATGTTCATCACAGTCAGTCATTCAGAAGAAACCTGATACAGAAATGTTCATCACAGTCAGTAATTCAGAAGAAAACCTGATACAGAAATGTTCATCACAGTCAGTCATTCAGAAGAAACCCTGATACAGAAATGTTCATCACAGTCAGTCATTCAGAAGAAACCCTGATACAGAAATGTTCATCACAGTCAATCATTCAGAAGAAACCCTGATACAGAAATGTTCATCACAGTCAGTCATTCAGAAGAAACCCTGATACAGAAATGTTCATCACAGTCAGTCATTCAGAAGAAACCTGATACAGAAATGTTCATCACAGTCAGTCATTCAGAAGAAAACCTGATACAGAAATGTTCATCATAGTCAGTCATTCAGAAGAAACCCTGATACTGAAATGTTCATCAGTCAGTCATTCAGAAGAAAACCTGATACAGAAATGTTCATTACAGTCAGTCATTCAGAAGAAACCCTGACACAGAAATGTTCATCACAGTCAGTCATTCAGAAGAAACCATGACACAGAAATGTTCATCACAGTCAGTCATTCAGAAGAAAGCCTGGTACAGAAATGTTCATCACTGTCAGTCATTCATAAGAAACCCTGGTACAGAAATGTTCATCACAGTCAGTCATTCAGAAGAAAACCTGATACAGAAATGTTCATCACAGACAGTCATTCAGAAGAAAACCTGATACTGAAATGTTCATCACAGTCAGTCATTCAGAAGAAACCCTGATACAGAAATGTTCATCACAGTCAGTCATTCAGAAGAAACCCTGATACTGAAATGTTCATCACAGTCAGTCATTCAGAAGAAACCTGATACAGAAATGTTTATCACAGTCAGTCATTCAGAAGAAAACATGATACAGAAATGTTCATCACAGTCAGTCATTCAGAAGAAACCCTGATAGAGAAATGTTCATCACAGTCAGTCATTCAGAAGAAACCCTGATACAGAAATGTGCATCACAGTCAATCATTCAGAAGAAACCCTGATACAGAAATGTTCATCACAGTCAATCATTCAGAAGAAACCCTGATACAGAAATGTTCATCACAGTAAATCATTCAGAAGGAAACCTGATACAGAAATGTTCATCACAGTCAGTCATTCAGAAGAAACCCTGATACAGAAATGTTCATCACAGTCAGTCATTCAGAAGAAACACTGATACAGAAATGTTCATCAGTCAGTCATTCAGAAGAAAACCTGATACAGAAATGTTCATCACAGTCAGTCATTCAGAAGAAACCATGACACAGAAATGTCCATAACAGTCAGTCATTTAGAAGAAAACCTGATACAGAAATGTTCATCACAGTCAGTCATTCAGAAGAAACCCTGGTACAGAAATGTTCATCACAGTCAGTCATTCAGAAGAAAACCTGATACAGAAATGTTCATCACAGTCAGTCATTCAGAAGAAACCCTGATACAGAAATGTTCATCACAGTCAGTCATTCAGAAGAAACCCTGATACAGAAATGTTCATCACAGTCAGTCATTCAGAAGAAACACTGATACAGAAATGTTCATCAGTCAGTCATTCAGAAGAAAACCTGATACAGAAATGTTCATCAGTCAGTCATTCAGAAGAAAACCTGGTACAGAAAAGTTCATCACAGTCAGTCATTCAGAAGAAAACATGATACAGAAATGTTCATCACAGTCAGTCATTCAGAAGAATCCCTGATACAGAAATGTTCATCACAGTCAGTCATTCAGAAGAAAAACTGATACAGAAATGTTCATCACAGTCAGTCATTCAGAAGAAAAACTGATACAGAAATGTTCATTACAGTCAGTCATTCAGAAGAAACCTGATACAGAAATGTTGATCACAGTCAGTCATTCAGAAGAAACCCTAATACAGAAATGTTCAACACAGTCAGTCATTCAGAAGAAACCCTGATACAGAAATGTTCATCACAGTCAGTCACTCAGAAGAAACCCTGATAGAGAAATGTTCATCACAGTCAGTCATTCAGAAGAAACCCTGATACAGAAATTTTCATCACAGTCAATCATTCAGAAGAAACCCTGATACAGAAATGTTCATCACAGTCAATCATTCAGAAGAAACCCTGATAAAGAAATGTTCATCACAGTCAATCATTCAGAAGAAACCCTGATACAGAAATGTTCATCACAGTAAATCATTCAGAAGGAAACCTGATACAGAAATGTTCATCACAGTCAGTCATTCAGAAGAAAACCTGATACAGAAATGTTCATCACAGTCAGTCATTCAGAAGAAACCCTGACACAGAAATGTTCGTCACAGTCAGTCATTCAGAAGAAAACCTGATACAGAAATGTTCATCACAGTCAGTCATTCAGAAGAAACCCTGGTACAGAAATGTTCATCACAGTCAGTCATTCAGAAGAAAACCTGATACAGAAATGTTCATCACAGTCAGTCATTCAGAAGAAACCCTGGTACAGAAATGTTCATCACAGTCAGTCATTCAGAAGAAACCCTGGTACAGAAATGTTCATCACAGTCAGTCATTCAGAAGAAACCCTGGTACAGAAATGTTCATCACAGTCAGTCATTCAGAAGAAACCCTGATACAGAAAAGTTCATCACAGTCAGGCATTCAGAAGAAACCTGATACAGAAATGTTCATCACAGTCAGTCATTCAGAAGAAAACCTGATACAGAAATGTTCATCACAGTCAGTCATTCAGAAGAAACCCTGGTACAGAAATGTTCATCACAGTCAGTCATTCAGAAGAAAACCTGATACAGAAATGTTCATCACAGTCAGTCATTCAGAAGAAACCCTGATACTGAAATGTTCATCACAGTCAGTAATTCAGAAGAAAACATGATACAGAAATGTTCATCACAGTCAGTCATTCAGAAGAAACCCTGATACAGAAATGTTCATCACAGTCAGTCATTCAGAAGAAACCCTGATACAGAAATGTTCATCACAGTCAGTCATTCAGAAGAAAACCTGATACTGAAATGTTCATCACAGTCAGTCATTCAGAAGAAACCCTGATACAGAAATGTTCATCACAGTCAGTCATTCAGAAGAAACCCTGATACTGAAATGTTCATCACAGTCAGTAATTCAGAAGAAAACATGATACAGAAATGTTCATCACAGTCAGTCATTCAGAAGAAACCCTGATACAGAAATGTTCATCACAGTCAGTCATTCAGAAGAAACCCTGATACAGAAATGTTCATCACAGTCAGTCATTCAGAAGAAAACCTGATACTGAAATGTTCATCACAGTCAGTCATTCAGAAGAAACCCTGATACAGAAATGTTCATCACAGTCAGTCATTCAGAAGAAACCCTGATACAGAAATGTTCATCACAGTCAGTCATTCAGAAGAAACCTGATACAGAAATGTTCATCACAGTCAGTAATTCAGAAGAAAACCTGATACAGAAATGTTCATCACAGTCAGTCATTCAGAAGGAACCCTGATACAGAAATGTTCATCACAGTCAGTCATTCAGAAGAAACCCTGATACAGAAATGTTCATCACAGTCAGTCATTCAGAAGAAAGCCTGGTACAGAAATGTTCATCACTGTCAGTCATTCAGAAGAAACCCTGGTACAGAAATGTTCATCACAGTCAGTCATTCAGAAGAAACCCTGATACAGAAATGTTCATCACAGTCAGTCATTCAGAAGAAACCCTGATACAGAAATGTTCATCACAGTCAGTCATTCAGAAGAAAACCTGATACAGAAATGTTCATCACAGTCAGTCATTCAGAAGAAACCATGACACAGAAATGTCCATCACAGTCAGTCATTCAGAAGAAAACCTGATACAGAAATGTTCATCACAGTCAGTCATTCAGAAGAAACCATGACACAGAAATGTCCATCACAGTCAGTCATTCAGAAGAAACCCTGGTACAGAAATGTTCATCACAGTCAGTCATTCAGAAGAAACCCTGATACAGAAATGTTCATCACAGTCAGTCATTCAGAAGAAACCCTGATACAGAAATGTTCATCACAGTCAGGCATTCAGAAGGAAGCCCTGATACAGAAATGTTCATCACAGTCAGTCATTCAGAAGAAACCCTGATACAGAAATGTTCATCACAGTCAGTCATTCAGAAGAAAACCTGATACTGAAATGTTCATCACAGTCAGTCATTCAGAAGAAAACCTGATACAGAAATGTTCATCACAGTCAGTCATTCAGAAGAAAACATGATACAGAAATGTTCATCACAGTCAGTCATTCAGAAGGAAACCTGATACAGAAATGTTCATCACAGTCAGGCATTCAGAAGAAACCCTGATACAGAAATGTTCATCACAGTCAGTCATTCAGAAGAAACCCTGATACAGAAATGTTCATCACAGTCAGTCATTCAGAAGAAAACATGATACAGAAATGTTCATCACAGTCAGTCATTCAGAAGAAACCCTGATACAGAAATGTTCATCACAGTCAGTCATTCAGAAGGAAACCTGATACAGAAATGTTCATCACAGTCAGTCATTCAGAAGAAAACCTGATACTGAAATGTTCATCACAGTCAGTCATTCAGAAGAAACCCTGATACAGAAATGTTCATCACAGTCAGTAATTCAAAAGAAAACCTGATACAGAAATGTTCATCACAGTCAGTCATTCAGAAGAAACCCTGATACAGAAATGTTCATCACAGTCAGTCATTCAGAAGAAACCCTGATACAGAAATGTTCATCACAGTCAGTCATTCAGAAGAAAACCTGATACTGAAATGTTCATCACAGTCAGTCATTCAGAAGAAAACATGATACAGAAATGTTCATCACAGTCAGTCATTCAGAAGAAAACCTGATACTGAAATGTTCATCACAGTCAGTCATTCAGAAGAAAACATGATACAGAAATGTTCATCACAGTCAGTCATTCAGAAGAAACCCTGATACAGAAATGTTCATCACAGTCAGTAATTCAGAAGAAAACCTGATACAGAAATGTTCATCACAGTCAGTCATTCAGAAGGAAACCTGATACAGAAATGTTCATCACAGTCAGTCATTCAGAAGAAACCCTGATACAGAAATGTTCATCACAGTCAGTCATTCAGAAGAAACCCTGATACAGAAATGTTCATCACAGTCAGTCATTCAGAAGAAACCCTGATACAGAAATGTTCATCACAGTCAGTCATTCAGAAGAAACCCTGATACAGAAATGTTCATCACAGTCAGTCATTCAGAAGAAAACCTGATACTGAAGTGTTCATCACAGTCAGTCATTCAGAAGAAAACATGATACAGAAATGTTCATCACAGTCAGTCATTCAGAAGAAAACCTGATACTGAAATGTTCATCACAGTCAGTCATTCAGAAGAAAACATGATACAGAAATGTTCATCACAGTCAGTCATTCAGAAGAAAACCTGATACTGAAATGTTCATCACAGTCAGTCATTCAGAAGAAACCCTGATACAGAAATGTTCATCACAGTCAGTCATTCAGAAGAAAACCTGATACTGAAATGTTCATCACAGTCAGTCATTCAGAAGAAAACATGATACAGAAATGTTCATCACAGTCAGTCATTCAGAAGAAAACCTGATACTGAAATGTTCATCACAGTCAGTCATTCAGAAGAAAACATGATACAGAAATGTTCATCACAGTCAGTCATTCAGAAGAAAACCTGATACTGAAATGTTCATCACAGTCAGTCATTCAGAAGAAACCCTGATACAGAAATGTTCATCACAGTCAGTCATTCAGAAGAAACCCTGATACAGAAATGTTCATCACAGTCAGTCATTCAGAAGAAACCCTGATACAGAAATGTTCATCACAGTCAGTAATTCAGAAGAAAACCTGATACAGAAATGTTCATCACAGTCAGTCATTCAGAAGAAAACCTGATACTGAAATGTTCATCACAGTCAGTCATTCAGAAGAAACCCTGATACAGAAATGTTCATCACAGTCAGTCATTCAGAAGAAACCCTGATACAGAAATGTTCATCACAGTCAGTCATTCAGAAGAAAACCTGATACTGAAATGTTCATCACAGTCAGTCATTCAGAAGAAAACATGATACAGAAATGTTCATCACAGTCAGTCATTCTGAAGGAAACCTGATACAGAAATGTTCATCACAGTCAGTCATTCAGAAGAAAACCTGATACTGAAATGTTCATCACAGTCAGTCATTCAGAAGAAACCCTGATACAGAAATGTTCATCACAGTCAGTCATTCAGAAGAAACCCTGATACAGAAATGTTCATCACAGTCAGTCATTCAGAAGAAACCCTGATACTGAAATGTTCATCACAGTCAGTCATTCAGAAGAAACCCTGATACAGAAATGTTCATCACAGTCAGTCATTCAGAGAAACCTGATACAGAAATGTTCATCACAGTCAGTAATTCAGAAGAAAACCTGATACAGAAATGTTCATCACAGTCAGTCATTCAGAAGGAAACCTGATACAGAAATGTTCATCACAGTCAGTCATTCAGAAGAAACCCTGATACAGAAATGTTCATCACAGTCAGTCATTCAGAAGAAAACCTGATACTGAAATGTTCATCACAGTCAGTCATTCAGAAGAAAACATGATACAGAAATGTTCATCACAGTCAGTCATTCAGAAGGAAACCTGATACAGAAATGTTCATCACAGTCAGTCATTCAGAAGAAAACCTGATACTGAAATGTTCATCACAGTCAGTCATTCAGAAGAAACCCTGATACAGAAATGTTCATCACAGTCAGTCATTCAGAAGAAACCCTGATACAGAAATGTTCATCACAGTCAGTCATTCAGAAGAAACCTGATACAGAAATGTTCATCACAGTCAGTAATTCAGAAGAAAACCTGATACAGAAATGTTCATCACAGTCAGTCATTCAGAAGAAACCCTGATACAGAAATGTTCATCACAGTCAGTCATTCAGAAGAAACCCTGATACAGAAATGTTCATCACAGTCAGTCATTCAGAAGAAACCCTGATGCAGAAATGTTCATCACAGTCAGTCATTCAGAAGAAACCCTGATACAGAAATGTTCATCACAGTCAGTCATTCAGAAGGAAACCTGATACAGAAATGTTCATCACAGTCAGTCATTCAGAAGAAAACCTGATACTGAAATGTTCATCACAGTCAGTCATTCAGAAGAAACCCTGATACAGAAATGTTCATCACAGTCAGTCATTCAGAAGGAAACCTGATACTGAAATGTTCATCACAGTCAGTCATTCAGAAGAAAACATGATACAGAAATGTTCATCACAGTCAGTCATTCAGAAGAAAACCTGATACTGAAATGTTCATCACAGTCAGTCATTCAGAAGAAAACATGATACAGAAATGTTCATCACAGTCAGTCATTCAGAAGGAAACCTGATACAGAAATGTTCATCACAGTCAGTCATTCAGAAGAAACCCTGATACAGAAATGTTCATCACAGTCAGTCATTCAGAAGAAACCCTGGTACAGAAATGTTCATCACAGTCAGTCATTCAGAAGAAACCCTGATACAGAAATGTTCATCACAGTCAGTCATTCAGAAGAAAACCTGATACTGAAATGTTCATCACAGTCAGTTATTCAGAAGAAAACATGATACAGAAATGTTCATCACAGTCAGTCATTCAGAAGAAACCATGACACAGAAATGTCCATCACAGTCAGTCATTCAGAAGAAAACCTGATACAGAAATGTTCATCACAGTCAGTCATTCAGAAGAAACCCTGGTACAGAAATGTTCATCACAGTCAGTCATTCAGAAGAAAACCTGATACAGAAATGTTCATCACAGTTAGTCATTCAGAAGAAACCCTGATACAGAAATGTTCATCACAGTCAGTCATTCAGAAGAAACCCTGATACAGAAATGTTTATCACAGTCAGTCATTCAGAAGAAACCCTGATACAGAAATGTTCATCACAGTCAGTCATTCAGAAGAAACACTGATACAGAAATGTTCATCAGTCAGTCATTCAGAAGAAAACCTGATACAGAAATGTTCATCAGTCAGTCATTCAGAAGAAAACCTGGTACAGAAAAGTTCATCACAGTCAGTCATTCAGAAGAAAACATGATACAGAAATGTTCATCACAGTCAGTCATTCAGAAGAATCCCTGATACAGAAATGTTCATCACAGTCAGTCATTCAGAAGAAAAACTGATACAGAAATGTTCATCACAGTCAGTCATTCAGAAGAAAAACTGATACAGAAATGTTCATTACAGTCAGTCATTCAGAAGAAACCTGATACAGAAATGTTGATCACAGTCAGTCATTCAGAAGAAACCCTAATACAGAAGTGTTCAACACAGTCAGTCATTCAGAAGAAACCCTGATACAGAAATGTTCATCACAGTCAGTCATTCAGAAGAAACCCTGATACAGAAATGTTCATCACAGTCAGTCATTCAGAAGAAACCCTGATACAGAAATGTTCATCACAGTCAATCATTCAGAAGAAACCCTGATACAGAAATGTTCATCACAGTCAGTCACTCAGAAGAAACCCTGATAGAGAAATGTTCATCACAGTCAGTCATTCAGAAGAAACCCTGATACAGAAATGTTCATCACAGTCAATCATTCAGAAGAAACCCTGATACAGAAATGTTCATCACAGTCAATCATTCAGAAGAAACCCTGATAAAGAAATGTTCATCACAGTCAATCATTCAGAAGAAACCCTGATACAGAAATGTTCATCACAGTAAATCATTCAGAAGGAAACCTGATACAGAAATGTTCATCACAGTCAGTCATTCAGAAGAAAACCTGATACAGAAATGTTCATCACAGTCAGTCATTCAGAAGAAACCCTGACACAGAAATGTTCATCACAGTCAGTCATTCAGAAGAAACCATGACACAGAAATGTTCATCACAGTCAGTCATTCAGAAGAAAACCTGATACAGAAATGTTCATCACAGTCAGTCATTCAGAAGAAACCCTGGTACAGAAATGTTCATCACAGTCAGTCATTCAGAAGAAACCCTGGTACAGAAATGTTCATCACAGTCAGTCATTCAGAAGAAACCCTGATACAGAAATGTTCATCACAGTCAGTCATTCAGAAGAAACCCTGATACAGAAAAGTTCATCACAGTCAGGCATTCAGAAGAAACCTGATACAGAAATGTTCATCACAGTCAGTCATACAGAAGAAAACCTGATACAGAAATGTTCATCACAGTCAGTCATTCAGAAGAAACCCTGATACTGAAATGTTCATCACAGTCAGTAATTCAGAAGAAAACATGATACAGAAATGTTCATCACAGTCAGTCATTCAGAAGAAACCCTGATACAGAAATGTTCATCACAGTCAGTCATTCAGAAGAAACCCTGATACTGAAATGTTCATCACAGTCAGTAATTCAGAAGAAAACATGATACAGAAATGTTCATCACAGTCAGTAATTCAGAAGAAAACATGATACAGAAATGTTCATCACAGTCAGTCATTCAGAAGAAACCCTGATACAGAAATGTTCATCACAGTCAGTCATTCAGAAGAAACCCTGATACAGAAATGTTCATCACAGTCAGTCATTCAGAAGAAACCCTGATACAGAAATGTTCATCACAGTCAGTCATTCAGAAGAAAACATGATACAGAAATGTTCATTACAGTCAGTCATTCAGAAGAAACCCTGACACAGAAATGTTCATCATAGTCAGTCATTCAGAAGAAACCCTGATACAGAAATGTTCATCACGGTCAGTCATTCAGAAGAAACCCTGATACAGAAATGTTCATCACAGTCAGTCATTCAGAAGGAAACCTGATACAGAAATGTTCATCACAGTCAGTCATTCAGAAGGAAACCTGATACTGAAATGTTCATCACAGTCAGTCATTCAGAAGAAAACATGATACAGAAATGTTCATCACAGTCAGTCATTCAGAAGAAAACCTGATACTGAAATGTTCATCACAGTCAGTCATTCAGAAGAAAACATGATACAGAAATGTTCATCACAGTCAGTCATTCAGAAGAAAACATGATACAGAAATGTTCATCACAGTCAGTCATTCAGAAGGAAACCTGATACAGAAATGTTCATCACAGTCAGTCATTCAGAAGGAAACCTGATACTGAAATGTTCATCACAGTCAGTCATTCAGAAGAAAACATGATACAGAAATGTTCATCACAGTCAGTCATTCAGAAGGAAACCTGATACAGAAATGTTCATCACAGTCAGTCATTCAGAAGGAAACCTGATACAGAAATGTTCATCACAGTCAGTCATTCAGAAGGAAACCTGATACTGAAATGTTCATCACAGTCAGTCATTCAGAAGAAAACATGATACAGAAATGTTCATCACAGTCAGTCATTCAGAAGGAAACCTGATACAGAAATGTTCATCACAGTCAGTCATTCAGAAGGAAACCTGATACTGAAATGTTCATCACAGTCAGTCATTCAGAAGAAAACATGATACAGAAATGTTCATCACAGTCAGTCATTCAGAAGGAAACCTGATACAGAAATGTTCATCACAGTCAGTCATTCAGAAGAAAACCTAATACAGAAATGTTCATTACAGTCAGTCATTCAGAAGAAACCCTGACACAGAAATGTTCATCACAGTCAGTCATTCAGAAGAAACCATGACACAGAAATGTTCATCATAGTCAGTCATTCAGAAGAAACCCTGATACAGAAATGTTCATCACGGTCAGTCATTCAGAAGAAACCCTGACACAGAAATGTTCATCATAGTCAGTCATTCAGAAGAAACCCTGATACAGAAATGTTCATCACGGTCAGTCATTCAGAAGAAACCCTGATACAGAAATGTTCATCACAGTCAGTCATTCAGAAGGAAACCTGATACAGAAATGTTCATTACAGTCAGTCATTCAGAAGAAACCCTGACAGAAATGTTCATCATAGTCAGTCATTCAGAAGAAACCCTGATACAGAAATGTTCATCACGGTCAGTCATTCAGAAGAAACCCTGATACAGAAATGTTCATCACAGTCAGTCATTCAGAAGGAAACCTGATACAGAAATGTTCATCACAGTCAGTCATTCAGAAGAAACCCTGATACAGAAATGTTCATCACAGTCAGTCATTCAGAAGAAAACATGATACAGAAATGTTCATCACAGTCAGTCATTCAGAAGGAAACCTGATACAGAAATGTTCATCACAGTCAGTCATTCAGAAGAAAACCTAATACAGAAATGTTCATTACAGTCAGTCATTCAGAAGAAACCCTGATACAGAAATGTTCATCACTGTCAGTCATTCAGAAGAAACCCTGGTACAGAAATGTTCATCACAGTCAGTCATTCAGAAGAAACCCTGATACAGAAATGTTCATCACAGTCAGTCATTCAGAAGAAACCCTGATACAGATATGTTCATCACAGTCAGTCATTCAGAAGAAACCCTGATACAGAAATGTTCATCAGTCAGTCATTCAGAAGAAAACCTGATACTGAAATGTTCATCACAGTCAGTTATTCAGAAGAAAACATGATACAGAAATGTTCATCACAGTCAGTCATTCAGAAGGAAACCTGATACAGAAATGTTCATCACAGTCAGTCATTCAGAAGAAAACCTGATACTGAAATGTTCATCACAGTCAGTCATTCAGAAGAAACCTGATACAGAAATGTTCATCACAGTCAGTAATTCAGAAGAAAACCTGATACAGAAATGTTCATCACAGTCAGTCATTCAGAAGAAACCCTGATACAGAAATGTTCATCACAGTCAGTCATTCAGAAGAAACCCTGATACAGAAATGTTCATCACAGTCAATCATTCAGAAGAAACCCTGATACAGAAATGTTCATCACAGTCAGTCATTCAGAAGAAACCCTGATACAGAAATGTTCATCACAGTCAGTCATTCAGAAGAAACCTGATACAGAAATGTTCATCACAGTCAGTCATTCAGAAGAAAACCTGATACAGAAATGTTCATCACAGTCAGTCATTCAGAAGAAACCCTGATACAGAAATGTTCATCACAGTCAGTCATTCAGAAGAAACCCTGATACAGAAATGTTCATCACAGTCAGTCATTCAGAAGAAACCTGATACAGAAATGTTCATCACAGTCAGTAATTCAGAAGAAAACCTGATACAGAAATGTTCATCACAGTCAGTCATTCAGAAGAAACCCTGATACAGAAATGTTCATCACAGTCAGTCATTCAGAAGAAACCCTGATACAGAAATGTTCATCACAGTCAATCATTCAGAAGAAACCCTGATACAGAAATGTTCATCACAGTCAGTCATTCAGAAGAAACCCTGATACAGAAATGTTCATCACAGTCAGTCATTCAGAAGAAACCTGATACAGAAATGTTCATCACAGTCAGTCATTCAGAAGAAAACCTGATACAGAAATGTTCATCATAGTCAGTCATTCAGAAGAAACCCTGATACTGAAATGTTCATCAGTCAGTCATTCAGAAGAAAACCTGATACAGAAATGTTCATTACAGTCAGTCATTCAGAAGAAACCCTGACACAGAAATGTTCATCACAGTCAGTCATTCAGAAGAAACCATGACACAGAAATGTTCATCACAGTCAGTCATTCAGAAGAAACCCTGGTACAGAAATGTTCATCACTGTCAGTCATTCAGAAGAAACCCTGGTACAGAAATGTTCATCACAGTCAGTCATTCAGAAGAAAACCTGATACAGAAATGTTCATCACAGACAGTCATTCAGAAGAAAACCTGATACTGAAATGTTCATCACAGTCAGTCATTCAGAAGAAACCCTGATACAGAAATGTTCATCACAGTCAGTCATTCAGAAGAAACCCTGATACTGAAATGTTCATCACAGTCAGTCATTCAGAAGAAACCTGATACAGAAATGTTTATCACAGTCAGTCATTCAGAAGAAAACATGATACAGAAATGTTCATCACAGTCAGTCATTCAGAAGAAACCCTGATACAGAAATGTTCATCACAGTCAGTCATTCAGAAGAAACCCTGATACAGAAAAGTTCATCACAGTCAGGCATTCAGAAGAAACCTGATACAGAAATGTTCATCACAGTCAGTCATTCAGAAGAAAACCTGATACAGAAATGTTCATCACAGTCAGTCATTCAGAAGAAACCCTGATACTGAAATGTTCATCACAGTCAGTAATTCAGAAGAAAACATGATACAGAAATGTTCATCACAGTCAGTCATTCAGAAGAAACCCTGATACAGAAATGTTCATCACAGTCAGTCATTCAGAAGAAACCCTGATACAGAAATGTTCATCACAGTCAGTCATTCAGAAGAAAACCTGATACTGAAATGTTCATCACAGTCAGTCATTCAGAAGAAACCCTGATACAGAAATGTTCATCACAGTCAGTCATTCAGAAGAAACCCTGATACTGAAATGTTCATCACAGTCAGTAATTCAGAAGAAAACATGATACAGAAATGTTCATCACAGTCAGTCATTCAGAAGAAACCCTGATACAGAAATGTTCATCACAGTCAGTCATTCAGAAGAAACCCTGATACAGAAATGTTCATCACAGTCAGTCATTCAGAAGAAAACCTGATACTGAAATGTTCATCACAGTCAGTCATTCAGAAGAAACCCTGATACAGAAATGTTCATCACAGTCAGTCATTCAGAAGAAACCCTGATACAGAAATGTTCATCACAGTCAGTCATTCAGAAGAAACCCTGGTACAGAAATGTTCATCACAGTCAGTCATTCAGAAGAAACCCTGATACAGAAATGTTCATCACAGTCAGTCATTCAGAAGAAACCCTGATACAGAAATGTTCATCACAGTCAGTCATTCAGAAGAAAACCTGATACAGAAATGTTCATCACAGTCAGTCATTCAGAAGAAACCATGACACAGAAATGTCCATCACAGTCAGTCATTCAGAAGAAAACCTGATACAGAAATGTTCATCACAGTCAGTCATTCAGAAGAAACCATGACACAGAAAAGTCCATCACAGTCAGTCATTCAGAAGAAACCCTGGTACAGAAATGTTCATCACAGTCAGTCATTCAGAATAAACCCTGATACAGAAATGTTCATCACAGTCAGTCATTCAGAAGAAACCCTGATACAGAAATGTTCATCACAGTCAGGCATTCAGAAGGAAGCCCTGATACAGAAATGTTCATCACAGTCAGTCATTCAGAAGAAACCCTGATACAGAAATGTTCATCACAGTCAGTCATTCAGAAGAAAACCTGATACTGAAATGTTCATCACAGTCAGTCATTCAGAAGAAAACCTGATACAGAAATGTTCATCACAGTCAGTCATTCAGAAGAAAACATGATACAGAAATGTTCATCACAGTCAGTCATTCAGAAGGAAACCTGATACAGAAATGTTCATCACAGTCAGGCATTCAGAAGAAACCCTGATACAGAAATGTTCATCACAGTCAGTCATTCAGAAGAAACCCTGATACAGAAATGTTCATCACAGTCAGTCATTCAGAAGAAAACCTGATACTGAAATGTTCATCACAGTCAGTCATTCAGAAGAAAACATGATACAGAAATGTTCATCACAGTCAGTCATTCAGAAGGAAACCTGATACAGAAATGTTCATCACAGTCAGTCATTCAGAAGAAAACCTGATACTGAAATGTTCATCACAGTCAGTCATTCAGAAGAAACCCTGATACAGAAATGTTCATCACAGTCAGTAATTCAGAAGAAAACCTGATACAGAAATGTTCATCACAGTCAGTCATTCAGAAGAAACCCTGATACAGAAATGTTCATCACAGTCAGTCATTCAGAAGAAACCCTGATACAGAAATGTTCATCACAGTCAGTCATTCAGAAGAAAACCTGATACTGAAATGTTCATCACAGTCAGTCATTCAGAAGAAAACATGATACAGAAATGTTCATCACAGTCAGTCATTCAGAAGAAAACCTGATACTGAAATGTTCATCACAGTCAGTCATTCAGAAGAAAACATGATACAGAAATGTTCATCACAGTCAGTCATTCAGAAGAAACCCTGATACAGAAATGTTCATCACAGTCAGTAATTCAGAAGAAAACCTGATACAGAAATGTTCATCACAGTCAGTCATTCAGAAGGAAACCTGATACAGAAATGTTCATCACAGTCAGTCATTCAGAAGAAACCCTGATACAGAAATGTTCATCACAGTCAGTCATTCAGAAGAAACCCTGATACAGAAATGTTCATCACAGTCAGTCATTCAGAAGAAACCCTGATACAGAAATGTTCATCACAGTCAGTCATTCAGAAGAAACCCTGATACAGAAATGTTCATCACAGTCAGTCATTCAGAAGAAAACCTGATACTGAAATGTTCATCACAGTCAGTCATTCAGAAGAAAACATGATACAGAAATGTTCATCACAGTCAGTCATTCAGAAGAAAACCTGATACTGAAATGTTCATCACAGTCAGTCATTCAGAAGAAAACATGATACAGAAATGTTCATCACAGTCAGTCATTCAGAAGAAAACCTGATACTGAAATGTTCATCACAGTCAGTCATTCAGAAGAAACCCTGATACAGAAATGTTCATCACAGTCAGTCATTCAGAAGAAACCCTGATACAGAAATGTTCATCACAGTCAGTAATTCAGAAGAAAACCTGATACAGAAATGTTCATCACAGTCAGTCATTCAGAAGAAAACCTGATACTGAAATGTTCATCACAGTCAGTCATTCAGAAGAAACCCTGATACAGAAATGTTCATCACAGTCAGTCATTCAGAAGAAACCCTGATACAGAAATGTTCATCACAGTCAGTCATTCAGAAGAAAACCTGATACTGAAATGTTCATCACAGTCAGTCATTCAGAAGAAAACATGATACAGAAATGTTCATCACAGTCAGTCATTCTGAAGGAAACCTGATACAGAAATGTTCATCACAGTCAGTCATTCAGAAGAAAACCTGATACTGAAATGTTCATCACAGTCAGTCATTCAGAAGAAACCCTGATACAGAAATGTTCATCACAGTCAGTCATTCAGAAGAAACCCTGATACAGAAATGTTCATCACAGTCAGTCATTCAGAAGAAACCCTGATACTGAAATGTTCATCACAGTCAGTCATTCAGAAGAAACCCTGATACAGAAATGTTCATCACAGTCAGTCATTCAGAGAAACCTGATACAGAAATGTTCATCACAGTCAGTAATTCAGAAGAAAACCTGATACAGAAATGTTCATCACAGTCAGTCATTCAGAAGGAAACCTGATACAGAAATGTTCATCACAGTCAGTCATTCAGAAGAAACCCTGATACAGAAATGTTCATCACAGTCAGTCATTCAGAAGAAAACCTGATACTGAAATGTTCATCACAGTCAGTCATTCAGAAGAAAACATGATACAGAAATGTTCATCACAGTCAGTCATTCAGAAGGAAACCTGATACAGAAATGTTCATCACAGTCAGTCATTCAGAAGAAAACCTGATACTGAAATGTTCATCACAGTCAGTCATTCAGAAGAAACCCTGATACAGAAATGTTCATCACAGTCAGTCATTCAGAAGAAACCCTGATACAGAAATGTTCATCACAGTCAGTCATTCAGAAGAAACCTGATACAGAAATGTTCATCACAGTCAGTAATTCAGAAGAAAACCTAATACAGAAATGTTCATCACAGTCAGTCATTCAGAAGAAACCCTGATACAGAAATGTTCATCACAGTCAGTCATTCAGAAGAAACCCTGATACAGAAATGTTCATCACAGTCAGTCATTCAGAAGAAACCCTGATGCAGAAATGTTCATCACAGTCAGTCATTCAGAAGAAACCCTGATACAGAAATGTTCATCACAGTCAGTCATTCAGAAGGAAACCTGATACAGAAATGTTCATCACAGTCAGTCATTCAGAAGAAAACCTGATACTGAAATGTTCATCACAGTCAGTCATTCAGAAGAAACCCTGATACAGAAATGTTCATCACAGTCAGTCATTCAGAAGGAAACCTGATACTGAAATGTTCATCACAGTCAGTCATTCAGAAGAAAACATGATACAGAAATGTTCATCACAGTCAGTCATTCAGAAGAAAACCTGATACTGAAATGTTCATCACAGTCAGTCATTCAGAAGAAAACATGATACAGAAATGTTCATCACAGTCAGTCATTCAGAAGGAAACCTGATACAGAAATGTTCATCACAGTCAGTCATTCAGAAGAAACCCTGATACAGAAATGTTCATCACAGTCAGTCATTCAGAAGAAACCCTGGTACAGAAATGTTCATCACAGTCAGTCATTCAGAAGAAACCCTGATACAGAAATGTTCATCACAGTCAGTCATTCAGAAGAAAACCTGATACTGAAATGTTCATCACAGTCAGTTATTCAGAAGAAAACATGATACAGAAATGTTCATCACAGTCAGTCATTCAGAAGAAACCATGACACAGAAATGTCCATCACAGTCAGTCATTCAGAAGAAAACCTGATACAGAAATGTTCATCACAGTCAGTCATTCAGAAGAAACCCTGGTACAGAAATGTTCATCACAGTCAGTCATTCAGAAGAAAACCTGATACAGAAATGTTCATCACAGTCAGTCATTCAGAAGAAACCCTGATACAGAAATGTTCATCACAGTCAGTCATTCAGAAGAAACCCTGATACAGAAATGTTCATCACAGTCAGTCATTCAGAAGAAACACTGATACAGAAATGTTCATCAGTCAGTCATTCAGAAGAAAACCTGATACAGAAATGTTCATCAGTCAGTCATTCAGAAGAAAACCTGGTACAGAAAAGTTCATCACAGTCAGTCATTCAGAAGAAAACATGATACAGAAATGTTCATCACAGTCAGTCATTCAGAAGAATCCCTGATACAGAAATGTTCATCACAGTCAGTCATTCAGAAGAAAAACTGATACAGAAATGTTCATCACAGTCAGTCATTCAGAAGAAAAACTGATACAGAAATGTTCATTACAGTCAGTCATTCAGAAGAAACCTGATACAGAAATGTTGATCACAGTCAGTCATTCAGAAGAAACCCTAATTCAGAAATGTTCAACACAGTCAGTCATTCAGAAGAAACCCTGATACAGAAATGTTCATCACAGTCAGTCATTCAGAAGAAACCCTGATACAGAAATGTTCATCACAGTCAGTCATTCAGAAGAAACCCTGATACAGAAATGTTCATCACAGTCAATCATTCAGAAGAAACCCTGATACAGAAATGTTCATCACAGTCAATCATTCAGAAGAAACCCTGATAAAGAAATGTTCATCACAGTCAATCATTCAGAAGAAACCCTGATACAGAAATGTTCATCACAGTAAATCATTCAGAAGGAAACCTGATACAGAAATGTTCATCACAGTCAGTCATTCAGAAGAAAACCTGATACAGAAATGTTCATCACAGTCAGTCATTCAGAAGAAACCCTGACACAGAAATGTTCATCACAGTCAGTCATTCAGAAGAAACCATGACACAGAAATGTTCATCACAGTCAGTCATTCAGAAGAAAACCTGATACAGAAATGTTCATCACAGTCAGTCATTCAGAAGAAACCCTGGTACAGAAATGTTCATCACAGTCAGTCATTCAGAAGAAACCCTGGTACAGAAATGTTCATCACAGTCAGTCACTCAGAAGAAACCCTGATACAGAAATGTTCATCACAGTCAGTCATTCAGAAGAAACCCTGATACAGAAAAGTTCATCACAGTCAGGCATTCAGAAGAAACCTGATACAGAAATGTTCATCACAGTCAGTCATTCAGAAGAAACCCTGATACTGAAATGTTCATCACAGTCAGTAATTCAGAAGAAAACATGATACAGAAATGTTCATCACAGTCAGTCATTCAGAAGAAACCCTGATACAGAAATGTTCATCACAGTCAGTCATTCAGAAGAAACCCTGATACTGAAATGTTCATCACAGTCAGTAATTCAGAAGAAAACATGATACAGAAATGTTCATCACAGTCAGTAATTCAGAAGAAAACATGATACAGAAATGTTCATCACAGTCAGTCATTCAGAAGAAACCCTGATACAGAAATGTTCATCACAGTCAGTCATTCAGAAGAAACCCTGATACAGAAATGTTCATCACAGTCAGTCATTCAGAAGAAACCCTGATACAGAAATGTTCATCACAGTCAGTCATTCAGAAGAAAACATGATACAGAAATGTTCATCACAGTCAGTCATTCAGAAGAAACCCTGATACAGAAATGTTCATCATATTCAGTCATTCAGAAGAAACCCTGATACAGAAATGTTCATCACGGTCAGTCATTCAGAAGAAACCCTGATAAAGAAATGTTCATCACAGTCAGTCATTCAGAAGGAAACCTGATACAGAAATGTTCATCACAGTCAGTCATTCAGAAGAAACCCTGATACAGAAATGTTCATCACAGTCAGTCATTCAGAAGAAACCATGACACAGAAATGTTCATCACAGTCAGTCATTCAGAAGAAAACCTGATACAGAAATGTTCATCACAGTCAGTCATTCAGAAGAAACCCTGGTACAGAAATGTTCATCACAGTCAGTCATTCAGAAGAAACCCTGGTACAGAAATGTTCATCACAGTCAGTCACTCAGAAGAAACCCTGATACAGAAATGTTCATCACAGTCAGTCATTCAGAAGAAACCCTGATACAGAAAAGTTCATCACAGTCAGGCATTCAGAAGAAACCTGATACAGAAATGTTCATCACAGTCAGTCATTCAGAAGAAACCCTGATACTGAAATGTTCATCACAGTCAGTAATTCAGAAGAAAACATGATACAGAAATGTTCATCACAGTCAGTCATTCAGAAGAAACCCTGATACAGAAATGTTCATCACAGTCAGTCATTCAGAAGAAACCCTGATACTGAAATGTTCATCACAGTCAGTAATTCAGAAGAAAACATGATACAGAAATGTTCATCACAGTCAGTAATTCAGAAGAAAACATGATACAGAAATGTTCATCACAGTCAGTCATTCAGAAGAAACCCTGATACAGAAATGTTCATCACAGTCAGTCATTCAGAAGAAACCCTGATACAGAAATGTTCATCACAGTCAGTCATTCAGAAGAAACCCTGATACAGAAATGTTCATCACAGTCAGTCATTCAGAAGAAAACATGATACAGAAATGTTCATTACAGTCAGTCATTCAGAAGAAACCCTGACACAGAAATGTTCATCATAGTCAGTCATTCAGAAGAAACCCTGATACAGAAATGTTCATCACGGTCAGTCATTCAGAAGAAACCCTGATACAGAAATGTTCATCACAGTCAGTCATTCAGAAGGAAACCTGATACAGAAATGTTCATCACAGTCAGTCATTCAGAAGAAACCCTGATACAGAAATGTTCATCACAGTCAGTCATTCAGAAGGAAACCTGATACTGAAATGTTCATCACAGTCAGTCATTCAGAAGAAAACATGATACAGAAATGTTCATCACAGTCAGTCATTCAGAAGGAAACCTGATACAGAAATGTTCATCACAGTCAGTCATTCAGAAGGAAACCTGATACTGAAATGTTCATCACAGTCAGTCATTCAGAAGAAAACATGATACAGAAATGTTCATCACAGTCAGTCATTCAGAAGGAAACCTGATACAGAAATGTTCATCACAGTCAGTCATTCAGAAGGAAACCTGATACTGAAATGTTCATCACAGTCAGTCATTCAGAAGAAAACATGATACAGAAATGTTCATCACAGTCAGTCATTCAGAAGGAAACCTGATACAGAAATGTTCATCACAGTCAGTCATTCAGAAGAAAACCTAATACAGAAATGTTCATTACAGTCAGTCATTCAGAAGAAACCCTGACACAGAAATGTTCATCACAGTCAGTCATTCAGAAGAAACCATGACACAGAAATGTTCATCATAGTCAGTCATTCAGAAGAAACCCTGATACAGAAATGTTCATCACGGTCAGTCATTCAGAAGAAACCCTGACACAGAAATGTTCATCATAGTCAGTCATTCAGAAGAAACCCTGATACAGAAATGTTCATCACGGTCAGTCATTCAGAAGAAACCCTGATACAGAAATGTTCATCACAGTCAGTCATTCAGAAGGAAACCTGATACAGAAATGTTCATTACAGTCAGTCATTCAGAAGAAACCCTGACACAGAAATGTTCATCATAGTCAGTCATTCAGAAGAAACCCTGATACAGAAATGTTCATCACGGTCAGTCATTCAGAAGAAACCCTGATACAGAAATGTTCATCACAGTCAGTCATTCAGAAGGAAACCTGATACAGAAATGTTCATCACAGTCAGTCATTCAGAAGAAACCCTGATACAGAAATGTTCATCACAGTCAGTCATTCAGAAGGAAACCTGATACTGAAATGTTCATCACAGTCAGTCATTCAGAAGAAAACATGATACAGAAATGTTCATCACAGTCAGTCATTCAGAAGGAAACCTGATACAGAAATGTTCATCACAGTCAGTCATTCAGAAGAAAACCTAATACAGAAATGTTCATTACAGTCAGTCATTCAGAAGAAACCCTGACACAGAAATGTTCATCACAGTCAGTCATTCAGAAGAAACCATGACACAGAAATGTTCATCACAGTCAGTCATTCAGAAGAAACCCTGACACAGAAATGTTCATCACTGTCAGTCATTCAGAAGAAACCCTGGTACAGAAATGTTCATCACAGTCAGTCATTCAGAAGAAACCCTGATACAGAAATGTTCATCAGTCAGTCATTCAGAAGAAAACCTGATACTGAAATGTTCATCACAGTCAGTTATTCAGAAGAAAACATGATACAGAAATGTTCATCACAGTCAGTCATTCAGAAGGAAACCTGATACAGAAATGTTCATCACAGTCAGTCATTCAGAAGAAAACCTGATACTGAAATGTTCATCACAGTCAGTCATTCAGAAGAAACCTGATACAGAAATGTTCATCACAGTCAGTAATTCAGAAGAAAACCTGATACAGAAATGTTCATCACAGTCAGTCATTCAGAAGAAACCCTGATACAGAAATGTTCATCACAGTCAGTCATTCAGAAGAAACCCTGATACAGAAATGTTCATCACAGTCAATCATTCAGAAGAAACCCTGATACAGAAATGTTCATCACAGTCAGTCATTCAGAAGAAACCTGATACAGAAATGTTCATCACAGTCAGTAATTCAGAAGAAAACCTGATACAGAAATGTTCATCACAGTCAGTCATTCAGAAGAAACCCTGATATAGAAATGTTCATCACAGTCAGTCATTCAGAAGAAACCCTGATACAGAAATGTTCATCACAGTCAATCATTCAGAAGAAACCCTGATACAGAAATGTTCATCACAGTCAGTCATTCAGAAGAAACCCTGATACAGAAATGTTCATCACAGTCAGTCATTCAGAAGAAACCTGATACAGAAATGTTCATCACAGTCAGTCATTCAGAAGAAAACCTGATACAGAAATGTTCATCATAGTCAGTCATTCAGAAGAAACCCTGATACTGAAATGTTCATCAGTCAGTCATTCAGAAGAAAACCAGATACAGAAATGTTCATTACAGTCAGTCATTCAGAAGAAACCCTGACACAGAAATGTTCATCACAGTCAGTCATTCAGAAGAAACCATGACACAGAAATGTTCATCACAGTCAGTCATTCAGAAGAAAGCCTGGTACAGAAATGTTCATCACTGTCAGTCATTCAGAAGAAACCCTGGTACAGAAATGTTCATCACAGTCAGTCATTCAGAAGAAAACCTGATACTGAAATGTTCATCACAGTCAGTCATTCAGAAGAAACCCTGATACAGAAATGTTCATCACAGTCAGTCATTCAGAAGAAACCCTGATACTGAAATGTTCATCACAGTCAGTCATTCAGAAGAAACCTGATACAGAAATGTTTATCACAGTCAGTCATTCAGAAGAAAACATGATACAGAAATGTTCATCACAGTCAGTCATTCAGAAGAAACCCTGATAGAGAAATGTTCATCACAGTCAGTCATTCAGAAGAAACCCTGATACAGAAATGTGCATCACAGTCAATCATTCAGAAGAAACCCTGATACAGAAATGTTCATCACAGTCAATCATTCAGAAGAAACCCTGATACAGAAATGTTCATCACAGTAAATCATTCAGAAGGAAACCTGATACAGAAATGTTCATCACAGTCAGTCATTCAGAAGAAACCCTGATACAGAAATGTTCATCACAGTCAGTCATTCAGAAGAAAACCTGATACAGAAATGTTCATCACAGTCAGTCATTCAGAAGAAACCCTGATACAGAAATGTTCATCACAGTCAGTCATTCAGAAGAAACACTGATACAGAAATGTTCATCAGTCAGTCATTCAGAAGAAAACCTGATACAGAAATGTTCATCACAGTCAGTCATTCAGAAGAAACCATGACACAGAAATGTCCATAACAGTCAGTCATTTAGAAGAAAACCTGATACAGAAATGTTCATCACAGTCAGTCATTCAGAAGAAACCCTGGTACAGAAATGTTCATCACAGTCAGTCATTCAGAAGAAAACCTGATACAGAAATGTTCATCACAGTCAGTCATTCAGAAGAAACCCTGATACAGAAATGTTCATCACAGTCAGTCATTCAGAAGAAACCCTGATACAGAAATGTTCATCACAGTCAGTCATTCAGAAGAAACACTGATACAGAAATGTTCATCAGTCAGTCATTCAGAAGAAAACCTGATACAGAAATGTTCATCAGTCAGTCATTCAGAAGAAAACCTGGTACAGAAAAGTTCATCACAGTCAGTCATTCAGAAGAAAACATGATACAGAAATGTTCATCACAGTCAGTCATTCAGAAGAATCCCTGATACAGAAATGTTCATCACAGTCAGTCATTCAGAAGAAAAACTGATACAGAAATGTTCATCACAGTCAGTCATTCAGAAGAAAAACTGATACAGAAATGTTCATTACAGTCAGTCATTCAGAAGAAACCTGATACAGAAATGTTGATCACAGTCAGTCATTCAGAAGAAACCCTAATACAGAAATGTTCAACACAGTCAGTCATTCAGAAGAAACCCTGATACAGAAATGTTCATCACAGTCAGTCACTCAGAAGAAACCCTGATAGAGAAATGTTCATCACAGTCAGTCATTCAGAAGAAACCCTGATACAGAAATGTTCATCACAGTCAATCATTCAGAAGAAACCCTGATACAGAAATGTTCATCACAGTCAATCATTCAGAAGAAACCCTGATAAAGAAATGTTCATCACAGTCAATCATTCAGAAGAAACCCTGATACAGAAATGTTCATCACAGTAAATCATTCAGAAGGAAACCTGATACAGAAATGTTCATCACAGTCAGTCATTCAGAAGAAACCCTGACACAGAAATGTTCATCTCAGTCAGTCATTCAGAAGAAACCCTGACACAGAAATGTTCATCACAGTCAGTCATTCAGAAGAAACCATGACACAGAAATGTTCATCACAGTCAGTCATTCAGAAGAAAACCTGATACAGAAATGTTCATCACAGTCAGTCATTCAGAAGAAACCCTGGTACAGAAATGTTCATCACAGTCAGTCATTCAGAAGAAACCCTGATACAGAAATGTTCATCACAGTCAGTCATTCAGAAGAAACCCTGATACAGAAAAGTTCATCACAGTCAGGCATTCAGAAGAAACCTGATACAGAAATGTTCATCACAGTCAGTCATTCAGAAGAAAACCTGATACAGAAATGTTCATCACAGTCAGTCATTCAGAAGAAACCCTGATACTGAAATGTTCATCACAGTCAGTAATTCAGAAGAAAACATGATACAGAAATGTTCATCACAGTCAGTCATTCAGAAGAAACCCTGATACAGAAATGTTCATCACAGTCAGTCATTCAGAAGAAACCCTGATACAGAAATGTTCATCACAGTCAGTCATTCAGAAGAAACCCTGATACAGAAATGTTCATCACAGTCAGTCATTCAGAAGAAAACCTGATACTGAAATGTTCATCACAGTCAGTCATTCAGAAGAAACCCTGATACAGAAATGTTCATCACAGTCAGTCATTCAGAAGAAACCCTGATACAGAAATGTTCATCACAGTCAGTCATTCAGAAGAAACCTGATACAGAAATGTTCATCACAGTCAGTAATTCAGAAGAAAACCTGATACAGAAATGTTCAACACAGTCAGTCATTCAGAAGGAACCCTGATACAGAAATGTTCATCACAGTCAGTCATTCAGAAGAAACCCTGATACAGAAATGTTCATCACAGTCAGTCATTCAGAAGAAAGCCTGATACAGAAATGTTCATCACAGTCAGTCATTCAGAAGAAAACCTGATACTGAAATGTTCATCACAGTCAGTCATTCAGAAGGAACCCTGATACAGAAATGTTCATCACAGTCAGTCATTCAGAAGAAACCCTGGTACAGAAATGTTCATCACAGTCAGTCATTCAGAAGAAACCCTGATACAGAAATGTTCATCACAGTCAGTCATTCAGAAGAAACCCTGATACAGAAATGTTCATCACAGTCAGTCATTCAGAAGAAAACCTGATACTGAAATGTTCATCACAGTCAGTTATTCAGAAGAAAACATGATACAGAAATGTTCATCACAGTCAGTCATTCAGAAGGAAACCTGATACAGAAATGTTCATCACAGTCAGTCATTCAGAAGGAAACCTGATACAGAAATGTTCATCACAGTCAGTCACTCAGAAGAAACGCTGATACAGAAATGTTTATCACAGTCAGTCATTCAGAAGAAAACATGATACAGAAATGTTCATCACAGTCAGTCATTCAGAAGAAACCCTGATACTGAAATGTTCATCACAGTCAGTCATTCAGAAGAAAACATGATACAGAAATGTTCATCACAGTCAGTCATTCAGAAGAAAACCTGATACAGAAATGTTCATCACAGACAGTCATTCAGAATAAAACCTGATACTGAAATGTTCATCACAGTCAGTCATTCAGAAGAAACCCTGATACAGAAATGTTCATCACAGACAGTCATTCAGAAGAAACCCTGATACAGAAATGTTCATCACAGTCAGTCATTCAGAAGAAAACCTGATACAGAAATGTTCATCACAGACAGTCATTCAGAATAAAACCTGATACTGAAATGTTCATCACAGTCAGTCATTCAGAAGAAAACCCTGATAGAGAAATGTTCATCACAGTCAGTAATTCAGAAGAAACCTGATACAGAAATGTTCATCACAGTCAGTAATTCAGAAGAAAACCTGATACAGAAATGTTCATCACAGTCAGTCATTCAGAAGAAACCCTGATACAGAAATGTTCATCACAGTCAGTCATTCAGAAGAAACCCTGATACAGAAATGTTCATCACAGTCAATCATTCAGAAGAAACCTGATACAGAAATGTTCATCACAGTCAGTAATTCAGAAGAAAACCTGATACAGAAATGTTCATCACAGTCAATCATTCAGAAGAAACCTGATACAGAAATGTTCATCACAGTCAGTCATTCAGAAGAAAACCTGATACAGAAATGTTCATCATAGTCAGTCATTCAGAAGAAACCCTGATACAGAAATGTTCATCACAGTCAATCATTCAGAAGAAACCTGATACAGAAATGTTCATCACAGTCAGTCATTCAGAAGAAAACCTGATACAGAAATGTTCATCACAGTCAGTAATTCAGAAGAAACCCTGATACAGAAATGTTCATCACAGTCAATCATTCAGAAGAAACCTGATACAGAAATGTTCATCACAGTCAGTCATTCAGAAGAAAACCTGATACAGAAATGTTCATCATAGTCAGTCATTCAGAAGAAACCCTGATACAGAAATGTTCATCACAGTCAATCATTCAGAAGAAACCTGATACAGAAATGTTCATCACAGTCAGTCATTCAGAAGAAAACCTGATACAGAAATGTTCATCATAGTCAGTCATTCAGAAGAAACCCTGATACTGAAATGTTCATCACAGTCAGTAATTCAGAAGAAAACATGATACAGAAATGTTCATCACAGTCAGTCACTCAGAAGAAACGCTGATACAGAAATGTTTATCACAGTCAGTCATTCAGAAGAAACCCTGATACAGAAATGTTCATCACAGTCAATCATTCAGAAGAAACCTGATACAGAAATGTTCATCACAGTCAGTCATTCAGAAGAAAACCTGATACAGAAATGTTCATCATAGTCAGTCATTCAGAAGAAACCCTGATACAGAAATGTTCATCACAGTCAATCATTCAGAAGAAACCTGATACAGAAATGTTCATCACAGTCAGTCATTCAGAAGAAAACCTGATACAGAAATGTTCATCATAGTCAGTCATTCAGAAGAAACCCTGATACTGAAAGGTTCATCACAGTCAGTAATTCAGAAGAAAACATGATACAGAAATGTTCATCACAGTCAGTCACTCAGAAGAAACGCTGATACAGAAATGTTTATCACAGTCAGTCATTCAGAAGAAACCCTGATACAGAAATGTTCATCACAGTCAGTCATTCAGAAGAAAACCTGATACTGAAATGTTCATCACAGTCAGTCATTCAGAAGAAAACATGATACAGAAATGTTCATCACAGTCAGTCATTCAGAAGAAAACCTGATACAGAAATGTTCATCACAGTCAGTCATTCAGAAGAAACCCTGATACAGAAATGTTCATCACAGTCAGTCATTCAGAAGAAACCCTGATACTGAAATGTTCATCACAGTCAGTCATTCAGAAGAAACCTGATACAGAAATGTTCATCACAGTCAGTCATTCAGAAGAAAACATGATACAGAAATGTTCATCACAGTCAGTCATTCAGAAGAAACCCTGATACTGAAATGTTCATCACAGTCAGTCATTCAGAAGAAACCCTGATACTGAAATGTTCATCACAGTCAGTCATTCAGAAGAAACCCTGATACTGAAATGTTCATCACAGTCAGTCATTCAGAAGAAACCCTGATACAGAAATGTGCATCACAGTCAATCATTCAGAAGAAACCCTGATACAGAAATGTTCATCACAGTAAATCATTCAGAAGGAAACCTGATACAGAAATGTTCATCACAGTCAGTCATTCAGAAGAAACCCTGATACAGAAATGTTCATCACAGTCAGTCATTCAGAAGAAAACCTGATACAGAAATGTTCATCACAGTCAGTCATTCAGAAGAAACCCTGATACAGAAATGTTCATCACAGTCAGTCATTCAGAAGAAACACTGATACAGAAATGTTCATCAGTCAGTCATTCAGAAGAAAACCTGATACAGAAATGTTCATCACAGTCAGTCATTCAGAAGAAACCATGACACAGAAATGTCCATCACAGTCAGTCATTCAGAAGAAAACCTGATACAGAAATGTTCATCACAGTCAGTCATTCAGAAGAAACCCTGGTACAGAAATGTTCATCACAGTCAGTCATTCAGAAGAAAACCTGATACAGAAATGTTCATCACAGTCAGTCATTCAGAAGAAACCCTGATACAGAAATGTTCATCACAGTCAGTCATTCAGAAGAAACCCTGATACAGAAATGTTCATCACAGTCAGTCATTCAGAAGAAACCCTGATACAGAAATGTTCATAACAGTCAGTCATTCAGAAGAAACACTGATACAGAAATGTTCATCAGTCAGTCATTCAGAAGAAAACCTGATACAGAAATGTTCATCAGTCAGTCATTCAGAAGAAAACCTGGTACAGAAAAGTTCATCACAGTCAGTCATTCAGAAGAAAACATGATACAGAAATGTTCATCACAGTCAGTCATTCAGAAGAATCCCTGATACAGAAATGTTCATCACAGTCAGTCATTCAGAAGAAAAACTGATACAGAAATGTTCATCACAGTCAGTCATTCAGAAGAAAAACTGATACAGAAATGTTCATTACAGTCAGTCATTCAGAAGAAACCTGATACAGAAATGTTGATCACAGTCAGTCATTCAGAAGAAACCCTGATACAGAAATGTTCAACACAGTCAGTCATTCAGAAGAAACCCTGATACAGAAATGTTCATTACAGTCAGTCATTCAGAAGAAACCCTGATACAGAAATGTTCATTACAGTCAGTCATTCAGAAGAAACCCTGATACAGAAATGTTCATTACAGTCAGTCATTCAGAAGAAACCTGATACAGAAATGTTCAACACAGTCAGTCATTCAGAAGAAACCCTGATACAGAAATGTTCATTACAGTCAGTCATTCAGAAGAAACCCTGATACAGAAATGTTCAACACAGTCAGTCATTCAGAAGAAACCCTGATACAGAAATGTTCATTACAGTCAGTCATTCAGAAGAAACCCTGATACAGAAATGTTCATTACAGTCAGTCATTCAGAAGAAACCCTGATACAGAAATGTTCATTACAGTCAGTCATTCAGAAGAAACCTGATACAGAAATGTTCATTACAGTCAGTCATTCAGAAGAAACCCTGATACAGAAATGTTCATCACAGTCAGTCATTCAGAAGAAACCCTGATACAGAAATGTTCATCACAGTCAATCATTCAGAAGAAACCCTGATACAGAAATGTTCATCACAGTCAGTCACTCAGAAGAAACCCTGATAGAGAAATGTTCATCACAGTCAGTCATTCAGAAGAAACCCTGATACAGAAATGTTCATCACAGTCAATCATTCAGAAGAAACCCTGATACAGAAATGTTCATCACAGTCAATCATTCAGAAGAAACCCTGATAAAGAAATGTTCATCACAGTCAATCATTCAGAAGGAAACCTGATACAGAAATGTTCATCACAGTCAGTCATTCAGAAGAAAACCTGATACAGAAATGTTCATCACAGTCAGTCATTCAGAAGAAACCCTGACACAGAAATGTTCATCACAGTCAGTCATTCAGAAGAAAACCTGATACAGAAATGTTCATCACAGTCAGTCATTCAGAAGAAACCCTGGTACAGAAATGTTCATCACAGTCAGTCATTCAGAAGAAACCCTGGTACAGAAATGTTCATCACAGTCAGTCATTCAGAAGAAACCCTGATACAGAAAAGTTCATCACAGTCAGGCATTCAGAAGAAACCTGATACAGAAATGTTCATCACAGTCAGTCATTCAGAAGAAAACCTGATACAGAAATGTTCATCACAGTCAGTCATTCAGAAGAAACCCTGATACTGAAATGTTCATCACAGTCAGTAATTCAGAAGAAAACATGATACAGAAATGTTCATCACAGTCAGTCATTCAGAAGAAACCCTGATACAGAAATGTTCATCACAGTCAGTCATTCAGAAGGAAACCTGATACAGAAATGTTCATCACAGTCAGTCATTCAGAAGAAAACATGATACTGAAATGTTCATCACAGTCAGTCATTCAGAAGAAACCCTGATACAGAAATGTTCATCACAGTCAGTCATTCAGAAGAAACCCTGATGCAGAAATGTTCATCACAGTCAGTCATTCAGAAGAAACCTGATACAGAAATGTTCATCACAGTCAGTCATTCAGAAGAAACCTGATACAGAAATGTTCATCACAGTCAGTCATTCAGAAGAAAACCTGATACAGAAATGTTCATCACAGTCAGTCATTCAGAAGAAACCCTGATACAGAAATGTTCATCACAGTCAGTCATTCAGAAGAAACCCTGATACAGAAATGTTCATCACAGTCAATCATTCAGAAGAAACCCTGATACAGAAATGTTCATCACAGTCAGTCATTCAGAAGAAACCCTGATACAGAAATGTTCATCACAGTCAGTCATTCAGAAGAAAACCTGATACAGAAATGTTCATCACAGTCAGTCATTCAGAAGAAACCCTGATACTGAAATGTTCATCACAGTCAGTAATTCAGAAGAAAACATGATACAGAAATGTTCATCACAGTCAGTCATTCAGAAGGAAACCTGATACAGAAATGTTCATCACAGTCAGTCATTCAGAAGAAACCCTGATACAGAAATGTTCATCACAGTCAGTCATTCAGAAGAAACCCTGATACAGAAATGTTCATCACAGTCAGTCATTCAGAAGAAACCCTGATACAGAAATGTTCATCACAGTCAGTCACTCAGAAGAAACGCTGATACAGAAATGTTTATCACAGTCAGTCATTCAGAAGAAACCCTGATACAGAAATGTTCATCACAGTCAGTCATTCAGAAGAAAACCTGATACTGAAATGTTCATCACAGTCAGTCATTCAGAAGAAACCCTGATACAGAAATGTTCATCACAGTCAGTCATTCAGAAGAAACCTGATACAGAAATGTTCATCACAGACAGTCATTCAGAAGAAACCCTGATACAGAAATGTTCATCACAGTCAGTCATTCAGAAGAAACCTGATACAGAAATGTTCATCACAGTCAGTCATTCAGAAGAAACCCTGATACAGAAATGTTCATCACAGTCAGTCATTCAGAAGAAACCTGATACAGAAATGTTCATCACAGTCAGTCATTCAGAAGAAACCTGATACAGAAATGTTCATCACAGTCAGTCATTCAGAAGAAACCTGATACAGAAATGTGCATCACAGTCAATCATTCAGAAGAAACCCTGATACAGAAATGTGCATCACAGTCAATCATTCAGAAGAAACCCTGATACAGAAATGTTCATCACAGTCAATCATTCAGAAGAAACCCTGATACAGAAATGTGCATCACAGTCAATCATTCAGAAGAAACCCTGATACAGAAATGTTCATCACAGTCAATCATTCAGAAGAAACCCTGATACAGAAATGTTCATCACAGTAAATCATTCAGAAGGAAACCTGATACAGAAATGTTCATCACAGTCAGTCATTCAGAAGGAAACCTGATACAGAAATGTTCATCACAGACAGTCATTCAGAAGAAACCCTGATACAGAAATGTTCATCACAGTCAGTCATTCAGAAGAAACCTGATACAGAAATGTTCATCACAGTCAGTAATTCAGAAGAAAACCTGATACAGAAATGTTCATCACAGTCAGTCATTCAGAAGAAACCCTGATAGAGAAATGTTCATCACAGTCAGTCATTCAGAAGAAACCCTGATACAGAAATGTGCATCACAGTCAATCATTCAGAAGAAACCTGATACAGAAATGTGCATCACAGTCAATCATTCAGAAGAAACCTGATACAGAAATGTGCATCACAGTCAATCATTCAGAAGAAACCTGATACAGAAATGTGCATCACAGTCAATCATTCAGAAGAAACCTGATACAGAAATGTTCATCACAGTCAGTCATTCAGAAGAAACCTGATACAGAAATGTGCATCACAGTCAATCATTCAGAAGAAACCCTGATACAGAAATGTGCATCACAGTCAATCATTCAGAAGAAACCCTGATACAGAAATGTTCATCACAGTCAGTCATTCAGAAGAAACCCTGATACAGAAATGTGCATCACAGTCAATCATTCAGAAGAAACCCTGATACAGAAATGTTCATCACAGTCAATCATTCAGAAGAAACCCTGATACAGAAATGTTCATCACAGTAAATCATTCAGAAGGAAACCTGATACAGAAATGTTCATCACAGTCAGTCATTCAGAAGGAAACCTGATACAGAAATGTTCATCACAGACAGTCATTCAGAAGAAACCCTGATACAGAAATGTTCATCACAGTCAGTCATTCAGAAGAAACCTGATACAGAAATGTTCATCACAGTCAGTCATTCAGAAGAAACCCTGATAGAGAAATGTTCATCACAGTCAGTCATTCAGAAGAAACCCTGATACAGAAATGTGAATCACAGTCAATCATTCAGAAGAAACCCTGATACAGAAATGTTCATCACAGTCAATCATTCAGAAGAAACCCTGATACAGAAATGTGCATCACAGTCAATCATTCAGAAGAAACCCTGATACAGAAATGTTCATCACAGTCAGTCATTCAGAAGAAAACATGATACAGAAATGTTCATCACAGTCAGTCATTCAGAAGGAAACCTGATACAGAAATGTTCATCACAGACAGTCATTCAGAAGAAACCCTGATACAGAAATGTTCATCACAGTCAGTCATTCAGAAGAAACCTGATACAGAAATGTTCATCACAGTCAGTAATTCAGAAGAAAACCTGATACAGAAATGTTCATCACAGTCAGTCATTCAGAAGAAACCCTGATACAGAAATGTTCATCACAGTCAGTCATTCAGAAGAAAACATGATACAGAAATGTTCATCACAGTCAGTCATTCAGAAGGAAACCTGATACAGAAATGTTCATCACAGACAGTCATTCAGAAGAAACCCTGATACAGAAATGTTCATCACAGTCAGTCATTCAGAAGAAACCTGATACAGAAATGTTCATCACAGTCAGTAATTCAGAAGAAAACCTGATACAGAAATGTTCATCACAGTCAGTCATTCAGAAGAAACCCTGATACAGAAATGTTCATCACAGTCAGTCATTCAGAAGAAACCTGATACAGAAATGTTCATCACAGTCAGTAATTCAGAAGAAAACCTGATACAGAAATGTTCATCACAGTCAGTCATTCAGAAGAAACCCTGATACAGAAATGTGCATCACAGTCAATCATTCAGAAGAAACCCTGATACAGAAATGTTCATCACAGTCAATCATTCAGAAGAAACCCTGATACAGAAATGTTCATCACAGTAAATCATTCAGAAGGAAACCTGATACAGAAATGTTCATCACAGTCAGTCATTCAGAAGAAACCCTGATACAGAAATGTTCATCACAGTCAGTCATTCAGAAGAAACACTGATACAGAAATGTTCATCAGTCAGTCATTCAGAAGAAAACCTGATACAGAAATGTTCATCACAGTCAGTCATTCAGAAGAAACCCTGACACAGAAATGTTCATCTCAGTCAGTCATTCAGAAGAAGCACTGATACAGAAATGTTCATCAGTCAGTCATTCAGAAGAAAACCTGGTACAGAAAAGTTCATCACAGTCAGTCATTCAGAAGAAAACATGATACAGAAATGTTCATCACAGTCAGTCATTCAGAAGAATCCCTGATACAGAAATGTTCATCACAGTCAGTCATTCAGAAGAAACCTGATACAGAAATGTTGATCACAGTCAGTCATTCAGAAGAAACCCTGATACAGAAATGTTCAACACAGTCAGTCATTCAGAAGAAACCCTGATACAGAAATGTTCATCACAGTCAGTCATTCAGAAGAAAACCTGATACAGAAATGTTCATCACAGTCAGTCATTCAGAAGAAAACCTGATACTGAAATGTTCATCACAGTCAGTCATTCAGAAGAAACCCTGATACAGAAATGTTCATCAGTCAGTCATTCAGAAGAAAACCTGATACAGAAATGTTCATCACAGTCAGTCATTCAGAAGAAAAACTGATACAGAAATGTTCATTACAGTCAGTCATTCAGAAGAAACCTGATACAGAAATGTTCATCACAGTCAGTCATTCAGAAGAAACCCTGATACAGAAATGTTCAACACAGTCAGTCATTCAGAAGAAACCCTGATACAGAAATGTTCATCACAGTCAGTCATTCAGAAGAAACCCTGATACAGAAATGTTCATCACAGTCAGTCATTCAGAAGGAAACCTGATACAGAAATCTTCATCACAGTCAGTCATTCAGAAGAAACCCTGATACAGAAATGTTCATCACAGTCAGTCATTCAGAAGGAAACCTGATACAGAAATGTTCATCACAGTCAGTCATTCAGAAGAAACCCTGATACAGAAATGTTCATCACAGTCAATCATTCAGAAGAAACCCTGATACAGAAATGTTCATCACAGTCAGTCATTCAGAAGAAACCATGACACAGAAATGTCCATCACAGTCAGTCATTCAGAAGAAAACCTGATACAGAAATGTTCATCACAGTCAGTCATTCAGAAGAAACCCTGATACAGAAATGTTCATCACAGTCAATCATTCAGAAGAAACCCTGATACAGAAATGTTCATCACAGTAAATCATTCAGAAGGAAACCTGATACAGAAATGTTCATCACAGTCAGTCATTCAGAAGAAAACCTGATACAGAAATGTTCATCACAGTCAGTCATTCAGAAGAAACCATGACACAGAAATGTCCATCACAGTCAGTCATTCAGAAGAAAACCTGATACAGAAATGTTCATCACAGTCAGTCATTCAGAAGAAACCATGACACAGAAATGTCCATCACAGTCAGTCATTCAGAAGAAACCCTGGTACAGAAATGTTCATCACAGTCAGTCATTCAGAAGAAACCCTGATACAGAAATGTTCATCACAGTCAGTCATTCAGAAGAAACCCTGATACAGAAATGTTCATCACAGTCAGTCATTCAGAAGAAAACCTGATACAGAAATGTTCATCACAGTCAGTCATTCAGAAGAAACCCTGATACAGAAATGTTCATCACAGTCAGTCATTCAGAAGAAAACCTGATACTGAAATGTTCATCACAGTCAGTCATTCAGAAGAAAACATGATACAGAAATGTTCATCACAGTCAGTCATTCAGAAGGAAACCTGATACAGAAATGTTCATCACAGTCAGGCATTCAGAAGAAACCCTGATACAGAAATGTTCATCACAGTCAGTCATTCAGAAGAAACCCTGATACAGAAATGTTCATCACAGTCAGTCATTCAGAAGAAAACCTGATACTGAAATGTTCATCACAGTCAGTCATTCAGAAGAAAACATGATACAGAAATGTTCATCACAGTCAGTCATTCAGAAGGAAACCTGATACAGAAATGTTCATCACAGTCAGTCATTCAGAAGAAAACCTGATACTGAAATGTTCATCACAGTCAGTCATTCAGAAGAAAACCTGATACTGAAATGTTCATCACAGTCAGTCATTCAGAAGAAACCCTGATACAGAAATGTTCATCACAGTCAGTAATTCAGAAGAAAACCTGATACAGAAATGTTCATCACAGTCAGTCATTCAGAAGGAAACCTGATACAGAAATGTTCATCACAGTCAGTCATTCAGAAGAAACCCTGATACAGAAATGTTCATCACAGTCAGTCATTCAGAAGAAACCCTGATACAGAAATGTTCATCACAGTCAGTCATTCAGAAGAAAACCTGATACTGAAATGTTCATCACAGTCAGTCATTCAGAAGAAAACATGATACAGAAATGTTCATCACAGTCAGTCATTCAGAAGGAAACCTGATACAGAAATGTTCATCACAGTCAGTCATTCAGAAGAAAACCTGATACTGAAATGTTGATCACAGTCAGTCATTCAGAAGAAACCCTGATACAGAAATGTTCATCACAGTCAGTAATTCAGAAGAAAACCTGATACAGAAATGTTCATCACAGTCAGTCATTCAGAAGAAACCCTGATACAGAAATGTTCATCACAGTCAGTCATTCAGAAGAAACCCTGATACAGAAATGTTCATCACAGTCAGTCATTCAGAAGAAAACCTGATACTGAAATGTTCATCACAGTCAATCATTCTGAAGGAAACCTGATACAGAAATGTTCATCACAGTCAGTCATTCAGAAGAAAACCTGATACAGAAATGTTCATCACAGTCAGTCATTCAGAAGAAAACATGATACAGAAATGTTCATCACAGTCAGTCATTCTGAAGGAAACCTGATACAGAAATGTTCATCACAGTCAGTCATTCAGAAGAAAACCTGATACTGAAATGTTCATCACAGTCAGTCATTCAGAAGAAACCCTGATACAGAAATGTTCATCACAGTCAGTCATTCTGAAGGAAACCTGATACAGAAATGTTCATCACAGTCAGTCATTCAGAAGAAAACCTGATACTGAAATGTTCATCACAGTCAGTCATTCAGAAGAAACCCTGATACAGAAATGTTCATCACAGTCAGTCATTCAGAAGAAACCCTGATACAGAAATGTTCATCACAGTCAGTCATTCAGAAGAAACCCTGATACTGAAATGTTCATCACAGTCAGTCATTCAGAAGAAACCCTGATACAGAAATGTTCATCACAGTCAGTCATTCAGAGAAACCTGATACAGAAATGTTCATCACAGTCAGTAATTCAGAAGAAAACCTGATACAGAAATGTTCATCACAGTCAGTCATTCAGAAGGAAACCTGATACAGAAATGTTCATCACAGTCAGTCATTCAGAAGAAACCCTGATACAGAAATGTTCATCACAGTCAGTCATTCAGAAGAAAACCTGATACTGAAATGTTCATCACAGTCAGTCATTCAGAAGAAAACATGATACAGAAATGTTCATCACAGTCAGTCATTCAGAAGAAACCCTGATACAGAAATGTTCATCACAGTCAGTCATTCAGAAGAAACCTGATACAGAAATGTTCATCACAGTCAGTAATTCAGAAGAAAACCTGATACAGAAATGTTCATCACAGTCAGTCATTCAGAAGAAAACCTGATACTGAAATGTTCATCACAGTCAGTCATTCAGAAGAAACCCTGATACAGAAATGTTCATCACAGTCAGTCATTCAGAAGAAACCCTGATACAGAAATGTTCATCACAGTCAGTCATTCAGAAGAAACCTGATACAGAAATGTTCATCACAGTCAGTAATTCAGAAGAAAACCTGATACAGAAATGTTCATCACAGTCAGTCATTCAGAAGAAACCCTGATACAGAAATGTTCATCACAGTCAGTCATTCAGAAGAAACCCTGATACAGAAATGTTCATCACAGTCAGTCATTCAGAAGAAACCCTGATGCAGAAATGTTCATCACAGTCAGTCATTCAGAAGAAACCCTGATACAGAAATGTTCATCACAGTCAGTCATTCAGAAGGAAACCTGATACAGAAATGTTCATCACAGTCAGTCATTCAGAAGAAAACCTGATACTGAAATGTTCATCACAGTCAGTCATTCAGAAGAAACCCTGATACAGAAATGTTCATCACAGTCAGTCATTCAGAAGGAAACCTGATACTGAAATGTTCATCACAGTCAGTCATTCAGAAGAAAACATGATACAGAAATGTTCATCACAGTCAGTCATTCAGAAGAAAACCTGATACTGAAATGTTCATCACAGTCAGTCATTCAGAAGAAAACATGATACAGAAATGTTCATCACAGTCAGTCATTCAGAAGGAAACCTGATACAGAAATGTTCATCACAGTCAGTCATTCAGAAGAAACCCTGATACAGAAATGTTCATCACAGTCAGTCATTCAGAAGAAACCCTGGTACAGAAATGTTCATCACAGTCAGTCATTCAGAAGAAACCCTGATACAGAAATGTTCAACACAGTCAGTCATTCAGAAGAAACCCTGATACAGAAATGTTCATCACAGTCAGTCATTCAGAAGAAACCCTGATACAGAAATGTTCATCACAGTCAGTCATTCAGAAGAAAACCTGATACTGAAATGTTCATCACAGTCAGTTATTCAGAAGAAAACATGATACAGAAATGTTCATCACAGTCAGTCATTCAGAAGAAACCATGACACAGAAATGTCCATCACAGTCAGTCATTCAGAAGAAAACCTGATACAGAAATGTTCATCACAGTCAGTCATTCAGAAGAAACCCTGATACAGAAATGTTCATCACAGTCAGTCATTCAGAAGAAACCCTGATACAGAAATGTTTATCACAGTCAGTCATTCAGAAGAAACCCTGATACAGAAATGTTCATCACAGTCAGTCATTTAGAAGAAACACTGATACAGAAATGTTCATCAGTCAGTCATTCAGAAGAAAACCTGATACAGAAATGTTCATCAGTCAGTCATTCAGAAGAAAACCTGGTACAGAAAAGTTCATCACAGTCAGTCATTCAGAAGAAAACCTGGTACAGAAATGTTCATCACAGTCAGTCATTCAGAAGAATCCCTGATACAGAAATGTTCATCACAGTCAGTCATTCAGAAGAAAAACTGATACAGAAATGTTCATCACAGTCAGTCATTCAGAAGAAAAACTGATACAGAAATGTTCATTACAGTCAGTCATTCAGAAGAAACCTGATACAGAAATGTTGATCACAGTCAGTCATTCAGAAGAAACCCTAATACAGAAATGTTCAACACAGTCAGTCATTCAGAAGAAACCCTGATACAGAAATGTTCATCACAGTCAGTCATTCAGAAGAAACCCTGATACAGAAATGTTCATCACAGTCAGTCATTCAGAAGAAACCCTGATACAGAAATGTTCATCACAGTCAATCATTCAGAAGAAACCCTGATACAGAAATGTTCATCACAGTCAGTCACTCAGAAGAAACCCTGATAGAGAAATGTTCATCACAGTCAGTCATTCAGAAGAAACCCTGATACAGAAATGTTCATCACAGTCAATCATTCAGAAGAAACCCTGATACAGAAATGTTCATCACAGTCAATCATTCAGAAGAAACCCTGATAAAGAAATGTTCATCACAGTCAATCATTCAGAAGAAACCCTGATACAGAAATGTTCATCACAGTAAATCATTCAGAAGGAAACCTGATACAGAAATGTTCATCACAGTCAGTCATTCAGAAGAAAACCTGATACAGAAATGTTCATCACAGTCAGTCATTCAGAAGAAACCCTGACACAGAAATGTTCATCACAGTCAGTCATTCAGAAGAAACCATGACACAGAAATGTTCATCACAGTCAGTCATTCAGAAGAAAACCTGATACAGAAATGTTCATCACAGTCAGTCATTCAGAAGAAACCCTGGTACAGAAATGTTCATCACAGTCAGTCATTCAGAAGAAACCCTGGTACAGAAATGTTCATCACAGTCAGTCATTCAGAAGAAACCCTGGTACAGAAATGTTCATCACAGTCAGTCATTCAGAAGAAACCCTGGTACAGAATTGTTCATCACAGTCAGTCATTCAGAAGAAACCCTGATACAGAAATGTTCATCACAGTCAGTCATTCAGAAGAAACCCTGATACAGAAAAGTTCATCACAGTCAGGCATTCAGAAGAAACCCTGATACAGAAATGTTCATCACAGTCAGTCATACAGAAGAAAACCTGATACAGAAATGTTCATCACAGTCAGTCATTCAGAAGAAACCCTGATACTGAAATGTTCATCACAGTCAGTAATTCAGAAGAAAACATGATACAGAAATGTTCATCACAGTCAGTCATTCAGAAGAAACCCTGATACAGAAATGTTCATCACAGTCAGTCATTCAGAAGAAACCCTGATACTGAAATGTTCATCACAGTCAGTAATTCAGAAGAAAACATGATACAGAAATGTTCATCACAGTCAGTAATTCAGAAGAAAACATGATACAGAAATGTTCATCACAGTCAGTCATTCAGAAGAAACCCTGATACAGAAATGTTCATCACAGTCAGTCATTCAGAAGAAACCCTGATACAGAAATGTTCATCACAGTCAGTCATTCAGAAGAAACCCTGATACAGAAATGTTCATCACAGTCAGTCATTCAGAAGAAACCCTGATACAGAAATGTTCATCACAGTCAGTCATTCAGAAGGAAACCTGATACTGAAATGTTCATCACAGTCAGTCATTCAGAAGAAAACATGATACAGAAATGTTCATCACAGTCAGTCACTCAGAAGAAACCCTGATAGAGAAATGTTCATCACAGTCAGTCATTCAGAAGAAACCCCGATACAGAAATGTTCATCACAGTCAGTCATTCAGAAGAAACCCTGATACAGAAATGTTCATCACAGTCAGTCATTCAGAAGGAAACCTGATACAGAAATGTTCATCACAGTCAGTCATTCAGAAGAAACCCTGATACAGAAATGTTCATCACAGTCAGTCATTCAGAAGAAAACATGATACAGAAATGTTCATTACAGTCAGTCATTCAGAAGAAACCCTGACACAGAAATGTTCATCATAGTCAGTCATTCAGAAGAAACCCTGATACAGAAATGTTCATCACGGTCAGTCATTCAGAAGAAACCCTGATACAGAAATGTTCATCACAGTCAGTCATTCAGAAGGAAACCTGATACAGAAATGTTCATCACAGTCAGTCATTCAGAAGAAACCCTGATACAGAAATGTTCATCACAGTCAGTCATTCAGAAGGAAACCTGATACTGAAATGTTCATCACAGTCAGTCATTCAGAAGAAAACATGATACAGAAATGTTCATCACAGTCAGTCATTCAGAAGGAAACCTGATACAGAAATGTTCATCACAGTCAGTCATTCAGAAGAAAACCTAATACAGAAATGTTCATTACAGTCAGTCATTCAGAAGAAACCCTGACACAGAAATGTTCATCACAGTCAGTCATTCAGAAGAAACCATGACACAGAAATGTTCATCACAGTCAGTCATTCAGAAGAAAGCCTGGTACAGAAATGTTCATCACTGTCAGTCATTCAGAAGAAACCCTGGTACAGAAATGTTCATCACAGTCAGTCATTCAGAAGAAACCCTGATACAGAAATGTTCATCACAGTCAGTCATTCAGAAGAAACCATGATACAGAAATGTTCATCACAGTCAATCATTCAGAAGAAACCCTGATACAGAAATGTTCATCACAGTCAGTCATTCAGAAGAAACCCTGATACAGATATGTTCATCACAGTCAGTCATTCAGAAGAAACCCTGATACAGAAATGTTCATCAGTCAGTCATTCAGAAGAAAACCTGATACTGAAATGTTCATCACAGTCAGTTATTCAGAAGAAAACATGATACAGAAATGTTCATCACAGTCAGTCATTCAGAAGGAAACCTGATACAGAAATGTTCATCACAGTCAGTCATTCAGAAGAAAACCTGATACTGAAATGTTCATCACAGTCAGTCATTCAGAAGAAACCTGATACAGAAATGTTCATCACAGTCAGTAATTCAGAAGAAAACCTGATACAGAAATGTTCATCACAGTCAGTCATTCAGAAGAAACCCTGATACAGAAATGTTCATCACAGTCAGTCATTCAGAAGAAACCCTGATACAGAAATGTTCATCACAGTCAATCATTCAGAAGAAACCCTGATACAGAAATGTTCATCACAGTCAGTCATTCAGAAGAAACCCTGATACAGAAATGTTCATCACAGTCAGTCATTCAGAAGAAACCTGATACAGAAATGTGCATCACAGTCAGTCATTCAGAAGAAACCCTGATACAGAAATGTTCATCACAGTCAGTCATTCAGAAGAAACCCTGATACAGAAATGTTCATCACAGTCAGTCATTCAGAAGAAACCCTGATACAGAAATGTTCATCACAGTCAGTCATTCAGAAGAAACCTGATACAGAAATGTTCATCACAGTCAGTAATTCAGAAGAAAACCTGATACAGAAATGTTCATCACAGTCAGTCATTCAGAAGAAACCCTGATACAGAAATGTTCATCACAGTCAGTCATTCAGAAGAAACCCTGATACAGAAATGTTCATCACAGTCAATCATTCAGAAGAAACCCTGATACAGAAATGTTCATCACAGTCAGTCATTCAGAAGAAACCCTGATACAGAAATGTTCATCACAGTCAGTCATTCAGAAGAAACCTGATACAGAAATGTTCATCACAGTCAGTCATTCAGAAGAAAACCTGATACAGAAATGTTCATCATAGTCAGTCATTCAGAAGAAACCCTGATACTGAAATGTTCATCAGTCAGTCATTCAGAAGAAAACCTGATACAGAAATGTTCATTACAGTCAGTCATTCAGAAGAAACCCTGACACAGAAATGTTCATCACAGTCAGTCATTCAGAAGAAACCATGACACAGAAATGTTCATCACAGTCAGTCATTCAGAAGAAAGCCTGGTACAGAAATGTTCATCACTGTCAGTCATTCAGAAGAAACCCTGGTACAGAAATGTTCATCACAGTCAGTCATTCAGAAGAAAACCTGATACAGAAATGTTCATCACAGACAGTCATTCAGAAGAAAACCTGATACTGAAATGTTCATCACAGTCAGTCATTCAGAAGAAACCCTGATACAGAAATGTTCATCACAGTCAGTCATTCAGAAGAAACCCTGATACTGAAATGTTCATCACAGTCAGTCATTCAGAAGAAACCTGATACAGAAATGTTTATCACAGTCAGTCATTCAGAAGAAAACATGATACAGAAATGTTCATCACAGTCAGTCATTCAGAAGAAACCCTGATAGAGAAATGTTCATCACAGTCAGTCATTCAGAAGAAACCCTGATACAGAAATGTGCATCACAGTCAATCATTCAGAAGAAACCCTGATACAGAAATGTTCATCACAGTCAATCATTCAGAAGAAACCCTGATACAGAAATGTTCATCACAGTAAATCATTCAGAAGGAAACCTGATACAGAAATGTTCATCACAGTCAGTCATTCAGAAGAAACCCTGATACAGAAATGTTCATCACAGTCAGTCATTCAGAAGAAACACTGATACAGAAATGTTCATCAGTCAGTCATTCAGAAGAAAACCTGATACAGAAATGTTCATCACAGTCAGTCATTCAGAAGAAACCATGACACAGAAATGTCCATAACAGTCAGTCATTTAGAAGAAAACCTGATACAGAAATGTTCATCACAGTCAGTCATTCAGAAGAAACCCTGGTACAGAAATGTTCATCACAGTCAGTCATTCAGAAGAAAACCTGATACAGAAATGTTCATCACAGTCAGTCATTCAGAAGAAACCCTGATACAGAAATGTTCATCACAGTCAGTCATTCAGAAGAAACCCTGATACAGAAATGTTCATCACAGTCAGTCATTCAGAAGAAACACTGATACAGAAATGTTCATCAGTCAGTCATTCAGAAGAAAACCTGATACAGAAATGTTCATCAGTCAGTCATTCAGAAGAAAACCTGGTACAGAAAAGTTCATCACAGTCAGTCATTCAGAAGAAAACATGATACAGAAATGTTCATCACAGTCAGTCATTCAGAAGAATCCCTGATACAGAAATGTTCATCACAGTCAGTCATTCAGAAGAAAAACTGATACAGAAATGTTCATCACAGTCAGTCATTCAGAAGAAAAACTGATACAGAAATGTTCATTACAGTCAGTCATTCAGAAGAAACCTGATACAGAAATGTTGATCACAGTCAGTCATTCAGAAGAAACCCTAATACAGAAATGTTCAACACAGTCAGTCATTCAGAAGAAACCCTGATACAGAAATGTTCATCACAGTCAGTCACTCAGAAGAAACCCTGATAGAGAAATGTTCATCACAGTCAGTCATTCAGAAGAAACCCTGATACAGAAATTTTCATCACAGTCAATCATTCAGAAGAAACCCTGATACAGAAATGTTCATCACAGTCAATCATTCAGAAGAAACCCTGATAAAGAAATGTTCATCACAGTCAATCATTCAGAAGAAACCCTGATACAGAAATGTTCATCACAGTAAATCATTCAGAAGGAAACCTGATACAGAAATGTTCATCACAGTCAGTCATTCAGAAGAAAACCTGATACAGAAATGTTCATCACAGTCAGTCATTCAGAAGAAACCCTGACACAGAAATGTTCGTCACAGTCAGTCATTCAGAAGAAAACCTGATACAGAAATGTTCATCACAGTCAGTCATTCAGAAGAAACCCTGGTACAGAAATGTTCATCACAGTCAGTCATTCAGAAGAAACCCTGATACAGAAATGTTCATCACAGTCAGTCATTCAGAAGAAACCCTGGTACAGAAATGTTCATCACAGTCAGTCATTCAGAAGAAACCCTGGTACAGAAATGTTCATCACAGTCAGTCATTCAGAAGAAACCCTGGTACAGAAATGTTCATCACAGTCAGTCATTCAGAAGAAACCCTGATACAGAAAAGTTCATCACAGTCAGGCATTCAGAAGAAACCTGATACAGAAATGTTCATCACAGTCAGTCATTCAGAAGAAAACCTGATACAGAAATGTTCATCACAGTCAGTCATTCAGAAGAAACCCTGGTACAGAAATGTTCATCACAGTCAGTCATTCAGAAGAAAACCTGATACAGAAATGTTCATCACAGTCAGTCATTCAGAAGAAACCCTGATACTGAAATGTTCATCACAGTCAGTAATTCAGAAGAAAACATGATACAGAAATGTTCATCACAGTCAGTCATTCAGAAGAAACCCTGATACAGAAATGTTCATCACAGTCAGTCATTCAGAAGAAACCCTGATACAGAAATGTTCATCACAGTCAGTCATTCAGAAGAAAACCTGATACTGAAATGTTCATCACAGTCAGTCATTCAGAAGAAACCCTGATACAGAAATGTTCATCACAGTCAGTCATTCAGAAGAAACCCTGATACTGAAATGTTCATCACAGTCAGTAATTCAGAAGAAAACATGATACAGAAATGTTCATCACAGTCAGTCATTCAGAAGAAACCCTGATACAGAAATGTTCATCACAGTCAGTCATTCAGAAGAAACCCTGATACAGAAATGTTCATCACAGTCAGTCATTCAGAAGAAAACCTGATACTGAAATGTTCATCACAGTCAGTCATTCAGAAGAAACCCTGATACAGAAATGTTCATCACAGTCAGTCATTCAGAAGAAACCCTGATACAGAAATGTTCATCACAGTCAGTCATTCAGAAGAAACCTGATACAGAAATGTTCATCACAGTCAGTAATTCAGAAGAAAACCTGATACAGAAATGTTCATCACAGTCAGTCATTCAGAAGGAACCCTGATACAGAAATGTTCATCACAGTCAGTCATTCAGAAGAAACCCTGATACAGAAATGTTCATCACAGTCAGTCATTCAGAAGAAAGCCTGGTACAGAAATGTTCATCACTGTCAGTCATTCAGAAGAAACCCTGGTACAGAAATGTTCATCACAGTCAGTCATTCAGAAGAAACCCTGATACAGAAATGTTCATCACAGTCAGTCATTCAGAAGAAACCCTGATACAGAAATGTTCATCACAGTCAGTCATTCAGAAGAAAACCTGATACAGAAATGTTCATCACAGTCAGTCATTCAGAAGAAACCATGACACAGAAATGTCCATCACAGTCAGTCATTCAGAAGAAAACCTGATACAGAAATGTTCATCACAGTCAGTCATTCAGAAGAAACCATGACACAGAAATGTCCATCACAGTCAGTCATTCAGAAGAAACCCTGGTACAGAAATGTTCATCACAGTCAGTCATTCAGAAGAAACCCTGATACAGAAATGTTCATCACAGTCAGTCATTCAGAAGAAACCCTGATACAGAAATGTTCATCACAGTCAGGCATTCAGAAGGAAGCCCTGATACAGAAATGTTCATCACAGTCAGTCATTCAGAAGAAACCCTGATACAGAAATGTTCATCACAGTCAGTCATTCAGAAGAAAACCTGATACTGAAATGTTCATCACAGTCAGTCATTCAGAAGAAAACCTGATACAGAAATGTTCATCACAGTCAGTCATTCAGAAGAAAACATGATACAGAAATGTTCATCACAGTCAGTCATTCAGAAGGAAACCTGATACAGAAATGTTCATCACAGTCAGGCATTCAGAAGAAACCCTGATACAGAAATGTTCATCACAGTCAGTCATTCAGAAGAAACCCTGATACAGAAATGTTCATCACAGTCAGTCATTCAGAAGAAAACATGATACAGAAATGTTCATCACAGTCAGTCATTCAGAAGGAAACCTGATACAGAAATGTTCATCACAGTCAGTCATTCAGAAGAAAACCTGATACTGAAATGTTCATCACAGTCAGTCATTCAGAAGAAACCCTGATACAGAAATGTTCATCACAGTCAGTAATTCAAAAGAAAACCTGATACAGAAATGTTCATCACAGTCAGTCATTCAGAAGAAACCCTGATACAGAAATGTTCATCACAGTCAGTCATTCAGAAGAAACCCTGATACAGAAATGTTCATCACAGTCAGTCATTCAGAAGAAAACCTGATACTGAAATGTTCATCACAGTCAGTCATTCAGAAGAAAACATGATACAGAAATGTTCATCACAGTCAGTCATTCAGAAGAAAACCTGATACTGAAATGTTCATCACAGTCAGTCATTCAGAAGAAAACATGATACAGAAATGTTCATCACAGTCAGTCATTCAGAAGAAACCCTGATACAGAAATGTTCATCACAGTCAGTAATTCAGAAGAAAACCTGATACAGAAATGTTCATCACAGTCAGTCATTCAGAAGGAAACCTGATACAGAAATGTTCATCACAGTCAGTCATTCAGAAGAAACCCTGATACAGAAATGTTCATCACAGTCAGTCATTCAGAAGAAACCCTGATACAGAAATGTTCATCACAGTCAGTCATTCAGAAGAAACCCTGATACAGAAATGTTCATCACAGTCAGTCATTCAGAAGAAACCCTGATACAGAAATGTTCATCACAGTCAGTCATTCAGAAGAAAACCTGATACTGAAGTGTTCATCACAGTCAGTCATTCAGAAGAAAACATGATACAGAAATGTTCATCACAGTCAGTCATTCAGAAGAAAACATGATACAGAAATGTTCATCACAGTCAGTCATTCAGAAGGAAACCTGATACAGAAATGTTCATCACAGTCAATCATTCAGAAGAAACCCTGATAAAGAAATGTTCATCACAGTCAATCATTCAGAAGAAACCCTGATACAGAAATGTTCATCACAGTAAATCATTCAGAAGGAAACCTGATACAGAAATGTTCATCACAGTCAGTCATTCAGAAGAAAACCTGATACAGAAATGTTCATCACAGTCAGTCATTCAGAAGAAACCCTGACACAGAAATGTTCGTCACAGTCAGTCATTCAGAAGAAAACCTGATACAGAAATGTTCATCACAGTCAGTCATTCAGAAGAAACCCTGGTACAGAAATGTTCATCACAGTCAGTCATTCAGAAGAAACCCTGATACAGAAATGTTCATCACAGTCAGTCATTCAGAAGAAACCCTGGTACAGAAATGTTCATCACAGTCAGTCATTCAGAAGAAACCCTGGTACAGAAATGTTCATCACAGTCAGTCATTCAGAAGAAACCCTGGTACAGAAATGTTCATCACAGTCAGTCATTCAGAAGAAACCCTGATACAGAAAAGTTCATCACAGTCAGGCATTCAGAAGAAACCTGATACAGAAATGTTCATCACAGTCAGTCATTCAGAAGAAAACCTGATACAGAAATGTTCATCACAGTCAGTCATTCAGAAGAAACCCTGGTACAGAAATGTTCATCACAGTCAGTCATTCAGAAGAAAACCTGATACAGAAATGTTCATCACAGTCAGTCATTCAGAAGAAACCCTGATACTGAAATGTTCATCACAGTCAGTAATTCAGAAGAAAACATGATACAGAAATGTTCATCACAGTCAGTCATTCAGAAGAAACCCTGATACAGAAATGTTCATCACAGTCAGTCATTCAGAAGAAACCCTGATACAGAAATGTTCATCACAGTCAGTCATTCAGAAGAAAACCTGATACTGAAATGTTCATCACAGTCAGTCATTCAGAAGAAACCCTGATACAGAAATGTTCATCACAGTCAGTCATTCAGAAGAAACCCTGATACTGAAATGTTCATCACAGTCAGTAATTCAGAAGAAAACATGATACAGAAATGTTCATCACAGTCAGTCATTCAGAAGAAACCCTGATACAGAAATGTTCATCACAGTCAGTCATTCAGAAGAAACCCTGATACAGAAATGTTCATCACAGTCAGTCATTCAGAAGAAAACCTGATACTGAAATGTTCATCACAGTCAGTCATTCAGAAGAAACCCTGATACAGAAATGTTCATCACAGTCAGTCATTCAGAAGAAACCCTGATACAGAAATGTTCATCACAGTCAGTCATTCAGAAGAAACCTGATACAGAAATGTTCATCACAGTCAGTAATTCAGAAGAAAACCTGATACAGAAATGTTCATCACAGTCAGTCATTCAGAAGGAACCCTGATACAGAAATGTTCATCACAGTCAGTCATTCAGAAGAAACCCTGATACAGAAATGTTCATCACAGTCAGTCATTCAGAAGAAAGCCTGGTACAGAAATGTTCATCACTGTCAGTCATTCAGAAGAAACCCTGGTACAGAAATGTTCATCACAGTCAGTCATTCAGAAGAAACCCTGATACAGAAATGTTCATCACAGTCAGTCATTCAGAAGAAACCCTGATACAGAAATGTTCATCACAGTCAGTCATTCAGAAGAAAACCTGATACAGAAATGTTCATCACAGTCAGTCATTCAGAAGAAACCATGACACAGAAATGTCCATCACAGTCAGTCATTCAGAAGAAAACCTGATACAGAAATGTTCATCACAGTCAGTCATTCAGAAGAAACCATGACACAGAAATGTCCATCACAGTCAGTCATTCAGAAGAAACCCTGGTACAGAAATGTTCATCACAGTCAGTCATTCAGAAGAAACCCTGATACAGAAATGTTCATCACAGTCAGTCATTCAGAAGAAACCCTGATACAGAAATGTTCATCACAGTCAGGCATTCAGAAGGAAGCCCTGATACAGAAATGTTCATCACAGTCAGTCATTCAGAAGAAACCCTGATACAGAAATGTTCATCACAGTCAGTCATTCAGAAGAAAACCTGATACTGAAATGTTCATCACAGTCAGTCATTCAGAAGAAAACCTGATACAGAAATGTTCATCACAGTCAGTCATTCAGAAGAAAACATGATACAGAAATGTTCATCACAGTCAGTCATTCAGAAGGAAACCTGATACAGAAATGTTCATCACAGTCAGGCATTCAGAAGAAACCCTGATACAGAAATGTTCATCACAGTCAGTCATTCAGAAGAAACCCTGATACAGAAATGTTCATCACAGTCAGTCATTCAGAAGAAAACATGATACAGAAATGTTCATCACAGTCAGTCATTCAGAAGGAAACCTGATACAGAAATGTTCATCACAGTCAGTCATTCAGAAGAAAACCTGATACTGAAATGTTCATCACAGTCAGTCATTCAGAAGAAACCCTGATACAGAAATGTTCATCACAGTCAGTAATTCAAAAGAAAACCTGATACAGAAATGTTCATCACAGTCAGTCATTCAGAAGAAACCCTGATACAGAAATGTTCATCACAGTCAGTCATTCAGAAGAAACCCTGATACAGAAATGTTCATCACAGTCAGTCATTCAGAAGAAAACCTGATACTGAAATGTTCATCACAGTCAGTCATTCAGAAGAAAACATGATACAGAAATGTTCATCACAGTCAGTCATTCAGAAGAAAACCTGATACTGAAATGTTCATCACAGTCAGTCATTCAGAAGAAAACATGATACAGAAATGTTCATCACAGTCAGTCATTCAGAAGAAACCCTGATACAGAAATGTTCATCACAGTCAGTAATTCAGAAGAAAACCTGATACAGAAATGTTCATCACAGTCAGTCATTCAGAAGGAAACCTGATACAGAAATGTTCATCACAGTCAGTCATTCAGAAGAAACCCTGATACAGAAATGTTCATCACAGTCAGTCATTCAGAAGAAACCCTGATACAGAAATGTTCATCACAGTCAGTCATTCAGAAGAAACCCTGATACAGAAATGTTCATCACAGTCAGTCATTCAGAAGAAACCCTGATACAGAAATGTTCATCACAGTCAGTCATTCAGAAGAAAACCTGATACTGAAGTGTTCATCACAGTCAGTCATTCAGAAGAAAACATGATACAGAAATGTTCATCACAGTCAGTCATTCAGAAGAAAACCTGATACTGAAATGTTCATCACAGTCAGTCATTCAGAAGAAAACATGATACAGAAATGTTCATCACAGTCAGTCATTCAGAAGAAAACCTGATACTGAAATGTTCATCACAGTCAGTCATTCAGAAGAAACCCTGATACAGAAATGTTCATCACAGTCAGTCATTCAGAAGAAAACCTGATACTGAAATGTTCATCACAGTCAGTCATTCAGAAGAAAACATGATACAGAAATGTTCATCACAGTCAGTCATTCAGAAGAAAACCTGATACTGAAATGTTCATCACAGTCAGTCATTCAGAAGAAAACATGATACAGAAATGTTCATCACAGTCAGTCATTCAGAAGAAAACCTGATACTGAAATGTTCATCACAGTCAGTCATTCAGAAGAAACCCTGATACAGAAATGTTCATCACAGTCAGTCATTCAGAAGAAACCCTGATACAGAAATGTTCATCACAGTCAGTCATTCAGAAGAAACCCTGATACAGAAATGTTCATCACAGTCAGTAATTCAGAAGAAAACCTGATACAGAAATGTTCATCACAGTCAGTCATTCAGAAGAAAACCTGATACTGAAATGTTCATCACAGTCAGTCATTCAGAAGAAACCCTGATACAGAAATGTTCATCACAGTCAGTCATTCAGAAGAAACCCTGATACAGAAATGTTCATCACAGTCAGTCATTCAGAAGAAAACCTGATACTGAAATGTTCATCACAGTCAGTCATTCAGAAGAAAACATGATACAGAAATGTTCATCACAGTCAGTCATTCTGAAGGAAACCTGATACAGAAATGTTCATCACAGTCAGTCATTCAGAAGAAAACCTGATACTGAAATGTTCATCACAGTCAGTCATTCAGAAGAAACCCTGATACAGAAATGTTCATCACAGTCAGTCATTCAGAAGGAAACCTGATACAGAAATGTTCATCACAGTCAGTCATTCAGAAGAAACCCTGATACTGAAATGTTCATCACAGTCAGTCATTCAGAAGAAACCCTGATACAGAAATGTTCATCACAGTCAGTCATTCAGAGAAACCTGATACAGAAATGTTCATCACAGTCAGTAATTCAGAAGAAAACCTGATACAGAAATGTTCATCACAGTCAGTCATTCAGAAGGAAACCTGATACAGAAATGTTCATCACAGTCAGTCATTCAGAAGAAACCCTGATACAGAAATGTTCATCACAGTCAGTCATTCAGAAGAAAACCTGATACTGAAATGTTCATCACAGTCAGTCATTCAGAAGAAAACATGATACAGAAATGTTCATCACAGTCAGTCATTCAGAAGGAAACCTGATACAGAAATGTTCATCACAGTCAGTCATTCAGAAGAAAACCTGATACTGAAATGTTCATCACAGTCAGTCATTCAGAAGAAACCCTGATACAGAAATGTTCATCACAGTCAGTCATTCAGAAGAAACCCTGATACAGAAATGTTCATCACAGTCAGTCATTCAGAAGAAACCTGATACAGAAATGTTCATCACAGTCAGTAATTCAGAAGAAAACCTGATACAGAAATGTTCATCACAGTCAGTCATTCAGAAGAAACCCTGATACAGAAATGTTCATCACAGTCAGTCATTCAGAAGAAACCCTGATACAGAAATGTTCATCACAGTCAGTCATTCAGAAGAAACCCTGATGCAGAAATGTTCATCACAGTCAGTCATTCAGAAGAAACCCTGATACAGAAATGTTCATCACAGTCAGTCATTCAGAAGGAAACCTGATACAGAAATGTTCATCACAGTCAGTCATTCAGAAGAAAACCTGATACTGAAATGTTCATCACAGTCAGTCATTCAGAAGAAACCCTGATACAGAAATGTTCATCACAGTCAGTCATTCAGAAGGAAACCTGATACTGAAATGTTCATCACAGTCAGTCATTCAGAAGAAAACATGATACAGAAATGTTCATCACAGTCAGTCATTCAGAAGAAAACCTGATACTGAAATGTTCATCACAGTCAGTCATTCAGAAGAAAACATGATACAGAAATGTTCATCACAGTCAGTCATTCAGAAGGAAACCTGATACAGAAATGTTCATCACAGTCAGTCATTCAGAAGAAACCCTGATACAGAAATGTTCATCACAGTCAGTCATTCAGAAGAAACCCTGGTACAGAAATGTTCATCACAGTCAGTCATTCAGAAGAAACCCTGATACAGAAATGTTCATCACAGTCAGTCATTCAGAAGAAAACCTGATACTGAAATGTTCATCACAGTCAGTTATTCAGAAGAAAACATGATACAGAAATGTTCATCACAGTCAGTCATTCAGAAGAAACCATGACACAGAAATGTCCATCACAGTCAGTCATTCAGAAGAAAACCTGATACAGAAATGTTCATCACAGTCAGTCATTCAGAAGAAACCCTGGTACAGAAATGTTCATCACAGTCAGTCATTCAGAAGAAAACCTGATACAGAAATGTTCATCACAGTTAGTCATTCAGAAGAAACCCTGATACAGAAATGTTCATCACAGTCAGTCATTCAGAAGAAACCCTGATACAGAAATGTTTATCACAGTCAGTCATTCAGAAGAAACCCTGATACAGAAATGTTCATCACAGTCAGTCATTCAGAAGAAACACTGATACAGAAATGTTCATCAGTCAGTCATTCAGAAGAAAACCTGATACAGAAATGTTCATCAGTCAGTCATTCAGAAGAAAACCTGGTACAGAAAAGTTCATCACAGTCAGTCATTCAGAAGAAAACATGATACAGAAATGTTCATCACAGTCAGTCATTCAGAAGAATCCCTGATACAGAAATGTTCATCACAGTCAGTCATTCAGAAGAAAAACTGATACAGAAATGTTCATCACAGTCAGTCATTCAGAAGAAAAACTGATACAGAAATGTTCATTACAGTCAGTCATTCAGAAGAAACCTGATACAGAAATGTTGATCACAGTCAGTCATTCAGAAGAAACCCTAATACAGAAATGTTCAACACAGTCAGTCATTCAGAAGAAACCCTGATACAGAAATGTTCATCACAGTCAGTCATTCAGAAGAAACCCTGATACAGAAATGTTCATCACAGTCAGTCATTCAGAAGAAACCCTGATACAGAAATGTTCATCACAGTCAATCATTCAGAAGAAACCCTGATACAGAAATGTTCATCACAGTCAGTCACTCAGAAGAAACCCTGATAGAGAAATGTTCATCACAGTCAGTCATTCAGAAGAAACCCTGATACAGAAATGTTCATCACAGTCAATCATTCAGAAGAAACCCTGATACAGAAATGTTCATCACAGTCAATCATTCAGAAGAAACCCTGATAAAGAAATGTTCATCACAGTCAATCATTCAGAAGAAACCCTGATACAGAAATGTTCATCACAGTAAATCATTCAGAAGGAAACCTGATACAGAAATGTTCATCACAGTCAGTCATTCAGAAGAAAACCTGATACAGAAATGTTCATCACAGTCAGTCATTCAGAAGAAACCCTGACACAGAAATGTTCATCACAGTCAGTCATTCAGAAGAAACCATGACACAGAAATGTTCATCACAGTCAGTCATTCAGAAGAAAACCTGATACAGAAATGTTCATCACAGTCAGTCATTCAGAAGAAACCCTGGTACAGAAATGTTCATCACAGTCAGTCATTCAGAAGAAACCCTGGTACAGAAATGTTCATCACAGTCAGTCATTCAGAAGAAACCCTGATACAGAAATGTTCATCACAGTCAGTCATTCAGAAGAAACCCTGATACAGAAAAGTTCATCACAGTCAGGCATTCAGAAGAAACCTGATACAGAAATGTTCATCACAGTCAGTCATACAGAAGAAAACCTGATACAGAAATGTTCATCACAGTCAGTCATTCAGAAGAAACCCTGATACTGAAATGTTCATCACAGTCAGTAATTCAGAAGAAAACATGATACAGAAATGTTCATCACAGTCAGTCATTCAGAAGAAACCCTGATACAGAAATGTTCATCACAGTCAGTCATTCAGAAGAAACCCTGATACTGAAATGTTCATCACAGTCAGTAATTCAGAAGAAAACATGATACAGAAATGTTCATCACAGTCAGTAATTCAGAAGAAAACATGATACAGAAATGTTCATCACAGTCAGTCATTCAGAAGAAACCCTGATACAGAAATGTTCATCACAGTCAGTCATTCAGAAGAAACCCTGATACAGAAATGTTCATCACAGTCAGTCATTCAGAAGAAACCCTGATACAGAAATGTTCATCACAGTCAGTCATTCAGAAGAAAACATGATACAGAAATGTTCATTACAGTCAGTCATTCAGAAGAAACCCTGACACAGAAATGTTCATCATAGTCAGTCATTCAGAAGAAACCCTGATACAGAAATGTTCATCACGGTCAGTCATTCAGAAGAAACCCTGATACAGAAATGTTCATCACAGTCAGTCATTCAGAAGGAAACCTGATACAGAAATGTTCATCACAGTCAGTCATTCAGAAGGAAACCTGATACTGAAATGTTCATCACAGTCAGTCATTCAGAAGAAAACATGATACAGAAATGTTCATCACAGTCAGTCATTCAGAAGAAAACCTGATACTGAAATGTTCATCACAGTCAGTCATTCAGAAGAAAACATGATACAGAAATGTTCATCACAGTCAGTCATTCAGAAGAAAACATGATACAGAAATGTTCATCACAGTCAGTCATTCAGAAGGAAACCTGATACAGAAATGTTCATCACAGTCAGTCATTCAGAAGGAAACCTGATACTGAAATGTTCATCACAGTCAGTCATTCAGAAGAAAACATGATACAGAAATGTTCATCACAGTCAGTCATTCAGAAGGAAACCTGATACAGAAATGTTCATCACAGTCAGTCATTCAGAAGGAAACCTGATACAGAAATGTTCATCACAGTCAGTCATTCAGAAGGAAACCTGATACTGAAATGTTCATCACAGTCAGTCATTCAGAAGAAAACATGATACAGAAATGTTCATCACAGTCAGTCATTCAGAAGGAAACCTGATACAGAAATGTTCATCACAGTCAGTCATTCAGAAGGAAACCTGATACTGAAATGTTCATCACAGTCAGTCATTCAGAAGAAAACATGATACAGAAATGTTCATCACAGTCAGTCATTCAGAAGGAAACCTGATACAGAAATGTTCATCACAGTCAGTCATTCAGAAGAAAACCTAATACAGAAATGTTCATTACAGTCAGTCATTCAGAAGAAACCCTGACACAGAAATGTTCATCACAGTCAGTCATTCAGAAGAAACCATGACACAGAAATGTTCATCATAGTCAGTCATTCAGAAGAAACCCTGATACAGAAATGTTCATCACGGTCAGTCATTCAGAAGAAACCCTGACACAGAAATGTTCATCATAGTCAGTCATTCAGAAGAAACCCTGATACAGAAATGTTCATCACGGTCAGTCATTCAGAAGAAACCCTGATACAGAAATGTTCATCACAGTCAGTCATTCAGAAGGAAACCTGATACAGAAATGTTCATTACAGTCAGTCATTCAGAAGAAACCCTGACAGAAATGTTCATCATAGTCAGTCATTCAGAAGAAACCCTGATACAGAAATGTTCATCACGGTCAGTCATTCAGAAGAAACCCTGATACAGAAATGTTCATCACAGTCAGTCATTCAGAAGGAAACCTGATACAGAAATGTTCATCACAGTCAGTCATTCAGAAGAAACCCTGATACAGAAATGTTCATCACAGTCAGTCATTCAGAAGAAAACATGATACAGAAATGTTCATCACAGTCAGTCATTCAGAAGGAAACCTGATACAGAAATGTTCATCACAGTCAGTCATTCAGAAGAAAACCTAATACAGAAATGTTCATTACAGTCAGTCATTCAGAAGAAACCCTGATACAGAAATGTTCATCACTGTCAGTCATTCAGAAGAAACCCTGGTACAGAAATGTTCATCACAGTCAGTCATTCAGAAGAAACCCTGATACAGAAATGTTCATCACAGTCAGTCATTCAGAAGAAACCCTGATACAGATATGTTCATCACAGTCAGTCATTCAGAAGAAACCCTGATACAGAAATGTTCATCAGTCAGTCATTCAGAAGAAAACCTGATACTGAAATGTTCATCACAGTCAGTTATTCAGAAGAAAACATGATACAGAAATGTTCATCACAGTCAGTCATTCAGAAGGAAACCTGATACAGAAATGTTCATCACAGTCAGTCATTCAGAAGAAAACCTGATACTGAAATGTTCATCACAGTCAGTCATTCAGAAGAAACCTGATACAGAAATGTTCATCACAGTCAGTAATTCAGAAGAAAACCTGATACAGAAATGTTCATCAAAGTCAGTCATTCAGAAGAAACCCTGATACAGAAATGTTCATCACAGTCAGTCATTCAGAAGAAACCCTGATACAGAAATGTTCATCACAGTCAATCATTCAGAAGAAACCCTGATACAGAAATGTTCATCACAGTCAGTCATTCAGAAGAAACCCTGATACAGAAATGTTCATCACAGTCAGTCATTCAGAAGAAACCTGATACAGAAATGTTCATCACAGTCAGTCATTCAGAAGAAAACCTGATACAGAAATGTTCATCACAGTCAGTCATTCAGAAGAAACCCTGATACAGAAATGTTCATCACAGTCAGTCATTCAGAAGAAACCCTGATACAGAAATGTTCATCACAGTCAGTCATTCAGAAGACACCTGATACAGAAATGTTCATCACAGTCAGTAATTCAGAAGAAAACCTGATACAGAAATGTTCATCACAGTCAGTCATTCAGAAGAAACCCTGATACAGAAATGTTCATCACAGTCAGTCATTCAGAAGAAACCCTGATACAGAAATGTTCATCACAGTCAATCATTCAGAAGAAACCCTGATACAGAAATGTTCATCACAGTCAGTCATTCAGAAGAAACCCTGATACAGAAATGTTCATCACAGTCAGTCATTCAGAAGAAACCTGATACAGAAATGTTCATCACAGTCAGTCATTCAGAAGAAAACCTGATACAGAAATGTTCATCATAGTCAGTCATTCAGAAGAAACCCTGATACTGAAATGTTCATCAGTCAGTCATTCAGAAGAAAACCTGATACAGAAATGTTCATTACAGTCAGTCATTCAGAAGAAACCCTGACACAGAAATGTTCATCACAGTCAGTCATTCAGAAGAAACCATGACACAGAAATGTTCATCACAGTCAGTCATTCAGAAGAAACCCTGGTACAGAAATGTTCATCACTGTCAGTCATTCAGAAGAAACCCTGGTACAGAAATGTTCATCACAGTCAGTCATTCAGAAGAAAACCTGATACAGAAATGTTCATCACAGACAGTCATTCAGAAGAAAACCTGATACTGAAATGTTCATCACAGTCAGTCATTCAGAAGAAACCCTGATACAGAAATGTTCATCACAGTCAGTCATTCAGAAGAAACCCTGATACTGAAATGTTCATCACAGTCAGTCATTCAGAAGAAACCTGATACAGAAATGTTTATCACAGTCAGTCATTCAGAAGAAAACATGATACAGAAATGTTCATCACAGTCAGTCATTCAGAAGAAACCCTGATACAGAAATGTTCATCACAGTCAGTCATTCAGAAGAAACCCTGATACAGAAAAGTTCATCACAGTCAGGCATTCAGAAGAAACCTGATACAGAAATGTTCATCACAGTCAGTCATTCAGAAGAAAACCTGATACAGAAATGTTCATCACAGTCAGTCATTCAGAAGAAACCCTGATACTGAAATGTTCATCACAGTCAGTAATTCAGAAGAAAACATGATACAGAAATGTTCATCACAGTCAGTCATTCAGAAGAAACCCTGATACAGAAATGTTCATCACAGTCAGTCATTCAGAAGAAACCCTGATACAGAAATGTTCATCACAGTCAGTCATTCAGAAGAAAACCTGATACTGAAATGTTCATCACAGTCAGTCATTCAGAAGAAACCCTGATACAGAAATGTTCATCACAGTCAGTCATTCAGAAGAAACCCTGATACTGAAATGTTCATCACAGTCAGTAATTCAGAAGAAAACATGATACAGAAATGTTCATCACAGTCAGTCATTCAGAAGAAACCCTGATACAGAAATGTTCATCACAGTCAGTCATTCAGAAGAAACCCTGATACAGAAATGTTCATCACAGTCAGTCATTCAGAAGAAAACCTGATACTGAAATGTTCATCACAGTCAGTCATTCAGAAGAAACCCTGATACAGAAATGTTCATCACAGACAGTCATTCAGAAGAAACCCTGATACAGAAATGTTCATCACAGTCAGTCATTCAGAAGAAACCCTGGTACAGAAATGTTCATCACAGTCAGTCATTCAGAAGAAACCCTGATACAGAAATGTTCATCACAGTCAGTCATTCAGAAGAAACCCTGATACAGAAATGTTCATCACAGTCAGTCATTCAGAAGAAAACCTGATACAGAAATGTTCATCACAGTCAGTCATTCAGAAGAAACCATGACACAGAAATGTCCATCACAGTCAGTCATTCAGAAGAAAACCTGATACAGAAATGTTCATCACAGTCAGTCATTCAGAAGAAACCATGACACAGAAAAGTCCATCACAGTCAGTCATTCAGAAGAAACCCTGGTACAGAAATGTTCATCACAGTCAGTCATTCAGAATAAACCCTGATACAGAAATGTTCATCACAGTCAGTCATTCAGAAGAAACCCTGATACAGAAATGTTCATCACAGTCAGGCATTCAGAAGGAAGCCCTGATACAGAAATGTTCATCACAGTCAGTCATTCAGAAGAAACCCTGATACAGAAATGTTCATCACAGTCAGTCATTCAGAAGAAAACCTGATACTGAAATGTTCATCACAGTCAGTCATTCAGAAGAAAACCTGATACAGAAATGTTCATCACAGTCAGTCATTCAGAAGAAAACATGATACAGAAATGTTCATCACAGTCAGTCATTCAGAAGGAAACCTGATACAGAAATGTTCATCACAGTCAGGCATTCAGAAGAAACCCTGATACAGAAATGTTCATCACAGTCAGTCATTCAGAAGAAACCCTGATACAGAAATGTTCATCACAGTCAGTCATTCAGAAGAAAACCTGATACTGAAATGTTCATCACAGTCAGTCATTCAGAAGAAAACATGATACAGAAATGTTCATCACAGTCAGTCATTCAGAAGGAAACCTGATACAGAAATGTTCATCACAGTCAGTCATTCAGAAGAAAACCTGATACTGAAATGTTCATCACAGTCAGTCATTCAGAAGAAACCCTGATACAGAAATGTTCATCACAGTCAGTAATTCAGAAGAAAACCTGATACAGAAATGTTCATCACAGTCAGTCATTCAGAAGAAACCCTGATACAGAAATGTTCATCACAGTCAGTCATTCAGAAGAAACCCTGATACAGAAATGTTCATCACAGTCAGTCATTCAGAAGAAAACCTGATACTGAAATGTTCATCACAGTCAGTCATTCAGAAGAAAACATGATACAGAAATGTTCATCACAGTCAGTCATTCCGAAGAAAACCTGATACTGAAATGTTCATCACAGTCAGTCATTCAGAAGAAAACATGATACAGAAATGTTCATCACAGTCAGTCATTCAGAAGAAACCCTGATACAGAAATGTTCATCACAGTCAGTAATTCAGAAGAAAACCTGATACAGAAATGTTCATCACAGTCAGTCATTCAGAAGGAAACCTGATACAGAAATGTTCATCACAGTCAGTCATTCAGAAGAAACCCTGATACAGAAATGTTCATCACAGTCAGTCATTCAGAAGAAACCCTGATACAGAAATGTTCATCACAGTCAGTCATTCAGAAGAAACCCTGATACAGAAATGTTCATCACAGTCAGTCATTCAGAAGAAACCCTGATACAGAAATGTTCATCACAGTCAGTCATTCAGAAGAAAACCTGATACTGAAATGTTCATCACAGTCAGTCATTCAGAAGAAAACATGATACAGAAATGTTCATCACAGTCAGTCATTCAGAAGAAAACCTGATACTGAAATGTTCATCACAGTCAGTCATTCAGAAGAAAACATGATACAGAAATGTTCATCACAGTCAGTCATTCAGAAGAAAACCTGATACTGAAATGTTCATCACAGTCAGTCATTCAGAAGAAACCCTGATACAGAAATGTTCATCACAGTCAGTCATTCAGAAGAAACCCTGATACAGAAATGTTCATCACAGTCAGTAATTCAGAAGAAAACCTGATACAGAAATGTTCATCACAGTCAGTCATTCAGAAGAAAACCTGATACTGAAATGTTCATCACAGTCAGTCATTCAGAAGAAACCCTGATACAGAAATGTTCATCACAGTCAGTCATTCAGAAGAAACCCTGATACAGAAATGTTCATCACAGTCAGTCATTCAGAAGAAAACCTGATACTGAAATGTTCATCACAGTCAGTCATTCAGAAGAAAACATGATACAGAAATGTTCATCACAGTCAGTCATTCTGAAGGAAACCTGATACAGAAATGTTCATCACAGTCAGTCATTCAGAAGAAAACCTGATACTGAAATGTTCATCACAGTCAGTCATTCAGAAGAAACCCTGATACAGAAATGTTCATCACAGTCAGTCATTCAGAAGAAACCCTGATACTGAAATGTTCATCACAGTCAGTCATTCAGAAGAAACCCTGATACAGAAATGTTCATCACAGTCAGTCATTCAGAGAAACCTCATACAGAAATGTTCATCACAGTCAGTAATTCAGAAGAAAACCTGATACAGAAATGTTCATCACAGTCAGTCATTCAGAAGGAAACCTGATACAGAAATGTTCATCACAGTCAGTCATTCAGAAGAAACCCTGATACAGAAATGTTCATCACAGTCAGTCATTCAGAAGAAAACCTGATACTGAAATGTTCATCACAGTCAGTCATTCAGAAGAAAACATGATACAGAAATGTTCATCACAGTCAGTCATTCAGAAGGAAACCTGATACAGAAATGTTCATCACAGTCAGTCATTCAGAAGAAAACCTGATACTGAAATGTTCATCACAGTCAGTCATTCAGAAGAAACCCTGATACAGAAATGTTCATCACAGTCAGTCATTCAGAAGAAACCCTGATACAGAAATGTTCATCACAGTCAGTCATTCAGAAGAAACCTGATACAGAAATGTTCATCACAGTCAGTAATTCAGAAGAAAACCTGATACAGAAATGTTCATCACAGTCAGTCATTCAGAAGAAACCCTGATACAGAAATGTTCATCACAGTCAGTCATTCAGAAGAAACCCTGATACAGAAATGTTCATCACAGTCAGTCATTCAGAAGAAACCCTGATGCAGAAATGTTCATCACAGTCAGTCATTCAGAAGAAACCCTGATACAGAAATGTTCATCACAGTCAGTCATTCAGAAGGAAACCTGATACAGAAATGTTCATCACAGTCAGTCATTCAGAAGAAAACCTGATACTGAAATGTTCATCACAGTCAGTCATTCAGAAGAAACCCTGATACAGAAATGTTCATCACAGTCAGTCATTCAGAAGGAAACCTGATACTGAAATGTTCATCACAGTCAGTCATTCAGAAGAAAACATGATACAGAAATGTTCATCACAGTCAGTCATTCAGAAGAAAACCTGATACTGAAATGTTCATCACAGTCAGTCATTCAGAAGAAAACATGATACAGAAATGTTCATCACAGTCAGTCATTCAGAAGGAAACCTGATACAGAAATGTTCATCACAGTCAGTCATTCAGAAGAAACCCTGATACAGAAATGTTCATCACAGTCAGTCATTCAGAAGAAACCCTGGTACAGAAATGTTCATCACAGTCAGTCATTCAGAAGAAACCCTGATACAGAAATGTTCATCACAGTCAGTCATTCAGAAGAAAACCTGATACTGAAATGTTCATCACAGTCAGTTATTCAGAAGAAAACATGATACAGAAATGTTCATCACAGTCAGTCATTCAGAAGAAACCATGACACAGAAATGTCCATCACAGTCAGTCATTCAGAAGAAAACCTGATACAGAAATGTTCATCACAGTCAGTCATTCAGAAGAAACCCTGGTACAGAAATGTTCATCACAGTCAGTCATTCAGAAGAAAACCTGATACAGAAATGTTCATCACAGTCAGTCATTCAGAAGAAACCCTGATACAGAAATGTTCATCACAGTCAGTCATTCAGAAGAAACCCTGATACAGAAATGTTCATCACAGTCAGTCATTCAGAAGAAACACTGATACAGAAATGTTCATCAGTCAGTCATTCAGAAGAAAACCTGATACAGAAATGTTCATCAGTCAGTCATTCAGAAGAAAACCTGGTACAGAAAAGTTCATCACAGTCAGTCATTCAGAAGAAAACATGATACAGAAATGTTCATCACAGTCAGTCATTCAGAAGAATCCCTGATACAGAAATGTTCATCACAGTCAGTCATTCAGAAGAAAAACTGATACAGAAATGTTCATCACAGTCAGTCATTCAGAAGAAAAACTGATACAGAAATGTTCATTACAGTCAGTCATTCAGAAGAAACCTGATACAGAAATGTTGATCACAGTCAGTCATTCAGAAGAAACCCTAATACAGAAATGTTCAACACAGTCAGTCATTCAGAAGAAACCCTGATACAGAAATGTTCATCACAGTCAGTCATTCAGAAGAAACCCTGATACAGAAATGTTCATCACAGTCAGTCATTCAGAAGAAACCCTGATACAGAAATGTTCATCACAGTCAATCATTCAGAAGAAACCCTGATACAGAAATGTTCATCACAGTCAATCATTCAGAAGAAACCCTGATAAAGAAATGTTCATCACAGTCAATCATTCAGAAGAAACCCTGATACAGAAATGTTCATCACAGTAAATCATTCAGAAGGAAACCTGATACAGAAATGTTCATCACAGTCAGTCATTCAGAAGAAAACCTGATACAGAAATGTTCATCACAGTCAGTCATTCAGAAGAAACCCTGACACAGAAATGTTCATCACAGTCAGTCATTCAGAAGAAACCATGACACAGAAATGTTCATCACAGTCAGTCATTCAGAAGAAAACCTGATACAGAAATGTTCATCACAGTCAGTCATTCAGAAGAAACCCTGGTACAGAAATGTTCATCACAGTCAGTCATTCAGAAGAAACCCTGGTACAGAAATGTTCATCACAGTCAGTCACTCAGAAGAAACCCTGATACAGAAATGTTCATCACAGTCAGTCATTCAGAAGAAACCCTGATACAGAAAAGTTCATCACAGTCAGGCATTCAGAAGAAACCTGATACAGAAATGTTCATCACAGTCAGTCATTCAGAAGAAACCCTGATACTGAAATGTTCATCACAGTCAGTAATTCAGAAGAAAACATGATACAGAAATGTTCATCACAGTCAGTCATTCAGAAGAAACCCTGATACAGAAATGTTCATCACAGTCAGTCATTCAGAAGAAACCCTGATACTGAAATGTTCATCACAGTCAGTAATTCAGAAGAAAACATGATACAGAAATGTTCATCACAGTCAGTAATTCAGAAGAAAACATGATACAGAAATGTTCATCACAGTCAGTCATTCAGAAGAAACCCTGATACAGAAATGTTCATCACAGTCAGTCATTCAGAAGAAACCCTGATACAGAAATGTTCATCACAGTCAGTCATTCAGAAGAAACCCTGATACAGAAATGTTCATCACAGTCAGTCATTCAGAAGAAAACATGATACAGAAATGTTCATTACAGTCAGTCATTCAGAAGAAACCCTGACACAGAAATGTTCATCATAGTCAGTCATTCAGAAGAAACCCTGATACAGAAATGTTCATCACGGTCAGTCATTCAGAAGAAACCCTGATACAGAAATGTTCATCACAGTCAGTCATTCAGAAGGAAACCTGATACAGAAATGTTCATCACAGTCAGTCATTCAGAAGAAACCCTGATACAGAAATGTTCATCACAGTCAGTCATTCAGAAGGAAACCTGATACTGAAATGTTCATCACAGTCAGTCATTCAGAAGAAAACATGATACAGAAATGTTCATCACAGTCAGTCATTCAGAAGGAAACCTGATACAGAAATGTTCATCACAGTCAGTCATTCAGAAGGAAACCTGATACTGAAATGTTCATCACAGTCAGTCATTCAGAAGAAAACATGATACAGAAATGTTCATCACAGTCAGTCATTCAGAAGGAAACCTGATACAGAAATGTTCATCACAGTCAGTCATTCAGAAGGAAACCTGATACTGAAATGTTCATCACAGTCAGTCATTCAGAAGAAAACATGATACAGAAATGTTCATCACAGTCAGTCATTCAGAAGGAAACCTGATACAGAAATGTTCATCACAGTCAGTCATTCAGAAGAAAACCTAATACAGAAATGTTCATTACAGTCAGTCATTCAGAAGAAACCCTGACACAGAAATGTTCATCACAGTCAGTTATTCAGAAGAAACCATGACACAGAAATGTTCATCATAGTCAGTCATTCAGAAGAAACCCTGATACAGAAATGTTCATCACGGTCAGTCATTCAGAAGAAACCCTGACACAGAAATGTTCATCATAGTCAGTCATTCAGAAGAAACCCTGATACAGAAATGTTCATCACGGTCAGTCATTGAGAAGAAACCCTGATACAGAAATGTTCATCACAGTCAGTCATTCAGAAGGAAACCTGATACAGAAATGTTCATTACAGTCAGTCATTCAGAAGAAACCCTGACACAGAAATGTTCATAATAGTCAGTCATTCAGAAGAAACCCTGATACAGAAATGTTCATCACGGTCAGTCATTCAGAAGAAACCCTGATACAGAAATGTTCATCACAGTCAGTCATTCAGAAGGAAACCTGATACAGAAATGTTCATCACAGTCAGTCATTCAGAAGAAACCCTGATACAGAAATGTTCATCACAGTCAGTCATTCAGAAGGAAACCTGATACTGAAATGTTCATCACAGTCAGTCATTCAGAAGAAAACATGATACAGAAATGTTCATCACAGTCAGTCATTCAGAAGGAAACCTGATACAGAAATGTTCATCACAGTCAGTCATTCAGAAGAAAACCTAATACAGAAATGTTCATTACAGTCAGTCATTCAGAAGAAACCCTGACACAGAAATGTTCATCACAGTCAGTCATTCAGAAGAAACCATGACACAGAAATGTTCATCACAGTCAGTCATTCAGAAGAAACCCTGACACAGAAATGTTCATCACTGTCAGTCATTCAGAAGAAACCCTGGTACAGAAATGTTCATCACAGTCAGTCATTCAGAAGAAACCCTGATACAGAAATGTTCATCAGTCAGTCATTCAGAAGAAAACCTGATACTGAAATGTTCATCACAGTCAGTTATTCAGAAGAAAACATGATACAGAAATGTTCATCACAGTCAGTCATTCAGAAGGAAACCTGATACAGAAATGTTCATCACAGTCAGTCATTCAGAAGAAAACCTGATACTGAAATGTTCATCACAGTCAGTCATTCAGAAGAAACCTGATACAGAAATGTTCATCACAGTCAGTAATTCAGAAGAAAACCTGATACAGAAATGTTCATCACAGTCAGTCATTCAGAAGAAACCCTGATACAGAAATGTTCATCACAGTCAGTCATTCAGAAGAAACCCTGATACAGAAATGTTCATCACAGTCAATCATTCAGAAGAAACCCTGATACAGAAATGTTCATCACAGTCAGTCATTCAGAAGAAACATGATACAGAAATGTTCATCACAGTCAGTAATTCAGAAGAAAACCTGATACAGAAATGTTCATCACAGTCAGTCATTCAGAAGAAACCCTGATATAGAAATGTTCATCACAGTCAGTCATTCAGAAGAAACCCTGATACAGAAATGTTCATCACAGTCAATCATTCAGAAGAAACCCTGATACAGAAATGTTCATCACAGTCAGTCATTCAGAAGAAACCCTGATACAGAAATGTTCATCACAGTCAGTCATTCAGAAGAAACCTGATACAGAAATGTTCATCACAGTCAGTCATTCAGAAGAAAACCTGATACAGAAATGTTCATCATAGTCAGTCATTCAGAAGAAACCCTGATACTGAAATGTTCATCAGTCAGTCATTCAGAAGAAAACCTGATACAGAAATGTTCATTACAGTCAGTCATTCAGAAGAAACCCTGACACAGAAATGTTCATCACAGTCAGTCATTCAGAAGAAACCATGACACAGAAATGTTCATCACAGTCAGTCATTCAGAAGAAAGCCTGGTACAGAAATGTTCATCACTGTCAGTCATTCAGAAGAAACCCTGGTACAGAAATGTTCATCACAGTCAGTCATTCAGAAGAAAACCTGATACAGAAATGTTCATCACAGACAGTCATTCAGAAGAAAACCTGATACTGAAATGTTCATCACAGTCAGTCATTCAGAAGAAACCCTGATACAGAAATGTTCATCACAGTCAGTCATTCAGAAGAAACCCTGATACTGAAATGTTCATCACAGTCAGTCATTCAGAAGAAACCTGATACAGAAATGTTTATCACAGTCAGTCATTCAGAAGAAAACATGATACAGAAATGTTCATCACAGTCAGTCATTCAGAAGAAACCCTGATAGAGAAATGTTCATCACAGTCAGTCATTCAGAAGAAACCCTGATACAGAAATGTGCATCACAGTCAATCATTCAGAAGAAACCCTGATACAGAAATGTTCATCACAGTCAATCATTCAGAAGAAACCCTGATACAGAAATGTTCATCACAGTAAATCATTCAGAAGGAAACCTGATACAGAAATGTTCATCACAGTCAGTCATTCAGAAGAAACCCTGATACAGAAATGTTCATCACAGTCAGTCATTCAGAAGAAAACCTGATACAGAAATGTTCATCACAGTCAGTCATTCAGAAGAAACCCTGATACAGAAATGTTCATCACAGTCAGTCATTCAGAAGAAACACTGATACAGAAATGTTCATCAGTCAGTCATTCAGAAGAAAACCTGATACAGAAATGTTCATCACAGTCAGTCATTCAGAAGAAACCATGACACAGAAATGTCCATAACAGTCAGTCATTTAGAAGAAAACCTGATACAGAAATGTTCATCACAGTCAGTCATTCAGAAGAAACCCTGGTACAGAAATGTTCATCACAGTCAGTCATTCAGAAGAAAACCTGATACAGAAATGTTCATCACAGTCAGTCATTCAGAAGAAACCCTGATACAGAAATGTTCATCACAGTCAGTCATTCAGAAGAAACCCTGATACAGAAATGTTCATCACAGTCAGTCATTCAGAAGAAACACTGATACAGAAATGTTCATCAGTCAGTCATTCAGAAGAAAACCTGATACAGAAATGTTCATCAGTCAGTCATTCAGAAGAAAACCTGGTACAGAAAAGTTCATCACAGTCAGTCATTCAGAAGAAAACATGATACAGAAATGTTCATCACAGTCAGTCATTCAGAAGAATCCCTGATACAGAAATGTTCATCACAGTCAGTCATTCAGAAGAAAAACTGATACAGAAATGTTCATCACAGTCAGTCATTCAGAAGAAAAACTGATACAGAAATGTTCATTACAGTCAGTCATTCAGAAGAAACCTGATACAGAAATGTTGATCACAGTCAGTCATTCAGAAGAAACCCTAATACAGAAATGTTCAACACAGTCAGTCATTCAGAAGAAACCCTGATACAGAAATGTTCATCACAGTCAGTCACTCAGAAGAAACCCTGATAGAGAAATGTTCATCACAGTCAGTCATTCAGAAGAAACCCTGATACAGAAATGTTCATCACAGTCAATCATTCAGAAGAAACCCTGATACAGAAATGTTCATCACAGTCAATCATTCAGAAGAAACCCTGATAAAGAAATGTTCATCACAGTCAATCATTCAGAAGAAACCCTGATACAGAAATGTTCATCACAGTAAATCATTCAGAAGGAAACCTGATACAGAAATGTTCATCACAGTCAGTCATTCAGAAGAAACCCTGACACAGAAATGTTCATCTCAGTCAGTCATTCAAAAGAAAACCTGATACAGAAATGTTCATCACAGTCAGTCATTCAGAAGAAACCCTGACACAGAAATGTTCATCACAGTCAGTCATTCAGAAGAAACCATGACACAGAAATGTTCATCACAGTCAGTCATTCAGAAGAAAACCTGATACAGAAATGTTCATCACAGTCAGTCATTCAGAAGAAACCCTGGTACAGAAATGTTCATCACAGTCAGTCATTCAGAAGAAACCCTGATACAGAAATGTTCATCACAGTCAGTCATTCAGAAGAAACCCTGATACAGAAAAGTTCATCACAGTCAGGCATTCAGAAGAAACCTGATACAGAAATGTTCATCACAGTCAGTCATTCAGAAGAAAACCTGATACAGAAATGTTCATCACAGTCAGTCATTCAGAAGAAACCCTGATACTGAAATGTTCATCACAGTCAGTAATTCAGAAGAAAACATGATACAGAAATGTTCATCACAGTCAGTCATTCAGAAGAAACCCTGATACAGAAATGTTCATCACAGTCAGTCATTCAGAAGAAACCCTGATACAGAAATGTTCATCACAGTCAGTCATTCAGAAGAAACCCTGATACAGAAATGTTCATCACAGTCAGTCATTCAGAAGAAAACCTGATACTGAAATGTTCATCACAGTCAGTCATTCAGAAGAAACCCTGATACAGAAATGTTCATCACAGTCAGTCATTCAGAAGAAACCCTGATACAGAAATGTTCATCACAGTCAGTCATTCAGAAGAAACCTGATACAGAAATGTTCATCACAGTCAGTATTCAGAAGAAAACCTGATACAGAAATGTTCATCACAGTCAGTCATTCAGAAGGAACCCTGATACAGAAATGTTCATCACAGTCAGTCATTCAGAAGAAACCCTGATACAGAAATGTTCATCACAGTCAGTCATTCAGAAGAAACCCTGATACAGAAATGTTCATCACAGTCAGTCATTCAGAAGAAAACCTGATACTGAAATGTTCATCACAGTCAGTCATTCAGAAGGAACCCTGATACAGAAATGTTCATCACAGTCAGTCATTCAGAAGAAACCCTGGTACAGAAATGTTCATCACAGTCAGTCATTCAGAAGAAACCCTGATACAGAAATGTTCATCACAGTCAGTCATTCAGAAGAAACCCTGATACAGAAATGTTCATCACAGTCAGTCATTCAGAAGAAAACCTGATACTGAAATGTTCATCACAGTCAGTTATTCAGAAGAAAACATGATACAGAAATGTTCATCACAGTCAGTCATTCAGAAGGAAACCTGATACAGAAATGTTCATCACAGTCAGTCATTCAGAAGAAACCTGATACAGAAATGTTCATCACAGTCAGTAATTCAGAAGAAAACCTGATACAGAAATGTTCATCACAGTCAGTCATTCAGAAGAAACCCTGATACAGAAATGTTCATCACAGTCAGTCATTCAGAAGAAACCCTGATACAGAAATGTTCATCACAGTCAATCATTCAGAAGAAACCCTGATACAGAAATGTTCATCACAGTCAGTCATTCAGAAGAAACCCTGATACAGAAATGTTCATCACAGACAGTCATTCAGAAGAAACCTGATACAGAAATGTTCATCACAGTCAGTCATTCAGAAGAAAACCTGATACAGAAATGTTCATCATAGTCAGTCATTCAGAAGAAACCCTGATACTGAAATGTTCATCACAGTCAGTAATTCAGAAGAAAACATGATACAGAAATGTTCATCACAGTCAGTCACTCAGAAGAAACGCTGATACAGAAATGTTTATCACAGTCAGTCATTCAGAAGAAACCCTGATACAGAAATGTTCATCACAGTCAGTCATTCAGAAGAAAACCTGATACTGAAATGTTCATCACAGTCAGTCATTCAGAAGAAAACATGATACAGAAATGTTCATCACAGTCAGTCATTCAGAAGAAAACCTGATACAGAAATGTTCATCACAGACAGTCATTCAGAAGAAAACCTGATACTGAAATGTTCATCACAGTCAGTCATTCAGAAGAAACCCTGATACAGAAATGTTCATCACAGTCAGTCATTCAGAAGAAACCCTGATACTGAAATGTTCATCACAGTCAGTCATTCAGAAGAAACCTGATACAGAAATGTTTATCACAGTCAGTCATTCAGAAGAAAACATGATACAGAAATGTTCATCACAGTCAGTCATTCAGAAGAAACCCTGATACAGAAATGTGCATCACAGTCAATCATTCAGAAGAAACCCTGATACAGAAATGTTCATCACAGTCAATCATTCAGAAGAAACCCTGATACAGAAATGTTCATCACAGTAAATCATTCAGAAGGAAACCTGATACAGAAATGTTCATCACAGTCAGTCATTCAGAAGAAACCCTGATACAGAAATGTTCATCACAGTCAGTCATTCAGAAGAAAACCTGATACAGAAATGTTCATCACAGTCAGTCATTCAGAAGAAACCCTGATACAGAAATGTTCATCACAGTCAGTCATTCAGAAGAAACACTGATACAGAAATGTTCATCAGTCAGTCATTCAGAAGAAAACCTGATACAGAAATGTTCATCACAGTCAGTCATTCAGAAGAAACCATGACACAGAAATGTCCATCACAGTCAGTCATTCAGAAGAAAACCTGATACAGAAATGTTCATCACAGTCAGTCATTCAGAAGAAACCCTGGTACAGAAATGTTCATCACAGTCAGTCATTCAGAAGAAAACCTGATACAGAAATGTTCATCACAGTCAGTCATTCAGAAGAAACCCTGATACAGAAATGTTCATCACAGTCAGTCATTCAGAAGAAACCTTGATACAGAAATGTTCATCACAGTCAGTCATTCAGAAGAAACACTGATACAGAAATGTTCATCAGTCAGTCATTCAGAAGAAAACCTGATACAGAAATGTTCATCAGTCAGTCATTCAGAAGAAAACCTGGTACAGAAAAGTTCATCACAGTCAGTCATTCAGAAGAAAACATGATACAGAAATGTTCATCACAGTCAGTCATTCAGAAGAATCCCTGATACAGAAATGTTCATCACAGTCAGTCATTCAGAAGAAAAACTGATACAGAAATGTTCATCACAGTCAGTCATTCAGAAGAAAAACTGATACAGAAATGTTCATTACAGTCAGTCATTCAGAAGAAACCTGATACAGAAATGTTGATCACAGTCAGTCATTCAGAAGAAACCCTAATACAGAAATGTTCAACACAGTCAGTCATTCAGAAGAAACCCTGATACAGAAATGTTCATCACAGTCAGTCATTCAGAAGAAACCCTGATACAGAAATGTTCATCACAGTCAGTCATTCAGAAGAAACCCTGATACAGAAATGTTCATCACAGTCAATCATTCAGAAGAAACCCTGATACAGAAATGTTCATCACAGTCAGTCACTCAGAAGAAACCCTGATAGAGAAATGTTCATCACAGTCAGTCATTCAGAAGAAACCCTGATACAGAAATGTTCATCACAGTCAATCATTCAGAAGAAACCCTGATACAGAAATGTTCATCACAGTCAATCATTCAGAAGAAACCCTGATAAAGAAATGTTCATCACAGTCAATCATTCAGAAGAAACCCTGATACAGAAATGTTCATCACAGTAAATCATTCAGAAGGAAACCTGATACAGAAATGTTCATCACAGTCAGTCATTCAGAAGAAAACCTGATACAGAAATGTTCATCACAGTCAGTCATTCAGAAGAAACCCTGACACAGAAATGTTCATCACAGTCAGTCATTCAGAAGAAACCATGACACAGAAATGTTCATCACAGTAAATCATTCAGAAGGAAACCTGATACAGAAATGTTCATCACAGTCAGTCATTCAGAAGAAAACCTGATACAGAAATGTTCATCACAGTCAGTCATTCAGAAGAAACCCTGACACAGAAATGTTCATCACAGTCAGTCATTCAGAAGAAACCCTGGTACAGAAATGTTCATCACAGTCAGTCATTCAGAAGAAACCCTGGTACAGAAATGTTCATCACAGTCAGTCATTCAGAAGAAACCCTGATACAGAAATGTTCATCACAGTCAGTCATTCAGAAGAAACCCTGATACAGAAAAGTTCATCACAGTCAGGCATTCAGAAGAAACCTGATACAGAAATGTTCATCACAGTCAGTCATTCAGAAGAAAACCTGATACAGAAATGTTCATCACAGTCAGTCATTCAGAAGAAAACATGATACAGAAATGTTCATCACAGTCAGTCATTCAGAAGAAACCCTGATACAGAAATGTTCATCACAGTCAGTCATTCAGAAGAAACCCTGATACAGAAATGTTCATCACAGTCAGTCATTCAGAAGAAACCCTGATACAGAAATGTTCATCACAGTCAGTCATTCAGAAGAAAACCTGATACTGAAATGTTCATCACAGTCAGTCATTCAGAAGAAACCCTGATACAGAAATGTTCATCACAGTCAGTCATTCAGAAGAAACCCTGATACAGAAATGTTCATCACAGTCAGTCATTCAGAAGAAACCTGATACAGAAATGTTCATCACAGTCAGTAATTCAGAAGAAAACCTGATACAGAAATGTTCATCACAGTCAGTCATTCAGAAGGAACCCTGATACAGAAATGTTCATCACAGTCAGTCATTCAGAAGAAACCCTGATACAGAAATGTTCATCACAGTCAGTCATTCAGAAGAAAACCTGATACTGAAATGTTCATCACAGTCAGTCATTCAGAAGAAAACCTGATACTGAAATGTTCATCACAGTCAGTCATTCAGAAGAAAACCTGATACTGAAATGTTCATCACAGTCAGTCATTCAGAAGAAAACCTGATACTGAAATGTTCATCACAGTCAGTCATTCAGAAGGAAACCTGATACAGAAATGTTCATCACAGTCAGTCATTCAGAAGAAAACCTGATACTGAAATGTTCATCAGAGTCAGTCATTCAGAAGGAAACCTGATACAGAAATGTTCATCACAGTCAGTCATTCAGAAGAAAACCTGATACTGAAATGTTCATCACAGTCAGTCATTCAGAAGAAACCCTGATACAGAAATGTTCATCACAGTCAGTCATTCAGAAGAAACCCTGATACAGAAATGTTCATCACAGTCAGTCATTCAGAAGAAACCTGATACAGAAATGTTCATCACAGTCAGTCATTCAGAAGAAACCCTGATACTGAAATGTTCATCACAGTCAGTAATTCAGAAGAAAACATGATACAGAAATGTTCATCACAGTCAGTCATTCAGAAGGAAACCTGATACAGAAATGTTCATCACAGTCAGTCATTCAGAAGAAACCCTGATACAGAAATGTTAATCACAGTCAGTCATTCAGAAGGAACCCTGATACAGAAATGTTCATCACAGTCAGTCATTCAGAAGAAACCCTGATACAGAAATGTTCATCACAGTCAGTCATTCAGAAGAAAACCTGATACAGAAATGTTCATCACAGTCAGTCATTCAGAAGAAACCCTGATACAGAAATGTTCATCACAGTCAGTCATTCAGAAGAAACCCTGATACAGAAATGTTCATCACAGTCAGTCATTCAGAAGAAAACCTGATACAGAAATGTTCATCACAGTCAGTCATTCAGAAGAAACCCTGATACAGAAATGTTCATCACAGTCAGTCATTCAGAAGAAACCCTGATACAGAAATGTTCATCACAGTCAGTCATTCAGAAGAAACCCTGATACAGAAATGTTCATCACAGTCAATCATTCAGAAGAAACCCTGATACAGAAATGTTCATCACAGTCAGTCATTCAGAAGAAACCCTGATACAGAAATGTTCATCACAGTCAGTCATTCAGAAGAAACCTGATACAGAAATGTTCATCACAGTCAGTCATTCAGAAGAAAACCTGATACAGAAATGTTCATCACAGTCAGTCATTCAGAAGAAACCCTGATACTGAAATGTTCATCACAGTCAGTAATTCAGAAGAAAACATGATACAGAAATGTTCATCACAGTCAGTCACTCAGAAGAAACGCTGATACAGAAATGTTTATCACAGTCAGTCATTCAGAAGAAAACCTGATACTGAAATGTTCATCACAGTCAGTCATTCAGAAGAAAACATGATACAGAAATGTTCATCACAGTCAGTCATTCAGAAGGAAACCTGATACAGAAATGTTCATCACAGACAGTCATTCAGAAGAAAACCTGATACTGAAATGTTCATCACAGTCAGTCATTCAGAAGAAACCCTGATACAGAAATGTTCATCACAGTCAGTCATTCAGAAGAAACCCTGATACAGAAATGTTCATCACAGTCAGTCATTCAGAAGAAACCCTAATACAGAAATGTTCATCACAGTCAGTAATTCAGAAGAAAACCTGATACAGAAATGTTCATCACAGTCAGTCATTCAGAAGAAACCCTGATACAGAAATGTGCATCACAGTCAATCATTCAGAAGAAACCCTAATACAGAAATGTTCATCACAGTCAGTAATTCAGAAGAAACCCTGATAGAGAAATGTTCATCACAGTCAGTCATTCAGAAGAAACCCTGATACAGAAATGTGCATCACAGTCAATCATTCAGAAGAAACCCTGATACAGAAATGTTCATCACAGTCAATCATTCAGAAGAAACCCTGATACAGAAATGTTCATCACAGTAAATCATTCAGAAGGAAACCTGATACAGAAATGTTCATCACAGTCAGTCATTCAGAAGAAACCCTGATACAGAAATGTTCATCACAGTCAGTCATTCAGAAGAAAACCTGATACAGAAATGTTCATCACAGTCAGTCATTCAGAAGAAACCCTGATACAGAAATGTTCATCACAGTCTGTCATTCAGAAGAAACACTGATACAGAAATGTTCATCACAGTCAGTCATTCAGAAGAAAACCTGATACAGAAATGTTCATCACAGTCAGTCATTCAGAAGAAAACCTGATACAGAAATGTTCATCACAGTCAGTCATTCAGAAGAAACCCTGACACAGAAATGTTCATCTCAGTCAGTCATTCAGAAGAAACCCTGATACAGAAATGTTCATCACAGTCTGTCATTCAGAAGAAACCCTGATACAGAAATGTTCATCACAGTCAGTCATTCAGAAGAAAACCTGATACAGAAATGTTCATCACAGTCAGTCATTCAGAAGAAAACCTGATACAGAAATGTTCATCACAGTCTGTCATTCAGAAGAAACACTGATACAGAAATGTTCATCACAGTCAGTCATTCAGAAGAAAACCTGATACAGAAATGTTCATCACAGTCAGTCATTCAGAAGAAAACCTGATACAGAAATGTTCATCACAGTCAGTCATTCAGAAGAAACCCTGACACAGAAATGTTCATCTCAGTCAGTCATTCAGAAGAAACCCTGATACAGAAATGTTCATCACAGTCTGTCATTCAGAAGAAACCCTGATACAGAAATGTTCATCACAGTCAGTCATTCAGAAGAAAACCTGATACAGAAATGTTCATCACAGTCAGTCATTCAGAAGAAAACCTGATACAGAAATGTTCATCACAGTCAGTCATTCAGAAGAAACCCTGACACAGAAATGTTCATCTCAGTCAGTCATTCAGAAGAAGCACTGATACAGAAATGTTCATCAGTCAGTCATTCAGAAGAAAACCTGGTACAGAAAAGTTCATCACAGTCAGTCATTCAGAAGAAAACATGATACAGAAATGTTCATCACAGTCAGTCATTCAGAAGAATCCCTGATACAGAAATGTTCATCACAGTCAGTCATTCAGAAGAAAAACTGATACAGAAATGTTCATTACAGTCAGTCATTCAGAAGAAACCTGATACAGAAATGTTGATCACAGTCAGTCATTCAGAAGAAACCCTGATACAGAAATGTTCAACACAGTCAGTCATTCAGAAGAAACCCTGATACAGAAATGTTCATCACAGTCAGTCATTCAGAAGAAACCCTGATACAGAAATGTTCATCACAGTCAGTCATTCAGAAGAAACCCTGATACAGAAATGTTCATCACAGTCAATCATTCAGAAGAAACCCTGATACAGAAATGTTCATCACAGTCAGTCACTCAGAAGAAACCCTGATAGAGAAATGTTCATCACAGTCAGTCATTCAGAAGAAACCCCGATACAGAAATGTTCATCACAGTCAATCATTCAGAAGAAACCCTGATACAGAAATGTTAATCACAGTCAATCATTCAGAAGAAACCCTGATACAGAAATGTTCATCACAGTAAATCATTCAGAAGGAAACCTGATACAGAAATGTTCATCACAGTCAGTCATTCAGAAGAAAACCTGATACAGAAATGTTCATCACAGTCAGTCATTCAGAAGAAACCCTGACACAGAAATGTTCATCACAGTCAGTCATTCAGAAGAAACCATGACACAGAAATGTTCATCACAGTCAGTCATTCAGAAGAAAACCTGATACAGAAATGTTCATCACAGTCAGTCATTCAGAAGAAACCCTGGTAGAGAAATGTTCATCACAGTCAGTCATTCAGAAGAAACCCTGATACAGAAATGTTCATCACAGTCAGTCATTCAGAAGAAACCCTGATACAGAAATGTTCATCACAGTCAGTCATTCAGAAGAAACCCTGATACAGAAATGTTCATCACAGTCAGGCATTCAGAAGAAACCTGATACAGAAATGTTCATCACAGTCAGTCATTCAGAAGAAAACCTGATACAGAAATGTTCATCACAGTCAGTCATTCAGAAGAAACCCTGATACTGAAATGTTCATCACAGTCAGTAATTCAGAAGAAAACATGATACAGAAATGTTCATCACAGTCAGTCATTCAGAAGAAACCCTGATACAGAAATGTTCATCACAGTCAGTCATTCAGAAGAAAACCTGATACTGAAATGTTCATCACAGTCAGTCATTCAGAAGAAAACATGATACAGAAATGTTCATCACAGTCAGTCATTCAGAAGGAAACCTGATACAGAAATGTTCATCACAGTCAGTCATTCAGAAGAAAACCTGATACTGAAATGTTCATCACAGTCAGTCATTCAGAAGAAACCCTGATACAGAAATGTTCATCACAGTCAGTCATTCAGAAGAAACCTGATACAGAAATGTTCATCACAGTCAGTAATTCAGAAGAAAACCTGATACAGAAATGTTCATCACAGTCAGTCATTCAGAAGGAAACCTGATACAGAAATGTTCATCACAGTCAGTCATTCAGAAGAAACCCTGATACAGAAATGTTCATCACAGTCAGTCATTCAGAAGAAAACATGATACTGAAATGTTCATCACAGTCAGTCATTCAGAAGAAAACCTGATACAGAAATGTTCATCACAGTCAGTCATTCAGAAGGAAACCTGATACAGAAATGTTCATCACAGTCAGTCATTCAGAAGAAAACCTGATACAGAAATGTTCATCACAGTCAGTCATTCAGAAGAAACCTGATACAGAAATGTTCATCACAGTCAGTCATTCAGAAGAAAACCTGATACAGAAATGTTCATCACAGTCAGTCATTCAGAAGAAACCCTGATACTGAAATGTTCATCACAGTCAGTAATTCAGAAGAAAACATGATACAGAAATGTTCATCACAGTCAGTCATTCAGAAGAAACCCTGATACAGAAATGTTCATCACAGTCAGTCAATCAGAAGAAACCCTGATACAGAAATGTTCATCACAGTCAGTCATTCAGAAGAAAACCTGATACTGAAATGTTCATCAAAGTCAGTCATTCAGAAGAAAACATGATACAGAAATGTTCATCACAGTCAGTCATTCAGAAGGAAACCTGATACAGAAATGTTCATCACAGTCAGTCATTCAGAAGAAACCCTGATACAGAAATGTTCATCACAGTCAATCATTCAGAAGAAAAACTGATACAGAAATGTTCATCAGTCAGTCATTCAGAAGAAAACCTGATACAGAAATGTTCATCACAGTCAGTCATTCAGAAGAAACCCTGATACAGAAATGTTCATCACAGTCAATCATTCAGAAGAAAAACCTGATACAGAAATGTTCATCAGTCAGTCATTCAGAAGAAAACCTGATACAGAAATGTTCATCACAGTCAGTCATTCAGAAGAAAAACTGATACAGAAATGTTCATTACAGTCAGTCATTCAGAAGAAACCTGATACAGAAATGTTCATCACAGTCAGTCTTTAAGAAGAAACCCTGATACAGAAATGTTCAACACAGTCAGTCATTCAGAAGAAACCCTGATACAGAAATGTTCATCACAGTCAGTCATTCAGAAGAAACCCTGATACAGAAATGTTCATCACAGTCAGTCATTCAGAAGGAAACCTGATACAGAAATGTTCATCACAGTCAGTCATTCAGAAGAAACCCTGATACAGAAATGTTCATCACAGTCAATCATTCAGAAGAAACCCTGATACAGAAATGTTAATCACAGTCAATCATTCAGAAGAAACCCTGATACAGAAATGTTCATCACAGTCAATCATTCAGAAGAAACCCTGATACAGAAATGTTCATCACAGTAAATCATTCAGAAGGAAACCTGATACAGAAATGTTCATCACAGTCAGTCATTCAGAAGAAAACCTGATACAGAAATGTTCATCACAGTCAGTCATTCAGAAGAAACCATGACACAGAAATGTCCATCACAGTCAGTCATTCAGAAGAAAACCTGATACAGAAATGTTCATCACAGTCAGTCATTCAGAAGAAACCCTGGTACAGAAATGTTCATCACAGTCAGTCATTCAGAAGAAACCCTGGTACAGAAATGTTCATCACAGTCAGTCATTCAGAAGAAACCCTGATACAGAAATGTTCATCACAGTCAGTCATTCAGAAGAAACCCTGATACAGAAATGTTCATCACAGTCAGGCATTCAGAAGAAACCTGATACAGAAATGTTCATCACAGTCAGTCATTCAGAAGAAAACCTGATACAGAAATGTTCATCACAGTCAGTCATTCAGAAGAAACCCTGATACAGAAATGTTCATCACAGTAAATCATTCAGAAGGAAACCTGATACAGAAATGTTCATCACAGTCAGTCATTCAGAAGAAACCCTGATACAGAAATGTTCATCACAGTCAGTCATTCAGAAGAAAACCTGATACAGAAATGTTCATCACAGTCAGTCATTCAGAAGAAACCCTGATACAGAAATGTTCATCACAGTCTGTCATTCAGAAGAAACACTGATACAGAAATGTTCATCACAGTCAGTCATTCAGAAGAAAACCTGATACAGAAATGTTCATCACAGTCAGTCATTCAGAAGAAAACCTGATACAGAAATGTTCATCACAGTCAGTCATTCAGAAGAAACCCTGACACAGAAATGTTCATCTCAGTCAGTCATTCAGAAGAAACCCTGATACAGAAATGTTCATCACAGTCTGTCATTCAGAAGAAACCCTGATACAGAAATGTTCATCACAGTCAGTCATTCAGAAGAAAACCTGATACAGAAATGTTCATCACAGTCAGTCATTCAGAAGAAAACCTGATACAGAAATGTTCATCACAGTCAGTCATTCAGAAGAAAACCTGATACAGAAATGTTCATCACAGTCAGTCATTCAGAAGAAAAACTGATACAGAAATGTTCATTACAGTCAGTCATTCAGAAGAAACCTGATACAGAAATGTTCATCACAGTCAGTCTTTAAGAAGAAACCCTGATACAGAAATGTTCAACACAGTCAGTCATTCAGAAGAAACCCTGATACAGAAATGTTCATCACAGTCAGTCATTCAGAAGAAACCCTGATACAGAAATGTTCATCACAGTCAGTCATTCAGAAGGAAACCTGATACAGAAATGTTCATCACAGTCAGTCATTCAGAAGAAACCCTGATACAGAAATGTTCATCACAGTCAATCATTCAGAAGAAACCCTGATACAGAAATGTTAATCACAGTCAATCATTCAGAAGAAACCCTGATACAGAAATGTTCATCACAGTCAATCATTCAGAAGAAACCCTGATACAGAAATGTTCATCACAGTAAATCATTCAGAAGGAAACCTGATACAGAAATGTTCATCACAGTCAGTCATTCAGAAGAAAACCTGATACAGAAATGTTCATCACAGTCAGTCATTCAGAAGAAACCATGACACAGAAATGTCCATCACAGTCAGTCATTCAGAAGAAAACCTGATACAGAAATGTTCATCACAGTCAGTCATTCAGAAGAAACCCTGGTACAGAAATGTTCATCACAGTCAGTCATTCAGAAGAAACCCTGGTACAGAAATGTTCATCACAGTCAGTCATTCAGAAGAAACCCTGATACAGAAATGTTCATCACAGTCAGTCATTCAGAAGAAACCCTGATACAGAAATGTTCATCACAGTCAGGCATTCAGAAGAAACCTGATACAGAAATGTTCATCACAGTCAGTCATTCAGAAGAAAACCTGATACAGAAATGTTCATCACAGTCAGTCATTCAGAAGAAACCCTGATACAGAAATGTTCATCACAGTCAGTCATTCAGAAGAAACCCTGATACAGAAATGTTCATCACAGTCAGTCATTCAGAAGAAAACCTGATACTGAAATGTTCATCACAGTCAGTCATTCAGAAGAAAACATGATACAGAAATGTTCATCACAGTCAGTCATTCAGAAGGAAACCTGATACAGAAATGTTCATCACAGTCAGTCATTCAGAAGAAAACCTGATACTGAAATGTTCATCACAGTCAGTCATTCAGAAGAAACCCTGATACAGAAATGTTCATCACAGTCAGTCATTCAGAAGAAACCCTGATACAGAAATGTTCATCACAGTCAGTCATTCAGAGAAACCTGATACAGAAATGTTCATCACAGTCAGTAATTCAGAAGAAAACCTGATACAGAAATGTTCATCACAGTCAGTCATTCAGAAGGAAACCTGATACAGAAATGTTCATCACAGTCAGTCATTCAGAAGAAAACCTGATACTGAAATGTTCATCACAGTCAGTCATTCAGAAGAAAACATGATACAGAAATGTTCATCACAGTCAGTCATTCAGAAGGAAACCTGATACAGAAATGTTCATCACAGTCAGTCATTCAGAAGAAAACCTGATACTGAAATGTTCATCACAGTCAGTCATTCAGAAGAAACCCTGATACAGAAATGTTCATCACAGTCAGTCATTCAGAAGAAACCCTGATACAGAAATGTTCATCACAGTCAGTCATTCAGAAGAAACCTGATACAGAAATGTTCATCACAGTCAGTAATTCAGAAGAAAACCTGATACAGAAATGTTCATCACAGTCAGTCATTCAGAAGAAACCCTGATACAGAAATGTTCATCACAGTCAGTCATTCAGAAGAAACCCTGATACAGAAATGTTCATCACAGTCAATCATTCAGAAGAAACCCTGATACAGAAATGTTCATCACAGTCAGTCATTCAGAAGAAACCCTGATACAGAAATGTTCATCACAGTCAGTCATTCAGAAGAAACCTGATACAGAAATGTTCATCACAGTCAGTCATTCAGAAGAAACCATGACACAGAAATGTTTATGACAGTCAGTCATTCAGAAGAAACCCAGACACAGAAATGTTCATCACAGTCAGTCATTCAGAAGAAACCCTGATACAGAAATGTTCATCACAGTCAGTCATTCAGAAGAAACCCTGATACAGAAATGTTCATCACAGTCATTCATTCAGAAGAAACCCTGATACAGAAATGTTCATCACAGTCAGTCATTCAGAAGAAACCCTGATGCAGAAATGTTCATCACAGTCAGTCATTCAGAAGAAACCCTGATACAGAAATGTTCATCACAGTCAGTCATTCAGAAGGAAACCTGATACAGAAATGTTCATCACAGTCAGTCATTCAGAAGAAAACCTGATACTGAAATGTTCATCACAGTCAGTCATTCAGAAGGAAACCTGATACTGAAATGTTCATCACAGTCAGTCATTCAGAAGAAAACATGATACAGAAATGTTCATCACAGTCAGTCATTCAGAAGAAAACCTGATACTGAAATGTTCATCACAGTCAGTCATTCAGAAGAAAACATGATACAGAAATGTTCATCACAGTCAGTCATTCAGAAGGAAACCTGATACAGAAATGTTCATCACAGTCAGTCATTCAGAAGAAACCCTGATACAGAAATGTTCATCACAGTCAGTCATTCAGAAGAAAACATGATACAGAAATGTTCATTACAGTCAGTCATTCAGAAGAAACCCTGACACAGAAATGTTCATCATAGTCAGTCATTCAGAAGAAACCCTGATACAGAAATGTTCATCACGGTCAGTCATTCAGAAGAAACCATGACACAGAAATGTTCATTACAGTCAGTCATTCAGAAGAAACCCTGACACAGAAATGTTCATCATAGTCAGTCATTCAGAAGAAACCCTGATACAGAAATGTTCATCACAGTCAGTCATTCAGAAGAAACCATGACACAGAAATGTTTATGACAGTCAGTCATTCAGAAGAAACCCAGACACAGAAATGTTCATCACAGTCAGTCATTCAGAAGAAACCATGACACAGAAATGTTCATCACAGTCAGTCATTCAGAAGAAACCCTGATACAGAAATGTTCATCACAGTCAGTCATTCAGAAGAAACCCTGATACAGAAATGTTCATCACAGTCAGTCATTCAGAAGAAACCCTGATACAGAAATGTTCATCACAGTCAGTCATTCAGAAGAAACCCTGATGCAGAAATGTTCATCACAGTCAGTCATTCAGAAGAAACCCTGATACAGAAATGTTCATCACAGTCAGTCATTCAGAAGGAAACCTGATACAGAAATGTTCATCACAGTCAGTCATTCAGAAGAAAACCTGATACTGAAATGTTCATCACAGTCAGTCATTCAGAAGGAAACCTGATACTGAAATGTTCATCACAGTCAGTCATTCAGAAGAAAACATGATACAGAAATGTTCATCACAGTCAGTCATTCAGAAGAAAACCTGATACTGAAATGTTCATCACAGTCAGTCATTCAGAAGAAAACATGATACAGAAATGTTCATCACAGTCAGTCATTCAGAAGGAAACCTGATACAGAAATGTTTATGACAGTCAGTCATTCAGAAGAAACCCTGATACAGAAATGTTCATCACAGTCAGTCATTCAGAAGAAAACATGATACAGAAATGTTCATTACAGTCAGTCATTCAGAAGAAACCCTGACACAGAAATGTTCATTATAGTCAGTCATTCAGAAGAAACCCTGATACAGAAATGTTCATCACGGTCAGTCATTCAGAAGAAACCCTGATACAGAAATGTTCATCACAGTCAGTCATTCAGAAGAAACCCTGATACAGAAATGTTCATCACAGTCAGTCATTCAGAAGGAAACCTGATACTGAAATGTTCATCACAGTCAGTCATTCAGAAGAAAACATGATACAGAAATGTTCATCACAGTCAGTCATTCAGAAGGAAACCTGATACAGAAATGTTCATCACAGTCAGTCATTCAGAAGAAACCCCGATACAGAAATGTTCATCACAGTCAGTCATTCAGAAGAAACCCTGATACAGAAATGTTCATCACAGTCAGTCATTCAGAAGAAACCCCGATACAGAAATGTTCATCACAGTCAGTCATTCAGAAGGAACCCTGATACAGAAATGTTCATCACAGTCAGTCATTCAGAAGAAAACCTGATACTGAAATGTTCATCACAGTCAGTCATTCAGAAGAAAACATGATACAGAAATGTTCATCACAGTCAGTCATTCAGAAGAAAACCTGATACAGAAATGTTCATCACAGACAGTCATTCAGAAGAAAACCTGATACTGAAATGTTCATCACAGTCAGTTATTCAGAAGAAACCCTGATACAGAAATGTTCATCACAGTCAGTCATTCAGAAGAAACCCTGATACTGAAATGTTCATCACAGTCAGTCATTCAGAAGAAACCTGATACAGAAATGTTCATCACAGTCAGTCATTCAGAAGAAAACATGATACAGAAATGTTCATCACAGTCAGTCATTCAGAAGAAACCCTGATAGAGAAATGTTCATCACAGTCAGTCATTCAGAAGAAACCCTGATACAGAAATGTGCATCACAGTCAATCATTCAGAAGAAACCCTGATACAGAAATGTTCATCACAGTCAATCATTCAGAAGAAACCCTGATACAGAAATGTTCATCACAGTAAATCATTCAGAAGGAAACCTGATACAGAAATGTTCATCACAGTCAGTCATTCAGAAGAAACCCTGATACAGAAATGTTCATCACATTCAGTCATTCAGAAGAAAACCTGATACAGAAATGTTCATCACAGTCAGTCATTCAGAAGAAACCCTGATACAGAAATGTTCATCACAGTCAGTCATTCAGAAGAAACACTGATACAGAAATGTTCATCAGTCAGTCATTCAGAAGAAAACCTGATACAGAAATGTTCATCACAGTCAGTCATTCAGAAGAAACCATGACACAGAAATGTCCATCACAGTCAGTCATTCAGAAGAAAACCTGATACAGAAATGTTCATCACAGTCAGTCATTCAGAAGAAACCCTGGTACAGAAATGTTCATCACAGTCAGTCATTCAGAAGAAAACCTGATACAGAAATGTTCATCACAGTCAGTCATTCAGAAGAAACCCTGATACAGAAATGTTCATCACAGTCAGTCATTCAGAAGAAACCCTGATACAGAAATGTTCATCACAGTCAGTCATTCAGAAGAAACCCTGATACAGAAATGTTCATCACAGTCAGTCATTCAGAAGAAACACTGATACAGAAATGTTCATCAGTCAGTCATTCAGAAGAAAACCTGATACAGAAATGTTCATCAGTCAGTCATTCAGAAGAAAACCTGGTACAGAAAAGTTCATCACAGTCAGTCATTCAGAAGAAAACATGATACAGAAATGTTCATCACAGTCAGTCATTCTGAAGAATCCCTGATACAGAAATGTTCATCACAGTCAGTCATTCAGAAGAAAAACTGATACAGAAATGTTCATCACAGTCAGTCATTCAGAAGAAAAACTGATACAGAAATGTTCATTACAGTCAGTCATTCAGAAGAAACCTGATACAGAAATGTTGATCACAGTCAGTCATTCAGAAGAAACCCTGATACAGAAATGTTCATCACAGTCAGTCATTCAGAAGAAACCCTGATACAGAAATGTTCATCACAGTCAGTCATTCAGAAGAAACCCTGATACAGAAATGTTCATCACAGTCAGTCATTCAGAAGAAACCCTGATACAGAAATGTTCATCACAGTCAATCATTTAGAAGAAACCCTGATACAGAAATGTTCATCACAGTCAGTCACTCAGAAGAAACCCTGATAGAGAAATGTTCATCACAGTCAGTCATTCAGAAGAAACCCTGATACAGAAATGTTCATCACAGTCAATCATTCAGAAGAAACCCTGATACAGAAATGTTCATCACAGTCAATCATTCAGAAGAAACCCTGATAAAGAAATGTTCATCACAGTCAATCATTCAGAAGAAACCCTGATACAGAAATGTTCATCACAGTAAATCATTCAGAAGGAAACCTGATACAGAAATGTTCATCACAGTCAGTCATTCAGAAGAAAACCTGATACAGAAATGTTCATCACAGTCAGTCATTCAGAAGAAACCCTGACACAGAAATGTTCATCACAGTCAGTCATTCAGAAGAAACCATGACACAGAAATGTTCATCACAGTCAGTCATTCAGAAGAAAACCTGATACAGAAATGTTCATCACAGTCAGTCATTCAGAAGAAACCCTGGTACAGAAATGTTCATCACAGTCAGTCATTCAGAAGAAACCCTGCTACAGAAATGTTCATCACAGTCAGTCATTCAGAAGAAACCCTGATACAGAAAAGTTCATCACAGTCAGGCATTCAGAAGAAACCTGATACAGAAATGTTCATCACAGTCAGTCATTCAGAAGAAAACATGATACAGAAATGTTCATCACAGTCAGTCATTCAGAAGAAACCCTGATACAGAAATGTTCATCACAGTCAGTCATTCAGAAGAAAACCTGATACTGAAATGTTCATCACAGTCAGTCATTCAGAAGAAAACATGATACAGAAATGTTCATCACAGTCAGTCATTCAGAAGGAAACCTGATACAGAAATGTTCATCACAGTCAGTCATTCAGAAGAAAACCTGATACTGAAATGTTCATCACAGTCAGTCATTCAGAAGAAACCCTGATACAGAAATGTTCATCACAGTCAGTCATTCAGAAGAAACCCTGATACAGAAATATTCATCACAGTCAGACATTCAGAAGAAACCTGATACAGAAATGTTCATCACAGTCAGTAATTCAGAAGAAAACCTGATACAGAAATGTTCATCACAGTCAGTCATTCAGAAGGAAACCTGATACAGAAATGTTCATCACAGTCAGTCATTCAGAAGAAACCCTGATACAGAAATGTTCATCACAGTCAGTCATTCAGAAGAAACACTGATACAGAAATGTTCATCAGTCAGTCATTCAGAAGAAAACCTGATACAGAAATGTTCATCAGTCAGTCATTCAGAAGAAAACCTGGTACAGAAAAGTTCATCACAGTCAGTCATTCAGAAGAAAACATGATACAGAAATGTTCATCACAGTCAGTCATTCTGAAGAATCCCTGATACAGAAATGTTCATCACAGTCAGTCATTCAGAAGAAAAACTGATACAGAAATGTTCATCACAGTCAGTCATTCAGAAGAAAAACTGATACAGAAATGTTCATTACAGTCAGTCATTCAGAAGAAACCTGATACAGAAATGTTGATCACAGTCAGTCATTCAGAAGAAACCCTGATACAGAAATGTTCATCACAGTCAGTCATTCAGAAGAAACCCTGATACAGAAATGTTCATCACAGTCAGTCATTCAGAAGAAACCCTGATACAGAAATGTTCATCACAGTCAGTCATTCAGAAGAAACCCTGATACAGAAATGTTCATCACAGTCAATCATTCAGAAGAAACCCTGATACAGAAATGTTCATCACAGTCAGTCACTCAGAAGAAACCCTGATAAAGAAATGTTCATCACAGTCAATCATTCAGAAGAAACCCTGATACAGAAATGTTCATCACAGTAAATCATTCAGAAGGAAACCTGATACAGAAATGTTCATCACAGTCAGTCATTCAGAAGAAAACCTGATACAGAAATGTTCATCACAGTCAGTCATTCAGAAGAAACCCTGACACAGAAATGTTCATCACAGTCAGTCATTCAGAAGAAACCATGACACAGAAATGTTCATCACAGTCAGTCATTCAGAAGAAAACCTGATACAGAAATGTTCATCACAGTCAGTCATTCAGAAGAAACCCTGGTACAGAAATGTTCATCACAGTCAGTCATTCAGAAGAAACCCTGGTACAGAAATGTTCATCACAGTCAGTCATTCAGAAGAAACCCTGATACAGAAAAGTTCATCACAGTCAGGCATTCAGAAGAAACCTGATACAGAAATGTTCATCACAGTCAGTCATTCAGAAGAAAACATGATACAGAAATGTTCATCACAGTCAGTCATTCAGAAGAAACCCTGATACAGAAATGTTCATCACAGTCAGTCATTCAGAAGAAAACCTGATACTGAAATGTTCATCACAGTCAGTCATTCAGAAGAAAACATGATACAGAAATGTTCATCACAGTCAGTCATTCAGAAGGAAACCTGATACAGAAATGTTCATCACAGTCAGTCATTCAGAAGAAAACCTGATACTGAAATGTTCATCACAGTCAGTCATTCAGAAGAAACCCTGATACAGAAATGTTCATCACAGTCAGTCATTCAGAAGAAACCCTGATACAGAAATATTCATCACAGTCAGACATTCAGAAGAAACCTGATACAGAAATGTTCATCACAGTCAGTAATTCAGAAGAAAACCTGATACAGAAATGTTCATCACAGTCAGTCATTCAGAAGGAAACCTGATACAGAAATGTTCATCACAGTCAGTCATTCAGAAGAAACCCTGATACAGAAATGTTCATCACAGTCAGTCATTCAGAAGAAAACCTGATACAGAAATGTTCATCACAGTCAGTCATTCAGAAGAAACCCTGATACAGAAATGTTCATCACAGTCAGTCATTCAGAAGAAACCTGATACAGAAATGTTCATCACAGTCAGTAATTCAGAAGAAAACCTGATACAGAAATGTTCATCACAGTCAGTCATTCAGAAGAAACCCTGATACAGAAATGTTCATCACAGTCAGTCATTCAGAAGAAACCCTGATACAGAAATGTTCATCACAGTCAATCATTCAGAAGAAACCCTGATACAGAAATGTTCATCACAGTCAGTCATTCAGAAGAAACCCTGATACAGAAATGTTCATCACAGTCAGTCATTCAGAAGAAACCCTGATACAGAAATGTTCATCACAGTCAATCATTCAGAAGAAACCCTGATACAGAAATGTTCATCACAGTCAGTCATTCAGAAGAAACCTGATACAGAAATGTTCATCACAGTCAGTCATTCAGAAGAAAACCTGATACAGAAATGTTCATCACAGTCAGTCATTCAGAAGAAACCCTGATACTGAAATGTTCATCACAGTCAGTAATTCAGAAGAAAACATGATACAGAAATGTTCATCACAGTCAGTCATTCAGAAGGAAACCTGATACAGAAATGTTCATCACAGTCAGTCATTCAGAAGAAACCCTGATACAGAAATGTTCATCACAGTCAGTCATTCAGAAGAAACCCTGATACAGAAATGTTCATCACAGTCAGTCATTCAGAAGAAACCCTGATACAGAAATGTTCATCACAGTCAGTCATTCAGAAGAAACCCTGATACAGAAATGTTCATCACAGTCAGTCATTCAGAAGAAACCCTGATACAGAAATGTTCATCACAGTCAGTCATTCAGAAGAAACCCTGATACAGAAATGTTCATCACAGTCAGTCATTCAGAAGAAACCTGATACAGAAATGTTCATCACAGTCAGTCATTCAGAAGAAACCCTGATACAGAAATGTTCATCACAGTCAGTCATTCAGAAGAAAACATGATACAGAAATGTTCATCACAGTCAGTCACTCAGAAGAAACGCTGATACAGAAATGTTTATCACAGTCAATCATTCAGAAGAAACCCTGATACAGAAATGTTCATCACAGTCAGTCATTCAGAAGAAACCCTGATACAGAAATGTTCATCACAGTCAGTCATTCAGAAGAAACCTGATACAGAAATGTTCATCACAGTCAGTCATTCAGAAGAAAACCTGATACAGAAATGTTCATCACAGTCAGTCATTCAGAAGAAACCCTGATACAGAAATGTTCATCACAGTCAGTCATTCAGAAGAAACCCTGATACAGAAATGTTCATCACAGTCAGTCATTCAGAAGAAACCTGATACAGAAATGTTCATCACAGTCAGTCATTCAGAAGAAACCCTGATACAGAAATGTTCATCACAGTCAGTCATTCAGAAGAAAACATGATACAGAAATGTTCATCACAGTCAGTCACTCAGAAGAAACGCTGATACAGAAATGTTCATCACAGTCAATCATTCAGAAGAAACCCTGATACAGAAATGTTCATCACAGTCAGTCATTCAGAAGAAACCTGATACAGAAATGTTCATCACAGTCAGTCATTCAGAAGAAACCTGATACAGAAATGTTCATCACAGTCAGTCATTCAGAAGAAAACCTGATACAGAAATGTTTATCACAGTCAGTCATTCAGAAGAAACCCTGATACAGAAATGTTCATCACAGTCAGTCATTCAGAAGAAACCCTGATACAGAAATGTTCATCACAGTCAGTCATTCAGAAGAAACCCTGATACAGAAATGTTCATCACAGTCAGTCATTCAGAAGAAAACCTGATACAGAAATGTTCATCACAGTCAGTCATTCAGAAGAAACCCTGATACTGAAATGTTCATCACAGTCAGTAATTCAGAAGAAACCCTGATACAGAAATGTTCATCACAGTCAGTCATTCAGAAGAAACCCTGATACAGAAATGTTCATCACAGTCAGTCATTCAGAAGAAAACCTGATACAGAAATGTTCATCACAGTCAGTCATTCAGAAGAAACCCTGATACAGAAATGTTCATCACAGTCAGTAATTCAGAAGAAACCCTGATACAGAAATGTTCATCACAGTCAGTCATTCAGAAGAAACCCTGATACAGAAATGTTCATCACAGTCAGTCATTCAGAAGAAACCCTGATACAGAAATGTTCATCACAGTCAGTAATTCAGAAGAAACCCTGATACAGAAATGTTCATCACAGTCAGTCATTCAGAAGAAACCCTGATACAGAAATGTTCATCACAGTCAGTCACTCAGAAGAAACGCTGATACAGAAATGTTTATCACAGTCAGTCATTCAGAAGAAACCCTGATACAGAAATGTTCATCACAGTCAGTCATTCAGAAGAAAACCTGATACTGAAATGTTCATCACAGTCAGTCATTCAGAAGAAAACATGATACAGAAATGTTCATCACAGTCAGTCATTCAGAAGAAACCTGATACAGAAATGTTCATCACAGTCAGTCATTCAGAAGGAAACCTGATACAGAAATGTTCATCACAGACAGTCATTCAGAAGAAAACCTGATACTGAAATGTTCATCACAGTCAGTCATTCAGAAGAAACCCTGATACAGAAATGTTCATCACAGTCAGTCATTCAGAAGAAACCCTGATACAGAAATGTTCATCACAGTCAGTAATTCAGAAGAAAACCTGATACAGAAATGTTCATCACAGGCAGTCATTCAGAAGAAACCCTGATACAGAAATATTCATCACAGTCAGACATTCAGAAGAAACCTGATACAGAAATGTTCATCACAGTCAGTAATTCAGAAGAAAACCTGATACAGAAATGTTCATCACAGTCAGTCATTCAGAAGGAAACCTGATACAGAAATGTTCATCACAGTCAGTCATTCAGAAGAAACCTGATACAGAAATGTTCATTACAGTCAGTCATTCAGAAGAAAACCTGATACTGAAATGTTCATCACAGTCAGTCATTCAGAAGAAAACATGATACTGAAATGTTCATCACAGTCAGTCATTCAGAAGAAACGCTGATACAGAAATGTTCATCACAGTCAGTCATTCAGAAGAAAACCTGATACTGAAATGTTCATCACAGTCAGTCATTCAGAAGGAAACCTGATACAGAAATGTTCATCACAGTCAGTCATTCAGAAGAAAACCTGATACTGAAATGTTCATCACAGTCAGTCATTCAGAAGAAACCCTGATACAGAAATGTTCATCACAGTCAGTCATTCAGAAGAAACCTGATACAGAAATGTTCATCACAGTCAGTAATTCAGAAGAAAACCTGATACAGAAATGTTCATCACAGTCAGTCATTCAGAAGAAACCCTGATACAGAAATGTTCATCACAGTCAGTCATTCAGAAGAAACCCTGATACAGAAATGTTCATCACAGTCAATCATTCAGAAGAAACCCTGATACAGAAATGTTCATCACAGTCAGTCATTCAGAAGAAACCCTGATACAGAAATGTTCATCACAGTCAGTCATTCAGAAGAAACCTGATACAGAAATGTTCATCACAGTCAGTCATTCAGAAGAAAACCTGATACAGAAATGTTCATCACAGTCAGTCATTCAGAAGAAAACCTGATACAGAAATGTTCATCACAGTCAGTCATTCAGAAGAAAACCTGATACTGAAATGTTCATCACAGTCAGTCATTCAGAAGAAACCCTGATACAGAAATGTTCATCGGTCAGTCATTCAGAAGAAAACCTGATACAGAAATGTTCATCACAGTCAGTCATTCAGAAGAAACCCTGATACTGAAATGTTCATCACAGTCAGTAATTCAGAAGAAAACATGATACAGAAATGTTCATCACAGTCAGTCATTCAGAAGGAAACCTGATACAGAAATGTTCATCACAGTCAGTCATTCAGAAGAAACCCTGATACAGAAATGTTCATCACAGTCAGTCATTCAGAAGAAACCCTGATACAGAAATGTTCATCACAGTCAGTCATTCAGAAGAAACCTGATACAGAAATGTTCATCACAGTCAGTAATTCAGAAGAAAACCTGATACAGAAATGTTCATCACAGTCAGTCATTCAGAAGAAACCCTGATACAGAAATGTTCATCACAGTCAGTCATTCAGAAGAAACCCTGATACAGAAATGTTCATCACAGTCAATCATTCAGAAGAAACCCTGATACAGAAATGTTCATCACAGTCAGTCATTCAGAAGAAACCTGATACAGAAATGTTCATCACAGTCAGTCATTCAGAAGAAACCTGATACAGAAATGTTCATCACAGTCAGTCATTCAGAAGAAAACCTGATACAGAAATGTTCATCACAGTCAGTCATTCAGAAGAAACCCTGATACTGAAATGTTCATCACAGTCAGTAATTCAGAAGAAAACATGATACAGAAATGTTCATCACAGTCAGTCACTCAGAAGAAACGCTGATACAGAAATGTTTATCACAGTCAGTCATTCAGAAGAAACCCTGATACAGAAATGTTCATCACAGTCAGTCATTCAGAAGAAAACCTGATACTGAAATGTTCATCACAGTCAGTCATTCAGAAGAAAACATGATACAGAAATGTTCATCACAGTCAGTCATTCAGAAGGAAACCTGATACAGAAATGTTCATCACAGACAGTCATTCAGAAGAAAACCTGATACTGAAATGTTCATCACAGTCAGTCATTCAGAAGAAACCCTGATACAGAAATGTTCATCACAGTCAGTCATTCAGAAGAAACCCTGATACAGAAATGTTCATCACAGTCAGTCATTCAGAAGAAACCTGATACAGAAATGTTCATCACAGTCAGTAATTCAGAAGAAAACCTGATACAGAAATGTTCATCACAGTCAGTCATTCAGAAGAAACCCTGATAGAGAAATGTTCATCACAGTCAGTCATTCAGAAGAAACCCTGATACAGAAATGTGCATCACAGTCAATCATTCAGAAGAAACCCTGATACAGAAATGTTCATCACAGTCAATCATTCAGAAGAAACCCTGATACAGAACTGTTCATCACAGTAAATCATTCAGAAGGAAACCTGATACAGAAATGTTCATCACAGACAGTCATTCAGAAGAAAACCTGATACTGAAATGTTCATCACAGTCAGTCATTCAGAAGAAACCCTGATACAGAAATGTTCATCACAGTCAGTCATTCAGAAGAAACCCTGATACAGAAATGTTCATCACAGTCAGTCATTCAGAAGAAAACCTGATACAGAAATGTTCATCACAGTCAGTCATTCAGAAGAAACCCTGATACAGAAATGTTCATCACAGTCTGTCATTCAGAAGAAACACTGATACAGAAATGTTCATCAGTCAGTCATTCAGAAGAAAACCTGATACAGAAATGTTCATCACAGTCAGTCATTCAGAAGAAACCCTGACACAGAAATGTTCATCTCAGTCAGTCATTCAGAAGAAGCACTGATACAGAAATGTTCATCAGTCAGTCATTCAGAAGAAAACCTGGTACAGAAAAGTTCATCACAGTCAGTCATTCAGAAGAAAACATGATACAGAAATGTTCATCACAGTCAGTCATTCAGAAGAATCCCTGATACAGAAATGTTCATCACAGTCAGTCATTCAGAAGAAAAACTGATACAGAAATGTTCATTACAGTCAGTCATTCAGAAGAAACCTGATACAGAAATGTTGATCACAGTCAGTCATTCAGAAGAAACCCTGATACAGAAATGTTCAACACAGTCAGTCATTCAGAAGAAACCCTGATACAGAAATGTTCATCACAGTCAGTCATTCAGAAGAAACCCTGATACAGAAATGTTCATCACAGTCAGTCATTCAGAAGAAACCCTGATACAGAAATGTTCATCACAGTCAGTCACTCAGAAGAAACCCTGATAGAGAAATGTTCATCACAGTCAGTCATTCAGAAGAAACCCCGATACAGAAATGTTCATCACAGTCAGTCACTCAGAAGAAACCCTGATAGAGAAATGTTCATCACAGTCAGTCATTCAGAAGAAACCCCGATACAGAAATGTTCATCACAGTCAGTCATTCAGAAGAAAACCTGATACAGAAATGTTCATCACAGTCAGTCATTCAGAAGAAACCCTGATACAGAAATGTTCATCACAGTCAGTCACTCAGAAGAAACCCTGATAGAGAAATGTTCATCACAGTCAGTCATTCAGAAGAAACCCCGATACAGAAATGTTCATCACAGTCAATCATTCAGAAGAAACCCTGATACAGAAATATTCATCACAGTCAATCATTCAGAAGAAACCCTGATACAGAAATGTTCATCACAGTAAATCATTCAGAAGGAAACCTGATACAGAAATGTTCATCACAGTCAGTCATTCAGAAGAAAACCTGATACAGAAATGTTCATCACAGTCAGTCATTCAGAAGAAACCCTGACACAGAAATGTTCATCACAGTCAGTCATTCAGAAGAAACCATGACACAGAAATGTTCATCACAGTCAGTCATTCAGAAGAAAACCTGATACAGAAATGTTCATCACAGTCAGTCATTCAGAAGAAACCCTGGTACAGAAATGTTCATCACAGTCAGTCATTCAGAAGAAACCCTGGTACAGAAATGTTCATCACAGTCAGTCATTCAGAAGAAACCCTGGTACAGAAATGTTCATCACAGTCAGTCATTCAGAAGAAACCCTGGTACAGAAATGTTCATCACAGTCAGTCATTCAGAAGAAACCCTGATACAGAAATGTTCATCACAGTCAGTCATTCAGAAGAAAACCTGATACTGAAATGTTCATCACAGTCAGTCATTCAGAAGAAACCCTGATACAGAAATGTTCATCACAGTCAGTCATTCAGAAGAAACCCTGATACAGAAATGTTCATCACAGTCAGTCATTCAGAAGAAACCTGATACAGAAATGTTCTTCACAGTCAGTAATTCAGAAGAAAACCTGATACAGAAATGTTCATCACAGTCAGTCATTCAGAAGAAACCCTGATACAGAAATGTTCATCACAGTCAGTCATTCAGAAGAAACCCTGATACAGAAATGTTCATCACAGTCAATCATTCAGAAGAAACCCTGATACAGAAATGTTCATCACAGTCAGTCATTCAGAAGAAACCCTGATACAGAAATGTTCATTACAGTCAGTCATTCAGAAGAAACCCTGACACAGAAATGTTCATCATAGTCAGTCATTCAGAAGAAACCCTGATACAGAAATGTTCATCACGGTCAGTCATTCAGAAGAAACCATGACACAGAAATGTTCATTACAGTCAGTCATTCAGAAGAAACCCTGACACAGAAATGTTCATCATAGTCAGTCATTCAGAAGAAACCCTGATACAGAAATGTTCATCACAGTCAGTCATTCAGAAGAAACCATGACACAGAAATGTTTATGACAGTCAGTCATTCAGAAGAAACCCAGACACAGAAATGTTCATCACAGTCAGTCATTCAGAAGAAACCATGACACAGAAATGTTCATCACAGTCAGTCATTCAGAAGAAACCCTGATACAGAAATGTTCATTACAGTCAGTCATTCAGAAGAAACCCTGATACAGAAATGTTCATCACAGTCAGTCATTCAGAAGAAACCCTGATGCAGAAATGTTCATCACAGTCAGTCATTCAGAAGAAACCCTGATACAGAAATGTTCATCACAGTCAGTCATTCAGAAGGAAACCTGATACAGAAATGTTCATCACAGTCAGTCATTCAGAAGAAAACCTGATACAGAAATGTTCATCACAGTCAGTCATTCAGAAGGAAACCTGATACTGAAATGTTCATCACAGTCAGTCATTCAGAAGAAAACATGATACAGAAATGTTCATCACAGTCAGTCATTCAGAAGAAAACCTGATACTGAAATGTTCATCACAGTCAGTCATTCAGAAGAAAACATGATACAGAAATGTTCATCACAGTCAGTCATTCAGAAGGAAACCTGATACAGAAATGTTCATCACAGTCAGTCATTCAGAAGAAACCCTGATACAGAAATGTTCATCACAGTCAGTCATTCAGAAGAAAACATGATACAGAAATGTTCATTACAGTCAGTCATTCAGAAGAAACCCTGACACAGAAATGTTCATTATAGTCAGTCATTCAGAAGAAACCCTGATACAGAAATGTTCATCACAGTCAGTCATTCAGAAGAAACCCTGATACTGAAATGTTCATCACAGTCAGTCATTCAGAAGAAACCTGATACAGAAATGTTCATCACAGTCAGTCATTCAGAAGAAAACCTGATACAGAAATGTTCATCACAGTCAGTCATTCAGAAGAAACCCTGATACTGAAATGTTCATCACAGTCAGTAATTCAGAAGAAAACATGATACAGAAATGTTCATCACAGTCAGTCATTCAGAAGGAAACCTGATACAGAAATGTTCATCACAGTCAGTCATTCAGAAGAAACCCTGATACAGAAATGTTCATCACAGTCAGTCATTCAGAAGAAACCCTGATACAGAAATGTTCATCACAGTCAGTCATTCAGAAGAAACCCTGATACAGAAATGTTCATCACAGTCAGTCATTCAGAAGAAACCCTGATACAGAAATGTTCATCACAGTCAGTCATTCAGAAGAAACCCTGATACAGAAATGTTCATCACAGTCAGTCATTCAGAAGAAACCTGATACAGAAATGTTCATCACAGTCAGTCATTCAGAAGAAACCCTGATACAGAAATGTTCATCACAGTCAGTCATTCAGAAGAAAACATGATACAGAAATGTTCATCACAGTCAGTCACTCAGAAGAAACGCTGATACAGAAATGTTTATCACAGTCAGTCATTCAGAAGGAAACCTGATACAGAAATGTTCATCACAGTCAGTCATTCAGAAGAAAACCTGATACTGAAATGTTCATCACAGTCAGTCATTCAGAAGGAAACCTGATACTGAAATGTTCATCACAGTCAGTCATTCAGAAGAAAACATGATACAGAAATGTTCATCACAGTCAGTCATTCAGAAGAAAACCTGATACTGAAATGTTCATCACAGTCAGTCATTCAGAAGAAAACATGATACAGAAATGTTCATCACAGTCAGTCATTCAGAAGGAAACCTGATACAGAAATGTTCATCACAGTCAGTCATTCAGAAGAAACCCTGATACAGAAATGTTCATCACAGTCAGTCATTCAGAAGAAAACATGATACAGAAATGTTCATTACAGTCAGTCATTCAGAAGAAACCTGATACAGAAATGTTGATCACAGTCAGTCATTCAGAAGAAACCCTGATACAGAAATGTTCAACACAGTCAGTCATTCAGAAGAAACCCTGATACAGAAATGTTCATCACAGTCAGTCATTCAGAAGAAACCCTGATACAGAAATGTTCATCACAGTCAGTCATTCAGAAGAAACCCTGATACAGAAATGTTCATCACAGTCAGTCACTCAGAAGAAACCCTGATAGAGAAATGTTCATCACAGTCAGTCATTCAGAAGAAACCCCGATACAGAAATGTTCATCACAGTCAGTCACTCAGAAGAAACCCTGATAGAGAAATGTTCATCACAGTCAGTCATTCAGAAGAAACCCCGATACAGAAATGTTCATCACAGTCAGTCATTCAGAAGAAAACCTGATACAGAAATGTTCATCACAGTCAGTCATTCAGAAGAAACCCTGATACAGAAATGTTCATCACAGTCAGTCACTCAGAAGAAACCCTGATAGAGAAATGTTCATCACAGTCAGTCATTCAGAAGAAACCCCGATACAGAAATGTTCATCACAGTCAATCATTCAGAAGAAACCCTGATACAGAAATATTCATCACAGTCAATCATTCAGAAGAAACCCTGATACAGAAATGTTCATCACAGTAAATCATTCAGAAGGAAACCTGATACAGAAATGTTCATCACAGTCAGTCATTCAGAAGAAAACCTGATACAGAAATGTTCATCACAGTCAGTCATTCAGAAGAAACCCTGACACAGAAATGTTCATCACAGTCAGTCATTCAGAAGAAACCATGACACAGAAATGTTCATCACAGTCAGTCATTCAGAAGAAAACCTGATACAGAAATGTTCATCACAGTCAGTCATTCAGAAGAAACCCTGGTACAGAAATGTTCATCACAGTCAGTCATTCAGAAGAAACCCTGGTACAGAAATGTTCATCACAGTCAGTCATTCAGAAGAAACCCTGGTACAGAAATGTTCATCACAGTCAGTCATTCAGAAGAAACCCTGGTACAGAAATGTTCATCACAGTCAGTCATTCAGAAGAAACCCTGATACAGAAATGTTCATCACAGTCAGTCATTCAGAAGAAAACCTGATACTGAAATGTTCATCACAGTCAGTCATTCAGAAGAAACCCTGATACAGAAATGTTCATCACAGTCAGTCATTCAGAAGAAACCCTGATACAGAAATGTTCATCACAGTCAGTCATTCAGAAGAAACCTGATACAGAAATGTTCTTCACAGTCAGTAATTCAGAAGAAAACCTGATACAGAAATGTTCATCACAGTCAGTCATTCAGAAGAAACCCTGATACAGAAATGTTCATCACAGTCAGTCATTCAGAAGAAACCCTGATACAGAAATGTTCATCACAGTCAATCATTCAGAAGAAACCCTGATACAGAAATGTTCATCACAGTCAGTCATTCAGAAGAAACCCTGATACAGAAATGTTCATTACAGTCAGTCATTCAGAAGAAACCCTGACACAGAAATGTTCATCATAGTCAGTCATTCAGAAGAAACCCTGATACAGAAATGTTCATCACGGTCAGTCATTCAGAAGAAACCATGACACAGAAATGTTCATTACAGTCAGTCATTCAGAAGAAACCCTGACACAGAAATGTTCATCATAGTCAGTCATTCAGAAGAAACCCTGATACAGAAATGTTCATCACAGTCAGTCATTCAGAAGAAACCATGACACAGAAATGTTTATGACAGTCAGTCATTCAGAAGAAACCCAGACACAGAAATGTTCATCACAGTCAGTCATTCAGAAGAAACCATGACACAGAAATGTTCATCACAGTCAGTCATTCAGAAGAAACCCTGATACAGAAATGTTCATTACAGTCAGTCATTCAGAAGAAACCCTGATACAGAAATGTTCATCACAGTCAGTCATTCAGAAGAAACCCTGATGCAGAAATGTTCATCACAGTCAGTCATTCAGAAGAAACCCTGATACAGAAATGTTCATCACAGTCAGTCATTCAGAAGGAAACCTGATACAGAAATGTTCATCACAGTCAGTCATTCAGAAGAAAACCTGATACAGAAATGTTCATCACAGTCAGTCATTCAGAAGGAAACCTGATACTGAAATGTTCATCACAGTCAGTCATTCAGAAGAAAACATGATACAGAAATGTTCATCACAGTCAGTCATTCAGAAGAAAACCTGATACTGAAATGTTCATCACAGTCAGTCATTCAGAAGAAAACATGATACAGAAATGTTCATCACAGTCAGTCATTCAGAAGGAAACCTGATACAGAAATGTTCATCACAGTCAGTCATTCAGAAGAAACCCTGATACAGAAATGTTCATCACAGTCAGTCATTCAGAAGAAAACATGATACAGAAATGTTCATTACAGTCAGTCATTCAGAAGAAACCCTGACACAGAAATGTTCATTATAGTCAGTCATTCAGAAGAAACCCTGATACAGAAATGTTCATCACAGTCAGTCATTCAGAAGAAACCCTGATACTGAAATGTTCATCACAGTCAGTCATTCAGAAGAAACCTGATACAGAAATGTTCATCACAGTCAGTCATTCAGAAGAAAACCTGATACAGAAATGTTCATCACAGTCAGTCATTCAGAAGAAACCCTGATACTGAAATGTTCATCACAGTCAGTAATTCAGAAGAAAACATGATACAGAAATGTTCATCACAGTCAGTCATTCAGAAGGAAACCTGATACAGAAATGTTCATCACAGTCAGTCATTCAGAAGAAACCCTGATACAGAAATGTTCATCACAGTCAGTCATTCAGAAGAAACCCTGATACAGAAATGTTCATCACAGTCAGTCATTCAGAAGAAACCCTGATACAGAAATGTTCATCACAGTCAGTCATTCAGAAGAAACCCTGATACAGAAATGTTCATCACAGTCAGTCATTCAGAAGAAACCCTGATACAGAAATGTTCATCACAGTCAGTCATTCAGAAGAAACCCTGATACAGAAATGTTCATCACAGTCAGTCATTCAGAAGAAACCTGATACAGAAATGTTCATCACAGTCAGTCATTCAGAAGAAACCCTGATACAGAAATGTTCATCACAGTCAGTCATTCAGAAGAAAACATGATACAGAAATGTTCATCACAGTCAGTCACTCAGAAGAAACGCTGATACAGAAATGTTTATCACAGTCAGTCATTCAGAAGGAAACCTGATACAGAAATGTTCATCACAGTCAGTCATTCAGAAGAAAACCTGATACTGAAATGTTCATCACAGTCAGTCATTCAGAAGGAAACCTGATACTGAAATGTTCATCACAGTCAGTCATTCAGAAGAAAACATGATACAGAAATGTTCATCACAGTCAGTCATTCAGAAGAAAACCTGATACTGAAATGTTCATCACAGTCAGTCATTCAGAAGAAAACATGATACAGAAATGTTCATCACAGTCAGTCATTCAGAAGGAAACCTGATACAGAAATGTTCATCACAGTCAGTCATTCAGAAGAAACCCTGATACAGAAATGTTCATCACAGTCAGTCATTCAGAAGAAAACATGATACAGAAATGTTCATTACAGTCAGTCATTCAGAAGAAACCCTGACACAGAAATGTTCATTATAGTCAGTCATTCAGAAGAAACCCTGATACAGAAATGTTCATCACGGTCAGTCATTCAGAAGAAACCCTGATACAGAAATGTTCATCACAGTCAGTCATTCAGAAGAAACCCTGATACAGAAATGTTCATCACAGTCAGTCATTCAGAAGGAAACCTGATACTGAAATGTTCATCACAGTCAGTCATTCAGAAGAAAACATGATACAGAAATGTTCATCACAGTCAGTCATTCAGAAGGAAACCTGATACAGAAATGTTCATCACAGTCAGTCATTCAGAAGAAACCCCGATACAGAAATGTTCATCACAGTCAGTCATTCAGAAGAAACCCTGATACAGAAATGTTCATCACAGTCAGTCATTCAGAAGAAACCCCGATACAGAAATGTTCATCACAGTCAGTCATTCAGAAGGAACCCTGATACAGAAATGTTCATCACAGTCAGTCATTCAGAAGAAACCCTGATACTGAAATGTTCATCACAGTCAGTCATTCAGAAGAAACCTGATACAGAAATGTTCATCACAGTCAGTCATTCAGAAGAAAACATGATACAGAAATGTTCATCACAGTCAGTCATTCAGAAGAAACCCTGATAGAGAAATGTTCATCACAGTCAGTCATTCAGAAGAAACCCTGATACAGAAATGTGCATCACAGTCAATCATTCAGAAGAAACCCTGATACAGAAATGTTCATCACAGTCAATCATTCAGAAGAAACCCTGATACAGAAATGTTCATCACAGTAAATCATTCAGAAGGAAACCTGATACAGAAATGTTCATCACAGTCAGTCATTCAGAAGAAACCCTGATACAGAAATGTTCATCACAGTCAGTCATTCAGAAGAAAACCTGATACAGAAATGTTCATCACAGTCAGTCATTCAGAAGAAACCCTGATACAGAAATGTTCATCACAGTCAGTCATTCAGAAGAAACACTGATACAGAAATGTTCATCAGTCAGTCATTCAGAAGAAAACCTGATACAGAAATGTTCATCACAGTCAGTCATTCAGAAGAAACCATGACACAGAAATGTCCATCACAGTCAGTCATTCAGAAGAAAACCTGATACAGAAATGTTCATCACAGTCAGTCATTCAGAAGAAACCCTGGTACAGAAATGTTCATCACAGTCAGTCATTCAGAAGAAAACCTGATACAGAAATGTTCATCACAGTCAGTCATTCAGAAGAAACCCTGATACAGAAATGTTCATCACAGTCAGTCATTCAGAAGAAACCCTGATACAGAAATGTTCATCACAGTCAGTCATTCAGAAGAAACCCTGATACAGAAATGTTCATCACAGTCAGTCATTCAGAAGAAACACTGATACAGAAATGTTCATCAGTCAGTCATTCAGAAGAAAACCTGATACAGAAATGTTCATCAGTCAGTCATTCAGAAGAAAACCTGGTACAGAAAAGTTCATCACAGTCAGTCATTCAGAAGAAAACATGATACAGAAATGTTCATCACAGTCAGTCATTCTGAAGAATCCCTGATACAGAAATGTTCATCACAGTCAGTCATTCAGAAGAAAAACTGATACAGAAATGTTCATCACAGTCAGTCATTCAGAAGAAAAACTGATACAGAAATGTTCATTACAGTCAGTCATTCAGAAGAAACCTGATACAGAAATGTTGATCACAGTCAGTCATTCAGAAGAAACCCTGATACAGAAATGTTCATCACAGTCAGTCATTCAGAAGAAACCCTGATACAGAAATGTTCATCACAGTCAGTCATTCAGAAGAAACCCTGATACAGAAATGTTCATCACAGTCAGTCATTCAGAAGAAACCCTGATACAGAAATGTTCATCACAGTCAATCATTCAGAAGAAACCCTGATACAGAAATGTTCATCACAGTCAGTCACTCAGAAGAAACCCTGATAGAGAAATGTTCATCACAGTCAGTCATTCAGAAGAAACCCTGATACAGAAATGTTCATCACAGTCAATCATTCAGAAGAAACCCTGATACAGAAATGTTCATCACAGTCAATCATTCAGAAGAAACCCTGATAAAGAAATGTTCATCACAGTCAATCATTCAGAAGAAACCCTGATACAGAAATGTTCATCACAGTAAATCATTCAGAAGGAAACCTGATACAGAAATGTTCATCACAGTCAGTCATTCAGAAGAAAACCTGATACAGAAATGTTCATCACAGTCAGTCATTCAGAAGAAACCCTGACACAGAAATGTTCATCACAGTCAGTCATTCAGAAGAAACCATGACACAGAAATGTTCATCACAGTCAGTCATTCAGAAGAAAACCTGATACAGAAATGTTCATCACAGTCAGTCATTCAGAAGAAACCCTGGTACAGAAATGTTCATCACAGTCAGTCATTCAGAAGAAACCCTGCTACAGAAATGTTCATCACAGTCAGTCATTCAGAAGAAACCCTGATACAGAAAAGTTCATCACAGTCAGGCATTCAGAAGAAACCTGATACAGAAATGTTCATCACAGTCAGTCATTCAGAAGAAAACATGATACAGAAATGTTCATCACAGTCAGTCATTCAGAAGAAACCCTGATACAGAAATGTTCATCACAGTCAGTCATTCAGAAGAAAACCTGATACTGAAATGTTCATCACAGTCAGTCATTCAGAAGAAAACATGATACAGAAATGTTCATCACAGTCAGTCATTCAGAAGGAAACCTGATACAGAAATGTTCATCACAGTCAGTCATTCAGAAGAAAACCTGATACTGAAATGTTCATCACAGTCAGTCATTCAGAAGAAACCCTGATACAGAAATGTTCATCACAGTCAGTCATTCAGAAGAAACCCTGATACAGAAATATTCATCACAGTCAGACATTCAGAAGAAACCTGATACAGAAATGTTCATCACAGTCAGTAATTCAGAAGAAAACCTGATACAGAAATGTTCATCACAGTCAGTCATTCAGAAGGAAACCTGATACAGAAATGTTCATCACAGTCAGTCATTCAGAAGAAACCCTGATACAGAAATGTTCATCACAGTCAGTCATTCAGAAGAAACACTGATACAGAAATGTTCATCAGTCAGTCATTCAGAAGAAAACCTGATACAGAAATGTTCATCAGTCAGTCATTCAGAAGAAAACCTGGTACAGAAAAGTTCATCACAGTCAGTCATTCAGAAGAAAACATGATACAGAAATGTTCATCACAGTCAGTCATTCTGAAGAATCCCTGATACAGAAATGTTCATCACAGTCAGTCATTCAGAAGAAAAACTGATACAGAAATGTTCATCACAGTCAGTCATTCAGAAGAAAAACTGATACAGAAATGTTCATTACAGTCAGTCATTCAGAAGAAACCTGATACAGAAATGTTGATCACAGTCAGTCATTCAGAAGAAACCCTGATACAGAAATGTTCATCACAGTCAGTCATTCAGAAGAAACCCTGATACAGAAATGTTCATCACAGTCAGTCATTCAGAAGAAACCCTGATACAGAAATGTTCATCACAGTCAGTCATTCAGAAGAAACCCTGATACAGAAATGTTCATCACAGTCAATCATTCAGAAGAAACCCTGATACAGAAATGTTCATCACAGTCAGTCACTCAGAAGAAACCCTGATAAAGAAATGTTCATCACAGTCAATCATTCAGAAGAAACCCTGATACAGAAATGTTCATCACAGTAAATCATTCAGAAGGAAACCTGATACAGAAATGTTCATCACAGTCAGTCATTCAGAAGAAAACCTGATACAGAAATGTTCATCACAGTCAGTCATTCAGAAGAAACCCTGACACAGAAATGTTCATCACAGTCAGTCATTCAGAAGAAACCATGACACAGAAATGTTCATCACAGTCAGTCATTCAGAAGAAAACCTGATACAGAAATGTTCATCACAGTCAGTCATTCAGAAGAAACCCTGGTACAGAAATGTTCATCACAGTCAGTCATTCAGAAGAAACCCTGGTACAGAAATGTTCATCACAGTCAGTCATTCAGAAGAAACCCTGATACAGAAAAGTTCATCACAGTCAGGCATTCAGAAGAAACCTGATACAGAAATGTTCATCACAGTCAGTCATTCAGAAGAAAACATGATACAGAAATGTTCATCACAGTCAGTCATTCAGAAGAAACCCTGATACAGAAATGTTCATCACAGTCAGTCATTCAGAAGAAAACCTGATACTGAAATGTTCATCACAGTCAGTCATTCAGAAGAAAACATGATACAGAAATGTTCATCACAGTCAGTCATTCAGAAGGAAACCTGATACAGAAATGTTCATCACAGTCAGTCATTCAGAAGAAAACCTGATACTGAAATGTTCATCACAGTCAGTCATTCAGAAGAAACCCTGATACAGAAATGTTCATCACAGTCAGTCATTCAGAAGAAACCCTGATACAGAAATATTCATCACAGTCAGACATTCAGAAGAAACCTGATACAGAAATGTTCATCACAGTCAGTAATTCAGAAGAAAACCTGATACAGAAATGTTCATCACAGTCAGTCATTCAGAAGGAAACCTGATACAGAAATGTTCATCACAGTCAGTCATTCAGAAGAAACCCTGATACAGAAATGTTCATCACAGTCAGTCATTCAGAAGAAAACCTGATACAGAAATGTTCATCACAGTCAGTCATTCAGAAGAAACCCTGATACAGAAATGTTCATCACAGTCAGTCATTCAGAAGAAACCTGATACAGAAATGTTCATCACAGTCAGTAATTCAGAAGAAAACCTGATACAGAAATGTTCATCACAGTCAGTCATTCAGAAGAAACCCTGATACAGAAATGTTCATCACAGTCAGTCATTCAGAAGAAACCCTGATACAGAAATGTTCATCACAGTCAATCATTCAGAAGAAACCCTGATACAGAAATGTTCATCACAGTCAGTCATTCAGAAGAAACCCTGATACAGAAATGTTCATCACAGTCAGTCATTCAGAAGAAACCCTGATACAGAAATGTTCATCACAGTCAATCATTCAGAAGAAACCCTGATACAGAAATGTTCATCACAGTCAGTCATTCAGAAGAAACCTGATACAGAAATGTTCATCACAGTCAGTCATTCAGAAGAAAACCTGATACAGAAATGTTCATCACAGTCAGTCATTCAGAAGAAACCCTGATACTGAAATGTTCATCACAGTCAGTAATTCAGAAGAAAACCTGATACAGAAATGTTCATCACAGTCAGTCATTCAGAAGGAAACCTGATACAGAAATGTTCATCACAGTCAGTCATTCAGAAGAAACCCTGATACAGAAATGTTCATCACAGTCAGTCATTCAGAAGAAACCCTGATACAGAAATGTTCATCACAGTCAGTCATTCAGAAGAAACCCTGATACAGAAATGTTCATCACAGTCAGTCATTCAGAAGAAACCCTGATACAGAAATGTTCATCACAGTCAGTCATTCAGAAGAAACCCTGATACAGAAATGTTCATCACAGTCAGTCATTCAGAAGAAACCCTGATACAGAAATGTTCATCACAGTCAGTCATTCAGAAGAAACCTGATACAGAAATGTTCATCACAGTCAGTCATTCAGAAGAAACCCTGATACAGAAATGTTCATCACAGTCAGTCATTCAGAAGAAAACATGATACAGAAATGTTCATCACAGTCAGTCACTCAGAAGAAACGCTGATACAGAAATGTTTATCACAGTCAATCATTCAGAAGAAACCCTGATACAGAAATGTTCATCACAGTCAGTCATTCAGAAGAAACCCTGATACAGAAATGTTCATCACAGTCAGTCATTCAGAAGAAACCTGATACAGAAATGTTCATCACAGTCAGTCATTCAGAAGAAAACCTGATACAGAAATGTTCATCACAGTCAGTCATTCAGAAGAAACCCTGATACAGAAATGTTCATCACAGTCAGTCATTCAGAAGAAACCCTGATACAGAAATGTTCATCACAGTCAGTCATTCAGAAGAAACCTGATACAGAAATGTTCATCACAGTCAGTCATTCAGAAGAAACCCTGATACAGAAATGTTCATCACAGTCAGTCATTCAGAAGAAAACATGATACAGAAATGTTCATCACAGTCAGTCACTCAGAAGAAACGCTGATACAGAAATGTTCATCACAGTCAATCATTCAGAAGAAACCCTGATACAGAAATGTTCATCACAGTCAGTCATTCAGAAGAAACCTGATACAGAAATGTTCATCACAGTCAGTCATTCAGAAGAAACCTGATACAGAAATGTTCATCACAGTCAGTCATTCAGAAGAAAACCTCATACAGAAATGTTTATCACAGTCAGTCATTCAGAAGAAACCCTGATACAGAAATGTTCATCACAGTCAGTCATTCAGAAGAAACCCTGATACAGAAATGTTCATCACAGTCAGTCATTCAGAAGAAACCCTGATACAGAAATGTTCATCACAGTCAGTCATTCAGAAGAAAACCTGATACAGAAATGTTCATCACAGTCAGTCATTCAGAAGAAACCCTGATACTGAAATGTTCATCACAGTCAGTAATTCAGAAGAAACCCTGATACAGAAATGTTCATCACAGTCAGTCATTCAGAAGAAACCCTGATACAGAAATGTTCATCACAGTCAGTCATTCAGAAGAAAACCTGATACAGAAATGTTCATCACAGTCAGTCATTCAGAAGAAACCCTGATACAGAAATGTTCATCACAGTCAGTAATTCAGAAGAAACCCTGATACAGAAATGTTCATCACAGTCAGTCATTCAGAAGAAACCCTGATACAGAAATGTTCATCACAGTCAGTCATTCAGAAGAAACCCTGATACAGAAATGTTCATCACAGTCAGTAATTCAGAAGAAACCCTGATACAGAAATGTTCATCACAGTCAGTCATTCAGAAGAAACCCTGATACAGAAATGTTCATCACAGTCAGTCACTCAGAAGAAACGCTGATACAGAAATGTTTATCACAGTCAGTCATTCAGAAGAAACCCTGATACAGAAATGTTCATCACAGTCAGTCATTCAGAAGAAAACCTGATACTGAAATGTTCATCACAGTCAGTCATTCAGAAGAAAACATGATACAGAAATGTTCATCACAGTCAGTCATTCAGAAGAAACCTGATACAGAAATGTTCATCACAGTCAGTCATTCAGAAGGAAACCTGATACAGAAATGTTCATCACAGACAGTCATTCAGAAGAAAACCTGATACTGAAATGTTCATCACAGTCAGTCATTCAGAAGAAACCCTGATACAGAAATGTTCATCACAGTCAGTCATTCAGAAGAAACCCTGATACAGAAATGTTCATCACAGTCAGTCATTCAGAAGAAACCTGATACAGAAATGTTCATCACAGTCAGTAATTCAGAAGAAAACCTGATACAGAAATGTTCATCACAGGCAGTCATTCAGAAGAAACCCTGATACAGAAATATTCATCACAGTCAGACATTCAGAAGAAACCTGATACAGAAATGTTCATCACAGTCAGTAATTCAGAAGAAAACCTGATACAGAAATGTTCATCACAGTCAGTCATTCAGAAGGAAACCTGATACAGAAATGTTCATCACAGTCAGTCATTCAGAAGAAACCTGATACAGAAATGTTCATTACAGTCAGTCATTCAGAAGAAAACCTGATACTGAAATGTTCATCACAGTCAGTCATTCAGAAGAAAACATGATACTGAAATGTTCATCACAGTCAGTCATTCAGAAGAAACGCTGATACAGAAATGTTCATCACAGTCAGTCATTCAGAAGAAAACCTGATACTGAAATGTTCATCACAGTCAGTCATTCAGAAGGAAACCTGATACAGAAATGTTCATCACAGTCAGTCATTCAGAAGAAAACCTGATACTGAAATGTTCATCACAGTCAGTCATTCAGAAGAAACCCTGATACAGAAATGTTCATCACAGTCAGTCATTCAGAAGAAACCTGATACAGAAATGTTCATCACAGTCAGTAATTCAGAAGAAAACCTGATACAGAAATGTTCATCACAGTCAGTCATTCAGAAGAAACCCTGATACAGAAATGTTCATCACAGTGAGTCATTCAGAAGAAACCCTGATACAGAAATGTTCATCACAGTCAATCATTCAGAAGAAACCCTGATACAGAAATGTTCATCACAGTCAGTCATTCAGAAGAAACCCTGATACAGAAATGTTCATCACAGTCAGTCATTCAGAAGAAACCTGATACAGAAATGTTCATCACAGTCAGTCATTCAGAAGAAAACCTGATACAGAAATGTTCATCACAGTCAGTCATTCAGAAGAAAACCTGATACAGAAATGTTCATCACAGTCAGTCATTCAGAAGAAAACCTGATACTGAAATGTTCATCACAGTCAGTCATTCAGAAGAAACCCTGATACAGAAATGTTCATCGGTCAGTCATTCAGAAGAAAACCTGATACAGAAATGTTCATCACAGTCAGTCATTCAGAAGAAACCCTGATACTGAAATGTTCATCACAGTCAGTAATTCAGAAGAAAACATGATACAGAAATGTTCATCACAGTCAGTCATTCAGAAGGAAACCTGATACAGAAATGTTCATCACAGTCAGTCATTCAGAAGAAACCCTGATACAGAAATGTTCATCACAGTCAGTCATTCAGAAGAAACCCTGATACAGAAATGTTCATCACAGTCAGTCATTCAGAAGAAACCTGATACAGAAATGTTCATCACAGTCAGTAATTCAGAAGAAAACCTGATACAGAAATGTTCATCACAGTCAGTCATTCAGAAGAAACCCTGATACAGAAATGTTCATCACAGTCAGTCATTCAGAAGAAACCCTGATACAGAAATGTTCATCACAGTCAATCATTCAGAAGAAACCCTGATACAGAAATGTTCATCACAGTCAGTCATTCAGAAGAAACCTGATACAGAAATGTTCATCACAGTCAGTCATTCAGAAGAAACCTGATACAGAAATGTTCATCACAGTCAGTCATTCAGAAGAAAACCTGATACAGAAATGTTCATCACAGTCAGTCATTCAGAAGAAACCCTGATACTGAAATGTTCATCACAGTCAGTAATTCAGAAGAAAACATGATACAGAAATGTTCATCACAGTCAGTCACTCAGAAGAAACGCTGATACAGAAATGTTTATCACAGTCAGTCATTCAGAAGAAACCCTGATACAGAAATGTTCATCACAGTCAGTCATTCAGAAGAAAACCTGATACTGAAATGTTCATCACAGTCAGTCATTCAGAAGAAAACATGATACAGAAATGTTCATCACAGTCAGTCATTCAGAAGGAAACCTGATACAGAAATGTTCATCACAGACAGTCATTCAGAAGAAAACCTGATACTGAAATGTTCATCACAGTCAGTCATTCAGAAGAAACCCTGATACAGAAATGTTCATCACAGTCAGTCATTCAGAAGAAACCCTGATACAGAAATGTTCATCACAGTCAGTCATTCAGAAGAAACCTGATACAGAAATGTTCATCACAGTCAGTAATTCAGAAGAAAACCTGATACAGAAATGTTCATCACAGTCAGTCATTCAGAAGAAACCCTGATAGAGAAATGTTCATCACAGTCAGTCATTCAGAAGAAACCCTGATACAGAAATGTGCATCACAGTCAATCATTCAGAAGAAACCCTGATACAGAAATGTTCATCACAGTCAATCATTCAGAAGAAACCCTGATACAGAACTGTTCATCACAGTAAATCATTCAGAAGGAAACCTGATACAGAAATGTTCATCACAGACAGTCATTCAGAAGAAAACCTGATACTGAAATGTTCATCACAGTCAGTCATTCAGAAGAAACCCTGATACAGAAATGTTCATCACAGTCAGTCATTCAGAAGAAACCCTGATACAGAAATGTTCATCACAGTCAGTCATTCAGAAGAAAACCTGATACAGAAATGTTCATCACAGTCAGTCATTCAGAAGAAACCCTGATACAGAAATGTTCATCACAGTCTGTCATTCAGAAGAAACACTGATACAGAAATGTTCATCAGTCAGTCATTCAGAAGAAAACCTGATACAGAAATGTTCATCACAGTCAGTCATTCAGAAGAAACCCTGACACAGAAATGTTCATCTCAGTCAGTCATTCAGAAGAAGCACTGATACAGAAATGTTCATCAGTCAGTCATTCAGAAGAAAACCTGGTACAGAAAAGTTCATCACAGTCAGTCATTCAGAAGAAAACATGATACAGAAATGTTCATCACAGTCAGTCATTCAGAAGAATCCCTGATACAGAAATGTTCATCACAGTCAGTCATTCAGAAGAAAAACTGATACAGAAATGTTCATTACAGTCAGTCATTCAGAAGAAACCTGATACAGAAATGTTGATCACAGTCAGTCATTCAGAAGAAACCCTGATACAGAAATGTTCAACACAGTCAGTCATTCAGAAGAAACCCTGATACAGAAATGTTCATCACAGTCAGTCATTCAGAAGAAACCCTGATACAGAAATGTTCATCACAGTCAGTCATTCAGAAGAAACCCTGATACAGAAATGTTCATCACAGTCAGTCACTCAGAAGAAACCCTGATAGAGAAATGTTCATCACAGTCAGTCATTCAGAAGAAACCCCGATACAGAAATGTTCATCACAGTCAGTCACTCAGAAGAAACCCTGATAGAGAAATGTTCATCACAGTCAGTCATTCAGAAGAAACCCCGATACAGAAATGTTCATCACAGTCAGTCATTCAGAAGAAAACCTGATACAGAAATGTTCATCACAGTCAGTCATTCAGAAGAAACCCTGATACAGAAATGTTCATCACAGTCAGTCACTCAGAAGAAACCCTGATAGAGAAATGTTCATCACAGTCAGTCATTCAGAAGAAACCCCGATACAGAAATGTTCATCACAGTCAATCATTCAGAAGAAACCCTGATACAGAAATATTCATCACAGTCAATCATTCAGAAGAAACCCTGATACAGAAATGTTCATCACAGTAAATCATTCAGAAGGAAACCTGATACAGAAATGTTCATCACAGTCAGTCATTCAGAAGAAAACCTGATACAGAAATGTTCATCACAGTCAGTCATTCAGAAGAAACCCTGACACAGAAATGTTCATCACAGTCAGTCATTCAGAAGAAACCATGACACAGAAATGTTCATCACAGTCAGTCATTCAGAAGAAAACCTGATACAGAAATGTTCATCACAGTCAGTCATTCAGAAGAAACCCTGGTACAGAAATGTTCATCACAGTCAGTCATTCAGAAGAAACCCTGGTACAGAAATGTTCATCACAGTCAGTCATTCAGAAGAAACCCTGGTACAGAAATGTTCATCACAGTCAGTCATTCAGAAGAAACCCTGGTACAGAAATGTTCATCACAGTCAGTCATTCAGAAGAAACCCTGATACAGAAATGTTCATCACAGTCAGTCATTCAGAAGAAAACCTGATACTGAAATGTTCATCACAGTCAGTCATTCAGAAGAAACCCTGATACAGAAATGTTCATCACAGTCAGTCATTCAGAAGAAACCCTGATACAGAAATGTTCATCACAGTCAGTCATTCAGAAGAAACCTGATACAGAAATGTTCATCACAGTCAGTAATTCAGAAGAAAACCTGATACAGAAATGTTCATCACAGTCAGTCATTCAGAAGAAACCCTGATACAGAAATGTTCATCACAGTCAGTCATTCAGAAGAAACCCTGATACAGAAATGTTCATCACAGTCAATCATTCAGAAGAAACCCTGATACAGAAATGTTCATCACAGTCAGTCATTCAGAAGAAACCCTGATACAGAAATGTTCATTACAGTCAGTCATTCAGAAGAAACCCTGACACAGAAATGTTCATCATAGTCAGTCATTCAGAAGAAACCCTGATACAGAAATGTTCATCACGGTCAGTCATTCAGAAGAAACCATGACACAGAAATGTTCATTACAGTCAGTCATTCAGAAGAAACCCTGACACAGAAATGTTCATCATAGTCAGTCATTCAGAAGAAACCCTGATACAGAAATGTTCATCACAGTCAGTCATTCAGAAGAAACCATGACACAGAAATGTTTATGACAGTCAGTCATTCAGAAGAAACCCAGACACAGAAATGTTCATCACAGTCAGTCATTCAGAAGAAACCATGACACAGAAATGTTCATCACAGTCAGTCATTCAGAAGAAACCCTGATACAGAAATGTTCATTACAGTCAGTCATTCAGAAGAAACCCTGATACAGAAATGTTCATCACAGTCAGTCATTCAGAAGAAACCCTGATGCAGAAATGTTCATCACAGTCAGTCATTCAGAAGAAACCCTGATACAGAAATGTTCATCACAGTCAGTCATTCAGAAGGAAACCTGATACAGAAATGTTCATCACAGTCAGTCATTCAGAAGAAAACCTGATACAGAAATGTTCATCACAGTCAGTCATTCAGAAGGAAACCTGATACTGAAATGTTCATCACAGTCAGTCATTCAGAAGAAAACATGATACAGAAATGTTCATCACAGTCAGTCATTCAGAAGAAAACCTGATACTGAAATGTTCATCACAGTCAGTCATTCAGAAGAAAACATGATACAGAAATGTTCATCACAGTCAGTCATTCAGAAGGAAACCTGATACAGAAATGTTCATCACAGTCAGTCATTCAGAAGAAACCCTGATACAGAAATGTTCATCACAGTCAGTCATTCAGAAGAAAACATGATACAGAAATGTTCATTACAGTCAGTCATTCAGAAGAAACCCTGACACAGAAATGTTCATTATAGTCAGTCATTCAGAAGAAACCCTGATACAGAAATGTTCATCACAGTCAGTCATTCAGAAGAAACCCTGATACTGAAATGTTCATCACAGTCAGTCATTCAGAAGAAACCTGATACAGAAATGTTCATCACAGTCAGTCATTCAGAAGAAAACCTGATACAGAAATGTTCATCACAGTCAGTCATTCAGAAGAAACCCTGATACTGAAATGTTCATCACAGTCAGTAATTCAGAAGAAAACATGATACAGAAATGTTCATCACAGTCAGTCATTCAGAAGGAAACCTGATACAGAAATGTTCATCACAGTCAGTCATTCAGAAGAAACCCTGATACAGAAATGTTCATCACAGTCAGTCATTCAGAAGAAACCCTGATACAGAAATGTTCATCACAGTCAGTCATTCAGAAGAAACCCTGATACAGAAATGTTCATCACAGTCAGTCATTCAGAAGAAACCCTGATACAGAAATGTTCATCACAGTCAGTCATTCAGAAGAAACCCTGATACAGAAATGTTCATCACAGTCAGTCATTCAGAAGAAACCCTGATACAGAAATGTTCATCACAGTCAGTCATTCAGAAGAAACCTGATACAGAAATGTTCATCACAGTCAGTCATTCAGAAGAAACCCTGATACAGAAATGTTCATCACAGTCAGTCATTCAGAAGAAAACATGATACAGAAATGTTCATCACAGTCAGTCACTCAGAAGAAACGCTGATACAGAAATGTTTATCACAGTCAATCATTCAGAAGAAACCCTGATACAGAAATGTTCATCACAGTCAGTCATTCAGAAGAAACCCTGATACAGAAATGTTCATCACAGTCAGTCATTCAGAAGAAACCTGATACAGAAATGTTCATCACAGTCAGTCATTCAGAAGAAAACCTGATACAGAAATGTTCATCACAGTCAGTCATTCAGAAGAAACCCTGATACAGAAATGTTCATCACAGTCAGTCATTCAGAAGAAACCCTGATACAGAAATGTTCATCACAGTCAGTCATTCAGAAGAAACCTGATACAGAAATGTTCATCACAGTCAGTCATTCAGAAGAAACCCTGATACAGAAATGTTCATCACAGTCAGTCATTCAGAAGAAAACATGATACAGAAATGTTCATCACAGTCAGTCACTCAGAAGAAACGCTGATACAGAAATGTTCATCACAGTCAATCATTCAGAAGAAACCCTGATACAGAAATGTTCATCACAGTCAGTCATTCAGAAGAAACCTGATACAGAAATGTTCATCACAGTCAGTCATTCAGAAGAAACCTGATACAGAAATGTTCATCACAGTCAGTCATTCAGAAGAAAACCTGATACAGAAATGTTTATCACAGTCAGTCATTCAGAAGAAACCCTGATACAGAAATGTTCATCACAGTCAGTCATTCAGAAGAAACCCTGATACAGAAATGTTCATCACAGTCAGTCATTCAGAAGAAACCCTGATACAGAAATGTTCATCACAGTCAGTCATTCAGAAGAAAACCTGATACAGAAATGTTCATCACAGTCAGTCATTCAGAAGAAACCCTGATACTGAAATGTTCATCACAGTCAGTAATTCAGAAGAAACCCTGATACAGAAATGTTCATCACAGTCAGTCATTCAGAAGAAACCCTGATACAGAAATGTTCATCACAGTCAGTCATTCAGAAGAAAACCTGATACAGAAATGTTCATCACAGTCAGTCATTCAGAAGAAACCCTGATACAGAAATGTTCATCACAGTCAGTAATTCAGAAGAAACCCTGATACAGAAATGTTCATCACAGTCAGTCATTCAGAAGAAACCCTGATACAGAAATGTTCATCACAGTCAGTCATTCAGAAGAAACCCTGATACAGAAATGTTCATCACAGTCAGTAATTCAGAAGAAACCCTGATACAGAAATGTTCATCACAGTCAGTCATTCAGAAGAAACCCTGATACAGAAATGTTCATCACAGTCAGTCACTCAGAAGAAACGCTGATACAGAAATGTTTATCACAGTCAGTCATTCAGAAGAAACCCTGATACAGAAATGTTCATCACAGTCAGTCATTCAGAAGAAAACCTGATACTGAAATGTTCATCACAGTCAGTCATTCAGAAGAAAACATGATACAGAAATGTTCATCACAGTCAGTCATTCAGAAGAAACCTGATACAGAAATGTTCATCACAGTCAGTCATTCAGAAGGAAACCTGATACAGAAATGTTCATCACAGACAGTCATTCAGAAGAAAACCTGATACTGAAATGTTCATCACAGTCAGTCATTCAGACGAAACCCTGATACAGAAATGTTCATCACAGTCAGTCATTCAGAAGAAACCCTGATACAGAAATGTTCATCACAGTCAGTCATTCAGAAGAAACCTGATACAGAAATGTTCATCACAGTCAGTAATTCAGAAGAAAACCTGATACAGAAATGTTCATCACAGGCAGTCATTCAGAAGAAACCCTGATACAGAAATATTCATCACAGTCAGACATTCAGAAGAAACCTGATACAGAAATGTTCATCACAGTCAGTAATTCAGAAGAAAACCTGATACAGAAATGTTCATCACAGTCAGTCATTCAGAAGGAAACCTGATACAGAAATGTTCATCACAGTCAGTCATTCAGAAGAAACCTGATACAGAAATGTTCATTACAGTCAGTCATTCAGAAGAAAACCTGATACTGAAATGTTCATCACAGTCAGTCATTCAGAAGAAAACATGATACTGAAATGTTCATCACAGTCAGTCATTCAGAAGAAACGCTGATACAGAAATGTTCATCACAGTCAGTCATTCAGAAGAAAACCTGATACTGAAATGTTCATCACAGTCAGTCATTCAGAAGGAAACCTGATACAGAAATGTTCATCACAGTCAGTCATTCAGAAGAAAACCTGATACTGAAATGTTCATCACAGTCAGTCATTCAGAAGAAACCCTGATACAGAAATGTTCATCACAGTCAGTCATTCAGAAGAAACCTGATACAGAAATGTTCATCACAGTCAGTAATTCAGAAGAAAACCTGATACAGAAATGTTCATCACAGTCAGTCATTCAGAAGAAACCCTGATACAGAAATGTTCATCACAGTCAGTCATTCAGAAGAAACCCTGATACAGAAATGTTCATCACAGTCAATCATTCAGAAGAAACCCTGATACAGAAATGTTCATCACAGTCAGTCATTCAGAAGAAACCCTGATACAGAAATGTTCATCACAGTCAGTCATTCAGAAGAAACCTGATACAGAAATGTTCATCACAGTCAGTCATTCAGAAGAAAACCTGATACAGAAATGTTCATCACAGTCAGTCATTCAGAAGAAAACCTGATACAGAAATGTTCATCACAGTCAGTCATTCAGAAGAAAACCTGATACTGAAATGTTCATCACAGTCAGTCATTCAGAAGAAACCCTGATACAGAAATGTTCATCGGTCAGTCATTCAGAAGAAAACCTGATACAGAAATGTTCATCACAGTCAGTCATTCAGAAGAAACCCTGATACTGAAATGTTCATCACAGTCAGTAATTCAGAAGAAAACATGATACAGAAATGTTCATCACAGTCAGTCATTCAGAAGGAAACCTGATACAGAAATGTTCATCACAGTCAGTCATTCAGAAGAAACCCTGATACAGAAATGTTCATCACAGTCAGTCATTCAGAAGAAACCCTGATACAGAAATGTTCATCACAGTCAGTCATTCAGAAGAAACCTGATACAGAAATGTTCATCACAGTCAGTAATTCAGAAGAAAACCTGATACAGAAATGTTCATCACAGTCAGTCATTCAGAAGAAACCCTGATACAGAAATGTTCATCACAGTCAGTCATTCAGAAGAAACCCTGATACAGAAATGTTCATCACAGTCAATCATTCAGAAGAAACCCTGATACAGAAATGTTCATCACAGTCAGTCATTCAGAAGAAACCTGATACAGAAATGTTCATCACAGTCAGTCATTCAGAAGAAACCTGATACAGAAATGTTCATCACAGTCAGTCATTCAGAAGAAAACCTGATACAGAAATGTTCATCACAGTCAGTCATTCAGAAGAAACCCTGATACTGAAATGTTCATCACAGTCAGTAATTCAGAAGAAAACATGATACAGAAATGTTCATCACAGTCAGTCACTCAGAAGAAACGCTGATACAGAAATGTTTATCACAGTCAGTCATTCAGAAGAAACCCTGATACAGAAATGTTCATCACAGTCAGTCATTCAGAAGAAAACCTGATACTGAAATGTTCATCACAGTCAGTCATTCAGAAGAAAACATGATACAGAAATGTTCATCACAGTCAGTCATTCAGAAGGAAACCTGATACAGAAATGTTCATCACAGACAGTCATTCAGAAGAAAACCTGATACTGAAATGTTCATCACAGTCAGTCATTCAGAAGAAACCCTGATACAGAAATGTTCATCACAGTCAGTCATTCAGAAGAAACCCTGATACAGAAATGTTCATCACAGTCAGTCATTCAGAAGAAACCTGATACAGAAATGTTCATCACAGTCAGTAATTCAGAAGAAAACCTGATACAGAAATGTTCATCACAGTCAGTCATTCAGAAGAAACCCTGATAGAGAAATGTTCATCACAGTCAGTCATTCAGAAGAAACCCTGATACAGAAATGTGCATCACAGTCAATCATTCAGAAGAAACCCTGATACAGAAATGTTCATCACAGTCAATCATTCAGAAGAAACCCTGATACAGAACTGTTCATCACAGTAAATCATTCAGAAGGAAACCTGATACAGAAATGTTCATCACAGACAGTCATTCAGAAGAAAACCTGATACTGAAATGTTCATCACAGTCAGTCATTCAGAAGAAACCCTGATACAGAAATGTTCATCACAGTCAGTCATTCAGAAGAAACCCTGATACAGAAATGTTCATCACAGTCAGTCATTCAGAAGAAAACCTGATACAGAAATGTTCATCACAGTCAGTCATTCAGAAGAAACCCTGATACAGAAATGTTCATCACAGTCTGTCATTCAGAAGAAACACTGATACAGAAATGTTCATCAGTCAGTCATTCAGAAGAAAACCTGATACAGAAATGTTCATCACAGTCAGTCATTCAGAAGAAACCCTGACACAGAAATGTTCATCTCAGTCAGTCATTCAGAAGAAGCACTGATACAGAAATGTTCATCAGTCAGTCATTCAGAAGAAAACCTGGTACAGAAAAGTTCATCACAGTCAGTCATTCAGAAGAAAACATGATACAGAAATGTTCATCACAGTCAGTCATTCAGAAGAATCCCTGATACAGAAATGTTCATCACAGTCAGTCATTCAGAAGAAAAACTGATACAGAAATGTTCATTACAGTCAGTCATTCAGAAGAAACCTGATACAGAAATGTTGATCACAGTCAGTCATTCAGAAGAAACCCTGATACAGAAATGTTCAACACAGTCAGTCATTCAGAAGAAACCCTGATACAGAAATGTTCATCACAGTCAGTCATTCAGAAGAAACCCTGATACAGAAATGTTCATCACAGTCAGTCATTCAGAAGAAACCCTGATACAGAAATGTTCATCACAGTCAGTCACTCAGAAGAAACCCTGATAGAGAAATGTTCATCACAGTCAGTCATTCAGAAGAAACCCCGATACAGAAATGTTCATCACAGTCAGTCACTCAGAAGAAACCCTGATAGAGAAATGTTCATCACAGTCAGTCATTCAGAAGAAACCCCGATACAGAAATGTTCATCACAGTCAGTCATTCAGAAGAAAACCTGATACAGAAATGTTCATCACAGTCAGTCATTCAGAAGAAACCCTGATACAGAAATGTTCATCACAGTCAGTCACTCAGAAGAAACCCTGATAGAGAAATGTTCATCACAGTCAGTCATTCAGAAGAAACCCCGATACAGAAATGTTCATCACAGTCAATCATTCAGAAGAAACCCTGATACAGAAATATTCATCACAGTCAATCATTCAGAAGAAACCCTGATACAGAAATGTTCATCACAGTAAATCATTCAGAAGGAAACCTGATACAGAAATGTTCATCACAGTCAGTCATTCAGAAGAAAACCTGATACAGAAATGTTCATCACAGTCAGTCATTCAGAAGAAACCCTTACACAGAAATGTTCATCACAGTCAGTCATTCAGAAGAAACCATGACACAGAAATGTTCATCACAGTCAGTCATTCAGAAGAAAACCTGATACAGAAATGTTCATCACAGTCAGTCATTCAGAAGAAACCCTGGTACAGAAATGTTCATCACAGTCAGTCATTCAGAAGAAACCCTGGTACAGAAATGTTCATCACAGTCAGTCATTCAGAAGAAACCCTGGTACAGAAATGTTCATCACAGTCAGTCATTCAGAAGAAACCCTGGTACAGAAATGTTCATCACAGTCAGTCATTCAGAAGAAACCCTGATACAGAAATGTTCATCACAGTCAGTCATTCAGAAGAAAACCTGATACTGAAATGTTCATCACAGTCAGTCATTCAGAAGAAACCCTGATACAGAAATGTTCATCACAGTCAGTCATTCAGAAGAAACCCTGATACAGAAATGTTCATCACAGTCAGTCATTCAGAAGAAACCTGATACAGAAATGTTCATCACAGTCAGTAATTCAGAAGAAAACCTGATACAGAAATGTTCATCACAGTCAGTCATTCAGAAGAAACCCTGATACAGAAATGTTCATCACAGTCAGTCATTCAGAAGAAACCCTGATACAGAAATGTTCATCACAGTCAATCATTCAGAAGAAACCCTGATACAGAAATGTTCATCACAGTCAGTCATTCAGAAGAAACACTGATACAGAAATGTTCATTACAGTCAGTCATTCAGAAGAAACCCTGACACAGAAATGTTCATCATAGTCAGTCATTCAGAAGAAACCCTGATACAGAAATGTTCATCACGGTCAGTCATTCAGAAGAAACCATGACACAGAAATGTTCATTACAGTCAGTCATTCAGAAGAAACCCTGACACAGAAATGTTCATCATAGTCAGTCATTCAGAAGAAACCCTGATACAGAAATGTTCATCACAGTCAGTCATTCAGAAGAAACCATGACACAGAAATGTTTATGACAGTCAGTCATTCAGAAGAAACCCAGACACAGAAATGTTCATCACAGTCAGTCATTCAGAAGAAACCATGACACAGAAATGTTCATCACAGTCAGTCATTCAGAAGAAACCCTGATACAGAAATGTTCATTACAGTCAGTCATTCAGAAGAAACCCTGATACAGAAATGTTCATCACAGTCAGTCATTCAGAAGAAACCCTGATGCAGAAATGTTCATCACAGTCAGTCATTCAGAAGAAACCCTGATACAGAAATGTTCATCACAGTCAGTCATTCAGAAGGAAACCTGATACAGAAATGTTCATCACAGTCAGTCATTCAGAAGAAAACCTGATACAGAAATGTTCATCACAGTCAGTCATTCAGAAGGAAACCTGATACTGAAATGTTCATCACAGTCAGTCATTCAGAAGAAAACATGATACAGAAATGTTCATCACAGTCAGTCATTCAGAAGAAAACCTGATACTGAAATGTTCATCACAGTCAGTCATTCAGAAGAAAACATGATACAGAAATGTTCATCACAGTCAGTCATTCAGAAGGAAACCTGATACAGAAATGTTCATCACAGTCAGTCATTCAGAAGAAACCCTGATACAGAAATGTTCATCACAGTCAGTCATTCAGAAGAAAACATGATACAGAAATGTTCATTACAGTCAGTCATTCAGAAGAAACCCTGACACAGAAATGTTCATTATAGTCAGTCATTCAGAAGAAACCCTGATACAGAAATGTTCATCACAGTCAGTCATTCAGAAGGAAACCTGATACAGAAATGTTCATCACAGTCAGTCATTCAGAAGAAACCCTGATACAGAAATGTTCATCACAGTCAGTCATTCAGAAGGAAACCTGATACTGAAATGTTCATCACAGTCAGTCATTCAGAAGAAAACATGATACAGAAATGTTCATCACAGTCAGTCATTCAGAAGGAAACCTGATACAGAAATGTTCATCACAGTCAGTCATTCAGAAGAAACACTGATACAGAAATGTTCATCACAGTCAGTCATTCAGAAGAAACCCCGATACAGAAATGTTCATCACAGTCAGTCATTCAGAAGGAACCCTGATACAGAAATGTTCATCACAGTCAGTCATTCAGAAGAAAACCTGATACTGAAATGTTCATCACAGTCAGTCATTCAGAAGAAAACATGATACAGAAATGTTCATCACAGTCAGTCATTCAGAAGAAAACCTGATACAGAAATGTTCATCACAGACAGTCATTCAGAAGAAAACCTGATACTGAAATGTTCATCACAGTCAGTTATTCAGAAGAAACCCTGATACAGAAATGTTCATCACAGTCAGTCATTCAGAAGAAACCCTGATACTGAAATGTTCATCACAGTCAGTCATTCAGAAGAAACCCTGATAGAGAAATGTTCATCACAGTCAGTCATTCAGAAGAAACCCTGATACAGAAATGTGCATCACAGTCAATCATTCAGAAGAAACCCTGATACAGAAATGTTCATCACAGTCAATCATTCAGAAGAAACCCTGATACAGAAATGTTCATCACAGTAAATCATTCAGAAGGAAACCTGATACAGAAATGTTCATCACAGTCAGTCATTCAGAAGAAACCCTGATACAGAAATGTTCATCACAGTCAGTCATTCAGAAGAAAACCTGCTACAGAAATGTTCATCACAGTCAGTCATTCAGAAGAAACCCTGATACAGAAATGTTCATCACAGTCAGTCATTCAGAAGAAACACTGATACAGAAATGTTCATCAGTCAGTCATTCAGAAGAAAACCTGATACAGAAATGTTCATCACAGTCAGTCATTCAGAAGAAACCATGATACAGAAATGTTCATTATAGTCAGTCATTCAGAAGAAACCCTGATACAGAAATGTTCATCACGGTCAGTCATTCAGAAGAAACCCTGATACAGAAATGTTCATCACAGTCAGTCATTCAGAAGGAAACCTGATACAGAAATGTTCATCACAGTCAGTCATTCAGAAGAAACCCTGATACAGAAATGTTCATCACAGTCAGTCATTCAGAAGGAAACCTGATACTGAAATGTTCATCACAGTCAGTCATTCAGAAGAAAACATGATACAGAAATGTTCATCACAGTCAGTCATTCAGAAGGAAACCTGATACAGAAATGTTCATCACAGTCAGTCATTCAGAAGAAACACTGATACAGAAATGTTCATCACAGTCAGTCATTCAGAAGAAACCCCGATACAGAAATGTTCATCACAGTCAGTCATTCAGAAGGAACCCTGATACAGAAATGTTCATCACAGTCAGTCATTCAGAAGAAAACCTGATACTGAAATGTTCATCACAGTCAGTCATTCAGAAGAAAACATGATACAGAAATGTTCATCACAGTCAGTCATTCAGAAGAAAACCTGATACAGAAATGTTCATCACAGACAGTCATTCAGAAGAAAACCTGATACTGAAATGTTCATCACAGTCAGTTATTCAGAAGAAACCCTGATACAGAAATGTTCATCACAGTCAGTCATTCAGAAGAAACCCTGATACTGAAATGTTCATCACAGTCAGTCATTCAGAAGAAACCTGATACAGAAATGTTCATCACAGTCAGTCATTCAGAAGAAAACATGATACAGAAATGTTCATCACAGTCAGTCATTCAGAAGAAACCCTGATAGAGAAATGTTCATCACAGTCAGTCATTCAGAAGAAACCCTGATACAGAAATGTGCATCACAGTCAATCATTCAGAAGAAACCCTGATACAGAAATGTTCATCACAGTCAATCATTCAGAAGAAACCCTGATACAGAAATGTTCATCACAGTAAATCATTCAGAAGGAAACCTGATACAGAAATGTTCATCACAGTCAGTCATTCAGAAGAAAACCTGATACAGAAATGTTCATCACAGTCAGTCATTCAGAAGAAACCCTGATACAGAAATGTTCATCACAGTCAGTCATTCAGAAGAAACCCTGATACAGAAATGTTCATCACAGTCAGTCATTCAGAAGAAAACCTGATACAGAAATGTTCATCACAGTCAGTCATTCAGAAGAAACCCTGATACAGAAATGTTCATCACAGTCAGTCATTCAGAAGAAAACCTGATACAGAAATGTTCATCACAGTCAGTCATTCAGAAGAAAACCTGGTACAGAAATGTCCATCACAGTCAGTCATTCAGAAGAAAACCTGATACAGAAATGTTCATCACAGTCAGTCATTCAGAAGAAACCCTGGTACAGAAATGTTCATCACAGTCAGTCATTCAGAAGAAAACCTGATACAGAAATGTTCATCACAGTCAGTCATTCAGAAGAAACCCTGATACAGAAATGTTCATCACAGTCAGTCATTCAGAAGAAACCCTGATACAGAAATGTTCATCACAGTCAGTCATTCAGAAGAAACCCTGATACAGAAATGTTCATCACAGTCAGTCATTCAGAAGAAACACTGATACAGAAATGTTCATCAGTCAGTCATTCAGAAGAAAACCTGATACAGAAATGTTCATCAGTCAGTCATTCAGAAGAAAACCTGGTACAGAAAAGTTCATCACAGTCAGTCATTCAGAAGAAAACATGATACAGAAATGTTCATCACAGTCAGTCATTCTGAAGAATCCCTGATACAGAAATGTTCATCACAGTCAGTCATTCAGAAGAAAAACTGATACAGAAATGTTCATCACAGTCAGTCATTCAGAAGAAAAACTGATACAGAAATGTTCATTACAGTCAGTCATTCAGAAGAAACCTGATACAGAAATGTTGATCACAGTCAGTCATTCAGAAGAAACCCTGATACAGAAATGTTCATCACAGTCAGTCATTCAGAAGAAACCCTGATACAGAAATGTTCATCACAGTCAGTCATTCAGAAGAAACCCTGATACAGAAATGTTCATCACAGTCAGTCATTCAGAAGAAACCCTGATACAGAAATGTTCATCACAGTCAATCATTCAGAAGAAACCCTGATACAGAAATGTTCATCACAGTCAGTCACTCAGAAGAAACCCTGATAGAGAAATGTTCATCACAGTCAGTCATTCAGAAGAAACCCTGATACAGAAATGTTCATCACAGTCAATCATTCAGAAGAAACCCTGATACAGAAATGTTCATCACAGTCAATCATTCAGAAGAAACCCTGATAAAGAAATGTTCATCACAGTCAATCATTCAGAAGAAACCCTGATACAGAAATGTTCATCACAGTAAATCATTCAGAAGGAAACCTGATACAGAAATGTTCATCACAGTCAGTCATTCAGAAGAAAACCTGATACAGAAATGTTCATCACAGTCAGTCATTCAGAAGAAACCCTGACACAGAAATGTTCATCACAGTCAGTCATTCAGAAGAAACCATGACACAGAAATGTTCATCACAGTCAGTCATTCAGAAGAAAACCTGATACAGAAATGTTCATCACAGTCAGTCATTCAGAAGAAACCCTGGTACAGAAATGTTCATCACAGTCAGTCATTCAGAAGAAACCCTGGTACAGAAATGTTCATCACAGTCAGTCATTCAGAAGAAACCCTGATACAGAAAAGTTCATCACAGTCAGGCATTCAGAAGAAACCTGATACAGAAATGTTCATCACAGTCAGTCATTCAGAAGAAAACCTGATACTGAAATGTTCATCACAGTCAGTCATTCAGAAGAAACCCTGATACAGAAATGTTCATCACAGTCAGTCATTCAGAAGAAACCCTGACACAGAAATGTTCATCACAGTCAGTCATTCAGAAGAAACCATGATACAGAAATGTTCATCACAGTCAGTCATTCAGAAGAAAACCTGATACAGAAATGTTCATCACAGTCAGTCATTCAGAAGAAACCCTGACACAGAAATGTTCATCACAGTCAGTCATTCAGAAGAAACCATGATACAGAAATGTTCATCACAGTCAGTCATTCAGAAGAAACCCTGATACAGAAATGTTCATCACAGTCAGTCATTCAGAAGAAACCCTGATACAGAAATGTTCATCACAGTCAGTCATTCAGAAGAAAACCTGATACTGAAATGTTCATCACAGTCAGTCATTCAGAAGAAAACATGATACAGAAATGTTCATCACAGTCAGTCATTCAGAAGGAAACCTGATACAGAAATGTTAATCACAGTCAGTCATTCAGAAGAAAACCTGATACTGAAATGTTCATCACAGTCAGTCATTCAGAAGAAACCCTGATACAGAAATGTTCATCACAGTCAGTCATTCAGAAGAAACCCTGATACAGAAATATTCATCACAGTCAGACATTCAGAAGAAACCTGATACAGAAATGTTCATCACAGTCAGTAATTCAGAAGAAAACCTGATACAGAAATGTTCATCACAGTCAGTCATTCAGAAGGAAACCTGATACAGAAATGTTCATCACAGTCAGTCATTCAGAAGAAACCCTGATACAGAAATGTTCATCACAGTCAGTCATTCAGAAGAAAACCTGATACTGAAATGTTCATCACAGTCAGTCATTCAGAAGAAAACATGATACAGAAATGTTCATCACAGTCAGTCATTCAGAAGGAAACCTGATACAGAAATGTTCATCACAGTCAGTCATTCAGAAGAAAACCTGATACTGAAATGTTCATCACAGTCAGTCATTCAGAAGAAACCCTGATACAGAAATGTTCATCACAGTCAGTCATTCAGAAGAAAACCTGATACTGAAATGTTCATCACAGTCAGTCATTCAGAAGAAACCCTGATACTGAAATGTTCATCACAGTCAGTAATTCAGAAGAAACCCTGATACTGAAATGTTCATCACAGTCAGTCATTCAGAAGAAACCCTGATACTGAAATGTTCATCACAGTCAGTAATTCAGAAGAAACCCTGATACTGAAATGTTCATCACAGTCAGTAATTCAGAAGAAAACCTGATACAGAAATGTTCATCACAGTCAGTCATTCAGAAGAAACCCTGATACAGAAATGTTCATCACAGTCAGTCATTCAGAAGAAACCCTGATACAGAAATGTTCATCACAGTCAGTCATTCAGAAGAAACCCTGATACAGAAATGTTCATCACAGTCAGTCATTCAGAAGAAACCCTGATACAGAAATGTTCATCACAGTCAGTCATTCAGAAGAAACCCTGATACAGAAATGTTCATCACAGTCAGTCATTCAGAAGAAACCTGATACAGAAATGTTCATCACAGTCAGTAATTCAGAAGAAAACCTGATACAGAAATGTTCATCACAGTCAGTCATTCAGAAGAAACCCTGATACAGAAATGTTCATCACAGTCAATCATTCAGAAGAAACCCTGATACAGAAATGTTCATCACAGTCAGTCATTCAGAAGAAACCCTGATACTGAAATGTTCATCACAGTCAGTAATTCAGAAGAAAACATGATACAGAAATGTTCATCACAGTCAGTCACTCAGAAGAAACGCTGATACAGAAATGTTTATCACAGTCAGTCATTCAGAAGAAACCCTGATACAGAAATGTTCATCACAGTCAGTCATTCAGAAGAAAACCTGATACTGAAATGTTCATCACAGTCAGTCATTCAGAAGAAAACATGATACAGAAATGTTCATCACAGTCAGTCATTCAGAAGGAAACCTGATACAGAAATGTTCATCACAGACAGTCATTCAGAAGAAAACCTGATACTGAAATGTTCATCACAGTCAGTCATTCAGAAGAAACCCTGATACAGAAATGTTCATCACAGTCAGTCATTCAGAAGAAACCTGATACAGAAATGTTCATCACAGTCAGTAATTCAGAAGAAAACCTGATACAGAAATGTTCATCACAGTCAGTCATTCAGAAGAAACCCTGATACAGAAATATTCATCACAGTCAGACATTCAGAAGAAACCTGATACAGAAATGTTCATCACAGTCAGTAATTCAGAAGAAAACCTGATACAGAAATGTTCATCACAGTCAGTCATTCAGAAGGAAACCTGATACAGAAATGTTCATCACAGTCAGTCATTCAGAAGAAACCCTGATACAGAAATGTTCATCACAGTCAGTCATTCAGAAGAAAACATGATACAGAAATGTTCATCACAGTCAGTCATTCAGAAGGAAACCTGATACAGAAATGTTCATCACAGTCAGTCATTCAGAAGAAAACCTGATACTGAAATGTTCATCACAGTCAGTCATTCAGATGAAACCCTGATACAGAAATGTTCATCACAGTCAGTCATTCAGAAGAAACCCTGATACAGAAATGTTCATCACAGTCAGTCATTCAGAAGAAACCTGATACAGAAATGTTCATCACAGTCAGTAATTCAGAAGAAAACCTGATACAGAAATGTTCATCACAGTCAGTCATTCAGAAGAAACCCTGATACAGAAATGTTCATCACAGTCAGTCATTCAGAAGAAAACATGATACAGAAATGTTCATCACAGTCAGTCATTCAGAAGAAAACCTGATACTGAAATGTTCATCACAGTCAGTCATTCAGAAGAAACCCTGATACAGAAATGTTCATCACAGTCAGTCATTCAGAAGAAACCCTGATACAGAAATGTTCATCACAGTCAGTCATTCAGAAGAAACCTGATACAGAAATGTTCATCACAGTCAGTAATTCAGAAGAAAACCTGATACAGAAATGTTCATCACAGTCAGTCATTCAGAAGAAACCCTGATACAGAAATGTTCATCACAGTCAATCATTCAGAAGAAACCCTGATACAGAAATGTTCATCACAGTCAGTCATTCAGAAGAAACCCTGATACAGAAATGTTCATCACAGTCAGTCATTCAGAAGAAACCTGATACAGAAATGTTCATCACAGTCAGTCATTCAGAAGAAACCCTGATACTGAAATGTTCATCACAGTCAGTAATTCAGAAGAAAACATGATACAGAAATGTTCATCACAGTCAGTCATTCAGAAGAAACCCTGATACAGAAATGTTCATCACAGTCAGTCATTCAGAAGAAACCCTGATACAGAAATGTTCATCACAGTCAGTCATTCAGAAGAAACCCTGATACAGAAATGTTCATCACAGTCAGTCATTCAGAAGAAACCCTGATACAGAAATGTTCATCACAGTCAGTCATTCAGAAGAAACCCTGATACAGAAATGTTCATAACAGTCAGTCATTCAGAAGAAACCCTGATACAGAAATGTTCATCACAGTCAGTCATTCAGAAGAAACCTGATACAGAAATGTTCATCACAGTCAGTAATTCAGAAGAAAACCTGATACAGAAATGTTCATCACAGTCAGTCATTCAGAAGAAACCCTGATACAGAAATGTTCATCACAGTCAGTCATTCAGAAGAAACCCTGATACAGAAATGTTCATCACAGTCAGTCATTCAGAAGAAACCTGATACAGAAATGTTCATCACAGTCAGTCATTCAGAAGAAACCCTGATACAGAAATGTTCATCACAGTCAGTCATTCAGAAGAAACCTGATACAGAAATGTTCATCACAGTCAGTCATTCAGAAGAAACCCTGATACAGAAATGTTCATCACAGTCAGTCATTCAGAAGAAACCTGATACAGAAATGTTCATCACAGTCAGTCATTCAGAAGAAACCTGATACAGAAATGTTCATCACAGTCAGTCATTCAGAAGAAAACCTGATACAGAAATGTTCATCACAGTCAGTCATTCAGAAGAAACCCTGATACTGAAATGTTCATCACAGTCAGTCATTCAGAAGAAACCTGATACAGAAATGTTCATCACAGTCAGTAATTCAGAAGAAAACCTGATACAGAAATGTTCATCACAGTCAGTCATTCAGAAGAAACCCTGATACAGAAATGTTCATCACAGTCAGTCATTCAGAAGAAAACATGATACAGAAATGTTCATCACAGTCAGTCATTCAGAAGGAAACCTGATACAGAAATGTTCATCACAGTCAGTCATTCAGAAGAAAACCTGATACTGAAATGTTCATCACAGTCAGTCATTCAGAAGAAACCCTGATACAGAAATGTTCATCACAGTCAGTCATTCAGAAGAAACCCTGATACAGAAATGTTCATCACAGTCAGTCATTCAGAAGAAACGTGATACAGAAATGTTCATCACAGTCAGTAATTCAGAAGAAAACCTGATACAGAAATGTTCATCACAGTCAGTCATTCAGAAGAAACCCTGATACAGAAATGTTCATCACAGTCAGTCATTCAGAAGAAACCCTGATACAGAAATGTTCATCACAGTCAATCATTCAGAAGAAACCCTGATACAGAAATGTTCATCACAGTCAGTCATTCAGAAGAAACCCTGATACAGAAATGTTCATCACAGTCAGTCATTCAGAAGAAACCTGATACAGAAATGTTCATCACAGTCAGTCATTCAGAAGAAAACCTGATACAGAAATGTTCATCACAGTCAGTCATTCAGAAGAAACCCTGATACTGAAATGTTCATCACAGTCAGTAATTCAGAAGAAAACATGATACAGAAATGTTCATCACAGTCAGTCATTCAGAAGGAAACCTGATACAGAAATGTTCATCACAGTCAGTCATTCAGAAGAAACCCTGATACAGAAATGTTCATCACAGTCAGTCATTCAGAAGAAACCCTGATACAGAAATGTTCATCACAGTCAGTCATTCAGAAGAAACCCTGATACAGAAATGTTCATCACAGTCAGTCATTCAGAAGAAACCTGATACAGAAATGTTCATCACAGTCAGTAATTCAGAAGAAAACCTGATACAGAAATGTTCATCACAGTCAGTCATTCAGAAGAAACCCTGATACAGAAATGTTCATCACAGTCAGTCATTCAGAAGAAACCCTGATACAGAAATGTTCATCACAGTCAATCATTCAGAAGAAACCCTGATACAGAAATGTTCATCACAGTCAGTCATTCAGAAGAAACCTGATACAGAAATGTTCATCACAGTCAGTCATTCAGAAGAAACCTGATACAGAAATGTTCATCACAGTCAGTCATTCAGAAGAAAACCTGATACAGAAATGTTCATCACAGTCAGTCATTCAGAAGAAACCCTGATACTGAAATGTTCATCACAGTCAGTAATTCAGAAGAAAACATGATACAGAAATGTTCATCACAGTCAGTCACTCAGAAGAAACGCTGATACAGAAATGTTTATCACAGTCAGTCATTCAGAAGAAACCCTGATACAGAAATGTTCATCACAGTCAGTCATTCAGAAGAAACCCTGATACTGAAATGTCCATCACAGTCAGTAATTCAGAAGAAAACATGATACAGAAATGTTCATCACAGTCAGTCACTCAGAAGAAACGCTGATACAGAAATGTCCATCACAGTCAGTAATTCAGAAGAAACCCTGATACAGAAATGTTCATCACAGTCAATCATTCAGAAGAAACCCTGATACAGAAATGTTCATCACAGTCAGTCATTCAGAAGAAACCCTGATACAGAAATGTTCATCACAGTCAGTCATTCAGAAGAAACCTGATACAGAAATGTTCATCACAGTCAGTAATTCAGAAGAAAACCTGATACAGAAATGTTCATCACAGTCAGTCATTCAGAAGAAACCCTGATACAGAAATGTTCATCACAGTCAGTCATTCAGAAGAAACCCTGATACAGAAATGTTCATCACAGTCAATCATTCAGAAGAAACCCTGATACAGAAATGTTCATCACAGTCAGTCATTCAGAAGAAACCTGATACAGAAATGTTCATCACAGTCAGTCATTCAGAAGAAACCTGATACAGAAATGTTCATCACAGTCAGTCATTCAGAAGAAAACCTGATACAGAAATGTTCATCACAGTCAGTCACTCAGAAGAAACGCTGATACAGAAATGTTTATCACAGTCAGTCATTCAGAAGAAACCCTGATACAGAAATGTTCATCACAGTCAGTCATTCAGAAGAAACCCTGATACTGAAATGTCCATCACAGTCAGTAATTCAGAAGAAAACATGATACAGAAATGTTCATCACAGTCAGTCACTCAGAAGAAACGCTGATACAGAAATGTTCATCACAGTCAGTCATTCAGAAGAAAACCTGATACTGAAATGTTCATCACAGTCAGTCATTCAGAAGAAAACATGATACAGAAATGTTCATCACAGTCAGTCATTCAGAAGGAAACCTGATACAGAAATGTTCATCACAGACAGTCATTCAGAAGAAAACCTGATACTGAAATGTTCATCACAGTCAGTCATTCAGAAGAAACCCTGATACAGAAATGTTCATCACAGTCAGTAATTCAGAAGAAAACCTGATGCAGAAATGTTCATCACAGTCAGTCATTCAGAAGAAACCCTGATAGAGAAATGTTCATCACAGTCAGTCATTCAGAAGAAACCCTGATACAGAAATGTGCATCACAGTCAATCATTCAGAAGAAACCCTGATACAGAAATGTTCATCACAGTCAATCATTCAGAAGAAACCCTGATACAGAACTGTTCATCACAGTAAATCATTCAGAAGGAAACCTGATACAGAAATGTTCATCACAGTCAGTCATTCAGAAGAAACCCTGATACAGAAATGTTCATCACAGTCAGTCATTCAGAGGAAAACCTGATACAGAAATGTTCATCACAGTCAGTCATTCAGAAGAAACCCTGATACAGAAATGTTCATCACAGTCTGTCATTCAGAAGAAACACTGATACAGAAATGTTCATCAGTCAGTCATTCAGAAGAAAACCTGATACAGAAATGTTCATCACAGTCAGTCATTCAGAAGAAACCCTGACACAGAAATGTTCATCTCAGTCAGTCATTCAGAAGAAACCCTGACACAGAAATGTTCATCTCAGTCAGTCATTCAGAAGAAAACCTGGTACAGAAAAGTTCATCACAGTCAGTCATTCAGAAGAAAACATGATACAGAAATGTTCATCACAGTCAGTCATTCAGAAGAATCCCTGATACAGAAATGTTCATCACAGTCAGTCATTCAGAAGAAAAACTGATACAGAAATGTTCATTACAGTCAGTCATTCAGAAGAAACCTGATACAGAAATGTTGATCACAGTCAGTCATTCAGAAGAAACCCTGATACAGAAATGTTCAACACAGTCAGTCATTCAGAAGAAACCCTGATACAGAAATGTTCATCACAGTCAGTCATTCAGAAGAAACCCTGATACAGAAATGTTCATCACAGTCAGTCACTCAGAAGAAACCCTGATAGAGAAATGTTCATCACAGTCAATCATTCAGAAGAAACCCTGATACAGAAATGTTCATCACAGTCAATCATTCAGAAGAAACCCTGATACAGAAATGTTCATCACAGTAAATCATTCAGAAGGAAACCTGATACAGAAATGTTCATCACAGTCAGTCATTCAGAAGAAAACCTGATACAGAAATGTTCATCACAGTCAGTCATTCAGAAGAAACCCTGACACAGAAATGTTCATCACAGTCAGTCATTCAGAAGAAACCATGACACAGAAATGTTCATCACAGTCAGTCATTCAGAAGAAACCCTGGTACAGAAATGTTCATCACAGTCAGTCATTCAGAAGAAACCCTGGTACAGAAATGTTCATCACAGTCAGTCATTCAGATGAAACCCTGATACAGAAATGTTCATCACAGTCAGTCATTCAGAAGAAAACCTGATACTGAAATGTTCATCACAGTCAGTCATTCAGAAGAAACCCTGATACAGAAATGTTCATCACAGTCAGTCATTCAGAAGAAACCCTGATACAGAAATGTTCATCACAGTCAGTCATTCAGAAGAAACCTGATACAGAAATGTTCATCACAGTCAGTAATTCAGAAGAAACCCTGATACAGAAATGTTCATCACAGTCAGTCATTCAGAAGAAACCCTGATACAGAAATGTTCATCACAGTCAATCATTCAGAAGAAACCCTGATACAGAAATGTTCATCACAGTCAGTCATTCAGAAGAAACCCTGATACAGAAATGTTCATCACAGTCAGTCATTCAGAAGAAACCCTGACACAGAAATGTTCATCATAGTCAGTCATTCAGAAGAAACCCTGATACAGAAATGTTCATCACAGTCAGTCATTCAGAAGAAACCTGATACAGAAATGTTCATCACAGTCAGTCATTCAGAAGAAAACCTGATACTGAAATGTTCATCACAGTCAGTCATTCAGAAGAAACTCTGATACAGAAATGTTCATCACAGTCAGTCATTCAGAAGAAAACCTGATACAGAAATGTTCATCACAGTCAGTCATTCAGAAGAAAACCTGATACAGAAATGTTCATCATAGTCAGTCATTCAGAAGAAACCCTGATACAGAAATGTTCATCACAGTCAGTCATTCAGAAGAAACCTGATACAGAAATGTTCATCACAGTCAGTCATTCAGAAGAAAACCTGATACTGAAATGTTCATCACAGTCAGTCATTCAGAAGAAACTCTGATACAGAAATGTTCATCACAGTCAGTCATTCAGAAGAAAACCTGATACAGAAATGTTCATCACAGTCAGTCATTCAGAAGAAACCCTGATACTGAAATGTTCATCACAGTCAGTAATTCAGAAGAAAACATGATACAGAAATGTTCATCACAGTCAGTCATTCAGAAGGAAACCTGATACAGAAATGTCCATCACAGTCAGTAATTCAGAAGGAAACCTGATACAGAAATGTTCATCACAGTCAGTCATTCAGAAGGAAACCTGATACAGAAATGTCCATCACAGTCAGTAATTCAGAAGGAAACCTGATACAGAAATGTTCATCACAGTCAGTCATTCAGAAGAAACCCTGATACAGAAATGTTCATCACAGTCAGTCATTCAGAAGAAACCCTGATACAGAAATGTTCATCACAGTCAGTCATTCAGAAGAAACCCTGATACAGAAATGTTCATCACAGTCAGTCATTCAGAAGAAACCCTGATACAGAAATGTTCATCACAGTCAGTCATTCAGAAGAAACCCTGATACAGAAATGTTCATCACAGTCAGTCATTCAGAAGAAACCCTGATACAGAAATGTTCATCACAGTCAGTCATTCAGAAGAAACCTGATACAGAAATGTTCATCACAGTCAGTAATTCAGAAGAAAACCTGATACAGAAATGTTCATCACAGTCAGTCATTCAGAAGAAACCCTGATACAGAAATGTTCATCACAGTCAGTCATTCAGAAGAAACCCTGATACAGAAATGTTCATCACAGTCAATCATTCAGAAGAAACCCTGATACAGAAATGTTCATCACAGTCAGTCATTCAGAAGAAACCTGATACAGAAATGTTCATCACAGTCAGTCATTCAGAAGAAACCTGATACAGAAATGTTCATCACAGTCAGTCATTCAGAAGAAAACCTGATACAGAAATGTTCATCACAGTCAGTCATTCAGAAGAAAACATGATACAGAAATGTTCATCACAGTCAGTCATTCAGAAGAAACCTGATACAGAAATGTTCATCACAGTCAGTCATTCAGAAGAAAACCTGATACAGAAATGTTCATCACAGTCAGTCATTCAGAAGAAAACATGATACAGAAATGTTCATCACAGTCAGTCACTCAGAAGAAACGCTGATACAGAAATGTTTATCACAGTCAGTCATTCAGAAGAAACCCTGATACAGAAATGTTCATCACAGTCAGTCATTCAGAAGAAAACCTGATACTGAAATGTTCATCACAGTCAGTCATTCAGAAGGAAACCTGATACAGAAATGTTCATCACAGACAGTCATTCAGAAGAAAACCTGATACTGAAATGTTCATCACAGTCAGTCATTCAGAAGAAACCCTGATACAGAAATGTTCATCACAGTCAGTCATTCAGAAGAAACCCTGATACAGAAATGTTCATCACAGTCAGTCATTCAGAAGAAACCTGATACAGAAATGTTCATCACAGTCAGTAATTCAGAAGAAAACCTGATACAGAAATGTTCATCACAGTCAGTCATTCAGAAGAAACCCTGATAGAGAAATGTTCATCACAGTCAGTCATTCAGAAGAAACCCTGATACAGAAATGTGCATCACAGTCAATCATTCAGAAGAAACCCTGATACAGAAATGTTCATCACAGTCAATCATTCAGAAGAAACCCTGATACAGAACTGTTCATCACAGTAAATCATTCAGAAGGAAACCTGATACAGAAATGTTCATCACAGTCAGTCATTCAGAAGAAACCCTGATACAGAAATGTTCATCACAGTCAGTCATTCAGAAGAAAACCTGATACAGAAATGTTCATCACAGTCAGTCATTCAGAAGAAACCCTGATACAGAAATGTTCATCACAGTCTGTCATTCAGAAGAAACACTGATACAGAAATGTTCATCAGTCAGTCATTCAGAAGAAAACCTGATACAGAAATGTTCATCACAGTCAGTCATTCAGAAGAAACCCTGACACAGAAATGTTCATCTCAGTCAGTCATTCAGAAGAAGCACTGATACAGAAATGTTCATCAGTCAGTCATTCAGAAGAAAACCTGGTACAGAAAAGTTCATCACAGTCAGTCATTCAGAAGAAAACATGATACAGAAATGTTCATCACAGTCAGTCATTCAGAAGAATCCCTGATACAGAAATGTTCATCACAGTCAGTCATTCAGAAGAAAAACTGATACAGAAATGTTCATTACAGTCAGTCATTCAGAAGAAACCTGATACAGAAATGTTGATCACAGTCAGTCATTCAGAAGAAACCCTGATACAGAAATGTTCAACACAGTCAGTCATTCAGAAGAAACCCTGATACAGAAATGTTCATCACAGTCAGTCATTCAGAAGAAACCCTGATACAGAAATGTTCATCACAGTCAGTCATTCAGAAGAAACCCTGATACAGAAATGTTCATCACAGTCAGTCACTCAGAAGAAACCCCGATACAGAAATGTTCATCACAGTCAATCATTCAGAAGAAACCCTGATACAGAAATGTGCATCACAGTCAATCATTCAGAAGAAACCCTGATACAGAAATGTTCATCACAGTCAATCATTCAGAAGAAACCCTGATACAGAAATGTTCATCACAGTCAATCATTCAGAAGAAACCCCTATACAGAAATGTTCATCACAGTCAATCATTCAGAAGAAACCCTGATAGAGAAATGTTCATCACAGTCAGTCATTCAGAAGAAACCCCGATACAGAAATGTTCATCACAGTCAATCATTCAGAAGAAACCCTGATACAGAAATGTTCATCACAGTCAATCATTCAGAAGAAACCCTGATACAGAAATGTTCATCACAGTAAATCATTCAGAAGGAAACCTGATACAGAAATGTTCATCACAGTCAGTCATTCAGAAGAAAACCTGATACAGAAATGTTCATCACAGTCAGTCATTCAGAAGAAACCCTGACACAGAAATGTTCATCACAGTCAGTCATTCAGAAGAAACACTGATACAGAAATGTTCATCACAGTCAGTCATTCAGAAGAAAACCTGATACAGAAATGTTCATCACAGTCAGTCATTCAGAAGAAACCCTGGTACAGAAATGTTCATCACAGTCAGTCATTCAGAAGAAACCCTGGTACAGAAATGTTCATCACAGTCAGTCATTCAGAAGAAACCCTGATACAGAAATGTTCATCACAGTCAGGCATTCAGAAGAAACCTGATACAGAAATGTTCATCACAGTCAGTCATTCAGAAGAAAACCTGATACAGAAATGTTCATCACAGTCAGTCATTCAGAAGAAACCCTGACACAGAAATGTTCATCACAGTCAGTCATTCAGAAGAAACCATGACACAGAAATGTTCATCACAGTCAGTGATTCAGAAGAAAACCTGATACAGAAATGTTCATCACAGTCAGTCATTCAGAAGAAACCCTGGTACAGAAATGTTCATCACAGTCAGTCATTCAGAAGAAACCCTGGTACAGAAATGTTCATCACAGTCAGTCATTCAGAAGAAACCCTGATACAGAAATGTTCATCACAGTCAGGCATTCAGAAGAAACCTGATACAGAAATGTTCATCACAGTCAGTCATTCAGAAGGAAACCTGATACAGAAATGTTCATCACAGTCAGTAATTCAGAAGAAAACATGATACAGAAATGTTGATCACAGTCAGTCATTCAGAAGAAAACCTGATACTGAAATGTTCATCACAGTCAGTCATTCAGAAGAAAACATGATACAGAAATGTTGATCACAGTCAGTCATTCAGAAGAAAACCTGATACAGAAATGTTCATCACAGTCAGTCATTCAGAAGAAAACATGATACAGAAATGTTGATCACAGTCAGTCATTCAGAAGAAAACCTGATACAGAAATGTTCATCACAGTCAGTCATTCCGAAGAAAACCTGATACTGAAATGTTCATCACAGTCAGTCATTCAGAAGAAAACATGATACAGAAATGTTCATCACAGTCAGTCATTCAGAAGGAAACCTGATACAGAAATGTTCATCACAGTCAGTCATTCAGAAGAAAACCTGATACTGAAATGTTCATCACAGTCAGTCATTCAGAAGAAACCCTGATACAGAAATGTTCATCACAGTCAGTCATTCAGAAGAAACCCTGATTCAGAAATGTTCATCACAGTCAGTCATTCAGAAGAAACCTGATACAGAAATGTTCATCACAGTCAGTAATTCAGAAGAAAACCTGATACAGAAATGTTCATCACAGTCAGTCATTCAGAAGAAAACCTGATACTGAAATGTTCATCACAGTCAGTCATTCAGAAGAAAACATGATACAGAAATGTTCATCACAGTCAGTCATTCAGAAGGAAACCTGATACAGAAATGTTCATCACAGTCAGTCATTCAGAAGAAAACCTGATACAGAAATGTTCATCACAGTCAGTCATTCAGAAGAAACCTGATACAGAAATGTTCATCACAGTCAGTCATTCAGAAGAAAACCTGATACAGAAATGTTCATCACAGTCAGTCATTCAGAAGAAAACCCTGATACAGAAATGTTCATCACAGTCAGTCAATCAGAAGAAACCCTGATACAGAAATGTTCATCACAGTCAGTCATTCAGAAGAAAACCTGATACTGAAATGTTCATCACAGTCAGTCATTCAGAAGAAAACATGATACTGAAATGTTCATCACAGTCAGTCATTCAGAAGAAACCCTGATACAGAAATGTTCATCACAGTCAGTCATTCAGAAGAAACCCTGATACAGAAATGTTCATCACAGTCAGTCATTCAGAAGAAACCCTGATACAGAAATGTTCATCACAGTCAGTCAATCAGAAGAAACCCTGATACAGAAATGTTCATCACAGTCAGTCATTCAGAAGGAAACCTGATACAGAAATGTTCATCACAGTCAGTCATTCAGAAGAAAACCTGATACTGAAATGTTCATCACAGTCAGTCATTCAGAAGAAACCCTGATACAGAAATGTTCATCACAGTCAGTCATTCAGAAGAAACCCTGATACAGAAATGTTCATCACAGTCAGTCATTCAGAAGGAAACCTGATACAGAAATGTTCATCACAGTCAGTCATTCAGAAGAAAACCTGATACTGAAATGTTCATCACAGTCAGTCATTCAGAAGAAACCCTGATACAGAAATGTTCATCACAGTCAGTCATTCAGAAGAAACCCTGATACAGAAATGTTCATCACAGTCAGTCATTCAGAAGAAACCCTGATACAGAAATGTTCATCACAGTCAGTCATTCAGAAGAAAACCTGATACAGAAATGTTCATCACAGTCAGTCATTCAGAAGAAAAACTGATACAGAAATGTTCATTACAGTCAGTCATTCAGAAGAAACCTGATACAGAAATGTTCATCACAGTCAGTCATTCAGAAGAAACCCTGATACAGAAATGTTCATCACAGTCAGTCATTCAGAAGAAACCCTGATACAGAAATGTTCATCACAGTCAGTCATTCAGAAGGAAATCTGATACAGAAATCTTCATCACAGTCAGTCATTCAGAAGAAACCCTGATACAGAAATGTTCATCACAGTCAGTCATTCAGAAGGAAACCTGATACAGAAATGTTCATCACAGTCAGTCATTCAGAAGAAACCCTGATACAGAAATGTTCATCACAGTCAATCATTCAGAAGAAACCCTGATACAGAAATGTTCATCACAGTCAGTCATTCAGAAGAAACCCTGATACAGAAATGTTCATCACAGTCAATCATTCAGAAGAAACCCTGATACAGAAATGTTAATTACAGTCAATCATTCAGAAGAAACCCTGATACAGAAATGTTCATCACAGTCAATCATTCAGAAGAAACCCTGATACAGAAATGTTCATCACAGTAAATCATTCAGAAGGAAACCTGATACAGAAATGTTCATCACAGTCAGTCATTCAGAAGAAACCATGACACAGAAATGTCCATCACAGTCAGTCATTCAGAAGAAAACCTGATACAGAAAAGTTCATCACAGTCAGTCATTCAGAAGAAACCCTGGTACAGAAATGTTCATCACAGTCAGTCATTCAGAAGAAACCCTGGTACAGAAATGTTCATCACAGTCAGTCATTCAGAAGAAACCCTGATACAGAAATGTTCATCACAGTCAGTCATTCAGAAGAAACCCTGATACAGAAATGTTCATCACAGTCAGTCATTCAGAAGAAAACCTGATACTGAAATGTTCATCACAGTCAGTCATTCAGAAGAAAACATGATACAGAAATGTTCATCACAGTCAGTCATTCAGAAGGAAACCTGATACAGAAATGTTCATCACAGTCAGTCATTCAGAAGAAAACCTGATACTGAAATGTTCATCACAGTCAGTCATTCAGAAGAAACCCTGATACAGAAATGTTCATCACAGTCAGTCATTCAGAGAAACCTGATACAGAAATGTTCATCACAGTCAGTAATTCAGAAGAAAACCTGATACAGAAATGTTCATCACAGTTAGTCATTCAGAAGGAAACCTGATACAGAAATGTTCATCACAGTCAGTCATTCAGAAGAAACCCTGATACAGAAATGTTCATCACAGTCAGTTATTCAGAAGAAAACCTGATACTGAAATGTTCATCACAGTCAGTCATTCAGAAGAAAACCTGATACTGAAATGTTCATCACAGTCAGTAATTCAGAAGAAAACCTGATACAGAAATGTTCATCACAGTCAGTCATTCAGAAGAAAACCTGATACTGAAATGTTCATCACAGTCAGTCATTCAGAAGAAAACCTGATACTGAAATGTTCATCACAGTCAGTCATTCAGAAGAAAACCTGATACAGAAATGTTCATCACAGTCAGTCATTCAGAAGAAAACCTGATACTGAAATGTTCATCACAGTCAGTCATTCAGAAGAAAACCTGATACTGAAATGTTCATCACAGTCAGTCATTCAGAAGAAACCTGATACAGAAATGTTCATCACAGTCAGTAATTCAGAAGAAAACCTGATACAGAAATGTTCATCACAGTCAGTCATTCAGAAGAAACCCTGATACAGAAATGTTCATCACAGTCAATCATTCAGAAGAAACCTGATACAGAAATGTCCATCACAGTCAGTCATTCAGAAGAAAACCTGATACAGAAAAGTTCATCACAGTCAGTCATTCAGAAGAAACCCTGGTACAGAAATGTTCATCACAGTCAGTCATTCAGAAGAAACCCTGATACAGAAATGTTCATCACAGTCAGTCATTCAGAAGAAACCCTGATACAGAAATGTTCATCACAGTCAGTCATTCAGAAGAAAACCTGATACTGAAATGTTCATCACAGTCAGTCATTCAGAAGAAAACATGATACAGAAATGTTCATCACAGTCAGTCATTCAGAGAAACCTGATACAGAAATGTTCATCACAGTCAGACATTCAGAAGGAAACCTGATACAGAAATGTTCATCACAGTCAGTCATTCAGAAGAAACCCTGATACAGAAATGTTCATCTCAGTCAGTCATTCAGAAGAAACACTGATACAGAAATGTTCATTAGTCAGTCATTCAGAAGAAAACCTGATACAGAAATGTTCATCACAGTCAGTAATTCAGAAGAAAACCTGATACAGAAATGTTCATCACAGTCAGTCATTCAGAAGGAAACCTGATACAGAAATGTTCATCACAGTCAGTCATTCAGAAGAAACCCTGATACAGAAATGTTCATCACAGTCAGTCATTCAGAAGAAACCCTGATACAGAAATGTTCATCACAGTCAGTCATTCAGAAGAAAACCTGATACAGAAATGTCCATCACAGTCAGTAATTCAGAAGGAAACCTGATACAGAAATGTTCATCACAGTCAGTCATTCAGAAGAAACCCTGATACAGAAATGTTCATCACAGTCAGTCATTCAGAAGAAACCCTGATACAGAAATGTCCATCACAGTCAGTAATTCAGAAGAAAACCTGATACAGAAATGTTCATCACAGTCAGTCATTCAGAAGGAAACCTGATACAGAAATGTTCATCACAGTCAGTCATTCAGAAGAAACCCTGATACAGAAATGTTCATCACAGTCAGTCATTCAGAAGAAACCCTGATACAGAAATGTTCATCACAGTCAGTCATTCAGAAGAAAACCTGATACAGAAATGTTCATCACAGTCAGTCATTCAGAAGAAACCTGATACAGAAATGTCCATCACAGTCAGTCATTCAGAAGAAAACCTGATACAGAAAAGTTCATCACAGTCAGTCATTCAGAAGAAACCCTGGTACAGAAATGTTCATCACAGTCAGTCATTCAGAAGAAACCCTGGTACAGAAATGTTCATCACAGTCAGTCATTCAGAAGAAACCCTGATACAGAAATGTTCATCACAGTCAGTCATTCAGAAGAAACCCTGATACAGAAATGTTCATCACAGTCAGTCATTCAGAAGAAAACCTGATACTGAAATGTTCATCACAGTCAGTCATTCAGAAGAAAACATGATACAGAAATGTTCATCACAGTCAGTCATTCAGAAGAAACCCTGATACAGAAATGTTCATCACAGTCAGTCATTCAGAGAAACCTGATACAGAAATGTTCATCACAGTCAGTAATTCAGAAGAAAACCTGATACAGAAATGTTCATCACAGTCAGTCATTCAGAAGGAAACCTGATACAGAAATGTTCATCACAGTCAGTCATTCAGAAGAAACCCTGATACAGAAATGTTCATCACAGTCAGTCATTCAGAAGAAAACCTGATACTGAAATGTTCATCACAGTCAGTCATTCAGAAGAAAACATGATACAGAAATGTTCATCACAGTCAGTCATTCAGAAGAAACCCTGATACAGAAATGTTCATCACAGTCAGTCATTCAGAGAAACCTGATACAGAAATGTTCATCACAGTCAGTAATTCAGAAGAAAACCTGATACAGAAATGTTCATCACAGTCAGTCATTCAGAAGGAAACCTGATACAGAAATGTTCATCACAGTCAGTCATTCAGAAGAAACCCTGATACAGAAATGTTCATCACAGTCAGTTATTCAGAAGAAAACCTGATACTGAAATGTTCATCACAGTCAGTCATTCAGAAGAAAACATGATACAGAAATGTTCATCACAGTCAGTCATTCAGAAGGAAACCTGATACAGAAATGTTCATCACAGTCAGTCATTCAGAAGAAAACCTGATACTGAAATGTTCATCACAGTCAGTCATTCAGAAGAAACCCTGATACAGAAATGTTCATCACAGTCAGTCATTCAGAAGAAACCTGATACAGAAATGTTCATCACAGTCAGTAATTCAGAAGAAAACCTGATACAGAAATGTTCATCACAGTCAGTCATTCAGAAGAAACACTGATACAGAAATGTTCATCACAGTCAGTCATTCAGAAGAAAACCTGATACAGAAATGTTCATCACAGTCAGTCATTCAGAAGAAACCCTGATACAGAAATGTTCATCACAGTCAGTCATTCAGAAGAAAACCTGATACAGAAATGTTCATCACAGTCAGTCATTCAGAAGAAACCCTGATACTGAAATGTTCATCACAGTCAGTAATTCAGAAGAAAACATGATATAGAAATGTTCATCACAGTCAGTCATTCAGAAGAAACCCTGATACAGAAATGTTCATCACAGTCAGTCATTCAGAAGAAACCCTGATACAGAAATGTTCATCACAGTCAGTCATTCAGAAGAAACCCTGATACAGAAATGTTCATCACAGTCAATCATTCAGAAGAAACCCTGATACAGAAATGTTCATCACAGTCAGTCATTCAGAAGAAAACCTGATACAGAAATGTTCATCACAGTCAGTCATTCAGAAGAAACCCTGATACTGAAATGTTCATCACAGTCAGTCATTCAGAAGAAAACCTGATACAGAAATGTTCATCACAGTCAGTCATTCAGAAGAAACCCTGATACAGAAATGTTCATCACAGTCAGTCATTCAGAAGAAACCCTGATACAGAAATGTTCATCACAGTCAGTCATTCAGAAGAAACCCTGATACAGAAATGTTCATCACAGTCAATCATTCAGAAGAAACCCTGATACAGAAATGTTCATCACAGTCAGTCATTCAGAAGAAACCCTGATACAGAAATGTTCATCACAGTCAGACATTCAGAAGAAACCTGATACAGAAATGTTCATCACAGTCAGTCATTCAGAAGAAATCCTGATACTGAAATGTTCATCACAGTCAGTAATTCAGAAGAAAACATGATATAGAAATGTTCATCACAGTCAGTCATTCAGAAGAAACCCTGATACAGAAATGTTCATCACAGTCAGTCATTCAGAAGAAAACCTGATACTGAAATGTTCATCACAGTCAGTCATTCAGAAGTAACATGATACAGAAATGTTCATCACAGTCAGTCATTCAGAAGGAAACCTGATACAGAAATGTTCATCACAGTCAGTCATTCAGAAGTAAACCTGATACTGAAATGTTCATCACAGTCAGTCATTCAGAAGAAACCCTGATACAGAAATATTCATCACAGTCAGTCATTCAGAAGAAACCCTGATACAGAAATGTTCTTCACAGTCAGTCCTTCAGAAGAAAACCTGATACAGAAATGTTCATCACAGTCAGTCATTCAGAAGAAACCCTGATACAGAAATGTTCATCACAGTCAGTCATTCAGAAGAAACACTGATACAGAAATGTTCATCAGTCAGTCATTCAGAAGAAAACCTGATACAGAAATGTTCATCACAGTCAGTCATTCAGAAGAAACCCGGACACAGAAATGTTCATCTCAGTCAGTCATTCAGAAGAAACACTGATACAGAAATGTTCATCAGTCAGTCATTCAGAAGAAACCCTGATACAGAAATGTTCATCACAGTCAGTCATTCAGAAGAATCCCTGATACAGAAATGTTCATTACAGTCAGTCATTCAGAAGAAAAACTGATACAGAAATGTTCATTACAGTCAGTTATTCAGAAGAAACCTGATACAGAAATGTTCATCACAGTCAGTCATTCAGAAGAAACCCTGATACAGAAATGTTCAACACAGTCAGTCATTCAGAAGAAACCCTGATACAGAAATGTTCATCACAGTCAGTCATTCAGAAGAAACCCTGATACAGAAATGTTCATCACAGTCAGTCATTCAGAAGGAAACCTGATACAGAAATGTTCATCACAGTCAGTCATTCAGAAGGAAACCTGATACAGAAATCTTCATCACAGTCAGTCATTCAGAAGAAACCCTGATACAGAAATGTTCATCACAGTCAGTCATTCAGAAGGAAACCTGATACAGAAATGTTCATCACAGTCAGTCATTCAGAAGAAACCCTGATACAGAAATGTTCATCACAGTCAATCATTCAGAAGAAACCCTGATACAGAAATCTTCATCACAGTCAATCATTCAGAAGAAACCCTGATACAGAAATGTTCATCACAGTCAGTCATTCAGAAGAAACCCTGATACAGAAATCTTCATCACAGTCAATCATTCAGAAGAAACCCTGATACAGAAATGTTAATCACAGTCAATCATTCAGAAGAAACCCTGATACAGAAATGTTCATCACAGTCAATCATTCAGAAGAAACCCTGATACAGAAATGTTCATCACAGTAAATCATTCAGAAGGAAACCTGATACAGAAATGTTCATCACAGTCAGTCATTCAGAAGAAACCCTGATACAGAAATGTTCATCACAGTAAATCATTCAGAAGGAAACCTGATACAGAAATGTTCATCACAGTCAGTCATTCAGAAGAAACCCTGATACAGAAATGTTCATCACAGTCAGTCATTCAGAAGAAACACTGATACAGAAATGTTCATCACAGTCAGTCATTCAGAAGAAACACTGATACAGAAATGTTCATCACAGTAAATCATTCAGAAGGAAACCTGATACAGAAATGTTCATCACAGTCAGTCATTCAGAAGAAACCCTGATACAGAAATGTTCATCACAGTCAGTCATTCAGAAGAAACCCTGATACAGAAATGTTCATCACAGTCAGTCATTCAGAAGAAAACCTGATACAGAAATGTTCATCACAGTCAATCATTCAGAAGAAACCCTGATACAGAAATGTTCATCACAGTCAATCATTCAGAAGAAACCCTGATACAGAAATGTTCATCACAGTAAATCATTCAGAAGGAAACCTGATACAGAAATGTTCATCACAGTCAGTCATTCAGAAGAAAACCTGATACAGAAATGTTCATCACAGTCAGTCATTCAGAAGAAACCATGACACAGAAATGTCCATCACAGTCAGTCATTCAGAAGAAAACCTGATACAGAAATGTTCATCACAGTCAGTCATTCAGAAGAAACCCTGGTACAGAAATGTTCATCACAGTCAGTCATTCAGAAGAAACCCTGGTACAGAAATGTTCATCACAGTCAGTCATTCAGAAGAAACCCTGATACAGAAATGTTCATCACAGTCAGTCATTCAGAAGAAACCCTGATACTGAAATGTTCATCACAGTCAGTAATTCAGAAGAAAACATGATACAGAAATGTTCATCACAGTCAGTCATTCAGAAGAAACCCTGATACAGAAATGTTCATCACAGTCAGTCATTCAGAAGAAAACCTGATACTGAAATGTTCATCACAGTCAGTCATTCAGAAGAAAACATGATACAGAAATGTTCATCACAGTCAGTCATTCAGAAGGAAACCTGATACAGAAATGTTCATCACAGTCAGTCATTGAGAAGAAAACCTGATACTGAAATGTTCATCACAGTCAGTCATTCAGAAGAAACCCTGATACAGAAATGTTCATCACAGTCAGTCATTCAGAAGAAACCCTGATACAGAAATGTTCATCACAGTCAGTCATTCAGAAGAAACCTGATACAGAAATGTTCATCACAGTCAGTAATTCAGAAGAAAACCTGATACAGAAATGTTCATCACAGTCAGTCATTCAGAAGAAACCCTGATAGAGAAATGTTCATCACAGTCAGTCATTCAGAAGAAACCCTGATACAGAAATATTCATCACAGTCAATCATTCAGAAGAAACCCTGATACAGAAATGTTCATCACAGTCAATCATTCAGAAGAAACACTGATACAGAAATGTTCATCACAGTAAATCATTCAGAAGGAAACCTGATACAGAAATGTTCCTCACAGTCAGTCATTCAGAAGTAACCCTGATACAGAAATGTTCATCACAGTCAGTCATTCAGAAGAAAACCTGATACAGAAATGTTCATCACAGTCAGTCATTCAGAAGAAACCCTGATACAGAAATGTTCATCACAGTCAGTCATTCAGAACAAACACTGATACAGAAATGTTCATCAGTCAGTCATTCAGAAGAAAACCTGATACAGAAATGTTCATCACAGTGAGTCATTCAGAAGAAACCCTGACACAGAAATGTTCATCTCAGTCAGTCATTCAGAAGAAACACTGATACAGAAATGTTCATCAGTCAGTCATTCAGAAGAAAACCTGATACAGAAAAGTTCATCACAGTCAGTCATTCAGAAGAAAACATGATACAGAAATGTTCATCACAGTCAGTCATTCAGAAGAATCCCTGATACAGAAATGTTCATTACAGTCAGTCATTCAGAAGAAAACCTGATACAGAAATGTTCATTACAGTCAGTAATTCAGAAGAAACCTGATACAGAAATATTGATCACAGTCAGTCATTCAGAAGAAACCCTGATACAGAAATGTTCAACACAGTCAGTCATTCAGAAGGAAACCTGATACAGAAATGTTCATCACAGTCAGTCATTCAGAAGAAACCCTGATACAGAAATGTTCATCACAGTCAATCATTCAGAAGAAACCCTGATACAGAAATGTTCATCACAGTCAATCATTCAGAAGAAACCCTGATACAGAAATGTTCATCACAGTCAGTCATTCAGAAGAAACCCTGATACAGAAATGTTCCTCACAGTCAGTCATTCAGAAGTAACCCTGATACAGAAATGTTCATCACAGTCAGTCATTCAGAAGAAAACCTGATACAGAAATGTTCATCACAGTCAGTCATTCAGAAGAAACCCTGATACAGAAATGTTCATCACAGTCAGTCATTCAGAACAAACACTGATACAGAAATGTTCATCAGTCAGTCATTCAGAAGAAAACCTGATACAGAAATGTTCATCACAGTGAGTCATTCAGAAGAAACCCTGACACAGAAATGTTCATCTCAGTCAGTCATTCAGAAGAAACACTGATACAGAAATGTTCATCAGTCAGTCATTCAGAAGAAAACCTGATACAGAAAAGTTCATCACAGTCAGTCATTCAGAAGAATCCCTGATACAGAAATGTTCATCACAGTCAGTCATTCAGAAGAAACGCTGATACAGAAATGTTTATCACAGTCAGTCATTCAGAAGAAACGCTGATACAGAAATGTTTATCACAGTCAGTCATTCAGAAGAAACCCTGATACAGAAATGTTCATCACAGTCAGTCATTCAGAAGAAACCCTGATACAGAAATGTTCATCACAGTCAGTCATTCAGAAGAAACACTGATACAGAAATGTTCATTAGTCAGTCATTCAGAAGAAGAAAACCTGATACAGAAATGTTCATCACAGTCAGTCATTCAGAAGAAACCCTGATACAGAAATGTTCATCACAGTCCGTCATTCAGAAGAAAACATGATACAGAAATGTTCATCACAGTCAGTCATTCAGAAGGAAACCTGATACAGAAATGTTCATCTCAGTCAGTCATTCAGAAGAAACCCTGATACAGAAATGTTCATCACGGTCAGTCATTCAGAAGAAAACATGATACAGAAATGTTCATCACAGTCAGTCATTCAGAAGAAACCCTGATACAGAAATGTTCATCACAGTCAGTCATTCAGAAGAAAACATGATACAGAAATGTTCATCACAGTCAGTCATTCAGAAGAAAACATGATACAGAAATGTTCATCACAGTCAGTCATTCAGAAGAAAACATGATACAGAAATGTTCATCACAGTCAGTCATTCAGAAGGAAACCTGATACAGAAATGTTCATCACAGACAGTCATTCAGAAGAAAACCTGATACTGAAATGTTCATCACAGTCAGTCATTCAGAAGAAACCCTGATACAGAAATGTTCATCACAGTCAGTAATTCAGAAGAAAACCTGATACAGAAATGTTCATCACAGTCAGTCATTCAGAAGAAACCCTGATAGAGAAATGTTCATCACAGTCAGTCATTCAGAAGAAACCCTGATACAGAAATGTTCATCACAGTCAATCATTCAGAAGAAACCCTGATACAGAAATGTTCATCACAGTCAATCATTCAGAAGAATCCCTGATAGAGAAATGTTCATCACAGTCAGTCATTCAGAAGAAACCTGATACAGAAATGTTCATCACAGTCAGTCATTCAGAAGAAACCCTGATACAGAAATGTTCATCACAGTCAATCATTCAGAAGAAACCCTGATACAGAAATGTTCATCACAGTCAATCATTCAGAAGGAAACCTGATACAGAAATGTTCATCACAGTCAGTCATTCAGAAGAAACCCTGATACAGAAATGTTCATCACAGTCAGTCATTCAGAAGAAAACCTGATACAGAAATGTTCATCACAGTCAGTCATTCAGAAGAAACCCTGATACAGAAATGTTCATCACAGTAAATCATTCAGAAGGAAACCTGATACAGAAATGTTCATCACAGTCAGTCATTCAGAAGAAACCCTGATACAGAAATGTTCATCAGTCAGTCATTCAGAAGAAACCCTGATACAGAAATGTTCATCACAGTCAGGCATTCAGAAGAAACCTGATACAGAAATGTTCATCACAGTCAGTCATTCAGAAGAAAACCTGATACAGAAATGTTCATCACAGTCAGTCATTCAGAAGAAACCCTGACACAGAAATGTTCATCACAGTCAGTCATTCAGAAGAAACCCTGGTACAGAAATGTTCATCACAGTCAGTCATTCAGAAGAAACCCTGGTACAGAAATGTTCATCACAGTCAGTCATTCAGAAGAAACCCTGATACAGAAATGTTCATCACAGTCAGGCATTCAGAAGAAACCTGATACAGAAATGTTCATCACAGTCAGTCATTCAGAAGGAAACCTGATACAGAAATGTTCATCACAGTCAGTAATTCAGAAGAAAACATGATACAGAAATGTTCATCACAGTCAGTCATTCAGAAGAAACCCTGGTACAGAAATGTTCATCACAGTCAGTCATTCAGAAGAAACCCTGATACAGAAATGTTCATCACAGTCAGGCATTCAGAAGAAACCTGATACAGAAATGTTCATCACAGTCAGGCATTCAGAAGAAACCTGATACAGAAATGTTCATCACAGTCAGTCATTCAGAAGGAAACCTGATACAGAAATGTTCATCACAGTCAGTAATTCAGAAGAAAACATGACACAGAAATGTTCATCACAGTCAGTGATTCAGAAGAAAACCTGATACAGAAATGTTCATCACAGTCAGTCATTCAGAAGAAACCCTGGTACAGAAATGTTCATCACAGTCAGTCATTCAGAAGAAACCCTGGTACAGAAATGTTCATCACAGTCAGTCATTCAGAAGAAACCCTGATACAGAAATGTTCATCACAGTCAGGCATTCAGAAGAAACCTGATACAGAAATGTTCATCACAGTCAGTCATTCAGAAGGAAACCTGATACAGAAATGTTCATCACAGTCAGTAATTCAGAAGAAAACATGATACAGAAATGTTGATCACAGTCAGTCATTCAGAAGAAAACCTGATACTGAAATGTTCATCACAGTCAGTCATTCAGAAGAAAACATGATACAGAAATGTTGATCACAGTCAGTCATTCAGAAGAAAACCTGATACAGAAATGTTCATCACAGTCAGTCATTCAGAAGAAAACATGATACAGAAATGTTGATCACAGTCAGTCATTCAGAAGAAAACCTGATACAGAAATGTTCATCACAGTCAGTCATTCAGAAGAAAACCTGATACTGAAATGTTCATCACAGTCAGTCATTCAGAAGAAAACATGATACAGAAATGTTCATCACAGTCAGTCATTCAGAAGAAAACCTGATACTGAAATGTTCATCACAGTCAGTCATTCAGAAGAAACCCTGATACAGAAATGTTCATCACAGTCAGTCATTCAGAAGAAACCCTGATTCAGAAATGTTCATCACAGTCAGTCATTCAGAAGAAACCTGATACAGAAATGTTCATCACAGTCAGTAATTCAGAAGAAAACCTGATACTGAAATGTTCATCACAGTCAGTCATTCAGAAGAAAACATGATACAGAAATGTTCATCACAGTCAGTCATTCAGAAGAAAACATGATACAGAAATGTTCATCACAGTCAGTCATTCAGAAGAAAACATGATACAGAAATGTTCATCACAGTCAGTCATTCAGAAGGAAACCTGATACAGAAATGTTCATCACAGTCAGTCATTCAGAAGAAAACCTGATACAGAAATGTTCATCACAGTCAGTCATTCAGAAGAAACCTGATACAGAAATGTTCATCACAGTCAGTCATTCAGAAGAAAACCTGATACAGAAATGTTCATCACAGTCAGTCATTCAGAAGAAACCCTGATACTGAAATGTTCATCACAGTCAGTAATTCAGAAGAAAACATGATACAGAAATGTTCATCACAGTCAGTCATTCAGAAGAAACCCTGATACAGAAATGTTCATCACAGTCAGTCAATCAGAAGAAACCCTGATACAGAAATGTTCATCACAGTCAGTCATTCAGAAGAAAACCTGATACTGAAATGTTCATCACAGTCAGTCATTCAGAAGAAAACCTGATACTGAAATGTTCATCACAGTCAGTCATTCAGAAGAAAACATGATACAGAAATGTTGATCACAGTCAGTCATTCAGAAGAAAACCTGATACAGAAATGTTCATCACAGTCAGTCATTCAGAAGAAAACATGATACAGAAATGTTGATCACAGTCAGTCATTCAGAAGAAAACCTGATACAGAAATGTTCATCACAGTCAGTCATTCAGAAGAAAACCTGATACTGAAATGTTCATCACAGTCAGTCATTCAGAAGAAAACATGATACAGAAATGTTCATCACAGTCAGTCATTCAGAAGAAAACCTGATACTGAAATGTTCATCACAGTCAGTCATTCAGAAGAAACCCTGATACAGAAATGTTCATCACAGTCAGTCATTCAGAAGAAACCCTGATTCAGAAATGTTCATCACAGTCAGTCATTCAGAAGAAACCTGATACAGAAATGTTCATCACAGTCAGTAATTCAGAAGAAAACCTGATACTGAAATGTTCATCACAGTCAGTCATTCAGAAGAAAACATGATACAGAAATGTTCATCACAGTCAGTCATTCAGAAGAAAACATGATACAGAAATGTTCATCACAGTCAGTCATTCAGAAGAAAACATGATACAGAAATGTTCATCACAGTCAGTCATTCAGAAGGAAACCTGATACAGAAATGTTCATCACAGTCAGTCATTCAGAAGAAAACCTGATACAGAAATGTTCATCACAGTCAGTCATTCAGAAGAAACCTGATACAGAAATGTTCATCACAGTCAGTCATTCAGAAGAAAACCTGATACAGAAATGTTCATCACAGTCAGTCATTCAGAAGAAACCCTGATACTGAAATGTTCATCACAGTCAGTAATTCAGAAGAAAACATGATACAGAAATGTTCATCACAGTCAGTCATTCAGAAGAAACCCTGATACAGAAATGTTCATCACAGTCAGTCAATCAGAAGAAACCCTGATACAGAAATGTTCATCACAGTCAGTCATTCAGAAGAAAACCTGATACTGAAATGTTCATCACAGTCAGTCATTCAGAAGAAAACATGATACTGAAATGTTCATCACAGTCAGTCATTCAGAAGAAACCCTGATACAGAAATGTTCATCACAGTCAGTCATTCAGAAGAAACCCTGATACAGAAATGTTCATCACAGTCAGTCATTCAGAAGAAACCCTGATACAGAAATGTTCATCACAGTCAGTCAATCAGAAGAAACCCTGATACAGAAATGTTCATCACAGTCAGTCATTCAGAAGGAAACCTGATACAGAAATGTTCATCACAGTCAGTCATTCAGAAGAAAACCTGATACTGAAATGTTCATCACAGTCAGTCATTCAGAAGAAACCCTGATACAGAAATGTTCATCACAGTCAGTCATTCAGAAGAAACCCTGATACAGAAATGTTCATCACAGTCAGTCATTCAGAAGGAAACCTGATACAGAAATGTTCATCACAGTCAGTCATTCAGAAGAAAACCTGATACTGAAATGTTCATCACAGTCAGTCATTCAGAAGAAACCCTGATACAGAAATGTTCATCACAGTCAGTCATTCAGAAGAAACCCTGATACAGAAATGTTCATCACAGTCAGTCATTCAGAAGAAACCCTGATACAGAAATGTTCATCACAGTCAGTCATTCAGAAGAAAACCTGATACAGAAATGTTCATCACAGTCAGTCATTCAGAAGAAAAACTGATACAGAAATGTTCATTACAGTCAGTCATTCAGAAGAAACCTGATACAGAAATGTTCATCACAGTCAGTCATTAGAAGAAACCCTGATACAGAAATGTTCATCACAGTCAGTCATTCAGAAGAAACCCTGATACAGAAATGTTCATCACAGTCAGTCATTCAGAAGGAAATCTGATACAGAAATCTTCATCACAGTCAGTCATTCAGAAGAAACCCTGATACAGAAATGTTCATCACAGTCAGTCATTCAGAAGGAAACCTGATACAGAAATGTTCATCACAGTCAGTCATTCAGAAGAAACCCTGATACAGAAATGTTCATCACAGTCAATCATTCAGAAGAAACCCTGATACAGAAATGTTCATCACAGTCAGTCATTCAGAAGAAACCCTGATACAGAAATGTTCATCACAGTCAATCATTCAGAAGAAACCCTGATACAGAAATGTTAATTACAGTCAATCATTCAGAAGAAACCCTGATACAGAAATGTTCATCACAGTCAATCATTCAGAAGAAACCCTGATACAGAAATGTTCATCACAGTAAATCATTCAGAAGGAAACCTGATACAGAAATGTTCATCACAGTCAGTCATTCAGAAGAAACCATGACACAGAAATGTCCATCACAGTCAGTCATTCAGAAGAAAACCTGATACAGAAAAGTTCATCACAGTCAGTCATTCAGAAGAAACCCTGGTACAGAAATGTTCATCACAGTCAGTCATTCAGAAGAAACCCTGGTACAGAAATGTTCATCACAGTCAGTCATTCAGAAGAAACCCTGATACAGAAATGTTCATCACAGTCAGTCATTCAGAAGAAACCCTGATACAGAAATGTTCATCACAGTCAGTCATTCAGAAGAAAACCTGATACTGAAATGTTCATCACAGTCAGTCATTCAGAAGAAAACATGATACAGAAATGTTCATCACAGTCAGTCATTCAGAAGGAAACCTGATACAGAAATGTTCATCACAGTCAGTCATTCAGAAGAAAACCTGATACTGAAATGTTCATCACAGTCAGTCATTCAGAAGAAACCCTGATACAGAAATGTTCATCACAGTCAGTCATTCAGAAGAAACCCTGATACAGAAATGTTCATCACAGTCAGTCATTCAGAGAAACCTGATACAGAAATGTTCATCACAGTCAGTAATTCAGAAGAAAACCTGATACAGAAATGTTCATCACAGTCAGTCATTCAGAAGGAAACCTGATACAGAAATGTTCATCACAGTCAGTCATTCAGAAGAAACCCTGATACAGAAATGTTCATCACAGTCAGTTATTCAGAAGAAAACCTGATACTGAAATGTTCATCACAGTCAGTCATTCAGAAGAAAACCTGATACTGAAATGTTCATCACAGTCAGTAATTCAGAAGAACACCTGATACAGAAATGTTCATCACAGTCAGTCATTCAGAAGAAAACCTGATACTGAAATGTTCGTCACAGTCAGTCATTCAGAAGAAAACCTGATACTGAAATGTTCATCACAGTCAGTCATTCAGAAGAAAACCTGATACAGAAATGTTCATCACAGTCAGTCATTCAGAAGAAAACCTGATACTGAAATGTTCATCACAGTCAGTCATTCAGAAGAAAACCTGATACTGAAATGTTCATCACAGTCAGTCATTCAGAAGAAACCTGATACAGAAATGTTCATCACAGTCAGTAATTCAGAAGAAAACCTGATACAGAAATGTTCATCACAGTCAGTCATTCAGAAGAAACCCTGATACAGAAATGTTCATCACAGTCAATCATTCAGAAGAAACCTGATACAGAAATGTTCATCACAGTCAGTCATTCAGAAGAAACCCTGATACAGAAATGTTCATCACAGTCAGTCATTCAGAAGAAACCCTGATACAGAAATGTTCATCACAGTCAGTCATTCAGAAGAAAACCTGATACTGAAATGTTCATCACAGTCAGTCATTCAGAAGAAAACATGATACAGAAATGTTCATCACAGTCAGTCATTCAGAGAAACCTGATACAGAAATGTTCATCACAGTCAGTCATTCAGAAGGAAACCTGATACAGAAATGTTCATCACAGTCAGTCATTCAGAAGAAACCCTGATACAGAAATGTTCATCTCAGTCAGTCATTCAGAAGAAACACTGATACAGAAATGTTCATTAGTCAGTCATTCAGAAGAAAACCTGATACAGAAATGTTCATCACAGTCAGTAATTCAGAAGAAAACCTGATACAGAAATGTTCATCACAGTCAGTCATTCAGAAGGAAACCTGATACAGAAATGTTCATCACAGTCAGTCATTCAGAAGAAACCCTGATACAGAAATGTTCATCACAGTCAGTCATTCAGAAGAAACCCTGATACAGAAATGTTCATCACAGTCAGTCATTCAGAAGAAAACCTGATACAGAAATGTCCATCACAGTCAGTAATTCAGAAGGAAACCTGATACAGAAATGTTCATCACAGTCAGTCATTCAGAAGAAACCCTGATACAGAAATGTTCATCACAGTCAGTCATTCAGAAGAAACCCTGATACAGAAATGTCCATCACAGTCAGTAATTCAGAAGAAAACCTGATACAGAAATGTTCATCACAGTCAGTCATTCAGAAGGAAACCTGATACAGAAATGTTCATCACAGTCAGTCATTCAGAAGAAACCCTGATACAGAAATGTTCATCACAGTCAGTCATTCAGAAGAAAACCTGATACAGAAATGTTCATCACAGTCAGTCATTCAGAAGAAACCTGATACAGAAATGTCCATCACAGTCAGTCATTCAGAAGAAAACCTGATACAGAAAAGTTCATCACAGTCAGTCATTCAGAAGAAACCCTGGTACAGAAATGTTCATCACAGTCAGTCATTCAGAAGAAACCCTGGTACAGAAATGTTCATCACAGTCAGTCATTCAGAAGAAACCCTGATACAGAAATGTTCATCACAGTCAGTCATTCAGAAGAAACCCTGATACAGAAATGTTCATCACAGTCAGTCATTCAGAAGAAAACCTGATACTGAAATGTTCATCACAGTCAGTCATTCAGAAGAAAACATGATACAGAAATGTTCATCACAGTCAGTCATTCAGAAGAAACCCTGATACAGAAATGTTCATCACAGTCAGTCATTCAGAGAAACCTGATACAGAAATGTTCATCACAGTCAGTAATTCAGAAGAAAACCTGATACAGAAATGTTCATCACAGTCAGTCATTCAGAAGGAAACCTGATACAGAAATGTTCATCACAGTCAGTCATTCAGAAGAAACCCTGATACAGAAATGTTCATCACAGTCAGTCATTCAGAAGAAAACCTGATACTGAAATGTTCATCACAGTCAGTCATTCAGAAGAAAACATGATACAGAAATGTTCATCACAGTCAGTCATTCAGAAGAAACCCTGATACAGAAATGTTCATCACAGTCAGTCATTCAGAGAAACCTGATACAGAAATGTTCATCACAGTCAGTAATTCAGAAGAAAACCTGATACAGAAATGTTCATCACAGTCAGTCATTCAGAAGGAAACCTGATACAGAAATGTTCATCACAGTCAGTCATTCAGAAGAAACCCTGATACAGAAATGTTCATCACAGTCAGTTATTCAGAAGAAAACCTGATACTGAAATGTTCATCACAGTCAGTCATTCAGAAGAAAACATGATACAGAAATGTTCATCACAGTCAGTCATTCAGAAGAAAACCTGATACTGAAATGTTCATCACAGTCAGTCATTCAGAAGAAACCCTGATACAGAAATGTTCATCACAGTCAGTCATTCAGAAGAAACCTGATACAGAAATGTTCATCACAGTCAGTAATTCAGAAGAAAACCTGATACAGAAATGTTCATCACAGTCAGTCATTCAGAAGAAACCCTGATACAGAAATGTTCATCACAGTCAATCATTCAGAAGAAACCCTGATACAGAAATGTTCATCACAGTCAATCATTCAGAAGGAAACCTGATACAGAAATGTTCATCACAGTCAGTAATTCAGAAGAAACCCTGATACAGAAATGTTCATCACAGTCAGTCATTCAGAAGAAACCTGATACAGAAATGTTCATCACAGTCAGTAATTCAGAAGAAAACCTGATACAGAAATGTTCATCACAGTCAGTCATTCAGAAGAAACCCTGATAGAGAAATGTTCATCACAGTCAGTCATTCAGAAGAAACCCTGATACAGAAATGTTCATCACAGTCAATCATTCAGAAGAAACCCTGATACAGAAATGTTCATCACAGTCAATCATTCAGAAGGAAACCTGATACAGAAATGTTCATCACAGTCAGTAATTCAGAAGAAAACCTGATACAGAAATGTTCATCACAGTCAGTCATTCAGAAGAAACCCTGATAGAGAAATGTTCATCACAGTCAGTCATTCAGAAGAAACCCTGATACAGAAATGTTCATCACAGTCAATCATTCAGAAGAAACCCTGATACAGAAATGTTCATCACAGTCAATCATTCAGAAGGAAACCTGATACAGAAATGTTCATCACAGTCAGTCATTCAGAAGTAACCCTGATACAGAAATGTTCATCACAGTCAGTCATTCAGAAGAAACCCTGATACAGAAATGTTCATCACAGTCAGTCATTCAGAAGAAACCTGATACAGAAATGTTCATCACAGTCAGTAATTCAGAAGAAAACCTGATACAGAAATGTTCATCACAGTCAGTCATTCAGAAGAAACCCTGATACAGAAATGTTCATCACAGTCAATCATTCAGAAGAAACCCTGATACAGAAATGTTCATCACAGTAAATCATTCAGAAGGAAACCTGATACAGAAATGTTCATCACAGTCAGTCATTCAGAAGTAACCCTGATACAGAAATGTTCATCACAGTCAGTCATTCAGAAGAAAACCTGATACAGAAATGTTCATCACAGTCAGTCATTCAGAAGAAACCCTGATACAGAAATGTTCATCACAGTCAATCATTCAGAAGAAACACTGATACAGAAATGTTCATCACAGTCAGTCATTCAGAAGAAACCCTGACACAGAAATGTTCATCTCAGTCAGTCATTCAGAAGAAATACTGATACAGAAATGTTCATCAGTCAGTCATTCAGAAGAAAACCTGATACAGAAAAGTTCATCACAGTCAGTCATTCAGAAGAAAACATGATACAGAAATGTTCATCACAGTCAGTCATTCAGAAGAAAACCTGATACAGAAATGTTCATCAGTCAGTCATTCAGAAGAAAACCTGATACAGAAATGTTCATCACAGTCAGTCATTCAGAAGAAAACCTGATACAGAAATGTTCATTACAGTCAGTAATTCAGAAGAAACCTGATACAGAAATATTGATCACAGTCAGTCATTCAGAAGAAACCCTGATACAGAAATGTTCAACACAGTCAGTCATTCAGAAGAAACCCTGATACAGAAATGTTCATCACAGTCAGTAATTCAGAAGGAAACCTGATACAGAAATGTTCATCACAGTCAGTCATTCAGAAGGAAACCTGATACAGAAATGTTCATCACAGTCAGTCATTCAGAAGAAACCCTGATACAGAAATGTTCATCACAGTCAATCATTCAGAAGGAACCCTGATACAGAAATGTTCATCACAGTCAGTCATTCAGAAGAAACCCTGATACAGAAATGTTCATCACAGTCAGTCATTCAGAAGAAACCCTGATACAGAAATGTTCATCACAGTCAGTCATTCAGAAGAAACCCTGATAGAGAAATGTTCATCACAGTCAGTCATTCAGAAGAAACCCTGATACAGAAATGTTCATCACAGTCAATCATTCAGAAGAAACCCTGATACAGAAATGTTAATCACAGTCAATCATTCAGAAGAAACCCTGATCCAGAAATGTTCATCACAGTCAATCATTCAGAAGAAACCCTGATACAGAAATGTTCATCACAGTCAATCATTCAGAAGAAACCCTGATACAGAAATGTTCATCACAGTAAATCATTCAGAAGGAAACCTGATACAGAAATGTTCATCACAGTCAGTCATTCAGAAGAAACCCTGATACAGAAATGTTCATCACAGTCAGTCATTCAGAAGAAAACCTGATACAGAAATGTTCATCACAGTCAGTCATTCAGAAGAAACACTGATACAGAAATGTTCATTAGTCAGTCATTCAGAAGAAAACCTGATACAGAAATGTTCATCACAGTCAGTCATTCAGAAGAAACCGTGACACAGAAATGTTCATCTCAGTCAGTCATTCAGAAGAAACCCTGATACAGAAATGTTCATCACAGTCAATCATTCAGAAGAAACCCTGATACAGAAATGTTCATCACAGTCAGTCATTCAGAAGAAAACCTGATACAGAAATGTTCATCACAGTCAGTCATTCAGAAGAAAACCTGATACAGAAATGTTCATCACAGTCAGTCATTCAGAAGAAACCCTGATACAGAAATGTTCATCACAGTCAGTCATTCAGAAGAAACACTGATACAGAAATGTTCATTAGTCAGTCATTCAGAAGAAAACCTGATACAGAAATGTTCATCACAGTCAGTCATTCAGAAGAAACCCTGACACAGAAATGTTCATCTCAGTCAGTCATTCAGAAGAAACCCTGATACAGAAATGTTCATCACAGTCAATCATTCAGAAGAAACCCTGATACAGAAATGTTCATCACAGTCAGTCATTCAGAAGAAACCCTGATACAGAAATGTTCATCACAGTCAATCATTCAGAAGAAACCCTGATACAGAAATGTTAATCACAGTCAATCATTCAGAAGAAACCCTGATGCAGAAATGTTCATCACAGTCAATCATTCAGAAGAAACCCTGATACAGAAATGTTCATCACAGTAAATCATTCAGAAGGAAACCTGATACAGAAATGTTCATCACAGTCAGTCATTCAGAAGAAACACTGATACAGAAATGTTCATCACAGTCAGTCATTCAGAAGAAAACCTGATACAGAAATGTTCATCACAGTCAATCATTCAGAAGAAACCTTGATACAGAAATGTTCATCACAGTCAATCATTCAGAAGAAACCCTGATACAGAAATGTTCATCACAGTCAATCATTCAGAAGAAACCCTGATACAGAAATGTTCATCACAGTCAGTCATTCAGAAGAAAACCTGATACAGAAATGTTCATCACAGTCAGTCATTCAGAAGAAACCATGACACAGAAATGTCCATCACAGTCAGTCATTCAGAAGAAAACCTGATACAGAAATGTTCATCACAGTCAGTCATTCAGAAGAAACCCTGGTACAGAAATGTTCATCACAGTCAGTCATTCAGAAGAAACCCTGATACAGAAATGTTCATCACAGTCAGTCATTCAGAAGAAACCCTGATACAGAAATGTTCATCACAGTCAGTCATTCAGAAGAAACCTGATACAGAAATGTTCATCACAGTCAGTCATTCAGAAGAAACCATGATACAGAAATGTTCATCACAGTCAGTCATTCAGAAGGAAACCTGATACTGAAATGTTCATCACAGTCAGTCATTCAGAAGAAAACATGATACAGAAATGTTCATCACAGTCAGTCATTCAGAAGAAAACCTGATACAGAAATGTTCATCACAGTCAGTCATTCAGAAGAAACCCTGATACAGAAATGTTCATCACAGTCAATCATTCAGAGGAAACCCTGATACAGAAATGTTCATCACAGTCAATCATTCAGAAGAAACCCTGATACAGAAATGTTCATCACAGTAAATCATTCAGAAGGAAACCTGATACAGAAATGTTCATCACAGTCAGTCATTCAGAAGAAAACCTGATACAGAAATGTTCATCATAGTCAGTCATTCAGAAGAAACCCTGATACAGAAATGTTCATCACAGTCAGTCATTCAGAAGAAACCTGATACAGAAATGTTCATCACAGTCAGTCATTCAGAAGAAAACCTGATACAGAAATGTTCATCACAGTCAGTCATTCAGAAGAAACCTGATACAGAAATGTTCATCACAGTCAGTCATTCAGAAGAAAACCTGATACAGAAATGTTCATCACAGTCAGTCATTCAGAAGAAACCCTGATACAGAAATGTTCATCACAGTCAATCATTCAGAAGAAACACTGATACAGAAATGTTCATCAGTCAGTCATTCAGAAGAAAACCTGATACAGAAATGTTCATCACAGTCAGTCATTCAGAAGAAACCCTGACACAGAAATGTTCATCTCAGTCAGTCATTCAGAAGAAACCCTGATACTGAAATGTTCATCACAGTCAGTCATTCAGAAGAAACCCTGATACAGAAATGTTCATCTCAGTCAGTCATTCAGAAGAAATACTGATACAGAAATGTTCATCATTCAGTCATTCATAAGAAAACCTGATACAGAAATGTTCATCACAGTCAATCATTCAGAAGAAACACTGATACAGAAATGTTCATCAGTCAGTCATTCAGAAGAAAACCTGATACAGAAATGTTCATCACAGTCAGTCATTCAGAAGAAACCCTGATACAGAAATGTTCATCTCAGTCAGTCATTCAGAAGAAATACTGATACAGAAATGTTCATCATTCAGTCATTCATAAGAAAACCTGATACAGAAATGTTCATCACAGTCAATCATTCAGAAGAAACACTGATACAGAAATGTTCATCAGTCAGTCATTCAGAAGAAAACCTGATACAGAAATGTTCATCACAGTCAGTCATTCAGAAGAAACCCTGATACAGAAATGTTCATCACAGTCAGTCATTCAGAAGAAACCCTGATACAGAAATGTTCATCTCAGTCAGTCATTCAGAAGAAAACCTGATACAGAAATGTTCATCACAGTCAGTCATTCAGAAGAAAACCTGATACAGAAATGTTCATTACAGTCAGTAATTCAGAAGAAACCTGATACAGAAATATTGATCACAGTCAGTCATTCAGAAGAAACCCTGATACAGAAATGTTCAACACAGTCAGTCATTCAGAAGAAACCCTGATACAGAAATGTTCATCACAGTCAGTCATTCAGAAGGAAACCTGATACAGAAATGTTCATCACAGTCAGTCATTCAGAAGAAACCCTGATACAGAAATGTTCATCACAGTCAGTCATTCAGAAGAAACCCTGATAGAGAAATGTTCATCACAGTCAGTCATTCAGAAGAAAACCTGATAGAGAAATGTTCATCACAGTCAGTCATTCAGAAGAAACCCTGATACAGAAATGTTCATCACAGTCAATCATTCAGAAGAAACCCTGATACAGAAATGTTCATCACAGTCAATCATTCAGAAGAAACCCTGATACAGAAATGTTCATCACAGTCAGTCATTCAGAAGAAACCCTGATAGAGAAATGTTCATCACAGTCAGTCATTCAGAAGAAACCCTGATACAGAAATGTTCATCACAGTCAATCATTCAGAAGAAACCCTGATACAGAAATGTTCATCACAGTCAATCATTCAGAAGAAACCCTGATACAGAAATGTTCATCACAGTCAATCATTCAGAAGAAACCCTGATAGAGAAATGTTCATCACAGTCAGTCATTCAGAAGAAACCCTGATACAGAAATGTTCATCACAGTCAGTCATTCAGAAGAAACCCTGATACAGAAATGTTCATCACAGTCAATCATTCAGAAGAAACCCTGATAGAGAAATGTTCATCACAGTCAGTCATTCAGAAGAAACCCTGATAGAGAAATGTTCATCACAGTCAATCATTCAGAAGAAACCCTGATAGAGAAATGTTCATCACAGTCAGTCATTCAGAAGAAACCCTGATAGAGAAATGTTCATCACAGTCAGTCATTCAGAAGAAACCCTGATACAGAAATGTTCATCACAGTCAATCATTCAGAAGAAACGCTGATAGAGAAATGTTCATCACAGTCAGTCATTCAGAAGAAACCCTGATACAGAAATGTTCATCACAGTCAGTCATTCAGAAGAAACCCTGATACAGAAATGTTCATCACAGTCAATCATTCAGAAGAAACCCTGATAGAGAAATGTTCATCACAGTCAGTCATTCAGAAGAAACCCTGATAGAGAAATGTTCATCACAGTCAGTCATTCAGAAGAAACCCTGATACAGAAATGTTCATCACAGTCAGTCATTCAGAAGAAACCCTGATACAGAAATGTTCATCACAGTCAATCATTCAGAAGAAACCCTGATACAGAAATGTTCATCACAGTCAATCATTCAGAAGAAACCCTGATACAGAAATGTTCATCACAGTCAATCATTCAGAAGAAACCCTGATACAGAAATGTTCATCACAGTCAATCATTCAGAAGAAACCCTGATACAGAAATGTTCATCACAGTCAGTCATTCAGAAGAAACCCTGATACAGAAATGTTCATCACAGTCAGTCATTCAGAAGAAACCCTGATACAGAAATGTTCATCACAGTCAGTAATTCAGAAGAAAACCTGATACAGAAATGTTCATCACAGTCAGTCATTCAGAAGAAACCCTGATACAGAAATGTTCATCACAGTCAATCATTCAGAAGAAACCCTGATACAGAAATGTTCATCACAGTCAATCATTCAGAAGAAACCCTGATACAGAAATGTTCATCACAGTCAATCATTCAGAAGAAACCCTGATACAGAAATGTTCATCACAGTCAGTCATTCAGAAGAAACCCTGATACAGAAATGTTCATCACAGTCAGTCATTCAGAAGAAACCCTGATACAGAAATGTTCATCACAGTCAGTAATTCAGAAGAAAACCTGATACAGAAATGTTCATCACAGTCAGTCATTCAGAAGAAACCCTGATACAGAAATGTTCATCACAGTCAATCATTCAGAAGAAACCCTGATACAGAAATGTTCATCACAGTCAATCATTCAGAAGGAAACCTGATACAGAAATGTTCATCACAGTCAGTAATTCAGAAGAAACCCTGATACAGAAATGTTCATCACAGTCAGTCATTCAGAAGAAACCTGATACAGAAATGTTCATCACAGTCAGTAATTCAGAAGAAAACCTGATACAGAAATGTTCATCACAGTCAGTCATTCAGAAGAAACCCTGATAGAGAAATGTTCATCACAGTCAGTCATTCAGAAGAAACCCTGATACAGAAATGTTCATCACAGTCAATCATTCAGAAGAAACCCTGATACAGAAATGTTCATCACAGTCAATCATTCAGAAGGAAACCTGATACAGAAATGTTCATCACAGTCAGTAATTCAGAAGAAAACCTGATACAGAAATGTTCATCACAGTCAGTCATTCAGAAGAAACCCTGATAGAGAAATGTTCATCACAGTCAGTCATTCAGAAGAAACCCTGATACAGAAATGTTCATCACAGTCAATCATTCAGAAGAAACCCTGATACAGAAATGTTCATCACAGTCAATCATTCAGAAGGAAACCTGATACAGAAATGTTCATCACAGTCAGTCATTCAGAAGTAACCCTGATACAGAAATGTTCATCACAGTCAGTCATTCAGAAGAAACCCTGATACAGAAATGTTCATCACAGTCAGTCATTCAGAAGAAACCTGATACAGAAATGTTCATCACAGTCAGTAATTCAGAAGAAAACCTGATACAGAAATGTTCATCACAGTCAGTCATTCAGAAGAAACCCTGATACAGAAATGTTCATCACAGTCAATCATTCAGAAGAAACCCTGATACAGAAATGTTCATCACAGTAAATCATTCAGAAGGAAACCTGATACAGAAATGTTCATCACAGTCAGTCATTCAGAAGTAACCCTGATACAGAAATGTTCATCACAGTCAGTCATTCAGAAGAAAACCTGATACAGAAATGTTCATCACAGTCAGTCATTCAGAAGAAACCCTGATACAGAAATGTTCATCACAGTCAATCATTCAGAAGAAACACTGATACAGAAATGTTCATCACAGTCAGTCATTCAGAAGAAACCCTGACACAGAAATGTTCATCTCAGTCAGTCATTCAGAAGAAATACTGATACAGAAATGTTCATCAGTCAGTCATTCAGAAGAAAACCTGATACAGAAAAGTTCATCACAGTCAGTCATTCAGAAGAAAACATGATACAGAAATGTTCATCACAGTCAGTCATTCAGAAGAAAACCTGATACAGAAATGTTCATCAGTCAGTCATTCAGAAGAAAACCTGATACAGAAATGTTCATCACAGTCAGTCATTCAGAAGAAAACCTGATACAGAAATGTTCATTACAGTCAGTAATTCAGAAGAAACCTGATACAGAAATATTGATCACAGTCAGTCATTCAGAAGAAACCCTGATACAGAAATGTTCAACACAGTCAGTCATTCAGAAGAAACCCTGATACAGAAATGTTCATCACAGTCAGTAATTCAGAAGGAAACCTGATACAGAAATGTTCATCACAGTCAGTCATTCAGAAGGAAACCTGATACAGAAATGTTCATCACAGTCAGTCATTCAGAAGAAACCCTGATACAGAAATGTTCATCACAGTCAATCATTCAGAAGGAACCCTGATACAGAAATGTTCATCACAGTCAGTCATTCAGAAGAAACCCTGATACAGAAATGTTCATCACAGTCAGTCATTCAGAAGAAACCCTGATACAGAAATGTTCATCACAGTCAGTCATTCAGAAGAAACCCTGATAGAGAAATGTTCATCACAGTCAGTCATTCAGAAGAAACCCTGATACAGAAATGTTCATCACAGTCAATCATTCAGAAGAAACCCTGATACAGAAATGTTAATCACAGTCAATCATTCAGAAGAAACCCTGATCCAGAAATGTTCATCACAGTCAATCATTCAGAAGAAACCCTGATACAGAAATGTTCATCACAGTCAATCATTCAGAAGAAACCCTGATACAGAAATGTTCATCACAGTAAATCATTCAGAAGGAAACCTGATACAGAAATGTTCATCACAGTCAGTCATTCAGAAGAAACCCTGATACAGAAATGTTCATCACAGTCAGTCATTCAGAAGAAAACCTGATACAGAAATGTTCATCACAGTCAGTCATTCAGAAGAAACACTGATACAGAAATGTTCATTAGTCAGTCATTCAGAAGAAAACCTGATACAGAAATGTTCATCACAGTCAGTCATTCAGAAGAAACCGTGACACAGAAATGTTCATCTCAGTCAGTCATTCAGAAGAAACCCTGATACAGAAATGTTCATCACAGTCAATCATTCAGAAGAAACCCTGATACAGAAATGTTCATCACAGTCAGTCATTCAGAAGAAAACCTGATACAGAAATGTTCATCACAGTCAGTCATTCAGAAGAAAACCTGATACAGAAATGTTCATCACAGTCAGTCATTCAGAAGAAACCCTGATACAGAAATGTTCATCACAGTCAGTCATTCAGAAGAAACACTGATACAGAAATGTTCATTAGTCAGTCATTCAGAAGAAAACCTGATACAGAAATGTTCATCACAGTCAGTCATTCAGAAGAAACCCTGACACAGAAATGTTCATCTCAGTCAGTCATTCAGAAGAAACCCTGATACAGAAATGTTCATCACAGTCAATCATTCAGAAGAAACCCTGATACAGAAATGTTCATCACAGTCAGTCATTCAGAAGAAACCCTGATACAGAAATGTTCATCACAGTCAATCATTCAGAAGAAACCCTGATACAGAAATGTTAATCACAGTCAATCATTCAGAAGAAACCCTGATGCAGAAATGTTCATCACAGTCAATCATTCAGAAGAAACCCTGATACAGAAATGTTCATCACAGTAAATCATTCAGAAGGAAACCTGATACAGAAATGTTCATCACAGTCAGTCATTCAGAAGAAACACTGATACAGAAATGTTCATCACAGTCAGTCATTCAGAAGAAAACCTGATACAGAAATGTTCATCACAGTCAATCATTCAGAAGAAACCCTGATACAGAAATGTTCATCACAGTCAATCATTCAGAAGAAACCCTGATACAGAAATGTTCATCACAGTCAATCATTCAGAAGAAACCCTGATACAGAAATGTTCATCACAGTCAGTCATTCAGAAGAAAACCTGATACAGAAATGTTCATCACAGTCAGTCATTCAGAAGAAACCATGACACAGAAATGTCCATCACAGTCAGTCATTCAGAAGAAAACCTGATACAGAAATGTTCATCACAGTCAGTCATTCAGAAGAAACCCTGGTACAGAAATGTTCATCACAGTCAGTCATTCAGAAGAAACCCTGATACAGAAATGTTCATCACAGTCAGTCATTCAGAAGAAACCCTGATACAGAAATGTTCATCACAGTCAGTCATTCAGAAGAAACCTGATACAGAAATGTTCATCACAGTCAGTCATTCAGAAGAAACCATGATACAGAAATGTTCATCACAGTCAGTCATTCAGAAGGAAACCTGATACTGAAATGTTCATCACAGTCAGTCATTCAGAAGAAAACATGATACAGAAATGTTCATCACAGTCAGTCATTCAGAAGAAAACCTGATACAGAAATGTTCATCACAGTCAGTCATTCAGAAGAAACCCTGATACAGAAATGTTCATCACAGTCAATCATTCAGAGGAAACCCTGATACAGAAATGTTCATCACAGTCAATCATTCAGAAGAAACCCTGATACAGAAATGTTCATCACAGTAAATCATTCAGAAGGAAACCTGATACAGAAATGTTCATCACAGTCAGTCATTCAGAAGAAAACCTGATACAGAAATGTTCATCATAGTCAGTCATTCAGAAGAAACCCTGATACAGAAATGTTCATCACAGTCAGTCATTCAGAAGAAACCTGATACAGAAATGTTCATCACAGTCAGTCATTCAGAAGAAAACCTGATACAGAAATGTTCATCACAGTCAGTCATTCAGAAGAAACCTGATACAGAAATGTTCATCACAGTCAGTCATTCAGAAGAAAACCTGATACAGAAATGTTCATCACAGTCAGTCATTCAGAAGAAACCCTGATACAGAAATGTTCATCACAGTCAATCATTCAGAAGAAACACTGATACAGAAATGTTCATCAGTCAGTCATTCAGAAGAAAACCTGATACAGAAATGTTCATCACAGTCAGTCATTCAGAAGAAACCCTGACACAGAAATGTTCATCTCAGTCAGTCATTCAGAAGAAACCCTGATACTGAAATGTTCATCACAGTCAGTCATTCAGAAGAAACCCTGATACAGAAATGTTCATCTCAGTCAGTCATTCAGAAGAAATACTGATACAGAAATGTTCATCATTCAGTCATTCATAAGAAAACCTGATACAGAAATGTTCATCACAGTCAATCATTCAGAAGAAACACTGATACAGAAATGTTCATCAGTCAGTCATTCAGAAGAAAACCTGATACAGAAATGTTCATCACAGTCAGTCATTCAGAAGAAACCCTGATACAGAAATGTTCATCTCAGTCAGTCATTCAGAAGAAATACTGATACAGAAATGTTCATCATTCAGTCATTCATAAGAAAACCTGATACAGAAATGTTCATCACAGTCAATCATTCAGAAGAAACACTGATACAGAAATGTTCATCAGTCAGTCATTCAGAAGAAAACCTGATACAGAAATGTTCATCACAGTCAGTCATTCAGAAGAAACCCTGATACAGAAATGTTCATCACAGTCAGTCATTCAGAAGAAACCCTGATACAGAAATGTTCATCTCAGTCAGTCATTCAGAAGAAAACCTGATACAGAAATGTTCATCACAGTCAGTCATTCAGAAGAAAACCTGATACAGAAATGTTCATTACAGTCAGTAATTCAGAAGAAACCTGATACAGAAATATTGATCACAGTCAGTCATTCAGAAGAAACCCTGATACAGAAATGTTCAACACAGTCAGTCATTCAGAAGAAACCCTGATACAGAAATGTTCATCACAGTCAGTCATTCAGAAGGAAACCTGATACAGAAATGTTCATCACAGTCAGTCATTCAGAAGAAACCCTGATACAGAAATGTTCATCACAGTCAGTCATTCAGAAGAAACCCTGATAGAGAAATGTTCATCACAGTCAGTCATTCAGAAGAAAACCTGATAGAGAAATGTTCATCACAGTCAGTCATTCAGAAGAAACCCTGATACAGAAATGTTCATCACAGTCAATCATTCAGAAGAAACCCTGATACAGAAATGTTCATCACAGTCAATCATTCAGAAGAAACCCTGATACAGAAATGTTCATCACAGTCAGTCATTCAGAAGAAACCCTGATAGAGAAATGTTCATCACAGTCAGTCATTCAGAAGAAACCCTGATACAGAAATGTTCATCACAGTCAATCATTCAGAAGAAACCCTGATACAGAAATGTTCATCACAGTCAATCATTCAGAAGAAACCCTGATACAGAAATGTTCATCACAGTCAATCATTCAGAAGAAACCCTGATAGAGAAATGTTCATCACAGTCAGTCATTCAGAAGAAACCCTGATACAGAAATGTTCATCACAGTCAGTCATTCAGAAGAAACCCTGATACAGAAATGTTCATCACAGTCAATCATTCAGAAGAAACCCTGATAGAGAAATGTTCATCACAGTCAGTCATTCAGAAGAAACCCTGATAGAGAAATGTTCATCACAGTCAATCATTCAGAAGAAACCCTGATAGAGAAATGTTCATCACAGTCAGTCATTCAGAAGAAACCCTGATAGAGAAATGTTCATCACAGTCAGTCATTCAGAAGAAACCCTGATACAGAAATGTTCATCACAGTCAATCATTCAGAAGAAACGCTGATAGAGAAATGTTCATCACAGTCAGTCATTCAGAAGAAACCCTGATACAGAAATGTTCATCACAGTCAGTCATTCAGAAGAAACCCTGATACAGAAATGTTCATCACAGTCAATCATTCAGAAGAAACCCTGATAGAGAAATGTTCATCACAGTCAGTCATTCAGAAGAAACCCTGATAGAGAAATGTTCATCACAGTCAGTCATTCAGAAGAAACCCTGATACAGAAATGTTCATCACAGTCAGTCATTCAGAAGAAACCCTGATACAGAAATGTTCATCACAGTCAATCATTCAGAAGAAACCCTGATACAGAAATGTTCATCACAGTCAATCATTCAGAAGAAACCCTGATACAGAAATGTTCATCACAGTCAGTCATTCAGAAGAAACCCTGATACAGAAATGTTCATCACAGTCAATCATTCAGAAGAAACCCTGATACAGAAATGTTCATCACAGTCAGTCATTCAGAAGAAACCCTGATACAGAAATGTTCATCACAGTCAGTCATTCAGAAGAAACCCTGATACAGAAATGTTCATCACAGTCAGTCATTCAGAAGAAACCCTGATACAGAAATGTTCATCACAGTCAGTCATTCAGAAGAAACCCTGATACAGAAATGTTCATCACAGTCAGTCATTCAGAAGAAACCCTGATACAGAAATGTTCATCACAGTCAGTCATTCAGAAGAAACCCTGATACAGAAATGTTCATCACAGTCAGTCATTCAGAAGGAAACCTGATACAGAAATGTTCATCACAGTCAGTCATTCAGAAGAAACCCTGATACAGAAATGTTCATCACAGTCAATCATTCAGAAGAAACCCTGATACAGAAATGTTCATCACAGTCAGTCATTCAGAAGAAACCCTGATACAGAAATGTTCATCACAGTAAATCATTCAGAAGGAAACCTGATACAGAAATGTTCATCACAGTCAGTCATTCAGAAGAAAACCTGATACTGAAATGTTCATCACAGTCAGTCATTCAGAAGAAAACATGATACAGAAATGTTCATCACAGTCAGTCATTCAGAAGAAAACATGATACTGAAATGTTCATCACAGTCAGTCATTCAGAAGAAAACCTGATACAGAAATGTTCATCACAGTCAGTCATTCAGAAGAAAACCTGATACTGAAATGTTCATCACAGTCAGTCATTCAGAAGAAAACATGATACTGAAATGTTCATCACAGTCAGTCATTCAGAAGAAAACCTGATACAGAAATGTTCATCACAGTCAGTCATTCAGAAGAAACCCTGATAGAGAAATGTTCATCACAGTCAGTCATTCAGAAGAAACCCTGATACAGAAATGTTAATCACAGTCAATCATTCAGAAGAAACCCTGATACAGAAATGTTCATCACAGTCAATCATTCAGAAGAAACACTGATACAGAAATGTTCATCACAGTCAATCATTCAGAAGAAACCTGATACAGAAATGTTCATCACAGTAAATCATTCAGAAGGAAACCTGATACAGAAATGTTCATCACAGTCAGTCATTCAGAAGAAAACCTGATACAGAAATGTTCATCACAGTCAGTCATTCAGAAGAAAACCTGATACAGAAATGTTCATCAGTCAGTCATTCAGAAGAAAACCTGATACAGAAAAGTTCATCACAGTCAGTCATTCAGAAGAAAACATGATACAGAAATGTTCATCTCAGTCAGTCATTCAGAAGAAACCCTGACACAGAAATGTTCATCTCAGTCAGTCATTCAGAAGAAACACTGATACAGAAATGTTCATCAGTCAGTCATTCAGAAGAAAACCTGATACAGAAAAGTTCATCACAGTCAGTCATTCAGAAGAAACCCTGATACAGAAATGTTCATCACAGTCAGTCATTCAGAAGAAACACTGATACAGAAATGTTCATCAGTCAGTCATTCAGAAGAAAACATGATACAGAAATGTTCATCACAGTCAGTCATTCAGAAGAAACCCTGATACAGAAATGTTCATCACAGTCAGTCATTCAGAAGAAACCCTGATACAGAAATGTTCATCACAGTCAGTCATTCAAAAGAAACCCTGATACAGAAATGTTCATCACAGTCAGTCATTCAGAAGAAAACCTGATACAGAAAAGTTCATCACAGTCAGTCATTCAGAAGAAACCCTGATACAGAAATGTTCATCACAGTCAGTCATTCAGAAGAAAACCTGATACAGAAAAGTTCATCACAGTCAGTCATTCAGAAGAAACCCTGATACAGAAATGTTCATCACAGTCAGTCATTCAGAAGAAAACCTGATACAGAAAAGTTCATCACAGTCAGTCATTCAGAAGAAAACCTGATACAGAAAAGTTCATCACAGTCAGTCATTCAGAAGAAAATCTGATACAGAAATGTTCATTACAGTCAGTCATTCAGAAGAAACCTGATACAGAAATATTGATCACAGTCAGTCATTCAGAAGAAACCCTGATACAGAAATGTTCAACACAGTCAGTCATTCAGAAGAAACCCTGATACAGAAATGTTCATCACAGTCAGTCATTCAGAAGGAAACCTGATACAGAAATGTTCATCACAGTCAGTCATTCAGAAGAAAACCTGATACAGAAATGTTCATCACAGTCAGTCATTCAGAAGAAAACATGATACAGAAATGTTCATCACAGTCAGTCATTCAGAAGAAACCCTGATACAGAAATGTTCATCACAGTCAGTCATTCAGAAGAAACCCTGATACAGAAATGTTCATCACAGTCAGTCATTCAGAAGAAACCCTGATACAGAAATGTTCATCACAGTCAGTCATTCAGAAGAAAACCTGATACAGAAAAGTTCATCACAGTCAGTCATTCAGAAGAAAACCTGATACAGAAATGTTCATTACAGTCAGTCATTCAGAAGAAACCCTGATACAGAAATGTTCATCACAGTCAGTCATTCAGAAGAAAACCTGATACAGAAAAGTTCATCACAGTCAGTCATTCAGAAGAAAACCTGATACAGAAAAGTTCATCACAGTCAGTCATTCAGAAGAAAACCTGATACAGAAATGTTCATTACAGTCAGTCATTCAGAAGAAACCTGATACAGAAATATTGATCACAGTCAGTCATTCAGAAGAAACCCTGATACAGAAATGTTCAACACAGTCAGTCATTCAGAAGGAAACCTGATACAGAAATGTTCATCACAGTCAGTCATTCAGAAGGAAACCTGATACAGAAATGTTCATCACAGTCAGTCATTCAGAAGAAAACCTGATACAGAAATGTTCATCACAGTCAGTCATTCAGAAGAAAACCTGATACAGAAATGTTCATCACAGTCAGTCATTCAGAAGAAACCCTGATACAGAAATGTTCATCACAGTCAGTCATTCAGAAGAAACCTGATACAGAAATGTTCATCACAGTCAATCATTCAGAACAAACCATGATACAGAAATGTTCATCACGGTCAGTCATTCAGAAGAAACCCTGATACAGAAATGTTCATCACAGTCAGTCATTCAGAAGAAACCCTGATACAGAAATGTTCATCACAGTCAGTCATTCAGAAGGAAACCTGATACAGAAATCTTCATCACAGTCAGTCATTCAGAAGAAACCCTGATACAGAAATGTTCATCACAGTCAGTCATTCAGAAGAAACCCTGATACAGAAATGTTCATCACAGTCAGTCATTCAGAAGAAACCCTGATACAGAAATGTTCATCACAGTCAGTCATTCAGAAGGAAACCTGATACAGAAATGTTCATCACAGTCAGTCATTCAGAAGAAACCCTGACACAGAAATGTTCATCACAGTCAGTCATTCAGAAGAAACCCTGATACAGAAATGTTCATCACAGTCAGTCATTCAGAAGAAACCCTGATACAGAAATGTTCATCACAGTCAGTCATTCAGAAGAAACCTGATACAGAAATGTTCATCACAGTCAGTCATTCAGAAGAAACCCTGATACAGAAATGTTCATCACAGTCAGTCATTCAGAAGAAACCCTGATACAGAAATGTTCATCACAGTCAGTCATTCAGAAGAAACCCTGATACAGAAATGTTCATCACAGTCAGTCATTCAGAAGAAACCCTGATACAGAAATGTTCATCACAGTCAGTCATTCAGAAGAAACCTGATACAGAAATGTTCATCACAGTCAGTCATTCAGAAGAAACCCTGATACAGAAATGTTCATCACAGTCAGTCATTCAGAAGAAACCCTGATACAGAAATGTTCATCACAGTCAGTCATTCAGAAGAAACCTGATACAGAAATGTTCATCACAGTCAGTCATTCAGAAGAAACCCTGATACAGAAATGTTCATCACAGTCAGTCATTCAGAAGAAACCCTGATACAGAAATGTTCATCACAGTCAGTCATTCAGAAGAAACCCTGATACAGAAATGTTCATCACAGTCAGTCATTCAGAAGAAACCCTGACACAGAAATGTTCATCACAGTCAGTCATTCAGAAGGAAACCTGATACAGAAATGTTCATCACAGTCAGTCATTCAGAAGAAACCCTGATACAGAAATGTTCATCACAGTCAGTCATTCAGAAGAAACCCTGATACAGAAATGTTCATCACAGTCAATCATTCAGAAGAAACCATGATACAGAAATGTTCATCACGGTCAGTCATTCAGAAGAAACCATGATACAGAAATGTTCATCACAGTCAGTCATTCAGAACAAACCATGATACAGAAATGTTCATCACAGTCAGTCATTCAGAAGAAACCCTGATACAGAAATGTTCATCACAGTCAATCATTCAGAACAAACCATGATACAGAAATGTTCATCACAGTCAGTCATTCAGAAGAAACCCTGATACAGAAATGTTCAACACAGTCAGTCATTCATAAGGAAGCCCTGATACAAAAAATGTTCATGACAGGAAGTCATTCAGAAGGAAGCCCCGATACAGAAATGTCCATCCAAGTCAGTGATTGATAAGGAAGCCCTGATACAGAAATATTCATGACAGTTAGTCATTCAGATGGAAGCCTTGACACAGAAATTTTAATCCAAGTCGTACATTCAGAACGAAGCCCCGATACAGAAATATTCACCACATTCTGTCACACAGAAGAGGCCCCGATACAGAAATGTTCATCACACTCAGTCATTCGGTAGGAAGGCAGGTATAGAAATGTTCATCCAAGTCAGTGATTCAGAAGGAAGCCTGATATAGAAATGGTCATCCAGTCGTTCATTCAGAATGAAGCCCCGAAAATAAAATGTTCATCACAGTCAGTCATACAGAAGGAAGCCCCGATACAGAAATGTTCATCCAAGTCAGTGATTAATATGGAAGCCCTGATACAGAAATGTTCATCACAGTCAGTCATTCGGAAGGAAGACCCAATACAGAAACATTCAACTTATTCAGTCATTCAGAACGAAGCACCGATACAGAAATGTTCATCGCATTATGTCATACAGAAGGAAGCCCCGATACAGAAATTTTCATCCAAGTCAGTCATTCAGAAAGAAGCCCTGATACAGAAATGTTAATCCCAGACTGTCATTCAGCCTCAAGCCTGAGACAGAAATGTTCATCCCAGTCGTTCATTCAGAAAGAAGCCCCGATACAGAAATGTTCATCGCATTCTGACATTCAGAAAAAAGCCCTGATGCAGAAATATAAATCACACTCAGTCTTTAGAAGGAAGGCAGATACAGAAATGTTCATCCAAGTCAGTGATTCAGAAGGAAGTCTGATATTGAAATAATCATCCCAGTCGTTCATTAAGAAGGAAGTCCCGATAATGAAAGGTTCATCACAGTCAGTCATGCAGAAGGAAGCTCTGATGCAGAAATGTTCATCCAAGTCAGTGATTGATAAGGAAGCCCTGATACAGAAATGTTCATGACAGGAAGTCATTCAGAAGGAAGCCCTGATACAGAAATGTTCATCCAAGTCGGTCACTCAGAAGGAAGCCCTGATACTGAAATGTTAATCCCAGTCAGTCATTCAGCCTCAAGCCTGAGACAGAAATGTTCATCCCAGTCGTTCATTCAGAAAGAAGCCCCGATACAGAAATGTTCATCGCATTCTGACATTCAGAAAAAAGCCCTGATGCAGAAATATAAATCACACTCAGTCTTTAGAAGGAAGACAGATACAGAAATGTTCATCCAAGTCAGTGATTCAGAAGGAAGCCTGATATAGAAATAATCATCCAAGTCGGTCACTCAGAAGGAAGCCCTGATACTGAAATGTTAATCCCAGTCAGTCATTCAGCCACAAACCTGGTACAGAAATGTTCATCCAAGTCATTCTTTCAGAACGAAGCTCCGATACAGAAATATTCACCACATTCTGTCACACAGAAGGAGGCCCCGATACAGAAATGTTCATCACAGTCAGTCATTCAGAAGGAAGCCTGATACAGATATGTTCACCCCAGACAGTCATTCATAAGGAAGGCCCAATACAGAAACATTCAACATATTCAGTCAATCTAAAGGAAGCGACGATACAGAAATGATCATCCAAGTCGGTCATTCAGAAGGAAGCCCTGATTCAGAAATGTTCATCCAAGTCGGTCATTCAGATGGAAGCCCTGATACTGAAATGTTAATCCCAATCAGTCATTCAGCCTCAAGCCTGAGACAGAAATGTTCATCTTAGTCGTTCATTCAGAATGAAGCCCCGATACAGAAATGTTCATCCAAGTCAGTGATTAATAAGGAAGCCCCAAAACAGAAATGTACATCACATTCAGTCATTCAGAAGGAAGACAGATACAGAAATGCACAACCAAGTCAGTGATTCAGTAGGAAGTCTGATATAGAAATAATCATCCCAGTCGTTCATTCAGAAGGAAGCCCCGATACTGAAATGTTCATCACAGTCAGTCATTCAGAAGGAAGCCCCGATACAGAAATGTTCATCCAAGTCGGTCACTCAGAAGGAAGCCCCGATAATGAAATGTTCATCCAAGTCGGTCACTCAGAAGGAAGCCCTGATACTTAAATGTTCATCCCAGTCAGTCATTCAGCCTCAAACCTGGTACAGAAATGTTCATCCAAGTCATTCATTCAGAAAGAAACCCAGATACAGAAATGTTCATCCCAGTCAGTCATTCAGTCTCAAACCTGGTACAGAAATGTTCATTACAGTCAGTCATTCAGAAGAAACCTGATACAGAAATATTGATCACAGTCAGTCATTCAGAAGAAACCCTGATACAGAAATGTTCAACACAGTCAGTCATTCAGAAGAAACCCTGATACAGAAATGTTCATCACAGTCAGTCATTCAGAAGGAAACCTGATACAGAAATGTTCATCACAGTCAGTCATTCAGAAGAAAACCTGATACAGAAATGTTCATCACAGTCAGTCATTCAGAAGAAAACATGATACAGAAATGTTCATCACAGTCAGTCATTCAGAAGAAACCCTGATACAGAAATGTTCATCACAGTCAGTCATTCAGAAGAAAACCTGATACAGAAAAGTTCATCACAGTCAGTCATTCAGAAGAAAACCTGATACAGAAATGTTCATTACAGTCAGTCATTCAGAAGAAACCCTGATACAGAAATGTTCATCACAGTCAGTCATTCAGAAGAAAACCTGATACAGAAAAGTTCATCACAGTCAGTCATTCAGAAGAAAACCTGATACAGAAAAGTTCATCACAGTCAGTCATTCAGAAGAAAACCTGATACAGAAATGTTCATTACAGTCAGTCATTCAGAAGAAACCTGATACAGAAATATTGATCACAGTCAGTCATTCAGAAGAAACCCTGATACAGAAATGTTCAACACAGTCAGTCATTCAGAAGGAAACCTGATACAGAAATGTTCATCACAGTCAGTCATTCAGAAGGAAACCTGATACAGAAATGTTCATCACAGTCAGTCATTCAGAAGAAAACCTGATACAGAAATGTTCATCACAGTCAGTCATTCAGAAGAAAACCTGATACAGAAATGTTCATCACAGTCAGTCATTCAGAAGAAACCCTGATACAGAAATGTTCATCACAGTCAGTCATTCAGAAGAAACCTGATACAGAAATGTTCATCACAGTCAATCATTCAGAACAAACCATGATACAGAAATGTTCATCACGGTCAGTCATTCAGAAGAAACCCTGATACAGAAATGTTCATCACAGTCAGTCATTCAGAAGAAACCCTGATACAGAAATGTTCATCACAGTCAGTCATTCAGAAGGAAACCTGATACAGAAATCTTCATCACAGTCAGTCATTCAGAAGAAACCCTGATACAGAAATGTTCATCACAGTCAGTCATTCAGAAGAAACCCTGATACAGAAATGTTCATCACAGTCAGTCATTCAGAAGAAACCCTGATACAGAAATGTTCATCACAGTCAGTCATTCAGAAGGAAACCTGATACAGAAATGTTCATCACAGTCAGTCATTCAGAAGAAACCCTGACACAGAAATGTTCATCACAGTCAGTCATTCAGAAGAAACCCTGATACAGAAATGTTCATCACAGTCAGTCATTCAGAAGAAACCCTGATACAGAAATGTTCATCACAGTCAGTCATTCAGAAGAAACCTGATACAGAAATGTTCATCACAGTCAGTCATTCAGAAGAAACCCTGATACAGAAATGTTCATCACAGTCAGTCATTCAGAAGAAACCCTGATACAGAAATGTTCATCACAGTCAGTCATTCAGAAGAAACCCTGATACAGAAATGTTCATCACAGTCAGTCATTCAGAAGAAACCCTGATACAGAAATGTTCATCACAGTCAGTCATTCAGAAGAAACCTGATACAGAAATGTTCATCACAGTCAGTCATTCAGAAGAAACCCTGATACAGAAATGTTCATCACAGTCAGTCATTCAGAAGAAACCCTGATACAGAAATGTTCATCACAGTCAGTCATTCAGAAGAAACCTGATACAGAAATGTTCATCACAGTCAGTCATTCAGAAGAAACCCTGATACAGAAATGTTCATCACAGTCAGTCATTCAGAAGAAACCCTGATACAGAAATGTTCATCACAGTCAGTCATTCAGAAGAAACCCTGATACAGAAATGTTCATCACAGTCAGTCATTCAGAAGAAACCCTGACACAGAAATGTTCATCACAGTCAGTCATTCAGAAGGAAACCTGATACAGAAATGTTCATCACAGTCAGTCATTCAGAAGAAACCCTGATACAGAAATGTTCATCACAGTCAGTCATTCAGAAGAAACCCTGATACAGAAATGTTCATCACAGTCAATCATTCAGAAGAAACCATGATACAGAAATGTTCATCACGGTCAGTCATTCAGAAGAAACCATGATACAGAAATGTTCATCACAGTCAGTCATTCAGAACAAACCATGATACAGAAATGTTCATCACAGTCAGTCATTCAGAAGAAACCCTGATACAGAAATGTTCATCACAGTCAATCATTCAGAACAAACCATGATACAGAAATGTTCATCACAGTCAGTCATTCAGAAGAAACCCTGATACAGAAATGTTCAACACAGTCAGTCATTCATAAGGAAGCCCTGATACAAAAAATGTTCATGACAGGAAGTCATTCAGAAGGAAGCCCCGATACAGAAATGTCCATCCAAGTCAGTGATTGATAAGGAAGCCCTGATACAGAAATATTCATGACAGTTAGTCATTCAGATGGAAGCCTTGACACAGAAATTTTAATCCAAGTCGTACATTCAGAACGAAGCCCCGATACAGAAATATTCACCACATTCTGTCACACAGAAGAGGCCCCGATACAGAAATGTTCATCACACTCAGTCATTCGGTAGGAAGGCAGGTATAGAAATGTTCATCCAAGTCAGTGATTCAGAAGGAAGCCTGATATAGAAATGGTCATCCAGTCGTTCATTCAGAATGAAGCCCCGAAAATAAAATGTTCATCACAGTCAGTCATACAGAAGGAAGCCCCGATACAGAAATGTTCATCCAAGTCAGTGATTAATATGGAAGCCCTGATACAGAAATGTTCATCACAGTCAGTCATTCGGAAGGAAGACCCAATACAGAAACATTCAACTTATTCAGTCATTCAGAACGAAGCACCGATACAGAAATGTTCATCGCATTATGTCATACAGAAGGAAGCCCCGATACAGAAATTTTCATCCAAGTCAGTCATTCAGAAAGAAGCCCTGATACAGAAATGTTAATCCCAGACTGTCATTCAGCCTCAAGCCTGAGACAGAAATGTTCATCCCAGTCGTTCATTCAGAAAGAAGCCCCGATACAGAAATGTTCATCGCATTCTGACATTCAGAAAAAAGCCCTGATGCAGAAATATAAATCACACTCAGTCTTTAGAAGGAAGGCAGATACAGAAATGTTCATCCAAGTCAGTGATTCAGAAGGAAGTCTGATATTGAAATAATCATCCCAGTCGTTCATTAAGAAGGAAGTCCCGATAATGAAAGGTTCATCACAGTCAGTCATGCAGAAGGAAGCTCTGATGCAGAAATGTTCATCCAAGTCAGTGATTGATAAGGAAGCCCTGATACAGAAATGTTCATGACAGGAAGTCATTCAGAAGGAAGCCCTGATACAGAAATGTTCATCCAAGTCGGTCACTCAGAAGGAAGCCCTGATACTGAAATGTTAATCCCAGTCAGTCATTCAGCCTCAAGCCTGAGACAGAAATGTTCATCCCAGTCGTTCATTCAGAAAGAAGCCCCGATACAGAAATGTTCATCGCATTCTGACATTCAGAAAAAAGCCCTGATGCAGAAATATAAATCACACTCAGTCTTTAGAAGGAAGACAGATACAGAAATGTTCATCCAAGTCAGTGATTCAGAAGGAAGCCTGATATAGAAATAATCATCCAAGTCGGTCACTCAGAAGGAAGCCCTGATACTGAAATGTTAATCCCAGTCAGTCATTCAGCCACAAACCTGGTACAGAAATGTTCATCCAAGTCATTCTTTCAGAACGAAGCTCCGATACAGAAATATTCACCACATTCTGTCACACAGAAGGAGGCCCCGATACAGAAATGTTCATCACAGTCAGTCATTCAGAAGGAAGCCTGATACAGATATGTTCACCCCAGACAGTCATTCATAAGGAAGGCCCAATACAGAAACATTCAACATATTCAGTCAATCTAAAGGAAGCGACGATACAGAAATGATCATCCAAGTCGGTCATTCAGAAGGAAGCCCTGATTCAGAAATGTTCATCCAAGTCGGTCATTCAGATGGAAGCCCTGATACTGAAATGTTAATCCCAATCAGTCATTCAGCCTCAAGCCTGAGACAGAAATGTTCATCTTAGTCGTTCATTCAGAATGAAGCCCCGATACAGAAATGTTCATCCAAGTCAGTGATTAATAAGGAAGCCCCAAAACAGAAATGTACATCACATTCAGTCATTCAGAAGGAAGACAGATACAGAAATGCACAACCAAGTCAGTGATTCAGTAGGAAGTCTGATATAGAAATAATCATCCCAGTCGTTCATTCAGAAGGAAGCCCCGATACTGAAATGTTCATCACAGTCAGTCATTCAGAAGGAAGCCCCGATACAGAAATGTTCATCCAAGTCGGTCACTCAGAAGGAAGCCCCGATAATGAAATGTTCATCCAAGTCGGTCACTCAGAAGGAAGCCCTGATACTTAAATGTTCATCCCAGTCAGTCATTCAGCCTCAAACCTGGTACAGAAATGTTCATCCAAGTCATTCATTCAGAAAGAAACCCAGATACAGAAATGTTCATCCCAGTCAGTCATTCAGTCTCAAACCTGGTACAGAAATGTTCATCCAAGTCGTTCATGCAGAACGAAGCCCCGATACAGAAATGTTCATCACAGTCAGGCATTCGGAAGGAAGCCCTGAAACAAAAATGTTTATCACAGTCAGTCATACGGAAGGAAGACCTGATACAGAAACATTCAACACATACAGTCATTCTAAAGGAAGCGCCGATACTGAAATGTTCATCCCAGTCAGTAATTCAGGAAGAAGCCCTGATACAGAAATGTTCATAGCGTTCCGACATTCCGAAAAAAGCCCTCATGCAGAAATGTTCATCATACTCAGTCATTCAGTATGAGGGGAGATACAGAAATGTTCATCCAAGTCAGTGATTCATAAGGAAGCCCTGATACAGAAATGTTCATGACAGGAAGTCATTCAGAAGGAGCCCCGATACAGAAATGTTCATCCAAGTCGGTCACTCAGAAGGAAGCCCTGATACTGAAATGTTAATCCCAGTCAGTCATTCAGCCTCAAACGTGATACAGAAATGTTCATCCCAGTCGTTCATTCAGAAAGAAGCCCCAATACAGAAATGTTCATCACAGTCAGTCATTCAGAAGAAACCCTGATACAGAAATGTTCATGACAGGAAGTCATTCAGAAGAAACCCTGATACAGAAATTTTCATCCAAGTCGTTCATTCAGAAGGAAGCTCTGATACAGAAATGTTCATCCAAGTCAGTGATTGATGAGGAAGCCCTGATACAGAAATGTTCATGACAGGAAGTCATTCAGAAGAAAGCCCTGATACAAAAATGTTCATGACAGGAAGTCATTCAGAAGGAAGCCCTGATAAAGAAATTTTCATCGAAGTCGTTCATGCAGAAGTAAGCCCCGATACAGAAATGGTCATCACATTCACTCATTCAGAAGGAAGTCCCGATACAGAAATGTTCATTTAAGTCCGTGATTGATAAGGAAGCCCTGATACAGAAATGTTCATGACAGGAAGTCATTCAGAAGAAAGCCCTGACACAGAAATTTTCATGACAGGAAGTCATTCAGAAGGAAGCCCTTATACAGAAATTTTCATCCAAGTCGTTCATTCAGAAGGAAGCCCCGATACAGAAATGTTCATCCAAGTCTGTGATTAATAAGGAAGCTCTGATACAGAAATGTTCATGACTGGAAGTCATTCAGAAGGAAGCCCCGATACAGAAATGTTCATCCAAGTCGGTCATTCAGAAGGAAGCCCTGATATTGAAATGATCATACGAGTCAGTAATTCAGAAAGAAGCTCCGATACAGAAATGTTCATCGCATTCAGTCATTCAGATGAAAGCCCCGATACACAGATGTTCAACCAAGTTGGTCACTCAGAAGGAAGCCCCGATACAGAAATGTTAATCCCAGTCAGTCATTCAGCCTTAAACCTGGTACAGAAATGTTCATCCAAGTCAGTGATTCAGAAGGAAGCCTGATATAGAAATAATCATCCCAGTTGTTCATTCAGAAGGATGCTCCGATAATGAAATGTTCATCACAGTCAGTCATACAGAAGGAAGCCCCGATACAGAAATGTTCATCCAAGTCAGTGATTGATAAGGAAGCCCTGATACAGAAATGTTCATGACAGGAAGTCATTCAGAAGGAAGCTCTGATACAGAAATGTTCAACCAAGTCGGTCACTGAGAAGGAAGCCCTGATACTGAAATATTAATCCCAGTCAGTCATTCAGTCTCAAACCTGGTACACAAATGTTCATCCAAGTCGTTCATTCAGAACCAAACCCCGATACAGAAATGTTCATCACAGTCAGTCATTCGGAAGGAAGCCCTGATACAGAAATGTACAACACAGTCATTCAGAAGGAAGCCCTGATACTGAAATGTTCATCCCAGTCAGTAATTCAGAAAGAAGCTCTGATACAGAAATGTTCATAGCGTTCCGACATTCCGAAAAAAGCCCTCATGCAGAAATGTTCATCACACTCAGTCATTCAGAACGAGGGGAGATACAGAAATGTTCATCCAAGTCAGTCATTCATAAGGAAGCCCTGATACAAAAAATGTTCATGACAGGAAGTCATTCAGAAGGAAGTTCTGATATAGAAATGTTCATCCAAGTCAGTCACTCAGAAGGAAGCCCTGATACTGAAATCTTAATTCCAGTCAGTCATTCAGCCTCAAACCTGATACAGAAATGTTCATCCCAGTCGTCCATTCAGAACGAAGCTCCGATACAGAAATGTTCATCACGTTCTGTCATTCAGAAGGAAGCCCCGATACAGAAATGTTCATCCAAGTCAGGGATTCAAAAGGATGCCCCAAAACAGAAATGTTCATCCCAGTCAGTAATTCAGAAAGAAGCTCCGATACAGAAATGTTCATCAAATTCTGTCACACAGAAGGAAGACACGATACAGAAATGTTCATCACAGTCAGTCATTTGGAAGGAAGCCCCAATACAGAAACACTCAACACATTCAGTCATTAGAAAGAAGCACCGATACAGAAATTATCATCCAAGTCAGTGATTCATAAGGAAGCTCTGATTCAGAAATGTTCAAGACTGGAAGTCATTCAAATGGAAGACCCGATACAGAAATGTTCATCCAAGTCGGTCATTAAGAAGGAAGCACTGATACTGAAATGATCATCCCAGTCAGTAATTCAGAAAGAAGCTCCGATACAGAAATGTTCATCGCGTTCCAACATTCAGAAAAAAGCCCTGATGCAAAAATGTTCATCACACTCAGTCATTCAGTAGGAAGGCAGATACAGAAATATTCCTCCAAGTCAGTGATTCAGAAGGAAGCCTGATATAGAAATGGTCATCCAGTCGTTCATTCAGAATGAAGCACCGATAATGAAATGTTCAACACATTCAGTCATTCAGAAGGAAGCCCCGATACAGAAATGTCCATCCAAGTCAGTGATTGATAAGGAAGCCCTGATACAGAAATGTTCATGACAGTTAGTCATTCAGATGGAAGCCTTGACACAGAAATTTTAATCCAAGTCGTACATTCAGAACGAAGCCCCGATACAGAAATATTCACCACATTCTGTCACACAGAAGAGGCCCCGATACAGAAATGTTCATGACAGGAAGTCATTCAGAAGGAAGCCCCTATACAGAAATGTTCAACATATTCAGTCATTCTAAAGGAAGCGCCGATACAGAAATGATCATCCAAGTCGGTCATTCAGAAGGAAGCCCTGATTCAGAAATATTCATCCAATTCGGTCACTCAGATGGAAGCCCTGATACTGAAATGTTAATTCCAGTCAGTCATTCATCCTCAAACCTGATACAGAAACGTTCATCCCAGTCGTTCATTCAGAACGAAGCCCCGATACAGAAATGTTCATCACGTTCTGTCACACAGAAGTAAGCCCCAATACAGAAACATTCAACACATTCATCATTCAGAAGGAAGCCCCGATACAGAAATGTTCATCCAAGTCGGTCATTCAGAGGGAAGCCGTGATACTGAAATGATCATCCCTGTCAGTAATTCAGAAAGAAGCTCCGATACAGAAATGTTCATCGCGTTCCGACATTCAGAAAAAAGCCCTGATGCAGAAATGTTCATCACACTCAGTCATTCAGTAGGAAGGCAGGTATAGAAATGTTCATCCAAGTCAGTGATTCAGAAGGAAGCCTGATATAGAAATGGTCATCCAGTCGTTCATTCAGAATGAAGCCCCGAAAATAAAATGTTCATCAGTCAGTCATACAGAAGGAAGCCCCGATACAGAAATGTTCATCCAAGTCAGTGATTAATATGGAAGCCCTGATACAGAAATGTTCATCCAAGTCAGTCATTCAGCCTCAAGCCTGAGAAAGAAATGTTCATCCCAGTCGTTCATTCAGAAAGAAGCCCCGATACAGAAATGTTCATCACAGTCAGTCATTCGGAAGGAAGACCCAATACAGAAACATTCAACTTATTCAGTCATTCAGAACGAAGCACCGATACAGAAATGTTCATCGCATTATGTCATACAGAAGGAAGCCCCGATACAGAAATTTTCATCCAAGTCAGTCATTCAGAAAGAAGCCCTGATACAGAAATGTTAATCCCAGACTGTCATTCAGCCTCAAGCCTGAGACAGAAATGTTCATCCCAGTCGTTCATTCAGAAAGAAGCCCCGATACAGAAATGTTCATCGCATTCTGACATTCAGAAAAAAGCCCTGATGCAGAAATATAAATCACACTCAGTCTTTAGAAGGAAGGCAGATACAGAAATGTTCATCCAAGTCAGTGATTCAGAAGGAAGCCTGATATAGAAATAATCATCCCAGTCGTTCATTCAGAAGGAAGCCCTGATACAGAAATGTTCATCCAAGTCGGTCACTCAGAAGGAAGCCCTGATACTGAAATGTTAATCCCAGTCAGTCATTCAGCCACAAACCTGGTACAGAAATGTTCATCCAAGTCATTCTTTCAGAACGAAGCTCCGATACAGAAATATTCACCACATTCTGTCACACAGAAGGAGGCCCCGATACAGAAATGTTCATCACAGTCAGTCATTCAGAAGGAAGCCCTGATACAGAAAGGTTCAGGACAGGAAGTCATTCAGAAGGAAGCCATGATATAGAAATGTTCAACACAGTCAGTCATTCAGAATGAAGCCCTGATACTGACATGTTCATCCCAATCAGTCATTCAGCCTCAAGCCTGAGACAGAAACATTCATCTTCGTCGTTCATTCAGAAAGAAGCGCCGATACAGAAATGTTCATCACGTTCTGTCATTCAGAAGGAAGCCCCGATACAGAGATGTTCATCCAAGTCAGGGATTCAAAAGGATGCCCCAAAACAGAAATGTTCATCCCAGTCAGTAATTCAGAAAGAAGCTCCGATACAGAAATGTTCATCACATTCTGACATTCAGAAAAAAGCCCTGATGCAGAAATATAAATCACACTCAGTCATTCAGAAGGAAGACAGATACAGAAATGTTCATGACAGGAAGTCATTCAGAAGGAAGCCCTGATACAGAAATGTTCATCCAAGTCGGTCACTCAGAAGGAAGCCCTGATACTGAAATATTAATCCCAGTCAGTCACTCAGCCTCAAACCTGGTACAGAAATGTTCATCCAAGTCATTCTTTCAGAACGAAGCTCCGATACAGAAATATTCACCACATTCTGTCACACAGAAGGAGGCCCCGATACAGAAATGTTCATCACAGTCAGTCATTCAGCCACAAGCCTGAGACAGAAATGTTCATCCCAGTCGTTCATTCAGAAAGAAGCCCCGATACAGAAATGTTCATCGCATTCTGACATTCAGAAAAAAGCCCTGATGCAGAAATATAAATCACACTCAGTCTTTAGAAGGAAGGCAGATACAGAAATGTTCATCCAAGTCAGTGATTCAGAAGGAAGCCTGATATAGAAATAATCATCCCAGTCGTTCATTCAGAAGGAAGCCCTGATACAAAAATGTTCATCCAAGTCGGTCACTCAGAAGGAAGCCCTGATACTGAAATGTTAATCCCAGTCAGTCATTCAGCCACAAACCTGGTACAGAAATGTTCATCCAAGTCATTCTTTCAGAACGAAGCTCCGATACAGAAATATTCACCACATTTTGTCACACAGAAGGAGGCCCCGATACAGAAATGTTCATCACAGTCAGTCATTCAGAAGGAAGCCCTGATACAGAAATGTTCAACACAGTCAGTCATTCAGAAGGAAGCCTGATACAGATATGTTCACCCCAGACAGTCATTCATAAGGAAGGCCCAATACAGAAACATTCAACATATTCAGTCATTCTAAAGGAAGCGACGATACAGAAATGATCATCCAAGTCGGTCATTCAGAAGGAAGCCCTGATTCAGAAATGTTCATCCAAGTCGGTCATTCAGATGGAAGCCCTGATACTGAAATGTTAATCCCAATCAGTCATTCAGCCTCAAGCCTGAGACAGAAATGTTCATCTTAGTCGTTCATTCAGAATGAAGCCCCGATACAGAAATGTTCATCCAAGTCAGTGATTAATAAGGAAGCCCCAAAACAGAAATGTTCATCCCAGTCGTTCATTCAGAAGGAAGCCCCGATACAGAAATGTTCATCCAAGTCGGTCACTCAGAAGGAAGCCCTGATACTTAAATGTTCATCCCAGTCAGTCATTCAGCCTCAAACCTGGTACAGAAATGTTCATCCAAGTCATTCATTCAGAAAGAAGCCCCGATACAGAAATGTTCATCACAGTCAGTCACTCAGAAGGAAGCCCTGATACTGAAATCTTAATCCCAGTCAGTCATTCAGTCTCAAACCTGGTACAGAAATGTTCATCCAAGTCGTTCATGCAGAACGAAGCCCCGATACAGAAATGTTCATCACAGTCAGGCATTCGGAAGGAAGCCCTGAAACAAAAATGTTTATCACAGTCAGTCATATGGAAGGAAGACCTGATACAGAAACATTCAACACATACAGTCATTCTAAAGGAAGCGCCGATACTGAAATGTTCATCCCAGTCAGTAATTCAGGAAGAAGCACTCATACAGAAATGTTCATAGCGTTCCGACATTACGAAAAAAGCCCTCATGCAGAAATGTTCATCATACTCAGTCATTCAGAACGAGGGGAGATACAGAAATGTTCATCCAAGTCAGTGATTCATAAGGAAGCCCTGATACAGAAATGTTCATGACAGGAAGTCATTCAGAAGGAAGCCCCGATACAGAATTGTTCATCCAAGTCGGTCACTCAAAAGGAAGCCCTGATACTGAAATGTTAATCCCAGTCAGTCATTCAGCCTCAAACCTGATACAGAAATGTTCATCCCAGTCGTTCATTCAGAAAGAAGCCCCAATACAGAAATGTTCATCACAGTCAGGGATTCATAAGGAAGCCCCAAAACAGAAATGTTCTTCGCATTCTGACATTCAGAAAAAAGCCCTGATGCAGAAATATAAATCATACTCAGTCATTCAGAACGAGGGCAAATACACAAATGTTCATCCAAGATAGTCATTCAGAAGGAAGCCTGATATAGCAATTATCATCCCAATCGTTCATTCAGAAGGAAGCCCCGATACAGAAATGTTCAGGACAGGAAGTCATTCAGAAGGAAGCCATGATATAGAAATGTTCATCACAGTCAGTCATTCAGAAGGAAGCCCTGATACAGAAATGTTTAACACAGTCGGTCATTCAGAAGGAAGCCCTGATTCAGAAATGTTCATCCAAGTCAGTCACTCAGATAGAAGCCCTGATACTGAAATGTTAATTCCAGTCAGTCATTCATCCTCAAACCTGATACAGAAACGTTCATCCCAGTCGTTCATTCAGAACGAAGCCCCGATACAGAAATGTTCATCACGTTCTGTCACACAGAAGGAAGTCCCGATACAGAAATATTCATCCCAGTCAGTCATTCAAAAGGAAGCCCCGATACAGAAATGCTCATCACATTCAGTTATACAGCCTCAAGCCTGATAAAGAAATGTTTATCTCAGTCGTTCATTCAGAATGATGCCCGATACTGAAATCTTCATCCCAGCTGTCATTCAGAAGGAAGCTCCGATATAGAAATGTTCAACACAGTCAGTCAGTCATTCACAAGAAAGCCCTGATGCACAAATGTTCATCCCAGTCAGTCATTCAGCCTCAAGCATGATACAGAAATGTTCTTCCCAGTGAATCATTCAGAAGGAAGCCCGATACAGAAATGTTAATCACCGTCAGTCATTCAAAAGGAAGCCTGATACAGAAATGTTCATAGCAGTTGGTCATTCAGACTCAAGCCTGATACAGAATTGTTCATCCTAGTCAGTAATTGAAAAGGAAGCCCCGATACAGAAATGCTCATCATATTCAATCATACAGAAGGAAGACCCGACATAGAAATGTTAATCACAGTTAGTCATTCAGCCTCAAGCATGATACAGAAATGTTCTTCCCAGTGAATCATTCAGAAGAAGATAGAAACAGAAATGTTCACCACAGTCATCGTTCAGAAGGAAGTTCCGATACGGAATTGTTCATCCCAGTCAGTCATTCTGAAGGAAGCCTGATACAGAAATGTTATTCCCAGTCAGTCATTTAGCCTCAAGCCTGATACAGAAATGTTCATCCCAGTCGTTTATTCAGAACAAAGCACCGATACAGAAATGTTCATCCCAGTGAATCATTCAGAAGGAAGCCCGATACAGAAATGTTATTCCCAGTCAGTCATTTAGCATGAAGCCTGATACAGAAATATTCAGCGCAATCAGACATTTAGCCTCAAGTCTCATAAAGAAATCTTCATCAAAGTCGGTCATTCAGAGGGAGTCACGTGATGGAGTAGTGGCGGACGGTGAACTCCAGCCCTCTCCAGAAAAGTCGGAAAAAACAAAGGAAAACACAAAGGCACAGAAGTAAAAGTTAAAGAAAAGTGAGTATAAAGGTGGAAAGAAGATGGCGACAAAAAAAGAAAAATCGAAATCAACGGTAAGAAGAGAGGAAGAGAAGACAACGGAGGAAGAAGGAGAAGGCCTTACCTGTTCGAAGAGGCCCGCGGTGGAGAGAGAAACCCGCTCCCTCAGGTCGGTAGAAATTGGACTACAAAAATGGCTCGCTGAGCCGAGTAAAAGTGCGCAACCGCGCATGAAAAAAAACACACCGACGGGAGGGGGGACCAGCTGGGGAGTCGATCTCCACAGCCGGCAACGACAGCTGCAGAACACCTGCAGCAAGAAGAGAACACAAAACACAATGGAAACAAGAAAGAAGAGAAGAAAAGGGCAACAAAGATACAACAGATGGCCAACCCAGAGGAAGAAGAAGAGGAAGAGGAAGAGTACAGTGAAATAGAAGAAGAAGAGAAAGGCAAGATAAAGGTTTTACTTTCTCTTATTAAAGGATACATGGAGTCATTTAAAGAATGGCAAACACAGGAATTTAATGATTTAAGAAGAAGAATAAACAACACAGAAGAGAAAATGAATAAAATAGATATGACCTTAACAGAAATGGGAAAGAAAATGGACAAGATGGAAGAGCGGGCAGTAGCAGCAGAAATGGAGGTAGAGGACTTAAAAAAGAAATTAGAGGAATCTAATAAAAAAGCTATAGAGACACAACAACTGTTAGCTCAAAAAATAGATATAATGGAAAATTATAACAGAAGAAATAACATAAAGATAGTGGGCCTTAAGGAAGATGAAGAAGGCAAGAATATGAGAGAGTTTATAAAAGATTGGATCCCTAGGATCCTAGGATGTCCAGAACTACAGCAAGAAATGGAAATAGAAAGGGCACATAGAGCACTGGCCTTTAAACCACAACCACAACAAAAGCCAAGATCTATTTTAGTAAAATTCCTAAGATATACTACAAGAGAAAAGGTACTGGAGAAGACAATGGAAAAAGTAAGAGAGGGCAACAAGCCACTGGAGTATAAAGGGCAAAAAATCTTCATTTATCCAGATATAAGTTTTGAACTCCGAAAGAAGAGAAAGGAGTTCAATACAGCAAAGGCGATTTTATGGAAGAAAGGGTATAAATTTATACTAAAGCATCCAGCGGTATTGAAAATATTTTTTCCAGGACAAAAAAACAGACTATTCTCGGATCCAGAAGAAGCACGAAAATTTGCAGAACAATTACAAAATAGACTGAGGGATGAAGACATGTAATGAGAGTAAAAATGATCACGATTGATATGTATGTGGGTAAAGAGGTATAAGAGTGTATAGGTATAATGTGCATACGTGAATGTATCTGTACTTAGAGGAAAATATAGATAGTATAGACAAGAATTAATAAGGGAAGGTAATGGAATAGAGAGAGTAAGGAGGGAATTAAAAGAGTGACCTTTGTTACATATGAAAAGTGAAATCTTTTCTGGGGGCGGCTGGGTGCGGGGGAATAGCGGTCACTGCAAAATCAGTTCACGCTTGCGAGTGAATTCGCAAACCCAAATGGAGAGGGGAGATGTGGTTGTCCGACAAGGGATAAAGGACAACTCAGGAGGGGAAGGGGAGATTGGGGCTAAAGAAGGTATAAATAGGAGAATAAGGAAAATGTTTGATGTTTTAGGAATGTTGTCTTATAAAGGGTTTAAAATAAGAAAACAGAAATGGAAAAGGAGGAAAGGTAATGATGGAAAAACGGAAAGGGAAGATAAACAAAGTATAAAATGGCTACGTTGAACTATATGACTTTAAATATTAATGGAATACATAACCAAATTAAAAGGAAGAAACTACTAAATTTACTGAAAAAAGAAAAAATTGATATAGCATTTGTCCAAGAAACACACTTAACTGAATTGGAGCACAAGAAATTAAAGAGAGGTTGGGTAGGATATGTAACAGCAGCATCGTATAATTCAAAAGCAAGAGGAGTGGCTATATTAATTAGTAAAAATGTGCCATTTAAAATAGAAGAGGAAATAATAGATCCAGCAGGGAGATATGTAATGATAAAATGTCAGATATATTCGGAGTTTTGGAATCTACTCAATGTATATTCACCTAACGAAGAAGATCAAAAGTTTATGCAAGATATCTTTTTGAAGGTAGCTAATATGCAAGGGAACATACTAATAGGAGGGGATTTCAACCTGAATTTGGATTCAAATATGGATAAAACTGGGAAAAAAATTAACAGAAAGAACAAAGTAACCAAATTTATAATTAAATCAATGCAAGAAATGCAACTTTTGGATATATGGAGGAAACAAAACCCAAAAGAAAAGGAATATTCATATTACTCGGCTAGACATAAAACATACTCAAGAATAGACCTATTTTTGTTATCAGCTAGTATGCAAGATAGAGTAAGAAAAACAGAATATAAAGCTAGAATACTATCGGACCATTCACCCTTAATATTGACAGTAAAGCTAGAGGACATCCCTCCAAGAATGTATAGATGGAGATTAAACGCCATGCTACTTTAAAGGCAGGATTTTAGAGAATTTATTGAAAAACAATTAAAAATGTATTTTGAAATAAATACGGAATCAGTGGAAGATAAGTTTATACTATGGGATGCAATGAAAGCATTCATTAGAGGGCAAATAATAAGTTATGTAACCAAGATGAAGAAGGACTATAATCAGGAAACAGAGCAGTTGGAAAGGGAAATAGTAAATATAGAAAAAAAATTAGCAATGAAGGAAGATACAACTAAAAAAAGAGTCGGTCATTCATATTCAAGCCGGATACAGAAATGTTCATGCAATTCGGTGATTCGCCTCAAGCCTGATACAGTAATGTTAATCCCAGTCGGGCGTTCAGCAGGAAGACTTGATACAGAAATATTCATCCCAGTCAGTCATTCAGCCTCAAGAATGATACAGAAATGTTCTTCCCAGTGAATCATTCACAAGGAAGCCCGATACAGAAATGTTGATCACCGTCAGTCATTCAAAAGGAAGCCCTGATACAGAACTGTGCATGACATTCAGTCATTCAGAAGGAAGCCCCGATACAGAAATGTTTATCACAGTCAGTCATTCAGAAGGAAGCCACAACACAGATATGTTTACCACAGTCATCGTTCAAAAGGAAGTTCCGATACGGAATTGTTCATCGCAGTCAGTCATGCTGAAGGAAGCCTGATACAGAAAAGTTATTCCCAGTCAAGTCATTCAGCATGAAGCCTGATACAGAAATGTTATTCCCAGTCAGTCATTCAGCATGAAGCCTGATACAGAAATATTCAGACCAGTCAGACATTTAGCCTCAAGTCTCATAAAGAAATCTTCATCAAAGTCGGTCATTCAAATTCAAGCCTGATACAGAAATGTTCATAGCAGTTGGTCATTCAGACTCAAGCCTGATACAGAATTGTTCATCCCAGTCAGTCATTCAAAAGTAAGCCCCGATACAGAAATGCTCATCATATTCAGTCATACAGATGGAAGATGCGATACAGAAATGTTCATCACAGTGAATCATACAGAAGGAAGCACGATACAGAAATGTTCATCACAGACAATCATTCAGAAGGAAGCCCCGATACAGACAAGATCATCCCAGTCTGTCATTAAGAAGGAAGCTCCGATACAGAAATGTTCAACACAGTCAGTCGTTCGGAAGGAATCTCTGATACAAAAATGTTCATCACAGTCAGTCAGTCATTCACAAGGAAGGCCCGATACAGAAATGCTCATCAAAGTAAGTCATTCAGAAGGAAGCCCTGATACAGCAATGTTCATCATTTTCCGACATTCAGAAGGAAGCCCTGATACTGAAATGTTCATCTCAATCAGTCATTCAGCCTCAAGCCTGATACAGAAATGTTCATCTCAGTCGTTCATTCAGAATGATGCCCCGATACAGAAATGTTGATCACACTCAGTCATTTAGAATGAAGCCCCGATACAGGCAAGATCATCCCAGTCTGTCATTAAGAAGGAAGCTCCGATATAGAAATTTTCAACACAGTCAGTCAGTCACTCACAAGAAAGCCCTGATGCACAAATGTTCATCCCAGTCAGTGATTCAGCCTCAAGCATGATACAGAAATGTTCTTCCCAGTGAATCATTCAAAAGGAAGCCCGATACAGAAATGTTAATCACCGTCAGTCATTTAAAAGGAAGCCCTGATACAGAAATGTTCATAGCAGTTGGTCATACAGACTCAAGCCTGATACAGAATTGTTCATCCCTGTCAGTAATACAAAAGGAAGCTCCGATACAGAAATGCTCATCATATTCAGTCATTCAAAAGGAAGCCCTGATACAGAATTGTTCATCCCTGTCAGTAATACAAAAGGAAGCCCCGATACAGAAATGCTCATCATATTCCGACATTCAGAAGGAAGCCCTGACACAGAAATTGTCATTACAATCGGCCATTCAGCCTCAAGCCGGATACAGAAATGTTCATGCAAGTCGGTGATTCAACCTCAAGCCTGATACAGAAATGTTCCTCAAAGTCGGTCATTCACATTCAAGACTGATAGAGAATTGTTCATCCGAGTCAGTAATTCAAAAGTAAGCCACGATACAGAAATGCTCATCATATTCAGTCATACAGAAGGAAGATCCGATATACAAATGTTAATCACAGTTAGTCATTCAGAAGGAAGCTCTGATAAAGAAATGTTCATCACATTCCGACATTCAGAAGGAAGCCCCGATACAGACAAGATCATCCCAGTCTGTCATTCAGAAGGATGCTCCGATACAGAAATGTTCATCCCAGTGAATCATTCAGAAGGAAGCCCGATACAGAAATGTTATTCCCAGTCAGTTATTCAGCATGAAGCCCGACACAGAAATATTCATCCCAGTCAGTCATTTAGCCTCAAGCCTGATACAAAAATGTTCATCAAAGTCGGTCATTCAAATTCAAGCCTGATACAGAAATGTTCATACCAGTCGGTCATTCAGACTCAAGCCTCATACAGAATTGTTCATCCCAGTCAGTCATTCAAAAGTAAGACCCGATACAGAAATGCTCATCACAATGTGTCATTCAGAAGGAAGCTCAAATACAGAAATGTTCATCCCAGTGAATCATACAGAAGGAAACACGATACAGCAATATTCATCACAGACAATCATTCAGAAGGAAGCCCCGATACAGACAAGATCATCCCAGTCTGTCATTCAGGAGGAAGCTCCGATACAGAAATGTTCAACACAGTCAGTCGTTCGGAAGGAAACTCTGATGCAGAAATGTTCATCCCAGTCAGTCATTCTGCCTCAAGCATGATACAGAAATGTTCTTCCCAGTTAATCATTCAGAAGGAAGCCCGATACAGAAATGTTGATCATATTCCGACATTCAGAAGAAAGCCCTGATACAGAAATGTTCATCCCAGTCAGTCATTCAGCTTCAAGCCTGATACAGAAATGTTCATCCCAGTCGTTCATTCAGAACAAAGCACCGATACAGAAATGTTCATCCCAGTGAATCATTCAGAAGGAAGCCAGATACAGAAATGTTATTCCCAGTCAGTTATTCAGTCAGAAATATTCAGCCCAGTCAGTCATTTAGCCTCAAGCCTGACACAGAAATGTTCCTCAAAGTCGGTCATTCAGACTCAAGCCTGATACAGAATTGTTCATTCCAGTCAGTCATTCAAAAGTAAGCCCCGATACAGAAATGTTAATCATAATGAGTCATTCAGAAGGAAGCCCCGATATAGAAATGAATATCCCAGTCTGTCATTCAGAAGGAAGCTCCGGTACAGAAATGTTCAACACAGTCAGTCGTTCGGAAGGAATCTCTGATACAAAAATGTTCATCACAGTCAGTCATTCTGCCTCAAGCATAATACAGAAATCTTCTTCCCAGTGAATCATTCAGAAGGAAGAACGATACAGGAATGTCGATCACCGTCAGTCATTCAAAAAGAAGCCCTGATACAGAACTGTGCATGACATTCAGTCATTCAGAAGGAAGTCCCGATACAGAAATATTCATCCCAGTCAGTCATTCAAAGGGAAGCCCCAATACAGAAATGCACATCACAGTCAGTCATTCAGGAGGAAGCCCTCATACAGAAATGTTCATCCAAGTGAATCATACAGAAGGAAGCCCGATACAGAAATGTTGATCACACCCAGTCATTCAGAAGTAAGCCCCGATATAGAAATGATCATCCCAGTCTGTCATTCTGAAGGAAGCCCAGAAAGAGATATGTATATCACAGACAATCATTCAGAAGGAAGCGCCGTTTCAGACAAGATCATACCAGTCTTTCATTCAATAGGAAGCTCCGATACAGAAATGTTCAACACAGTCAGTCGTTGGGAAGGAAGCCCTGATACAGAAATGTCCATCAAAGTCGGACATTCAAATTCAAGCTTGATACAGAAATGTTCATACCAGTCGGTCATTCAGACTCAAGCCTGATACAGAATTGTTCATCCCAGTCAGTCATTCAGAAGGAAGCCCCGATATAGAAATGATCTTCGCAGTCTGTCATTCAGAAGGAAGCCCAGAAACAGATATGTATATCACAGACAATCATTCAGAAGGAAGCGCCGTTTCAGACAAGATCATACCAGTCTGTCATTCAATAGGAAGCTCCGATACAGAAATGTTCAACACAGTCAGTCGTTGGGAAGGAAGCCCTGATACAGAAATGTCCATCAAAGTCGGTCATTCAAATTCAAGCCTGATACAGAAATGTTCATACCAGTCGGTCATTCAGACTCAAGCCTGATACAGAATTGTTCATCCCAATCATTCATTCAAAAGGAAGCCCCGATAGAGAAATGCTCATCATATTCAGTCACACAGAAGAAAGACCGATACAGAAATGTTGATCACACTGAGTCCGGATACAGGAATGTTGATCACACTCAGTCATTCAGAAGGAAGCCCCGATATAGAAATGATCATCCCAGTCTGCCATTCAGAAGGAAGCTCCGGTGCAGAAATGTTCAACACAGTCAGTCGTTCGGAAGGAATCTCTGATACAAAAATGTTCATCACAGTCAGTCAGTCATTCGGCCTCAAGCATAATACAGAAATCTTCTTCCCAGTGAATCATTCAGATGGAAGAACGATACAGGAATGTTGATCACCATCAGTCATTCAAAAGGAAGCCTTGATTCAGAAATGTTCATCCCAGTCAGATATTCAAAACGAAGCCCTGATACTGCAATGTTCATCCAAGTGAATCAAACAGAAGGAAGCCCGATACAGAAATGTTCATCACACTCAGTCATTCAGAAGGAAGCCCCGATACAAACAAGATCATCCCAATCTGTCATTCAGAAGGAAGCTCCGATACAGAAATGTTCATCCCAGTGAATCATACAGAAGGAAACACAATACAGCAATATTCATCACAGACAATCATTCAGAAGGAAGCCCCGATACAGACAAGATCATCCGAGTCTGTCATTCAGAAGGGAGCTCCGATACACAAATGTTCAACACAGTCAGTCGTTCGGAAGGAAACTCTGATACAAAAATGTTCATCCCAGTCAGTCATTCTGCCACAAGCATGATACGGAAATGTTCAACACAGTCAGGCGTTCGGAAGGAAGCCCTGATACAGAAATGTTCATCACAGTCTGTCATTCAGCCTCAAGCATGATACAGAAATGTTCATCCCAGTCGTTCATTCAGAACAAAGCACCGATACAGAAATGTTCATCCCAGTGAATCATTCAGAAGGAAGCCTGATACAGAAATGTTATTCCCAGTCAGTTATTCAGCATGAATTCCGACACAGAAATATTCAGCCCAGTCAGTCATTTAGCCTCAAGCCTGACACAGAAATGTTCCTCAAAGTCGGTCATTCAAATTCAAGCCTGATACAGAATTGTTCATCCCAGTCAGTCATTCAAAAGTAAGCCCCGATACAGAAATATTCAACACAGTCAGTCGTTCGGAAGGAAGCCCTGATACAGAAATGTTTATCACAGTTAGTCATTCAAAAGGAAGCCGCAACACAGATATGTTCACCATAGTCATCTTTCAGTAGGAAGTTCCGGTACGGAATTATTCATCCCAGTCAGTCATTCAAAAGTAACCCTGATACAGAAATATTCAGCCCAGTCAGACAATTAGCCTCAAACCTAATAAAGAAATGTCCATCAAAGTCGGTCATTCAAATTCAAGCCTGGTGCAGAAATGTTCATACCAGTCGGTCATTCAGACTCAAGCCTGATAAAGAATTGTTCATCCCAGTCAGTCATTCAAAAGGAAGCCTCGATACAGAAATGTTCATCACAGTCAGTAATTCAGCTTCAAGCCTGATACAGAAATGTTCATCCCAATTGTTCATTCAGAACAAAGCACCGATACAGAAATGTTCATCCCAGTGAATCATTCAGACGGAAGCCTGATACAGAAATGTTATTCCCAGTCAGTTATTCAGCATGAAGCCCAATACAGAAATATTCAGCCCAGTCAGTCATTTAGCCTCAAGCCTGATACAGAAATGTTCCTCAAAGTTGATCATTCAAATTCAAGCCTGATACAGAAATGTTCACACCAGTCGGTCATTTAGACTCAAGCTTGATACAGAATTGTTCATCCCAGTCAGTAATTCAAAAGGAAGTCCCAATACAGAAATGCTCATCACAGTCAGTCATTCAGAAGGGAGCCACGACACAGATATGTTCACCACAGTCATCGTTCAGAAGCAAGTTCCGATACGGAATTGTTCATCCCAGTCAGTCATTCAAAAGTAACCCTGATACAGAAATGTTATTCCCAGTCAGTCATTCAGCTTGAAGCCTGATACAGAAATATTCAGCCCAGTCAGACAATTAGCCTCAAACCTAATAAAGAAATGTCCATCAAAGTCGGTCATTCAAATTCAAGCCTGGTGCAGAAATGTTCATACCAGTCGGTCATTCAGACTCAAGCCTCATACAGAATTGTTCATCCCAGTCAGTCATTCAAAAGGAAGCCCCGATATAGAAATGATCTTCGCAGTCTGTCATTCAGAAGGAAGCCCTGAAACTGATATGTATATCACAGACAATCATTCAGAAGGAAGCCCCGATACAGACAACATCATCCCAGTCTGTCATTCAGAAGTAAGCTCCGGTACAGAAATGTTCAACACAGTCAGTCGTTCGGAAGGAATGTCTGATACAAAAATGTTCATCACAGTCAGTCATTCTGCCTCAAGCATAATACAGAAATCTTCTTCCCAGTGAATCATTCAGAAGGAAGAACGATACAGGAATGTTGATCACCATCAGTCATTCAAAAGGAAGCCCTGATACAGAACTGTGCATGTCATTCAGTCATTCAGAAGGAAGTCCCGATACAGAAATATTCAACCAACTCAGTCATTCACAAGGAAGCCTTGATACAGAAATGTTCATCCCAGTCAGTCATACAGAAGGAAGACCGATATGGAAATGTCATTCACAGTTAGTCATTCAGAATTAAGCCCTGATACAGAAATGTTCATCCCAGTCAGTCATTCACAAGGAAGCCTTGATACAGAAATGTTCATCCCAGTCAGTCATTCAAAAGGAATCGCTGATACAGCAATGTTCATCATATTCCGACATTCAGAAGGAGGCCCTGATACAGAAATGTTCATCCCAATCAGTCATTCAGCCTCAAGCCCGAACCAGAAATGTTGATCACACTCTGTCATTCAGAAGGAAGCCACGATATAGAAATGATCATCCCAGTCTGTCATTCAGAAGAAGCCCAGAAACAGATATGTGTATCACAGACAATCATACAGAAGGAAGCCCCGATACAGACAAGATCATCCTAGTCTGTCATTCAGAAGGAAGCTCCGATACAGGAATGTTCAACACAGACAGGCGTTCGGAAGGAAGCCCTGATACAGAAATGTTCATCACAGTCAGTCATTCAGCCTCAAGCATGATACAGAAAAGTTCTTTCCAGTGAATCATTCAGAAGGAAGCCTGATACAGAAATGTTGATCACCGTCAGTCATTCAAAAGGAAGCCCTGATACAGAACTGTGCATGACATCCAGGCATTCAGAAGGAAGCACCGATACAGAAATGTTGATCACAGTAAGTCATTCAAAAGGAAGCCCCGACACAGATATGTTCACCATAGTCATCATTCAGAAGCAAGTTCCGGTACGGAATTATTCATCCCAGTCAGTCATTCAGAAGGAACCCTGATACAGAAATGTTATTCCCAGTCAGTCATTCAGCATGAAGCCTGATACAGAAATATTAAGCCCAGTCAGACAATTAGCCTCAAGCCTAATAAAGAAATGTCCATCAAAGTCGGTAATTCAAATTCAAGCCTGATACAGAAATATTCATACCAGTTGGTCATTCAGACTCAAGCCTGATACAGAATTGTTCATCCAAGTCGTTCTTTCAGTACGAAGCTGCGATACAGAAATATTCATCACATTCTGTCACACAGAAGGAAGCCCTGATACAGAAATGTTTAACACAGTCGGTCATTCAGAAGGAAGCCCTGATACAGAAATGTTCATCCAAGTCGGTCGCTCAAAAGGAAGCCCTGATACTGAAATCTTAATCCCAGTCAGTCATTCAGCCTCAAACCTGGTACAGAAATGTTCATCCAAGTCGTTCTTTCAGAACGAAGCCCCGATACAGAAATGTTCATCACGTTCTGTCACACAGAAGGAAGCCCTGATTCAGAAATGTTCATCCAAGTCAGTCACTCAGATAGAAGCCCTGATACTGAAATGTTAATTCCAGTCAGTCATTCATCCTCAAACCTGATACAGAAACGTTCATCCCAGTCGTTCATTCAGAACGAAGCCCCGATACAGAAATGTTCATCACGTTCTGTCACACAGAAGGAAGTCCCGATACAGAAATATTCATCCCAGTCAGTCATTCAAAAGGAAGCCCCGATACAGAAATGCTCATCACATTCAGTTATACAGCCTCAAGCCTGATAAAGAAATGTTTATCTCAGTCGTTCATTCAGAATGATGCCCGATACTGAAATCTTCATCCCAGCTGTCATTCAGAAGGAAGCTCCGATATAGAAATGTTCAACACAGTCAGTCAGTCATTCACAAGAAAGCCCTGATGCACAAATGTTCATCCCAGTCAGTCATTCAGCCTCAACCATGATACAGAAATGTTCTTCCCAGTGAATCATTCAGAAGGAAGCCCGATACAGAAATGTTAATCACCGTCAGTCATTCAAAAGGAAGCCCTGATACAGAAATGTTCATCACAGTCAGTCATACAGAAGGAAGACCCGATATAGAAATGTCATTCACAGTTAGTCATTCAGAATTAAGCCCTAATACTGAAATGTTCATCACAGTCAGTCAGTCGTTCACAAGGAAGCCCTGATACAGAAATATTCATCCCAGTCAGTCATTCAAAAGGAAGGCCCGATACAGAAATGCTCATCCAAGTAAGTCATTCAGAAGGAAGCCCTGATACAGCAATGTTCATAATTTTCCGACATTCAGAAGGAAGCCCTGATACAGAAATGTTCATCTCAATCAGTCATTCAGCCTCAAGCCTGATACAGAAATGTTTATCTCAGTCGTTCATTCAGAATGATGCCCGATACTGAAATCTTCATCCCAGCTGTCATTCAGAAGGAAGCTCCGATATAGAAATGTTCAACACAGTCAGTCAGTCATTCACAAGAAAGCCCTGATGCACAAATGTTCATCCCAGTCAGTCATTCAGCCTCAAGCATGATACAGAAATGTTCTTCCCAGTGAATCATTCAGAAGGAAGCCCGATACAGAAATGTTAATCACCGTCAGTCATTCAAAAGGAAGCCTGATACAGAAATGTTCATAGCAGTTGGTCATTCAGACTCAAGCCTGATACAGAATTGTTCATCCCAGTCAGTAATTGAAAAGGAAGCCCCGATACAGAAATGCTCATCATATTCAATCATACAGAAGGAAGACCCGACATAGAAATGTTAATCACAGTTAGTCATTCAGCCTCAAGCATGATACAGAAATGTTCTTCCCAGTGAATCATTCAGAAGAAGATAGAAACAGAAATGTTCACCACAGTCATCGTTCAGAAGGAAGTTCCGATACGGAATTGTTCATCCCAGTCAGTCATTCTGAAGGAAGCCTGATACAGAAATGTTATTCCCAGTCAGTCATTTAGCCTCAAGCCTGATACAGAAATGTTCATCCCAGTCGTTTATTCAGAACAAAGCACCGATACAGAAATGTTCATCCCAGTGAATCATTCAGAAGGAAGCCCGATACAGAAATGTTATTCCCAGTCAGTCATTTAGCATGAAGCCTGATACAGAAATATTCAGCGCAATCAGACATTTAGCCTCAAGTCTCATAAAGAAATCTTCATCAAAGTCGGTCATTCAGAGGGAGTCACGTGATGGAGTAGTGGCGGACGGTGAACTCCAGCCCTCTCCAGAAAAGTCGGAAAAAACAAAGGAAAACACAAAGGCACAGAAGTAAAAGTTAAAGAAAAGTGAGTATAAAGGTGGAAAGAAGATGGCGACAAAAAAAGAAAAATCGAAATCAACGGTAAGAAGAGAGGAAGAGAAGACAACGGAGGAAGAAGGAGAAGGCCTTACCTGTTCGAAGAGGCCCGCGGTGGAGAGAGAAACCCGCTCCCTCAGGTCGGTAGAAATTGGACTACAAAAATGGCTCGCTGAGCCGAGTAAAAGTGCGCAACCGCGCATGAAAAAAAACACACCGACGGGAGGGGGGACCAGCTGGGGAGTCGATCTCCACAGCCGGCAACGACAGCTGCAGAACACCTGCAGCAAGAAGAGAACACAAAACACAATGGAAACAAGAAAGAAGAGAAGAAAAGGGCAACAAAGATACAACAGATGGCCAACCCAGAGGAAGAAGAAGAGGAAGAGGAAGAGTACAGTGAAATAGAAGAAGAAGAGAAAGGCAAGATAAAGGTTTTACTTTCTCTTATTAAAGGATACATGGAGTCATTTAAAGAATGGCAAACACAGGAATTTAATGATTTAAGAAGAAGAATAAACAACACAGAAGAGAAAATGAATAAAATAGATATGACCTTAACAGAAATGGGAAAGAAAATGGACAAGATGGAAGAGCGGGCAGTAGCAGCAGAAATGGAGGTAGAGGACTTAAAAAAGAAATTAGAGGAATCTAATAAAAAAGCTATAGAGACACAACAACTGTTAGCTCAAAAAATAGATATAATGGAAAATTATAACAGAAGAAATAACATAAAGATAGTGGGCCTTAAGGAAGATGAAGAAGGCAAGAATATGAGAGAGTTTATAAAAGATTGGATCCCTAGGATCCTAGGATGTCCAGAACTACAGCAAGAAATGGAAATAGAAAGGGCACATAGAGCACTGGCCTTTAAACCACAACCACAACAAAAGCCAAGATCTATTTTAGTAAAATTCCTAAGATATACTACAAGAGAAAAGGTACTGGAGAAGACAATGGAAAAAGTAAGAGAGGGCAACAAGCCACTGGAGTATAAAGGGCAAAAAATCTTCATTTATCCAGATATAAGTTTTGAACTCCGAAAGAAGAGAAAGGAGTTCAATACAGCAAAGGCGATTTTATGGAAGAAAGGGTATAAATTTATACTAAAGCATCCAGCGGTATTGAAAATATTTTTTCCAGGACAAAAAAACAGACTATTCTCGGATCCAGAAGAAGCACGAAAATTTGCAGAACAATTACAAAATAGACTGAGGGATGAAGACATGTAATGAGAGTAAAAATGATCACGATTGATATGTATGTGGGTAAAGAGGTATAAGAGTGTATAGGTATAATGTGCATACGTGAATGTATCTGTACTTAGAGGAAAATATAGATAGTATAGACAAGAATTAATAAGGGAAGGTAATGGAATAGAGAGAGTAAGGAGGGAATTAAAAGAGTGACCTTTGTTACATATGAAAAGTGAAATCTTTTCTGGGGGCGGCTGGGTGCGGGGGAATAGCGGTCACTGCAAAATCAGTTCACGCTTGCGAGTGAATTCGCAAACCCAAATGGAGAGGGGAGATGTGGTTGTCCGACAAGGGATAAAGGACAACTCAGGAGGGGAAGGGGAGATTGGGGCTAAAGAAGGTATAAATAGGAGAATAAGGAAAATGTTTGATGTTTTAGGAATGTTGTCTTATAAAGGGTTTAAAATAAGAAAACAGAAATGGAAAAGGAGGAAAGGTAATGATGGAAAAACGGAAAGGGAAGATAAACAAAGTATAAAATGGCTACGTTGAACTATATGACTTTAAATATTAATGGAATACATAACCAAATTAAAAGGAAGAAACTACTAAATTTACTGAAAAAAGAAAAAATTGATATAGCATTTGTCCAAGAAACACACTTAACTGAATTGGAGCACAAGAAATTAAAGAGAGGTTGGGTAGGATATGTAACAGCAGCATCGTATAATTCAAAAGCAAGAGGAGTGGCTATATTAATTAGTAAAAATGTGCCATTTAAAATAGAAGAGGAAATAATAGATCCAGCAGGGAGATATGTAATGATAAAATGTCAGATATATTCGGAGTTTTGGAATCTACTCAATGTATATTCACCTAACGAAGAAGATCAAAAGTTTATGCAAGATATCTTTTTGAAGGTAGCTAATATGCAAGGGAACATACTAATAGGAGGGGATTTCAACCTGAATTTGGATTCAAATATGGATAAAACTGGGAAAAAAATTAACAGAAAGAACAAAGTAACCAAATTTATAATTAAATCAATGCAAGAAATGCAACTTTTGGATATATGGAGGAAACAAAACCCAAAAGAAAAGGAATATTCATATTACTCGGCTAGACATAAAACATACTCAAGAATAGACCTATTTTTGTTATCAGCTAGTATGCAAGATAGAGTAAGAAAAACAGAATATAAAGCTAGAATACTATCGGACCATTCACCCTTAATATTGACAGTAAAGCTAGAGGACATCCCTCCAAGAATGTATAGATGGAGATTAAACGCCATGCTACTTTAAAGGCAGGATTTTAGAGAATTTATTGAAAAACAATTAAAAATGTATTTTGAAATAAATACGGAATCAGTGGAAGATAAGTTTATACTATGGGATGCAATGAAAGCATTCATTAGAGGGCAAATAATAAGTTATGTAACCAAGATGAAGAAGGACTATAATCAGGAAACAGAGCAGTTGGAAAGGGAAATAGTAAATATAGAAAAAAAATTAGCAATGAAGGAAGATACAACTAAAAAAAGAGTCGGTCATTCATATTAAAGCCGGATACAGAAATGTTCATGCAATTCGGTGATTCGCCTCAAGCCTGATACAGTAATATTAATCCCAGTCGGGCGTTCAGCAGGAAGACTTGATACAGAAATATTCATCCCAGTCAGTCATTCAGCCTCAAGAATGATACAGAAATGTTCTTCCCAGTGAATCATTCACAAGGAAGCCCGATACAGAAATGTTGATCACCGTCAGTCATTCAAAAGGAAGCCCTGATACAGAACTGTGCATGACATTCAGTCATTCAGAAGGAAGCCCCGATACAGAAATGTTTATCACAGTCAGTCATTCAGAAGGAAGCCACAACACAGATATGTTTACCACAGTCATCGTTCAAAAGGAAGTTCCGATACGGAATTGTTCATCGCAGTCAGTCATGCTGAAGGAAGCCTGATACAGAAAAGTTATTCCCAGTCAAGTCATTCAGCATGAAGCCTGATACAGAAATGTTATTCCCAGTCGGTCATTCAGCATGAAGCCTGATACAGAAATATTCAGACCAGTCAGACATTTAGCCTCAAGTCTCATAAAGAAATCTTCATCAAAGTCGGTCATTCAAATTCAAGCCTGATACAGAAATGTTCATAGCAGTTGGTCATTCAGACTCAAGCCTGATACAGAATTGTTCATCCCAGTCAGTCATTCAAAAGTAAGCCCCGATACAGAAATGCTCATCATATTCAGTCATACAGATGGAAGATGCGATACAGAAATGTTCATCACAGTGAATCATACAGAAGGAAGCACGATACAGAAATGTTCATCACAGACAATCATTCAGAAGGAAGCCCCGATACAGACAAGATCATCCCAGTCTGTCATTAAGAAGGAAGCTCCGATACAGAAATGTTCAACACAGTCAGTCGTTCGGAAGGAATCTCTGATACAAAAATGTTCATCACAGTCAGTCAGTCATTCACAAGGAAGGCCCGATACAGAAATGCTCATCAAAGTAAGTCATTCAGAAGGAAGCCCTGATACAGCAATGTTCATCATTTTCCGACATTCAGAAGGAAGCCCTGATACTGAAATGTTCATCTCAATCAGTCATTCAGCCTCAAGCCTGATACAGAAATGTTCATCTCAGTCGTTCATTCAGAATGATGCCCCGATACAGAAATGTTGATCACACTCAGTCATTTAGAATGAAGCCCCGATACAGGCAAGATCATCCCAGTCTGTCATTAAGAAGGAAGCTCCGATATAGAAATTTTCAACACAGTCAGTCAGTCACTCACAAGAAAGCCCTGATGCACAAATGTTCATCCCAGTCAGTGATTCAGCCTCAAGCATGATACAGAAATGTTCTTCCCAGTGAATCATTCAAAAGGAAGCCCGATACAGAAATGTTAATCACCGTCAGTCATTCAAAAGGAAGCCCTGATACAGAAATGTTCATAGCAGTTGGTCATACAGACTCAAGCCTGATACAGAATTGTTCATCCCTGTCAGTAATACAAAAGGAAGCTCCGATACAGAAATGCTCATCATATTCAGTCATTCAAAAGGAAGCCCTGATACAGAATTGTTCATCCCTGTCAGTAATACAAAAGGAAGCCCCGATACAGAAATGCTCATCATATTCCGACATTCAGAAGGAAGCCCTGACACAGAAATTGGCATTACAATCGGCCATTCAGCCTCAAGCCGGATACAGAAATGTTCATGCAAGTCGGTGATTCAGCCTCAAGCCTGATACAGAAATATTCCTCAAAGTCGGTCATTCACATTCAAGACTGATAGAGAATTGTTCATCCGAGTCAGTAATTCAAAAGTAAGCCACGATACAGAAATGCTCATCATATTCAGTCATACAGAAGGAAGATCCGATATACAAATGTTAATCACAGTTAGTCATTCAGAAGGAAGCTCTGATAAAGAAATGTTCATCACATTCCGACATTCAGAAGGAAGCCCCGATACAGACAAGATCATCCCAGTCTGTCATTCAGAAGGATGCTCCGATACAGAAATGTTCATCCCAGTGAATCATTCAGAAGGAAGCCCGATACAGAAATGTTATTCCCAGTCAGTTATTCAGCATGAAGCCCGATACAGAAATATTCATCCCAGTCAGTCATTTAGCCTCAAGCCTGACACAGAAATGTTCCTCAAAGTCGGTCATTCAAATTCAAGCCGGATACAGAATTGTTCATTCCAGTCAGTCATTCAAAAGTAAGCCCCGATACAGAAATGTTAATCATAATGAGTCATTCAGAAGGAAGCCCCGATATAGAAATGAATATCCCAGTCTGTCATTCAGAAGGAAGCTCCGGTACAGAAATGTTCAACACAGTCAGTCGTTCGGAAGGAATCTCTGATACAAAAATGTTCATCACAGTCAGTCATTCTGCCTCAAGCATAATACAGAAATCTTCTTCCCAGTGAATCATTCAGAAGGAAGAACGATACAGGAATGTTGATCACCGTCAGTCATTCAAAAAGAAGCCCTGATACAGAAATATTCATCCCAGTCAGTCATTCAAAGGGAAGCCCCAATACAGAAATGCACATCACAGTCAGTCATTCAGAAGGAAGCCCTCATACAGAAATGTTCATCCAAGTGAATCATACAGAAGGAAGCCCGATACAGAAATGTTGATCACACCCAGTCATTCAGAAGTAAGCCCCGATATAGAAATGATCATCCCAGTCTGTCATTCTGAAGGAAGCCCAGAAAGAGATATGTATATCACAGACAATCATTCAGAAGGAAGCGCCGTTTCAGACAAGATCATACCAGTCTTTCATTCAATAGGAAGCTCCGATACAGAAATGTTCAACACAGTCAGTCGTTGGGAAGGAAGCCCTGATACAGAAATGTCCATCAAAGTCGGACATTCAAATTCAAGCTTGATACAGAAATGTTCATACCAGTCGGTCATTCAGACTCAAGCCTGATACAGAATTGTTCATCCCAGTCAGTCATTCAAAAGGAAGCCCCGATATAGAAATGATCTTCGCAGTCTGTCATTCAGAAGGAAGCCCAGAAACAGATATGTATATCACAGACAATCATTCAGAAGGAAGCGCCGATACAGACAAGATCATCCGAGTCTGTCATTCAGAAGGGAGCTCCGATACACAAATGTTCAACACAGTCAGTCGTTCGGAAGGAAACTCTGATACAAAAATGTTCATCACAGTCAGTCAGTCATTCACAAGGAAGCCCTGATGCAGAAATGTTCATCCCAGTCAGTCATTCTGCCACAAGCATGATACAGAAATGTTCTTCCCAGTGAATCATTCAGAAGGAAGCCCGATACAGAAATGTTGATCATATTCCGACATTCAGAAGGAAGCCATGATACAGAAATGTTCATCCCAGTCAGTCATTCAGCTTCAAGCCTGATACAGAAATGTTCATCCCAGTCGTTCATTCAGAACAAAGCACCGATACAGAAATGTTCATCCCAGTGAATCATTCAGAAGGAAGCCTGATACAGAAATGTTATTCCCAGTCAGTTATTCAGCATGAATCCCGACACAGAAATATTCAGCCCAGTCAGTCATTTAGCCTCAAGCCTGACACAGAAATGTTCCTCAAAGTCAGTCATTCAAATTCAAGCCTGATACAGAAATGTTCATACCAGTCGGTCATTCAGACTCAAGCCTGATACAGAATTGTTCATCCTAGTCAGTCATTCAGAAGGAAGCCCCGATATAGAAATGATCTTCGCAGTCTGTCATTCAGAAGGAAGACCAGAAACACATATGTATATCACAGACAATCATTCAGAAGGAAGCCCCGATACAGACAACATCATCCCAGTCTGTCATTCAGAAGGAAGCTCCGGTACAGAAATGTTCAACACAGTCAGTCGTTCGGAAGGAATCTCTGATACAAAAATGTTCATCACAGTCAGTCATTCTGCCTCAAACATAATACAGAAATCTTCTTCCCAGTGAATCATTCAGAAGGAAAACGATACAGGAATGTTGATCACCATCAGTCATTCAAAACTAAGCCCTGATACAGAACTGTGCATGACATTCAGTCATTCAGAAGGAAGGCCCGATACAGAAATATTCATCCCAGTCAGTCATTCACAAGGAAGCCTTGATACAGGAATGTTCATCCAGGTCAGTCATACAGAATGAAGACCCAATATGGAAGTGTCATTCACATTTAGTCATTCAGAATTAAGCCCTGATACAGAAATGTTCATCCCAGTCAGTCATTCACAAGGAAGCCTTGATACAGAAATGTTCATCCCAGTCAGTCATTCAAAAGGAAGCCCTGATACAGCAATGTTCATCATATTCCGACATTCAGAAGGAAGCCCAGATACAGACAAGATCATCCCAGTCTGTCATTCAGAAGGAAGCTCCGATACAGAAATGTTCAACACAGTCAGGCGTTCGGAAGGAAGCCCTGATACAGAAATGTTCATCACAGTCAGTCAGTCATTCACAAGGAAGCCTTGATTCAGAAATGTTCATCCCAGTCAGTCATTCAAAACGAAACCCTGATACAGCAATGTTCATCCAAGTGAATCAAACAGAAGGAAGCCCGATACAGAAATGTTATTCCCAGTCAGTTATTCAGCATGAAGCCCAATACAGAAATATTCAGGCCAGTCAGTCATTTAGCCTCAAGCCTGATACAGAAATGTTCATCATATTCAGTCATACAAAAGGAAGACCCGATGTAGAAATGTAAATTACAGTTAGTCATTCAGATGGAACACCTGATACAGAAATGTTCATCACATTCCGACATTCAGAAGGAAACACTGATACAGAAATTGTCATTACACTCGGCCATTCAGCCTCAAGCCGGATACAGATATGTTCATCCAAGTCGGTGATTTAGCCTCAAGCCTATACAGTAATGTTAATCCCATAGGGCGTTCAGAAGGAAGACCTGATACAGAAATGTTCATCCCAGTCAGTTATTCAGCCCCAAGCCTGATACAGAAATGTTCCTCAAAGTCGGTCATTCAAATTCTAGCCTGATACAGAAATGTTCATACCAGTTGGTCATTCAGACACAAGCCTGATACAGAATTGTTCATCCCAATCATTCATTCAAAAGGAAGCCCCGATACAGAAATGCTCATCATATTCAGTCACACAGAAGAAAGACCGATACAGAAATGTTGATCACACTCAGTCATTCAGAAGGAAGCCCCGATACAGACAAGATCATCCCAGTCTGCCATTCAGAAGGAAGCTCCGGTGCAGAAATGTTCAACACAGTCAGTCGTTCGGAAGGAATCTCTGATACAAAAATGTTCATCACAGTCAGTCAGTCATTCGGCCTCAAGCATAATACAGAAATCTTCTTCCCAGTGAATCATTCAGATGGAAGAACGATACAGGAATGTTGATCACCGTCAGTCATTCAAAAGGAAGCCCTGATACAGAAATGCTCATCACACTCAGTCATTCAGAAGGAAGCCCCGATACAGACAAGATCATCCCAATCTGTCATTCAATAGGAAGCTCCGATACAGAAATATTCAACACAGCAGTCGTTCGGAAGGAAGCCCTGATACAGAAATGTTTATCACAGTTAGTCATTCAAAAGGAAGCCGCAACACAGATATGTTCACCATAGTCATCTTTCAGAAGGAAGTTCCGGTACGGAATTATTCATCCCAGTCAGTCATTCAGAAGGAACCCTGATACAGAAATGTTATTCCCAGTCAGTCATTCAGCATGAAGCCTGATACAGAAATATTCAGCCCAGTCAGACAATTAGCCTCAAACCTAATAAAGAAATGTCCATCAAAGTCAGTCATTCAAATTCAAGCCTGGTGCAGAAATGTTCATACCAGTCGGTCATTCAGACTCAAGCCTGATACAGAATTGTTCATCCCAGTCAGTCATTCAAAAGGAAGCCCCGATACAGAAATGTTCATCACAGTCAGTAATTCAGCTTCAAGCCTGATACAGAAATGTTCATCCCAATTGTTCATTCAGAACAAAGCACCGATACAGAAATGTTCATCCCAGTGAATCATTCAGAAGGAAGCCTGATACAGAAATGTTATTCCCAGTCAGTTATTCAGCATGAAGCCCAATACAGAAATATTCAGCCCAGTCAGTCATTTAGCCTCAAGCCTGATACAGAAATGTTCCTCAAAGTTGATCATTCAAATTCAAGCCTGATACAGAAATGTTCACACCAGTCGGTCATTTAGACTCAAGCTTGATACAGAATTGTTCATCCCAGTCAGTAATTCAAAAGGAAGTCCCAATACAGAAATGCTCATCACAGTCAGTCATTCAGAAGGGAGCCACGACACAGATATGTTCACCACAGTCATCGTTCAGAAGCAAGTTCCGATACGGAATTGTTCATCCCAGTCAGTCATTCAAAAGTAACCCTGATACAGAAATGTTATTCCCAGTCAGTCATTCAGCATGAAGCCTGATACAGAAATATTCAGCCCAGTCAGACAATTAGCCTCAAACCTAATAAAGAAATGTCCATCAAAGTCGGTCATTCAAATTCAAGCCTGGTGCAGAAATGTTCATACCAGTCGGTCATTCAGACTCAAGCCTGATAAAGAATTGTTCATCCCAGTCAGTCATTCAAAAGGAAGCCCCGATACAGAAATGATCATCTGAGTCTGTCATTCAGAAGGAAGCCCAGAAAGAGATATGTATATCACAGACAATCATTCTGAAGGAAGTGCCGTTACAGACAAGATCATACCAGTCTGTCATTCAATAGGAAGCTCCAATACAGAAATGTTCAACACAGTCAGTCATTGGGAAGGAAGCCCTGATACAGAAATGTCCATCAAAGTCGGTCATTCAAATTCAAGCCTGATACAGAAATGTTCATACCAGTCGGTCATTCAGACTCAAGCCTGATACAGAATTGTTCATCCCAGTCAGTCATTCAAAAGGAAGCCCCGATACAGAAATGCTCATCATATTCAGTCACACAGAAGAAAGACCGATACAGAAATGTTGATCACACTGAGTCCGGATACAGGAATGTTGATCACATTCAGTCATTCAGAAGGAAGCCCCGATATAGAAATGATCTTCGCAGTCTGTCATTCAGAAGGAAGCCCAGAAACTGATATGTATATCACAGACAATCATTCAGAAGGAAGCCCCGATGCAGACAACATCATCCCAGTCTGTCATTCAGAAGGAAGCTCCGGTACAGAAATGTTCAACACAGTCAGTCGTTCGGAAGGAATGTCTGATACAAAAATGTTCATCACAGTCAGTCATTCTGCCTCAAGCATAATACAGAAATCTTCTTCCCAGTGAATCATTCAGAAGGAAGAACGATACAGGAATGTTGATCACCATCAGTCATTCAAAAGGAAGCCCTGATACAGAACTGTGCATGTCATTCAGTCATTCAGAAGGAAGTCCCGATACAGAAATATTCAACCAACTCAGTCATTCAAAAGGAAGCCTTGATACAGAAATGTTCATCCCAGTCAGTCATACAGAAGGAAGACCGATATGGAAATGTCATTCACAGTTAGTCATTCAGAATTAAGCCCTGATACAGAAATGTTCATCCCAGTCAGTCATTCACAAGGAAGCCTTGATACAGAAATGTTCATCCCAGTCAGTCATTCAAAAGGAATCGCTGATACAGCAATGTTCATCATATTCCGACATTCAGAAGGAGGCCCTGATACAGAAATGTTCATCACAGTCAGTCATTCAGCCTCAAGCATGATACAGAAAAGTTCTTTCCAGTGAATCATTCAGAAGGAAGCCTGATACAGAAATGTTGATCACCGTCAGTCATTCAAAAGGAAGCCCTGATACAGAACTGTGCATGACATCCAGGCATTCAGAAGGAAGCACCGATACAGAAATGTTGATCACAGTAAGTCATTCAAAAGGAAGCCCCGACACAGATATGTTCACCATAGTCATCATTCAGAAGCAAGTTCCGGTACGGAATTATTCATCCCAGTCAGTCATTCAGAAGGAACCCTGATACAGAAATGTTATTCCCAGTCAGTCATTCAGCATGAAGCCTGATACAGAAATATTAAGCCCAGTCAGACAATTAGCCTCAAGCCTAATAAAGAAATGTCCATCAAAGTCGGTAATTCAAATTCAAGCCTGATACAGAAATATTCATACCAGTTGGTCATTCAGACTCAAGCCTGATACAGAATTGTTCATACGAGTCAGTCATTCAAAAGGAAGCCCCGATATAGAAATGATCTTCGCAGTCTGTCATTCAGAAGGAAGCCCCGACACAGATATGTTCACCACAGTCATCGTTCAGAAGCAAGTTCCGATACGGAATTGTTCATCCCAGTCAGTCATTCAGAAGGAACCTTGATACAGAAATGTTATTCCCAGTCAGTCATTCAGAATGAAGCCTGATACAGAAATATTCACCGCAGTCAGACATTAAGTCTCAAGCCTAATAAAGAAATGTTCATCAAAGTCGGTCATTCAAATTCAAGCCTGATACAGAAATGTTGATACCAGTCGGTCATTCAGACTCAAGCCTGATACAGAATTGTTCATCCCAGTCAGTCATTCAGAAGGAAGCCCTCATACAGAAATGTTCATCCAAGTGAATCATACAGAAGGAAGCCCGATACAGAAATGTTGATCACACCCAGTCATTCAGAAGTAAGCCCCGATATAGAAATGATCATCCCAGTCTGTCATTCTGAAGGAAGCCCAGAAAGAGATATGTATATCACAGACAATCATTCAGAAGGAAGCGCCGTTACAGACAAGATCATACCAGTCTGTCATTCAATAGGAAGCTCCGATACAGAAATGTTCAACACAGTCAGTCGTTGGGAAGGAAGCCCTGATACAGAAATGCCAATCAAAGTCGGTCATTCAAATTCGAGCCTGATACAGAATTGTTCATACCAGTCGGTCATTCAGACTCAAGCTTGCTACAGAATTGTTCATCCCAGTCAGTCATTCAAAAGGAAGCCCCGATACAGAAATGTTCAACACAGTCAGTCGTTCGGAAGGGTCTCTGATACAAAAATGTTCATCACAGTCAGTCATTCTGCCTCAAGCATAATACAGAAATCTTCTTCCCAGTGAATCATTCAGAAGGAAGAACGATACAGGAATGTTGATCACCATCAGTCATTCAAAACGAAACCCTGATACAGAACTGTGCATGTCATTCAGTCATTCAGAAGGAAGGCCCGATACAGAAATATTCATCCCAGTCAGTCATTCACAAGGAAGCCTTGATACAGAAATGTTCATCCAGGTCAGTCATACAGAAGGAAGACCCGATATGGAAGTGTCATTCACATTTAGTCATTCAGAATTAAGGCTTGATACAGAAATGTTCATCCCAGTCAGTCATTCACAAGGAAGCCTTGATACAGAAATGTTCATCCCAGTCAGTCATTCAAAAGGAAGCCCTGATACAGCAATGTTCATCATATTCCGACATTCAGAAGGAAGCCCAGATACAGACAAGATCATCCCAGTCTGTCATTCAGAAGGAAGCTCCGATACAGAAATGTTCAACACAGTCAGGCGTACGGAAGGAAGCCCTGATACAGAAATGTTCATCACAGTCTGTCATTCAGCCTCAAGCATGATACAGAAAAGTTCTTTCCAGTGAATCATTCAGAAGGAAGCCTGATACAGAAATGTTGATCACCGTCAGTCATTCAAAAGGAAGCCCTGATACAGAACTGTGCATGACATCCAGGCATTCAGAAGGAAGCACCAATACAGAAATGTTTATCACAGTTAGTCATTCAAAAGGAAGCCCCGACACAGATATGTTCACCATAGTCATCATTCAGAAGCAAGTTCCGGTACGGAATTGTTCATCCCAGTCAGTCATTCAGAAGGAACCCTGATACAGAAATGCTATTCCCAGTCAGTCATTCAGAATGAAGCCTGATACAGAAATATTCACCCCAGTCAGACATTAAGTCTCAAGCCTAATAAAGAAATGTTCATCAAAGTCGGTCATTCAAATTCAAGCCTGATACAGAAATGTTCATCCCAGTCAGTCATTCACAAGGAAGCCTTGATACAGAAATGTTCATCCCAGTCAGTCATTCAAAAGGAAGCCCTGATACAGCAATGTTCATCATATTCCGACATTCAGAATGAAGCCCAGATACAGACAAGATCATCCCAGTCTGTCATTCAGAAGGAAGCTCCGATACAGAAATGTTCAACACAGTTAGGCGTTCGGAAGGAAGCCCTGATACAGAAATGTTCATCACAGTCTGTCATTCAGCCTCAAGCATGATACAGAAAAGTTCTTTCCAGTGAATCATTCAGAAGGAAGCCTGATACAGAAATGTTGATCACCGTCAGTCATTCAAAAGGAAGCCCTGATACAGAACTGTGCATGACATCCAGGCATTCAGAAGGAAGCACCAATACAGAAATGTTTATCACAGTTAGTCATTCAAAAGGAATCCCGACACAGATATGTTCACCATAGTCATCATTCAGAAGCAAGTTCCGGTACGGAATTGTTCATCCCAGTCAGTCATTCAGAAGGAACCCTGATACAGAAATGTTATTCCCAGTCAGTCATTCAGAATGAAGCCTGATACAGAAATATTCACCACAGTCAGACATTAAGTCTCAAGCCTGATACAGAAATGTTCATCAAAGTCGGTCATTCAAATTCAAGCCTGATACAGAAATGTTCATAAAAGTCGTTCATTTAGACTCAAGCTTGATACAGAATTGTTCATCCCAGTCAGGAATTGAAAAGGAAGCCCCGATACAGAAATGCTCATCATATTCAGTCATACAAAAGGAAGACCCGATGTAGAAATGTAAATTACAGTTAGTCATTCAGATGGAACACCTGATACAGAAATGTTCATCACATTCCGACATTCAGAAGGAAACACTGATACAGAAATTGTCATTACACTCGGCCATTCAGCCTCAAGCCGGATACAGATATGTTCATTCAAGTCGGTGATTCAGCCTCAAGCCTATACAGTAATATTAATCACAGTAGGGCGTTCAGAAGGAAGACCTGATACAGAAATGTTCATCCCAGTCAGTTATTCAGCCTGAAGCCTGATACAGAAATGTTCCTCAAAGTCGGTCATTCAAATTCTAGCCTGATACAGAAATGTTCATACCAGTCGGTCATTCAGACTCAAGACTGTTACAGAATTGTTCATCCCAATCATTCATTCAAAAGGAAGCCCCGATACAGAAATGCTCATCATATTCAGTCACACAGAAGAAAGACCGATACAGAAATGTTGATCACACTGAGTCCCGATACAGGAATGTTGATCACACTCAGTCATTCAGAAGGAAGCCCCGATATAGAAATGATCATCCCAGTCTGTCATTCAGAAGGAAGCTCAGAAACAGATATGTATATCACAGACAATCATTCAGAAGGAAGCCCCGATACAGACAAGATCATCCCAGTCTGCCATTCAGAAGGAAGCTCCGGTGCAGAAATGTTCAACACAGTCAGTCGTTCGGAAGGAATCTCTGATACAAAAATGTTCATCACAGTCAGTCAGTCATTCACAAGGAAGCCTTGATTCAGAAATGTTCATCCCAGTCAGTCATTCAAAACGAAGCCCTGATACAGCAATGTTCATCCAAGTGAATCAAACAGAAGGAAGCCCGATACAGAAATGTTCATCACACTCAGTCATTCAGAAGGAAGCCCCGATACAGACAAGATCATCCCAATCTGTCATTCAATAGGAATATTCAACACAGTCAGTCGTTCGGAAGGAAGCCCTGATACAGAAATGTTTATCACAGTTAGTCATTCAAAAGGAAGCCGCAACACAGATATGTTCACCATAGTGATCTTTCAGAAGGAAGTTCCGGTACGGAATTATTCATCCCAGTCAGTCATTCAAAAGTAACCCTGATACAGAAATGTTATTCCCAGTCAGTCATTCAGCATGAAGCCTGATACAGAAATATTCAGCCCAGTCAGACAATTAGCCTCAAACCTAATAAAGAAATGTCCATCAAAGTCGGTCATTCAAATTCAAGCCTGGTGCAGAAATGTTCATACCAGTCGGTCATTCAGACTCAAGCCTGATAAAGAATTGTTCATCCCAGTCAGTCATTCAAAAGGAAGACCCGATACAGAAATGTTCATCACAGTCAGTAATTTAGAAGTAAGCCCAGAAACAGAAATGTACATCACAGACAATCATTCAGAAGGAAGCCGCGATACCGACAAGATCATCCCAGTCTGTCATTCAGAAGGAAGCTCCGATACAGAAATGTTCATCCCAATTGTTCATTCAGAACAAAGCACCGATAGAGAAATGTTCATCCCAGTGAATCATTCAGAAGGAAGCCTGATACAGAAATGTTATTCCCAGTCAGTTATTCAGCATGAAGCCCAATACAGAAATATTCAGCCCAGTCAGTCATTTAGCCTCAAGCCTGATACAGAAATGTTCCTCAAAGTTGATCATTCAAATTCAAGCTTGATACAGAAATGTTCACACCAGTCGGTCATTTAGACTCAAGCTTGATACAGAATTGTTCATCCCAGTCAGTAATTCAAAAGGAAGCCCCAATACAGAAATGCTCATCACAGTCAGTCATTCAGAAGGGAGCCACGACACAGATATGTTCACCACAGTCATCGTTCAGAAGCAAGTTCCGATACGGAATTGTTCATCCCAGTCAGTCATTCAAAAGATACAGAAATTTCCTATAAGTCGGTCATTCACATTCAAGACTGATACAGAATTGTTCATCCGAGTCAGTAATTCAAAAGTAAGCCACGTTACAGAAATGCTCATCATATTCAGTCAAACAGAAGGAAGATCCGATATACAAATGTTAATATCAGTTAGTCATTCAGAAGGAAGCTCTGATAAAGAAATGTTCATCACATTCCGACATTCAGAAGGAAGCCACGATACAGACAAGATCATCCCAGTCTGTCATTCAGAAGGAAGCTCCGATACAGAAATGTTCATCCCAGTGAATCATTCAGAAGGAAGCCCGATACAGAAATGTTATTCCCAGTCAGTTATTCAGCATGAAGCCCGATACAGAAATATTCATTCCAGTCAGTCATTTAGCCTCAAGCCTGATACAAAAATGTTCATCAAAGTCAGTCATTCAAATTCAAGCCTGATACAGAAATGTTCATACCAGTCGGTCATTCAGACTCAAGCCTGATACAGAATTGTTCATCCCAGTCAGTTATTCAGCCTCAAGCCTGATACAGAAATGTTCCTCAAAGTCGGTCATTCACATTCAAGACTGATACAGAATTGTTCATCCGAGTCAGTAATTCAAAAGTAAGCCACGATACAGAAATGCTCATCATATTCAGTCATACAGAAGGAAGATCCGATATACAAATGTTAATCACAGTTAGTCATTCAGAAGGAAGCTCTGATAAAGAAATGTTCATCACATTCCGACATTCAGAAGGAAGCCCCGATACAGACAAGATCATCCCAGTCTGTCATTCAAAAGTAAGCCCCGATACAGAAATGCTCATCATATTCAGTCATACAGAAGGAAGACCCGTTATAGAAATGTTAATCACAGTTAGTCATTCAGAAGGAAGCCCTGATACAGAAATGTTCATCACATTCCGACATTCACAAGGAAGCCGTGATACAGATATTGTCATTACAATCGGTCATTCAGCCTCAAGCCGGATACAGATATGTTCATCCAAGTCGCTGATTCAGCCACAAGCCTTATACAGTAATGTTAATCCCAGTCGGGCGTTCAGAAGGAAGACCTGATACAGAAATGTTCATCCCAGTCAGTCATTCAGCCTCAAGCCTGATACAGAAATGTTCCTCAAAGTCGGTCATTCACATTCAAGACTGATACAGAAATGTTCATCCCAATTGTTCATTCAGAACAAAGCACCTATACAGAAATGTTCATCCCAGTGAATCATTCAGAAGGAAGCCCCATACAGAAATGTTCATCCCAGTCGTTCATTAAGAACAAAGCACCAATACAGAAATGTTCATCCCAGTGAATCATTCAGAAGGAAGCCCGATACAGAAATGTTATTCCCATTCAGTTATTCAGTATGAAGCCCGATACAGATATATTCATCCCAGTCAGTCATTTAGCCTCAAGCCTGATACAAAAATGTTCATCAAAGTCGGTCATTCAAATTCAAGCCTGATACAGAAATGTTCATACCACTCGGTCATTTAGACTCAAGCCTGATACAGAATTGTTCATCTCAGTTAGTCATTCAAAAGGAAGCATCGATACAGAAATGCTCATCATATTCAGTCATACAGAAGGAAGACCCGTTATAGAAATGTTAATCACAGTTAGTCATTCAGAAGGAAGCCCTGCTACAGATATGTTAATCACATTCCGACATTCAGAAGGAAGCCGTGATACAGAAATTGTCATTACAATCGGCCATACAGCCTCAAGCCGGATACAGAAATGTTCATCCAAGTCGGTAATTCAGCCTCAAGCCTTATACAGTAATGTTAATACCAGTCGGGCGTTCAGAAGGAAGACCTGATACAGAAATTTTCATCCCAGTCAGTCATTCAGCCTCAAGCCTGATACAGAAATGTTCCTCAAAGTCGGTCATTCACATTCAAGACTGATACAGAAATGTTCATCCCAATTGTTCATTCAGAACAAAGCACCTATACAGAAATGTTCATCCCAGTGAATCATTCAGAAGGAAGCCCCATACAGAAATGTTCATCCCAGTCGTTCATTAAGAACAAAGCACCAATACAGAAATGTTCATCCCAGTGAATCATTCAGAAGGAAGCCCGATACAGAAATGTTATTCCCAGTCAGTTATTCAGTATGAAGCCCGATACAGATATATTCATCCCAGTCAGTCATTTAGCCTCAAGCCTGATACAAAAATGTTCATCAAAGTCGGTCATTCAAATTCAAGCCTGATACAGAAATGTTCATACTACTCGGTCATTTAGACTCAAGCCTGATACAGAATTGTTCATCTCAGTTAGTCATTCAAAAGGAAGCCCCGATACAGAAATGCTCATCATATTCAGTCATACAGAAGGAAGACCCGTTATAGAAATGTTAATCACAGTTAGTCATTCAGAAGGAAGCCCTGCTACAGATATGTTAATCACATTCCGACATTCAGAAGAAAGCCGTGATACAGAAATTGTCATTACAATCGGCCATACAGCCTCAAGCCGGATACAGAAATGTTCATCCAAGTCGGTAATTCAGCCTCAAGCCTTATACAGTAATGTTAATACCAGTCGGGCGTTCAGAAGGAAGACCTGATACAGAAATGTTCATCCCAGTCAGTCATTCAGCCTCAAGCCTGATACAGAAATGTTCCTCAAAGTCGGACATTCACATTCAAGACTGATACAGAATTGTTCATCCCAGTCAGTAATTCAAAAGGAAGCCCCGATACAGAAATGCTCATCATATTCAGTCATACAGAAGGAAGATCCGATATACAAATGTTAATCACAGTTAGTCATTCAGAAGGAAGCTCTGATAAAGAAATGTTCATCACATTCCGACATTCAGAAGGAAGCCCCGATACAGACAAGATCATCCCAGTCTGTCATTGAGAAGGAAGCTCCGATACAGAAATGTTTATCCCAGTGAATCATTCAGAAGGAAGCCCGATACAGAAATGTTATTCCCAGTCAGTTATTCAGCATGAAGCCCGATACAGAAATATTCATCCTCGTCAGTCATTTATCCTCAAGCCTGATACAAATATGTTCATCAAAGTCGGTCATTCAAATTCAAGCCTGATACAAAAATGTTCATCCCAGTCAGTCATTCTGCCTCAAGCATGATACAGAAATGCTCTTCCCAGTGAATCATTCAGAAGGAAGCCCGATACAGAAATGTTGATCATATTCCGACATTCAGGAGGAAGCCCTGATACAGAAATGTTCATCCCAGTCAGTCATTCAGCTTCAAGCCTGACACAGAAATGTTAATCCCAGTCGTTCATTCAGAACAAAGCACCGATACAGAAATGTTCATCCCAGTGAATCATTCAGAAGGAAGCCTGATACAGAAATGTTATTCCCAGTCAGTTATTCAGCATGAATCCCGACACAGAAATATTCAGCCCAAACAGTCATTTAGCCTCAAGCCTGATACAGAAATGTTCCTCAAAGTCGGTCATTCAAATTAAGCCTGATACAGAAATGTTCATCCAAGTCAGTGATTCAGCCTCAAGCCTTATACAGTAATGTTAATCCCAGTCGGGCGTTCAGAAGGAAGACCTGATACAGAAACGTTCATCCTAGTCAGTCATTCAGCCTGAAGCCTGATACAGAAATATTCAGCCCAGTCAGACAATTAGCCTCAAACCTAATAAAGAAATGTCCATCAAAGTCGGTCATTCAAATTCAAGCCTGATACAGAAATGTTCATACCAGTCGGTCATTCAGACTCAAGCATGATACAGAATTGTTCATCCCAGTCAGTAATTCAAAAGTAGGCCCCGATACAGAAATGCTCATCATATTCAGTCACACAGAAGGAAGCGCAAATACAGAAATGTTCAACACAGTCAGTCGTTCGGAAGGAATCTCTGATACAAAAATATTCATCACAGTCAGTCATTCTGCCTCAAGCATAATACAGAAATCTGCTTCCCAGTGAATCATTCAGAAGAAAGAACGATACAGGAATGTTGATCACCGTCAGTCATTCAAAAAGAAGCCCTAATACAGAACTGTGCATGACATTCAGCCATTCAGAAGGAAGTCCCGATGCAGAAATATTCATCCCAGTCAGTCATTCAAAGGCAAGTCCCGATGCAGAAATATTCATCCCAGTCAGTCATTCAAAGGGAAGCCCTGATACAGAAATGTTTATCTCAGTCGTTCATTCAGAATGATGCCCCGATACAGAAATGCTCATCACAGTCAGTCATTCAGAACGAAGCCCTCATACAGAAATGTTCCTCCAAGTGAATCATACAGAAGGAAGCCCAATACAGAAATGTTGATCACACTCAGTCATTCAGAAGTAAGCCCCGATATAGAAATTATCATCCCAGTCTGTCATTCAGAAGGAAGGTCCGATACAGAAATGTTCAACACAGTCAGTCGTTGGGAAGGAAGCCCTGATACAGAAATGCCCATCAAAGTCGTTCATTCAAATTCGAGCCTGATACAGAAATGTTAATACCAGTCGGTCATTCAGACTCAAGCTTGATACAGAATTGTTCATCCCAGTCAGTCATACAGAAGGAAGCCCCGATACAGGAATGTTGATCACCGTCAGTCATTCAACAAGAAGCCCTGATACAGAACTGTGCATGACATTCAGCCATTCAGAAGGAAGTCCCGATACAGAAATATTCATCCCAGTCAGTCATTCAAAGGGAAGCCCTGATACAGAAACGTTTATCTCAGTCGTTCATTCAGAATGATGCCCCGATACAGAAATGCTCATCACAGTCAGTCATTCAGAACGAAGCCCTCATACAGAAATGTTCTTCCAAGTGAATCATACAGAAGGAAGCCCGATACAGAAATGTTGATCACACTCAGTCATTCAGAAGTAAGCCCCGATATAGAAATTATCATCCCAGTCTGTCATTCAGAAGGAAGCCCAGAAAGAGATATTTATATCACAGACAATCATTCAGAAGGAAACTCCGTTACAGACAATATCATCCCAGTCTGTCATTCAGTAGGAAGCTCCGATACAGAAATGTTCAACACAGTCAGTCGTTGGGAAGGAAGCCCTGATACAGAAATGCCAATCAAAGTCGGTCATTCAAATTCGAGCCTGATACAGAAATGTTAATACCAGTCGGTCATTCAGACTCAAGCTTGCTACAGAATTGTTCATCCCAGTCAGTCATTCAGAAGGAACCCTGATACAGAAATGTTATTCCCAGTCAGTCATTCAGAATGAAGCCTGATACAGAAATATTCACCCCAGTCAGACATTAAGTCTCAAGCCTAATAAAGAAATGTTCATCAAAGTCGGTCATTCAAATTGAAGCCTGATACAGAAATGTTCATAGCAGTCGGTCATTCAGACTCAAGCCTGATACAGAATTGTTCATCCCAGTCAGTCATTCAAAAGGAAGCCCCGATACAGAAATGATCATCATATTCAGTCATTCAGAAGGAAGACCCGATAGAAATGTTCATCACAGTCAGTAATTTAGAAGTAAGCCCAGAAACAGAAATGTACATCACAGACAATCATTCAGAAGGAAGCCGCGATACCGACAAGTTCATGCCAGTCTGTCATTCAGAAGGAAGCTCCGATACAGAAATGTTCCAAAATGTTGGTCATTCAAATTCAAGCCTGATACAGAAATGTTCATCCCAATTGTTCATTCAGAACAAAGCACCGATACAGAAATGTTCATCCCAGTGAATCATTCAGAAGGAAGCCCCATACAGAAATGATATTCCCAGTCAGTCATTCAGCTTCAAGCCTGATACAGAAATGTTCATCCCAGTCGTTCATTAAGAATAAAGCACCGATACAGAAATGTTCATCCCAGTGAATCATTCAGAAGGAAGCCCGATACAGAAATGTTATTCCCATTCAGGTATTCAGCATGAAGCCCGATACAGAAATATTCATCCCAGTCAGTCATTTAGCCTCAAGCCTGATACAAAAATGTTCATTAAAGTCGGTCATTCAAATTCAAGCCTGATACAGAAATGTTCATACCAGTTGGTCATTTAGACTCAAGCCTGATACAGTATTGTTCATCCCAGTCAGTCATTCAAAAGGAAGCCCCGATACAGAAATGCTCATCATATTCAGTCATACAGAAGGAAACCCGTTATAGAAATTTTAATCACAATGAGTCATTCAGAAGGAAGCGCTAATACAGAAATGTTCATCCCGGTGAATCATACTGAAGGAAGCACGATACAGAAATGTTCTTCCCAGTGAATCATTCAGAAGGAAGCCCGAATCAGAAATGTTGATCATATTCCTACATTCAGAAGGAAGCCTGATACAGAAATGTTCATCCCAGTCAGTGATTCAGACTCAAGCCTTATACAGTAATGTTAATCCCAGTCGGGCATTCAGAAGGAAGACCTGATACAGAAACGTTCATCCTAGTCAGTCATTCAGCCTCAAGCCTGATACAGAAATGTTCCAAAATGTTGGTCATTCAAATTCAAGCCTGATACAGAAATGTTCATCCCAGTCAGTCATTCAAAAGGAAGCCCCGATACAGAAATGTTAATCACAATGAGTCATTCAGAAGGAAGCGCAAATACAGAAATGTTCATCCCAGTGAATCATACAGAAGGAAACACGATACAGAAATGTTATTCCCAGTCAGTCATTCAGCTTCAAGCCTGATACAGAAATGTTCATCCCAGTCATTCATTCAGAACAAAGCACCGATACAGAAATGTTCATCTCAGTGAATCATTCAGAAGGAAGCCTGATACAGAAATGTTATTCCCAGTCAGTTATGCAGCATGAAGCCCGATACAGAAATATTCATCCCAGTCAGTCATTCACAAGGAAGCCTGATACAGAAATGTTATTCCCAGTCAGTTATGCAGCATGAAGCCCGACACAGACATATTCAGCCCAGTCAGTCATTTAGCCTCAAGCCTGATACAGAAATGTTCCTCAAAGTCAGTCATTCAAATTAAGCCTGATACAGAAATGTTCATACCAGTCGGTCATTCAGACTCAAGCCTGATACAGAATTGTTCATCCCAGTCAGTCATTCAAAAGGAAGCCACGACACAGATATGTTCACCACAGACATCGTTCAGAAGGAAGTTCCGAGACTGAATTGTTCATCCCAGTCAGTCATTCAGAAGGCACCCTGATACAGAAATGTTCTTCCCAGTAAATCATTCAGAAGGAAGACCCGATACACAAATGTTAATCACAATGAGTCATTCAGAAGGAAGCGCTGATACAGAAATATTCATCCCAGTGAATCATACAGAAGGAAGCCCGATACAGAAATGTCCAACACAGTCAGTCGTTCGGAAGGAATCTCTGATACAAAAATGTTCATCACAGTCAGTCATTCTGCCTCAAGCATCGTACAGAAATCTTCTTCCCAGTGAATCATTCAGAAGGAAGAACGATACAGGAATGTTGATCACCATCAGTCATTCAAAAGGAAGGCCTGATACAGAACTGTGCATGACATTCAGTCATTCAGAAGGAAGTCCCGATACAAAAATATTCATCCCAGCCAGTCATTCAAAGGGATGCCCTGATACAGAAATGTTCATCCCAGTCAGTCATTCAAAAGGAAGCCCTGATACAGCAATGTTCATCATATTCCGACATTCAGAAGGAAGCCCTGATACAGAAATGTTCATCCCAATCAGTCATTCAGCCTCAAGCCCGAACCAGAAATGTTGATCACACTCAGTCATTCAGAAGGAAGCCCCGATATAGAAATGATCATACCAGTCTGTCATTCAGAAGGAAGCCCAGAAACAGATATGTATATCACAGACAATCATTCAGAAGGAAGCCCCGATACAGACAACATCATCCCAGTCTGTCATTCAGAAGGAAGCTCCGATACAGAAATGTTCAACACAGTCAGGCGTTCAGAAGGAAGCCCTGATACAGAAATGTCCATCACAGTCAGTCATTCAGCCTCAAGCATGATACAGAAAAGTTCTTTTAGTGAATCATTCAGAAGGAAGCCTGATACAGAAATGTTGATCACCGTCAGTTATTCAAAAGGAAGCCCTGATACAGAACTGTGCATGACATCCAGGCATTCAGAAGGAAGCTCCGATACAGAAATGTTTATCACAGTTAGTTATTCAAAAGGAAGCCCCGACACAGATATGTTCACCATAGTCATCATTCAGAAGCAAGTTCCGGTACGGAATTATTCATCCCAGTGAGTCATTCAGAAGGAACCCTGATACAGAAATGTTATTCCCAGTCAGTCATTCAGCATGAAGCCTGATACAGAAATATTAAGCCCAGTCAGACAATTAGCCTCAAGCCGAATAAAGAAATGTCCATCAAAGTCGGTAATTCAAATTCAAGCCTGATACAGAAGTGTTCATACCAGTCGGTCATTCAGACTCAAGCCTGATACAGAATTGTTCATCCCAGTCAGTCATTCAAAAGGAAGACTCGATACAGAAATGCTCATCAAATTCAGTCATACAGAAGGAAGCCACGACACATATATGTTCACCACAGTCAGTAATTTAGAAATAAGCCCGATACAGAAATGTTCATCCCAGTCGTTCATTCAGAACAAAGCACCGATACAGAAATGTTCATCCCAGTGAATCATTCAGAAGGAAGCCTGATACAGAAATGTTATTCCCAGTCAGTTATTCAGCATGGAAGCATTTCTGTTTCGGGGCTTCCTTTTGAATGAATGATTGGGATGAACAATTCTGTATCAGGCTTGAGTCTGAATGACCGACTGGTATGAACATTTCTGTATCAGGCTTGAATTTGAATGACCGACTTTGAGGAACATTTCTGTATCAGGCTTGAGGCTGAATGACTGACTGGGATGAACATTTCTCTATCAGATCTTCCTTCTCAATGCCCTACTGGGATTAACATTTCTGTATAGGCTTGAGGCTGAATCACCGACTTGGATGAACATATCTGTATCCGGCTTGAGGCTGAATGGCCGACTGTAATGACAATTTCTGTATCAGGGTTTCCTTCTGAATGTCGGAATGTGATGAACATTTCTGTATCAGGGCTTCCATCTGAATGACTAACTATAATTTACATTTCTATATCTGGTCTTCCTTCTGTATCAAATATTTAAGAAACAATGCAACCATCTTTAAAAACTCAAGATATACACAATAGCACCATATCATCCCCAATTAGAGGTGTATTATCAGAAGGAAATAATCTTCCATATTATAACTCCATATGGTTGTGAAAAGAGCACTGTAAATTTAAGTCCATTGTTAACTTGCTTCTTGGTCTTAATTTTAAAAGTAACTGAGCTAGGTTTCTAGCAAAAAGTTGTACCTGGAGTCATGTTAAACAATGCTGTGGCCCAGAGGCAGCTGGGCAGTGAACTCAGGGAAAAAAAGATGTCCCCCAATAATTATTCCTAAAGTGACAGGGTCAATCAAAGCAAAATGATAAAGTCAACAGACAACACTATGTTATTGCCACAATAAGATTAAAATAGTTTAAATTAAATGTAGACATATAATTTTATAACAGGCCCTTTTCTGGCCAACAAGCCCATGCCACTCAATTACAGCCAATTGACCTACATTTGCGGAACGTTTTTGAAGGGTGGGAGGAAACTGGAGCCCCTAGGGAAAACCCACACAGACACAGGGAGAAAGTACAAATTCCTTATAGACAACATGGGATTCGAACGCAAGTCACTAGTGCCTTGCACTAACCATGCCGCCCCACGATGTGACCTTTGATGTAGTAAACTCAAATAAACTTGATCATTTCAATTAGGCTTTTGCCAAGAACATTATTACACCAAAGATTTCTGCTGCAGGAAGTTGGCTCCTCTGTTGAGGTGTCAACTTTCTTTGGAGTTTATGTTCATTGTCACCTTATGCCTACTACTGCAAGAAAGGTTTGTTTTCCAAGCAGTCCAGCAAGTGAGTCAACTCCAACATGCGTACAGCGGTATGAAGTAGAAGAGTTAGAGAATGTTACTGGGTGGTGTTACAGTGAAAATATCAATGAGGATATAGCAAGGGCAACATGTGATCACTATTGTGAGGGCCATTCAGGAGCCGATGGTTGTGGGGGTGGGGGAGCTGTCTTTGAACTTGTTGGTGCATGATCCCACACGCTTTAACCTTGTCTCCAAAGGAAGAGGGAAAAGAGTTCAGCCAGTGTGGGATGGACCCTTTTTTTAAAATAATTTTTTTATTTTTCACACTGAACCATATCAACCAAAATATATACAAACGTTTCTCATTAAATATACACAGTGGCAGTTTCTCCCTTTTTTTCACCCCTACCTTCCCCCCACCCCCCCTTCCCACCCCCCTGTCATCACACAATGAAAAATAAACAAGAAAAATGTGTCATCTACTTTTATACACTGGATCAAGTCGTTTTGTCTTCTTATCATTTTAGGGGCTGGAGGTCTGAGGCAAGCCCTCTCTGTTATGTTCCATGTGTAGTTCCCAAATTTGTTTAAGTAATGTGACTTTATTTTTTAAATTATATGCTATTTTTTCCAATGGAATACATTTATTCATTTCCATGTACCATTGCTGTATTCTCAGGCTCTCTTCCATTTTCCAAGTTGACATTAAGGCTAAGGCTATCATGATAAATCTTTTTTGCGCTTTATCCAATTTGAGGCCTAATTCCTTACTTCTTATATTACTTAGAAGAAAGTTCTCTAGATTTTTTTGGTATGTTATTTTTTGTGATTTTATTTAATATCTGATCTAGATCTTCCCAAAACATTTTCACTTTCTCACATGCCCAAATTGCATGTACTGTTGTTCCCATTTCCTTCTTACAGCGAAAATATCTATCTGATAATGTTGGATCCCACTTTTTTTAACTTTTGGGGTTTGATATATAACCTGTGTAACCAATTATACTGTATCATGCGTAACCTTGTGTTTATTATATTCTTCATAGTTCCAGAACATAACTTTTCCCATGTTTCATTTTTTATCTTTATGTTTAAATCCTTTTCCCACTTTTGTTTGGGTTTATAGCTTATTTCATCATTTTCCTTCTCTTGCAGCTTAATGTACATGTTCCTTATAAATCTTTTAATTATCATTGTGTCTGTAATCACATTCAAAGCTGCTTCCATCTGGTAATCTCAGTCTGCTTCCCAATTTATCCTTTAAATAAGCTTTCAATTGATGATATGCAAACATTGTACCATGAGTTATTCCATATTTGTACTTCAACTGTTCAAATGTTAATAAATTATTTCCCAAAAAAACAATTTTCTATTCTTTTGATTCCTTTTCTCTCCCATTCTCTAAAGGAAAGGTTATCTATTGTAAAAGGGATTCGCGGATTTTGCGTCAATAGTAAATTTGGTATTTTTTTTCCTTTCTAAGTGGATCTTCTTCCATATATTGAGTAAATGATGCAGTACTGGTGAGCTTTTATATTGTGCCAGCTTTTAATCCCACTTATAAAGTATATGTCCTGGTACCTTCTCCCCTATTTTATCTAATTCTATCTTAATCCAGTCTGGTTTTTCCCTTGTCTGGTAAAAATCTGATAAATGCCTGAATTGTGCTGCTCTATAATAATTTTTGTCTAACGTTATCCTCGGCTTCCCCCCCTTTCCACAAGAATTTCTTTATTATTCTCTTTAGTTCATTAAAGAATTTCTCTGTTAAGGGAATTGGTAACGATTGAAATAAGTATTGTATCCTTGGGAAGACATTCATTTTAATGCAATTTACCCTCCCTATCAATGTTAGCGGTAATTCTTTCCAATGTTCTAAGTCTTTCTGCAATTTCTTTATTAGTGGCTGATAATTTAGTTTGTGCAGGTGGCTTAAGTTATTATCTAACCTAATACCAAGGTATCGGATTGCTTGTGTTTGCCATTTAAATAGTGATTCTTTTTTAAATTCTGTATAATCCGCGTTACTTGTTGGCATCACTTCACTTTTATTTGCGTTGATATTTCTCCATACTCCTTCAATTTCTTATGTAATTCTTTTATTGATATTTCTGGTTCTGTTAAGTATACTATGTCATCTGCAAATAAACTGATTTTATACTCCTTCTCCTTTATTTTTATCCTTTTTATTTTATTTTCTGTTCTTATCAGTTCTGCCAATGGTTCTATTGCTAAAGTGAACAATGAGGGGATAATGGACATCCCTGTCTTGTTGACCTACTTAATTTAAATTGGTTCAATACATATCCATTTACTGTTAACTTCGCCATTGGTCCATTATATAATGCTTTGATCCAATTAATATATTTTTCTGGTAGATTGAACTTCTGTAATACTTTAAATAAATAATTCCATTCTACTCTGTCAAAGGCTTTTTAGGCATCCAAAGCAACAGCATGAATTAAATTATTAAGTTAAGAGACATTATCCGCTGTTCATCTTTTCTTAATAAATCCAGTTTGATCTTGTTTTACTATTTTTGGTACACAATCGGCCAATCTGTATGCTAATCATTTCGCTATTATCTTATAATCTGAATTAAGTAAAGAAATGGTCTATACGATGCTGGTGTTAGTGGATCCTTCCCTGTCTTTGGTATTACTGTAATTATTGCTGTCTTACATGAATCTGGCAAGTTTTGTGTCTCTTCTATCTGGTTCATTACTTCCAGGAGAGGAGGAATTAATAATTCATTAAATGTTTTATAGAATTCTATTGGGAATCCATCTGCTCCAGGCGCTTTTTTAATATATCTTGTACTTCCTCTACTTCAAATGGTTTTATCAGTTTGTTTTGCTCCTCTTCTTGCAATTTTGGCAGTTCAATTTTAGCTAAAAACTCTTCTATTTTATCATTTTTCCCCTCGTTCTCAGTTTGGTATAATTCTTCATAAAATTCCTTAAAGTTCTCATTAAGCTCTATTGGGTTATATGTAATTTGTTTGTCCTTTTTCTTGATGCCAATACAATTCTTTTAGCTTGTTCTGTTTTAAGTTGCCAGGCTAATATTTTACGTGTTTTTTTTCCCTAGTTCGTAATACTTTTGCTTTATTTTCATTATGTTCTTTGCCACCTTGTACATTTGTAATGTTTCGTATTTTATTTTATTGTCCGCCAATACTTTCCTTTTCGTTATATCATCCCTTTTTACTTGTTCCTTTTCTGTACTTACTGTCACATTTGTGGCCCGAAATGTGAAGTTAATAAAACATCGAACACAAGTTTTATTAGGTAAACTTCTCAGTGTCTTTATTTTCCTGTTTCCTTTGTTCTCCTGCTTGTGCTCTTATCTCTCTCTCATACCATGTGACTTCCGGTACATCTCATACATATTCATTATCGTGACATCCCTCCTTTAATCAGAAATAAACTTTACCTTCACTTACCAATATCCCTCGCAAACCTACAATGGTTACTAATGGTAATACTATAACTCAACTACATAAAATTTACTTCCTACAGCACTCATACATGCACTTTATGATATAAGATTAAAATACTGTCCCAAAGTTCTTATTAAAACTATGGCACAAAGTCTTCGTATCGTTTGGGCGCTTTCCGGTTTCGTTTCGGCCTGCCTGCGATATTGTCGTCGCTTCTCGGTTGTTCACTCTCAGCGTCGGAAATACTGCTCGCCACGGCTTCGGGTGTTTCTGGCGCTCTAGTCACTTCATCAGGAGTGCTGGTAACTGCCTCTGGAACATCATCAGGTCTCTCAGTTTCAGCATCTCGTATTGGCCTTTCAACCTCTTCGCTCGATGTATCTCTGGACTGGTACCTTTTTACACCTGATACATTTCTCTTATACAGGACTCCAGTCGGAGACTTGACTGTCACCATACTGCCACTTCTGCATACGACAGTATAGGGTTGATGGTAATAAGGTGTGTCTATCTTACCACCAGTTTCATGCCTCACTAGAACATTATCTCCTGGCATGATGTCTGAGTACTTGGCTCCATGTTTCGAATCTGTGTACAGCTTTGCTGCACCTTTCTTTTCAGCATCGTGGTCCCTCATCTCCTGGTCGTCTCGGATTTCCTTTATTTCTGGCATATTTGTACGGATTTTTCTCCCAAAAAATGCTTCTGCAGGACTTTTTCCAGTGGTTGCATGAGGCGTTGCTCGATAGACAGCCACATAAGATAGCAATGCTTCTCGCCAATTTTGTTCTTCTGCGTGTGTAATCCTCAATCGTTTTTCAATGGACTGATTTTGTCTCTCTACTTCTTCGTTGGCTTGCGGCCATTTCGGAGTTACTTTATGATGGTGGATACCTGTGGTCCTCATGTATTCCGCAAATGTCTCTGAAATGAATCGTGGACCATTGTCAGAGTATAATGTAACAGGTAATCCATATCTTGCGAATATCTCTGCTAATGCTTGTATTGTTTTTTCAGTGGTTGTGGACTTCAACTCCATGTACTCATAGTATCTGCTGTAGTAATCTATCACTGCCATAATTGATTCACCCGTCGGTAAAGGTCCAAGAAAATCAACAGCTACATCGATCCATGGTCCTCTCGGGAGTTGCGTGCTCCGGATCGGTTCTGGAGGATTACTCCTACTTGTGATTTGACATCCGTGACAAGTTTTAACAAATTTCTCTGCGTCTTATCACAACCTGGCCACCATACCTTGGTCCTGAGGTTTTGCTTGGTACCAACAATACTTAGGTGTCCTTCATGCGCTAAGGATACGATCTTCGGTCTCAATCTTTGCGGTATCACCAATCTGCAACCTCTTAATACACACTGTCCGATGCAACAAAGTTCATCTCTAATGGGAATGTAAGCCTTGTGAGTACACTTGTCCCATTGTCCACTCTGTATGCATTCTCTTACTTCCCTGAGTTCTGGATCACGTTCGGATTCTCTCTCGACTTCCTTCGTAGTCACAGCTTTCAGTGTCGACTGAATAGCTACGAAGCGTACAAGGCTCTCTGTTTCTGTTCCCAATTCTGACTTGGATTGTGGACCACCATCCTTCACCAATCTGGACAGCAGATCTGCAATGTTTGTTTTCCATGCAATGTGGATTACTTTATATTTGTAGGGTTGTAGTCTGAGTACCCATCTCTCTATTCTGGCACATGGTTTGGATCTAGGTGCATAGATCACCTCTAATGGCTTATGATCTGTGATGAGTTCAAATTCAATGCCGTATAAATATGCATGGAACCTCTCATAGGCCCATACAAGTCCGAGTGCTTCTTTCTCTGTCTGAGAGTATCTTCTTTCCACATCTGATAACGATCTGCTGGCATAGGCAATGATTCTTGGTCCTCCATCATGCATCTGGACCAACACGGCTCCTAAACCAACCGGGCTGGCATCCGCTATGACTTTGGTTGATGCCGCCGGATCGTAATATCCAAGAGTTTTTGCATCTGTCAGGCTTTGCTTCAGCGCTGTGAACGCTTTCTTCTGCTCAGATCCAAAATGAAATGGTACACCTTTCCTGGTTAGTTTCCTTAGTGGTTCTGCCACTGTAGCGAAATTAGGAACGAACTTTGCACAAAAATTGACCAATCCCAGGAAACTCCTCACCTCTGTTGCGTTCTGAGGTGCACGTGCCTCTGCAATAGCTTTCACCTTGGCCTCTGCAGGGTTTAGTCCTTCCCATGTAAGTCTGTATCCCATGAAGTCCATTTCTGACACACCGAACTGGCACTTGTTTCCATTCACGGTAAGGCCTGCCTCCTGTAGTCTAGATAGTACACGCCTCAACCGTTTGTCATGCTCTTCCTTCATTGGTGCATGGACTATGATGTCGTCAGAAATGTTGGCAACTCCAGGAATGCCTTGAATCACTCGATGGATTTCATACTGGTAGATCTCCGAAGCTGCATTAATTCCAAATGATAGTCTCTTATAACGATACAATCCACAGTGAGTCACAAATGTTGTTACATCTCGGGAACCTGGATCCAGCTCTAATTGATGATAGCCCCATTTCAGATCAATTTTTGAGAATACCTTGCTGGTAGTTAGTTCTTGAAGAATTTCCTCCACTGTTGGTATAGGGTGTCGTTCTCTAAGTATCGCTTTATTGGCCATTCTCATGTCAACACATAGTCTTATGTCACCCTTTGGTTTGGGCACAATCACTACAGGACTGACCCATTGTGTCGAATGTTCCACAGGTTCAATAATGTCTTGTTCGATCAATTCTTTAATTTTGGCTTCGACTTTCCCACGAAGTCCAAACGGAGTTCGGCGCATTGGTTGTGCCTTGGGTTTGACCGTTTCATCTACCGCTAGCTTCAATTGTCGTCCTTTCAGCTTTCCTACTCCTTAGAAGACTGAGGGGAATTCTTGCTTCATATCCTCATATGACTGAATTGAATTGACACAAGCTCCAATATGAAGTATTGCCAGGTCTTGCGCTGTGCTTCTACTCAGCAATGGTTCTCCCCTCTCTTCTATGACCATAAACTCTGCTTCGGTGTACTTATCTCCAGCTTCAACAGTTGCAGTAAAACATCCAATGGTCTGCAATGGCTTGGTTGCTGTGTATGGATACAGTTTCTTGGAACACCTCTTTGAGGTACAGATGATCTTTTTCCTTTTCAACTTCTCCCATAAATGTCGATCAATCACATTACTGTCACTGCCTGAGTCTACAATGACCTGCACTGTCACTCTACCAATGATCACTGGGACCTTCTCATGATGTACATCATTCAACTTAAATTGGTAACTACTCTGTTCCTCCTGGGTATCATCATCGTCACCGTCTATCTGGCGAATGGTGTCTTTCTTTCCAGGATACTTTCCTTTCCCCCAGGCTTTGCCTTTGGAAGTTGTACTCTTCCTCTTCTGGTCTGCATTGGACTTGCTTTTGCACTTCTTTGCAAAGTGGTCCTTACCTCCACACTTTCTGCAAACTTTGCCTTTGGCCGGGCAATATGGGTCTTTTCCAAAGTGACCTCGGTTTCCACATCGATAACACTCCACGTCCTGTGTCGACATATATCTTGGCTGGTTATGTCGATGTGAGAGCCTCTTAATTTGCTGGCTTGAGTTGTCTTTCAGGGTCATGGTATGAAATTGCCCTTCAACAGCCTCTAATGCAGCAGCAATGGTTAAAGCATCGGTGAGTTCCAACTCACTCCCTCTTTCCAGTAGACGTCTTCTGAGTTTATCTGATCTGCAGTGCTGTACGACTTGATCCAATAATTGGTTGTCCAAATCAGCTGGCATGTAATTGCATCCAACAGCTAGCTGGCATAGTCTCGTCACGTACTGAGCAATTGTCTGGCCATCTTCTTGTCTCGTTCTCCGAAACAAATGGCGTTGAAATGTAGAATTCGGTGTCACTGCATAGTGTGCATTTAATGTATCTACCGCTTTCCGGTATTCATCCTTTCTTCCAGTATTCAAAAGTGTCTTAAATGTTTCCCGAACTGCGGGACCAGCAGTGAAAAGAAGTAACGCCCTTCTCTGCGCTTTTTGTTCAACTGTACCGGTATCTAGAAATAGGCCACGACTGTCGGCGTAGGATTCAAATTCTTCCAGCCATGCCTTCCACTTCACACTTAAAGTGCTTGCATCTCCCGTTGGGTCAAAATGAGCAATCCCACTATGTGTTAGAAAGTCACCGTCTGCACCAGCCATGAGGAAATATTCCAGCCCCAAAAGTACTGAGTCAAAGAGAAAATTCTTATCACCTTGAAGTTGTCTTTAATCCTCTGTAATCTTCTTTAGTCTTTAATTTTCTTCAAGCTTCTTTCATCCTCGTCGCCAATGTCACATTTGTGGCCTGAAATGTGAAGTTAATAAAACATCGAACACAAGTTTTATTAGGTAAACTTCTCAGTGTCTTTATTTTCCAGTTTCCTTTGTTCTCCTGCTTGTGCTCTTATCTCTCTCTCATACCACGTGACTTCCGGTACATCTCATACACATTCATTATCATGACACTTACTATCTCCCTTTCCAACTGCTCTATTTCCCGACTGTAGTCCTTTTTCATCTTAATTACATAACTTATTATCTGCCCTCTAATGAAGGCTTTCATTGCGTCCCATAATATAAATTTGTCTTTCACTGATTCCGTATTTATTTCGAAATATGTTTTAATTTGGCATTCAATAAACTCTCTAAATTTCTGCCTTTTAAGTTGCATGGAGTTTAACCTCCATCTATATATTCTTGGTGGGATGTCCTCCAGTTCTATTGCTAATAACAGGGGTGAATGATCAGATAGTAATCTAGCTTTATATTCAGTTTCCCCAACTCTCCTTTGAATATGGGCTGACAACAAAAACATATCAATCTTTGAGTATGTTTTATGCCTACTTGAATAATATGAGTATTCCTTCTCTCTTGAGTGCTGCCTCTTCCATATATCCATAAGTTTCATTTCCTGCATTGATTTAACCATAAATTTGGCCACTTTTTACTAGTCTTTTGTCCAGCTTTATCCAACATTGGATCCAAATTAAGGTTAAAATCCCCTCCTATCAATATATTTCCTTGTGTATCTACAATCTTCATAAAAATATCTTGCATAAACTTTTGATCTTCCTCATTAGGTGCATATATATTGAGCAAATTCCAAAATTTTGAATATATCTGACACTTTATCATTACATACCTCCCTACTGGATCTATTATTTTCTCCTCTATTTTGATTGGTACATTTTTATAAATTAATATAGCTAAACCTCTAGTTTTAAATTATATGATGCTACCGCTACGTGCCCACCCAGTCTCTCTTTAATATGTTTTGTTCCACTTCAGTTAGATGCATTTCCTGCACAAATGCTATATCTATTTTTTCTTTTTTCAGTAAATTTAATAGCCTCTTCCTTTTAATTTGGTTATGTATTCCATTAATATTTATAGTCATATAGTTCAATGTGGCCATCTCATATCCTGTTTACACCTCATTTCTGCTTCCTCACCACCACCATCCCCCTTTTCCCCATTTTCATCTGTTTTCCCTTTTTAAACTCAATGTATGATAACACATTTAAAACATAAAATACTCCAACAACTCCCACATCCAATATTCCATTAACCCCAAATATTTCCCCCCCCCCATCTCTGAGTTGCCCCTTATCCCTTGCCGGGCAACCACAACTCCCCTTTCCATTTGGATTGCGAACCTGCTCGCAAGTGTCAACTGATTTCGTAGTGATGGTTATTTTCTCCCCCCACAATCCCCCCCAGAAAACACTTTTTTTTTTACACATATAACAAAGTTCTCCCTTTTTTCCCCCTTACTTCCTTCCTTCCCTTCTTTAGTTCTTTACATATACATTGTTTTTGCATCTTTATATATATTTTATCGCCATTCTTCATTCTTATTACATCTCTTCATCTCTCCTTCTGTCCTGCAAGCATTCTGCAAATTCTTGTGCTTCCTCCGGATCTGAGAATAGTCTGTTTTGCACCCTGAGGATAAATATTTTAAGCACAGCTGGATGTCTTAACATGAATTTATAACCTTTTTTCCATAGGATTGATTTCACTGTATTAAACTCCTTCCTCTTCTTTAAGAGTTCAAACCTTATGTCTGGGTAAAAAAATTATTTTTTGACCCTTGTATTCCAATGGTTTATGGTCTTCTCTAATTTTATTCCTTGCCCGCTCCAGTATATTTTCTCTTGTGGTATATCTCAAAAGTTTTACTAAAATGGATCTTGGTTTTTGATGTGTCTGTGGTTTTGGAGTTAGTGTTCTTTGTGCCCTTTCCATTTCCATTCCTTCCTGCATTTCTGTAGTTCCCAGGACCTTTGGGATCCATTCTTTTATAAATTCCTTCATATCTGTGCCTTCTTCATCTTCGTTTAGGCCCACTATTTTTATGTTGTTTCGGCTACTACAATTTTCCAACATATCAATTTTCTGAGCTAACAACTCTTGTGACTAACTTTTTTATCACTTTCTTCCAATTTTCCTCTTGTCATTTACTTCCATTTCTACAGCCATTTCTCATACTTCCACATTTTCTAATCTTTTCCCTATTTCTGTCATGACCAGCTCCAATCTATTCACTTTATCTTCTGTACTTTTCATTTTTCTTTTAATTTCACTAAATTCTAATGTCAACCATTCTTTTAATGCTCTCATTTGTTCTTGAAAAAAAACTTTATCTATATTCTGTCCATCTGTTTTACCTTCTATCTCTCTGTGAAGATCTTGGTCTTCTTCTTCCTCTTCTGTGTCTGTACCTGTGTTTGTGTCTTCTTCTTTTCTTCTTTGTGTCTCTTCTGATTTTTCTGATGAGTAGCTTGTCTCACTTTGTCGGGTCTCTTCTTGCTTGGTCTCTTGCTGTTGGTCCTCTTCTTCTGAGCTGCTCATCTGTTGAGCCTCCTGCTGCTGCTCCTCTTTCCTTTCATCCCTCAGCTGGTCGCACCATGATTACCCGCTCCTCAGCTGAGCCCCCCTCCCTTCAGTGTTTTCCTTTACCTTAGATTGCGCATTGCGCACTTTTGTTTGGCTCAGAGAGCCATTTTTGCAGTCCACCGGTCAGGGGTTCGTGACTCCGTGGGGCCGTCACCAACCTCGGAGATCGGGCGCTCTTCTCCACCACAGCTCCCTGTTCTTTCATGCAGGTAAGGCCTTCTCCTTTCTTTTCCAGTGTCCTTTCTTCTATTTTTCCCGTTGTTTTTACTTTTTCCTTCTTAGGTGCCATTTTCTTTCTCTTCTCTGCAACTTTATCTTTTATTTCTTATATTTTGTATTTATTGAACTTTGTCTTTTCTTAACTTTCTTTCTTCTTTTCTGGAGAGGGCTGGTTTTACCCTACCAGCCATTACTCCATTACTTGACTCCTGATGGGATGGACCCTTCAGTATGTTGGCTGCCTTTCTGAGGCAGCGGGAAGTGTAGATGGAGTTGATGCAGTTAAGGAGATTTGTATGATGTTTTGAGCATCTGCAGCTTCTGATCACGGTGGGGAGCAGCGCCCATATCACATTGTGATGTGCCTTTGAGAGTGTACCTGTAGAAGGTGTGAAGGGACATATTAAACTTCCTTAGTGTTCGAGGAAGTAGAGGCACTTTTGCCTTGATGTGGTGAGTCCAGGTCAGCTCACTGGGAATGTTTAATCCCATGGAGTTACTGTTGGCTGAGACACTGCAACCAACAAAGGTGAACCTAACCACACACATTCCTTGCAAACAACGAAGACCATATCTTCCTTTACAGTTGCCTTTAATCGCAATGGAGAATTCTCTGAGTGTGCTCACTTATCCCTCTGCTTTACAACATTGCATCAACCATCGTGCTACCACCCAGTAATTTTATCCTCCAACAATCACAAACACTACGTTAATACAAACTGTCAAATAAAATTATTACAGGCAATGGGGAATCTACAAATGTTCAAAGACCAAAAGAATATTATTTATAGGATAATAAATTTTGCTTTTAAGTGCTTGTAATTTTGAACAAATAAGTTATACCGGCATATTTCAAAAACATCATTAAAAAGCACCAATTAGTGGGAGTTTTACATAAAGTCTGACTTTTCTACCCAATAAAGTCAGAGATGATAATAAACTGGGATAAGGTGTAAAATAGGATGCCAATTTGCTAATTGCTATTTTAAACTTTTAAAGAAGGCCAATTTTAGCCCTAATGATTCATAGGACCCAGATCTGGGAGAACACACTCCTAACAAAATAGCAGCAAACCAACATAACAGGAAACAAACAAAACACACATTTCTTTCTAAAACCTCCGTTAATGCAAGAGCTGGAATGAATGGAAAGCTCACATGACTCCAACCCATCACGTTAAACCATTGGATGAGATGTTCAGAACTCCTAAAGTGGACATAATACTAAGCAAGATTAATCTGTACCTAATGCTTCCTGTAGATGATGTGCCAACTTTCTTTTGTCCCTTATTTACATGCTGCATGCATTCAGTGCTAAATGCTGTTCTTTAGCTCCACACCTAAGATGGGGCCCAGAGGTGCCAATGTCATACAGTATCTCTTGAAGGACATGATTAGGTGACAGCAAATGTTGTCCAACAGGCAGCAACCCAGTGAAAATGCAAAGAATAACAACACACGGCAGAGTCTGTGGTTTTGGATGCTGTTGAGGAGGCACTAGTGAACCTGGAGAGAACAGGAAATGTGATATGTCTGCAGCATCCCAGGAATCACAAGGCAAACCTGTGAGAAGGTAGTAGGAGAGGGTTGTAATGGTCAAAGCCAAAAATCTTTAGTCCAAGCATATGACTGCAGCACACTGCAAAAGATTCTGTGAGTTTATAGATGTGGTCAAAGTCAATGACTCCTTGCCACATGGCTCAAATACTGTTCAATAGAGCAAAGCCCCTCCTTGACATTGTGGCATTGACATGGGTGAAAATCTTCTCACGTTCCCATCTCCTCCACAAGCCATACTATAGTTACACATTACGATTGGTGTTAGCGCACAGTTCCTAATTCCTCCCTCCCCCCTTCCCCCATCCCCCCCCCCCCACCTTCCCCTAACTCTGACCTGGACGAATCCTCTCACCTCTCAAATAGCTGCAGAGACTGTGGGAGCTATGGACACTCAGCGACTCTGAAGGGATTCTCCTTTGCTTCTCTTTCAATTATTTTTAGAGGCATCAGGCAATGCTCATGGTGACTCTTTGCCTTACACCAGACAAAAGTTAAAGTGTATCATGTACATTACATTTTTATGTATTATTACATGTCGATAAAAAGAACCTCAAACCTTGAAAAATCACACGAGATAAATGTTGGGCATTGCACTACTGTTGACATAATCTGTTAGGAGCGATACATAAGAAAAAAAATGCAAGACAAATGAAGATCCTGATAAAAATTCAGGAGATGAATAGCCCAAAGTAAGGAAGGCCAGAAATATTGCTCTGCTCTGAATGAAGCCAATTTTCAAGTGCGCAGCACCATTCTTCTCAAATTTGCACAAAAGTGTTTCTGAATTGTCACGTGGACGAGACAGTGGCCTACAGCCAAGGAAGGAGAAGGCTATTCCACTGAGAGCATGTTGGTGCCAGAGTACTGCTCCCAGGGACTCCATTGAGATCATTAAATGGGAAACCCACAGATGAAGTTTACTTTCACAAATGTAAGTAGAATGGACAAATGCAAACACATTAGCACAAATTAAGTATGATTAAGATGCCACAAAGTGAGAAAAATAATAAATATAACAGGCAAAGAAAGGAAAATAAAGAACAAACATTCACAGGTAGTTAAAAATGTTCCTCAGTTGGGCAGACAAGTTATTGATGTCTTTATGTAATGTTTTGGTTCAGGTGACTGGAGGTTCAAGAGCCTGATGGCTATTGGAAATAAACTGTTCTTGAACCTAGAGGTGTTGAATTTAAGGCTTCACTCCCATCCTGACCCACTGCTTCTAAAGATAGCAGTGAGAAGAGAGCAGAGCCAGGATGATGGGGAACTTTCTGACGCTGGCTGCCTTCTTGAGGAAGTGCCTCACACAGATGTCAGTGGAGATGAGAGTTGATGGGTGTGCACAATGAAATGTTTGGTGCATTGACACATCTGGATTCAGAATTGAGGTGCACAAAGGAGCCAGGCCCAAAGGTTTCCACAAATGTGGAGCCCATCCTTTCTTGTAAAGGAATATTGTCCAACTCCATGCCCAAACTTGTGAGCCAATTCACAATACAAGATCTGATGCATGTTTCTGCTTCCATTCCTTGGATCTTAGCCACACAATTTCACCTTGTAACTCTGAGGCTGAACCAGGGTTGGGTGATGTATACACCGGTGGGAAGAACATCACCACTACATCATTAATTCCCAACTCTTCCAACTCTTTTGTCATTTTCTCATACCTTGATGAAGGGCTCAAGCCTGAACTGTTGGTTTTGTATCTTTATCCTTGCTATATAAGTACTCTCTTTGTCCTGATCAGTTTCTCTGGCATTGTGTTGTTAATTAAACCACGGTACCTGCAGACTTTGGTGTTTTACTCTAATCCAACTCTACCTTGGTCTTAATCCTGTCCCCCACTGAAAGCCTAATCTCTCCCAAATTTCACCCGCCTTTATCCCCTCAACCCCAAAGGTCTGTGACCCTTACACCAAGCCCTGATCACCCCATCTCCCACTTTTGCTTATTGACATCAGTTTCCACTAAACAACAATTCATTTTTAACATTCTCATTGCTTTCAAACACAAGCATTTCCTCTCCATATCTCATTTGTCCATTATTAAACAGTTACACACAGCTACGTGAGGAAATGTTGGCAGAATCATGACCTGGGAAACATTTACGCATCAGGCCTCAATTCTGAAGTAGAGGAGACTATTTTAAAATATGTAAACATACCTATTTACCATCCTATTTGGCAGATAGTCATAGATGTTCCAATGCTCATTTCCCTAATTATCCAGGAGCATTGAAGGCTGACTCATTAGTTCCTAAGAATTAATAACACAACAGAGCAACTCAGCATGTTCTATTCGAGTGCACAGTCCTGGCAGAAGGCAACTCACATAGACCTGTCCATCATGTGAGTCATCTCAGACCACTCCATAAAATACACAGAAAAAGGAGCTCTCTTCTGAGCAACACAACATTTGTCTCACAACAAATTGAATGTATAAAAAATATGTGTTTCGTTTCTTTGTTTTGTACAGTAAAACCTCCAGTATCCAGCACCTATGGGGATTGGTAGATGCCAGATAAGTGTATTTTCTGGTTGCTTGAGACTTATTCTTACAATGTCGAACTAATACACCTGAATTAAGAATAAACAGTTTAAAAGACAAAAATACTATATTGTGCTTTCTCTGAACAAACTTCCTTTGCATGAATATATAAAATTTAAAGCAATTTACTTTATTTTCGGTCATATTCATTGAATACATTTAAACATCGCTGCATCTGCAGGTTCCTCCCCCTTTCCTGCTCACGGTGTCAAAGGCATTGGTGAGGTCAACAAAGGTGATGTAGAGTCCAAAGTCTACCTACTGCAAATTAAGTACTTCTTGAGATGTAACCCTAATGTAACATGTACATATAACAACCTACTTTAGGGATGTTAATTGAAGGGCTAATATTTGCTAGCAAATATTCAATCTAAAGATCTTGGCTTACACCTCATTTGAAAGGTGGCAGCTTTAATATTGTATACCCCTCTCTTACCATACTGGAGTATCAGCCTGAGAACTCTATCAACTAAACTTAAGAGTTTGTCAGTTCATGGTTTGCTGTACTCCATTAAAACTTTGGTAATTAACCTCAGTTGATATTCCAGAGTAGTTGTGAGAGAGTGCTGAGAAATATCTGGAGCAGGACTTGAATCCACCTGTTACTTCCTACCTGTGAGGTTGTGCTTCTCCCCCTACCCCTCCCTCCCACCATTTTGCTCAGATGTCTGTTCACACGTAGCTCAAACCTTGATGAAGGGCTCAAGCCCGAAATGTTAACTTGTGTATCCTTATCTTTGCTACATAAAGGACACTGTTTGACTTGCTGAGTTTATCCAGCGTTGTCCTTTCACTTAAATCATGGTATCTGCAATCTTTCGTGTTTTACTTTTGAAACCACAATCTCCTGATCTAGACATGTGCACACGAGGGAATAATACCTCTGCAATTTGTATTATATTTCTAATGAGGTTATCCTTGAATGTCCATCAATTGAAGTAAATACTTATCAGCACCCATCCAACGTTTGCATGGACTAAATCTTGTTATATACTGCAATGCACTTGCCTAAGTTTGTGAGGTGAGGAGAAAGCCCTTTCTCAAATCGTTTGGGGGGTGTAGGTTAATTGGGGTATTTGGGCGGCATGGGCTCATGGGCTGGAAAGGCCTGTTACTGTGCTGTAGGTCTAAATGTAACATTTAAAATTCAAATTTAAATATTACAGCCAGATAAACAAGTTATTGCAGGAACATCGCAAAGGGTAAGGAAAGTCTTTGATACCTTGGCCATCATGGATAAGCCAACATCAGTAGGCCTGAAGATGCTGCAAACAACTCAATCAGTCCTCGCCAAAGAAAACTCAGATTATGATCCAGTGGGGTTTCACATCCACCCATCAGCAGCTGCAGAAATGAGCTCATTTGCACAACATGGCAACTTGTTAACTAATCGGCTGTGACTGAGGACACTCCATATCTGGGACATTCTTTCCGAGGTCACCTTTACCAAAAATTTTGCATTAAGCATGATTTTCTGGACTAATTACGATATGTCCACACTGACCCATTCACTGGGAAATTGAGGGCATTTCTCTTTGATCTATAATCTTTGCAAGTCAAGTATCACCTGATTGCACAAATTCAACCTGGCAAAACATACACCAAATCATATGCAGGACAAGTATTCATATCAACAAATAAAGAAATATTATTTCAGAAATCTTAGAGTCTCAGATAGTCAGTGTGTGTAGTTCCTTTGGTCTTTCAACATTCTCCCTGCCCCTGGTGGTGCTGGCTTTGATGCTCCTGTATCTCTTTCCCCACAGGAATAGTTGAAAGATGCTGTGCGCGGGGTGATTTTGAGCACCCTCTTCAGACAATTATTTCAGTAGATCATATCAATGAGGGGGGGTGGGGACTCCAGTGATCATTTTTGCCATTCTTATGATCCTGTGGATTGACCTCCAATGCATTGCTCTGCAGCAACCGTACCACACTGTGATGCAGTCAGCCAGGACACTCTCGACAGAGCTCCTGCAGAAGGTTGAAATAATGACGCTGGTAGCCTTGCTATTGCGCCTTCCTGACAAGTGAGGAGATGTTGTATGTCCACAATATGTCACTAGTTAAGTGGACTCCAAGGAACATGGTGTTCCCTTTTTCCACTACAGTTATTAAAGTGCAGTGGAGGGTGGTCATTCCTGGTCCTCCTGAAGTCCACAATCATCTCCTTTGTCTTGCCACATTGAGATTCGGGTTGTTACTCTCCCACCATGTCACGTGATTTTACACCTCTTCTCCACAGTGCGACTCATTGTTGTTGCTGATTAGGCCAACGACTGTCATGTCATCTGCAAACTTGATGACATTATTGGAGCTGGCGTGGATCAGTTGCGTGAACAGGAGTGGGCTGGACTCAAGTGCGCCAGCATGAAGGGGCTCGACATTCTGCTACTTACCCAGACAGACTGCGGTCTTTCCATTGGGGAATCCCGTTACAGAGAGGAATGTTGAGTCCTATTGAGGACAGCTTTTTCGCCAGCCTCTGGGAAATGATTGTATTGAACACCGAGCTGGTCGATGAACAGCAAGTTAGTGTATGAGGCGTCGTTCTCCAGGTGGGTCAGGATGGAGTGAAGGCACTACAGCATTGGTTTCTTCCATAGGTGAATTGAAATGGATCCAGCGTCTCTGGGAGATAGGTCCTGACACTCAAAGCATTTCATAATGGTGGAGGTCAATGCCACAGGGCAGTAGTCACTAAGGCCTGTTATTGTTGCCCTTTTGAGTACTGGTTGATGGTGGCTATCTTGAAACTTGCGAGGACGATGGTTGTGATGGGTGGACATGGATGCAGCTAATGTGTTATTTATACTTTACAGTATTGCAAAGATTTCCCTAAGTGTTGTCTTCCATGTCAACAATAGGCAACATTTTGAGGTCAAATCTGGCTGCCAAATTTTACACAGAAAGATGCCACAAGGACTTCAGATGTCTTTAACGGAATAAAAGTCAGGAGAACATGGTGTTTTTGCACCATTAACATCCAAGGATATTTTTTTCAATTCATCGAAAAGGCAGCATATTTGACAGATTGGCACTCTCTCATAACTGCACTGGAATATCAACATAGGTTAATTAGCAAAGTTTTAAAGAAGGGCAGCATCCCATTAACTGACAAACTAAGTTAAGCTGCTGGAGTTAGTTTGTAATAGGCACAGGGAGATTGGGAGACGTGCTTCTTTGAGACTGCACTCCAATGGCCTTACTCACAACCTGCAAGATGGGTTATTCTCTCTCTTCTGCCTCTTATTCCAAGAGGAAACACATGAATTGTGCTCATTAGTACTTTTTCACATCACCCAGAGGCTTCCAAACCTTTCACACACACACCTGTTCTGACAATTGGACAATTACACACCATTTCAACAGCACACAAATCAATACGCCAAGGTAACAAACGTTAACGTAGAAACCTGGAAAAATTGAGCACTGATCTTGATGTTTTCAAAGAGCTTATGCATTTTGGTTCGCCCAGTAGTACCCCAGACTGAACCCCTTCCACATCCATTTTTTTTCCCCACAAAGTTAAGAAGCACGTAAAAAGATCAATTCTTTTGACATAAAACAGTGACTGCCAGTGGATATCATGAACTTCACAGTTCTGCTGATGTAACTTTATCTCCCAAGTTGAGCTGTGTTTACATTCAACTTGACTCCAACGTACTTCCTTCCGGATCCTCATTGAAAGCAGAAGTTTTACTAAAAATATCACAAATCTCAAAATCACCATCACACTTGGTCTCTTGACAGAAAGCAGCAAAGGAATGCTGTGTTTGTCAGCCCTTCATTAAATTTTAAGACCAGAGATGAATCCAGCCATTGTGGCTTGCCTATTGAATTACACTGACAATAAGGCACTCGGTGGGAGTGCCCACACACAATGTGGGCTTTCTAGAGTGATCCAAAGTCAGATTTACTCCTGAACGATCTCTTTTCTGTTAATCCAGAACTTAATGATGTTGGTTTCACAACAAAGGACTTCACAGAGATCAGGGCACAACAGAAACTGTCTGCTCCACCTGCTCTGAAATACAACTGTTGCAAAACTCCCAAGTGAGAACCCAAAGAGTAAAAGGATGGAGCACAAACTGTTCATAATGATGGAAAACAAGCATTTTGGTCAGAACTTTTGGATGGAGAAGGCTTATACTGAATGTTGTCCCAATATTCCTCTCCAGAGTAGAGACACAAGAAGTTAATTTTATAGATTCAAACCATGATTGACCCCCATCTCTGCACATGTTTGATGACTTCAGAGAATAAGAAAGATCAAACATGTCGTTCTATATGTAGGCCGCACTGAATAAGGGCTGCAGATTCCTTCACAAAGGTGAATCAGATGTCTTTATGATCATTTACTATTTTTCCTATCATGTATTGCATTTGTATTTATTTCATCAATGGAATTTAAAAACCGTAATTGCTCTAAAGGGAATTGGGATTCATGGCCCAGGTGGAGTTTAACATTCTGTACCAACCACAGAGATCCCAGCAGATGGCTACTAAGCTGCACAAATGTTCTTTTGTGCAAAGGAGAACATTTTATCTCCGTTTTATTGCATTCTCTCCCCGCCTCAGATTATTTACCTCTTATGTCCCTCAAAGTTCAGATTTATTGTCAGAGTACATACATGACATCACATACAACCCTGAGATTCTTCTACCTGTGGGTGAGGCAGAATTAACATTAATTAGTTGTGCAAAAAAAACTATACATAATGTTTACATGTAAACAAATTTTAAAATGTGTTACAAGTCCAGAGGACCCCAAAACCCAGCAGCAATAGAAATTCACCAAGACAAATAGTTACTTCAACAAAAGTTGCTTTTAATTTTCTTTAAACATAAAAACAGGATCAAACGTTAACTTATCTCTATTAACTAACCCAACTTAACCCCCTTCTAATTCTAAACACACGTGTATGTAATGTATATATATTCAGGAAAGTTCTTTGATTCATAGTCCAATCATTCACTTTTCACTCCTCCAAGTTCACTGGTATCAGGCACGGAATTTAACATTTGTGAATTTTCACCAGGATCTGTTGCTTAAAGGTAAATGGTTACTGCTCAGGAAAGTTCTTGTTGGTTTCAGAGAGAGATTCATTGCTCGTTGGACACACATAAACTGATTTACTTCCATCAGTCACTTCAGTGTCTTGCCAAAGAGACTTGCCTCATCAGGGTTTTCCAAAAGATAACCACTTTATCCAGGTCACCACAGAGTTCCTCTTGTTTCCCTTATTTCAGGAGAAATACTCTAGTCAGCCATTTCCTCTTGTAAGGACTACAAGGGTTTTTCAACAGGCTGAACTCAGAACTCACAACCCGTCTTCAAAATGGGGGTTTCAACAAGCTTCCAAAAGCCACTGCAAAAGTTAGTTCTCTCTCTCTCTCCCCCCGGCCCTCTCTCTCTCTCTCTCTCTCTCTCTCTCTCTCTCTCAGAGAAAGCCTGTTTGGCCTTTTCTCTCTCTCTCTGCTTGCAAAACCACATGATCCTCTTAGAACAGCAAACTGCAAGCAGACAGATTGCGGCACCAGAATCAATTTCTGCCTGGCCATCAGTTGCTTTCAAAACAATAGTCCATTTACTCCATGGCATCAGTTCAATTAACACCTACTTGTGAAATCTCCATAAGCATTCTTCAAAGTTTCTGTAAAGCCACTGTAGACATGAAGTCTCTCTTTCAGCAAAGCCCTTGCATTTTAAATGAGATCTCTTTTGTGAAATATTACTGTCTTAATAGCTGTTTTCAGGTGGCCAGAATACCCCAACGTAAAGCCACCTAAAATACCCGAATGCAGCTGTTAGGAGGCCACCTGAAAACGGAGAACCCTGACCTGAGGAGTACTTACCCAACTCTCCTCAGGTAGGCGTATTCTCTACTTCTGAGCGCCCCCTAGGCACCTGAAAGCGGGTGGGACTACGGTCACAGTCAACAGGAGCCGGCATTTGCTCCGCGGAACCTCTCCCCGCTGCGGACCTTTCAGGTCCCAGAACAGCACCTTCAGCGCTGCCACCTGAATGTCGCTTCGCACGCACCCACAGCCAGCTCCGGAGTCATATTCTCCCAGCTATTCCACCTGAAAGTGGCTTTTGTGAAGTGACCTACACATTAAACCCCACAATCTATCTCTTTTAAAGGCATATTTATATATAATATAATCCATCACAAATGTAAACAACTCACTAAAATACAGAGAGGAGAAAAAACAAAATAAAAATGCAAAAGTAAGAGTCCTTAAGCGAGTCCGATTGAGTTTGTCGTTGAGGAATCTGATGATAGAGTGGTAGCAGTTGTTCCTGAGCCTGGTGGTATGAGTCTCATGGCACCTAACCTCTTTCCTGATGGCAGCAGCGAAATCAGAGTAGGTGTGCTGGGTGGTGTCTCCAACAGCAGCATTCTTAATGATGGGGAGAGTTGGGCTTTGGTGCTATTGATGTTTTACATATTTTAATGGATTTTAATATTTAGTACATGACTACCCCTCTTTCCTCCCCCCCCCCGCAAAAAAACACTAATGCAATTTGAAAAACTTTACCTTTGTGCTGTCATTCAATCAAGGGTAAAGAATATCACTGGTGCACTGTGACTGTGAGCTCCAAGTGCAGCATCAACCAACACTCTTGCAAGGGCTGGACAAATTACACCCACATACTTTTATTTTCATTAAACACATGCCTGTTTGTGGATTAGTGACAGCTGCTGATTCAAGAACAGTGTGGGGAAACGAGACAAACAGAAGCTGATTATAAAACAAACATTTTTCAATTTGTCAAATGGAAAAAGATTAGGAACTGTAACAAGGGAAGAGAGAATATTGCTCTGGAAATTATTAACTGTGACAAGCATCAGCAAACATCCCCACCTCATGATGGACCATATAATGGAAAGAAGGTTAATGATGAGGCCACTAAATGATTGAACATCAGGCCTTGCCTTGACAAACTCTGTAATGATGCCCTTGGCCTGCAATAGTTGACCTCCACAAACCACAACTTTTGTACAAAGTATAACTCTGACCAGTGGAATTGTCTCACTTTGATGACCATGAACACCTGGCTTCATTTCTGTGCAAGGCACGGATCAAATTACATGATTCTACATTGCCAGGGGAGATTGAAAATTACACTGGACAGCGAAGATTTAGCTTCCTGAACACTTTTGGGTGTATTTTATGGATTTTGGCCTGCTGATCATGAAAATCACCTTAAAATTTTCCTATCACATTCTTTTTTTTAGATACTTTTGTGATTTCCTGTCATATTTTAAGTCTACTTCAAGCATACAAAACCATTAAGTGCAACATGTCATTGAAAATTCATTTTCTGCATCCACACTTGTACTTCTTCCCTGCTGATCAGTGACGAGCATATTGAAAGGTTTCACCAGGACATTGCAACCATGGAAAAGCGGTATCAGGGCAACTGGAATCCATCATTGTTGGCTGATTATTGTTGGACACTGACACCAGAGACATCGGATGCTGAGTACAAACGAAAACCAGCGGCAAAACATTTCAAGGTCAGTTGAACTAACGCCAGTGCATCACATTTCTCCAACTTTTCTCAGAAAGAAAACCCTTTGAAAAAATATTGTTGACCACTGTTTCAAACCACATCACTGGTTGGTCTCCAGGCAAGGTTTTTGTTGTGGTTCCACCCCAACCCCATCCCAATCTTACCTAGCCCTCACCACTCTACATCACTGGCCATGAATTCCTGATCTGTGACTTCCAAGTTGGACAACACATCCCGATATAGGACCCATCTCTGGCCAGTGTAAGTCAACCCCCCCCCACCCCAAACCCCAGTCACACTGCTGATGCTTGATACATGACATCCACCCTCACACCTCCTTTCTAGGCTTTTTTTTCCAGGCCTCTTAGTGCCTGCCTCATTTCTCCCCAAATCCCTTAAGCCAGGATAAAAGCAGAACATGTTAGAAATACTGAGCATGTCAGACAGCATCGGTAAGAAGAGAAACAGAGTTGGCATTTTGGGTCAAAGGCACTTTGTTAGAATGGAGAAAGAGAGAAAACAAGTGAGTTTTCAGAAGCAGAGAAGGTGGGAGAAGGATGGGGAGAACAAAGGGAATATCTGATAGAGTGAGATCAACTGAGTTCAAGTAGCTGTTCACAACACATTATGTTTCTTTATGTTATGTACTAACAATAACAAGGCTAGGAAATATACTCACCCAGCCAGGCTATACTGATGGGGAGGAAAAACTGTTCCAAAAGCCACAGATGATTGGCAGGCTATCATCAGAAAATGTGAATTAATTAAAATTGGGGAATTTGATATCGAGTCCGGAAGGCAGCCATGTACCCAGACAGAGCATGAGGTGATGGCTGTCCCTCATGGTTGCATTGGGCTTTGTCTTTTACAGCACAAGACAGGAAGTTCAGAGTGAGAGGGGGGGGTGCAGAAATAACACAGGCAACAGGTTCGGTTGCTGCAGAGAAATGGATCAGAGGTCAATCCACAGGAACATAAGAGTGGCAGAGATGATCGATCACTGGAATCTTCCTCCCCCCCCCCCCCCCCCCCCACTCCCATCCACGTGATCTTCCGGGATCATTGTCTGAATCATTGAGGACCCCTCCTGCCCTTCCCTGTTGGGAAGAGATACAGGGGTATCAGAGCCAGCACCACCAGGCTGAGAACGCTGAACATCCAAAGGAACTGCACACACTAACGAACCGAGACTTCACCATTTATTCACCAATATCTATTTATTTATTTATTTTTGTATATGTATACTTCTCCTGCATATATATTGGTTGTCTGTATATGTGCTATGTCTGGTTGTGTGTCTGCATGTTTTGCCCTGAGGATCGAAGAACACTGTTTCGTCGGATTGTGCTTGTACAATCAGATGCTAATTAAGCTTGAACTTGAAGTGAATTGATGCTTCTGCTGGAAGAAATCTTTGGGTTCCTGAATGATGCAAAGGGGAGAGGTGAAAGAACGGGTGCTGCACAGGGAAAAAGCCATCTGGTAGGGAGTGCTTAGTGGGGCCAAGCAACATGGAAGCATAATGTGCAATGGATGCTCAGTTTCATCAGGTATTGCTGAGATTTGTTGTTGAAGTTCTGCAGCTGAAACAGGGTTGGCACCGTGTCAATAACCAAATGTCATGGCCTCTCCGAAAGGACTAAATGTGGCCCCGTTGATGGCAAAGTCCAGCCCAGCACCAGACTGTCATGAAGAAAGTATGTCAGCGCCTCTACTTCCTCAGGAATTTGTGGAGATTTGGTATGATATTGGAAACCCTGGCAAATTTCTACAGAGGTGTGGTGGAAAGTGTGCTGACTAGCTGCATCATGGTCTGGTATGGGGACACCAATACCCCTGAGCGTAAAGCCCTGAAAAAAGTAGTGGACATAGCCCAGGACATCACAGGCAAAACCCTCCTCACTATCGAGAACATCTACAGGGAATGCTGCTGTCAGAGAGCAGCAGCAATCATCAAAGACCCTCATCACCCAGCACATGCTCTGTTCTCACTGCTGCCATCTGGAAAGAGGACCATGTGCCACCCCATTTCGTGGAAATATTTAGGATGCCCATAGCTGACCACTAAAGAGGGTCAGCAAACCAATGACTTTCTATTTCCAATACTTTAAAGGAGGTATCTAACCATTTAATTACAGTAACATTTCCATTATCCGGTATTCAAGCAACTGACTGCCTCAAGCAATGGGCAAAAAAAATCGTGGGAAATAATTAAGTAAAAAATACAAAAGTTTAAAATTGGCACCTCCCCCACCAGCGGTTAGTTTTCCAATCCATGCAACACACAATCTCAAGCAACTGGAAAATTCACTTAACCAGTATCGACCAATTCCCACAGGTGCCAGATATCGGGAGTTTTACTGTAGTTTATAATCAGCATCAATGAGGTGGCTTTCTTGGTCAGGAGGGGAATGCTGACCAGTAAAAGTAATAAATCCGTTACAAGTCAGAATAATTTGATCTAAACTGTTTAATGGTTTGTATTTTAATGTTGTCACGTGTAACTTTGAGACCCAAGTCGCTTGTGGTAAAAACACAAAAGAGTGTCATCCAGCCTTTGAATTCATTGGCTGAATGCTTTGGTGCACCTGAGGGTGACATTAACTATGCACCAGGAAGTGGAAAGTGCGATTAGTCTCATTGGCTGCTTTTTAGCCAGAATTGTCGCCATGGATCGAATGGTCTCCTGCACTATGTGATTCCACATGCAGCCTTGCTGTTTCGCCCTATGATATCCTGAAATCAGCAAGAGATTTAATTGCATCAATGATACAAAAACAAATTTGAGCACCTCCCATGGCACCAATGTATTTTATTCTGCATTATCAATTTGAATTTCTAACTGCTAATAATCACATTTGAAGCATTAATAGCTTCGGTTCACACCAGAAATAACCAAGTGAACTATTTGCATTCAATGTGAACTCCAGTTAGACTAATTGGATGAGGTAAAACAATGCATTTCAGAGAGTCTTAATGAGTTCCTATTGAGAATTAACTGGTTTCACATGTCAAAATCATTTGAACAAAGAGTAGTGAAATTTTACTTGCTTTATACTTAATCCAACATCTCAACTGGAAGGGAATGTCCTTTGAATCTGGCAAAGAACATTTAACAATCACGAATATGAATAGTATCTGCGTCAAAGGATTCAGAACAATAATTCTGTGTATGAGTTTACCTCAGAGGTCAGTAGTAGGGAGCCAAAATAAATTTGACACAGGCCATATTGTGCCATAAAGAACTGAAAAAAAAATCCATCTTGGTTGTCTTCGAGATACGCTTTATGATTGAGAGCAGAGTTTGCAAAGACTGCAGATTCTCGAAATTTTAAACTAAAATAAGAAAACCTAGAAGACACTGGGCAGGTTGGTAGAGCGGGTCAGGCAAGTTCATGATTTAGGAGAATTGAGATGAGTTTATTATAATATCCACATGTACAGTAAAACCCCTGGTATCCGGCACTTACGGATATTGGTAGATGCAGGATAAGTTAATTTTCCGGTTGTTTAAGGCTGTGTGTTGCATGATTGGCAAATTAATGGCGAGGCGTGCCAACTTTAAGCTTCCGCCTTTTTTACCTATTTATTTTGCGTGATTTTTTTGGCCAGATGCTTGAATTCCGGACAATAGGGATCTTTCTGCACTTTGTTCAGGTGCAATGAAATTCTTGATTTCTGCAGCTGCAATAGAGGCATGTAAAATGCACAAACAAACAATAAGCATAAATTAAATTAACACCACAAAAGAAAATATAAAAGCATGGATAAATAGTCACAGCTGCAGTAGCCCAATTGTGCAGATGATCTTTGGTGGGCACACAAGAGACTGTGGATGCTAGAATCTGGTGCAAAGGAACACAGCAGTTGAGTAGGAACCTTCATCAAGGCTTTCGGGGATCCTGGAGTAGTGAGAAGCCTCTTCATCAAAATGTGGCAGGTTTGCAAATACACGGCTTTGGCCTGAACGTTTGACATTTGGCTGGTGACCAAATCAATAGATTTTGATGGCAATTTTCAAATCAAATGTTTTGACTGGGCAAACTTCCCCAGACTCCTTCAGAGCAACAGGTCATTCACATCATTCAGAGAGGGCAGAATGGATCACAGTTTGAGGTTTCACAAGGAAAATGAGACCTTGATCAATGCATTTACATGACCAAATTCCCAATGTTCGTTCCTGTCATGTGAAACTTTACATATGAAATGTGGCTGAAAAATTTTATCTTTAAGTTTGCAGTGGTGCCACCATGCACAGACACAGCTCATCAATCAATTATCATTTAATTAAAATGTTTCCTACCTGGACTTGTCTTTAAAGCTGGAGCCAGGGGTCCCTCTTCCTTCTGAGAAGCAGAAAAAATAAAACCTTGAGTGTAGGCAGAATACAGATAAAGCAACAACCATCCTCTCACACAATACCACCTCCCCCCTCCATCACTTCTCAGCTTTATGTTCTCTTCTCCCCTCCCATTTATATCCACCTATGACTTCTTAGTGGTTAGCCTGTGTTTCACCCCCAGCTCCCTCTTCCCTCCTCTCCCAGCCTTTTAATTCAGGCACCTGCCTGCTTTCTGCTCAAGCCTTGTCAAAGGGCTCGGGCCAAAAACTTTGTTTACCCTTAACTTCCTACAGACCCTGTGTAACCTGCTGAGTTTCTCCAGTATGTTTGCACTCGACCCCAGCATCTGAAGACTTCCTGTTTAACAGGTTGAAACCACATCTTCGTCCATTTGCAACATGTCCAAAAATTTAGTACAAAGGGGATTCTGGAGGGATTCACCGGGTCAGGCAGCATCCAGAGAGAGAAAGGGCCCCCAACCCGAGATGTTGACTGACCATTTCTCTCAGCTGCTGAGTCCTTCCAGCTTCACTCAAGATTCCAGCATCTGCGGTTCTTGTGCTTCCTTACGTTTGAAATTTGACTGAGCTTGTTGCATGAATTTCTCTCATTAACAGATAGGAAACAGAGCACCAAATCGATTTAATGTCCCCTGAAGCTCTTATTGCAGGTAACTCTTTCCAGTGGACAGGTAATTTCGAACAATTATGTACAACAAATCTGTGCCCCCCTGATTCTCCAAGGTGGTGTGCTTAAATTTCTTTGACAATTGTATCAGTTCTCTGCAAGTATGTAAGCTCACTATCATTCACAGGGATTACACTTGTCAGCTCCAGCAATGCAACCGCTGAAGGATTTACATTTCAAGCACTTCTACAACAATTTGTATTGTGACTCCACCTTCAATGCACAGTAAAGTATCCGTTATCTAGAAATTAAGCAACCGGCAATAAAATTTGCAGAAAATAAATAGGGAAAAAATTGCCTACATTTAAAATCAGTGCCTTCTTGCGGTTAGTTTGTGAATCCTACAATGCACAATCTCAAGCAACTGGCAAATACACTCAATCTCCATAGAGGCACTTTACTACAGTAAAGTGCAAGTGCCCAGATGCTTCACTTGGGGGGCGGGGGGTGGGGCGGTAACATTCAAAATATGACAGTTGAACTAAGAGGAATCCAGAAGCTCAGACAAAATGGAGCCTTTACAGAATTTGTTAAATGAGAAAAAAGTGTTTGGGAGTCAGAGAGATTTGGCAGGGGGAAAGGTCCACTGGGCATCTTGACAGCTGACATTACAGTCACTGATGACTGAGCCCTTGAATTGGGGGATGATCAAGAGCCCAGAAACAGAGAGTTCCTGCCTGGAACCACACACCCTTACAATCCCAATCCACACATTTCTCAGACAGAAAGAGGCCCAGGTTCAAGCCTGACCCTGAACACTATCTGCTGTTATATATCAGACCAGCAGCAATAGAAATTCACCAAGACAATGGTAACTTCAAAATGATCATTTTTATTAATATAACATTTGTGTGTTTGCAAAACGCAAACCATTACAGTTTAAGATGAATTCTGGAGATGATTTTAAAAATTCAGCCTCAGAAAGCTTTTGTGTTGAAACTCAAAGTCTTCACTGCTCTTCAAAAGCAATTATAGAGTAAGTGTAGGGCATCAGACTTCTCAAAACTCAGGTTTCTTGGAGAGTTGTTTTCAAAGAATTGTTTCTTCATACGAATGATTTTCCTCTCTTGCATAGAATTTTCAGAACTTGTTTTTCTTCCATGATGTTTTCACAAACACAGGCAAGGATTTCATGAAGTGACCATGTAGAAATGGTCGCAATGAATCTGTCCTCTTTTCAAAGAGACAGATGAAGTGGCTAAATTCTTCAAAACCACTTTTTTGGTGTTCCTCTTTCACAAGAGGACCACAAGCAGCCATCCTCTTCCTCCTTCAATTCTATGTAACTAACAGGATGGTCAAGCACCTTCCTCTGTTTTCAAAATGTCTCTGCTTCAGTAATTGGTTTTCTGAAAATGTCTTTAATTATGTGGCATGACATCATTGCAGTCATTAAAGTTTCAACTCTTCCAAAAGATTGAGTGGATATTGAAACCAGCCAGCAGAACAGCTATGCATGTACACAGATGCTTCTGACCAAACACCTATTCTTTTGCATTTTCAATGGAGAACAGTCATAAGACTTTTATGACTATTTACAGTTTTGAATTAGCAGTCACACTGTCTCTTTAGACAAACAGGCTTCCAGCAGAATAATGAATAAGCGGACAAACAGTCTCTAAGATCTACCAGCTGCCATTTCAAAGGATTCTCTGAGAGTAATTATGTGTATCTACAGCCCACTTATTCCGTACTAAGAAATAATATATTTTAACTTTAAAGATTAATTTTAACACAAATCCGTCACACTGCATGTGTTTATATGTTCTCTTTGTGACCATGTGGGTTCCTTCCTGGTGCTCTGATCTTCTCCCACATCCCAGAACCATCATACTCCTGAACAACAGATCCAGAGACTCATTGGAGGACTCTTATTCTTTGCACATTATTTCTTATTGAATAGTCTTTTTTTCTGTATTACACAGTTTGCTTACATTTTTCCTTTGTATACAGGCAGTCCCCAGTTTACGAACGAGTTCCATTCCTTAAGTCTGTCTTTAAGTCAAATTTGTAAGTAAGTTGGAACAGCTTCTTATTTAGCGTCAGTTAGTCAAATGTTTATCTTAGTATATAGTATCTTAGTATATATTTTATCTTTCTATGCAAAAAAAAATCATTAAAAGTTAACACTTAACTCTCATTCCATCGATCTCTTGCATTCGAGAGGTAACATTATGCACATACACAAATTGGGGAGCAATTTGTTCGTAAGTACGGGTTATCCTAAGTCAGATGTTCATAAGCCGGAGACTGCCTGTACATTCCTCTCTTTTGTATTGAGTACAGTTTACAGTTGATGATAAGTGGAAATTCTCCCTGGCCCAGAGGAAAATGATGAAGGGCTCGAGCCCAAAACATCAGCTGTGTATTTTTAACTTTCCTATATACAGGATACTGTTTGACCTGCTGAGTTTTTCCAGCATTGTGTTCTTACAGAGGAATCTCAGGGTTGTATGTTATGTCATGTATGTCCTCTGACAATAAATGTGATCTTTTGACCTTTTTTTAGGCATGCAGATAGACAAGTAAATTAGCCATTGTAAATTGCCCCAGCGTGTAGATGAGTGGAAGCATCTGCAGGCATCAGTGCAAATGGGTGGTTGATAGTTGGTGTGGATTTGGTGGGCCAAAGGATATGCTTCTGCCCTTGTACCTCTCAATGAATGAATCTTCTGATGTTATGACAAGGTCAAGCAGTGGGAGACAGTACCTGACAATGAGATCAAGGTGCAGACTTATGAAATGCTGGGTGTGGAGACATTGTAAAAGTTTTAGTTCAATAAAGTCTGGATAAGAATGTACGAGGTTCGGGACAGAGAAATTTTACAAATATATATCCCTAAATCCTACCTAGACAGAGAGTTCACCACTGAAAGATATTATTAAACCTTACAAGTTAATGGACAGAAAAATTGCAGCTGTATCACATCACATAATAATGGTGACAAAAGGGAGGATATACTGTAATGCAGCACCTACTACTTTAAGAGAAACAAAATGCCTCCAAATGATGAAACGCCATAGGTTACACATCCTCCTGAGGGCTCGCCTAAACCCTCACCCTCGTCATGAAGAGTCTGGACATACCCGGACATAATGGGTTGGTTCCACAGAAATTTGTAGCATCCTGGAGATACACAGGAGACTGCAGATTCTGGAATCTGAAGGTAATCGCACTCTGCCGGAAGGGAACTCAGCAGGTCAAGCAGCACATCGACGCATGGTGGAGATGGAAGAGCAGATACAGAGGTCGAACCATTGGGAGTCGAACTGGATTGTCCCACTGAGTTCCTTCACCAGAGTATGTTTACCAATTCTTGGGGTCAGTGTTCAAACTTCCCAACAGCAGGGGGTTGTTGTGGGTAACGAGGAATGGAGTCCGTCACCTCATCTTTCTTCCCCATGAATTGGTTGTCTCACTATTCACAGGCCTCACCAAATCTACATGGATACCCAAGGAAGGCATAGTTCCCCAGTTGCAAGGAAGAGGAGAATCCATCTTAAGATTTGTTAAATAGTAATGACCATCAAGTAGGGTGGGAAATGACACCTCTCTCTAGCAGATTAACTGAGAGGCAGGGAAAATTCAAACAGCAGAAATTAAAAACAATTCTAGAAACTACTCCTTCACTCAAATCAAGGAAAAAGAATCTCAGGGTGGTACATGATGTCATGTAAATACTTTGACAACAAATATGACCTTTGAAATTGCTTTGTAAATGTGGAATGCACCACAGCAGCCAACCAAAGATGCCGAATCAAGTGAAGCACTAAAACTAAGAGGTGCAGGCTTTGGTAAGAAATATAGAGAATATCAAGTGTGGGTGAGAATTGAACAGTTTGAGTTGCTCTCCTTGGTTGAGATGGTAGTAGGATTGATGCATCAAAGGGTCACACCATTTTGGAGAGTTCCTGGAAGTTAATGCAATGCAGATGATTCTGTTTTTATACTAGTTGAATAATGGGTTCTGTGCCAATGAATCTATTAGAAAGAATTATCCTCCATCCCCCATAATCTGTTATTTCTCTGTTACTGTGACACAGCTGTTGCTCGTACTAAAGACTGCACTCAAATGGAACACTGCTTCTACTTCTCAAGAAAGTAATTGGAAGTGGGTGACATAGTTGGGGTAGCAGTTAACGCAATGTTTTTACAGTGTTATGAGCCCAGAGGACCCATAAACCCAGCAGCAATAGAAATTCACCAAGACAAATGGTTACTTAAACAAAAGTTGCTTTTAATTATCTTTAAACATGAAAATAGAATCAAACTTTAACTTATCACTACTGATTTACTTACTTAACCCCTTTCTAATTCTAAGCGCACGCATTAGTAATGTGTGTGTAAGTTCAGAAAAGTTCTTTGGTTCACAGTCCAATCTCACTTCTCATTCCTCCAAGTTCACTGGTTGCCGGTAATTCTTATACTGTGCACAGAATTTAACATTTATAAAGTTCACCAGGCTTTGGTGCTTGAAAGGTAAATGGTTACCGCTCAGGAAGGTTCTTGTTGGTTTTCAGGGAGAGATTTGTTGTTCCGGGACATCCACAACTGATTCCTTTTTAATCAGCCACTCCAGTGTCTTGCTGACAAAATTTTTCCCCTTCAGAGTTCTCCAGATGATAACCTCTTTCTTTCAAGTCATCACAGAGTTCCTTTTTGTTTCCCTTATTCCAAATGAAACATTAGACAGCCAGTCTTCTCCTCTTGCATGAACCACAAGGGCTTTGACCAGGCTGAAATAAGAACCCGTCTTCCAAATGGGGTTTTCCACAAGCTTGCCAGCTTGTCTTGTTCCAGTCCCAGTTGCTGTTGCTAGCTGTAACATTGTAGAAGTGATCTCTTTGTCTCTCTCTCTCTCTCTGAGAGAAAGCCTGTTTGACTCTCTCTCTGCTTGCAAAACCACATGACCCCCTTAGAACAGCAAGTTCCCCTTCCAGACAGAAGGCAGCTCCAACATGCTCTTTAATCTCTTTCCTTTTTGTAAACAACAATTCATTAGTGAAGTCTCTTGGGCACTCTCCAAATCTCTTGCAAAGACTGTAGGCCCCGACATGTCTACCATGGGGCAGAGCTCCAGTATTTTAAATAAGATCTGTTTTAAAGTGTTTGTATGTGACCTACTCTAACAAACCTTTCCCAGTTGATCTCCCAAAAATATATCTATATACTCTGTCATAACAGCATCAGCAATCGGGACCGGGGTAAAATCCCGTACTGTCTGTAAGGAGTTGGTACTATTACGAGTCCAAGGGACCCCAAAACCCAGCAGCAATAGAAATTCACCAAGACAAATGGTCACTTCAACAATGGTTGTTTTTAATTTTCTTTAAACATAAAAAAACAGGATCAAGCTTTAACTTATTACTATTAACTTAACTTAACCCCCTTCTAATTCTAAGCACATTTTTTTGTCATGTGTATATGTTCAGGAAAATTCTTTGCTTTAATAGTCCAATCTCACTTCTCACTCCTCCAAGTTCACTGGTATCAGGCAATTCTTATAGTGTGCACAGAATTGAACATTTATGAATTTTCACCAGGCTCTGGTGCTTAAAGGTTACTGCTCAGGAGGGTTCAGTTGGTTTTATAGAAAGATTTGTTGTTCGTTGGACACACACACACTGATTCCCTCTGAACAGCCATTTCCGTGTCTTGCCAGAGAAACTTGACCCACCAGGGTTTCCAAATGATAACCTCTTCACCATAGAGTTTCTCTTGTTTCCCTTATTTCAGGAGAAACACACTAGTCAGCCATTTCCTCTTGTAAGGACCACAAGGGTTTTTCAACAGGCTGAACTCAGAACTCACAACCCGTCTTCAAAATGGGGGTTTCAACAAGCTGCCAGCTTGTCATGACTGCAGCAACCAGTTCTCTCTCTCTCTCTCTCTAAGACACGAATTCTGTTTGTTTTTTCCACTCTCTCTGCTTGCAAAACCACATGACCCTTCCTAGAAGAGCAAACTGTAACCAGGGAGATTGCCGGGCCCACAATCAGTTTCTTGAGCCTGGCCATCTGTTACTTTAAAGACAATAGTTCATTTACTCCACAGCAACAATCCAATTAATACCTACAAAGTTCCTGCAAAGTCACTGTGGACATGAAGTCTCCTTATCCATAGCTCTTGCATTTTAAATGAGATCTCTTTTATGAAGTGTTTCTCTGATTGTGAAGTGACCTACACACTAAACCCCTCAATCTATCTCTTTTAAAGACATATTTATATATAATATAAAATATTATATAATCCGTCACAGTACATTCTCCCCATGTCTGCGTGTGTTTTCCCCAGGGGGGTCCAGTTTCCTCCCACCATTCAAAATGTACCGGCGGTGTAGGTTAATTGGACGGCACCCCTTCGTGGGTTAAAATAGTGGTATGTCTAAACTTAAATTTAAATTTTAAAAAATTAAAATTCCTAAGCAGGCATGTACTCTTAATCCATTGTGGCCCCATGCATGCACTCATGTCAGGGAAGACAATAGCAAGGGGTAGGACAGATGTTTTACTTACTAACATTCAATCAAGCCAGTCTCTTAAATGTAGAATATGTTGGAAATAACAACATCAATTACCAGTTACTATTTAGAGGCGGCACAGTTAACGCAATGCTGTTACAACGCCAGTGATCAGGACCGGGGATCGAATCCCGCGCTGTCTGTAAGGAGTTTGTACGTTCTCCCCGTATCTGGGTGGGTTTTCCCTGAGCCCTTCGGTTTCTTCCCAACCTCCAAAATGCCGTTGGCCAAAATGGCCTGTTACCATGTTCTATGTCTAAATTTAAACATTTAAATTTCAAGAGAGGATATTAGCACTCAACAGAAGAGTTTAATCTGAAATGTTAATTTGTTTGCTCCTTAATTGCTACCTACTCACCATGCACATAAATAATGAATTAAACATGCCCTTAATTACTTGCACAAAGTCCCATCCATTCAGCTGCCAAGCTGGGAACATTGTCAAATACACCAAAGGTCATTAACACAGTGTTCAAATTCAAGCAAGCCATCTGATTTCTTCCAAATTTTTTTTCCCCCTAGAATGTCTTCCTCCTTCACTTCAAATATTTTTAAACAAGATGTTAGACTTAACTGTCAGCTTTTTAAAGAAAGATCTGCTTTATTGGAGTGTCTTTGTGATACTTGTTTTCCTTCTTGACTAATTAATGTTCTATGCCCTCCTTGCTCGAGAGGGTTCAAGTTCAAGTGTATTGTCAGAGTGCACACATAATACCACATACAACTGTGAGATTCTTTATCCTGCAGAACAGGTAAAATTTCTACTTATCGATTGTGTCAACTGTACTCAAGAAAAAGAGCGAAATGCAAGACAGACTGTGCAAATACAGAAAAAAATAAATATTCAGAAATAAATAATGTGCAAATTGAGAGTCCTGAAATGAGTCCCTGATTGAATTTGTTGTTGAGGAGTCTGATGGTGCAGGGGAAGCAACTGTTCCTGAACCTGGTGGTACAAGTCTTGTGGCACCTAGACCTTTTCTCCTGATGGCAGCAGCAGGACCAGATCGTGCCCTGGATGGTGTAGAAAGAGCCTTGATGATTGCTGCTGCTCTCCAATGGCAGCGACCCCTGTAGTTGTTGCTGTAGTCGACGGTTTTGGTTTTGATGTCCTGGGCTGAGTCCGTTACCTTCTGCAGGGCTTTGCACTCAGACATATGGTTTGCCCCCATACCAGACCCATGATGCAGCTAGTCAACTTTCCACTAAACATCTGTAAATGTTTGCCAAGGTTTCCGATGATATACCAAACCTCCACAAACTCCTGAGGAAGTAGAGGGATGCAATTAAGCCAACAAAAGTAATGCTTACTCTTTACTGATGGACACTGTGAGCTTTCTTGGAAAGCCTTACTTAACTTTTTGTAAACATGTTTGTAATGATCAACGATGGCAAAATTTCTTTGGTTCCCAAAAGGACATTAATAAAACTTACAGAAAACATTAGCATTGGTTAATTAAGTTTAAAATTAAGCAAAAATGATTATATTTTAGCAAAGGATATGAGGAGATTCTGACTTACTTGATAAAATAGAATCTCACTGAGGTAAAGGAGTAAAGTAAACAAGTTCCTAGAACTAGCAATGCAGGTTAACAAAGTCATCAGAGATCAAAACATTAGAAGGGTTTATTTTTAGAGAGAATTTTTTTAACATGGGATATTATGTTAAAAGTGAATGAATCCATCTTTGCGTCAAATGTGGGGGGTGGGATATACAGTCCAGTCATCAGATCATACTGAAGGGTACAGAGACATTGGTGTGTTCAAGTTCAAATCAAGTTTATTTTCATCTGATTGTACAAGTACAACCCAACAAAACAGCGTTCTCTGGTCCTCGGTGCAAAACATGCAGACACACAACCAGACATATACAAACAAACAATACAAATGCAGAACAAGAACTTCATCAATACAAATAAATAAATATTGTTTTATAAATATGAGGGTCTCGGATGGTTAATGTGAGCAGTTCCTTTGGTCGTTCAGTGTTCTCGCTGTCTTTGGGAAGAAGCTGTTCCTCAGCCTGGGGGCGCTGGCTCTGATACTCCTGTATCTCTTCCCCGATGGGAGCAGCTGAAAGATGCTGTATGCAGGGAAGAAGTTCTCAATGATTTTGTGCACCCTGTTCAGACAACGATCCCAGTACATCACGTTTTGGGCCGGAGGGGGGTGGGGTGGAGAGACTCCAGAGATTCTCTCTGCCACTCTTATGGTCCTGTGGATTCACCTCCGATGAAGGACACCAGGATGATGCAAGAAATGCCAGGGTTGTACCCATCAAGAAATGGTGAACAGACGTAAAGAGAGTCAACAGAGGTGGTACAAAACATGAATTTTAAATTATGAAAGGTTGAATAGCAAGAATGCTGGTAATACAGGGAAAAGCAAAACTCAGGACATTCAGTATAAAGTAGTCACAGAGAAATCTTACAGGGAGGTCATAAGTAAGTAAGGTCCATTTTAGGAAAGGAGAGAGGAACATTGTAAGGGCAAGAGGATTAAAGGAATAAGCTGAGAGAGAGATAACTGAGGAAGGATGAGAGGAGGTTCAAATGGTGTGTAAACACATCTATAGGTGGAAAGTATATTAATTGGTTGCATCATGGCTTGGTTTAGTCATTCGAATGCCTAAGAACACAGAAGGTAGAAAACGCAGCCATGTGCATCACAGGCCCTGACTTCCCATCCAGTGCAGACATCTCTGGGAGGCACTGCCTCCAGAAGGTAGCCAAAATCAAAAAGGATTCCCACCCCTCTGGTCAGAACCTCTACTCACAGCTACCTTCGGGCAGATGATACAGAAGCCTGAAGACCAACATCTCTAGGTTCAAGCACAGTTTCCTTCCAACAGCTATAAAACTCTTGAACCTCCCCTTGTAACACTAACCAGGGACTGCTATGTCATCGCAAATGAACTGTCTGCACTATTGTAACGTCTACTGTGGTAATTATGAATATTTATTATTTAATTTCATACATACCACTGTGATTCTTTATTTATTAAATAATTGTTTGGCTACAGAAAATAGGAATTTTGGTGCATTTGTACCATGCACAATTATATGTTAGTAAACTCATTATCATTAATGGTTAACTTAATGGTCAAAGGTTCCCTTGACTGTCATGTAATAATACAAAATATGTAATATACACAATATATTTAAACTTTTGCTTGGTAAAAGGCACCAGGAGCATTGTCCGGTGAGCCTGACAAGACGAGAAAGAGAAGCAAAGGAGGGTCCCTTCAGAGACACCGAGTGTCCGCGGATTCGCCTCCAGTGCTCCCGCGGCCTCTGCAACCAGGTAGATCCATGTTCGAACCATTGACCACCCGAGCTCCAGATCTAAACCTCCATTACAATCAACAAGACTTCAGCTCCCGAGGCCCTTCCTGCCCTCAGCACCCTCTCAAATCTCCGCTCGCTGCTCTCCCGGGACTGCACCAGCAGCAGCACCACCATATTTTTCAGTATTCGGTTTCATGATGGGCAGAATCCAAATCCCATCATGGCAACTATGGAACTTGAACTAAATAAAACAAATCTGGAATCATTTTTTTCCCCCAATTTCAGTGAAGTTAACCACATTATTGTTGTTTTTCAAATAAATCTTCCTGATTTACAAATGTTCTTCAGCAGAGGAATTTGACATCCTTTCCTGGTTTGGTCAATAGGTTACTGTAAAAGAGCTCAAATGGTTGATTCTCAACTGCTTCCTTCTGGGGGATGGGCGCCAAATGTTCCCGTGAACAATAAAATCCAGAAAAAAAATCATAAGGGTTATTTAGAAAAATTCATTTTAGCTGCATGTCCTTGAAGATTTTTACTGTTAGTTAAAGTTCAGGTTTATTTGTCGTCTGATGGTAACGTCGTTCTCCAGTGCACGGTGCAGAACAGTGCAAAACACCTGGACAGACATAATGCACATACAGACCAATGATACATATACACAGTACATATGTTCATGTATTGAAATAAATAGTCTTAATATATAGTAGCGTCACAGAGAGTTGTTTTAGCAGTCGTTCAGCATCCTCACTGTCCGTGGGAAGAAGCTGTTCTTCAGCCTGATGGTTCTGGCTCTAACACTTCTGTACCTCTTTCCCGATTGGAGTAGCTGGAAGATGTTAATGAATGATCTGCCTGCAACTGCATGCCACAAAGCAACCACCTTCAAAGAGGAAGGCAATTATGGAACTGCATGCTTTTGTGAACTTGTAGCAAGCCATTCACACTTGGAACTTTTAGCTGTGAACAAGCATCTCTTGGGAAACTCTGGACCTGATTTTCTTTGGAGCAGACATCTCACAGTGCAAGTTAGATTTTATTCTCATGGTTTGGCTCAATTAATTTCACACTAGAAATTACTCCAACACCGAGGTGCTAACAAAGTCGAGATTGTCATCTGATTGCACAAGTACAATCTGATGAAACTGTGTTCTCCAGTCGTCAGTGCAAAAAAAAGCCGACACACAACCAGACATAACACACCTGCAGACAAACAATACATATGCAGGACAAGTATTCATATATACAAATAAATAAATAAATAAATTTTGTTTTGTTGATAGGAGAGTCTCAGAGGGTTAGTGTGAGCAGTTCCTTTGGTCATTCAGCGTTCTCATTGCCCGTGAGAAGAAGCTGTTCCTCAGCCTGGTGGTGCTGGGTCTGATATTCCTGTATCTCTTCCCCGACAGGAGCAGCCAAAAGATGCTGTATGCAGGGAAGAAGGGGTCCTCAATGAATTTGCACTCCCTCTTCATGACTGGAACCTTGTTGAATGAGGGGATCTGTCATCTGCCTCCTCACCCCAAACAGCTCAGAAAGAAATGGACTGAACAGAGAAAACAATAGAGAGGAAAGAAAGGGAAAAAACTGTTGGATTGAGAGAAACAAGGTAAAATTAAAACTGATTTAATATCTAGGAACAATTTACTTCTTGAAGGAGTGAAAAGGCAGTTTCATGCCTTTTTCTGATGGTTTGTTCACAGAGGTTTTCAGGAACATAAACAGCCACATTACAAGGTCCTCACCCTATGAAGTAACAACCTTTACGTTTCAGCAGCGAATTTAATTGGCAAATTCAGTGCAAATTCATTGATTCTGACTGTGAAGTGAAGTTGATTTCAGATTTATTATCAGAGGATATACATGACATCATATACAATCCTGAGATTCTTTTTCCTGCAGGCAAAGCAGTATTACCACTAAATAGTAGTGCAAAAAAAAGCTACACAGCGTAAACATGTAAACGAATAAAGAACTGTAAACAGATAACGAATGTAAACAAACTGACTGTGCAATACAGAGAGAATTAAAAAAAGAAAATTAATAAAGTGTACAAGTAAGAGTCCTTAAATGAATCCCTGATGGTGGAGGGGGACCTGCTGTTCCTGAACCTGGTGGCGCAAGTCTTGTGGCACCTCTACCTCTTTCCTGATGGCGGCAGTGAGAACAGAGCGTGTGCTGGGTGGTGGGGATCCTTGATGAGTGCTATTGCTTTCTGATGGCAGCGTTCCCTGTAGATGTACTAAGTAGTGGGTAGGATTTTGCCTGTGATGTCCTGGGCTGTGTCCACAACCTTTTGGAGGGTTTACAAACTGCCATGCTTATGAGAATCCTTTTGTTAAATGATACACCATGAAACCCATACTGCCCAATTCCACCAATTGACCTACCAAGCCCATACCTTTTTGAACCTTTTGCAGTTTACTACAAACAGGATTAGACTTCTTTCTCTCGCTGATATTGACGTGCTGTGAATTTGGTTTTTCACTTTGTGCAGAAAAGAAATTCTTAGCCTTTATCCGAAAAGATGATTAAAATAGAGAATGCATGGAGTTCAATGGAACCGACCGTACAGAGACACAATCAGGAGCCAAAATTCTAACAGAGAGCCAAGTGGAATTTCGGCCCTATTATCTCTTGACTCTAATATTTTCAGCAAGTGTTAGAATGTTACACAGGAGATGAAGAGATCAGCATCATTTAAGGACCAAGATTTAAAAAAAGCATGGTGACTTTTTACAAGCTGCCTGTATTGTATGCAAACCTAAGCTTTCCATTGAACCCCACTACACACAACAAAAAATCATTCATCCCTAATTCATAAATTCAGAGCTTCCGAAATTATCTTTGTGTCTGCATGTTTGTCAAGTTCCCGCCACCCTGAGATGTTGTTCACATCAGAGATGCCTGGGACTTCCCTGGATACTAAATAAATTGATGTTGTTGTTAAGCTGCATTTTCCAATCTGAAAGGTCTCTGGGTGAATTAAATGCAAAGGTTTGAGGGGGATGAGAAGCCAAAAAAAAGCACTTGGATGGGGCAGCACAGTTATCGCAATGCCATTACAGAGCTGGTGACATGGGTTTGAATCCTGCACTGTCTGTAAGGAGTTCTCCTGAGTGTAATTGGGTGGCACGGGCTCATGGGCCAGAAGGACCTGTTACTGTGCTGCAGGTCTAAAAATTTTTTTTTAATTGGAAAGGCGTGGAGGGATACAGGGCAAATGGGCCTAAGGTTGGTAGGTTTGAAGACAGTTTGGATGAGATAGTCCATAAGGGCTCCATATCTGTGCTGTATGATTTTGTGTTTCGATATCAGGGGTGGCCAAACATGCTTACCATAAGAGCTACATACCATAAAGTTCAAATGTTTGAGAGCCGCAATATACATTTTTACTCTTACATATACATTTTTTTTACAAGGACTTTATACAGTATAAACATTAAGAAATACATGTATGTAATAATATTTAGTCATTAAACTGCTCATTTGTATTAGTTTCAATAATCAAAAAGTACACATACTGAATTATGTAGACCAATTTTTAGGGTAAAATTTAGGGGGTTAACTATTACACACATTCTACTTTTGGCCGCAGTATGTACCTGTGTTGTTCAGAGCATGGGGAACTCGGATGGACGGTGGGCGGTCAAGACCAGAGGTAAGTCCATGGTCGGGTGTCAGAAGCTCGGATGGGCTTAAATGATGCCAGGGCGTCAGGAGCACCGGGCAGCCTGGGCCTAAATGAGAAAGAGTTCGCAGTCGAGACGTCAGGAGCTCCAGTGGGAGGGTGACCGAGGCGTCAGTACCGCCGATGGGAGGGCAGCCGGGGCGTTGGGAGCTTGGAATGGTGGGCAGCCAGGGCCTAGGTGAGAGTCCATGGTTGTGGCATCGGGAGCTCGGATGGGCAAGTGGCTGGGGCCTAGGCAAGAGAGGGTGGTCGTGGCATTGGGAGCTCCACCATCAGGGATTCATTTAAGGACTCTTACTTGTACACTTTATTAATTTTCTTTTTTTAATTCTCTCTGTATTGCACAGTCAGTTTGTTTACATTCGTTATCTGTTTACAGTTCTTTATTCGTTTACATGTTTACGCTGTGTAGCTTTTTTTTGCACTACTATTTAGTGGTAATACTGCTTTGCCTGCAGCAAAAAGAATCTCAGGATTGTATGTGATGTCATGTATATCAGATGGGTGGGCAGTCTCGACATTTACATGGTATAGACTATTACGTGCAAATAAAGTATACATACCAAATATTTTCCATTGCAAGCCACGCCCACTAAAACTACAATTGTCAGCACTGGCTCGAACGATTCCTGTCTCTGCCAACACTTTTCCGCGAGCCACACATTACATGTCAAAGAGCCGCATGTGATCTATATGATGCACCTGCTAGAAGGTGGAGGGACATTTCTTTTTGTGCTTGTGTCAATGTATTTCCCTTGCTAAAGGGATTAATACCCATTGGTGGGAATGTAGAAGACATGGGTTTGCGGTCGGGAGACCTGGCACCTCCGGCACATGGGCTTGCGGTCGGGAGACCTGGCACCTCTGGCAATGCCGGCACATGGGCTTGTGGTCGGGAGACCTGGCACCTCCGGCACACGGGCTTGCGGTCGGAAGACCTGGCACCTCTGGCAACTCCGGCACATGGGCTTGCGGTCGGGAGACCTGGCATTTCCGGCACTCATCAGTGCTTGACCCATATACCCATGCTTCTTCCCAACAGACTGCATCCACCATTCTAGTGCTGCACATGCCCACAGTGGATGCAAACATCAACAAACCTTCTCCCCAATTACAATGAAGACTTGCAAATTATTTTTTTACTTTTAAGCCCTCTGATTTTGAGGAAAATAAAAAGACCCCTTTTAAAAATAAATATATTATTTTCAAGTTCAGAGATGACAGCCAACATTGCAAATTTAATCCTTAATTTAAGTACAGCATTTGGCTTTTCAAAATTATAAGTGCTGTAACTAGAAACGTTAAACATGGCACCAGGATACAATGGCGACAGTAATATAAACACAAGTTAAGAGATCCATCTTCTTTTGAATCTCCCAACTTTCTCTGCACTGTGGGAGTCATCATCTGGATGGAATGGTGATCATTTTACATGGGTTGCTGTGAAGCTATCTGGGTCCAGTCCAGAAGGGACACACACATTATCTGAACAATCTATGAATCATAGCTTTGTAAACCAAGTGAGTCAAATTATTCCTCTCCAATGTCCTTAATTAGATGCAGCAGAAAATATCTTTGGCTTTGCTCCTGCTCTATTATCCCATAGGTCTCCATTTCATGAAGTTGCTTGCTCAAGTTACAATCTACTTTCTTTAAAGTGAAACACAAAAGTCTGCAGATCCTGTGATGATAGCAAAAGCACACATTGCTGGAGGAACTCAGCCCGTCTCGCAGTGTCTGTAGGAGGCAAAGATATTTTACCGACGCTTCAGATCTGAGCTCTTCTTCGAGATGTGAGCACAAAGCAGGTAGGCAACTGAATAAAAGGGCTGGGGGAGGAGGGAGGAAAGGGCAGGGGGAGGAAGACAGGCCAACAGGCAAAAAGCCTGAATTGAACATGGATAAGACAGGAGAGGAAAGGTGAGCATTGATCAGGGGGTGGCTCTGTGAATGCAGACGTGGATGAAAGGAGATGAAGGGAAAGAGAGAGAGAGAGAGATAGAAAGACAGACAGACAGAGCTAGAGGAAAGGAGACATGGGAGAGAGAGAGAGAGAGAGAGAGAGATACAAGGATTGGGGGGAGGGGGAAGGTAAGGAAAACTAGATGTTGTCCGTTTGGAGGTGTCCAGATTGAATATGAAATGTTGTTGCTCCAATTTGCAGGTGGTCTCAATCTGGCAGTGCATGAGACCGTAGACAGACATGTCGGCATGGGAATGGGGTGGGGATTGAAATGGGTGGCCATTGGGAGATCCATGTTATTGCAGCGGACAGAGCCAAGGTGCTCAACGAAGTGATGTCCCAGTTTGTGCTAGTGAAATGATTGCAGCCTTTCCCACTAGAATTACACTTCAAAAGTATTGCACTAGCTGTTAAGTGCTTTCAGATGTCCTGCAAATAACAATGTTCCCCATGATATAAATACATATGACCTCATAGGAAAACTAATCTAAATGCTTAAAAACCTGTATATGGACTAATCAAGTGGTCATCTTCCATACCACTGCTTGTTCTTTGTTGAATGAGGTTTAGATGGGAAACTGATTTGAAGATTACACCTCCATGCAGGTAAATAGACAAAACTGTGATTAACACAAACTCGTACTGAACAGAATATATAGCACATTTTTTGGTTTGACAGCTACTTAATACAATTTTTTTAATGGTAATCTTGGCAAAGGCTACAATGGATAACATGACACAGATATAACAGTGATGGATGCGATGTTTAGTGGACTAGAAATAACCAACCCATGGAGAATGAAGCAGGGGGTCAGAAAATAAGTATTTCGAATGTTTGTTAATTCTACCCATCTCTCTGTGTAGCGATTATGTGTAGACAACTTGTTTGCCATTTTCCCAGATGCAGACTGATGCACCATTGTTAGGTGTGTGGAGACCTCTGATCCCTCATCTACTTCCACCATAAAAGTACCCCTGTTTGCTTCATGATGGCTTACAAGCTGCAATTCTAACCAAAAGGTCCAATCTCAGAGCAGACAGGCATCAAGCAAGACTACACAACTCCACCCATATAGCCTCAGTAGACAAGTACTCTGGTCTGTCCTGCCTGAGCACAGCTGTGATATTTTCCCTGAGGAGCAATGCCATTCCTCCCTCTTTCATTCCCCTCTATTCTATTTAAAGCAATGGAAACCTAGAACATTGAGCTGCCAGTCCGGCTCCTTCTGCAACCAAGTTTCACTAATGGCCACAATATCATACAGGGGCTCCTTTACTTACAATGGTCTGACTTCATGACTTTTCAGTTATGATGGTACAATAGCAGGACTCTCATTATTTACTTGCATGTAATACGTTAAAGTTGTAATAGAATAAGTTAATAAAATATATGTTTAAAAAGGGGGAATGATTAGGTAGTTTAGGTCACTTTTCACAAGCAAACATCACATTACAGAAACAGAGAGACAGAAACTGAAACAAAGAGGAGAGAGGGAGGGAGACAAAAGCTGCCGCAGTTAGTGCAAGGCTGCAGAGTGAAAAGCCTGCTAAAGACCCATTTCAAGACAGGTTTTGAGTTCTGAATTCAGCCTATTCGAAATCTCTGCAGTGACTGGTTGTTGTGTTTCTCCCGTAATAGGGGAAAAGAAGAACTCTTTGCGGCAACCTAGGAGAAAGCACATTTCTTCAGAAAGTCACTTTGTTTGCTGATTGAAGGAAATCAGTTTGCATGTCCAATGAACAAAGAACATCACTCTGCACCCACCAAAGACCTTCCTGACTGGTAACAACTTAGGTTAAGGCACCAGAGCCTGTTGAATGTAATGACTGTTAAATTCTGTGCACAGTACTGAAAACTGCCTGATACCAGTGAACTTGGAGAAGTGAACAGTAAATGAGTGGACAGTGAAAATGAACCGCCTATACACACACACATGCTTAGAATTAGGAGGGGGTTGTTAATTAACATAATAGTGATATGTTCAATATTGATCTTATTATTCTGTGTTAAGAAAATAAACCAGTAATGTTTAAGTTGCCATTGTCTTGGTGAATTTCTGTTGCTGCTAGTTTTTGAGTCCTTGGGGCTCAAAAGCGTTGTTGAATTTTCCAATAAATAATAAATTCTTCTAAGATGAATTCTTTGTAGTCTCCTTGGTAAATCACTTCTTTTAGTTCAGTCAGAAAGCTTGCAGGGACTGATACAGCACTGTCAAGAAAGAGCGGGACAGTGGGATCAGTGTGGGGACTGATACAGGGCTGTCAGGAGAGACCGGGCCAGTGGGATCAGTGTGGGGACTGATACAGGGCTGTCAGGAGAGACCGGGCCAGTGGGATTAGTGTGGGGACTGATACAGCACTGTAGGGGAGAGTTGGGCATTGCGATCAATGTGTGACTGATACAGGGGCGTAGGGAAAGAGTGGGCAGTGGGATCAGTGTGGGGACTGATACTGTGCTGTAGGGGGCGAGTTAGGCATTATGATCAATGTATGAATGATACAGGGCCGTGGGGCGAATGCGGGGCACTAGGATCATTGTGGGGACTGATACAGCACCTTCGGAGTCATACACCTGTATTCTTTTTCGACTTACCATTTTTTTCAACTTAAGATAGGCTTGTTGGAACGCAACCCCATTGTAATTTGAGGACCACCTGTGTCAATCCACACTCTAAGCTCTTCTGCCTTTCATTAAATACTCCTTGCATTGAAATAGATCCACTTTAGAAAATTTCTACCACATACAACCCGTTGACTTCTAACAGTACATGCAATTTTCACATCTTCTTTTCCATCCTCCACTCTAGTTGTTTTGGCACTCTGGTTTCCATTCCCACCCCCTTGGACACCTAGTTTAAACCCACCAGAGCAGCACAACCAAGCCTCCCCGCAAGGGTATTACTCCCTTCCAGTTCAGATGCAAACCATCCCATCAGAATGGATCCCACCTTCCCTGAAAGAGAGCCCAACGTTCCAGAAACCTGAAGCCCTCCCTCCTGCACTGGTTGTTTTCTTTACTTCCTTCAACACCGAGCCTACTTCCTGAGTAAATACTGATGCAAAAAACACAATTAAGATCTCCCCCACCTCTTCTGGGTCCATACATAGCTGAACCCTCTGATCTTCGAGGGGACCATTTTTGTTACTTCTGCTCTTAATACACCCTTAGAATTGTCTGCCAAAGCAACCTCATGCCTAATTTTAGTCTTCCAGATTTCCTTCTTAAGTTCTTTCTTACATTTTTTTAATCCTCTACGAGTACTCAATTTGCTTCATGTTGCCTATACCTGCTATAAACTTTCTTAACCATATCCCAACATCCTTCAAAAATCAAGGGTCCCCATGGCTGTTCACTTTGCCTGTAATCCTGACAGGAACATACAAACTCTGTACTCTCAAAATTTTGCCTTTGAAGGCCTTCCACTCACCAAACACACCCTTGCCAGAAAACAACTTATTCCAATCCAGGTTTTCGAGATGTTTACTCATTTCCTCAAAATTGTCCTTTCTCCAGTTTAGAATCTCAATCCGAGTCCCAGACCTATCCTTCTCCTTAATTAACTAAACTAATGGCATTATGATCGCTGGCCGCAATATGTTCCCCTCCACATACTTCTGTCAGCAGTCCTGTCTCATTCCCTAATAGAAGATCCAGTATTGCACTCTCTCTAGTTGGTATCTCTATATATTGATTTAGAAAACTTCCCTGAACCTATTTGATGAACCCCAAGCCATCCAGCCCTTTTACAGTATGGGAGTCCCAATGGAAAGTTAAAATCTCCTACTATCACAACTTTAGATTTCCTGCCGCTGTCTACTATTTCTCTGCAAATTTGCTCCTCCAATTCTTGTTGACTATTGGGCTGTCTATAATACAACCTCATGAGTGTGGTCATACCTTTCCCATTCCTCAGCTCCACCCATTTTACCTCAATTGATGAGTCCTCTGATCTGTCCTGTCTGAGAACTGTGATATTTTCTCTGATGAGCAATACCACTCCTCCCCTTTTCATTCCCTCTTTCTATTGCATCTGAAGCAATGGAAGCCCAGAAAATTGAGCTGCCAGTCTTGCCCCTCTTGCAACCAAGTGTCATAATTCCACGTGCCAATCCATGCTCTAAGCTTGTCTGCCTTTCCTTCCGTAATTCTTACATTAAAATAAATGCACTTTAGAATTTCCCACAACCCGTTGACTTCTAATAGTGCAGTTTAGATGCAACTTGTTCCCTCGGAACAGGTCTCGCCTTCCCTAGAAGAGACCAGTGATCCAGAAACCTGAAGCCCTCCCTCCTATACAGTCTTTACCATGTGTTAAACTGCAATTATCCTCCTATTTCTAACCTCACTAGCACAGATAGCAATCCTGAGATCACAACCCTAGAGGTCCTGTCCAACCTAGTGCCAAACTCCCAGATCTCTCTTGCAGGACCTCCTCACCCTTCCTACCCATGTCATTGGTCGCTACATGGACCATGACATTTGGCTGTTCGCCCTCTCTCCTGAGAATGGCATGAAATCGATCTGACATATCTCAGATCCTGACATCAGAGCAGCAACATTCCATCCAGGATTCTCGATCTCTCCATAGACCTCTTATCTGTTTTCCTAACTATGGAATCTCCTATCCAGCTTGCCTCTTCTCCTCCCATCCTTTCTTATCCTCAGGACCAGACTCCATCCCAGAGACCTGACCACTGGTAGGTTCCCCCACCCCCGACACTCCCCACCAGTACTATTCAAAGGATCATCCACATCGAGAACATTAGAGCACGGTACAGAACCTTCAGCCCTTGATGTTGTATCAACCCAGGTAATCATTTTAAAAATTACTAAATCCTCCCTACCCTGTAACCCTCTATTTTTCTTCCATCCATGTGGCTGTCTAAGAGTCTCTTAAATGCCCCTAATGCTTCAGCCTCCACCACTATCTCTGGCAAGGCATTCCAGGCACCCACAATTCTCTGTGTTTATATATAAAAAAAGTACCCTTGATATCTCCCCTAAACTTCCCTCCCTTCACTTTTCACACGTCCTCTGGTGTTTGCTACTCCCACCCACGGGAAAAGGCGCTGCCGTTCACCTTATCAAAGACTCTCAGAATTGTGCAGACCTCTATTAAGTCTCCTCTCATCCTTCTACGTTCCAAAGAGAAAGGTCCCAGCACTGGTTTTCCAATCCAGGCAACTTCCTGGTAAATCTCCTCTCCACCCCCTCTCCATAGCTTCCACACCCTTCCTGGCATGAAGTGACCAGAACTAAAAAGCAGTTTGCTGAGTAACTTCTTTCAGATGAAGTTAATGGTCTACAAATATTGTGGCTTTCTGTACCCAGCTGCAAGAGTGCATTGGGCGTGGATTGCACCTGCTTGAAGGCTCAAACTAATTGCTCCCTGACCCAGGTGCAATACTAGCTCTTCCCTTTTCAATGCAGGATGACTGGAAAATTGGAGACTAGTCTCTGGAAGAGGCAGAAGTGGAAGAAAGCCCCTCAGCGAGAGATCATTCCCTACTATATTAGCAGTTTGTCCTTAGATCACAAATGATAAATATCACAAAACACATGCCAGTGGTGTTACATTTCTTGCAGCAGGTTATATTACCCACAATTAAGCATCGTAAGATCACTAAATCCAGTAGAATTTCATATTTGTTCATTCGTTCAACTCTCCTACAAGTAGAATTAAAGCAAGTTCACCATATGTCAATGCCGGTTTATTGCACCAAGTTTATGCCTGCATTAAAACATTATATAACATTTGATCTTTATTAGTTGCTTAGCTACATTGGTTGTAAAGACAGTGCAAGTATAATTTTACAACTCCGCAGAGATCACTGAGAATCTCTGACTGAATGGATCCAACCACAAGGCTCCCCGCCACCATACTGAACCATTAAATGATCCTTAATAAACCTATCTGCACAACTTCTGCCAAAAAATGACTTCCTCAGTATTTTACAAATACACTAACCTTTTCAAAGGCATACCAAATAATGGTGAAATGCAAAGTTTAACACAAGAGTAATTTATAAATAATTATGTCAATATTCAGCCAAAAGAGGATTAAGAGGCCAATTGGACAAGGAAGATTTGCATGAATTCCAAAGGAGATTTTAACCAGAGTATTATATAATACAGTAAAACCCCTGGTGTATCCGCTGTAAAGGTTAAAACCTTGTGTTTTTGATTCTTAGTTAATTTTGTGCCTGTCTCTTAAAGAAAAAGTATTGTTTGTAGTGTTACCATACTTACTGTATTGAATGGTAGTACATGTTCAAAGGGCTGAATGCCTACTACTGCACTCATTTTCTACGAGTTTACAAAGAGAGCATGACAAGGATGATGGCCTTGAGGCACAAACTCACCATCAATGTCTTTGATGGATGGGATGTCAGTGATTGTGGTGGATGTCTACACAGTGGTGCAGCTAGTCAGATTAAGGTTAATGGGTGGTCAGTGTGGATTCACTGGGCCAAAGAGCCTGCTTCACTGTCATGTCCTCCTGACTCTTTGACCAGCTGGGACCCCGACCACTGAAACCAGAGGCTCGGACAAAACACATCACTGAAAAGACCAATGGTGCATTACAACAGTGCTCCGCCCTGGAGGGTGCACATCGCAGATACGACTCAGGTTCGGGCAAACTCCTGATAGCCCACACTGGCCACTCAGCAACACTGGAGAGAGCCCAAAATCAACCAGCCCATTCTCCCAAAGCAGCCTGTGACTTCCCCTCTCTGACTCGCTGTTTTAAAAATAATATTCCTTTTCTGCTGAAAGAAATGAAGTCCCAGGCTCTGACTTATTAAAGCAGGAGAAGCAGCAATCCATCTAATTAGAGATGACACTAATATCCAATCAAAACACTGCAACAGCATTTCAAATTTTCCATCTGGGCACAGTTCCATTTGCTAAGATTAAATTCAGATTCTTTAACCCAATTAGAGTGAAACAACAGCCAGTGCCGAAAGCAAGTCGTCAGTTGGATGAAGTAGTCATGGACAGGTCAGAATGGTGCAAATCCGAGCAACTGGGCCAAAAGAATCCCTCTGAAGACTCGGTGGGCATTCCAACGTGCGGCACTGTGGTCGCGTGAACCAGCACAAGGTGGCTACCATCCACCGAAGGATGGATTGGAATGAGCTGGAGCCACCTTGTAGAGGGACTTGTATCCGTTTGCTGGAACTATTCAGGTGATCAGAGAAGGATGGGCCACGTTGCCGTCGATCTGCAGCAGCAAAATTCTGAAAGTTCAAAGTTCAGATTTATTGACAGAGACCACACACATAATATCGCCTGAGATTCTTTTTCCTGCGGTCCAGGCAGAATTACCACTTAGTGGCAGTGCAAAAAAACTGTACTCAACGTACACATATAAACAAATTAAAAAATGTAAACAAACTGACTGAGCAACAGAGATTTATAAAAAATAAAGTGCACAAGTCAGAGTTCTTAAATGAGTCCCTGATTGAGTTTGTTGTTGAGGAGTCTGATGGTGGAGGGGTGGCAGCTGTTCCTGAACCTGGGGGTGCGAGTCTTGTGGCACCGACACCTCTTTCATGATGGCATCAATGAGAACAGAGCGTGTCCTGGGTGGTGTAGATGATTGTTGCTGCTCTCCAACAGCAGCGTTCCCTGTAGATGTGCTCAATACTGGGGATGGTATTGCCTGTGATGTCCAGGGCTGTGTCCATTACTTTTTGGAGGGCTTTTTACCCAGGGGCATTAATGTGCCCATACCAGACCATGATGCAGCCAGTCAGCACACTTTCCACCACACCTCTACAGACATTTGCCAAGGGTTCCAATGTCATAGCAAAACTCTGCAAACCCCTGAGGAAGTAGAGGCACTGACATGCTTTCTTCATGATGCCATTTGTGTGTTGGGTCCTGCAAAGATCCTCCAAGATAGTGATTCCCAAGAACTTAAAATTGCTCACCCTCTCTGATCCCCCAATGATCACTCGATTGTACACATCTGGCTTTCCCTTCCTAAAGTCAATAATCAGCTCTTTGGTGTTGATGACATTGAGCGCGGTTGTTGTTGGTGCACCATTCACCCAAGTTTTCAATCTCCCTCCTATATGCTGACTCATTCCCCCTTTTTTAAACCACCCACTGCTGTGGTACCATCAGCAAATTTGTAGATAGTGTCGCACTGAGCCGCACAGTCGTCGGTATAAAGTGAGTAGAACGGGGGCTAAGAACACAGCCCTATGGTGCTCCGGTACTGATGGAGATTGTGGGGAAGATGTTCTTACCAATCCTCACTGATTATAGTCTGGAGGTGAGGAAATGCAAGTTCTAATTACACAGTATGGTGTTGAGTCCCAGGTCTTGAAGTTTGCTGATCAATTTTGAGGGGATGATGGTGTTAAATGCTGAACTGTAGTCGATAAAGAGCATCCTGATGCTTGCATCTTTACTGTCCAGGTGTTCCAGACCTTTGTGTAGGGCCAGTGAGATGACATCCACCGTAGACCTGTTGCGACAGTAGGCGAATTGGATGGATCCGTGTCTCCTCTCAGACAGAAGCTGATTTGCTTCATTGCCAGCCTTTCAAAATAATTCATCACTGTTGATGCAAGAGCCACTGGTCGAGAATCATTTGGGCAGGTTACCACACTCTTCTTGGGCATCAGTACGATTGATGTCTGTTTGAAAGAGGCGGGTACCACGCCCCGCCAGAGTGAGATGTTGAAGATGTCCGTGAATATGTTGGTAAATTGGTCAGCACAGTATTACTACTCAGCCAGGTACTCCATCCGGACCAGATACTTTCCTCAGATTCCATCTCCTGAAAACAGCCCTCACATCATCCTTGGATACGGATCAGAGAGGATAATCAAGGGACATAGGCTTATGCATTGGTAGTTCTTTCTTGTTCTTGTGGTTGAATCAGGCGCAGAAGGGCATTGAGTTCATCAGGGAGCGAAGCCGTCTCCGAAGGCATCGGATTTGGTTTTGTAGCAGGTTATGTCCATTAGGCCCTGCCACAGCTGTCAGGTGTCCTTCATGTTTCCATTTTAGTCCTGAAACTCCACTTCATATGTGTCCCCCTCCCCCCACCCCCAGGGGCTACAGTACACTTAAGGAGGGGCCACAGACTGAAACCATAAATTTTTTAAAATCTTTTTTATATAGTTGGTGGGGCAGCATGGTTAACGCAACACTGCACCAGTGATCGGGACCAAGGTTTGAATCCTGCGCTGTCTGTAAGGAGTTTGTACGTTCTCCCCATGTCTCCATGGGGTATCCCCGGGGACTCCAGTTTCCTCCCACCATTCGAAACGTACTGGTGATGTAGGTTAATTGGGTGTAAATTGGATGACATGGACTCGTGGGCCGAAATGGCCTGTTACCATGGCGTATGTCTACATTATTTTTTATTAAAAATTTAAAATTTAAATATTGAAGAAATCACCTAAACCTGATTGTTGCACAAGGAAGGGGGTCCATATACTTTGAGCAGAGTCCTAAGGGGGCCGTAGCCAAAAAAGGTTGAGAATGGCTGATCTAGAGTCACACAGTTCTCAACAGATAGAGATGAAAGTGGGGTTAGAGAGGAGGAGGAGAGGCCTGGGGTAAATCAGCTAAAATCCCATTGAATGGTGGAGCAGACTTGAGGGCCTGAGTAGCGGACAAGGGCTCCAATTTTCCTGAGCTCTTGTGAGAGTGAACTCACAAGATCTGGGAGCAGAAGTAGGGCCACAGGCCTATTGAGTCTGCTCCACCATTCTAATCATGAGCTGATCCATCCTCCCTCTAACCCCTCTCCCTGCCCTTCTCTCATCTGTCAATCACTAATTCTCTTTATTCCATTTACTTTCATTAAATTAATTTAAATCAGCCATTCTCAACCTCCCAGGGGCCAGAGCACATTTAAGTAAAAGCCTTGTTTGCTTTTCACCTCATGTAACATAAATACTTTTTTAAAAAATGTCATGTAGCTGGTAGGAGAGATGTACAGAAGAAACCAACTAAATTTGACTGCTTCACAGGGAAGGGGAGCCATAAATCTTGAGCGGAGTCTTCAGGGGCCGTCACCAAAATAAAGATTATGAATAGCTGATTTAAATGCCTCGGTTGCCCTGGTCAGATTTGAACCTCCCAACTCTGGATCTTTACAGCCCAGCATGAGAATTTCATTATGAGTCGCGCCGTTCACCACACTCCAGGTTCAGGCTGGGCACGCACTCTCAGCAAAATTCACACAGGCCCAGATTGTGCCGGGAAACAATCCACCCACGTGACTGCCAACATTTGCCTACGCAGGTGACAGCCACCATCAAATGCGTCAAGCCCCAAATCCAAGGCCTCTGGTTCACACCATTTTTCTGGGATGCACTTGGACATCAAACTCGTTATTCAACTGGTCAGGTAGCATCCATGGAGTGAAAAGGCCAGTCAACGTTCTCGATCCATCTGGGGTATTGGTGTGAGCATAAATTCACTTGGTTACTGGTTTGCATTCACTAACTCCCCATTTTGAGTTGAGCCCAAGTCACCATACAAGCAATGGACACTATTTTTTAACTGCCATCCTGTCTTTTTCCCCTTTGTACCACAAAAGCCACCATCATGATGGAGTATGTATAGAACCATAGAACATTACAGCACAGAAACAGGTCCCTTTGGCCCTTCTTGTCTGTGCCAAACAATTTTTTTTGCCTAGTCGCACTGACCTGGACCCAGTCCATAGCCATCCATACCTCTCCCATCCATGTATCTGCCCAAATTCTTCTCAAATGTAAAAACTGAGCCTGCATTCATCACCTCAGCTGGCAGCTCGTTCCGCATTCCTACCTCTCTCTGTGTGAAGAAGTTCCCCTTCCCACTCCCCCTAAAATTTTCCCCTTTAACCTTTAATCCAGGTCTTCTGGTTTGTATCTCACCTGCAAATATTCCCCAAGGTTTTCAAAATTTTGCAATTTTCCAATTGACATACTCTATCCATCCTTTATGGTCCATTCAAACAGGTCATCACAAGATCCTAAAGCTCAGCTCCAGGACCGTCACTGGAACTTGCTTTGCAGGAACAGTTTACTCCACTTACTGCAGAGTCATGAATGTAATGATTATGTAGAACCATTAAATGGTTCATCTTAAAAACTAAGACAGTACAATGGACTATTCCTTGAGGAATTACTACTGAATGTTTAAATGCTCCTTCCATTTTGCCAGTTTACCACTGGATCTATGGATAAACACCGATACAACTTGGAGACAACAAATACAAAGTCCTGTGTTCTATGGAGTAACACTAAGACGGTGACACAGAAACCATGGGCAAATGAAGCCACCTCAGAGATTGGGGTTGGAAAGGCCGATCAGAGTTTATGCAACTTCAACATCAAAAAGAATTATTGCCATTTCTTTTGATTTTTACTGATTTAAATTTTCAAGGTGAAAGACAGATACAGTGCGCTCCATAATGTTTGGGACAGAGACCTTTTTTTTCCTTCATTTGCCCCTGCGCTCCACAGTTTTAGATTTGTGATCTGACAAATCACTTGTGATTAAGGTGCACATTCCAAATTTTATTCAAGGTTATTTGTATACATTTTGGTTTGACCATATAGAAATTTTGGTTTGACCATGTAGAAATTACAGCACTTTTTATACACAGTCCCTGTTATGCCTCTACCAGCAGCAATTGAAGGACGCATAAACAAATGGGTTAAGTTTAACTCAAAATTTATTAACAATTGTCAATAACATAATTATCTCAATAAACTCAATACCCAAACATAAGCCTTTATGGCAACTATATACTAACAATGGAATTTTATAGTGTGTATGTAAAAAATACTCAGACCATGACAGTCTAAGCTCAAATGCCCCAAAATAAAACCCCAAGTCAGTCTCGTCAAGTAAGTCAGTGAAAAGAAAAGTCCACAGAATCTGGTCTCCAGGCTTTAATGTCTTAGTTCAGTTGTGCACAGGTCTTTGAGTTGAACGTGGAAAGAGACAACTGTTGTCACTGAGCAGATTTATAACCTTGGCAGGTGAATGCAGGAGACTTTCCTTAGTTTCTCGCGTGGCAACAACCACCTTCAGTTTCCTCACAAGGGGGTTTCTCACAGTGTTTTCCTAGTCACTAGCACGAAGTCTGCACCTCCGAAGCCCTCTTTGGGGTTGCACCAGATGACCCTCTGTCACACGGTCTTCTCCGCCAAAATCCTGCCTTAGGTTATACCAAATGACTTGTATCTCACAAAGTCCTCTCTCAAAAGGGGAGTGCAGAAGCACAAGTTGGACACACACTCTGGGAATCAGGGTGTAAAATCTGCTGTCAGAGCAGCACCCGCCAACAGAGCCCCTCAGCCTCTTGCCTTTTAGCTGGAGCTGTCGGGTCAACTCCCTGACAGTTTGTCCCTCAGTACGAGCAATAGTTTAACTGCCGCAGCTTGTGACTTCAGCACTCCATATTGGAGGAGAGGGGTGGACAACAGCGGGCGCACTCTCAGTGAGCCCACTGGCTTCAGTGCACAGCTCTCACGGTCCACAGTTGTTCGCCCTCCCAGCTCGCTGCTCCAGCACTCCGCACCGCACACGGTCCTTTCTCCTGTTGCACAGTCAGTCACTGTCCCTGGTCAAAAATAAAACTGTCCATGGTCCATAACATTCCTCCCACCCCCCCCCCTCCCATTTCAAGGCACCTTAATGTTTGGGACATTTGGATTCACAGGTGTTTCTGAGTACTCAGGTATGTTTAATTGCTTCATTGGTGTACGTATAAGCTTTTAATCACCTTTCGAGTCTGTAGTTGCCATTTTTCAACATGAGACCCAGAGTTGTGCCAATGAAAGTCAAAGAAGTCATTATGAGGCTGAAAACATGAATAAAACAGTAAGAGACATCACCCAAACCTTAGGATGACTAAAATCAACTGTTTGAAACATCATTAAGAAGAAAGAACGTACTGGTGAGCTCAGTAATCACAAAGGGTCTGATAGGCCAAGGGAAACGTCCAGTGCTGATGACAGAACAATTCTCATCATAATGAAGAAATGAAGAAAAATCTCCAAATGCCTGTCTGACAGATCAGAAACACTCCTCAGGAGGCAGGTGTGGATTTGTCAATGACACTGTCTGCATAAGACTTCATGAACAGAAATACAGAGGCTACTCTGCAAAATGCAAACCACTAATTAGCCACAGAAACAGGATGGCCAGATTACAGTTTGCCGAGAAGAATTTAAAAGAGCCTGCAGAATTCTGGAAAAAGGTCTTGTGGACAGATGAGGCCAAGATTAACCTGTATCAGAGTGATGGCAAGAACAAAGCATGGAGGCGTAAAGGAACTGACCAAGAGATCCAAAGCATACCACTTTATCTGTGAAACATGGTGGTGGGGGTGTTCTGGCTTGGGCATGTATGGCTGCCGCAGGGTCTGGCGCACATATCTTCATTGATGATGTAATGCTGATGGCAGTAGCAACATAAATTCTGAGGTGAATAGAAACATCTTATCTGCTCAGGTTCGGGCAAATGCCTCCAAACTCATTGGATGGTGCTTCATCCTGCAGAAAGTCAGAGATCACAAACATACTGCTAAAACAACAAAGAAGATTTTCAAAGCTAAAAACTGGAAAATTCTTGAATGGCTCGATCCAAATCCAATTGAGCATGCCTCCTGAAACAAGAAGGAGCTGAATGGGTGCAGTAGAGGCTTGGCAGAGCATCACCAGAGAGGATACTCAGCACCTGGTGATATCTATGAATCACAGACTTCAAGCAGTCATTGCATGCAAATAGGGTGGCCATATATCCAGTTTTAGGCCAGGCAATCCGGCCTTTGAACCCTCTGTCCTCCATCTGGCACCACCTCAAGCCGGACGTTAATTTGTCCTCCATTTGAGGGTGTAGGCCCTACTCCCCCAAATGGAGGACAAATTAAGTGGCAGAAAAGGCACTTACTTGTTAAATGCAGTGTGCATGTTTCTTCTCGGGCACGTGCGATGAGGGGGAAGTGTGACGGCAGCGCCCACCCCCGAGAGTTTCTGACGCTGACCCACCCGCATCACTAGCATATGTCAAGCATCACTAGCGTCTAGCTTGACGCACACTAGTGACTCCATGTAGCTTTTGTCTGCAACGTTGAAGGACATTAACGTTCATTCGGCAGGAAGGTACCAGCTCCCTCCTCCCCCATGGGTTTACGCGTGTTGGAGTGTGGCTCCCCCTTACCCTAATGCCCCCCTATAAGATCCGTTCTGGCGCTGACCCTGTCCTGTATGTTCTCCACTTTGGCAAGTTTGAAATGGCCACCCTACATGCAAGGGATATGCAACAAAGTACTAAACATGACAACTTTAATATACAGACCATTGCTGTGTCCCAAATATTATGGTGCCCTGAACTGAGGGGACTAGGTCTAAAAAGTGCTGTAATTTCTACATGGTCAAGCCAAAATCGATATAAATAACTCTGAATAAAATCTGCAATGTGCATTTTAATCACGTGAATTGTTTGATTAAAACTGTGGAGCACAGGGGCAAATAAAAGAAAATAAATGTCTTTGTCCCAAATATTATGGAGTGTACAGCTATTCATCAATGAATATATCACTAAAAGGGTGATGATGGTGGCATCACGAAGATCCTGAGGCAGTTTACCTTGGTCCCAACAAAGCTTGAAAAACTCATGCAGTTTGGCATGCAGAGTTTTGCCGCCAGCCTTCCAGACTTCTGGGGGGATTCCATCCATACCTGCTGCTTTGCCACTTTTCAGTTGTTCGATTGCCTTATATGTCTCATCCAGGGTGGGAACCTCATCCAGCTCTAGCCTTAGGGGCTGTTGAGGGAGCTGGAGCAGGGCGGAATCTTGGACTGAGCGGTTGGTACTGAAAAGAGATTGGAAGTGTTCTGACCATCGGTTGAGGATGGAGATCTTGTCGCTGAGGAGGACTTTGCCGTCTGAGCTGCGCAGCGGGCTTTGGACTTGGGGTGAGGGGCCGTACACAGCCTTTAGAGCCTCGTAGAAACCCCTGAAGTCGCCAATGTCCGCGCTGAGCTGTGTTCGTTTGGCGAGGCTAGTCCACCACTCATTTTGGATCTCCCGGAGTTTGCGCTGAAGATGGCTGAATGCGCGACGGAAGGCTTGTTTCTTCTCTGGACAGGACGGCTTTGTAAGGTGAGCCTGGTGGGCAGCTCGCTTCTTTGCCAGCAGCTCCTGGATTTCCTGGCTGTTTTCGTCAAACCAGTCCTTGTTTTTCCTGGAGGAGAAGCCCAGTACCTCTTCAGTGGATTGCAGTATGGTAGCCTTCAACTGATCCCAGAGGGTTTCAGGGGACGGGTCCGTGAGGCGGGTTGCAACGTCGAGCTTTGCTTTGAGGTTTGCCTGGAAGTTTCCTCTCGCTTCGTCTGACTGCAGTTTTCCAACATTGAACCTCTTTCTGGGGGCTTTATTGTTCCTGGGCTTTGGCTTGAAGTGAAGGTTGAGCTTGCAGCGAACCAGCCGGTGGTCAGTGTGGCATTCCGCGCTAGGCATGACCCTGGTGTGGGGAATCACGTTGCTCTCCATTGCAGGCAAAATCTTCGCTAGGATTCTACTAAATAGAATAATACCTAGTGTCGCTGAGAATATTCTCCCAGAATCACAGTGCGGCTTTCGCGCAAACAGAGGAACCACTGACATGGTCTTTGCCCTCAGACAGCTCCAAGAAAAGTGCAGAGAACAAAACAAAGGACTCTACATCACCTTTGTTGACCTCACCAAAGCCTTCGACACCGTGAGCAGGAAAGGGCTTTGGCAAATACTAGAGCGCATCGGATGTCCCCCAAAGTTCCTCAACATGATTATCCAACTGCACGAAAACCAACAAGGTCGGGTCAGATACAGCAATGAGCTCTCTGAACCCTTCTCCATTAACAATGGCGTGAAGCAAGGCTGTGTTCTCGCACCAACCCTCTTTTCAATCTTCTTCAGCATGATGCTGAACCAAGCCATGAAAGACCCCAACAATGAAGACGCTGTTTACATCCGGTACCGCACGGATGGCAGTCTCTTCAATCTGAGGCGCCTGCAAGCTCACACCAAGACACAAGAGAAACTTGTCCGTGAACTACTCTTTGCAGATGATGCCGCTTTAGTTGCCCATTCAGAGCCAGCTCTTCAGCGCTTGACGTCCTGCTTTGCGGAAACTGCCAAAATGTTTGGCCTGGAAGTCAGCCTGAAGAAAACTGAGGTCCTCCATCAGCCAGCTCCCCACCATGACTACCAGCCCCCCCACATCTCCATCGGGCACACAAAACTCAAAACGGTCAACCAGTTTACCTATCTCGGCTGCACCATTTCATCAGATGCAAGGATCGACAATGAGATAGACAACAGACTCGCCAAGGCAAATAGCGCCTTTGGAAGACTACACAAAAGAGTCTGGAAAAACAACCAACTGAAAAACCTCACAAAGATAAGCGTATACAGAGCCGTTGTCATACCCACACTCCTGTTCGGCTCCGAATCATGGGTCCTCTACCGGCACCACCTACGGCTCCTAGAACGCTTCCACCAGCGTTGTCTCCGCTCCATCCTCAACATCCATTGGAGCGCTCACACCCCTAACGTCGAGGTACTCGAGATGGCAGAGGTCGACAGCATCGAGTCCACGCTGCTGAAGATCCAGCTGCGCTGGATGGGTCACGTCTCCAGAATGGAGGACCATCGCCTTCCCAAGATCGTATTATATGGCGAGCTCTCCACTGGCCACCGTGACAGAGGTGCACCAAAGAAAAGGTACAAGGACTGCCTAAAGAAATCTCTTGGTGCCTGCCACATTGACCACCGCCAGTGGGCTGATAACGCCTCAAACCGTGCATCTTGGCGCCTCACAGTTTGGCGGGCAGCAGCCTCCTTTGAAGAAGACCGCAGAGCCCACCTCACTGACAAAAGGCAAAGGAGGAAAAACCCAACACCCAACCCCAACCAACCAATTTTCCCTTGCAACCGCTGCAATCGTGTCTGCCTGTCCCGCATCGGACTGGTCAGCCACAAACGAGCCTGCAGCTGACGTGGACTTTTTACCCCCTCCATAAATCTTCGTCCGCGAAGCCAAGCCAAAGATATCACTAAAAGTTTAACAAATGAAAATATAAAATGCATAAATCCAATAAATCAACCTAGAAATTAATAAATCAGCCTGAAACTAAAAACATTATCAAACCCATGTTAAAATGTTAGAGAGTTGGACATGGTGGAGCTGCAGCACCACACAAAGAACTCTTGTCTGCCACTGGCCATGAGCTTACACAGAGGTTTCATCAACTTCTCTGGTTTCCATTAAACTCCACATTCCCCAACTCCTCCCCCCTCCTCCCCCCCAACTCATCTTCGTTCCTTTCCTCTCGTCCTGGTCTCTCTCTTTTCCCCTTTGCCCTCTGTCTCCTTTCACAGAGCCAAAATCAATTCTCACCTTTCTGCTTGTCATATCCAATTAGCCCCTTTGTTTGCTGATATTAACTGTACAAATACCTTTCTGATCTATGAATGCCAGGTGACATTGATAGCCACCAACTTTAATCTTGAACAACTTGTCTTGCTGTGCCTATTTATATCAGAGATTTAAATTTGATGTGTATTTGTAATATGGACAAGAATAGCAACTGAATTTTTTTTTCATACAATAAAATCTTACAGTAGCAAACAGCTACTCTATATCTTTCTCTGACTAATATGCACACCAAAGGAAATTCTTGCTCTTCTTTGAAGATTGACATTAAACTTTTTATAGCTAACAGATAAACTCTTTATTTAATGTCTCATTTGATAAAGAGAATGCAGCTCATGAACTCTGTGAAGGTGTCACCTTAGATTACGCTCCATATTCGATGAGACAGGCTGTGCGCAAATCCAGTCATTAATGAAATCTCGTAAAATTAGCTCAATATTATTAAAGGTGACCACCTGTCACACTCTGACATTTGGCAATATGCCTTTTATTGAGAACATAAAACACAGACGACACGCTGCATCAAAACATAACCAGTCTTCAGAATAAAAGTTTAAAAGCTGGAAGTATTCACCATGAAGTAATAGTGAAAAGAGGAACAAAATTAATGTTTTACGCTAAAGACCCTTCGTCGTGACTAGTGAAAGGTTTCAGCCTGCAACATTCACACTCCCCCCCCCCAACCACACACCTATGTTTTCTTCCACAGATCTGACCTGGTGAGTTACTGTAGCATTTTCCTGCTTTATTTCAGAGTTCCAGCGTTCTGCAATTTTTTTTTCAGAACAAAATGTCTGATAAATACGGAGATACCATTTGTCAAGGCTGCAATAAGAGATTTCAGTACTAACATGAACAAATGTGATGAAATATTCATTCTGCTCCAACCTTACTCGCGAAACGCTGTTGGGGAAATCAAATCTCTCCACAAAATGACAGTAACATTTATTGCATAAGTGGAATTCTCATTCAAAGATCACGGTTTGCAGTTGCACAAGTCTGGCCCACAACAGAATTCTTTCCTCGTTATGCTAACCCTTGGCTCTCTAGTAAGATGTTGGAGTCTAACCATTGTTGGTTCATGTTTCACTCGAGAAACAACAAGCACAGCAGTCAGACAGGAGTTCTGTCAGAGTTGATGCCTTTCACATCAGACCTTGCACTGAGGTCCTATCTTCCCATTGAAAGACGAACAACAGGGCTCAGCCAACATTTTATCTCTGGACCAACATTAAATTCGACATTTATTTAATTTCCATTGGTGGAAGCTTTTAGTGGTGGTGGGGAGGGGGGGGGGGGGAGGAGTGGTGATTGCACTCCAAAAATAAAGTACATAATTGGCAAGAATGAGCTTTCTGATATCCAAAGACTGTGAAAGATGTTCCATAAATGCCTCTGTGAGAGATGTAATGTAAATTCACATCAATTTAATGCCTCAGGACTTTTCCCTACAAGATTTTACTGAGGTAAATAATCCATTTAAGTAAAACAGCAAAATAAAAGTTTATCCAGCAAGTCTTTCAATTGGCCACATTCATCTCCAGCTGTGCTTCTTTCCGATTCTAGCCCAAATCCAACATAACAGGGGTACTGCAAAGTCATCAGAGAATCTATTTTATTCAGCTTTTATTTAATTTTCTTTCTGCTTGATTTCTATTCCTTCCCATTTTCAGTGATTGAGCAAGCATTTAAACATACCGTATACTTTGGCGTACAAGTTGACCTTCAGATAAGTCGGATCCCCATTTTCAGCCTCATTTTCATGGTTTTAGCATATATCGGGCATAAAAGTCGACCCCCCCAAAATCGCAATGACTGGGCGTTGCCTGAGGGTGGTTGTTATCATGGAGCCTCCAGCAAAATGATGAAAAGTATGAAGTGAGTTTTAAGTTAAAAATAATAGAAATAGCTAAGAAATCCAGCAACTATGCTGCTACGAGAAAATTTGAGATACAGGTACATGATCCTTTATCCAGACATCTAAAATCCAGAAAGCTCCAAAATCTGACAAGTAGGGACCAATGGTTGGGGAAGGCGGCCGAGGGTCCGGCGTTTGGGGGAGGCAGCCGAGGGACCAGCATTTGGGGGAGACTGCCGGGCAGCCGAGGAACCGCAGTTGGGGGAGATGGCCGGGTGACTGGAAGGGGGTAGGGGTGGATATGGCAGCACACTTAGGGTGGGCTTTCCGAAATCCAGAAAAATCCAAAATTTGAACCAAGGGTTCCGGATAAAGGATTGTGTACCCGTATATGAGAAGTTGGTTAGAGATTGGAGGAAGAAAGAAGATACTTTAAGAAAAATGCCAAAGAGGCAATGTTCGTTGAGAAGTGGAATCACTTGTTGGCCAGATTTGGAAAATCATATTGCAGAATGGGTACGTGTTATTGTCTTGATAAAGAAACTTGCCCCGTCAGGGTTCTCCAGATGATAACCTCTTTCTTTCAGGTCACCACAGAGTTTCATTTTGTTTCTCTTATTTCAAGTGAAACATTATGCAGCCAGACCTCTCCTCTTGTATGGACCATAAGGGCTTTGACTAAGTTGAAGTAAGCACTCACAACCCATCTTCAAAATGGGGTTTTCCCACATGCTTTCCAGCTTGTCCTGTTCCAATCCCAGCTGTTGTTGCTGACTGTAGAACTGCAGAACTGAATTCTCTCTCTCTTAGAGAAAAGCCTGTTTTTTTTTCCTCTCTCTGCTTGCAAAACCACATCATCCTCCTAGAATAGAAACCTCCACTCAGACAGCCTGCTGTTCCTCAACCTAATCCTCCAAGTTTTTTCATCTGTTGCTTTTTAAAACAACAATCCATTAGTGAAGTCCCTTCAGAGCCAGCCTGTCTAACTTGAACAGAGCTCCAGTATTTTAAATGAGAACTGCTTTGAAGTGTTTGTATGTGACCTACACTAAATAAAAACCTGCCACACTTTATCTCCCAAAATCATATCTATATTCAATATAAAACACAACATATTCTGTCACAGGTTCTAAATGTGCTTTATCTTCAATAAAAATTTCATTTTAATACATTGGAAGCATGGAAATTTGTTGTAGTTGGGTCAACTTATATGCTGAATTGGCGTCCAGTGGGGGCAGCCTTCTTCGGTGCGGACATTTCGGAGGCCGCAGACATGCACATACAGTAGCAGTGAGTCAGATAATGAATTGACGCTGGCATCCATCGTTCTAGATCAGAGCAGCTCACACACTGAGCTGAAGGCCCACCATGGACATTAAGGTAAATGACTGCATTATGAACTGTTTATTCGACACTGGAAGCACCGAAAGCTTCATATACCTCGGCACTATACAGCACCGTTCCCTCACAGTGACCCCAGTCCAGTATAAAATCTTGTTGGTCTCCAAGTCCCATTCGACCAAAACCCAAGGGAGCTGCACAGTAATGCTAACAGTGGGTGGCACCAAGTACAAGAATTTGAAATTGCTCGTGAAACCACAACTCTGTGCACTGGTCATACTAGGGCTGGATTTCCAGTGCCAACTTCAAAATGTTCTGATGGAATATGATGGCTCCCACCCATCCCTCACAATCCGTAATAACCAACTGCTGAAACACCCGCTTGTCTCTCCAAACATTGCCAATTGGCGACCCAAACACCGCCCACAACCTGTGGTTTGTCCACTTTCTCCAGGTCCCACCACCCCCCATTCAAAAACCTCACTTCCAACTGTAAGCCTGTGGCAACTTAAAGCAGGCGAAATAGTCCTGGGGACAGAGCCTTTATCAAGGCCGAGGTTAAATGACTCCTGGCCAAGGGCATCATAGAGCTCAGCAGCAGCCCTTGGTGAGTGCAGGTGGAGGTGGTAAAGAGAAGAGAGAAGCACAGGATGGTCATAGACTACAGCCAGACCATCAACCAGTTCGTCATCTTGGACGCTTGCCCCCTCCCCGCATAGCCAACATGGTAAATGAGGTTGCACAGTACCGAGTCTTCTCCACCATCAATCTCGTCAGCCAATCACCAGCTCCCGATCTGCCTGGAGGACAACCCAAACATGGTGTTAAAGACAGATGGCCACCTCTACCATTTCCTCAGGCTCCCCTTGGAGTGACAAACGGGGTTTCGATCTTCCAGAGAGAGATGGACTAAATGATGGATGATCACCAACGGAAAGCCCTGTTTCCGTTATAAATAAATAGATAAATGTATTCCATTAGAAAAAATAACATATAGGTTAAGAAATAATATTGAAATATTCGAACAAGTATGGGAGCCTTACATTAAATACAATAGCGAAAACCTACCGGGGACAAACATTACCTAAGTTGATGGAAGGAGAAGGAAAGAAAAGAATGGACTCAGTAGAATTTCTGGTGTATTTTTGTTGAATGACAACATTGTCTGACTGGCTTAATGCAACCTAGATTGTATACCTAAAATGGATGAGAGGGGGGGGGGTGGGGGGGTGGCTTGGGAGGAGGGAGGGGGGGGAGAAAAAGTCACTGTATATGTGTGAAAAAGAAATAGTGTATATCATGGCTAATGTGATTTATGGTGTGAAAAATAAAAAATTAAAAAAAAAACAACAAACAGTAGGGAAAAATTAAGAACAACAAGATCCTGAGGTGGAGAATTGAACTGTCCACCCACAACTATGAGATCTTGTACCGGCCCGGGAAGCTAAACAAGCCTCCCAATGCTCTGTCCCAGGGACCTGCACCAATGCACAAGCAGATCATCCCCAAGTCCTACACAACAGCCTCTGCCACCCCGGGGTCACAAGGCTCTATCATTTTGTGAGATCTTGCCACCCACTGTCCAGATATGACCACAGCCACACTCATTAAGTTCCTGCGTAACCTCTTCACACTCTTCCACTACCCCAGTTACATTTACAGTGACTGGGGGTCTTCATTTATGACCGAGGAATTGCTCCAATACCTGCTGGCCAAAGGCATAGCCACAAGTAGGACCACCAGCTACAACCCCCGAGGGAATGAGCAGGTGGAATGGCACCATTTGGAGGGCAGTCCTCCTAGCCCTCGTCAAAAGGGCTGCCTGTCTCCCAATGGCAAGAGGTCCTACTAGAGGTGCTCCAGGCCACCAGGTCCATCCTCTGAACACCATCAAATGTGGCCTCGCATGAAAAATGATTCTCCTTCACCACAAGGTCAGCCTCAGGAACAATTCATCAGTCTGACTGATGACCCCAGGACCTGTGCTACTCAGGAGACACACCAGAACCCATAAAGCAGACCCCTGGTTGAGAAGGTCCACCTCCTCCATGTGAACCCCAGTATGCCTACGTTCAGCACCAGAATCGGCAGAGAGACACTGTTTCTGTCCGGGACCTGGCTTATCAGGGCCCCCCACAACTGAGGTGCTCGCTAGACCAAACACATTCGATTGACCAGCACCCCTCCCCTTCCCCATGACTAACAGAGACACGGTCGAGGATTCAACTCCACCATTGGCACCTGCTGCATTACCCCAACTGCACAATGCCCCCCCCCGCAAACCAGCCCCAACTGATTCTGCTCAGTCCTCCAAATCACAGTCTGTCACACAGAGCACTATCCAGGAGCCTACAACAACACCACAGATGGCTCTGCAATGGTCAGTTTGATGGATAGGCTGAACCTATCAATAGACTCTGAAAAGACTCTGACACTTCACCCCACTGGACTTTGTTTCAAAAGAAGGGGTGTAGCGCTATCAATTAGACCGGATAGACCAGAAAACAAGATTAATAGGTTTTAATCACTATAAACTCACAGTCATATCTTACATGCTCTTGACCCAATTCCAAGGCAGTACTGAGGGAGGGGATTGGGTGATACTGCCTTTATTAGGGATCCTGGAGGGGGAGGAGTTACAGTATCGGGGGCGGGCCAACCAGTGCAATGTCTGTAATATAGTGTTCCACCACACATTGGTGCTAGCATTAAAGGAAGTTCAATTCCCTGAGCATCATTCGCACTTAGAAGAATAAGATGTATTCTCAAAGGGAGGCACAATTGGTGTAACGGTTGGCGCAACATCTTTACAGCACCAGTGATCAAGCCCCTTTCCCCCACCCCTCTCTCCCTTACCTTCCAGCTCTGCATTCAGAGCTACACCCCTTTCCGCCCCCCCCCCCCCCATCAATACCCTCCTGTTCTCCTACCCACATCTAATTGTCACCTTTTGGATGTGCTCCTCATCCCCCAGCCTTTTTATTCAGGCGCCTGGTTTTTGCTCATACCTTGATAATGGGCCTAGGCCCGAAACATTGGTTATATATGTACACTGTGCGACCTGTTGAGCTCCTCCAGCACTTGTGCGTTTTAACTGAAACGTGAAACTGCTATGTGCCTGTGATAGTACAGTATCTAGAGTATGTAATGACTGTGCTTACAGCGATTGGCTGAGAGCTTAGCTACGCCTACTGTCTGGGACTTAAAGGGTTGTGTCCCTAGCCAGGTCGGATCATTCCGGACTGATCGGCCACCTGTGAAGAGCTCCTGTCTTTTGCTAATAAAAGCCTTGGTTTGGATCAACAAGACTTTGGTTCTTTCGACGAGCTCTACAGTGCCCAAATCTCTGCTGCCTCCATGGGCAACCACATTTAATATGTCAAAATGAAGACTGAAAAGGTTTGTAAGAAAATAAAGCAGGTGCCTGAACTGAAAGTGCTTGCGAAAAGACACCTGGCTAAGAGCCCATGCTCGAGTTTATCATCTTATTTCTTCCCAATTAATAATTTAATCTTATTGTTCCTCTCTTATTCCAACTTTCTATTCACCTGAGTAAGTGGAGGCAGCTTTAGGTAGAATTCTATCCTCTAGGACCAAAACATCCCCCCCCCCCCCCCAACCACCCAGGCCATGCCCTCTTCACTCTGCTCCTATCAGGCGAAAAAGGTGCAGGAGCCTGAAGACGAGCCCTCAGCGGCACAAGGACAGCTTCTTCCCCACTGCCATCAGATTTCTGAATGATCAATGAACCAAACTCACTGCCTCCCTTCGACTTTTCATGCACTATTTTTATTTATTTTTGTGAGGTGAATGTGAATCTGCTGCAAAACAACGAATTTCGTGACTCAATCATGACAATAAATTCTGATTCGCAATTTCAGCGTGTTATGTGGGCTGACACCTTACTGCTTTGTCGCTGGTTGGCCATTCAGGACACTCATCAGTTATTCAGGTGCCTGGAAATAACTGCTCCAAGATAAGGAAGTCACTTAGGGAGCCTTGGTCAACAGAGGGAGGCACAGTTAGCACAATGCTATGACAGCGCCGGCAGCCCAGGTTCAAATCTGCCACTGTCTGTTTGAACACTCCCCTCCCCCCGTGTCAGTGTGGGTTTCCTCCGGGAGCTCCAGTTTCCTCCCGGGTTCTAAAGACATACGGGTTGAGAAGGTCCATTGGCCACATGGGTGTATTTGGGTAGCGTGGCCTCGTGGGCCGGAAGGGCCTGTTACTGTGCTGCATCTCTAAAAAAAATTTTTTTTAATTAAATTTTAAATTAAAAACATTCTTCCCAAAATTCATCAGGTTCACCACTGCATCGCTGCTGGTGAATCTTAGCCATCTACTAAATGCTTGCTGTATTTACATAAATATCTGTTTTTTGACCCATTTCAAAGTAATCTGATGATTTTACAACTGTACATAATGAACACAAATCTGTTTTTATTCCTACTCTAGAATGTTAAAATACTTTGGAGCAATGCTGTCTAAAAACCCTAGAATTTCATACAGTACTGAAGATGCTGGTAGCTTCTTAAATGCTCAACTTGTATGAAATAATTCATAAGCTGTGAAACAGAGCAACATAGTTCCTCAGCATTTAGTGGGCCTATTGTTTGGAGATATTAACCAGTGAAATAATGTTCCTACCTCATTCAATTGGAGTTGGCATATGTCTAACTAATTGAGTAAGAGCCTCCGGCAACACTTCAAAGCAATAAAATGCGGACAAATTACAGACATGAGGGAAACTTTGATGCCAAATCAGTTTAGTTTGGCTTCAGAAGACAAATGAAAAATGAGCTGCATGTCGTTCATGCCAAGTTCCTGATCTGAGATTAATCTCAGACTTAGTCCTGCCTCTTTATCAAAACCCAGATGAACAGTGCCCGAAGCCTGAAAATGCAATCAAGCCATCTGGATCTCCTGCCGTTTTTATATTAAGCCTTCTTAAAGTTAGAATCCAGGACTTCACATCCAGGAACCGACTCCCCATATTTTCATCCTCAAAGTCAGTTAGAACAGGGTCTCAAAGAATAACATTCATTTATGGTCCAGTTCATTGAGAAGTTCATTTACCACAGGATATAGACTGGATGCAGTTGAGTGTAAAAGTGGCAGATGGAGATCAACCTGGATACGTATTGATTGATGCATTTTGGAAAGTCAAACTTGCAGTCAGAGTACATAGTTACTATCAGGATTCTTGACAGAGGGGTCACAAATCTAGATCTCTCAAGGTTGCTGTGTGGTTTGATGGGGTCATTGGGAAGGTTTATGGTATGCAGGTCTTCATTAGTCTGGGGGTTGAGTTCAAGAGACATGAGGTAACGTTATAGCTCCATAAAATTCTGGTTAGACCACATGGAGCATTGTGTTCATTTCTGGTTTCCTCATTTCAGGAAGGATGTGGAAGCTGTGGAGACTGGGCAGAGGAGATTTATCTGGATGTTGCCTGGCGAGGAGAATGTGTTTTATGAGACAAGGTTTAGATCCTTTCTCTTTGAATAAGAGGGATGAGAGGGGACTTAATAGAGGTCTAAAAGATTGTGAGAGGCTTAGATAGGGTCAGGGTCGGCACCGGGGTGGGGGACATCCGCAAGCATTATCCCCCCAATCGAGGTGTTGTGCCCCCCCCATATGATCACGATGATCCCTGGCCGTCAGACTCGACCCACCCCACCCCTTTTCATGTCACTAGCATCTATCTCGATGCATGTTAGCAACTCTTCAGCCGCCCCTGGCTGCGTCACTAGCGTGTGTCAAGCGTCAGTAGTGTCTAGTGACTCTCGATGCAATAAAAAGAGCATCCTCGTGCCCCACATTAGGGGGGAAGATGGCAATGATAGGTAGGTCCCTGCCAGCATCCCCCACCACCCCTTCGGCAGGTGCCTGCTTGCACCCCCCCCCCACCGCTAAATGAGCCCCCTCAAAATCGCTAATGCCCCCCTCTAACATACATTCTGGCACCAGTACCATTTTCCCAGGAGAGAGTAGCAAATATCAGAGGACATCTATACAAGATGAAGGAAGGAATGTTTAGGGAAGATGTCAGGAATACATTTTGTTTATACACAGAGAGTAGTGGATGTCTGGAATGCAATTCTGGGGACATTTAAAAGACTCTTTGATAGGCACATGGATGCATGAAAAATGGAAGGTAATGAGTGAGAGGGAGGGAAGGTTTCGTTTGTAGTAGTTTTATGTAATGTTCTAAGATTCCCAGCTGCAATAGCTGGTTCCTAGCCAGTCACAGGAAAGCTCCACCCCAGATTATTGGCTCCAAGGCAACCAGACTTTATTTTTGGAATCTGGGAGCTTCATCCTGTAGAGTGGCCCCGCACAGCAGTGTGAGAGCATACTTTAAGTTCAACAATGTCTCCTTAATTATTTTAATGCATGCACATGCACATTGCCCTCTGGTCAGTCACGATGTCAATTGTAAGGGTGACGGTTATGATGTTTTTGGCCACTAAGTCCAGGGTTTTTTTTTAAAGACATACACAACAGGGTTACATGCCCTTTCGGCCCAAGAGCCCATGCCACCCAATTACAGCTACAAATCCCAGTAAGTTTCGAGCGGAGGGAGGAAACTGGTGCCCCCCAGGAAAACCCATGCAGACACAGGGAGAATGTACAAACTCCTTACTGACAGTGCGTGATTCGAATCCTGGTCCTGGTTGCTAATTCTGTGACAGCATCGCGCTAACCATTACGCTAACCTTGCGGCCCGTGATGAAAATTTTCAGTAAGTCTGTTTGAAAATGTTTTTTTTTACTTCTGTTACAGCTGCAGATAATATTGTAACTAGCACAAAGGAGGAGCAACTCCACTCAAGGCTGACTCATGGCAAATGGCACAATTAACCCAGCACCTGCATCAGCTCGGGTGCTGGAAGTGCTCACCAACGACAAGACAGGAATCAGTTACGAAGATAAATCTTTCAAGTTCTCGGCACAAATCGAAGGCAAAGCAGGAAATCCAGAAGGCCTGTCTGCTAACTTCCATCCAGAGTTTCATCATACACTGAAGTTCTCACAATGTTCTTGTCCACATTTGTGGGAATCATGTGAGGGGATTCAAGATTCAATTTATTTTAAAACAGTGTCATATTACACAAAATATCTTTTTGCCTGCTACAAGGCAGACAGATTCGCCACCGGCGGGAATTCCCCAAGTGCCTCTTAGTCTTACAGTCAGACTTACAGTCAAAAAGAGAGAGAGAAGCAAAAGAGTCACCAATAGTCCACGGATTTGCCTCCAGTACTTCCGCAGCCCCTGCAGCCACACAGAGTCCAGTCCAAACCACTGAATGACCCACTAGCCAGCATCTAGTTGCCCATGTGGAACAAAGCTTGAAACAATGATTCACTGAGATGGCTATAAATGTGTTAATTGTTATTTTGCAGCAGAAAATATTTGAACAGGAAATTATTACATCCAACCTTAAAACATCATTCAATTTTTTTAAGTGGCTCAGTAATCTTTAAAGACTGAATCATTAATTATTACTGTGTCACTTGTCTGTGTGGATCATTATGCTAGGTATCGTTAACCAGTGGATAAATATTTTTAAAATGTTCCTTCAATGTTATTTCTGGCAAATGTAGAGCTACTGAGGTATCTCACCACATTATTATTATACTTGTATTACATACTTTCCTTTGGGCAGTCTACAGGCATTTAAGTTGCAGGCTTTGTGAATGAAACACATTAAAAATTACGCGTACAACTGTGCCCTACTTATTCTGAATGCTTTTACTCCCTCCTTCTTTCTCCTTTCCATTGCCCATTTATTATTAGAATATTCACAACCTAATCATTTCCCCGTTACCTTAACCCATGTTCTCTGGTTTATATCTCACCTACCCTCAGTGGAAAAAGCTTACTTGTATTTACTCTACCTGTGCCTTTCATAATATTGTGTACCTCTATCAAATCTCCCCTCATTCTTCTACACTCCAGGGAATAAAATCCTAATATGTTTAAATCTGTAACTCCGTACCAGAAATCCCAGCAACATTTTAATAAATCTTCTCTGCACTCTTTCAGAGTTATTCCAAGTTCAATGTTCAGATTTATTGTAAGAGTACATACATGACATCACATACAACTCTGAGGTTCTTTTTCATGCAGGCGCGGCAGAACTGGCACGGCAGAATTACCACTTACTGGCAGAGCAAAAATAAATTGTACTCAACATACACATGAAAATATAATAATGTAAACAAGCTGGCTGTGAGACTGATTCAATACAAAGAGAAAAAAATTGATAAACTGCATGAGCCTTGAGGTTGTCCTTGAGACATCTGATGGTGAAGGGGTAGCAACTGTTCCTGATCTTGGTGGTGTGAGTCTTGTGCCACATATACCTCTTTCCTGATGGCAGCAGCGAGAACAGAGCATGTGCTGAGTGGTGTGGGTCTTTGATGATTGCTGCTGCTCTCCAATGGCAGGGTTCCCTTAGATGTTCTCGATAGTGGGGAAGGTTTTGCCTGTGGTGTCCTCAGCTGCATCCACTATCTTTCCCAGGGTTTTACACTCAAGGGTATTGGTGTTCCCATATCATGTGTGATGCAACGGTCAGCACACTTTCCACAACACATTTGTAGAAATTTTCCAGTGTTTATGGTATCATACCAAACTACCTCAAACCCCTGAGGAAGTAGAGGCGCTGACGTGCTTTCTTCATGATGCCATTAGTGTGTTGTCTCCAGGAAAGATCCTCCAAGATGATTATTATTTTATTTTATTTCATTTTATCTATTTATTTATTTTACACAGCCACTGTGTTCCAAGAAATTATTCCCAAATTTCCAGAACACATTCTGTGTAAAATGATCAGAACAGAAATGAGAGACTCATTACTGTTCCAAAATTTTACCCCCTGGACCCTCGAAATTTTTACAGAATGCCTGCAAGTCTAAACTGAACTGCAGGCCATCCGCAGCAATGGGCTAATAAATTGAACGAATTGATGGTGCACAATGCAGCAATGCTGACTGCAGACTCGACAGTCCTGGGCATTAGCGTGGGTCCCGAAAGCTCGCAGTCTGTCTGGAGATCCTGGTAATCCCATGGAAACACTGGACTTAAACCTGTTCCATTGCTGGGGAAATTTGTACTTATTATCAAATGAGATATTTATTTCCATGTATTTTGAGTACCCATCCAATCTCCCTATAAACATGGATCTTTCATATTATCCCTGAGAAATTGAAAGATTTTTTTTCTTTAAAACAAATCTGGTAGTTTCAGGGATGCATTATCGTTTCATTCCATTCAGATATCTAACTGCAGATGCAGAACACTTGATCCACAAGCCCTGGGAATTACCAGGGCAATTTCTGAACAGTCTGGCAGGCCAAGCAGCTGTTGGAGAGGGGAGCGGGTTAAACCCCAGGTGCTAGTCCTCATTACATGAAACAGACATTCATCTCCAAGAATAGTTGTGCAGCAAGGTTCAATCTGTGCCCAAACAGTTGGGGAAGAAAATCGGGCAAATGTTTGAAAAGAGGGGCTGCAATAAATTTTAACGATAATTGGCACCATCTGCCATGTAGCATTGACAAAGGCAGTCAATCCTGCATTTTTGTATGAAACCAGAAAATCACAAAAGGCGGATAATGTCTGAATATTGTCCCGAAGTACGGATAGAGGCAACTAAAAAGCAGGGAATTTGTATCCATTGAATACAACATCGACGCATTACGTTGCACTTTGGTTATACATCATGGTTGACATAGTGGTGTCTCACATCCAGCCTGCATAAATACCGCACTTCAGGTGTTTAGTCTAAACTCACGGTGATATCTGGATATTTGGAGTTTTGGTGAACGGCAACTCTAGAAGGTGGGTGTGACAATTCCAGATGGAAAAAAAAATGCAAGTTATATGGAAAAAAAATGTGACCCCCCCCAAGAACTTAAATTTGCTCACCCTCTCCACCTTTGTACACCTCTGGTTGATATCTTTCCTGTAGTTAGATGACCAAAATTGCACACAATACTCCAAATTTGGTCTCACCAATGTCTTGTACAATTTTACCATAACCTCCCAACTCCTACACTCAATACTTTGATTTATGAAGGCCAATATGCCAACCCTATTCACCTGAGGTGCCATTTTCAGAGAATAATGTATCTGTATTCCCAGATCCCTCTGTTCTACCTCACTCCTCACTGCCCTACGTCCTTTCTTGGTTTGTCCTTTCTGAAATGTAACATTTGTGTCTGCATTAAATTCCATCTGCCATTTTTCAGCCCATTGTTCTAGCTGGTCCAGATCCCTCCACAAGCTTAGAAAATCTTCCTTGTCGTCCACAATGCCTCCAATCTTTGTGTCATCTGCAAACTTGCTGATCCAATTTACCACATTATCATCCAGATCATTGATATAGATGATAATCCTGAGGCACACCACTAGCCACAGGTCTCCAGTATGAGCAGCAATCATCCACTGTCGCTCTCTGACTTCTCCCATTCAACCAAAGTCAAATCCAATTCACTATGAACCTTCCTGACTAAGCTCCCATTTGGAACCTTGTCAAAGGCCTTACCAAAGTTAAAGTCCATGTAGACAACGTGGGTGGCACGGTTGGCAGAGTAGCGGTTAGTGCAATGCCTTTACATCACCAGCAATCGGGGCCAGGGTTCGAATCCCGGACTGTCTCTAAAGAGTTTGTACATTCTCCCCACGTCTGCGTGGGTTTTCTCTGGGGCTCCAGTTTCCTCCCACTGTTCAAATCATCCTGGAGGTGTAGGTTAATGGAGTGTAAATTGGGTGAAAATGGCCTGTTACCATCTGTATGTCTAAATAAAAAAAAATTAAAGAACATCCACAGCCTTTCCTTCATCACCTTTCCTGGTAATCACCTTGAAAAACTCTATCAGATTGGTTAAACATGACCTACCATGCACAAAGCCATGTTGACTATCCCTAATCACTCCCTGGTTATCGAAATACTTATATATCTGATCTCTTTGGACCCTTTCAATAATTTACCTACTACTGATGACAAGCTCACTGGCCTACAATTTCCAGGGAACAACCACGCCAGTGGTGAAGTACATTTTAAATATTTCTGCCAGAGCCCCTCTAATTTTTACACTAGTCTCCCTCAAGGTCCGAGAGAATACCTTGTCAGGCCCTGGGGATTTATCCACCCTTATTTACTTTAAGACATCAAGTACCTCCTCCTTTTTAATCTGTAGAAGTTTCATGACCTCATTGCTTGTTTTCCTTGCTTCTTGAGATTCTTTGTCAGTTTCCTGATAACTTATATTGTTGCAAAAAAACCATTTACATTTTTATTCTTCTCTTTTTTGTTTCCTCTCATAGACTCCAACCTCCTGATTCCCTTTTCCATTCTTTCTCACTCTGCTGCTGCCACCTCAGCTTAGACTGGGTCTCAGGGCCTCCTCCCATCCTGCCCTTGGCACCTCTACACAGCGCTACATTGCCTCAACTCCACATTCCACACGTACTCCCCAGTCTGCCCCCTTGATAAGTTCACACCATTGTACACTCATCCCTTCCAACTAATCGCTCCCTTGGCACTTTCTCCTGTGACTGCTGGAAGTGCCACACTTGTGTCAACACCTCCTTCCTCACCACCATTCGGGCCCCAAACAGTCTTCCAAGTGAAGCAACATTCCACTTGTGAATCTGCCGAAGTCATCTACTGCATCCGGTGCACCCGTTGTGGGCTCCTCTACATCGGAGAGACTGGGCACAGATTGTGAGATCACTTCGCTGACCACCTTTGCTCTGTCCACATCAGTCATAGAGATCTCGCAGTGGGAAACCACTCAATTCTGTGCCCTATTCCCGCACTGACATGTCTGTCCATGGTCTCATGCATTGTCAAACCAGGGCCACCCGTAAAATGGATGAGAAATAGCTAATATTCCATCTGGGCACTCTCCAACCAGATGGCATGAACATCTGCTTCTCTGGTTTCTGATGGACCACTCCCCATTCTTTCTCTTCTCCATCCCTCTGTCTCCTCCAACTCTCCACCTCCTTCCCTCTCTAATCACAGAGCCATCCCCATTCCTCCTATTTGCTGTTGTGCTCTCCCTCCCTTATCCACCTATTACCTCCTGCCTGTGGGCCTGTACCATGCAGAAAATAAAAATTAACTAACAATTAAGATGATTAGAGCCTTTTTTGCCTCTGGTAATTTAGTCAAATTTCTCAGATCCACAGACGTCGTGATGTCACCGCCATCTAATGATGTCACTCAACTACCTAGTGATGTCACTCAGCCATCTAGTGATGTCAGTGAAACATGAAAGTTTCCAGACACTGTGATTGTAATAAAAACAGAGATGCTGGAGGAACTCAGCAGAACTTGCAGCGTCCATAGGAAGTAAAGCTATATTATCGATGTTTCGGGCTTGAGCTCTTCTTCAAGATATGGCATGTGTCTGAGTTAAAAGGCTGGGGAGAAGGGAAGAAAGGGCAGGGGAGGAGGACAGACCAACAGACAGAAGGTGCTAAATGGATTAGATAAGAGAACAGGAGAGAGGACAAGCGAGAATGGCCTGGTGAAAGGAGATGGAGGGAAAAGGGAAGAGAGAGACAGAGAGAGAGGAAAGGAGACCTAGGAAAAGATGGAGGAGTTAGTGGGGGGGGGGCTTTTGGAAACCAGAGAAGTCAGTGTTAATGCCATCCATTTGGAGGGTCCCCACATAGAATAAACTGTGTTGTTCCCCCAATTTGCAGGTGGTCCCAGTCTGGCAGTGCATGAGACCATAGACAGGCATGTCACTCTGAGATCTAATGATTTCAAAGGTCCTCCAACATCCATTTCTACCATTGCCTTTATAAATTGGAACTTTTATCTCTGCTTTGTCTTCCAACTGCGGATCACCACCTCAGCTGAGCTCTGTATCCCTTGAAGGGATGATTTTGTCCATTTGGATTCCAGTGAGGAATGGTGGCATTGGGATCTGCCACCATTGCCTGTATCCCACAAGTGCAGGCAGTAATTGACTGCACTGGGGTGGCCATCAGACCTTTGATTCATAACCTGGACATTTTCTGGTGAAGGATTTGCACTCCTTCAGTATGCATGTAGTTTAGGATCTTCAAAAAAAAACTTCTGGGTGGTTAATCTCCAGGATCTGCAATGTAATACCATCATCCTTGGAAAAGCAGGCGTGCAGAAATCTTCTGCATTCAATGCTGCCCAGAAGGATGGATGGATCCTAGGCATCTTTGGCACCTCATATTAGTCACATCATAATGGCCAAGCACCGAATCTTTGCCTGTGTAATAAAATCAGGCTGCAAAAATCCGATCGATATTTTACAAAAGTGAATCCAGTCTATGTATCGTTCCATGGACCTCTGAATTATACACCCAGTGCGACAGAGGCTTCTTTGCTGTCATTTGTGTGCTTCAGAGCCCAGCAAACCACAGGATCTAGTGACAGAGGAGCAGTCTGCACCATCCCTCTCTTCCATGGTAACCATGGCACGTAGAGCTGTTGCAAGGCATCTGGGGGAGCATCTTTGAGAGCTGTTACCCTTCTCAGATCAGTGCAAAGCACATTGTCGTTGGCAACGTTTAAGTGAGCTTGTTCATATTGGAACTGTACAAGTCCTGCTTTAGAGGATGTATCCAGAGTAAAACGTACCAAGGCTGTACCAATACCTTAGAGGCCAATTTTCACAGCTTGATGCACAGCACCACTTTATCACCCAAAGCATGAAAGAGAATCCCTAGGGAGTTGTTCTTGTGCAACTGCACACTCCAGTATCAGGTGACTGCAACAGGCCAACTTGGATCCAGCAGAATAACATAATTTTCTTTAAAAGGGTGCGTTTTATTTCCAATTCAGTTTACAAAGTAAATTCCAAAGGCTTGCTCTGTGCTGAACACTCGTTTCCAATTTATAAGCCTGCTGGAAAACTACTGTACAAACTGCCACGTGTAAGCTGTTTGAAGCTACAGGATTTCAAATCCTGGTGTACTGATGAAAAACGAGGAAGAAATTCTGCTGCCAGCCTCCATGACATCAAACAAGAGAAGCAGGGATGCCAGGCTTCAGCATGAGATTCACTCAGCCTGCATTTCATTTGAAAGTAACAAGGCCTTTGGGGTCCTCACCATTGGCTGAACACCCAGGGTCACTTCCAGTTGACTATGTCACCACCTTAGGCCTGAGTGAATTGCCAAAGAGGAGAGCTGGGATTCTGGATGATTTTGAGTGAGAGCTCTTGTCAGGCCATGTTGTAATCAGTCGACAGGATTACGTGTGAAACGTATTTGAGAGGTCTTCCTTCCACTTTAACTGTTCCTTACCCACTACCATAATTGACAGATGTTATATAATCATGATAATGTGAACTATTTTGTACCCGCATAAGAATACACCCTTCTCACTGTAGTGCACCACTGTGGGGTGTATGTATATGTATAGCAGTGTGTGTGAACAGGTTCCTGAGATGGTGGAAGGTATCAGTAAGTAAAATCTCTTTTGTTATTTGAATCTTATATCTCTAAGTTATTTAAGAAGCCTCCCAAGTAACTCATAGACAATAACAACGGAGTCGACACATCTCATCTATTCCCTGCACCTGTGTCCTCACTCCCTCTCCTCCTAGATAAAACAATCGTAGTTCCCCGGCCCTCATCCTCCATTTTACCAACCTCAGCAATTAATACATAATCCCTTGCAATTTCCACCACCTTCAACAAGTTTCCATATTTCCCCTCCTCCCTCCTTTCAGCACTCAGAGGGAGCCCGTGCCTTCTTGACTCTCCACTCTTCCATCTCTTACCCCTTCATACAGTATTTTCCCAGAAAAGGTGTAAAGTGTTCTTTAACCTCTTCCAGAATCCCAAAGAGCTGAGGCACAGTCAGTCTAGTGCACTCCAGTCATGTTCACAATATGGGCTTTTCCACACTTGGAGAACCCAAATGCCAATTGGGTGAACTCTTGGAAAAGTGCCATTATCAAGCCTGAAATTCTAGTTGCCTGCCATTTTAAATATCCATCCCATTCACCTTTCGTCCTATCAGCATTGTTGTTATTGCCGAGGATTCAGGGACCACACCTCACATTCGGTCATTGCAGCCTCCTGGATTTAATATCCAACTCAAGTAATTGGCTTTCTCTGTTTGTATCTTTTCTGCAGTGGGTTCGTTATTTTATCCTGTATTGCACAGTCAGATGGTTTACATTTTTCTCTTTTGTATCTGTATCTTTCTTTCTCTTGTTTACAGTTACAGATAAGTAGAACTTCTGCCTGGTCCTCAGGAAAAAAAGAATCTCAGGGTTGCATATTTTTTAAAAAATCTAGACATACAGCACGGTAACAGGTCCTTCTGGCCCCCGAGCCTGTGCCAACCAAATACCCCAATTAACCTATAACCCCCATACATTTTGAAAGGTGGGAGGTAACCAGAGCACCCGGAGGAAACCTACAAAGACACATGGAGAATGTACAAATTCCTTACAGAGAGCACCGGATTCGAACACAATTCACTAGCGCTGTAAAAGCATTGCACTAACCACTACACTAACTGTGCCATCCACCGCTACACTAAGCGTGCATCCATGTGATGTCATGTATGTACTCTGTCAATAAACTTGAACTTTGGGTCATCCATCTGAAAGATTAGCTCAGTTTTCCTCCCGAACATTGCTAAGACCTGTGGATGCATCCCACAGCTCACACATTGCTTATCTGCGTCTGTTGGTTTGTTATCTCTTTATTTAACTTCCCTCATTAACCCATCAACCAGATGGCTTCCTCTGCAGCTTATCGCCACACCATCCTTGGCCTCATCCTTCTGCAGATTTCCATCTCTCCCCACCCTCCCTGCAACTCAATAGCTATTTGTTTCTTCTCGTTCACAGCTCTACTGAAGAGTGTTCCACCTGAAAAGTTAACTTGGTTTCTCTTTCCACCCACCCTACTGAGTGTTTCCAACATTTTCTGTCTTTCTTTCAGGTTTCCAGTTGTTTATTTTCACAGGGTTAGGAGACAGGGTGACTAAAATATGGAAAGCAATGGGCGATTTAGGAGTAACACCTAATTTTCCATCTAGGCCCTCTCCAACTGGTTGACATTAATGCCGGTTTCTGCTAGACCACTCCATTCTCCCTCTCTTTCTTGCCCCTCTGACTTCTTTCCTCCAGCTCTCCACCCCCTTTCCCTCTCCATTCACAGAGCCAAACCCCTGCTTGCTGTTATCTCCTCCCTCCCTTCTCCACCTATACCTCCTGCCGATGGGATGTGCTCCTCACCCTGCTCCTCCCCACTCCCACAACCATATGGTTCAAGGGTCTGCCTGCATTTTGCTCATACCTTGATGAAGGGCTTGGGCCCAAAATGTTGTTTATGAATCGTTATCTTTGCTAGATTAAAATATGCTGAGTTTCTCTACCATTGAGTTTTTACTTCATTCATGGCATCTTGCAGACATTTGTATTTTACTCAACACTTACTATCAATATTGAAGGAATTTATGATGGATATCAAAAGTTGAGGCACTTTTTTGAAAAGCTTTTAAGCTGAATTTCCTGAAGATACTGTTGATCAGCCCCTATGATTTGCAGACAAAAGAAGTCAGAGAAAAACTGGAAGCCAGATGCCGAGACATCTTGATCTTTGGCTCCATCATTATCTCAGCAAAGTATCCCTGACAAGGCACAAGGTCTCTGAGCTGAGGAACTGGATGTACTTCACACCCGGGCTCTCCACCTTACATGAGGAATAGTTGCCACATGTAGCACAACCCCAGTTCTATGATTGGGAAGGCACATGTTTCATTTTTTTTCCCCTACACTTTGCTTTTCTTAAAATTATACCAATCTGGTCAAACCATTATGAAGTATTTCTGATCAGACATTTGGAGGTTTGCTTTTTGACAGCCAACCGTCAAAAAGCCATCAGAGCTCTTGGAGGCATTGCCACACAAGCTGCCACCTCGTCACCTTCACGGGGCAACCCAGAGTGAAGAAATTCTCATCATACTGAGGCCTGCAAATGGGGACAAGGGCTGTGAGCTGGAACAGTGGCGAGTATGAGAATGGTCTGGCACATTAACCTGAAGAACTCCTCCGTTCTCTGAGTGGAGAACGGGACATAGCGGACGACACTGGATAATTGCTTTGTTTCGATTAAAATCATTAACTCACACTGATTTCAATTTACAATGTAAAAATATGCACCCCATAAATACAAAAATAGGCAATGGATAATCTATTATATGTACAGACGTATATGCGGCGAGATGTTGCCTGAATGGAGGTTTTACCGTGTGCATGTGTTATATAGTTAAACCCCTGGTATCTAGCACCTATGGGGATTGGTAGATACCCGATAAGAGTATTTTCCAGTTGATTGATACTTACTCTTACAATGCCTAACTAGTACACCCGCATTAATAATAAACATTTTAAAAGACAAAAATACTAGACTGTACTTATACTGAACAAACTTCACTGGTGTGAAAATATAAACCTTAAAGCATTTTACTTTATTTTCAGTCACATTCTCTGAAAACATTTAACCGTCGTTGCATCTACAGGTTCCTCCCCTTCACTGAGCTGCCCGAAAGATGAACGATAACATCATAGATAATTGACCCCAACCCCCCTCCCCCCACCACCAACCCACAAGTTTACAGATAAAGCCTCTGACCGGGGGTGACTCTTACTAAGCAGGAATAAGAAGACACTTTAAGAGAGTCACCCCAAGGGCGAGTCTTATCAACCAGCTCTTCATCCTGGATGATGCCATCGCTGTTTCGCACAACTTTATTCAAACAGCTGCTACGAGCAAAGCACCGACCAAGGCCCTCCGCTGGCTGGATATTGGCTCCAATCTTCACCCAAGATTTAGGTGTTACTTCAGAGAACATTTACTTTTACAATTTTTAACTTGCGTATTTTTACCTATTATTTTTATTCTTATTTATTTTAATTTTTAAATTTATTTTCTTTGGGTTTTTTTTTTGTTGGTTGCTTGAGGCTGCCAATTGCTTGAATTCCAGACACCAGGAGTTTTACTGCATTATGAGGCAAATAATTAATTTGCACTTGAAAATGTACCGATATCTGTTGCTGAAGTTGGAAAGGTACCAATTGCAAGATTTGAGTTTAAATTCTCATAGCATTTCATTAAAATGAATGCAATATATCTGTTAGCCCATGGCTCAACACCAGCAAAACAAGTTCCAGCTAAACAAGAAGTGTAACGGGTTGAACACGATAAAGGAACATACCACCTCTATTTGCTGTGACCCAGATATGGCAGTTCCCAAGATGTTTCTTAAAGGCCAAATTACCTTGCGAGTTTTCCTCATTACTGCATGCAAGTTCCACATGGAATCAGTAGCAGGCCATCTTCGAAGTTCTGAGGGGTATTAGTCAAACAGAGAACCCTAATCTCAAATGAATACATATAGTCATGTCATTTAATTTCATTTTCTAAAACATTTACTTTAGATATACAGCACTGTGACAGGCAATTTCGGCCCACTAGTCTGTGCCACCCCATTAACCTACATCCCCTGGTACATTTCGAATGGGGGGAGGAAACTGGAGCCTCTGGAGAAAACCCACACAGGCATGGGGAGAACATACAAACTCCTTACAGACAGTGCGGGACTTGAACCCCAGTCCAGTCCCAATTGCTGGCGCTGTAACGACGTGGCAGTAACCGCTCTGCCAACTTTCACAATATTCAAGTAACGTATCAAATTTGCACAAGTCCGAGAAAGTGGTGCTGACTTAAGCAGGTAGATGGTGTAGTGCCAGGCACTTCTGTGCCCCAGGCACTAGAGGTTACATTTGGGAGTTTAATATATCTTGGCCACTTCTAACACCATTCTTTTCTTTTGCAAACCTTCCCACTATGTCCTGCTCTTTGGCTGCCACTGGCCTATTTTTCCTCACTCCTCCTGACTTTCTGCATCCATTTAAACCCTTCCTTAGCACATTATTTCCCTGAGAACCCTCCCCCACCCCCTCCCAAGAAATCCATCTTTTGCACAAACTCAAATTTTTGCAGTTATAAGGAACTGAACATGAAAACCTAGGTTAATTTTCAAAGGGCGGGTGTCAGAGTTGCTACAAACACTCAGGTGTAAACTTTATTCCTCGCGCAAGACTGTGGTTGAAATATTGCCAAAACTCAGAAGAATGCAAAATTAATCTTCAAATAGACTTCATCCCAAACTACCATTGCAAGGTGAAAACAGTGCATTAGAGGATTTTTTTTTTATGTAGGGTTTATGCCAGTGAATTAAAAGAAAAATCAAACATATTGTGTGGGTGAGGATATAGAGGATCATTACATTTACTTTATAAGTGTGCCAAGTCTGAGAGGAGTGAATTACAAGTTTCATGCCGGTTAAATGGCAATGGTGTCCTTGCCAGATCACACAAATAGAAATCAAACACCAGGATTTAAACCCTAGAGACAGGAGTATTAGAGAGTAGCTGGTCGCTCCCAGTGATGCAGATTCACATTCAGAAAATGGAAATGACAGATTACCATGATCTGCAGACCTGAATAGACCAATTTCCCTCCTGTTTTCTATAGTCTTGTTGCTGTTGGCATGGAGATATTTTTAAAACAAATCTGAAAGAAAAGATCATACTCATCTATCTGTATAGATCTCTATATATTACCTTGAAGGAAGAGGTAAAGGAACATAAAAACCAGGATTGTCAGGCTGGGAAATGACTTTTTCTATATGTTGAACAATCTTAGAAACCCATAAATTATTTTTATATTTATTTACATACATATATATATATATACACACACACACACACACACACACACACACACACACACATATAAATATATATATAAAGCAAGAGAGAGAGAGAGAGAGAGAGAGAGAAAGAGACTGATAATGCAGCATACCAGCTCCTGTCTGAGAGGTTTCGTATAACACCTGAAAATCTGGCAAATTTCGACAGAGGTGTGGTGGAAAGTGTGCTGACTGGGTGCATCATGGTCTGGTGTGGGGACACCAATACCCCTGAGGATAAAGCCCTGAGAAAGGTAGTGGACACAGCCCAGGACATCACAGACAAAACATTCCCCTCTATTGAGAACATCTACAAGGAATGCTGCCGTTGGAGAGCAGCAGCTATCAAAGATCCACACCATCCAGCACACATTCTATTTTCATTTCCACCATCAGGAAAGAGGTCTAGGTGCCACAAGACCCACACCACCAGGTTCAAGAATAGCTGCTACCCCTCCATTGTCAGACTCCTCAATGACAAACTAAATCAGGGACTCATTTAAGGACTCTTCTGCACTTTATTGATTATTTTTCTCTGTATTGCACAGTCAGTTTATTTATATTAATTATCTATTTACAGTTCTTTATTTGTTTACATGTTTATGTAGTGTAGTTTTTTTTTGCCTGGCCTGCAGGAAGAAGAATCTGAGGGTTGTATGTGATGTCACGTATGTACTCTGACAATAAATCTGAAATCAGATCTGGGTGATATTATGAGCCCAGAGGACCCCAAAACCCAGCAACAATATTCACCAAGACAAATGGTTACTTAAACAAAAGTTGCTTTTAATTATCTTTAAACATGAAAACAGAACCACACTTTAACTTAACTAATTTAATTTAACCCGCTTCTAATTCTAAGCGCACGTGTATGTAATGTGTGTACAAGTTCAGAAAAGTTGTTCTTCACTACCCTTATTCTCATAATAAGGTTTCAATGTATTTATGTTTATGAGTTTTGTTCCTTCGATCTGGAGTGTTAACAACATAGTTAACATAATTCGGTTTTGATTTAACTACGTACGGTCCAGAAAATTTAGCTCTCAAAGGATTATCAAGTGTTAGGAACAAATTTAAAACTTTACTACTCGTCTTAAAATTCTTCACTTGAGCTTTCCTGTCAAATAAATGCTTCATTTTATCCTGAGCCATTTCTAAATTCTCTTGAACTAAAGTCCACATTTTTTGTAATTTTGTGGCGGTGCACAGCCTAATGGCGAACCGGCCCCGCTTGTATCGCCATGTGGCTGGGCAGCCATGGGGAAATGGCATTGCCAGAGGTTTCTCTCTGACTCCAGCATCCCTTCCAGTGTGCACCCTGGGCAGCGATTATGATGTCACAATGCACCAGGTGACTGAGCTCATGCTGCCCTTAAAGGGGCACGCTGAATTTGGACAAAAACCGTCAACTGTACATCCTCATTAACCCACTGTTCTTTTATCAACATTAAAGGTCCTCTAACCTGATGTCCAAACACAATTTCAAAAGAGCTGAACCCTAATGACTCCTGCACAGATTCCCTTGCTGCAAATAACAATAAATCAATACCTTTGTCCCAATCTTTTCCATTCTCCAGACAGTAAATCCTCACTATATTTTTAAGAGTAGAATGAAATCTTTCCAAAGCTTCCCGAGTTTCAAGATGATACGCAGATGAAGTGATCTGTTTTATTCCCAACTCATAAATCAATTGCTGAAACAACCCAGACATAAAATTAGATCCTTGATCATTCTGGATCTCTGTAGATAATCCAAAACCTGAAAAATCTTTCCAAAGCCTTTACCACCGTTTTGACTTTAATATTCCTTAATGGTATAGCTTCTGGAAATCTCAACACCATACACATAATTGTGAACAAGTACTTATTTTTAGGCAGGGGACGTACACAATCCACAATAACCCTAGTGAAAGGTTCCCCAATAACAGAAATAGGTTGCAATGGATGTACTGGAGGACCCTGGTTAGGTTTTCCCACAACCTGACAAAAGTGACATGTCCGACACCAATTTACAACATCCTTCCTCAAACCAGGCCAGAAAAATTGTTTCAAAATCTTATTCATTTACACCAAGATGAGCACCTAAGGTGTACTGTGGGCTAGATTTAAAATTTCATTACAATAATTTCTAGGAATGACCACCTGATAAATCACCCACCACTCTTTATTAGCAGGAATATCAAGAGGTCTCCATTTCCTCATCAACAATTCACCCTTCAAGTAATATCCACAAACCATTTCTTTAATCTCCTGTTCTCTTACTGCTTTGTCCTTTAAGTCAACAAGATCTGTATCTGTCTTCTGTTGTTGAATTAACTCTTTCCTTGACAAAGAGAAATCCTTACTCTCATAATTAACCTGCTCCTTCAAGTCTATTTCAGAAGTACTGGACAAGTCTCTATCAACTGGATCTTCCTCCGCGCTCATCATTTTCTTAGACAAAAACCTTGTTACAGCACATGAAGGATATTATTAGGCCGATTTGTTAATCTCAAAACTGACCCAACTTTATCCTCTGCCAAATCATTCCTTAATAAAAATGAAATTCCCTGAATAAGTAAAGTTGAAATAACTTCTACTACAACAGGTCCTTTAATTCTGTATTCAGCACTATGTCATGACTCTACATCACCTCCATCACCTTTAATCAAAGCTGTCTCCCCTATGTCAGGCTTTTGATCAAGAGTTAAAACATTCTCAGTTGGTTGTTTTTCCAGACTCTTTTGTGTAGTCTTCCAAAGGCGCTATTTGCCTTGGCGAGTCTGTTGTCTATCTCATTGTCGATCCTTGCATCTGATGAAATGGTGCAGCCGAGATAGGTAAACTGGTTGACCGTTTTGAGTTTTGTGTGCCCAATGGAGATGTGGGGGGGCTGGTAGTCATGGTGGGGAGCTGGCTGATGGAGGACCTCAGTTTTCTTCAGGCTGACTTCCAGGCCAAACATTTTGGCAGTTTCCGCAAAGCAGGACGTCAAGCGCTGAAGAGCTGGCTCTGAATGGGCAAAACACAAAAGAGTCTGGAAAAACAACCAACTGAAAAACCTCACAAAGATAAGCGTATACAGAGCCGTTGTCATACCCACACTCCTGTTCGGCTCCGAATCATGGGACATCTACCGGCACCACCTATGGCTCCTAGAACGCTTCCACCAGCGTTGTCTCCGCTCCATCCTCAACATCCATTGGAGCGCTTACACCCCTAACGTTGAAGTACTCGAGATGGCAGAGGTCGACAGCATCGAGTCCACGCTGCTGAAGATCCAGCTGCGCTGGATGGTTCACGTCTCCAGAATGGAGGACCATCGCCTTCCCAAGATCCTGTTATATGGCGAGCTCTCCACTGGCCACCGTGACAGAGGTGCACCAAAGAAAAGGTACAAGGACTGCCTAAAGAAATCTCTTGGTGCCTGCCACATTGACCACCGCCAGTGGGCTGATAACGCCTCAAACCGTGCATCTTGGCGCCTCACAGTTTGGCGGGCAGCAACCTCCTTTGAAGAAGACCGCAGAGCCCACCTCACTGACAAAAGGCAAAGGAGGAAAAACCCAACACCCAACCCCAACCAACCAATTTTCCCTTGCAACTGCTGCAATCGTGTCTGCCTGTCCCGCATCGGACTTGTCAGCCACAAACGAGCCTGCAGCTGACGTGGACTTTTTACCCCCTCCATAAATCTTCGTCCGCGAAGCCAAGCCAAAGAGAAGAAAAACATTCTCCAATAGCAATGACTGAACAGCTGCAGTATCTCTAAGAATTTTAACTGGAACCTGTGGTTCTCCCTCCTTTACTGAAACCAAGCCCTCTAACACAAAAGGTTTGAAAACATCCATAACACCCTTACCAGGTTAGGAACATCTGCTCTCCTTAAATTCAGCTGTCTGAATACATGCTTCTGGTAAAACCTCCTTTTCTCGTCTCTTTTTCAACACTAAACAATTCGCAATAACATGACCAGGTTTATTACAAAAATGACATACAAATCCAGAAGTTCTGTCCTTCCCCACCTTCACCTTCATCTTTTCCCTTAACATTCTCACCAGACTTAATTTCAGACTTACTAATCCGTTCCACATTAACCCTCTGAAAAAGCTTACTATTCAGAAATTTGTTTTGGTGTATCAGGGAATATTCATCCGTTAACCATACCGTCTGCTGCCATGTTCCCACATCTGTCTCATCCAGGTATAATTTAATCTCAATTGGAACACACCTTTTAATTAATAGCAATTCTCTCAATCTGTCAAAATCATTATTTATCCCTTTTGAGGCGCACCAACGGTCAAAACATACAGATTTTCCCAGAGCAAAATCCATACAAGATTGGTTCCATGTTTTCACTGAACTCCTAAATTTTTGTATATACACTTCTGGAACCAACTCATAAGCTTTCAATACTGATTGTTTAACAGTATCATAATTTGCCCTAACGTCGAAGTACTCGAGATGGCAGAGGTCGACAGCATCGAGTCCACACTGCTGAAGATCCAGCTGCGCTGGGTGGGTCACGTCTCCAGAATGGAGGACCATCGCCTTCCCAAGATCGTGTTATATGGCGAGCTCTCCACTGGCCACCGTGACAGAGGTGCACCAAAGAAAAGGTACAAGGACTGCCTAAAGAAATCTCTTGGTGCCTGCCACATTGACCACCGCCAGTGGGCTGATATCGCCTCAAACCGTGCATCTTGGCGCCTCACAGTTTGGCGGGCAGCAACCTCCTTTGAAGAAGACCGCAGAGCCCACCTCACTGACAAAAGGCAAAGGAGGAAAAACCCAACACCCAACCCCAACCAACCAATTTTCCCCTGCAACCGCTGCAACCGTGTCTGCCTGTCCCACATCGGACTTGTCAGCCACAAACGAGCCTGCAGCTGACGTGGACATTTACCCCCTCCATAAATCTTCGTCCGCGAAGCCAAGCCAAAGAAGAAGAATTTGCCGCTTGCTCTGTAGTCAAACTGGACTATGCAATTTGTGCTTTTCCCTTCAATACACTTTGGAGCATAAGAGGTCATTTTTCTTTTGACCATTTTGACCTCTCAGCAACCTTTTCAAAAATCTGAAAGGAAGAACTAGATTTACATCTCTACTATCCAAAAACATCTCCCCAGGAGTTACAGCCTCAATTCTCTTACTTCTCTCCACCTCAATTTTTAACTTCACTAATTAAAACCATCTGTCCCTTTCAATCTTTTCCAAGTCATATTTTCTTTGTCTTTCAGCATCCTCCATCTGCTTTCAGCTCCCTCAAACTCATATTTTCTCCATTTTTCAGCTTCTTCTCTTTGTTTTTCAGCCTCCTCTGCCTCATTTTGTTGTTTCTGCAACTCAAAGTTCCATTTCTCTCCTTTCTTCCACCACCCTCAATTTCTCCAATTCCAATTCAAAATATCTATCCTCTGGAAATTTTTCTAAGTCTTTATCAACAAATTTTCCCTCGCCTATATAATATTTCACTATAATCCTCTGTATTTCTATTTTCTTCATGCAAAGTTTGACTTCAGGCAGCTTTAATGCCTTAGAAATAACCACCAGTTCCTCTGCAGGCGATGATTGTGACAAAAATGTAATAACATCCATTGCTGCTGTTTTTCCACACACAAGCTTTAAATTAGCTTGGAAAAAACAATTAACTAATAAATCACAAAAACTCCAAAAGTTTAAGATCCCAAAATTCCGATTTTCAATCCAAAAAGACGAGCCCCAAATGTTATGAGCTCAAAACCCAGCAGCAATAGAAATTCACCAAGATAAATGGTTACTTAAACAAAAGTTGCTTTTAATTATCTTTAAACATGAAAACAGAATCACACTTTAACTTATATTTACTTAACCTAACTTAACCCCCTACTAATTCTAAGTGCACATGTATGTAATGTGTGTGTAAGTTCAGAAAAGTTCTTTAATTCACAGTCCAATCTCACTTCTCACTCCTCCAAGTTCACTAGTTGCAGGCAATTCATATACTGTGAACAATTTCACCAGGCTTTGGGGCTTGAAAGGTAAATGGTCACCACTCAAGAAGGTTCTTGTCGGTTTTCAGAGAGAGATTTGTTGTACATTGGACACCCACAGCTGATTCCTTTTTAATCAGCCACTTCAGTGTCTTGCCGAAGAAACTTGCCCCATCAGGGTTTACCAAATGATAGCCTCTTCCTTTCAGGTCACCGCAGAGTTACTTTTTGTTTCCCTTATTTTAAGTGAAACATTATACAGCCAGCCATCTCCTCTTGTATAGACCACAAGGGCTTTGAATAGGCTGAACTCAGAACTCACAACCTGTCTTCAAAATGAGGTTTTTGCACAAGCTTGTCCTGTTCCAGTCCCAGCTACTGCTGCTGCTGAACTGTAGAACGGAATTCTCTCTCTCTCCCCCCCTCTCTCTCTAAGAAACCCACATGACCCACTTAGACAGGCAAATGCACTCAGACAGACTGAGGCTCCAGACCATTACTCCACAGCATCTCCAATTAACACCTACTTGTGAAGTCCTTACAGGCATTCTTCAAAGTTTTTGCAAAGGCACCCGGAGCCTGGACTGTCTGGCTTGAGCAGAGCTCTGGAATTTTAAATAAGATCAGTTTTGAAGTGTTTGTATGTGACCTACACTAAAAAAAACCCCCACAATTTATCTCCTTTTATATACAATATAAAATATAACAATCTGTCACAGTGGGCACGCCCGAAAGACAGTGAACTTTCACCTACTTCACTGTTACACAATCTCACATCCAATGACCCCCAGTGGGGTGGGTGTTTCAGGAACTGGCTATTCTCTCCCTACAATCTGGAAAACACTAGAGTCCTGTCTCTCAGAGTGATTCCCCAACTAGTGAACAGGGCTGGGGAATGTTGGTGCAGATATTTTGATAAGCACTGGTCCAACCTTTCAGTGGGGCCAGTGAGTGTGAGTGAAAATGGTATCCAGGTAGCCAATGTCCATAGCCAAAGGCGCCGCAAAGCTGGGGGCTCCCTGGAGGCTCAGGCAGACATCACGCCTGCCCCTGAGTTCCCATCAGATGATACAGCAGTTGCTTTCTAGGATACATTTGTGCCATACATTGTGGGTTGGGGGCTGTAGTGTGGTACACGTAGAGACCTCGGGGAGCACCCAGCCTTCCGCATACAGCAGAACAAAAGGGCAATTACTGAGGTAGAAAGGTTCTGGATGATCGCCTTCACCCAGTACTGCCCACCTGTCCCGCAAAGTAATCCACATGACCGGTGTACTGGAGACACTGGCCAATGAGACGGCTATGGTACTGCGATACATGGAGGATGTTCCGACTTGAGGGGCTGCAGAGCCGACAGCCGTCCGCATGGTCACCATGCAGAACCAGATGGCCCTGGACTACCTACTCACCACTGATGGTGGGACCTGTGCACTGATTGGTAAGAAATGGTGTGCTTACATTCCTGACAAATCGGGGAACATCATTCACTTGACTGAGTACATGTTAGAGTCAGTGGGCAAAACCGAAAAAGCAAAGGACCAGTAACTGCAACCCAACACCTCATGGGGAAATTGGTAAAACTTCGGGCCTCCAGGGAGTTGGTGAGCCTTTGCCATTCACTGGGTCACCACAGCCACTCTGGTGGCTTGTGTTTGTTACTTAATTAAGAAACCACCTGGCCTGCATTAATATGTGTGATGATTGGCAAGTGTCGTGACTTCTGAGGGGTGGAATATAATATGGAGGATTGCATGTCACATGACTGACCGACAGGCACCTAGTTGGAAGATTCCTCACCTGTCAATCAAGGTCAGGCTCCACCTGCAGATTTAATCACCTAACCCACACCTGGGCCGGACTCTCCAGCCAATTGCACTACAAAACCCACCACTTGTACAATCAGATGTCAATAAACTTGATTGACCTGTAATGCTATACCCTGCATTCTTTGACTTACTGTTACACACTACACCCTGCACTTTGTAAAATATTATTGCACTTTCTGCAGAACTTGTATCTGAACTTACCTAGATAGAACGTAGATTAAAGCTTTTCACTGTTTCTCAGTGCACAGGAGAATGAACAATTCAGTTCAGGTTGCTTACAATCCTTAGCGCGTCCTACTCACAATTACAAAGGTTGCCCACCATGCTACCAATTCTCAACAAAATAAAAATCGCTCTTATTTATTACACTGCATTTCATACAATGTATTCTGCAAGCTGCAGTAAATTGGGTTCTCCTGCAAAGAGAGAGAAATGTCTCCACAAGTAATGAAGGCTGCACAGTTGGAATTAAAATGGAGATCATCTGATATCGTGCTCACTCTCCATGGTGCTGTAATAATCTGCACTAAGCAGCTCAGGATATTATTTTGCCAACCACAGCCATGAAAACCTTCACTACCAACAGTGTTGTTTCCAAAAGTTTCCTTGCATTGTCCACGGCATCCAGTGTTGCAAATCAAGTCACTGTTTGACAAGTGCAAAAGAAATAAAACCTAAGTGGCAAAAGCCTTCAGATACACACAAGATCCAAAGCCCCGTTTGTCCAGTGATAGAGAAAGCCTGTGCTTTCTTTTTGAGCACTGGATGTTATCTTTGCAGAACTCAAGTTGACCTCTTTCTTTATTCCACTGGGCCCACACTGCCCTCCCTCAGAATGCTGGCACGTCTGGCCTCCTTGTGATTCAACCCAAACCAATGCAACTTCCTTTGCTGCGTGACCTCAAGTGAAGGCATGTAAGTGATGTGGTGCCCGACAAACTTGCTGCTCGGGTGTACGTGACACACAACCACTTGTTTAAGCAGTAGGTGAGGCAAAACGACTGAGCCCATTCACTTTATCTATGCCCCCCCCCCATGATGCTATAAACAACTATCAAGTTCAAGTTTATTATCTGACTCTACATAGCATTTTCTCCAGACCATGAAGCCCATACATACACAGCACATGATAATCACACACATACATAAAATCATCATATAAAATAATTATGTATAAATAACTTACTCTGTTTCATTTACAAGAGAGCCAAGATTACAGGAATCTCATCAATCTCATAGGCTGCGGGAAGAAGTTATTCCCCAGCCTGGCAGTCCTGATTTTGATGCTCCTGTACCTCCTTTCTGATGGTCGTGGGGAATGATCCTGTGTGATAGATGGTAGCGATCCTCAATAATTCTTTGAGCCCAATTTAAGCAACACTCCCACTGAATGTCAGCATTAGAGAAAAGGGAGACCCCAGTGATCTTCTTGGCCATTTCGATGATCCTCTGTATTGACTTACGATCAATGCTTTGCAGCTACATATTACACAATGATACAGCCAGACAAGACATTCAGTTGCATCTACCCTGCCCCACCAGTGCACAGTGGCTGTGGTGTGGACCATCAAGAGCACACACTGCAATTGTTCACCTAAACAATTGTGAACAACACAATTGACAACAGCTACCAAACTCCACCACAAAGGACAAGGCTAGCAGATGCGACGGGAACACCACCAACTGCAGTATCCCCCCAAGTTGCGAGTCTTTATTGTTGCTGGGTCAACATCCTGGCCAACAGCATTGTAGATGTACCTTGACCAGAGAGACTGCCACAGTTGAAAAAGGCAGCTCATCACCAATGGCTCGAGGGTCATTAGGAAAGGCCAATAAATGTTGTCACAGTTAATCAAGCTCAAATTCCTTACATAAATAAATAAAAAAGGCACTAAAATCAACCACTGCTGCTTTATAGTTGTGCAAATCATCTTAGTTCATGGAGATCACAGTCTAAAAGTTCACAGACCATAATTCCATAATTGTAAAAAGTCACCACACTTTTGTGAATCCACAAAAAAGTTCACAGGAAACAGCAATTAATTATGATGAATAAATGTAGCATTTTACTTTAATATTGGCCATAACAGTAACAAGCAAGTCATATTTAAGAAAGAATTTGTACAGTTCATTAAAAAGTCAGGAACATAATTGAGGATAGGTCCTTTTCTGGAGTCTGCCCATCCCATGGTGTCGTGAATCTTGATTTGTCTCACCCAAAACCACTTGGGTTCCACTCAACTGCCACTGGGTTGATGCCACCTCCCAAATGCCTGACACCATTGTCAGCAGAGAGGAATTTCTCATCTGGCTGGGAGCAGGGATTAGTTAAGTCCTTCTCCCTCAATGGAGCCAACTCCTCATGCACGAACCATTTGAGGCACCCTTACCTTCTGACCACTTGCTGCGTGGGTGTCTCGCAGAGCATGTAACATAAAATCATTTGTTATTTAAGCTGCTTCGAGCTATGCGACACAGCACAATTTAAAATGGGACAGCTGTGACTGTTTATGGATTCAAGCTATTAAATAAAGGATTTTAATTCTATAAATAGATGGGCGTTCTCTATTTCTGGATTCATTGCCCAAGTTAAATAAATATTCCATTAAAGTGCATTGCCTGAAGCTGCTAGATTATAAATTTTGCAGGATGAAGGTCCTGAAGGGGACAGATTCCACAATATTTCAGACAAACATTTAATAAATTTAACAATGGCTGAAAGTTTGACTGTATGGCTCTCAGGGGACATCACCAGCGCCATAGATCACGAGCAGGCTAGGCATCAATTAACAACAGCACTGAAAGTTGTCCTTCTGCGCATGTTTAACTTTTGTAGCTGAAGAATAGTTTACCTTAAAAGTGGATGAACCAGGAAAGTGGGATAAATAACATGTTGTACAGAGATAGATACTATAAACACCTTTTTCTTCCAGGTCTTTGTTCTTATCCCTTCTTTCGTAGTGTGTATTGAATTCATCTCCATGGAGAGGGACACATGCTGCTTCATGGGTCCAGACTCAGAGGCCTTGGTTCAATTCTGACCTCCGGCACTGTCTATGAGGAGTTTGCAGTTCTTCCCGTGATTGAGCCAGTTTCTCCCCACATCCCAAGCACATACTGGTCAGCAAGTTTAATTGACTTTTGTCACGTCTCGAGGTTGGTGTCCAGAGAATCAAGGTTCAGAGCTCCTCTTGTCACGTAATAATACATAAAAAAAGTCAAACAAAGAGTCGCCGTGAGCATTGCCCGGCGCACCTAACAATAAGAGAAAGATTTTTTTTTAAATTTAGGCCTACAGCATGGTAACAGGCCATTTCGGCCCACGAGTCCGTGCTGCCCAATTTACACCCCATTTAACCTACAGCCTCGGTACGTTTCGAAGCAAAAGGGAGCACCTTCAGACACTGAATGTCTATGGATTCACCTCCAGCCTCTGCAGCCACACAGGCTCCTGTTCAATCAATTGGCAACCCGAACTTCAGTGCCTGAGGCCCTTTCAGGAGTCCTTCACCCTCAACAACCTCCAGAACCCCAGTTCCGATACCTGGCTCCCACAAATTGGTCTGAAACAGCCCACAGCTTATGCGAGTCCTTCAACTGCAAGTCACCAACTGCCCGCAGCCTGTGTGGGTCCTTCAGCCGCTGGGCCCAAGGGTCTGCTACCCTACAAGCTCATCCCCCTTAACAGAGGGTTTTCTCCCCATTTCTGGTGCCCTGCTCCCCTGGAGTCTGCAACCCCTTATGATACATTGCCCAGCATCTTGGACACCAACCTTATGGTTGCAGGATTTTTTTTAAAAAAACACTTAGCTCCTCCAAAGATGTTTAAAGACTCTACAGAGTAGTTGGCTACAGGAACAGGCAGAGGGACCCTTCAGAACAGTGCTGTCTGCTCTCCCAGGTCCACACCAGCCACAGGACTGCCGTTACAGCAGCTCGTACTCCTGCAGCCCAGCCAGTTTTTTTTTTGCAGAACTGATAGGCAGAATAGGCCATGGAAAAATCATTGGGAAACTAAGATTGAAGGAATTGCTGAGAGCTAGCAGAGAGCCAATGGGCCAAACAGCCTCTTTCCATGTGGCATAAAATGTATAATTGTTAGTGGCTGAACTAAAATAGATGACTGAGTAGAGGACCAGGAAAAGATCATGATGCAACAGTACAGGTCATTGGTGAGACCGATATTGTGAGAATTTCTAGTCACCCAGCTACAGGCAAGAAATAATTAAGCCAGAAAGGGTGCATAAAAGATTCACAAGAATGTTGCTGGGACTGAGGGGCTTGAATTACAAGGACAGGCTGGATAGAATCATCGTCATTGTTTCATCTTGTCTTCGTATGTGTGACTTCTTAAGACAACACATGGATGAAAGAAAAGGTTCTTCACTTTAAATTTGTTGTAAACAGCACCATGAGGCTGCAACTATCCATAACAGATCCAGCATACTGTGTGCTGGCACCCAAGTCTAATCAAGTAGTAAGGAATTGCGAGTTGCCTTGCAACCACGATCACGATCATATCACCTAAACAGGCCCACAGGCCCAGCTGGTCTGTGCTGAACCATGTGCCCTCCTGCTTAGTCCCATACAAGGCCTATTGTCCGTCCGTCCCCACCCCCAAAACCCCACCCAGCCATGTCATTATCCAAGTGCATCTAAAACTGTCTCTACCACTTTGGAACCTCACTCCATTTGCTCACCAACCCTCTGAGTTGATTACAAAGAGCAAGGGTCTTAGCTACACTCCACTGGTCACAGACCTCTGGTCTGAATAACTGCCCTCTATAACCACTCTGTTTGCATCACTGGGCCAATTTTCTTTCCGCTTGGCTCGCCAGCCTCCCATCCCATGTGCCCAACCTTCCATACCAAGCTGAAACGTAGGATGTCATCAGATACTTTACTAAAATCCTTACACACATCAACTACCTCACCTTTGTCCACTTTCTTTGTCACCTCTTCAAAAAAATGTCTATCCACGTTGTGAGACACAATTTCCTAAGCTCAAATCTATCCTGGCTTTCCTTAATTTTCCCATGGCCATTCAAATGTTCAGGAACAGCTGCTACCCCTCCACCATCAAACTCCTCAACAACAGAATCAATCAGGGTCTCATTTAAGGACTCTCACCTTTGCATTTTATTGATTTATTTCCCCTCCCTGTACTGCCATTTGTTTATGTGTACAGTTTTTTTTGCACTATCAATAACTGTTAATTCTGCCTGGCCTGCAGGGAAAAGGAATCTCAGGGTTGTATGTGATGTCATGTATATACTCTGACAATAAATCTGAATCTGAAATGTTGATTGATCCTATCTCTCAGAATATTCTCCAGTCATTTCCCTACACCCCATGTTAGACTAATAGGTCTGTAGCTACCCAGATTATCTTTACAGCTATTTTTAAATAACAGCCCCATAGTTATCATCCACCAGTCCTCTAGAACTTTTCCTGTCCTCTGTGATGAGTTAAAAATGACTGCCACAGCCACAACAATGTTCTTCCTATCTTCCCACAATGTCCTGAGATTTATCCACTTTGATACGATCTAAATCTCACATCTCTTCACTATTGGTGAAGACATGCTCTCTTCAGTTCCTCCCTCAACCCCCACCATCCAGGGTCTTACTGCCAGTTCCTGATGCCGACTGCTCTGATAGGCTTTAAACAGCCTCTTAGAAAGCACAATGATAATGCAATGCTGGAGAAACTCAGCAGGTACTTTTTATAGCAAAGATAAAGATACCTAACCAACATTTCAGCTTGAGCCCTTCATCAAGGTCAAGGGAGTTCTGGGGGGAAATCTCTCTCAAAGCTCTGTAAATTCTCTTTGAAGGATGCCTACCCTGGAGAAGTTTTCCTTTGCTCTCTTGAAGGGAGTTCTGTGGAAATCTCTCTCACTGCTCCCCATCTGTATGCAAGATTCTCCGTAGTAAGTACATTCACAAAATAGTCATTTAAGATTTTCCCCATCTCCCCCCAGCTCTCTCCATTATCTTGAAGGGGACCCATTCTTTCCCTCATAACTGGTTGGTTCTAAAAGTACCTAACATTTTCTGGGATTTCCCTTTGCACTGTCTGCCAAACCCATCTCAAAATCTCTTTCAGCCTTCTTTATATCTTATTTCCTTCTTTACAGTGCTCCTACATACCTTGTATTCCTCAAGATTTCCCTCTAACCAGTCTGCCTATATCTGCCTCCTTTTTCTTTCTGATCTGTGCCTCTATATCCCTCATTCCCCTTTACTATTCCTGCACTTTACACCAACCCCCCCCCCCCCCCAGAAATGTATTTATCCTGGACCTTCCTCATCATCCTCTTAAATGCCTCCCATTGGGCAGTCATGATCTTACTCTCTAACATCTGTGTCTCGCCACTATTACAAATTCCTGTCTGATCATGGTGATAATTGGCCATGCTGTGGTGATGCACATAGTTGTAGAGATGAACCAGCCACGTTTGTCATGCGCACTCAGCAGGGCAGACACGGCAAAAATGGTATCACGGAACGTTCTCTTCCGGTCTGGACCGGAAGGGCACATGCGCATTTGCATCAGCATAACACAAGTTCCAGAATGCAACGGCCAGGACCAGGCACAGCCTTAAAGGCTCCAGGGTGGAATTCAAACTGCAAGGCAGTCCCAGCCTGTGGTCTCAGACCTTTCTCTGCGCTGGCGCACAACCCGCAACATTGGTGACCCCAACGAGTCTCCACGTCCTGAAGACTCGGCACAATGGAGCCGTAAGTCCCATTGTGTTGAAGCTGCCAACATTCCGGCCAAGTGGAGGCCCAGATCAAACAGATAACCTCTGATCCGACGAGGCCCTTCTACGTCATCAGCTCACTCGACCAGGAAGCTGCCTCATGGGTCAACGACCTCATCCAGGCTCTTAAAAACCTCCTCATTAGCATATATGGGCTTTCAAGACACGAGAGGGCCACCAGGCTCCTTCATTGGACAGCCAAGGCAATAGGACACCATCCACCCTCATGGACGAAATGCTCACACTGGCAGAAGGGCACAAGCCCTGCCTCATGTTCGAGCAGACTTTCCTCAAGCAGATGCCAAAGACACAGATTTCTGTGACCCGTGCAAGGTTGCAGCATGAGCAGATGTTCTCTACCGCTCCAAGTGCAAGACCATATACACAAACAACCACGTGGTACAGCCGCCGGAAAGGGCAATGCCCAAGACCAGTCCACCACGAGAAAAGGCAGGCCCCGCCCAAGAACAGAAAGATCCAACCCAAAATGGTGTTTCTACCACCAATCTCGGGAGGCATTGGCAAGCAGGTACTGTCAGCCGTGCTCGTTTCTGGGAAATAATGAGGCCAGCCACTGTTAGTGGCTGCTGCGGCTGGCCAACTGAACAGCCTTCTCTACATCTGGGACAGGATCTCAGTCGCAGGTTCATTGTGGACATGGGAGCAGAGATAAGCACCATTCCCCCTATGGCCCTCGAGTCATGCACAAGACCTCACGGCCCCTCTTGTGCGCAGCCAACAACCCTGTCATTAAAACTTTTGGCAAGAGGCGAATTCCTGTATGTTTCAGCGAGACCATCTTCAACTGGTCATTCACGCTGGTTTCAGTGGACAAACTTCTATTAGGTGTAGATTTCCTTTGGGCACACTCCCTACTGGTGGAACTCCAGGGCAGACAATTAGTCCATGCGGAGACTTTCCAGACGGTGCCCCTCGGCATATCCAACAAACCGTTCACCCAGCTCACTTCTGTGGAGACTCTACATGGCCAATACAGCTGCCTCCTCACTAGCTATTCCTCCATTCTGCAACCCCAGTCATGCTGAAGCACCGCGTTCAGCACTACATCACAACCACTGGCCCTCCATTGCATTCACAAGCCCGTCGCCTAGCCCCAGACAAACTCAACCTCGCCAAGGAAGAGTTTAAATGCATGGAAGAACTCAGCATCATCCTCCATTCTGACAGCCCGTGGGCCTCACCCTTCCACTTGGTATCAAAATCCAACAGCAGCTGGAGATCCTGTGGAGAGTACGGGTGCCTCAACACCCGATCACCACCTCATTCCCCATATCCGAATTTTGCGGCGAACCTCCATGGTGCAAAGCTTTTCTCTAAAGTCGACTTGATCCGGGATACCATCAGATCCCCAAGCACCCGGAAGATGTCCTGAAGACCGCTATCGAGTGAGCTGACGTCGTAGAAGTGCCTCGTCAAATCAGAGGTTATCTGTTTGATCTGGAACTGGGCCTCCTCTTGGCTGGAATGTTGGCAGCTTCAACACAATGGCCTTTTCAAGTTCCTCCACATGCTCTTCGGCTTGAAGAATGCAGCCCAGACTTTCCAGTGCCTCGTGGATGCAGTAGGCAGAGACATGCCCTTCTTCTTCATCTACCTAGATATCCTGGTTGCCAGCAGGATGCCCGAGGAGCACATGACACGCCTGCGCCAGCTTTTCGACTGCCTTGCAAAGTTCGGCCTCACCATCAATCCAACAAAGTGCCAGTTTGTCCTTGAGGAAATTGACTTTCTGGGCCACAGGATTACCAAAGATGGGCACCACCCCCTACCCGACACAGTGAAGGCCATACGACAGTTCACCAAACCAACGACACTGAAGGGGCTGCAAGAGTTCGTGGGCATGGTGAATTTTTACAACAGGTTCATCCCTGCAGCAGCCAAGATTATGCGTCCTCTCCTTGCTTTAATGTCGGGCTCAACGAAGGAGCTCACATGGACAGACAAAGCTCATAATGCTTTTGAAGAGACCAAGGAGGCCCTGGCTGATACAACAGTGCTAGTCCACCCACAAATGGATGTACCAACGGCCCTCACAGTCAACACATCCAACACAGCAGTAGCCACTGTCTTGGAACAGTTCGTTAACGACTCATGGAGACCTCTTGCCTTTTTCAGTTGCTTTCTATGACCACTTGAACTGAAGTACAGAGCATTTGACAGAGAGCTGCTAACTCTCTACCTGGCCGTCCGCCATTTCCATGACTCCTGGAAGGGCGTCCATTCATAGTCAACACTGATCACAAGCTGCTCACTTTCGCCTTCTCCAAGTCCTCAGACCCATGGTGCGCCTGACAGCAGAGGCACTTATCCTACGTCTCTGAATTGACCACCGCCATTTGTCATCTCTCTGAAAAACGAAACTTTGACAACTGAATGTCTGGCACTCTCCAGGCCAGCGATCAATGCCTTATCACAAGGCATCGACTACCATGATCTGGCTTGCGCCCAGAAAGACGACCCTGAAACACATAGCTTTAGGATTGCGGTCGCAGGATTGCAGCTCCAGGACCTCCCACTTGACACCAATGGCACTACGCTCCTCTGCAATGTTTCCACAAGCCAACCCCGGCCACTGGTCCCTGCCCAATGCAGGAGAACAGTTTTCAACTCGATCCATTGTTTGTACTACCGCTCCATCCGACTGACAGTGCGGTTTGTCTGGCATGGCCTAAGCAAGCAAATCAGAGTGGGTGAAAACCTGCACGGACTGTCAGATTGCCAAGTCCAGCAACATACCAGACACCGGGTCCAGCAGTTTGACACTCCAAACTGCAGGTTCCAGCACGTCCATCTCGACATAGTTAGGCCCTTGCTAGTCTCCCAAGGGTCGTGCTACCTGCTCACAATGGTGGACAGGTTCACTCAACGGCCAGAGACATCCCCTTTCCGGAAGCTTCCACCGATACGTACGCCAGGGCTTACCTCTCCGCCTGGGTCTCCCGTTTTGGCGTCCCAGTGCACATAAAAACTGACCGAGGAGCTCAGTTCACCTCTGCCCTGTGGAACGAGCTCTCCAAACTCCTAGGCACCCAACTCCATCACATCACGGCCTACCATCCTCAGGCCAATGGGCTGGTCGAGCACTTCCATCGTCACCTGAAATCAGCACTGATAGCACAGCTCGAGAAATCCACCTGGGTAGACGAACTGCCCTGGGTTCTCCTAGGGATATGCACAGCGCCTATGGATGACCTCAAAGGCTCCTCAGCTGAACTAGTCTATGGCGAGACCCTTGCAGTCCCGGGCCAGTTCCTTCCTTCAGCACCCAATCAAACGACCGACACTGCAGCCGTTCTTGAGAGACTGCGAGACAAACTGGGCTCCCTTGCACCACCGCCACCATCGTGACATGGTCAGCCACCTTGCAACTACCCCCCTCCCAGACTTATCCTCGCATCCACTTTAACACGACACTGGGGTCACGCTTCCATCAGTGTGACGCAAGTTCCAGAACGAGGAGCGGGACCAGACACAGCCTTAAAGGCTGCAGCGTAGGATTCAAAATAAAGCGGTTGTGTTGAGCTCTCAGCCTGTTGATTCAGTCTTTTCAATGCGCTCAATGCACAACCCGCTACATTGCCACAATTTAAGATTCTAACATGAGGACCTTTTCTGTGATTATCTTGAGCCAAATAGAATTGTGTTTATTAGTCTGAAAGCATTCCTCTATCAATACCTCCATTACTTAGCCAGCTTCATCCCCTAGTACAAGGTCCAACATTGCCCCATCTAAATAGAACTATCCACATGTTGCTGGAGAAAACTTTCCTGGACACACTGAACAAAGTTCACCACTTGCAAACGCTAACACTTTAACATTCCCAGTCAATGTTGGGGAAAGTGAAATCAACTACAAAGACAACTTTGCTACTTTTTCTCAGACTTCAGCAATCTCTCAGCAAATTTGATCCTCTAAAACCCAGTAACTGTTTGTTGACCTGCGGTGCACACCAATCAAAGTGACTACGCCTTTCTAGTTCCCAATTTTTTCAACTCACCCTCACATGATAGCCGTCTGGCAATATTCTTCTCAATGACCACCGCAGTACTTTAAAAAAAAATTTTTAGACATAGAGCATGGTAACAGGCCCTTCCCACCCACTAGCCCATGCCACCCAATCCTGGGCCAGAACGTGGGGGGGGGGGGCAGGTGGACTAGTTGGCATGGGCCTTTGATTTTGAGGGGGCCTATTCCCCCAGTAGAAGCAAAGGTTGGGGGGGGGGCGGGGGTCCTTTGCCTTGGTAAAGAATATTATAAAGAGAGTCAAGAGGTGATCCTTTAGCACAAAATATTAATATTTTAGAGAAGAGTCATAAAAGATTAATGCAGATAGAATATAGATAAATAAATGCAGATAACTAAAACTAACTTACGTTCCAAATGTATTATGTATCTTGTTGTGGTGGCCACACACACAAAATATATCTTTTCCCACTCTTTTCATGACCGTCATAATGCTCACCATGTATATGCACCGCATGAGAATGAGTGATTGTATCTGCCTTGCGTTTGAGCAGCAGCTCGATAGAGCCCGTCTTCCCCCAACAGTTTCTTTGTGCTCATATATTTGTTGTGTTGTGTAATTGGTTTATAAACAAATATTTGTGTTGAGTCTGTGCGGCACCCACACACACTCATGGCACAACACATCTCTTTATTAAATTCCTGGAATCTTGGCTTTGACAGCAGATAAATGCTATCACTATGAGTCGTCAGGCCTGTGAGTAGTTTCAATGCTTGTTGATAAAAGATACAGTTATTATGTTTTAAATTAATTGTTTCATGATTAGCTTTATTCTTTAGTGCTGTCTTTTGCATTTTATAAACTCTTGTTTTTTTTTGTTAACCATTAATGCAAAATACTTTTTTATGCTAACATATTTTATATTATATTAAATGTATCAGAATTGCAAAGTTTGTGAAAATCTTCTAGGTCAGAAAATTTTGCTACCACATACTGACTAATAGATTTTACAGTATTGGTATTAATATTTTATTTTTAAATCAATGTTACACAAGTAAAGGAACAAAAAAATTTACATACATTGAATCTTGTTTTATTGATTAATAGCAAAATATTACTACCAATATTATATAATCTATTGGTCAGTGGGTGGAAGCAAAATTACTGACCTAGAAGATTTTCACAGTGAAACAAAATGCAAGTGGTGCAGCAAGGAGAAAGCGTGCCAAACTGTAAGAAGAAGCTGTCAAAAAGACCAAATCAATGACCGACTTCCCAGCTAGACACCATCAATATAAATCAAAGAATGGCCATGCTGATCTCGATAACCAGGCTGTTGGACCAGGACCAGCTAGATACAGAAGGGAATGGAAAAGCCTCAGCATCACAAATTGACATTGGACATTGATAAGAGGAATAGAATCAACATTAAATCATTTCTAAGAGTTCAGGTCTTTGAAGTACCAACTGATGTGCCCAAGGATAATCAGTCATTTCCAGCTCACCTTTTTCTTTCAGTAGCACAGACAAATGGAGAGAAATATAAATGAGACTGCTGTATTGGAGTCAAGTGAAGCAATCACTATAGTTTTTTTGTTTATCAAGGGCAATGTTTCTTCTAATGTGAGTGTATTAACCACTCATCCAGGATGGAATATTGAGAAAGGGTGGAGAAAATTAAAGGCTTGCATTCCAAGACATGACAATTCTAACTTACACAAAGAAAACTATATTACTGTTGGCATTTTAAAAATCCCGCTCCTGCATTTATTTAACTTTTGAGGTGTAATGTATAGCCTGTGTATCCAGTTACATTGTATCATACGTAACCTCGTGTTTATTGTATTTCTCATCGTTCCAGAGCATAATTTCTCCCATGTTTCCTTCTTTATCTTTATATTTAAATCTTGTTCCCATTTTTGTTTAGTTTTACCATCTGTTTCCTCATTCTCCTTTTCTTGCAGTTTAATATACATATTTGTTATAAATTTTTTGATTATCATTGTATCTGTAATCACATATTCAAAATTACTTCCCTCTGGTAACCTCAGACTGCTTCCCAATTTGTCCTTCAAGTAGGATCTCAGTTGGTAGTATGCCAACACTGTATCTTGAGTTATATTATATTTATCCTTCATTTGTTCAAAGGATAGTAATTTATTTCCTGAAAAACAATTTTCTATTCTTTTGATCCCTTTTTTCTCCCATTCTCTAAAGGAAAGGTTATCTATTGTAAAAGGGATTAAGTGATTTTGCGTCAGTATTAGTTTTGGTAATTGGTAATTTGTTTTATTCCTTTCTACATGAATCTTCTTCTAAATATTGAGCAGATGATGTAATACTGTAGAACTCCTACGTTGTACCAATTTTTCATCCCATTTATATAATATATGTTCAGGTATCTTCTCCCCTATTTTATCTAGTTCTAATCTAGTCCAATCTGGCTTTTCCCTTGTTTGATAAAAATCTGATAGGTATCTTAATTGTGCAGCTCTATAATAATTTTTAAAGTTTGGCAGTTGTAAGCCTCCTTGTTTATATCATTCTGTTAATTTATCTAGTGCTATCCTTGGTTTCCCCCCTTTCCATAAAAATTTCCTTATTATTTTCTTTAACTCCTTGAATAATTTCTCTGTCAAGTGTATTGGCAATGCCTGAAATAGGTATTGTAGCCTTGGGAAAATGTTCATTTTAATACAGTTTATCCTTCCTATTAGTGTTAGTGGTAAATCTTTCCAATGCTCTAAGTCGTCCTGTAATTTTTTCATTAGTGGATAATAATTGAGTTTATATAGATGGCCAAGGTTTTTATTTATTTGTATACCTAGGTATCTTATTGCTTCCATTTGCCATCTGAATGGTGATTCCTTCTTAAATTTTGAGAAATCCGCATTATTCATTGGCATTGCTTCACTTTTATTTGCGTTAATCTTGTAACCCAACACTTCTCCATATTCCTTCAATTTCTTATGTAATTCTTTTATTGATAATTCTGGTTCTGTTAACGTCATCTGCAAATAAACTGATTTTATATTCCTTGTCTTTTATTTTTATCCCTTTTATTTTATTTTCTGTTCTTATCAATTCTGCTAGTGGTTCGAGAGCTAACGTGAACAATAAGGGTGATAGTGGGCATCCCTGCCTTGTTGATCTGCTTAAATTAAATTGCTTTGATATATATCCATTTACTGCCACTTTCGTCAATGGCCCCTTATATAATGCTTTAATCCAATTAATATACTTCTCTGGTAAACTGAATTTTTGTTATACTTTGAATAAATAATTCCATTCTACTCTGTCAAAGGCCTTCTCTGTGTCTAAAGCAACTGCTACTGTTGGCGCTTTACTCCCTTCTACTGCATGAATTAAGTTAATAAATTTACAAATATTGTCTGTTCGTCTTTTTTTAATAAATCCAGCTTGGTCTAGATTTACTATTTTAGGTAAATAGTCAGCTAATCTGTTTGCTAATAGTTTAGCTATTATCTTATAATCTGTGTTAAGTAAAGATATTGGTCTATATGACGCTGGTGCGAGTGGATCTTTCCCTGTCTTTGGTATTACTGTAATTATTGCTGTTTTGCATGAATCTGGTAAGCTTTGTGTTTTGTCAATCTGGTTGATTACTTACAAGAGGGGAGGAATTAATAAATCTTTAAATGTTTTATAGAATTCTATTGGGATTCCATCCTCTCCTGGTGTTTTATTATTTGGTAGTTTTTTTAAATTATTTCTTGTATTTCTACTATTTCAAATGGTTCTGTTAATTTATTTTGTTCCTCTATTTGTAATTTTGGTAGTTCAATTTTAGTTAAAAATTCATCTATTTTGTCTTCTTTCCCTTCGTTTTGAGTTTGGTATAATTGTTCATAGAATTCTCTGAAGTTTTCATTAATCTCCGTTGGATTATATGTGATTTGTTTGTCTTTTTTCCTTGATGCCAATACTATTCTCTTAGCTTGTTCTGTCTTAAGCTGCCATGCTAGAATTTTGTGCGTTTTTTCCCCTAGTTCATAATATTTCTGTTTTGTCTTCATTATGTTCTTCTCCACCTTATATGTTTGTAGTGTTTCATATTTTATTTTTTTATCTGCCAATTCTCTTCTTTTAGTTGTGTCTTCCTTCATTGCTAATTCTTTTTCTATATTTACTATTTCCCTTTCCAACTGCTCTGTTTCCTGATTGTAGTCCTTCTTCATCTTGGTTACATAACTTATTATTTGCCCTCTAATGAATGCTTTCATTGCGTCCCATAGTATAAACTTATCTTTCACTGATTCCGTATTTATTTCAGAGTACATTTTAATTTGTCTTTCAATGAATTCTCTAAAATCCTGCCTTTTAAGTAGCATGGAGTTTAATCTCCATCTATACATTCTTGGAGGGATGTCCTCTAACTCTATTGTCAATATTAAGGGTGAATGGTCCGATAATATTCTAGCTTTATATTCAGTTTTTCTTACTCTGTCTTGCATACGAGCTGATAACAGGAATAGGTCTATTCTTGAGTATGTTTTATGTCTACCCGAAAAATATGAATATTCCTTTTCCTTTGGGTGTTGTTTCCTCCATATATCCAAAAGTTGCATTTCTTGCATCAATTTAATTATAAATTTGGTTACTTTGTTCTTTCTGTTAATTTTTTTCCCAGTTTTATCCTATTTGAATCCAAATTAAGGTTGAAATCCCCTCCTATTAATATGTTCCCTTGCGTGTCTGCTATCTTCAAAAAAATATCTTGCATAAATTTTTGATCTTCTTCTTTAGGTGAATATACATTGAGTAAATTCCAAAACTCCGAATATATCTGACATTTTATCATTACATATCTCCCTGCTGGATCTATTATTTCCTCTTCTATTTTAAATGGCACATTTTTACTAATTAATATAGCTACTCCTCTTGCTTTTGAATTATATGACGCTGCTGTTACATGTCCTACCCAATCTCTCTTTAATTTCTTATGCTCCATTTCAGTTAAATGTGTTTCTTGCACGAATGCTATATCAATTTTTTCTTTTTTCAGTAAATTTAGCAGTTTCTTCCTTTTGATTTGGTTATGTATTCCGTTAATATTTAAAGTCATATAGTTCAACGTAGCCATTTCATACTTTGTTTATCTTCCCTTTCCGTTTCCTCATCATCACCTTTCCTTCTTATCCATTTCTGCTTTCTTGTTTTGAACACTTTATAAGACAACATTTCTAAAACATCAAACATTTCCCTTATTCTCCTATCTAAAATTTCTTTAACCCCATTCTCCCCTCCCCCTCCTGAGTTGCCCTTTATCCCTTGTCGGGCAACCACATCTCCCCTCTCCATTTGGATTTGTGAATTCATTCGCAAGCGTCAACTGATTTTGCAGTGACCGTGACTCCTCCCCACCCAGCCCCCCCCCCGGAAAAGATTTCAATTTTCATATATAACAAAGGTCACTCTTTTAATTCCCTCCTTACTTCCTCTGTTCCCTTTCATTCCCTTATTAATTCTTAATATACTCTATATATTTTCCTCTAAATACGGATACACTCATGTACACACATATATACATACACATCTATATTCGTGGTCATTTTTACTCTCATTACATGTCTTCATCTCTCTGCTTGTTTTGTAGTTGTTCTGCAAATTTTCGTGCTTCCTCCGGATCCGAGAATAGTCTGTTTTGCTGCCCTGGAATAACTATTTTAAGTACCGCTGGGTACTTTAACATAAATTTATATCCTTTTTTCCATAGGATTGTTTTTCTGTATTAAACTCCTTCCTCTTCTTCAGGAGTTCAAAACTTATGTCTGGATAGAAAAATATTTTTTGACCTTTGTATTCCAGTGGCTTTTTGTCTTCTCTTATTTTCTTCATTGCTTTCTCCAATATATTTTCTCTTGTATATCTTAAGAATTTTACTAAAATGGACCTTGGTTTTTGCTGCGGCTGTGGTTTCGGGGCTAGGGTTCTATGTGCCCTCTCTATTTCCATTTCTTCCTGTAATTCTGGTCTTCCCAGGACCTTGGGGATCCAATCTTTTATAAATTCTCTCATATTCTTGCCTTCTTCATCTTCCTTAAGGCCCACTATCTTTATATTATTTCTTCTATTATAGTTTTCCATTATATCTATCTTCTGAGCTAACAGCTCTTGTGCCTCTAACTTTTTTATTAGATTCTTCTAATTTCTCTTTTAAGTCCTCTACTTCCATTTCTACGATTATTTCTCGTTCTTCCACATTGTCCACTCTTTTTCCTATATCTGATATGACCATCTCTATTTTATTCATTTTTTCTTCTGCACTCTTAATTCTTCTTTTTATTTCATTAAATTCTTGTAATTGCCATTCTTTTACTGACTCCATATATTCTTTAAAAAAATATATATCCATTGTCCTGCCTTTCCCTTCTTCTTCCATTTCTCTATGTTCTTCTTCCTCTTCCTCCTCTGGGTTGGCCATCTGTTGTTTCCTTGTTTTCTTTTTGCTCTCTTCTTTCTTGTTCTTGTTGTTTTCTGTGTTCTCTTCCTGTTGCTGTGTTGCAGCTGTCACTCTCAGCTGTGAAGATCGACTCCTCAGCTGTTCCCCCCTCCCGTCAGTGTGGTTTTTTTTCATGCGCGGTTGCGCACTTTTACTCGGCTCCGCGAGCCATTTTTGTAGTCCCAAGCTCGGGACTTCCACCGACCTTAGGGAGCGGGCTTCTCTCTCCGCGGCGGGCCTCCTCGGACAGGTAAGGCCTTCACCTTCTTCTTCCGACATTCTTTCTTCTTCTCTTCTTCCCGTTGCTTTCGACTTTTCTCTCTTCGCTGCCACTTTCTTCCCACCTTTACTTTTATTTTTTTTTTAATTTTTATTCTTGTACCTTTGTGTTTTGTGTATTTTTTTTTCAACTTTTCCGGAGAGGGCTGGAGTTCCCTGACTGGCCACTACTCCATCACGTGACTCCTCCCCCATCACATTCTTGATATCGTCCTATTTTTGTCAGAGACGGGGGAAGGGGGTCGCTTTCTGTGGATCTTTTGAACAAACTGGCGATACCCATGATGGAAATTTTTGGGGTATTGTTGAGCTTCTGAGCAAATATGATTCAGTATTAGCCAAACTTCCTACACGTGTACGGAATGCACAGGAGAATGAAACACGGCTCCAAGTACCCGACTTATCAGATAAAATACAAAATGTTCATTGAAATCTGTGGATCATTTGTGCAAAAGAGCATTATTGAAGCAATAAAACCTGCAAAGTATTCTGCAATTGCTGTTGCGAGAACACCTGATTGTTCTTACAAACAACAGCTGTCATTCATCATCAGCTATGTGACGATACCAGTTTTTCAATTGAAGAACGCTTTCTTGCATTTCATGAATTTTCCAAAAAGACCGTGGTGGGGGGTGATTGCAGAGAAAATCTTAGATTTCTGAGTAAGTCTCAATCTGAACTTTGAAGACTGTGTGGGTCAAGTTTATGATAATGACTCCAATATGGCAGGAAAGTACAGTGGTGCCCAGGCTATCTTAAAGGAGAAGAATGAGAACTGCATTTTCTCCAACTGTGCTAGTCATACTCTGAATCTCTTTGGTACGGATTGTGCTGAAGCCTGCGGCGAAACTATAACATTTTTTGGAATCATACAGAAAACATTCAATGTCCTCAGTTCAAGTCCCCAGCAATGGGAGATACTGAAAGAACACCTTCCTGTCTCACTGCATAAAATGTCAGAGACAAGGTGGTCAGCGAGAATTGACTGCGTAAGACAAATTGCACAGCATTTAGATAGTGTTAGAAATGCAGTGGCAGAGCTGAGTGAAGATACTAATTTGACAGCAGAGTGCAAGTCTGATCTTCAGGGTATCATACTTGGATACCTTTGAATGTGTACTGATGTCAGCCATTTGGATTAAAGTCCTCACAATGATCCACGAGGTCAACTGGGTAATAGAATCTTGTGATGTGGGAAGGGGCAACAATGATCAATTATGGGCAGATATCCTGAACCTGAGAGAGAAATGGGTTTGAAATGGGGCCTACATTTCCCATCTGGCCTGGGCCTATTACCAGCTTTGCACAGGCCCTCATTACACCCAATTAACCTACAACCCCCCTGGTACATTTTGAATGGTGGGAGGAAACCAGAGCCCCTGGGGAAAACCCACGCAGACATGGAGAGAACGGACAAACTCCTTACAGACAGCACAGGATTTGAACCCCGGTCACTAGTCCTGTATTAGCCTTGTGCTAACCATTATACTAACCATGCCACCCTTTTGACTAATATTGCACCAACACCCCCTCCCCCACCTCTCTTCCTACTGCCCCTATCACACCCGTAACCACAGGACCCTGGAACATAAAGCTGCCAGTCTAAGTCCTCCTTCAACCACATCTCTGTTATGGCCACAATATTGTTCTGTACCTATCCAGGCCCCAATCTGGCTCGCTTTCCCCATCAGGCTCCTCATGTTAAAGTTACCTCTCTTACCTCGGACCCTTGTCCTCCACTAACCCCCCTTCGGCCTCAACTCACTTCCTTTGCCCTTCCTCACTCTCCTTTATCGTTCTAGTCGCTCTCTCTTTCTCCAGCTTGGATCCCAACACCCTACCAGAACAGATGAAAGCTTCCTGGGTGAATACAGCCCCTGGGTGCTAGATCTAGTCCCAGGAAGTTTTCATCTTGTCCCCCCTCCAGTTCAGATGGCACCTGAATCCCTTGCACAGGTTACTTCTGCCCCAGAAGTGATCTCAACAGTTTATAAATATGCAACCCTTCCCCCTTCACCAATTGTTCTCGTATCCTATCCTCCCACTCTTACTAGGCTAGAGCTTTTCCCTGGACGATTGGAGGCTGAGGGGCATCTAATAACTCCTTATAAAATCATAAGATAAATACAGTGAAACCTCTGGTATCTGGCAGCTCTGGGGATTGGTACATCCAGACAAGTGAATTTTCTGGTTGCTTGAGACCGTGTTAAGCGATAGGCGAACTAACAATTTTAAATTCCATATTTTTTACCTATTTATTTTCTGCTTTTTGCTTTTTGCAGGTTGCCGGTTGCTTGAATTCCGGACAGCCTTCCCCCCCCAATCCCAGAGTAGGTGAATCGAAAACTAGAGGGCATAAATTTTCGGCGAGAGGGTTAAGATTTAAGGGGCAACTCCTTCACACAGATTTGTGATGGGGGTGTTGGGAGGGGATGGGGGGTATACTTAGAATATGCTGTCGGAGGATGCAGGGACAACTAAGGCCATAACACTGGTCAAAGCATCTGCGCAATACTGGTCATCTTCAATTCACACTTTGACCAATGTGGGTCATAAATTTTCAGAAACTAGAGCAGACCAGGCAGAGAACACCACTGGTAAGGCAAAGAATGAAATGGCCATTTACACCACAGCTGGATGCCACAAGCAGGCCCAAGTAGAGAGGGAAATGCAGTAAAAGTCCAAACGTCCAGATGCCAGAAATCCAGACCACCAAGAATCTGGACTCAAATTGTTTGTGTGCATGCGTAAGTGCCACAGGTGCACAATGGCAGCAAACAATCACGCTTAATACAGGTAATCTTATCACAAAGGAATCCATCTGTATACAGTATTTTTCTTTTACAATGTTCATTTTTAAACATGATTTCAAGCATTACAAGCTTTTTTTGTTGAGAAAACATGTTTACATTTTTGTCAAGTGTTGATTTTATTTTTCTTCATAACTGCTCATGCTGATAAATGAACCATGCTGTATTTGCTCATGAATCAACGATCAAAATTTACCTGTTCCTCTCCTCTTTATTCCTCCTTCAATGTAAATTTCAAAAGTGCTGCCTGAGAATCCAGATAGACCCAATCCCCAAGCAGTCCGGATTTTAGGACTTTTTGCTATATTTTGGGAAGGATTTCACTGAGCATGTTTAATGCAGCTGAACGAAAAGTGAAGCTGCTGGGAATCTCAAGTAAAAGCAGAAGTCACTGGAAAGACCCAGCAGGTCAGGCATTTGGCCTGACCTGCTGAGTCTTTCCAGCATTTCCTGGTCTTATTCATGTGGAATGCAAGATCCTGACCTCCCTAAAGCACCGACTGACTGAGGGGAGGTTGGGGGGGGGGAATGCTACCAGTCTGAAGCCAAATTCCAGCCTTTGAAGCTGAGCACATCAATCCAGACACAATTTTTCAGTGAATAAAGACTCAAAGTCCCAAATTTCATAGTAATTCCAAATTATGCAGAAATGTGCTGGCAGAATTCCCACTGATCTGACTGACTCTTTTCAGTGCAACTTTTTTTGCGGGAAATACAATAATGGGACCAAGGAACAATTAATTCATTGATATTTCCCCCTCCCCCCTCCCCCCCCCCCATTTTTCACAAGCACAGAGGCAATTCTCTTTAAAGCACTGGTCTCCTGCTCTCTGTCTTCTCCTATTCCTGGTTCATTCCATCCAAACATATTGTGAATCTAGTGCTCAAACTCATCTGAAAAGCTGCCAAAGAAAAATCATCATCTGTCTCAGTATAGGACCTAAACTGCCCATGCCTTACCCCTCACATAATAACTTTGGGGGGCTTTTCCTTAGTTTTTCAGAGAACTACTGTATATTCATATTGTTTCTCCCTTTTTTAATGTTAAAAAGATCATCCTTCCTTTGTCGTGAATGACATAGGACCATCTATGAATCTGCCAAGCTTCAATGCAACTTTTCCTCTCTCACTCCCCCCCCAGCCCCCCACCCCCATGCCATTATTTTTCTCCCCATCCAATTAATACAATACTTTCCCCTTACCAGACCAAGACTGCTTGTCCTTCCCAAGGCACTGCCCTTGGCTCCACTTGATCCCATGACACTCCTGCTTTTCGTCATATTCTGACCATTAAATCCTGCAGCAGAGAAGATCCTGGAGAGCTGTCACCCCAGGCTGTGCAATTCCTCACTCGACCCGCAACAGTCCATACAATCCAACAGATCCAGCCAGTGTTGATAGGCTCCACTAAACCTTTCTTCCTCTAACCCACACATTTCAAACTCAGGCCCGCGGGCCAAATTTGGCCCATGATATAATTATATTTGGCCCACAAGATCATATCAAATATGTATTAGAGCTGGCCCACTGGCCGCCGCGCCAGTATAGCACATGCACAGCTAATACTACAAATCCCAGAATGCTTTGCAAATGCGTTGGCGCCGGCCCGTCAGCCCGCTAATCACCCCCACCTCCTCTCTTTACTTTCATTAGCATCTGCGACCTGTCGCCCAACTCACATGTAATAAACCCCTTACGATAAATGGCCAAACGAAAGACAGGAAACAGGACCTTTCAAGACAGGTGGGAGACAGACTATATGTTCATCATTTTAAAAGACAAACCTGTTTGTCATTGAAGCAAGTTGTTATTTTTTTAACTTGTTGGCTTGTGAAAAAAAAAATTTAAAAGGAGCTTAAAGGCTAGAGAGAAATATTATTTATTGAATATTTCATTTCTCATTTGTTAATGCTTCTTCTGGAAAGAGTTTAACCAAAACTATTATTAAACATTTATTTTAATAAGAAAAAGTTTAACATTAAATATGTTGAAAGAAGAGAAAACATGCAGATGTTGTTGAAAATTTTCAATAAATATTTAGTTTGGCCCACGACTTAGTCCAAGTTTTTAATTTTGGCCCTCTGTGAATTTGAGTTTGACACCCCTGCTCTAACCAATTAAAATCTCTCTCCTTTCATTCTCCTTTAAATGTATCCATAGGCCATTTCATGCCAGGCCTTCACCGAGGTCAGCTACAAGCGCGCAGGGAAAGCATAAAATTTACCTTTCATAGAGCAGCCGCTGCTCTAGCATCGCATTCATGTTGAGCAGCGCCTCGTAGCGCCCTCCGGAGCCGATGGAGGTGGGGCAACTGGTGCCATAGCGCCGCCCACCGACATGACATCATTTATGCGTGCCGATGCAGAAGGAGCCCTGTACTGGATCACGTCAGCCCCAGAGCAGGCCAAACAGATTCTTGTGATGTTTTCAGCCTGCCTTCGTATCCAGACAGAGATCCAGCGCACCCTCAGTGCACACTGTTGGCATTTTAAAAATTCCGCTCCTGCATCTCAGGCTAACGACATCACTGAGATGTCATTAGCCCGCCTCTAACCAGCCACAACAGCAACTTTGCATTCAAACCAGGCGGCGGGGTGCAGCACTCACCGATTATCCTTCTCAGAGAAGGGTTGCATTTGGCTCCCCAGAGCCGGCCACGCCGCATTCAGAAAGGCAAGTCTCCAGGCATAAGGGTGGAGAACCTCCATCTTTACAGTAAAGCATTTTCCTTGCTTGAAAGGGCCTCATAACAATCACCTCACCCACCCCTTCACCAAGACAGGGGCTGGAGCTGGGAATCCCTCACTGCACGAAGATAGGTTTCCAGAGTGCCCAATTGGGTTCACTAGTGACGGACCGTAAAGATGAATTTCTATCTGCTTTATCAAAAAAAAATCATCAACTTAATTAAAAAGCATCTTCCACCAACGTATTCCTTGAAACAATCTTTATTTCATCCAGCAAAATCCAAGCCTCCAAGCAACAGCAGCAGAAACACCCTATATGTTGTAATAAAACGATCTGCTGGCAATTCCAATCCAGTGGTTACACATTTACAGAGAGGTGTATATTCTGAGAGTAAGACCACAGATTTTCAGCAAACAGGCAGAGTCGCATCAACGATTTCAGGTGGAGATAGTGAACACCTTTGTTCCTAGGGGTAAACATCTCCAGTGAGTTGCCCTGATCCAACCGCACCAATGCAAAAGAAAGCACACCAGCACCTCCACTGCCTCAGATCCCTGAGGAAATTTGGCTTGTCACCTACATTGCTCAACAACTCCCTCAGGAGCACCGTTGAAAACATCCCATCGTGGTACATCACTGCATGGCACAGGAACTGCTCCGCCTGAGAGTGCAAGGAAACCACAGAGGGCTGTAATCACAGCTTCAAGCCATCACACAAATTCTCCCCTCCCCTCCAACAACTCCATCTACAATTGCCGCTGCCTTGGAAAAGCAGCCAACATATTAAAAGATTCATCCCACGCAGGGCACGCTCTCTTCACCACACCAGTCAGGAAGTAGACTCACGAGGGCAAGATCACGTACCACCAGATTCAAGGACAGTTTCTTGCCTGTCATTATGAACAAACCCCAAAGCAGTAAAATTATGTTGCCTTTCGCCCCGCATCAACTGATCACTCTCTGTCACACTGTACTTTTGTACTGGGCCTTGCTTGTTGAACTGAAAAAGTGATTTCCCCTGGTCCGCTCACAAAATAACCTCTAGCACTGCATTTTGGATGCGTGGCAATAAACTTCATCTTAAACTGGCACAATCAGGACTTTGGTTGCCCAGGTTGGTGATTCACACCCATTTCTCAACATATCTTTAATCCACCTTTCCAAGGAAGAACAGGAAATGGAGCCCTAGTAAGCTTTAGTGGAACACAGCGGGCATCACCTGGTGAGAGAGGGAGGAACAATCAGATTTCTGGGTAGCTAGATCGTTCTTCAGAAGTGTTGTCCTTCCTGCAGGAAGTGCCAGAGCCAATTTGAATACAGCACGATTGTGATAATGAAGAGATGGGATGATTTTAGTTATGATCATTGACAAGCCAAGACACCAGGAAATAATCTAGACATAGAACACTACAGCACAGTAAAGGCCCTTCAGCCCTTGATGTTGTGCTGACCCATATTCCTTAAAAAACATACTAAGCCTCCCTACCCTATAACCCTCTATATTTCTTAAATCAATGTGCCTGTCTAGGAGTTTATTAAATACCCCTAATGTTTCTGCCTCCACCACTATTCCTAGCAAGGTATTCCATACACCCACAACTCTGTGTTTATATTTTTAAAAAATTTACCCCTGATGTCTCCCCTAAACATTCCCCCTTCACACTTATTCCTGCCCTGGGAAAAAGAGCTGGCTGTCCATACTATCTATGCCTCTCATAGTCTTGTAGACCAATAAAATAATTTAGAGCTGCACAGGAGACTTAACACACTGGAATCTGGACCAAAATACAACCTGGTGGAAGAATTCAACAGGTCAGACAGCATCAGTAGGAAAAAAAGAAGTCGATATTTTGGGCTGGAACCTTCATCCCCTCGAGGCTGCTTGACCCACCAGGAATAATTTACTTTACCCTTGAGACCTGTACCACGGGATCATTTCTCGCCATAGAGTTTTACAGCGCAGAAACAGGCCCTTTTGTCCTATCTTGCCAACTATGCTATCTGCCCGGTGTCTTATTTGACAATTGGCACCTCCCAAGAGCACTCTGTTAGTACTTGAATTAAAGCATTAGGCTAAGTTTTTGTGCTTACAACTCAGGAGTGGACTTGAACCCAATGTCTTCCACCTCCTCTTCACGCTTCTGATCCATGACTGCATGGCCAGAGCCAGCTTCAACAGTGTCATCAAGTTTGCAGATGACACAACAGTAGTCAACTCATCAGCAACAACGATGAGTCGTAATAGAGAAGAAAATCTTGTGATGTGGTGCAAGAGTAACAACCTGAGTCTCAACGTGGACAAGACGAAAGGAGATGATCGTGGACTTCAGGAGGACTCGGAATGACCACTCTCCGCTACACATTAAAAACTCGGTAGTGGAGAGAGTAGAAACACCAAGATCCCTGGAGTCCATTTAACTAGTGACCTATCGTGGACATACAACATCTCCTCATTTGTCAGGAAGGCACTCAGCAACTGCACCGCCTGAGAAGACCGAAGCCGGGCAAGGTTACCAGCCACCATCATGTAAACCTTCTACAGGAGCTCTGTCGAGTGCGTCCTGGCCAGCTACAATCACAGTGTGGTATGGTTGCTGCAGAGAAATGAATCAGACACAATCCACAGGACCATAAGTGTGGTAGAGAGGATCAAATAAAGTCTCCTTCCCCCCACATTCCCCCCGACACACATTCCCGCTACACCCCCCCCCACACACAGCCCCCTACACCCCCACCTCCCCCCCCCCACACACATCCCCGCTACACACACCCTTCCCACACAGGACATTGCCAAGGTCATCAGGTTTTTAAGTTTGTTCCATTTATAATGAGCCTATTTTTGGCATCATTTATTTACTAATAAAAGTAAACATTTCCTGCAGTGATTCCTCTTCCTTCCTTCGGTTCGACGGTGCAGACATTTTTGGGAACTTCGCACAGGATGTTTGCAGGGAGTCCCAGCGGGGAATATTGTGGAATGTTACTGACCAACACTGCCAATAAATATTACTGGGCATGAATCCACTCCCTTAACAAAAGTGAACGAACCTTCAACACATCCTGATTTTCTACAGCACAGTCCATGGAATATTCCGCAGTAATTCATACATTGGTTCCTGATTAGCCAGGGCATCAAAGGTTAGTGGGGAAGGCCAGGTCGTGGGGTGGATTTGGGAAATGGAACAGCTTGTGATTGAATGTCAGGGCAGACTCGATGGGCTGAATAGCCTATTTCTGCTCCTAGTCTTATTACATAGAACATAACAACACAGTACAGGTCCTTGAGGACACAATGTTGTCACAAAAATCTAAGTTTTCCCAATCTTACATCCAAAACTTCTATTTTTCTTATTTTAATGAGTAAAGGCTGAAATTAAAGAGTGTAGCAAGGTCACTATGGCTGCAGCTAGGTTGTAGCTCTCGGTTATAGCCCTAAGGCTGTAGCTTGAATCCACAAGAGAAGGAAAACACACACACACACACACACACACACACACACACACCAGTAGCGTGTATTCAGAGCAGTGATTGGCCAGTTTCACCACTCTGCCAGCGGCCTATGGAAACGGGTGTTTCAGCCCGCACGATGCTTTGGCGGTCACCGCGATCAACTGCGATTTCCTGTGTCGGCTCGAGGCACAGGCTGCTCCAAGAGTTTGAAAATTCAGCTCGATCAATAAGAAAACCCTACATTCTCAAGCTGAAAATGAAATCATACCAGATGCTCAGTCAACCAAACTCAAGTTGAAAAGGCCATTGGTTTAGGGCCAATCCCGTTGGACACCCCTTTTCAGAACAGCGTGTGCAATCTTCTGCAGCAGATATATTGTGAAGCTTCTATTCTGCAACTACACCTTTGATTTCAAAGATAAACCAAAAAGAACCATCAAAGACCTACCTAGAATATTATTTCTATCTCACAGACAGAACTGAGCCAGCACTAAATGTCAATCTTGCAGAGTTCAAATTTTCTTTTTTTTGCTACAGTCTCAAAATTCTCATGTAGCTTACCGATCAATCTCGTCAGCTTATGGGTGTCCTCAATAGTGACCTAATAGTGGTGAATAAAAGCAATGTACGTGGATCCAGGGAGAGGAACAGTTCAGGATCACAACAAAGAAATGGATTCTGCTAACGCCCGAACTACTCCAAAATCATTTTCAAATACTTCCATCTAGTTCACTTTAGCGTTCCAAAAACTCATGACATCCAGAATTTAAACAACTGGCAGCTTCAAGAAACCAGCAAAAAATGAGCAAAATAAACTTTTTTAAAAATAAGTAAATAAAAATAATAGGTAAAAATACGCAGGTTTAAAAATTGTAAAAGTAAACCTGTGGTGAAGATGGGAGCCAATATTCAGCCAGCGGAGGGCCTTGGTCTGTGCTTTGCTCGTAGCAGCTGTTTGAATAAAGTTGTGTGAAACAGCACTGGCATTGCCCAAGATGAGGAGCTGGTTGATGCCACTTGCCATTGGGGTGACTCTCTTAAAGTGTCTCCTTAACCCTGCTTAGTAAGAGTCGCCCCAGTCAGAGGTTTTATCTGTAAACTTTGGGGGGGGAGGGGTAGAGGTAGAGCTTAATTACCGTATCTATAATGTTATTGTTCATCTCTATGGAGGGGAAGAAACCTATAGGAGCGATGGTTAAATGTATTCAAAGAATGTGACTGAAAATAAAGTGAAAAGCTTTAAGCTTTATATATTCACGCCAGTGAAGTTTGTTCAGTGTAAGTACAGCATAGTTTTTTTAAAATCTTTTAAGCTGTTCATTCTTAATGCAGGTGTATTAGCCATTGTAAGAACAAGTCTCAGGCAACTGTAAAATACACTTATCCAGCATCTACGAATCCCCAGAGGTGCTGGATACCAGGGGTTTTACTGTGAATATGTCGTCACTTCCTGGATAGCAAGAACACACGGCGTATGTGGAAGGGGATCCAATATATCACTAACCACAAGAGTACTCCATCTGCATATGCTGGTGATACCTCCCTCCAGACAAACTGAACAACTATGTGTGGTTTGAGGTGAAAATAAAGTGGCAACGGAGAAGACCACCCCTCCTTCAAACGATCAGGTGCTGCATCTTACAGTGGCTGATGTTAAGCGAGAACTGGGCAAAGTCAACCCGAAGAAAGCTGCTGGACCAGCAAACATTCCCAGCAGAGTGCTCATAGATTGTGCGGCTCAACTTGCAGATGTTCTCACCAACATCTTTAACATCTCCCTGAGTAACACTGAGGTCCTTTTGTGCTTCAACACAGCCACCGTTGTCCCTGTGCCGAAGAAGTTGTCTGTGTCCTGCCTCAACAACATGTTGCACCCAGGTCTATCATCATGAAGTGCATCGAGAGGCTTGTCATGGGGCACATCAAGCACCTCCTGCCCACCTCACTGGACCCCCTGCAGTTCTCATAAAGATCCAACCACTCCACAGACAATGCTATCGCCACTGCCATTCATCTAGCCCTCACTCACCTGGAAAATAAAGACGTATGCTCGAATGCTGTTTATTGACTTCATTTTGACATTCAACATGATCATATCCCAGTACCTGATAAGGAAGTTGGGCCTGCTGGGAATAAATACTTCCTTCTGCAGTTGGATTCTGGACTTCCTGATGAGGAGACCTCAACAGTCCAGATCAGAAACAGCACCCTCAAGATTATCACAATGAGCACAGGGGCCCCCCAGGGCTGTGTGTTTACTCTGCTGACCCCCGATTGTGCAGTCAAACACAGCTCAAACCACATCATCAAGTTCACTGATGACACGGCAGTGGTGGGCCTTATCAGTAAGAACAAGAGATGAAATGCAGACACTAATGAACTGGTGCAGAGCAAACAATCTATATCTGAACATTAAAAAAACAAAAGAGATGGATGTTGACTTCAGGAGGGTCTGGGGAGATCATGGTCCCCTGACCATTGACAGCTCTACCACTGAGGTCGTCAAGAGAATCATGTTCCTTGGTGTGTACCTGGTGGAGAATCTCATCTGGTCTCTTAACACTAGCTCCATAGCCAAGAAAGCCCAGCAGCGCCTCTACTTCCTGCGAAGGCTGAGGAAAGTCCATCTCCCACCCTCCATCCTCACTACATTCTAAAGAGGATATATTGAGAGCATCCTATGCAACTATATCACTGTCTGGTTTGGAAGCTGTACCGCCTCGGACCACTATACCATGCAAAGGATAGTGAAGTCAGTGGAAAAGACCATTGGGGAACCTCTTCCTAGCATGGAAGACATCTACTGCACTTGATGCAGGCGGAAAGCAATAAAGATTGTGAAAGACTCCACACATCCCGCATGTAAACTGTTCTCCCTTCTGCCATCTGGTAGGAGGTACCGAAGCACTCGGGCCCTTGCGTCCAGAGTTGGAAACATCTTTTTCCCCCAAGCCACCAGGGTCCTAAATTCCCAGTACAGATATCAAAATGGACTTTCAGTGTATCCATCTTAATACCTTAATATTTTAATGTGTTACCTGCTTTCCCAACATTAAAATATGTTAATATGCTCCATGATCCTGAAGAAACACTATCTCATCCTGTCATGTGAGCCTGTTATGAACGATAAATAAAGTTGGCTTGACTTTTTTTTAAACTTTATTTAATATTTTCAAAAAAACTTTTACAAAATCCATAATATAAAGATTAAAACTACAACTATCCCACCTCCTTCCTCCACCTTCAACAGACCCCACAAGGGAAGCATTAAAGAAAATACATACTGCAGTTTAAAATATTACTAAATTCATACATTTCAAATAAGGTGACCATATCTTAACAAAAAAAATCATAATTATCATGAAAATTATATGTTATTTTTTCCATATAAATACAGGACCTCAACTCATTATGCCAATGATTTACATTTATCTCAACTTTGTCTTTCCAGGAAGTCGCGACACATTTACGCGCTACCGGCAATGCTAAACATAAAAATGTTGTCTGAAACTTATCTAAACCCAAGTCCACAAATGGAACAATGTAACTCAACAAAAATATTTTGGGATCTAATAAAAACTGAATTTTAAACAAATTTTGAAGAAATTCCCTAATTTTATACCAAAATTATTGAACTTTATCACAAAGCCAAACAGAATGTAAAAGAGTTCCAACACATGATCCACATCTAAAACACGACTTTGAATTACTAAATCCATATTTTCTCAATTTTTCAGGGGTTAAACATAACTGATGCAAAAAAATTATAAATGATCATACTATACCTTACATTAAACAATTTATTCACACCCTCAAAACACATCATCTCACAGTCAGCCTGATCGATATTACGTTAAATCATTTTCCCATTTAATCCTGGATTTATCTAAATTTATTTTATCTATAGTATCTTGTAACAACACATATATCTCTGAAATAAAACCTTTATCTCAAAAATGAGAAATCATGAACTCAAATTTTGTTAACTTGGGAATTTTCATTTCTCTTCCAAAATTATCTTTCACTAACACTCTAATTTGATAATAAACAAACAAAGAATTCCCAAATTTCTCTCTGTTGATTAAATGATAAAAATTTACCCTCTTCAAAACAGTCCTGCAATAACTTTATTCCTTTGATCTGCCAATTTTCTAAAACTCTATTATTCCATGTAAAAGGAATTAATTTATTTTGATATATTGGGGCCTGAACCGATATTTTACCTTTTGAGGCTATTAATAAATTCCTTTTGGTCCAAATCCCTAATAAGTGTTTCAAAACCAGTACATTATATCTCTGTAATAAAACAGAATTCCATTTAAATACAAATTGATGTGGACAAGGTTCCAGTATATGAGCCAATTCCACCCTGGTCAAACTAGGGGGACACAAAAACATCTAACATTCGATTGATAAATCTTAATTGAGCTGCCTCATAATAATTTTGAAAATGGGATAATTGCAAACCTCCTAAAGCATATTTCTAAGTCAATTTATGCATCGCTACTCTAGCTAGTTTTCCCTTCCATAGAAATTCTCAGACTACTTTATTTAAGTCTTGAAAAAAAGATTTCAAAAGAGAACAAGGAATCGATTGAAAATGATACTGAATTCTTGGAAAGATGTTCATCTTAATACAGTTTACTCGACCTATTAATGACAAAGGTAAATCCTTCCATTTAATCAAATCAGCTTTAATCTTTCTCATTAATGGTACATAATTTAAATTATACAATGATTGAATATTTACATCAATCATTATCCCTAAATACTTAATTTTATCAGTCCAACGAAGTACAGTAATTTGTCTGCACTGGTCGTAATTTCCTTCAGAAATTGGTAATATTTCACTTTTATCCCAGTTCACTTTGTATCCTGATAATTTACTATATTGTTCTAAACATTCTTGCAAATAAATTAAAGATCATTCCGATTAGTTAAATATATCAAAACATCATCCGCAAATAGTTTAATCTTGTATTCGTCATCTACTATTTTTATACCTCTAATATTCTCATTCTGTCTAATAGCTTGAGCTAACGGTTCGATGACCAATGCAAATAGAGCTGGCGACAGAAGACAACCTTCACGAGTTGAACGCGACAAGGAAATGAGGTTTTTTTCTATCCGGATTTAAGTCAAGAAATTATTAAAAGGCGTAAAGAATTTAATTCTGCTAAAGAGGTGCTTTAAAGGAAGGATTATAAATTTTCTTTTAGATACCCTGCAGTTTTGAAGATCTTTTATGGTAATTTCCAATCACAGTTTTTTGAGAGTGATCATTGATCATGACGCTTTAATTTTTGCCAATTCTTTGCCAGACAGGGCTACTGAAAGGCACTCTTCTCCTAAGAGGAAGACATTTGATAAGAATGGAAATGGGAATGGGAAGACAAATATGTCAAAGAGCTTTATGTAGCAAAGGTTAAAATACAAAATCGACATTTTGGGCTTGAGCCCTTCATCAAGGTATGGAAAGATGTCAGCAGGCCGATTAATTATATTGATCTCAATTTTGCTTTCCTTGTATTATCGGATTCTAATTTCTCAGTTGGCTAAAGTTATAAAGATAATTAGTTGGAATGTTTCTGGTTTGAATCAGCCTATGAAGTGATGCAAGATATTTTTGCATATTAAACGGTTTAATCAGGGATATTTCTTTTATAAGAGACTCATTTTTCTCTATCTGATACCTCTTATTTTGTAAGGGACAGCACTTTTATTCAGCATTTATGGAGAAGTCTGGAGGTGTCTCAATATTGATAGAACAGTTAAACATAATGTTATTGCTGATCCTAATGGATTGTATTTAATTCCATCCAGTAAACTATATAATAAATTGATTGTTTTTGTTAACATTTATGGCCTTAATATAAAAGATCCAAACTTTTTTTTTGAAAGCCTTTTATTTTCTTCTCTTACCAGATTTAAACTTCTATTCTTTGATTATAGGAGGTGACCTGAACTGTTAGCTAGACCCTGTACTCGATCGTTCATCTCCCAAAATTGCCACATTAAACAAGTCTGCTGTACTTATCAACTCGTTCACTATAGATATTTGGAGATTTTTCCATCCTAATGATAAGGAATTCTCCTTTTTCTTCTTAGGTGCATTGCACATATTCTCCAATTGATTATTTCCTTGCAGATAAACAACTAATTTCACTCAATGATTCCTGAAAATATGAGAGCATATTAATCCCTGACTTCTCTCTGGTGGTATTATCAATTCATATTCCCAATTTAACAATGGCATCAGAATCCTATTTCATTCTGAGATCCTGACTTTTTGGAATTTATAAAAGATCAAATTGCTTTTTTTTTTTTAATTCCTCTTTGGAGCATTCTGGTTTGGTAATAGAGGACCCTTTTAAAGCTTATATTACAGGTCAAATTATTTCACCTATGGCGAATGTCAAAGAGAGCTAATTTCGAGAAGTGAATTTAGAGGGACAACTTTGAAACCTGAGCTTTATTTTTTAAAAGTTTGAACTTAAAAATAAGCATGATTTACTTCTTACTTATCCTATTTAGACTCTACTTTTACAGAGTAAATCCATAGTGATAAAGCAGGAAAGCTTCTATTCAGCCAATTGAAAGGTTATACTGCTAAGTGAGCTATTTCAGAAATTCCTAAAGATAATGGAATATTAATACTGACTGTGAAGAGATAATGAAGCTTTTTGACAGTTTTATTCTAACCTTTATAAATCAGAATCTCTTAAGGATTCAACTTTTATGGAGGAATGTTTTTAAACAAGCTGCTTTCTTCAGAAGACCAGTTACTGATGGAAAAGCCAGTCTCCTCTGAGGAGATCGTTGCAACAATTAGCTCTTCAGAATCCAGCAAAGTTACCAGCCCCAATGGTCTTCCAGATGAGTTTTATAAACCTTTCTCCCAATCATTGACACCCCATTTAGACTCAGTTCTCTCAGAATCTTTTGCTGTTGAGAAATTTACTGCTTGTAGCAGGTTATAACAAGAAAGAAGACTCTCACGCGAAGGGAGTGTAGTCGACAATGAGTTTATTGAGATGGAGCTCTGCCTTTTATGATGCAGCCAGCTGCGTCACTATCGTGGCGTGGCTTGAGTGGAGCTGACTGACAATTGGCTGCCTCAGATCCACAGGCCCGGATTGGGCACCCTGCGACCCACTGACAGCAATTGGTTGATTCGGCTGCCATTACTGCAGCCTATGGGCGCGGGTCTCTCATCCCGTGTGCTGCTTGCTCAATCACCTCATTTAACAGCCATGGGGCCGCTACATGCTACTTTTTTTTTTAAATGAAGCCTCAATTTCACTTATTTCCAAAAAGATTAAGGATTTAATCGGACTGTTCCCCTTATAGGCCAATCTCTCTTTTGAATGCTGATGCAAATATTTTGCCTAAATATTGGCCTGTAGGTTGGAAAACATTATGCCTCTTATTATTTCTGAAGATCAAACTGGGTTTATTAAGGGTGGTTATTCACAATTTAATATCCATCGTATTTTTTTTTTAATTCTCCTCCTGTCTCATCTTCTGTGTATGCTATCTTGTTAGATGCTGAAAAAGTTTTTGATAGAGTAGAACTATTTATTTAAAGTGCTAGAAAAATTTTGGCCCTTAATTTAGCAATTCAATTAAATTTATGTATTATCCCCTGTTGCCTCAATCTTTACCAACTCTTTAAAATCCAAATCCTTTCTTCTTTACCAAAGAACTAGGCAAGGTTGTCTTCTTAGGGCATTATTATTTAATTTGGCACTAGAACCACTAGTTGTGGCCTTTCAGCAATCTAATGACCTTTCCAGAATCTTAAGAGGTGGGAGCGTACACACAAGGTCTCTTTATATGCAGATGATCTTCTGCTGTAGGTTTCAGACCCTAATCATTCAATTCCATCCATTTCTGTCACTGCTTCACCTTCAGATTATAACTAAATCTTCATTAAAGTGAGTTGTTTGCATTGAACTCTTCTGGCTCGCTAGAAACCACCCTTCCTTTTAAAAATAGCTAAAAATCAATGTAATTACACAGATGTTACCATTACTAAAAATATTTGTTTAAAGAGAATTTTCTTACTATGTTAAGAAGTCTTTAGCTCAGTGGGTCTCCTCCTTCGAAGTCCCTAAATGGATGAATTAATGTTATTAAGATGAATATCTTACCCATATTTTTATACATTTTCCAAGCTGACTCAATTGTTTCCACATATATTTGGAAAAATAAGCATCTTCATCTTAGTAAAGTCTTCCTTAAAATACCTTAAAGAAAGGTGGTTTGGTATTACCTAATTTCAGATTTTACTATTGAGCAGCTAATAGTAGATGTATTGTTTTTTTAGATTCATTATAAGGAGGGAATGGACATTTTAAATTGGATTAATTTTGAAATTAACTAAAAAATATTTTCTTATTTCGATACTTGGGAGTGTTTTTCTGCTTCCAAATTAACCAATAATTTTGAGAAATTGGTTTCAATTTAGAAAGTTTTTTTTAAAAGATAATAGATTTTTTACTTGCTAGCCGTATATCATTCTTTTTCCACCTTCTGTGCAAGATTCTATTTTCCGTGAATAGTTTACACTGGGTATCCAATCTTTTTAATATATATTTATTGATAAGAATTTAACTTCATTTGAAAAACTTTTTTTTTTAATTTAAACTTCCCAAACATTATTTCTTAAGACACCTACAAATTAGGAGGTTTTTTTTTTTAAACTCTGTAGTGTTCAGACTTCCTCAAGACCTTGGGGTGATCTATAATTTTAAACCAAATCAAAAAAGTCTGATATGATGTATTATTAAAGTCTAGGGATAATTCGCAAAATTAAAAAAATATGGGAGCAAGATCTTCAACTTTCATTTTCAAATACTATGATATTCTATCTTAAAATTGGTAAATTCACCTTCTTTCTGTGCCCGATATTCATTTTTACAATTTAAGATAGTACAGGGAGCTTACTTTTCTAAAGTTCAATTGACTAAATTTTACTCAAACCTTTCCTCAAAATGTGACAGTGTGCAAGACTGAAGGTATTTTGTTGAACACGTTTTAGTCTCATTCCTCTTTCCATTTTTTGGGAAGATATCTTTCGCACACTATCTTTAGTTCTCAATGTGAATCGGATACCCAATTCTATACGGATCAACTAAGACAACTGATTTAAATGTAACTAGGTCTCAATCCAATGCCTCCCTTATTTCTAGACATTCAATACTGATGAGATGGAAAGATGCTGTCCATCCTACTTATACTCAATGACTATCTGATATGTTGGCATGTCTAACTTAGGAGAGAAAAAAAATTAGATGTTCTTCTATTGTAATGGATTGAAATTTTTTAAGTTTATGGGGTCCTTATATTCATTATTTTTGTAATTTATAAGATTACTCAGATGTTGTTTTGTGGATTTTTTCAATGATAGTGAAATTATATGTACTTACCAGATAACTTCAGAAGGGAAGGGGGTAGAATGTAGTACAGTAATAATATTTACTTTTTAAAAATATTTTTCTATCAGCCATATGTTGTCATTGTTTGTTTTTACTACTTTTACTACTTTTCTCCCCTGCTTGACTGTTATTGAGTTTATAAAAGTTTTATTTTTTAGTGTGTGTGTGTGTATATATATGGCTTCTATTTATGTACTATTTCTGTAAAAATCCAAAAATATTGAAGAGAAAAGAATAGTGGGAGGAAACTGGAGCCCCTGGGGAAACCTCACGCAGACACGGGGAGAATGTACAAACTCCCTGGTGTTGTAAAGATTTTGCACTGACCATTACACCAACCGTGCTGCCCAGCTTGCTGCAGGATGAAGCAGCATTCAATACGCTTGAAAGAATCTGCTTGAACTTGAGCAGATGAGATGTTTCTAATCATCTCAGAATTGATATTGCTACTGCTCTCAGCAGTTACGTCATCAACGAAGATAAGTGCGCCAGTACCTGTGACAGCTGCACGTGGCCAGGCCATAACAACCCTCCCCCCATGTTTCACAGATGAGGCAGTATGCTTTGGATCTTGGGTAGTTCCTTTACACTTTGTTCTTGCCATCACTCTGATACAGGTTAATCTTGGTCTCATCTGTCTGCTAGACCATTTTCCACAATTCTGCAGGGTCTTTTAAATACTTCTTTCCAAACTGTAATCTGGCCATCCTCTTTCTACGGTTAACTAGTGGTTTGCATCTTACAGTGTAGCCACTGTATTTCTGTTCATGGTCTTCTGCAGACAGTAGTCATTGACAAATCCACACCTGCCTCCTGAAGAGTGTTTCTCATCTTCGGACAAGCGTTTGAGGATTTTTCTTCATTATGATGAGAATTCTTCTGTCATCAACAGTGGAGGTTTCCCTTGGCCTCCCAGTCCCTTTGCGATGACTGATCTCACCAGTACGTTCTTTCTTCTCAATGTTGATTTTGGAAACCCCAAGATTTGGGTGATGCCTCTTGCTGTTTTATTCTTGTTTTTCAGCCTCATAATGACTTCTTTGTCTTTCATTGGCACAACTCTGGGTCTCATGTTGAAAAATGGAAACTACAGACTCCAAAGGTGATCAAAAACGTCAAAACAAGCCAAGCTGTCTTATACATACCCAAGTTCTCACAAACACCCATGAAGTCAAATGTCCCAAATATTATGGAGCTCTGAAATGGGGGGCAGACTATGAACAAAAAGAGCTGTTGTTTAAAAATAACCTTGAATAAAATCTACAAAGTGCACTTTAATCACATGTGAATTGTTTGATTACAAATTCAAAACAGTGGAACACAAATAAAAGGAAAAAGTGTCTTTGACCCAAACGCTATGGAGGACTCTGAACAAGATGTTACTCCAATTAATACATCAACATGGTTTTAATATGATTTTATTTGGCACATAAAAATATAATCAAGGTTCCAATTAACCCAGCAAGTTTAAAGGGAGCATAGAAACAGGACCCTGGCAAGTTTCATTGGGGAACAAAAACAGAATCAATCGAGATTAAAGGGAGCGCAGGAGCCTCGGTCGTTGGAGGCCAGGTCACAGCCCGCATTTTTGCATATTTTATTTTGGATTTTTCTTCAAAAATTTACATACTAATATTTTAAATATACAATATATTAAACTTTTTCTTACAAAACAGTCTTTTTGCATTCCTAGTATCAAGCATTTCATTATTACATATTGTAGTGTTAACCATTCATTGTACAACAGAATATCATTGCTATTTCAAGTTCATTCATTTATCGTCCAATTGTACAAGTACATCCCCAAGAAATACCGTTCTCTGGTCTTGGCGCAAACACACACACGTGTAGACAAGCAATATACATATTTAAAAATTAATAAATATTGTTTTGTGAATACGAGAGTCTCAGAAGGTTAGTGCGAGCAGTTCCTTTGGTCGTTCAGCCTTCTCACTGCCCGTGGGAAGCAGCTGTTCCTCAGCCTGGTGGTCCTGGCTGATACTCTTGTATCTCTTCCCTGACAGGAGCATCTGAAAGTTGTGTGTGGGGTGGAAGGATTCCTCCATGATTTTGTTCAGACAACAATTCCTTCACTGACATCACACTATGCTGGAAGAGCAGCAAGTTTCAGACAGATCAAGGAGCGTCTTTCACTGAGTTGATCTGGGTGCATCTTTGGGAACATCCCACAAATTAGACAGTCCCCTGTCACGCAAGTGGTGGGGATGAACCGTGACAAGGATCCTTGTACCCTTCTCCACATACTCTTCCCAAATCCACAGTCTACAAGGAAGTAGGTGACTGACTCCTCTGTGTGGCAATCATCTCAAGGATCACATGCATTGGGGTGATATTCTCATCGTACAGGAACAAGGATCTGACTGCGAAGGCTCCTCTCACCATGAGCCAGGCCGTCCTGGTGCTTATCAGTGAGCTTATTAGATGGTCTGGACCAATCCACAGAATGTCTGCAGGACATTCTGTGCTGACCACTGCCTGATGGACTTTTTTTTTTAAATTTATAAATTTAGACATACAGCATGGTAACAAAGCCTTTTGGCCAGCAAGCCCATTGCACCCAATTGGCCTCCAACCCCAATAAGTTTTTGAATGGTGGGAGGAAAATTGAGCACCCGGGGAAAACCCACGCAGACATGGAGAGAACGTACAAACTCCTTAGAGACAGTGCAGGTTTCGAACCCCACTTTGTTGCATTGTGCCAACTTTTTAGTCAACTGTGTTTAAGTGGAAGAACTCCCAGAAGGACAGATAGTATCCAGAAGCAATGGCCTGTGGATGTCAGCCGCTGCAAGTGGAAGAAATACGCTGAGTCAGATTTCAAACCAACCGACTTACTCATTTAAAGTCGCGTGCTTAAAAGGTCCATGCTGATCTCAGCGCTCGTGCGGACTGAAAGTGACAACTTCCTGTCCATTGTTTTGCCCCACACTGATGGGTCCAGAGTAAGTCTCTGAGTGCTGACTCAACCGAGACTGCTGGTGCCGGTTAACCTGCCGCATGGATGAACCGCCACATGACCCCCCCCCCTCCCCCACTCAGAACTGGCGATAGGAGGCACTAAAACCATACTCTGTACACTGTCTGCTTTACATGGCTGCCCTTGCCTCTTGACTGGTGGGACCACGGCTGGGTGCTCAATGTCCAGGTGTGCCAACTTGAGGCGGTCGATGGGAAATGTCTCCTCCCGGCCACCCACATCCACATCCAAAACACAAGTTGCCCCATTATAACTTTGAAGGATCCTTCACATTGCCGCTGCAGAGGTAGCCTGTGCACTCCTCAGCAGACGAGTACAAACTCGCTCTGCTCCAGGTCTTTGTGTACAAAGAAGGGCCTTGCCCAGTGTTGGGTCATCAGCACCAGAGCCAGTGTTCTGAGTCTCTCCCAAAGTCTGGTCAGGTCCTCTGCTGGTGTGCCCTCTTGATCACAGGATTCGCGAGGTACTGTGAGCTGTGCACTGTAAATTAGTTGCGGATGACGCTGCCAGGTCTTCCTTGGGGGCTGTGCAGATGCCCAGTCGCACCCAGGGGAGTTCATCTACCCAGTTGGGCCCTTGGAGGGTGGCATCAGGGCTGACAAGCTGCCTGTGGAAACGTTCCATCAGGATGTTTGATTGAGCTCCGGTGGAGCTGAATTCCGAGTAGCTGCGCTGCCGCTGACCAGAGTCTAAGGTGATGTGGGCGGGGAGCCTGAACCTCACCACCCAGGTTGTGATCAGTGTCCTGGCGCATGCCTCTGCTGTCGTGTTGGTGATTGAGATGGCTTCCAGTCATCCAGTGAACTTGTCCACCATTATAAATAGGTACCTTCCTCCTCTCAACACAGGTAGTAGGTTGAGCATGTCTATGTGAACATGCTCAAATCCCTTGTACATTGGCTGGAAAAGTTGCAGCAGTGCCTTTAGATGCCTCTGGACATTGGAGGTCCGGCAGTGTGTGCACGTCCTGGCCCAGTGGCCAACCTGCTTGCATAGGCTATGCCACATGAAGCAATCTGTGATTAGCTAGGTGATCACCCGAATGGAAGGGTGGGATAACCTGTGCAAAGTGTCAAAGATCCAGCACCTCTAAGCAGTTGGCATGATGAGCAGAGGTTGCCCGGGGTGGAAGTGTCACACAGGAGTTTGGTACCTCTGGGCCTAATTGATAAGCCCTCGAGGTGGAGTCCGGTGACTGCAGTATGGTATGCCAATAGTTCCTTGCCCTCCTGTTGAGCCTCTGCTAACGCCGCATAATCCGCTCCTGGAGCTAAAGTGAGCACCAACTGGATGGACATCCAGGACAGCATGGCGGCCGTCACATTGCTCTTCCCCAAAATATGCTTGGTCATGGTGGTGAATTTGGATATGAACAACAGGTGTTGCTGCTGGCGGGCTGACCATGGGTCGGACACCTTGGCGAACACAAAGGTGAGGGGGTTGTAATCGGTGAAGATCGTGAACTCCCTCCCTTCCAGGAAATACCTGGTGTCGAATGCCCAACAGCTCTCTGTTGAAAGCATTGTACTTGATCTCTGGGGGCCGCAGCTGTCAGCTGAAGAAGGCGAGCAGCTTCCATTAGCCTTCGACTAACTGTTCAAGTATGCCACCAACTGCCACTTCAGAGGTGTCTACAGTGAGGGCCATAGGGATGTCTACCTGGGGTTGGACCCGGAGCGCGTCATTTGCCTGATCAAAAGCAGCCATCACTTCTTCTGTCCGAGCTATCCCTTTGGTTTTGCCAGACCAAACCAAACAAGGAGCACATGATCCGGGCCATGGAGGAGATGAAACAGAGGTAAAAAATTAAGCATCCCGACAAATTCCTGCAGCCCCTCGACTGTGTTGGGCCTGGTGAATTTGTGAATGGTCTCCGCTTTCCCTGAAAGGGGAACAGCTCCGTGACGGTCAACCCGGTGTCCCAAGAAGTCCCAAGAAGGCCGAACTGGCACTTGGCGAGGTTGACTGCCAGGCCATAGTCACTGAGGTGGCAGCAGAGTAGGCACAGGTGTGCTAGGTGTTCCTGGCAGGAGTGGCTGGCTACCAGGATGTCATCCAGGTAGATGAACAGAAAGTCCAGGTTCCACCCTACTGCGTCCATAAGTCGTTGGAAGGTCTGGACTGCATTTTTTTTTGTTGAAAACTTTATTTAGAATTTTAAGATACAAAAAAAATAACAAGACAAACTAAAATAAACAAAACAACCCCCACAACAAACTCCACAAGTGGAGCAAGAAAAGGCATCTACCAGTTAATTACATACATAGACTGTGATATTTCAAAATTATAATTAAAAAAAAAAATGGACTGCATTCTTGAGGCCAAACTGCATTCTAAGGAATTTGAAAAGGCCGAATGGGGTTATTATGGCTGTCTTTGGGATGTCATCCGAGTTGACAGGGACTTGATGATACCCTCACACCAGGTCCATCTTTGATGACTGCCCCATGCAGGTTGGCTGTGAAGTCCTGGAAGTGCAGGACAGGTACCTATCAGAGATGGTCACTTCGTTCAGCCTCCTGTCGTCCCGGCACAGCCTCCCAGCCTCCTGCAGGCTTGGGCACCATATGGAGTAGAGAGGCCCACAGGCTGACTGAACGCTGCACAATGCCCATTTCCTCCATCTTGTTAAACTCTTCCCTCGCTAGTCAGAGCTTATCTGGTGGTAAGCTGTGTGCTCAGGTGTGCCAGGGGTGTCCCTGAGTGGGAATATGGTGCATCGCGCCATGTTTGGGGACTGTTGTGTAAAACTGCAGCATGATGATGGATGGGAACTCCAACAAGATCCTGGCGAAATCATTGCCTGAATACATGACTGAGTCTAGGTGCAGAGCTGGAAATCTGGCCTCGCCAAAGGGCAAGGTTTGAAATGTCTTTGTATCAATTAGCCATTGTTCCTTCAGGTCCATGAGCAAACAGTGTGCACGGAGGAAGTCTGCACCCAACGATGATTGTGACATGGTGGCCAGAATAGACATCCTCATGAGTCGGCTGGAACCAAATCGCAAAGGGGTAGTGTGTGTGTACACCATAGGTGTGGTTGGTGCTGCCATTGACTGCCACAAGTTCCGGTCCGGCCCTTCTGGTCCTGGTATCTTGGCTCGGGGGTGAGGGAAGGACGCTGATCTCTCCTCCTGTGTCTACTAGGAACCTAAGCCCCTGAGTGTCTGTCCCAGACATACAGGAGGCTATCCCACTGGCCATCTGCTGTAGCCATCAGCGACGGCTGGCCCTGTCATTTCCATGGAATAAGCATGGCGGTTGGTATCGTCGGGCCCCGGATTCCCACCTCTGATGGTAGAAACACCAAGACTCGGAGCTGCTGTCATCTCTTAGTGTAGGCATTGTTGACTTTGCTGCTGGGACGCAGGGTGGCTGGGCCTTCGTTAGTGATGCACCATTAATTCTGACACTTGTTCTGCTGTCCCTTTCTGTGTGCCATCTTCCGCGGGTTGGAGAAATCCTCGTTTGCTAGTAGGAGGCGATTGTCCTCTGGCATCAGCTCTAAAAAGATCGGTTTGAAAAGAAGACACGGCTTATGGCCATCTGCCAGTGCCAGCGTGTCACTCATTAGGGCCAACAGAGCGCAGTTGCCTAGGCCAGTCATATGCAGCAACCACTTGGCCCGTTTGCAAAGCAAGAGGCTAAAAGTGTCAATCAACAAGGCTTCGAGTGCCTTATACCTGCCAGCCTCCAGGGGCTGCTGCAGAACGTTCATTATTTGGCCTGCCATTTCTTAGTCAAGCGCTGCTACCACGTAGTAGTATCTGGTCTCATCAGAGACAATGTTCCTGACCCAGAACTGGGCCTCTGTTTGTTGAAACCTGACAAGGGGCTGAGAGGTCCAGAACGTCGGCAGTTTAAGTGAAACTGCGTTTTGAAAGTCAAGTCACTTGCATTGTCCAAGTTACAGGGGTCATTTGTGTCGGGTTCAAATGCAATTGGAATCACCAATGTCACTGTTGGCCACCGCAAGTGAAAGAAGTGCGCTGAGTCCAGTCGAGTTTCAAACCAACCGATTTACTGGCTCAAAGTCTCATATTTAAAATGTCCCAGCAAGCTCAGCGCTCAAAGTGATGTCACTTTCTGGTCTGTTGTTTTCCCCCACACTGAGAGCTCCCGAGTACATCTCTGACTGCAGATTCAACCGTGACTGCTGGCGCCAGATCGCCTGCCGCATGAGTGAGCTGCCACAGGCCTATTAGCACACCACGTTGCGTTCAGAGGTCCCAGAAAGGACCTACTGGAGAGCATCAGTGATTCTCACACACGACGTGACAGAATCTTTTAGCCTGTTAGCAGGTCAGAGCCAGACAAAAACCATGGCTGCTCAGCAGGTTCCCCTGTGAGCCAACAGGAACAATCAGAGCAGCACTGCAATTAGGAATTATTAAGATTTTAATTAGTGAAGGAATTCTGACAGATTCTCCAGGAACAAGTTCCAAGTCATTTTCTTGGCAACTGGGAGAGTAAATTATACCTAATGCAATTACTAAACGCTGCAGTACTGATGATGAACGAATATAGTGTTCAGTCTGTGACAGCAATACAAATTACCAATGAGCTTAAAACACCGCAAATTAAGGAAAAATCATAATGTTTGGGATTTGTTGAACAGGAAAGTGAGAGCTTTGCCATGTGTAACTGGCTAGTGACAAAATGGTTCCGAATATTTGTTGGAGGTTCCATGTGTTTTTTTTTTTAAATCATCTCATTTGTTTCCGCCTTCGATATCACCTGGCCTAATGTTCAGAAGGCAATGAGCAAGGAGGTTATAGCAGTTAGCAAGCAGTCTTTCAACTATCAGCTTTTATTTTAATGGACCTCTTGCACCCTGGGCAGGCATTATTTCAAGGGAGATCCATGTGTTTGTAACATCGTAGCTTTTAAAGTTCATCATCAAAAGAGAGAAAAAGGGCTTTTTAAAATCGACTATTAACTTTTCCTGGAACGGAACCACATTCTCATTACAGCAACAAGTCATTGATGAAATGGGCCTCCAGTTTTAAACCAGCCTTTCTGCTCCAACTGTTGGCTGGCCTCTGTTCAAATAGGTTGGCACCCATGCCGAGCTTGCCCTTCACAACCTGAAGAGGCAGAAGGATGGGTCAGCAAGTGTGCAGGCGACACGAAGGCTGGAGGAGTTATGGAAGGAGCTGATTGGTTGTCGAAGGTTACAAGAGGATGCAGAGTGGGGCAGAAAAGTGGCACTTGGAGTTCAATCCAGGTAAGTGTGACGAGATGCATTTTGGAAGGACAAACTAGAGGGCTGAGTACAGGGTTAATGGTCAGTTACTTAAGAGTGGGAGGAACAAATGGGCCTTGGGGTGCAAATCCATACATCCCTCAATGTCACTGCACAGGTTGATACGATAGTTAAGGTGTCCTATGGGATGGTGGACTTCATTAATAGGGGGATCGAGTTCAAAAGTCGAGTGGTCATGTTGCAACTCTACCCATCTGGGACTTTTCACTTTGGAGCGTAGAAGGATGAGAGGAGACTTGATAGAGGTCTTCAAGATCATGAGGCCACACCTGTTTCCCAGGGTAGGAGCAGCAAACTCCAGAGGACAGATGTACAAAGTTAAGGGAGGGAAGTTTAGGGGACTGTTTTTTTAAAAAATATACAAACACAGAGTTGTGGGTGCCTGGAATGCCTTGCTGGGGATGGTGGTGGAGACTGAAATATTGGGGGCATTTAAGAGATTCTTAGTCAGACACATGGATGAAAGGAAAATAGAGGATGACAGAGTAGGGAGGGTTTAGTATTTTTTTTAAAAAAAAGGAAGGACTATATGGTCAGCACATCAAGGGCTTGTACTGAATTATGTTCTATCCATGAATCTTTGCTTGTCCAGATGAATGGAAAGCATTTTAATACTTCAATAATAATCTTTTAATTGCCTATTGCAGAGGGCCAATCAAGAATTGTATTTTAATGGTGCATTTCTTACATCAAACACACTGGACAACAATTTCCCTCCTCTCCACCCCCCCCAAAAAAAGGATTGCTTTCTGAAATGAAATTGGGTAATATGATAGATAACTTCAAGCTGAACCTCCCCCCCAAAAAATATTCAGATTTGCTGTATCATGTAGGATGCCAGAGAAGCCTCACATTACTTTAATTGAATTTAGCATGTTTAAATCACAATGTCGCTGACACAGTGTGTTAGTTCAATTGACCCAAAAATGTCTTGCCGCTGATTTTAATTTGCACTCAACATCTGATGCAATGACGGATTGACCATTAGGCTGAGTAAGCTGAAGCCTAGGGGCCCGGAGGGTAAGGGGCCTGTCCATAGGCTTCAGCACCTACTCTGTAAAGGGTAGATACCTGACCTCTACTTACTGCGCCTGTGTGGGTGAAAGCCGGTGGCGTCTGTGGGCCAGAGTCGATGTCGCGCCATTGCCGGGGTGATGCATGCAGTAGTTCCTGGGACCCAGTGACGGCATGAAGATTTTTGTGGCAACAGCAGCATGTGTGCGATCCTCCACCTTTTTAACGTCCAATTTGGTCAAAAAGACGTTAAAAATCTAATTGTTTGGTGGGATGATGGAGGTGGGGGTTCCCAGCGGGATGGGGTGATGTCTCTTATGTCAGTGTCCAAAATAGTCAGCCAGCATTGATGGATTCCAGTTGCCCTGGTCGCAGTGTGCTGGTGAAACCTTTTACCAAGTTTGTCACTGATCAGCAGGGAAGAGGTCCAAATGAAAATTCATTTTCTGCCTTTGCAATGACATGTTGCCCTTCACAGTTTGTATACTTGAAGAAGACTTAAAATATGACAGGAAATGACAAAATTATTACGTCTTTTAAAAAAAGTACATGATCCACAGCCCAAAATCCATAAAATACACCCAAAAAGTGTTTTGGAAGCAAAATCTTTGTTGTCCAGTGACATTTACCGATTTTCTGAACCTGAGGGCTTTAGAAGTTAACAGTGACAAGTTTCACATCAAAGCTGTATCATGAGTGAAACACAACAGGCTGCAGACGCTGTGATTGTCATAAACACACACCAAAATGCTGGAGGAACTCAACCTGTCTTTCCAGCATCTATAGGAGACAAAAGGTACATTGCCGATGTTTCAGGCCAGAGCCTGAGCTGCATCGTGCCATTGCAAGCCAAGACAGAGAGCAGTGGGCTGCCATTCATGGCCACAAGGTCTTCTCAGGAATAAAAAAAAATCTCCCTCTGGTTCCAATTATACTGTCCCTGCTGTGACTAGGAATGCGCCCTGTTGTCTCAAACTCATTTGCATGATATTATTACTTCTAGGTTTCTAATTTCAGTTTGAAGCCACTGGCATTTGAAACTTCCATCTTACACAATAATTTTCATGCAACAGCTGCATCAATTCCCCTTATAATTCCGAGGGAAAGTGAATCCTTGTAAGCCTCCAGCTTCAACATTCCATGGGGTCAACAGGTGGAACATGCAAAATAATGCCAAGAACGCCTGTTGAGTTTTCCTTTTCTCCCCCATCCCACCTCCACCAGCATATCTGAAGTGTTGACAATCTCTTCATGCAGCCATAACAGATCAATAGAAACCCATTGGGATTTCATGGCCTCCTGTGACATTTTGGATTTTATTTAAACACATTTTCCACAGAGAGAACAGGAAGGAAAAGAACTTACTTTGAATGCCACTCATTTTCAAACTAATGCACGTTCAAATTTTAGACCTACACAGACACACACAGCAATGCCATAAAAAGTTGATAGCTTTTATAAAAAAACATTTGTTTCAGCAACGTGAAAAGAATTGTCAAGTCATTAGCTGGTCGCAAGAGTTCCTCCTTTGGTGAAGTATCCTCAACAACAGAAGCTCCAGCATGCCTAATTATTCCACAATTCTGATAACATCTCTGTAAATATTTTCCCGACACTTTGCAAGCCCATAAAACATGGGAGACAGTCATAGCAGGATGCTATTGAGCACCTTCTGCCATTCAATAATGTCTCAAATTAAAATAAATCACTGTGATCCACTTTCCACTAACCTCACATCCTTTATTTTTGCTTAACATCTAAATATTTATCAATCTCGTCTTGAAAACACTCAGCCATTCTGTGGACAGAATTCCAAAGATTTGGGTGAACATTTTTATTCTTATCTGTCTTAAAGAGTTACCCAGTGGTTCTCAACCTTTTTCTTTCCACTCACATGACACTTTATTCCCTATGCCATAAGTGCTCTGTGAATAGTAGGGGATTGCTTAAGGTGGTATGTGGATGGAAAGAAAAAGTTTGAAACCCACTGTTTTAATCATACCTCATTGACTCGTCATGTGCACCGTTTCATAACTCCAAAGGAAATGGGCCAATGACAATTTTTCTCAAGCAAAATATTTCAGTAACAATTGGGTCTAGAGCAGTGATTCTCATCCTTCCCTTCCCACTCACATTCCACCTTAAGCAATCCCTTACTAATCACAGAGCACCCATGGCATAGGGATTACTTAAAATGGTGTGTGAGTGGGGAAAAAAAGGTTGAGAACTTCATTTTGACAGCGATTCCTGACGAACCATCAAGCACCTGCCAAAGATCTTAATAAATTAGGAATGTTTCGATTACCTCACCTAAGACAGAGAGTCAGCCCAGCCTGACAGACATAAATTCAATTTGGTGAGCCTTTCTTGCACACTCCCCACCCCAAATGTGTTTTCCTTCCACAGTGGGGAAACTAGAGCAGTCTTCCTATATTTCTTGTTCAGCCTTACAAAACACTACTTACGCCCCAAATGCAGCATCTAAATATTTATCAATCTACAAATTTATCATCAGCTATAAATCTCAGCACAGTAACCAGATCCAAGTCCGCTTTTACTTGTGGGAAATAAATAATCATGGAACTTCATAAATAAATGGTGGCAGCAGTTATCTTTTCCAACACAAGCTGCTATTTTCTACGTGGGTACATCCGGTACCGCACGGATGGCAGTCTCTTCAATCTGAGGCGCCTGCAAGCTCACACCAAGACACAAGAGAAACTTGTCCGTGAACTACTCTTTGCAGATGATGCCGCTTTAGTTGCCCATTCAGAGCCAGCTCTTCAGCGCTTGACGTCCTGCTTTGCGGAAACTGCCAAAATGTTTGGCCTGGAAGTCAGCCTGAAGAAAACTGAGGTCCTCCATCAGCCAGCTCCCCACCATGACTACCAGCCCCCCCACATCTCCATCGGGCACACAAAACTCAAAACGGTCAACCAGTTTACCCATCTCGGCTGCACCATTTCATCAGATGCAAGGATCGACAATGAGATAGACAACAGACTCGCCAAGGCAAATAGCGCCTTTGGAAGACTACACAAAAGAGTCTGGAAAAACAAGCAACTGAAAAACCTCACAAAGATAAGCGTATACAGAGCCATTGTCATACCCACACTCCTGTTCGGCTCCGAATCATGGGTCCTCTACCGGCATCACCTACAACTCCTAGAACGCTTCCACCAGCATTGTCTCCGCTCCATCCTCAACATCCATTGGAGCGCTTTCATCCCTAACGTCGAAGTACTCGAGATGGCAGAGGTCGACAGCATCGAGTCCACGCTGCTGAAGATCCAGCTGTGCTGGGTGGGTCACGGCTCCAGAATGGAGGACCATCGCCTTCCCAAGATCGTGTTCTATGGCGAGCTCTCCACTGGCCACCGTGACAGAGGTGCACCAAAGAAAAGGTACAAGGACTGCCTAAAGAAATCTCTTGGTGCCTGCCACATTGACCACCGCCAGTGGGCTGATATCGCCTCAAACCGTACATCTTGGCGCCTCACAGTTTGGAGGGCAGCAACCTCCTTTGAAGAAGACCGCAGAGCACACCTCACTGACAAAAGGCAAAGGAGGAAAAACCCAACACCCAACCAACCAATTTTCCCCTGCAACCGTGTCTGCCTGTCCCGCATCAGACTTGTCAGCCACAAACGTGCCTGCAGCTGACGTGGACATTTAACCCCTCCATAAATCTTCGTCCGCGAAGCCAAGCCAAAGAAATCTGGAGCAGATTTTAATCCACTTGCTACCTAGTTCTCAAAGGTGAACTTCTCAATATTCGTCACTTTGCAGATTTTATATTACTTAATTTCAGATTTATTCTCAGAGTACACACACAGGGCAGCAAAGTTAGTGCAACGCTATTACAGCACCACCAATCAGGACTGGGGTCTGAATCCCACACTGTCCATAAGGAGTTTGTACGTTCTCCCCGTGTCTGCATAGGGCTCCAGTTTCCTCTGCCCCATTCGAATGTACCGTGGGTTTTAGGTCAAATGGGTATAATTTGGCAGCACGGGCTCATGGGCTGAAAGGGCCAATTACACTGTGCTGTATGTCGAAATTTAAATGTAAAAATTAAAAATGATGTCACATACAACCTCCAGGCAAGGCAGTGCAAAAAACTCATCCTGGCATTTAGAATTCCAAATTCATATTTACTGAAAAATACATGTTTCTGCTAAATTACTTTAACCCAGTGGTTTTCAACTTTTTTTTTCCACTCACATCCCACTTTAAATCATCCCTACCCCACAAGTACTCTGTAATTAGTAAGGGATTGCTTAAGGTGGGATGTGAATGGGAAGAGAAGGTTGACAATCTAGACCCAAACTATTTTGCTTGAGAAAAGTTGTCATTGGTCCATTTCCTTTGGAGTTATGAAACCGTGCACACAAGTCAATGAGGTCCGATTAAAAACAGTGGTTCTCCACCTTTTTCTTTCCACTCACATCTCACTTTAAGCAAATCCTTACTAAGCACAGAGCACGCAGGGTTTGCGAGTGGGAAGTTTGAAAAACCACTGCTTTAATCCTTCTACAAATCCCAACAAACCCTTGTTTCCATTGCTGCCTGTTGCATCACCTGCAGAGTTTCCCTAGCACAAAGAGTCATGGTACATCTGACGCACAGAATGGAGTCTATCCATTCGTAAACTGTTTCAGTCAATGGAGCTGAATGCCAAATTGTGAGAACAAGTCACAATTGTTGCTGGGGTGCTAATAAAGATAGCAAGTTGGTCACACTGGGTGGACAGAGCGACAATTTAATCGAGATGGCTTTACACAGCAAATACAGAATCTTTCGCCTCTGCCAGCTCCAAGAAAGAAATAACCAGGTGAACACAATGAATACAAGTAATGCTGGCAGATTAAAACCGAATAAATCTCCATGTTATTGACAAGTGTGAATCGGGAATGAGTATATTCAATGTTATTACTCTCTGGTAAGGTGGGGGTCAGGCAAAATATGCACGAACTGTTTCTGAGGAACCATCCCCAGTTTAGCATTGAACTCCAACGTCAGAATCTGAACAAGTCACGAAATACGGTGCTTTGTGGCAGTATCACAGTACAAACATTCATCTTACAACATTTAACTAGTGTCTTCGGCAAGAGCAAACACTTTTGCAATTGCTGCAAGGTGAGCTTTCTCATTCCTAAGCACAATTCAGCGCCGGAGATGAAAGGACTGGCAGTTAAGCACAGGTTCACGATTCCAGGACTTCTACAACGGCAAATGTCGCCTGGACACTCCGGACCCCGCCAATCCATCGCCCGCAGAATTAGCGGCACTCGCTGCAAAGGTCTGCGTGGACTGGTGGCCTCCGGACCAGTGACCCTTCGCCGAACACTGGCTGGGCGTTGGGTGCCCTCATTTTCTATTTCACTCCAACCAGTAGCTGTTCATTCCCAGTTCTGCCGACACCGGGAGCACAACGGTTCCACCGCTCCATTGGCACATCTCCTGAACGCTTTCAAACGGCAACATCTGGGCATCGCAGCCAGCAGTCGCCATCGGGTAACTTAAAGGGGCGCGGACCACTGGAGCAACCACTGTTGCATTTTTTTTAAACTGTAACAAAAATTCCCAACGAGTCTTTCCATTCTGAGCAAGGAGGTGAAATCTCCGCCGGTAGAGTTGCGTGCGGCAGCTATGAGAGATTTAATTGCTTAACACGCGGGCTCCCCTCAATGTGATGTGTGTGACCCTGGGAAATCTCAAGAGGGCGGGAGACCGAGAGAAACCCGCCGTGGAATTTGCCAACGACCCCTTTCACGCAAGATGCGAGGCAGCGGCTGCAGAAATACCGGGGCTTTCCCCGATAACTCCACGTTCACTCATCGGAACGACTGTAGTCCCGAGTTGCCCCTTTCCGGTTTTTTTTTTAACCTCCCCTCCCCGGCTGCAGAACAGTCCGCCCCAGCCTTTCTAAGACGCCTTGGACTCCCCCCCTTCCCTCTCTCCCCCCCTTCCCCCTTCTCTCTCCCTTCCCTCTCTCCCCTTCCCCTTCTTCCCCCCTCTCCCCCCCTTCCCCCCTCTCCCCCCCTTCCCCCCCTCTTCCCCCCTTCCCCCCCTCTCCCCCCCTTCCCCCCTCTTCCCCCCTTCCCCCCTCTCCCCCCTTCCCCCCTCTCCCCCCTTCCCCCCTCTCCCCTCTTCCCCCTCTCTCCTCCCCTTCCCCCTCTCTCCTCCCCTCCCCCCCCTCCTTCCTTCCTCCCTCCCTCCCTCCCCCCCCCCCCCACCCACCCACCACCACCGAAAGCGGATTCTGGTGATACAAGAGGGAGCAAGTGTGGAACAGAGAGAGAAAATGCGCCTGGACCAAGGTAGTCGAGCCTCCCCCAGGCTGGTGAGTTCGCTCCACACGTGCCCTCTGTCTGCAAGGGGGGCTGGCAACACCCGGACAGCTACTTGGATTCCCTGCACTTAACGCAGGAGAGAGCGAGAGCCCTTTTGGGCCAGCTGATGAAAAAGCACTTACCCAGCCAGGCACCTCAGTACAAGACCGACCGTGGATCCGGCTGAAATGAAGTAGCGAAAGGACTGACTGACGTCAGCCCCGGAGCTGCATGTGTGGCCAATGGAGAGAAAAAAATATAATCGGCGCAGAGGAGCCTGAAACATTACACAGCATGAAACCGCTCCCAGTCTCTTCGAGACAAACGCGGCAGGGACACTTACAGGCAACCTTCCAAGGGATGGGGGCGACTTGCTGGGTGGCTGAACTGGCACCCAGAATAAGAGGCTTCTGGGGAGAGAGTTCCCCCGAGGTATTCCCTCACTACACAAGGCAAATGATGGTGAGAGTTCATTGTCATATGTACAAGTACAATGCACAGGTGAAAGGAAATTCCTGCTGTGGTTTGAATGAGGAGGAATTTCCCATTGCACCCATTATCTCTCCCTTATGATGAACCAAATGCTAATAATCGCAGGCTTAATCCAGTCAAAATTTTGACATACAGGCCCTTTCAGCACACAAGCCCGTACTGCCCAATTACACCCAATTAACCTACATCCCCTGATATGTTTTGAATAGTGGGAGGAAACTGGTGCCCCAGGGAAAACCCACACAGACACGGAGAGAATGGACAAACTCCTTATTGACAGCGCAGGACTCGAACCCCGGTCCTGATCACTGGCACTGTAACAGCCTTGCGCCAACTGCTATTCCAATTGTGCCATCCTTAAGGGCATTTGGAGGCAGGTGAATGGGGCTGATCAATGGCTTAGGCAAACAGGGTACCTTTGCGGCATGTTTCTGTCACTCAATGACTCCATGCCTCTCCTAAACCAAAATTCTGCATAGGTTGCACATCTGAAATAAAAAAACAGAGAATGCTGCAAACACTCAGCAGGTCAGGCAGCATCTATGGAGAGAGAAGCAGAATTCATGCTTTATGTCATGAAGTCATAGAGCACATAACACCCCCTTTGCTCAAACTTGTTCATGCTAATCAAGTTAATGTTCTGGGTTATCCCAGTGGCCTGCATTTGGGCTATGTCCTTCCAAGCCCTTCCTATCCAGACATCTGTCCATAAGGTTACTGATCCTTTATTGCCTGAAATACAAACCTGCTTCCTCCATTGCCATTGTAGATGCTGCTTGACCTGCTGGATATTTACAGCATTGACTGTTTTATATTGTTTCGAACCCAGAAGACCCCAAAACCCAGCAGCAACAGAAATTCACCAAGACAAATGGTTACTTAAACAAAAGTTGTGTTTGATTATCTTTAAACATGAAAACAGGATCAAACTTTAACATTACTATTAACTTAATTCTAAGCGCATGTGTTTGTAAATTCTTTGATTCACAGTCCAATCTCACTTCTCATTCCTCCAAGTTCGTTGGATACAGGGAATTCTTATACTGTGCACAGAATTTAACAGTTATGAAGTTCACCAGGCTTGGGTGTTTGAAAGATAAGTAGTTACTGCTCAGGAAGGTTCTTGTCAGTTTTCAGAGAGAGAGAGAGATATTGTTCGCTGGACAAAAACTGATTCCTTGTAATCAGCCATGTCAGTGTCTTGCCGAAGAAACATTCCCCATCAGGGTTTTCCAGATGATAACCTCTTTCTTTTATGTCACCACAGAGTTCCTTTTTGTTTCAAGTGAAATATTAGGCAGCCTGTCCTCTCCTCTTGTATGGTCCACAAGGGCTTTGACCAGGCTGAACTAAGAACTCACAACCCGTCTTCAAAATGGGGTTTTCCACAAGCTCGCCAGCTTGTCCTGTTCCAGTCCCAGCTGCTGCTGCTGAATTGTAGAACTGAATTCTCTCTCTCTCTCTCTCTTCCTCTCACTCTCAGAGAAAAGCCTGTTTGACTCCCTCTGCTTGCAAAACTACATGATCCTCTTAGAACAGCAAACTGCACTCAGACAGACTCTGAGGCTCTGTGGCTCCGAATCTAACCCTCCAAGTTCTTTCATATGTTGCTTTCCAAGACAACAATGCATTAGTGAAGACCCTATAGGCACTGTTCAAAGTTTTTTCAAAGGCACTCGGAGCCGGCCTGTCTGACTTGAGCAGAGCTCCAGCCTTTTAAATGAGATATTTTTTGAAGTGTTTGTATGTGACCTAGAGTAAAAAAACCTGACACAATTTATCTTCTTTAAAACATATCTATATACAATATAAAATACATAACCTGTCACAATATCATATCTCTCCCTCTCCCTGACCAAAGTAGAGTGTGAGTAGAAGATCGAGCTAAAGAGCCCTTTCCTGAACACACTCCCAAGCCGGAGGACCGGAGCTCATCCTCCACCATGTATGTCTACTCCAAACCAGGGCTGCTGATGATGATGCGCAGTACCTTGGTGAGACCACCAGAGGTCTCGTACTGGATAATGTCCACAGTAGCAAGATCTCGCAATCTTCACCATTTCAGTCGCCACCAGGCACACTGCTTGATCTCAGTGTCGTCATGTCGTCAGTGGATCCAAAGTAAATGTCGTAGACACCGGTGATCGGAGGAAGGTGTCCACTTCTCAGCAGAGCTACCGTCATTTACCATGTTCCCGAGTCAGGCAACACAGGGGGCAGGGAAAGGTGTAGCCAGTGAATTTTATTGGAGGAAGTCATAGGGTCTTCTAGCCTATTCCACCATTCCGTAAGAGTTTGGCTCCTATAATTCTGGCCCCAACTACACGTTCCTGCCTATTCTCTTTAACCTGTGGCCAAAAATCTGTCTACTTCAATCTTGAACATATCCAAGGATTCCACCTCTGCAGTCGGGAATTCCAAATAAATTCCTCTGAAACATGGCTTTTCAGTAATCTTGTTCCTAGATCTAGATTGTCCCATGAAGACACCTACTGGGCACCTCTCTCAATAAGACCACACAGAACCTTCAAGGTTTCACCCCTTGCTCTTCAGAGCATCATTGATTCTTTGACCCACAACCTGCTTCCTTGTAGGTCCAGCCTTTAAACAAGCTGGAAACAAGCCCTCTGAGTGCACATCAACCAGTTATCATCTTTTTACACTGATCCTACGTTATTAACATCAATTTACGGCCGGACTTTGTCATTCCTCCACACACCAGGGGAAATTTATCATGGCTGATTAACCTAACGGGCTGCATGCCTGCAGGGTATGGTAGGAAATGAGAGCACAGTCACTGGGATAAGGTGCAAACTCCCCTAAGACACCACCCAGGGACAGGATTGAGCCCAGATTGTAGGAGGGAGCAGTTCTATTAGCTGTGGAACTTTGCCACTCCTTCCTCCTTGAATATAAAATAGTCAGATATCTGTTCCAATCCATTCAATATATTTATTTTTAAAAGACCATGATTAAAAAATGATATCCTAGAACACATCAAAACAGCCTAAAAAGGACTGCACATTAATGGACAAATGGTTTACATTAATGCCATTATTCTCTATCCTCAATTAGGCAATTTCTAAATTGGATTATTCCCAGGCATCTGCTACTAAAACTATAATTTTCATAATTTGTATGAACACATCCAATTTGTGATGTTATTATCAATTCAAGACAGAATTTATTCTCTAATTGCTAGTACTCACATAATGTTGACATCATGTTTGGAGCAGGGCTTATATTGGTTGGATCAGCCTTCAGCCGAAATTCACATGAATCATCAATGCATCAACAGCATCAAAAGTATCATTAGCCCAATGCATCAATTTGATTTTCCTGCCAAAGTCAATAAAATTGATTAGATTTAGCCTATGGTGAAGGGGAAATTGAGGGTGGTGTTTCTGTTTCTGATCACTTCTACTGAAATGTATGAGCCTTGGGATCATTATGGGCCAAATATCCTCCTTCTCAGCCACATACATTTAAACCTCCAAATCCATTGGCAGAAATTGGTCAGCATCTTTTCCAAGGACAATTAAGAGGCTCTGATCATTCTTAACAATCTCTAGCAAGTGGGGCACATGATTCGTATGCTTGAGGCCAGATTGTTTACAATGAACTCCATCCAGGAGGAGATTTCTAGGAGGGTAGAGAAAATGATTTCTAGCTTCCTTGAAAACATAACATCTTTATCAATGTCACTGACCCCTGACCACTTAACCTGGTGGACAAACATCCTGGCAATTGTGTCCTCTTCTGAAAGGGGCACATGATGTCACACACAAGCAATGGAAGAAGGTTTTGAGAATCTAAACATCCAGTTGAGCACTTCCTCCACAACTGTGGTCAAGTCTGTGGATTCCACTGGCCTCATCAATCTCCTCAAAACCCACGTCTTTGACTACCCCACTATCCCCACCCTGCCCCCTCACCCCAGAGACCACCTAAGAAGAAAACAGCCCCTCTGTGATGGTGTAAAGGAATTTCTCAAGCAGTCATGATGACTTAGAGCAGTGGTTCTCAACCTTTACCTTTCCACTCACATCCCACTTTAAGTAATCCCTATGCCATCAGTGCTCCGTGATTAGTAAGGGATGTGAGTGGAAAGAAAAGTTGGAAACCCACTGTTTTAATTGTCCCTCATTGACTCGTTATGTGCATGGTTTCATAACTCCAGAGGAAATGGGCCAATAACAATTTTCCTCAAGCAAAATATTTCTGTAGTAATTGGGTCAAGAGCAGTGATTCTCAACCTTCCCTTCCCACCCACGTCCAACCTTAAGCAAACCCTTACTTATCACAGAGAATTTATGGGGTAGGGATTACTTAAAGTAGGATGTGAGTGGGAAGAAAAAGGTTGAGAACCACTGATTTAGAGGAAACAGAAGTACATAAATACCAAATAGATTTCAAAATTATTGCACACATTTGTACATGAAGTTTACACAAAGTCCACAGGTAAATGATATAGCTTCCTCTGGTTCTACCTTAGTTTCAGATTTCACAGCTCTCCTCCAATGACTTTTTTAAAGTTCCTTTTCCAATTTTATCCATAGATGTTCTCATAATTAAACTGATAAAGCGAATATTATTTAATTTTTTTTACTGGAAATTAAATTTTATTTACAGCACAGTAGAAGCCGATTTCGCCCATTGAAACCCGTACTGCCCAGGTACACCCAAATTAACCTACAACCCCCGCGATACATTTTTGATCAGTGGGAGGAAACTGGAGCCCCTGAGGAAAACCCACACAGACCCGGGGAGAAGGTACAAACTCCTTACAGGTAGTGCGGGATTTGAACCCGATCACTGGCACTGTAACAGCTGTGGCGTTTTCCTTAAACTTCAAAGTTAAGATTGGTTTTAAACATATTTTTTGGCTGTTCTTTTGTTTTTTGTTAATTCCTTTTAGTTTTGAGGGGATTATTCTGCCCAAGTCCTTGCATTCTCTTTCCTTTGGACTTGTCATGGTTCAATGGCTTTTGGCTTCCACTCAAAGGTGACAAAACACATTCTGCACAGGCTCAATTTCTCAAATTTATGATGGTTTGCTCCAAGCTATCTTCCGTTTGTCTGCAATTAAAGGTAGCTAAAAAGCCCCACAGTAATTCCAAATGAAATCTTTCAAATTGTTTTTTGTTCAAATTGTAACCAGTTTTCTTTGAGTCATTACGTTCATACCCTCCCTTAAGAGTATTGCTAAGTAATTTGACAAGTGAAGATCTTTTCTTTCATTGGAAGAGAATTAATTGTTAAACACTGATATATTACATTTAGTTTTCTTCGGTGTAACCTAAATATTTAATGGCCTGTCTACCCCTTAGTCACATCTTCCATGGAACGTATTACCCATCATAAAAGCATTTGATATGTTTTGGGATTGAAGAGTCTAGATTTATAACATTTTCAGACAGAAGATCAACACACTGTTATCTGTGACAAGTTACAGCCATTCCAATAATCAAATTGGATAAACGTTAGCTTTGATATTTAATATCTGCCTACATTTTGAATGTACACAATGTCACAGCAAGATGAAATCTTGAAGTTTAGTTGTCAATGGCAAAGATAAATGACTTAATGATAAGCTATTGTCTAAGATTTTAATGCAACATAGAAATTCTACACAGTTTTGTTTGTTATTAAAGCATTATTTACCTTACACCCACAAATGGGTATTTTTGGCAAAGTCATGGCCTAATGCCCTTTCTAATTGGCCAGACAAGTGGAGGGTATTCCATCAGATAGCTAAATTTTGCTGTCCAGTGGAAGGGCTTCGGTGTTGGGAGGTGAGATCCGATATAAAAAAATATCCATTTAACAATGGTACATCCTACTGTGGATACAATTTTGTAGGTATACCTGCTGCTTTGGGATAGCATTGCATCTCTACCAGAAAGTCTGGAAAATAAGTAGCTAGTAAATTACTTTTTCAGAGCTGCCCTTTTAAAGTAGAGCAGCCAGGGATTTGTTTTGTTCAGTCTATGGGTCGCCTCCTGCTACCCCCGTTGATTAGCAGCTACACAATCACATGTGCACCCGACAGGACACCACACACTTGTTAATACAATCTCCCACATTGTTAGTACGATCTTCCATTCCCACGTGGTTAAGACTCCACGTCTGGCCAGCCGAAACTCTTCAAAGTCTGCTCGCAGCGACAATTGTTGTGTTGAGAAGAGTATCAGGTTTGGTAGGTTCACAGAGAGATGAGTCTGGGCACATGTTACAATTGCATGCAACTTTTATGAATACACGGGGAAACAAAGAAGGAAAGAACGTTAAACTGCCACAATTACTAATTCACGTAAGCGACGATACAGAAGTTTACATTGGTTGAGATTTTGCTCCTGATTTCTTGTTCTTTCCCTGACGGTTCACATTTGAACTCATATTTATATACCAGGAAGTTACAAAACTACCATCTTCCACTTTGTTTACCAACCACACTTTATGCTATGTTTAGGAAGCCATCAAGTTGGAATAGACTCATCAATTAGTGTGGAAACTGCAAATTCAGCTTTAAGAGTTGGACACATTGGCTTGCAGATGAAAAGCCCTCCATTTTTAATCAGTAAGTGACATTGGAGGGAAGGGCCCTCATGTCAGTGAACGTTTGAATGGACTGATACAATGGATAAACTCATTGGTCAATTCTAGATTTATGGTCAATCTAGTCAGATATTTCCAAACCCCTGTGTTGTATACGCCAACAGAATCACATTGTATGGGAGCATGGCCTGATGGCGAAGGAGGAAGAAGTGTAATTCCATATTCCCCCAGTTGGACTAAAAAATACCTGAATTTAAATACTTGGAAAAGTTTTTAAAGTTTGTTTTGAAGTTATCTGAATGTTTAAAGACTGGTATGGCAGCTAATACAAAAACATTGAAGACACAGATTCAGAAGAAACTTCACTTTAAGAGTTTAGAAGAAGTGAGGCCTATTTATCAAATGGAATCCTCGGAGTCGACTGGACAGCCACCTAAGCAACAAAGGATTCCAGCCCATCTAAGTATTACCCCGGCGCCACCACAAGATGGTGCTGGGCTACCAATGTTTTCTTCATATGTCGGGAGTGCTGCAGAATCACTGGAGTCCCGACCCCGATGCGCGGCGCTGCTGTGGGTCCCAGCGGCACGGGGATTTGGGGCAGCATGTCGGAAGACGTGCATGCGCGGACCTCTGTGTTGCCGGGCATGCGCAGTGTGTCACGGGTCTGGGAATTACTGGATAAGGTCTGGGCTGTCGGTGAGGGTCAACGGCGTTCTGAACAAATTGGGTCTGGACTTGTAGGGGTCCAGACCAGAAGCAAGGTTAAATCAAAGGCTGAATTAAAAGAATTGGAAGAAGAATCGTTGATCGTTGTTGAAGAGAAACAAGGTAGGCCTCAAGGAGAGGACACTAACTTTGAAGCTGTTTTTACTGTTTTGGAATCAATGGCACATCAAATGGGAAATACGTCAATGCAAATATCTACTCAGTTGGAACATGGATTTATGAATAGAACTGAAAAAATGAATAATATTTCTGATGAAGTTTCTTCTCTTAAAAAGGACATTTTTGCTCTAGGTGATGTCAATAAATGTTTGAATTTGGTGGACACAGTTCAAGATAATTTTAAGAAAATGAAAGGTGCCTTTCAAGTTAGTAAGAACCAAGTGGAATGTAATAAACAGAAAATAGAGAAAGTTGAAGATTCTTTCATTGGATGGGAGATTTAGAAGAAAGATTTATTGAAGAAGATAGACTCTCTGGAAAATCAAAGTCATCGAAATAATGTTAAAATAGTGGGAATTCCTGAAGGCATCGAGGGTTCAGATTCAATTTTTTTTTTAATGGATTCCTGGAGCATTGGGATTGGAGTTTTTTCCAGAAGGTTTGGAGTTGGATAGGACTCATAGGGCTTTAAGGAGTAGACCATATCCAGATCAACCACCACAAGCTGTTTTGATTCGCTGTCTAAAATATCAAGATAGAGAAACTATTTTGAGAGTAGCAGTTCAGAATGCACATAGATATCAATCCCCATTGATGGGACAGGGAAATAAGTTTTTTTCTGTCCAGATCTGAATCAAAAAATTATTAGGAGACGTAATGAGTTTAACTCTGCTAAAGAGGTGGCTTTGGAAAAAGGGTTATAAATTTTCTTTAAATATCCTGCAGTATTGAACATTTTTTATGGTAATTTTCAATCACAATTTTTTGAGAATGACTATGGTGCTTTAATCTTTGCTAATTCTCTGCCTGATAGGGCTGTTGAAAGACATTCTTCACCTAAGAGGAGGATATCTGAGAAGAAGAATGGAAACGGGAATGAGAATCTGTCAAAGAGCTTGATTGATATTGATGATCCGGAGCAAGTTTTAAGATTAAATTCAATGGGGCTGTGAGCTGATTTAGACTTATCATTTTACGAGTCCGATTGGGGAAAGAGAGGTCACTGAAGCTTTCCGAAGTCGTCTGCCACCTGTGAGGGGGGATTTATTTTTGTCCACACCCAGCTAAGTGGGGAGTTACTACCTTGTAGTGCTGTTTTGTTTAGTGATCATTTATCAAGGGAAGCTTTAAGATTAAATCTTTTTTGAATTATTAGAAGAGATAGAAAGAAAAGGGGGCTTTTAAGGGGAGTTTTAAGGGTGTTTTGTTAGTAGAAGAGATAGAAAGTTAAGGGTTTTTTTGTATTTGTTGTTTGAGTTTTACTTTGATAATAATGTATAATATAAACTTTGCAATGTTTAATGTTCAGGGTTTAAATAATCCGATTAAGAGAAAACGTGTTTTAGCTTATATAAAAAAGAAGAAAGTTGACATTGCTTTTTTGCAGGAGACTCATTTAGCCGAAAAAGAACATTTGAAATTGAAGAAGGACTGGGTTGGACATGTATCTTCATTTTCCTTTAATTCAAAAGCAAGAGGAGTGGCAATTTTGATTCATAAGAAAATACCATTTGAACTTGTTTCTTTGTTGGAATCAGTTGCTTGTATTTTAATGATTAAATGAGTAAATTGTTTGTTGAGCCATGGTCTTTATTGAATGTGTATGCACCTAATGTTGATGATGAACAGTTTGTGTCTGAAGCTTTCTTAACTTTAGGTCAAGTTAAGGAGAATATTTTGATTGGGGGAGACTTCAGTTTTGTTTTAGACCCATTATTGGATAAATTTCCAAAAGTTGTGAAAAAATTGAATTGGTTTCCTTAATGAAAGATCTGAATTTGATAGAGGTCTGGAGAAGATTAAATCCTACTGAGAAAGATTTTCCATTTTATTCTTCATGTCATGATTAATTTTCAAGGATTGACTTTTTTTAGCATCAGCACATTTGCAAACATGTTTCACTCAAGCTGAATATAAGAGTAGGATCATTTCTGACCATTCTTTGCTGTTTATTTCTTGTCTGGGGCTGGAAGTTTTTCGATTTCAAATCAAATTTTCGCTGGAGGTTTAATATAATGTTATTGAAAAAGACGGAATTTGTAAAATTTATTAAGGATCAAATTGCTTTTTATTTAGATTTGAATAAGAATATAGTCAGGAGTAATTTTATTGTATGAGATGCTTTAAAGCCATTTCTACATGTTCAAATCATTAGTTATGCATCAAAGGAAAAGAAGATATTTCTGGTAGAGTCTCAGTTGTTGGAAAAGCAAATAGCAGAGTTGGAAAAGGAATTTCAGAGGAATTCTACAAAAGATAATAAAACTTTTTTGACAAAATTGAAGCTAAAATATAATATATTGCAAACTGACCAATTTGAACATTTGATTCAAAGATCGAAGGAACATTGTTACGAGTTAGGAGACAGAGCACATAAAGTTTTGGCATGGCAATTGAAAACTGAACAAGCTTCAAGGATTATTAATGCTGTGAGGAAGGACAATTCAGTTACTTTTAATCCTCAGGAAATTAATGACCAATTTTTGTCATTTTATCAGAAATTATATGCTTCTTTTTTTTTTTATTTATTTTTCACACCATAAATCACATTAGCCATGATATACACTATTTCTTTTTCACACATATACAGTGACTTTTTCTCCCCCCCCCCTTTCCTCCCAAACCAACCCCCCACCCCCCCTCTCATCCATTTTAGGTATACAATCTAGGTTGCATTAAGCCAGTCAGACAATGTTGTCATTCAACAAAATTACACCAGAAATTCTACTGAGTCCATTCTTTTCTTTCCTTCTCCTTCCATCAACTTAGGTAATGTTTGTCCCCGGTAGGTTTTCGCTATTGTATTTAATGTAAGGCTCCTATACTTGTTCGAATATTTCAATATTATTTCTTAACCAATATGTTATTTTTTCTAATGGAATACATTTATTCATTTAAATTTGGTAGTTTCTTCCTTTTAATTTGGTTATGTATTCCATTAATATTTAAAGACATATAGTTCAGCGTAGCCCTTTTATATTTTGTTTATCTTCTCTTTCCGTTTTTCCATCATTACCTTTCCTCCTTTTCCATTTCTGTTTTCTTATTTTCAACTCTTTATAAGACAACATTCCTACAACATCTAACATTTTCCTTATTCTCCTATTTCTATCTTATTTATCCCCAATCTCCCCTTCACCTCCTGAGTTGTCCTTTATCCCTTGTCGGACAACCACATCTCCCCTCTCCATTTGGATTTGCGAATCCACTCGCAAGCGTCAACTGATTTTGCAGTGACCGCTATTTCCCCCCACCCCGCCTCCCCCAGAAAAGATTTCACTTTTCATATGTCACAAAGGTCACTCTTTTAATTCCCTCCTTATTCTCTCTATTCCATTACCTTCCCTTATTAATTCTTGTCTATACTATCTATATTTTCCTCTAAGTACAGATACATTCATGTATGCTCATTGTCTCTATTCACTCTTATACCTCTTTACCCGCATACATATCAATCGTGATCATTTTTACTCTCATTACCCGTCTTCATCCCTCAGTCTATTTTTGTCTTTACCCACACACATATCAATCGTGATCATTTTAACTCTCATTACCCGTCTTCCTCCCTCAGTCTATTTTTGTAATTGTTCTGCAAATTTTCGTGCTTCTTCTGGATCCGAGAATAGTCTGTTTTGTTGTCCTGGAATAAATATTTTCAATACCGCTGGATGCTTTAGTATAAATTTATACCCTTTCTTCCATAAAATCGCCTTTGCTGTATTGAACTCTTTTCTCTTCTTTAGGAGTTCAAAACTTATATCTGGATAAATGAAGATTTTTTGCCCTTTATACTCCAGTGGTTTGTTGCCCTCTCTTACTTTTTCCATTGTCTTCTCCAGTACCTTGTCTCTTGTAGTATATCTTAGGAATTTTACTACAATAGATCTTGGTTTTTGTTGTGGTTGTGGTTTAGAGGCCAATACTCTATGTGCCCTTTCTATTTCCATTTCATGCTGTAGTTCTGGACATCCTAGGGTTTTAGGGATCCACTCTTTTATAAACTCCCTCATATTCTTGCCTTCTTCATCTTCCTTAAGGCCCACTATCTTTATGTTATTTCTTCTGTTATGGTTTTCCATTGTATCTATTTTTTGAGCTAGTAGTTCTTGTGTCTCTTTAGTTTTTTTATTAGATTTCTCCAATTTCTTTTTTAAGTCTTCTACCTCCATTTCTGCTGCTACTGCCCGCTCTTCCATCTTGTCCATTTTTTTTTCCCATTTCTGTTAATGTCATCTCCATTTTATTTATTTTCTCTTCTGTGTTGTTTATTCTTTTTCTTAAATCCTTAAATTCCTGTGTTTGCCATTCTTTAAATGACTCCATGTATCCTTTAATAAGAGCAAGTATATCCTTTACCTTGCCTATCTTTTCTTCTTCTATTTCACCATACTCTTCCTCTTCTTCTTCCTCTGGGTTGACCATCTGTTGTTTCTTTGTTGCCCTTTCCTCCTCTTCTTTCTTGTTTCTATTGTCTTCTGTGGTCTCTTCTTGCTGCAGGTGTTCTGCAGCTGTCGTTGCCGGCTGTGGAGATTGACTCCCCAGCTGGTCCCCCCTCCCGTCGGTGTGTTTTTTTTCATTCGCATTCGTGCATGCGCGGTTGCGCACTTTTACTCGGCTCAGCGAGCCATTTTTGTAGTCCATTATTTACCGACCTGAGGGAGCGGGTTTCTCTCTCCGCAGCGGGCCTCTTCGGACAGGTAAGGCCTTCACCTTTTTCCTCCTTTGTCTTCTCTTCCTCTCTTCTTGCCGTTGCTTTCGATTTTTCTTTTTTTGTCGCCATCTTCTTTCCACCTTTATACTCACTTTTCTGTAACTTTTATTTCTGTGCCTTTGTGTTTTCTCTTGTTTTTCCCGACTTTTCTGGAGAGGGCTGGAGTTCACCGTCCGGCCACTACTCCATCACGTGACTCCCCCAGAAATTATATGCTTCTGAGGGAGTGTGAAATGATGGTTCTATTGAAGCTTTTTTGTCAGAGTTAAATTTATCAATATTGAAGAAGGAGGATGTGAGAAAGTTGGATTCTCCTTTTATGGATTTAGAAATAAAGGATGTTATTCAACAAATGTCTAATGGGAAGTCACCAGGAGATGATGGGTTCACTGCTGAATTTTATAAATTTTTTATGATGATCTGTCCTCTTTATTCATGGATGTTCTTAATCAGGTAACTCAGGAACAAGCTTTACCAGACGCATGTTTGTGCAATAATAACAGATAAACCAAAAAAAGACAGAGACCCTTTGAAGGTTTCTTCTTATCGACCAATTTCTTCATGTGAATTATAAAATTATAGTAAAATTATTAGTAAATAAATTAGCAAAGTATTTACCACAATTAGAACATTCTGGCCAGGCTGGTTTTATTAAAGATAGGTATACCTCTGATAATATTCTTAGAGTGGTTTCATTGATCAATGCTTCACATCCGCAACTCAACCAACCAATGGTAGTATCATTAGATGCTGAAAAAGCTTTTGATAGGGTCGAATGGAATTTTTTATTTAAAGTTTTGGAGAAATATAAATTTGGACCCTTATTTATTGGTTGGGTGAAGGCATTATATAATAATCCTGTAGCAATGGTGGTGACAAATGGTCAAACTTCTTCCTTTTTTAAATTAACACATTCAACTCATCAAGGTTGTCCTTTGTTGCCAGCCTTATTTGCATTGGTCATTGAACCATTAGCTCAGTCTATCAGGCAGAATGACAATATTACAGCTATAAGGATTGGACAGGATGAAATAAGATTAATTTACTTGCTGATGATGTTTTGATATATTTAACTAATCCAGATCAATCTATAATTTATTTGCAAAATTGTTTAGAATTATATGGTAAATTACCTGGATATAAAATGAATTGGGATAAAAGTGAAATATTACCAATTTCTGAAGGAAATTACGACCAGTGCAGACAAATTACTGAACTTCGTTGGACTGATAAAATTAAGTACTTAGGGATAATGATTAATGTAAATTTGCAATCATTGTATAATTTAAATTATGTACCATTAATGAGAAAGATTAAAGTGGATTTGAATGGAAAGATTTACCTTTAACTTTAATAGGGCGAGTAAATTGTATATAGATGAATATTTTTCCACAAATTCAGTATTTGTTTCAATCGATTCCTGTTCTCTTCCGAAATCCTTTTTTTCAAGATTTAAATAAAGTAGTTCGAGAATTTTTATGGAAAGTAAAATTAGCAAGAATAGCAATGCATAAATTGACCTGGCAGTATGCTTTGGAAGGTTTGCAATTACCTAATTTTTAAAATTATTATGAAGCAGCTCAATTAAGATTTATTAATTGTATGTTAGATATTTTGAACCCTCCTAGTTGGGCTAGGGTGGAATTGGCTGCGATATTGGAACCTTGTCCCCATCATTTTGTATTTAAATGGAAAGCTATCTTACAACTGAAATATAATGTACCAATTTTGAACATTTATTAGAAATTTGGACAAAAAAGAATGTATTAATAGGATCAAAAGGTAGTTTATCAGTTCAAACCCCAATACATCAAAATAAATTGATTCTTTTTTCATTGAATAATAGAGTTTTAGAAGATTGGTGGATTAAAGGAATGAAAAGATTGCAGAATTGCTTTGAAGAAGGTGAATTTTTATCATTTAATCAGCTTAAAGAGAAATTTGGGATTTTAGAGAATTCTCTGTTTGTTTATTATCAAATTAGGGCATTAGTGAAAGATAATTTTGGAAGAGAATTGAAAATTTCTAAGTTAACTAAGTTTGAATTTATGGTTTCATATTTTTCAGATAAAGGTTTTATATCAGAAATGTATGCATTATTAAATCTTTTTAGATACATCTAGGATTAAATGGGAGCATGATTTAAGTCGTGAGATTAGTCAGGTGAATTGGGAAAATATGTGTTATGATGGGTTGGCTAAATTAATTAATGTAAGATATAGTGTGGTTAATTATAATTTTTTGCATCAGTTATATTTAACCCCTGAAAAATTGAAAAAGTATGGATTTAGTCATTCAGATCTGTGTTTTAGGTGAGGATTATATCTTAGAATATTTCTATATTCTGATTGGTTTTGTGATAAAGTTCATCCTTTCTGGTTTAAAATTAGGAATTTCCTTCAAAATTTGTTTAAAATTCAATTTCCTTTAGATCCAAAAAATTTTTTGTTTGGTTATTTTACTCTGTTAGTGGACTTGGGGTTGGATAAGTTTCAGACATCGTTTATTCGTCTAACATTGGCAGTTGCTCGTAAATGTATTGCTATATCCTGGAAAGATGAAGTGGAGTTCGATGGCATAATGGGTTGAAGTCGTGTATCTATATGGAGAAAATAACATATAATTTACATAATAATGATGATTTTTTTTGTTAAGATGTGGACACCTTATATGAAGAATATGAATTTAGTAATATTGTAAATTACTGAATGTTTTTGTTTATTTTTAATGCTTCCCTTGAGGGATCTTTTGTGGGAGGGGGAGGGGATGGGTTTGTTTTATTGTTTTATTATTAGACTACTTATTCAGTAAAAGTCTGTTTATTTTTATTGAAAAAATACGAAATAAAGTTTAAAAAAAAGAATCACATTGTTTTATTATTAGACTACTTAATCCGTAAAAGTCTGTTTATTTTTTTTTTTTAAATACGAAATAAAGTTTAAAAAAAAGAATCACATTGCATGACTAGACCCTCCTACTTGACCGATCTGTTCTCTTGCTGGTGATCTCAGATGATAACAACACAGATGTTCTCGACTTTTCTGCTCTTGCCACGGTTTAGTCAATCAGTCTTGTGCCATTACTCAAGCTTAATGTGTTTGCACCAGGTTTCCTTCCGTCTCGATGCATCTTACCTCAAGAGCCAAAGGTCAAAGTTCAGATTTACTGTCATACAACCCTGACATTGTTTATCCTGCAGGCCAGGCTGAATTTCTACTTTACCGTAGTGCAAAAAACTGTACTCAAGGAAAGATACGAATACAAAAAAAGAGAAATGTAAACCAAGAAAATCTTTCAATACAAATCTCCAAAAGAAATCCAGGATGTGTTCAGTCTCACATTCACCATTGCCTTCAAATCCTATGTTGATCACTGTTTGAACATTAACATTGAAGATTACCTCCCTGAACTTCGGGTAACTATGAATCACCACAGCAGATGTCAAAATATTTGCACAGAAGCGTGGCGAATAAAATTAAAAATGCAAGATTAATACACAGAGTCAGAATTCCCAAGTATACAGTCATTGCGTTTACACATCAAGCTCCTATAATTAGAGTGAGTAGCATTTGTTCCTGTTTGTCTTCACAAGAATAAAATGACCCCATATGTTTTTGTTTCATGTATGGTTCAGAACTTGTTGTGAGGAGAGGGCCAGACCAATAACCCTAATAACTTCACGGAGCCACTCATAGGGCGGCAGGGTTAGCATAGCTCTTAGTGCAAAGCTTCTACAGACCAGCGACGGGTTCAAATCCTGTCCTGTCTGTAAGGAGTTTGTACGTTCTCCCTGTGTCTACGTGGGTTTTCCCCAGGGGGTTCCGGTTTCCTCCCACTGTTCAAAACGTACAGCAATTGTAGGCCAATTTGGCAGCATGGGCTCATGGGCTGGAAGGGCCTGTTACTGAGCTGTATGTCTAAATTTAAATTAAATCAACACAGAAGCTGCCTGAGAGGCCATCTGCATCAGAGAAACATCAATACTGCAGACGCTGGAATTCTGAGTTAGCAAAGAGGGTCTCAGCGGGCATGGCAGCATCCATGAAGAGCAAGGATCCCAACCCGAAACACTGACCGACCATTACACTCCATGAGTGCTCCAGATCCTCTATACTTCCACAGCCTCTCTTTGTTCACAGAAGCTACAACAGCTTAGGTTAATTTCATTTCGATGAAGAGAAACAGCTGCAAGAGTAAGATTCAGCTGATGTAGATACTTTATAATTAATTGATTCAATTTAAATTAATTCAATTATTCATTCAAATTTATTAAATATTGAATGGCTTTAAACATTTTGTTATGCTATTAAGTGTTTTAAATAAAGCAAGGTAACAGGCCATTTTGGCCCACGAGTCCGTGCCACCCAATTTACACCCAAATGACCTACAAATCCCAGTACGTTTTGAACAGTGGGAGGAAACTGGAGCTCCTGGGGAAAACCCACGCAGATAAGGGGAGAATGTATAAACTCCTTACAGACAGCAAGGGATTCGAAACCCATTCCTGATTGCTAGCGCTGCAATGGGGTTGCGCTAACTGCTATGCCAACCATGCCTCCCTAATTTTATAATTTCTCATAATTATTTTTTTAACTGAAAATTTTTAACTGTGGGAATGATTCTAAGGTAGTTTTGTGGTGATTTTCAATGATTGAATATACTAGTTTTTTGACAGCTTTGGTGCCCAGTCAACCTGCAGTTCCAGTTCCACCAGCTGTTGAAGATGCTAAGGACACAGGGCCCGTGATTCGGCAGGAAGACTCCACAATGCCTGGACCTCACTGATCAGTTCAATGTTCAAATTTATTGTCAGCATGCACCTATGACATTATGTAAAACCCTGAGATTCCTTTTCCTGCGGGCAGGGCAGAATTTCTACTCATCAGTAAAGATATGTATACAAAAGAGCAAAATGTAAACAAACTGACTGGAATCCAGAAAAATATATTCAGTAATAAACAGTGCAAAGCGAGCGTCCTTAAATGAGTCCTTGATTGAGTTTTTCATTGAGGAGTCTGATGGTGGAGGGGTAGTAGCTGTTCCTGAACCTGGTGGTGTGAGTCTTGTGGCACCGAGACCTCTTTCCTGATGGCAGCAGTGAGAACAGAGCATGTGCTGGGTGGTGTGGATCCTTGATGATTGCTGCTGCCCTACTACAGCAGCGAACCCTGTAGATGTTCTAATTGGTGGGGAGGGTTTTGCCTTGGCTGAGGGCTTTTGCAGGGCTTTATGCTCAGGGGTATTGGCGCCATCAAACCAGCTCAATGCAGTAAGTGCATGTCAGCAAGTGGTGAGCTCCTGGATCTCACTGCCTGCACCACCGCTATGAATCTCAAGCCATGGGAGATTATTGACAACCCCCTCTCTTGTCTCCCTGAAAACAAATTTTTTGTCCTTTTATAGGATGGTGAGAATAAGAAAAGGCCTTTCAGATTTAAAGACTGTTCCACTGTTCTATTAAATCACAACTACATTAAAACCCCTGGTATCCAGGATTCAGGCAACTGGCAGCCTCAAGCACCCAACACAAAACTCAAGGAAAATAAATTAAAAATTTTAAATAAATAAGAATAAAATAAATGTAAAATATTTGCAAGTTTAAAATTGTATAAGTAAATGTTCTCTGAAGTAACACATAAACCTTTGGTGAAGATGGGAGCAAATTTCCAGGCAGCGGAGGGCTTTGGTTGGCACTTTGCTCATAGCAGCTGCCTGAAAGAAGTTTGAATAAAGTGGCGTTGCCCGGGACGAAGAGCTGGTTGATTCCACTCACCGTTGGGGTGATTCTCTTAAAGTGTCTCCTTAACCCTGCTTAGTAAGAGTTTTTCCGGTCAGAGGCTTTATCTGTAAACTTGGGGGGTGGGGGGTTTAATTATCTATAATATTATTGTTTGTCTTTTGGGCAGTTCCATGGAGTGGGAGGAGCCTGCAGATGCAGCAACTGTTAAATGTTTTCAAAGAATTTAACTGAAAATAAAGTCAAATGCTTTCATGTTTATGTATTCATACAAGTGAAGTTCATTCATTATAAGTACAGTGTAATATTCTTGTCTTTTAAACTATTTATTCTTAATGCAGGTGTGTTAAGTTAGGCATTGTAAGAGTAAGTCTCAAGCAAGCAGAAAATACATTTATCCGGCATCTACCATCCCCTTAGGTGCCATATACCAAGTGTTTTACTGTAAATTCTAGAGTCGCGGAGAGTCATTTAGCAGTCATTCAACATTCTCACTGCCCGTGGGAAGAAGCGGTTCCTCAGCCTGGTGGTGCTGGCTCTGATACCCATGTATCTCTTCCCTGAGGGGAGGAGATGGAAAATATTAGGTGCTGGATACCCAGGATATTACTGTATCATGCCCAGTTTTAACCCTGCTTTACTGACTTCCTGCTGGCCTTTGATGGAGCAGCAGCTTTTTGAAGTTTTCCTTACTGTTTCCAACCTTTTTAAATCCTTATTCTTAAACTCCATGTTGCTTACTGAATTTAACTAGATCAATGACTGTAACTGTCTTTAACATGAATTCAAGGAGTGAATCTACTAGAAAATAAGAGGACCCTCTTGTATTTTTGGAGCCTATCAGTGATTTGCTTCGACAACATAGAAAATAATCCTCTGATAAATTACAACAATTCAGTAATGAATTTAAGCAGATGGATGCCAAACTGCATTCTTTTTGGAAAACCTTAGAATAACATGATAAGCGTATCCAAGATAATGAAGCATTCGCGAATGCTTTGGATGGAAGAATGGATGATATGCAAAAGCTCTGTAAAAACTTATCAAAGACTAATGAAAAATTAACCCAGAAGATTATTAATTTAGAAAAGAGAAGCAGAAGAAATAACTTATGAATTCCAGGCTTGGAAGAGTCAACTGAGAGTGGCCAGCCTACTAAATGTTTGAAAGTTTTTTTGCTGAATTGTTCAGATTTGCAGCCTGCCAACTCTCCCTGCGATAGATTGTGTACATAGATTATAGATTCCTACACCAGCTCCTGGTCAGAGACCTTGTTCAGTTATACACTGCTTTCATGAATTTCAAATGCAAGGAGATTTTATTAAGTGAAGCTCGTCGCAGAGGAAGAATGAATTATAAAGGTCAGAAGATTGGTGTCATCGAGGACTAATCCTCCGAGGTTTTGTGTAAATGTGTTAAATACAAAAAGATTATATTGGAATGCTACCATCAAGGTTTAAAATCTGTTTTGCTTTTTCCAGCGCGCCTTCGTATCATACTAAAGGACAATTCTAAGGAGTGGTTTCATACCATTGAAGAAGCCCAGAAATTCTTGGAAGAATATCTGCCATTTACTATTTCTCCTTCTGAGTAACTGCTTCTCTAATTCTATGTATCTGATTTACTTTTTGATTTTTTTAAAAATGCTGAATTACTAAAATAAGGTCTCAATGAGTTAATGCGTTAGTGTTTATACATTTTGATCAGAGTTTACTTTTGACATTTATATCATTTATCTTAAAAAATTTTAATCTCTGATTCTGAATTAACTACTTGAATTAATAAATCATTTAGCTTATAAAATGTTAAGCCCTTTGATTTTGAAATAACTATTTAAATGAATATTTTAATAGTTTTTTTTACTTCAGGGCTTTTTCTCTTGTTGGCAATATGTGCTGTTATATTATGGAAACATAACAGATAAATCAGCTTCTGTTCTTGGCATTAACTGTACTAGCTTTGTTATGTCTCATTTGGAAAACATTTACAATTTCATTGTAATATTGGAGTTTTGCCAGCATGAAATTTTTGGGGAATGGGTGATTTAGTTAGCTTCATGCCATCTGTCTTTTGGTCAGCTTTCTGGCTTTAGGTGAAGGGAGGGGTGTTACTATTTATTTTGAAGTTGTTTTGGCTTGGAATAATCACACCTGTTTTTGGCTACTTCACTTTCAATGCTTGCTTAATATGTTTGATATAAGTTCCCTATTTGTTAGCTTCTTAGCCTTTAAAGAGTTCAAATAGATCAAGTTTTCCAAGTTTTCAGTGCACGAAATAGCCCTCGCTTTCATGTAAACAAGACAAAGACATTCAGGCAGGGCTGATAAAGGATAATTCACCATCACGTCACAAAAGGGCCAGTCAATAAGCTTCTCCAACAAGACAAGAGTCCAGCCACCTCTCCTTACATTCACGGGTGTTACCAGCAACAAGTCTCCCATCATCCTTGGAACACCACTGACCAGATGCTCACCTCCATAAATCTTGGGGTTACAGGAGTAGTGGAGGGGCGAGGTAACTCACCTGCTGACTCTTCATCGTCTGCAAGGCATGAGCAAGGGTGAAGTGCAATGCATTCCACTTACTTTCACGAGTGCAGCCCCTCCAACACTTAAAGAAGGTTCAGCATCAAACCAAAGAGACCGTTTATCATGCCAAACATTCACTCCCTCCACAACAGCTGGAGAGAGCATCATCTAAAATATCCAGTGAATTAGCTCACCACTACCACCTTCCCAAGGCAAGTGGGGCTGAGTAATAAGCCTGCAATATCCAGATTTCAAACAGAAGGTCTGTGGTGGTTCAATAACACAGCTCATCCACACCTTCTCAAGGACTATAAAGGATGGGCAATAAGTGCTGATGATCTCAACACTACTACTAATAATAATAAATGATGGGTCTATTGTCATGCACATTGCACAATGAACACTTACACCAGCATTCTTACTTGCTGCAGCTGAACAGAGAGTATATAAAACTACAGGTCAAATCAAATTAGTCATCTGATTGTACAAGTACAACCCAACAAAACAGCGTTCTCCGGTGCAAAACATGCAGACACACAACCAGACATAACACTTGTACTGACAAACAATACACATGCAGGACAAATATGCCCACTGATTTATAAAGATGAATAAATAAATATTGTTTCATGAATATGAAAGTTTTGGGTGGTTTGTGTAAACAAGTCCTTTGGTCATTCAGCGTTCTCACTGCCCGTGGGAAGAATTTGTTTCTCAGACTGGTGGGGCTGGCTCTGGCATTCCAGTATCTCCTGTACAACAGTATGCATTAAATTAATATATTCACAGTTACCCTCGCACAAGAAAAAAATGGGCTGTTATTAGTTGTCGGAAAGAAACTGTCCTTCAACCTGGAGATGCTGGATTTTAGACATTCTCCCCGAAGGTCGCAGTGTGAAGATGTTGTGACCAGGGTGATGGGGTCCTTTATGATGTTGGCTGCCATCTGACACCAGATGTCTGCAATGGATGGGAGGTTCAAGTCTGTGATGGACCTGGCTGTTTGCTGCCTTCTACGTTTCTGGGCCCCCTAATTCCCAAACCAGGCTGTGATGCACCCAGTCAGTATGATTTGCACAATCTGCCGGCAGAGGAAAGTTTTTTTAAAAAAGGATAAAAAGGCTATCTGGTAACAATTTAGAACATGAAGTTAACACCACATCCACCTGATTTAAGAGTTCCCCTCCAGCTTCTGAGCGCAGCGTGAAAAGTAATTGTGAATCCAGAGTGGATGAGCTTACTATTCCCATGTCTGCCCCAGTTTTCTCACATTGTGCCTTCCTCCATTCACAGAATCGATGGTTCTTCATAACCTAATGACAGCTGCCAACTCTGGTAGCCCAGGGTAGAAATTAAAATGCACCGCACCCCATTTGCCTTGCAAAACAGCACGACAGACCCTGTGCAATCTAAGCAGGTTCTGAGCCCAATGGGAAACTTTGTTGGACCTGGCTTTTATGGAGCTGTCCAAAATAATCTCCTTTTTAACCCAAAATGGGGCTCAGACTGATTAACAGCCCTTCAGTAAAGTTGAAGAAAATTAAAACTTTATTCTTCCCACGCTTACATTAACAATCGCCCCCCCCCCCACACCTCCAGATTCTACAACATACATTAGAGGCAATTTACAGTGGCCAATTAACCAACCAACCCACTCATCTGTGGGGCTTGAGAGGGCATGCAAACTCCACACAGGCAGCACTCGAGATCAGGGTTGAACCTGGGCTTCTGAGGCAGTGAGGCAACAGCTCAATTTGCTGCGCCATGGGCCTGAATATTTTCTGCATTCAAAATACCTTATTTTAAATCAACACGAGTCGATGAAAAGTAAGGTAAGCCTTGGATGAAGTATCTGCTGAGGTCCTGCCCAGGAGCTAAGCTGCTTGCTTCTTCATTCAATCTAACATCTCAATGAGAGAAAAAAATACTTCAGGAGATGAGGAGAAACCAGGAGTTGTCAGCAGCATCTTTCCTGGCAATGACTGTGACCCACCAAGTGGACTGATACCACAATGCAGGACTGAGGGAGTGCTGCCCTGCCCCAGGTGCTTTCAGAGCAGACAGCAATTCTGTTCTTTCAGGTGGGCCTAACGGATCCCATGGCTGTGCTCTGAAATGAAAGGCATTTAGCCCTGGCTAATGTTTACCCTTCATTCAGGGTCACTGACTATTACCACTGGCTCTCCTGGGAGTTTGTTGTGCATCAGTAACAGTGCATGCACTTCAGAAGTATTTGATGGGCTGTCAGATGTTTGTGGGGGAGGAGGATCCAGAGTTCATGCAAGGTGCCTCAGAAATGCATACGTGTCTTTCTGATGTGCCAGACGTGTCAAATGAATCTGATTTGTTTTATTTAATGGATAAACGGGCAGACAGAGAAGAGGTGGAAAAATCTTGTGAAATGGTGAAAGAGTAACAACCTGAGTCTCAACATGGACATGATGAAGGAGATGACCGAGGACCTCAGGAGGACCAGGAATGACCACCCTCCACTCCACATCAACAACTCTGTAGTAGAGAGTGGAGAGCACGGAGTTCCTTGGAGTTCACTTTAACTAGTGATCTTTTGTGGACACTCAATATCTCCTCACTTGTCAGGAAGGTGCAACAGCGACTGATGACTGAAGGGGGCAAGGCTACCGGCCACCATTATGACAACCTTCTGCAGGAGCTCTATCGAGAGTGTCCTGGCGGCTGCATCACAGTGTGGTAAGGTTGCTGCAGAGAAATGGATCGGAGGTCAATCCACAAGACCACTGGAGTCTTCCTCCCCACCCCTCCAATCCTCCAGGATCGTGGTCTTGTGAGAGATGGGAAAATTGATCTAAAATTATGAACATGGAAGAAACTAAAGTTCATCAGTAAATGGCTGTAACCAGTACAAACAGGATAAGCTTGGGGGTTAGGATGCAGGAAAGCAGAGTCAGCACGATTAACATAAGAATCTTCTAGTCTTTGTGACAAGACCATAAGACCTAAGATAAGGAATGGTAAGGTACAATAGAATGTAGGAAGTTGAGGTAGTCTGGATCAGATAAGGGTCTCCTAGCCCTGGACAGAAGTACCAAGTCCTGCATATCTAATTAGCTAACCATACACAGATTTATACATATGAAATTAGCCAACCCTAGATAGAATGAGTCAACTCTGCATATCAAGAGACTGTAGCCCTGAGAATCAGGAAGGTGTGAATAAGGACAATGACATGATGGGGCACCCACAGGATACCCCCTGGTCCTCCAAGTGTACTGAAACTGCACGTAGGCAGGAAGGATTGCCTATGCCAAACCCATCCAGGGGGCAGAAGAATGTAAGGGGGAGGGTACTTCTATACTGAAATAAACTGTATAAAAGTTGGGTGAGCCCCAGTGTATGTGTGTATTCCCAGGGTAAGGGGAAGCACCCAACTTTGCATTGTTGTAGTAATAAATGTTCTTTGTTCTCAATTTTTGTCTCGAGCAATTTCTTTAAAGGTACTTTAATTTCTAACAAATGGGGGCTCGTCCGGGATCACACTCCCTCCACTGACAGAGTACCCCGACGACGAGAGTAGGTGCACCCCGGCTGATTCAGCTGGACTCACGGGCGACGGGTGGCTGGTCAGTGGAAGAAGCGAGTGAAATCCGAGAAGAGGCATTGAGAACAAACGACGGAAGGAAGCGCACTAGAGCAGTACTACTAGAACTCGGTAAGAGTATTTTACTTGTTTATAAGCATGGGAATAATGGGTAGCAAGGAGGAGAGTCCTGGTACAGGATGTGAACACCAGATAGCTACGTACAGCCCGCTTGGGTTGATGTTATCTGAGTGGGGCACAGGAAAGACCCGTGGTAAAGAGAAACTGACAATGGTCAGGTATTGTTGTATTGAATGGGTTAAATACCCGGTTAAAGGGAGCTCCGTGTACTGGCCAAAATTCGGATCCGAGGATGAATGGATGTGTAAAGCTTTGAACCTATGGCTCTATCAAAACCAGAAAGACAATGTTGAGAGCAGGGAATGTGCAGCCTGCTGGCTCAAGGGATCCATTGAACAGCTGGTTTTGAATGAGAAAGAATTCAGGGATAAGAGAGAGGAGGAACCTTTTGTCCCTGAATCACAGGGTTGGGATGTGTTACATTCCCTCCCTCCACCCTATGTTCCTCCTATGCCGGCTCCTATCTTTCCTTCCCCTCCTATGACCTACCCTTCTGCACCTTCCCCACCTCCCCCACCACTAGAGAAGAGAGAAGAGAGCAGGAGTGGTATGATAACTTGCTCACAAAGCACTCGATTACCACCTCTGTTGGCAGGAGAGAGAGGTAACTTTAATTCAGAACAGCGTGAGACTCTTCAGGAAGAAAGGGCAGAACCCTTTGATTCATTTCCCAGGGAGCAGGAACCCAGACCTAATAAGCCAGAAACCAATTGGATGAGACCACTGCGGGAAGTTCCCATGGGAGAGGGTCTCGGTTTCGTAAATGTGCCCCTGACCAGTACTGAAGTGCGTAACTTTAAGAAAGAACTGACCTCCCTGATAGAAGATCCCCAGGGATGTGCCGAACAGTTAGACCAATTTTTGGGACCAAATATATATACAATATGGGGGTCTCGACATAGAATCCCCAGCAGGGGAACAATTGGTACTAACAGGTTTTGTTACCAACTCAGCCCCAGACATTAGGAGAAAATTACAAAAGACAGAAAATTGGCATGAGCAGGGAATAACCCAGCTTCTACAGATCACACAAAAAGCATTTGTCCAGACATCTGAGGATAAGCAGAAAGCAAAGGCTAAAATTTTAATGCAAGCAGTTAAAGGAATAGTAGATGAGTAACATGAAAAAAAGGCAGGGACTGTGTGCCAGCTCCTGAATGTTGGGAGAAGTGCAGGGAGTGGGAGAGTAGAGACCAGAGATAATTTCATAAATCACGACTTCCCACTTCAGTCACTGACCAATATTGATTAAAATTCATGCTAAAATTTAAATGTCATAAAGGATCGTTTTTCAATACTGTAGAATTAGCGAATTTAACTACCAGTTAATTCCAATTTATGAAATAAATTGTATTTAAATGTGATTTTGCACAGGGAGTACCTGAGAGTTGTGATGTTATAACATTTGCAGGGAGAAATGTTTGCGCAAATAGGGTGAGTTCGACACATCTTATTTTAAGTGTATGTAAGATAAAGAAAGGATCTGATGTGTAAAGTGGCTGGATCAGCCAGTTGAAGGGGGAGTGTGCATGTCCCTTTAAGTGCACTGTGGCACTTGAAATTGAGGCTTCAGGCTCTTGTCTTGCAGTTAGAGGTATGGAGCCCTATCAATAGATTTAGTACATTTCTTCTACACATTCAGCAGTCAAGGTCCGTGAGTTTAAAGATCACCCATCTCTGGAGAATAAAGATACCTCTGGGGATTCCTATGGGGATTCCTATAAGTTTAATCATTCATTTCTCTGGTGCATTTTCCTCCGGAGTGAAATTAATGCCTCAGCACAATTTCTCTGTATTGCCGCTGTTATTTAATTCATGATAACTTTCCCCATTCATCAGGTTTATATTTAAATCCGGTAGTGCGGAAGTTACATTGTAAATAATCACGGAGGTAAACCCTGCGCGACTGGATTCAGCTTAATGGAGAAATAAACCTGCGAACTGGTCTATGGTGCTGTGTGAGTACTGCAATAGGTGGAATATGATTTAAATTGGTGGCATAGTTCAGAACAATTGGGTGCATAAGAATAATAATATCATTAAGAACTCACAGATCTTGTACCGGATGCTATTCAGTACATCTTGACTTAAGGACTGGAGAAATTGGCATGTTAGAATGAGATTGGCATGGTACCAATATTTCTTGATTCAATAATGACTCCACAAGCTCCAGGATTCATGCAGCAGAACTTTTAAGTGGAATATAATAGAAACTAGCCTGTACTTAAATTATTGTGTGTGCAATCTTCATAAGAACATCTTTTAACTTTTTTTGGTGCCTGTTTTACAGACTGTTTTAAATAAGGCCAGCTCCTGTGAGCTGTGGCACAAGGCATTTTACTTAAGGCAGAACTAAAGGTTGAATATGTTTCAAGTTCTCTTGCAGGGGCTCTTGTGCTGCAATGTCTGTTATGTACTCACTCTTAACAAATTGGAGGGTTGTGCCCCATACAGACAAGCAGCTCCAACTGCATTTTAATAAGGTCTAACATATTCAAAACCCATGCAAATATGGTTTGTGTTTCATTTTTCAATTTTTACACTAACACAAAGGAAAGTCAGATTGTTATTCATTTTATTAAAATCTAGTGATTGGTTATATGTAAAAGCATGGCAAGAGGATCAATTAAAACCTGCCTGGGATGGTCCCTTCTGTGTACTTTTAATTACAGACACCGCAGTAAGAACAGGAGAGAAAGGCTGGACCCACATTCAAAGAATTAAACCAGCTTCTGAACCACAACATCATGACACACAGATTCAACCCTCAACCTGGCGTGCAGTTCCTCATCCTTCAGACCTGAAACTTACACTGCGCCGTGACAAAGTGCCGTAATGTTACATTTATTGTTGTATTTTTTAACTGTTTATACATTTATTGTTGTATTTTTAACTGTTTATTTTTTTAACTGTTTATTCATTTATTGGGGTATTGTTTGTTAACTGTTTATGTCACTTCATTACTCGCTATGTTTTAAGTCCTCCTGGAATAGGGGCAGCAGAGGTTACAATTGTGCTCCTTTAGAATGTAGACAGGGCATGGATTTAATGTATAGTCATAGTGGGATATGGGTTAACAAGGGATTCCAATACGGACCAGGGGAACTGAACAGCTTTAGTGGAGTACATTTAATTTGTATCTTAGCCTACACAGGTATTAAAGACAGGAGTTTTGAAGCGATAGCACAAAGGACATGGTGGGACAAAGACAGACAGAATGGTAGTCAGGATTGTACATGTAGCAGAGAGAGAGAGTTAATACATATGCTAATGTACACAGACAGGCTGCAACTCACAAGTTCAATGATACATATGCTAATGTTAGCAGACAAGCTGCAACACACAGTTAAATCACAAGAAACAATCCCCCCCCAGCTTGGTCTCTTTTCATCACCCCGTGAAGGGGAGCACCAGTTACCAACAACGTGAGCTGCTTGACACTTTAATATCAGGCTCCAGACAGCCTTCGGAGATCGGTGGCCCTAGGGTTCGGGGCTGAAGAGGACATCAGATACTAGCCACCATTCAACGGAACCGCCTGACTACTGCTACTCGTTCGCTGCTGAAGGCAGCGTTTCTCACAGACTTCGTCAGGACAATGCTTACAAAAGTCGGGTGGTTAAAAGACACTGCTTCAATGTTTCAACGTGAATCTGCCCATGCCCATGTTCAGACGTGGCAACTTCGGACTGATGTGGGATGGACTAGACTCTTTACTGAGAACTGGAGCCTGATACTCGCAACCCTAATAAGCAGCTGGACTCGCTACTCTGACCTTCATGGTGCTCCCCTACCTAAAGACGTTACACAGAGATTACAATTCGGTTATTGACCAGCTGGGTAAAACTACACCTTACACTTGAAAGATCAGTATTACTGATCTAAAAGAAAAGTGAGGAGGGGGGGGGGCGGGATCAGTCACACTGACACTAGTAACCAAAGATCAGTAACACTGATCATGGTGAAAGATCAGTATTACTGATCTAAAAGAAAAGTGAGGATTGTGAGAGATGGGAAAATTGATCTAAAATTATGAACATGGAAGAAACTAAAGTTCATCAGTAAATGGCTGTAACCAGTACAAACAGGATAAGCTTGGGGGTTAGGATGCAGGAAAGCAGAGTCAGCACGATTAACATAAGAATCTTCTAGTCTTTGTGACAAGACCATAAGACTAAGATAAGGAATGGTAAGGTACAATAGAATGTAGGAAGTTGAGGTAGTCTGGATCAGATAAGGGTCTCCTAGCCCTGGACAGAAGTACCAAGTCCTGCATATCTAATTAGCTAACCATACACAGATTTATACATATGAAATTAGCCAACCCTAGATAGAATGAGTCAACTCTGCATATCAAGAGACTGTAGCCCTGAGAATCAGGAAGGTGTGAATAAGGACAATGACATGATGGGGCACCCACAGGATACCCCCTGGTCCTCCAAGTGTACTGAAACTGCACGTAGGCAGGAAGGATTGCCTATGCCAAACCCATCCAGGGGGCAGAAGAATGTAAGGGGGAGGGTACTTCTATACTGAAATAAACTGTATAAAAGTTGGGTGAGCCCCAGTGTATGTGTGTATTCCCAGGGTAAGGGGAAGCACCCAACTTTGCATTGTTGTAGTAATAAATGTTCTTTGTTCTCAATTTTTGTCTCGAGCAATTTCTTTAAAGGTACTTTAATTTCTAACAGTCTGAAGAGGGCACACAAAATCATTGAGAACCCCCTTCCAACCTGCACACAGCATCTTTTAGCTGCTCCCGTCAGGGAAGAGATACAGGAGTATCAGAGCCAGCACCACCAGGCTGAGGAACAGCTTCGTCCCATGGGCAGTGAGAACACTGAACGACCAAAGGAACTGCTCACACTAACTCTCCGATACTCTCATATCAATTAAACAATATTTTTTTATTTATTTGTATATCTGAATACTTGTCCTGCATTTGTATTGTTTGCCTGTATGTGTGTTATGTCTGGTTGTGTGTCTGCATGTTTTGCACTGAGGACTGGAGAACATTGTCTCATCAGGTTGTTCTTGTACAATCAGGTGACAATAAACTTGACATTTGATCTGACAGTTGAATCTTGTATTAAGTAATAATGCTTCCTTCTGTCCCATTCCACACTTTCAACCAAAGTTTTCCATAAATTCATTTTGTATTATTTATATGTCTTGTATATGAAGTGGCTTCTTTGAACTCCAGGCCACGCAGACGGCCCATTCCAGTCACTGCACCGCCATTTCAGATGCAGTGTCACTGAATGTAACAGAGATTAAAATCGAGCCAAAGACCCCTTGGGGGAGCTCAAGGCTGGTGCTGAGTGCAATGCCGGCGTGAAGGGTGGGAAGAGACCAACTTGAACGGCTTCTCCGTCCGGCCCTCCGGCTTGTTGTTGGGGCAAGATGCAAAAGCCAGTGACAACCTTTGGAAAGCACTGCTGTGTGGATAAAGTGTGCTGGGGTATCCTGAATAGGGATGTGGGAAGCCCACGTGAAAGGCAACCCCTTTAACGACGCCAAGGAGATGAAGCAAATGAGCAATTTGGTCCTGTCCTCATCAGGGCAGGCGACATGGAGCACATCTACTCTGCCCACCGCCACGGCGGGACAGTGCTGGGAGATTCAGTGGGGGAGGGTCACGCCCCAGAAATCATACCCCGGACCCCCATTCCCAAATAAAGAGGCAAATGAAAAACTAATTTCAAGATCAAGCCCAAAACGCTGCTACACAGGAGACCCAGTGGGACCTGCTGAGTTTCTCTACCATTTGGGTGCAATCAGGGTGCCTGCAGACTCAGGACCAAACTGTTTGTTTCAAATTAACCGCATTGTCCCAGATTGGCAGAAGTTGGTCATTGCTGCAAGGAATCTCATCCACTGCATGGTTAGTTTGATGAGAAGGGACACAGTGGCAGAGGCAGTGGGGGTGCCTGCTGCAAGGGCTAGGCAGAAATTTGCCCTCAGCTGCAGCGGCTGGACGTGGGAGTGAAGCCACGGGCTGGCTAACACGCTCTGCCTGCCGGCAGACAGCGACCCACCACCCCAACTGCAACTCTGCAAATTCTGATCTGTACTTTACTGTTCTTCTCATTGTGAACATTCAGAACTCAACAGATGGATGTTAGCATTCAAATGCATTTAAGTCATCTGTTTGGAAATTAATGTTTGGCACAGAAGAGGAATTGAGCCCTGCATCCTCCCAATCAACGATCACCTTTCCAAGACACAACTGATCATTGCATCTCCAATCCCAATTGGAACATTGCATTTTCAAACCCAACCTTAAATTTTCCCCTCCAAGCCCCAAGAGATCACGGCTCCTCCAAACAGAACTCAATCATTTCCCCCAAAGCCCCAAATGATCATTTTCCCCTCAAACCCAACTGATTATTCCACCGCCAAGACTTCATTTCCCCTCCTAAACAATTCAATCACTGACCCTCTAACCTCAGTTCAATTGGCAGTTCCCCTGGAGAATCATGGCCACAACATTTGATCCTTATCTTTAAAAATGTAATTCAAGCATTGTTCCTCCCTGACATTCCTTAATATCCTATCCCAGCCAATCACTGGCCTTCTGAGACCCACTTAATAATTGTTTCTTTGTGGCTTGATTTGTGACCACCCAAGTCCCATTTGATCACTTTTTTTCAGATGCCCCTTTAACTTGTGGTCTTGATCCCAGCGCAAGAGATCGGGGACAATGGGAGGGCAAAACCCACACAGGGATTGGAAAACATAAATGGAAAGGGGACAGATCTAAAATTTTCACAGACATGTCCATGCTTCCCTTCTGCCCCTCTTATAATGAGTCTTCCAGCTCCCTCCAGATGGTTGGTTGCCTGGTTTCTCCAGCAGTTGTCTCTGGGGACTGGAAAGAGACAGCCCTGATCTGTCACTCAAGCCTGACTGGGCCCCTTCGAACTAATAAGAATACATCGGGCCCAGGACTACAAGTGAGAATTAGAATACATCTCATGAGTAATTATAAAAGGGAAAGTATTTAATAATAATCAGAGCACATAGTCCTTAAAGTGTTCAGGTGGTCTTTCTCTTTTGGACCACCTCGGCGTGGTTTGGTGTCCTGGTCTTTGCTCGGGACCTGTAGATAGTCGAGTTGGCAGCGACTGCCCACCTTCACTGACCTTTGGTGGCAACTGCCCACCTTTGCTGCCTTCCTGGTTGTGTGTCTCAGTTACTGGACACCTTACTGGACTGCTCGGCTCCACAACCGTCTCTGCACCCCCCACCCCCACTTGACCCGAGGGGTGGGATAGTTGGGGCAGGCCACGACAGGTCTGGATCCACCTCCTCCAGTTCATGGACCTTAGTGTCAGTAAATGCTCGTAATTGGTCAATGTGTCATTTCCACAATCTGTCACCCACTAGAACAGAGTATGAGCATGGGCTCAATTTTTGTAAGATTACTTCTACCACCCATGGGTCTTTATATTGTCTATAATTTTGTCCCAGAACACTCTCGCCCACTTCAAATGTTCTAGGTGAGGTCTGAGGTGATGCTGTTTCTTTTGCAATCGGAGACCCAGATCTGGATGAGCTGTAGACAGCCTGGTCCACAGGTTGTGGCCAAACATGAGTTCTGCTGGGGTACGTTTTGTGGTAGACTGCAGAGTGATTAACAAGTCCTAGGAAGGACCGTAATTCCGATTTGTTGGTTGGGTATGGGGCCTTGCGACTGGCTTCTGTCCCTGCTGGATTCGTTCGCACCCCTTTGTTGTCAATTGTAAACCCAAGATATGTTACTGAGGGGCACATGAAGACACATTTGTCCTTTTGTAATCATACTAATGTATGATTGTAGCCTGTTGTAGTCTGTGTGGTTGTTGGAATCTAGGGGTTAAAACATTATGAAAGAAATGATTAATTAATAAGTTTATATGTACTGCATGGGTCAGGGAAAAAGAGGAATGTGATTAAGTGGCAATCACAGCATGGAGCAAAGTTGGCTGAGCAAAATTGTCTGCTCCCAAATACAGGGAGAGGAAATGCATAAAATGATTTACGAGGAATGCTCAAACTGAAGGAGGTGGTGAGTAGCACAGGAGACACAGGCCAGACCAGAACAAAGAATGGCCTGCAAGAAACAAAGGGAAGGGAAAACCAGTCTAGGAGGAAGATTAAGGCATGAGGAGGTGTTAAAGAGAACAGCAGAAATTGGCCAGACAGGAACAGAATGGTGGTTAGAAATATCTGGGGATGAATTAATTTCTGATCAAAACAACATGATAGTCTGGCCTGGAGGATTAAGATGGGAGTGCTACACCCCAGATATCTGCAAAACAGGAGATGACTTGTGATAACCCTTATGCAAAAAGATCTAGCAAAGGAAGACAACTTTTGTTCTGTATGATAATAAAATCTAGCAAAGGAAGCCAACTTTTGTTCTGTATGATAAGGTTGATCTATATAAACTGAGCCAACTGGACAATAGGGGTCAGTCTTGGGGAATAGCTCACTGTGCAGGTGACCTATGAACTAATGACTGACCCAGAGCTCTGTTAAGTTTTATTCTTGTGCTGTGTAATAAATTGACTGTTGAACCGAATACCTTCTCCTATCACTTCATTCAAAGAACACGCTGGACTCAGACTCTTCTTTTTCTTTGGCTTGGCTTCGCGGACGAAGATTTATGGAGGGGGTAAAAAGTCCACGTCAGCTGCAGGCTCGTTTGTGGCTGACAAGTCCGATGCGGGACAGGCAGACACGGTTGCAGCGGCTGCAGGGGAAAATTGGTTGGTTGGGGTTGGGTGTTGGGTTTTTCCTCCTTTGCCTTTTGTCAGTGAGGTGGGCTCTGCGGTCTTCTTCAAAGGAGGTTGCTGCCCGCCAAACTGTGAGACGCCAAGATGCACGGTTTGAGGCGATATCAGCCCACTGCCGGTGGTCAATGTGGCAGGCACCAAGAGATTTCTTTAGGCAGTCCTTGTACCTTTTCTTTAGTGCACCTCTGTCACGGTGGCCAGTGGAGAGCTCGACATATAACACGATCTTGGGAAGGCGATGGTCCTCCATTCTGGAGACGTGACCCACCCAGCGCAGCTGGATCTTCAGCAGTGTGGACTCGATGCTGTCGACCTCTGCCATCTCGAGTACTTCGACGTTAGGGATGAAAACGCTCCAATGGATGTTGAGGATGGAGCGGAGACAACGCTGGTGGAAGCGTTCTAGGAGCCGTAGGTGATGCCGGTAGAGGACCCATGATTCGGAGCCGAACAGGAGTGTGGGCATGACAACGGCTCTGTATACGCTTATCTTTGTGAGGTTTTTCAGTTGGTTGTTTTTCCAGACTCTTTTGTGTAGTCTTCCAAAGGCGCTATTTGCCTTGGCGAGTCTGTTGTCTATCTCATTGTCGATCCTTGCATCTGATGAAATGGTGCAGCCGAGATAGGTAAACTGGTTGACCGTTTTGAGTTTTGTGTGCCCGATGGAGATGTGGGGGGGCTGGTAGTCATGGTGGGGAGCTGGCTGATGGAGGACCTCAGTTTTCTTCAGGCTGACTTCCAGGCCAAACATTTTGGCAGTTTCCGCAAAGCAGGACGTCAAGCGCTGAAGAGCTGGCTCTGAATGGGCAACTAAAGCGGCATCGTCTGCAAAGAGTAGTTCACGGACAAGTTTCTCTTGTGTCTTGGTGTGAGCTTGCAGGCGCCTCAGATTGAAGAGACTGCCATCCGTGCGGTACCGGATGTAAACAGCGTCTTCATTGTTGGGGTCTTTCATGGCTTGGTTCAGCATCATGCTGAAGAAGATTGAAAAGAGGGTTGGTGCGAGAACACAGCCTTGCTTCACGCCATTGTTAATGGAGAAGGGTTCAGAGAGCTCATTGCTGTATCTGACCCGACCTTGTTGGTTTTCGTGCAGTTGGATAATCATGTTGAGGAACTTTGGGTGACATCCGATGCGCTCTAGTATTTGCCAAAGCCCTTTCCTGCTCACTGTGTCGAAGGCTTTGGTGAGGTCAACAAAGGTGATGTAGAGTCCTTTGTTTTGTTCTCTGCACTTTTCTTGGAGCTGTCTGAGGGCAAAGACCATGTCAGTAGTTCCTCTGTTTGCGCGAAAGCCGCACTGTGATTCTGGGAGAATATTCTCGGCGACACTAGGTATTATTCTATTTAGTAGAATCCTAGCGAAGATTTTGCCTGCAATGGAGAGCAATGTGATTCCCCTGTAGTTTGAGCAGTCTGATTTCTCGCCTTTGTTTTTGTACAGGGTGATGATGGTGGCATCACGAAGATCCTGAGGCAGTTTTCCTTGGTCCCAACAAAGCTTGAAAAACTCATGCAGTTTGGCATGCAGAGTTTTGCCGCCAGCCTTCCAGACCTCTGGGGGGGATTCCATCCATACCTGCTGCTTTGCCACTTTTCAGTTGTTCGATTGCCTTATATGTCTCATCCAGGGTGAGGACCTCATCCAGCTCTAGCCTTAGGGGCTGTTGAGGGAGCTGGAGCAGGGCGGAATCTTGGACTGAGCGGTTGGCACTGAAAAGAGATTGGAAGTGTTCTGACCATCGGTTGAGGACTACACATAGACTAAATTAAGAGTAAGGTAAAGCCAGAGTCCAACAATTTGGTGACCCCGATGTGATGAAGATGGAGAAGTGACGGAAGAAAAAGATACGAAACACCGGTCGATTGTGGTGTGGTGATAACAACAAGTGACCATTCTACAAAGGGAGGTAAGCAGACGCCTGTTTAAATGAAGTTCTGCTATTGGCAACGATAAAATTGTGTGTTGTCACTACTTTGCAAAAGCCCTAGTTAAAGCCAAAGAATAAAAGAAACGGGGGTTAGAGTCCCCCGTAAGGAGCGGGGGTTAGAGTCCCCTGCACAAAAAAGGGGGTTGGAGTCCCCTAGTAGAACGGGGTTGGAGTCCCCTGTAGAAAAAAAGGGGGTTAGAGTCCCCCTAGTAGAACGGGGTTGGAGTCCCCTCGTAGCGATCTCGAGAGATAGGTTTAGACACTTGGCCAATTACAATAAGGTGCTATTTGTTTCTATAGTGTGTAATAAGTATTTGATTAAGGATCGTGTACCATAGTAGTGTATAATAAGTATCTGTATAAGGTGTATTGTGTTATAGTTATTTGTTTCTATAGTGTATAAGTATCTGTTTAAGAATCGTATAGTGTATCATAATAGTTTATAATAAATATTTGTTTAAGGATTGTGTACAGTGTGCCGCTGGTGTTTATAATAACGTGGGAAGGGTCGAAGTAGATTGCAGGGTGTCAAAATCCTACCGGGGAGAGACCCAGTGAAGTACGAAATCTAAAGGGTTAAAAATCGGAACAGAGATGGAAGGAGTAAATAGGGATGTAGGGCAAGAGCTCAGGGAAGACAGAGGAGTTCCCCCATCTGTAAACCGACAGTGGGAAAAAACAAGGAATCAATTACTGGGAGGATTACCGAAGGGAGAGGAGGTACAGGCTATGGCACGGTACGAACAGATATGGAAAGAGCTTCAGAGTCAGGGGAAGGTACCACGAGGGTTTGAAAAAATCCAGCTGGTACTGTACTTAGGAGAAGCAGAGAGGGAAGCAGCCAAGGAGGTACAGGAACATGAGGCAAAGGGACAAGGATCTATCTGGAATAGAAGAAGGCTTAAACAGCAGAAGGAAGCGAAGGAACAGAGAAGGGCAGATTTACACAATATGACATTGGCTTGCAGACTACACTCTTTAGGGCTGCAGTAACGAATGGACTGCCAGCTGTAGTTAGGGAGGCGTTAGAGGATAACCCTGATATTCCTGGCTGCTCGAATGAGCAATGGGAAAAACATTTGACCCATCACATGAAACGTTACAGGGCTAAGCAAAAGGAGGACAAACAAACTACGGAGTCGGCACAAGTGCAACTCCTTAAGCTTCAATTGGAAGAGGCTAGAAAAAAGGCAAATGAGACAAAAAAGAATTCCTCAAAGGGAGAGAACCAGATGATTCAGCAGCCACCGCAGCCACCACAAGGGAATAGTATGAGTTGGCACCCGGCCCCATATTGGGCACCGGGTCCCACCTATGTGGGCAGAACGGGAGGTCCAATGGGGGGATTCCGAGTAAGAGGGGGAGGTCGGGGTGCTCCACAAATGAAACCAGCCGTATGTTTTGTATGCGGTCAGCCAGGACACTGGAAGAGAGACTGCCCCCTAGCTTGGGATCCTCGGGACACTGGGGGAAGGGGATATGGACCACCACAAAATGAGCATTGGGTCCAGCCCCAGAGATCGTCAGTGCCACCCCCGGTACATCAGGCACCCTATGCGGCTCTAGCTCAGAAGAGACAATTCCCTTTGTTGACAGAGGAGGAGCAATATTGCCCACAGTGATGGAGCCCGAGCACCCACGAGCAGGCTAGGTTGGCAGACCCTTTCCTGCAGATTTTTTTTTTTTTTTTTTTATTTTTCACACCATAAATCACATTAGCCATGATATACACTATTTCTTTTTCACACATATACAGTGACTTTTTCTCCCCCCCCCCTTTCCTCCCAAACCACCCCCCCACCCCCCCCCTCATCCATTTTAGGTATACAATCTAGGTTGCATTAAGCCAGTCAGACAATGTTGTCATTCAACAAAATTACACCAGAAATTCTACTGAGTCCATTCTTTTCTTTCCTTCTCCTTCCATCAACTTAGGTAATGTTTGTCCCCGGTAGGTTTTCGCTATTGTATTTAATGTAAGGCTCCTATACTTGTTCGAATATTTCAATATTATTTCTTAACCAATATGTTATTTTTTCTAATGGAATACATTTATTCATTTAAATTTGGTAGTTTCTTCCTTTTAATTTGGTTATGTATTCCATTAATATTTAAAGACATATAGTTCAGCGTAGCCCTTTTATATTTTGTTTATCTTCTCTTTCCGTTTTTCCATCATTACCTTTCCTCCTTTTCCATTTCTGTTTTCTTATTTTCAACTCTTTATAAGACAACATTCCTACAACATCTAACATTTTCCTTATTCTCCTATTTCTATCTTATTTATCCCCAATCTCCCCTTCACCTCCTGAGTTGTCCTTTATCCCTTGTCGGACAACCACATCTCCCCTCTCCATTTGGATTTGCGAATCCACTCGCAAGCGTCAACTGATTTTGCAGTGACCGCTATTTCCCCCCACCCCGCCTCCCCCAGAAAAGATTTCACTTTTCATATGTCACAAAGGTCCCTCTTTTAATTCCCTCCTTATTCTCTCTATTCCATTACCTTCCCTTATTAATTCTTGTCTATACTATCTATATTTTCCTCTAAGTACAGATACATTCATGTATGCTCATTATCTCTATTCACTCTTATACCTCTTTACCTGCATACATATCAATCGTGATCATTTTTACTCTCATTACCCGTCTTCATCCCTCAGTCTATTTTTGTCTTTACCCACATACATATCAATCGTGATCATTTTAACTCTCATTACCCGTCTTCCTCCCTCAGTCTATTTTTGTAATTGTTCTGCAAATTTTCGTGCTTCTTCTGGATCCGAGAATAGTCTGTTTTGTTGTCCTGGAATAAATATTTTCAATACCGCTGGATGTTTTAGTATAAATTTATACCCTTTCTTCCATAAAATCGCCTTTGCTGTATTGAACTCTTTTATCTTCTTTAGGAGTTCAAAACTTATATCTGGATAAATGAAGATTTTTTGCCCTTTATACTCCAGTGGTTTGTTGCCCTCTCTTACTTTTTCCATTGTCTTCTCCAGTACCTTTTCTCTTGTAGTATATCTTAGGAATTTTACTACAATAGATCTTGGTTTTTGTTGTGGTTGTGGTTTAGAGGCCAATACTCTATGTGCCCTTTCTATTTCCATTTCATGCTGTAGTTCTGGACATCCTAGGGTCTTAGGGATCCACTCTTTTATAAACTCCCTCATATTCTTGCCTTCTTCTTCTTCCTTAAGGCCCACTATCTTTATGTTATTTCTTCTGTTATGGTTTTCCATTGTATCTATTTTTTGAGCTAGTAGTTCTTGTGTCTCTTTAGTTTTTTTATTAGATTTCTCCAATTTCTTTTTTAAGTCTTCTACCTCCATTTCTGCTGCTACTGCCCGCTCTTCCATCTTGTCCATTTTTTTTCCCATTTCTGTTAAGGTCATCTCCATTTTAATTATTTTCTCTTCTGTGTTGTTTATTCTTTTTCTTAAATCCTTAAATTCCTGTGTTTGCCATTCTTTAAATGACTCCATGTATCCTTTAATAAGAGCAAGTATATCCTTTACCTTGCCTATCTTTTCTTCTTCTATTTCACCATACTCTTCCTCTTCTTCTTCCTCTGGGTTGACCATCTGTTGTTTCTTTGTTGCCCTTTCCTCCTCTTCTTTCTTGTTTCTATTGTCTTCTGTGGTCTCTTCTTGCTGCAGGTGTTCTGCAGCTGTCGTTGCCGGCTGTGGAGATCGACTCCCCAGCTGGTCCCCCCTCCCGTCGGTGTGTTTTTTTTCATTCGCATTCGTGCATGCGCGGTTGCGCACTTTTGCTCGGCTCTGCGAGCCATTTTTGTAGTCCATTATTTACCGACCTGAGGGAGCGGGTTTCTCTCTCCGCAGCGGGCCTCTTCGGACAGGTAAGGCCTTCACCTTTTTCCTCCTTTGTCTTCTCTTCCTCTCTTCTTACCGTTGCTTTCGACTTTTCTTTTTTTGTCGCCATCTTCTTTCCACCTTTATACTCACTTTTCTGTAACTTTTATTTCTGTGCCTTTGTGTTTTCTCTTGTTTTTCCCGACTTTTCTGGAGAGGGCTGGAGTTCACCGTCCGGCCACTACTCCATCACGTGATTCCTCCACCCTTTCCTGCAGATTAAAGTAATGGACATGGAAGTATCCTTTTTAGTGGATACGGGAGCCAGATTTTCAACACTCACTGGCGCTGAGTTCCAAGCTAAAACATCATCCTCTAGCGTCCAGCTGATACCCGAGAACCCTGTTTTCTACACCACTAGTCACTTCTGTGGCGGGACAGACTTTTACACATCAATACATTTTGTCAGCCAGGTGCCCTACCAATCTTTTGGGCAGAGACCTAATGGTCAGGTGCAGAGCATCGATCCTTTATGGACCCAGCGGAATAGAGGTCACCTTTCCAAATGGATATACTATGAACTGTTCATTAACTACACTTCATTCCGGTTCTCAGATGTTGTTGGCGGCAGCTGGAGGATCCGCGTCTGAGGGACAATGGGCTGACATTTACTGGGGGCTGTTGGAACCAGAGGACCCACAGAAGGGAGGGCTGCTAAAGCTTTATAATCAATGGAAGCCGTGGATCCAGACGTTACACCCGTATACCCCTCCCTCGGACCCCCCCCCCCCCATATGACCCTCTTTTACGATAGGGATGGGGATGAAATTTATCAGCATGCCTTTTATGAAGAGGTAGAGGGCAGGCAATGGGAGATTAATTCGGACTACATAGTGGTAGGAAAGGAGGGAGTGGCCGCTACAGTAGCACTGACATCTGAACAGCTGGAATGGTACGAGATGGCAGGTGAGGCCATTCCTCATGTCACCCTTGCAATTGGCACTACTCACCAGGCAAAAGATTTGGGACCGATGTGTCGGAACTTGATGTCCCTAAGTGACTGGTCCGAGACCCAAATACCGACAGTGCAGTTCTCCTCATCTGGTCAGGCATACAGAATTTTGTCCCCGACATATGATCGCGTCCTCCTTGAGCATAGACAGATTGAACGCTTTCATGGTAGAGAGAAGATGGATCACCCCGACTCGGCCCCTATGCTAGATTCTCTCCCTGAAAACCTGTGGTCAGTGGGATCAGCAGATGTGGGTTGTTGTCAGCAGGTTGATCCCATAACCTTCAAACTGTCAGATTACACCCCTATTTGGCAGATGCAGTATCCCCACAAACCTGAAGCTGAGGAAGGTTTGGCAGATACCATTGATGGCCTTATGTATTCAGGGGTGTTGGAAGATTCGTGTTCTAGTTGGAATACACCCATCTTACCTGTTCCTAAACAAGACACGGGCAAATATCGGATGGCCCATGACTTAAGGCACATCAATGGTATTGTGCGAAGGAGGAGTCACGTGATGGAGTAGTGGCCGGACGGTGAACTCCAGCCCTCTCCAGAAAAGTCGGGAAAAACAAAAGAAAACACAAAGGCACAGAAATAAAAGTTACAGAAAAGTGAGTATAAAGGTGGAAAGAAGATGGCGACAAAAAAAGAAAAATCGAAAGCAACGGTAAGAAGAGAGGAAGAGAAGACAAAGGAGGAAAAAGGTGAAGGCCTTACATGTCCGAAGAGGCCCGCTGCGGAGAGAGAAACCCGCTCCCTCAGGTCGGTAAATAATGGACTACAAAAATGGCTCGCAGAGCCGAGTAAAAGTGCGCAACCGCGCATGCGCGATACTTCGCGCATGCGCGATGCGAATGAAAGAAAACACACCGACGGGAGGGGGGACCAGCTGGGGAGTCGATCTCCACAGCCGGCAACGACAGCTGCAGAACACCTGCAGCAAGAAGAGACCACAGAAGACAATAGAAACAAGAAAGAAGAGGAGGAAAGGGCACCAAAGAAACAACAGATGGCCAACCCAGAGGAAGAAGAAGAGGAAGAGGAAGAGTACAGTGAAATAGAAGAAGAAAAGAAAGGCAAGGTAAAGGATATACTTGCTCTTATTAAAGGATACATGGAGTCATTTAAAGAATGGCAAACACAGGAATTTAAGGATTTAAGAAAAAGAATAAACAACACAGAAGAGAAAATAAATAAAATGGAGATGACCTTAACAGAAATGGGAAAGAAAATGGACAAGATGGAAGAGCGGACAGTAGCAGCAGAAATGGAGGTAGAAGACTTAAAAAAGAAATTGGAGAAATCTAATAAAAAAACTAAAGAGACACAAGAACTACTAGCTCAAAAAATAGATACAATGGAAAACCATAACAGAAGAAATAACATAAAGATAGTGGGCCTTAAGGTAGATGAAGAAGGCAAGAATATGAGGGAGTTTATAAAAGAGTGGATCCCTAAGACCCTAGGATGTCCAGAACTACAGCAAGAAATGGAAATAGAAAGGGCACATAGAGTATTGGCCTCTAAACCACAACCACAACAAAAACCAAGATCTATTGTAGTAAAATTCCTAAGATATACTACAAAAGAAAAGGTACTGGAGAAGACAATGGAAAAAGTAAGAGAGGGCAACAAACCACTGGAGTATAAAGGGCAAAAAATCTTCATTTATCCAGATATAAGTTTTGAACTCCTAAAGAAGAGAAAAGAGTTCAATACAGCAAAGGCGATTTTATGGAAGAAAGGGTATAAATTTATACTAAAGCATCCAGCGGTATTGAAAATATTTATTCCAGGACAACAAAACAGACTATTCTCGGATCCAGAAGAAGCACGAAAATTTGCAGAACAATTACAAAAATAGACTAAGGGAGGAAGACGGGTAATGAGAGTTAAAATGATCACGATTGATATGTATGTGGGTAAAGACAAAAATAGACTGAGGGATGAAGACGGGTAATGAGAGTAAAAATGATCACGATTGATATGTATGCGGGTAAAGAGGTATAAGAGTGAATAGAGACAATGAGCATACATGAATGTATCTGTACTTAGAGGAAAATATAGATAGTATAGACAAGAATTAATAAGGGAAGGTAATGGAATAGAGAGAATAAGGAGGGAATTAAACGAGTGACCTTTGTGACATATGAAAAGTGAAATCTTTTCTGGGGGAGGCGGGATGGGGGGAAATAGCGGTCACTGCAAAGTCAGTTGACGCTTGCGAGTGGATTCGCAAATCCAAATGGAGAGGGGAGATGTGGTTGTCCGACAAGGGATAAAGGACAACTCAGGAGGTGAAGGGGAGATTGGGGATAAATAAGATAGAAATAGGAGAATAAGGAAAATGTTGGATGTTGTAGGAATGTTGTCTTATAAAGAGTTGAAAATAAGAAAACAGAAATGGAAAAGGAGGAAAGGTAATGATGGAAAAACGGAAAGAGAAGATAAACAAAATATAAAAGGGCTACGCTGAACTATATGTCTTTAAATATTAATGGATTACATAACCAAAGTAAAAGGAAGAAACTACTAAATTTAAATGAATAAATGTATTCCATTAGAAAAAATAACATATAGGTTAAAAAATAATATTGAAATATTCGAACAAGTATAGGAGCCTTACATTAAATACAATAGCGAAAACCTACCGGGGACAAACATTACCTAAGTTGATGGAAGGAGAAGGAAAGAAAAGAATGGACTCAGTAGAATTTCTGGTGTAATTTTGTTGAATGACAACATTGTCTGACTGGCTTAATGCAACCTAGATTGTATACCTAAAATGGATGAGGGGGGGGGGTGGGGGGTTGGTTTGGGAGGAAAGGGGGGGGGAGAAAAAGTCACTGTATATGTGTGAAAAAGAAATAGTGTATATCATGGCTAATGTGATTTATGGTGTGTAAAATAAAAAATAAAAAAAAAAAAAAAAAAAAATGGTATTGTGCGAACACCCACAGTTCCAGTACCAAACCCATATACTGCCATGACTGCTTTAACCCCTAACCACAAGTGGTTCTCTTGCATAGATTTAGCGAATGCTTTCTTTTGCTTGCCGCTGGCAAAACCATTAAGAGATGTGTTTTCGTTCACGTATAGAGGTAGAAAGTTGCGGTATACTAGGCTTCCGCAGGGCTTTATCTTATCTCCAGGGATTTTCAATCAGGTTTTGAAAGAACAGTTGGGGGGGGGGGGGGGGCTAGTACTGCCATGTGGGGTAGTTCTGATCCAGTATGTAGATGACATCCTATTAGCAGCACCTGATCATACTTCCTGTTTGGAGGCCACCTGTCTCCTGCTAGTGCAGCTGTTCAAGGCAGGCTTTAAAGTCTCTCGCTCAAAGCTGCAATGCTGCAGACAGGTGGTCACCTTTTTAGGTAGAATGGTCTCAGCGAAAGGCACAGGGATTTCCCCTGCACATCGAGCAGCGATACTACATCATCCAAAACCAAAGACAGTTAAGGAAATGCTTTCATTTTTGGGTTTGTCAGGTTATAGTAGGCAGTTTATCCCATCGTATGGCGAGTTGATACATCCACTGCGAACTTTAGTGAATGAGCAGGGGATGAGGAATCTGGGAGCTACACTTGATTGGACTGCACAGGCTGAGATGAGTTTTATTCTACTTAAGCAAGCTCTTACAACCGCTATAGATTTGGCGATTCCAAATTATAGACACCCTTTCTTTTTGGATGTTTCTGAAAAAGCACACACGATTGTTGGTGTCCTTTTTCAGAAAAAAGGGGGTGGAAGATGTGTGCTCATGTATGTGAGTATCACACTAGACCCGACGGAAGACAGACACCCACCATGTACAAGACATGTAGCGGGAGTAGCAAAGATTCTACAAAAGGTGGCACACATAGTAATGGGACATGGCCTGACGGTATTAACAACACATAGTATTGTAGCATTTGTGAGCTCGACAGCATTTACAATGACTTCGCTAAGGCAGACGAGACTAGAAAAGATCCTGAATGCTCCAAATGTTACGTTTACCCATGAAGGCATTAACATGGCAGACAATATGGGAGAGGGAGAACCACACTGTTGTGAGAAGAGGGTAGTAAAGGATATTAAAATAAGACCTGACTTACAGGCTCCACCCTTAAGAGAACCAGATGAAACCTTGATTACAGATGGGTGTTGTTACAGACACCCCACAGATGGATTGAAAGCTGCCTATGCGGTGGTACGAAAAACTACAGGAGGATTTGAAGAAATCATTACAGGGACAGTGAGAGGAAAGGAGTCAGCACAACTGGCAGAACTACAGGGAATGATAGCAGCATTAGAATGGGCAGAAGGAAAGGAGGTCAATATATATACAGACTCGGCATATGTGGTAGGGACAATACAGGTTGAGCTTAGTCAATGGATTAGAAGTGGGTTTTTAACAGCAGCAAGGACCCCAATTAAACACGAGAAGGACGTTAGGAAACTGGCTGAGGCTCTCCTGAAACCAAGGGCATTAGCAGTTCTTAAATGTAAAGGACATGATAGAACAGATACGATGGTGGCTCGGGGAAATCAGGAAGCGGACATGGCCGCTAAAAGGGCAGCAGGATACGGCCCTCAGTTTATTATGACACAGGCAGACAGAATGGCACATGACTTATTGCCACCGTGTGAGGTAGAAGTAATAATTCAGGAACAAGCGAAGGCATCACCTCAGGAAAGGATGGTATGGGAGGAAAGGGGGGCAACCGAGGATCAAGGACTGTGGAGATCGACAGACGGGAGGCCAGCTTTACCATCTGGACTCATGAAACCCCTCCTCGAGGAGGCGCATGGGCTAACACACTGTGGAAAGAAGCAGATGATAAGGTACTTGATACATTGGTGGCACCCCTTCCTGCCGGCGATGGTGGAAAACCATATTAGAGAGTGTGAGGTATGTATAACTTTCAATGTCAAGGCGACTGTAAAGCCACATGAAGGACAGTTCCCGTTACCTAAGTTACCAGGGCAGGAAATCGTACTTGATTATACGGACATGATTGAGAGGGTAAGTGGCTATCGATACCTCTTAGTAGCAGTAGATGTGTTCACAGGGTGGCCGGAGGCAATCCCAGTCGGGAGAGGAGAGGACAGAAGACAGAAGACAGAAAAGAGTTGGGGGAAGGTAGGAAAACTTTTTAAAAAAAGTCTCTTACCAGGGCCTGAGGGGAGGAGTCGGCGTTGGAGGCGGCCATTGGTCGGGAGGCTGTGCAGGTGAGCGTGTCGGGAAGGTAAGGCGTTTTAAAAAGGCTTTTACCGGGGACAGGGCCTAGCAGTCGGGAGAGGAGAGGACAGAAGACAGAAGACAGAAAAGAAAAGAGTTGGGGGCAGGTAGGAAAACTTTTTTAAAAAAGTCTCTTACCAGGGCCTGAGGGGAGGAGTCAGTGTTGGAGGCGGCCATTGGTCGGGAGGCCGTGCAGGTGAGCGTGTCGGGGTTAATTGGGTAAAAGGCAGATAAATAAGTGGCCCAGCGCGGGAGTGGCCCAGCGCAGGAGTGGCCCAGCGCGGGAGTGGCCCAGCGCGGGAGTGGCCCAGCGCGGGAGTGGCCCAGCGCGGGAGTGGCCCAGCGCGGGAGTGGCCCAGCGCGGGAGTGGCCCAGCGCGGGAGTGGCCCAGCGCGGGAGTGGCCCAGCGCGGGAGTGGCCCAGCGCGGGAGTGGGACTTCCAGGCTTTGGCTCATCAGGCTTCGGCGAAAGCAGGCGTAGAGAAAGACCTTCCTAGGTAAAGTGCATTGTGAGTACCCTACCATTAAAAGGCTGAGCCATGTCCATGGGGTTGGTGCTATGCTCAAGTTGCCAGATGTTGGAGCCATGGGTGACCTCCACCCTCCCAAAAGACCATATCTGTGCCAGGTGCAAGGAGGTGGGGTTCCTAGGGGCCGAGTTGAGGTACTGGAGCTCCAACTAGATGACCTTAGGCTCACCAGAGAGTGTGAGGAGGTTGGTGACAAGACCATAAACATTTCCACAGGACATACCTGCAGGGGATGTAATGAGACACAAGCATTTAGGAAAAAAATTAAAGAAATGGAGATGCAGCTAGATGATCTGAGGCTAATCAGAGAGAGCGAGGAATTTATTGATTCAACACTCAGGGAAGTGCTTACCCCTGGATTGGGGGGGTCAGGAAAGTGGACTACTGTCAGGAGTGGGGAAAAAGTTGCTAGCTCTGTGGAGAGCACCCCAGTGGCTACAGATCTTAGCAATGAATATACAGTATTGGATGAAGTAGGGGAAGATAACCTGCCAGAGGTAGCGCCAAAGGAGACAGTGGTACGGAAGGAGAAGAAGGGGAACAAGGTGGTCATTGGGGACTCCATCGTTAGGGCAACGGACAGAAGATTCTGCGAACCTGACAAGTGTTCCCGTATGGTGCGTTGCCTCCCAGGACCCAGGGTACGTGACGTCTCGGATAGGGTTCAGAGTATCCTGGGGGGGGGGGGGGGGAAGGAGACCGGCCAGATGTCCTGATACACGTGGGCACAAATGACGTAGATAGATTGAAGGAGGAGATCCTGAAGAGAGACTACCGTGAGCTCGGAAGGAGGTTGAGAAGCAGGACCTCCAGGATTGTAATCTCGGGGCTGCTTCCTGTACTGTGCGAGGGTGGGGGCAAGAATAATAAAATCAAGAGGTTAAACGTGTGGCTGAGGGAATGGTGCAGAGTGCAGGGATTCAGGTTCATTGACTATTGGGATCTCTTCTGGGGAAGACGGGACCTATACAGGAGGGATGGTTTACACCTGAATGCGAAGGGGGCCAATATACTGGCAGTTAGGTTTAATAAAGCTGTCGGAGCTGATTTAAACTAATTTGGCAGGGGGAAGGGAACAGGACTGATAGGGAAGTAGATAGGAGAGAGAATATAGGGGTGGTTCCGATAGACGGTGAAACAATAAGGAATAAGGGAGCTAAAAGTGATAGGAGAATAAGAACGAATGCACCAAGAACCAAGGTGGAGGGAGAAAGGAGGTATGGCATCAAGGTATTGTGTATGAATGCAAGGAGTGTAAGGAATAAAATGGATGAGCTTGAGGCGCAAATGGCGATGGGAGGTTATGACATTGTCAGAATAACGGAGACATGGCTGCGGGAAGGGCAGGATTGGGAAATAAATGTTCCAGGGTAGGACAGAAAGGACAGAAAGTTAAGAAGAGGAGGAGGGGTAGCTCTGTTGGTAAGAAATGAGATTCAGGCGTTTGAAAGGAAGGACATTGAAACAGGTGAGGTAGTGTCTGTTTGGATTGAATTAAGAAATTGCAAGGGCAAGAGGAATATAATGGGGGTCATTTACAGGCCTCCGAAAAGTAGCTCAGATATCGGTAGTAGTATAAATCAGGAATTAAGAGTGGCATGTCAAAGTGGTAGCAATACGGTAGTTATGGGGGACTTCAACATGAAGGTGGACTGGGATAATCAGACGGGGGCAGGAACACAAGAGAGCGAGTTTATAGAATGTCTACGAGTTACTTTCTTGGAACAGCTAGTGGAGGAACCTACCAGGGGGAAGTCGATTCTGGACTGGGTGCTGTGCAGCGACGCAGACTTAATAAGTGACCTTGATGTAGGGGAGCCATTAGGGAATAGTGACCATGGTATGGTTACTTTTAAGCTGCAATTAGAAAGGGAAATGGAAAGGAAGTCGGAAGCATCTGTACTTCAGTTTTAAATAAAGGGAATTTTGCAGCTATGAGGGAGGAGCTATCCAAAATAAAATGGGAAGATACACTAGCTGGGAGGACAACTGGGGAAAAATGGCAGGTTTTTATGGACATTTTTCACAGGATTCAGGACAAATTTATTCCAAAGTGGAGGAAAGGCTCTAGGAGATGCAAATGGCAGCCCTGGCTAACTAAGGAAATCAAGTGCATTATCAAGTCCAAAGGGAGTAATTATAAGATAGCGAAGTGGAGTGGGAAATTAGAGGATTGGGAAACCTTCAAAGAACATCAGAGGGTAACTAAGAAAGCCATAAGAGACGGGAAAATGAAGTACGAGAGGAAATTAGCAGATAATATTGCGGAGGATAGCAAAAGCTTTTTTAAGTATGTGAAGAGGAAGAAATTGGTTCGGTCTAAAATTGGCCCTTTGAAAATGGGCAAGGGTGAAATTATTACCGGAAACAAGGAGATGGCAGAGGAATTTAACAAATACTTTGCAACTGTCTTCACCAAGGAGGATATAGGTTATAGTCAGTTAGGGGGTAGTGGTCATGCGGTACCAAGAGACTTGGGGAACTTTACTGGGGAGGTAGGGGATCTAATGGATATCCGGATCCAGAAGCAGGAGGTTATGAGTAAATTGTTGGGACTGGGGGCTGATAAATCCCCAGGGCCTGATGGGCTGCATCCTAGGGTGCTTAAAGAGGTGGCTATGGAAATTGTGGAGGCACTGGTCGACATTTTCCAAAGTTCCATAGATTCCGGGGAGGTCCCTGAGGATTGGAGAGTGGCTGATGTGGTGCCGCTTTTTAAGAAAGGAGGGAGGGAGAAAACGGGAAATTATAGACCGGTTAGCCTGACATCAGTGGTGGGGAAGATATTGGAGTCCATCATAAAAGGAGAAATAGCAGAACACTTAGTCAGTAATAATAGTATAAGGGCTAGTCAGCATGGATTCCTTAAGGGTAAGTCATGCTTGACTAACCTTCTGGAATTTTTTGAGGATGTGACAAAGAGGGTGGACTCGGGAGAGCCAGTGGATGTGGTGTATTTGGACTTCCAGAAGGCCTTTGATAAGGTACCGCACGGGAGTCTAGTGGGCAAGATCAGGGAGCATGGTATTGGAGGTAAGGTGCTGACATGGATAGGAAATTGGTTAAGAGATAGGAAACAAAGGGTTGGAGTAAATGGGTCTTTTTCAGAATGGCAGGATGTGACGAGTGGAGTGCCTCAGGGATCGGTGTTGGGTCCTCAGTTGTTTGTAATTTATGTTAATGATTTGGATGAGGGGATTATAAATAACATGAGCAAATTTGCAGATGACACTAAACTGGGTGGTGGTGTGGGGTGTGAGGAGGATGTAAGGTAAATGCAGAGGGACTTGGACAGGCTGGAGGAGTGGGCGGCTAAATGGAAGATGAATTTCAATGTGAACAAATGTGAGGTTATTCATTTTGGGGGAAGTAATAGTAATAGTATTATTTAAATGGAGACAAGCTAGGGAGTGGGGAAGTGCAAATGGATCTGGGTGTACTTGTTCACCGGTCACTGAAGGCTAGCATGCAGGTACAGAAAGCTGTGAAGAAGGCAAATGGAATGTTGGCTTTCATAAAGAGGGGATTGGAGTATAGGAACAGAGACGCCCTTCTGCAGTTATACAGGGCCCTGGTGAGACCCCACCTGGAGTACTGCATCCAGTTCTGGTCTCCAAACTTGAGGAAGGACATAGTAGCTATAGAGGGTATGCAGCGCAGATTTACAAGGTTAGTTCCAGGGATGGCAGGGTTGTCATATGCAGCAAGGCTAGAAAAACTGGACTTGTATCCATTGGAGTTTAGAAGGATGAGGGGGGACATGATTGAGGTATACAAAATCATCAGGGGGATAGACAAGGTGAAGTCTGATTACTTGTTCCCAATGATGGGGGAGACGAGGACTAGAGGGCATAGTTTAAGAATACAGGGTAGGCCCTTTAGGACGGAGATGAGAAAGCATTTTTTTACCCAGAGAAGTGTGAATCTGTGGAATGCTCTGCCACAGAGGGTGGTAGAGGCGGATTCGCTGACTATGTTCAAAAGAGAGTTAGATAAGACTCTTGTGGGTAACGGAGTTAAGGGTTATGGGGATAAGGCTGGAAAGGGGTACTGATGGTAATGATCAGCCATGATCTAAAATGGTGGTGCTGGCCCGACAGGCCAAATGGCCTACTCCAGCTCCTATTGTCTAAAAGAGAAGATGCAAGGACGGGTTGTAAATTCCTGATCAACCAGTATATTCCGAGACACGGATTTCCTAGAAAAATTAGGTCCGATAATGGAAGTCATTTTAAGAATAACGATCTACAGGAGGTAGAAGCAATGTTGGGACCGAAACATGCCTTTGGAACGGTGTACCATCCACAATCCCAAGGGAAAGTGGAGAGGATGAACCAAACAATAAAAGGTAAGATCGGGAAAGGACAGGCACGGACCAAACTAAATTGGGTGGATCCGTTGCCCCTGGCATTAATGTCAATAAGGAGTTCGGTAAGTTCTGTGACAGGATTTACTCCATATGAACTACAAACGGGGCACCAGTTTCCGGGACCGGGAGCTGGAATTCAGACTACGAAGAATGAGGTAAGTTCAATGGGATGGAAGCTTTATTAGGATAAACTAATGGCTCTGGTGTCAGATTTTTCACAACAGGTCACAAGTCCCAACAGAAAAGAGGAAACACCGATACCTTCAGTCACGGAGTGGGTTCTGCTAAAGGTCATCAAAAGAAAGTGGTCGGAGCCCAGGTGGACAGGACCCTACAGAGTGGTGGAGAGGACGTCCCACGCGGTTCGACTACAGGGAAAAGGCGAGACGTGGTATCATTGGAGTCAGTGAACGGCAACGGACCCACCAACACGGACACTGGAACAGATTCGAACGGAGGTGACTGTGACTCTGTGAAGAAACCACGGACTAAGAACACTTAACACGTCCCTTTAAAGAGACTATTGGATTACGGTGACTGTATTTCAGTATTTGAAGTGATATTTCTATATTGAAATCAACCCAATTTAGGGGGCTGTGATGGACACTATGTGGGGACTATGGGTGATGTTGTTCCTAGCCCTTGAAGCATCTGGAGAAGGAAACAACTGTACAAAGGGTTTGTGGTCAGCCTGGGAGGCAAAGATCTAGCAAAGGAAGCCAACTTTTGTTCTGTATGATAAGGTTGATCTATATAAACTGAGCCAACTGGACAATAGGGGTCAGTCTTGGGGAATAGCTCACTGTGCAGGTGACCTATGAACTAACGACTGACCCACAGCTCTGTTAGTTTTATTCTTGTGCTGTGTAATAAATTGACTGTTGAACCGAATACCTTCTCCTATCACTTCATTCAAAGAACACGCTGGACTCAGACTACACATAGACTAATTTATGAGTAAGGTAAAGCCAGAATCCGACATGGTGCTATGTAATTACAAGTAGGGGAGACTGCCAGAGACTTTATACTCTCTCTGAAAGACCTGGCGAGAGGCTGCAACTTTAAAGCAGTATCAGCTCAGGAGTATGAGGAGGACCTTATTAGGGACAGAATTGTTGTGGGCATACGGTCCACTGAGACAATACATTGATTGCTGGAGAAAAGAATGGTGGGGCTAGATGAGGCAGAGACTATTGCAGAAGCTTTAGAAAGCACCAGGAAAGAATTGGAGGAGTACTCACAGGACCCTGGGGTTGGGACAAACATCACACTGCTGGACTCTCTAGCCCCATAAAAAGAAAAGTATGGTCCCTCACAGGAATTCACAGCAGCAGCAGCACCTTGAGGGTCCCAAGTTCTTTTTCTGTGGACAAAGGAAGCACCCCAGAGCCCTCTGCCCTGCCAGAGAAAATGTCTGTTCCAACTGTGGAAGACATGGGGCAGAAGCCCCAAGGCCACAGCCAAGGCCCATTCTCATGCTAATGAGAGGCGGGAAAGCTCTTCTTTCTCCACAGACAAACAGAAGAAGAATGCCATGTGCAGCTGGCCATCTTGGACAAATGCTACAGAGCAGAGGACACAGTCTTCAGGAGATGAATATGACGCAGAGTACTATCGGATGGAAGGACACGCCAGACTTGCTTTCCTACGCATGTATCAGGCAAATCCACACAATTTATCTGATGCCACTGTGTGCATCAAAATTAATGATGTGGGGGTAAATAGCTTAATAGATAATGGAAGCACTGAAAGTTTTATTGACCAGGGATTAGTCAACCACCTTGCCCTCCCCAAACGCCCAAGTGAGCACCAGATCCTGTTAGCAGCCTTGCTGCTGAGGTAAAACAGTTTTGCAGGGTTACTCTAGAAATCCAGGGTACAAAATACGAAGGGTTCAAATTACTAGTACTCCCTCACCTCTGTGCCCTGGTACTATTGGGGTTAGATTTTCAGTGCCAGTTAGAAAGCATTACAATAGTGCACAACGGGCTTCACCCCCCACTACGCCTTACGAAGAAACAACACTGCAGCCTGTCTGTCCTGATTCACTGTTCACACACCTGACCCCAGAATGCACACCAATTGCCACAAAGAGCAGGAGGGACAGCCTGAGGGACAGAGCCTTCATTCGGACAGAGGTCCACAGGCTACTACAGGAGGGCATCATAGAGCAGAGCACCAGCCCCTGGAGAACCCAGGTGGTTGTAGTAAATGTCAGGAGAAAAACTGCACATGGTAGTGGATTACAGCCAGATAATCAACAAATTTACACAACTAGATGCCTACCCCCTGCCATGCATAGCAGACATGGTCAGCAACATTGCGCAGTATAAGGTGTTCTCCACTATAGACCTGAAGGCAGCATACCACCAACTGCCCATTAGAAACAGCAATCGCATTTACATGTCATTTGAGGCAGACGGCAGGCTGTATCAATTTCTGTGTCTTCCCTTCGGTGTCACCAATGGAGTGTCCCTGTTTCAGAGAAAAATGGACTGAATAGTAGATGAGTTCCAAATGAAAGCGGTGTTCCCCTACTTAGACAGCGTGACAATCGGTGGCCACACTCAGGAGGGTCATGACATGAATTTAAAACGCTTCTTCCAGGCAGCTGAGGAAAGGAACCTAATGTACAACAGGGACAAATGCGTCTTTAGCGCCAGGAAGTTGCCAATCCTGGGCTACATAGTGCGGGGGAGGGGGGGGTGGTTGAATGTGGTGATATGTAATTACACCACTAGGTCACTAGGGGTCATCCCGGTGACCTTGTATATAAAGCAGTCCAGAGCTACAGTCTAGCCTTCTGGGTTCATCTTGCAGAGAGACAAGATCTCTCAGTGTACATATTAGTTTATTAAAGCTGTCTTATACTCGCACTGCTGGTGTGGTTATTGTCAGTTAAAACCTTTTCAAGGTTTTGTAAGTGCTCACTATCATTTTGGTCCGTGATAGTGAAATCATTTGGGTAACACCGAAGTGAAAGTCCATGTAGTAATTTGTCTATTGTTACTTGAAAAATTGTAGGGTGCTACTGAAATTTCATAAGTCATGTGTGTATACATGTTACGAGCCCAAAAGACTCCCCAAAACCCAGCAGCAATAGTCATTCACCAAGACGTGGCTTTCAAAACAAAAGTTACTTTTAATCAACTGCAAGCATGAAAATAGAATCAAACATTAACTTAACTCTATACTTAACTAACCCAAATTAACCCTCTTCTAATTCTAAGTACACATGTATTTTCTTCTTTTTTTCTTTCTTTGGCTTGGCTTCGCGGACAAAGATTTATGGAGGGGTAATTTGGTTCATAGTTCAATCTCACTTCTCCAAGTTCTCTGGTTGCAGGCAATCACCATACTGTGCACAGAATTTAACATGTATAAAGATCACCAGGCTTGGTGCTTGAAAAGTAAATGTTTACTGTTCAGGAAGGTTCTTGTAGGGTTTGCAGAGAGAGATATTTGTTGCTCCAGGATTTCCACAACACTAGTCACCTCCGGGTCTCGCTAATAAAACTTGCCCCATCAGGGTCTTCTCGATGGTAACCTCTTTCTTCAAGCTACCACAGAGTTCCATTCCTTCCTCTATTTCAAGAGAAACATCAGACAGATAGCACTTCCAGCCATCTACTGCTCTGGAACTTGCTTTCATCAGTTTCAAACAGTTTTCCCTGGATTGCACTTTTCAGTTACTTGACTTGAGCTGTTAACTCTCTCTCTCTCTCTCTTCCAACTGAAACTCCAAAGAGAGCATGTGACTCATGTCTTGCAAAACCCCACCTTCCTGAGCGAAACAACAGTTCTTTCTTCTGTTCCCATCTGTTGTTAGATAAAAATCCAGGGGTGACCTTTATTTGAGCACAGCACTTTGCAGAAAGGGTACTGATAGACAGCATGACTCCAGCAAGACAATGGTCAAACATTTTATGAAGTCAGTTCAATTAACACCTACTTGTGAAAGGTGCTTACATTCTCTCCAAAGATCTTGCAAATAGATCGGTTTTAAAATGTGTGTATGTATGTGACCTACTCTAAATCTTATAAATTCTCCCCAAATATTAATATTGTTACAATAGGTGAATAGTCCCAGATGGGTATTGATTGTCACATATTCTCTTGATTTTTTTTGTCCAATTTTATCTGTTGATATGCTTGTGACAAATATAGTTTTGTGAATTTTTGCCCTTCGTTTAGGGCTTCGAAAAATTCTTCTGCCTTGGGTGTTCAGGTATTTTGAGTGATGGATTGATGGTGACTTTGTAACCGCCGTAAATACGAATCTCACCATTTGCTTTTTGTATAGGTATGATGGGCGCTGCCCAATCACTGTATTGCATTGGTTCTAATATGCCTTCATGTTTTAGTCTGCTTAATTCAGCCTGAATTTTCCCTTTCATAGCAAATGGGACTGTTCTGGCTTTGAAGAATTTTGGTTCTGCATTATTTTTTAATTGCAGTTTGGCCTGAACACCTTTGATTTTCCCCAATTCTTGTTGGAAAATCATTGAGTGGTTGTGAGGATTTGTTCGAGTTCTGACTGGGAGATGTCCGTGTGGTTTACATTTAGCATTGAACTGATTTCCAGCCAGTCTAGGGGAATGTGTTGTAGCCAGTTTCTTCCGAAGAGTGCTGGTCCCTGGGTATCTACGACGTAGAGAGAGAGTGTTTTTGGTGCAGGAAAACCGGGCCCAGGGGTGGGAAACTGGGCCTATATTAGCTGGATTAAGCCCCTGGTGAGCTGCTTCAGTATCAAAGAAACTGTTTTGCAGGATCTGCAGTTGTAAGGCATGTTTTGCTATTCGTAATGCTATTCGAGTGAGGCAGGCAGAGGCCCTGGTCCGGGCAGAAGTGAGGGGGAGGCGGCGGCGGCCCGGCCTCAGTCGAGTGAGGCAGGTGGAGGCCCCGGTCTGGGCAGAAAGAAGGAGGCGGCAGCCCCGGTCTGGGCACAAGGAAAGCTGCTGCGGCCCCGGCCCCCGTCCGGACAGTATGGTCCGACCTAGGAGGGGAGCAGGCCCCTCCAGCCCGGGTAAGAAACCTGCATAGGAGAAGGCCACTCCGATATAAAACCTACGACCCAAGGTCCTCGCTGCCACGTCCCAGCTTGCTTGGCCACAGCACACGAACCATGGGTGTAAAGGGTGGGGCCAGTACTGCGCACACTGCACTCCACCTAAAAGCTCCTTTGCGCAGGCCCGAGGGCATTTCCACGTCCTCCCCCTCAAAAAAAAAATTTGTATGGTACTTGAACCGTACATTTTCCAAACACTTTGATTCCATCTCCTGTAACAGATCTTAAGAGTTATTTTACATGTTCCTTTACATGTAATGACATTAGGAACACCTCTGCCCCTGTGTCTAACTCCATCTTCAGGGGATGTCCGTTTATTTTTAGCTGTATAAAGGTTGCTGTGTTTCCTCTGTTTATTCCTCGGACGTGTAATATCTCAGGAGCTGAAATTTCAGGAGCTTGAAGGTCAGCCATTGGGCTGTTATCATCATTGTTGCCAGGTTGCCCCCCCCCCCCTCCAATTGTTTTGACTTTAGCTGCCTGCTTATTTGCAGGCCACCTGCGCTTTAGAAGCGGACATTTAGCTTTGATATGTCCTTCTGGTTTGCAGTGGTTGCATTTAGAAGTGTTTTTTTTTTAAATTTTTTATTTTTCACACCATAAATCACAATAGCCATGATATACACTTTCTCTTTTCCACACATTTACAGTGACTTTTTCTGCATTTAGAAGTGTTGAAGAAAGTTTTCAGTTGTATTTCTCACAACGGAAACAATGTTGGCGGGAAGACCTCCTGATCAGTAGGTCTGGTTGACCCACATCTAAGTTTTTATCTGCCATTTCAGAGTTGCAGGCAGCCCTGTATGCAATCTGTAATGTAACGTCTTCATCCATTGCTAATAACTTTTGCCTTCTTGGCAATTTGCCAACCCCATCGCTAATCTGTCTCGCAGTGCCTGATTTAGAAACTGCTCGAAATGACAGTTCTCAGCCAGTTTGCGCAACAATGCCAGGTATTTACTTACTGTTTCTCTTGGTCCTTGTCTCCCTTCATAGAATCATTGCCTTTCTGCCAGAACAGGTGGTTTGGGGCTTGAATGGTTCCTTAGAGCTGTATATAATTTGTTGAATGTCTTCATCCCTGGATCCTTCACGGCCAGCAAGATCTTAAGGAGGTTGAATGTGTTGCTGTCCATTATACTGAGGAAGAGGGAACTTTTGCGGTTTACTGGACCTTCCACAATATTGTAGGCTACGCGGTAGTGGTTAAACCATTCTATGTAGTTATCCCAACTTTCTTCTACTTCGTTGAATTCCCCTAACTTTCCCTCTGCCATCTTGGTGTGTTTTCAGCTTGATCTTTTGGCGGAAATTTGTTGGGGTTGTTAGGAAGTCATTTTCTACGTTTCTTCTGTCGTTTTCCTTCTCATGGTTGGTGCATGGAGTATGTGTAGGGTTCGTTTCATTCCTCGTCGCCACTGTTGTGTATGCACTCACACAATTACAACTTGGAGATGTAAATGCTTTCTCATCCTTCTATTAGACTAACATGGCTACTGACACGCAAGGTTATATATATGGAAGTGGGTGTCATGATGTCCAGCAGAGGGCGGACTTATACCCAACACATCTTTCACTCACCATCCTGATACAGGGCCTTCACCTTTCCTTTCCCTCCACAGATGCTAACTTCCATACAACAATTACAGCATGGAAACAGACCATTTTGGCCCTTCTAGTAAGTACTCTCCTCTAGTCCCACCTACCTGCACCCTGCCCATAACCCTCCATTCCCCTCCCATCCATATACCTATCCAATTTTTCCTTAAATGACAAAATGGACCCTGCCTCCATTACTTATCCCAGAATCTCATTCCATCCAGCCACCACTGTGTGAAGAAGTTCCCCCTCATGTTACTTCTAAACTTTTGCTCCTTAACTCGTGACCTCTTATTTCAATCTCTCCTACCCTCAAGGGAAAAAGCCTATCCACATCAACTCTATCTATCCCCCCTCATAATCTTAAACACCTCTATCACCCCCTCAGCCTTCTATGCTCTGAAGAATAAAGACATAATTTGCTCAATCTTTCTTCGTAATCTAGATTCTGAAATGCAGGTAACATTTCTGTAAATCTTCTCTGCACTTTCTCTAACTTGTTGATATCCTTCCTATAATTCTCTAAATTTGGCCTCACCAATGACTTGAAGTTAGTTCTGCCATTTTTATTTGCTCCAAGATTCCAGCATCATTTAATTTTAAATTTAGACCTACAGCACAGAGGTAGACCATTTCAGCCCACAAGTCCATGTCGCCCAATTACATCCAATTAACCTATACCCCTGGAACGTTTCGAAGGGTGGGAGGGAACTGAAGCCCCCAGAGAAAACCCACATAGACACAGGTCTTTGCAGGCAGCGTGGGATTCAAACCCAGTCCCGATCGCTGGCGCTGTAACAGCATTGCACTAACCACTATGCCCAACTAGATTGCAATCATCAATCTAGCTGTCTATTGTTTGCACCCACCTGCCTTGATTTATATAACTCTTTTAACAGTGGATGATTTCCATGCAGCTTCACTTTTACATCTTGGTAAAATGACCACCAGGTGCTTAACCCTACCTTGCATTTCCAGTGGGGAGAGGCAACTCCCCAACCTGTTTTCCATTGACTGGGTTTAAATCGAACTCGTCCAGTTGATACTGAGCAGCAGACATACCCTGACTGGTCCCTGGGTATCTACGATGCTGCCTCCTCTTCGTTTATTGCAGGATTGCCCACAGGGTGGCAGCACTAATCCACGGTTATGAGTGAGAGACGGGATCTGGGAAAGGAAGGTGAGAATCAACAGGCGGAGAAGTCGGAGGGATTGGGACTGAATTGTTCACATGTATTGAAATAGTGCGAGAACCTCTGCATACCATCCAGTCAATCTGTAGAAAAAAAGAAGCAGTGCAAGAATAAAAGCAAAGGTGCAGGGGAGAGGAGACAATGCAACAAAAGTGCAGTGAAACCTTGTAATGCAAGTGGGTCTCAACCTTTCTCCCACTTACATGCCACCTTCAGTAACTCTTCACTAACTACACAGCACCTGCGGCATAGGATGCCATACGTTAGGGTGGGCCAAACTGTACGAATCTGGGGGGGGGGGGGGGTCCTATTTTCAAGCTCGCACATCTTCTGCCTGCCTGATTGATGGAAGAAGAGGTTGACTGGGATGGGAAGTGGCCCTGAGTCGATGGAAGGGAGATTGGTTTATGATTTGGGGAGGAGGGATTCGGGACAAAGGGATGCAAACAGCAAGTCCCAACTAACCCGCTTCCACTGTATCTGCACAAGAGAGGAGAACTTTAACCAGGCCACGACCATCCTCTTCACTGCCCTGAGACAGAGAGGGTACACCTGACGCAGACTCAGACACATCAAATCAGACTTCTTGAAGGGGCTTAGGGACCCTAGGCCTAGGGATGAGACGACCCTCAAACTCTCCCTCATAACAGGCTACAGCCAGACAGCCCTCAAGGTACACACAGCAGTGAAAACCAAATTTGAGCCACTCAAACAAAATTTAAATACCCTCAGCCAATACAAAATTGTATCAGCCTTCAAGAGGGCTAGAAATTTGAAAGACCTCCTGGTCAGCACAAAACTACACACTGCCCCAAACTGCGGTCAGAGCCAATTTGGGGCCTGCAAACATTTGAGGACACACAGAAACATACAGAACAAGAAGTCCAACAAATGGGCCCAGATAGAACAAAGGATCGCTTGTGAGCAAAAGGACCTAGACCATGCAATCAGATACAGGAGATGCCGCATCCTATACATAGGGGAAACAGGGAATAGTCTATGAACCCGCCTTAATGGGCACCTGAGCAACATCAGAGCCAAGGACCAACATTGGCCAGTAAGCAGACACTTCCTGCAACATGGAGTGGAGTCTCACTAGAAATCCTAGGCTTAGACATGAACTGGACAACTCCACAAAGAAAGATAGCAGAACGAAGGTGGATAGAACTACTAGGAACCACAAAACCAAATGGATTAAATGAAACTTAGGTAGACAAGTTAGGGGATCAAATTAACCGAGCTTAGCCACACATACACTAGAGCCCACTCTAAAGGGTTAAAGTACTGAATTTCAACTAACTAGGTACTAAACTAGGGACCCTCAGACACTACACCATCCACCACACTATAGCCCTAGACACCAAGCATCACACACCACATCAGCACACACCCTGGCGAAGCCCTCTTCCAATAGCTGGGGTACCAAACACCATACACCAGCAATCATCCGGGAAGAGGGAGACCACAGGTCTACAGGAGAGAACCGAGGAAATCAGGCCCAAGACAAACAACCAATACTCACCACAAACAAATCCCCCCTCTTCTCTCTTCTTCCTCCCCTACCCCTCTATCACCACCCCCTCCTCACCCCAATCCTGTCTAACGGTCCACTACCCAAGTAGTGACCCACTGGATAACAATGACGAGACTAAGATGCGCCCTTGGGTGTGAGGCAATTGAACGAGCAGGGCCGACGATCACCCAGAAAGGGAATCACCAAATGAGCCATCCAGTGGACCTTCACCTGCATCTGTGGAGAGGAACAATCAATTCCCCATCAGTGCATCAGCAACAAATTGGTTCTTATTCAGGCACTCCCCGTCCAATGATGTGCAGTCCTTGGCCAGATTTAAAGGAACAGACTCGGTAAAGTCTAGCAAAGTCCCTTTTTAAAAAAAATATTGGCATCCCAGATTTAAAGGGAACAGACTCGGTAAAGTCTAGCAAAGTCCCTTTTTAAAAAAAATATTGGCATCGATAACAGACAATAGCCCAAATTATTTCCCATGGTTATTTTAAGGAGAAATTCTATAATTATAATTCACCTACTTTTAATTGTTCTTACTGCAGTTCCTAGCATATGAAGTAGTTTAAAAATAATTGATTAGTGAAGCTTTCCCCATATTTACCTTCTTAATTTTTCCACCAGTTGAAAGGCCAGGCTGTAGAAGAAATACATCTGGCCCAGTTTCAATACTTTTCATACGATTATTAACAACATAATCTAATGACGAAGGATTTGTTCAGATCTCAACTTCAAGGGTGCACATTGCATTTTAATAATGAGGTCACACCAAACTAATTATCCATTTACTGGTAACTGCCATCAAAAAAATTAACAGGTACCTAGCACGACTCTTGATATTTCAGATGACTTTACAGATTATTTTTGGCAGATTGAAATTTGTTTTGATTTCTTGCATGGCAGATTTTGGCTGGATTTGTTGCTTAGCCAATCCATTGGACCTACCACACAACAGCAACACCTGACATTATTTAAATGAATAAATGCTCCCAGCACAGTTGTCCATACTCAGCCACTAAGTGGCTGCATGCAGATGCAGGTTCTGCTCTCATTTTTTGTAAACTCTTTTTAAATGTTCCAGAGCAGTTGAAACAGTGAAACCAATGAAACAGGGAGAAAAAAAAAGTTATCAAAGAAGACGAGGCAGACTCCTAGAGCAGAGAAGACAATTCAGCACCTGTCTCCATGTTGAGAAAATGAACACGTGTTTCTATTGAAACTCCAAGCTTCTCTTCTTAAGTGTCCCTGAACACCAAGGTAAATGCAGCCAGGCACAGCAGTTTAACAATGCTGTGTATTTCTGGGAACCCAGAGGTTTTATTTGCATTCCTCATTGAGGAATGTGATCCTTGTTCCATTCAGAACTGCCAGACTGATTAATTTCATGCGGTTGCACAAAATGAAAATTATTGAATGTTATGTCATCATCCAACCACCCAGTTGCTCATGAACCTCAGTAAGCAAAATTTTACTTTGAAACTCGTGTCAGATATCATCTTCATCAGTTCAAACCTGTATGCCGCATCTCTGCCAGCAGCCTGACTATCCTCTGCACCCTAATTATTCAATGTAATAAACGATCATGTCCTTGCAAATCTACCATCATATTTACAACCACGCAGAGGTACCAGATGGTACTTGGGGATTTCTGGCTGAACAAAATGGCAAGATTGGAGATCTCTCAACCAGAAAGAGTTTTGTTGGTTTGAGCTACTTATAAGTCAATGTGCGAGTACTCAAAACAGATGGCTGAGTAGTGTCTGCCCCATGACACGGTGAACCGCTGTCCGCTTGGGGATGAGTACAACCACGGCACACATAAATGAAGGTGCAGCCCGTCCCTCCCCTCAGTGGGGTTCCTCAGAATTGAAAAAACTGCAGCTGCTGTAAATCCGAATTAAAAACAAGAACTGTCATGATCATGCAGTATCATCTGCAGAAAGAGTAACAAAATTAATAACACGGGTAGAAAGTTTGATGAAATCTTCCACCTCCCAACATTAATTTAGTTTCTCTTTGCTGTGCATTTCCATCATTCTTTTGTCCTCAAGAATGTCATCTTGCCCTTTATGTCATTGCAAATAAAGTGACCAAAGCAAGCAAGATGAGTTCAAGACATTTTATGACAACATGTTTGAGAATCTAAGCTTAGACAAGTGCAGCAAACTGGTGAGTGAAACCTTTCAACTTTCCTAGTATCATATGTTGAGATTACAAGTTGATCCATTGGAGATGGTTCAGATGATTCCAGAACTTGAGTAGTAGAATCTGTGGTAAGTTGATGGCAAAGTAGCATGAAATTTAAAAAAATAATCAAATCTAGTTATACAATAGTGGCTGGTGTGGAATCAGTGAGCTAAAGGACCTGTCTTGTGATGTATTTATGACTAGTCATCTATTCAATATCTCCTTAAATGATTTGTGCTTTGATACTCTGTGTAGTAGATTCCATATTCTCATTTGCAAATGCTGCAAGATTATTAATGACTTCATGGATCTTCATTGATACTCGAGAATTAATTTTGTTTCTTCATTATGAACCCCGCACACTCCATCCTCCGTCGATACACTGATATTTTATTATAGAACAGCATATTTCCATTGGCTTAATAATCAATGACAAATGTGAACACTAGCCCCAGTATTGACCTTTGCAGAACTCCCCTGCTCACTTTCTTCCTTTTCAAACATCTACCCCTCATTCCAGTTTTGTACTCTGAAGCCAACTAACACTTCACTACTCAGCTCCAGTCCATTTATTTTAACATTACACTATTTTAGGGTTCCTCTCTCAATGTCTTTTGAAAGTTTAGTTGCTACCTCTCAAAAGGATTCAACAAGGACAAACAAGCAAAACTTTACTTTTTGAAATCCATGTTGACATTGTATTGTCATCCTTTTCTTCTGGTCATTGTGTTTCCTTCAGAAAATTAAAGGATGCACAGAGAGAAGGTGGGTTTCAACCATACCATTCAGTCAAATCTCAGTTATCAAAGTTTCTTCGTCACAAGTCAAACTGATAAACTTGGATCAAAGCCTTCAGATACAGAATCTTGGCACTGCTTTAATAAATTTCCATTGGAGTTCAGCATGGGAAACGCTGGGCATTCAGTTTGATCTATTCCTCAGTTACTGGAATCCACAGCCTATATTTCTAACATGAGGTTCTTGAGAGAATCAGTTAAACAGTACACCATATGGTTTCAAAAAGCAGCATGAAGATCCATAAATATTCTACCAGTTGCAACAGATCAAGGGATTATTCTACAAAATTTGAATTGAAAAGTTTGTCATCTTCAAAGCTCAAGGCCAACATAGTGTGATGCACCACAAAGTGCATCAACATGGCATATATTTTCTTCTGTAACACAGCAAGAACGGAGTATTTGCGATCTAAAAACAAGTAATGGGTTTGTACATAGATTACAAAAGTTTTGATAACTTCAGTATGATCTATTGCACTTGCATGTCAACACTTGGCAGAAGCTGTCACAAAAGGGAAGGGAAGAAGTTGTGATTCTGAAGGAGGCAACAGGAGTGTGTGAACTGCACCAAAAACAGTGAATGCAAATTTCCTTTATTTTTTTTTAATATATAAAAATGCACTTTTCTACATGTGCACTGATTTGCCAACTCTTTGGTACAGTACACAATTTGATATCTTCAATAACCCATTTGTTAAACTTAGTGATTACCCAAACCAATGATTTTTTTTAATAAGTAGCTTGGATAAATAGAAGCATACTGCACAACCTGCACAAAAGGCTCAGTTTTACATTTTGTGACTGAACAGTATTGTCAATACCAAAACTAAACATCCTTATAAATTAAATGAGTGCATACCAGTTTAAATCAGTTTAACCATGACTTGGCAGAAGGACAAATAATCTTTTTCACCTATTACGGCAATATTAAAATGAACAAATCATAATACTTCATTTAAAATTTATCCAATAATGAATGGATGAGGCAAACAAAAGGGCTTTTCCCATCAGGTTTAATAGTCACACACAAAATGTAAAGCATTCTCGTTTTATTTGGAATTCCCCTACTTCCCTCTGTACAAGAACCTTTGATCAAACTTTCGACAAAGGCAGCAGTGAAATTTCAGAAACATTTTCAGTTCTCCGAGGCCAAATGACCATAAATCACAGTGTAACAATACATGATCTGCTGTAATCTTTGGCTGGGGTTAGGCTAACAAGTTACTGAATAGCCAGAAGCCTAGAAGGTTACAGTCAAAGCTGCTACAGCCTGTGGTTTGGGCTTTCAGCTACAAGCCAAATACAGGAATGTTCACCACCACAGAACCTCCAGGTGTGTGACAGCATTAACTTCCATAAATTTTATAGACAAATGAAAAAGTAATCTACAAAACTTGGACCTAGTTATATTATTACACACAGTACACACATTTTATTATACTCTACACAAAACCAAAGTTCTTGGTCTTGATGGCTAGTAGCAGTTTTTGTTTGAGAATTTGTTTGGAGGAATAAAGTGGGACATAGAGGCGTGAGATGCAGGTGTTTGCAGTTGGAAGATGTTGGTCATCAGGTGGTCTAATAGTGATTGATGGCATTGGTTGGAAGCCCTCCTCGCTGGCAGGTAATGAAGGGCTTGATGTCCAGAAGTAAACCTAATGCAGAAAGAAAACTGACATTCAAACTATTTCTAATGAATCCCATTAAACAAACAGGTTTTACCATAATCCAGTGAATTATTTTGCTGAAGCCTTCAATTTCCTAGCCCAGTAACATTTACTTTAGTCTTACCAGATCCTGCCTTTCTGTCATGCTCATCTTCTCCACAATGGACCAGAACCACCGCTTGAATTGTAATAACTTTTCAGCATTTTCTCCTGAAACAAATTTTTAAGTTGTCACATGCAAATTTTAACCTTATCTAATAGGGTAACAAGTGCCCCTATTAAAATGTACATCTTAAATCATACAAGAATGTCAATTTATAACTTCTCAGTGGAGGATTTAATTACAAAAGCAAATAAATTCAATAGTTATCTGGATGATACTGCTACAACATTCCAATTTATTAATGAAAAGATTATTACACAGTACAACTCCAGTTATCCAAAATCAGATTCTCCAAAATCCTAATTTATCCAATTTTTTTTTAACATTTTGGGTAAGTGAAAATATCCAAAACAAATCAGCAACTTTATCTGAAATTTTTCGGAGCCAGGTCCTCGTTTCAGCTAACTCCTCCCCTCTCACTTTCCATTTCTTCTTTACCTTCCCCTATTGACTTTTCTCTCCAACTCTCCCTCTCAAACTGCATGCCACTGTCTCCCAGCCGCACGCCATCAGAAGAATCCATTGTCCTGGCGTCATCAAGGAGAGCAGCCTCTCAGGCAGGAGTGGGACCCCAGGCTCAGTGGCACCCCCTACCCTCCCCACCGGATGCGGACTCTGAACCTTCCCCTTGGCCTAATACCATACACGCACCCTGGTGTGCGTGTAGTAGGCCTAGGGAAGGATTCGGAGTCAGGACTTGGATGTCGGGAGCTCCAGTGACGAGGAGACAGGAGCCTGCTGACTTGCCAGTGAGTGTTCCACCGGCGCAGGAAGCCTCCCCGGGGATCAGCAGCGGTAGTGGGTTCGTGTTGGGGATCAGAGGCAGCAGTTTGGAGGTCTCTGATCAGCGTTGGGTTTGTGTCGGGGATCGGCGTGGTTGGGAGGTCTCGGTGATCGGCGGCAATGGTTGGGAGGTCTCTGATCAGCGTTGAGTTTGTGTTGGGGATCGGCGGCGGTTGGGAGGTCTCGGTGATCGGCAGCAGTGTTGCGGCTAGCATTTTTTTGGTGTGAATTATTTTAATGCTTATAAAGCCTTCCGTTGATGTTTGATGTTGTTTAAACATTGAGACAAGTGATTTGCTGTTGCTACTGGGCTGTTTTTAATCCGAAAAAATTGTTTATCCAACATAGGCCCTGTCCCAACCATTTCAGATAATCGTAGTTGAACTTTATTTAAACCTGCAATTTCAAAATGGCAAAGGGAAAAGTCTCCCTTCTGGTGGGAAGACACAAAAAACATAGCACCAAGCATTCTTTTCAATTAGCTAGTAAACTTAACAAGCCATCAATATTAACAATTTTGGAGAATATTTAGGCCATGCTGCCACTAAAGAGAAGAAAAATAATAACACTTAAGCCTCACAAACTCACACTCCAATGTAATATTACCTCTCCATGATGTAAAATTATCATAAAATATATCCAAAATTTGGCAGAATTCAGATCACATTACAGTATGCAAGATAACGCACAAGTTCTGGTGCATCCTTTTTAATTAAATTTTGTTTTTTTAAATAATTTAGAAATACAGCACTGTAACAGGCCAATTTGGCCCTTTGAGTCTGTTCTGCCCAATTTACACCCCATTAACCTACACCCCTGGTAGGTTTTGAAGGGTGGGAGGAAACCAGAGCCCCTGGAAAAAACCCACACAGACAAAGGGAGAAGGTACAAACTCCTTACAGACAGCGCGGGATTCAAACCCTGGTCTGGTCCCATTTGTTGGCGCTGTAAAGGCGTTGCGCTAAATATTTCATGCACAAAAAAAATGAATAGCAAAAGCTCATTAATATATGCCAATAATGCCAAGCAATTTTTTGTTTCATACCCGACTCATCATTGAAAGATGTATAACTAATTAGCATCTGGACATTCACTTCTCCACAGCCATTGACCAAGAGCCTAAAATCTTCTGCTGTTAAATCTTCAAGTGAATTTTTAGGAAGAACATCCAGCAATCCTTTCCGCATCGCCTATAAATGGCCAAATATCATCATTAATGACTATAATTGTATGAAGAAAATGTAACTGTGGTCACTGAGAGCATACAAATTGTAATGTTTTATTACTAAGGAAGGCCAGACAGAATGTAGATAACTCTTGGTTATCAAATGAAGCAGCAGGCATGTATAATCAAAAATTGTCACTTTGTTTTAAAAAAAGGACATGTTGTAGGCAAGATATGGACATTTGAAAGTGTGGCTTGATGAGCAGAGATTTGCTGACAACTCTGAACAAGACAGCAAGTCTGGGACTTCTCAACCATGAATGCCAAGTTCCAAACAAGATCATTGGAACCTGACGAGATCCACCAGCATTTATTCTGGATCATGCGCCAGGTTAAATGGTGGCGATTTTTTTGGAGTTTTAAATTATTTGTCCTTTAAGTGTTTTTTTTACTCAAAAATGTTTATATTTTAATCAAAATTTTGAGTAAAATTAAATTACAATGAGATGAAAAGATTTACAAATTAGTTTTGAAAGATGGCAAAAAAAAATCTGGATTGGGCTTTGCTTGCTTTCAAAATGGACAGGGGAGCTGTGGAAATGAGGCTTCTCCGCAGCATTGTGCAGGATCCAAACTGCAGGCAAGCCCCTGTGGAGCATCAGGCCACAGAATCCATCTTCTGGATCTGCATTTGGCAGATGTCGCTGTGGGATGATGATGGTGGGTGGGTGGCTGGAAAACAACATTGGTCATATTATGAGTGGCAGTGTTGAACAATAGCTGAAAAAGTCATCATTGTTCGTGTCAGAAAAGTTCTAAAGAGCCTCATTAACTAACTAGGTCAGGATGATGAATTGTTCAAGTCAAATGTAGGAGTCAATGAGCAAAGTAACGTAATTGTACATTTGCAGAAATTTCATATAGTTGAAATCAAAGGATCTAATAGCTGCCAGAAAAGTACACAAAAACAGTGATATTGTTCAGATGAAGTGAGACAGTATTAAAATAAATAGATCAATACACAAATACAACTCCATCCCTCTGTCAACTGTAGTCACAGAAGACAAGTTATGCAGGATCAATTGCAAGCTTTAAATAATCTGGGACAGTCACCCGTCTGAAAACAAGTGAAAAGAGGGCAAGGTTCCCAAAAATGCTACACAAGCAAGAAAGCATTCATGGTATAAAATTAGGGCTGGCTATTTTTTGCTCTGGTAACACATGCCTGTTCTGGGCCAAGGAGATCTCGCACTGGCTGCCAAGTTTAAAAGGAGCACTCCTGTTTCATCCAGGAGATTTCACAGAAAATCAAATTAAGAACTTTCTAAACACGACACAGGCCTCCACCACTTATCTGTAAAGACTGACTCTATGTGCATGTTGAAATGCCGTGTCTGAATTGGGTTGAATATAAATAGTGGGAACATGTGAGAATATTGCTCCTCATTTTTCATTGCAGGTTGAACCGGTGACTTTAATCCAGCAACAGAGAGACCTGGCCATTGCCGGACCACAGAAAATGCTGAAAAACAGAAATTAACCCTCCCACCATGTAAACATATCAAAGGTAGAACAAAGCTCAAAACAGGAAATATTGTGGGACGGTGCAGTTAGCACCAGTAATCGGGACATTAGTACAAACTCCTTACAGACAGCGCGGAACTTGAACCCCAGACCAGATCAAGGATGAAAGAATGGTGATTCTGGCCAACTATAAATGGCAATGTTTGTAGTGGTGGGAATGCTCCAAATTATTGTCCTCATCTTTGGTAGCAAAGGTAATGGTTTTGAGAGAAACTGTGAAAAACTGTCATATGTATTTTGCACATAACACACTAAAGCCATCCTCTGTGGTGGAAGGAAAGAACAGTGTCGATCAAAAAATCTTGTCCTACTGGAGGTGAGCTGAAGTAACACTAGAATGGTATTTAACCAAAGAAATGGAGGGTCTTTCTTATGACTTGTATGTGGTGAAAAAACTTTTTGGAATTGGTTAATAAGCCCCTCACTGCAGAATATTCCATCTCTGTCCTGCTCTTTCAACCATGGTATCTGTTTGGCTGATGCAGGCAAGATTAGCATTTAATAGTCGTAGTAGTTTATTTATATCGTGCATTTAACAAACACATGTTGATCCAAAGTGCTGAGCATACAATTAGGAAAAAATTGGTTACTCTAAATGACCACAGGCAGCCAAAATATACTGGCGCAGCCATCTTTTTACATAGACTATCCAACCTAGAACATTAATTATTTAAACCCCAAGCTGTTCCTTCCAATCACAGCAATGAACAACTTACCAATTTCATATGAACAACACAGTGCTACAAACACCAGACTTCAAAGAACAAGTCTGGTGGCAATTCTGTTTGGATGTTTCAAAAAGTCCAACCGCAGCCATCTGAGGGCAGGTTTACCGGCATCAGCAGGACTTAAGATATAAAGTCTGTCAGCTTCAAAAGGGAAATCATCAAGTCAATTTCTCAAGGCGGCAGAGCAACAGTCCGCCTAAAGCCTCCCCCCACCTCGGACGATCCAAACGCCATGAGGCCTCACACCTCAGGTCGACATGGATGCCTAATGAAAGATGCATAGTGAAGGTCACTAAGGGACAAATGCTATTTCTACTTAACAGCTCAAGGTTGGATGTTGTGCAGGATTCACGCATATATAGTGCCCTTCATAAATTTTAGGACAAACATTTTTTCCCCTTTATTTCCTCCTCGCTGCACAGTTTTACATATGTAATCAAACAATTCACATGTGATTAAAGTACACATTCCATATTTTATTAAAGGGTATTTATACACGTTTTGGTTTGACCATGTAGAAATCGCAGCACTTTTTATACATTTCAGGGCGCCATAATATTTGGGACAATTGGCTTCACAAGTGTTTGCGATTGCTCAAATATGCTTAATTGCTTCATTGGTACAGGTATAAGAGAGCTTCTAAGCTTTTGATCACCTTTGGAGTCTGTAATTGCCATTTTTGTTTAAAAACATGAGAACCAGAGTTGTGCCAATGAAAGACAAAGAAACTGAAAACCAAGAATAACACAGTAGGAGACATCCCCAAACCAAAATCAATTGTTTGGAACATCATTAAGAAGAAAGAGCGTCAACCTAGATTGTATACCTAAAATGGATGGGGGGGGGGGGGGGGGGAGAAAAAGTCACTGTATATGTGTGAAAAAGAAATAGTGTATATCATGGCTAATGTGATTTATGGTGTGAAAAATAAAAAATTTTTTAAAAAAAAAGAAGAAAGAGTGTACTGATGAGCTCAGTAACTGCACAAGGTCTGGTAGGACAAGGGAAACGTCCAGTGCTGATGACAGAACAATTCTCCTCATAATGAAGAAATGAAGAAAAGTCCCCAAACGCCTGTCCGACAGACCAGAAACACTCCTCAGGAGGCAGGTGTGGATTTGTCAATGACTTACTGTCTGCAGAAGACTTCATGAACATAAATACAGAGGCTGCTCTGCAAGTTGCAAACCACTAGTTAGCCACAGAAAGAGGATGGCCAGATTACAGTTTGCCGAGAAGAATTTAAAAGAGCCTGCAGAATTCTGGAAAAAGGACTTGAGGATGGATGAGACCAAGATTAACCTGTATCAGAGTGATGGCAAGAGCAAAATATGGAGGCATAAAGGAACTGCTCAAGATCCAAAGCATACCACCTCATCTGTGAAACATGGTAATGGGAGTGTTATGGCCTGGGATGGAACGGGTACTGGCACACATCTTCAGTGATGATGCAACTCTGATGGCACCTCCAAACATTGGATGACATTTCATCCTACAGCAAAACAACAATCCCAAACATACTGCTGAGAAAAAAAGGAGTTTATCAAAGCTAAAAATTCTTGAATGGCCAAGTCAGTCAACCGATCTAAATCCATATGAGCATGCCTTCCATAGAAGCTACAGAAACAAGCAGGAGCTGATGATGGCTGGAGTAGACCTGGCAGAGCATCACCAGTGAAGATACTCAGCACCTGGTGATGTCTATGAATCACAGACTTCAAGCAGTCATTGCATGCGAGGGATATGCAACAAAGTACTAAACATGGCTACTTTAAAATACTACATGTCCCAAATAGATGGTGCCCTGAAATGAGGGGTATGTATAAAGTGCTGCAATTTCACAAATAACCTTGAATAAAACCTGCAATATGCACTTTAATCGCGTTAATTGTTTGAATACAAATTTAAAACTGTGGAGCACAGGGGCAAGGAAAAAAAAGTGTCTTTGTCCCAAACAGTATGGAGGGGGAGGTAGGTATGAATTCCTTTATTAGGTGATTCAAATGAGAGGTACTTGTTTGACATGAAGGTTAAAAGAGCTTATTACAGAGGTTGAGCTTCTTAAAAGCTTGACCAAAATAAACACTTCAAGAAGTCACATTATCCTTTGGTATATTGTTTTCTGTTATTTTATTTAATATCTGATTGAGATCGGGGGGGGGGAGAAAAAGTCACTGTAAATGTGTGAAAAAGAAAAAGTGTATATCATGGCTATTGTGATTTATGGTGTGAAAAATAAAAAAAGTCACATTATCTATTCAGTCAGTGTGCATAGACTTGAGTAAAAAGCATGAATTTGATAGGTTATGATTACCCAGTAAATGCATACATTTGAAATATGGAAGAATGTAGACCCTCCCCCTCCCCCTCCCCCTCGCCCTCGCCCTCGCCCTAACCCTAGCCCTAGCCCTAACCCTAGCCCTAACCCTAACCCTAGCCCTAGCCCTAACCCTAACCCTAGCCCTAGCCCTAGCCCTAACCCTAGCCCTGTCAAAACTGTTGCTGATATCATGGCATACAAAATGTAGTCAAGGCATTGTGGGTTCATGTACCAACATGATTGGCTAGTTTTTTTTTCTTAGTCATCTCTGTGGCTTTGCACTGCAGGAATGCAACTGAACAAACGTGTACTGATTATATTGCTAGAGTTCTCCAAGAAAATCGACTACAGTCTTCTTATGCCTGCCAGCTTGTTTTTGAGTGTCAGGATTAATTTCTCAAACATCTCCAGTGTTGTGTTTTTCTCCCAACAGATTATGTAGAATTGGAGAGGATGGAAGAAACATCACTGTTGCTTTTTGGTATGTTTTCATCTTACATTCTAGGATTTCAATCATCTTCAGTGAGATTAATACAGGTCCACGATCCTTTATCAGGACATCTAAAATCCGGAAAGCTCCAAAATCTGGCAACTGAGGACCGGCGGCCGGGGGAGACGGCTGAGGGACCGGTGGTCAGGGGAGCCGGCCGGGGGACCACGGGTTGGAGGAGACGGCTGAGGGACCGCGTCGGGGGAGACGGGTGTGGGACTGAAAAGGGGTGGGGGTGGATACGGCAGCACAATTTGGGTGGGCTTTCTGAAATTCGGAACACACTGTTCCCCAAGGGTTCCGCATAAAGGATCGTGTACCTCTATTTAAGTTTTCAATACTGCATGGTTTTTTTGAAATGATCGTGCACACAATGAAATGAACACAAGAAACATCAAATAGTGTATTTTCCAACAGCAGGGAATGCAAAACATTTCAATGATTTTTAATCTTGGAAATGCCTCACATCAGAGCAAATGTCATGAACTGATAGAGCACATTTTCAGCAATAATAGAAAGTGTTTCCATAGCATTAACAGATTTACGGTACTGTGATGAATTGACTTCATAAGTGATCTCTCCAGCAAAACCACAAATTTGCATGAGACGCAGACTTACATGAAGAGGCTGCTCAGCAACCACCAACATTCTGTATTCGGCATACTTCCTAACATATTCATAAACATTCAAAGGAGTGACTGGAATATTGGCTCCACCAGGAACAAGTTCAACCTGCAACAAAGAAAAGTGTTCACATTTATTAAGTGTGGAAAATAAGGAAAGAATTTGTGTACTTTTAGATCTAGAGAGGCAATGGTTCAGACTGTTTCTACCAATCAAAGCAGAAAACAAACAGAAGGTTCACCTTTGATGTCAAGAGCCTTTTGAAAATGTCAAGATATCTTTATAAAGGCTCAATTAATTTTAAGAATGTAATAAACACCATTGTGACATTAATTGTGCATGCAAGTTTTAATAATTACGCTTATTATTTTAGTTCTATGAATGGAACTTTCATCCCACATCCCACATGTTCTCCAACAACTGGAAAGGTGTGGGGGGGGGGGGGTGGGGGTGGGGTGGAAATAAATAGGCAGACACTGGAGAACACCAAGCTAAACACCACTCAACATTTGACATGGGGATTGCATAATATTTTTTGATCCATTTTGGAGGCAATGTGGAATTTAACTGTACCGACAGTTGGGGAAAGCACCGAATTTTGGCTTGACAAAAAGGAAGCTTTGAATACTTCCTGTACATGGCTGCATTCTATATTGGTTTGACAATTTAGAATTTTCCCTATGCTGAAGAAAGGTGACTTTTACATTTGAAGCAGCAAACTTGTTTTCCAGTGAACAAAGCAAGAGTGAAAAATTATGAGACACATTTCTGAATTTTCCGGCTTTGATTTATGTCTTTTTTGTGTATGAGGTACAGCTGGTGCAAAAAGTTATATTGCACCAACCTGTATCTGGCGTTAATGACCCCAGTCACACCATCTAGACATCATTTATTGTTGTGCCCAAGTCAGACTCCCATCTCTACCTTGACCTGTGTAAGCCTGGCTTTGGGCCCTCAATTTGGAATATGTAATATATTTGAGAAATAAATTTACACATATTCCTTTGTTGAATTAGGATCTCCACATTACTAGACCTAGGCAGGGTCATTTAGGTCCTAATTCTTCCCTTTAAAAATAACTTATTTGCATATTGTGTGGAGATAGGAAACTTTGTCCACTCCACCTGGCTATGAACCAAGGTGAGAGAGACCCTTCTTGGAAAAACTGGGGGACATTTAAAAAAAAATTATAGATGTGGATTTTCCACAAGATCCAGAATTGTAACTTTTGGGTGATACAGGAAATGTGAATTTTAGATTATGCAAATATTACATTCAGTTTGTAAAGGTCGCCAGGAAGTGTACAACAGTTATATAGAAGTCTGACTCCTCATTAAATATCACACAATGGAATATAGAAATGCAGAAATACATTCCCTTGGAGAAAAATCACTTACACATTCATTAAAATGTGGCAGCCATATCTAAAATACATGGGTATGTAGATTGACTAGCTGCCCCCTCCCCGTGAAATATGGATATTATAAAATAATTGGAGTTAAGGAAATGGAACATGGCACAGGCAACGTGCATGTTTTCTTTTTAGCCCTTTTATTTTATTTTTCTTACTTGGATTATTTAATTAGTTTGTTTGTTTTTTTAGGTTTTTGGTGGAGGATCTGAACTCCACTTATATTTGTATAATGTATAATCAGTATGGTTATATTTGGGGGCAGGGGGAGGAACAAAACACAAACTCTGTACGTTCCCTGATTGTTGAAATTACTTTGAGTCTGTAAAATAAACAAGTACATGTGTACTGAAGATCTTAATTGTTGCAACCCAATAGGTACATTGAGGAAAAACTCCAGTATTCATTAAATAACTGGATGGAAAAGGATAAATTTAAAAGGTAGATAATAAATATTCAGTTATTGGAGTGCAAGGAAAAAAGGTGTTTCAACAGTGCAGCCAAGCCTTTTTAGTGGTGCTGGAGTAGGGCAGTAAGGAGAGGATCAAGAGCTTGACAGCTGTTGGAAAAAGTCCTTTAATCTGGACTTTAAGTTTCTGTTCTTTCTGTCTGAAAGTAGCAGCAGGAAGAGGTTGTGACCAAGGTGATGAGGGCAGCACCTCACATTGAGGTCTCAGTGGATGGAAGGGACTTGGCTATTGCTATTTACTTTAATTTACTCAACTTGTAATCAAGTTCTTCTTGGATCCAAATAAAAGAATGAAGATTCTCCAACTTGTTGATACCTGCTGGCTAGTTACCCCAACGACTATAAGGAATCAAGTTAAAATCTAAACTAATTTCTGAAACATTTATAAAAGGTGCCAAGACTACACACAATGCAACTTCAAATGCACTTTTGACTTCTGTCTCCGAATATTAACCAAAAACTGTTCGTCTTTACTGTGAACATTTTTCTTTTGATTAAAAGATACTAAATTTGTTTTTGTTCTGTAAGACCAGTCTTTTAAAGTGACACATATTATGGATATCACAGTCATTAACTCATGTAGCTGCAATTATAACCAAGCTTTCATACAAAATCACTGTACCTGTCCTCCGCCTTCTTCTTTACAAAGATCAATAGCAAAAGCAAGGTCCATTGCTGCAAACACTGCATATGCATCCTGACTCTGAGAAGCAAGGATGAGTTGTCGTAAACTTTCATACATCACATGATCAAAGAAAGCAAAGTCATGCCAATTCACCTGAAAATAATTAAAAATCATTACTTTCAGTAAGTCTGTATAAAATGCAAACAATATATTCATAACTATTTTGATTCATGATGCTACTTACTTTTCTTCCTAGTAGAACTTTAATAACATGCCTATTTAGTGTTATAGGGCAAAGTTCATTTTGTAGCAAACACAAGCCCAATATCCTGAAAGGAATGCAAAAATAGTCATGATCTTCATTTTAAAGATAAAAACAAATTTATGACACAGAACCGTAATAATGCCACAGTACAATTTACCTGCCAATATTACGGAAACAGTTGAGACGTGCTTCTGTATTTTTGCCTGGCCTTGGTGAGTAGAATCCTCGCTTTCCGGGTTGGTAGAATAACGGAGCGTTATCATCACCATCATCTGGTTCATCTAATTCCATGTCGACCACACTTCGACTTGAGCCATGCCGTTTTCTAGTGTCCTGCTGCAGATTAAGAAAATTTTTTTTAAAAACATCAAGCTCATTGGTTAGCTCATTTAAATCTCTACTCTTCCTATTTTCTCCTGCAATATCAGAATTGAAGCTCTCAATTGGGGAGGGCAAATTTTGATGGTACATGTGAGGAACTAAAAGATTGAATGCAACAGGCCATTGCAACAAAAGAAAGGGGTTCAGGGAAATCATTCTCCTGTGAAGGAAAAGGCTGGCAAGAATAGGGAACCCTTGTTGACCAGATATATTTAGGATCAACCTGGTCAAGAAAAAGGAGGTACAAGTTAGTTATAAACCACTGAAATTAAGCAAATCTCATATGGTCTTTGTATGGAGGGTGTAGAAGTTATTTAAGAGGGAAGTAAGGAGGGGAATGTGTGAGCTTGCAGGCGCCTCAGATTGAAGAGACTGCCATCCGTGCGGTACCGGATGTAAACAGCGTCTTCATTGTTGAGGTCTTTCATGGCTTGGTTCAGCATCATGCTGAAGAAGATTGAAAAGAGGGTTGGTGCGAGAACGCAGCCTTGCTTCACGCCATTGTTAATGGAGAAGGGTTCAGAGAGCTCATTGCTGTATCTGACCCGACCTTGTTTGTTTTTCTGCAGTTGGATAATCATGTTGAGGAACTTTGGGGGGCATCCAAGGCGATCTATTATTTGCCAAAGCCCTTTCCTGCTCACAGTGTCGAAGGCTTTGGTGAGGTCAACAAAGGTGATGTAGAGTCCTTTGTTTTGTTCTCTGCACTTTTCTTGGAGCTGTCTAAGGGCAAAGACCATGTCAGCTCTTCAGCGCTTGACGTCCTGTTTTGCGGAAACTGCCAAAATGTTTGGCCTGGAAGTCAGCCTGAAGAAAACTGAGGTCCTCCATCAGCCAGCCCCCCCACATCTCCACCGGGCACACAAAACTCAAAACAGTCAACCAGTTTACCTATCTCGGCTGCACCATTTCATCAGATGCAAGGATCGACAACGAGATAGACAACAGACTCACCAAGGCAAATAGCACCTTTGGAAGACTACACAAAAGAGTCTGGAAAAACAACCAACTGAAAAACCTCACAAAGATAAGCGTATATAGAGCCATTGTCATACCCACACTCCTGTTCAGCTCCGAATCATGGGTCCTCTACCAGCATCACCTACGGCTCCTAGAACGCTTCCACCAGCGTTGTCTCCGCTCCATCCTCAACATTCATTGGAGTGACTTCATCCCTAACATCGAAGTACTCGAGATGGCAGAGGCCGACAGCATCGAATCCACGCTGTTGAAGATCCAACTGCGCTGTGTAGGTCACATCTCCAGAATGGAGGACCATCACCATCCCAAGATCGTGTTATATGGCGAGCTTTCCACTGGCCATCGTGTCAGAGGTGCACCAAAGAAGAGGTACAAGGACTGCCTAAAGAAATCTCTTGGTGCCTGCCACATTGACCACCGCCAGTGGGCTGATATCGCCTCAAACCGTGCATCTTGGCGCCTCACAGTTCGGCGGGCAGCAACTTCCTTTGAAGAAGACCGCAGAGCCCACCTCACTGACAAAAGACAAAGGAGGAAAAACCCAACTCCCAATCCCAACCAACAAATTTTCCCCTGCAACCGTGTCTGCCTGTCCCGCATCGGACTTGTCAGCCACAAACGAGCCTGCAGCTGATGTGGACATTTACCCCTCCATAAATCTTCGACTGCGAAGCCAAGCCAAAGAAGGAGGGGAATAACCACTGGAGATAAGGATGGGCAAAACTCGAAGAGATTGCACAAGGCAAAAGAGTATTTAGAGGAAGAAACATTTAATCAGTCATCTATGTGCAGAACCACAGCAGCTCCTTATGAGTATTCCTCATCTGTATTTGACACGGAGAAAGACAGGAAGGCTATGGAACTGAGGGAAATAAATAGTATTGTCATGAAGAGAGTCCATTATGCTGGAGTTATTAAAATGCATAAAGATACATCTTAGAGACCTGATCATGTGTGTTCCAGATTGTTATGGAAAGATAGGAAAAAAAAAACGCAGGAATCCTGGCAGAGATGTATACATCATCGTTAAGCAAGGGTGAGGTGCCAGAAGACTGAAAGGTGGCTACTGTGGTGCCTTTATTTTAAAAAGGCCTGCAAGGACAAGTGAAGGAACAGGCCAGCGAGCTTAACATCTGACTTTCACATGAATGGTAGGATCCTGGGGAGTGTTGGAGAGCAAAGAAACATGGGGGTATATAGTTCCAGGAAAGTGACATTGAAGACACACAAGGTAGTGAAGGTGCGTTGGCACACTTGGCTTCATCAGTCAGGGAAATAAGTACAGGAGCAAAAATAGTGTCAGAATTGTAAGACTTTTCTCACTGGAGTGTTGGAGACTAAGCTGTCATCTGAAAGGGTTATGTTATCATTTGGGGGCCTAGATAAAATAAATAGTCATACCTTTAAACTGAGAATAGAGGAATCTAAAATTAAAGGGCAGATATTTAAGGTGAAAGGGAAAAAAATTAAGGGCATTGTTGTCACACAGAGGGCATTAGTTACACGGAACTAGAGGAAGTGGTAGAAACCAGATCAATTGTAACGTTTAAAAGACACTTGTACAGGCACATAGATAGGAAAGTTTTTAAGAGTGATTTGGATAAAATACGACTAATTTGACTGACATGGACAAGTTGGGCCGAGGGCCCGTTTCCTCACTGTGGATCTCTTGGACTCTATAATCAGGCTAGGTCATTACAATTCCAGTATTAGCAATTCAAACATTAGGCTAGAGAAAAATAAAACTTCAACTAGCAATGGCTGGCTTCTGTAGAAAGCAAAACTTCCTCAAAAATGAAGGATTACTACCCATTAAATCTAATAAAAACAGATCATAAAAATGGTCATACAAAATGAACATTAATGCAGACATAATTTGACTTGCTCTGTATCTTTCATTAAGAACAAGTCTTTTTACTATTTATAATACTCTGCAACCTTAAATAGAAAGCAAAATGTATTCACAGAAATGAAATTTCACTACCTGGGATTTATCTGATGAATCAAGCAATCCCAAGTCCAATATACTATCAGCGCCATTTTCCCTGCAAAATAAACGCAATGTTATAGAAACACACAGATTTAGAAAGAGGAAATAAAACTAGAATACAGTGGCAATAGTCCACAGGTCAGACTGCATACATGAACAGCTCAGGCCCAAAACACAGGTCAAGTATATTGATCTTTGCTATTTAAATTTCACTGTTTTACCTGCCGAGTTTCTCCAGCATTGTGTTTTTACTTCAATCACTGTGCCTGCAGACTTTTACCGCATATGTGGAGATGTTGCCTTGCATTCTGTGTGAATGGTCATTGACCTAAAACACTAAATCGGTTTCTCTTTCCATAGATGCTTACCGAACAGTTAAAGATTCCAGACTTTGTTTTTAATTTAGATTTCCAATCTCTACAGTTTTTAGATGAAGGTTAATGCACTTTACCTTCCATGTGCAATTATAAGTTCCATGGCCTCATCAACCCTTGCTCTTAACGAGTCTTCACTAGCTAGAAGCAGCAGGAGCTGTGCAGGGGATAATTCTAGTAACATTCCAGTAATTTTACTTGCAAATGCCTGAAATACAAAAATTAAGATATTACTACTTTCTGTTAGAAATTACCAAAAATGTTTATGCAGAAAACGTTCTAGAGTAATTGCACCCATGATGAGAATTGGTAAAGAAGAGCCAAAAACATTTCTCAGCCCACTCACTGGCTGCATTGCTTGAACTCGAGGATATAGCCGCTCTCCAAGTGCTTGTCGATGGGCTGGTAGCGGATCTGGATCATCACTAGGATTTCCTTCTGATGCGGGCCGGAATGGCCTAGTATCTATTGATAGTTGCCTTCTTGATTCCCTACAAATTAAGAGCATAAATTTCAATAAAAATAATGATTATATTACACAAGAACTCATTGGAGGATCAATGCATGCATTATTTACACACACTATTAATTTAGATTGGACTCCAATGTATTTGTGAAAGAGTAGGATTTACAAAAAGAACCTTGATATAATGGCAAACTAAATAATAGTCCAGATGTTGTACTTGCAATGACAATGAAGCTGTCAATGTTTGCTTTTCTTACGTGAAACAGACAATCATTTCTGGAGTAGCAGAGATGCAGTTCAGATCAGTAATCCAGAGGGATTTGTCACTGATCACCTACAACCTCACAGACTTTGCTATTTTATGGGCTTTTTCAGCATAAAAGAAAATAGAAAATTTGGCTATCCGCAAACTAATACCCTAAAAATTTGGCAATTTAAAAACAATGATTACCGTTTCACAAAATTTCTACTTGAGAAATCAGTGATGTTACATGGAATTTTGAAAAGAGAAAAGTAAAAGATTTTAAAACCACATTTTAAAAATTATTTGCATCCCAGCTTCTGCTTCATCTTCTGTTCAAATTTTTATTTTTGACTTGTAAAATATTTAAACCAGTCGGTTAAAAACTGTGCCTTTCAATTTTTGGTTTTCTGTGAAGAATTTTCAATGTGTATCTAGTTTAATAAGTGGAGCTCAGAAACAATGATGTTATTCAATCAGAGCTGAATGGGGGGGGGGGGGGGGAAAGAAAGAGCATCTACATTACAGAAATGATTAATCTTTTTGAGCAACTTCCATTGAGGTACAGGTAATTTCTATTTGACTAATAACCCAAACCCAGTTGCAATCATAATTTTTGTATATAAATAATAGGTCTTTACTTGCTATGTTTGATCACAATCAGTTAAGGTCCCACAATTAAAACTCAAGATTATAACACAAAATGTACCAATCATTCTGCTGGTAAAAATATCCAGTAACAGACAAAAGATTAGGAAGAAAATAGAATATATTTTTTTGACTGAGCTGGCAGGATAACAGTACAGTTCACATGAATATAAATAGCTGGAATAGTCAATATAGAGTGGCATTTTTTCAGTTTATTTACAAAAAAGTTTTTGGATAATCAGGGTATTTTCTGGAAACTTAAATGTGATGCTATTGAACTTAACAAATTAATTTTGCAAGGTTACAAAATATCTAGGAGTGGACTCTATTCCACTGCTCAATTCTCTCCTCTTCAACCTGGAGCCAAATACAACCTTGACACTGGACAGAGTCACAATTTGGTCGTTCAATCGAAGGAACCAGATTAAACAGAATATGACAAGAATATGATTATTTTGTCACATTAAATCGTTTGACATCAACAGGTGGTTATAGAAAAATTCACTCACCGATCTCTATCTCGACGAGAGCCTGCTCTCATTCCACCACTTCGCCTCATTTCTCTTTCTCTCTCTCTTTCCCGCTCTCTCTCCCGATTTCTCAAGCGCTGCATTAGGCCTAAACCATAAACAACCACTTAACATATTTAGCTTCTATACTCAATTACTTATAACCAGTTCCACTGATTAAAGTAACAAAATGAAAAACAACCAAATTTTAGTTTATTCTGAAGCAATATGAATATATTGTCAATTCATAAAATGTATTCCTGTTTCTGAAATAATCAGATGAAAGATCAGCTTTCCATCTACAGACTACCAGAAAAACAGCAAAGGTAGATTTTTATTAATCCTTAAACAAAATATACAGGAAGGACCAAATATGCAGAAGTGACCCTCATCTTCAACTGGCAGGGCAAACAGGCCCAACATCTCGACATTCTGCAGTTACATAATCTTACAGTTATGTAAGATTAGCTTGAATTTCAGAGTTCAGCAGTTTAATCACATGCTTTCTTCAAGGAAATAAGACCAGTTTCTAACAAATCTATTCTGATAGTTTTGCAATCTGCTCCTCTGACATAATGATTTGGATTATCAAGGTTAGAAAATGAAAGTTGTAAAATATGTATCAATGGGTAATCTTGATTTAAGTCAATTTAATCCTATCAATTATCAAAAGTTTCAGTCAACTTTCAGATTATTGCAGTTTTTTCATATACTCCACACCAATTTAGATGCAGTATCATTCTATGACAATTCTAAAGATATATGTAAAACCCAGTTTTATTCTAATCTTCCAACCACAAATTATATAAAAAAGTACTCGCATACACAAGCCACTTATATTTGTGAAATATTTTTTAAAATCACATACTAGTTTGCAATCCCTTGCTAGCATTCTGTATGCAGTCCAGATTTGGCAATTTTTCACTGGAGAGAAATGCTTGAGCAATTGCTGTGTAAAAACTTCGAGCCACTCCACTGCCCTCTCCTGGCTCATCTTTGAAAGTGACCTTCACCCTGTGCACCGTCATTGGAGTTGTGGTGCATCTGCGACCAAAATGATTATTCAGTTGCCTCATTGTTTGTTGAATCAAGAGGTCGCGATCACGATCAACCTGAAATGTCACACATTAAAATTAACCTTTCACTTACTTTGTTAAAATTCCCAGAATTATTTTACTAGTTACAAGAAAGGGAGCAAGTACCGAGATAAAAAAAATCATGTTAATGGCTAGGTAATAAAAACAGATTTTAAACACTAAACACTGAACCACCGTTTTTCAATTTGCGTGATATCAATACTTCTACAAAAAGAGACTGCCAAAATCTGGAAATAAAAATTTGTATAATCCAGTTAGCCCCCAAATTTATTCTTTCAATAACATTCAAAACCCACTGTGACAAGCTAACACATGAACACTACCACCTGACTGGAGAATATATTGTTGGAAAAGGGGTGGGGAGGGGGGTGTGGCCATTGGATAATTATTGCTCAGAGACACTTAAGTACCTATATTATCCAAGAGGCCGAGCCCAACTTAAATATCAATAATTCCAAAGAGCATTGGAAATAAATAAAATATCAGTTCATTTATATATGGCTTTGCGTTTCTTTTTAAAAAATCTGATACAACTTGCAAATACAAAAATTAATCTTCCATACTACAGCTCAAGATTTAAGGTGACATGGGATACAGATGCCAATAAGTTACAGTTATCCAATGAGCAATTATGAAATCACACCAAGCCTTACCTCAAGAGTTAGATCTCTGGATTGAGCATTTCTTAGTTTCTCCATTTCCCTCCGGAATTTAGATTCTTTCACTTCAAACCCACCAAGTTCAGTCAAGATCTAATGGAGAAATTTAATTCAAATGCAACACAAAACTACAATAATCTTGAAAATAATTAGTAACTTTGAATTTTTTTGTTTACAAAACAGCAATGTCACGATGTGACATTTTACCTACCGAACCAGGTTCAGCCCCAACATCTTCCATAAATACTCTGCCAAAGAGCTCCAAAGACAATCGCCAACGTCCTAGTAACATGTCGTGAGAAATCACCATTCCCATGAAACTACACTGTGGCCTGTTAAATGAAACAATGGATGCTGAATTTCTACCACAAACTGTCATTGTTTTGAACCATTGAAAGATAGCTGGATAGTAGAGAATCCAATTGATAAAACAGTTACCTGAAAGATGTAAGTGGTGGTCCTTCACTTTCAGTTAGCCCAATCTCAGCCAGCAAACTACTTTTTAGTTGTGCTGCGAGGTCTTGAGCAGATGGACCTATTCGTGAATTTTCAGATTCATCTTCTGGTAATACTTGTTCATCAGTTGTCTTCCTCTGCCGATTCTGCACACTCGTAACATTCTTGAGGTTTGATGAGTAAGACATTTTTGTGGGAAGTACCTGTATTGGACCACAATACTGATAAAAATTAGCTAAAATTTAAAAGTTTAATTTGTGGACTTAGCTATCAGCTCTGGGTTTTTGAAGATAGAACAAGGGCAGAATAACCAAGAATATCCATGAATAATAATTGAATGGAGATGAAAGAATTAAATCAAGGAATCAATTGCACCCCCTTCATTAAAATTTAGAACATGAAAATTTAATAAACTTTTAGCTACGTACAAGACATTTTGACAAAAAAATGGACATCTAAGGAGTTCAAATATCTGGATTCTTGGCTGAGAAATAAAGCAAGTAAACACAATCAAACACGGAGTTTAATTTTCACTATTTTCAAAAGAAACATTGTATTCCAACCAGGCCAGAAGAAAACCTTTCCCCAACAGGGAAAAGAAATGGGAACATATGTTCTTCTGAACAAACATTGCAGCCAGGTGCTGAAATAGGAAACAGAATGTGTGCACTGAAACTGAGAGGCACTCATAGAAGCCCAACTAATTTGCTCATTTGGAGGGCTGTTACTACTTTAACACAGCTATTGGGATTACAATGAAAGTTGGTGTCAAACTACAGTAGAAGTAATGGCATGAAGTGACATCAACAGATCGAGTTGAAATGAGGCATTCATTCCTTAAGTTGTCAGATCTTGGGAATTCACAAAATCAAGGAGAAACTCTATCATTAAGGGAAAATACATCATCCTTGAAAAGCAGGGGCATAATTTTTTTTAATGGTAACAGCCCTTTCGGCCCACGCTCCTGTGCCGCCCAAATACACCCATGTGACCAATTAACCTACTAACTCCAGGAGTAAAAACACAAAATGCTGGAGAAACTCAGCAGGTCAAACAGTGTCCTTTATGTAGCAAAGGTTAAAAATACATAACCAATGTTTCAGGCTTGAGCCCTTCATCAAGGTATGAGAGAATGTTGGCAGCTGTCCAAACAAGATGGAGGGGGTGGGGAGTGGGTGGCAAAGGCAGGATATTATAGGTGGAGAAAAGGAGGAGGGGACAGCAGCAATGAGGGGGAGGAGGGATGGCTGGGTGGGTAAGGAGGAGAGAACCATAAAGACTGGAAAAGGGAGGGGAAAAATGGTGAGCAAGTCTAGCAGAAAGCAGAGAAGTCAATGTTAATGCCATCTAGCTTGATAGTGCCCATTTCCTCCAATCTGAAGGTGGTCAGGGTGGATAGTACATAAGCCATGTGAATGTAGGAGCGTGACTCAGAATTGAAATGGTTGGCTACTAGGAAATCTCTGTTGTGGTGGACAGAGTAGAGGTGCTGAGCAAACCGATCTCCCAGTCTGCGCCCAGTCTCTCCGATGGAGAGAAGACCACAAAGGGAGCACCAGATGCAGTAAATCAGTCCTGTGGATATATAAGAGAAGTGTTCTCTTCATTTGAAGGGCCTGTTTGGGGCTCCAAACTGTGGTAAGAGAGGAGGAGTGGGCCCAAGTATTGTACCTCCTGCAGCCATAGGGGAAGGTGTCTGGGGAGTGGTGGTGGTGATGCTGGGGTAAGGAAAGAAGGGGCAATAGGTGAGGAGGAGTGAGGAAAAATGTGTCTAGTGGTGGGATCATGTAGTAAGTGCCAGAAATTCCAACAGATAAAGCATTGGATGCAGAGGCTGGAAGGTGAGGATGAGGAGGATTCCATGTTTGTTGCATCTGGGGGCAGAGGGGGCCAGGGCAGATGAGCGAGAAATGGAGGAGAAGCGGGTGAGGGCTGAGTTGATAGTGGTGGAGAGTAAGCCACGTTTGTGGAAGAAGGCAGACATTTTGGAAGATCCGGACTGGAAGACCATCTTTGGAACAGACACGGCAGAGACAGAGAAATTCAGAGAGGGGGATGGAATCAAGATTGGGAGATCACTTAGTTCAGCATCTCTACTCTGTTTGCCACAACAGAGACCTCCCAGTTGTCAACCATTACTATTCTGAGTCACACCCCCAAACTCACATGTCTGTCCATGGCCTTATGTGCTATTCCACCTTGACCACCTGCAAATTGAAGGAACAACATCTTTATTTTCCATCTGGGCACCCTCCAGCAGATAGCATTAACATAGATTTCTCTTCTTTCTGCTAACCTACTTGCCTTTCACCCCTCCCCTTTTCCATCTTCCCCTTCCCTTTTCACCCACCCAGCCATCTCCCCTTCCCTTGATCGCTGCTATCCCCTCACTTCCTTCTCCACCTATCATCTCCCGTCTTTTCCACCCCCCCGCTTCCATCTTTTTGATTGGACATCTGCCAACATTCTCTCATACTCGAAGAAGGGCTCAAGCCCAAAACGTCGGTTATGTATTTTTTACCATTGCTACATAAAGGACACTATTTGACCTTCTGAGTTCCTCCAGTATTTTGTTTTTTACTTCAACCATGGTGTCTACAGATTTACTACCAACTCCTGGAACGTAGAAAGAAATGGTTAGTGTAGCGGTTAGCGCAATGCTGTTACAGCGCCAATGATCAGGTTCGAATCCCGCGCTGTCTGTAAGGAGTTTGTACATTCTAGTATCTACACTGGTTTCCTCTGGGTGCTCATTTCCTCTCACTCCTCTAAAATGTACTGGGGCTGGCTGGAGGTCAATTGGATGCAAATGGGCTGCACAGGCTTGTGGACCAAAAGGGCCCATTACCATGCTGTATGTCTAAATTTAAATTTTTTTTTAAATTTAGAAACTGAAGCACCAGAGAAACTCATGCAGGTCACTGAGAGGATATACAAATTCCTTATAGACAGCAATGGATTAGAATCCAAGTTGTTAGTACAGGTACACAATCCTTTATCCGGACATCTAAAATCCGGCAGCGCGAGTCGGGCGGGAGACCGGCAGCGCGAGTCGGGCGGGAGACCGGCAGCGCGAGTCGGGCGGGAGACCGGCAGCGCGAGTCGGGCGGGAGACCGGCAGCGCGAGTCGGGCGGGAGACCGGCAGCGCGAGTCGGGCGGGAGACCGGCAGCGCGAGTCGGGCGGGAGACCGGCAGCGCGAGTCGGGCGGGAGACCGGCAGCGCGAGTCGGGCGGGAGACCGGCAGCGCGAGTCGGGCGGGAGACCGGCAGCGCGAGTCGGGCGGGAGACCGGCAGCGCGAGTCGGGCGGGAGACCGGCAGCGCGAGTCGGGCGGGAGACCGGCAGCGCGAGTCGGGCGGGAGACCGGCAGCGCGAGTCGGGCGGGAGACCGGCAGCGCGAGTCGGGCGGGAGACCGGCAGCGCGAGTCGGGCGGGAGACCGGCAGCGCGAGTCGGGCGGGAGACCGGCAGCGCGAGTCGGGCGGGAGACCGGCAGCGCGAGTCGGGCGGGAGACCGGCAGCGCGAGTCGGGCGGGAGACCGGCAGCGCGAGTCGGGCGGGAGACCGGCAGCGCGAGTCGGGCGGGAGACCGGCAGCGCGAGTCGGGCGGGAGACCGGCAGCGCGAGTCGGGCGGGAGACCGGCAGCGCGAGTCGGGCGGGAGACCGGCAGCGCGAGTCGGGCGGGAGACCGGCAGCGCGAGTCGGGCGGGAGACCGGCAGCGCGAGTCGGGCGGGAGACCGGCAGCGCGAGTCGGGCGGGAGACCGGCAGCGCGAGTCGGGCGGGAGACCGGCAGCGCGAGTCGGGCGGGAGACCGGCAGCGCGAGTCGGGCGGGAGACCGGCAGCGCGAGTCGGGCGGGAGACCGGCAGCGCGAGTCGGGCGGGAGACCGGCAGCGCGAGTCGGGCGGGAGACCGGCAGCGCGAGTCGGGCGGGAGACCGGCAGCGCGAGTCGGGCGGGAGACCGGCAGCGCGAGTCGGGCGGGAGACCGGCAGCGCGAGTCGGGCGGGAGACCGGCAGCGCGAGTCGGGCGGGAGACCGGCAGCGCGAGTCGGGCGGGAGACCGGCAGCGCGAGTCGGGCGGAAGAGGTGGGGGGGGATGGAGAATTCAGCAGCGCGACTGGAAGGGGGTGGGGGTGGATACGGCAGCACAATTCAGGTGGGCTTAAATCTGGCTTTGCAAAATCTGGAAAAATCTGAAATTCGGAACACACTTGTCCCCCAAGGGTTCCGGATAAAGGATTGTGTACCTGTACTGTAATAGCGTTGCGCTGAATTCAACACTAATTCTGGTCTGTCCTGGAGGGACAATTTTTGCCAAAATTCTGTGACACATCTTTCAGCATTATTTGCTGGCACATTCATAATTTCTGATCTCTATCACTAGACTGTTATCATAAACAATCACCTACTCTGATAATTATCAAAACGACCTGCAGATGCTGACATCAATCCAGAATAATATCACGCATACCATAGCAAAAAGATTAAAAGTTTGAAAATCAAAACTGCAGAAGCTGAATATATTAAATACAAGATGCTGTAAGCATTCAGAAGGACATGGAGCATCTGAGGAAAGAAAAACAGTATCAACATTTCTGATCTGACAAAGGACCTTGGAACCAAAACTGTACCCGTCTCTTTGCATAGATGCCGAACTTATAATTTTCAGCATTTTTAGAAAATGGAGCTTGAAGAAGATGCAGTGAATCCTAATAATTGTCCTGCAGGAGGTCTTTTAATGTATTGTACAATTTTCATAAAGAAGAGACACTCGTCAGCAAAAGCAATTTAAAAACAGAGCCAGACCAATGTATAAGGAAGAGTTTATTTTACAAACCTTCCAGAAAAAGCCAATTCGTTGTGAGTGAGCTACTAAAGATGGGTGAAAGTGAACAAGAGGGTACGCAGAAAACCATACAGCAACCAAAAAAAAATCTGAAACCAGGGATTTTTTCATGTGTTGATTACCATGATAGGGTATTAAATGTTACACAAGGGTTAATAGAATTTTCTAGTTGCCTTCAAAACCTTTCCACAACAAATCTCTCAAGACTTGCAGCTCAAAAGTCTCATTACTTAAACTCAAAGTCAACTGAAATAAATATACCAAGAAAGCCAGAAACCCTTTAATGGCATTTGTTTGCATGTTCACTGAAATAAAATAGTGAGGGAACATGTGATCAAAATGTAAATATATTTCTTTAAGTGCTCTTACAGATTGAGAATGTGAGATAAAGTTAACTGGAAGAATTAATGTTCAGTTAAATCCAATCAGGAGTTTCCACAAGACTGCAATTTTGTCCCAGCACAAAATGATCTCTGGCAATTTATAACACAAACTAAAAGCCAGTCTAATCTACAGAATAGTCATGCACCTGAAACCATCAAAAGAACTTTATACAAATGGTCTGTGCCACTTAAATGTGCTGAAAATCTTGATTTTCATGCAAGAACAGCATTAAGCTTGCTTAAAAGCTTTAAACAGAACTATGCAGTACAGGTACACTATTCTTTATCCGGAAAGCTCCAAAATCTGGCAAGTGGGGCGAGAGACCGGCAGCGCGAGTGAGTCGGGCTGGCGAGAGACCGGCAGCGCGAGTGAGTCGGGCTGGCGAGAGACCGGCAGCGCGAGTGAGTCGGGCTGGCGAGAGACCGGCAGCGCGAGTGAGTCGGGCTGGCGAGAGACCGGCAGCGCGAGTGAGTCGGGCTGGCGAGAGACCGGCAGCGCGAGTGAGTCGGGCTGGCGAGAGACCGGCAGCGCGAGTGAGTCGGGCTGGCGAGAGACCGGCAGCGCGAGTGAGTCGGGCTGGCGAGAGACCGGCAGCGCGAGTGAGTCGGGCTGGCGAGAGACCGGCAGCGCGAGTGAGTCGGGCTGGCGAGAGACCGGCAGCGCGAGTGAGTCGGGCTGGCGAGAGACCGGCAGCGCGAGTGAGTCGGGCTGGCGAGAGACCGGCAGCGCGAGTGAGTCGGGCTGGCGAGAGACCGGCAGCGCGAGTGAGTCGGGCTGGCGAGAGACCGGCAGCGCGAGTGAGTCGGGCTGGCGAGAGACCGGCAGCGCGAGTGAGTCGGGCTGGCGAGAGACCGGCAGCGCGAGTGAGTCGGGCTGGCGAGAGACCGGCAGCGCGAGTGAGTCGGGCTGGCGAGAGACCGGCAGCGCGAGTGAGTCGGGCTGGCGAGAGACCGGCAGCGCGAGTGAGTCGGGCTGGCGAGAGACCGGCAGCGCGAGTGAGTCGGGCTGGCGAGAGACCGGCAGCGCGAGTGAGTCGGGCTGGCGAGAGACCGGCAGCGCGAGTGAGTCGGGCTGGCGAGAGACCGGCAGCGCGAGTGAGTCGGGCTGGCGAGAGACCGGCAGCGCGAGTGAGTCGGGCTGGCGAGAGACCGGCAGCGCGAGTGAGTCGGGCTGGCGAGAGACCGGCAGCGCGAGTGAGTCGGGCTGGCGAGAGACCGGCAGCGCGAGTGAGTCGGGCTGGCGAGAGACCGGCAGCGCGAGTGAGTCGGGCTGGCGAGAGACCGGCAGCGCGAGTGAGTCGGGCTGGCGAGAGACCGGCAGCGCGAGTGAGTCGGGCTGGCGAGAGACCGGCAGCGCGAGTGAGTCGGGCTGGCGAGAGACCGGCAGCGCGAGTGAGTCGGGCTGGCGAGAGACCGGCAGCGCGAGTGAGTCGGGCTGGCGAGAGACCGGCAGCGCGAGTGAGTCGGGCTGGCGAGAGACCGGCAGCGCGAGTGAGTCGGGCTGGCGAGGGGGAGAACTGCAGCGCGAGTCGGGTGGGCTTAAATCTGGCTTTCCGAAATCTGGAAAAATCTGAAATTAGGAGCACACTGCCGCTAAGGGTTCCGGATAAAGGATAGTGTACCTGTACCAAGATCTACCACGACATTGAACACATTCTCTAAAATTTTTAAAAGCAATTTCTTGTTACTTGAAGTTGGTTGTCTGGGTTGTGGCACAGAGACTAAGAAGAATTTTAAACAAGTCTAGAGTTTTTCATCTACTCCAGTTTATAGAGCATTTAGTGATAAACAAATAAACTTTTGCAGAAATTGAGCAAAAAAAGGACACTTCTCAAATATCGTACAATTGGAGGTAATTTTCACATGGATAATCAATTAATCCATCTTCATTTTAGAAAGATGTACTTCTGGAAAACAACCCTCACTGGCATTCATCACAACTATATTCATCTTCTCAGTTCATTTATCTGCTGATGTACCAATGTGCTCAAAAAAATCTAATGCTAACCTCCAATACTTCATAACACTAAATATGGAAAAACAATGAACTACATTTTTTGAAGGTCTTGACAATATAACTTTAAACATCAAATATCTTATTTTAACCAATGTAGTACTTTAGTATTGAAAGTCCAGTTGCTGGTATGGTCAAAAATGTGTCAAGAGAGTGTAACTCATACAATTAATGTCAATATCAAATAATACAATATCATTTTTTTTTACACCAGCTATACTATACTTCATATAAATGACAAACTTAATTCAAACTGTTCTGATAAGTGTTTCAGATGTAACAAGGAAATAGGTACCTTACTACATGCAGTTTGGTTGTGTAAAAAAGTTGGAAAGTTTTGGGAAGATTTGTGTGTATTATTAGGATGAATTATGTAGATACAAATATCTAAAGATCCCAGAAAATATTTGCTAGGTGAATTATATGAAACAGATACTAAATTGAAGTTAGACAAATATCAACGAAAGTTTTTGAATGTAGCAATACTGGTGACTAAGAAATGTATGGCGGTAATGTGGAAGTTGGACAATATTGTAGGGTTGGATAGATGGCACATGGAAATATAAAATCGTATACCATTAGAAAAAAATTACATAACTTAAGGAACCAACCAGAAAGATTTTATACAATTTGGAAACCATATCTGGATTTGGTTGATAAAAATCCATCCATATTGTCTGCTATACCCACTCCTCCCACTTAATATGTTCAAGATAGAATAGGTTAAAAAATATAAATAATGAATGATGTAAAATTATTCAGGTGTGCTTTCTTTTTTTTGCTTTCTTTTGGGGGAGGGGAGGAATGGGGATAAAATTATCTATCTTTTTGCATTGTTTTTATTATAATGTATTATTCAAGATGAAGAAATATGTTTGTAATTGATGCAAATAAAAAAAATAAAATGTTTAAAAAAATGTTCAGTTGCTGAAACAAAAATATAAATTACTCGTTACAAAAAAACTATCACGAGTGTGCTTCGCACAGATGTGGCCTCGTATAAATAATGAGAATTTTATATTTAATTTCAGATTTTCAGCGCCTGCAGCAAGTACAAACCTCATTCCCCTATCCTGACTTGGAAAAGCAGCCAACATCCTACCTAGCCACACATTTCACTCTCCTGTCAGGAAAACGATTCACAAGTGTGAGATCACACACTGCCAGATTCAAAAACAGTTTCTTTCCCAACATTATCAGACCCCTGAAGTAACTTCACACCAGTAAAATTGTGTTACCTTTATTCTGTACTAACTGATCTCTCTGTAATTCTGTACTAGATACGGAATGTCTAACGGAACTGCTTGCAAGCAGTTTTTCATTGCACCCTGGGAAATATGATGACAAATGAACAAATTCTATAAACAAAGGAAAGCTCATTTGTCAAATAGTGAATTGCAAGTGTTTGTGCATTAGGTTTTGCCTTACCTCTAAACAGTTCCTATCCACAGTTACTTCTGTTATTCCTTTCCCTAGTCCAGAAAAGGATGAATATAGACCTTGGCTTGGGCGACCAAATAAATCTTCCTTTCTGGCATTGGGCTATAAAATAAAGGAAAGAACTCAAAACTGCTCTGGAGTAATCATCTTAACCAATAGTCTTCATAGTTACAATTTGCAGAGACAACTACAGTACAACTCCAATTATCTGAAATCCTCATTTATCCACAATTTTTAAAAAAACATTTTGGATAAATGAGGCTATCTGAAACAAATCAGAAATCAGAAATCTGAAATTTATCTGAAATTTGAGTGAAATTTATCTGAAATTTTTTCAAAGCCGAACTGAACTCACAGGTTGGGGGAAAAAAATTCACTCAACATGAAATTAGAACAATTGTCTTTGTTTCAGGTAACTCCCTCCCCTCTCTCTTTCCATTTTTTTTTCTTTAACTTCCCCTATTGACTTTTCTCTCCAACTCTCCCTCTCAAACTGCGTGCCACTGTCTCCCAGCTGCAAGTGGTTGGAAGAATTCCTTGTCCTGGCAACATCAAGGAGAGCGGACTCCTGGCAGCAGCAGGGCCTCATCAGAATGTGTCGGTGATCGGTGGCAACTAGCTTTCTTTTGGGTGAGAATGAAACATTATTTTAATGCTTAAAAAGCTTTCCCTTGTTGTTGTTTAAACACTGTTAAAAGTGATTTGCTGTTGCTACTGCGCTGTTTTTAAAAAATGACCAGTTCTCTGTAAAAACCATTTATCTGACAGGCCAGGACCCGACCATTTCAGATAATCAGAGTTGTATTGTACATCAAATTAATTTCCTGCAGTAGCAGAGCTATTTGAGGATGCAGGCATTTTTACCTGTAAAAGGTGAGGCTGGTCTGCCAAAGGAATTGCTTCAGCCAGGGAAACTTCAAATGGGTTTGGTGGAATGCAGCCAAGGAAGGTCATTGAATCAGAACGCCGGAAGAATGGATGATTTTGCCCTGCTTCTGTTGACAGCGTTTCATCATCCTTATCATGTAGACCAGAACCTGAATGGGGAGAGAAGCAAAAGGTTACATTGAGGTGACAGATGTAATGTGGGCTTCCAGGCTATTATCCCAAGTACAATAACTTAATTATATTCCATCAGCTATGCTGAGCAGGCCAGATCATTTCCATGGTCTCTCGGCAGCGCGAGTGAGTCACTCTCTCAAGTGAATAAAATTCCAGATTCAAAAGATGTGCTGAAAGTCTCCTAAAAAATAAATGCAACATCTTCACCAATTCTGGGTAATCTCCAGTCCATGCCTACTCAAAGAAAGAGGAATTCAGAATGGCATTAGGGCAGTGGTTTGGGAGCTCAGGGGCTCCACAAACAAGAAAGAACACAGCACCTCACACTACCCACCCACTTTGTCAGCACCACCTGCTGCAACCGTGAAATTCATGCACTGACTTCATTCATTAACCCGCAAGAAGCCACAAAACTGAAGTGGAAGCAAGCCATTCCATTCTGAAGAATTGCTGAAGCAATAGCTGTACCCACTGTTGGTAAATTAGGCCAGGAACAATGTACTAGACAAAAACAACAATGAATTTTAAAAATGATTAACATACAAATCAAATTAATCCCTCAATGTAGGCCCCTCATTTGTCAGGTTTGTAACCTAAGCATGCCCCTTAAATGAACAGGATTCAAGGGTAGAAGTCTGTGAATGGAACACACCTCAGGTCCATCCGAGTCCTTCAAAAATTGCTAAATAGTTTTTTAATAAAGGTTTATGAACTTGCAATATATACAGAATAGTGAGAACAATTTTAAAAATCCACAGATAATCATGCCAGAAAACAAACTAAATTTGTCAAAAGTTGAAGAATGAGTAAATTTAACTGATGCTACAGGTTAATGATTTGACGTAATTTCATCAAGTAATATGACAATAAATGATAATAGTGAAACCAATGCCTAAAGATGGGTTTCAGGAAAAATTACTTCTTGAAGCTCAAATTTTTTGCAATGTCAATGGTCATTTTGCAAAATAGAACATATGGAAATTCACCAGGACCTCCAAGTTGTGTGTCATGCAAACATAACCAAAATGCCTGCATAATTTATGTAGTAAGCACCACACTTGCTCTTCTAATTCCAACAACTCATTAAACTGGACATGACATACTGAAGAAGTCCAACATTAATTCGATTTTGATACAGATTGGTATTGGAAATGGACAAAACCTTTGGCAGAATAATTTGTGGAAGTGATGTGACTTGTTAAAAAATAAACTGGGATCGGGAATCCAGATCTGACCACTCAGGCCAAAATCTCAGATCCAAATTGGGTTAATCATCGCCAAAGTTATGTTCTTCACAACATGTCCTCATTTCCTTCAAATTATTTTGCACAGGATGAGAGAAACCTGACTTTGCTACCCACTCAGCTCACCAGTTGACACAGTGGGTTGATTGGCCTTGTACTAAATCACGGCTATTGGTGCTCCCAAATAAAAGCTTGATGTAAAGTTATTAAAATATAAATACAAATTATTTCAATGGAGTAAGACCACAAATGCACGAATACTACAAAGAGTGCTGGGGTGGGGGGGGGGGGGGGGGGGGTGGCGGGTAAATGGTCATCGGGCATGGAACACAGATGCAGCAAAAAGGGTAATGGAAGAAACATGGAATATAAAAGCAGGATGATTTGATGCAACTTAGAGTACTGGTGAGTTCACATCGAGAGTTTTATAAATAACTTTTTTGACTGTATCTAAGGAATGATATGCTTACAATTAAGGTGATGCAGAAAAAGTTCACTAGGTTCTTGAGGATGAAAGGTTTGGCAAATAAAAGGCTGAGCCTATATGTATTAGAATTTAGAAGAATGAAAGGTGATCTTCTTGAAACAAGATTCTAATCAACATAAAAAATCTATTTTATTTATGTCCGTTTCCCTTAAACATGCTGTGGCTGGGGAATGCACGGCTCCCAATGAGAACAGCTGTTCTAGAATAAGGGCTTGCCCACCTCAAGAGATCATAAATCTTTAAAAGTCTCTACTCCAAATAACTGCAGAGGTGCAGCACAAAATGGCATAAATTTCAGGCTTGAGCAGCTCATTCATGTTCCCATTTCACAAGTCACACCAAAATTCACCACAGTTGGATTGCGGCAATGAAACACAAAATGAGGACTGTACATAGAAAGAATGGCCTTGCTATTCTGGAAGCTTTTTCTACACTCGAGTACACTCACTTTGATTGGTATCATCATCGTTTTCATGTTCCGAATCTTCATTGTCAAGACCCAATTCCAACAATTCTCGAGTCCTGCAGTAACAGCATATTACAGATTTAGATTCAAACATAACATCACAAAGTCTTTTGGGTTAAAAGCAAAATACTAGTCAAATGAACTCAAGGATAGAAACAAGTTTTAACTGCACCAGACCATTGAGTTTTGAATACCATTTGACTGTAAAAAAAAATTAGGTTTTATATTGCTATATCCTCTTCACTGTCGAGCCCTGACTAAACAAAAATTACTGCCAATTGGGACAGCACAGTTAACAAAGCAGTTCAAGCAACACTATCACACTAGCCCCACAGGTTCAAATCTGACACTAACTGTAAGGTTTTTTCCCCCCCATTTTCTTCTTGTCTATATGGGTTTCCCACTCCAAAATGTAGAGAGTTGTAGGTCGATTGGAGTATTTGGGTGGCAGGGGCTGGAAGGGCCACTGTTATGTCTAAATTTAACATTTTGAAAAGTTATGACCCATTTTATCATGGGTCTGAAATTAGTTTATGAACATCCAAAAAGTTGATATTCTCTACTAATATATCAGGCAGCTTTTTAACTTATGGCAATTTTTAAACATTTTGATTTGGGTCGCAATTAAGAAGCCAGGCATCATCTAAACCCTCTACAATTTACTTCTAGTTTCGAAGATTATTTATTGAAGTCTGGATGGATACAATATGGGCAAGTTCCACAGATCAGATGCAAAGATAGAAGAACCATTTCTCCTCATAACAATTACTTATTTCATTGTTCCAAATTGAGGAACATGTTGATTAGTCTGCAATAATACTCATCAACATTCATTAACAAAATCATTGCACTTTTAACTGTTTCACAGTAATCAGCTGTCTATTTACTTATTCAAATGGCAGGTGCCCGATATAGTTTGGTGAATTGTAATTTTTTTACATCAGTTATATTTACCTCCTGAAAAGTTAAAAAGATATGGATTTAGTCATTTGGATTTATTTAGTCATTTGGATTTATTTTTTCACTGTGGGACTCATCCTTATCACACAACCAGACAGAATGAAAAAAGTTCCAATTTAAGTCTTTTTGGATACAAATTAAAGAGTTTTTGGAGGATTTAAGTGAGATTATTTTAATATTGGATCCAATGTTTTTTTTTAAAATGGGGAATATTATAATTTTGACAAGAGATTTAAAAATGGATAAATTTCTTAGTGAATTTATTCATTTAGCTTTAGCAGTGGCAAGGAAATGTATTGCAATTACACGGAAGAATTATATGGATTTGAATATGAATCATTGGGCATAATGAATTGAAAGCTTGTGTTTGTTTGGAAAAGATAACATATAATTTATGTAATAATTATTCTTTTGATGTGAAGATGTGGTCTCCATATTTTAGACACATGGGCTTGGAGGGACAATAGTCACCATTTTTGGTGCTTCATGTATTTTTTTAAAAATTGTAACAGTTTGGCACATTCCGCAGCAATAAGTAACTGATGTTTTTTTTCCTCCCTCTAGAGGGTTAGAGGGGTAAGTGGAGGGAGGTATTTAGGGGTTTTTCTTTCTCTGGGGGGGGGGGGGGTTGGGGTTGGGTTTGTTTTTTTTTAAATTATGTACTTTATATATTCATAAAGTTTATAAAAAAAATAGCAGGTGCCCATCTATGGTAAAATTATACAACAGTAGGCACTGTCAGGTGGCCAAATTCCCTGCTTGTAAAGCCGCATCATATTATGGCAATTGAATGCGCAGGAGGCGCCTGTGAGGCGAATTTTGTAACCCTCCTCCGAGAGAGATAATTGCCGCAGCACAGTAGTCCCCCCAGCCATCTGAATGCAGCCGCCTGAAAGTGGCTGCTAAGGGGATGACAGTCAGCTGGCAGCTCCTGACAGCTCCCCTCCCAGCTGCCCCTGGCGTGGAACGTCAGTGCGGGGACGTCCCCACACTGATCCCGCTCTCCCAACAGCCCGACACCAGTCCCCACACTGTGGGGTGATTGGCGCAGGCATTAGTGGTTGGAATGGCCACTCCAACCACTGCAGCCCGCGCCGCCCACCCCAACCCGCACCGCCACCCCACAGTGTGGGGACGTCCCAGCGCTGATAGCCCAAGCCGGCTGTCCCAACTCTGACAGCCCGAAGGGACAGGAGCCGGTGTGCACTCAGAGGCGCATCCTGTGCAGCTGTCCCTTCATGTGGCCACCGCTGCGCCTTTAGCGCTGCCACCTGAATGACAATTCAAAGGGCCGCTTCCTCTATTTCAGGTGCATTCTTAGTGGAGAATGAACCTGAAGAAACCCAATGATGCAGTCTCAGAAGAGCACGCCAGAGGAGACCGACTGCTCTGCAATGAGTCACATTTTCTGCATTCTTAGAGCCATTGCTTCTATAAAGCTGAGTTAGAAATGTGATTGAATTCTCACCTTGACAGATAAATTCCCAAGAATGTGAAACTCAATGTCACCCACTGAGAGAATGTCAAAGGAAAGTGCTGTCCACTGAACTTCATCGTCACTTCTTTGAGGATCAGGGCTCTCCAGATGCAGCAAGATTCTCTGCACAAATGCTACCCCATAAGCTTCACTGCCACAGGCAAGCTTCGGGAACAACATCTCGTCCAAGCCTCACAACCCTGCCCATCCCAACTTGCACTATTCCTTAACCATTGATACATCAAAATTGTCCAATGTCCAAATCAACACCATTTCTGGGGCACTCAGAGCACAAGGACGGCTACAAACATTCAGTAATAAAAAGTAAAAGTGTTTCCAAAAACTCAACCTCAAAACATTTTTTTTTAAATAAGCAAGTACCGTTTTCTATCCAGTTGTGGTGTATCTAAGGTGGTCTGTTGATTCATTGCTTTAATCCAATAAATAAGTGCTTGGAAAACATATGCCACATGCTTCAATGAACAGACATCCAACACTGGCAGGACATCAGAATGTTCATCATTATGGGAACGCATCAGAGAAAGAGCGTAATTGAGAAAATCACCCCGAGCAGACATCATTCCTTGACGGGCATTCAACAAGGTGGCACGCCTAGGGAAGGTCAAAAGAACACAAGCATTAAAATTTAATATTTAGTCTTCTTTCAATCAATCTTGCTTAAACTAAATACTGAAATGTTGCCTTCAAAACTAAACTTCGAGTACATTTCAGCAATGTTTACAGTACTATTAATAAAAGATGTTCCTGCTTTCCTCAAAAATAAATCTCTGCTAAACAAATCACTCTCATTACCACACTGTCATTAACATGCAATGTTAATACGTTATCAAAGATAACAGATAGCCATTTCAAAAACATCAAATAGATGTTTTCTAATTACACAAAGCAGTAGGGGGCAAGGAGGGTGGTGCTGAATATTTCAGCATGTAATGTTTTTAACTGCAGTGAAACCCCTGATAACTGGCACATATAGAGAATGGTAGATGCCAAATAATGAATTTTCTGGTTGCTTGAGATTGCTTGTTGTGATTGGCGAACTAACAGCGAGGTACAACAATTTTAAACCCGTATTTTTTACCTATTTATTTTCCGCAATTTTTTTTGCCAGTTGCTTGAATTCCAGATAACAGGGGTTTTACTGTAATTCCAACTTGAGATTTGTAAAGAGCTCTCAGTTACTATTATGTACAAAAGCTATGTTAATAACGACAAATATTTTAACAGAAATGTAATTTTTTTTGTCTGATGCCTAAAAGATTAGTGCATGTTATAGTACATTGCAATGAATCTAACTAACCATCAAATGATAGGATACCAGCCATACACCAAGAGTATTATGAGCAGCTCTGTGCAAATGTTCTTTTACTTGATAATGCTTTCACTTCAACTGAATAGCATACCAAGCTCCAGTCACTATAAGCCATTTGGTAAATGACACTAACTGGGGGCAAGATAAGAGGGAGAAATTGGAAAGAGATGGACAGGAGAGCAAAATCATAAATGATATTCCTCCCTGTCACAGTGTACTCTATATCTTAACTTAATAATACTTTGAAATGATGAGCAGCCCGAACCTTCATGAAAGTAGCTGGAAAACTATTTTAGAAAGGCATAGTTGTCATAGTGGTTAGTGCAACACCTTTATATCACCAACAATTTGGATCATGGTTCAAATCCTGCACTGTCTGTAAGGAGTTTGTACATTCTCCCTGTGTCACATGGGTTTCCCTGGGAACTACGGTTTCCTCCCACTGTTCGAAACATACTGGGGTTGTAGATAATTGGATGTAAATTGGGCGGTACAGACTAGTGGGTTGCAATGACCTCTCACTGTGCTGAATGTCTAAAATTTAAATTCTTCACTGGGGAAAATACTTGATAATCTCTCTAAGAATAAGATTTATCCTGGTAGGAGGATGGTTTTGAAAACCTCAATCAAATTTCATCTTCTCTAATTTTATTATACATGGGAGTATTTATCCATTTGAATTTAGTGACACAGATTACCATTACACCACAAAAATATTCTCTATACTGTAAAATCACCTTCTTCCCTCCAAAGTTCTCAAACTAGCTTCTTCGCGTGCTGTTAATCTTTCTCTTCTGGCAGAATTTTGAGAAGCGTGTAAAGGATGGCTTGGATGACCTGGATCTCCAGCTGATGATAATGCTGAACCATATCGTAACTGAGCCTCGGTGGAATCCATGATGCTGACCATCCAGTTCCATGTAGGCATAAGTTTTTCCTCCACATAATTCTGTAGAAATGATAAAAACTTTAAACAATAGACAGTTTGAATGTTCAACTGCTTAAGCCTGGAGTTCCAAATACAATAAAACCCCTGGTATCTGGAACCTATGTGGAATTTTATGGTTGCTTGAGATTGCGTATTGTATGATTGGTGAACTATGTGCTAGAGGGTGCCAATTCGAAACGTTCATATTTTGTTACCTATTTATTTTCTGCAATTGCTTTTCCAGTTAATGGGGATTTTACTGTGTATGCTTAGCTTGAACAAGAATGTCATTTAATTTGAGCTGGAATGGCTGGGGAATTTGGCAAAGCAAGCAGAGAATTTTTTTTTCTTTGGCTTGGCTTCGCGGACGAAGATTTATGGAGGGGGTAAAAAGTCCACGTCAGCTGCAGGCTCGTTTGTGGCTCACAAGTCCGATGCGGGACAGGCAGACACGATTGCAGCGGTTGCAAGGGAAAATTGGTTGGTTGGGGTTGGGTGTTGGGTTTTTCCTCCTTTGCCTTTTGTCAGTGAGGTGGGCTCTGCGGTCTTCTTCAAAGGGGGTTGCTGCCCGCCAAACTGTGAGGCGCCAAGATGCACGGTTTGAGGCGTTATCAGCCCACTGGCGGTGGTCAATGTGGCAGGCACCAAGAGAATGATTCCTTTACAATACCACAATAGCGTGGGTTCATTATGGTTTAGCAAGATCACCCTATGATGTTTATACTATGAGAACTTTAGCAGTTTGTCCGACACCGAAGAGCTGATAGAAGACATAATTTGGAATGGGGCAGGAAATACAGGGTTGTAATTATAGGTGATTTCAACTTCCCTAATATTGACTGGCACATCTTACTGCAAGAGGGATAGATGGTGCTGATGAATTAGTCAGGTATGTCCAAAGATTCCTGACACAGTACGTGGATCACCCAACGAGAGGAGAGCCCAGACTGGATCTAATTCTGGATAATGAACCTGGTCAGCTGGCAGACCTCTCAGTGGGGGAGCATTTTGGTGCGAGTGACCACAACTCCCTGAGCTTTAGCATAGCTAGGGAAAAGGATAAAAGACAAAATGAGAAAGTGCTTAATTGGGGAAGGGCAAATTACAATGGGATGAGGCAGGACCTAGTAAGAGTAAATTGGAAATAAATGTTAAAGGGAGATAGCACTGAACTAATGTGGAGGAAGTTTAGGGACCACTTGTGCTAGGTTCAGGATAGGTTTGACCCTCTGGGACAAAACAATGGTAAGCAAAGGGAACTATAGTTGACCAAACAGGGAGCTACTCAAGAGTAGGAAGGAAGGAAATATTAAATATAGGAAGCATGAAACAGGAAGGGTTCATGAGAAGTATATGGTAGCCAGGAAGGAGCTTAAGAATGGACTTCTGAGAACTCAAAGAGGGAATGAGAAAGTCTTGGCATGTAGGAATATGAAGAATCTCAAGGCATTCTATGCATACGTGAAGAACAGAAGGATGACGAGAATAATGGTGGGGCCACTAAAGAATAAAGGAGGCAACATGTGCCTGGAGCTGGAGAAGGTCGGAGAGGTCTTAAATGAATACTTTGCTTCAGTATTCACAAGAGAAAAGGACCTGGATCAGTGTAAGGTTGAAATAGAACAGGCTTGGTTGCTGGACAGTGTTGAGATTAAGGAAGAGGAAGTGTTAATCTTAAAAACATTAAGGTTGATGAGTCCCTATGGCCAGATGTGATATACCCCAGAGTGCTGAGGGAAGTAAGGGAATAAATAGCTGGGGCCATAGCTATGATCTTTGGGTCCTCATTTGATGTAGGGTTGGAGCTGGAGGATTGGAAATGGCAAATGTTGTCCCCTTGTTTAAAAAAGGAAATAGGGAGAATCCTGTCAGTGGTCTGCAAACCATTGGAGAGGATTCGTAAGGATAGGATCTATGAGCATTTGGACAAGTACAGTCTACTCAAAGATAGTCAGCATGACTTTGTGAAGGGAAAGCCATGCCTCAAGCAGAATTGAGGTTTTTAAAGAAGGTAACAAATTGATGAGGGTAGGGGTGGTAGATGTGGTCTACATGGAGTTTAGTAGGGCATTTGACAAGGTTCCCCATGAGACTCATTCAGAAAGTCTTCAGGCATGGGATCCATGGAACCTTGGCTCTGAGGATAAAAAAAAACTGGCTTGCAGGTAGAAAGCAGAGAATACTTAGTTGTGGAAGGCAAGTATTCTTCCTGGAGGTCAGTGACTAGTGGAGTACCGCAAGAATGTGTTCTGGGACCCCTGCACATTAATGATTTTTATAAATGACCTGGATAAAGAGGTGGAAGGATAGGTCAGTAAATTTGCAGATGATACAAAGGTTAGAGGAATTGTGGATAGATCTGAAGATTGTCAAAGGTTACAAAAGAATATTGACAGAATGCAGAGTTGGGCAGTAAAGTGGCAGATGGGATTTAATCCGGTTAAGTGTGAGGTGATACATCTTGGAAGGACAAACCAGAAGGCAGAGTACAGGGTTAATGGTAGGTTACTAAAGTGTGTGGATGAACAGAGGGCCTTTGGGGTCCAAATACATACATCCCTGAAGATTGCCTCCCAGGATGATAGGATAGTTAAAGTAGGCCAATAGGATGCTGGACTTCATTAATAGTCCTGTTGCAACTCTCCAAATTTCTGGTTAGACCACACTTGGAGTATTGTGTTCAGTTCTGGCCACCTCATTTTAGGAAGGATGTGGAAGCTATGGAGAGGGTGCAGAGGAGATTTACCAGGATTGGAAAATAACTCTTATGTGACAAGGTTAGCAGAGCTGGGCCTTTTTGTTTGGAGCATAGATGGTTGAAAGGAGACTGAATGGAGGTCTACAAGATTATGGAGGCACAGATAGGGTGGACAGCTGGCACCTGTTTCCCAGGGCAGGAATAGCAAACACCGGAGGATACGAGTACAAAGCGAAGGGAGGGAAGTTTAGGGGAGACATCAGGGGGGTACTTTTATTTATTTAAATAATAGATAAGATAGACGCATAGAGTTGTGGGTGCCTGGAATGCCACACCAGGGGTGGTGGAGGCTGAAACATTAGGGGCATTTAAGAGATTCCTACACAGGTACATAGATGGAAGAAAAATAGAGGGTTACAGGTAGGGAGGATGCAGTTCTTTTTAAGGAATAGATTGGTCGGCACAACATTGAGGGCCAAAGGACTGTTCTATGTTCTAACAGCAGTAATAAATAGTTGACTAAAAAGATACTCCTTCGATTGGAAAGTTGATGGAGAAAGAGGTAACAGGGAAGGCATCAACTTTATACAGGTGAAGCAAACAACGCTCCATGATAAAATAAATTTTTATCACTTAAAATAGTAGTCAATTTTTTTTTTAAACTGCTATTTTGAACAGATTACAACACAATAGTATTAAAGTCTTAATAACTTGTTACAAGGTCAAGATGGTACCAATTTGTAAAAGTGCATTTTGTTATGCAGATGGAAGAAAACAGACCTTTTCAGACTTGTATGATGGCAAGGGCTGAAATGATTAAATTATAATATATTGACAAATTTTAGGAATAAACATTAAATTTAAATTTCAAATATCATTAAGTGGCTTCAAATGTCAACAAAATTCCTCAGTTTAAACCGCAAAGGATTTGCATTTACAAGACAACTTTCTTCGAGTTAACACATCTCAAAGAATTTCATATTAAATTAAGTTGTTTTGAAATGAAATCATTAATGTAAATGAAGGCAATAGAGGAGCCCATTTTTGCACAGCAAACTCAACAGAATTGCGAAGAACGACATCAACTTTTTCAGTGCTGCATGGAGAAAAAATATGGAGTGCTACATCTGGCATAATTTGCCTGTTCTTTTACGAAAATAATCCAACAGGGTGTTTCCCCCAAACTGAACAGATGGGTTTGACATCTTGTCTAAAAGATGACAGCTGCCACCGTGCAGCACCCCTTCCTCAGTACTGTCCTGAGGTGGCAGATGAGCAACACACTATTTCCTATTCACCTTTGCCTCATTCCTCAAGAAGCTCCTGAAACTAACATGTTCATGGTTTTGATCATTTTATGTAATATTTCACACTGGGCCAGGGGCATGTCTTGTTTTCAGAACATAAGTGTTCTATTTAAGTTGCTCTGGATGCACACGCTGATTATGTCTGATGAGGCAGGCATGGTGCAGCATTCAAAAGCAAGCTTCAAAGCAAATTATTTATGTTAACAGCACAGGGTTACTTTCATTGGGATACAATGGAACCAAGGGAAAGTCTTGTTCATTGGAAGATACCATAGGCATTTCAGATCTTGCAGCTAATCCTATCAGAAGACTTCAAGGAGGTTCATGAGGAATTGTGCACAGTAGTCAGTTGAAATGTTATGAACAACGTTGTGATCCTTGGTGAGGTCAGTGAAAACCTAATTAGAGAAATTTAGTCAAGGTAATGCAAAATAAGTGAACATGGATTGGAAAGGAAAGATTAAAAGGACACGAGAAAAAAATTGGAGGAGGTGCACAAGTTTATTTGAGGGCAGATGTTAGGACCTTTCAAAAAAAAAAAGGGAGGTAATAGATGAAAAAGAATGTTGACGTACAAAATTAACCATCAAGGGAATGAGGCTTCAGACAAAAATAATTTTTTCCTAGGTAAAGATGGGAATTAATATGTTGTTTGTAGAGGAAATGTAGCCTCCCTGCCTGTCTGGAATGCATGTATTGTGGGTGGTCGTGTGTCCTCCATCTGAAACTTATTCGGAAGGCAAACTGTAAATCAAGGTTGGACTCAGGCCACGCATTAGTGCACACCTGGTTGTTGGTTAATTTAAATCATCTAGGGTCATTGTTGACTAGAAGCACAGATTAGCACTGTATATAACACCAACGCACAGCACATTCTATCTCTCTGCCTCGTGGTCCAAGCCCTGGACATCACTCCATGCCAGGTCGCTACCGTTGACATTGCTTGAAGTGTTGGTGGTAAGGTGTGCACTACACTGAAGCTGAGCCATATTACGATTGATCAATATTTCCAGGGAGCCGCACCCCCGTTGGTACAGGGAACCGGGTGTGCATAAGAGTCCCTATTTGTAATGTTTGTACATATGTGAGTGTGTCAAGTATAGGTTTACTATTGTCGGAGTCCAACCTAGGTCCAAGGTGAATGTCTACATCGTTGCTTAAGTGAAATAGTAATCGAGTACCATTTAACATTCTCCCTGTTTATCTCCCATGTGTTAATTACATTTATATGTGATTGCAACACTTGCGTTCATTCATCTCTCTATGAACCCACCAAACCTGATACTTTTCCCAATACCTCATAGTGAAACCTGTTTTGTCTTCGTTCGTTTCCAGGCACAAATGTATAAAATGCAGAAGTGTTGAGACAGAAATATAATTCAGTCAATTAAACTTGGAGAAGCAAAGATCAATTGAAATATAATATAGTAGAAGGTTTTAGTGAAATACAATATTCTTAACCAAAGGCTATGTAAACTTATTAAATTAATAAAACTTGACTACTCATCACTAAAAGCATATGGGGCACATGTATATACTTATCAGAATTGATGAAACAAACCTGCAAGTTAATGGCATCCTGGTATGTTATCTTCAAGGCCGCTGGTATCTGAGAGTAAACCAAATGGTTATACTTTGGGATTAAGCCCATGAGGTCAGATATCTGCCGTATTACAATACTGTAGGCTCGTGCTAGGCTGCTTGCTGATGTGAGGTAACTGCTTGAATTGCTTGCTTCTAAAGCTGCAGCAGCTGCCGCTGCACTGGTACTGATTGTTGCACTGCGTCGCAAGGTGGAAGGATCAATGTAAATTAAACCCGCTGAGCCACCTGAAAAAGATGCATTCATGTAAACGCATAAGATGGAAATTCCACTTAAATCAACTAAAATGCTACACATGGCAAATGTAAAGGATATGTTCAGATCTAAGCCCTTCTGTACACAGCTTAAAGAATTAAACCCAATACACACAACATATAGCCTCTAGTTTATATACAAACTTTACTATTTTGAAAGTGATTCAACATAAAATTTAAATCTCATCTGAGAGCTCTTGCAAAGTGTGCAATATTTCAGAAATCCACATACCTGCATCGGAGCTTTCCTTTATTTAACAAATGCAACAAATAACTGGCCATTAGGGCTTACCTGCAGGAGTGCTATTACTAGATGGAGCAGTACTATTTGACCTTTGATTCTGGGTGCTGCGTACAGCCCACTGCATGGAACGCGGTGCCTGCGCTGCGCTGTTTGCATGAGAGCTGCTGGTCGTTCTCTCCAAAGGCTCATCTTGTAAAAATGTATCCTGTTCTTCATCATCACTCTGACTGCTGCTGCTGTCAGAGTCACTGGAGTCATTAGACTGAGAATCATCCTCTGAGAAAAATGCTGGAACACTGCTGGCACCTTGGTAATCAGAGTTAGTCCGTTTTGGTTATTCAGGTTGGAAAAAGACCAGGGTCCAAATTATTCAGACAACCTTATTTATTCTGCAGCACAGCTAATATACAACAATTATGCAAAAAAAAAAGCACCTCCACATCTGAACTAATGATTCGGAAAATACTAAAACCCAAAGGAAAATTGTAATAATGGTATCTGTAGAGATTAAACTTGATTTTGCACAGAGTAGCACAAAACCAATGAGGCCATCCCATTAAACTTCTTGACCATAATATTATTTAAATAGGAATGTATAAAGTGATGCCAATTCACATCTCTCCCCTGAGCAGGAGGGGGAAGTTAGTGGAGTTGTTCAAGTGGGCCGACATGGCCTGTTTCCATGCCGTAAACAGTTATATGGTTAGTTATATTAGCCTGTTAAAATCATCTTTAAGTAGCAGCTGGAAAACACTGAAATTTAGCAAATTTCCAACTCACCTGCTTCAGACCCTGCTGTAGCTGCAGTGACAACACTTCTGCGCCCACTGGCATTATCCTGGTTGCTGTGGTTGCTCTCACTGTCACTTTCAGTCTCAGCTGCTGCCAAGAGATCAAGTTCCATATCACTCCCTAAGTGAGTCAAGTGAAATAAAACTTCAATAGAGGTAGAGAACATTATCGAAGCACAACATAAAGAGACCATTTTTGAATCATAATCACAATCTTCACATATATTTCATAATCTGAGTATTGTTGGCTTTTTTCATTCACTTTTAGGAGTGAAGTTTATTGTTGTTTCTCTCTGCCGTATAAGGTTGTTAGGGGGATGGGGTTTTAATTAACATTTGATTTTTGTTGGCAGCCGGCGGCGCGACTCGGGCGGGGGGATGAGTTCTTGTAAGAGTACAGGAAGTCAGGAAAGAAGTTAAACTACAGGACCTTAAGGTGGTAATCTCAAGATTGCTGCCTGTGCCACACACCAGCAAAGATAGGAAGTTGTGGCAGATGTCAGTGCAGGGAGCAGGGGTTCAGATTTGTGGAACTCTGGGAAGGTCTGACATGTACAAAAAGAATGAGCTGCATCTGAACTGGAAAGGGACCAATATCCTAGCCAGCAGGTTTGCTAGTTGTTGGGGAGGGTTTAAACTAGTTTGGCAGGGACATAGGAATCACGAAAGTGAGAATAGGTCTGAAGGTCAAAAGATTAGTACGATGTGTTCGGAGTTTCTGAGGAAGGACGGGCAGGGGAGAAAACGTAAATGTAGTCAGTTAGTGGGTTTGAAATGTGCTTATTTTAATGCAAGAAGTATTAGGAATAAACAAAATGATCAATGATCAAAATGGATCAATATGTGGAACTATGAAGTTGTGCCCTTTAGAGACGGCTGGAGAAAGGGCAATATAGGCTGATGCAGGTACCAGAGTTTAAGTGTTTTAAAAGGAATAGGATGGGAGGGAAAGGGGGGGGGGGGGGGGGAGGGTGGTGGCAGTGGGAGAGTCATATTATTGGTCAGGGATAGTATCACGGCTATAGGAGGACTCTGCAGAGAGTGTTTATTGAGTAGGGGTGTGTGGAAGTCAGAAATAGGAAGGCATCAATCACTGTACAGGGGGGAGTAGTCTTTAGGTCCCCAAATTGCCCTCAGGATAGAGGAGCAGATAAGCAGGCAGATTTTGGAATGATCCAGCAATTACAGGATTGTTATCGTGAGAGACTTCAACATCCCTAATATTGACAGACACTTCCTGACTGCAAGAGGGATAAATTGGGGCTGAATTGGTCAGCTGTGTTCAAGGATTCCTGACACAGCATTTGAACAGCTAACTAGAGAGGGCATACGGATCTAATTCTGGATAATGAACCTGGTTAGGTGACAGACCTCTCGGTGGAGGAACATTTTGCTGAGAGTGACCATAACTCCCTGAGCTTTAGCATTGTTATGGATAACGTTAAAACCAGAGCAAATGGAATAATTTCATTAAAGGGCTTATTACAATGGGATGAGGCAGAATTTGTTAGTGAAATTAAAATTGGAGGACATGGGTTCAGGGTGAAAGGGAAAATGTTTTTGCGGGGGGGGGGGGGGAAACATGGTTTTTTTTTTGGGGGGGGGGTCGAGTAGAATTTCTTCAGAGCGGTGGGACTATGGAATGAGCAGCCAACTGAAGTGGTGAATGCAGGCTCAATTTTCACATTAAAAAAAAATTTGGAGAAGTCTATGGATGGAAGTGGCACTGAGGGATGATGTGAAGTGGGTGCAGGTCTGCAAAATAATAGTTTGGCACAGACTCGAAGGGCTAAGGGGCCTGTTTTCTGTGCTGTAGTGCTCTATGGAATTCCTGGGTTGTACGATGGATAAGGAACTCGTGTAAATTAGCTCCCACAATATTAATCGTTGAAAATGTATTAGTGGTACCATCATCATCATGTTCATCGTGGTGCCCTTCAGCTTCTGTATTTTCTTCACCCTGTTCTTCCTGCTCATCATGGTGATCATCTTCACCTGCGACCCCTTCAACCACCTCGACCTGCAACAGTTGAAATGTATATTCTCAGAATTTTGCACGTGATCTTAATGGAATAAAATTATTTACAATCAGAAGGAAACAGCCATCAAAAAGCTTCACAACTTATGTTCGACAAAAAAAAAATCAATGCTTCTACTTTCTCAGAAGCCCAAAGAAATTCAGCATGTTCCCAGTGTCCCTGACTAATTTCTAAAGATGCACCACAGAATGAATTCTGTCTAGGTGCATCAGAGCTTTTTAGTAGAGGAACTGTTCCGCTCAAGATGCAAGAAACTACAGAGAATTGTGAATGAGATATTTTTGCCTTGAATAATACTTGGAAAAACTTGAGTATTATTTGCAAAATGAAATTCAAATACAACTGTATTTTTTTAAACTATATTAACAAAAATAAGCTGTAAAAACTGAAGACTTTGTTTAACTTTAACAATATTCATTTCTTAACTACTGCATAATTTGAAAATATAACTCCAGATCATTTATAGAATTATTTATAGCTCCCAATGAGTTCAAAAATTATTTTTAAAAATCTTGGTCATCTTGAAACTTCATGATAAAATGCTGCTTTATTCTGAATATGCTCTCCAAGTTCAAGAATAATGTGCAGAGCAGAAATGCCCAGGAACTTTATCATAAATAACTATCACCAACCTTATTTGAAGGTTACACAGGCATTATAAACAACAGTCAGGACTAAATTTAAAAGTCTGTGGCGAGAGAAACAGAGTTCATAATGATCTGAACAAATAAGCTTAAATTATTCAGTAAAATTAAACACAGTATTCACTATCTACAGAACTCAGTCGAGCTCCAATTTTGCCGCTGCAACCGTGTCTGCCTGTCCCGCATCGGACTTGTCAGCCACAAACGAGCCTGCAGCTGACGTGGACTTTTACCCCCTCCATAAATCTTCGTCCGCGAAGCCAAGCCAAAGATTCACTATCTACAGAACTCAGTCGAGCTCCAATTTTCAGTGAGTAAAAAATTCAACAACATTACCTCTTCCACGTCTGCTGTAACAATATCATCTTGCTCTTCATCTCTGCCTCGAACAGGTTGTGACTGACTGATACGTCTCTGTTGAGGATTACGAATGATGTACGAAGATTGTGATTGGCTGGAACTGCAACAGATGTCAAATTACAGGTATAAATTCTTCTGTGATTAAAATTGCTGAAAAAAGTGTGGCTCAGAAGCAAAATGACAGATGTAACAGTTACCTGCTGGATTGATCAGAGGATTGCCTTGGAGGAAGGGGCTCTACAGAGAAAAGTTCTTCACTACCTTGCATAGCATCCAGACTAGTGCTTGCCAATGTAAAAGGAGCGGTTGGACGTGCAATTCCCATTCTAACAGGAACAATGAGGGATTCTGCCACATTACAGAGTTCCTCTACAGCATGGGGTAGAAGTGCCTGGAACACCCGCTTGCACTTGCCAATTGGTTGAGGTACGAAATTACTGCAAAAATAGGAAATAACTGTAGAAACTGCAAAGATTAGTTAGCATAAACATTTCGATAAACATATGTGCAAGAATAATTTAACTAGGACTGATCCAATACCCTTGTATTTTCTTTGTTCCCCCAAAATTTAAGATTTTTATAGAAAATTTAACACTATATCTATCACACCTTCAAGCACTAGACTCCTGCATCAGTGAAAAAACATTCTTTTTTATCCATTCAAAATATAGTAAAACTCCCGGTATCCAGAAATTCAAGACACCAGCAAAATATTCAAGGAAAATAAATAAAATAACAGATAAAAATATGCAAGTTTAAAATTGTAAAAGTAAATGTTCTCTGAAGTTACATATCAATCTTTCATGAAGATGAGAGCAAACATTCAGTCAGACGAGTGTCTTGGTCATAGCAGCTGTTTGAATAAAGTTGTGAAACAGAAATGGTGTCACCAGGATGAAGAGCTGGTTGATGCCACTTGCCATTGGGGACTCTCTTATCACTGCTTAGTAAGAGTTGCCCCAGTCAGAGTCTTTATTTGTAAACTGAGTGTGGGGGGGGGGAAAAGAGGGTGGTGTGTGTTAATTATCTATAATGTTATTGTTCATCTTTCAGGTGGCTCCGTGGAGGGGGAGGAACCTGCAGATGCAGCTACAGTTAAATGTTTTCAAAGAATGTGACTAAAAATAAAGTAAAATGCTTTAAGGCTTATATATTTATGAAAATTTGTTTCGTGTAAGTATAGATTTTTGTTTTTTAAACTGCTTATTCTTAATGCAGGTGTATTTGTTAGGCATTGGAAGAGTAAGTGTCAAGCAACCAAAAAATAAACATATCTGGAATCTGTCAATCCCCATAGGTGCCAGATACCAGGGGTTTTAGTGTAGTTTATTGTTAGTTTGTTCATTTAAAATAACAGTGTTATGATAAAAAGGGAAGTAGACCATTTCCGTTCAGGTTGCTTCCAAAATAAAAATTTAATTATCTCAATGTTCAAAAACGTTTGGGAGAATGAACCACACAATTCATAATTTTTCAGCTTCACAATGCATGGAAAAGTTGTCATTATATATATATATATATATATATCTGGAAGATCGTGTTATATGGCGAGCTCTCCACTGGCCACCGTGACACCAAAGAAAAGGTACAAGGACTGCCTAAAGAAATCTCTTGGTGCCTGCCACATTGACCATCGCCATGGGCTGATATCGCCTCAAACCGTGCATCTTGGCACCTCACAGTTCGGCGGGCAGCAACCTCCTTTGAAGAAGACCACAGAGCCCACCTCACTGACAAAAGGCAAAGGAGGAAAAACCCAACACCCAACCCCAACCAACCAATTTTCCCCTGCAACCGCTGCAACCGTGTCTGCCTGTCCTGCATCGGACTTGTCAGCCACAAACGAGCCTGCAGCTGACGTGGACATTTACCCCCTCCATAAATCTTCGTCCGCGAAGCCAAGCCAAAGAAGAAAAGAAAGAAAGATATATAAATGATTTCTCACTTTTTTTTCTTTGATGAAGCCATTTCTACACTCAGTATGACAAACACTCTTGCTACTGAGCGAAGGAATCTCATGGTAACGGTGATAGCTTCTTCTCGACGCCCTGGAGTATACTTATTCTGTAGTTCCTTCACCAGTGTTCCAAGTAAGGTATCCAAAAGCTTCAAAATAGATTTAAAAAATATTAAAGTACATTACTAAATTTTTATACTTTTGATGCAAACTTGAAAGCACCACAAGGGAAAAGCAACAAAAGATTTGGTGTCTGAAAAGTGACATTTAGCAGAAAAATCCTTGTGCACAAAACATCTTGGTTAAAGATATCAGATGCAGTTTCACTCCAATAAATTTACAGCACAGTGAAAACTGAGTGAATACGCTTGTAATATTCTTGAAAAGTTAGCCAACCTATATTAACTCTCAAGTGTCACAAGCAAAAGCACCAAATTTAGAATCTTCAAAAGACTTACCAAGATGTCAGCTGTACACTTTACAATGAGACAATGAGTAAAGCAATCCAACCGGATGGTGCCACTTTGTTGTGAGAGGTACACTTGCTCTTCTGGCAGCAGATGAGCTATCCTACTGCTGGCACTCAGCCTAAAATGAATGCAAAAAGAATTAGCTTTCTTTCTCCTTTATTTTCATGAGGCACACTGCATAAAACAGCAACTTGCTTTCACTTACGGATCTTTGCTTTCCTGCGATCCAAACATTATCATAGATTTCAATGCATTCCAGTCCTGAAGGACACGTTCCAAAGCCAGCTGAGCAAATCGAGGAGGCTCCAAGTCATGATCAGGCATATCGGAATCTGAGAAGTAATTGAAAAATGGTATTTTTAGTATTATACAAGTGTTATCAAAAACAAACATTCTACAATGAAATAACCAAATCCTTCATCTTATGAAAATGGGAATGCGAGGGAAACTCAAAGAGCAAACAATAAAGCTATGCAAAAATCTGAGTGGGCATCAGGCTTTAACAGACATACATCAAAACTCAAAATTTATTTTGCAGCTTTGAGCTAAGATAACCTAAAAATATTAAAGCTTTTTAGTGGCAGCTTCTCAGGGGTATACCTACAAATTTTCCAAAATTTTACATCAAGTGATTTACCTTCCTTTCAAAGTAGTTGAGGGGATTGTTACGATAGTGATTCAACCATCACATCAAGAACAACACATCTATTTTTCAACAAATCACTTTACAGACTATGTTTTTTTTAATTCCAAAATATTTCAACATGGCAGAGTTAATGGAATTTAGTACAAAACAGGCATAACCACAGATTAAAATGCAGTGGGCTAATAGCTTGCAGGTGACATGTAGTCCCAAAGGAAAACAATTTTCCAACTTCTATCAAGTTCTTGTGCTTTTACACACCTTTAAGCAGCTTTGTCATAGTTGCCAATATATCATGGTTAGACCTGACCCATTTTTGTTTTCATTATGCATTTGAATTGCCAATCGTTCTCAAATTTTAAGTCTAAACCAGTTAAAATTATGTTTTCCAAAGTTTATTTTCTAGCAGCTAGTCATCCACTAACAAATCAGGTGATACAATGCATCATTAGATCAGATAGATTGTAGAAATCTGTATATGTAAAAGCATTAATACAGGCCTGGGAAAAGGTCGTCCACTTGGATGGAAACGATCACTGCAATACAATGAAATAATAAAAGTATACAAAGGGGCAGAAAGATTGAACTTTTTGGACCTCTTCCCTGTCCTTTTTCTTTTAAAAATTCTGAATGGAAAACTTGGAGCACAAAAGCTAAATATATGTAAGAGTTTTATGAAATCAATGGTGAAGGATATTCAGTGGTTATTTATGTTGCAAGTAATCTGATTATTTCTTGATGATTTAAAAGTTTAAATGACAAAATCAATTACCAAGTTCACAATATCCCCAAAATGAGAATAAATAGAAATGCTAGTTAGTTTAATGGTCAATGAATAATTTCCAACACGTTCACATATGTTTAACACTGTAACACATATTAGGGTGAAAAAATTTCTGCCAGTTCAGTGCTTGTCATGGTTGACTTCTCAACCAAGATGATGCAGCAAGAAAGTCAGGAATATACTGGAGAACAGATGCCATAATGTCACCACCAGACTCAACAGCGAATGTAATCAAGCCAGCCAAATGGTTAGATACTATTCTTCTCTACTCAGCTTTTTACCTGTCTTTTTTTGTGTACACAATGTTATCCCAATGATCTGAGTGGGTTACTGTTGGACTGAAAAGACAAGCGCAAATAAGTAGTCTCTCACCATTCTCACCCCCCCCCCCCCCCACCAAGTGTATTAATGGACTTGATCACACTGATAGCTAGCTAATTGGTCTACAGAAAATTAAGGGTGGTGTGAAAGTAACAAATGCACTGATATATCAACTGCAGCTTCATTCACTCGCTTCCTTCAATAACAAAAGAAAGTGTTCCCTGCCTACCCACAATTTTTTTCATCAATTAATAAGTAAACAATTTTTTTTTCTCCAATTGATTCTAAAAGAGAGTTTGAGAATGATATTTGAAAACTGTGGGAGTGACAACCATTCGGCAAACCTCAAGATCTTATGTGCCATGCAGCCACAAAAGGTGGGCGCAGCTCCAAAGCTAAATGTGTTATGTATCTTCAAAGTGCAGGCCAGATCTGCTGTGCACAGGCTCAATGTTTTTATTTCGCAGCAAATTTATTTTTATTTTAATTGATCAGAGACATGTGAAGGCTGCTCAATGGTCTTTGTAACAGGATTCTGCCATGTGAGACTGCCACTGCTCCAAGGCAGGTCCACTTAACAGGAGTGCAATTGCAGCAAGGGCTGAAATTTGATGAAACTTTGATCCTGCAAAAGATGAGTGCAGCTGCAGGAATAATGTGAGCACAGCCATGATCAAGTGAGAGGCACAGGCTGAACAAAGCATGTTCATGGGCTTTATTTAAATCCATTATTCCTAGTACCTTAATTTTTTTTTAAAAAAACCTTTCCACTTTCTTCTGACATGCTTGGGAATCTATAACTAATTCCTTCATGTCCAAGTAACATTGGAAATATGTTCACAAATCAGATTGTAATAAAAAACCCCTTCAAATGGTATCTAGAAGTTGAATTGAATTTACAATATACTTTATAGTCTCAATAATTTTAGATAATACAATCAATTCCCAAAGTGCAACAGATGTCTCACAAATCTGTAGTTCAATCCCAAAGGTATTTTCTAAATTTATACCAACCTTCAACATTTGCAGTCTTCCGGTTTCTATCCTCTCTTATCCGTGGTGGACGATACTGACAATGTTCTACAGTTTGCCTAGCAACAGTCTGTACTAAAAACAACAGCAGATGTTCACCCCTGCAAAGATTTTAACACTTAGATGAAATTTGTGAATTGAGGAAGGAACTTGATTATCAAGAGGCAAAAATATTTTAGTGCACCAAGCTAGAAAAACTTGTGACTTCAGGGTTAAGAAGTTAGTTTTACTTTCTAGTTTTGCATCCTTTCCAGCCTAAATCATTCAAAAGTAAACTTTATGTTCATTCTTGAAAAACTTTCTCCTTCCTCCCCCCCTCCACCCTGAAAAGGAATTGGAGCATTTACCCCATATCTGTGACAGCTTTTGTACGTAAAATAAATAGGAGATTTAACACTCCAAGCCAGTTTCTGACAACAGTCCAGAAACAATCACATTTTAAAATATGGGACTAAACAAGAAAATCTCCAAATGCTGTGGTTGTAGTTTACATAAAAATGCTGGAGAAACCCAGCAAATCACACAGCATTCTTTATTTTATCAAACTTGATGAAAGGCTCAGGCCTGATATGTTGGTCATGTATCTTTATCTTTGCTATGTAAAGGATGCTGCGTGACTTGCTGAGTTTCTCCAGCATTTTAGTGTTTTTAAAATATGGGCACCAAAATTTTTGATCAGTGCTGCCGCAGGCACCAGTGATGAGCTCATCAATTTTATTCACTTTGCTGCTAGCTTTCATCCTGACCTCAAATTGGTCCATCTCCAGCGACACTCTCCCCTTTCTTGATCTGTATTCATCTCTTTCTTGATCTGTATTAATTAATCTCAGGAGAAAACCTTTCGAATGGCTTTTTTTCACAACAGCCTCAACTACATTTCTTCACACCCAGTCCCCTGCAAAGATTCTATTCCTTTCTCTCAATTTCTCCTCTGCCACGTGTTCCAAAGATGAGGTTTTCTAGTCCTGATCATCGAAAATATTCCCCTTCTTCCAAAACCGTGGCTTCCTCTCCACCCTTACCCGCACCTCCTCGATTTCCCACTCATCTGCCCTGCCTCCGGATTCCCCTTGACCTCATCTACCACCTCACCAGCCTCCAAATCTAATACATTACAACATGATCTCACCCCCTCTCCGCTTTCTGTGAGGACCACTCTCTTTGTGACTCCCTCGTCCACTCATCCCTTCCCATTAGTCACCTCCTTGGGATCTTCCCCTGTGGCCACAGAAAATGCAACACTTGTGCCGACATCTTTTCCCTCACCACCATTCAGGGCTCCAGTCCTTCTAGGTCAAGCAACACGTGCATCCGTGGGAATCACGTTGTGGCCTTATTGACATCGGAGAGACTGGACACAGACTGGGAGATCACTTCACTGAGAACCTTTGTTCTGTCCACATCAGTGGCAGGGATTTCCCAGTGGGCAACCATTTCAATTCTGCACCCTTTTCCCTCACTGATATTTCTGTCCATGGCCTCTTGTACTGTCTACCTATACAATGGAGGAGCAACACCTCATTTTCTAACTGGGCTCTCTCTAACTGGATGGCATTAACATAGACTTCCCCAGTTTCTACTTCCCTACTCCCTGTTCTCCCTCTCTTCCCTATTCCTCTGTCTTTCCTCGAGCTATCTACCCCCTTCCTTCACCATTCAGAGCCCCCCTCACCTTGTTTGCTGGAGTGTGGCCTCTCTCCCTTATCTACCTATTACCCCCTGCCTCCATTTTGTTCATACCTTGTTGAAGGGCTCAATCCCAAAACATTGGTTATGTACCTTTATCTTTGCTAGTACACTTTGACCTGCTGAGTTTCTCCAGCATTCTGTTTATACTGAAATTCTGATACTCCTCCAGTGACATTAGAGGAGACTAACTACTTCAAGGGTAAAAAGTTGTTTTTGTTGATTACAATTTTTAAAAGCAAATACAACCCAGGCACTCTTTCCCCAATCCAAATCAAGTGGAACCTGACTGCCGCTACCTGTTCTGATTGTATTTGAGACTTTTCCTTTTGCTGCACTTGATGCTCCAATGCTATAGATTGCAGAGGAAGCAGTAATAAAAATCCATGTTTGTAAAAAAACAACAAACATCAATCTCGAAGTTCACCACATAATGGGCATTTTTTAAAAAGTGCTACTAATTCACAAAGGTTAGTTCTGCAGTCTTAGTTTAGCTGACCACAAATGTAGAACCTGGGTTCAGCAAACAAAAAGCAGAGCCTGTGGAAACTCTGCAAATCAGGCAGGATCATAGAGGACAGAAACCAAGTCAATATTTCAGTTGAAGCACCCTTCACTGAAGGTAGAAAAATTCAAAAACAAACAACTTGGCTTGCAGAGAGTGGGAAAGAACAGAGAGAGGATCTGTGATTACAGCACTTATCACAGTTGTGAAGACAAAACACCATTTTAAAAACTGGCAGTCTGAGACAGAAGACAAAATAAATTGAAATGAAGGGGTGAGGGAGGGACACAACTGAGTGATTAGCCAAAACCCTGGAGGGCTTCAACACAACTAGATAGATGACAGAAATTAGAATGGAGAAGAATGGAACTAAAATGACAGATAACTAAGATCATCACTGTCTTTGCAGAACACCTCCACTAAAACTGCAAGGTGTTAAGAGAATTCAAACCACCAGCAAAAAATTTTAAATAAATAAGAATAAATAACATTTTAAATAAAAGTTTAAAATTGTAGAAATAAATGTTCTTTGAGGCAACACATAACCCCTTCGGAGCAGACATTTAGCCAGTGGAGAGCCCCAGTAATCCCCTGCCCACAGCAGCTGTTTGAATAAAGTTATGTTTGAATAAAATGGCACCCCCCAGGATGAAGAGTTGGCTGATGCGACTCGGTGTTGGGGCTCCTCCCCAAAGTGTCTCCCTATCCCTGCCAAGAGTTTTTATCTGTGGTAGCAGTAGCAGAAAAAAAGTATTCTGCCTGGAGGTCAGTGATTAGTGGAGTTCCACAGGGATCTGTTCTGGGAGCCCTGCTCTTTGTGATCTTTATAAATGACCCAGATGAAGAGGGGAAAGGATGGGTCAGTAAGTTTGCTGATGATACAAAGATTGGAGGAGCTGTGGATGGTGCTGAAGGTTGTTGTAGGTTACAAAAAGATATAGACAAGATACAGCGTTGGGTAGAAAAGTGGCAGATGGAGTTCAATCCAGTTAAGCATGAGGCAATTCATTTTGGAAGTTACTTAGGAGCGTGGAGGAACAGAGGGAACGAGGTCCAAATCCATACATCTCTCAATATCCAATCCATAATATGGATAGTACTCCCTCTCCTTCCAACCCACAACCCCCAACAACGAGTAGGATAGGATAATTATGAAAGCCTTTGGGATGTTGGGCTTCATTAATAGGGGGATTGAGTTCAGAAGTAGAGAGGTCATGTTGCAACTCTAGTGAGACCACACTTGGAGTATTGTGTTCAATTCTGGTCACCTCATTATTGGAAGGATGAGGAAGCTATGGAGAGGGTGCAGAGGAGATTTACCAGAATGTTGCTTGGATTAGAAAATAAGTCTTATGTGGCAAGGTTAGAAGAGCTGGGACTTTACTCTTTGGAGTGTAGAAGGATGAGAAGAGGCTTAATAGAGGCAAAGATAGAATAGACAGCCAGTGCCTTTTTCCCAGGACAGGAATAGAAAACACCAGAGGACACATGCACAAAGTTAAGGGAGGGAAGTTTAAGGGAGACATCAGGATAAGAGTTTTTTTTAAATATTGCGCCGAGAATTGGTGCTTTGAATAGCTGCCAAGGATGGTGGTGGAGGCTGAAACAATAGGGACTCAAACACATGGATGGAAGAAAAACAGAGGGTTATAGGGTAGGGAAGGTTCAGTACATTTTTATAAAAGGAATTTTTGGGTCGGCACCAAATTGAGATTTGAAGGGCCTGCACTGTGCTGTAGTGTTCTAAGATTAAGTTTATTATTAAGGTTTTATCTGTAACTTGTTGGGGGGGGGGGGGTTTAATTCTGACAGCAGCACAGTTAGCGCAGTGGCTAGTCCAACATAGTTATTGCACTTGCGAATGAGGTTTGAATTTTAAAGGAAGATGCACCCAGGGTCTGACAGGGACACTGGTGAGGAGGCGAGGGGCTATCAGGACAAGGAAAATGCGACTTGGTCCTGAACGGGACTCTGGCATTGAACCGAGTCAGGTTGTGCTGAGGGCCTGACCAGGACACTTGCGTGGAAGTGAGTCAGGCTGCGCCAAGGGTCAGACCAGGACACCAGGATGAAGAGCCGGTCGATGTTGCTCGTCACTGGGGTGACTCTCCTGAAGTGTTGCCCATGTCTGCCTGGTAAGAGTCTATATTTTTATTAGGTATATTATTAAGGCTTTATCTGTAAACTTGGTTAATTAATGTCAGCAACACAGTTAAGCCTAGCAACTAGTGTAACACTGTTACAGTGTCAGTGACCAGGCATCATATTGAAATTTTGTAAGCTACAGAAATTGTTTGATTAGAGTGAACTTTAAATAATTAAAGTCTACAATACTGATTCCTCCCCCCCCCCCCCCACTACATTTGGTTGACTTTTGTCTTTTTAATGGTATATTGTTAATGCATGTGTATTAATTAGTTAGTCGTTGTAAGTCTCAGTCAAATGGAAAATGCACATTTCTGGCATCCACAATCCTCGTAGGTGCCGGATAATGGGGATTTTACTGTAGTTGTGGGAAATGCAAGAGAAAATTATCAAGTTGTGGGGCAAACAGTCCCTTTGGAATGCTACAGGATTAGGAGGGGTACGGATCTTATTCAGGATGAAATTCCACTGGAGATGGCAGAAGTTATGAAGGATCTGTTGAATGTGGAGGCTTGTGGGTTGGAAAGAGAGGGATAGGATAGGACTTGAGAATAGACGAGGTAAATAATGACATGGTTGGGAGACCTGTAAACTATGGTACAAGAAGAAAGATTGCTCAAGGAAAACATTTCAAAGTCACTGGCATGAATGTTAAGTCAAAAGATCAGATACACCAAGTCAAGAAAGCAGCAGAGATAGTCATTAGCACAATGCTATTACAGTGTCAGTGACCTATGTTCAAGCCAGGCATGGTCCGTGAGGAGTTTGTACATTCTGAATGGATTTTCTCTGAGAGCTTTGGTTTCCATCCTCCAAAAAATGCATGGGGGTTTGTAGGTTAATTGGTGTATTTAGGTGGCATGGGTTTATGGGCCAGAAGGAACTGTTAATGTATTATATTTCTAAAAAAGATATGTAATTGAGTGGGAGGAGGTGCAGTTGGCATAGTCTTGGGAGTCAGTGATCTTATAATGGACATTGACAAATAGTCTATCCATGACGCTGACTGAGGGGTGTTAAGAAAAGGGAAGAATCAGGTGTGGATCATGTGAAAAATCAAAGCTTTGAAAATGCCAGAAAATCCCACCTCCAAACACCTTCCCCTCTCAGCATTCGTATGCCCTTTGCAACACCATGATCCACTCATCTCTCTTCTAACTGCACACCTTCTTGCAGAAATTTCCCATGCAACCAAGAGATGCAATAACTATTTATCCTTGTTTGTTTGAATCCTATTTTCCAAGGACCAAAACAATCCTTTCAGATGAAGGACTTAAGCTCCTTTCAATTAACAAAGGGCATTAATGATATGGTCTCCCTTCCACAGTGGAGGGATCAGTTGTCGGCAGAATCACCGACAGCAATGAGGAAGCAAACAGGAGGGAGACGGAGCAGCTATTTGAGTGGTGTCACTGCAACCTTGCACTCAACGTCAGCAAAATCAAGGAAATGATTGTAGATTTCAGGAGAAAACAAGGAAAACCAGAACCAGTCAGCAGTCGAGAGGGTCAAGAACTTCAAATTCCTGGAGCCTTCATCCCAGTGAAATCACAAAGAAGGCTCACCAGTGGTTATACTTTGTGAGGCATTTGAGAAGATTCGGTACGTCACCAAAGACACTCAAAAACTTCTACAGGTGTACCATGGATAGCATTTTGGCTGGGTGCATTACTGGCTGGTATGAAGGGGGTCTCCACTCAGGACAAGAATAAACTCCAGAGGATTGTTAACTCAGACTGTGACATCACGGGCACCAGATTTCACTTCAGTGAGGACATCTTTTTAAAAAAGCAGCCTCTGTCCTCAAGGACCCCCACCACCCAGGCCATGACCTCTTTACTCTGCTACCATCAGAAAAAAGGTACAGGAGCTTCAGACAAGCACTCGGCATCACAAGGTCGGTCAGCTTCTTCTCCTCTGTCATCAGATTTTTGATGAACCATGAACCATAGACATCACCTTGGTTTGAATTTTTCTCTTCTTGAACTATTTTTATATAATGACGCTGCTGCAAAAACAAATTTAATTTCATGACATGTTCATGACAATAAATCCCGATTATGAAATGCAGATTGCCTGATCTCTTTGTGGAACATCACCCCAACTAGTGGTCTGACGCTGGATTCTGAGTCAACTGTCACTGATACTCTGCTCCACTCTCACACTAAACCATTTTCAGCCTCCTGCATTACTCCAACAGTTCCCAATGCAAGTTTGAGTAATGGTACTTCCATCTGACAGCCCTTTGTAACTAATATTGAATTTGTAAGTTTCCTTTTTACCATCTCTCTAGCACGTTTGTGTTCCACAAGTATCATTTTCTTTTTCACTGTTTCCTTTCTGTCTCCAATAAACTGTCTTAAACTGCTTGGTTCCTTGACAAATTTATTTGCACCCATCACCAACCTTGCCAATTCCCTCATCCCTCCCTCTCTGCAACTTCATTTTTTTTCTCTACCTTTCCACTTCTGATAAAGTGACCCAAAAGTTGAATTTATTTCTCTTCTCAGGAGCTGGTTGAGCTGCTAAGTGTTTCCATCATTTTCTGTTTGTGTCAAATTTGTAGCATCTGTACTTTTTTCTTCAATTATATTTTGAGCAAAATTGCACCTTTGATACTTCAGATGATTGCAAGTTTATCAAACACAATGTTAATTATGAAGTTGATATGATTCCAGAAAGTTTTTACAAGTTGTAGATTGCTAGTATATAGAACTAGCAGCAAGCAATAAACCTGCATACATTATCACAATGGAATTATCACTTGCTTTAAATGTATTTCCAGAACTCTTGATACTTGCCTGCTATTTGGCAAAGTCACAAGATTAGTTGTGGTAAGGAGTCTATAGAGCAAATCAAGTCGGGCAGACTTCTGTCCTGCAATCAGTGTCTTGCACTTGCATTTCTCCCAGCAATCACAATATGCAGTAGGGGAAGTCCTTTTCAATCTAGAGTTTTACATAAAAATGCATTTTAACAGAGCAATTCTAAATATTAGAAATGACTTAACATTGCAATCAGTAAATTAAAGTTAGCTAGCCAGATATGACCAGACAAAGACCAAATTACAAGTGACATGGCAACAAAACAAATATGCAACATTATTAGCTAACAGAACCATGTCCAAATTTTTCCCCATTGTGACATATTACTTGCTGATATTACAGATTTAATCTTTTCAGGTCAACTCAAAAATGCTTGCATGTGTCCCATGCAAACATTAACCTTATTCCTAGGTTAAACAGGGGGCAGAAACAAGCAGCTTGTTCTCAATCCAATATATTTTCAATAATATTTCCCCCAAGAGTTCATGCACTTAAATCATTGTTTGTGCTTTTATCAACAACATTTAGGTAATTTGTTATCTCAGTATAGTTACTCACTTGCAATCATGTCCTTTGTGGCAGACTCTAGCACACTCTGTACAACAACAAAGAGACTCCAACAATCCACATGTTCGACATTCAAAAATATCCTGCATAGAATTTAGCACAAAATCAAGCACAATCAATTTACCATGTTACAGTAATAATGGACAAATGCTTTTTTCTGCAAGAAAATCAAATGAATTGCACAAAATGCTGGCCATTTTAAAGCAGCAACTTGAAGCTATTAATTTTCACAGATTATAAAAAGGATTTGTAAGAAAATTTGGTAACAAGTTGTCGTTCATTAATTGCAAAAATCCAAATGGTACATCAGGCAATTTGGAAGACAAACAATATGTAATTGTTTTTAATTGCAAGAAAGATAGACAAGAGGAATAAAGTATTTTTGCCATTGTTCCTGTAGGTTCCTCTACTTGTTCAATGAATTCTGACATCAAACTGTGACAGGTTCTCCTTCGTCAGAGTACAAATTCTGGAATGTTACGTCAAATTGTGCTGTGGAAAGAGATCTACTATATTCCCAAGGAAAACCGAGAAGACCAATAAGCTCACAAACCTTAGTTTCAATACTCAAGTTAAAATACACAGAGGCACAGTGCATTTTGTCTGGATGGGGGTTTATCATTTGAGGACAAAATGGCCTGTTTCCACTGGAGTTTAGGACATAGATGACTACATTTGAATGCACAAGATACAAAACGGATTAATGGCCAAGATGATTCCTCCCCCTAGAGTGTCAGTAATAGAGAGCCAGGCTTGAGATGAAAAATAACCTTAAGAATTGCACATGGCAAAGAACTAGGAATGTGAAGAGGTTCAGCGTATTTATTAAAAAAAGTCAGATAATCAACTTCTGGACACCAGGGAAATTGAGGAATGCTGGGATAAGACAAAAAAAATGGAATCAAGGTGCAGAATCAAACATGATCTCAATACATGACAGGAGCAGTCCCACTTAGCCCCTTGTGGCTGCTCTATTGGATTAATCATATCCCATCTTCTGTCTCAAATCTCTTTCCTGCATGACTCCCTTCTCTTAATTCCAGCTGTTATACATATTTATTGATCTCTGTCAAGAATATACTTGGTGTTGGAACTTCCCAGCTCTCTTGGTTACAGAATGCTAGATTCACAATCCTCGGGCAGAAGATTTCTGCTCATTTGTGCCCAAAAGGCTGACCCCTTATTTCAAAATGATGATCCCTGACTAAATGCACGTCAGCTGCAGGAATTAAAGCCTACTCCAGCTATTTCTAATGTTCCAACTTCAATTCAGAAGAGATCAGAATGCTTGCCATGGGAGAATCAGGAAAAACTGATAATGTGGTGGCCCGCTAACCAGTTCATGATCCGGTACACAAAATGGCTGACGAACATGGCGACCGCGCAGACCCCATGGGGCCAATGACTTTCATCCCAGGAGACCACCTGCATGGTGGGAAATGAGCAACAGCAGGAACGCCACCCAATTGGAGATCAGCCCTGCCATGACATCACTCCTGTTGTCTGCAGCGGGGAGAGAATACAAGCAGAGCCTCCAGTGCAATAAATCAGTCTTCGACTGCTCGTGTGCATGTCTTCTTTCCACACGCACATGCTACATTGGTATCAACATTGGCTACAAGCATGGTAACAACCGACAGTTGGACCTGAAGAAGACTGATCAAGCAGCTCTTCACAGGGTTTTGTTGAAGCTGCCAACTTTCTGGGCGTCGCAGCCACACTTGCGGTTCAAACAGGCCGAAGCTCAGTTCCACCCTTGACAGATCAACACGTGTTACTGCTACATGGTGAGCTCCCTTGACCAGGAGATGGTAGCAAGGGTCATTGACTTCCTACAGCAGCCTCTGGAGCAAGGCAAATATGATGCCCTCAAGAATCTATTAATCTGTTCTTTTGGGCTCTCACAGTGCGAGCACACTGCCCGATTGTTATATATGGACAGTTTGGGGGACATGACTCCATCTCCCCTCATGGGATACAGGCCTTGCCTTCTCTTCAAGAACATTTTCCTGGAGCAGCTGCCCAAGGATATCCAACTCTTGCTCACCGATGAGGACTTCAGCGACCATAGGAGCCGCCGAGCGGACATACTCTGGTGGAAGAAATCGCTAGGCCCCACACACAGCCAGCAACAAGGCCCCACGAAACAGAGAGGAAAGTGGACCCCCGAACCAACAGTATTGCTACCATCACCAATGATGGGGTGCGGGGGCCCATCGATCCTGCCAAACCTGCACCTTTCAGGGAAACGCCATGGACAATTGTCATTAACAGCGGCAGCGTTTGGCCAATGTGACAGCCTCCTCCACAAGTGGGACTGTCAGGAAGGCGCTTCCTCATTGACACTGGTGCCGAAATAAGCGTCCTCTCCCCTCGCACTACAACACCCAGAACAGCAAGCCAGATATGGCAGTGAGGGCAGCGAACTGCACCACCATACAAACTTTTGGCATCTCCACCGTCCCCTTCCACTTCAGCATCAACTAGTTCACAATCGCAGCGGTGGCGCAACTGCTCCTGGGAGCAGACTTCCTGCAAGCCCACTGGCTGCTGGTAGACCTTAAGGGGCAGCGATTGGTGCACACCAGGACTTTTCAAACTACGCCCCTGGGGGAAGCAAAGTTACCTGCCCCCCACGCCACCCCCCCCCACCTTGACTCTGTCACTTTGTCCAACAATGTACTTACGCGGATCCTAGTGGAGTTTCCTTCGATCGTGGCACCACAATTTTTCTCCACTGAGCCAAAGCTCAGGGTAAGGCACCACATTGTCATCAAGGGCCCCCACTCCACACCGGGGCGCACTGCCTTCCTCCAAGCTCACCCTCACTAAGGGAGAGTTTAAAAAATGGAAGAGCTGGGGATAGTGCGGCGTTCCAACAGCCCTTGGGCCGCACCCCCCCCCACATGGTACCAAAGGAGCAAAAGGGTGTAGGCCATGTGGTGACTATTGCCGCCTCAATGAGGCCACCACACCTGACAGCTATCCTGTGCCCCAGATCCAGCATTTTAACGCTAACTTACAAGGGTCACAGGTGTTTTCAAAAGTTGACTTCATCAGGGGCGATCATCAGAACCCAGTCCATCCCGACGACATCCCTAAAACTGCCATCATTAACCTTTTGGATTCTTTCAATTCCTAAGAATGCTCTTTAGGCTTAAGAACGCAGCCCAGACCTTCCAGAGGTGGATGGATGTGGTGGGCTGGGATCTCCCATTCACTTTCATTTATCTGGATGATATTCTCATCGCTAGCCGCAACAACTGAGTACACAGCCCATCTAAGGTGACTGTGCACACGGCTGCAAGAATTCAGACACTGTAAAACTTGCTACGGGTCAGTTTGAGTTGGAAACGATCTACTTCCTGGGGCATCAAATTAATAGGCACGGAGCTAAAACCCCTGCCCAAAAAGGTAGGGGGCCATTCGTCATTTCATCAAGTCCCGCACAGTGAAGGGGTTGCAAAAATTTGCAGGTATGATTCAAACAGGCAGCAGATCGCATCATGTGCCCCCTTTATGCGCTCATGGCAGTGAAGGGTAAAGAAATTACCTGGGACAATGAGGCCTCAGAGGCATTCCAGAAGGCCAAGGACACCCTTCTGGTACACCCAGACCAAAGGCGCCAACTGCTCTCACAGTAGACGCTTCTAGCACAGCGGTCAGTAGGGGGCGTTCTGGAGAAATTCATCGAAGGACAATCACAGCCCCTGGACTTCTTTAGCAGGCACCTGCAGCCACCAGAACTCAAATACAGCACCTTTGACTATGAGCTATTGGCATTGTACCTGGCAGTCAGGCACTTCAGGTATTTTTTGAAAGGTTTGAGGACCATAAACCTTTGCCTTCCACAAAGTGTCTGACCCGTGGTTGGCTAGGCAGCAACGACACCTGTCTGAGAATAGAGTTCACCATGGACATCCAACACATCGAGGATAAGTCCAATATGGTGGCCGACACACTGTCCCGCCCCATGATCGAGTCCGTACAGTCCCTGTTCCAGGGAATAGACTATTCCTCCCTAGCTAGGGCACAGCAGGAAAACCTTGAGATATCACATACATAACAGCAGTTTCCAGCCTCAGGCTGGAGATGTTGCCATTGGTCCTGATGGCCAGGTGCTCCTCTGAGACATCTCCAACAGCAAACCCTGCCCCATCATGCCAACAGTGTGGAGGCAGCAGGTCTTCGACACGGTGCACAACCTGGCTCACCCAGCCATCAGGACTTATGTCAAAATGGTGGCCAGTAGGTTCATCTGGCACAACCTTTGGAAACAGGTCAGTCATTGGGCCAAGACCAGCACAACTCTGCCAGATGTCCAAAGTGCAGACACACATCAAGGTACTCCCCCACCAGACTTTCAAGCCAGCACCACGTAAGTTCAGCCATGTCCATATTGACATTTGTAGGGCCGCTGCTGGTCTCTCGTATGGCAAGATATCTCCTCCCCACGATTGACCACTCCGTGAAGTGGCCGGAGGCTGTCGCCATGGCCGATACAACCACTGAGACCAGAGCCAGGCCACTGATCAACACTTGGGCGTCGAGGTTCAGGGTCCCAGAGCATACAACCTCCGATAAAGGAACACAGTTCACTTTGGGACTCTTGGCAGTGCTGGCCAAGTTGCTGGGAACCCAGCTCCATCATACCATGGCTTACCACTCTCAGGCCAACAGGTTGGAGGAGTGGTTCCACAGGCACCTAAATGCTGCCTTGATGGCCCGGCTCAACGGCCCAAACTGGGCAGAAAAGTTACCCTGGGGATCCGCATCACGCCGAAAAAGGGCTTCAATGCCTCAGCAGTTGATATGGTATACGGCGCACCGTTGGTGATATCAGGGGAGTTCTTGGCTGCCACGTAGGACCGAGGACCCCACAGCTTCATTGACTAAGCTGAGGGAAAAACTGAGCTCTCTAGCACCTCCAACAAATGGCCAGGCCAAAGCCGAATTCCCCAAAGATTTAAAGATCTGTGCGTATGTTTTCATTTGGAGGTGGGCACACTGAACACCTCTGCAAATAGCCGGATGAGGGCCGTACAAAGTAATCAGGCACGTGGTCAACATGTGTGCTGGATATTGGCAGCAAGTAAGAGACTTTCACTAGTGACCACCTCAAACCATTAGCCAATGGTCTCCATGCAGCCCCCGCGACGCAGATGTAGGCCACCAAAAGCAGCGAACAACGCTCCGATCACTGGTTCTGGTGGGGCGGTGGGGGGGGGGTGGTGGGTGTCAAGTAGTGGCCCACTAACTGGGATGCAACCCAGTACACAAAATGGGCAACGACCCCCACGGGGGCAACGACCTTCGTCGCAGGTGACCACCTTCACGGTGGGAAACAACAAGCAATGGCACGAACACCGCCCAATTGGAGATCGGCGCTGCTGTGACATCCCTCCTGTCGTCAGCAGCGGGGAGAGAATATAAGCAAAGCTGCCAGTGCTCCAGATCAGTCTTCAACTTATCATGTGTTTGTCTTTTCATAATTTGCAGTAGCACGCACGATACAATAACATACCAAGATGAGGAAATTAAGTAGGTAGGAAAGTGAATATCAAAGTCAAATACGTTGACTTTAGTTCAAAGGAAAAGGGTGGACGGTCAGAGATTGCAGAGATTAGGGCTTTGAGGGATCAAGGTGTGTTTGCCAACAAAGAGATTAAAGTCATGAGATGCACAAATGATCAGTTTGAAAATTGGACTTCTGAGAGTTTATAGGGTAAAACAAACCATTTGGAAACTTGCAAAAAGATATGGTCAAAGATTGTTATGGGCAAGAAAGATTAATTTTAAAAATCTTGTTCTTAAATTAATAATGTTGGGTGACAATAAAAATCCATAATTATAAACATTTGATTTTTGCTATTTTTAAATAAAAAAAATATCTCCTATTATACAAGCAGTAACTCACATGTAAAGTTATAACTTTGTCGAGAAGCAACATAAGCTGCTGGAAACTTTAATTTTAATTTGCTGTAGACATACAAATTAGGTTCCTCTCATTTTAAAATACCTGGTTAATGTGCTCTGCTCCAGTCCAGGTAAAACTGCAAGTATCATTGCAGCATAAAACATATAATGGGGAGTCATCTGGATTTGTACCTGGTGGACAAATCATGCTCATGAATATATCCTCTTCCTTTTCACCAGAGACATCCCCTGAGGGAAAAAACATTTGGAGTCAATTAATTGGAAGCTTTCAAATATCTATTACTGCAAACTTGCGTTGAAGTAAAACTTGTTTAAAAGTTGATTCCAAATAGGAATTTAATGGTTTAAATGCATGATCTTGAGGGGAAAAAAATTTACTGCCAGAACCAGATGATATTGACAGAATCTCACATCAATATTAATGTAATACTTCTTGTTCCTTTTGCAGCACAGGACAAGCAGAAGTCGTGGTAGCACTTTATAACTGGCTAGTAAATAATCAATTTGATTTATCTCAAAATTACAATTAATAAACTCGGCTATTGGTTTTTAAGATCATTGAAACAAATATCACCATTCAGAAACAAAATATAAATGTTTTAAACACACTCACCAAGGTGCTCCTGACTAATAAATAATGTATTCAATCAATGTTTGCAAACTTTTTCATAACAAGGCTTCAAAATTATTGCAATGGCACTCTTGCAATTGTTTATTAATTAGACACAACCTGGGTTATTGCTACATTTGCTTAGCTGAGGGCTAAATTATATAATTTGATAACTCAGATTTTGAAGTTTTTTTTAAATGAAAAGAATAATTTTCAACCATTCCCCTAAACGACACTGCCATCCTTAATTTTCTTTTGCCACCAGCTCTTTCACTCCCGAAATTGAAAATTACATAGAAAAACTCATCAAAAGTTCAATATTAACAGGTTTCTTGAGATTCAGTACCTTATTTATTTACACATCTAACACATACATTATATGCATATTTTACAAACCAAGTGTCCCCACCCCCCATGTATTATATATACACGCGCTATGATGAGAATATTTTTACATGTTGAAAGAATATGCAAAATTATTAGCGGGCATGGAAAAGTCAAACCGGCAATTTATAGCGGGGATGGGAATATAACAGCAGCGTTGAAAGAACGCCCACAATTAATAGCGGCTGTGGGAAAGCAGCACCAACAATTTATCGTGAGTGTGGGGATATTATAGTGAGTATGAGAATGTAATAGCGGCAATGAAAGAATGGGCACAATTTATAGCAGGCATGAGAAATTTTGATCTTGGGAATATCTCTTTGTACTGAATGCCATGATATTCCTATAAACAGGACATTCTGGCTATGGCTCTGCATTTTATCAATGTTAATTGCCCAGATCCATCCCTGAGGGAGGAGATTAACATATCAAGTGCCTCTCATTTCATACACGAGAATTCAAATCCTGCATAACTCTTAAAAACTGTCTTCAATTTATTTAATTGATCCCTCTCCAAAGCTTGTTAATGTGTTGCAGTAGGATATCATCTATATAATGGATCTTTGACATCTTTGGGAAAATTGATTGGGTGTTAATTGCAGGAGATTAATGGGCAGATAACGATCGGTATGTGCTTTGTCTCATTTCCTATTTAAATGCAAATTCATTTTGTCAGTCACAATTTAAAATACTACACCCACGCGTTATATGAAAATATTTTTACACAATTTATGATTTTGGGTGTGCTATATACGTGAAAATATGGTAATGGCCATTTTAGAAATCATAAGTGTATTAACCAGCCCACAACTGGGTGGCCTCAGTTCCACAATATTTGGAAACCATGCAACTGCTGTAATTTTGCTGTGAAAATGTTTAAATTAATTTGTTTATAAACTCTAAAATTGAAGAGGAATGCTTCAGAAACCTCAAAATGCATTATCAATCCATGATCAAAGCATTCTTTGGGAAATCTTCCCTGTTCCAAAGAAACACACCATCAATGGGAACATTGTTATTTTTGCTTATATGAGGGATTCAAACTTCATTCTTGTAATTCTTATAGACATGCTAGCAGGGACTTTTCTCACACATCAGACTGCAAACAGAGCTGTCACAAATTTAAGGTAATTCATGAACTACCAACTGATCTTTCACGGAGCTGTTGAGAGATACATCATGGAATACTCCATATTTTCCTCATATAATAATTACCTTTGGCTATCTTTTGAGCAGTTTCTAGAATAGTGATTGCAGCTGGATATGCTCTCCCACCAACAGCAAGCATAAAAGGCGTCATTCCTCGAGCATCCCTGAAAGTGCACAGAGTTGATTCCAATTTATGTGTTAATATTTACATTTTAATCATTTAGCTTGGATTTCTGGAAACTGAAGGTAGATAGTTTTCCTGTTAACTTCTTGAAAATTAAGACCACAAAAATTATCTATTAGATGCACAAGCTCCAATGACAAAATTCTCAAAATTTAGTAGATGCATTTATATATTATCCTTCAAAAAGAAAGGTTTGGGGAAAGAGATGCATCCATGGCCAATTTAGGAATTTACTCCCCACCCTTTAGCTGCTCCATCCCATTACATAACAGAAATGCAATGAGATAAGCTACCAGTCTGGTCAATACCCTAGGTTTCAAGCTAATGGTTCAAAAGTATAAGTGCATCGAGTTGATAGATACCTGCAAGAAGAATTCTATAATTCTTACTTCAATTTAACGTGTTGCAAGAGATATTTTAAAAATGCTCCTCACTTACTTCGCTGAAAGCAATTCTCGAAGATAAGGTCGCAACACTACACTTTCACAAAGTAATTTTAAGATGAGATGAGCATTGGCTTTTCTGTCCTTTAACTCAACAACAGGTGGCTCAGCCGATGGACCTGAAAAAGCAAGCACATAAAAAGGATGTGAAAAGTACTCTTTTACACATAATGCTTTATGCACTAATTTTACAGCATTAAGATTCAAACAAACAGAATATTTTATCCTGCACAAACCACTTTACGAAAGAAAGAAAGAAATCTGGACATAATTAGGGCAGCAGTTTGTGAGCCGGTTAGTATAACGCTATTACAGCGCCAGTGACCAAGTTTGAATCCTGTGCTGTCTGTAAAGAGTTTGTATGTCTGTGTGGGTTTCCTCCAGGTGCTCCAGTTGCCCCCACCCTCCAAATATGTGAGGTTGAAGGTAATTGGGCTGCATAGGCTCATGGGTCGAAAGGGCCTGTTGCCGTGCTGTGTGTCGAAATTAAAATAAAAATATTACGTAGAACAGCAAAACATGGTGCTAGTTGATGAAATAAAGGTCCATCTTCATCTCAGTAATACTGTTAAGGGGAAGCAATAAACAGAAAAGCATATTCTACAGGTATGGTAACTCCAAGATTACTTATTCAGCTTTTGGCATTAAGATTTCAAGAATGGTACTAACAACAAATAAAATGTAGCCTATTAGTATTTGGAAGCAATATTTCCTTAACACATCTGCTTAAAAGCCTCCAACATACCCAGGACTTGCAGTTGCAGTGTAGGGTAACTATCACACAGAAATATACTATTCAGCAAGATTTTATTCTTAAAACCATAGATTACAAATTATCTTAAAAACTAAAAGGTCTACACCAAAATATTAAAATATACCAATACTGACCTGCAATTTTATTTTTAAAATATTTTATATATTCAACCTTAATGTTTTTATTTTGTGGAAATAGCCAGTGTATTACTTCATCTGATTTTTTAACTTTTGGATTAGAAGTCCTGCTTTGCTTAAATAAACCACACGCCATCTCTGAAATAACATTATTCAGATAAGAGTTATTTTGTTTCTTTTTACTTTGTAAAATTGATATGGAAATGTTTTAAAGGTAGCTGGTAAATTTATACAAAGTGAATATCGTCGCTCCGATAAAATTATGACAACTGGAGGAAGATGGGTGAGTTGGGGGGAGAAGAATGCAGGACAATGGGAGTAGGGCTCTTGACTAATGGCACTGTCATGGTATACTGAGGAGCCTCATTGCACATAATTGGGCATTGTGCAGTTTCAGGTTGCATTACATGCCACAATAATTTCAGCGTTACTTGCTTGCATTCTGGGAAGGTAGCAGAAAGCTAATAATTTAGGTAGAAATATACTGATTCAGAATTGTTACAACAAATGAGACTTCATTCAGCCATTTGAGTCTCTGCCAATACTTAGTTGATCGATCTTGCCAGTCATAGCCCTCAGCATAATCCTCTAACTTTTTTCCCCCCAATCAAGTGCCAATCCAATTCCAATTTTCAAGTTCTTGAATAATTGTTTCTGAAATCCCAACAGGTACAAGCTTGCAAACTAATCCTTATTAATTAAGGTGGCCAATTTGAATCATTTCAACATCTTAATTCAGGCAGAGTTTGGAAACAATCGTGGTTTTAAAGAGAAATTGCTTAGTTTCTGGCATTAGAAAGGAACAATGAATTCCCAAGTTTCCACCAATTTAAATGATAGAGATTTGATATACTTCATTTCACATTTCAAGTTAGATATATTTAACATACAAGCATACCAATACACATGAATATACACAGTGAGAATTATATGTAAATGAAAAAGTTAATTATTGAGGTCAACTGGAATAGGAAATGTGAAATCCAATTTTTCATTAATTTAAACCGAATTGGATGAAAACATTAACCTCGCCTCTCAAGGCTCCAACATTGATTAAATTTGATTCAGTCATCACTGACCAGGCTGGCATTGACAGCCCACCCAATGTACTCCATGGATACAGCCACATGATAAAGCACCAATAGGATTCCTAACATTACCTTGGTCTTGCATGGTAAAGGATTATTTTTGATAATTCTAAAAATTAGACTATAAATGTCACAAGTAAAACCAGCATTTATGAATGTTCCCAATGATCTTTGGGAAGTTATAGATGATCAGCTTTCTTGAATGACAGCAGATCTTCTGGTAAAACTCATCCCATAGGGCTGTTAGGCAAGGAGCTCCAGAATATAGATCAATGATGGAAAAGCAGCTATACTTTCATGCATGGCAAGCGCACGTCTCGATGCATCTGCTTACGTGTAGGGGTTTTATTCCTGAACACAATCTATTGACAATCACTCAAGGTACACAACTACAAATTTCAAGAGCACTTTTCCCATTCCTGCCAATGCTGGTGAAGGACCACAATAAGAACCATTATTTTGATGCAGCAAATGTTAAAGGTGTCAAAATATGCAGGAAAGGTAGATTGCTTAAAAATCTTAATGCTCACCTGGTATAGTAGATGTGCTTGGTCCCTGTCCAGTGCCAGATGCTGCTGTGGTAAGTGATCCAACAGCAGGGGCCAGGATAAAATCAATGTCACCATCTTTCAATAAAGATGAAAGCAGATATTAATCAACAAAATCTCTTTAGAAAAGTGATTCCATGATTAAAAACATTTTTCTGCACTTTTGAAGAACTATTGTTTAATACTGTACAGCCTGTTAAAACTTTAGATTTGTGAAAATTCTCAAATTTGCCCTCAATTTATCACAACCTGACCATACAGCCGAATGCAGCATGGATGAATTAATGCCGCAGAAAAGTACTAACGATAAAGGGATTTCCAAGAACACAAGGGAAACTTGTTCCATGAAAAGAGAAATTCCAGAGAAAAAAAAGCAGAAAACCAGATCACTTGCCTACAATTTTCTGAAACTGAAATGAACATTCACTAACATCAAAAAACCAAACCAAAAAATAAATCATACTGCCAAAAGTAACATTAGAAAGTGAGTTTTTAAACACATTGCTATTAAAACAAGTGTTATGGTTAACATTAGAAGTGTTGGGACCTGAAAATTATGGATTTTGCCCAAAATAGTTTGGATAATACCAAAGGAGCACTTTAAATGTTCATTAAAAAAACTTGAAATGACATACATTTGTAAATGCATGCAAGTGATATGCCGTCAACACCTCCCAAATATGTGACTTTTATTTACACATTTAAAGAAGCTCTTAAAATCAACTTTTCTTGTTACCAACTTATCTCAAGAGCAACGAACAATATATTTTGGGCTAGTCAAGACCATCTAGATGCCAAAAATAACAATGTTCAAAACTATTAAATGCAACAAGGATATTTTAAAACATACAATGCAATGTCACTGGGTGTCAGTCTTGGTTAAGCAGACAGAACTCTTGCTTCGCAGTAAGGGGTTGCAAGTTTGGATATGTGCTTAACAATAAAGGCAAACAATGCAGTATGGTACTGAATAAATGCCATTTGTTCTTAGTTGGACATAAAAAAAATTCTCCTGCCACTGCTGACAAATTATGACACTTAGCACTGCTATACCCAGATTATCCAAGCACTATAAACTAAAAGTGCAGTTCTGGATAATGTAGAACATGTAAAATAAGTGCATTGTCCGAAATAAATCACAAAAATTCAACTAGATCGTTTGAAAAGCTAGACACTTTCCAAGCTCTAATTTAATACTGGTGATCATGAAACCCCTGAGAATCCAGACATTCATGAAACTCCTGTGAAACAGTCCAGAAAATTATGAAAGTCCAGTATTCACAACAGTATAGTTCATACAAGAATGACAGTATTCACACCAGACCATTGGCATTGTTAAAACCGCAACAGCAAAAACCTTTTAGCAGCCCATACAAACCTGCACTACAGCCTGACAAAATAGCTTTGTAGATTCAATTTTTCCCTTGGGTAAATGAATCACTAACTCTTTAAAAAAAAATTGGAATCCTTATTTGTTGATTGGAGTCGCTAACTTGTTACAAATCCTGCTCCAGCATTTTAATGTCTTTAGATAATACTTCAACTGAAAGAGAACTGTGTTAGAATTTAAATGCCAAACAAGATTCCTGGTTGCACATCAAGATCTTGGAATTATGGCTGAATTTTGTAAGAGAAATTACATTTAGCAAACAAATGCTCAATACAAGATTTTTTTTTTTAAATTTTGCAACCAAACCTTACAAGCACAGGAATGAGCGTGAATAAATGAATTTGGGGCCCCAATGAAAAATCTTTCAGTGAGGAAAACCAGTGGTTCTCAACCTTTTTCTGTCCACTCACATTCCACTAATCAGAACACTGGTGGCATAGGGATTACTTAAAGTGGTATGTGAGTGGAAAAAGGTTGAGAACCATGAAATGTAAATAACTTCTCTTTTCAGTACTTCCGATCTCACATAGAATTCACTGACAGTCATAGAGCTTTACCGATAGAAAAGCCCATGAATTACCGTACATTTTTAAAATTCCCCAGGCCAGCACTCCAACATGGAAAAAATTTACTCTTCCTGCAGATTTATAAAATCCTTGCAATTTTACACCAAGAACATCTGCAGAAGACTCCAGGGATATATCATACACATCAAGCAAAAATTGCATCATCAGTCCAAGAATACTGGAGCTTAAAACCTCGAGACTCAATTGAATCCAAAACTGGCTCAGTCGGGAAACATTAGATGGTATTTGTGTGACTGGACCACTTGTGTTCCATCAAGCTCAATATTCTGTCAGATGATTTTTTTGTAATATACATTGAAGAATTAGATCTAAATATTTGGAGCCTGATAAAGTAGTTCGCCCATGAGGCAAGTGGCCATTGGCAAGAAGATATAGACTGGTCAGTAATAGGAGGAAGAATTAGAGAAGGAGTAAGAAAAAATGTTTGTACTCAATTAGTTAACAGCAAACAATAAAAATTATTTTCAGAGTATAAAAGTAGATCATTGCAAGAATAAATGTCTGAAGTTTAGCGAAATACAAATGACATTGCTACATCAGATGAAGTCTAACCACTGAAGATGAAGACAATAAAAAGGCTAATAGCCTTTGAATACAAGGTCGTCATCCCACTTTTTCTTTCTTCAATTACAGAACACACTTCATGCCTTGGATGACTTACTGGAGGATGAAAGTAATACTTGCACAACAACTCATCATATTTTTGGGTATAGTCCATTTTCAAATGTCACTTTTATAGACCAACATGGAAGTGCTGCACTAAATAAATGGTAAGCAATGATTTAATTTCATTATACCTCAACTCATTAATTTTGGAAAAAATATGTCGACAATGACCAGACAAAAGAAAACCCGAAAACATGGAAAAGCTGGAAAATAAGAATGTCTGCAGAAACACCAGCATTTTTTGGATCCAGATCAGGTATCGAAACATGGTCAGGTCTGATGCAACCCAAAAAGTGAACTCGACATAAAAAAAAATTGCACCCATCAAAATGAATAATATTCCACTGTGACTGCTTATGTGCAGTGATTAGGTAAAAATCATAATCCAGAAATTTTGAATATAAAATTTCTGTTAACATCACAGTTTGATTGTCTTTTGTGTTCAGCTGACTTTTCAGTATGAAGCATAAAATCAAAGACACCGGTGAGGTGGACATAGCATCACTGCATTATTAGAACAGGAACTCCTTGTTCGACCAACATGACCAGACACATCCACAATTTATTGCATAATTGTAGAAGTGCAAATCCCCAGCTGTAGTTACTACAATGAAACATTACAGAGTCTAGAAGGTAGCTAGTGACAGGTACGATGAAAGGCAATGGGCAAAATCATGCTGACTGCTAGACAATGGTTTTGTAAAGAACCCTTGATGAACTGCAGGTATTCCATACATCATCCACCTGTTGAAATGCACAAGACAACTTGCACACAGATGTGACCTCTCTCCAGTCCCCTGAACCTCCAGAAGTAACTGATCGGAAGGCCCAGATGCACTCATCAGTCATAGGGAATGATCATCGGGAACATGGCCCAAGTGACACCTAACTACGACTTCAGATTGTCAGAGTCCATACATGACATCACATACAACCCTGAGATTCTTTTTTCTGCAGGCCAGGCAGAATTACTGGTAGTGCAAAAAATATTGTTCACAGCATATACATGTTAACAAATAAAGAACTGAACAGATAACAAATGTCATCGAATAACTATGCAATACAGAGATTTAAAAAAAAAATCAATGAATTGCACAATTAAGGGCCCTTAAATGAGTCCCTGATTGAGTTTGTTGTTGAGGAGTCTGATGGTGGAGGGGGAGCAGCTGTTCCTGAACCTGGCGGTGCGAGTCTTTTGGCACCTAGACAGGTAAACCCCACTTTACGAATACTCACTCTACGAAAATTCACTTATACAAAGAAACCCATGTTCACTTATATGAAGAAATTATAATGGGTTTATAGTGGGTTTTTGCTTTTGTGAAAATTGCCTCCAATAGTTGTCAATGGGTCTTCGCTTTACAAAGTTTCGGTTCATGAATGGTTTCTCAGGAATGCTCTACCTTTGTAAAGCACGGTAAACTTCTACCTCTTTCCTGATGGCAGCAGCAAGAACAGTGTTTGCTGGATAGCATGGATCCTTGATGATTACTGCTGCTGCTCTCTGCTCACAGGCAGTGTTCCCTGTAAGTGTTCTCGACAGTGAAGCTGTGATGTCCTGGGCTGTCCACTACATTTTGGAGGGCTTTACGCTCTGGGGCATTGGTGTCCCCATACCAGACTGTGATACAGCCAGTCAGCACACTTTCCATCCACACATCTGTAGAAATGTGCCAGGGTTTCTGGTGTCACATCAAACCTCCACAAACTCCTGAAGTACAGGTGCTGACGTGCTTTCTTCATTATGTCATTAGTGTGTTGGATCCAGGGAAGATTCTGAGATTGTGACTCCCAAGAATGTAAATGTGCTCACCCTCTTCACCTCTGATCTTCCAATGATCCATGGATTATATGCCTCGAGTTTTCCCTTCCTAAAATCAACAATCAGCTCCTTAGCTTTCGTGACATTGAGGGCAAGGATGTTTTAAATCTCCCTCCAAAATGCTGACTCTCATCTTTCTTTATACAATCCACTACCATGGTATCATCAGCAAGTTGTAGATGGTGTTATTGTTGTACCAATCAACACAGCCATAGGGACAAAGTGAGTGGAGCAATAAAATGAGGTTAGTGCACAAAGTACAGTCCGAGTCCCGTGTAATGTACTCGGACACTTAATTAAAAGTCTGCAAGTAAAAGAACACCACTAAAGTGCTAACATTTAAAATGTTAATAATAGTATTACATTTTCTGCATCTGCACAACAGAATGAATGAGCTGGCAAAGGGCAATATGATGTCAAACCTGACTAAATCCTTTCTTACATGAAGTAAATGATACATATCTCAACTGCAAGGTGAAGTTCTTGCCCAAGAGGGTGCCATTTATAAATTTGCATGAATATCAAATGAAACTTCTATTACAGCAAACAATGAACCATTTCCAATGTAAAAATTACCAACTTTCTTTTGTATTTATGCTCAAGTTTCAATGAGGATTTGGTATTCAACCAAGTATTTTCTCATAAATCTGGAAAAACTAACCTGGATCTATTGCAGGTGGATCTGGTGCCCAGCTAAGTGGAGCAATAGGAGGAGACACTGGATCCTGATGGTCACTGGATGAAGCACCGGACTCGTGGCGGCCTAAGCCTGCAGCTCGTAGCGAACGCCTCATCATCTCACGCAATCTTAAACTTGGAGAAATTAATTTTAAATAGATTATTCCGAGAGGAGTTGAGCTGAAGAGTAATGGGGAAAAGGGAGGATTGAGAGGGAGAAACTAATTTATAAGTAAAACCCAGTGATTTTTAATAGGCATTGACAAATGAACTCCATCAACCAAATACACATTTGAAATCTGGTTGCCTTTTACGACAAAAGAAAGAGTTAACTTCTAATTTACGAAGCAGATTTTCATAACTTGTGACAACACTGCCACAACCGAAAAGAAATGGAACAAACGCTTCCTCTATCTTTCTGGATGTCAACACAAAAATATCCAGTTCATTTGTAATCCCTAAAGTTTCAATTATTTAACAGCTCACTCTTGAATTAACAGAGTCCCATGTTGAAGAGGAATAACTGACAAAACTTAATACCCAGCTTTTCCATGTCAAACATGTGCAGTTTGAGCCACATCTTCAAGACAGCCAGAGATCGGAGAATGAGTATGTTGTGGCAGCGGATCTGCTCAGGGCAAATCGGCCCCGCTTGTAACACCACATGGCAGGGCAGCCCTGGGAAGATGGTGCCATCGAGGGTTTCTTCCCCAGTCGAATCTCCCGCCTGACATGCACCCCACGCAGCTTCAGTGACATCATCACGCACAGGGTGACTGAGCTGATGTTGCCTTTAAAGGGGCACGCGCCAAATTCAAATAAAACAGTCGTTAACGACCCTCAACGTGGTAGCTGTGTTTTTTTTTTACACTACTCACACCGCCAGTGGTGACCCTGACGAGCCCAGACGTCTTTCTGGACTCAAAACTACAGATTTGGCAGAGCTTAACGCTGTCTCCATCAAGCTTCCCCCCCCTTTTGGACCCACTGTCTGAGGACATGGTTCGGGCAAGTGGAAGTGCAGTTTCAACTCCGCAACATCTCCACAGATGCAATGATGTTTTACCACATCGTGAGCGCCCTGGACCAAGACATGGGGGTGAGGGTGGACGACATCATCTATCACCCCCAGGCTGCGGGGAAGTACACTGCCCTTAAAGGTCTGCTGCTGGGAACTTTCGGGCTCACCCCCCAGCAACGGGCTTCCAGGTTCCTACACCTAGATGGGCTTGGAGACTGTAGTCCTTCGGTGCTGATGGACGAAATGATGGCCCTGGCAGAGGGCCACAAGTCTTGTTTTCTCTTCTGCCAAATATTCCTGGAGCAAATGCCGGAGGACATTCGGCTGCACCATACAGACGAGGACGTCTCAGACCGGAGAAAGGCAGCCACCGGTGCTGATGCCCCCTGGCTCATGAAGAGGGAGCACAAAGCAGCCCTCAACTCGGTGGCACGTCTGGGAACTAGCAGACCACCGCCCACCCCCAAGACCAGACAAGAGGATGGCCAAAGCTTCTGGTGTTTCTACCACCAGCGCTGGGGAGCACAAGCCTGTAAGTGCCGCCAGCCCTGCGGGTTTCAGGGAAATCACCAGGCCAGTCGCTGTTGATGGCTGCGACGGGTGGCCTCACAAACAGCCTCCTTCATGTGACGGATAGATCCATCGGCCGCCGATTCCTGGTGGACACGGGCTGAGTTGAGCTTCCTCCCCACCACCGCATTAGAAACTCGCACCTAATTACACGGTCCAACCCTGCGGGTGGTCAACAGCTCCACCATCAGGAGCTACGGCACCCGCAGGGCACAGATCCAGATCGGGAAGGAAAGGTTCCACTGGACGTTTGTCCTAGCCTCCAAGGGTACCGCGCTGTTGGGGGCAGACGTCCTGAGGGCTCACGGTCTGCTGGTCGACATGAAGGGCAAGAGGCTGGTCAACACCCGAATATTCCACTCCACATGACTGGTCACAGCAGAGGTCTGCAGGCCCGAAATTACCGCCGTAGCCGCCGCCACAGATGAGTTTGCCAGCATCCTCCGCGAGTTCCTCGTCAACATCCTCCGCAAGTTCCCCGCCATCTTAGAGCCATGGTTCAACGGCGCCATGCCCCAGCGTGAGGTTTTCCACCACATCGCCATGCTAGGCCCAGACGGCTGCCACCCGAGGAGCTCCAGCAAGCAAAGGAGGAGTTCTCCAGACTCCAATAACTTGGAATCATCCGGCGCTCGGACAGCGCCTGGGCATCGCCGCTCCATTTTGTCCCAAAATCGTCTGGGAGCTGGAGACCATGCGGGGACTACCGTCGGTTGAACAATGCAACCATCCCCGACAAGTGCCCCACATACAGGACTTCTCCGCCAACCTCCACGGCACACGGGTCTTCTCCAACGTGGACCTCATGCGGGGATACCATCAGATCCCAGTGCATCCAGACGACGTGGGTAAGAGCCATTATCACCCCATTCTGCCTCTTCGAGTTCCTGCGTATGCGCTTTGGCCTAAAGAACGTGGCCAAAACGTTCCAGCGCCTCATGGGCGCAGTTGGGAAGGACTTGGACTTTGTGTTCATTTACTTGGATGATATACTCATTGCCAGTCGCAGCCGCGATGAACAGAAGGCCCACCTCTTTGCTCGGCTGGCGGATTTCGGCCTCATGGTCAACACGGCGAAATGCCAGTTCGGCAAAGAGACCCTCCAGTTCTTGGGGCACACCATTTCGGTGACCAGGGCCGCAACAGCGCCGGAGAAGGTGGCGGCCATTCAATGTTTCCCCAAATCCCCCACCCTCAAAGGCCTTGAGGAGTTCGTGGGGATGGTGAACTTTTACCATCGTTTCATCCCCGGACCCGCTCACACCGTGAGCCCATTGTTCACGCTGATGGCCACCAAAAACTATCCTGGCTGGAAGAGGTGGACAGGGCTTTCGTTGCAACGAAGGAGACCCTAGCCAACGCGACTACTTGTACACCCGGCCGGAGGCGCACACGGCACTCTCTGTAGACGCCTCAGCTACGGCAGTGGGTGAAGTGGGGGTCCTGAAACAGTGGTTCGATGGACATTGGCGTCCGCTGGCCTTTTTCAGCAAGCAGCTGTGCCCGCCAGAACTCAAATATAGCGCCTTCAACCGGGAGCTCCTGGCGCTATACTTGGCCATCTGCCATTTTCGCTACTTCCTAGAGGGCAGGCCGTTCACAGTCTTCACGGATCACAAGCCCCTCACCCAGGCACTGGCGATGGCCAAGGATCCATGATCCACAAGACAACAGCATCACCTCTCGTACGTGTCGGATTTCATGACCGACATCCAACACAAGGCCGGCAAGGACAATGTGGTGGCGGATGCACTCTCGCACCAAGCCGAGATTACACCCAACTGGCCCAGGCCAAGAGGAACAATGTGGAGACGCAGGCCTTGTGGACCGCCATCTCGGGCCACGAACTCAGACATCCAGTTTCCCAACAGCCCGTACACACTGCTCTGCGATGTCTCAACAGGCACACCATGTCCGGTAGTCCCGCCGCACTGGAGAGCGAGGGTTTTCAGCCTAGTCCATGACCTCGCTCACCCAGCGGTGAAAACGACGGTGCAGATGGTCGCAGAGCGGTTCATGGGACATGGGCTTAAGGAGGTGGTGGCGGAGCTTGTCAGGAACTGCACCAGGTGCCAGATCTCCAAGGTCCATAGACACACGCAGGCTCCCATACAGAACTTCGACTCGGTGGCTCGCAGGTTCTAACACATCCACGTCGATATCATTGGACCCCTGCCGGTGTCAAGCGAGGCTCATTACCTCCTCATGGTGGTTGACCACGCCACAAGGTGGCCTGAGGCTATCCCGATCAAGGAAGCCTCGACAGAGACATGTGCCAGGGCTCTGGTCAACCAGTGGATCGCCTGATTCGGAGTCCTGGCACACATCACGAGCGACAGCAGCACACAGTTCATGTCCGCCCTGTGGACCCAAATGGCGAAACTCCTGGGGGTGAAGCTCCACCACATCATGCATACCACCCGCAGTCCAACGGGTTGGTGGAGAGGTTCCACAGGCCCCTGAAGGCATCGCTCAATGCCAGGCTCTCTGGACCAGATTGGGCGAACGAGCTACACTGGGTCCTCCTCAGGATTAGGACAGCACCCAAGGATGACCTACAAGCCTCGGTGGCGGAGATGGTGTACAGCGCGCCGCTTTCCCTACCGGGTGAGTTTTTCGGCTCAGAACCCGACACCGCGGCCACTGACGCAAATCTGCTGGAGGACCTCCGCAGGACACTGGGCTCCCTGGCTCCCCCACCCCCGGCCAATCCACCTCCCCAAAGAACTCAATTCGACTCAGTTCGTTTTCGTGTGAAGGGGGCCGCAGGGAGCACCACTGGAGCAACCATACGAGGGGCCGTACAAAGTCTTGCACCAGACTGGTGGAACCTTCTCCCGAGACATTGGGGGGAGGGAGGAACTTTTTACGGTGGACCACCTGAAGGCGGCCATCTGGACTTGTCTCAGCCTCCCAAGCGGCAGGACACGTAGCAGGTTAAGGAGGGGTTGTGTGGCAGCGCACCCGCTCAGGGCGAACCGGTCCCACTTGTAACGCCACATTGCAGGGCAGCCCTGGGAAGATGACACCATCGGGAGTTTCTTCTCCAGTCGAATCTCCCGCGTGGCGCGCGCCCCAGGCAGCTTCTGTGATGTCACGGGATGACTGAGCCAATAATACCCTTAAAGGGGCACGCGCCAAATTCAAATAAAACAGTCGTTAACGACCCTCAACGTGGTGGCTGTGTTTCTTTCACTACTCACACCGCCACAATGTTACATTTCAAAAATTGGTACAAAATTAACATCCAAAAGTGTTTATACATACCTACGACTGCTAGATGGTCCACTTCTGTTACCACTACTATTACTGGATACCACTGAAATTGCATTTGCGATGGCCTCAACTGCCGAAAGCCTCTCTGCAAACGTGTTCCTTTCAGAGCGCTCTGCTTCTGTGGGATGGAAGCACTTAAATCATTTGGTCTCAATAACAATGATAGCAAAAAGAATAAAAATTTGAACCAGTCTCCAGTTTCCATTTTTTGCTGATTAAACAAAACGTTTGGAAAGTCTTTTGCAGAATTCCTAACTGCTAATGTAACAACAAACTTGCCTCCCCCTAAATGAACAATCTAAAATACAATGCTTATTTTTAAGAAAAAGGTTAATCATTAAGCCTGCAATTTAAAATTTAAACACAGCTATACAAACAGAAGTTAAGAATTTCAATTTTATGTTTATCACCAAACATTACCTGCAAGATTCAGATTAAATTAATAATTAACTCACCTTCCTCCTCTTTAGTTTCCTTATTACTGGTGGGAAAACAGACAGATACACAAGCGTGCAGGACATTACGATTCCCATCACACCGATTGCTTAGAAAAGTATTCAGGGCTTGTGGCGTTTGTTCCAACAGAACAGCCTGTTCAAGATTCATCAAGTACTGCCTGGAGGCTTCATGATCACATCTCAGTATATGCTGCATTAACGCTTGCTTCTGCAGAAGGCAAATAATACAACAGTGCCTAATTACATGGAGAAGGTTTTTTTTATACAAAATGTAAAATGGTTTAACACACAATCAGATATAATAGTCCTTCAATTCTGACAGTTGACAGAGCACATAAAAGCGTCAGAAAGTTTCACATTTGGTCATATTGTAGGCCAAGTGCCCATATTTACAAATTTTTGGTTTACATGTATGGCTCTCTAAAGACCTCACTTCTTGGTAATCTCCAATGGACTGGATTGTAGATGTTTTACTTTCTTGGCATTCTCCAAATTTTCTTTTAGGGGTGGGGGGGGGAGATGGGAGGGGTGGGATGATATATACCACATGTATAATTTCTTTTGAAGTAATTTAGAACTGAATGTAACTATCATGGTACTTAAAAAATTTATAAATAAAAGTATTCAAAGAACAATTTTAGGGCAAGTTAAAAATTAAAACAACCAAATTAAAAGATCAGGTGACGCTCAAAGAATATGCAAAATGTTGAACATCAAAGCATCAGCCAGTTACACCCTGGATCGTAGTTTCTTCCTTTGCAATCCAGGAGATAACCTTCCATTCTGAATCAGCTCGGGCACCTCTCAACATAACAGTGATGTGATTATTTTTGGTGATTTCATACCCGTAATCCTAGATTCTTCCACTTAATTAGATCATTATCAAAAGATCTACTAAAGGTTCTCCCTCAATGCAGACCGCTACATCAACAAATCATACTGTATCTCATGGCATTGTTTAGGCAGAACATACAAACTCCTTAAAGACAGCGCTGGATTCCAACCCATGTCACTGGCGCTAAAATAGCACTGCATTAATCGCTATGCTAATCGTCCCACCCTCCCACAAATATTACTGCTTCACGCCTTCTTTCTTTGGCTTGGCTTCGCAGACGAAGATTTATGGAGGGGTACGTCCACGTCTGCTGCAGGCTCGTTGGTGACTGACAAGTCCGATGCGGGACAGGCAGGCACAGTTGCCGTGGTTGCAAGGGAAAATTGGTGGGTTGGGATTGGGTTTTTCCTCCTTTGTCTTTTGTCAGTGAGGTGGGCTCTGCGGTCTTCTTCAAAGGAGGTTGCTGCCCGCCGAACTGTGATGCGCCAAGATGCACGGTTGGAGGCGAGATCAGCCCACTGGCGGTGGTCAATGTGGCAGGGACCAAGAGATTTCTTTAAGCAGTCCTTGTACCTCTTCTTTGGTGCACCTCTGTCTCGGTGGCCAGTGGAGAGCTCGCCATAGAACACGATCTCGGGAAGGCGATGATCCTCCATTCTGGAGACGTGACCCACCCAGCGCAGTTGGGTCTTCAGCAGCATGGATTCGATGCTTGCGGACTCTGCCAGCTCGAGTACTTCGATGTTGCTGATGAAGTCATTCCAATGAATGTCAAGGATGGAGCGGAGACAACGCTGATGGAAGCGTTCTAGGAGCCGTAGGTGATGCCGGTAGAGGACCCATGACGCCTTCTACAGGTAGCCAAACCTACCATGTTTCAATCTCCTCCTTTATTCTTCAAAATTTCTATCAATTTTGATCCTCAACTATAAATAATTCAAATTTACGAAATATAAAACACAAATGAATTGTCAAAGAAAACCTAAATGGCTGGCTCAAGCATTCCTCTTCCAAAAATTCTTTCCTCCAAAGATTACATTTCTTTTATTACATTGTCAAGCATGTGGTTCACTGATTGGTGTCAAGTTAAATACAGTCCATAAAATGAATCCAAAATCCAATAAACTAAATTTAATCAACCTACCTCTACTGTCATTACAATGACAGCTGCTTTCTTTTTAATGGATGAATTTGCAGGAAGGTTTGTTAAAGAATGAATACCCATTCCAAGACTAGTGATTGGTGGAAGATCCAGCCAGTCAGGATCACGAATTCCACCCATGCAATCTTTAGCCATTGGGTAGATTGTGCCATTTCCATCCGTGAGGATGATGGGAGATTCCTAGAAATAACATATGCAATGAAAAACATGCATCTTGAACAAGGTATAAACAAGGTATACGTGTCCCTATAATTGATGTAATGCATTGGTTAATAAATAACTACACAAAACAAAAATTATTTAAAAATTGAAGCTCAAGGTTGACTACTTGGATTATTTAGGTATCAATGAAATACCAACAAAGAGAATATAACTAAACAAATTCAATTCAACTTAGTCCTAATGAAGAATCATTGTACAGAATTCATATTTAAAGTGTGAAATTTTGCTCTATTTTATGGACACATATTGAAATGTTACCCATTTAGCCACATTAACTGCCAATACCTCCAGGCACTGGATAATTCCTCTGGAAACATCATTATGACACTTAAAATGATCATACTTCACAATTCAGCCACTAACTGCATTTGCTCAAACTCCAGAAAGTATCAAGTAAATTTCAAAATTCAGAAATTTTGGTTTTAATTCTCAAATGGGACAGTGACCAATGCATGGGGGAAAAAAATAACCTTGCAAGACCTTCAAATTTTCTTTTTAATGTCAATCTACAAACCACAACTTAAACACACCGACTGGAGAGTTCAAAACCTGTGCAAGTATATACAAGGTTGCATTAATATCACAACTTTAAAAATATTACTCCCTCAAATCCACTCCATATATGCTGATTAAGGAAAACAAGGACATTACTAAAGATGTGCTTTGAGAGGCAAGTATTAAGGAGCATCATAGGCAGGGGGAGGTGGGAAGGAACAGAGAGCCAATAGGTGAGAAAAACCCATTTAAAAATACCACCAGCAGGTAAATACAAAAGTAGTTGGAGAAGGGCTGATTGTCTGAGCTATTAGAGATAATGCCAAACTGCTTGTGATGTGGATAATGTGAATTGGGAAACTCAAGAGATAGAACAAGGTCATAGGGGGTCACAGGTCAAGCTCAACCTTGCACAGTGCTTAAACTATTGGCAAGAGAGCAAAATCTGGCAATAGTGTCAAATATAGCTTCTTAGAGCATTCCAACATTTACACGTTAGCATAGACTTAGTTGGTCAAAGGGCCTGTTTGCTTGCTGTCTCTTTCTTGGACTCTACCACTCATTGGAGTGCTTCATTCAGGGCCATCATCAGATCACTTGTCTGACATCATGATGGTAGTTGCCAGATTGAGGAACTAATGTACTGAAGATGATAGATAAAAATAAAGCAAAGCCATACAAATTATTCAAAACCTCGAGCTTGATGAAATGAATCCAAGTTTCAAGTCAACCTTCACTGAAAATTAAAGTCAGGAAAAAATTTGCTACATATTAAAAAATCTAAATACTACACAAAAACTGGGACTACATTATTAAGGCAGTATGTTTAAATAGTTCCTCCAAAATCAACAATGATCAACTCAATGGATACCCAGCTTTGTTTCTGATAACAAAGCCCTCTCAGAAACTACACACATTTTGATCTCAGCACGGCAACTTGTACAATTTATATTAATTAAAAATCTATCAGGGTGGGACATGGGTTGTATAACCAGTTCAAAGTATATCTGCTCCATTCTAGTTTTTCTTCCCACTAAATTGATACATGTACAAAATACTTTCATTGGTTCCAGGAAAAAAAGGTAAAAGAATTTTTGGAGACAAAGTTTCTTCTGAAATATCTACCTCAATTATAATAAAAACAAGGTCAGAAGATTCAATGAAACAATTTCAAACTGACTAAGATACACGTCATAAAACAGAACACTGCACTGAAAGGTCACCTCAGCAGCAAACCAGTGAAAGGTTCTGTCACTGAAGGACCCACACAGACTGCAGTCTATTGGCGACTTGGGGGGACTCACACAGGCTGTGGATTGCTAGCAACTTGCGGTCAAAGGACTTGCACCAAGTTGCAGGCAATTGGATCATGGGAAGCAGGTACTGTATCAGAAATGGGAGGATGCCGAGGGCAAGAAGGGCCTCGGATGCTGAAGGCTTCCTGATCATTTGGACCTGGAACTCAGGCTGCCAATCTGCAGAGGCTGCGGGAATACTGGAGACAAATCCACGGACACTCAGTATCTCTGAAGGGACTCCCTTGCTTCTCTTTCTCTTATTATTAGGGTCTAATGGCAACTCTTTGTTTACATTTATGGAAGGCACGGTTGACACGTATCATGTATATTACATGAAAACAAAAGAAACTTTAAACCTTACGGAACAAGCCATTCAGCCCACCTGTCTGTGCCAAACATGATGTCCAAATTAAACATGAACTTGGCTGTTTACATGATACATACCACTATTTCCTACATATTTTACCCTCTATTTAGAAACCTCTAACTTTATTTTTTGCCCCTCCTTTCACTCCTGGCAGCCCATTCCAAGCATCTCCTAATGTTGTACTTAATTGCATCATGTTTTCTTTAACCCCCCCCCCCACCCCCCACCTTAAACATGTCTTACAATTGGTGGCATTTTTACTCTGAGATAAAAAGATCTTGACCGTCTTCCCTATCAATACCTTTTTTTAAAAAAAAAATCCATCAGGCCTCCTCTTGGCCCATGACGTTCCAGAGAAAACAGCACAAGTTTGTCCATCCTCTCCTAACAACTCATACCTTTTGATCCCAGGCAATATCCTGGTAAATTTCTATTTAATCCTTGCCATAGCCTCCACATCCTTTCTTTATGGGGTAAACAAAATGGCACTCTATATTCCACATGAAATTCAACCACTTTTATAATGGTGTAATGTGACTTCCTTACTTTTACACCCAATCCCTGCCCAATGAAGGCAAATACACCAGTTTCTTTCTTTATTACCCTATCTACTTGCATGGCCTCTTTCAAGGAGCTATACACCCAAATCTTTTGATCCCTCTGCACATCAATGATTTTATAAGTTCTACCATTAAATATATATGGTTCCCCTTGCAGTTGACTAAGTGTGACATGTTACACTGGTCTGGATTAAACACCATCTGCCATGTTTTTCACATATCTGTAATTGATTCACATCCTTTTACATTCTTTGGCACCCCCAAAAAAGTACCGTGCAATTACCTATCCAATACCATTGAATTCCTTCACAGGACTGGTGAAGGCAGCTCAGTCACAACTACAAAAGCTATTGGGGCAAACAAAAACCCTGGGCTAGTCAGTGTTCTCCATACATAGTGAATATAAACAGCTGCACCTTAAGCAATGGAAAAAGAGCATTTAAAACATTTTTCGTTTACTGATAAAATTACTGATAATTTCAACAACATCTTAATATCTACCCTTGTTCATAAAAAGCAAAAAAAGGCACTAAAGGAAGTTTTTTGGGGGAGCCTGTGGGAGAAAAAATATCCCTTGTACAGCACAGTCTCAGCACATTACCCCTTGTCATATTGCACTTTAGGTAAAGCAAGGGCATTACAATGTCTCTAAAGAAACATGCTGAATTTTTATTTGCATTATTTGTATGCTATGTTTGGGTACAAGTTGTTGGGTTCTTCAGCTTTATTTGTTAGACTATTAAATTTACAGAGAAATTAATAGATTTAATGACTAGGCAGGTTTTAAAGCAAAATGAATCCAATACAGGTATACAGTTATCAAAATCAGCTTCCACTGGACCCACACGTCAAATAAAGCTATGCACATAGTCCCAGTCCCTCAAAGAGTCTGTGTGGGGGGGAGTGGAAACTAATTTAGTTAACAAATTCAACCCATATTATCCACCTGAGATTGTGCACGATTTTTTTTTTTGACTAACCATGGTAATTGCATTTCATTTGTCAGGAATGACTGACTGTGGATTTGAGATTGAAATATCTGTTGCATCTATTTTAGCCCCGATGGTTAAGCCCAGTCCACAATATTATGATAAGATGTGTGGTTAAAATTTACCCTCAGCCACTAGCAACAAACATGTATACTGGAATACACACCGAAATCCACTTAAAAATTTGGAAAAATTTGAAAAAAAAACAACTTTCGATCTTGACAGTGATATTGATATTGGACTACATTCTAGAAATAGCTAATTAAAATATTACGTACCTGCCCAGCTGTGTAAATTGCTACATTATGTTCGTTCTGACCAAGAAAAGCAATGCTGCTTGTCGGAAAGTTATGCTCTTGTTCAGCTTTACCCGTAGCTAGGTCAAAGATACAGTAGCGTACCCAACTTCCTGTCTTTAGCACAGTATGAACACCTAGTGATCACAACAAAATGATTAATCAAATTTTATAAAATAATCAACTATTGTGCAACTTTAATAATTCAACGATATTCATTACTGCAGTCATTTTGATCATCATTTTTAAAGGGTCACCATCATTGAGCAATAACTTTTCAAATACCCCATCAAAAGTTACTGCATGAAACTGTACACAACATACAGTTCTTTTAAGCAGTATTTCACTGTAAAGGAACTGTTGTAGGTCAAGAAGAAATGAAAAAAAGCATTTTCACTGTCATTTTGTTTAAAAACAGGTGCATCCTTTTAAGTTTAGGGAAGATTATGCTCAAGGGTGCCAATACTTGTGATGGAAAAACATTCAACTGTGAAGACCTCGGTTTATAAAGGAAAAAAAAATTACAATGTTTCTCAACATGTGGACTCGCTTTCTTTTCCAATAATTTGCTGTCAAGTTGGTGGGAAGAAAATCTAGTAAATCATAACCTTAGCTGGAAATTTAAAAATAAATTAAATTTTAATTTTTAAAAAATTAGACATACAGCACTGTAACATACCAATTCAGCCCCAAGTTCATGCCGTTCAAATTACACCCCATTAACCTACACCCTGCTGCATTTTTTTTTGAAGGGTAGGAGGAAACTGGAGTCCCCAGAGGAAAAACATATGCAGACATGGGGAGAACGCACAAACTCCTTACAGACAGCACAGGAATTGCACCCAGGTCCGGTCCCAATTGCTGGCACTGTAAAGGCATTGTGCTAATTGCTAAGTTCAGAAATAAACTGAGTAAACAAAGGCTAATCTGATGGAGCAAATTAACAAATAAATTATTCAAAGCAGTATTTAGATTAGTGAATGAAGAAAAAGTTCTACTTTAAAAATGTTACTTAAGCAACAATGATCAACAAACCAGTCAAGAGAAACATCAAGCCAAAATGGCTTACAAAAGCAGAGGGCAAGTCACTCTGAACTGCACCCAAGAGATACAAAAAGTACAAAAAACCCCATAAAACTATGGAAATTAATGGGCTGATGTACTGGACTCAGGATGACAATTCATTACAGAACTACTGGCAGATGAGGTTTTCCCATTTCCATGTCTGCTTGTTTAAATGCACTCATCAGGGTATTGTGGAGGTTGCGTGCTTGCGCTCCCTACTCCACCTCAACACAGATCATAAATAAAGTGAGCTTTGTGGCTGGAGAAAGCCTTGAGGAAGCAGCCAACATTATACAGGCCACAATCTCTTTTTGCAGCCACCTTCAGGCAGAAGATGCAGAACTGTGGTCCAGCACCTCCAGGTTCAAGAACCGTCTCCTCCCCCCACCCCAACAGTCATCAGGTTCTTAAGCTCCCCATACTATCCTAACCCTAAATTTCTTCACATCTGTTTCTTCAGCACTCAAAAGATATGCTTACAGCACTACGATCACTTTTCACCTTCCACCCCTCAGGTCGCACTAACTGCGACTGTGAATATTTAATCTTTTTAAATACATTTAAGTTTTCAATTAGACGTACAGCACAGTATCAGGCCCTTCCACCCACAAGCCTGTGCTGCCCAGTTACACCCACAACTCCTGCACATTTTGAAGGTGGAAATAAACCAAAGTGTACGGGAAAGAACAGGTAGACAGTGGGAGAACGTACAAACTCCTTACAGAGAGCACTGGATTTGAACCTGGTAGCTGGTGCTTTAAAGCATTGTGCAAACTGCTACGCTAACTGTAAATTGTTCAACATATATCTACAATAATATACAGTATCTAGAGTAGTAGACAGTCTTCAGGCTTGGAATATTGTGGTAATATGTACTACTGCAGTTCGAGTATCTTACATATCATGTGGCTACTGCAAGTTTGGTGCATCTGTACATTGTACTTATATACATTATAATTTATTGTCATGAACACGTCATAAAATTTATTGTTTTGTGGCAGCATCACAGAGCAAACATGTCTATAAACCACATTTCAAAATAAAATAATGCAAGAAAAAGACAATGGTAGTGTCTGTGGTTCACTGTTCATGCAGAAATCTGATGGCAGAGGGGAAGAAGCTGTTCTTGTGCCGCTGGGTGCTAGTCTTCAGACTCCTGTACATTTTTTCTGATGGTAGCAGTGTGAAGAGGGCATGGCCAGGGTAGTAGGGATTCTTGTAGATAGAGACTGCTTTAAGACACTAGATGTCATAAATTGAATGAAGGCTGGTACCAACAACCCTCTGGAGTTTTTTCCCCATTCTGAACGATTGCACCTCCGCACCAGACAGTGATGCAACCAGTCAGAATTTCTCCACGTTAAAGACAGCAATTTAGAGAGTTTATTGAACGCCAAATGAAAACGTACTTTGAAATAAATACGGAATCAGTGAAAGACAAATTTATATTATGGGATGCAATGAAAGCTTTCATTAGAGGGCAGATAATAAATTATGTAACTAAGATGAAAAAGGACTACATTCGGAAAATAGAACAGTTGGAAAGAGAGATAGTAAGTACAGAAAAGGAACAGCAACAAGGGATGATGTAACAAAAAGAGAATTGGCGGACAAAAAAAAATAATATGAAACACTACAAACATAAGGTGGAGAAGAACAATGAAAATAAAGCAAAAGTATTATGAGCTAGGAGAAAAAAAAACAAAATATTAGCCGAGCAACTTAAAACAGAACAAGCTAAAAGAACTGTATTGGCATCAAGGAAAAAGGACAAACAAATTACATATAATCCAATGGAGATTAATGAGAACTTTAAGGAATTTATGAACAATTATACCAAACTGAAAATGAGGGGAAAGATGATAAAATAGAAGAGTTTTTAGCTAAAATTGAACTGCCGAAATTGCAAAAAGAGAAGCAAAACAAACTGATAAAACCATTTGAAATAGAGGAAGTACAGAATATATTAAAAAAAGCTGCTGAAAAATAAAACACCTGGAGAGGATGGATTGCCAATCAAATTCTATAAAACATTTAAAGAGTTATTAATTCCTCCTCTCCTGGAAATAAGGAACCAGATAGAAGAGACACAAAACTTGCCAGATTCATGTTTCTTTGGCTTGGCTTCGCGGACGAAGATTTATGGAGGGGTAAATGTCCACGTCAACTGCAGGCTCGTTTGTGGCTGACAAGTCCGATGCGGGACAGGCAGACACGGTTGCAGCGGAAAATTGGTTGGTTGGGGTTGGGTGTTGGGTTTTTCCTCCTTTGCCTTTTGTCAGTGAGGTGGGCTCTGCGGTCTTCTTCAAAGGAGGTTGCTGCCCGCCAAACTGTGAGGCGCCAAGATGCACAGATATCAGCCCACTGGCGGTGGTCAATGTGGCAGGCACCAAGAGATTTCTTGAGGCAGTCCTTGTACCTCTTCTTTGGTGCACCTCTGTCACGGTGGCCAGTGGAGAGCTCGCCATATAACACGATCTTGGGAAGGCGATGGTCCTCCATTCTGGAGACGTGACCCACCCAGCACAGCTGGATCTTCAGCAGCGTGGACTCGATGCTGTCGACCTCTGCCATCTCGAGTACTTCGACGTTAGGGATGAAAGCGCTCCAATGAATGTTGAGGATGGAGCGGAGACAACGCTGGTGGAAGCGTTCTAGGAGCCGTAGGTGATGCCGGTAGAGGACCCATGATTCGGAGCCGAACAGGAGTGTGGGTATGACAACGGCTCTGTATACGCTTATCTTTGTGAGGTTTTTCAGTTGGTTGTTTTTCCAGACTCTTTTGTGTAGTCTTCCAAAGGCGCTATTTGCTTTGGCGAGTCTGTTGTCTATCTCATTGTCGATCCTTGCATCTGATGAAATGGTGCAGCCGAGATAGGTAAACTGGTTGACCGTTTTGAGTTTTGTGTGCCCGATGGAGATGTGGGGGGGCTGGTAGTCATGGTGGGGAGCTGGCTGATGGAGGATCTCAGTTTTCTTCAGGCTGACTTCCAGGCCAAACATTTTGGCAGTTTCCGCAAAACAGGACGTCAAGCGCTGAAGAGCTGGCTCTGAATGGGCAACTAAAGCGGCATCGTCTGCAAAGAGTAGTTCACGGACAAGTTTCTCTTGTGTCTTGGTGTGAGCTTGCAGGCGCCTCAGATTAAAGAGACTGCCATCCGTGCGGTACTGGATGTAAACAGGGTCTTCATTGTTGAGGTCTTTCATGGCTTGTTTCAGCATCATGCTGAAGAAGATTGAAAAGAGGGTTGGTGCGAGAACACAGCCTTGCTTCACGCCATTGTTAATGGAGAAGGGTTCAGAGAGCTCATTGCCGTATCTGACCCGACCTTGTTGGTTCATGTAAGACAGCAATAATTACAGTAATACTAAAGACAGGGAAGGATCCACTAACACCAGCATCATATAGACCAATATCTCTATTTAATTCAGATTTATAAAATAGCGAAATGATTAGCATACAGATTGGCCGATTGTGTACCAAAAATAGTAAAACAAGATCAAACTGGATTTATTAAGCAAAGACGAACAGCGGATAATGTCTGCAAACTTATTAATCTAATTCACGCAGTTCAAGCAAATAAGAAACCAACAATAGCTGTTGCTCTAGATGCAGAAAAAGCCTTTGACAGAGTAGAGTGGAATTATTTATTTAAAGTATTACAGAAATTCAATCTACCAGAAAAATATATTAATTGGATCAAAGCATTATATAATGGACCATTGGCAAAGGTAACAGTAAATGGATATGTATTGAACCAATTTAAATTAAGTAGGTCAACAAGACAGGGATGTCCATTATCCCCTCACTGTTCACTTTAGCAATAAAACCATTGGCAGAACTGATAAAAACAGAAAATAAAATAAAAGGGATAAAAATAAAGGAGGAGTATAAAATCAGTTTATTTGCAGATGACATCATAGTATACTTAACAGAACCAGAAATATCAATAAAAGAATTACATAAGAAATTGAAGGAGTAAGGAGAAATATCGGGGTACAAGATCAACGCAAATAAAAGTGAAGTGATGCCAATGAGTAACACGGACTATACAGAATTTAAAAAAGAATCACCATTTAAATGGCAAACACAAGCAATCCAATACCTTGGTATTATGTTAGATAATAACTTAAGCTATCTGTACAAACTAAATTATCAGCCACTAATAAAGAAATTGCAGGAAGACTTAGAACATTGGAAAGATTTACCACTAACATTGATAGGGAGGGTAAATTGCATTAAAATGAATGTCTTCCCAAGGATACAATACTTATTTCAATTGTTACCAGTTCCCTTAACAGAGAAATTCTTTAATGAACTAAAGAGAATAATAAGGAAATTCTTGTGGAAAGGGGGGAAGCCGAAGATAGTGTTAGATAAATTAACAGAGGTACAACCAAGGTGTTTGCAGTTATCAAACTTAAAAAATTATTACAGAGCAGCACAATTAAGGTATTCATCAGATTTTTACCAGACAAGGGAAAAACCAGACTGGATTAAGATAGAACTAGATAAAATAGAGGAGAAGGTACTGGAACATATACTTTATAAGTGGGATGAAAAGCTGGTGCAATACTGGCTCACCAGTATTTACTCAATATATGGAAGATCCACTTAGAAAGGAAAAAAACAAATTACCAAATCCCAAAATTATTATTGATGCAAAATCAGCTAATCCCTTTTACAATAACTTTTCCTTTAGAGAATGGGAGAGAAAAGGAATTAAAAGAACAGAAAATTGTTTTTTGGGAAATAATTTATTAACATTTGAACAATTGAACTACAAATATGGAATAACTCATGGTACAATGTTTGCAATATCACCAACTGAAAGCTTACTTAAAGAATAAATTGGGAAACAGACAGATTACCAGAAGGAAGCAGCTTTGAATATGTGATTACAGAAACAATGATAATAAAAAGATTTATAACGAACATGTACATCAAGCTGCAAGAGAAGGAAAATGATGAAACAAGCTATAAACCCAAAAAGTGGGAAAGATTTAAACATATAGATTAAAAAATGAAACATGGGAAAAGTTATGTTCTGGAATTATAAAGAATATAATAAACACAAGGTTACGCATGATACAGTATAATTGGTTACATAGGTTATATATCACGCCCCAAAAGTTTAAAAAATGGGATCCAACACTACCAGATAGATGTTTTCACTGTAAGAAGGAAATGGGAACAACAGTACATGCAATTTGGGCATGTGAGAAAGTGAAAATGTTTTGGGAAGATCTAAATCAGATATTAAATAAAAACATACCAAAAAATCCAGAGATCATTCTTCTAAGTAATATAAGAAGTAAGGAATTAGGCCTCAAACTGGATGAAGCGCAAAAAAGATTTATTATGATAGCCTTAGCTGTAGCAAAAAAATGTATAATGTCAACTTGGAAATCAGAAGAGAGCCTGAGAATACAGCAATGGTACATGGAAGTGAACAAATGTATTCCATTAGAAAAATAACAATTTAAAAAATAAAGTCACATACTTGAACAAATTTGGGAACCGTACACAGAACATAACAGAGAGGGCTTGCCTCGGATGTCCACTCCCTAAAATGGTAAGACAAAACGACTTGATCCAGTGTGTTAGATGACACATTTTTCTTGTTTATTTTCATTGTGTGATGACATTGTTTAATGGTTTTATTGTATATGTTGAATATTTATTGGTTTTGGAGGGGGATGGGAAGGGGGGAGGGAAGGAAAGGGGAAAAAAGGGGGAGAAAATGCCACTGTGTATATTTAAGAGTGAAATGTTTGTATGTATTTTGGTTGATATGGTTCACAGTGTGAAAAAATAAATAATTATTTAACAAAAGATTTTTTTATTGTCATGAAGTAAAAACAGTGCAATATTACACAGAAATATGCTTTAGTCTGCTGAAAAGCAGGAAGATTCGCCATTGGCAGAAATTGCCTGAATTGCCTCTTAATCGGAGAAAGATGCAAAAGAGAAATTCCCCTCCAACTCCCCCCACCCACCCCCCACAGAGTCATCAACTGACTGTGGATTCAAATCCAGCGCTGTGCAATACCCGCAGCCACTAAGAGATCGAACTAGCAGCAGAACGAGCTCCAGGACCCGAAACTCCAACACGAGCAGGAAATCCTCAGCACCCTCACACGTTCCAGCTCCAACTCCTGGCACCCCCTTCAGCCAGTCTCCAGCAGTCCATAGCCGGTTGTAAATCCCTCGATCACAGCTGCCAGCAGCTCGCAGTCTGCAGGAGTTCCTCACCTTGAGTTGCCAACAGCCTATGTGTTCTTCAGCTGCTCAACCCCTCACTGGTCCGCCACATGGTCACAGTCGCGTGAGTCGTCTCCTCTGATTCTTCTCAAAAGGGGCACGTTCTCCCTGTTTTCTGGTTTTCTGCACCAGTCTTCTACTTCCCCAGAGCTTGCAACCACTCATGGCTGCTGCAGTTCATAGGTGCCCCCATCTTGGTCGCAAAATTTTAAAATAATGTATGGAGCTGATAGCAGTTGGACCCTGCAGGAGCGCTTTGACTCTGCTTCCTGCTTTCCATGGGTCCATACCAGCGGCAGCGCCCCAATTTCTCCTCAAACCAAACTCCTCACAAAGTATAGCCTTTATGATTGCATCGACTTGGGAGGCTCTAGGACAGATCATCAAAGATGTTGACACCCAGGAATTAAGTTCTCGACCCTCTCCACTCTGACCCCTCAATGAGGGGTGGTTTGAGTTCTCCTAATTTCCTCCTGAACTCCACAATCATCTCCTTGGTTTTGCTAATGTTGAATGCAAGGTGTTGAATGCAAGCTGATCTTTCTCCCTCCTGCACACTTTCTGTGATTCGGCCGACAACCATGGTGAAATGGCAAATTTGTAAATGGCATTCGAATTCTGCCTGGCCACACAGTTATGGATGAAGAGCAAGTTAAGCAGTGGTCTGAGCATGCATCCTTGAGGCACGTCCGTGTTGATCATCAGTGAAAAGACAACGTTGTTTCCAATTTGTACGGACTGTGATCTTCCAATGAGGACATCAAGAATCCTGTTGCATCACCAACTCTCATCAACCAGCCACTCAATTTTACAAGTAGTGCAATCCCCACTTAAGCCAGTCACCAACAGTAAAAAGTACAATAAGTGGCTGGCTTGGTTTTATTTATATTTTATTTCCAGTAGTTAAAGGCAAACTTTACTTTTCTTTAAATCTACCTGGAAGGTTTGTAAAGTTTCTGGCAATAGCAAGCTTTCAAGAGGGAAAAAGCACAGCTTCAGTATATGCAGCACAAAGCTATTACTACTCACAGACATGCATTGGAATCAAATACCACAGAACTGTAAATCATCCAAGATCAGCATAATCCATCATCTACTTTGCAAGAAGGTCAAGACTGAATCTCATATTAAATCAATGCCTATTCTCAGCATATTTTGCAGCAAGGATTGGCAAACGTTATTAGGCAACTTTGATTGCTTTTCTTCAGGATTGCAGGATATCCTTGACATTCCAATTGATGGCAAGGCAGGGATCAATGCAGACCAAGGCCTGAACCCATCAAGAAACACTAATTTAAACTCATATAGAAAAGTGCAAAGAAATGCAAACGAACCGTGCAATGCAAGGAGAAAAATAATCAATAAGTGCAAATATAAGAGTGGTACGAGTCTTGTGGCACCTATACCTTTTTCCTGATGGTAGGAACGAGAACAGAGCATGTGCTGGATGGTGTGGAAACTTGATTGCTGCTGCTCTCCAACAGTAGTAGCATTCCTTGTAGATGTTCTCAACGGCAGGGAGGGTTTTGCCTGTGATGTCCTGGTCTGTCTCCACCACCTTTTACGGGGCTTTATGCTTGGGGTTATTAGTGTCTCCATACCAGACTATGATGTAGCTGGTCAGCACATTTCCTCTCACATCTGTAGAAATTTTCCATGGTGTCTGACGTCACATCAAACCTCCACAAACTCCTAGAGGCACTGACATTCCTTCTTCATGATGCCATTGGTGTGTTGGGTCCAGGAAATATTATCCATGATAGTGACTCCCAAGAGCTCAAATTTGCACACACTCTCCATCTAATTCCACGATCACTGGATCATACACATCTGGTTTTCCCTTCCTGAAGTCAACAATCAGCTCTTTGGTTTTGGTGATACTGAGAAAGAGGTTATTATTGGTGCACCATTCAGCCAAGTTTTCAATCTCCCTCCTGTACATTGACTCATCACACCTTTTAATACAACCCACTACCATGGTATCGTCAGCAAATTTATTGATGTTGGCAAACCGAGCTGCACAGTCAAAGATGTAAAGTGAGTAAAGCAGGGGGCTAAGAATGCAGCCCTGTGGTGCTTTTCTATTTCCTGCAGGTGAGACCAAATTACCACTTATTGGTAGTGCAAAAATAAAACTGTACATAATGTACACACATAAATAAAAACAAACAACTGTGGAATACAAAAAGGAAAAAAGAAAACAATAAAATGAAAAAAAATAAATGAGTCCCTGATTGAGTTGTCACTGAGGAGTCTGATGGTGGAGGGATAGCAAATGTTCTTGCAACTGGTGGTGAGAGTTTTGTGGCACCTATACCTCTTTCCTGATGTTAGCAGCGAGAGCAGAGCGTCCGTTGGGTGGTGTGGACCCTTGATAATTGCTGCTGATCACCGACAGCAGCTTTCCCCTAGATGTTTCTTGGTTTTACCTGTGATGCCTTGGGCTGTCTCCACTACATTTTGTAGGGCTTTACGCTCAGGGGTATTGGCGTCCCCACAGCCATGGAGATTATGGTTTGGTGGTGAGGAAATCAAGAATCCAATTACACAGTCTGGTGTTGAGTCCCAGGACTTGGAACTTGCTGATCAGTTTTGAGGAGATGATGGTGTTAAATCCAAAACCGTGGTCAACAAAGCACATCCGAAAAAGGAGGCTGCAGCACGCAAGAGTTTTTTTTTTTTTTTTTACAGCTGTACATTGTGCTTGTGTGAACGACAATAAACTCTCATTCATTCATTCTTTTATGATGAACACTTTACGAGAACATTAAAAAAAAAAATCAGGGCAGGAGTTAGTCACCTGGACCATGAAGCCTGCTCTGCCATTTCACAAGATAATGGCTGATTTGGCTGTGGACTCTGATTCATTTCCCTAATTTTTCTCCATAACCCTGAAATTCCCTACTGTGAAAAGGTGCATCTCAACCAACTTGATTTACCCAATGTGCAAGTTCAAATCCCCATGAAAATTATAGTTCCACTCGTGTACATCAGGTATTTATTGGTTTATTGCCTGTGTCTGTAATGCTATTTGCTGTCCCAGAGACTACATCTACCAGTTCCCCCCCCCCCCCACCTTACTATTCTTTATCTCTACTCAGAAGGATTTAAAATTCTGTTCCATAAATCTTGTATCATCTCTATCAACCCAATCTCATGCCTCATCATCTCCATCCTGCATCCTGAACCTCTTTTTACTAAATTGTGCCACAAGTTCATTGACCTTGATTTGAATGCTATAGGCATTTAGATAAAGTACCAACATACATTGTCCTTTTAGAAACTGGTAATGACTTGAATTCAACTTTTCTGTAGGTCACTTTTTCTATTTTCTTCCATTTCTGTGAAGAGGTCAATATAAGAGGATTGAACACTTTATCCATGTTAAACTCTCAAAATAAGTTCCTGTGAATACTTATGATTTTTTTCTCCCCATTCTTCAAATGTCACTAATCGCATGGTTGAAGTTACTCTATTGCTGGATCTAAATATTGATTTTTTAAAAAATCATACTGGCACTTGTTTTAGTTAACAAGAACACGGGAACAATCAAAATGATGCAATAGCCTCCAAGAAATTTCTTCTCAACCCATCTTCAATGGATGACTTCTATAGCTAGTGAGGATTTGTTCTCACCACCCCAGCCAGAGAAATCAACATCTTTGCATCTTCCATGTAAAGCCCAATTGATGTGCTGTTTGCTTCAATTAAAGTGCCTCTGATTCCAAGGAATTATCGATCATCTCGGCTTAATTTCAATGATTCTCCATTGCATTCCCTTCATCACGACTGGAACGTTCCCAAATTATAGAGATTCGACTTGTACACAACATTCCAAGTCTGATCTCGCTACACAAAGTTTTTGTTAGATGCATTCACTTTCAACTTATTTCCTCTCCCCCCCCACCCCCCCACTCCCCCATAAAGGCCAGCGAATTAGTAAGAACACTAAGGTCCTGCTGAATAACACTTTTCATTCTTTCATCATGTAAAAGTTCAAGTTTTTCTTTTATACCAAAGTGGACAATTTGATATTTTTTGACATTATATTCTATATCCATTCACACAACCTGTCGTTGCATCCTTGATGCCATTCTGCATCCTTCCCATCACTCATCAGCTTTGCTTTATCAGCAATATTAGATTCATTATACTTGTGTAGATTGTGAAGGACCAGAATACAGTGGCACAACATACATTGCATTCTCTCAGCCTGAAAGAGATACTATTTTGTCTTTTGTCTGTCAATTCATTCTCATTCCATCTCTCATCTAATTTTTTTAAAAATTATTTCATGGCACATTACAGAAACTCAAGACAAATGGCAGCACTGCCACGAGTGCGGACTCGCATGGAGCGGGAATGAAGTCGCAGTGCTTCCCATGGGGTTCAACCAACTGTTGGTTCTGTACAAACTTTAAAAAGTCTGTTGAAGGAGCTGACAGTGGTTTATTTTAAAATCCAGCAATCACATGTCTATGATTGGCAGCAGCTACAAGGGGTTGCAGATTCCAGGGAAGCAGAGGACTGGTGCAGGGCACCAGAAAACAGGGAGAACACTCCCAACCCACCCCCCCCCACCATATGAGAAGGAGAAGCTGAGGATGTTGACCACGGTGGCAGACCAGTGAGGGACCAGAGGCTGAAAAGCATACAGACGGCAGGCTGTTGATGACTCAAGAAGAGGAACCCACTTCGGCTCTGGGCTTTGACTGCAGTCAAAGGACTTACACCAGGCTGTGGACTGCTGGAGATTGGCTGAAAGGGGTTACCAGGTATGAGATGCGAGAGGATGCTGGAGGCTTCCTGACCGTGTCAAAGGCATGCATCTGGAGATCAGATTGTTGATGGTTTTGATTGCAGGATGCATGGCTGGGGAAATGCTGGAGGCAAAGCCATGGACATTCAGTGACTCTTTTCCTTCTATTTCTCTGGTTGTAAGGGGCACCAGGCAATTTCTGCTGATAGTGAATCTTTGCCTTATAGTAGACTAATGGAAATTTTGTGCAGTATCACATTTTCTGTTTTATAACATGACACAATAATCTTGAATATCTTAAGGTTTAAAACCACATTTGGCCCTTCCCCGTTATCAAATCTGCAGCTGTAACATTTTTGATCGTGATTTCTCTTTCATAAATTCACACTGACGCTGTCTAATCCTTTGATTTTTTTGTGCCCTTTCACCATTTTCCCCTCTGAATTTTAGGATAATTCATCAACAGTTCCTCATCTTCCCTCTTCCTCACTTCTTAAATGGTGCAGTTAAGGTTACTATCTTCCAGTCTGGGAATTAATTGAAATGGCAGGGCTCTGGGAGTATTGCAGAACAGAAAACCCATAGAGATACAGGTACACATTTTCTCAAAAGAAGTGACAGACAGGATGGTGAGGGCAGTATGGCACATCTGTCTTCATTAGTCAGGGCACTGAGTACAAAAATCAGGATGTCATGTTACAATTGTACAAGAAATTGGTGAGACTGCACTTGGGAGCATTGTGTGCAATTTTTATTGTCTAACTGGGAGGAATCTCATGAAGCCAAAAAAAATGCAGAAAGGCAATGCTTCATTTGTGATCTATAGGGGTCATCCACTGTATCCAATGTTCCCAATGAAGCCTCTTCTTTATCAGGGATACTCAACAAAGACTGGGAGATCATTTGGTTGAGCACCTTCACTCTGTTTGCTGCAACAAGGACCACCATTTTAATTCCACACACCACCCGCTTCCCTTCATCGTCGCATCAGAGCTACCTTTCTTAGCCTCTACCCTCTCACCTCATCACTTCTCACCTTTCTTTCTCTTCAACCCTCCTACATGTTTTCCCATTACCTGTTAGCCTGTGCTTTCCCCTCTTCCCCTCCTTGTTCCCCACCCACCCCCCACCCCATCTATTCAAGCATTTACCTGTTTATCTTATTCCTGATGAAGGGCTCAGGCCCAAAATATTTGCTATCTTTTACCTCCAAGGATGCTGTGTGACCTGGTGAGGTTCTCCAGTACATTTGTACATATTGTTCATCATTTAAACAAAGCAAACTGCAAGACCTTGGTTTCAGACTGGACTAAATAATTTTGAATCATTGATCTTTTGTCCCTTTTCTATTTTAAGGGAAATAGAGTGCAAAGTGTATGTTCACTAGTTGGGTTTTCTTCTAAATGAGAAAATGTACAATTAATAAATTCACCTTCCACACCAATTTGCACAGTTTACAAAGATTAAAATTATTTTCATTATGACATTACACTTGCTGGATTTATCAGCAATAAGGTTGTCTTAAATATGTGGCCAGAACGAAATACAAGAAGTCAATTATTACACATGCAATAAAAAAAATGTTCAATTTTTCAGCAGTGGTTTTATTAAAAACAGAAGTACAAGCATCTGAACTCACCCTTTGAATCCACATTCACTGCAAGAATCTCGGCTTTGTCTGGAATAGTAAGCTTTTTAGGAGTCCGTTGGAAACAGTCTGGAATCTTTGGTGTTCCACCTGTTTTCACCACCTAAAGATAGAAAAGCACAACATACAAATCATAATCAGTAGTTGTAATATATTCATAATAAGCATATTAATGCTTTAAAAATTTACAACTTTAACTGAGGTACACCACAACTGCACATTTTGAATATTTGGATTCATGAGAAAAAGGATAATGTTTCAATACTTACATCCCAAATAAAGGAGCCCATTTACCAGCATAAAGCAAATGGATGTGGAGAGAAAGGTGCAACACCAACACATATGATGGGCAAATGAATATCAAGATGGGTGAGTGAAGAGTGCTGCAAGTATGAGGATACAAGATGGCAATGGAAGAACAGAATACAGTTCTGATACTTCAGAAAGGAAATAAAGGTTGGAAACCAAGCCATTATTAAAATGGTTGAAGGGCAACATTTAAAGAGAGATTATTTTGGGGGTGGGTGGGTGGTGAGATAATAACCATAACCATATAACCATTTATGGAGCGGAAACAGGCCATGTTGGCCTTGAGTCCACACCGGTTCACTGATTTTGTGCGCCCTCTTCAGGCATTGGTGATTTTAAGTGTAGTGTATCTTTGAGAATTTTAACATCTATCCATAGGTACTCTGTACTTTTGATGTGAAATCTCATATTAAAATATGCAAAAACAAATGTAGAATGATTTCAGTTTTTGACTCAGTCCAATTAGCCTTAAAGGCACCCATTCTCTGTTCTCCTGTGCAATCACAGAGAATTAATTAGTTTGAAGTTGTTTTGTGAAATAATTGAAATCCAAATCTTTACACCAAAAAACTTATCCACAAAGGAACTATAGTTGGCAGATACCATCTTAAATCTTTTAGAGGTAGTCTGATCATGTAAATCAACAAGGGATTCCAATTTGTTCTTTTTTTTAAAAAAATCTGGCAGTTGATAAAATCTAACTACACTGTAATTGAAAAATTCTCAGTGGATCACTGATTAAGTGTAAACATTTATGAATGAGAATTTTTGAAATAAAAAATGGAAAGCAATTAATTCTTCAAGAAACAAAAAGCTTCCATGAGCACTTCTGAGCAAGGACTATCTACCACATATGAACAAGTTTTAAGATAGGAACATTGCATAATTTTCCTCCATTTACATAAGGGACGCTGATACTAGGATCACAGAGCAAATGTGGAGAACCATTATTAGATAAAAATTAGACAGGGACATTATTCCAAACTGGTTATTAAGATACCACAAAGGAAATCCTGAAAGAATATGCGCAAGCTCCACGATTTTCAAATTCTTAATGAAAATGTTGCAACAGGCATAACTGGCAAAATGTCATTGTCAAATGGTTGGCAAAGAGAAAAGTGAAGAAATTACTTTAGCTCATTACTTCAGTTGTGGGGAAACTGAATTTAAAAAAGGATGCAGTTAGTGAAGTACCTGGCAAAACAGGAATTCATTAGGGGCAATTGATCTGGATTTCTATAAAGACTATGTCTGAAATATTTAAAAAATTCTTTGAGGGAGGAAAAAGGGAACTTTAATACCCAGACTGAAGGGTAAAAACAAAATGAATATGCAAATTATTTGGACTGAAGGATCAATTAAGAAATCCACAGCAAAAATTTTGTGTTAAAGCAATTTTTAATAACCTATTTGCAATACGATAATCTGGAGTTCACAACTGAAGGATATATGCCATAAATAATTAAACTTCAAATAATTTTCAGATGAAGCAAACTAATATATAATGGCTACAGATATCAGATTATCAGGAGTAACATCAGGAAAACCAAAATCACACAAGCCAAATTAAATTCTAGTTTATATGCAAAACCCTTTCAACTTTAGTTCTGCACACCACTAAAGATGATAAAAAGCAATGGAATGGTCATCATGTATTTTCAGTATGCTATGGTAACATGGGGAGTTATTGAAATTATTCTCTACAACCAAAGGGGTAAAATAATTATAGAAGGAAAAATAAAGAACAATTGTCAGCTTGCAGTGAAGGCATACTTAAAATCAAGAGAAAGAAATGTATCGACAGGTAGAGAAAGTTCTCAAAGGATTGTTAGAATTTGCACATGCAAGAGGCCATACACGTTTATCCAAGGAAGTTAGATATTATTGTACTAAATGTACATTTCTAGAGGGTGAAGAACAAATACAGGCATATCCTGCCTGTTAATACATTCCAGTGTTATGGAAAACTGCATTGTTCAAAGCGTTATTACAATGCACTTTAATGTAATACATTCCAATCCTATAATTATCCTTTTACCTAGAATTCTTATGTAAACATGCATAAAATATTTAAAAAGGTTATATAAAACTAAAAAATGACGAAGATCTTTATTGGCAACAAGTGAACATTGTTTATTTAGGAAAATATTTGTCTAATGTAGTTTGCTCTTCTTTCGCTTCAACTCCCCCACCTGTCTCCAGCAAACTCAGCCCGCAACACCCATCAGGTGAGGATGGGGATGAAGGCGGAGACATAGAGCACAGAGCCAAGTGATCATCAGTTGCATAGGGACAGTGACTGCCCACCTAGGACAGGGACTGAAAGAATGGCTAACCAACCTGAAATCATACCAAAATAGGCACATGGCCAATCAATTATGTCATTAATTTTACAAGATGCAAAGAAAAATAAAAATTAGGTTCTTCACTAATTGTATCTTCAATCTGGTGAAGTACAGAAATTACACTTTTATCTGATCAAAGATAGAATGAAAGTGCATGGATTGACCACTCGGGACGGGAACCAACTATGTTCTATCAAAATCCAAAGCTGATCAAAACAGTGTAAGACAGGGTATGTCTGTAATTACACTGGGTGACTTGTGCAGATTAAATTTGTGCAAAATTTAATTTCTGTGTTGCATGTTTTATAGATCAGAATAGGTTGCATTTGATATACCAGTATACTTCTGAGACCCTTGAAATTCTTACCAGTTATCAATATACTAGTTAAATTTCATAACTTGTTAACTGACTAGCTGAAGCTGCCAAAGACAGATCTTGGAAGTGGTGTGAGCAGATAACAGTACAAAATTTTAGAGCACCTGCAAGATTCAAAGTACAAAGATCGAAGGGAAAAACTGACATCTGCAAGCAAATGATAAAATCAACCCAGAGCCCAATCATATTTCATACTCCTTAAAGCAGGTTAAAACTGCCTCCGTTTTCACTCCACAACATGATCTGAGACTGCAATATCCCCAAATAAAGCCAAGATCGACACTGGTTATGCCATTTCCTATTTACAAGGCAGTTTCAAGTAACCAAGCAGACAATACACATATATTTGGCTCTGTGCTAACAACTTGGGTCCAGACAAGAGAATGCCTGGTAAACTTTGTCAAATTGATCCAATAAATCCGCAAATATAATTGATAGGCCTGTTCTGCTGACTATATTCATCCTAGCATGCCTTTTTTCAAATAAACAGGAAGTATGACTTACTGTGATTGGGCTACTTCTAAAGAATCAATCCAGTATTACAGACAGTCAAGTATCAACATGTGAAAAAAATTACTGGGTTGGGTATTCCAGTTTCTTATGGAAATAGGAACCACCACATGCACTAATTATCTGCCAAAGCAAGGTCTAGTCACCTCTGTCTGCAGATTCAGGTGTGAGGGTACTGCTGGGTGGGCACAGAATACCTCACGCGCAGTCTGACCTGGTTGGCAGCCTTCCGTTGGTCCTCTTTTTCCATACACGTTAGATAAGGAGGATTCCCATTGGAGAACCCATTGGTACCAATAATAGTGCTGGGAGTAAAACAAAAATACTCTAATTGTCACAAAGGCTCAAGATTTCCTAAGTGCTAGCAATAATTGCTAGGAAAATAAAACTAAAATTGGTGTGGTGATGATTTTAAAACACTCCAGTGCTCAAACCTTGAAGCCGAGTAAATATAGAGAACTTGCATGTGGTGCTGATGACCAGTTGAATGACATGAAAATTTCATGTGGCACAATTAAAACCAAAAAATATGCCATGCTATGAGATAGAGAACCTGCAATGTGGTTATCCATCCCTTTCTCACACCACAGTTAAGTCAGGCTAATTTGATTTAATACTTAGTATTCAGTTTAGTGATGCCTTACAAGTTTAAATTTTGATCCAAAAGTACAATATTCGAAACTTAAAAGGACAAAGAAAATGGTCTCAAATTTCTCATTCAACTCTGTCTCTAATACCAATTTCTTATTTGAAGAGGAAAGAGACATGACATAGATATGCAGGTTTTCTTTTAAATGGAAGTGACAAAGCTAGAAATACATGTGTTACAAATACACAAAAGTGCTGGAGAACCCTCCAGCATCTATAGGAGGCAAAGATATATAACTAATGTTTCTGGCCTGAGCCCTTCGTCAATGTTTGAGCAAATATTCACATGAATGCTGCAGGACCTGCTGAGTTTCTCCAGCACTTGTGCATTTACTACAATCACAGCGTCTACAGACTTTCTCATTACACTCAATGCACTGTTATATCTACCAGTGGAATAAACCATGACCTTAAGCTTATTTCATTGAAACAAACCAAGCAGAAAGGGTTTGATTGAACAAATTTACAATTTTTTTTAAGTGAAATGATTTTCTGTATTTTTGTTGAAAATTTATTTATAATTTTACAGACTCTTACTTTACAAACATTATAGGGGATCAATCCCCCCTTTTAAAGATCATTTTATATCGCGTTCTCTCTTCTCTCCCCCCCCCTCAGCCCCCACCCTTCAACCTCCTTCCCACCCCAACATTACAAAAAAAAATAATTAAAAATAACAATACAAATACAAATTTTAAAAAAGGAGGGTGCCCGCCAGGCCTTCAAATTATCTCCTTTCTCAACATTTCAGGGCTTGTGAGCCTATTCTCCACTATTTCCTTTTGAGAAAGGCCTTGGAAGGTTAATCACATGATTCAATGTATTGCAAGTATGGCTGCCACACCTTAACGAACGTATCGTATCTCCCTCTTAAATTATGCTATTTTCTCCATGTTCCATCGTAATCTGCTTAGTTGGGAATCAGATTTCAAGGTGACTATTATGCATTTCCTGGCCACTGCCAAGACAACTTTTACAAATTGAATGTGGTGTTTGGACAGCCTTGGATTCACATCCATAATATCCCTAACAGGACAGCACTGGATCCTGTGGATATTCTACCCTGTAATTTTTTTCCAAAATGTCCCCAATTCTACCCAAAAGGGTCTCACCTTGGCACATAGTCAGGTTGAGTGCACAAAGGTTCCTGTCTCTATGCTGCATCTAAAACACAATTCTCATATTTCTGGTTTTACCTTGTGTAATGTTTGCGGCGGAAGATACAGCTGATGCAAGAAATTGTATTGCACCAGCCTATATCTGACAATAATGACTACTGTCATGCTGACCCAACATAGGTTGGACCTGCATCGTCATAAATTGTTGTTCTCAAGTCTGACTCCCATCTTTGCCTCTATATATAAAGACCTGGTTTTGGGCCTTCATTTTGGAACAGGAGTTACATAGCAGAGATGAATTTACATGATCCCCTTTTGAATTAGGGCCTCCATATCACTACATAGCGACAGGACAATAGATGGGCCTAATTTTACCCTCAAAAAAGATCTTAATTGAAGATAGCAGAAGAAGGTCTTATTTGATAAATCAAATGTTTTTTTTTTAAATTGCTCAAATGACATGGAACTGCCCCTTCTCTTAATAGTCCTCATTACACCTGATCCCTTTCTGGCATCATCTGGCATAATCTGTTTTATCTTTTGCCACATTTGAATTATGTGCTTCAGTATAGGGCTGTCCATTTTTTGGATTATTGATTTAGTATCCCATTTATATACAATTTATCCTGCTATCTTCTCCCCTACCGAGTGTAGACCAATTTATGCCCAGGAGGGTGTGCCATCCCCCTCAAAGAGCAAGGCAATAAACAATGACTGAGCTGCCCAATAGTATTTTTTGAAGTCCGGGAGCCTCATTTCTCCCAAACTATAATCCCAAGTCAATTTCTCCATGGAGATTCTAGCTCCCTTATTCCTCCAAAGAAAATGTCCGACACATCTGTTAATTGTCTTAAAGAAACTCTGAAGCAATGGCATGGGCAAAGATTTAAAAATATATTGTAGCCTTGGCATCACGTTCATTTTAATGCAGTCAACTCTGCCCAACAATGTTATGGACAGGTTTTCCCATCTGTGTAGTTCCTCCTCAATCTTTCTCAGCAGGGGGAGATAATTCAGTTTATGTAAATTTTGTAGGTTCTTGTTCACCCTTATCCCCAGACACTTAATCCCCTTTCGTGGCCACTTAAACTTACCCTCTCGTTGATATTCCTCACAATCCTCTTTTGTTAGTGCCATTATTTCACTCATCACAAATGATTTTGTATCTCAAGATTTTACCATAGTTCTTCAGTATAGTCTGTAACCTGGTCAATAACCCTACTGGTTCTGTCAAATATATCAACACACCGTCTGCGGTTAGTTCAATATAATTTTTTGCATCAGTTATATTAGACTCCACAAAAACTAAACAGACTAAATCCAGATTTATGTTTGAGGTGTAGACATGTGATTGGAATTTTTTTTGCATTTTACTTGGCAGTGACCTAAAGTCAGATATTTTTATCATATTACAAAATAACAATTTTTGAAACAAATTACAGGGGTCAAGTTCCCACAGGATCCGATGTTATTCTTATTGAGTAACATTAAGGTTATAATGTTAAAATTAAAATTAACAATTTAGCTATGGAAAAATGATATGCAGAACTTCGTAGCTGTATATCATTAAAGAACATTACTTATAGTTTATGGTGCTCACATTTACAAAATGTGATAAACTCTCTGAAGACCTCACTTCTTGATAACCTCCAATATTAGACTATGATATAAATGCTTTATTCCCTTTGCATTCTCTGGTCCTTTTTTTCTTACTTTTCTTTTTCTTATATACCACATGTATAAATTTCTGAAATTATTTTTGAATTTAATTAAATGTAATTAATATTGTGGTTTAAAACATAAAATATTCCAAAAAAAATCCATCATCCGCAAATAAATTAATTTTCTGTTCTTCCTGGCCCGCTCTAAATCCTTTGATGTCTGGACCCCAGCAAATGGCTAAGATGAATAGAGCCGGGGATAGTGAACAACCCTGTCCACTAGATCTGGTCAGTGGAAAAACTGAAGACATTTGCCCATTGGTGACAATTTTGGCCCTGGGTTAATTTTATGCATTCCTAAAGCGCAAGTTCCACACCCAAAAATACATACTGCTGATAGTTAACAATCATATTTCACCTGGCCACAGATGAGAAAAACTTATTTGTTCCATCAAACAAATACAAATGTTGGGAACCACAACAGCAAGAACACAAGCATTTTTTTAAAAATATCATGGGATTGGAGAGGGTAAGGAGTAAATAAAAACACAAGGAACAGCCAGGATTGCCAATCTGTTGTTTAAAAAAAGTCAATTAATTTAATGTTGTCTTCATCCATGGTAATTCTGTTTAGATTCGTATGAAAAATACCACCCACCCACCTGCATAGTGCTGGATGTTTACTCATGTCAAATTCACCTTGGCTGAATTGTTAAGATGACCGAATTGAGGAAATTCTAACAAAAACCCCAGCAACTGATACATATTTAGAATTATCAAACTAATATCAAAGAACCCTCACCCGTGCAAGTACAGAAATTATCCTTACTACAATTCAGCTTGTCAACATGAGCGTATTCATGATTTTTAAAAAATAAAACGCTTACTTGCAGCTCATCAATTCGAAGCAGCCTACAGTCTTGTAGGAGAGAAGTTGGATCAGCATCTGCACTAGTACAGCTCTGATTACTGACATTGCTAGAGGTTCCAGGGAATTTCACAGCAACATAAGCACCATCCACTTTCAAAACCTTACACAGAAAATAAAAGTGAATATGATTGATACAGCAATAACAAAATTCAACAAGAACCAGATCTGGCTGAGGAAAAACACCATTCATGTACAAAGCAGAAAGTTCAGAGCTGTCCAAGTTGTAAACCTCTACATCTGCCAATTTTATATAGTTCTATTTGAAGACCTTAGTTTACCCTGCAATCCATTTAACGGCAAAACATTTGCGATAGTGATGAGTATTTGACATGAACAGTATAAATCAAGCTCCATGTACAGAATAGGAACAATTTAAAATCAATTTTGGAATGATACTTTTCCCAACAGCATCAATTTGCTCTCAAACCTACCTTTTCAAAATTAATCTACCCACACAAATTTACTTTAGTTATTGTTTTTCTAGATTCTGAGATCTCATTAATATACTTTATTACCCCAATCCATATCTTGCTGCCATTATCAACATTGGAACTAAAAAGTAGAGAAAAATGTCCAACAAAAAAAAAAACAAAAGAAAACTCTAGCACTCAAAACTGATGAAAATATCACAAGTAAAATATTAAAGAAGCGATTTTAATGGTGCAAGTGACAATTATTCAGGTACAGAAAGATGACAAAACAAAAATAGCAGTTTGCTTTTTATAACAAACAGCTAAACATTGCTTTGTATTCCTTGGATGGATTTAAATATTTCTTTTTTAAAAAAACACACTTGCTTCTTGCTTGGTGCTAATTCTTTTAATTGCTATCCTCTGTCATTGTGATTTTTACATGGCTGTAATGTTTTTTTAAAAATATATACTCTCTCTCTCTTTGGCTTGGCTTCGCGGACGAAGATTTATGGAGGGGGTAAATGTCCACGTCAGCTGCAGGCTCGTTTGTGGCTGACAGTCCGATGCGGGACAGGCAGACATGGTTGCAGCGGTTGCAGGGGAAAATTGGTTGGTTGGGGTTGGGTGTTGGGTTTTTCCTCCTTTGCCTTTTGTCAGTGAGGTGGGCTCTGCGGTCTTCTTCAAAGGAGGTTGCTGCCCGCCAAACTGTGAGGCGCCAAGATGCACGGTTTGAGGCGATATCTGCCCACTGGCGGTGGTCAATGTGGCAGGCACCAAGAGATTTCTTTAGGCAGTCCTTGTACCTTTTCTTTGGTGCACCTCTGTCACGGTGGCCAGTGGAGAGCTCGCCATATAACACGATCTTGGGAAGGCGATGGTCCTCCATTCTGGAGACGTGACCCACCCAGCGCAGCTGGATCTTCAGCAGTGTGGACTCGATGCTGTCAATCTCTGCCATCTCGAGTACTTCGACGTTAGGGATGAAAGCGCTCCAATGAATGTTGAGGATGGAGCGGAGACAACGCTGGTGGAAGCGTTCTAGGAGCCGTAGGTGATGCCGGTAGAGGACCCATGATTCGGAGCCGAATGCCGGAGAGGACCCATGATTCGGAGCCGAACAGGAGTGTGGGTATGACAACGGCTCTGTATACGCTTATCTTTGAGGTTTTTCAGTTGCTTGTTTTTCCAGACTCTTTTGTGTAGTCTTCCAAAGACGCTATTTGCCTTGGCGAGTCTGTTGTCTATCTCGTCCTATTTTGCGGAAACTGCCAAAATGTTTGGCCTGGAAGTCAGCCTGAAGAAAACTGAGGTCCTCCATCAGCCAGCTCCCCACCATGACTACCAGCCTCCCCACATCTCCATCGGGCACACAAAACTCAAAAAAAATATATACAGGTTAGAGATAACTGGTTCATCTGCTCACAAAAGAACCCTTTTCACCGTATCAGGTATTTTGCGACAGGTACACTTAAACCAGCACAATATTAAATTGAGGTGCTTTGGGAGAACTCTCAACAACTCAGGCTCAGACTCCATGACATGAAATGTCAATTTATACTTATTTAAGTACTCTACTTAAATTTTAAGTAACACTACACACAAATGTAAATATTGTGTCATTTTAGTAGCAAAATGAACATTTCTCCATTCATGAGAAGCATGTGTTAACTAGTTACTATTAAGGTAATTCATCTAATGGATATTTCTATATAAAAGCAGGATTATATATATATATATATTTTTTTTTTTAAATCAAATTTCTTATTGAAACATTGCTGCTTAAAAAATACTTTGTCTTAAAAGCCACCTTCCTCCCCTCCCATAATATCCACTATTCATTACATCCGTGACAACAAATATTCATGAACTGCATACCTTCCCCATTGGCACATTTTTAACATCTTCAACAAATACTACTTCTCTAAGTGGCCACTGCTCTTCATTCACTTTTTCTTCCTCTTTGGGTGCTGGAGTGGAACGCCTGCGTTCTGAATTAGAAAAATAGTTCAGTCAAGATTCGAATAGTTACAAATTACATTATAATGACCAGACATTACAGATACTCCTCGACTTACGATGGGGTTACTTTCCGATAACCCCATCATAAGTGGAAAAATCTCAAGTTGAAAAAGAATACAGTACCACACCTACCCAACACCATAGCCTAGCCTAACTTAAATGTGCTCAGAATAGTTACCACAGCCTTCAGCTGGGCAAATTTAACTAAAACAAAGCCTATTTTATAATGTTGAATACCTTTTATTCCAAACTGAAAGAAAATTTAATCATAAAATATAGAGATAATGATAGTCACACCACCATACAACGAACTGTGCAACTACAGAACCAAGTGACTACATGCAGGTATTCTCATTAGAATGCGCATCACTATCGTACCATCGTAACTTCGAAAAATTATGTTGATCCATCATATGTTAGTTACGCCAAGTATGTTGCTATGCTTAGTTTGCTTCATACAAAAAGCATACGACAAAATCAAACAAAAGAACAGAGGAAATTACTGATTTTCCTCAAGCTAACGTCCCTTTCAAATACTATTTAATGCAGATCATTCAGATCACACCTGATCATTCCAATAACTTCAAAGACTGCAGAATTTCTTGGAATACTTACTGTAAGGCAAGGATGCACTACTAGCAATAGAGGATGCATCGCTGCAAGTAGAAGCTGGTGATGGTGGTGGTCCCATCTCAGTCTTGACTGGTTCTTGTTTGCTTTCTGTCCTGTACAGAAAAGTGAATGAACACCAGCTCAAGGAACAAAGTTGTAGAATGTTCCACCTTGAAATTATACCAATTATTTTAATCATTCAGAAGATCAGTTTTACAAAATGAAAAGAATCAAACACAAGTTGTTTTCAGCTTCCAGAATTATTATCAAAAATATTTTTCTCATAATGAGAACATACTGTAAATCAAATCAGCTAACAGAGTAACTGCTACAAATGAACAGAAATGAAACAAGATATTTTATTTTTTTTTTTAAATATCAGACATTAACTTCAATACAATTTCACCTCAAACTAAAAAACAAAGGTATCCTTTTATGGTGAACCAACGACGTAGTCAACAGCTTCCAGTATTAGTTGCGTGGAAAGTAAAAGCAATGCCTAGTAGCCACATAAGCACCAAATTCCATTCATTATTGTCAAAATTGTTCAACCAAAATTATCTAATTAAATATCTCACACTGTTTAAGGCAGAGAGGAGAAACAAGCAAAGACATGAAAAAAAGAACCATCCTTAATGCAGGATTTAAAAAAGAGGGAACGTGCATTGATAATTAGAGGAAAAAACACTTCATCTGAATTTATTTTTTTTAATTTAGAGATACAGCACAAAAACAGGCCCTTCTGGCCCATGCCACCCAATTACATCCATGTAACCATTAACTTACTAACTCTGTACTTTTTGGAATGTGGGAGGAAATTGGAGCACCTGGAGAAAACCCAAGCAGCAAGTCCAGCAGTATTTGTGGAGGCAAACAGATGGTCTTGACACAAAAGGTTTAATCTTCTTCAAGACAATGTAGAGAGGAGATAACCCAGTATAAAGAGGAGAGAGGGAGGGATGAGGCAAGGGAAATAGATGAACTAGGTGAACAGGGAGATGGAGGAGTGGAGTCAGTGACTGGTTAGTGAGCGATAGGTATAGACTGATAAGGAATAAGGAAAAATTGGGTTAGGAGCAGAGGATGGAAGGTGTTAAGTGGAAACGAGCTGATGAGAAAAGTGATGTGGAATCAGATATGGGAGGAAAGATGGATAAACAGAGCCAGATGGGAGGAGGGGATAGAAAAAAAAATCACAAGTAATATAGGTTTATCTTTCAGTTTTTTTTGCTACTAATGTTACAAGATTGCAGTTAACATCTCAGTTGAATGTTTCACCTCAAGAATGGCATGTCTCATGACAAATGCTCAGTGCTAAATGAGTGCACTAGCCTTGGATTTGCACTCAAACTCCTCATCATCATGGCCCATCCCTCCGCGAGCGAAGATGAACACGGTGCCTTGTAGCTTTTCTGCCCTCACAGAACTTCTTGTAGTTGTTGGCACTGCGAATCACGGAACGCCACGCAGTGCGATTTTTTGCGAGGTCCTCCCAGTCAGTATGGAGGCTCACCATTCAAACTCAGGTGCATGGATTACATTTATAATCCTTTAACTTTCAATAAAAGTATACAAGATGAAGCGAAAATATCTTTGTTTATGTTTTGTTAATATTTTCTTCCAATTTTTGGTTTTCCAAGAATAGAAAAGACAAATTAAGGACATTTATTTACTAAACTTGATACATGTGCAAGCTCTGGCATTACTTCAATTACTTACTTATTTTCAGTACTTTTAGTCAATTTTTCTAAGTTTTTCAAACTTTCTGGTGATCGGAGCTGGAATCGACAACTATCATTCATGTTCCAAACCGACTCCATCAATACACCAACTTTTGGAATGCCAGCACTGATGGAAAAAGCTACTGCTCCAGCATGGTAAAGTGGATTATTTCTCAAACACACCTAATGAATGGAATAAAATTACATTTTATTAACTGGGCATTCAACTTCAACACAATCTTTCAATGAAATAAAAGAACAGGTCGGATAATAGACTCAATGTAACAATACATCATAGAATTATTTGCTTTAATAGAAATCATAAATACAAAGCCACAAGGCAAATTTGCTTGATCCAAAAAGTCTATTCCCTTCTTCTCGAGTAAAGATACCTCAATTCATATTTCTGCAGCATTTTAGATTATGAAAGAAATTGAGAGTTAATTAGAAGGCACAAGAATTTTCCTGACCTGTGTTCCAACTGTTATGTTTGGCATTGAGGAAATGCCTGCATTGGATTTTGGCTTTTTGTTTTTGGCTCTGGCCTTCTCAAGCATCTTTTTTCGTTGACTGAAAGGCACTACACCCCTGAAGAGGAAGTCAAATATAGTTTAAAAAGCATAACTGAATCTGAAAGCATTTTTAGTTAATTGCGGCAAGTGTACAATTGTGACTATTTACACCCAAATAGCAAAAGTGTTAACAATTTGTAAAGTTGACCAAAATGCAGATTTGCAAGATAAACATCAACACTAAAAGTATCCTGAAAATTAAAAGTGAGCTGTCCAGATTTACTATGTTTGCCAATCAGCTTAACTGTGAAGACAGAAAAACTTATTCAAAAAATCTGTTTTGAGCATATCTGGGAATTAGTTGTCCAAGTAACTCAATAGAATGAACAAACTAAAAAGCTGAAGCAAAGCCTTAAGCATTTTACTTACTGTCATTATTGATAACGAATGGATTAAATTGGGGCAAAATTGGCATATTTTGGAGAAGTAGCACAAGCACACAAGGACTTCTCAGGCACAAAGATCAAGCACCGAAACAAAGTACTGAAGCTAATTTTTAAAAAAAGCACTAGTCTCCTTCCTATGGAATTTATCCAAATAATTAATTAAGATAATTGGTGACAGATAAAAAAAGATATTAATCCTGAAAAGGGCAGAGCATTCAGTTGAGAACCTATGTGTATAAAACACAGAATCGCTTTCAGGTCAATTTTCCATTTATAAGCACATCACTGATCAGCCACCAGCAATAATCTTGTTATCAGCTTTAACATTAGAAGTCTTGCACAAGTTAATAATTGTTGAAATAGCATTTTCCTTCCCAATATTTTCCACCAATATACACACGCCTCCAATTGAATATAAACAAAATTTGAAATTTCAGCCAGTTCATGCAAGTTGCTTGGTTCAAAAGTTTGAAGAGATATTTCAATTATTTTATTTTAATTGATTCAAAACATTTTGCTGTGCAAGGATAGAAATTAGACTGTTCTCCAAATGGAAACCATCAATCAATAACTAGTCTATCTGGGAAATGAGAATTGGCAACAGGAGGACCTTTTCTTTTTAAAGTGAAAATTAGAATTAAACAGCTGTGACAAAATAAGAAAGCTTGACTTTTTGGTTATGTCAACTCAAGAGGAGTTGTACTGTTTACTACATTATGGATTGCCAGGACTACTGGAGATTGATAATTTTGCATTTATTTCCAAAGGGAAGATTGGATTTATTTTGTTACTTGCTCTGATGAATAGGATGAGCAAAAAGGCTTTCTTTGTTTGACTAAACAAAGGCTAATGCTATATTAGAGAACAGCAATTGGGTATCAAACAATGCATTTTGCATATAATTTACGAAATAATTATCTTTTTCTTAAATCTGAAAATTTGGAGCCCTTATTTGGATTATATGGGTTTAAAATTTGAATACTTCAGCCTCGTTGTGGTGGAAGCACCTCAGTCCACAGTAATTGTCTATGTTATTGTAGTTTACATTTTTTTTCCTCTCTTTTCCCTTTTCTCTTTTTATTTTTTGGGGATAGATAGTTGGTAGTTTAGGGGTGGAATTAGGTAAGGGGCAAGTAAGGAGGAGGGTTACATTGATTAAAGGGTGGGATACTGGGTTTTTTGGGGTTATACACCATGTACATTTACTAACATACTATGTACTAATTGTTTTATTCACTATACGTATTAGGGTTTTAAAATTTTAAATAAAAGATTTGAAAAACAATGCATTGAATTTGCTTTGAAGAGCAGTTAGAAATACTGCATTACGATAAAAATTATTATAAAATTATTTATGGCACAGTTAGTTAGTGCAACTCTGTTACAGCACCAGGGACCCAGGTTCAAATCCGGTGCTGTCTGTAAGGAGTTTGTATGTTCTCCCCGTATCTGCATAGGTTTTTTTTCCCTCAGGTGTTCCAGTTTCCTCCCACCTTTCAAAAACGTACAGAATTTGTAGGTCAATTGGGTATGATTGGGTGGGATGGGCTCTTGGGCTGTAAAGGGACTGTTATAGTGCAGTTTGTCTAAATTTTAAAATTAAAAGGCAAAGAGGTTTTGTAAATATTTCACAGCTGAAGGCTTATTTATCCAATACAAAATTCTACAAATGTAAACATTATTTATATGAATTGGTACACAAAGGTTGAAAAAAACATCCATTTGCATGTCTGCAATTGCACAAAAAACATTTGGAATAGCTCTGCATGGAGACCTGGATAGTGTCCTAACTAACATCTCAAAAATCTGATATGTTTTTTGACATCACGTTAGTAACAAGACAAATAATTGCTGAGAGGCACTTTGTAAAAAACCTGACGCAATGAAAAATGTTTGAATAATTGTTTCTTCACAGTGACCTAACGAACAGAGCCATAATCATTAAAAGAGGAAAATCTTTCAGAGAGTGACCACGGAAATTCCTCCACAACTTACATCAGTGTCGATGAAATTTCACAACAAAATATAGCTTCACTCCCTTTCAGCATTTTGAAGGGACCGTTTCCTTCTCAACTCCCTGGTCTGCTTATCCATCTACCAACCACTCCTCCTTAGAGCATTTTTCCATGCAACCAAGGGAGATACAACATCTGTCCTTTTACCTCTTCCCCTCCCACCACACAAGTATCCAAACAGTCCTTCCATGTGAAGCAGTGATTCACTTGCAGTTCTTCCTGTGATCTCCTCCACACTGGTGAAACAAGTACTGATTGTGTGCCCACTTTGCAGAGTACCTGCATTCAGTCCGCAGAGATGACCTTGAATTTCTTGTTGCCTGCCACTTCAATTCTCCATCCCAGTCCCACTCTGATCTCTCTGTTTGTTGCCTCCTGAAATGTTACAATGAGGCCCAAAGTAAGCTTGAGGAACAGTACCTCATATTCTGCCTGGATAAGTTACAGCCTTTCAGACTCAATATTGAATTCAACAACTTCAGTCAATCATTTGCTCTGTATCAGAACTGGCTACTGTCTCTGTAATATTGCCAGTTTTACCACAATTGCACAGCGTGATCCCACTGGCAACATCCCACAGTTCCGCATTTTGAAAATTTAACATTTTGCGTTCTCATTCTTTAACATCTCTCAGTTGTAGCTTTTTTGTTCCTTTATTCAGATCCTCTACCTATCCCCATTAACTGGATAATATCATTTTCAGTATACTCTTACTGGAATCTTGGGGCTTCATCCCAGAGAAAAATTCACTTTATCCCATCAATTTCTTCCATTCCTTGCAATTTGGAATCAACTTATTTTCTATTTTTGCTTAATTCTGATGAAGAAACTTTGAATTGAAATATTAACTTCCTTCTGCAAATGCTGCATGACCTGCAGAATGCTTCTAGTACATCCAACAATCTGTTTTTATTAACCTGGTAAAACCTTCTCAAAAGCTACATTTAGCGCAGATAACACGCAGCATTCTCCCCCCCCCCATAATCTCACATTTTCAGAAATGGAAGTCAAAACAATAGAATAAAAATTAAATGTCAAAATAGATTAGGAAAATTGCAGGGCAGAATTTATGTCAAAGCATCCTCCCTATCCTCGATTCTCTTTAAGCCCACACTGACTGCATTGAAGATTAACATGTATTCATCTTTGTTTCACTTAATTTTTAAAAAGGAATGAAGCAGCCACAAAAGTCATGGATAAGTTCAGTATATTATTCATAGCTGGAGACTTAGTCAATGTTTCTTTCAGTAGATAAAACAAATGTTATTCCAGTGATTTGGATCAGTTCATATTTGAACTCTCAATGGTACTACTTTACACACTCACCCACCCCCCTCAAACACTCTTTTTGGCAAGGCATTATACTTGCATATAGATAGAAAGTAAACAGAATTCTTATTTAGTGTTTTCCCCCCACCCCACCCCCCATAAAATAATGGTTTTGTGCAATATAAAAGGATATTCTTCCCACAAATTAATTTCAAGTAGGTTGCACAGATGATTGCACAGTCTGGAAGAGCATCTTTATTTCAAAATAGACATTCCATTTTCTATAAAAAAAATGAATTGTTTTTTTATAAATTTGACAAAATTGTAGCATTAAGAAAATTAAAGATTGTTTTGAAGCCATGAAATTTATTATTTTTTAGCAGAATGAAGGAAAAATTTAAGATATTGGCAAATATAAAATTTTGTTATTATCAAGACTCTTGTGATTTTGTATTACCAGCAGAAACATTAGTAGAATTATTCTTTCTTTGGCTTGGCTTCGCGGACGAAGATTTATGGAGGGGGTAAAAGTCCACGTCAGCTGCAGGCTCGTTTGTGGCTGACAAGTCCAATGCGGGACAGGCAGACACGGTTGCAGCGGCTGCAGGGGAAAATTGGTTGGTTGGGGTTGGGTTTTTCCTCCTTTGCCTTTTGTCAGAGTTATTAATAGGGATGTAAAGACATTCATTTGAGAGATGTATAAATTATTACAAAAGAAGGCTCAAAAATTAGTTCATAAATCAAGATATAAATGTGAGGCAGATTTAAATAAGCAAATGGATGAACATAGGGTGGATTCAGATATGTAGAGAGTATGAAAAGTACAATAAATGTGAGATAGCAGTTAGTTCAATATAATTTTATTCATCAGTTATATTCAACACCACTAAAGTTATATAATATGAATTATATTTATTCATATCTATGCTTTCGACGTGGACAAGAAGCCAGTATTTTTATACATTCAATTTGGCAGTGTTCCACTATTAAATCTTTTTGGCTAGATTTGGATAATTTATTACAACAAATAACTGGAGCAAGATTCCCACAGGATTTAATGTTATTTTTACTGGGAGATGTTAGAGGAATTAAACCTAAATTAAAATTGAATATGTATCAAGTAAAATTTTTTCAAATAGTTTTGATAATAGCTAGGAAATGTACTGCTACAACTTGGAAGTCAAGTATTGATTTGGGAATGGATAGATGGCATGCAGAAGTTCAGTTGTATTCCACTTGAGAATTTTTTTTGTGAAATAGAGTCCATATTTACAAACTGTTGGTATTAAAATTTAAATCCATCTCAAACATTCTTTTCTTCTATCAGTCTCTATGAATATATTATACATAAATTTTAAAAATATTGGAAAGTGAAGTGCTCCTGTTGTGGGTTTTTTTTTTAAAGTTTGCAGGGGGTTGGAGTGAGATTTAGGAGCTTTTACTTTTTTTAAAAATATATAAAATACCACATGTATTTGGATTATGTTTGAAATATTGTGATATGTTTGTTAAGTTGTTTTATATTAAATAAAATATTGTAAAAAATATATATTATGTTGAATTAAGAATATCAACCAGTATAATCTGCATCAGTACTCCATGCAATGGCTCCCAGCACCAAGTAACATTTAATAATAATTGTGGAATGAAGCATTTCCTGGATAAATTATGGTTCCTCCCACATTAATGAGTATCTAATTTGGACGCAAACTCATTCCATTAATTTTCTAATCTTGAAAGAGTAAAAAAAAATTGATCAAAGTGTAAAAAAAAATTATTCACAGTTCTGCAGGTTTAGCCAGAATAAAATAAAGGGGCAATGAAAACACATTTTCAAATTTAGAAATTTGGAAACCAAGGAAAATAAAAGTGCTTTAAAACTTCTGAGTAAAGAGCAGGAATACAAATTCTAACATAGCTGGTTTTGCTATATACATATTGGCATAACAGTTAGAACAGGACCAGTTTTGCACTGAGGATAATTGAAACTACCATTTAAACAGAATCGAATGTCATAATGTTCACCAATGCCAACATATTTCAGTTAAGATGTTGTCAATATACCAATATTTTAAATGTGTTCAATACTTACCACCAAAAGAGGCAGTTTTCCAGCTGGACACACGTATACAGGGCACAACAATACAAAGCTACAATCTTTTCTCCTTGCAACTCAGGAAAAACCTGTGCACTGTGCTCCAGTTTAGAAGCTACAGAACATAATGTTTCATCCACCCAAGTGGCAACCTAAGGTTTAAAAAAAAGTAAATATTCAATTCTGTGTCCAAAATTTAAGAACCACAAATCATAATCAGATATTTCTAAAATTATAACATTATAAAGTTATTCATTAAAATACACAAATAACCTGAACAGTTAAACCATCATCTTGAGACTAACTTTTTTCCAGACACCCCAACCAGGGAAAACCTCACCTCTGTACTTACCTTGTCAAACTTCACAAGAATTTTCAAGAACCAACCCTCCCTCATTCCTCTCTGATCTCTCGAGATTCTTGCTGCATTCCCTCTATTGGAAGTACATCCTTCCTTGCACAAATTAGATTTGCACATAACCATCCAAATACATTCCCACCAAAAGTCCATACAACTTGATGCTAGATGTTTCAACGCTTACACTCAAGTCCGCTTGTGACAAACGAAAAAATACCATTTTGCTTTCATAATTGCTTGCTGAATCTACATCTTGTTTTTCTATTAGCTGTGTACAAGGGTACCCTGATGTCATCAATGCCTTTTTAAAAAAAAAAATCTCACTAAAAATCTCCCATGTCCATTCAGTTAACCTCTTGAAGCTCCTCTGCATCCTTCTCACAGCCTTGTATCACCAGCAAATGCATATATTCTATGATTTTTTTTTTTAAATGCTGGAGTTAACTAAATGTGACAATAATGTTATTAACCAGGATTGTGGTTTCTCCAATAGAAAATTTCTGATAGTACGTGAATTTTTTCTGATAAAACCAAGCACTGTATGGAAATAAAAATACATTGAGCACCACAACTCAAAAGCCTTGCTGACATGCTGCACTGGATAATAAGCACAGGGGAGCAATTTGTAAAATAAAAATAGATCAAAACTTTTAAATTATACTCACTTTGCTGTTTTCTGTAGTAACGGTGGCTCTAATGCTATTGGCAGCGAGAAGGACAATTTTCTCATTGGTTAAACCTAACTGTGCAGTTCGAGGATGGTGCACTGAAGGATTCTTTAGGATTGAAGATTTAACAATTCAGTTAACATGAACATTAATTATTATCAAAAAATTGATTATCAAAGTGAAAATTAAGTGGAATTTTATACCTGTGTATTTCTATATGGTTCAGATTCATTCCATTTCCACTGATATAATTCACCTTTACTGCTTACAGCTACAAGTTCAGAATACAAGGCTCCAATAGCTATAAATTTAGTACCATCCTGAGGAAGAAAGTTCAGTGAATTTGTATCAACTCTCCAGCAAAATTTATTTTCCTTCCGAAAATGTTTTGTTGGTCTTCATATTACATCCTCTGATCCAAATGACAACTCATTCTTTAAGCTTTCTGCAGCCAATTATTTTAAGGTGACAGCCTTGAACAAAACCAATCAAATCCCATATGAATAAAGAAGTCAGGTGTCTTTTACTGCAGTCTTCCTGACACTCAAATTGCATCCCAGGGTCATGGGAAAAAATAGAAGTAGCACTTCATTTTTCTACCTCTCAGAAATTCATGTAGCTCCTAAACCAGTGTCCTGTTATTTCCCATTCTAAATTAAACAACAGCTATCAGCCATTAGAATTATAATACAGTAAAACCCCTGGTATCTAGAATTATGGGGATTGGCAGATGCCAGATAAATACAATTTCCAGTTGCTTGAGACTTACTCTTACAATGCCTAACCAGTACATCTGCATATACATATAAAAACAGTATATTGGAATAACAAATTCAAGTTCTCAATTCCACTCAAAGCTCAATTTTTCCCAGAGCAATAATCTGGATAGAATCGTTCCATAAATTATGGATTTATAAGCAAAAATATCACAATCAAAATTTCAATACAATTATAACCATAGCAAAATTACTCACCCGATCAGGCCACCACTGCAGTTCCTCTCCCAAGGAAACAGGACTTTGGACAGGAAGGCTTTTCTTATCCAAGTTCGATTCACCTTCACGGCTTGTGGAGCCTCTTTCATTATCAAATGAGGAACCATCAAGCCACCTCCTTTCACGTAAACGTAAAACTGATTCACGTTCACGCAACAGATCGGAGTCTCTCTCTAAGGGAAGAAGGAGAACTGGTATGCAATGGGGTCACACCAGTGAAATAAAAATAAGCCAATCTCTAGGAAAACCCTCCACAGAACAACTAATAGCAGTGTTACACAAGACCTGTGGATAACAACTCTGCACTAAGCCAAATCCAAAATGATTATTAAAAACAAACAGAACTGTTTCTGAAAGTTATGCAGCTTGAATTATTTTCTCTTTCATATAATAATACTCGGCAAAAATAAAATCCCCAGGTAAAAATACACAGTCAACACAAGGAAACATCATGAATACCAATGGACACAAAATTGGGAAAGCAGCCCTAATACAGAACGAAAGTAGTGTAAAAAAAATTAAGGTGACAGCTTTTTAGCATGCAGATGGAGTGACTCAAAATCTACAGCACCCCATAAAACCCCATGGGTGATTGTTAAATGTAGGAAATGAGACGGAATGTGTAACTCCATAATATTCACCCATCACCAATGAATCAGTATTTTTCCTTGCTAAACACCACTTTGAAGAACATATGCACAGCAGAGTGGATTTCAGTGTCCATCAATAAGAGTAGTTTTGCAGAACAGCCATTGACCAACTCCAAGAGGACTTAGTGGCCAAGCTGTACTTACAGTAAGTTTCTGAAGAACGTATTTGACTTGGTACTCTCCAATTTACCTGTCAGTAACAACACTGGACAAAATGACCATCACCCTGTCCTTGCAAAAAATCAAGTTCTACCTTAAATGAACAGACCCATCATGTTGTATGATACTATCCTTGTAGATTTGTTCAGGCATAAGCTAAATGGAGCATTGGTTACCAGATAATTAGTTTTGTTTGTCGATAGTACTTTCCTATTCCTATCCTTTTAGCATATTAGTAGATGCAGAGACAAACTTGGAGCTCAAAATTAGATACCATGAGACACAATGAAGCTCCAGTAAAGCCATGGTAGAGGTATGATGAAATATCGCTAGTGCTGTGCTCACTCCCCATTACCACCAAGCCAAGGAATCAATTTAGACTCAATGAATACAAAAGACTATGCTAACAGCACCACCAAGCAAATCTATTCCGGTGACGTGACATTATAATCAAGAATAACCACGTTTAATCAAATTTTGGCCTATTGTCCATCATAAAGATAATTTATCAACATTTATTTCTTAAAACAACAAAAATACCTTAGCTGTAGTGTCAATTATATGCATCTGTGTACTAATTTTTTTTTATAATCCAATGACCCAACTTTGGAAGAAATCTTCTATTTATATAGTTGCCCAGTTTTGTGAAAACTATTTTTGCAAGAATCAAATGGAGTGACTCAAAATCTACAGGACCCCTTAAATTTTGCATTTAATTTGAAAGCAGCTTGAAAGTTTTTAAAAATATTGATACACACTCTTTGCTTGTGATAATTTCCACGATAGGATAAAGCAAGCATCTGTCTTTTACAAAATGGTAGCCAAATGCCACTGGTTAACAACATACTGAAGCCAAATTTCAATTGCAGACATCTTGATTATCACCTTTTTTTTTTAAAAAAAAAAGAACATTTGAAAGTAACATTACAGGCTAGTGTGACAGATTGTTGTGTTTATATTATATATAGATATGATTTTGGGAGATAAAGTGTGGGAGGTTTTTTTTAGTGCAGGTCATATACAAACACTTCAGAACAGATCTCATTTAAAATACTGGAGCTCTGCTCAAGCCAGACAGGGTGGCATCTGGGGGCCTTTGCAAAAACTTGGAATGCCAAAGAGATTTCACTAATGGATTGTTGTTTTGAAAAGCAACAGATGAAAGAGGTCGAAGGAGTAGTTCGGAGCCACAGGCTGACTTGAGTGCAGCTTGCTGTTCTAAGAAGATCATTTGGTTTTGCAAGCAGGGAGTCAAACAGGCTTTTTTTTTTAAGACAGAGAGAGAGAGAGAGAGAGAGAGAGAGAGAGAGAGAGAGAGAGAGAGAGAGAGAGAGATCAGTTCTGCAGTTTTACAGTCAGCAGCAACAGCTGAGACTGGAACAGGACAAACTGGCAAGCTTGAGGAAAACCCCATTTGGAAGACATGTTGAGAGTGCTTAGTTCAGCCTGGTCAAAGCACTTGTGGTCCATACAAGAGGAGAGGACTGGCTGCCTAATGTTTCACTTGAAATAAGGGAAACAAAAAAGAATTCTGTGGTGACCTGAAAGAAAGAGGTTATCATCTGAAAAACCCTGATGGGGCAAGTTTCTTCAGAAAGACACTGAAGTGGCTGATTAAAAAGGAATTAATTGTGGGTATCCAGTGTACAACAACTCTCTATGAAAACAACAAGAACCTTCCTGAGTGGTAACCGTTTACCTTTCAAGCACCAAAGCCTGGTGAACTTCACAATTGCTAAATTCTGTGCACAGTATAAGAATTGCCTGCAACCAGTAAACTTGGAGGAATGAGAAGTGAGATTGGACTGTAAATCAACAAACTTTTCTGAATTTACGCACACATTACATACACGTGCGCTTAGAATTAGAAGGGGGCTAAGTTGGGTTAGTTAAGTCAATAGTGATAAGTTAAAGGGTGATCCTGTTTTCATGTTTAAAGATAATTAAAAGCAACTTTTGTTTAAGTAACCATTTGTCTTGGTGAATATGTATTGCTGCTGGGTTTTGAGGTCCTCTGGGCTCATAACACTAGTAAATGATCCTAGTTCACAAAATGAATGAGGGCATGAAGAGAAGGGAGGCTACAATCCAAAAATGAACAAGCCTCACATCCCACTCCAAAAAGACATTATTATGGCTGTCAGCCACCGAGGAAATCACTCATTTTTGGATATCACAACTGCTTGGGACAAACTGAATGAGCCCAAGGGCCGTTTCGTGTTCTTCATTGTTCACCTGAAAAAAACAAATCACCAATCTCTTGTGTTTAAAGCCTAAATGGCAAACTCTAATCAAAATAAATCAAAACTATAACTAAGAAAGCACACGATTTGGATACCGAATTGTGCTTTAAGGTACCACCTGTGTAAATGCAGAAACAGCATCATGAGGCAACTTGAAACTTCTACGTATATATATTACAGAGTTTTCAAATGGAGGCAAGATATACTCCAGTACCACTGTCAAGGGGGTTCACTGACATGGGAGAATTGAAAATGTTTTCTAGGGTTCTTATACATGGTACTTAAGAAGAAAACACCTTGAAAGGCACAGTGCTTGTAAAATTATCTTGGCTTCAAAATACCTCTTGATGAGCCTAGTCTGGATAGAGAAGAGCGACGGAAGGAAGGATAACCAAAATAGCTGATATCTTCAGAAAACATAGCATCAGCATCTATGATGACACTCGGATGAGCAGAATGGATATCTGCATCCAGCAATGACATAAGATCCTCTGAGAAGGGAACACATCACTGTTAATAGTACAAAACAAGTGCCTAAGTATGTTAGCATACTATTCCTCAGACAATGAGTCATATACATTCCCCCATACAAGATAAAAGAAACAACAGATGTACATCATGAATAGAATATCAAAATTCAGTGTACTAAACAAAACAATTTATTACAAGCATTAATCACAGTAATATATTTTTAAATACTACATATAACTTAGCACAATATCTTTCATGATGAAAAATAATTCTCATTTTAGAAAGCTGTATGATGCACACCCACGATATCAGAGACTCAGTTCTTCAACTGAAAAGTAAAATCTGAAAGTCTATTTTATATGAAAAACTACAGAAATGAAATGATATTCAAGGAGCAGCATGTCAATGTTTACATCAAAATCTTTCAGAAATGTTGTTGAAAGATGGTATCATAGAACACTACAGCTCTGAAACAGACTCTTTGACCAACCTAATCTATGCCAAACTCCTGTTCTACCTTGTCCCTTCAATCTACACTGAAAACAGCTCTCCGTACCTCTCCCATCCATGTACCTATCCTAATTTCTCCATTGAAGTCAAAACCTACCCATCACTTCCATTGGCAGCTGTTCCACACCCTCAACACCCTCCGTGAAGAAGCTTCCAAAAATGTTCCAAATAATTTCACCCATGTCTCTAGTTCCTGTCTCACCCAACCTCAGTGGATAAAGTCTGCTTGAATTTACCCTATGTATAGCCCTCATCATTTTGTTTACCTCCATGAAATCACCTCTATTCGCCATCACTCAAGGGGAGAAAGTCCTATACTATTCAACTTTTCCCAATAACATTCTAAATTTTTTCTTTCAATCTTATTGAAATCTTTCCTGTCAAATGTTGGCCTTACCAATGTCTTATACAACATCAACACATCTCAATACTTTGATTTATGAAGTCCAATGTGCCAAAAGCTTGCTTTACAACCCTATCTACCTGTGACACCACCTTCAACAGGAATGGGACGAGGAAATAAAAATCAGATTTAAGCTTTGCCTGAAAAGCCAATCTACAATAGACAAGTCAAGGATCAAAAATCAACAGTTAACATGAAGCCTGTCTTTAGTTACACATCACATTCAAAAATTAGGCAAACTTTTAAAGAAAATTTTCATCTCCTAATTGCTCAAAATTGAAGGTTGGCTAATTACACAAGGCAAAACACAACTGAATATGAAAGTAAATAAGTAAGTTTGCAGATGCTATTTGTGTACTTCAATACACAAAATTGCTGGAGAAACCCAACAGGTCACACACAGATTCAACGTAGCAAGATAAATAACCCAAGTTTCGGGCCTGAACCTTTCGTCAAGTAATGAGCAAAAAGCAGGCAGGTGCCTGAATAAAATGGTGGGGGGGGGGGGGGGGCACAGACAGATATGGGTGGAAGGGTAGAAAGGGCTGGGAAGTGACAGCTCTGAACCAGAGAGTAAGAGCAAATAGAAACCAGAGAAACTGATAGCAATGCTATTTGCTTAGAGTGCCCAGGCAGAATATTAGGTGTTCTTCCTCTGATTGCACATAGCCTTGGTTTGGCAATGCATAAGCCCATGGGCAGACATGACCGTGTGGAGGTGAGGTCAGGAATTGAAATATTTGGCCATTAGGAAGCCCCGCCACTGCTGAAGACAGAGCGAAGGTTCTCAACAAAAAACTCCCAGTCAAGTCCATCTGATGTAGAGAAGGCTACCATATGAGCACCGGATGCAGTAGATGACTCCTGCAGATTCACAAGTGTTGTTTCACCTGGAAGGATGGTTTGGGGTTCAAAATGGTGGAGATGTGGGCTCAAGTATAGATTTCCTGCAGTTACAGGGATAGGTACCAAGAGGGTGATTAGTGGGAAGGGTCAAGCGGATGTGGGATTCATTGAGGGAGAAGGGAATATGAAATCACAGTATCAAGCACACAAACCTCCAGGTAAATAAGATTCACTTGCTGTATCATCACCATCATCTCCATCTTCATCATCACGGCTAAGTAAGTTGTTTACAGCAAGGTTTACATCCAAATTAGTCCGCTGCAGTTCCCGGATAATAACACTTCTAGATTTGCCTTGTAATACAACTTGTGCCTGTGTGCAAGAGTAAGAACTAAACAAGGATGGAATGGAAATTCTGTTTAAATTAAAAACATGTTAATTTTTTTTAAAATAAAATCAGTCTAGAATCTAAAAATTTTGCAGTGGATTTTCTTTTAGTCTCTCAAGAAATGCTAATTTTTGTTCAAGGTGTGCACAAGGAAGTTGAAAATCTGAAATGTTGACTTCAATATACCAACTTACATTGGCTATTAAGAATTTGGCTTCTCTACTCATTATCGCATTTAATGCATTTGTAAAGGCTCAATCTTTTTAAAAAAAATTAAATCAGCTATCAAACTTCATGATTTATTTACAAGGTATTAGCAAGTAAAATGAAAAATAAAACATCTAATGGGAATAATATTAAATATATTTAGACCATTTGATCAATGTTGTGATGGATTATAAATTTTTTTTTTAAAACGTGGAAAAATTACTATTTAGGTCATCCATTCTCAAGCAACATTATAACATCTAGTCATTAGATGTGTGATGTGTCTGAAGGTGGCTGATGGACCTATCTGGCTTCAAAAGTTTTTTTTATTTAAAACACAGGTGACAGGTTTAAGAATGCTACAGTGGTTCTTCATAATTGAGATTCTTTTCCTCGTTGCTCTTTCAACTCTAGCTTCCTCATATGAACGAATGCTGCTTTTTAAAAAAACAAGCAGGTCAAACAGAAAGATCCCAGCTTCTTGTTCTCAGTGGTGCATGTCAAAGTTGAAGCTCTTCCATAAGAGGCTTTGAATTCATTTGTGTCCATTATGACTGTTTTCCCTCAGTCAGCTCTCCATAAAGTTATTGTTTTGGTATTTTGTCATTTGGAATTCTTCCAACAGTTCTGCCCATCTGACCTGTAATCTTTCAACAAAATGGAGACGCTGGGGAAGTCTGTCTGAATCGAAGTCTGGAATCTTGTCATGAATTTCATAGGCAGTCAGGTCACGGGAATGTGGCTAAGCCGTCTGGAATGGCTGCTAAACTGTCCATGTTTTACAAGAATAGAGGAAGGAGATACAACAACACAATACACTTCCAGCTTGGTGTTCAGGGAAATTCCTCTTCGTTCCCATACTTCACTTCTGCTTGTGTGAGCAGTGCTGCTTTTACTCTGACCGTAGACCTCTCAAGGTGAATCATCGGTCTGTTACATTTATTTATAAACATTATAAAGCAATTACCAACTTTTATGAAATGATGTACCTTATGATTTTGTCTTGCTTTATTAATATTTTGTATATGGATTGTTATGTTAAACTCAATAAAAATATTTTAAAAAGATAAAAAGAATTAATGTATCTAACATTATCCTGCACAGCTGAATCTCCAATTCCAAGAATAAAATGTGAAAATAAAATTCCACATTCAATCTCATGGATTAATAGCAATTATTTTGCATACTATTGGAACTAATGTTATATTTGTAAACCATGCAATTCCAATAACTAAAGTTCGTAACTCTTAAACTACATTTATAGGTGTGATTTTACTTTAATGACACTCCCATTACTGATGTAATTTTGTTTTTAAAATTTTAATTATTTGTTACCTTGCCCCACATTTGCTTGCTAAATTTCTGCTCTTGTTCTAAAAATATGCAGAGCTGACCCTAATGAAAATGCTTGAAAATGTTTCCACAGTTCCTTCTCTAATCCTTCCTCCAATATTCTATCAAAGCATTTCTGTGCTACTGCTGTAAAAGTGAATTTCTATACCTGAGAGATCAGTTCCTCTGGGATGACTGATGCTGGTATGACTGGCTGTGGCTGACTTCCAAGTAGCCCAGATCCTCTATCACGACCAGTACGTATCACTCTAGTCTGCCTCCTCGAGTCCCTTGTGCCTGTGGATGATCTTCCTGATGCCCCACCACTCACTCCAGAACTCCAACGACTCCTGAATGTGTAATTCATGAAGTTTGTATTAGCTAAAACTACCCTAAAAGGAACTATAAAAGGGATGAAAACAAAGATTCCAAAAGAAGCCTGCATACATCATGAGAGATTGAAACATACAAACCACCTTCATTACAATTCTCCAGAAGCATTTTATCTAAATGATTCTGAATTAAGCCATAACCCAATAGCAAAAAGCAAGAGGTTAAAATAATGCATCCCAGAACAGCCAACCAAAGCTTGTAACAAGTGCAAATGAATTGCAAGTACAAAATTCACAAACATGCTTTAATAAAGAATTTGGTTCAGGGCTAATATTTAATGGGATTGTCAGCTAATGTTTGTCATCAACACTATTTTTGGTAATAGGAATGGAAAATGTAAATACTTGAAAAGATCAGGAGCAGATTATTTCATATACAATTCAAGCATTTTAATAAGTAATCCTCTGTATCTGAATTGTTTCTAGCCATGATAATCATAACATCTGGAGTAAATATCAATCAAAATGGAAAAGCAGATTCCTTCAGAGATTGAAACCCAAATATTTGTCTTAATGAAGAAACCAAGCCACTCATGACAAACATTCATTGAAATATTTTGTTTGTTTTGATTTATAAAATGGCTCAGGTGAATGGCAATGGAAGATTGCACAATGTAATGGCTATTTGAACCTGTAATTCCTTCCTAGATTATTCTAATTCTATATACTTCTTAGCTAGATTCGGTTTATAAACAGGAGCTAGAGTTCTTTTTAGAATCCCAGCATTGGCTTTGACAATTTTTGTTAAAATATTCATTCTTGTAATTGACAAGTATACCCATTATTGCATGATCACATCAAATCCCATTTCACAGATCTTTTACAACACTTCATTGTTTGAATTATTGAGAGTGCAGTATAAATACTTCAAGTCAAATGCACATGAACAGAATAAAGCAAGTATTGCTCTGCAAATCAATGTTAGAAAAGCAGTTACTCGGATTCCCATTCAGTAATTCAAAAGAATGCATTTCTGAAAGTACCATTTCATTGTCACTGTGTCCAATTGAATTGTTAACACTGTATTTGGTAAAAGTAGACAAGTAAAATTTAGCTGCAAAAAGCCAATAAAGGAGGAAATCAAGCAACCCATTTTAGCAGGAATGATGAGTCAGGTTCCTGAATGCATCATGCACTATGAATAAACAGCTAAAATTTACAGCCAGCAGTTTCAAAACAAGTTTACACCACCCTAGCAGTGCATATTTCTTTGGCACAGGGACTGATTTAAGGTCACACTGACCTACAACCCTGCCAAAACTTACCCAAGGGGGTTGCCTGCCAGTCTGCCCAGAGTATCAGAACCAGACAAAAACCATGGGGAATCACTACTCCTGCCTGGCCTGGAAGTCCTTCCTGTGCCTGAACCACTGCTCAACTTTGAACTGGAAACAAAGATGGGAGATGGGTTACAACACAGGTATCCCAAGCCTCTTAGCTCAGGGACTTTACATTTTCTTTAACTGGTGAATGACCAGCCAGGGCAACACCCTTGGGCAATTTTTAGCTTTCAAAATTTGTTCAGTTACTATGTTTTATAAGCTGTTTGTAGTATTCAGCATGTCTACACATTTTATGCCACTGTGATATTATAAATCTAAATTTGTATTAGATTTCTTAAAATTGCACACATTTCAAAAAATAACTTTTGACTTAAAATAATCTTGAAAAGTAGTACAATCTGGAATGCACTTCATTTTCACAGACCATAGTGCCAAGCCCTTCACAAATATGGATAGGATGATATTAAAACTTTACAGCCACATACAAGGAAAAAGTACTTTATATAAACAGAAAAGGATGGCTAGACATTTTTGGTAAATCATATCCAAACCAAAGTAAACAAAGCTCTGGTCAGAGAGTACATGAATCTTTAGACCTTGGGCATTATTAATCATATTTCAATTCAACAAAACCAAATAATTGACTAGAAGCATTGTTTTTCCAACAAAAACATGAATAATGCATCTTATTTTCACACAATTTGATGCAAGATTTAAAATAAATTCAATTACCAAGTTATGCAAAAAAACAAATGCACAAATTAAAGGTTTTCTTTCAATAGGTGTATGCTTGTGATTGGAATGCTACAAAACATCAGAACTGAATTTGTACACAAATCAAAAAGTGTAACTACAAATTGTGTAGAAAGTAGAACAAATACTTACCCATCACTCGTATCTGGTTTTCCCAGCTCCAATCTGTCCGGTTGAACAGCAAAGCTAATTCTACAGATACGACCATCCTATTGTGAACAGTTTTATGTTGGGAAGGGAGGGTAAAAGAAAGAAAATATTCCTGCATGAAATACCATAAAATAGTATACCAATGAATTACAATACAGAAATGAGTTAAATGACTTCTATAATAGCTACAAATAATCTACAATTTGCAGCTACACATTAAAAAAAGTAAACAAGTGAACTTTAAATGAGCACAAGCCATCGATCTAGCTTTAATACATTTATTAGTGTAGAGTAAATTAAAATTTCTAGATTTAAATGCACCCATCACCCAAAATCCTTGCACCAATTCTTTATTGATACCAACTCTTTTGTGTGGAGGGAACATATTTTTGCTATGGTGACAGCTCCTGTTATTAACACCACCACCATGCCACCCCCCAATTATTGCTTTTTTACTTCCTATGGAAGCTGCTTGACCTGCTGAGGATTTCTAGCACTTTTGAGTATGGCAATTGCAATGTTTAACTCTGTCTAAATTGGCACTTGTTCAGCACAGATTCAGTGGATTAAAGTCCTATTTTCGTGCTGTGAAAACAGCATAAATTATGATAAGCAGTCCCCAAATCTCAGCATCTGAGAACCTTATTAACTATCAAGAAAATACTTCAAACATGAATTATAGTAACACCAAGGTGCAATTTTTTAAAATGTACATGTAAAAGGTGTGTTGTTAAATATTTTGGAGCCCATGTTAAAGTGGACCTGAGGTGGCTTGAAAACAAACATGAATACTGCTGAAAAAACAAAATTTTAATCACTTTGCAAAACAAGAGAACTCTGTTACATCATGAAGCATCATGAAGCTCTGTTACATCAATGAAGTCTCACCCCAAGAAAATCTGCCTTGTGGCTCACAAGTTGCATATTTATACAGATAAGCCTCCATTCCTCCAGAACATTCAAACAGACTTCCCCATACAAGTACCGCATTTTTACGCATATAACACACGCTTTAAATGTGTATTTTACAAACCAGGCACCACTCCCCCCCCCCACGTGTTATATGCGTACGCACTATATGAGAATATTTTTACGTGTTGAAAATGTACAAAAATAACAGCAGTGGGGAAGTCAAACTGGCAATTTATAGCGGGTGTGGGAATACAATAGTGGCATTGAAAGAATGTCTTTCCCATGGTTGCTATAAATTGTGCACAATTATAGCGAGCATGAGAATGCTATAACCAGCATGAGGATGTAATAGTGGCAATGAAAGTGTGCACAATTTATAGCAGGTGTGGAAAATTTTGATCTTGGAAATATCTTTGTACTGAATGCCATGGTGTTCCTTTAAACATGATATTCAGGCTAGGGCACTGCACTTTATCAATGTTAATTGCCCAGACCTGTCCCTGAGGGAGGAGATTAACATATCAAGTGCCTCTGATTTGAGGCAAATATAAGAATTAAAATTTTGCTCAACTCTGAAGCCTCTCCAAAGCTTGTTAATGCCCATATCATGGGCGAATGACACATTTGGAGGAATATGATTGGGTGTTAATTATGGGAGATTGTGGCATATACTGATGTGTTTTGTCTCATATTCCATTTAAATGTAAATTGCCTTTGTTAGTCAGAACTTACAATACACAATTTGTGATTCTCTTCACATTATATGCATGTGTGCATTTTATGCATGAAAATATGGTATCTTTATTAGAATTCTCTTGAGTCAAATAGAATTGCTGATCTTTAACCTTATTGATTTATCAAAACATACCATCAGAATTTATTATCATGAACAAGTCATGAAATTCGTTGTTTTGCAGTAGAATCACAGTGCAAACATTCATCTAAACCACCTTATAAAAATAGTGCATGAAAGTCAAAGTAAGGCAGTGAGTGACTGGTTCACTGATCATTCAGCAATCTGATGGCAGCAGGGAAGAAGAGCTGCCCTTGTGCCGCTGAGTGCTCATCTTTAGGCTCCTGTACTTTTCCCCCCAATGGTAGTAGAGTGAAGAGGGTTGTGGGGCCCTAAAATGTTCTCTGCAATATTATTTTGGTTACTACTTTTAAACTTACATTCTCACCTAGAATGTTGCAGAAAATTTTGAAACTAATCTTCAAATTGAAGTATTCTAAAGACTAATAATAAACTGTTTAACATTTTTCAAACACAAACATGAAGAAATAATGCTACAGTCAACACAAATAGGAGTGAATTGTCTGGATGATGAGATTGTTCAAATTATCAAAATATCAATTTTGAAATTAAAGAACCTTTTGTCACCACAAAACCTTTCCCCACAGGAAGAGAACAGAATCTGGTCCAAGCTCACCTGCTGAAGCTATTGCACAGCCAAATTTGAGCCTAACAGGCAAAAAATTCACTACTCTATCCTGCTGCTTCATTCTGATGTTTCTACTACCTCTATGGCTGTCAGAAAGGGCTAGGTTCCTACTGAAAAATGTTTTGAGCATCTACTTTAAGAAAATATTGGACAACATTTCAATTTTTGTCATCTTTAAAAGGTCAAAAAACCTGATTGATAAACATGTATTGATTACTTGCCACAAAGAATTGAAATAATTTGAATCAATTCAGGTGTGAATGTTTTAATGTTTATTTTTAAGGAAACTGCCCCCTTAAGAACAAAATGTCACACAATGATTCCCACACAAGTTCCATAATTACCTTACAATCAACTAAATTGAAAATGTGGTGTTCAATTTTTATATATATATATATTCACACAGAAATACTCAGGGAGGAAAATAAAAATGTAATTTTCACAGCCTTTCTTTGTAAAGAAAATTTTAGGCAAATTGGCCTTCATAAATCAGGGTACAGAGTTGGAATATTATGTTGAAATTGTAGAAGACATTGGTGAGGCCATATTGGAGAATTGTGCTGATAACCTACACACAGGAAAGATATTAGTAAGATTTAAAGAGAGCAGAAGATTGACAAGCAACTTGCTAGATCAAAAGAACCAATGTTCCTATTCAGTTCTGCTGGAAAGAAAAATTCACAATCTTGAACCTCAATCATGTACTTAGATACTATGTAATTGTGGTGCAATATACCATATATACTTGTGTTATGGTCAAGTTTTTTGGATAAAATTTTTGGGTCAAATATGGGGGAAGGGGGGTTGACTTTTACAATGATCATAGTTTTGACCACACTAAATATCTACGTTGTTCAAGGCAAGGGTTCACGGTTGTGGCACTGAGAGCTCCAACGGGTGGGCAGTCGGGGCCAAGGAGAGAGTGTGGCCATGGCGTCAGGAGCTCATACGATGGTGGCTAGGCATCGGGAGCTCTAGTAGGCAGGCGATTGGTGGGAGGGTCCACAGTTGGGTGGGGGGAGAGGGGGAAGAAAGATAGAGGAAAAAAATCAAAAGCTCTGGGTGAGAGGCTGGACATCTGTAGCTCCAATGGGTAGATGGGACAAGGATCCGCGGCCGGGATGTTGGGAGCTTGGATGGGCAAGCAGCCACAGCGAGGGTTCACAGTTGGGGTGTCGGGTGTTCAGATGGGCAGGATGGCTGAGGCAAGGGTTCATGGTCAGGGCCTCGGATGGGCGAGCAGTCAGGGCCTAGGGCTGGGTTGACTTTTGCACAGGTTATACGGAAAACACATGAATTTTTTGGGGCCAAAAATAGGTGGGAATAACTATTACATGAGTATACACAGTAAATGGTATGGCCAAAAGCAATCTCTGTTCAATTTCTGAAGGATTTATGAATATCACAAGGAGAAATGATTTCTTGATGAGATACTAGAAATACATTTTGATCAAGAGAACTTGTGACATATTTACATGAGCATATAGAATTAATCAGTGTGGAACTTTAATTTCTGCTGTCATTGCAAATTTCAAATAACCTTAGCTTCAAGGACATACTTTTTGATTTGTTTCAAAATACAAGCACCTCAGAAATGTTTAATAAAATACATTACCTCCAGGAGAAATGCAGCATGGTTTGGTCCCACCATGCACTGCTTAATTGTAGCCTGTTCCAAAACGTTCAGAGGCGGATGACTGAAAATAAATTGCAAACTCGCTCAGCATTTGAAATATGTAGTTAAAAATGCAATTAAAACCAAAAATATTTAAAATATTCAGATCAACAACAACTTTTTCTAAAAAAAAACATTTTAAACACAACTTCTTATTTGGTCCCTTCCTCATATAGATCTACTTCCACTATATACTTCCCTGTCACAAATTAATAGCCCCACTCCCAAGCATTTATCAATGCAGTTTTAAAACCTTATTACAAGTTACCACCCAAAAATAAAAATTTGATCCTGACTAAAATGTGCAGGATAAGTCTGAATAGTCACATGTCAAAAATCATATGTTCAACTTTTCATTCCTAAATTCCAACCTCAACCACCATTTCTGAATACTTTAAAATGTCAATTAACCAACATCACTTAAAATTGCACAACACTCATTCAACCTCATTTTTAATGAAACAAAATTAAGAGTTTAGAAGAGTATGATTTTAACTGAGGCTCTATCAGAATACTTTTCCTTGCAAAAGCAAGATACAGTCCAACTCAGATTATCTGAAATCTGATTCTCTACAATCCTCATTTACCAAATATTTTTTAAAATATCAGATAAATGTGGATTTCCAAAATAAATCAAAAATCTTTATTTATCAGAAATCAGCCAAACTGACAGGGGACCTCGGGCTCCTGGGCAGGAGTGGGGACCTCAGTGGGGGAGGTGTCAGTGATCAGCAACAGTCAGCACTTTTTTGGGGTGATAATTAAACATTGTTTTATTAGTTTAAAAAGCCTTCACTTCTTGTTTGTTGTATTTTGAACACTGTTAAAAGTGATTTGCTGTTACTACTGGGTTGTTTTTAAAAAAATGACCAGTTCTCCTAAAAACATTTATGCCTGGCCATTTCAAATAATAAAGAGTTGTACTATATTTAAAACGGGTCACATTGGACCAATATTATACAAGTTAACCAATTTTGATTTTCTACTAAAAAACAGAACATTTACCACCTCTATATGAATAACCTATGTATTGAAACTACAATACATTTCCCTACCCAAATAACCATTATTTAACATAAACATTTTAGTATTTAATTTCCTGGATTAGAGAACATGTTGAGTGCGCTAGAGCTTTTCTCTTTGGAGTGACAGAGAAACAAAGGCAGCATAGTAGAGGTGTACCCAGATTTTGAAATATAGATTAAGTGGACAGCCACCAAATTTTACCCAGTGCAGCAATCACCATCAGTTTAAGTTTAGTGGATATATCAAGAGGTTTTTATTTAAAAAGTAGTGGGTTCCTGGAATGCACTGCCAGGCGAGGTGGTCGAGGCTGATAAATAATAGGGACATTTAAAAGATTTAAATAGGCACATGGACCCAAGAAAAATGGGGGCAGGGGTGTTATGGACCTTGATAGAAGGGTTAGGTTGATCACAGAATAGGTTTAAGAAGGTTCGCACAACATCTTTGTCTTTGCAAGACGTTTCATCTTGACCCTGGAAGGAAATTGAATCAAGGTGCCAATGCACAATTTTCAGAACATGACCAATTTCAATATTCAATTACAAGAATAATCAGGCTAGATAAATCAATAACATGAAGCTGAAATAAAAAATACAATTTGTTGATCATTGGTTTGTGCATGATGGCAATACAAATTAGCAGTTCAAAAAGTGAAGTTTTTTTTAAAACGTTCAAAGAGTTATACTGACATTGTGGCTTCAGTAATCTCAGAACATTAAGGGTGGTCATTGCCAGAATGCAGGAAACAGGGCCACAAATATTTAAATAATCAGGTTCAAATTATAAACATTTCTAATGTTCGAAGGCATAAATATTAGTTTCAAGAGATTCTTCTTTTCAAAATAGCATCTTGGTATCTTTTGAGTGAACAGGTCCTCAGGTTAACACGCAATCTAATGACTGGCACTCACTGCAGCACTCCCTCAGTTTTACATTGGAATGCTCATCTTGATATTTTGCTCGTTACTAAAATTACATACAACGTGACAAGCATGGAATTGAGCATATTTAATAAATTTTTGCATCGTTCAGTAACTAGGAAAACAACATTCTTGAAAGAAAAATTAGTTCTAGTCTTGGGTCAAGTATCCTTTCTATACCATCTGCATAGTCATATCGTTTCAATTATAACATTGCTTAGTGATACCAGTACTAAGATGCAAGTTATGGTTCCATTAGCCTTTGCAAAACCTGAGAAAAAACTGGACAAGTTAAAACCAGGTTTTCAAATGTTCTCAATGAGATCACTCATGAAGCTCAAAGTTCAAATTTATTGTCAGACTTTTCTTCTTTCTTTGGCTTGGCTTCGCGGACGAGGATTTATGGAGGGGGTAAAAAGTCCACGTCAGCTGCAAGACTACATTCATGATATCATACAAAACCTTGAGATTCTTTTAGCTGCACACCAGGTAGAATTTTCACTCATCAGTAGTGTAACTATACTCAAAAAATACATAAACAAAAGAGAGAAATGTATACAAAGGAATGTGAACAAACTGACTGTTCAAATACAGAAAATAAATATTCAGCAAAAATAATGAGCAAATTAAGAGTCTTTAAAGAGTCTCAGATTCAGTGTTGTTTAGGAGTCTGATGCTGGAGGGGGAGCAACTGTCCTTGCACCTGGTGAAATGAGTTTTGTGGCACCATACCTCCTTCCTAATGGCAGTAGTGAGAACAGAATATACCCCAAGTGGGATGGATCTTTGATTACAGCATTCCTCAGATTTTTTTTCATGGTGGGAAGGGTTTTGCCTGCAATTTACTGGGCTGTGTCCACTACCCTTTTGCAGGGCTTTCTGATCAGAGGTATTGGTGCCCCCATCCAGACCATAATGCAGCCAGTTAGCAAACATTCCACTACAAATTTGTAGAAGTTTGCCAAGGATTCTGATATCATACCGAACCACCCAAACTCCTGAGAAAGTTGAGGTGCTTTCATAAGAACACAAGAAATAGGAGCAGGAGTCGGCCATCCAACCTGCTGAGCTTGCTCCACTATGCAATGGGATCTTGGCTTATCTCCAACTACCTGCCTTTTCCCCATATTCCTTAATTCCCTTATTATGTAGAAATATATCCAACCCTGTCTTAAATATATTTACTGAGGTCACCTCCACTCGGAAGCGAATTCCAGATTTACTAGCCCCTGGGAAAGGCAGTTCCTCCTCATCTCTGTCCTATATTTACTACACTTAATCTTCAGATCATGTCCTCTAGTTATTGCCTCGCTTACCAACTTACCTACCTGAATCTTATTTATGCCTTTCTAGAAGATCCTCTATCATTCTTCTAAATTCCAGCGAGTACAGTCCCAGATGACTTGATCTCTCCTCATAGGCCAACGCCTTCATCCCGGGAATCAACTTGGGAGAACCTCCTCCAAAGCCACAATGACATTAGTATGATGGGGTCAGGAAAAGTCCTCCAATTTAATGACTCCCAGGAATTTAAATTTTCTCTACCTCTCCACCTCTAATCCACCAATGATCATTAGATCATACTCCTCTGGTTTCCCTTCCTATAGTCTACAATTAGCTGCTTGGTTTTGGAGACATTGAGTGAGAGGTTTTTAAATATACCTTTCAACCAAGTTTTTAATCTCCCTCCTGTAATGCTAACTCATCATCCTTTTTATAATTTACCATTAATGATGGATCTAATAAAAGGACTATGACATGCTATGTTTATTTTTAGTTAAAATGAAATGAAGTTGATACTTCAAGTCTCAATGAGATTTACTCAACTTTTCAAAGTTAAAATCCTTTACCTGGTACACTAAACAAAAAGGGAGAAAATGCAAGGATATATTAGAATGCACCTTCAAATGTCTTGAGGAAATAATTTGATACTTCAAACCTACATCACATTATCCAGATTAAGTTGGGAAGTTTCCAGCCAGGACAAAGCAGTATCATCTCATTCAATAAACTAACCCTTTTGATTACTGACGGCATATCAATATGTTGCACAATTCTATTCAGATGTAAGACAACATATCCAATTAATAGGTCTTCAAACTTCAGCCAACCGTTATCTCTGTGCAACAAAACAAGTTTATTTTTGGTATGATATTGTATAGATATTTAAACCTTGCTTTCAGAACAAAAATATATTAGCATTATGTACAATTATTTTCATGAATCCCTCATCTTTGGACGAAACACATCTTTGGGAGTTCACCAAATGTTTATGTAGGTATTTTGTACTTGCACAGCAATGGTTAAACTTGTACCAGAGGTTGCAACAAATCCAAATACACTTTTAATGGCAGAAAAATATGAATGGATTTCCCATGATATTTCTTTCCAAAGAGATAAAGTGAACAGTATTTTTTCCCAGAATGATCACCATTGCAGCAATGTGACACAATATTTTTCAGTTGAGTTACAATATGGAAGTAGGATTTAAGAGATTATCCAAATAACCTTTTGTATTGTCCATTTTGATCCAAACTAATGCAAAATTTGTCAATCACTGTTCACTCACTAAAATCCAAGTCTGTCACTAAAAATTAATTACAATGATGGTAGGACAGTGTGGGTCCAAGGTGGAAGTACAAGGTAGATCTGCAGCAGACAACATCCAACTTTGATTCAAAGATGTGTAACTGTCATTTGGATGCTAAGTAATTCAGATAGTTCTATTTATACAGGACACAAGCCAAGCCAGCAAAGCAGTTCCATATTTGGAGGTCTTGATAAAGATCCACGAAAGGTTCACCATCATACATCCAAATAATGGCTAGATGTCCAAATTATAAATGTATAACAAGTTTAGTTTTTTTTTTAAATATTGCACCTTTAATGAAAAAACCTTTCCTGGACCAATCTTCCTTTGGCAGTTGGTTGGGATCAAGGACAACACCTTCCACTAGCCTTCTGGGTCCTTAGGTGGCTAATAAAGCCAATGAGAAAAAAAAAGCAGATTCTCAGAATGGTGAAGAAGGTGGATGACAGAGCCTACAAGTGGGTAGTTTGAGGAACTACATACTCAATGCAGGCTTCTCATGTGCTCTCAATGTATTCTCAATACCATTCCAAATAGTCCTACACTTTGACCACCACGGGCCAATGTAGGCCAGAAGACAACATTTCTTGAAGAAAGCTTTAAGCACATCATTTAATCTTTTTCTTTAACCCCTCCTCCATAAAGTTTCAACTTATCCAAAATAACGTCAAAAAGATGGAAATGTTCATAGTTAATAAATAATGGAGAGATTTGATGAAGAAACTCCAGTGCAGATAGCCTAAAAAAAAAACTAGTGACATCTGTCAACCTTGGAAGTAGTACAAAAAGCCAGAATATGAGAAACAAAGTTATTGCAACATGGGTGTAGGAAGATATCAGGGACATGGAGAATGAACATGGAGAGATCTAAACACAAATGAGTTATAAAACTGATCTAGCAATGGAGAGCAAGCAGCATCAAGTCATATCAAGTCAACATCAGAGGAATGAAAGTGGATGGGCTTCCAAGTAGTTAGCCTATGAAGGAAGATAATAGGAGAAGACCATTCAGTTCATCAAACCTGATTCTCTATTTAATTTTTTTTTTTTTATTTAATTTAATGGTTGATCTGATTATGGACTGAGCTCCATCTACATGCCTTCCCCCACCCCCCTCCACCCCCCCCCCCCCCAAATTCCCCTACTTTGAATATAAAACACAGACAGATTTTTCAATGAGAGTGCCTCTACTGCTTCCTTGGATAGAAAATTCCAGAGATTCACCACTCTTGGAAAAGTAGTTCCACTCATCTGTTTTAAATCTACTCCCTCAAAATCTTGAAGCTAGTTCTAGACTCACCTACCCAATTTTTATAATATATTGAAACATAAAATTATGGAATTATAATAAGTTCCCTTCTCATCTTTCTGATTTTCACTATAGTCCAGGTGACTCAATCATTCCTCACAGGCTAACACCCTCATATTTGAAATCAACCTGATGAACCTCTGCTGCACTCCAAATCCAGTACATTTTTTTTTACAAGTAAGGAGAGCAGAACTGTACATCACCAGTACCATCAATGAAGGTCAACATTCCATTTGTCTTTCTAATAACCTGTTGGACCTGCAACCCATTCTTTTGTGATTATGCACAAGAACTCACAAGTCCTTCTGAATGACAGCATGTTGCAATTTTTCATCAAATAAACATTGGATGAGCTGAAATTTACTCCATGTCTAATGTAAGTGGTAAAGCAGAGCCCTGAAGCAGTGAGACTAGAATCAACAATTCTTGCATGAGGTTCAGGGTAGTGCAAAGATAACAATGAACAGAACAAAAGGATGCTGAGGATAGAAGATGTCTACTATAACCCAAAGCTATTGAAATGTTTGAAGGTTGTGACAAAATAAAGAAATTGATTTCCCTGTTGCAACAGCTACCAATGGCTGGATGCATCTGAAGGGTTAAAAACAGCATCTTTCTCAGTTAGGAAGTATTTTTCCCCAGGAGATACTGAAATAGCAAGGATACAACATGGAAGGTAGCTGCTGCTACATTGGTGACCCCGACGGTCCAGATGTTTTTCTGGCCTCTCACTATGGATCCCTTGGAGATCAACGCAGTCGCGATGAAACTGCCCCCCTTCTGGACACATTGCTCATGTGTGTGGTTTGGACAGGCAGAAGCGCAGTTTCGCCTCAAACATTTCATCAGGTGCCACGATGTTTTATCACGACGTGAACATACTCGACAAAGAGACCACGGCCAGGGTGAACAACCTCATCCACAACCCGACGGAGGTCGGTAAATATCCCGCCCTCAAGAACCTTCAGCCTCTCCCCACAGCAGCATGCCTCCAGGCTCTTTCACCTTGATGGATTGGGAGACAGAACCCCGTCTGCCCTGATGGACGAGATGCTGTCGTTAGCAGAGGACCACAAACCATGTTTTCTGTTCCGGGAAATCTTCCTCGAGCAGATGCCCGAGGACATACAGCTCCTGCTAGCAGACGAAGACTTCTCCGACCCACGGCGAGTTGCGGCCTGCGTGGACGTTCTCTGGTGCACCAAATGGGAGAACGGGACCACCCTCAATCAGGTCACCCGCCCTGGCCTATCCAGCCGCAGGCTCTCCCCCAAGCACAAGCCGGAGGAGCACCACCGCACCTGGTGTTTCAATCATCAAAGCTGGGGGGGGGGTACAGCCCTGTACCTTTCAGGAAAACAACTCAGTAAGCCCCCATTAATGGCTGCGGTGGCTGGCCACGCGAACAGCCTCCTGCATGTGACCGACAAATCCACTGGCTGACGGTTCCTAATAGATACCGGAGGGGAGCTGAGCGTGCTTCCCCCCACCCACCCACCCCCAACAGCCCTCAAAGACTCACACCAGAGCACGGGGTCCTACCCTGCGGACAGCCAACAGATCCGCCATCAGGACCTTTGGAACTCGCAGAGCACAGATCCAGATCGGAAAGGACAGGTTCCACTGGAAGTTCGTGCTGGCCTCAGTGGGCACGACGCTGTTGGGGGCAGACTTCCTCCAGGCGCACAGCCTGTTAGTGGATGTCAAGGGCAAGCGGTTAGTTAACGCTCGTACTTTTCAATCTGTCCACCTGGATGCCACAGACGCGAGCAACCCGGGGATAGCCGCCATCAGTGCCCCCAAGGACAAATACACAAGTATTCTCGATGAGTTCCCCTCCATCCTGTAGCCGCAGTTCACCGCCGCCTTGCCTCAACATGGAGTCTATCATCACATCGCGACACAGGGACCCCCGCTTCACGCCAAAGCCAGGCAATTACCCGCAGAAAAGCTGCAACTGGCCAAAGAAGAATTCTCATGACTGAAGGAACTGGGAATTGTCCATAGATCTGACAGGCCCTGGGCCTCCACCCTCCACATGATCTCCAAGACTTCAGGGGGTTGGTGCCCTTGCGGGGACTACCGTCACATTAACGATATGACCACGCCAGACCAATATCCCATCCTGCATATTCAGGACTTCTCGGCGAACTTGCACGGCACCCAAGTGTTCTCAAAGGTCGACCTGGTACGGGGCTACCATCAAATCCCGGTCCACCCTGATGACATTGGCAAGACCACAATAGTCACCCCGTTCAGCCTTTTTGAATTCTTGCGGATGCCCTTCGGGTTAAAGAATGCAGCCCAAACTTTTCAGTGCCTGATGGACACAGTGGGCAGAGAGACTTGGACTTTGTGTTCATCTATCTCGACAACATCCTCATCACCAGTCGAGACCGCGACGAGCACAAGATCCATCTCAGCGCACTGTTCGTCCATCGGGCAGAGTTCGGCCTCACAGTCAACGTAGCCAAGTGCCAGTTCAGTAGGCAGTCCCTGCAGTTCCTGGGCCATACCACCTCGGTGGCCGGAGCCACCCCGGCACCAGAGAAGGTTGCAGCTGTGCACCAGTTTCTGAACCCCACCACCCTCAAGGGCCTGCAGGAGTTCGTTGGCATGGTGAACTTCTACCTCCGGTTCATCTCCAGGACAGCCCACATCATGCGGCCATTATTCGCACTGATCGCCGTAAAGGACAAAGTCCCAATATGGCGCTTTCACTGCAACGAAAGACGCTCTGGTGGGCGCCACTCTATTATGCCACCCACGGCAGGATGCTCATACGTTCATGGCCGTTGGGAGCATTCTGGAGCAATGGGTCAACGGCCAGTGGCACCCGCTAGCCTTTTTCAGCAGACACCTCCGTCCTCCAGAACTAAAGTACAGCGCCTTCGACAGGGAACTCCTAGCCCTGTACCTGGCCATCAGGCATTTCAAATACTTCCTGGAGGGCAGACCATTCACCGTGTTCACTGACCACAAGCCGCTCACACAAGCCCTTGCGGTGTCAAAAGACCCGTCAGCTTGCCAGCAGTGGCACCTATCATATGTGTCAGAATTCATCAAATGCAGATGCACTTTCGCGGCCCACCATCCACAGCCTCACCCCAGCCTGAACAACACCCAGTTAGCACAGGGCCAGAGGGAGGATGTAGAAATACAGCCTTCCACATCACCATTACAGGACTCCAACTTCAGGACCTCCGGTTGCCGGGCAGACCAGACACTGCTCTGCGATGTTTCCACCGGCTCGCCGTGCCCTGTAGGCCCGCCGCAGTATAGGTTGCAGGCTTTCAGCATGGTTCACGACTTAGCCCACCCCTCGGTCAAGATATCGGTTCTGATGGTGGCAGAGTATTTTGTGCGGCATGGGCTCAAAAAACAAGTAGCCCAGATGGCGAGGAACTGCACACAGTGCCAGACCTCCAAAGTCCACCATCACACAAAAGCCCTGATACAACAGTTCGACTCTGCAGCCAAGAGATTCAACATAAACACGTGGTCATCGTGGGCCCCCTGCCAGTGTCCAGGGACGCCCGCTACTTGTTGACGGTGGTCAACTGAGCGACAAGGTAGCCGGAAGTCATTCCGCTGTGAGACACTTCCGCCGAGACATGTGCCAGGAACTTACTCGCTCACTGGATCGCCAGGTTCGGAGTCCCAGCACACATTACCAGCGACAAAGGTGCCCAATTCATGTCTGCCCTTCAGGCGCAAGGGACGAGCCTTTTGGGGGTCAAGCTCCACCACACCATGGCATATCATTCTCAAGCCAATGGCCTTGTGGAGCGATTCCACCGACACCTTGTCTGCCTTCATGGCTCGCCTCATCGGCCCCGGATGGGCGGATGAGTTGCCCTGGGTTCTACTCGGCATCAGGACAGCCCCAAAGGAGGATCTGCAGGTATCATCTGCAGAGTTGGTTTACGGCGCGCCAGAATCGCTACCCGGTGAGTATTTAGGCCCAGACACGGACTCGGCAGCCGACAATCCGACCTTATTGGCAGACCTTCAGAGTAAGCTCACCTCGCTAGCCCCTCCCCCCCACCTCCATCCCACTACAGTAACCAACCGTCCCGCCTGCCCAAGAAACTGGATGCAGCCGAGTAAGTTTTCGTCTGGCAAGGTTCACACATCGTGCCCCTGCAGTGCCCTTATGAATGTCCCAGAGTCCTGCAGTGATCGGGCAAGACTTTCACTTTAGACATTGGGGGCAAAGGAGAACTATTCACGATCGACTGCCTCAAGGCGGTGCACCTGGACCCCAGTCAGCCAGTTCAAACAGCCCAACCTAAGCGCTGAGGCCGCCCACCCAAGCAGCAAGACACACGAGCCGGTTCTGGAGGTGTGTGGCGGCGCACTTACTCATAGCAAACAGGCCCCACTTGTACCGCCACACCAGCGAGGCAGCTGCGAGAACAGGGTGCCGTCGAGGACCTCCTTGCCTCATTGTTTGATCTGAGCTTGTGCCCCTGCGCAGGGACGAAGCTCACGCTGCCCTTAAAGGGGCACTCGTGGGTTTTGAATTAAACTGCCATTGAAACTCCTAACGTGGTGGTGGAGAGTCTCTTTCCTCATAGCTGTTTTAAGACAAGGGTTGAATCACATCAGACAGTATCAATGTTAAAAGAAACATGATACTTTTAGCTGAATTTGAAACCTTCAATATTGAATCCAGGTATGAGAACACAGGACATAGACTGCGGGCAACTTGCGGTTGGTGGACCTGCAAAGGTTCCAGGCTACTGGAGACTGACTTATGAGAACCAAGTATTGAAGCCAGGGCAAGAAGGGCTCCCAGCATGAAGGGCGCTGAAGGCTTCATGATCATGTCAAAGATTTAGATCTGGAACTTGGGTTGCTGATGGGGGCGAACAAGAGTCTGTGCAGCTGCAGAGGCAGTGGGTACACTGGAGGCAAATGCACAGACACCCAGAGAATCTGAAGGGACTCTCTTGCTTCTCTGTCTCCTACTGTAAGGGTCACCAGGCAACACTAATGCCAACTCTTTATCTGCCTTTGGGCAGGAAAAAGGCAATTTTGTATAATATTACATGTTCTATACCATTATATGACAAAGAAATCTTGAATGTCCAGATGCAAAACAAGAAGTTGCTCCTCAAACTTGCATGGAGTATTGTTATAATACTATAACAAACAAAAAGACACAAATCAGAGTGGGAGTGTTAAGAATTGATGTTTCAGGCAACAACGGAGTTGCCCTTGTGAACTGAAAGCAGGTGCTCTGCAAGGCAGTCTCTGCAAGCTAGTATTTGCTTCTTTGAAATGCTTTATTGCTAGCCTATGTATTTAATATCTGTTCAAATTATAACTTTGTATCTCCTACCCATGCAGAGTGCTGGCTGTGGAGAAATCAAGGTAAATATTTGTCATTAGTCATTACAATATCAATCTACTACAATTTCCAGCCCTACAAACAAACCTAATGGCACACAAACCAGTACTCCAAATCAAAAGGAATTTAATAGGCGTAATAATGGATCAAGAATAATCCATAAATCGAAGCAATTTGTGTATCTTGCCACCTTCCTAGAACTTTGACCTGAAATCAAAACTTTGTTTTCTAAATCTTGCATAAACATAACTAAAATGACTGAGGCAATCTGTCTGAAAACCCAACTTGACTCAACACAACCTCAATCACGACCATAAATAAAACTCCAAGTTATTGCATAACTATGAATTTACACATTCAGGTCAGGTGTCTGCATGAATGTAACAATGGCTATTTTTCCTGTTACCAATGTTTGCTGTAATTTAGCTCCACAAACTAAACTTATAGAAGTGATACTTGCCCTCTTCACCAGAAACACCAATGACTTACAATTTGATATGATTTCTGTATTTAGCAATTAATATATGGATTGATCCCATTAGGAAGCTCTTTCCTGTTCAAAAGATGAACTCAAAAACATCATGCTCAAACATTTACAGGGGCATTGCAAGTAACAAATTATGACATTTACAGCTGAGAAACAAATGCCAAATCTGTGTAATTATATGTGATTAAATGTGCCCTCATTTAAGTATTTATAGCTGGATTTCTAAAGATTGCCAGAAACAAGACAAATATCCACTGCGAGTAATTTATTACCCCTGCAATAACTTTTTACCCATGCCATTGGACTCCATCACACCCAAAGATGCTAACTTTAAAAAAAAAAGCAGTGTTATTTACATGTTGAAACACTCCATTCTTCACAAAATTAAGGAACAAATGCTTCAACTAGTTGGTCCATTTCCCAATCCACTTAACCTGTAATTTGTTCTAATCATTCACCATTACCTAAAGTATGTTAGACATATGAATTATGGCATCAAATTGCAAATTCAATAGTTGGAATTTGATCCCATAATTTAAAGAGCAATAGTTTGACATAAATCAAATGAGACAAATAACACATTTGAGCTTTTTTTTTTAAAAAAAACATGGTGCCAACAGAGGCAGGAACATTGGACAAAGAGAAAAATCTTTCAGCAAGACCATGGCTTTTTTTAAATATCTACCTGAATTGGTTTAATGTTGTGTTTGGGTCCTATGGTTGCCAATCTTGAATCTGCAACCTCTAAATTCTGTACTACACATGCCAAAAAAGGAGAAGCTAGCAGTCAAAACTAAGTTGGAAACAAAACAGGGAAGGCAGAGATAAAACAGTTACAAAGGATATATTAGCAGAGAAAATGATATGATGAATGTTGGAGATAGTTACACATTAATATCATCAATTTTTAAACGTCCATTACTGAAGACAAATTGAAAATATTTAAAGCAAGCTTATTAAATTCGGCAATGTTGAATAATCAACTCCTTTGAAATCATTATCATTAGGAACTCCAGGAGTGGATTCATCAATTACTAGCAAATAAAACAAATTACTGCAAACCCAAATCCAAGTCTACAAATATTAAATATACACAACATTCAACCCAGAGTTGGCAATGCTCTATACCCATGTGCTGTGCACAACAGATCGCCGCACGTGCAACAAACAGCAAAACACAAGTCCTAATTCTCCATATCCCAATATTTATTGCATGGACTAAATTAATTCCAGTTCTATTTTATTTCAAAAAGACCATTTTCTGTCCTATCGAATAGGAAAAATCCATTCAGGAAAAATTAATTTTCCAAATCAAGTGCTTACTTAGATTTGGCCAAAGAAAAATACATGAAGTTCAAGGTTTAAACCTCTACATCAAGAACTGAGTACAGTGACAAAAATATAAATTAAATATTCACAGTACCTGCTAAGATTGAATTTGTTGAGTTTTTCAGATACTTCTCGTAATCTGCAAAGAAACAAATTTAGTTGAAACAATGGAATAATAGTGTTTTTTTTAAATCTTACTTCAACATACGAGTTTCTTTTAAAGGGCTAAATTGTAGATTCACCATGTTGGACATATCAGTTACAGTTCTGCATTTCAATTGTCTAAGTTTTGGCGGGGTAAGCAAGAGATAAGGGCTCCCTGTGGCAAGAAGGCCAGTGACGAAAGGATATTTCATGCAAATGCTGGGGACACCAGTAATGTTTTCTTCACATAGGAAGTTGTTATGGCCCAAAATGTTCAGTTTTAGAATAGGCTCAATACTTGCTTACAAATACGATTTGGATAACTATTAGTAAAGGAAGAACTTTTCTTTGTGCTTTGAACAGAAGAATAAAAAGCATATCTGGCTCAAGTTCAATGGGCCAAATAGCTTTTATCTTGCAAGATGTGCAAATATCCTCAATACTTCATAATAATCAGGCAGCACAGGTGGTGTAGTGGTTAGCACAACGCCTTTACAGCACCAGCGACTGGGACCAGAGTTTGATTCCCGTGCTGTCTTTAAGGAGTTTGTACATTCTCCTCATGTCTCCAGGGACTCTGGTTTCCTTCCACTGTTCAAAATATACCAAGGGCATAGCCTAATTGGGTGTTAATTGGGTGTAAATAGGGTGGCACACTTTAATGGGCTGAAATGGCCTGTGATGAATGTCTCAATGTGTTGTGTGACAGTGTTTTGCTGAGTTGTAGATACATTTATGAATAGCAACATCTCCAAGGAATAGGAGAAGGAATGTAAAGTGATTGATTGTTCAACCCAAGACCCAAGGAACCTGGTATACTTCAAATCATGATCAAAGTATCCACCATCGGGAAATGAAGCACAAGGATTAAAGATTTCTGGTGACCTCTGTGTTGCATGAAAATGTTAGCATGAAATGTGCACCGAAGCTTCCAAATTCTTGTCAATTCCAAAGACAAGAGTCGCCTCCCTTTACATTTATTTCATGATATGATGTTGTCAACCAATTTGTGTAGGATTTCAGCAATTGGGATAAACAATGTCACATCTAGTCATTTAGTTTGAATCCATTTTTCTTGATACTGATCAAGTCAAAGGAGAGGTATAAAGTCCAAAAACAGGCAAATGGGACTAGCTTGCATAGACAACTTGGTTTACATGGAGAGTTTGAATTCCAGATAGCTTTAGTGTAATCTTCTTTGGCTTGGCTTCGCGGACGAAGATTTATGGAGGGGGTAAAAAGTCCACGTCAGCAGCAGGCTCGTTTGTGGCTGACAAGTCCGATGCGGGACAGGCAGACACGGTTGCAGCAGTTGCAGGGGAAAATTGGTTGGTTGGGGTTGGGTGTTGGGTTTTTCCTCCTTTGCCTTTTGTCAGTGAGGTGGGCTCTGCGGTCTTCTTCAAAGGAGGTTGCTACCCGCCAAACTGTGAGGCGCCAAGATGCACGGTTTGAGGCGTTATCAGCCCACTGGCGGTGGTCAATGTGGCAGGCACCAAGAGATTTCTTTAGGCAGTCCTTGTACCTTTTCTTTGGTGCACCTCTGTCACGGTGGCCAGTGGAGAGCTCGCCATATAACAGGATCTTGGGAAGGCGAAGGTCCTCCATTCTGGAGACGTGACACACCCAGCGCAGCTGGATCTTCAGCAGCGTGGACTCGATGCTGTCGACCTCTGCCATCTCGAGTACTTCGACGTTAGGGATGAAAGCGCTCCAATGGATGTTGAGGATGGAGTGGAGACAACGCTGGTGGAAGCGTTCTAGGAGCCGTAGGTGATGCCGGTAGAGGACCCATGATTCGGAGCCGAACAGGAGTGTGGGTATGACAACGGCTCTGTATACGATAATCTTTGTGAGGTTTTTCAGTTGGTTGTTTTTCCAGACTCTTGTGTAGTCTTCCAAAGGTGATATTTGCCTTGGTGAGTCTGTTGTCTATCACATTGTCGATCCTTGCATCTGATGAAATGGTGCAGCCGAGATAGGTAAACTGGTTGACCGTTTTGAGTTTTGTGTGCCCGATGGAGATGTGGGGGAGCTGGTAGTCATGGTGGGGAGCTGGCTGATGGAGGACCTCAGTTTTCTTCAGGCTGACTTCCAGGCCAAACATTTTGGCAGTTTCCGCAAAGCAGGACGTCAAGCGCTGAAGAGCTGGCTCTGAATGGGCAACTAAAGCGGCATCGTCTGCAAAGAGTAGTTCACGGACAAGTTTCTCTTGTGTCTTGGTGTGAGCTTGCAGGCGCCTCAGATTGAAGAGACTGCCATCCGTACGGTACCGGATGTAAACAGCGTCTTCATTGTTGGGGTCTTTCATGGCTTGGTTCAGCATCATGCTGAAGAAGATTGAAAAGAGGGTTGGTGCGAGAACACAGCCTTGCTTCACGCCATTGTTAATAGAGAAGGGTTCAGAGAGCTCATTGCTGTATCTGACCCGACCTTGTTGGTTTTCGTGCAGTTGGATAATCATGTTGAGGAACTTTGGGGGACATCCGATGCGCTCTAGTATTTGCCAAAGCCCTTTCCTGCTCACGGTGTCGAAGGCTTTGGTGAGGTCAACAAAGGTGATGTAGAGTCCTTTGTTTTGTTCTCTGCACTTTTCTTGGAGCTGTCTGAGGGCAAAGACCATGTCAGTAGTTCCTCTGTTTGCGCGAAAGCCGCACTGTGATTCTGGGAGAATATTCTCGGCGACACTAGGTATTATTCTATTTAGTAGAATCCTAGCGAAGATTTTGCCTGCAATGGAGAGCAACGTGATTCCCCTGTAGTTTGAGCAGTCTGATTTCTCGCCTTTGTTTTTGTACAGGGTGATGATGGTGGCATCACGAAGATCCTGAGGCAGTTTTCCTTGGTCCCAACAAAGCTTGAAAAACTCATGCAGTTTGGCATGCAGAGTTTTGCCGCCAGCCTTCCAGACCTCTGGGGGGATTCCATCCATACCTGCTGCTTTGCCACTTTTCAGTTGTTCGATTGCCTTATATGTCTCATCCAGGGTGAGGACCTCATCCAGCTCTAGCCTTAGGGGCTGTTGAGGGAGCTGGAGCAGGGCGGAATCTTGGACTGAGCGGTTGGCACTGAAAAGAGATTGGAAGTGTTCTGACCATCGGTTGAGGATGGAGATCTTGTCGCTGAGGAGGATTTTGCCGTCTGAGCTGCGCAGCGGGCTTTGGACTTGGGGTGAGGGGCCGTACACAGCCTTTAGAGCCTCGTAGAAACCCCTGAAGTCGCCAATGTCCGCGCTGAGCTGGGTTCGTTTGGCGAGGCTAGTCCACCACTCATTTTGGATCTCCCGGAGTTTGCGCTGAAGATGGCTGCATGCGCGACGGAAGGCTTGTTTCTTCTCTGGACAGGACAGCTTTGTAAGGTGAGCCTGGTGGGCAGCTCGCTTCTTTGCCAGCAGCTCCTGGATTTCCTGGCTGTTTTTGTCAAACCAGTCCTTGTTTTTCCTGGAGGAGAAACCCAGTACCTCTTCAGTGGATTGCAGTATGGTAGTCTTCAACTGATCCCAGAGGGTTTCAGGGGACGGGTCCGTGAGGCGGGTTGCATCGTCGAGCTTTGCTTTGAGGTTTGCCTGGAAGTTTCCTCTCGCTTCGTCTGACTGCAGGTTTCCAACATTGAACCTCTTTCTGGGGGCTTTATTGTTCCTGGGCTTTGGCTTGAAGTGAAGGTTGAGCTTGCAGCGAACCAGCCGGTGGTCAGTGTGGTATTCCGCGCTAGGCATGACCCTGGTGTGGAGCACATCTCGTTTGTCACTTTCTCGCACCAGGATGTAGTCCAGGAGGTGCCAGTGTTTGGATCGGGGATGCATCCAGGTGGTCTTAAGGCTGTCCCTCTGCTGAAAAAGGGTGTTTGTAATGACAAGCCGCTGTTCTGCGCAGAGCTCCAACAGGAGGCGCCCATTGTCGTTGCACTTGCCGACGCCATGCTTGCCCAGGATTCCTGCCAGGTTTCTGAGTCTTTGCCGACACGAGCGTTGAAGTCGCCCAGGATGACAACCTTGTCGGCTGTAGGGGTGCGTTGGATGAGGTTGCGCAGGTCGGTGTAGAACTTGTCCTTTTCTGCTGGTTCCGCCTGGAGGGTTGGAGCATAGACACTGATGAGGGTAATGTGACGCTTGTTTTGAAGGGGGAGTCGCATGGACATGATTCGGTCCGAGAGGCCTGTCGGAAGGTTTTCGAGTTTGGAGGCAATGAAGCTCTTGACCATGAAGCCTACACCAGATAGGCGTCGTTCATCCGAAGGCTTGCCAGACCAGTAGAGTGTGTAGCCCGCGCCGCGTTCTTGAAGGCTGCCTACATCTGCCAGGCGGACTTCACTGAGAGCGGCTATGTCGATGTCAAGTCTGAGGAGTTCATGTGCAATGAGGGCAGACCGACGTTCAGGTCGGTGGCTGTCAGCCTTGTCTAGCATGGTTCTGATGTTCCAGCATGCTAGCTTGAGTTTGTGAGCATCTTTTGAGGGGGAGGACGTGGAGGGGGAGGACGTGGAGGGGGAGGACGTGGAGGGGGAGGACGTGGAGGGGGAGGACGTGGAGGGGGAGGACGTGGAGGGGGAGGACGTGGAGGGGGAGGACGTGGAGGGGGAGGACGTGGAGGGGGAGGACGTGGAGGGGGAGGACGTGGAGGGGGAGGACGTGGAGGGGGAGGACGTGGAGGGGGAGGACGTGGAGGGGGAGGACGTGGAGGGGGAGGACGTGGAGGGGGAGGACGTGGAGGGGGAGGACGTGGAGGGGGAGGACGTGGAGGGGGAGGACGTGGAGGGGGAGGACGTGGAGGGGGAGGACGTGGAGGGGGAGGACGTGGAGGGGGAGGACGTGGAGGGGGAGGACGTGGAGGGGGAGGACGTGGAGGGGGAGGACGTGGAGGGGGAGGACGTGGAGGGGGAGGACGTGGAGGGGGAGGACGTGGAGGGGGAGGACGTGGAGGGGGAGGACGTGGAGGGGGAGGACGTGGAGGGGGAGGACGTGGAGGGGGAGGACGTGGAGGGGGAGGACGTGGAGGGGGAGGACGTGGAGGGGGAGGACGTGGAGGGGGAGGACGTGGAGGGGGAGGACGTGGAGGGGGAGGACGTGGAGGGGGAGGACGTGGAGGGGGAGGACGTGGAGGGGGAGGACGTGGAGGGGGAGGACGTGGAGGGGGAGGACGTGGAGGGGGAGGACGTGGAGGGGGAGGACGTGGAGGGGGAGGACGTGGAGGGGGAGGACGTGGAGGGGGAGGACGTGGAGGGGGAGGACGTGGAGGGGGAGGACGTGGAGGGGGAGGACGTGGAGGGGGAGGACGTGGAGGGGGAGGACGTGGAGGGGGAGGACGTGGAGGGGGAGGACGTGGAGGGGGAGGACGTGGAGGGGGAGGACGTGGAGGGGGAGGACGTGGAGGGGGAGGACGTGGAGGGGGAGGACGTGGAGGGGGAGGACGTGGAGGGGGAGGACGTGGAGGGGGAGGACGTGGAGGGGGAGGACGTGGAGGGGGAGGACGTGGAGGGGGAGGACGTGGAGGGGGAGGACGTGGAGGGGGAGGACGTGGAGGGGGAGGACGTGGAGGGGGAGGACGTGGAGGGGGAGGACGTGGAGGGGGAGGACGTGGAGGGGGAGGACGTGGAGGGGGAGGACGTGGAGGGGGAGGACGTGGAGGGGGAGGACGTGGAGGGGGAGGACGTGGAGGGGGAGGACGTGGAGGGGGAGGACGTGGAGGGGGAGGACGTGGAGGGGGAGGACGTGGAGGGGGAGGACGTGGAGGGGGAGGACGTGGAGGGGGAGGACGTGGAGGGGGAGGACGTGGAGGGGGAGGACGTGGAGGGGGAGGACGTGGAGGGGGAGGACGTGGAGGGGGAGGACGTGGAGGGGGAGGACGTGGAGGGGGAGGACGTGGAGGGGGAGGACGTGGAGGGGGAGGACGTGGAGGGGGAGGACGTGGAGGGGGAGGACGTGGAGGGGGAGGACGTGGAGGGGGAGGACGTGGAGGGGGAGGACGTGGAGGGGGAGGACGTGGAGGGGGAGGACGTGGAGGGGGAGGACGTGGAGGGGGAGGACGTGGAGGGGGAGGACGTGGAGGGGGAGGACGTGGAGGGGGAGGACGTGGAGGGGGAGGACGTGGAGGGGGAGGACGTGGAGGGGGAGGACGTGGAGGGGGAGGACGTGGAGGGGGAGGACGTGGAGGGGGAGGACGTGGAGGGGGAGGACGTGGAGGGGGAGGACGTGGAGGGGGAGGACGTGGAGGGGGAGGACGTGGAGGGGGAGGACGTGGAGGGGGAGGACGTGGAGGGGGAGGACGTGGAGGGGGAGGACGTGGAGGGGGAGGACGTGGAGGGGGAGGACGTGGAGGGGGAGGACGTGGAGGGGGAGGACGTGGAGGGGGAGGACGTGGAGGGGGAGGACGTGGAGGGGGAGGACGTGGAGGGGGAGGACGTGGAGGGGGAGGACGTGGAGGGGGAGGACGTGGAGGGGGAGGACGTGGAGGGGGAGGACGTGGAGGGGGAGGACGTGGAGGGGGAGGACGTGGAGGGGGAGGACGTGGAGGGGGAGGACGTGGAGGGGGAGGACGTGGAGGGGGAGGACGTGGAGGGGGAGGACGTGGAGGGGGAGGACGTGGAGGGGGAGGACGTGGAGGGGGAGGACGTGGAGGGGGAGGACGTGGACCTGTCCTCGGGCCTGCGCAAAGGAGCTTTTAGGTGGAGTGCAGTGCGCGCAGTACTGGCCCCACCCTTTACACCCATGGTTCGTGTGCCGTGGCCAAGCAAGCTGGGACGTGGCAGCGAGGTCCTTGGGTCGTAGGTTTTATATCGGAGTGGCCTTCTCCTATGCAAGTTTCTTACCCGGGCTGGAGGGGCCTGCTTTAGTGTAATATTGCTTTATAAAAATACATTAAAGATTTGAAACAAAATTGTTTAAATTATGAAGTAGTATGCTTTTTGAGATGACAAGTGAAGCCATAAATGTGAGTAGCTAATGTGACTGGGATTTAATATTAATGGTGAAAAATGGGCAACAACATTCTGGCTAAACTAGAATTTATTGAAATAGGCTGGGTCACTAAAGCAGGAGTTAAACAGGAATTGTGCAATACACAAAAGTGCTGGAGTACTCCATTTTTGCACCATTTATATTAAATCCCAGTCACAATAGCGGCTTCACTTGTCATCTCAAAGGTCCTCCAGCTCTGGCATCATAGGTATACAACTCTTTTAGCCTTAAACTCAAGAATCTGTCCCTAAAATTCTTCTTTTCCTCAAGATATTATTTGAACCTAGCCACTGTCAATTGTAGGCTACTTATACACCTATAAACAGTCTTGGAAAATTATGGTACATTAAAAAACCCATACAAATTCAAGTTACTTAACTCTACATAAATTGTTAAAACTGTTCCCAACAAAAAGTTAATTAAAAATCAATTATATTTTAAATAATCTTCAACAAGAAATGCATTAATGCACTGAACAGGTACAGGTAACATAGCATATGATAAGTATGGGATTGAAAAGTTAACTTTTGCACAATTTCAAGTGTTCCTTCCGCTTAGTATCAGGGCCAGCAATTCTCACAAAGATGAAAATGTAGCGGCGGCTAAACTGCTCCTGCAATAACACACGCAACCAGAAGGGCTGATCTCAGTGAGCAGACTGGTTTATTGCAGGCTGCTGGGCTGCACTTATACTCCCAGCCCGGACCTGGCTGAGAACCGTACTGGAGGGCACTGACATCACCCGGGCATCACGTGGTCCCCAAGCGTGGGTTTCTGAGCCCCGAGCTGGAAGGAAGGGAAACCCCCGACGGTGCCATTTTTGCTAGCTGCCCCACTGCGTGGCTTACAAGCGCCGGTTCGCCTGCCTTGTGGTGAGCCGCAACAAAAACATAATTTGCCAGTAGGTATCCAACCTCCACATTCCAACTCCAATTCTCTTCAATTATTCAGCCAAGGACAAACAAGACAAAGATAACATTTTGCACAAATCACAGAGAATCTTCAAGGTACACCTTATCACTTCGAAATGGAAGATCAATACAAGGTACTACCCCTGGCCCCCAATAGTTAGATTCTTGGATTCTTTCTTGCAACCAACAGTTATCATTTTCTTGAAACTCCCCATACTATCCAAACCCTAAACTAGCCCAGGACCACCAAAAGATTTATTTTCACTCCTGTGAATATTTGTTCTTTTATATGACCTCTTTTCATGTCTTGGCAAATTATGGTAATTTATTGTATAATTTTGTAGTCAGCTTATTTTGTGTATCTGTTTGGCTTCAGCAGGAACCTGTACAAAACATTGTACTTGTATAAATGACAAACTAACATTACTCATTAATCTGAGTGTACCAAAGTATAAAATTACTGGAACCATGTAGGTAAAGTTATATTCATGAAGATTAAATGAACAAAGGCTTTTTGAAATTTTTTGTGATCAAGTTTCCAGCATGTTTTCATGCCCTCATCATTTTGATATGGCAATTCATTAAATCTGGCGAGTTCCCCAGGTGGATTGCAAATAAAATGCAAAAATGCAAGAATGAAACCATACTTTTCATCACAAGAACTTCATAGAATAACTGCAATCTCCATTTCAAATTCAACCCAACTAAAAAATTCTTAGCAAGTCAGATGCTCATGTGAAAAGACATTTCAGGCCTTTTAGCTGGTCAATCATTTTCAAATATGCTGTGCTGTCAATATTTTATTATTTTTACACTAAATTTAAGAAGCCCTAAACAATTTTCCAAGGAATAATGCAGGTACTCAATTTGTTCCAAATTCCATGGGTTCAAAATTTTATGGCATTATTTGCATCTAATGGTCAATTAATGCACAGTCTTAATTTCACCCAATTAAATTATATGCAATTGCTTTCTTCACTGCTTATGAAGTAGGCTGGAACATTCCAATGGGCACAAAGGTCACCTTTCTCTCCTGATTATGGAACTAATAGATCTTTTGATAATGCAATTAATTAATTAATACGTACATCTACTTAAAACCAGGAAAACACTTGTATAATTCACAACAAAGAAAATGAATATGCTGGTAATCAATCTTTGTTAAGCATTTTCTTTGCTGAATCATGGGAAAATGTGGATGGTGCAATGAGTGGTAGAATGTGGAAGAGGGCTTGAGAATGGGTTGTGAAATCATGTATAGAAAATTTAAATAAAATATTCAAAAAAAGAGAATGGGGGTTGCTGAGAGAATAAAGAATTAATGTAGGATTAGTGTAAATGGGCAATTGTTGGCTGCTATGGACTTAGTGGGCCAAAGAACCTGAATATGTGTTGCAAGTCTCCATGATTAAAGGAATCAAACCCAGTGTACATCAAGGAGTTACGAGTATCATATTTATTATGATAGCCTTAGCTGTTGCAAAAAAATGTATTATGTCAACCTGGAAATTAGAAGATAGCCTGAGAAAACAACAATGGTACATGGAAATGAATAAATGTATTCCATTGGAAAAAATAACATAATTTAAGAAATAAGATCACAGTATTCAAACAAATTTGGGAACCATACATGGAACACAATAGAAGTCCTACCGCGGACCTCCACCGCCTAAAATGACAGAAGGAGAAGACAACGAAATGAACTGACCCAGTATGTAAAAGTAGAAAACACAAATTTCTTGTTTATTTTCATTGTGTGACGATATTGTTTAATGGGTTTAATGTATCATGTATGTTGAATGTTGAGTGAGTGGGGAGAGGGGGTGAAGGAGGGAGGGAAGGTGGGGGAGAAAGGGGAGAAAATGACACTGTGTATATTCAAGAGGGAAATGTTTGTGTGTATTTTGGTCAGTATGGTTCATAGTGTGAAAAATAAAAAAAAATTTAAGAAAAGGAGTTACGAGTAAAAACTAGTAACCAATAGAAACTCTACATGATGTTCTTATTGCTTCAATAAAGCGTTCATTAGACATCAGTGGCCAGAGACAGCAAATAACAAACATGCAAAGGCAATACTCAAATGAAGTTTCAGTCCCAAGCCCTTTGCCAGAAATGTGGGAATGTTTCATCAGGCCCAAAAAGTTGGTTCCTCTTTACTTCCTATGGATGCTGCATGACCTGCTGAGTTTCTCCAGGACATTTGTGCACTACACTTGACCCCAGCATCTGTTTGAAATGTCAAACTTGAAATTCTGGAAGCACAAGGAGACTGGAGAGGCTGGAATCTGCAGCTAAACAATATGCAGGTTGAGCAGCACAAGTGGGAGAAAAAATTCTGAAGACTTTCAGTCCAAAATATTATCCATCTTGAACATAATCTTCAGAGATCAAGAACAATTTTCTATTCTCACAAGTAAAAATCCTGAAACAGTTCTACTGTGTTACATGAAGTGTGAACAACTTTAATGGCAGACTAAACAATGATTAGTGCTTCATCATTTCTCTGGCTTTATAAAAACTTAATATAGAACATTCCAAGTCATTAATTTTAAAATCCAATTAGTTTTGACCAATTTTCAGATTTTACTTAAAATGTCCTGTTACAAGCCCAGAGAACCCCAAAACCCAGCAGCAATAGAAATTCACCAAGACAAATGGTTACTTACACAAAAGTTGCTTTTAATTTTCTTTAAACATAAAAATAGGATCAAACTTTAACTTATTACTATTAACCTAACTTAACCCCCTTCTAATTCTAAGCACACGTGTATGTAATGTGTACATGTTCAAGATGTTATTTGCTTTAATAGTCCAATCATTCATTTCTCCAAGTTCACCAGTATCAGGCAATTCTTATACTGTGCACAAAATTTAACATTTATGAATTTTTACCAGGCTCTGGTGCTTAAAGGTAAATAATTACCACTCAGGAAGGCTCTTGTTGATTTCAGAGAGATATTTGTTGCTCACTGGACACACACAAACTGATTTCCTCCAAACAGTTACATCAGTGTCTTGCTGAAGAAACTTGCCCCAACATGGATTTACCAAATAATAATCTCTTCTTCCAGGTCACCAGAATTCCTCTGTTCCCTTATTTCAGGAGAAACACTTTAGCCAGCCATTTCCTCTTGTAAGAACTACAAGGGTTTTCAACAGGCTGAACTCAGAACTCAACAGTCTTCAAAATGGGGTTTTCAACATGTTCCAGCCTCAAAAGCTTCTTCTCTATTCTCTCTGCTTGTAAAATCTAGAACCCATCCCAAGGCTCCAAACCCAATCCTTGAAAGATCTTTATCAGCACTTGAGCCCAGACTTTTCCATTTGCACCTGCATTTGAAACACTTTCCAAAGCTGTTCCATTGTGTCTGCAAAATTACAGGGCCTGAATGTCCAGCTTCAGCAAAGCTCTTGCATTTTAAATGAGATGTGAAGTGTATCTTTGAGAAGTGACCTACACTAAGCCCCCACAATCTATCTCTTTTAAAGATATATTTATATAAAAGTCGTAACAGTCCAATATTTGCCAATTTTTATATTCCGTTCCATTAACCCCAGCTGTCCAGACAATGCAGGTCTTGACAACCTCCATTCGGGCATCCTCACTGACTCTTTCGCCAGTCCCCACACCAACCTCAACCACCACAAAGATGTAACCTCTGCTCCAAGATCCCACTGCCTTTTCACCCTCACCACAACTCCATACTCCATTCTATCCCTTCACACCTCTCCCTTGAGCTTCCCTTTCTTCCCACTCCCCAGCTCTCTGACCCTCTCATCTCCGCTCCTCCTCCGCCCCTCTCTGACTCCACCCCCAACTTCCTCCCCCAACTCTGACTCCCATCCAACCCTGCAACTTCACATCTGTCCTGCCCCGACAAGGACAAGATTCCCCTTGTCCTTGCCTACAATCCTCAACATCCAACATATCCTCCGCAATTTCCACCTCCAGACACACCTTCCACTCCCCGTTTTCCGCAGGTACTGCTCCCTCTGTTCATCCCTTCCCACTAATCACCCTGTGACTGCAGGAAATGCTACAGTTGCAGCCATACCTCTTCCCTCACCACCATTCAGGGTCAAAACAGTCCTTCCAAGCAACACTTCACGTGAATCTGCAGAGGTCACCTACTGCATCCAGTGCACCTGTTGCAACCTACTCTACAGAGGAAAGAATTGGCGCACTCTGGGAAATCATTGTGTACCTTTGTACCATCTGCTGCAAAGGGGGGGTAAAACTACTCAGCAGCCAAGCATTTCAATTCTACAACCCATTCCCATACCAACATATCTGGTCTCAGGCACTACCACACTAACACCACCTGCAAATTGGAGGAACAATCTTATATTTCATCTAAGCACTCTCCAACCAGATGGCATTTATCAACTTCTGTTTCCATTAGAACTCTTCCCTATCTCTCATGATTCCCTCTGTCTCCTTTCCTCTCAACCCTGTTCCCTCTCCATCAATTCTCATCTGTTTTATATTCTGCACTCCCATGGATACCGACTTTATTGTTTAACTAAAATACATCTTATCATTTTAATGTCTTGAGACATTTTTCTGAGAATTAGTACTCAACATCACTGTTGCTTCTTGTTAAAACTTCCTTGAATTGACATCTAAGGTAACTAATATCAGAAAACAACTAAATGTCCATACTTTGCAGGCAAATTTCAAGGTCAATGACATCTCAATATGTAAAAGTTGTGCATTTAACTGCAAGTCAACTGACATCTCAAATGCATGATTGTTTCATGATATGCTTTTCTTTCTTTAACACATTTCCTCAAAAGTAACAGATTAAATTTGTGACCATTCTGATTAAACCAGTTTTGTAATGACAACTTCAGAAAAAGGAAACCTCAATCTGCAAAATAGGCACTCAAAATGAATTCCTTGGGATATAACTGCACACAGTATGAAAGCTGTAAAATGACACCATTCTATTAGCTGAAGTTTTTCTGCCTCAAACTCTGCTAATCATAGTTGTGAAGCCCCAATCCATCATAAAATACTAGCTGTAAACAGATACCAAAGCCTTTACCTGAGAACAGGGTTCAGGGCTAACACAACACAGTTACTGAGCAACTATGAAGTCTACACAACTATTCTGATAATTAATTCTCACCCAAATTATATAACCAACATATTTTTGACATCTTATTTCTCAACAGAAGCTACAAACTCCCTACTATTTGTATCCAAAATCTTCCAAGTTGTCCCAAGTACCTATTTTCTGCAGCAGTTTAATTTTTGCTCAAATGTGCTGCAGGATATGCATTCAGGTATTTATGGAGGACAAATCCAATGAAGCATGCATTACAGGATTAATTTTAAATATAAAAATTCATGCACTTGCATTAAATCAAAGTTCATATGTTCAACTATCTTACAATGGAATATTTGAACTGAAATTTTCACCATGGATTGAACATGATTAATTTTCCAATTTTAATGGCCATACAAACTCAGTTCTACTATTCAATTGACTTCATCTCAAATATGCTTCTTTGGGATAGAACTGCCAACATAAAAATAGATGCACTGAAAAGAAGGGAGAGCATAATGTAACCCATGGGTCTCAGACAGGTTTGGAGCAAGATGAGATAGAAAATAGCTTTACCAGCAGTGCAATGTGGAGAGAAATCAGTTTGCAAGATATAGCAGAAACAATGAAATATGATTTATAAAATATCAACTTTACTTTGTTAAAGATGAATGTACATCTCAGCTCATGGTAAACTGTCTCATTTACCATTTTAAATATTGCAGTGAAGTATGAAGAAGTCTATCAATGTTCTGCAGTAATTCACTGACATAACAGCGATGTATATCAAGATTACAAGTGCAAATCTTTTTTTTTAAATTTTTTATTTTTCACACCATAAATCACATTAGCCATGATATACACTATTTCTTTTTCACACATATACAGTGACTTTACAAGTGCAAATCTTTAATATGAATTTGATGGCGCTTGAATTCAAATGTATTACGACACATTTCACAACTATCAAATATAGCAAGTAATCAAATCCGCCAATAAAAATCTCATTATTTTGCCACAGCAATAATCTTAATTTTTTCAAAATATCAACTTGGTTATTCAGAGAGCACTCCGTTTAAAATAGGTTTAATTATAAAATTAACCTATTATCAAGTGATCAGTGTTCCATTTTATTCAAACCAACACTTGAGAACATTCTTTTAAACATGTGTCAATTTCAAAACCAAAAAATATCAGAAGTAGCAATTTGGTAAAAATGTCCATCATACTGGATCAGAGGAATCAAAAGGCATAGATTTGTCTATTTTAAAGTACACAGATTAAAACATTAGAAATTCAAGTTTTCCCCAAACATTTAAACTTAAAAATGCCTGATAAATAATTTTTTCTTTCACATTATTTTGTTGCAAACACAATTGCTCAGTAATAGCATTAGCTTTGTTAGGAATTATGGATGATATACCTGCAACCAAATTTATTTCTCTGCCTGTAAAACTACCTAATACAAACATACCCAGTTGAACTGGGTACAAATTCTATTTTTGAAACCAAATGACCAGATGATACTTGATAATCTACTTTCAGGCAATGGAAAAGCAAATAAAACTAAAAGAAATCACAGCTGCATGTTCATATTTTTGACTGCTACAATTTGCTCTTATTTAAAAAAAGTTCTAACATTCTTTAATGGAAAACAATTCCAAAGAATTTGCAAAAGACCAATGGTGTTTCTAACCATTTTTCAGAAGACTTTACTAAACATTGCAAAAGGGTAAATTAAAATATAGATAACTTACACTGAAGCAACTGGGCCAAAATTCACTAATTCAAACTTTGTGATTTTTTTTAATATGAGCAAAAGTCCATGATGAATTATAAAATACAGATTGGAGGTTGATAAGAGATTAGTAGCTATGATCAGCAAATAAACATGCAACCAAATATGAATGACTCATAATGATTGACATTTGATTTAGCAAATTTCATGGGACATAGGGCAAGTTTTATAATCTAAAAGATGCATTAGAATTGCAAAACCCCACATTTTAAAGGGGACAAACCATAATTTGACAAAATGCAATAATTTTTTTTTGGATAAGCAGAAAAAGCTGTTTCAAATGCGAGAAATCCTGATAGTGAACCGCATATGGAGTCAAAGGCTTAGCCAAGGCATCAAAATTGTGTATCAAGTTTAATCAGAGGAAAAACATCCATTAGAGCAGGACTGGGACATGAACTGAACAATTTAGCACCAGTAATGCAAAAGGATTTGAATATACTAGTTTTAAAAATCAGGATTCTACCCATGTTTTTTGGCAAGTTCTGTATGCATCACACCAGAAAATAACCATATCTGACACACCACTACTGCAGATGTTTTAAATTACACATTCAACTGAATAGATGTAATTTACTTTTTTTCTTTGATTTTCTGGCTATTTCACTGCTGCATTAGATCAATTTAAAATCTGATTTGATTAAAGTAATGTTGTCATTTTTCCTCAAGTGCAGTAAAGTATGCAATGCATCAATGGTTTCTAATACTGTTCTATGTTGCATATCCTTTATTGACCTGTGTAATCATTAAAAAAACTCAATCCAATGAATTCTATATGCAATTCTTTTGGGATCACTGTAACTAAACCATATTTGTACTAAGTAATGCAACACAGCATATTTATTTCATCCCTATTTTTATCCTTGATACAATCTTTTCAGAAGGTAGCAGCCCTCCATTAATTGCCTTATTAATGTGGCAGCAAGAATCAGTTAATTATGTACTATCAATGTGTTAATGCCCTCTTTCTTCCCTCTCCACAACTATGAACACCAAGGGCAACTCGGGTCTAATTTTTTCCCCAAGGACGCACAGCATGCATGGCAAAAACAAGCTACAAAATAATCCATAATTTTTTAAAAATCACAAGGTTGCATCTTTAATGGCCCTTATTTTAGATTCCAAACAATGCTGAATGACAGATTTTTTTAAAAGTTTTTTTAATATATACCAAAAGTCTGCACTCGCAGTGATTGAAGTAAAAATACAATGCTGGATTTTATTAAATTATGCTCAGGTCATTAATCGTGATTTTCAATCCAAATTATACTTCAAACATGGACTTATTGAAATCCATTGTTAACGGTCTCAGAGCCCCATAATTTTGGACATTAATATAACGCTTCACACCTTGGTGATCGAAGCATGCATTTCAAGTTTATTTATTGCAAATATAATCAATTATTTTACAATTATGTGAATGAAATAAATGGCAAAGATGAGCAACCATAAAATAACTCGGATGGAAAAGTTTTAGCAACATTATGATTTAAAGAAAATGGAATTCCTTCATGTCCATCAGAATCAACATCTAAAGAGACTGGTCGTCATTATGAGGAACAGAACATTCACATCCCGAGTCGGGGGGGGGGGGGGGGGTCAGAAACAATCATTCTGCAAATGACGCATCGACTTGCACAAATTCGCTCCTCAATCACCGCGGGATGGGCCCAACACTCTCGACTTCACCATCACTCAAATATTGCACAGACATGTGCTTCGTGCGTCATGCCCCAATAAAAAGAGCTAATTTGAGCTCTTCCCCGCACCAACCCCGACCCAATCCCGGGCCTCTGCGCTGAGAACAAGAGGCAGACATCAAGCCATTGTGTTCCAGTTCCTCACTGCAAAGAGGCCAGAGCTACTCTTTCTCCCCCCCCCCCCACGCCCCCCCCCCAATAAAAACCTCCCACCTTCGAGGCCGCTTTGTCTCGATAACTTTTCGGCTCAGCCACACCAGGCCCGGCGGAGATGGACTCGGATTAAACCACCGCCTTTCTTTCCTTTGCCCCCGAACAGGCCCTAGGCCCTGCAATGCTCACCTGTCGTTGAGCTGATCCTCGGTGCCCGGGAGCGGATGCACCACGAAGTGAATGGATGTCATCGTCGGCTGGAAGGGGAGAGTCTCCAGCCGACTCGCGCACCACTAGCCGAGGTTGGAGGAGGAGAGGAGGAGAGGGGGATGGGGGGGATGGGGGGGGTGGGGGGGGGGGAAGAGAGAGGCAGGAGGAGGTGTCTGGGGAGTGAGGGGAGGGAAACCAAATAAATAAACCAAGAATTTTTAAGAAGTTAATTCCTTCGATTATTTTTGAACCCCAAACGTTTATAATTAGACAGCTTATTTTTTTTCTTGGACACCCGCCGCTTCAACCAGCAGCCACCGCCATCTTACTGGAGATGAGCTCTTACAATAAAATCCGTTTTGCTATTGGCTGCGCTCGCTCAGCCGGCTGGCGGATATAACGAGCTGTACCATTGGTCACCGCAGAAGGCGAGGGTAGGACAAAAGCATTGGGTACAAGTCAGGTGACGCGTGACCGACCACGTGATTTCAGGTCAGCCGGGGGCCATTGTAGGAAGTGCGCACGTGACAGGTGAGCCTTAAATAGCCATTTAATCCCTTTCTTCTGCCAAATTTGACTTACTCTGTCAAATTCTAACGTGTTGAAATGCTCGCTGATCATCCAATGAGCTATTGAAAAGAACGATTTTAAATTATTTAAATGAGAAAATAAGTTTTTGATATCCTTTGCAGAATTATGGCCCATGCTTCAGTTTTCTCTTTCCTCTTGACCCCAATTTATGCAGTTTCTCCCCCTTTATGTAAAAATTCAATAAATTGACAGTTTTATCAAGTATTCACCATGTTTTTGAAGCCCTCCTCCAGGTTTTGATTCATCATCCTATATTTTATGGCTGATGTTCATCGGGGTACTTCTTTGATGACGAGGCCCTTTTATAGAGAAAAAAAGGTGAATGTAAATACAGAGATTCTCCATCTTTACATCATTGCACTTGCCTCCATAAAAGACCTAAAGGCAGATGGACTGCTCAGATATGCTTCCATCCGCCTTGGGAGGTACGCTTGGAGGTGGTGTGAAGTCGCTCCACCTCCTCCATAAAAGGAATGCCACTGAAAGCGGCTACAAAGCTGAGGATGTCGCGATGACACAGTCAGCCCGCGACCCAGGAACCACCACCCAGGGCTCCCGTAGTGATTGGTGCTGGGGATGGCTCGTGGTGCCGCAGCCCAGCGTGCTCCTGGTTATGGAGGGGCAGAGGGATATCCATTCACTTCGTGGTGCATCCGCTCCCGGGCACCGAGCTCAGCCTTAGTTCTAGTGTTGGTCACGTTTTAATAAAATACCTGAGAGAACATTAAAAAACAGCAGAAAATCAGACCGATTACAGAAGTGAAATGAATACCAATTTCAAGTAAAAAACTTAAAGATCATGGTAATTGTGATAATAAAATGCTGTTATTCAAGAATAAATGGCACACTGGAGAGTTGATCTCATATTTGATATCACTTGTTTCTGAACAATTTGTTAATCTTAATTTAACAGGATGTTGTTATTGAAGCTTCCAGCACCATTTTGGTGTAATTCTGTGACCTAAGGAGTTTCCAGTTGTTCTTGCCCCAAGGGTATGCCTCAAGCTCCCTCCTACCACCCAGAAATGTCCTCTTCCCATTCCCCCTCTGCCCTCGCTCCTTCACCAAGGTCATTGAGACCAAGGAGCAGGAGGGCAACGAAGAGCCGGAAATGGATGTGCAAGGTGAGGGGGAGTGGAGGGAGTTAGGCCCAAAGAGCGTGGAGGCCCAGCAGGGGCAAGGCGATTTGGAACCCACTGAGCCGCCAAGGCCAGAGGGTGAAGGGACCTGATTGCTGAGCTCCACTGTCCAGAAGAAAAAAGTAGAGAACTGAGCCAGTGCTGAGGAGGTGGTGGTGCTGGAGGGAGAGAAGTCGAGGGGACGCCCGGGAGAGGCCAATCCCAAACAGCAGCAAGAGCTGGGCCCGAGGGAGGAGCAGGTGATGGGAAGCCCACTGGGCTCAGCCAGAAGCCAAGCTGGTGCAGAGAGACCAGATGACAGGAAGCCCCCACTCCAGCAGCCAAGCTGTTGTAGATGATTGGAAGCAGCCCAACAGCAGCCGAGCCAGGCTAGAAGGAGGCAAACAACGTGGTAAAGCCCGGCAGGGTGAGCCTTGGACTGCTGAGGAGTGGACACGAAGAAGCAGAGCCGGGGAGACCAATGGATGAAAGAAGGGAGAGAAGAACCAGGTTCAGCTTGCCGGAAAGGCAGCGTCAGGTAGAAGAGGTGGAAGAATGTGCCTCAGGTATAATAATGAGAACCTCTTTTTTTAATGCGGATCACTGGCTGTCTTTGTAACCCATAATCCCCCACGCAACTGGAACTGCTCTTTCAGTACCAGTGCCAGGGAAACGCAGAGTGGTTCCAGCTGCAGAGGTGGGGGTTTAATGGGTAACGAAGACGGCCAGTGTTCCCGCGTTGAGCCACTGCTGCCGCAAAGTGCCGGAGCAGCCCCGAAGCAGCTCGGTGAGGTGCCGGAGCGGCACTCCGGTGAGCTCCAGCAGCACAGCACCGTTGAAAGTTAGTAAATTTTAACAGGGGTGGAGGGGACGCAATTTCAATGCATGCCATAGGCCGCTTTCCCTTCTCGGCTTGTGTGTTTGATGTCATGGTGGTGAGCAGTGCTTCTGCTCCACTTGCCCCACCTCCTTCAGCTCTGGAAGCCAGCTGCTGACTCCACTGCGCATAAAGGGACCACCAAGGCCAGAGGGTGAAGCTCCAAGAAAAGTGCAGAGAACAAAACAAAGGCTCTACATCACCTTTGTTGACCTCACCAAAGCCTTTGACACCGTGAGCAGGAAAGGGCTTTGGCAAATACTAGAGCGCCTTGGATGCCCCCCCAAGTTCCTCAACATGGTTATCCAACTGCACGAAAACCAACAAGGTCGGGTCAGATACAGCAATGAGCTCTCTGAACCCTTCTCCATTAACAATGGCGTGAAGCAAGGCTGTGTCCTCGCACCAACCCTCTTTTCAATCTTCTTCAGCATGATGCTGAAACAAGCCATGAAAGACCTCAACAATGAAGACGGTGTTTACATCCGGTACCGCACGGATGGCAATCTCTTCAATCTGAAGCGCCTGCAAGCTCACACCAAGACACAAGAGCAACTTGTCCGTGAACCACTCTTTGCAGACAATGCCGCTTTAGTTGCCCATTCACAGCCAGCTCTCCAGCGCATGATTTCCTGTTTTGCGAAAATTGCCAAAATGTTTGGCCTGGAAGTCAGCCTGAAGAAAACTGAGGTCCTCCATCAGCCAGCTCCCCACCATGACCACCAGTCCCCCCACATCTCCATCGGGCACACAGAACTCAAAACGGTCAACCAGTTTACCTACCTCGGCTGCACCATTTCATCTGATACAAGGATCGACAAAGAGATAGACAACAGACTCGCCGAGGCAAATAGCACCTTTGAAAGACTACACAAAAGAGTCTGGAAAAACAACCACCTGAAGAAACACACAAATGTCAGCGTGTACAGAACCGTTGTCATACCCACGCTCCTGTTCGGCTCTGAATCATGGGTCCTCTACCGGCATCACCTACGGCTCCTAGAACGCTTCCATCAGTGCTGTCTCCGCTCCATCCTCAACATTCATTGGAATGACTTCATCACCAACATCGAAGTACTCGAGCTGGCAGAATGCTGCTGAAGACCCAACTGCGCTGGGTGGGTCACGTCTCCAGAATGGAGGACCATCGCCTTCCCGAGATCATGTTCTATGGCGAGCTCTCCACTGGCCACCGAGACAGAGGTGCACCAAAGAAGAGGTACAAGGACTGCTTAAAGAAATCTCTTGGTGCCTGCCACATTGACCACCGCCAGTGGGCTGATATCGCCTCCAAACGTGCATCTTGGCGCCTAACAGTTCGGCGGGCAGCAACCTCCTTTGAAGAAGACCGCAGAGCCCACCTCACTGACAAAAGACAAAGGAGAAAAAACCCAACACCCAACCCCAACCAACCAATTTTTCCTTGCAACCGCTGCAACCATGCCTGCCTGTCCCGCATCGGACTTGTCAGTCACCAACGAGCCTGCAACAGACGTGGACATACCCCCCCATAAATCTTCGTCCGCGAAGTCAAGCCAAAGAAAAAAGAAAAAAAAAAGGACCACAGGATCTGCCTTATAGATTGTCACCATTAAAAGTTAAGATATTTTTTTTCACTTGAGCCGGCTATAAAAAGGACTATAGAAAGGGTTTCTGCCTCTACAAACCGTGAGCGTAGTGTTTTCCAGAGACCAATTCAGGATCACTGCAGTCTCCTGACCACCACGCTGTCATGATCTACCTGGATCGTTGTCTGAAGAAGGCATAAAAAATCATTGAGCTCCTCTTCTACCTGCACACAGCATCTTTCAGCTGCTCCCATCGGGCAAGAGGTTCAGGAGAATCAGAGCCAGCACCAGGCTAAGGAACAGCTTTTTCCCACAGGCAGTGAGAATAGTGAATGATCAAAGGAACTGCTCACACTAACCATTCGAGACTCCCATATTCATGAAACAATATTTATTTATTTGTATAGATGAAAACTTGTCCTGCAATTGTATTGTTTGTCTGTATGTGTGTTATGTCTAGTTGTGTGTCTGCATTTGTGTACTGAGGACCGGAGAAAGCTATTTGTCAGGTTGTACTTGTACAATCAGATAACAATAAACTTGAACCTCATAACACTTTTGAAGAGCTCCCTCATTCAAAGAATGCTTCCAGTCTTTTCTGTTCACATTATTTATTCTAATTTGTTATCCTTCTCGTAATCCTCTTTCATAATCTGTAGTAGTCTCACATTTTTAAAGATTTTCTGAAATGAATGTACATTAAGTCAAATACTTAATAACCTGCTCAAAGTATCATGCAGTGATTCATATTTGAAATCTTTGTTAACTCGATGTAACAATTTTCTTTTCCATCTCATGTGAATCCTGAAATAAAGACCCTAAAGTGTTTGCTACTTATGATGGTAATTATGAGGCTTATAACTCTTCACTCTACCACTGTTCCTCCTCTCAAAAGTGGGAATCCTTTTTGGTACAAATTCAGATTCAACAGAGCTGAAAAACATGATATTATCCTCAATTTTCTTCCAACTTTTTAAGAATAATCAGAAAGATCCCAAATTGCCCAGGCATTATGTCTTTCCATAGCTTCAGTAATTAAATGATATTCTCTGTTCAGCATTAAAAATATAATTTATCTCACTCAACCAGCTTATAGTTCACCTCTTCTCAAAAATTCTTATCATTAGTAGAGAGCATAGCGAAATGGTAATTTAATATATCGTAACAGTAATAGTTTTTGGGAAATAAATTGGTAAAAGTTTGTTAGAATAGGTCACATACAAACACTTTAAAACACATCTTATTTAAAATACTGGAGCTCTGCCCCATGCTAGACATATCGGGTCCAAAGCTTTTGCAAGAGCTTAATGAATCCACTAATGGATTGTTTACAAAAGGCAACAGATGAAAGATCTTGTTGGAGCCACAGATTGGCTGGAAGAGAACTTCTTGTTCTAAGAGGGTCATGTGGTTTTGCATGCAGAGAGAGTCAAACAGGCTTCAGCCAGCAAGAGCTGCTGGGACTGGAACAGAGCAAGCTGGCAAGTTTGTGCAAAGCCCCATTTTGGAAGACGGCCTGGTCAAAGCCCTTGTGGTTCATGCAAGAGGAGAGGACTGGCTGTCTAATGTTTCACTTGGAATAAGGGAAACAAAAAGGAACTCTGTGGTGACCTGAAAGAAAGAGGTTATCACCTGGAGAACCCTGAAGGGGCAAGTTTCATCAGCAAAACACTGAAATGGCTGTTGGAAGTACATCAGTTGTCCCGGAACAACAAATTTCTCTCTGAAAACCAACAAGAACCTTCCTGAGTGATAACCATTTATCTTTCAAGCACCAAAGTCTGGTGAATTTCATAAATGTTAAATTCTGTGCACCGTATAAGAATTGCCTGCAACCAGTAAACTTGGATGAATGAGAAGTGAGATTGGACTATGAACCAAAGAACATTTCTGAACTTACACACATATTACATACACGTGCGCTTAGAATTAGAAGGGAATTAAGTTAGGTTAGTTAAGTCAAAGTTAAAGTTTGATTTTGTTTTTATGTTTAAAGATAATTAAAAGGAACTTTTGTTTAAATAACCATTTGTCTTAGTGAATACCTATTGATTCTGGGTTTTGAGGTCCTCTGGGCTTGTAACAATCTACAGACATCTTCTATAAACCCACTAACTCCACACTCAACTTAACTGTATCCACTTTATCTCCTATAATGATTATATTCCTTTCTCTGTCTCCACCACATCTGCTCCCAGGATGAGGCTTTACATTCCAGGACATCTGAGATTTTCTCCCTCAATAAACATGGATTCCCCTCTATTTCCATTTACACACCTTCATCTGCATCTCCTCTATTTCCCACACATCTGCCTTAGCTGCATCCCCCCCCCCATAGAAACAACAAGGACAGGGTTCCCCTCGTCCTCAACTCCCACCCCACCATCCTCCACATCCAACAAATCACTCCACAATTTCGGTCATATACAACAGGATTTCACTGCCAGACGCACCTTCACCTCTCCTTCCTTCTCCATTTTCCATAGTGATAGCTCTTTCAGCGATTCCCTCATCCACTCATCCCTTCCCATCAATTTCCCACCCCCGTACCTATCCCTGTCTCGACAAAAAAGTGCTACACATACTCACACCTCCTCCCTCACCAATATTCATGGCCACAAACACTTCTAAGTTCTGCTCCTCCTCTGCTATCTTTTTTAAGTTTTGCAATCATGCAATCACTTTAAGTCAAGTTTATTGTCATCTGATTGTACAAGTACAACCGGACGAAACAGTGTTCTCTAATCCTCAGTGCAAAAAAAAAAGGCAGACGTACAACCAGACATGGCATACATTCTTTGGCTTGGCTTCGCAGACGAAGATTTATGGGGGGTATGTCCACGTCTGCTGCAGGCTCGTTGGTGACTGACAAGTCCGATGCGGGACAGACAGGCATGGTTGCAGCGGTTGCAAGGGAAAATTGGTTGGTTGGGGTTGGGTGTTGGGTTTTTCCTCCTTTGTCTTTTGTCAGTGAGGTGGGCTCTGCGGTCTTCTTCAAAGGAGGTTGCTTCCCGCCGAACTGTGAGGCGCCAAGATGCACGGTTGGAGGCGATATCAGCCCACTGGCGGTGGTCAATGTGGCAGGCACCAAGAGATTTCATTAAGCAGTCCTTGTACCTCTTCTTTGGTGCACCTCTGTCTCGGTGGCCAGTGGAGAGCTCGCCATAGAACATGATCTCGGGAAGGCGATGGTCCTCCATTCTGGAGACGTGACCCACCCAGCGCAGTTGGGTCTTCAGCAGCATGGATTCGATGCTTGCGGACTCTGCCAGCTCGAGTACTTCGATGTTGGTGATGAAGTCATTCCAATGAATGTTGAGGATGGAGCGGAGACAGCGCTGATGGAAGCGTTCTAGGAGCCGTAGGTGATGCCGGTAGAGGACTCATGATTCGGAGCCGACAGGAGCGTGGGTATGACAATGGTTCTGTACACGCTGATCTTTGTGTGTTTCTTCAGGTGGTTGTTTTTCCAGACTCTTTTGTGTAGTCTTCCAAAGGTGCTATTTGCCTCGGCGAGTCTGTTGTCTATCTCTTTGTCGATCCTTGTATCAGATGAAAGGGTGCAGCTGAGGTAGGTAAACTGGTTGACCGTTTTGAGTTCTGTGTGCCCGATGGAGATGTGGGGGGGGGGGGGGGGGGCTGGTGGTCATAGCATATATACAGACAAACAATGCATATGCAGGACAAGTATTCAAATATACAAACAAATAAATATTATTTTGTGAATATGAGCATCTCGGCTGGTTAGTGTGATCAGTTCCTTTGGTTGTTCAGCAATCTCATTGTCTGTGGGAAGAAGCTGTTCCTCAGCCTGGTGGGGCTGGCTCTGATCCTCCTGTATCTCTTCCCCGATGGGAGGAGCTGAAAGATGCTGTGTGCAGGGTGGAAGGGGTCCACAATGATTTTGCATGCCCTCTTCAGACTTTTTCTGAGTTGCCATGTCTTAAGCACTCCCTTTACTGCTCAGGAGGTAAAGAATCTGAGTGGTTTGTATGATGCTTCAGAATGTTTCGAAATGGTGCACGGGGATCCATCTACAGTATCTCAAAATAGAGGACCAATGCATTCAGTGTAATGGCTCCCCTTGTCATCTAAGACACATGTTTCATTAGTGCCCCAAAATACAAAGGTTCTGGAGCTGAGTCTTTAAGCACACTATCTGAAAAATTTAAGTCAATTTTCAACCCTTCCCATTGACTGCAATGTTTTGAATCTCCAACAACTCACTAAATTACTTGCAGAAAGATGCAAAGCATTTACACCTCTATTAGCCAAGCATTTAATCTTGTTACACTGCATGTCTGATAGGGATCCTTCTATTACACAATGGATTAAGGATATCAGTGTCTTTATTAAGCTGAAGAAAATCAAGTACACATTAAAAGGGTCCACTGGAAAATGTGTCCATAAATGGCAACCCTTTATGTGTTATTTCTCTGAATTGCAAGTTCTTATGGAGTGAAATACTAACTGTGAGACGGTTTTACCAGTATATTCAGTAATATACACATGATACTGTCAGCAAAGGTACCAAGGTGATGAGACTGGGAGATCCAGGCATTTCTGAGGGTGTATGAGAACATTGTGCGTTGGTTTTTCTGTTAAAAAAGGAAAATAAGAGTGCAATGTACATCTGTATAATGTGTTCAAAGTTGTTTTTGATGCTGTAATGGAGGATTAAAACCATGTACTCAGATGCTTTTTGCTTATGTGGAACTGACGACACTGGGTCCACACGCAGGTCACCTTACTTTCAGAACTAGCAGATGTAATTAAACTCAGCCATGGGGACTTATCTGAAGATACACTTTGAAATGGAATTCCACCGTGAGGCCCAGGGAAAGCAGTTGTCAAATACGACACTCTGAAATTGACGTATTGGTCACAACCTGTCTTGCTCAAGAAGTTTTAATGAGTCCTTGTATCTACGAGATAAACCAGGATATCATAGCATCCTGCTCCATAATAATTAATCTTCTAAATTGTAGAATAGTATGCTCAGCTTTGATTTTGACTGACAAATGTTAGAGGGAGTGGGTGCATGATTAATTGTTTTTGGGGTATAAAAGTCTGTGGTCCTGCTGCTGAAGTTTAGACTCTCCGAGGGGTGGGAACACCCCTTGTCAAGAAGGAAGAACAGCCAGAGTCCGAGCAACGTCCCGGTCGGGGGAGGTGGAGAAGCTGCTACCAGCGCCCTGACAACCTACTACAAGTGTGCAGTTGTTGCCTCGCTTCGGCAGTTGGGACCAGTCCAAGCGTTGATAAGTATAGTTGGGAAGGGCTTGCATATTGTAGTGTGAAATCAGCTTTTGAATTAGTAATAAACATTTGTATAAACTGAACTGCTCTCGGTGTGTGTGTCTATTTTCTTTCGGTAGCTAAAACACTGTGACCAATCTAAAATGAACAAAATGAGAGGTATAAGTTTACCCAAGACAATTGGCGCTGCGAGCAGGATTGGTCTCAAGATGTTTCGCCGAAAGAAAGAGGTGAGCCCTGAGCAGTTCTTGATTCCTGGATGGACTTCCAAAGACGATGGGTTTGGCATGTTGGCCAATACCCTGTCTTTGTTGGGACCACCCATTAGTTGGGATGAGAAGTTAGACTCATCAAGTGCACCTCTGGGAGAGCGGGTTGCCACTCTCCTTCGAGAAAGTAAATTTCCTGATAAAAAGGGAATGCTGACGAATGGTTTTTGGTTGCTGGCCACAGCATTACGCCACTCCGTTCAGCGTGAAGCAGAATTAATTCAAAGAGAAGTAGAATCTCAGTGCAAAAGAAAGCAATTAGAGGAGGAGCTAGAAGTCCTGCGACAATGCTGTTCCATGATGAGCGAGATTGTTCGTACCAGTCAGGACAGAGCCAAAGAATGGGAAGATAAGCATGTCCAAATGATTTGCCGTAATATTAAACTCCGGCAGCAGCTCTGTGCAGATAAGGAAAGGCATGGAGTAGAACCCGATCCATATCGTATTCATGCCATGATAAGGAATGGTGACGATCCTGATGTAATTGAGGATTGGGATGGGAATATCTGGAATGACAATGGTAATAATGCAGATACTCCTCAGCATGTGTCTAACATACTACCCTCTCCATCTGCTGTTCATGCCCGCCCTATAAGGCAGCAGATTTCCCAAACAGACAGAAGGGGGGATGATGTAAGGGTAGAGATGGAAGGGATAGATACCCCGGTTTCCCATGTGGACCCAGGGGAAAATACCCAAACCCCTGCTTATGCTCTATGGCCTACTCCCTCTGTTGGATGGCCTCCACCTCCTCCCCTAGACTGGGTGGAGGACCCTGTGAGCCAAAGTGGGAACAGGGGTCGGAAGGAGTCAATGATCCGTGATTTCTCTGTAAAAGAGCTGGCTGCCATTGGAGATCGATTTAGGCAAAAAGCAGGGGAACATCATCCCCAGCTGCTGAGTCCTCCTGGCCCAGCTGTGCTTTCTGCTCCCACTGCTGCTTCTATCGAGCTGGCTTCTCCTGCTCCAGTTACTCATGATGAGGTAAAACAATGGGTTAAACAGGCTCTTAAAGATAACAATAGCATGTGGTCCTGGAAGCCCCCGAACCCTTCTGAAGCCTGAAGGTGTGGGCAGGATTCCCGTGTCTACTCCATCGAGACACGGCGCACACACGGGGATCCGCGGCCCTACATACCGTTAACAATCCACTGGGGTGGGGGTAATGATCGCCAATACTTGGCTTTGGTCGACACCGGTGCAGAGCACTCGGTGATTCCTGGTAATCCAGACCTCTGGACTGGACCGGCCTTTCGAATAGAGGGGTTGGGAGGAGCGGTCACCCTGGCAAAGGAAATAAAAGTCTGTGCCATGGTGGGTGATAGCCCTTCCCCTGTTTGGTTACATGCCCTGGTGGCTGCTACTGACGAGTGTATCCTGGGTATTAATATGTTGGCCGGTATGGCCCTTAATACTAGCCAAGGGGGATTTGAATTTGGAATTCGAACTATTACAAAAAAACTAGTAGTGGGTCAGGCTAAGTGGGATCCTGTGATGGTGCCAGCCCCCATGAAACCAGTGTGCATTCCACAATATCATCTCCCTGGGGGGCAGGAAGAGATTACTGCCACCATCGATGCTCTGCAAGAAGAAGGGGTAGTGAGGCCCGCAACGTCGCCCTTTAATAGCCCTGTTTGGCCGGTCCAGAAGCCGGACGGCTCCTGGAGAATGACAGTTGATTATCGTTTTTTGAACAAACATGCCCCACCACTTGCTTCAGCAGTTCCGGACATTGTCACTCTTATTGAAAACATTGCTACTGGGAACTCAGGAACATGGTATGCTGTCATTGATCTCGCTAAGGCCTTCTTCAGTATTCTTATAGCTGAGGACTCACAGGATCAGTTCGCCTTTACCTGGAAGGGGCGCCAGTATACTTTCACCCACCTTCCAGTATCGCCTTCCCTCTCAATTCACCATTATATTGATGATGTGGCCTCCTGGAGCCTCTGGCAGAAACAAGAGGGTCGCCGAGTCCCACTAGGATTCTGGTCACGTACCATGCCTGAGGCTGCCACTCGTTATTCTGTTTTTGAACAACAGTTACTAGCCTGTTACTGGGCCCTGCTAGAGACTGAAAGAATGACAGGTGATGCAGATGTTCAATTGCGACCTGCACTTCCTATAATGAATTGGGTCCTGGCTAATGATGCTAATCTAAAGATCCGGCGGGCTCAGCAGTCTTCTATTGTTAAATGGAAGTGGTATATTCAGAGTCGTGCGACCAGAGGGCCTGAAGGGGTGGGCCGCATACACGAACAGGTGGCTTACCATCCTAGGTCAGGAACTCAGTTATCGGAGGAGGGGGATGGTGGCTCCAGTCAGTATGCTGAGTTGAAGGCAGTCACTTTACCACTAGATCCCCATGATCACCCTCTTCGCCTGTTTACTGATTCCTGGGCTTTGGCTAATGGACTTGTGGTATGGATGCCTGATTTGCAAAAGAACAACTGGATGATACATGACCGCCCAGTATGGGGCAAAGAGTTGTGGCAGCTGTTGTGGGATGCTTCCCACCATCGTGAGATAACCGTTTATCACGTTGATGCCCATACCAATATGGCGACTAACATGGCTCAACATAATGCAGTAGCAGATCAGCTTGCCACTATCAGCTGTGCTGATACCGTCCCCCTGGCTCGATGGGCACATGAACAGAGTGGTCATTTGGGGGAGAAGGGATCAGCTATGTGGTCCCGTACACATGCTTTATCCATCCATAAGGATGATGTCCGCATGGTCATATGTACATGCCCAGAATGTCAGCTTGTGAAGTTCCATACCGTTCCACCTGGTCCGCATGGCCGAATAAAACTGGGTGCTCACTCAGCTGCGGTCTGGCAAATTGATTACATAGGCCCCATGCTAGACTGCATGGGTAAATATTACGTCCTAGTAATGGTTGACACCTTTTCGGGCCTGGTTTTTACTTTTCCCACGAAGACGGCTGACCAAGCTAGCACTATCCAAGGACAAAACCATTTGATTTATCGTTATGATGTTCCAGAGGAGATTCACTCTGATAATGGCTCGCACTTCTCCGGGAAAGCAATCTGTGATTGGGCAAATGACAACGGTATTTTATGGGTCCACCATATTCCTTATTACCCGCAGGCTGCCGGGTTAGTTGAACAAATGAACGGCTTACTGAAGGAACAAATTCATTTGTTAACATCACTGGGGACCCAGAAGGGATGGTGCCATGTGCTGCAGCAGGCAGTCGACAATTTGAATCATCGCCCTTTAAAAGGAGGTACACCTTTCCACCGACTTCTTCACGCTCCTGAATTACAGCCTATTCCAGAGGAATAACAGTCAATGCCCCCCATCCCCGAACTAGAGAATGTTGGACAAAAGGTATGGGTGGCACCAACAGGTAGTGGCCCTCCTGTAAAAGGGGAAATAGTGACACCTGCCCAGGGTAACACTCGGTGGGTAGCTATTGAGGGACAGGATGATTTAGTCTGTTTAAACACTGAACGCTTATGGTATCGTGAGTGACATGTGTCAGGCTTCTTTGTTCCAGGTTCTCCATTTTACACTCCTGGTGATCTGGCTTAACAGCTGCTTTGATGCCAGCAATTGGATTTGTAATGTCGAGGACGTTCCAAGGGAGTTCCCAGTGGGAAACACGGTCCGATGCATTACACCAAGGAAGTCCTCGGTCACCAGCCTCAAGTGCAGCTTATATAAATATGTTATTGTTCAGCATGTTTCAAAATCTGTTCGTGAGCTCCAGTATCTGGGTATTGTGGCCAACAAGGATAATTTGAGCCTTGGTTGGAATCCTTTCTCATGGCTAACTGCTACATTTGGGGGAGTGGGCCACACTATCCTCCGTTGGTTGCTCGCGTCATTGCTTATCTTTGTAATTGTTGTTTTGATTTCTCTTTTTTCGCTCCCTCTGTACTCAAATACTGGTTAGGCCTCGCAAATGACAGATTGTGACCAAGGGGTGGAATGTAATGGAGGATTAAAACCATGTACTCAGATGCTTTTTGCTTATGTGGAACTGACGACACTGGGTCCACACGCAGGTCACCTTACTTTCAGAACTAGCAGATGTAATTAAACTCAGCCATGGGGACTTATCTGAAGATACACTTTGAAATGGAATTCCACCGTGAGGCCCAGGGAAAGCAGTTGTCAAATACGACACTCTGAAATTGACGTATTGGTCACAACCTGTCTTGCTCAAGAAGTTTTAATGAGTCCTTGTATCTACGAGATAAACCAGGATATCATAGCATCCTGCTCCATAATAATTAATCTTCTAAATTGTAGAATAGTATGCTCAGCTTTGATTTTGACTGACAAATGTTAGAGGGAGTGGGTGCATGATTAATTGTTTTTGGGGTATAAAAGTCTGTGGTCCTGCTGCTGAAGTTTAGACTCTCCGAGGGGTGGGAACACCCCTTGTCAAGAAGGAAGAACAGCCAGAGTCCGAGCAACGTCCCGGTCGGGGGAGGTGGAGAAGCTGCTACCAGCGCCCTGACAACCTACTACAAGTGTGCAGTTGTTGCCTCGCTTCGGCAGTTGGGACCAGTCCAAGCGTTGATAAGTATAGTTGGGAAGGGCTTGCATATTGTAGTGTGAAATCAGCTTTTGAATTAGTAATAAACATTTGTATAAACTGAACTGCTCTCGGTGTGTGTGTCTATTTTCTTTCGGTAGCTAAAACACTGTGACCAATCTAAAATGAACAAAATGAGAGGTATAAGTTTACCCAAGACAGATGCTCAATAAATATATTTGGAAAAATAGAATGTTTTCCTTCATATTTCCTTTAATATTCCATATTTCACTCTTAACCTTGATCTTTATTGACATAAATACATATGGGATTATGATGCATTTTGAATATTCTGTCTGAATACATATTGTTTTCTTTTCCAATGTGGGTTAAAACTCAGGCTACATTTATAGACTGTTTCCAATACTGTAGTGGGCTGCACTGATCCACAAGCAAACTGGGTCATGGAGGTGCAGGCTTGCACTGGGCTGACATCACAATGGTCTGGGTGGAGGGGGGGGGGGGTAAAGGATCATGGGAGTCATGCTGATAAGCTCTCGGACAGTTCCAATAAAGTCACAGTTTCTGTGGGTTTTTTTTCTTTCGATTGCTGCACAGCACACCAACCACAATACCAAATTTACCTGTAAAATTCATTGAAGCTAAACATTGAAGAAAAACTTTTAAAAAGCAAGAGAAGATAACTAAAAAATATGAGATATGGAAAGCTTGCCAAGAATATAAAGGAAGATCGTAAAAGCTTCTTTAGATGTGTGAAGAGGAAAAAAAATTAGTTAAGATCAAAGTTGGGCCCTTCAAGACAGAAATGGGTGAAATTATTATGGAGAACAAGGAAATGGCAGAAGAGCTGAACAGGTACACTTCAGATCTGTCTTCACTAGGGAAGACACAAACCATCTCCTAGATATAGTGGACAAAGGGTAACAGAAGGATATTCACATTAGGTAGAACACGGTGTTTGGTAGACTGATGGGGCTGATAAATCCCCAGGGCCTGATGGTCTGCATCCCAGGGTACTTAAGGAGGTGGCTCAAGAAATCGTGGATGCATTGGTAATCATTTTCCAATGGTCTATCGATTCAGGATCAATTCCTGCATATTGGAGGGTAGCTAATGTTGTCCCATTTTTTAAAAAAAGGAGGGAGAGAGAAATAGCCTGGCATCAGTGGTGAGAAAGATGCTGGAGTTATTATAAAAGATGAAATAGCGGCACATTTGGATAGCAATAACAGGATTGGTCTGAGTCAGCATGAATTTACGAAGAGGAAATTATGTTTAACTAATCTGGAAATTTTTGAGAATGTAACTATGAAAATGGACAAGAGAGAGCCAATGGATGTAGTGTACCTGGACTTTAAGAATGCCTTTGATAACGTCCCACATAGGAGATTAGTGGACAAAATTAGAGCACATGATATTGGTGGTAAGGTACTGACATGGATAGAAAATTGGTTAACAGGCAAAGAACAAAGAGTAGGCATTAACGGGTCCGTTTTGGACTGGAAGGCAATGACTAGTGGGGCACTAATGTATATTTACAATGTACATTAATGATTTGGATGAAGGGATTAAAAGTTACATTAGCAAATTTGCAGATGACACAAAACTGGGTGGCAGTGTGAAATGTAAGGATGATGTTATGAGAATGCAGGGTGACTTGGACATGTTGGGTGAGTGGGCAGATGCAGTTTAATGTGCATAAATGTGAGGTTATCCTTTTTTTGGTGGCAAGAACAGGAAGGCAGATTACTATCTGAATGGTGTCAGGTTAGGAAAAGGGGAAGTACAATGAGATCTAGGTGTTGTCACTAAAAGTAAGCATGCAGGTACAGCAGGCAGTGAAGAAAGCTAATCACACGTTGGCCTTCATAGCAAGGGGAGTTGAATATAGAAGCAAAGACGTCTTTCTACAGTTGTATAGGGCCCTGGTGAGGCCATACCTGAAGTATTGTGTGCAGTTTTGGTCTCAAGTTTGAGGAAGGACATTTTAGCTATTGAGGGAATGCAACGTTGGTTCAAGAGGTTAATTCCCGGGATGGCAGGACTGTCATATATTGCAAGATTTGAGCGACTGGGCTTGTATACACTGGAATTTAGAAGGATGACAGGAGACCTGATTAAAACATAAAAGATTATTAAGGGATTGGAAACACTAGAGGCAGGAAACATTCCCAATGTTGGGGGAGTCCAGAACCAGAGGCCACAGTTTCAGAATAAGGAGTAGGCCATTTATGAGTTTGTTACGAGCCCAGTGAACTCGAAAACCCAGCAGCAGTAGAAATTCACCAAGACAATGGTTACTTGAACAAAAGTTGCTTTTAATTTTTTTAAACATAATAACAAGATCAATTTTTAACTTATTACTATTAACTTAACCTAATTTAATCCCCTTCTAATTCTAAGCACACATTTATGTGATGTATATATGTTCAGGAAAGTTGTCTGTTTCACTGTTCAATCATTCTCTTTTCACTTCTCTAAGTTCACCTGTATGAGGCAATTCTCATACTGAGCACAGAATTTAACATTTATGAATCTTCACCAGGCTCTGGAGCTTAATTTAAATGGTTACCGCTCAGGAAGGTTCTTGTTGATTTCATTTAGATACTTGTTGCTTGTTGGAAACAAACAAACTGATTTCCTCCAATCAATCACTTCATTGTCTTGCCCCATCAGGGGTTTTCCAAATGATAACCCTCTTCTTCCAGGTCACCACAGAGTTCCTTTTGTTTCCCTTCTTTCAGGAAAAACACTATAGCCAGCCATTTCCACTTGTAAGGACTACAAAGGTTTTGAACAGGCTGAACTCAGAACTCACAACCTGACTTCAAAATGAGGTTTTTTCAACAAGTGTGGCAGATTGCCATTTTGCAGCCTCAACTTCTACTATAGAACTGACCTCTCTCTCCAAAGGAGAAATCACTTGTTTGTTTATTCTCTCTCTGCTTGTTAAAACTACATGACTTCTTCCAGGGCTCCAAATCCAATAGTCGAAAGATTTTATCAGCATCCTGAGCCTGGACATAATCAACATTATGTTCCATTTGCACCTCCTTGTGAAGGTTTTTTCCGAAGCAGTTCCATTGTCTCTGTAAAGCCAACCGGTGCAACAATGTCTCACTTCAACAAAGCTCTTGCATTTTAAATGAGATGTCTTTTGTGGTTACTCGTGAAGTACAACCCACACTACCTCCACATCGATCTCTAACATATCCTGTAACAGAATGGAGTTGAGAAACCCAGAGAGTTGAGGATTTGTGGAATGCTCTGTCTCAGAAGGCAGTGGAGGCCAATTCTCTGAATGCTTTCAAGGAAGAGGTAGATAGAGTTCTTAAACATAGCAGAGTCAAGGGATATGAGGAGAAGGTGGGGAAGGGGTACTGATTGTGGATGAAATCTGGGTAGTATTTTAATTTGTTGATCAGTAAAATATAAGAATCCCAGCAAACATGACTATAAGTACATTTAATATGTTCAGATGGAATGCATTGTATCCTTACAAAATATCTCCCATGAAGCCTGCAATCTTTTTTTTCCAAAAATAGACCATTCTCAATAAATTATTTACAAAATAGAAAACCGTTCAACCTCTTCTCACACTCATAGTGTCAATCATATCTATACATTCCTATTCATGTACATTGTAAGGAGTTTGTATGTTCTCCCCTTGTTGGCATGGGTTTTCTCCATGGGCTCTGGTTTCCTCTCACCGTTCAAAACGTACCAGGGTTGTAAGTCAATTGGGTATAATTGGGTGGCTCAGGTTCATGAGCCGAAAGGGCCTGTTATTGTGCTCTATGTCTAAATTTAATTTTTTTTTAAATTAAAAATGTTTAACTTAATTTGTCATCCCGTGGCACCTTATTACTTTTTCCTCCTCTGTTGTTTGAGGAACTTCCCTCAGTTTCAGCTCCTCAATGCCCAGCAATGGAAGAACTCAAGACTGTGGGCCTTTCCCACAGCACCCTCCCTCTACAATCAGTCTTATCTGCAAGTGCAATCCTGATATTCCTGTTGACTGCCTCTGTTTCTCATCCCACTTGTCTTCTGACCCATTGTTCTGTACACTCACAAACCTGAGCAACAGAACCTAATTTTTATGTCTGGGCATGTTGCATTTCTTGCAAAAGGTTAGCAGAGGAAAGGAAGGTCAAAAGGCTTTATTTACTGCTCCTAGTTTTTTTAATTTCTGTATACTTAGAATAATGTACCACTGCATTATGGCAGTTTCAGGAACAGAAATTCACAATTATGGAATTCACAAATCACTAAAAAAAATGAGATGAAGAATAAAACATTGTGAGAAAAAAACAAAATATACACAAAATGTGATAGAAATAACAAATTTTCTAAATTTTTGTCAAGAGTTCGTATGATAAATGTTTGGTGTTTTAGAAATGTTGTCTTATAAAGTGTTCAAAACAAGAAAGCAGAAATAGATAAGAAGGAAAGGTAATGATGGAGAAACGGAAAGGGAAGATAAACAAAGTATAAAATGGCTACGCTGAACTATATGACTTTAAATATTAACGGAATACATAACCAAATTAAAAGTAAGAAACTGCTAAATTTACTCAAAAAAGAAAAAAATTGATATAGAATTTGTGCAAGAAACACATTTAACTGAATTGGAGCTCAAGAAATTAAAGAGAGATTGGGTAGGACACGTAACAGCAGCATCGTATAATTCAAAAGCAAGAGGAGTAGCTATATTAATTAGTAAAAATGTGCCATTTAAAATAGAAGAGGAAATAATAGATCCAGCAGGGAGATATGTAATGATAAAATGTCAGATATATTCAGAGTTTTGGAATCTACTCAATGTATATTCACCTAACGAAGAAGATCAAAAGTTTATGCAAGATATTTTTTTGAAGATAGCAGATACACAAGGGAACATAGGAGGGGATTTCAACCTGAATTTGGACTCAAATATGGACAAAACTGGGAAAAAAAATTAACAGAAAGAACAAAGTAACCAAATTTATAATTAAATCGATGCAAGAAATGCAACTTTTGGATATATGGAGGAAACAACACCCAAAGGAAAAGGAATATTCATATTACTCGGCAAGACATAAAACATACTCAAGAATAGACCTATTTTTGTTATCAGCTTGTATGCAAGATAGAGTAAGAAAAACAGAATATAAAGCTAGAATATTATCGGACCATTCACCCTTAATATTGACAATAAAGTTAGAGGACATCCCTCCAAAAATGTATAGATGGAGATTAACCCCCATGTTACTCAAAAGGCAGGATTTTAGAGAATTTATTGAAAGACAAATTAAAATGTATTTTGAAATAAATACGAAATCAGTGAAAGATAAGATTATACTATGGGATGCAATGAAAGCATTCATTAGAGGGCAAATAATAAGTTATGTAACCAAGATGAAAAAGGACTATAATCAGGAAACAGAGCAGTTGGAGAGGGAAATAGTAAATATAGAAAAAGAATTAGCAATGAAGGAAGATACAACTAAAAGAAGAGAATTGGCAGATAAAAAAATAAAATATGAAACACTACAAACATATAAGGTGGAGAAGAATATAATGAAGACAAAACAGAAATATTATGAACTAGGTGAAAAAACGCACAAAATTCTAGCATGGCCGCTTAAGACAGAACAAGCTAGGAAAATGGTATTGGCATCAAGAAAAAAAGACAAACAAATCACATATAATCCAAAGGAGATCAAGGAAAACTTTAGAGAATTCTATGAACAATTATACCAAACTGAAAACGAAGGGAAAGAAGGGAAAATAGATGAATTTCTAACTAAAATTGAACTACCAAAACTACAAATAGAGGAACAAAATAAATTAACAGAGCCATTTGGAATAGTAGAAATACAAGAGATAATAAAAAAAATTACCAAATAATAAGACACCAGGAGAGGATGGATTCCCAATAGAATTCTATAAAACATTTAAAGATTTATTAATTCCGCCCCTCCTGGAAGTAATCAACCAGATTGATAAAACACAAAGCTTACCAGATTCATGTAAAACACCAATAATTACAGTAATAGTAAAGCAAGGGAAAGATCCACTCACACCAGCGTCATATAGACCAATATCTTTACTTAACACAGATTATAAGATAATAGCTAAACTATTAGCAAACAGATTAGCAGAGCATGTACCGAAAATGGTAAATCTAGACCAAACTGGATTTATTAAAAAAAGACGCACAACAGACAATATTTGTAAATTTATTAACTTAATTCATGCAGTAGAAGGGAGTAAAGCGCCAACAGTAGCAGTTGCTTTAGATGCAGAGAAGGCCTTTGACAGAGTAGAATGGAATTATTTGTTCAAAGTTTTGCAAAAATTCAGTTTACCAGAGAAGTATATTAATTGGATTCTTTGGCTTGGCTTCGCGGACGAAGATTTATGGAGGGGGTAAATGTCCACGTCAGCTGCAGGCTCGTTTGTGGCTGACAAGTCCGATGCGGGACAGGCAGACATGGTTGCAGCGGTTGCAGGGGAAAATTGGTGGGTTGGGTGTTGGGTTTTTCCTCCTTTGCCTTTTGTCAGTGAGGTGGGCTCTGCGGTATTCTTCAAAGGAGGTTGCTGCCCGCCAAACTGTGAGGCGCCAAGATGCACGGTTTGAGGCAATATCAGCCCACTGGCGGTGGTCAATGTGGCAGGCACCAAGAGATTTCTTTAGGCAGTCCTTGTACCTTTTCTTTGGTGCACCTCTGTCACGGTGGCCATTGGAGAGCTCGCCATATAACACGATCTTGGGAAGGCGATGGTCCTCCATTCTGGAGACGTGACCCACCCAGCGCAGCTGGATCTTCAGCAGCATGGACTCGATGCTGTCGACCTCTGCCATCTCGAGTACTTCGACGTTAGCATTATATAAGGGACCATTGGCGAAAGTGACAGTAAATGGATATGTATCAAAGCAATTTAACTTAAGCAGGTCAACACGGCAGGGATGCCCACTATCACCTTTATTGTTCGCGTTAGCTATAGAACCACTAGCAGAATTGATAAGAACAGAAAATAATATAAAAGGGATAAAAATAAAAGACAAGGAATATAAAATCAGTTTATTTGCGGATGATGTTATAGTATACTTAACAGAACCAGAACTATCAATAAAAGAATTATATAAGAAATTGAAGGAATATGGAGGTGTCGGGTTACAAGATCAACGTAAATAAAAGTGAAGCAATGCCTATGAATAATGCGGATTTCTCAAAATTTAAGAAAGAATCACCATTTAGATGGCAAATGCAAGCAATAAGATACCTAGGTGTACAAATAAATAAAAATCTCGGCCAACTATATAAACTCAGTTATTATCCACTAATGAAAAAATTACAGGACGATTTAGAGCATTGGAAAGATTTACCACTAACACTAATAGGAAGGATAAACTGTATTAAAATAAACATTTTTCCAAGGATATTATACCTATTTCAGGCATTGCCAATACACCTGACAGAGAAATTCTTCAAGGAGTCAAAGAAAATAATAAGGAAATTTTTATGGAAAGGGGGGAAACCGAGGATAGCACTAGATAAATTAACAGAATGGTATAAGCAAGGAGGCTTACAACTGCCAAACTTTAAAAATTATTATAGAGCCGCACAATTAAGATACCTATCAGATTTTTATCAAACAAGGGAAAAGCCAGATTGGACCAGATTAGAATTAGATAAAATAGGGGAAAAGATACCTGAACACATATTATATAAATGGGATGAAAAATTGATACAACATAGAAGTTCTCCAGTATTACAGCATCTACTCAATATTTGGAAGAAGATTCATGTAGAAAGAAATAAAACAAATTATCAATTACCAAAACTAATATTGATGCAAAACAAGTTACTCCCTTTTACAGTAGATAACCTTTCCTTTAGAGAATGGGAGAAAAAAGGGATTAAAAGAATAGAAAATTGTTTTTCAGGAAATAGATTATTATCCTTTGAACAAATGAAAGATAAATACAATATAACACGATACAGCGCTGCCATATTACCAACTGAGATCCTACTTGAAGGACAAATTAGGAAGCAGTGTGAGTTTACCAGAGGGAAGTAACTTTGAATATGTGATTACAGATACAATGATAATCAAAAGATTTATAACAAATATGTATATTAACTGCAAGAAAAGGAGAATGAGGAAACAAATGGTAAAACTAAACAAAAATGGGAACAAGATTTAAATATAAAGATAAAAAAGGAAACATGGGAGAAATTATGTTCTGGAACGATGAGAAATACAATAAATACGAGGTCGCGCATGATACAATATAACTGGATACACAGGCTATACATTACACCTCAAAAGTTAAATAAATGGGACCCAACAGTATCTGATAGATGTTTTCGATGTAAAAAAGAAATGGGAACAACAATTCATGCAATCTGGACATGTGAGAAAGTAGAAAAATTTTGGGAAGATCTAAACCAGATATTAAATAAAATTACAGAAAACAATATACCAAAGAATCCAGAGATCTTCCTCCTAAGTAACATAAAAAACAAAGAATTTGGAATTGATTTGGAAGATGCACAAAAAGATTTGTTAAGATAGCTCTAGCCGTAGCAAAAAAATGTATTATGTCAACCTGGAAATTGGAAGATAATTTGAAAATACAACAATGGTATATAGAAATGAATAAATGTATTCCATTAGAAAAAATAACATATAGTTTAAGAAATAATATTGAAATATTTGAACAAATATGGGAGCCTTACATGAAACACAATAGCGAAAACCTACCGGGGACATTCACTACCTAAATTAACGAAAGGAGAAGGAAATGTAAAGAATTGACTCAGTGGAATTTCTTGTTTATTTTTATTGAATGACAACATTGTTTGACTGGTTTAATGTATCCTAGATTTTGTACTTTAAATGGATGGGAGGGGGGAGGTAGGGAGGGCGGGATGGGAGGAGGGAGGGGGGGGGAGAAAATGGCACTGTATATGTTTGAAAAGGAAAAAGTGTGTATCATGGTTAATGTGGTTTATGGTGTGAAAAATAAAAAAAAATTAAAAAAAAGAGTTCGTGTGATAGAAAATCATGATTATGGCTGATTTTCTCTGACTGTGATCACTCTGTAATGTGGGAGTCTACTGTACTTCTAATTTACTTCTTTGTCCATTAAATGTTTATTTTTAAAATATTTTTATTTTAACATAATAATCCTATATTCATGTTCTACTAATATAACAAAGGAATAACATATCCTATACATATAAATCCAGCTTACAACAAATTTCATCTATAATTGTTAAGTTGACGTTATTTGTTAAAATAATCATGAATATAAACCACTTGAGTTACATTATACCAACACTCATCATAGCTTGATATAAAATCTAAGTAATTGTTATGATCTAGGACAGTTGTAATTAAACCATATATGATCAACATATTTAAAAAAAATGAAAAAAAGCTAATACTAATCTAACCCCTCCCTCTAATCAAGGTTGCTTAATAGGACCAAAAGAAGTAGAAAAATGAATCAAGTTGTGACTCAGAGGACAGACAGAGCATCACTGGAGCATCCAAATTACCTAAAACTGCCAATTGTGACAGTATTCTATTGATGGGCCCGTAGTTTTAATATGGTATCTAATTTATATCCTGTAGCCACTGTGCACAAGTAAGTGAGAGTTCATCTGAGAGTTCATCTATCTATTTCATTGAAATTGCTCATCTGGCTATCAATGTGCTCAAAGCTAAAACTTTCTCTTGAGATGCCAACAAAAGTTTATCCGGTTTGCGAGAAAAACCAAACAAGGCAATTAAAGGGTATGGGTCTATTTTAGTCTTAAAAATTATTGATAAAGATTGAAAGATACTCTCCCAAAATCTTCATAAAACATATGAATCAATGAGGCTTCAAAAATTTTGCTTTTTTCACATAATGGGTTAACCTCTGCATAAAAATGAGATAATATAAGTTTAGACATATGTATTTTATGTACTGTGGTGGTGTGAGCAGTGGAAGAAACACAACCAACACGTTGAGGGTCGTTAACGACTGTCTTTATTCAAATTCAGCACGCCCCTTTAAGGGCAGCATGAGCTCAGTCACCTGGTGCATTGTGACATCATAATCGCTGCCCAGGGTGCGCGCTGGAAGGGATGCTGGAGTCAGAGAGAAACCTCTGACAACTCCATTTCCCCATGGCTGCCCCGCCATGTGGTGATACAAGCCCACGAATGATTTCAGAACCATATGGAGCGGCGATGTCCAGGCGCTGTCCGTGCGCCGGATGATTCCCAGTTCCTGGAGCCTGGAGAATTTCTCCTTTGCCTGCTGGAGCTTCTCGGGCGGCAGCCGTCTGGGTCTAGCATGCAGCGGGGGACCCTATGTGGCGATGTGGAAGACTCCATGCTGGGGCAGGGCAGCGTTGAACCGTAGCTCTAAGATGGCGGTGAATTCGTGGAGGATCTCATCGAACTCGTCCCCGGTGGCAGCTAAGGCGGCGATTTCGGGCCTGCGGGCTTCTGATTTGTCCATTCAGGTAGAGTGGAACATTCGGGCATTGACCAGCCTTTTGCCTTTCATGTCAACCAGTAGGCCGTGAGCTCTGAGGAACTCGGCCCCTAACAGCGCAATGCCCACGGAAGCTAGGATGAAACTCCAGTGGCACTTCTCCTTCCTGATCTGGATCTGTGCCCTGCAGGTGCCATAGGTCCTGATGGTGGAGCCGTTGGCCGCCCGCAGGGTTGGACCTCGAGATCGGGAGCGAGACTCTAATGCTGTGGGGGGAAGGACGCTCAGCTCAACCCCTGTCTCCACAAGGAATTGGCGGCCGGTGGATCTGTCCGTCACATGAAGGAGGCTATTTGTGTGGCCAGCCATTGCAGCCATCAACGGCGGCTGGCCTGGTTATTTCCCTGAAACCCGCAGGGCTGGAGGCACTTAAGGGCTTGTGCTCCCCAGCGCTGGTGGTAGAAACACCAGGTTGACTGGCCCTCCTCTAGCTTGGTCTTGGGAGTGGCTTGCAGTCAGCTGGCTCCTGGTCATGCCACCTGGTTGAGGGCTGCCTCGTTCTCCCTCTTTGTGCGCCAGAGGGCATCCACACGGGCTGCTGCTCTCCTCGGGTTCGAGAAGTCTTCATCTGTGAGGAGCAGCTGGATGTCCTCTGGCATCTGTTCCAGGAATATGTGGCGGAAGAGAAAACAAGGCTTGTGGTCTTCCGCCAGGGCCAGCATCTCGTCCATCAGCGCCGACGGACTACGGTCCCCAAGCCCATCTAGGTGAAGGAGCCTGGAAGCCCGTTGCTGGGCAGTTAGCCCAAAAGTTCCAAGCAGCAGCTCTTTGAGGGCGATGTACTTGCCTTTAGCCAGAGGGTGGTGGATGATGTCGTCCACCCTCGCTACCGTACCTTGGTCCAGAGCACTCACGACATGATAGAACATTGTGGCGTCTGAGGAGATGTTGTGGAGTTAAAATTGTGCTTCCGCCTGCCCGAACCACGTTCTGGGTCGCTGGGTCCAAAAGGAGGAAGCTTGATGGAGACAGCGTTAACATCTGCTGAATCCATGGTCTTTTGAGTCCAGAAAAACATCTGGGCTCGTCGGGGTCACCACTGTGGCGGTGAGAGCAGTGGAAGAAACACAGCCACCACGTTGAGGGTTGTTAATGACTGTTCTTATTCAAATTCAGCACGCCCCTATAAGGGCAGCAGGAGCTCGGTCACCTGGTGCATTGTGACATCATAATTGCTGACCAAAGTGCACGCTGGAAGGGATGCTGGAGTCAGAGAGAAACCTCTGATGACGCCATTTCCCCATGGCTGCCCCACCACGTGGCGATACAAGCGGGGCTGGTTTGCCATGAGGATGTGCGCCGCCACAGTACAACCTTAAACTCTTGTGTAAATTTACTTTATAACCCAAAAAATTGTCCAAATTGAGCGAGCATAATTAATATATTTGGTATAGAAACCTCCAGATTTGAACTAAAAAGCAATAAATCATCTGCTTAAAGAGATACTTTATGTTCAATTCTATTTCTGGTTATTCCTTAAAATTCTCTACATTGTCACAGAGCAACTGTTAATAGTTTGGGTTCTGCGAGGAATCCCAGTGGCGGTTCCAGCGTTGGGTCCAGAGAGACAGGAAGCACCAGCAACGAGAGTGAAGAAGCTGAGGGTCGTGATGGAGGAAAGCTTTATAAGGCGATGAGACCCAGGGAAAAAACACTAGTGAGGCAAAGCAAGCGGGGGACTTGGAGCCCTCCCTGCGGGAAGTGATGAAGGCACTGGGCCTCGTGGAGGACAGACTCTTCCAAGCAATGGACATGGGGGAAAACTAGACAGGATGCAGGGTGCCCTCTGCATCTCTCCAAGCAATGGACATGGGGGGGAAAACTAGACAAGATGCAGGGTGCCCTCTGAGGCCTAATGGGGAGAATGTCAGAGGTGGAGGAAAGAATGGGGGCAGTGAAGGTAAGATACCCAACATGGAAGATAAACTGGACACATTGATGAGGGAGAGAGAGAGCATATATGGGGAAAGTTAGATGCCCTTGAAAATTACAGTAGAAATAATATTTAAAAAGTGTGGTAAAAGAGGGTACTGAAGGGCAGAACCCTGTGAGCTTTTTCCAAAGTTGGATCCCTGAAGTATTGGGTAAAGACAGATATGGAGAAAGGGTGGAAATAGTGAGGGCACATAGGTCCCTGCTCCAGAAACCAGGTCCCAGACAGAAATCACGTTCTGTCCATCTATTGTGTTACCAGGACAGGAAAAAATATTGGGAGTAACAGTGGCCAGCACAAGAAGGAGGGGATGCCCGATAGAAATAGAGAGGAACAAGTTTTTCTTCTACCCCGACATCAGTGCAGCGCTCATAAAGGCCAGGAAGGTGCTTGAGCTAGCCAAAAAGCTTATAAAACAGAAAGGATATGATTGCGTACTGAGATGCTGAGATTCCCAGCCACCCTGAAAGTGGTACTACTGGGGTGGGGGAAGGGGGGAAAGGAAGTTTTTAAACCGACACTGGAAAGGCACAGCAGTTTGCCGAGGATTTGCCTATGCTTGTGGGAGAAAGAAAAACAAAAGCCAAAATGGAGATTATCCCACAATAATATAAATACATGCCATGTAAAGTTTTTTTTGGTGCAAATAAGTATAAATATTGAGTTTAGTTAAATAAAAATGAAGTGATAAGAGAAAACATTCTGAGAGTCCAAGGGAAATGGATGGAAGAAAAGATGGGTGCGAGGGGTACAGCCTGTAATAATGAGGGGGATGGTGATGATTTAGAGGACATAGTCTCCAAGGGAGGGTGGTGTAACGCGTGGCAAGAATTTGGATGGGAAAGTGTTTGGGGTTAATTAACTGTTTTACCTTAATTTTCATTTATATTTTGTCTTTTTATTTTTCCTTAGCTAGTTATTTTAGTCTTTGTTTTTTTTCCCCCCAAGATCTGGCATGGGTCTGGCGATCAGGAGTAGACGGGTGAAGACAAAGAGTTGAATGAGGAGGGGACCTAGGGTTGTAGAGGTACAGAAGAAATACAGCTCTATCAACCCCTGAGACAATGGCTAAGAGCATAAAGTTTGCTCATTTTAATGTTAATGGTTTAAATGGGTCAGTCAGGAGAAATAGAATCTTGGCACCTATTAAGAAAATGGGAGTAGACCTAGCCTTCCTTCAAGAAACCCATTTAACAGAATGAGACCATCAAAAGTTAAAAAGAGGATAGGTGGCTAGGTGGCTTAGTTTGAAGGCAAGGAGGGTGGCAATTCTGATAGTGTTCTGGTGAGAGTGCAGGGTGTGACTGCAAACAAAGCACAAAGCAGGTAGATTTATAAAGGTACACTGTCAAATATACTCGGAATCCTCAACCTTATTAAATGTATACGCCCCCAACATAGACAATGAAAAACTTATGCAGGACATTTTCCTAAGATTGGCAGAGGAGAGGGAGAACATTCTAGTTGGGGGAGATTTTCATTTCTGTTTGGATCCTGTTTTGGATGTCAATAAAGAAAATAGTGAAAACAAAAGCAGCACTCACCACCATTGATGGTATGAAGGAGCTTAATTTGATAGATGTATGGAGGCAGAAGCATCCAAGGGAGAGGGACTACTCCTACTCAAGGCAGCGTGAATCCTACTCTAGAAAATATTTTTTCTTAGCATCAGCCCATATCGAGAGTAGGATCATGGAAGCTGAGTACATGGCAATACTTCTCTCAGATCACTCATCCCTGATAGTTAAAATTGAAATTCCAGACAAACAGGAGATGGTATACAGATGGCATCTTAATGCATTGCTGTTAAAGAAGCCGGAGTTTTGTAGTTTCATAAGAGTGTAGATAGACATGTTTTGTGAGGCCAACTGTACCTCTACTCCAGATAAATTCCTCTTATGGAACAACCTCAAATCTTATATGAGGGGTCAAATATTTGGATATACTAAAACAGTAGGGAAAGAATATGAGAGGGAGATGGGTGAATTAGTCCAAGAAATTGCTTATTTAGAAAAGAGCTCAGAAGATCAGTACAGGATTTTAACAAATAAGAAGTTGCCTCATGTCTTCGCGCATGCCCAGTAGCCATTCCTTTGTTCTCAGCCATGCTAGAGAAACTGTGGATTCAGCCTGGGAAACCCCTCTATTTCACCACCTCCGAGAGTTTCTAACATTTTTTCATTCAATTTTAAGAATAACTAGTTATTAGGGCGTATCATATTGGCCTAGAATTTTTGAAAAATAATTTGGTGCAGACAGTGGGGGATGGGAAGAGGGGATGAAACATTAAATATGGTTACAGTTTTGCCCTGAAATGTCACTGAATTAGCAATTCAGATTTCTGGAATTGGGCTGTGAACCAACAACTTCCTGTGAGACTAGAACCATAACCTACACCTAAAGCGATAAGCATCTTTTGTCACGAACTTTGAAGAACCTCAGGTCAAACCCCGCCTCCTTTTGCCAGAGGAAGAATAACTTGCATTTATTTAACACCTTTTATCACTTTAGAATGCCCTAGAGTACATTACAGCTGATTATTCACTTATAGACAACAGCTGCACTTGCTGTGTAAGAAAGTCTGAAGCCTAGCTATGCATAGTGAATCTCACAGACAGTTATGAAATAAATGATGATGTCACCTGCTTTAGTAATATTCAACAGGACATCTGGTAGAACTCTGGGATTCCTTTTCTGAATAGTGCCATGGGGACTACTAAAGGGGGAAGGCATTTCAGTTTGAGAATAACTGCACTGGCAACAATGTACCAATGCTTGGGATATTAAAAGATCAGGCAGGATTATTTGGAGCAGACTACAAACCGTCAACTTTCCAAGCAATAAAGAACCACAACTTATACCTGAAGCTCCAAGCATCTTCCATCAGAAATGATTAAGAAACTCAAGCCAAACTCCACCTAATCTATTGTATTTGATGCAGTCATTGCAGCCTCCACTACATCAGTGAGTGCAAAGGAAGATTGGGTTGAGCACCTGATCTCTGCCTGTGGGTGCAAGATAAAACTTCCATTGCCAGCCATTTCATTTCTTTTGCCATTTCCCACAGTCTCATAGAATGAGGTCAAATCTAAACATTTATTTTGGACAACCTTAGACCCAATGGCATGAACACAGAATTTTCCAGTGTTAGGTAAACCTACCTCAATCTGATTCTACTTTTACCATCTCTTCATAATTTATTCCTCTTCACAATTTTCTCTCTAATCCATTCCACCCACTGTCTCTCCTCTCTTCCACCTTCTGATTAATACCCCTATTGTCTTGACCCCTCCCCAGAGCTTTCTCCTCTCTTTTCCCCTCTTTATATACTTGAAATCTTCCTTTCCCACTTTAGTCTCAGCCATGGTCTTAACCACGGATGCTGCCTGACCTGCTGAGTTCTTCCATGTTTTCTTGGTTCACTCAAGATTTCACCATCCCTCGCACCTTCCATTATATTGCCTGCTCTGCTCTCTGTTGAGTGAAGCATCATTTGCTCAAATTTCTTAACAATATTTTCCAAGTTATCACAGTTCATTCTTTTTTGTTCTGGGTTGTAATATCAGCAGTGTTGCTGCATTCTTCTCTTGTGAATTCCATTGAAATTGTCTAAGAAGCACAAGTAAGTTCCTAATTTTTATTACTGGGTTTCAAATTCTGAGATGTCTTGTAGAGTTTAGCTGTTTCAAATGTGCCATCTGGCTGATCTGAGAACTCAGTTTAATATTCCACTGATAATTTTCCTTTCAGTGGCCCTGGATTTATTTTTCAATTCTCCTATTTCCTATGCATTTATTCTTCTGCACAGGCATTCCAAACCCATGAGATCATCTCATTTTTTTTGGTTTTCCTTACTTTTGCTCTGAACTCCCTGATCAACCATTTCCATGCTTCATCTTCACATACTTTGCACAGCATCCAGCATTCCAACATAAAACTGGAGCAGGGGGTTGTAACACCCTGATTCTCTGTATCTTGGGCACCATGTGTAAAGTCCCTTGAATATCCAAACCAGGAACCCTTTGGAAATTAGACCGAGTGGAGAAAGCCCCCTGTGGGCTTCTGAATTAAAAGCATTTCAAAAATATTGTTTTCCTAAGCATTGTAAACTCTTTCCGATGGAGCCAGGAGGAGAGGCTTGGCTGGTTCAGTAGGAATTGCAATTCAATCCCTTCTCTCCCCTCTTCCCCCATAATTTGCACTCACAACCTTTTCCACGTTTATTTCATCACAGAGATAGACAATACAGGAAAACCCAGCCTTTATTGTCCATACCCAATCGTCCCTGACTGAGAACCAACCCCATTATTTGCTCCAACATCAAAGCCACAAGATTGGGTAAGAATGGCTGATTTCCCTTCCAGAAGGACATGAATGAACCAAATTGTTTTTACTGACTTCAGTGTTAATATTACTGAAGCTAGTTTTTATTTTCCCCAAAATAACAAAATCAAAGTTTACTTAATTACTTGAAATGAAATGCCCCAGCATGGGATTCAAACTCGTGACTCTATTATGTCTCCAGAACTTGAAGCTCTAAGACCAGCAAGTTAACCACACTGTCACTGCACTCACTTTGATTTATTGTGGGAGAATTACTACCAATACTGGGTGTAAACGAACCTGTCTTTGAAAAGGGGAATGATAACCTTTTCTTTGTATTCTGAGTACAATCCTTATAATCTCATAGCACAAAAACAATGATCTACAATTATCAAAAAAAAGTTAGATAATCTTTCCTGCTGATCCAATTGCAAAATCAAACTCTCTAAGCAACTTGTATGGCATTCTGTATATTTCCAGAATCTTTCAGAAGAAAACCCTAAAAGGCTTCGACAAGATCAATAAATTACTTCCTAAATGATTTATTTCATTTTTTTTTTCTTTTTAGATGAGAACTTCCCTGATTTAGCCCTGCCTTTAACTTCTAACTCTCTTTCAATTATAAACCTTTCACAGTTGTTTTTCCACATTGAGCCCCGCTGACGCCACACGATTATCTGTATCTGAGAGAAGATGTTTGCCGATTGTATTAATGGCCAAGAGTGCATAGTCCTCCCCCAAATAAGCCACCATCCCTTCTGCTGTGAACCTTACCCTCTCTTAATCTTTTTTTTACTGTAGCTGAACATACAATAAAATAGATTAACAAAGCTTGTCAGGTAGTTCACAACTTTGTGTTAAAGGTTTGTCTTGTTTATACATTCAACTTGTTTTCCTTGATCTTTAACAAATATTTCTGGATCATCCAATAGGATCTATAGTCAAGTTGAAGAATCACAATGGAGAAATAGTGGGAGAAATAGATTGGGAGACATCGCCTGTGATCTGGTTTCTGGCAAAGCAACATTCAGGGTCTTATAAAAGAGGCTCCATAAACTTAAGGTCACTTCTATGGAGGATGAGTGTGAGGAAGAAAAGGAAGATCATGAAACCATAAGCTCACTCATGGTACAGTTTCCTCATTCTCCTTTTCTTGCAGTTTAATATACATATTTGTTATAAATCTTTTGATTATCATTGTATCTGTAATCACATATTCAAAGTTACTTCCCTCTGGTAGCCTCAGACTGCTTCCTAATTTGTCCTTCAAGTAGGATCTCAATTGGTAATATGCCAACACTGTATCTTGAGTTATATTGTATTTATCTTTCATTTGTTCAAAGGATAATAATCTATTTCCTGAAAAACAATTTTCTATTCTTTTGATCCTTTTTTTTCTCCCATTCTCTAAAGGAAAGGTTATCTATTGTAAAAGGGAGTAACTTATTTTGCGTCAATATTAGTTTTGATAATTGGTAATTTGTTTTATTCCTTTCTACATGGTACAGTTGGCGTAGATGTTAGTCCAATGCTCTTACAGCACCAACAATCGAGACTGGGGTTCAAATCCCGTGTTGTCTGTAAGGAGTTTGTACGTTCTTCCCTTTGTCTGCGTGGATTTTCCCCTGGGGCTCCAGTTTCCTCCTACCTTACTTGGGGGTTGTAGGTTAATCGGGTGTAATTGGCGGCACGGGCTTGTGTTCCAAAATTTTGTGAATCCTTGGACTTCTCCAACATGCTCCACTTCCATGTTCCTGCAGAATCTCAGGACAGCAACGACTGCCTCGTGCCTTTGTTAAAGCATATCATGAGGCCAGAAACCTGGAAGGTCCCCTTCTGCATGTTTTTGTTGATCCAGTGTCTTTTTTTTAGGAATACCCAGGAAAGGTAAGGTAACAATATTGGACTGGAAAGCATATATAGCAAATCCACATTCTTCATGCAATGGCTGGGAACCGTCTATTTTCACAGGGTGACAACATTTTCATCTTTTCTCTACATTTAATAATCCTTATATATTCAGTCAGGTTTGTGATTAACACAAAGTTAATATTGTACACAGGTGCCCAGACCACAAGAATGTCAGAACCAAGTCCAAGTTAAAATGTATTGTTACATATATGATATCACACGCAACGAGATTCTTTTTTCCATAGGCCAGGCTTATCAAATCGATACCAGTAACTGTACACATCAGGAACTGTAAACAAACGATGTAAATTAAAATGTAAATTTAAATATATAGTAATAAATAATGACCATATGAATCCTGAATTGAGTCTCTAAATGAATATAATTATCCCTTATTGTTCAAGAGTTTGATAACTGAGGGTAGTAACTATTCTTGAGATATCTGTACCTCCTTCCTGATGACAGTAGCAAGTATAGACCATGGCCTAGGTGGTGAGGGTCCTTAATAATTGACGCCTCTCGCTGACAGCATCAGTCCAGAAAGATATGCTCAATGGTTAAGAAAGTTTTGCTTTTGATGTAGTGGGATGTGTTCACTACCTTTTGCAGAATTTATTGCTCAGAGGTATTGGTGCCCCCATACTAGGCCACTATGCAGCCAGTCAGCATACTTTCCACCATACATCTGAGGCTGTTTGCCAAGGTTTTTAATGATGTACCAAACCTCCGCAGACTCCAGAAAAAGTATAGGCGCAGACGTGCTTTCTTTGAAATAACATTTACAATGCCCTCTATAATGTTTGGGACAAAGACACTTTTTTCCCCTCTTTATTTGCCCCTGTGCTCTGCAGTTTTAAATTTGTAATCAAACAATTCACAATTTATTAAAGTGCACATTCCAGATTTTATTCAATTTTATTTTTATATATTTTGGTTTGACCATATAGAAATTACAGCACTTTTTATACACGGTCCCTACATGTTTGGGATATTTGGCTTCACAGGTGTTTGTGAGAATTCAGGTATGTTTAATTGCTTCATTGGTGTAGGTTTAAGAGACCTGGGCTTGCTTTGAAGCTTTTGATCACCTTTGGAGTCTGTAGTTGTCATTTTGCAACATGAGGACCAGAGTTGTGCCAATGAAAGTCAAAGAAGCCATTCTGAGGCTGAAAACAAGAATAAAACAGTAAAAGACATCACCCAAACCTTAGAATTACCTAAAATCAACTGTTTGGAACATCATTAAGAAGAAAGAGTTCAGTAATCACAGAGGGGCTGAAACTCAAAGGAAGCCCACTACTGCTGCTGACAGAAGAATTCTCACTATAATGGTTGGCAGTATGGTTAGTGTAACAGATAGCGCAAAGCCTTTATAGCACCAGTGATCATGACCGGGGTTCAAATCCTGTACTGTTTAAGGAGTTTGTACATTCTCCCCATGTATGTTTGGGTTTTCCCTGTGGGCTCCATTTTCCTCCCACTGTTCAAAAATGTACCAGGGGTGTAGGTTGATCAGTTGTAATTGGTGTCACAGATTTGTGGCCCAAAATGGTTTGTAACTGCTGTATTAGAAACATAGAAGATAGGAGCAGGAGTAGGTCATTCGACCCTTCGAGCCTGCTCCGCCATTCAACGAGATCATGGCTGATCTTAAAGTTCAGTACCCCGTCCCCGCCTTCTCTCCGTAACCTTTAATACCCTTATACTGAAGAAATAGATCTAATTCCCTCTTAAATAGATTTAACGAACCTGCCTCTACTGCCCTCTGTGGCAATGAATTCCACAGATTCACCACCCTCTGGGTAAAGAAATTCCTCCTCATCTTGGTCCTAAATGGTTTTCCTATTATCCTCAAACCATGGCCCCGGGTTCTGGATTTTCCCATCATTGGAAACATCCCATCTGCATCCATTCTGTCCAGTCCTGCCAGAATTTTATAGGTCTCTATGAGATCCCCTCTCAATCTTCTAAACTCCAGCGAGTACAATCCCAATTTGCGCAATCTTTCCTTATAAGTCATTCTTGCCATTCCAGGTATCAGCCTGGTGAATCGTCTCTGCACTCCCTCCATTGCAAGAACATCCTTCCTTAGATAAGGTGACCAAAACTGCACACAATACTCCAGGTGGGGTCTCACCAAGGCCCTGTATAGCTGCAGTAAGGTATCCTTGTTCCTATATTCAAACCCTCTTGATATGAAGGCCAACATACCATTTGCCTTTTTAAACACCTGCTGTACCTGCATGCTCACCTTCAGAGACTGGTGTACAAGTACCCCTAGGTCTCTCTGCACTTCCCCATCTCTTAATCTATTGCCATTCAAATAGTAATCTGCCCTCCTGTTTGTATTACCAAAGTGGATAACCTCACATTTATCCACATTGTAGTGCATTTGCCATGTATCTCCCCAGTCCCTCAATTTATCCAAATCACACTGGAGCTTCCTGACCCCCTCTTCCATGCACATAACCCCTCCTAGCTTAGTGTCATCTGCAAATTTGGAGATATTACATCCAATCCCCTCATCCAGATCATTAATGTAAATTGTGAACAGCTGGGGTCCCAGTACAGATCCCTGTGGCACCCCACTGGTCACCGCCTGCCACTCAGAAAACAAGCCATTTATCCCAACTCTCTGTCTTCTACCTGCCAGCCAGTTCTCAATCCACATCAATACTTTGCCCCCAATCCCATGAGCCTTGATTTTGTAAGCCAGTCGTTTATGCGGGACCTTATCGAAGGCCTTTTGGAAGTCCAGGTACACCACATCCACTGGCTCTCCCCCATCTATTTTACCTGTCACCATCTCAAAGAATTCCAATAGATTTGTCAAGCACGATTTACCTTTTGTAAATCCATGTTGACTCTGTCCGATCCCTTCTCTGCTAGTCATATGCTCCACTATTACATCCTTAATAATGGATTCCATCATTTTGCCCACTACTGATGTAAGGCTCACCAGCCTATAATTCCCCGCTTTTTCTCTACCCCCCCTTTTTAAATAGTGGGGTAACATTAGCTACTCTCCAATCCATGGGTACTGATCCTGAGTCTATTGAGCTCTGGAAAATAATTCTTAAAGCATCTGCTATCTGAATGGCCACTTCCTTAAGTACCCTAGGATGTAGATTATCAGGCCCTTGGGATTTATCTGCCTTCAATCCCATCAATTTCCCCAAGACCATGTCCTTAGAGATACTGATTTCTTTCAGTTCCTCCCTTGCATTAGTCTCTATGTTTCCCAACATCCTTGGGAGGTTATTTGTGACAGAATATATAGAAATGTTTTCGGGAGATAAATTGGGAAAGGTTTGTTAGGGTAGGTTACATGCAAATACTTTAAAACAGATCTTATTTGAAATACTGGAGACATACTGGCTTCTCACACCTTTTTGCAAGAGCTTTGAAGAGTGCACAAGAGATGTCATTAATGGATTATTGTTTATCAAGGCAACAGATGATAGAGCAGGCTAGAGCCGTTGCTGTCTGAAAGGAGCATTTGCTGTTGTAAGAGGTTCATGTGGTTTTGATAGCAGAGGAGTCAAACAGGCTTTTTCTCAGTCTCAGTGTGTGTGTGAGAGAGAGAAAAGTAGAGATCACTCTGACTGTTTTTCAGCCAGCAAGAGCAGCTGGAACTGAAACAGGAAAAGCTGGCAAGAAGCCCCAGTGTGGAAGATGGCCTAGTCACAGCCCTTGTGGTTCATGCAAGAGGAGAGGACTGGTTGTCTAATGTTTCACTTGGAATAAGGGAAACAAAAAGGAACTCTGTGGTGACCTGAAAGAAAGAGGTTATCATCTGGAGAACCCTGAAAGGGGCAAGTTTTGTCAGGAAGAAACTGAGGTGACTGATGCAAGTGCATCAGTTGTGGATGTCCTGGAACAACAAATTGCTCTGAAAACCGACAAGAACCTTCCTGAGCGGTAACCTTTTACCTTTCAAGCACTAAAGCCTGGTGAACTTTATACATGTTAAATTCTGTGCACAGTATAAGAATTGCCTGCAACCAGTGAACTTGGAGGAATGAGAAGTGAGATTGGACTGTGAACCAAAGAACTTTTCTGAACTTACACACACATTACATACATGTGCGCTTAGAATTAGAAGGGGGTTAAGTTAAGTTAATAATAGATAAGTTAAAGTTTGATTCTGTTTTCATGTTTAAAAATAATTAAAAGCAATTTTGTTTAAGTAACCATTTGTCTTGGTGAATATCTATTGCTGCTGGGTTTATAGTCCTCTGGGTTTATAACAGTTAAATTTAAATGAAGAAAAATCCTAAACATATATCAGAAATGCCCTTCAGAAGGCTCATTGAACGGTTGATTTTTGTAATACTAAGGTTTGGGTGATATTTCCCACTGTTTTATTCTTGTTTTTCAGCCTCATAATGGCTTCTTTGACTTTAATTGGCAAAACTCTAATCCTCATGTTGAAAAAATGGCAACTACAGTCTCCAAAGATGATTAAAAGTTTAGAAGCTAGCCTAGCTCTCTTATATCTGCACCAATGAAGCAATTAGACATGCCTGAGTTCTGTAAGGTAAAAACATCATGAGATGGGACCGGAGAAGGAGTCACCCAGTACTAAGGAGTAACAGAATGCAGATGTGACCTTGTACACTCAAGATAAGCTTGGCACTAACAAGAATGATGTGCAGCAGACTAACAGAGAAGGGTAGCAACAGCTTATTCATTGGACAATGTAATGGTATGATAATTTACTAAGTACTGTAAGGTAAAACATCATGAGATGGGAATGTGTAAGGAGTTACCCTGTACAGGGCTGTAACAAGATGTGAATGCATCCTTGTACTTACAAGATAAGAGAGACATTGATGGATTGAGAGGCAGGAAGCTAGCAGGGAAAGGATAGCAACAGTTTTAGTCATTGGACAAGTAATGATATGATGATGTTCTAAGCACGTATCCAAGGGTATAAAAAATCACCATTTTGCTGATAACGGCAGAATGCATTCTCCGACTAACATGGTTAGTTGCAAGTGTTACAATCCGGTAATAAAGGACAAAGAACCCTGATTTCGACTCAGTCTGGTGTTTGTCTCACTCATTCATGAACAAAGCAGACCTAACAATACGTATCCTGAGGTATAAAAAAAACACCACTTGCTGATAACGGCAGAATGCGCCTTCTCCAACTAACACTGTTAGTTGTAAGTGTTACAATCCGGTAATAAAGAACCTTGATTTCGACTCAGTCTGGTGTCTGACTCACTCATTCTTGAACAAAGCAGACCTAACAGTTCTCACAAACACCTGTGAAGGCAAATGTCTCAAACATTATGGTGCTCTAAAATGAGGGAACTCTGCATGAAAAGTGCTGTAATATATATAAATAACTTTGAATAAAACCTGGAATATGCTCTTCAATGAAATGTGAATTGTTTCATTACAATTTTAAAACTGTGGAGTAAGGGGCAAATCAAGGAAAAAAGTGTCTTTGCCCCAAACATTATGGAGAGCACCGTATATGATGGGACCAGGACAGGACCTCAGAGATAGTGACACCCAGGAATTTGAAGTGGTTGACCCTCTCCACCTCACCTCTGATCCCCCAATGATCACTGGATCATATACCTCTGGTTTTCCTCCCTTTAAAGTCTACAATCAGTTCCTTGGACTTGTTGACATTGAGTGAGAAGTTGTCGTTAATATACCATTCAGCCAGATTTTCGATCTTCCTCCTGTCTGCTGACTCATCATCCCTTTTTATACAGCCCACTATGGCAGTGTCATCAGCAAGCTTTTATATGGTATTAGGGGTTGTTGCCATTGTTGCTCTTTGCCGCACAGTCATCGATGGAAAGCGAGTAGAGCAGGGGGATAAGTATGCATCGGGTGGTTCTCTGGTGCTGATGGAGATTGTGGAGGAGATGTTTTTGCCAATCTGAACTGACTGAGGTCTTGAGGTGAGGAAATTGAGGATCCAATTCCACAATGAGGTATTGAGACCAGGAGAAGACCCCTTATGATCTAATGTATGTCGAGTTAGTTGCATCACCAGGCTTATGCCGAAGTCCCTTTTCTTTCACATTTGTCCTGTTTCCCTTGATATTTGACAGATGGTTCCGGGTCATTTGGTGGGATTGACAGCCAAGAAGCAGCTCCTTCTTGCAAGAGTTTCTTGATCTCTGAAAAACGAGCATGTTGCATTTGTTTTACGAGTCCGATGACAAGACCTGCTGATTGAAAAATAGGATAAAACTATTCTGAAGGTATGTGCTGGTTAGATTCCTCCAGATTTTGTTGTTGCACTGAACACACTGATCAGGGACTTTAGCGATTGCACACTTACATCTGTATAGCTTAGGTTATTTGCCAATGTTTGTGTGATGATTAAACTAAGCAGATACGTACGTACAATTTCTACGACACACCACTGGAAAAATCATTTTTTATACTGTAAGAGGATGAGAGGCCAAGAACTAGAAATAGTTTAAGTAGTTCCATTATTTGCAAATATGCGATGGACCCAATGACCTCCTGTTCCCTACATTTCTCATGTTCAACTCATTGAAAGAACATTGCTTCCCTTCCCATTTGCAATTATGCCAGCTGTGGGCAACACAATGGCAAAGCTGGCAGAAGTGATTGGATAGGCACTCTCCCACTCTCCGCTCCAGAGAAACACTCCAATTCTAGGCACATGGTTCATTCTGACCACTGTGGACTTTGCATCTTCCTTTTTTGATGTGTGGATTTCTCCAGGTGCTCCAATTTCCTTCCCCATTCCAAAATTGTGCCATTTTATTATCAAGCCACGGGATTCACTGGTTTAAAAAAGGGCTGGCTGGAAGCAAGACCTTTTGCATGTTGTGACTGATCCTGCCTCCACCAGCCCCCTCTGGCAGCTCATTCCAGAAACCAACTTCTTTTGGATTAAAAATCAATTCCTTAGATCAACTTTAAACTTCCTCCCTCTCTAGTTTTAGACATTACAATGCAAGTTACCCTATTGATGCCTTCATCAATTTGTGTACGTGCTCCTATCATTGTCACCTCCCACTCTCCTTCGATCCAGAAAGAGCAGGACCCAGCCTATCCAATCACTCCTGATAACTAAGGCCCTCCAATCCATTTTCTGTAACAGGGTTCAGAACAGTAAATGAGATTGTATAAATGTGCCTTTTATTTATACTTTTTTTAGTGAATCCGTATCAGACTTAGACATATCAAACCCTTCACAAGCTTCCAAATACAGGTTCAAAATCTCTTTGTTCTCTCTAGGATGCTACACACACAAGTGATGCTTGACAAGCAACCCCTAGGCACTTTTACACCGCCGCTGAAGAATTTATTATGTTAATTCCATCCCATAATCTTTCCATTGGGACCCCTACACATTTTTACAGAGTGGCAGCAGTGTGAATTAACTGCAGCTACATTGTAAGAAACAGGCCTAATGAATACAACATTCCCCCTCCATCAATCTCCACAACACAGGAAGGTTGTGCAAAAGTGCCCCTGTGTAAATGACCACATCAGGGCACACCAGAGGTAAGAATGCTAATTTTGCAGAATACTGGTTTCTATGTAAAAATGCCAAGTGATGTTGATTGGGCTGCAACTCAGGTCTGATGCCACACTGAATCCCAAATATATGTTCATAAAAGGGCATGGCCCATGGACAGGAAACCAGATGAAATCATAAAAATCATAACCTGGAATGAACATGGCGCAGGATATCATGCAGTTCTGTTTTACAATGTATTTTAATGACTCAATGACTTTAATAAAGGAACAGCTAAAAAGCTGTAACATAGCGAGAATTAGATGCCAGCACATTTGTAGAATTGATTATATTTCAGGGACAGGTATTTGAATGTTGGAAATGACTGAAGAATAACTCAGCACCAAGCTCAAGGCCAGTCTAATCACTCAACTGTGTCAAATGTCTGAAAAGCAATATACAGGCTGGGCCTCCAGGAGTGTATGCAAGCAGGGGAGCTCCTTTTTCTGAAGTATCACTCCAGCTACTAAAAACGAGTGCAATGGGGACAAAGTCAGTATGCTTCCCTAAAAGGAATAAGATGAAGCTTCCAGGTAAAGATGGAAATGTGCAGATGACGCTTAGGTCTCAACTTTACAGAATGGCATTCTGTTCCTCATCCTGTTGCATCATTTCTCACTGGACCCAGCCTAAAAAGTAACTACTGTACTCAAACAGGAGGCTTGTCCCTGGGATATACAGTGAGAGATAGACCTGTATTCATTATCTCACCGCTAGTTTTCATCAATGTGTTCTGTCAATTTTTGTACAGCCTCTTGTCAATGCTCACCTGTTAAAAATGAAACCTGGCTGATATGTACCCTGTGGTACACAGTAATGTAGGTTTTGCAGCTACAAAAATATCTCCTACCAAACAAAAACTAGGACATCAAGGTGGGGTTGGCATATGTGGGCCATCTCTCACCAAGACAGGTTAATTTTTAAATGAGGTAATGATAAAGAAGGGAGCAGAGCTAAAAATAGGCTCCACAAATTATCAAAGGATTGCTGGGTAATAAGATTTTTTTTAAATTAAGAATAAAACTAAAACCATTTTAAAAATGGACATTCAAAACTTGTAAATTATTTTTAACAGTCTTCCGTTAGCTTTGGAAAAGCAAAGTTCACATAGCTAAACATCACAGCTGCCGATGTTGAGAGACAAACACTAAATCACAATTCTTTATCCCCTGTTACAATGGAGGCATGAACTAGTTTATTTTAACTGGGTTAATGTGTCTTTTAAGCCAGCAGGCGGAGGAATGTTAAATTAATAAGGTTAAGCATTTGCTGATTAATATTATTCACATTACTTCCATTTTTTTAACATGTAAAACTGTTGACTCCCAACATTTTTCTACCTGATTGGTGATCAGGCCCATTCTAAAGATCCATTGCAAATTAACACATATTTTATAAAAAAATGATATTTGCTTTTTAGAACAAAAAGAAACAACAGAACTTCTAATTGTGTAAAATGACACAAGTGAGAGTGATCCAAATGCTATCCATGCAAAAAAAATGTTAAAAACAATTATCTATTCTTTGAGTTTAAATACAACTTTCAAACTGGAAATGCAGACATTATTGTAGAAACACAAAAGTCTGCAGATGCTGTGATTGTAGTAAAACCACAGAAATGCTGGAGGAACTCAGCAGGTCTTGCAGCATCCATAGGAGGTAAAGATATTGTAACTGATGTTTTGGGCCTGAGCCCTTCATCAAAGAATGAGTAAAAAGCAGGCAGGTGTCTGAATTAGTCTGTGTAGAAGTAAAGAAAGGGCAGGGGAGGAGCACAGGCCAACAGACAAGAGATGTTGATTGCACATGGAGAGAAGAAACAGGGATAAATGGGAAAGGAGGACTAATGGAAACTGGAGAAATCGATGTTAATGCTGTCCCATTGGAGGGTGCGCAGACGGAATATATGGTGGTGTTCCTCCAGTTTGTGGGTGGTCTCAGTCCAACAGTGCACGAGACCATGGACAGACATGTGTGCAAGAGAATGGAGTGGAGAATTGAAATGAGTGGCCTCTGAGAGATCCCCGCTATTGCAGGGGACAAAGCCAACGTGTTCAACAAAGTGATCTCCCAGTCTGCATCCAGTCTGTCTGATGTAGAGGAGACCACAATGGAAGCACCAATGCAGTAAAAGACCCCTGCAGATTCACAAGTGAAATGTTGCTGCTACAACTGCATTGTATTTTCAGATTACCCTGATTTGCACAGATTGAATGGGTAAGGCTGTTTTGGAGGTTTGGCCATTGAAATTGTGGCCATCTTGTGAAATATTAAAAGGACTTAATTTGGCCAAATTGGAGGAAAATGGCAACTTGAAATCAATACTGCACATCTCTGATTTATAGCAAGACAAAGGAGAACTCTTCAAAATTATGTGTATCTATGCAATGTCTGGCGAGGTTACCTTACAGTGTAGTTGTAAAACTCAAGGTTGTCAGCCCTGATGCCTGTGAATGGCTCAAGCTCAAAATACTGTTGTTTCTTTCCTTTGTATTCGCCAGAGAATCTGAATGGGTCAGTTGCTATTTAGCATATCAACATTTCTCATTGCCCTTTTATTCTTGCTTAGGTAACAGAAAGCGGCATCATCTGCAAAGAGTAGTTCATGGACAAGTTTCTCTTGTGTCTTGGTGTGAGCTTGCAGGCGCCTCAGATTGAAGAGACTGCCATCCGTGCGGTACCGGATGTAAACAGCGTCTTCATTGTTGGGGTCTTTCATGGCTTGGTTCAGCATCATGCTGAAGAAGATTGAAAAGAGGGTTGGTGCGAGAACACAGCCTTGCTTCACGCCATTGTTAATGGAGAAGGGTTCAGAGAGCTCATTGCTGTATCTGACCCGACCTTGTTGGTTTTCGTGCAGTTGGATAATCATGTTGAGGAACTTTGGGGGACATCCGATGCGCTCTAGTATTTGCCAAAGCCCTTTCCTGCTCACGGTGTCGAAGGCTTTGGTGAGGTCAACAAAGGTGATGTAGAGTCCTTTGTTTTGTTCTCTGCACTTTTCTTGGAGCTGTCTGAGGGCAAAGACCATGTCAGTGGTTCCTCTGTTTGCGCGAAAGCCGCACTGTGATTCTGGGAGAATATTCTCGGCGACACTAGGTATTATTCTATTTAGTAGAATCCTAGCGAAGATTTTGCCTGCAATGGAGAGCAACGTGATTCCCCTGTAGTTTGAGCAGTCTGATTTCTCGCCTTTGTTTTTGTACAGGGTGATGATGGTGGCATCACGAAGATCCTGAGGCAGTTTACCTTGGTCCCAACAAAGCTTGAAAAACTCATGCAGTTTGGCATGCAGAGTTTTGCCGCCAGCCTTCCAGACTTCTGGGGGGATTCCATCCATACCTGCTGCTTTGCCACTTTTCAGTTGTTCGATTGCCTTATATGTCTCATCCAGGGTGGGAACCTCATCCAGCTCTAGCCTTAGGGGCTGTTGAGGGAGCTGGAGCAGGGCGGAATCTTGGACTGAGCGGTTGGTACTGAAAAGAGATTGGAAGTGTTCTGACCATCGGTTGAGGATGGAGATCTTGTCGCTGAGGAGGACTTTGCCGTCTGAGCTGCGCAGCGGGCTTTGGACTTGGGGTGAGGGGCCGTACACAGCCTTTAGAGCCTCGTAGAAACCCCTGAAGTCGCCAATGTCCGCGCTGAGCTGTGTTCGTTTGGCGAGGCTAGTCCACCACTCATTTTGGATTTCCCGGAGTTTGCGCTGAAGATGGCTGCATGCGCGACGGAAGGCTTGTTTTTTCTCTGGACAGGACGGCTTTGTAAGGTGAGCCTGGTGGGCAGCTCGCTTCTTTGCCAGCAGCTCCTGGATTTCCTGGCTGTTTTCGTCAAACCAGTCCTTGTTTTTCCTGGAGGAGAAGCCCACTACTCTTTGCAGATGATGCCGCTTTAGTTGCCCATTCAGAGCCAGCTCTTCAGCGCTTGACGTCCTGCTTTGCGGAAACTGCCAAAATGTTTGGCCTGGAAGTCAGCCTGAAGAAAACTGAGGTCCTCCATCAGCCAGCTCCCCACCATGACTACCAGCCCCCCCACATCTCCATCGGGCACACAAAACTCAAAACGGTCAACCAGTTTACCTATCTCGGCTGCACCATTTCATCAGATGCAAGGATCGACAATGAGATAGACAACAGACTCGCCAAGGCAAATAGCGCCTTTGGAAGACTACACAAAAGAGTCTGGAAAAACAACCAACTGAAAAACCTCACAAAGATAAGCGTATACAGAGCCGTTGTCATACCCACACTCCTGTTCGGCTCCGAATCATGGGTCCTCTACCGGCACCACCTACGGCTCCTAGAACGCTTCCACCAGCGTTGTCTCCGCTCCATCCTCAACATCCATTGGAGCGCTCACACCCCTAACGTCGAGGTACTCGAGATGGCAGAGGTCGACAGCATCGAGTCCACGCTGCTGAAGATCCAGCTGCGCTGGATGGGTCACGTCTCCAGAATGGAGGACCATCGCCTTCCCAAGATCGTATTATATGGCGAGCTCTCCACTGGCCACCGTGACAGAGGTGCACCAAAGAAAAGGTACAAGGACTGCCTAAAGAAATCTCTTGGTGCCTGCCACATTGACCACCGCCAGTGGGCTGATAACGCCTCAAACCGTGCATCTTGGCGCCTCACAGTTTGGCGGGCAGCAGCCTCCTTTGAAGAAGACCGCAGAGCCCACCTCACTGACAAAAGGCAAAGGAGGAAAAACCCAACACCCAACCCCAACCAACCAATTTTCCCTTGCAACCGCTGCAATCGTGTCTGCCTGTCCCGCATCGGACTGGTCAGCCACAAACGAGCCTGCAGCTGACGTGGACTTTTTACCCCCTCCATAAATCTTCGTCCGCGAAGCCAAGCCAAAGGTAACAGAAGGGATAGGAAGTAGTGTAACAGGTTATGCAGGACACATAGGTTGTGGAACTATCTGAATATACCAAGTATTAAATTGTAATTTAAAAATTTTTTTAGATATACAGCACAGTAACAGGCCATTTCAGCCCATGAGCCCATGCCACCCAATTAACCTACAACCCTCAGTACATTTTGAACAGTGGGAGGAAACTGGAGCCCTCCGGGATAAACCACGTAGACAGGTACAAAAGCTCTTACAGATAGCGCAGGATTGGCCTGATCACTGGCTCTGCAACGGCGTTGCGCTATCCACTTCGCCAAACGCGCTGCCCACGATTCAAACAAGAACCCAGTTTTCAAAGCAAACTAATAGTATATTTGTTACTGTAGAAGCCAGTCATTGGGTATCAAATTTTGATTTTAATCACTCAGAGGAAGATAATAAATGAATGTTCGTGTCAATATTGATGTTAATCATTTCAAAATGAGACCAGAGAAAGTATTAAGTGGCCATCTCCTGGTGATTGCATGTCACTGGGGAGTATATTCAGAGCCAATCCTCAACTTTGTAACAAAAGTAGTATATTTTGGGTGTCTGGTGTTTTATGTTCAAAGCCCTCAGACCAGACACTCTTGGCTGAATAATTAGATTCTGCCAGTTGACCTGTGTCCCCATTGTATATTTGTCTGTCTCCATTCAATGTTTAAGATAACAATTGTAGTCAAATGGAGCTGCTGTTGATCATTTGTTGTTGTCTTTATATTTAAAAGGTACAAAAGCCTAATTTATTTTGAGTTTGGAGATTTCACCAAGAAGGTCTCCAAGAGAATGCAACTTGCCGTGTCCAATGGAGACCATTTGCACCTTTACCAGTGCCTGGCTCCACAACAAAGAGGATGGGGACCAGCAGAGTCATGCTTTGTTATCTGTTTGCATTAAAATATAATGTTAAGGGACTGTGACCAAGCCTCAGTGTTTGAGTGTTCCATATACAATGAGGAGTTGAATGAGTTTTTGGTGATCTTGGTCAAAGGAGATATATTGGCAAGGATAGAGTGAAGGTGCTGAGGGCAAGAAGGGCTCCCGGAGGGCCTCGGGTGCTGAAGACTTCCTGATTGTATCGGAGGTTTGGACCTGGATCTCAGCTTGCCAATGTTTTGAACAAGAATCTGTGCGGCTGCGGAGTCTGCGGGAGCGCTGCAGGCGAATCCACAGATACTCGGTGTCTCTGAACAGACTCTCTCCTCTTGTGAGGGGTGCCAGTTAATGCTCATGGCAATTCTCTGTTTGCCTTACAGAAGGCAAAAGTTGAAGTATATCATGTAATTTACATTTTTAAAAGTATTATTACATGGCAATAAAAGGAACCTTTGAAACAATGCAACATTCCCTCATTGCTACACTGGGTATTGAGCTCAAAGTCCTGACATGGAGCTTCAGTGAGAGAATGGAGCAACAATATACATGAAATTGATTAAATAGCAGTATCACTACTTGTGATAGTACAGATTCTATCAGTTCTATATGTACAGATGCTAGTGTAGGATGACTGTGATTGGCTGAGAGTGTAGCCACACCTACTGGCAGGTCTTAAAGGATTGCTCCTAGCCAGACCAGGTCATTCTGGACTGGTTGACCTACTTGTGATATGCTCCAGTCTTTTAGTTAATAAAAGCCTTGGTTTGGATCAACAAGTCTTTGGTTCTTTCGACGCGCTCTACACTAGTTAAGATGGTGAATTTGTCACCACTAAGGAAACTTGAAATGAGTTTGTTTCCAAAGCCTCTGTTATACAAGCAAGACAGAAAATCGTCCAAAATGCACCAGTTTATTACTGCCTCTTTAAGATGGCAGAAAAAAAAGGAAAGAAGGTAAAGGTTCCATTATTGTCACATAATACTACATTTAGAATGTAACATAGATGAAATTCTTTAACTTTTGTCTACCGTAAGGCAGACAGAGTTGCCACTTTGTCCAGCACCCCTCACTGAAACCCTCAGCACCAAGTGTTCCTAGGCAGTCTCCCCTCCAGGTACTGGCAAGTTCTGATCCTGCTCAGCTTCCAAGATCAGACAATCTCAGGCGTATTCAGGCTATGAGGTACTGTCTTTAAGATTTTATTTAGAATCTAATGGGTGTAATCCTGCTGGCTGTGGATAATGCGTCTGCCACTCCATTCTGTCACTGCACCCCACAATCCAGAGAGGAGGAGAGGCTTGGGATTGAATCCACAGTTTAGAGCCTTGCCACCTCAAGGTCTGGTCCCTGCTAGTGGAGTGATGATCTGTGAGTGAAAACACAGCGCTGGAGAAACTCAGCAGGTCAAACAGTCTCCTTTATGTAGTAAAGATAAAGATACATAACTGACATTTTGGGCTTGAACCCTTCAACAAGTTATGGAAAAATGTTGACGACATCAAAACAAAAAGGTAAGGGGGAGGAGCATGGTAGCAAAGGCAGAAGGTAATAGGAGGAGAAGAGAGGGAGGGCAAGCAGTAAGCTAGGGGAGGAGGGATGGCTCTGAATGGAGAGGGAAGGGGGTGGAGAGCTGAGGGAAAGAAGATGGGGAAAGGGGGGGGGGGAAGGAGAGCAGGTTAGCAGAAACCAGAGGAGTTGATGTTAATGTCATCCGGCTGGAGTGTATCCAGTTGGAAAATCAGGTGTTGTGCTCCAATTTATGGGTGGTCTTGGTGGGATAGAACACAAGGCCATGGACAGACATGTGAGTATGGGAGTGGGGTGCAGAACTGAAAAGGGTGGCCACTGGGATGTCTGTGTCATCTCTCTTCACCCAGCCATTTCTCCTCCCCTTGCTGCTGTGCCCTCCCTCCCTTCACCTATTACCCCCTGCCTTTACTACCATGGTCCTCACCCCACACCTCCCCCTTACCTTTTTGTTTAGACACCTGCTGACATTTTTCTATATCTTGATGAAGGGCTGAAGTCTGAAATGTTGGTTCTGCATCTTTATTTTTGCTATATAAAGGACACTGTTTGACTTGTTGAGTTTCTCCAGCACTGTGTTTTTACTTCAATCACACTGTCTGGAGACTCTCGTGTTTCACTCACTGATGATCTGTAAGGTTAGTCAATGGTCCAGAATTGGAGGATAGCAGATATCAGGAGAAAGAAGTCAAGGACAAACAAAGGCCACACATGACTTTGAAAACTACGTCAAAAATTTAAAGCTGGCGGAGTCACGTGATGGAGTAGTGGCCGGATGGTGAACTCCAGCCCTCTCCAGAAAAGTCGGAAAAAACAAAGGAAAACATAAAGGCACAAAAATAAAAATTAAAGTAAAGTGAGTATAAAGGTGGAAAGAAGATGGCGACGAAAAAAGAAAAATCGAAACCAATGGTAAGAAGAGAGGAAGAGAAGACAATGGAAGAAGAAGGAGAAGGCCTTACCTATTCGAAGAGGCCCGCGGTGGAGAGAGAAACCCGCTCCCTCAGGTCGGTAGAAAGTGGACTACAAAAATGACTCGCTGAGCCGAGTAAAAGTGCGCAACCGCACATGCGCGACTCCTCGCGCATGCGCGATGCGCATGCAAAAAAACACACCAACGGGAGGGGTGACCAGCTGGGGAGTCGATCTCCACAGCCGGCAATGACAGCTGCAGAACACCTGCAGCAAGAGGAGAACACAGAAGACAACGAAAACAAGAAAGAAGAGAAGAAAAGGGCAACAAAGAAACAACAGATGGCCAACCCAGAGGAAGAAGAAGAGGAAGAGGAAGAGTACAGTGAAATAGAAGAAGAAGGGAAAGGCAAGACAAAGGATACACTTTCTCTTATTAAAGAATAAATGGAGTCATTTAAAGAATGGCAAGCGCAAGAATTTAATGATTTAAGAAGAAGAATAAACAATACAGAAGAGAAAATGAATAAAATAGATATGACCTTATCAGAAATGGGAAAAAGAATGGACAAGGTGGAAGAACGAGAAGCAGCAGTAGAAATGGAGGTAGAGGACTTAAAAAAGAAATTAGAGGAATCTAATGAAAAAGTTAAAGAGACACAAGAGCTGTTAACTCAGAAAATAGATATAATGGAAAATTATAACAGAAGAAATAACATAAAGATAGTGGGCCTTAAGGAAGATGAAGAAGGCAAGAATATGAGAGAGTTTATAAAAGATTGAATCCCTAGGATCCTAGGATGTCCAGAACTACAGCAAGAAATGGAAATAGAAAGGGCACATAGAGCACTGGCCTTTAAACCACAACCACAACAAAAGCCAAGATCTATTTTAGTAAAATTCCTAAGATATACTACAAGAGAAAAGGTACTGGAGAAAACAATGGAAAAAGTAAGAGAGGACAACAAGCCACTGGAGTACAAAGGGCGAAAAATCTTCATTTATCCAGATATAAGTTTTGAACTCCTGAAGAAGAGAAAGGAGTTCAATACAGCAAAGGCGATTTTATGGAAGAAAGGGTATAAATTTATACTAAAGCATCCAGCGGTATTGAAAATATTTATTCCAGGACAGCAAAACAGACTATTCTCGGATCCAGAGGAAGCACGAAAATTTGCAGAACAATTACAAAATAGACTGAGAGATGAAGACGTGTAACGAGAGTACAAAAGACTGCGAACTAAAAAGACACATAAGTTTTGAACTCCTGAAGAAGAGGAAGGAGTTCAATACAGCGAAAACGATCTTATAGAAAAAAACTATTCTCGATCCAGAGGAAGCAAGGAAATTTGTAGAACAACTACAAAACAAACAGAGAGATGAAGACGTGTAATAAGAGTAAAAATGACCACGATTTATATGTATGTGGGTAAAGAGGTATATGTGTGTATATGTATAGTGTGCATACATGAATGTATCCATATTTAGAGGAAAATATAGAGAGTATAGACAAGAATTAATAAGGGAAGGAAATGGAATAGAGGGAATAAGGAGGGAATTAAAAGAGTGACCTTTGTTACATATGAAAAGTGAAATATTTTCTGGGGGGGGCTGGGTGGGGGGGAGTTGCGGTCACTGCAAAATCAGCTGACGCTTGCGAGTGAATTCGCAAATCCAAATGGAGAGGGGAGATGTGGTTGTCCGACAAGGGATAAAGGACAACTCAGGAGGGGAAGGGGAGATTGGGGCTAAAGAAGTTTTAAATAGGAGAATAAGGAAAATGTTTGATGTTTTAGGAATGTTGTCTTATAAAGGGTTCAAAACAAGAAAACAGAAATGGATAAGAAGGAAAGGTAATGATGGAGAAACGGAAAGGGAAGATAAACAAAGTATAAAATGGCTACGTTGAACTATATGACTTTAAATATTAATGGAATACATAACCAAATTAAAAGGAAGAAACTGCTAAATTTACTGAAAAAAGAAAAAATTGATATAGCATTTGTGCAAGAAACACACTTAACTGAATTGGAGCACAAGAAATTAAAGAGAGATTGGGTAGGACACGTAACAGCAGCATCGTATAATTCAAAAGCAAGAGGAGTAGCTATATTAATTAGTAAAAATGTGCCATTTAAAATAGAAGAGGAAATAATAGATCCAGCAGGGAGATATGTAATGATAAAATGTCAGATATATTCGGAGTTTTGGAATCTACTCAATGTATATTCACCTAACGAAGAAGATCAAAAGTTTATGCAAGATATCTTTTTGAAGATAGCAGATACGCAAGGGAACATATTAATAGGAGGGGATTTCAACCTGAATTTGGATTCAAATATGGACAAAACTGGGAAAAAAATTAACAGAAAGAACAAAGTAACCAAATTTATAATTAAATCGATGCAAGAAATGCAACTTTAGGATATATGGAGGAAACAACACCCAAAGGAAAAGGAATATTGATATTACTCGGCAAGACATAAAACATACTCAAGAATAGACCTATTTTTGTTATCAGCTCGTATGCAAGATAGAGTAAGAAAAACAGAATATAAAGCTAGAATACTATCGGACCATTCACCCTTAATATTGACAATAAGGTTAGAGGACATCCCTCCAAGAATGTATAGATGGAGATTAAACCCCATGTTACTTAAAAGGCAGGATTTTAGAGAATTTATTGAAAGACAAATTAAAATGTATTTTGAAATAAATACGAAATCAGTGAAAGATAAGTTTATACTATGGGATGCAATGAAAGCATTCATTAGAGGGCAAATAATAAGTTATGTAACCAAGATGAAAAAGGACTATAATCAGGAAACAGAGCAGTTGGAAAGGGAAATAGTAAATATAGAAAAAGAATTAGCCATGAAGGAAGATACAACTAAAAGAAGAGAATTGGCGGATAAAAAGATAAAATATGAAACACTACAAACATATAAGGTGGAGAAGAATATAATGAAGACAAAACAGAAATATTATGAACTAGGTGAAAAAACGCACAAAATCCTAGCATGGCAGCTTAATACAGAACAAGCTAAGATAATGGTATTGGCATCAAGGAAAAAAGACAAACAAATTACATATAATCCAAAAGAAATTAAGGAAAACTTTAGAGAATTCTATGAACAATTATACCGAACTGAAAACGAAGGGAAAGAAGGGAAAATAGATGAATTTCTAACTAAAATTGAACTACCAAAACTACAAATAGAGGAACAAAATAAATTAACAGAGCCATTTGGAATAGTAGAAATACAAGAGATAATAACAAAATTACCAAATAATAAGACACCAGGAGAGGATGGATTCCCAATAGAATTCTATAAAACATTTAAAGACTTATTAATTCCGCCCCTCCTGGAAGTAATCAACCAGATTGATAAAACACAAAGCTTACCAGATTCATGTAAAACACCAATAATTACAGTAATACTAAAGCAAGGGAAAGATCCACTCACACCAGTGTCATATAGACCAATATCTTTACTTAACACAGATTATAAGATAATAGCTAAACTATTAGCAAACAGATTAGCAGAGTATGTACCGAAAATGGTAAATCTAGACCAAACTGGATTTATCAAAAAAAGACGCACAACAGACAATATTTGTAAATTTATTAACTTAATTCATACAGTAGAAGGGAATAAAGTGCCAACAGTAGCAGTTGCTTTAGACGCAGAGAAGGCCTTTGACAGAGTAGAATGGAATTATTTGTTCAAAGTTTTGCAAAAATTCAGTTTACCGGAGAAGTATATTAATTGGATTAAAGCATTATATAAGGGACCATTACCGAAAGTGACAGTAAATGGACATGTGTCAAAGCAATTTAACTTAAGCAGGTCAACACGGCAGGGATGCCCACTATCACCTTTATTGTTCGCGTTAGCTATAGAACCACTAGCAGAATTGATAAGAACAGAAAATAATATAAAAGGGATAAAAATAAAAGACAAGGAATATAAAATCAGTTTATTTGCGGATGATGTTATATTATACTTAACAGAACCAGAACTATCAATAAAAGAATTATATAAGAAATTGAAGGAATATGGAGAAGTGTCGGGTTACAAGATCAACGTAAATAAAAGTGAAGCAATGCCTATGAATAATGCAGATTTCTCAAAATTTAAGAAGGAATCACCATTTAGATGGCAAATGCAAGCAATAAGATACCTAGGTGTACAAATAAATAAAAATCTCGGCCAACTATATAAACTCAATTATTATCCACTAATGAAAAAATTACAGTACGATTTAGAGCATTGGAAAGATTTACCACTAACACTAATAGGAAGGATAAACTGTATTAAAATGAAAATTTTTCCAAGGATATTATACCTATTTCAGGCATTGCCAATACAACTGACAGAGAAATTCTTCAAGGAGTTAAAGAAAATAATAAGGAAATTTTTATGGAAAGGGGGGAAACCGAGGATAGCACTAGATAAATTAACAGAATGGTATAAATAAGGAGGCTTACAACTGCCAAACTTTAAAAATTATTATAGAGCCACACAATTAAGATACCTATCAGATTTTTATCAAATAAGGGAAAAGCCAGATTGGACTAGATTAGAATTAGATAAAATAGGGGAAAAGATACCTGAACACATATTATATAAATGGGATGAAAAATTGGTACAACATAGAACTTCTCCAGTATTACATCATCTACTCAATATTTGGAAGAAGATTCATGTAGAAAGAAATAAAACAAATTATCAATTACCAAAACTAATATTGACGCAAAACAAGTTACTCCCTTTTTCAATAGATAACCTTTCCTTTAGAGAATGGGAGAAAAAAGGGATTAAAAGAATAGAAAATTGTTTTTCAGGAAATAGATTATTATCCTTTGAACAAATGTAAGATAAATACAATATAACACAAGATACAGCGCTGGCATATTACCAATTGAGATCCTACTTGAAGGATAAATTAGGAAGCAGTTTGAGTTTGCCAGAGGGAAGTAACTTTGAATCTGTGATTACAGATACAATGATAATCAAAAGATTTATAACAAATATGTATATTAAACTGCAAGAAAAGGAGAATGAGGAACAAATGCTAAAACTAAACAAAAATGGGAACAAGATTTAAATATAAAGATAAAAAAGGAAACATGGGAGAAGTTATGCTCTGGAACAATGAGAAATACAATAAATACGAGGTTACGTATGATACAATATAACTGGATACACAGGCTATACATTACACCTCAAAAGTTAAATAAATGGGACCCAACAGTATCTGATAGATGTTTTCGATGTAAAAAAGAAATGGGAACAACAATTCATGCAATCTGGATATGTGAGAAAGTAGAAAAATTTTGGGAAGATCTAAATCAGGTATTAAATAAAATAACAGAAAATAATATACCAAAGAATCCAGAGATCTTCCTCCTAAGTAACATAAAAAACAAAGAATTTGGAATTGATTTGGAGGATGCACAAAAAAGATTTGTTAAGATAGCTCTAGCCGTAGCAAAAAAATGTATTATGTCAACCTGGAAATTGGAAGATAATTTGAAAATACAACAATGGTATATAGAAATGAATAAATGTATTCCATTAGAAAAAATAACATATAGTTTAAGAAATAATATTGAAATATTCGAACAAATATGGGAGCCTTACATGAAACACAATAGCGAAAACCTACCGGGGACAATCACTACCTAAGTTAACGGAAGGAAAAGAAATGAAAAGAATGGACTCAGTGGAATTTCTGGTGTATTTTTATTGAATGACAACATTGTCTGACTGGTTTAATGTCTCCTAGATTTTGTACCTTAAATGGACGGGAGGGGGGAGGTAGGGAGGGTGGGATGGGAGGAGGGAGGGGGGGATGAAAATGGCACTGTATATGTGTGAAAAGGAAAAAGTGTGTATCATGGTTAATGTGATTTATGGTGTGAAAAATAAAAAATTAAAAATAAAAATTTAAAGCTGACCAATTCACATGAAAGGTCATCAGACTGAAAGGTTAACTTCATTTCCCTCTCCACAGATGCTACCTGACCTGTTGAATTATTCCAGCATTATATTCAAACTCTTTGATATTTGGCAACTCATGATAGGTGTGAGTTGTTTTGGAGTTGGCTGTTGTGAAAGTATTTCCATGAACAGTGCGCAGTATTGAGCACTTTATTTGAGAAAAGACGTGTGTGAGTTGGAGAGGGTTCAGAGAATATTTACTTGGATGATACCAGGAATGGAAGGGTTAGCATGTGAGGAATGAATGTCAGCTCTTGGGCTGTACTTGTTGGAGTACAGAAGGATGAGGAGGGGATATCATAGAGACATTTCAAATGCTGAAAGGCCTGAACAGAGTCGATGCAGTAAGGTTGTTTCCCATGGTATGGGAACTTCAGGATAAAAGGGTGTCAATTTAAAACAGAAATGTGGAAAAAATTCTTTAGCCAGAGTCATGAGTCCATGGAACTTGTTGCCACAGGCGGCTGTGGAAGTGAGGTTGTTGGGTGTACTTATGGCAAAGACTGACAGGTATTTAATTGGTTAGGGCATCAAGGGTTACGGGGAGAAGGGCAGGGAGAGGGGCTGAGTGGGAGGAATGATCAGCTCATGATTAGAATGACAGAGCGGATTCAGTGGGTCAATGGGTCTACTTCTGCTCCTACATCTTGTGAACTGAGCCAGTTAGGCCAGCATGTTTCACTGACTGTGTTGGAGATGGTTTCAGGGAACAAGTAGCCTCTGGAAGACTTGCTCCAGGTAAATGCAAGCTAGCAATCTCATCCGAACCCTGAGAGCTAACACCACACTTGTAACTGTCGGAAGTCTGACAGCAGGATTAAAATTCCTTTTAATGTGGCCACCATGTCTTCTTTTGGGGCAGTGGACTTACAAATGCTTTCACCAGCAACAATACTTTATTTTTCAACTCATTTTTGGCTGTGGGCTTCAGAGAACTTCAACAACAATATATTTGTGTTTCAGTTTACCCTCCGAAACATTTCCACTCATTCCACAGCCAGGAAAGTGGTTGTATCCTTTCATTTTTTCAGTCCTTCCCATGTATATGCCACATTCATTACCCTGGACATTACACTAGACCACTGTTCTGCTACTCCCTTAAGCAGCATTTTTCTACATTGAGGCCAGTGCAGTGTCTATAGGCTCATTAGAGATTAACATCCTTTTGAGAAGGTATTAACCTTCAACTAAATAGCAGTTTACAACCACGCTTCAGGGTCAGACTACTTGGTACACTCAATTCTGAAAGGAATATCTTCACTTATTTTTTTACACCTTTGGATTATTTTTAATTGCCTTGTTCATGACTCTTTGTGTAAAGAGATATTCTTTCTATCACTCCAAAAAGAATCTCTCCAATTTGTAATTGCTAGCTCCCAATACTTCATGTCACTTTCATTTAAAGCAATTAAGACCATAAGACAGGAACAGAATTAGGCCATTCAGACCATTACATCTTCCCTGCCCTTCAAATCATGGCTGATGGATTTTATATTATTTATGCATTAGGACACAATTAGTGTAGCAGAGAGCACAACGCTATTACAGCGCCAGTGATTCAGGTTCCTATCTGGCACTGTCTGTAAGGAGTTTGTACGTACTCCCCGTATCTGCGTGGAGTTCCACTGGGTGCTCCAGTTTCCTAGCACATTCCAAAGATGTATGAGGATAGTAGGTTAATAGGTCACATGATGGTGTTTGGGCAGTGCAGGCTCATGGATCAGAAGGGCTGTGATTGCTGTAAAAAAATTCTATGTCAATTTTTATCTCTTTACAATGGTAATAATTATACAATAATGTCACCTCTCTAAACTCCATTCAAAACCCATTTTCTGCACATTGGGATCAACCTCTGCCCCACCAGAACCTGAATATTCCTCGTCTTTCTTTCCAGAAAAGGAAATGGTATTCAAGGTCTAACCAAAAACTTGGCCATTCCCAACACTGGCACTCAACCTTCATTATAGTGTAGTGCGTGAACAAAAAATAAACCAAGCATTCTAAAATCAGAGATGGACAATGTGAAGTTTTTACAGTGAGAAAATTCAATGCTGATTTACTAGCAGTGGCTCCAACCTCAAAGCCTCCTACCAGTGCTCCCAAGAGGAAGAGTTGAGTTTGTGCAACAGCGGAGCTGGGTTCATTTTAAAGCAGGTTCAAGGAAGGTTCCATTTATTGTCACATAATAATACATAAAAATGTAATATACATGACATACTTCAACTTTTGACTGCTGTAAGGCAGAGTCGCCCAGTGCCCCTAACAATAGGAGAAAGAGAAACAAAAGAGAGTCCCTTCAGAGACACTGAGTGTCCGTGGATTTGCCTCCAACCCTCCCACAGCCTCTGCAGCCGCACAGACCCCTGTTCAAACCATCAGCCACCCAAACTCTAGATCCAAACCTCCCATCCCCTTCAGGAACTCCTCTTTGTCCTCAGTACCTTCTCAAATCCCAGTTCCAATACCTGATTCCCATGAGCCAGTCTCCAGCAGCCCGCAGCCCATGTGGATCCCCTGACCTCAAGTCGTCAGCAACCCTAGATGTTGCTCTCTTTGCTACTCTGCACAGTCACAAGTCTTATAGGAGGAGGTAATTGTGGTGATTGGGAGTGTCGGTGATCCTCCTGACCACTAGAGGGCATGGGAAACAGAAGGTCCCACCTCAGGTTAGATGCACAAAATGGATGTGTCTCAGGATGTTGTGAGTTGATAATAAAATATAAGTAATAGAAAAGAATCCAAGTTCCTTTATCAGAATAGAAGAAAAATCATATGGTACCAGGAGTGGTCAAGGAGCTGAAAACTCTGACCCTCTGCAGCTGGATCCTTGACTTCCTCCTCAGAAGACCACAGTCAGTACAAATTGGAAACAACATCTCCTCACTTGGCAAATTCATACCAAACCTATCCTCCAAAACAATGTACCTCAGGAAGTTGTTACAGGATAAATGTGAATTCAAGTGGACGGCCAACCACAAGGAAGAATGTGGACGACTGAAGACCATTCCAACTTTTGACATTCTTTGACCCATCCAGAAGGACAAAAAATATCTGAATGCTTCAAAATACTTCAGGCTGTGGGAGAAGATTGGAGGCCAGTAGCATACGCATCAAGGATGATGACAACATCTGAATGTTGATATGCACAGATTGAGAATGAATGTGTATGTCTGGACTATGGACTTGAGAAATTCCACAATTATGTGTATGTTCGACCAACATTTGTGGCAGAGACAGGCCACAAACCATTACTAGCCACAATCAAGAAAAACCTCAGTGAGATGTTGCCACATATCCAAAAATTGATGATAAAGCTACAATGTAATAATTTTGAATTGGTGTACATACCAGGGAAAGTTATTGTACTGACTGATACACCGTCCAGGGCAACGACGCAGAGTGAAGCACACAATAAGAGTTCAACAGGTACAGATGTGAATCTCCACATGAACCTGATCATTGAATATCTTCTCATAGGACACAGTTCTACAGAAGATCATCAAGAATCTCAATGAAGAATGGCCTAGAGATGACTGTCAGCCATACCACAATATCAGAGCTGAGCCCAGTGTTGTCAATGAGCTTCTACTCAGTCAGCACAAAATTGTCATTCCTCAATCACTGTGATAAGAGATCCTGAAAAGGATTTCGAATGGAAATTTGCAAGAGGAGGGCCAGAACTGCTGTTTATTGGCCAAGGTTAAATGCTGACATCAACAGAATGGTCTCAAGCTGTGAGACCTGTTTGAAATATCATACAAAGCCGACAACAGAACCCATGAAAATAACTGACTTACCAGAGGAGCCACGGCAGAAAATTGGAACGGATCTGTTCCACCTAGATGGAAAGAATCACCTGTTGATTATTGACTATCGGACTATCCAAAATGGTGCTGCTTCCCAACATTGAACACTACAACACAGAAAACAGGCCATTCAGCCCATATAGTCTATGCCAAAACATCATTCTGCTTGTCCCACTGACCTTCACCCATTCCATAACCATCCAGTCCTCTCCCATCCATGTATCTACCCAATTTATCCAATATGAGCTGCCATCTGATGCATTTACCACATCAGATGGCAGCTCATTCCACACTCCCACCACTCTAAATGAAGAAGTTCCCCCAATGTTCCCCCAAACTTTCCCTTTTCACCCTAAGCCCATGTCTTCTTGCATTTATCTCTCCTAATCTAAGTAGAAAGAGCCTACTCACATTTACTCTGTCTATACCTCTCATAATTTTGTAAACCTCTATTAAATCTCCCCTCATTCTTCTACATTCTGAGGATTAAAGTCCTAACCTGTTTAATCTTTCCCTGTAACTCAACTCTTGAAGACCCAGCAACATCCTAGTAAATCTTCTCTGCACTCTTTCAATCTTTTTGATATCCTTCCTGTAGTTAGGCAACCAGAACTAAACACAATACTCCAAATTTGGTCTCACCAATATCTTACACAACCTCTCCGTAAGATCCCAATGCCTGAACTCGATACTTTGATTTAAGAAGGTCAATATGCTAAAAGCTCTATTTACAACCCTATCTATTTGTGATGCCACTTTCAGGGAATTATGTATCTGTATTCCCACATCCCTTTGTTCTTCCACGCTCCTCAGTCCCCTACAATTTACTATATGTCCTACTTTGGTTTGTCCTTCCAAAATGCAACACCTCAACTTGTCTGCATTAAATTCCATCTGCCATTTTCTGCCTATTTTTCCAGCTGGTCCAGATCTCTCTGCAAGCTTTGAAAGCCTTCTTCGGTGTCCACAACACCTCCAATCTTAGTATCATCAGCAAACTTGCTGATCCAATTTTCCACATGATCATCCAGATCATTGATATAGACAAGAAACAACAATGGTCCCACCACCAATTCCTGAGGCTCACCACTAATCACAGGCCTCCAGTCTGAGAAGCAATATCTACTACCACTCTCTGTCTTCTCCCATTCAGCCAATTTTACAACCTCTCCATGGATACCTAGTGTCTGAACCCTATGAACTAGCCTCCCATGTAGGTCCTTGTCAAAGACCTTTCTAAAGTCCATGTAGACAATATCCACAGCTTTTCCTTCATTTACTTTCTTGGTAACCGCCTCAAAAAACTCTACAAGATTCGTTAAACACAACCTACGACTCACAAATCCATGCTGACTATCCTTAATCAGCCTTTGGCTGTTCAAATACTTGTATATTGAATCTCTCAGAGCACCCTCCAAAAATTTACCCACTACTGACATCTGGCTCACTGGCCTGTAATTTCCTGGCTTAATTTGGAGCCTTTTTTAAAACAATGGAACAACATGAGCTACCCTCCAATCCTTCGGCACCTGACCCATGGCTAATGACATTTTAAATATTTCTGCCATGGTCCCTGCAATTTCTACACTACTTTCCCTCAATGTTTGAGGGAATATCATGTCAGCCCCAGGGGATTTATCTACCTTTATTTGCTGTAAGGCAGCAAGCACCTCCTCCTCTTTAATCCCTATATGTTCTGTGTTTCCCTTCCTTCCTGAGTAAATACTGATGCATGTCTGCTGCCTGCATGATCAGATACATGAAGTCGACCTTTGCGAGACATGCAATTCCTCATATTGTCTATAGTGACAATGCACCATGCAACATTTTTTAAGAATTCCAGGACTTTGCAGAAGAGTATGATTTTCAACATGCGACCTCTGCCTCCCAGTCAAATGGTAAAGCAGAGAAAGGATTTCAAATAGTTAAACAGCTGCTCAAGAAAGCACAAGACAGTGGCTCAGATCCTTATCTAGCTCTGTTGAGTTACCAAACTTCAGCACTTGAACATGGCATGTCATCTGCTGATCTCCTGATGGGACATACTCTACGCACCACACTTCCCTACTCTGCAGACCCAAACAAGAATTGAAATGTCAAACAGAATCAAAAGCATCTGCAAAGGGATCAAAAAACAATCTATGACATCAGCAAGAGGCTGACACAACATGAAACAGTAAAAATCAGATATTCCAACACCTGGGACAAGACAGCTACAGTCTTGGAGGAAGTAAACCCAAGATCCTAAACTGTCAGAACAAAGGATGGTCAAACACTGAGAAGGAATCAAAAGAGTCTGCTGAAAACACAAGTAATGCTGCAAGAACAGACAAATTCAGAAGGTCCAGCCTATACAGCAACAGGGAAAACACCACCAGTGCTGGACAGTTGTGGACCAGCGGAGCTGACACAAGCACTTGTGTTGGGAAGATCCACATGCATTATTAAAGCACACAACAGGTGAGTCTCTAAAAGAAAAGAATTGCACACTTAAAATGTTTGTGCTGTTGATGTTTGTGTTTAACTTTAAATTGAAACGAATACTGTATTACCATGTAAAGTTGCTAGATTAAACATCTTAAGGAAAGGGGATGTGGTGATTGGGAGTTGATCCTCCTGATCACTAGAAGACATCGGAGACAGAAGGCATCACCTTGGGTTAGATACACAAAATGGATATTTCCCACAAGGTCGTGAGTTGATAATAAAATGTAAGTAATATAAAAGAACTCAAGCTTCTTTATCATAAAAGTAGAAACATTACAGTAATCAGGCCTGAAACACTCCTCAGGAGGCAGGTGTGGATGTGTCAATGAATACTGTCCTCAGAAGACTTCATGAGCAGTGATACAGAGGCTACACAGCAAGGTGCAAACCTTGGCAAAGGTGGTATGCTTTGGATGTTGGGCAGCTCTTTACGCCTCCACACTTTGCTCTTGCCATCATTCTGATGCAGGTTAATCTTGGTCTCATCTGTCCACAAGACCTTTTTCCAGAATTCTGCAGGCTCTTTTAAATACTTCTTGGAAAACTGTAATCTGGCCATCCTGTTTCTGTGGCTAACTAGTGGTTTGCATCTTGCAGAGTAGCCTCTGTATTTCTGTTCATGAAGTTTTCTGAGGACAGTAGTCATTGACAAATCCACACCTGCCTCTTGAGGAGTGTTTCTGATCTGTCGGACAGGCATTTGGAGATTTTTCTTCATTATGATGAGAACTCTTCTGTCATCAGCAATGGAGGTTTCCCTTGGCCTCCCAGTCCCTTTGCAATTACTGATCTCACTAGTTCATTCTTTCTTCTCAATAATGTTCCAAACAGTTCATTTTGGTAATCCTAAGGTTTGGATGATGTCTCTTGCTGTTCTATTCTTGTTTTTCAACCTCATAATGACTTATTTGGCACAACTCTGGTCCTCATGTTGAAAAATGACAACTACAGACTCCAAAGGTGATCAAAAATGTTGAAGCAAACTTGGACTCGATTTGGATGGAGCACAAAAAAGATTTATTGTGATAACCTTAGCTGTAGCAAAAAAATGTATTATATCAACCTGGAAATCAGAAGATAGCCTGAGAATACAGCAATGGTACATAGAAATGAATAAATGTATTCCATTAGAAAAAATAACATATAATTTAAGAAATAACATCACAGTATTCGAACAAATTTGGAAACCGTACATGGAACACAACAGAGAAATCCTACCGTGGACCTCCCCCAACTAAAATGACAGGAGGAGAAGAAGACGAAATGAACTTAAACAGTATGTAAAAGTAGATGACACAATTTTCTTGTTTATTTTTATTGTGTGAGGACATTGTTTAATGGGTTTAATGTATCATAAATGTTGAACGTTGAATGGGTGGGGAGGGAGGGGTGAAGGGGGGGGAAAGGGGAGAAAATGACACTGTGTATATTCAAGAGGGAAATGTTTGTGTGTATTTTGGTCAGTATGGTTCATAGTGTGAAAAATAAAAAAAATTTAAAAAACAAAAAAGACGAAGCAAGCTTAGCTCTCTTACACCTGCACCAATTAAGCAATTAAACATATCTGAGAACTCACAAACACCTGAGAAACCAAATGTCCCAAACATTATGGGGCCCTGAAATGGGGGGGGATGTTCCTATGTCTAAAAAATGCTGTAATTTCTACATGGTCAAACCAAAATGTATACATATAATCTTGAATTAAAATCTGGAATGTACACTTTAATTCTACGTGAATTGTTTGATTATAAATGTTAAACTGTGGAGCACATGGGCAAATAAAGGAAAAATGTGATGACACGATGGCTAAGAAAGTGCATCAATACCTCTGCATCCCCAGAAACCTGAAGAAATTCACTATTTTCCAGTGTCCCTCAATAACATTTACAGATGCACCATTGAAAGCATCACTGTATGGCACAGGCACTGATCCACCTAAGATGACAGGAAAATACAGAGAGTGGTTTACGTGGATAAAACCCACCCCTCCATCAACTCCACCTTCAATTCCTGCTCCCTTGAAAAAGAACAGCCAACATATTAAAGGCCTCAACTCACCCTGCTCACACCATCTTCTCCCTCCTTCCACCAGGGAGAAGATTCACAAATGTGAAATTACACATCACCATATTCAAAGTCAGTTTCTTTCCCACTGTTATCAAACTCCTGAATGGGCCTCACACAAGTCAAACAATGTTGTCCTTGTCCAATTCTAATGGATATCTCTATAACCCTGCCCTGTGTATCTTGATACATTTGCTCTACTTGTGTATGGGTTGGCTTGATGAATATTTTTATTGTACCCTCAATACACATTGCGATAAACTTGATGACAAGGAAAAGTCAACATCAGTCAATTTATCTGCAGAAATCACAGGCATTTGCCTGTCACTCCATGCAATTGCTCATTCATACAATCATATTAATATACTCAGTTCCTTTTACTTACAACCTGGCTACCAATTAACATAGAACATACAACACTACAGCGCAGTACAGGCTCTTCAGCCCTTGATGTTGTGCCAAACTATATATTCTTACCAAAAAAAACTAAACCCTCCCTACCTCATCACCCTCTATTTTCCTTCATCCATGTGCCTGTCTAAGAGTCTTTTAAATGCCCTTAATCTCCACCACCATCCCAGGCAAAGCATTTCAGGCCCCCACAACTCTCTTTTAAAAAAACTTACCCCTGATGTCTCTGCTAAACTTCCCTCCCTTCACTTTGTACATACATCCTCTAGTGTTTGCTATTCCTGCCCTGGGAAACAGGCACTGGCTGTTGACCCTATCTATGCCTCTCATAATCTTGTAGACCTCTATTAAGTCTCCTCTCATCCTTCTACACTCCAAAGGGAAAAGGTGCTGCTCACCTTACTTCAATAGACATGTTTCCCAATCCAGGCAATATCTTAGTAAATCTCCTCCGCACCCTCTCCATAGCTTCCAGATCCTCCCTATAATGAGGTGACCAGACTGAACACAATACTCTAAATGTGGTCTCACCAGAAATTTGTAGAGTTGTAACATGACATCTCAACTCCCAATGTATGAATCCCAGCATCCCAAAGGCCTTCTTAACTATCTTATCAACCTGAGCAGCAACATTGAGAGATGTATGGATTTGGACCCCAAGGTCCCTCTCTTCTTCCACGCTATTAAGTACCCTGTACTCAGCCTTCAGGTTTGTATTGTGGAGGGTTGTGGCTGTCACGTGACAGCATTACCCACTTCCTGGTTGGAAGACACACCACTTGGCAATCAAGGTTTGGTCCCACCATACCCATCAGTGCACACCTGACCATTGGTCCCTTTAAGTACTTTTGTAGTTGGCCTTGAGCTATTGGCCTTTGTAATTAACTAGACCTTGCTGGCACCGAGCCATTGGCTCTCTGTAAATTACCTGGGCTCCACTCAATAAAGGGCGGCATGTATGCTTGCTTCTTCCTCTTTGCCATCTTTGAAGGACCACCCTGCTTCACTCCAGGCCAAGTACCGTGGCACAGTGCTGGAGAATCATTTGGTGAGGTGTGCACTGTTATGGGGTTGGGAGCATTTTAGTTAGTGTTCCTAGTAGCATAGAACCTTACCTGCACTCAGTCAAGGGTTCATGGGTATTGTATTTTCTTCATTGTATGTACCTAGTTCAGGGTGTGTGTCTGTTGGGTGTGTGTGGATGGGTGTGTTGTTTGTGAGTGTTGGGGTGGGTGTGTTGTTTTTGAGTGTTGGGGTGGGTGTGTTTGTGAGTGTTGGGGTGTGTGGGTGGGTGTGTTGTTTGTGAATGGGTGGGTGTGTGTTGTGAGTCTGTGTGTGTTGGGGTGTTTGTGAGTGTGTGTGTATGTATGTTGGGTGTGTGTGTGTGTGTGTGTGTGTGTGTGTGTGTGTGTATTTTATTCCCGTTATTATTTTCCCATGCTCATCATCTACAAATTGTGTGCATATCTGGGCAAGAGAGGTATTGAGGGTTATGGGTTGGATGCGGGTCAGTGGGACTAGGTGGGGGAAGGTGTTCAAGTATGGACTAGAAAGGCCAAACTGGCCTGTTTCTGTGCTGTAATTGTTATATGGTTATGTTTTATCCCCATTATGATCTTCCCACACACGTCTTCTGTAAATAAAAATATTTACTGCCAGACTGTGTTCAGAGTCCTTGCTTTTGAGACGCATTGAATGTGATCTCTCACTCACAAGGTTTGAACTTCCAAAAAGCATCACCTCACACTTATCCGGATTGAACTCCCATCTGCCACTTATCTGCCCAACTCTGCATCCTGTCTGTATCCTTTTGTAACCCACAACAACCGTCAATACTATCCACAATTAGATATCTGATTATTGGATATTGCTCAACCTAAGGCCTCATCATTGGTAAAAGAGTGGATTTGAGTCAAATGCCTTTCTCACAGCCTGCTTGGTTTTACCAGGTGAACTATTTTAAATTATCTTACAGCCACTCATGCAAACTTCTAACTCCATCTCTTTGAATTAAACAGTGGCTCCTGATGCCTCTTAAAAAGTTTTTACATTTAAATGTGTATAGTCGAAGTCCAAAAATCTGGATGGCAGAAATATGGACCACACAAGAATCTGGACTTTTAAAAAAAACTCTCAAACTTTTTAAATTTAGTGTGTGTGTGTGTGTGTCCATGCATGCGTTAAGTGTCCTAGATGCACAGTGGCAACAAATGACCACACTTAAATTTGAAATTAATTTTTTTTATACATACAGTACAGTAACAGGCCATTTCAGCCCATGATTCTGTGCTGTCCAATTTCCAACCCATAAAACTACACCTTCAGTACATTTCGAATGGTGGGAGGAAACCGGAGCCCCTGGGGAAAATCCACACAGACACAGAGAGAATGTACAAATTCCTTACAGACAGTGTGGGATTTGAACCCACATACAGTCCGGATCACTGGCGCTGTAAAAGGCCTCGCGCTAACTGCTACGCTAACTGAGCCACCCTTGTTGATTTTGTTCTTTTTTAGCTGCTCGAGTTGATAAATTAAGCCTGCTGTATTTTAATCCAGACTGACCCAATTCCCGAGCAGTCCGGATTTTCAGACTTTGACTGTATTGATGGTCAACTGCAGGAAACAACCTACTCCCGCCTATTAAAAACCCCATCGTTTCCTAATTATAAACATTTTGGGAGCGGGTTTCCAACTTGGAAGCCACAGAGTTAATTGCTCCAAAATGCCTTGGTCAGACAAGCTTCAGACCTCTTCTCAAGTATACATTGTAATCTGCAAACATGCTGCAAAGCCACAAAATCAAGGAGAGCTGCAGAAAAAGATGTCCATTGCTTTTTAATTTTACATTGAAGCAGGTTCAGTTCTATAAATGCAGCTGAAAAAATATTTTTGAACAAGAAATTAGCACTTCCATTAGTATTAAACAGCATTTGAGAGTAAAACATCAGAAAATTATCAAAAACTATTCTGAACCATTTAATAGCTTCATCAACATGTACTTTCCTTGATAAATATCTTTAGATTTGAAAAGGGGCTAATGTATACCCATGTTCCTAAGATTTGGACAGTTTAAAAGAGATAGCTGTAACCAACACAATCTCTGGAATTTGCCATTTATGAAGGAGGCAGGTTCTGATTGAGGTGAGTTGATGCTTGAACTAAGTTAAATGTGTGGAAAACGCAACATCAAATGGTTTTGTTGGAAACTATTCTATGAATGAAATTCCCTTGTCCTTCAAATTGGTTTAGCTAAATTGGTTAATAAACAAGCAAAGACTGAATCCATTCCATCATATTGCATTATTATCTACCTGCATTTTCTTATTGAGAAAAATCCCAATTTTTAACATCCTTGTATTTGTATTTCCTTGTGCCACGCAGAATTGTGCCCAATCTAAAGTGACAACATTGGTCATGTTTCGTAGCAGCAATACATTATATATCTATTGGGATCCAGAACTGTGCAATGCAATGCATTGGACTTCAAGAGGGTGTTGAGAGCAAGAAGAGCTTCCAAAGGGACTCAGGCGCTGAAGGCTTCCTGATCATATCAGACATTTGGATCTGCAGTTTGGGTAGAACAAGGGTCTGTATGGCTGCAGAGGCTGTGGGAGCACTGGACGTGAATCCACAGAAACTCAGTGACTCTGAAGGGACTCATTTTTGCTTCTCTCTTCCTGCAAAGGGCACCAGGCAATAGTGGCACTCTGTCTGCCTTACAGCAGGCTAAATGAAATTTCATGTGATGTTACATTTTCTGTTTTAATCTTCCTCTGGCTATCCATCCCCTTGGATGATGATGGTTCCTTCCAGTCAGTTGGTGGGGTTTGATATGAAGATACCCCACTCCTCAGAAAGGAACAGCGTGTGCGTGAATGGACTTAGGTGAGTAGGAGGTTGCACAGGTCCAGACCCCACCCTCTCGACATCCCCTCCCGAATCCTGTGGCATGGTGAGGTCCAAAACGGCTGGGGGAAGTTCTACTGAAGTGAATGGCCAGGCCAAGCTGCGATGCAAGGGACGCCCTTTCTGCGCTTCACGGCATGTGTTTGCTTGATGGCCGTTGACCCTACGAGAGGGTTTGTCCGCCCTTTGGCAGGTCTTATTTTTCATCCTGCAGGGTGTCCAGCCACCCTCCGCACTAGGCAAGCTTGTTGGAGAAGCCGGTTCAGTCGCCAACCACCTGACCATGCGACAGGTAGTACTGGGTTACATTGGTACCAGTAGCACTCAGACAGTGACCTGATTCTGTTTTCTTCACGTGACAATAAAAGAAACTTGAATATTTTTTGAATGAACCCTGCTACCTCATTATTTAGCCACTTGGTGGCACTACTGAAACACAAAACTTCTTAACTGCCGGCCAGGGAAGTTGTTACAGTAAAATCCCTATTATCCAGAATTCAAGCAACCAGCAGCCTCAAACAACTGGGGAAAAAAATTATGGAAAATTTGTTAAAAAATTTGGCGACCCTAGCAGACTTTGCCAATCCACACAGCATGCAATCTCAAGCAAATGGAAAATTCACTTATCCCGCATCTACCAGTCTTCATTGGTGTCGGATACCAGGAGCTTTACTTTATTTATTTGGTGTCATGGAACACTCTAGAGACAAAGCTGGTGATATTTAGAAATGGATCTGCTGTATAGTCCCATTAAACCCTAATGAGGCAGAAAGTCAAGATTGGTTTTCTGATGAGTTAATAGTTTTGGGGGAGGTTTATGCTGTTTGACCTTGTGACGGGGAGAGAGAAAAAAGTCAGTTCTCAGCACTTCTGCTGCTGATCTAGGAAGCTGAATCAACAACACAAACTGGGAACGTGCATCAGAAACTGCTTCGCCCACTGTGATTTTCCAAAGATCAAAATTCATAAATGGACAATAAGAGGGACCTTAATTTCCACTTCCAACCTGGGTTCATCTATCTTCACCACTTCCACCTGCTTCAAACTCACATATTGGACTGGTTTGCTCACACAGAAAGGATGGCTGCACATAAAGGGATCTACCCTTGGTAAACTGATAGCTTTGCAATGTTGTGTTTTTGTTTCTCAGGCAGCACGGTTAGCGTAGAAGTTAGCGCAATGCTGTTACACCAGCAATCATGACCGGGGTTCAAATCTCGCGCTGTCTGTGAGGAGTTTGTATGTTCTGCCCTTGTCTGCGTGGGTTTTCTCCAGGGGCTCCAGTTCCCTCCAATCATTCGAAACGTACCGAAGGTTGGAGGTTAATTGGGTGAAATAGGGTGGGGCAGACCCTTGAGCTGAAATGGCCTGTTACCGTGCAGTGGGTCTAAATTTAAAATTATAAATCTTCTCGTTTGATTTAAGAGCTTCTAAAACAGGCCCTGGCCATCTCTGTATTGCCCAATTGGCAGTCTTTCCACATTGAGCAGACCCAATCTGAATATTATATTTTGTCACGAGTTGGGGGAGGGTGAGAGAACGTCAGCTATTAATTAGACATCCTCAAATGGTTGGAAGTGTTTCAAAATATATTGCATGCTGCTCAACATTCCTTAAGATTAAGGAATAAGGGATCCATGGAAACTTGGATGTTTGGATCAAAACTGGCTTGGCCATAGGGTAGATATGGAAAGATGTTTCCCTGATTGGAGGTCTGTGATCAGTCGTGTTCTGCAGGGACCAATGTTATTTGTGATATATGGCATGGTTGACATAGCAGTAAGTGCAATGCTATTACAGTATCAGCAACCTGGTTCGATTCCAGTGCAGTGTGTAAGGAGTTAGTATATTCTCCTCGTGTCTGTGTGTGTTTCATCCGGGTGCTCCGATTTCCACCTACCTTTCAAAATGTACAAGGTTTGTAGGTTAATTGGAATATTTGAGCAGCAGGGGCTCATGGGCCGGAAGGGCCTGATACTGTGCTGTATATCTGAATTTTTTTTAAAATTAAATTTGAAAATGTCAGTAGGCTGATAAGTACGTTTTCAGATGACACAAACATTGGAAGATTTGTGGTCAGTGAGGAAGGTTGTCTGAGGATCCAGCAGCATCTAGACCCGTTGGAGATATGGGCAGAAAAATGGCAGATGGAGTTTAATCTGCACAAATGTGAGGTGTTGCATTTTAAGTACTCAGTTAAATGACATACTTGCCTTTATTGGTTGGGACATTGAGGATAAAAATCAGGACTTTGTGGCAGCTGTATAAAATATGGGTTTGGCCACATTTTGAACCAGACAAACATACAGCAAAGAAACAGACCCTTTCGGTCTTTCTAGTCTGTGCTGAACTATTATTCTGCCTAGCCCCGCTGACCTGCACCCAGCCCTCCATACCCCTTCCATCCATGTACCCATCAAAATTCTTCTTAAATATTAAAATTGAGCCCACATTCATCACTTCAGCTGGCAGCTTGTTCCACTCCCACCACTCTCTGAAGAAGTTCCCCCAATGTTCCCCCTAAATTTTTTCCATTTCACCCTTAATCCATGTCGTCTGATTTGTATTTTAACTACCCTCAGTGGAAAAAGCCTACCTAGATTTACTCTGTCTATTCCCCTCATAATTTTAAATACCTCTATCAAATCTCCCTCATTCTTCTATGCTCCAAAGAATAAAGTCCTAACCTGCTAAACCTTTCCCTGCAACTCCATTTCTGAAGTCCAGGCCACATCCTAGTAAATCTTCTCTGCACTCTTTCAATCCTATTGATATCTTTCCTGTAGTTAGGTGACCAAAACTATAATCCAAATTTGGCCTCGCCAATGTCTAATACAACTTTACCACATTGTCATCCAGATCAGTGATATAAATGACAAGCAACAATAGTCCCAGCACCGATCCCTGAGGCACAGGCCTCCAATCATCCATCAACACTCTGGATTTTCCCATCCAACCATTGTTGAATCCAGTTTTCTACTTCACCATGAATACATTGTTTGAACCTTCCTGATTAATCTCCCATGTTGGACCTTGTCAAAGGCCTAACTAAAGTCCATGTAGACAGCATCCACATCCTTTCCTTCATCAACTTCCTGGTAACTTCCTTGAAAAACTCTTTAAGATTGGTTAGACATGACCTACCACACACAAAGCCATGTTGACTATCCCTAATCAGTCCCTGGCGATCCAAATTCTTGTATATCTGATCTCTTAGAACACCTTCCAATAATGACATCGGGTTCACTGATCTATAATTTCCAGGGTTACTTTTTGTGGGTGTTTTTTAAAACCACAGAACAATGTGAACTACCCTCCAATCCTCCAGCACCAAACCATGTGTAAGGAGATTTTAAATAATTATGACAGAGCCATTGCAATTTCTACACTATCCTCATTCAAGGTCCGAGGGAATATCTTATCAGGCCCTGGGGATTTATTCACCCTTATTTAAGACAGCAAGTACCTCCTCCTCTTTAATCTGTGTAAATTCCATGACCTCACTGTTTGTTTCCTTTACTTCCCTCAACTCTGTTCCCATTTCCTGAATGAATACTGATGGAAAAATGCCATTTAAGATCTCCCCCATCTCTTTTTGCTCCGTGCATAGCCAGTCACTCTGATCTTCAAGGGGACCAATTTTGTCTCTTACTATTCTTTTGCTCTTAATATATCTGTAGAAACCCTTAGGATTTCCCTTCACATTGTCTGCCAAAGCAACCTCGTGTCTTCTTTTCACCTTCCTGATTTATTTCTTGAGGTTTTTCTTGCATTAACAAATGAGGAGTATAACAAAAGTACCTCATTTGCTCCCTGTTGCCTATACCTGCTATACACCTTCCAAACCAGATCTCCAATATTCCTTGAAAAACCAAGGTTCCCCATGTCAGTTAACTTATACTTTAATCCTGACAGGAACATACAAACTCTACTCTCCAAATTTCACCTTTGAAGGCCTTCCACTTACCTTGCACATTCTTGTCCGAAAACAACTTATCCCAATCCACACAATCTGGATCCTTTCTCATTTCCTCAGAATTGGCCTTTCTCCAATTTAGAATCCCAATCCAAGTTCTCCATAATTAACTTGAAATTAATTACATTATGATCACTGGACTCAAAATGTTTCCCTACACCCACTTCTGTCACCCGACCTGTCTCATTCCCTAACAGTCTTGCACTCTCTCTTGTTGGTACCTCTATATATTTATTTAGAAAACTTTCCTGAATGCATTTGACAAACTCCAAGTCATCCAGCCCTTTTACTGTATGGGAGACCCAGTCAATATGTGGAAAATTAAAATCTCTATCACAACCTTATTGTTTCCTGCAACTCTCTGCTATCCCTCTACTGATTTGCACCTCCAAATTTCATTGACTGTTGGGCAGTATATAATACAACCCCACGAGTGTGGTCATACCTTTCCTGTTCCTCAGTTCCATCCATATAGCCTCAGTAGACAAGTGCTCTGGTCTGTCCTGTCTGAGTACAGCTGTGATATTTTCCCTGGCGAGAAAATCCACTCCTCCCCCTTTCATCTCCCCCGTTCTATCACGTCTAAAGCAATGGAAGCCCAGACATTGAGCTGCCACTCTTGTTCCTTCTGCAACCAAATTTCAGATGGCCACCATGCTATGATTCTGTGTGTCAATCCACTTTCTAAGCTCATCTGCCTTTCCTACAGTACTCCTTGCATTGAAATAGACACACCTGAGAACATTTTCACCTCGTACAACCCATTGACTTCTAACAGAGCATGCAATTTTATCATCTTTTTCCTCCCCCTGCAAATCAAGTTTAAACCCCTCCCCCACCCCCCACCTGAGCAGCATTAGCAAACCTTCCCACAAGGATTAGTTTCACTCCAATTCAGATGCAAACTGCTCCATGGGAACAGGTTCCACCTTCCTTGGAAGAGGCCAATGATTCAGAAATTTGAAGCCCTCCTTCCTACACCGCATCTTTAGCCAAATGTTGATCTGTATTATTTCTAACCTCACCACCACGTGGCTCGGGTAGCAATCCTGAGATCACGACCCTCTAGGTCCAGTCCTTCAACTTGGCACCTAACTTTCTGAATATGCAATATTGTGTGCGGTTCAGGTCACCACATCACAGGAAGCAAGTGGAGGCTTTCAGAAGAGGGTTCACAAGGATGTTACTGGAGTAGAGCATTTGAGCTGTGAGGAGAACTGCCTTCATGGACAAGATGTTTTACCTCAAGCACAAGAAGCTGAGGGCAATCTGATATAAGTTTATATTATGAGAGTCAAGATTAGTCAGAATCTTTTTCCCTAGGGTGTAAATGTCAAATACCAGAATATTCTTTAAGGTGAGGGGGGGGGGAGGGGAATTTAAAGAGATTTAGCAGCAAGTTGTTTACACTTGTGGTTGTACCTGGAAGACACTGCTCGGGGTAAGTGGTGGAGGACGATACAAGAGACATTTAGATAGGGAATGGAGGGATAGAGATCACGTGCAGAAAGATTTGTGGTTTAAATGGGCAGCATGGACCATAGGCTGATGAGTCTATTCCTGTGGTATTTTTCTGTGAAATTGCAGGAGAAATTGAGCATCTCTAGGCTGAGTGAACAGGACAAGCAGTCGTGTAACCTCCTTAACCAGTCTGGCAGAAAGGCTCAGGAGCGAATAACCAAGGAGATAGAAATCATATGAGGCAAATACAAGTAGAAAGAAAAATAAGAATGGATAAAAATTTGAAAAATTAATTTATGTTTTAAGCCTCCAGTAATCTCATTGGCGGTCACTGATGTCACATGGAAGAGAGGGGTGAGATGACCCATTGACGTAATGTGCTTTTAGTAGTCACATTTTGGTACTATTTGCAGTAATTAGCAATTGTTGGGGCATTTAACATGTACCTGAAATGACTGGGTAAGCCCTTTATCCTTGGGTATTGGATTAGGAACTGTACCCACACCAACTGATCAGTTAGTGCTACGCTGTTACAGCGCCAGTGATTGGGACCAGGGTTTGAATCTTGTGCGGTCTATAAGGAGTTTGCACACTTTCCCCATGGATGCATGGGTTTTCCCTGGGGGATTCCAGTTTCCTCCCACCGTTCAAAATGTACTAGGGGTGGTAGGTCAATTCCTTGTAATTGGACAACAGAGGCTCGTGGGTCAAAATGATGTTACTGTGCTGTATGTCTACATTTAAAAACAATGATCTCACCCACATCCAGAAATCACTCTTTCTGTAGGCAGTGATCTCATCCCACCTCACAGCTAATTGTCAGCAATGGTCACCCATATTCTGTCCTACACCCACCAACCTCTATGTCTAACAATAGAAATATTGTCGTCCCAACCAAATGTTCATCTAACATCAGTAACTGATTTGCACTGAGCAATCTCAATGCACTATGTGTCTAATATCAGTAATAGCCCCAGTATACCAAGTGATCTCACCCATCACATCAGTAATAGCTCTGACAGAACTTCAGGCAACATTCACTCATTGGTCACCAGCCTGGTAATGTCTCAGTTTTGGAGAATGAGGTATACAGGCATCTCCCTTTACTTTAGCCAAGGTTTTTTTCCCCAGCATAAGAACAAGTCTGAGGTTGAAGAGTTATAGGTCATCCACTACTGAGCTGGACTGACTTGTAGGTTCATAGGGCCACTTGATCAGTCCCTATTTTTTTTCTTCCTTTTCTCTATTTTTTGAACAATTACTACTGAAACTAGTAGTTGACACCTGGCTTTGAGAACAATCATTCATTTAATAGATTGGGGCTAGAAATCAGACACATCATTGTCGTCCACTAGGTCACTTGGATCACACCCTAGGGCTGGCAAAACTGTTCATCCATACTTCTCCGTAGCCTGTTCCTGCTGGATTGATTCACTGAGAGGGTGGGTCCAGTATCAGTTGTTTAAAGTGAAAACAGGAGATACATACTTGTCTGAGAGCCCAATGAATGCAAAGAAGGACACGGTCAGATCTTTTATTTCCTGTATATAATTTTTTACTCACAAAGTCTAATTTTGAAAATAAATGTTCACTTGTTTTCTTGATCCATAAGAGAATGTGAAGGATTGCTCCAGCCAGCCCCCACTACAGCTGTCATTACACTTGGTGAGGAAGAGTTATCCTTTGGGCCTTTTCTCAGAGGACCATCCCACAATCTGACACACCTCATCATCTACCATCACAATTCTTATAACAGATTATTTTAAAAATACTTTGAAAAATTACCAGTAATGCATTTAAAAAAAACACTCTCTCATCACTCCCAGTCAATTGGACCTTCAAGATTTGGAATAGGAGAAATGATTTCTGACCTGATTCTGACTAGATTTAAATGCAAAAGTGCAAGTGTGGTCATAGTGCAACTACTTGGGATGCCCTGCTCTTTAGGAGGCTGTCCGAGTCCCACATACCCACCACCTCCAAGGGAAGTCAAACTATTGGAGAATCACTCAATACCTTGGTCAATTCTCATCACCAAAGGCGTACTGTGCAGGAAGCATTTGCACTTCTGGGAAAAAGGAACGTGCACTTCTTGTACTTTTAACTTCCTCCTGGCTGGTTACATACCACTCATTGGATTCACTGGTTACATAACACACCCAATCATGTTAAGAACAAGGTTTCACACAGCCATGTGATACACTATGTTTATCAGAGCCCTTATCAACCACCCCTTGCCCTTGGGCTTTCACAATGAAACCTAAAACTTGGCATTTTCTTCCCTCCATTAAGCTGATGAAGGAAGCTGTGCTGAGAGGTCAGTAACCACAGTACTGCGATCGGGCCCTAAGGTTCTCCATTTTATAGGATATGTGGGTAAAGATAGCTCTTGGTCACCCCAACACAAAGTTTGCTGATAAGAGGAAACATAAGGCAAGATTGTTGCAGCTGAACAAATACACTATTAAATAATTCTAGAGCAAACAACAGATAAGGTTTGACATGTTCTAACAATTAATTCAGTAAGAGGACTTTCCTTGCAAAACAAATATTCTTTTCAAAATACTGCCACCTGACGGAGAGAGAGACAAGACTGAATTCTAAACCGTATAATACAAGAAGCAAAACAGACACTCGCTAATTGTTTGTAATGGACCAGCCCCATCTCTTCAGAGGAAGCTATGTGCTGGACAGCAGGAAAACAAGCAAAACAGTTCAGTAAATAACAGTTTATGATGACCGTATGAAATAAATAAGTTTCAACAATTACAAAACATGTAAATTTATATAGTAATTTACGTATAAATTTATGTGTGGCACAAGTCATGTCCCCATTTCTGTGCAAGATCCAAAATAAACTTCCATCTGAGCAGAGGAAAAGCAATTATCATCCAAAACTTAACTTGCTATATTAGCATTCCCATTAAAATACAATCACAAAAATAATTAGCTTGGGAATTTGCCCATGTCAACTTTTTAAATCAGCATTTAGACAGACAATTGTCTTCATGCTCTGTGACCATAACTTCATAAAGCAAAGATATATAATGGGGCAGAAATTTGGCACAAGTGGTGGTGATCCACTTTAGTTGCCCTTCCTGGCACTGCCCAATATTCATCTCTGGAATATTTGGTTGTGCTTGTGCAACCCTATCTACTGCACAAGCAATTAAATTTCCACCCCAATGTCCACCCATCATGGCAAATGTATATAATGTCATGGTGTCTCTCCTTGCTGGTCTCTGCCTCTCTCAGATAGGGCCCCAGAGGCTCCACCATTTCTCTCATTACTCTTTCCATTCACTGACAGGTGAGTGGGCTACTCCTTTCACTGCTGAGGAGTTGGTTACATGTTGGTACATAGCAACCAGCAGTTACTTCTATCCACTGCCATTCTTGGCTCACAAGCACCTCTAACAGGCTTGGCCACCAGATCACCTGCAGTTTCTGCATTGATGGACTTGGCAAGAGATAGTGAACAACTATTTCACTATTCTCACAGTTAAATGTCCCCTTACTCTCCACCTTCTAAAATCTGCACTGCCCTTCTATGCCCACAAGAGCTGCCATTAACCCGAAGGTGATACACAAATTTAATGTATTTCTGTAATCTCTCAGTTCAGCATGCAATGCTTTGCTTACATTTATATGCATAAACATTTACAAGATACATACATAATACATAAAAACTTGCATTCTCTCAGCTCCATCATTTCTAACAGATCAGAACAGTTCCCACAAAATTGTGTTTGTTCCATTTGATGAGAAAATGACCATTTGGGCCACCAGGATTACAGAGCAGACATTGGAGAGACAATGTCATTCAGCTTGTTCACTTCCATCTGCCAGTGGGGCAGCTTCTTGGCAGAGAGGTGACGCCGAGCGTGCTTTGTCAGGTGATCGCTCCTCATGAAACGTCGCTCACACATCGGGCACACAAACTTCTTCTCACCTGTGTGCGTCCTGCGATGCCGTGAAAGCTCATCAGAGCGTGCAAATTTCCTGTTACAATCTTCCCAACTGCAGCTGAAAGGCTTCTCACCTGTAACAGGATTCACAGGGTTATTTAAAATACACCTTTAGAACATCTCCACATCAAATCAAAGTCAATTTTATCCTCAAATTTTAAAAAAAATGTTTCACTAAAAAATTTGCACTGTGGCAACACATGTTTTCAATGGTGAACCGGCCCTGCTTGTAACTGTCAGCAGGGTAGCTGCAGCAAGGATGGTGTCGCGGGACCGTCTCTTCTGGTCCAGACCGGAAGGTCGCATATGCACTTGCATCATTGGGAAGCAAGTGCCGGGACATTAAGGGCGGGATCGAGGACGGGCTTAAAGGATGCAGCGCGGAATTGAAAATAAACCAATTGTGATACTCGAGCTCATAGGCTGTTGTCTCAGCTTCTTTGCTGCGCTTGCTCACAACCCACTACATTGGTGACCCCAGTGAGTCTCCACGTCCTAAAGACTCAACACAATAGAACAAGCAGCTGTAGACACCATTGTGTTGAAACTGCCAACTTTTTGGACGAACAGGCCCCACATTGGTTTGGCCAAGCAGAGGCCCAATTCCAGATCAAACATATAACCTCTGATTCAACAAAATGCATCTATGACGTCAGCTCGCTCGACCAGGAAGTCGTCTCATGAGTCAATGACCTCATTTGGGCGCTGCCAGAGGGAGGTAAATACATAGCTCTGAAAAACCTCCTCATTAGCAGGTACAGTCTCTCACAACGCAAGAGAGCAGCCAGACTCCTGCACCTGGATGGCCAAGGCGATAGGACCCCCTCTGCCTTCATGGACGAGATGTTTACACTGGTAGAAGGGTACAAGCCCTGCCTCATGTTTGACCAGGTGTTTCTCGAGCAGATGCCCAAAGACATCAAACTCCGGTTGACTGACGCGGATTTCAGCGACCTGCACAAGGTTGTGGTGCAAGTGGACGATCTCTACCATTCCAAGCATGAAGCCATAGACTCGGACAACCGTGTCACGCGGCCATCATAGAGGACAATGCGCAAGTCCATGAAGTGAGCAGGCCCCACCCCATTAGAAAAAGAGAGGTCTGATCCCAGATGGTGTTTCTATCACCAACATTGGGGGGGGCCATCCGCATCCAGGTGCCACCAGCCATGTTTGTTCTCGGGAAACAACGGGGCCAGCTGCATGTCTACATATCTGGGACAGCATCTTAGGCCGCAGGTTCCTTGTGAACACGGGCAGAGATAAGTGTCATACCCTCTACTGCGCTCGAGATGTGCATGAGACCCCATGGCCCTTCCCTGCATGCTGCCAATAACACCGTCATCAGAACTTTTGGAAAAAGTTGAATTCCTGTACGTTTTGATGACATCATATTCTAATGGCCTTTTACATTGGCTTCATTGGACAAGCTTTTTCTAGGCGCAGATTTCCTCTGCCTACTTGTCGATCTCCAGGGCAGACATCTAGTCCATGCTGAGACTTTCCACATGGAACCCTCAGCAAGTCCAATGAGCCTTCCACCCAACTTGCTTCTGTGGAAACCCAACACAGCCAGTACAACTGCCTTCTCGCCGAATTTCACTCCATCCTAAGCACAGCGTCCAACACCATATTGCCACCACTGGCGCACCATTACATTCTCGGGCCCGCTGCCTGGCCCCGGACAAACTCAGTCTCACCAAGGAAGAGTTTAGATGCATGGAGGACCTCGGCATCATCCATCATTCTGATAGCCTGTGGGCCTCACCCTTCCACTTGATGCCCAAGTCCAAAGGCAGCTGGAGACCTTGTAACAATTAGATGTCTCAACGATGCCGGACCATTATCTAATTCCCCATATCCAGGATTTTACAGCAAACCTCCATGGTGCAAAGCTTTTCTCCAAAGCCGACTTAATTTGGGGATACGACCAGATCCCTGTGCAGCTGGGTGACGTCCAAAAGACAGCTATCATCACCCCGTTCAGCCTGTTCAAGTTCTTATGTATGCTGATTGGTTTAAAAAAAATTCGGCTTAGACATTTCAGTGCCTCATGGATGTGGTCGGCAGAGATTTGCCATTTCATTTCATCTAACTCGACGACATCCTGGTAGCCAGCAGCTCACCTGAGGAGCACATGACGCATCTCCGCAAGCTTTTTACTCACCTCGCACAGTTCAGCCTCACCATTAACCTGGAGAAGTGCCAGTTCAGCCTCACGGAAATAGACCTTCTGGGCCACAAAATTACCACTGCTGGCACCACCCCTTTACCAGACAAAGTGGATGCCATACGATGCTTCGCCAGACCGACAACATTGAAGGGCTTGCAGGAGTTTGTGGGCATGGTAAATTTCTACAACAGAAATTGTGGTGGCCAAGAGTATGCGCCCTCTCTTCACATTAATGTCAGGCTCATCAAAGGAGCTCGAATGGACTGATGAGGCTCACACCGCTTTTGAGCAGACCAAAGAGGCCCTGGGCCACACAATGATACTAGTACACCCACAAATGGGTGTACCGACGGCCCTCACTGTCGTTGCATCCAACACAGCAGTGGGCGCTGTCCTGGAATAGTTTGTTGATGACTCATGGAGACTCCTCGCCTTTTTCAGTCAACACCTCCGATGGCCCAAACTGAAGTACAGCATATTTGACCGGATGCTACTCACCATCTATCTGGCCTCCGCTACTTCCTGGAAGGGCATCCATTCACTGACTTCACTGATCACAAGCCACTTACTTTTACCTTCTCTTTTTTTTTTTTTTTTTTTTAAATTTTTTATTTTTCACACCATAAATCACAATAGCCATGATATACACTTTTTCTTTTCCACACATTTACAGTGACTTTTTCTCCCTCCCCCCTCCCTCCTCCCAAGCCACCCCCCCATCCCCCCCCCCCCTCTCATCCATTTTAGTTATACAATCTAGGTTGCATTAATTCAGTTAGACAATGTTGTCATTCAACAAAAATACACCAGAAATTCTACTGAGTCCATTCTTTTCTTCTCTTCTCCTTCCATCAACTTAGGTAATGTTTGTTCCCGGTAGGTTTTCGCTATTGTATTTAATGTAAGGCTCCCATACTTGTTCGAATATTTCAATATTATTTCTTAAACTATATGTTATTTTTTCTAATGGAATACATTTATTCATTTCTATATACCATTGTTGTATTTTCAAATTATCTTCCAATTTCCAGGTTGACATAATACATTTTTTTGCTACAGCTAGGGCTATCTTAACAAATCTTTTTTGTGCATCCTCCAAGTCAATTCCAAATTCTTTATTTTTTATGTTACTTAGGAGAAAGATCTCTGGATTCTTTGGTATATTGTTTTCTGTTATTTTATTTAATATCTGATTGAGATCATCCCAAAATTTTTCTACTCTCTCACATGTCCAGATTGCATGAATTGTTGTTCCCCTTTCTTTTTTACATCGAAAACATCTATCCGATACTGTTGGGTCCCATTTATTTAACTTTTGCGGTGTAATGTATAGTCTTTGTAACCAATTATATTGTATCATACGCAGCCTCGTATTTATTGTATTTCTCATTGTTCCAGAGCATAACTTCTCCCATGTTTCCTTTTTTATCTTTATATTTAAATCTTGTTCCCATTTTTGTTTAGTTTTACCATTTGTTTCCTCATTTTCCTTTTCTTGCAGTTTAATATACATATTTTTTATAAATCTTTTGATTAACATTGTATCTGTAATCACATATTCAAGGTTACTTCCCTCTGGTAAACTCAAGTTGCTTCCTAATTTATCTTTCAAGTAGGATCTCAGTTGGTAATATGCCAGCGCTGTATCTCCCGTTATATTGTACTTATCTCTCATTTGTTCAAAGGATAAGAATCTACTTCCTGAAAAACAATTTTCTATTCTTTTAATCCCTTTTTTTTCCCATTTTCTAAAGGCAAGGTTGTCTATTGTAAAAGGGAGTAGCTTATTTTGCGTCAATATTAGTTTTGGTATTTGGTAATTTATTTTATTTCTTTCTACATGAATCTTCTTCCATATATTGAGGAGATGGTGTAATACTGGAGAAGTTCTATGTTGTACCAATTTTTCGTCCCATTTATATAATATGTGTTCAGGTATCTTTTCCCCTATTTTATCTAATTCTAGTCTCGTCCAGTCTGGTTTTTCCCTTGTTTGATAAAAATCTGATAGGTACCTTAATTGTGCGGCTCTATAATAATTTTTGAAGTTTGGCAATTGTAAGCCTCCTTGTTTATACCATTCTGTTAATTTGTCTAGTGCTATCCTCGGTTTCCCCCCTCTCCATAAAAATCTCCTTATTATTTTCTTTAACTCTTTGAAGAATTTTTCTGTCAGTTGTATTGGCAATGCCTGAAATAAGTATAGTATCCTTGGAAAAATGTTCATTTTAATACAGTTTATCCTTCCTATCAGTGTTAGTGGTAGCTCTTTCCAATGCTCTAAATCGTCCTGTAATTTTTTCATTAGTGGATTGTAATTGAGTTTATATAATTGGCCTAGATTTTTGTTTATTTGCACACCTAGGTATCTTATTGCCTGCGTTTGCCATCTGAATGGGGATTCCTCCTTAAATTTTGAGAAATCCGCGTTGTTCATAGGCATTGCTTCACTTTTATTTACGTTTATCTTGTATCCCGACACTTCTCCATATTCCTTCAATTTCTTATATAGTTCTTTTATTGCTAGTTCTGGTTCTGTTAAGTACACTATCACATCGTCCGCAAACAGACTGATTTTATATTCCCTGTCTTTTATTTTTATTCCTTTTATCTTATTATCTCTTCTTATCGATTCTGCTAGTGGTTCTATAGCTAGCGCAAACAATAATGGTGATAGTGGGCATCCCTGCCGCGTTGACCTGCTTAAGTTAAATTGCTTTGATACATGTCCATTTACTGTCACTTTCGCTAACGGTCCCTTATATAATGCTTTAATCCAATTAATATACTTCTCTGGTAAACTGAATTTTTGCAATACTTTGAACAAGTAATTCCATTCTACTCTGTCGAAGGCCTTCTCTGCGTCTAAAGCAACTGCTACTGCCGGTGCTTTATTTCCTTCTACTGCATGAATTAAGTTAATAAATTTACAAATATTGTCTGTTGTGCGTCTTTTTTTGATAAATCCAGTTTGGTCTAAATTTACCATTTTCGGTACCTGTTCTGCTAATCTGTTCGCTAATAGTTTAGCTATTATCTTATAATCTGTGTTTAGCAAAGATATTGGTCTATATGACGCTGGTGAGAGTGGATCTTTCCCTTGTTTTAGTATCACTGTAATTATTGCTGTTTTACATGAATCTGGTAAGTTTTGTGTCTCATCAATCTGGTTGATTACATCCAGGAGGGGCGGTATTATTAGGTCTTTAAATGTTTTGTAGAATTCTATTGGGAGTCCATCCTCTCCTGGTGTCTTATTATTTGGTAAATTTTTTATTATCTCTTGTATTTCTACTGTTCCAAATGGTTCTGTTAATTTATTTTGTTCCTCTATTTGTAGTTTTGGTAGTTCAATTTTAGTCAGAAATTCATCTATTTTCCCTTCTTTCCCTTCGTTTTCGGTTCGGTATAATTGTTCATAGAATTCTCTAAAGTTTTCCTTAATTTCTTTTGGATTATATGTAATTTGTTTGTCTTTTTTCCTTGTTGCCAAGACCATTTTCTTAGTTTGCTCTGTCTTAAGCTGCCATGCTAGGATTTTGTGTGTTTTTTCCCCTAGTTCATAATATTTCTGTTTTGTCTTCATTATATTCTTCTCCACCTTATATGTTTGTAATGTTTCATATTTTATTTTTTTATCCGCCAATTCTCTTCTTTTGGTTGTATCTTCCTTTATTGCTAATTTTTTTTCTATGTTTATTATTTCCCTTTCCAACTGCTCTGTTTCCTGATTATAGTCCTTCTTCATCTTGGTTGCATAACTTATTATTTGCCCTCTAATGAATGCTTTCATTGCGTCCCATAGTATAAACTTATCTTCCACTGATTCCGTATTTACTTCAAAGTACATTTTTAATTGTTTTTCAATAAATTCTCTAAAATCCTGTCTTTTAAGTAGCATGGGGTTTAATCTCCATCTATACATTCTTGGAGGGATGTCTTCTAGCTCTATTGCCAATAACAGGGGTGAGTGGTCCGATAATAGTCTAGCTTTATATTCCGTTTTCCTAACTCTCCCTTGTATGTGGGCTGATAACAGGAATAGGTCTATCCTTGAGTATGTTTTATGTCTAGTCGAGTAGTATGAGTATTCCTTTTCTTTTGGGTTTTGTTTCCTCCATATGTCCACAAGTTTCATTTCTTGCATTGATTTATTTATAAATTTGGTTACTTTGTTCTTCCTGTTAATTTTTTTCCCCGTTTTATCCATATTTGGATCCAAATTCAGATTGAAATCCCCTCCTATTAGTATGTTCCCTTGCGTATTAGCTACCTTCAAAAAGATATCTTGCATAAACTTTTGATCTTCTTCGTTAGGTGAATATATATTAAGTAGATTCCAAAGCTCTGAATATATCTGACATTTTATCATAACATATCTCCCTGCTGGATCTATTATTTCCTCTTCTATTTTAAATGGCACATTTTTGCTAATTAATATAGCCACTCCTCTTGCTTTTGAATTATACGATGCTGCTGTTACATGTCCTACCCAATCTCTCTTTAATTTCTTGTGCTCCAATTCAGTTAAATGTGTTTCTTGGACAAATGCTATATCTATTTTTTCCTTTTTCAGTAAATTTAGTAGTTTCTTCCTTTTAATTTGGTTATGTATTCCATTAATATTTAGAGTCATATAGTTCAGCGTAGCCATTTTATATTTTGTTTATCTTCTCTTTCCGTTTTTCCATCATTACCTTTCCTCCTTTTCCATTTCTGTTTTCTTATTTTCAACTCTTTACCAGACAACATTCCTACAACATCCAACATTTTCCTTATTCTCCTATTTCTATCTTCTTTATCCCCAATCTCCCCTTCCCCTCCTGAGTTGCCCTTTATCCCTTGTCGGACAACCACATCTCCCCTCTCCATTTGGATTTGCGAATCCACTCGCAAGCGTCAACTGATTTTGCAGTGACCGCTCTTTTCCCCCCACCCAGCCCCCCCCAGAAAAGATTTCGTTTTTTATATGTCACAAAGGTCACTCTTTTAGTTCCCTCCTTATTCTCTCTATTCCATTACCTTCCCTTGTTAATTCTTGTCTATACTTTCTATGTTTTCCTCTAATTACAGATATTTTCACATATGCCCATTGTCTCTATTCACTCTTATACCTCTTTACCCGCATACATATCAATCGTGGTCATTTTTACCCTCCCTACCCGTCTTCATCCCTCAGTCTATTTTTGTCTTTACCCACATACATATCAATCGTGATAATTTTTGCTCTCATTACCCGTCTTCATCCCTCAGTCTATTTTTGTAATTGTTCTGCAAATTTTCGTGCTTCTTCTGGATCCGAGAATAGTCTGTTTTGTTGTCCTGGGATAAATATTTTCAATACCGCAGGATGCTTCAGTGTAAATTTATATCCTTTCTTCCATAAAATCGCTTTTGCTGCATTGAACTCTTTTCTCTTCTTTAGGAGTTCAAAGCTTATATCTGGATAAATGAAGATTTTTTGCCCTTTATACTCCAGTGGTTTGTTGCCCTCTCTTACTTTTTCCATTGTCTTCTCCAGTACCTTTTCTCTTGTAGTATATCTTAGGAATTTTACTACAATAGATCTTGGTTTTTGTTGTGGTTGTGGTTTAGGGGCCAATGCTCTATGTGCCCTTTCTATTTCCATTTCTTGCTGTAGTTCTGGACATCCTAGGGCCTTAGGGATCCATTCTTTTATAAACTCCCTCATATTCTTGCCTTCTACATCTTCCTTGAGGCCCACTATCTTTATGTTATTTCTTCTGTTATAATTTTCCATTATATCTATTTTTTGGGCTAGTAATTCTTGTGTCTCTTTAGTTTTTTTATTAGATTCCTCCAATTTCTTTTTTAAGTCTTCTACCTCCATTTCTGCTGCTATTGCCCGTTCTTCCATCTTGTCCATTTTTTTCCCCATTTCTGTTAAGGTCATATCCATTTTATTTATTTTCTTTTCTGTGTTGTTTATTCTTCTTCTTAAATCATTGAATTCCTGTGTTTGCCATTCTTTAAATGACTCCATGTATCCTCTAACAAGAGCAAGTACCTCCTTTACCTTGCCTATCTTTTCTTCTTCTATTTCTCTGTACTCTTCCTCTTCCTCTTCTTCTTCCTCTAGGTTGACCATCTGTTGTTTCTTTGCTGCCCTTTCCTCCTCTTCTTTCTTGTTTCTATTGTCTTCTGTGGTCTCTTCTTGCTGCAGGTGTTCTGCAGCTGTCGTTGCCGGCTGTGGAGATCGACTCCCCAGCTGGTCCCCCCTCCCGTCGGTGTGTTTTTTTTTTATGCGCATGCGCGGTTGCGCATTTTTACTCGGCTCTGTGAGCCATTGTTGTAGTTCTCTTTCTACCGACCTGAGGTAGTGGGGTCTTCTCTCCACAGCGGGCTTCTTCGGACAGGTAAGGCCTTCACCTTTTTCCTCCGTTGTCTTCTCTTCCTCTCTTCTTTCCGTTGATTTTGATTTTTCTCCTTTTGTCTCCATCTTCTTTCCACCTTTATACTCACTTTTCTTTAACTTGTATTTCTGTGCCTTTGTATTTTTTCTTGTTTTTCCCGACTTTTCTGGAGAGGGCTGGAGTTCACCGTCCGGCCACTACTCCATCACGTGACTCCTCTCTACTTTTACCTTCTCAAAGTAATCTGACCCGTGGTCTGCCCGACAACAGAGACACTTATCCTATGTCTCTGAATTCAACACTGTTATCTGACATCTATCAGGAAAGCACAATCTGGCTGCAGATGCACTTTCCAGGCCGGCAGTCAATGCTATGTTTCAGGGCACCGACTACCATGATCTGGTTCGGGCAAAAACAGAATGACCCCGAGACATGCTGCTTCAGACTGCAATCATGGGGTTGCAGCTCCAAGACCTCCCACTTGACGCCAATGGTACTATGCTTCTCTGCGACATTTCCATTGGCCAACCCCGACCTCTCATCCCCACCCAATGGAGAACAGTCTTCAACATGATCCACGGTTTGTTGCACCCCTTAATTTGCACAATAGTGCAACTGGTGTCCGCAAAATTTGTTTGGCACGGCCTGCGTAAACAAGTCTCGGAGTGGGCGAAAACCTGCACAGATGACCAAAGTCCAGCAGCACACCAAACACCAACTCCAGCAGTTCGATGCTGCGACCTGCAGGTTCCGACCCATCCAAATTGACATAGTTGGACCCCTGCCAGTCTCCCGATGGTCGCGCTACCTACTCACGGTGGTGGACAGGTTTATTCGCTGACCAGGGGCCAATCCCATTCCAGATGCCTCCACAGAGACATGTGCCAGAGGTTTCTTCACCACCTGGGTCTCCTGCTTCGGCGTTCCAGCAGACATTATAACTGACCTGGGGGTGCAATTCACCTCCAAAACTATCCAATTTCCTAGGCACCCAGCTGCATCACACCACAGCTTACCACCCCCAAGCCAATGGGCTAGTCAAGCATTTTCTACCACCATCTCAAATCAGCGCTGATGGCACGCCTTGAAAATCCCAACTGTGTGGATGAGCTACCCTGGATTCTCCTGGGGATTTGCACAGCGCCCAAGGGTCTCCTCTGCTGAACTAGTCTAGCAACCAAGCAAGACACTGACACTGCCATCATCCTCGAAAGGCTGCGCGACAAACTGGGCTCCATTGCACCACCCCCGCCATCACGACATGGCCAACCACCCTGCAACTACCACTGGACATTCTCCTGTGAGTATGGGTTCATGCGCAGAGGTGCACACAGGAATCCCCTTCAGCAATCTAATGAAGGTCATACAGGGTACTAGACTGGAATGCTTCAACATTCACCCTTGATGTTGGGGGCAAAGTAGAGTGATTCACGTTGGACTGGTTAAAACCAAATCATCTGGACGCCCCAGACAGTACAGGTGACCCCACCAATGCACAGAGGTTGGCTACCAAAACAGCACACCTCACTGACAACGCATCCCGAAACCATCAGTGCCAGTTCTGGGGAGTGGGGGGGGGGGGGGAGGAGGGAATTGTGTGGCGACACACAGGTTAGCAACGGTGAACCAGCCTCGCTTGTCGCACATGGTCAGCAGGGCAGCCGCGGCAAGGATGGCGTCGTGGAACCATCTCTTCTGGTCCAGACCAAAAGGTCGCTTATGCACTTGTGTCATCGGGAAGCAAACACGAGGACGTTAAGGGCGGGACCGAGGACTGGCTGAAAGGCTGCAGCACGGAATTCAAAATAAACCAGTTGTGATACCTGAGCCAAGTCTGTTGTCTCAGTCTCTTCACTGCGCTTGCTTGCAACCTTGCTACAGCATCATCCTATTTCAATTTAATTTGTTATAATTCATAATTACCATTTTATGAGACAAGAGTCGATTGGATTAATTATTTGCAAAAATTACATAGGCAGTAAATAAAATTAAGCCAAGAATGGAAGAACAAAGGAACAAGAAGAATACCCTCAACTCCAGCCCACTTCACCAAGGCACTAATGCCCCAGTGCTTCCCAAGTGGAGTTATCTGCCTGGCATCGAGCAACACCTTATGCCTAATCAGAGGAGTTTCAGGAACATCGCACTAGACTCAATCTCCAGGAAACAAAGTAATTTGATGGCAAAGCACAAGCAATCCTGAAGGTGCACTTCCCATACCTGTGTGAGTTCTCATATGGGCCTTCAGGTGAGAACTTTTGAAGTAAGTTTTCCCACAGCCTGGGTGATGACAGATGTGGCTGCGGTGCCGAGACACATCAATCTGTGTTGCCATCTTCTGGACAGGCGGCATGACCCCTGGGGCAGGAGCAATAGGAGATAGTCTGGTCCCATTGAGACTGGTGACCTGCGGCTTTGATTGCTTGACTGCAGGCTGTGGCAAAACAAACATCAGGGCACCCTTTGAAACCGGAGTCCCCATGAAGACAAGAGGAGGTCTCATGGTCAGGTTCTTGCCTGGAGTGCTAGGGATTACAGTAGTCATCACAGGGCTGCTGGTGGCAACTGGTAGCACTTGGCAGATGATAGGTAATGGAGGGGCCGGAGGAGACACCAACACCGAGTTTTGCTGAATCTGAGTGTTGATGGGAGACTGGATCATTGAAAGAGGATCTTGTCCTAAAACTGGTGCAGAATTCAAGCTTTGGTTCTGATTATTATCTTCTTTTGGTCCTTGATTAGTTTCATTTACCGGCTTGATAGAAGAAATCACTTCCTGTGCCGTACAGATGTTCTTTTCACTGCCATTATGATCTAGTGCTTCCTCTTCCCTTCTACCCACTGGTTCTGTCCTGTATATCTTTTTGTGGCCAGCAGGCAACTGGGCCACTCGAACTGGACAAGATCCATCTGTGCAGGGCAATATGTCAGCGGTGTGACGAATCACACTTGTTGCTTGGGACTGTTGACTCCTGGCAGTATCTGGACTCCTGGCATTGGTGGAGCTGGTGGATAATGGCACCGGTGTGGCCACAACCTTCCCGGTTTGCCTGGATAAAGGAACTCCCACTTTAGGAACAGTAGTAAGGACTGGCATTGCAGAATGAACCGTTTGAGATGCCTCAAAAGTAGGAGGGCTGTACGGTGGGGTTAAGCACTAGAAACACAGAAAACAAGAGTTAGAGTCCACCATTTCCTTTAATATATTGTACATTTTATCTTTCACAGGAGTTTTCATTTGAAAACAGAACAGTGCAGTCCTGAGGAAATTTTGCATTCAATGATAATGACAGAGAGTTGAGATTCTAGTTTAAGTCATTGCCTATTCACTGAACACTGAAAACTATTGAGACTATTTACAGACAGAGTTCAGACTAAATTTCATCCAAATTTACAAATTGCTGCAGGTTATTCATCTCTTTGCAGTTTGTTCACAAGGATGGAGCATGAAGACCATTAACTGACTGCGAGCACTTGGAAATTCCTTGCTTTGCAAAAGATGCTTTAAGAAAGCAAATCTCTCTTTTTGCTCAGATACTTTCATCTCCTTTTCCTGAATGCTAGAGAACTATAGCTTTTTAGGAGCTTACAGTCAAGGATACCTCTTCCTAATGGCGCATCTTCATGCACAATCCCAAGTCACAAGCCTGAACCTGACGTACCCATGTGTAGCTTTGCTGAATCTTGGTTGCCTGGTATTGGAACAAAGGATAACTGTAACATCACTCGATGACATTCTAGATGGGATTGACAGCTCAGTGCATCCTACAGGTTTACCCAATAAGCCATTGCAAAACCATTTGTTACATGATGTATTTACAGCTCTCAATCAATAGTTACTTACAAACAGGGGCAATGTGTGGAAATCCTTGGAACTGGACAGTAAGCTATCCTCAGATTCCTCGGAGACATCAGAGGCTGGTGTCAGTGGTCTCAGCTCGGTGTACCTTCTGGGCTCGGACTTCCAGCTGCAGCTCATTGACATGAGTGCTTCAACCGCCTCAATATCACCTTGCTCTGTTTGACTGCCCCAATGATGCTTGCTGTCCCAGGATGGTCTGAAACCAGTCTCCATCATTTCCTGCTATTGAGAGAGAGAGAGAGAGAGAAAAGTCCTGGTTTAACAGAGGATGTAGATAAGTGCTTCCTTCCTTCTCTCAGCATTTTACCCAAAGAATACAACTAAGTTGATAGTGCTCCTATCACTCTGTGGTTCCAAGATTTCACCTGTCAATGGGGGTGTTTCCAGTGAGCGGAGAAATGCGAGGTAATGCGAGGTGATGCAAGGTGATGCGCGGTAACACCTCGAATTTTGCCGCACTGAAAACACATCCGGTTGCGGCCGATGCGCGGTGATTTGAGGTGCTTCGTTGTCCAACTTTTGAGGTGGTCGATGCAGGGTGACGCAAGGGACAGTGGAAACAGCGCGGGTGACTCACCAGAAGTCACGATTTTTCACCCGCAGTTTTCAAATGCTCATTGGACTTCCTGGTCACCTCGCATCGCCCTGCATCACCTCGCATCGCCCTGCATCACCGCGTATTCAATCGTTCGGTAGAAACAGTTCAGGTAGTCCAAAAATGCGCGGTGATGCGAGCGACAAAAAATCGCGGTGATTCAAGGTGATGCGGGGTGATGCGAGGTGTCCTTAGTATAAACACAGCTAATCAAGTGTTCAATGCAGTCCTGCCTTACTTAACCACATCAAAATCAATACAGCTTTCCTCTCCATCTCCTCCTTAGGTAATGAGACCAAACTCCCACGCCCTCCACCTGACTATTCAGGTGCTTTCCTTTGCCCCAAACTCCTTCTGCAAAGGCCATTCTTCTCCCCAAAACTCAAGAAAAATCCCAACACTTTCACAAAGTAAACTTGGTCTCCCTCTCTTCCGTCCAAAGATCAGCACCCAATGTTCGACAAAGCTATTCGTTCTTTAACACTAGTCCACACAATCCCAACCCCCTCAAACACAGCACTAACGTGCCTTGACTAAAAACACCGACAATACCTTGCAGTAAATTTAAAGAAAGACTCATTGCACTGCATTACCTTCCTATAAGTACACTTTTAAAATAAAAAATATTTTGTATTATAAACAAAAAGTGGTGCTGAAACAGCAGCTGGGGCAGCGTCTGTGTTAAAAAAAAAGTCAACATTTTGGGCTTGAGCAACACTGACTGCTTCTCTTTTCAGAGGAGTTTTCCCAGCAGTGAGATTTCCAGCATCTGCAGTTGTTTTGATTTCCAATTATTTCCACTTAAGCCCTCACTTGAAACAATCCACACTTCAAATGGAGCTGTGCAAAATTCTCATGAGAGCATTATAAAGATTAAAAGCCCAGACAAGATCAGGAACAACATCTTCAGAAGCTTTGAAATTCACATGTCCAACCTACATTTGATCCATTGTAACTTCCACATATTCCTCAGTTTTTATTCCAGACACATTCCCTTGCTCTTATAGATCTCCTGACTGCACCTATCCATAGGTCTGAACATATTCCTTCAAAGTAAAACTGACATTTATTTGCATTACAACTGCGGGCTGCTGGTAACTGCAGTCAAAAGACTCGCGCCAGGCAGTGGACTGCTGGAGACTGGCTGAAGGGGTACCAAGTATTGGAACCAGGCTACGAGAAGATGCTGGAGGCTTCCTGATCGCGTCAGAGGTTTGGAGTTCAGGTTGCCGATGGTTTGGTTTGGAGTCTGTGGAGGCTATGGCAGCGCAAGAGAAAAATCCACGGACACTCGGCAACTCTCTTTAGCATCCTTTTCTCAGACTGTAAGGGGTGCCAGGCAATTTCTGCTGATGGCAAATTTTGAGTGATTTAGACATACAGCACAATAACAAGCTCTTCTGGCCCACAAGCCCATGTCACCCAAATACCCCAATTAACCTACAACCCCCGCATGTCTTGAAGGGTGGGAGGAAACCCATGCAGACAAAGGGAGAATATACAAACTCCTTTCAGACAGTGCCAGATTCAAACCCAGATCACTGGCGCTGTAATAGCATTACATTAACTGCTGCACTAACCATGCTGCAGAGTTACTATTGAAAGATATTTAATGTTCTCAAAGGTTGGACCAATTCATGAGGCTTTAAAATTCATTACACCTGTTTTATTACATGAGAATAATAGAATCTTGAAGTATTCAATGTTCATGATGTAGTCTTCACTACCTGCGGGAGACCAGGTCCACTTTGTGGAAATTTCCATTCAGCCTGTGAGATCTAGGGATTCCAGCCACCCCTTGGCTTCCTGTGCTGTTCTAATGAAACTCAATGCCAGCAGGAACAACTACAGCTCATCTTTCAACTGGGAACATATCAGGCCTTCAGATTCCACAATGACTCAGTCATTTCATGCCATAACCCACTGGCCTCATTCCACCTCACCCAAGGGCAGTTTTTGCCAAATTCCCATTTCTACTCATCTTTTATTTCTTTATTTACCCCATTTCGACTCTCTGACCAACATTCTCTATGTAATTTAACCTCTCCTGCCCTCCCCTTCACAAATCTCCCCTTCGACACTTCCTCTCCTCCCTCTTCCTGACTCTGTGCATACTTAAAATGTACAAATCTTTCAGCAGAATGTTGAAAAAGAGTCCACTCAAAGCTTTAACCATTTGTCCCCCAAAAGGTATTGAGAGCAGATTCTCTGTCAATACTCCCTTCTGTCAGCCACTTGAATTTACCTTGCACCATTAACATAGAAAATATTCCAAAACTGCTGAACATGTGGTGAAAGAAAAAAATTTACAGTAAAATCCCCAGTATCTGGGACCTATGGGGATTGGTAGATGCTGAATAACTGAATTTGCTGGTTGCTTGAGATTCCATGTTGATTGGTGAACTGGCTGCTAGGGGGTGAAAAATTTAAACTTGCATTTTTTACCTATTTATCTTTTGTGATTTGTTTTGCCAGTTGTTTATAAATTCTGGATTACGGGGATTTTACTGTAATTAGGAAGATGCATATTGTACCAGGAAGGACAAAAAAAGGAAACAAAACCCACTGAGGAAGAGATGACATATAGAACAGAGAACAAACTTTGAGGATACCATTTTGACCCTTTGATAGCTTAAAGTTGGGAAAAGAAATCTAGAGGTTGACCAAAATATCAATTTCAGGCTTTAGTAATAAACATGGGTAAAAAAAATGAGAAACAAGGCAATCTTGGTGATAAGTAATTGAAGTTATAAGCTCAGCACTGGGGGAATGGTGAGGAAAAGAGTAGACAATTAACATTCAGAGATGGCGGCGCAAGAGGCTTCAAACTATTAGGTTATGCCAAGCTGGAAGAAATGGTGACTCCTACACGTGTCAACATCTAGCAAATACTAATAGAAATGAGAAGTTATGTGGTTGAGATCAGCATGGAGGTCATTGTAGGATTGAGGTACACAACAGAAACAGATGCATACAGAAACTTATTGTGTGCATGAATGACATCAGTGGGCATCCATGCAGATGGGGGGGTGGGGGGGAGGAGGGAGGAAGAGAAATCTTCCCCTTCACTCCATCACAAGGACAAATTCTAAGGGCAATCCAAGCCTAAGGAATGAATAAAATATGTGACTGTTAAACTGCAAACAGGCAGTTTGAAATGATATCAGTCACAGATTCTGTGTCAGACAGTGAGATATAGACTACTGTGATCAAATGTGAGGCTTTATGAGACAGTGGTAAGACTTCACTTGGAGTATAGTGAGCAGTTTTGGGCTCCCTATTTGTGAAAGGTTGGAGTTCAGAGGAGGTTCACAAGGATGATTCCAGGAATGAAAGGGTTATCATATGAGGCGCTTTTAACAGCTCTTGGCCTGTACTCATTGGAATTTAGGATGAAGGGGGAACTCATTGAAACATTTTGAATGTTGAAAGGTGTGGACAAAGTAAATGCAGAAAGGTTATTTCCCATGGTTGGAGATCCAGGACAAGAGGGGACTGCTTAGATCAGAGATGCATGTGGAGGAATTTCTTTTGCCAAAAGGCGACAAATCTGTGGAATTTATTGCCAAAGGCAGTTGTGGAGGCCAGGTCATTGGGTCTATTTAAGGCAGAGATTGTTAGGTTCTTGATTAGCCAGAGGTGGAGCTGAGTAGGAAAATGGCTCTTCTTTGGTTTGGCTTCGCGGACGAAGATTTATGGAGGGGGTAAAAGTCCACGTCAGCTGCAGGCTCGTTTGTGGCTGACAAGTCCGATGCGGGACAGGCAGACACGGTTGCAGCGGCTGCAGGGGAAAATTGGTTGGTTAGGGTTGGGTGTTGGGTTTTTCCTCCTTTGCCTTTTGTCAGTGAGGTGGGCTCTGCGGTCTTCTTCAAAGGAGGTTGCTGCCCGCCAAACTGTGAGGCGCCAAGATGCACGGTTTGAGGCGATATCAGCCCACTGGCGGTGGTCAATGTGGCAGGCACCAAGAGATTTCTTTAGGCAGTCCTTGTACCTTTTCTTTGGTGCACCTCTGTCACGGTGGCCAGTGGAGAGCTCGCCATATAACACGATCTTGGGAAGACGATGGTCCTCCATTCTGGAGACGTGACCCACCCAGCGCAGCTGGATCTTCAGCAGTGTGGACTCGATGCTGTCGACCTCTGCCATCTCGAGTACTTCGACGTTAGGGATGAAAGCGCTCCAATGGATGTTGAAGATGGAGCGGAGACATCGCTGGTGGAAGCGTTCTAGGAGCCGTAGGTGATGCCGGTAGAGGACCCATGATTCGGAGCCGAACAGGAGTGTGGGTATGACAACGGCTCTGTATACGCTTATCTTTGTGAGGTTTTTCAGTTGCTTGTTTTTCCAGACTCTTTTGTGTAGTCTTCCAAAGGCGCTATTTGCCTTGGCGAGTCTGTTGTCTATCTCATTGTCGATCCTTGCATCTGATGAAATGGTGCAGCCGAGATAGGTAAACTGGTTGACCGTTTTGAGTTTTGTGTGCCCGATGGAGATGTGGGGGGGCTGGTAGTCATGGTGGGGAGCTGGCTGATGGAGGACCTCAGTTTTCTTCAGGCTGACTTCCAGGCCAAACATTTTGGCAGTTTCCGCAAAGCAGGACGTCAAGCGCTGAAGAGCTGGCTCTGAATGGGCAACTAAAGCGGCATCGTCTGCAAAGAGTAGTTCACGGACAAGTTTCTCTTGTGTCTTGGTGTGAGCTTGCAGGCGCCTCAGATTGAAGAGACTGCCATCCGTGCGGTACCGGATGTAAACAGTACATGATTAAATGGCGGGGCAGACTTGATGGGCTGAAGTCTATTTCTGCTCCTATATCTTATGATCTTATGTGACATGATGGTACAGTTCACAAAAAAATTCTTGCTGTACACACAAATTTCAAACATATCAATTTCACTTGGCCCACAAAAAAAATTAATTTACGATCATTTTAAGGTCTTGGCTTCATCCAAAATAAATTGTGTATCAATCCTACGCAATTGTGCAGAAAAATGATACATTTATCACATTCACTTTGTAATTTGAAAACCTGCAAATCAGAAGAAAGCCTTCTTCCCATCAAACCCATGCTAGTAGAAAAGGAGCAAACCAACCCAAAACCAGCCTCCAGCACTACATGTCTGAATCTGCACTACCCAGTCATTTTGTAGTCAGATTCAGAGCACAGACCCGCCCTGTCAATAACTGAGCAGCCCTCTGCACAAATCCTATTTTCCAGTATTTCACCATCATTTTCAATGCCCAAGTGCTTTGATAGATACTTCTTAAATGTTATGGCAGTGTCTCAGGTAATGCATTTCAGTTTCCAACCAGACTCTGGCTGAAAATCTTCGTCAGATCCCCTCGAAACCTTTTACTGTTCACTTTAGTTTTAGACACCTCCACTATGAGGAAAAGTTTCTTACCATAAGACATAGAAGCAGAACATCGAGACTGTCAAGCATTCAGTCATGAGCTGATCCATTTTCCCACTCAGCCCCACGACCCAACCTTCTCCCCATAACCTTTGATACCCTAATTAATCAGATACCTATTAAACTCTGCCTTAAATACACCCAATGACCTCGCTTCCATGGCTGCCTGTGGGAACAGATTCCACATATTTCCCACCCTAAATCCTGAAGTTGTGCTCTCTTATCCTAGAGTCTAGATCCTCCCACCATGGAAACAACCTTTCTACATCTATTCTGTCCATGCCTTTCAACATTCAAAATGTTTCAATGAGATTCCACTCCCCATTCTCCTAAATTCCAATGAGTACAGGGCAAGAGCTGTCAAACACTCCTCATATGATAACACTTTAATTCCTGGAATCATCCTTGTGAACCTCCTCTGACACCTCTCCATTGTTAGCACACCCTTTCTAAAATGAGGAGCCCAAACACAATGCTCCAAGTGAGCTCTCAACTTCCCCGTTTCCCCCATCATTTAAGGGACCTCTTATCGGCACCCACACAAAAGAAAGAAAACCAAGTTTATCCAGTCCCACCTAATAACTGCAATGCTCAATCCCAAAGTTTGGTACAGTTGTATCATAACCACCCTGCTCTTGTATTCTTGCTAAGACACCCCTTCACCACCTTATCTACTACTTCAGGGATCAACTCCAACCACCACCCACTAACCAACCAACCCGGGTCCTACTACTGAGGCAGCACATTTGGCATAGGGGGCAGCATGGTTGATGTAGCAGTTAGTGCAATGCTTTTACAGTGCCAGCAATCTGGACCAAGGTTAAAATCCTGCACTCCCCATAAGGAGTACATTCTCCCCATGTCTGCATGGGATTTCCTTGGGGGCTCCAGTTTCCTCTCACCATTCAAAATGTACCCAGGGATATAGGTTAATTGAGCAGCACAGATTTGTGTGGCAGAATGGCCTGTTACCGTGCTGTATGTATGTCTAAATATTTATTGTATGTTTTAGCCTTATTAGTACTTGCAAAATTTTAAAACAAGCACATCTTCAATATGAAGGATTTCTGCCTTGAACACCCTTATAGGCAATATACACCAGAATTCTAGTATCCCCTACAATTTTATTTCCTCTTCTCCCTTCCCCTCTAATCCTTTAAACTCTGGCTTTGAAATTCATGTCCTATGGTTTTTGACTCTTGAGTCAAGTGAAAAGCATCTCTGCAAATTACAATCTAACCCTAATCAGTGCATCTCAATTAAATCTCTCTCAACCTCCAGGGAAAACAATCAACCCTCTTTGCTAAAATGACCCAGACCTGTAGATCCCCTCCGCACCTTCTCCAGTGTAATATCATAACTGCACTCATGGTCATCAGTAATTTATGTAGGAGTGAAACACGGAAGTCTGCAGATGCTGTGATTGCAGTGAAAACACAAACACCAGAGGAACTCAGCTGGTCTCACAGCATCCATCGGAGGTAAAGATATATTACTGACGTTTCAGGCCTGAGCCCTTCCACAAAGTATCGAATTTTGGAGTTAAACATGAAAGTCTGCAGCCGCTGTGATTCTAGTCAAAGCACAGAAATGCTGGAGGAACTCAGCCAGTCTCACAGCATCCATAGGAAGTAAAGATATATTACTGACATTTTGGGTTTGAGTTTGAACGCTGAGTTCCTTCAGCATTTGTGTTTTCAGTACTTAATGTAGGATTCAAGTTATGGTCGAATTACAAGTTATACCATCACGCCATTCCCTTAATTTGTATGCCTCAGCTAATACAGCAAAGCAACACAAGAGGGAACTTCCTAATCTATGGCCTGTTCCCAGGGATGGAGACTTGCCCACTGACACCAACATCAAGTGCTGACAGAGAAACATCAACCCAGTGAAAGAAACAAAGTAAAAAAACAGAATATGCCAGAATTACTCAACAGGTCAGGTTGCATCTGTGGGAAGAGAAATAGAGTTAACACATCAGCACAAAGGTGCTTTGTCAGCATCTGTAGTTCTTTTTTTAGATACAGCATATAAATGTTCACTTACTTGCAGAATTATACATTTTGATTTGCCTGAAACCTGTGGATCGTCCAACACAAGGAGATGCCCGGAAATGAATGCTGCCAATAGGCACATTCCAAGGTGCAGGACCATATGCTCAGGAGACATGGGGAGAGAAAGGAACAGAGTCTGGCGCCTTCCCACTACTGGACATTGCAAGCCTGGGTCCTGTGTGACAGCCTCTCCCAGACTTCAAGATACATAAAAGTCCAAAAATCTGAATGGCAAAAATCCAGACCACACGAGAATCTACTCTCAGGCTTTTTAAATTTAGCAGGCTTTTTCGTGTGCGTGTGCATGCATAAGCGCCACAGATACACAGCAGCATCAAGCGACTATGCTTAATACAGGTAATCTTATCAAAGAAATTCATTTGTACACTGTATTTTTCTTTTACGATGTTCATTTTTAAACATAATTTCAAGCATTACCCACTTTTTTTTGTAGTGAAAAATGTTTACATTTTTGTCAAATGTTGACTTTAATTTGCTTTATAACTGCTCGTGTTCATAAATGAAGCATGCTGCATTTATAAATTTTGATAGTTTATTTATTATCATGTCCATCTCTTAAGATTTGAATTTTAAAAATACTGCCCAAGAGGATCTTAGACTGTATGGTGTCTAAAGTAATAGGAAGAGCATCTATTCATTTGATAGTATTAAATGATTCCTTCAATCAGCTTCGCTTTTTAGTATTTCAAAACAGAAAGTAGGTTTCTTTTGTATTTAAGTTCAGATTTATCTTGTTTCTTTCTCCCACCAAAAATATATTTTATTCGCATTAATGTTTTTTACAAATCAAGAAAACTGTTCAAGGCTTTTTTTAAAATTTCATAGTGTGTCATATCTATACATTCTCATCTACTGTCACCACCACTGTTGCACCTTGTCATTTCTACACATGGTCTAGAAAAAAATATTTACAAACAAGAAAGGAGTCCAAGTCTTTTTACACACATATTGTCAGTCATATCTACCCATTCTCATCAATGTACACTGCACCCCGTTACATGGCACCTTGTTTCTCCCCCTCTGTGGTTTGAGGGGCTTCCCCTTCACTGCCCGGTAATGGGAGGGATCTAGACGGTGGTCCCTCCCTCCAGGCTAACCCGGTAACAGCGGGGAGGTCGGAGGGATGAGGGGGAAGGGGAGGGGGAATTGCCGATGTGCCCGCTCACAACTCTCCCACACTGGCCTTTACTCACTCACTCAGCAGCAGCAGCGACGCCGGTCGCGGCTCCGCGCATGCGCCGCCAGCCCTGCTGGAGGTGGCGGGCAGACACCCACCAGCCGCGTGACGACTGCGTGCGTGCGTGCCGAGCCGTGCGCGAACTTGAACCAGTCGCCGCGGCCACCTTTCACCCAGTTGCAGGCGCGCCGCAACACACTAGCCGCCCCTCCCCCGGGCTCAGCTTCCCCCATCCCCCGGGCCGCAGGCAGCGGCGTCACTTGCACCAGTGCAGGAGGGTTGAGGAGGAAAACCCGGCCCAGGTCGCTGCAAACGAATGCACCAGTTTATAGGGGAAAATACCCCAACTTCCTATGATTCACTTGACAATTGTGTTTTAACCCGGAAAGCACTTTGGATTCAAGTGAATTCCCCCGCAATCACAGTCAGTGGAACTTCAAACAAACATTCCCATTGAGACCGGGTGGAGGAGAAAGAGGGATGAAATCACCAGTTTTAAGCAAACAAGGGGATTCCCGTTCAGGATTTGAGGGAGAAATCACTGAAACCCAGGACCGTTTCTTCAAACGCGCATAGATTTGCATCGGGGTTTTTTTTTTCATTTCAACAGGAGTTTCTTTAAAAACAATCCAGCCCCAAAGAAGCGCGATTCCAAGAAGAAAAGTGCAGGGTGCCGTCACTGGCGGCAATCTCCCGGGCAATCACGGGTCCAAAGGGGAGGGAAAATCAGATGAAATGTATTGCTCAGGCAAAGATACCCAGCCAAACATTTCGGGCTTGAACCCTTCTTATTCCGCTCAGAAAGGAGAACTATGAAACTCAGCTGGGGAAACAGTGTATGGAGCACAGACACAACCAACGTTTCGGGCTTCAGCCTTTCATCGAGGAGAGATATAAGGGAGGAATACTCACACTCTGCTGGCTTTCGGCGACCAAATTGTTGAATTGAGGCGATGACAAAAGCAGCTCCGCTACTGTTGCCACTTTTGCAGCTGTTTGACACCGGCTCGTCAAGCACTGCCTCGCCCAGAGCCCCATTCAGGTGGAGCCCGGGCGGACGGGGGCGGTGCCCGAGTTCTGGCCAATCACGCGCAAAGGTGTGCTGCGCGGCGGCCAATGGGAGGGCGAGGGCTGCGTGATCAGCGGCTGGTGGCTGGCATGGCTTGGTTCTGGGGACGGTGGTGATGCACGGTATCCCGGGTTGTGCGTATGCGACTCTTGGCAAAGCCCTGACTCATTCTCTCTCTCTCTCTCTCTCTCTCACAAACACACATATATTTACTGCTTTGCATGACTCATCAACCTCACGAAGAGAGAAAACAACCGGGGGACAAAAAACACACCAAGACTGACTGAACATTTAGAGTAAGGGATCAGAACTAAGATTTGTTTCGTTACATGTGATTTGAAGCGAGTGTGGGATTGGAGAAAGAGAAAATGCAAGGATTAACGAGAAAAAAAATCGGTAAAATTGCATTGTAACCTGGATATTAGGATACAAACTTTTTTCTCAGCGCACTTTTCTTTGCAGATTGGAGAGAAATAACAAACTGAGCCACTCCAGAAATTCGACCACGTTTGTGAGACTTCATTCCCCCTAAAATATTTACAATACAGGAAAAAAAAACTAAACCTTTTACATTCATAGTGTTAACCATCTGGATAAATACTCATCATTGAATATTCTTCTCTTAATTCCCCATTGTCACCACTATGGGACCTTGGGTTTCTCCTCTCCACCCCCCCCCCCCACCTTTTGTTGATTGAGGGGCTTCCCCTCAGTACTCCAGTCACCATCAACTTTACAAGGTTCCAGGCTGAACCTGCAGCCAATCATTTCAACATCCCCCACCATTCCGAATTAGCCTTGTCTGTCCCCAGCCTTATCCATTGTCAGGGCGAGTTCAAACTTGAGGAACAACACACAATTTTCTTCCTGCACAGCCTTAAACATAACAGCATCAACATCAGACTCTTTTGTGTAGTCTTCCAAAGGCGCTATTTGCCTTGGCGAGTCTGTTGTCTATCTCATTGTCGATCCTTGCATCTGATGAAATGGTGCAGCCGAGATAGGTAAACTGGTTGACCGTTTTGAGTTTTGTGTGCCCGATGGAGATGTGGGGGGGCTGGTAGTCATGGTGGGGAGCTGGCTGATGGAGGACCTCAGTTTTCTTCAGGCTGAATTCCAGGCCAAACATTTTGGCAGTTTCCGCAAAGCAGGACGTCAAGCGCTAAAGAGCTGGCTCTGAATGGGCAACTAAAGCGGCATCATCTGCAAAGAGTAGATAAGCGTATACAGAGCCGTTGTCATACCCACACTCCTGTTCGGCTCCGAATCATGGGTCCTCTACCGGCACCACCTACGGCTCCTAGAACTCTTCCACCAGCGTTGTCTCCGCTCCATCCTCAACATCCATTGGAGCGCTTTCATCCCTAACGTCGAAGTACTCGAGATGGCAGAGGTCGACAGCATCGAGTCCACGCTGCTGAAGATCCAGCTGCGCTGGGTGGGTCACGTCTCCAGAATGGAGGACCATCGCCTTCCCAAGATCGTGTTATATGGCGAGCTCTCCACTGGCCACCGTGACAGAGGTGCACCAAAGAAAAGGTACAAGGACTGCCTAAAGAAATCTCTTGGTGCCTGCCACATTGACCACCGCCAGTGGCTGATATCGCCTCAAACCGTGCATCTTGACGCCTCACAGTTTGGCGGGCAGCAACCTCCTTTGAAGAAGACCGCAGAGCCCACCTCACTGACAAAAGGCAAAGGAGGAAAAACCCAACACCCAACCCCAACCAACCAATTTTCCCTTGCAACCACTGCAATCGTGTCTGCCTGTCCCGCATCGGACTTGTCAGCCACAAACGAGCCTGCAGCTGACGTGGACTTTTTACCCCCTCCATAAATCTTCGTCCGCAAAGCCAAGCCAAAGAAAGAAGAGCTATAGAACCTCTAGCAGAATTGATAAGAACAGAAAATAATATAAAAGGGATAAATATAAAAGACAAGGAATATAAAATCAGTTTAGTTGCGGATGATGTTATAATATACTTAACAGAACCAGAACTATCAATGAAAGAATTATAGAAGAAATTGAAGGAATATGGAGAAGTGTCGGGTTACAAGGTTAACGTAAATAAAAGTGAAGCAATGCCAATGAATAATGCGGATTTCTCAAAATTTAAGAAGGAATCACCATTCAGATGGCAAATGCAAGCAATAAGATACCTAGGTATACAAATAAATAAAAATCTTGGCCAACTATATAAACTCAATTATTATCCACTAATGAAAAAATTACAGGACGATTTAGAGCATTGGAAAGATTCACCATTAACACTAATAGGAAGGATAAACTGTATTAAAATGAACATTTTCCCAAGGATATTATACCTATTTCAGGCATTGCCAATAAACTTGACAGAGAAATTCTTTAAGGAGTTAAAGAAAATAATAAGGAAATTTTTATGGAAAGGGGGGAAACCGAGGATAGCACTAGATAAATTAACAGAATGGTATAAACAAGGAGGCTTACAACTGCCAAACTTTAAAAATTATTATAGAGCCGCACAATTAAGATACCTATCAGATTTTTATCAAACAAGGGAAAAGCCAGATTGGACTAGATTAGAATTAGATAAAATAGGGGAAAAGATACCTGAACACATATTATATAAATGGGATGAAAAATTGGTACAACATAGAACTTCTCCAGTATTACATCATCTACTCAATATTTGGAAAAAGATTCATGTAGAAAGGAATAAAACAAATTATCAATTACCAAAACTAATATTGACGCAAAATAAGTTACTCCCTTTTACAATAGATAACCTTTCCTTTAGAGAATGGGAGAAAAAAGGGATTAAAAGAATAGAAAATTGTTTTTCAGGAAATAGATTATTATCCTTTGAACAAATGAAAGATAAATACAATATAACTCAAGATACAGTGCTGGCATATTACCAATTGAGATCCTATTTGAAGGACAAATTAGGAAGCAGTCTGAATTTACCAGAGGGAAGTAACTTTGAATATGTGATTACAGATACAATGATAATCAAAAGATTTATAACAAATATGTATATTAAACTGCAAGAAAAGGAGAATGAGGAAACAAATGGTAAAACTAAACAAAAATGGGAACAAGATTTAAATATAAAGATAAAAAAGGAAACATGGGAGAAGTTATGTTCTGGAACGATGAGAAATACAATAAATACGAGGTTGCGTATGATACAATATAACTGGATACACAGGCTATACATTACACCTCAAAAGTTAAATAAATGGGACTCAACAGTATCTGATAGATGTTTTCGATGTAAAAAAGAAATGGGAACAACAATTCATGCAATCTGGACATGTGAGAAAGTAGAAAAATTTTGGGAAGATCTAAACCAAATATTAAATAAAATTACAGAAAACAATATACCAAAGAATCCAGAGATCTTCCTCCTAAGTAACATAAAAAACAAAGAATTTGGAATTGATTTGGATGGTGCACAAAAAAGATTTATTAAGATAGCTCTAGCCGTAGCAAAAAAATGTATTATGTCAACCTGGAAATTGGAAGATAATTTGAAAATACAACAATGGTATATAGAAATGAATAAATGTATTCCATTAGAAAAAATAACATATAGTTTAAGAAATAATATTGAAATATTTGAACAAATATGGGAGCCTTACATGAAACACACTAGAGAAAACCTACCGGGGACATTCACTACCTAAATTAACGAAAGGAGAAGGAAATGAAAAGAATTGACTCAGTGGAATTTCTTGTTTATTTTTATTGAATGACAACATTCTTTGACTGGTTTAATGTATCCTAGAGTTTGTACTTTAAATGGATGGGGCGGGGGGGGGACGTAGGGAGGGTGGGATGGGAGGAGGAGGGGGGGGAGAAAATGGCACTGTATATATTTGAAAAGGAAAAAGTATGTATCATGGTTAATGTGGTTTATGGTGTGAAAAATAAAAAATTTTAAAAAAAGTGCAGTGGAACCACAGAACACTGTAGCACTGAAATAGGCTCCTTGGCCCATTAGTTCATGCCAATTATTCTGACAATCCAATTTACCTGCACCCGGAAATCTGTCCATACCCCTCCCATCCATGTAACAACCCAAATTTTTCTATCATGCCTGCATTTACTTCAGCTGGCTCCTCACTCTCACCACCCTCTGAGTGAAGAAGTTCGCCTGAAACATTTCACCTTTAACCCATGTCTTTTTGTTCTTGTCTCACTCAACCTCAGTGGGGGAAAAAAACCTGCTTGCTTTTGCTCTATCTATAGCCCTCACAATTTTTTATACCTTTATCAAATCTCCTGTCATTATCTGATTCTCAAGGGAGTAAAGTTGTAACCCATTTAACCCAGCTTAAGTCCCAGCAACAGCGTTGTAAATCTCTGCACTGATTCAGTCTTATTGATATCTTTCCACAGTGACCAAAACTTGAACTCCACTTCTCTTTCCGAAGGCAAAATAACTGAATTTGGAGAAATACTAAGGAGGATTGGAGAAATACTAAGGAGGACACAAAGTTCCTAAAGAGAAGAACAGATGTAGTACTTCAGGCCAATGACCTTTTGTTTTCTTATTTGGCTGCAGTCTTTGTGAAGATTTTCCCCCAGAGATGTTAGGAATAGAATTCTGGGGAATTGACCTGGAAGCAATACATTTTCAGGTAATGCAGGAGTATGAATTGGATGGGAACCTGAAAATTAAAAAAAAAACAATTAAAAAAATTTTTTTTTTAATTTTTCACACCATAAACCACATTGACCATTTTCCTTTTCAAATATATACAGTGCCATTTTCTCCCCCCCTCCCTCCTCCCATCCCACCCTCCCTAACTCCCCCCATCCATTTAAAGTACAAAATCTAAGATACATTAAACCAGTCAAAGAATGTTGTCATTCAATAAAAATAAACAAGAAATTCCACTGAGTCAATTCTTTTCATTTCCTTCTCCTTTCGTTAATTTAGGTAGTGAATGTCCCCGGTAGGTTTTCTCTATTGTGTTTCATGTAAGGCTCCCATATTTGTTCAAATATTTCAGTATTATTTCTTAAACTATATGTTATTTTTTCTAATGGAATACATTTATTCATTTCTATATACCATTGTTGTATTTTCAAATTATCTTCCAATTTCCAGGTTGACATAATACATTTTTTTGCTATGGCTAGAGCTATCTTAACAAATCTTTTTTGTGCGCCATCCAAATCAATTCCAAATTCTTTGTTTTTTATGTTACTTAGGAGGAAGATCTCTGGATTCTTTGGTATATTGTTTTCTGTAATTTTATTTAATATTTGGTTTAGATCTTCCCAAAATTTTTCTACTTTCCCATTTCTTTTTTACATCGAAAACATCTGTCAGATACTGTTGGGTCCCATTTATTTAACTTTTGAGGTGTATCCAGTTATACTGTATCATACGTAACCTCGTATTTATTGTATTTCTCATCGTTCCAGAACATAACTTCTCCCATGTTTCCTTTTTTATCTTTATATTTAAATCTTGTTCCCATTTTTGTTTAGTTTTACCATTTGTTTCCTTATTCTCCTTTTCTTGCAGTTTAATATACATATTTGTTATAAATCTTTTGATTATCATTGTATCTGTAATCACATATTCAAAGTTACTTCCCTCTGGTAACCTTAGACTGCTTCCTAATTTGTCCTTCAAGTAGGATCTCAATTGGTAATATGCCAGCACTGTATCTTGAGTTATATTGTATTTATCTTTCATTTATTCAAAGGATAATAATCTATTTCCTGAAAAACAATTTTCTATTCTTTTGATCCCTTTTTTCTCCCATTTTCTAAAGGAAAGGTTATCTATTGTAAAAGGGAGTAACTTGTTTTGCATCAATATTAGTTTTGGTAATTGGTAATTTATTTTATTCCTTTCTACATGAATCTTTTTCCAAATATTGAGTAGATGATGTAATACTGGAGAAGTTCTATGTTGTACCAATTTTTCATCCCATTTATATAATATGTGTTCAGGTATCTTTTCCCCTATTTTATCTAATTCTAATCTAGTCCAATCTGGCTTTTCCCTTGTTTGATAAAAATCTGATAGGTATCTTAATTGTGCGGCTCTATAATAATTTTTAAAGTTTGGCAGTTGTAAGCCTCCTTGTTTATACCATTCTGTTAATTTATCTAGTGCTATCCTCGGTTTCCCCCCTTTCCATAAAAATTTCCTTATTATTTTCTTTAACTCCTTGAAGAATTTCTCTGTCAAGTTTATTGGCAATGCCTGAAATAGGTATAATATCCTTGGGAAAATGTTCATTTTAATACAGTTTATCCTTCCTATTAGTGTTAATGGTAAATATTTCCAATGCTCTAAATCGTCCTGTAATTTTTTCATTAGTGGATAATAATTGAGTTTATATAGTTGGCCGAGATTTTTATTTATTTGTATACCTAGGTATCTTATTGCTTGCATTTGCCATCTGAATGGTGATTCCTTCTTAAATTTTGAGAAATCCGCATTATTCATTGGCATTGCTTCACTTTTATTTACGTTAATCTTGTAACCCGACACTTCTCCATATTCCTTCAATTTCTTATATAATTCTTTTATTGATAGTTCTGGTTCTGTTAAGTATACTATAACATCATCCGCAAATAAACTGATTTTATATTCCTTGTCTTTTATTTTTATCCCTTTTATATTATTTTCTGTTCTTATCAATTCTGCTAGTGGTTCTATAGCTATCGCGAACAATAAGGGTGATAGTGGACATCACTGCCATCTTGACCTGCTTAAGTTAAATTGCTTTGATATATATCCATTTACTGTCACTTTCGCCAATGGCCCCTTATATAATGCTTTAATCCAATTAATATACTTCTCTGGTAAACTGAATTTTTGCAATACTTTGAATAAATAATTCCATTCTACTCTGTCAAAGGCCTTCTCTGCGTCTAAAGCAACTGCTACTGTTGGCGCTTTACTCCCTCCTACTGCATGAATTAAGTTAATAAATTTACAAATATTGTCTGCTGTGTGTCTTTTTTTAATATATAGATTTACCATTTTAGGTACATACTCTGCTAATCTGTTTGCTAATAGTTTAGCTATTATCTTATAATCTGTGTTAAGCAATGATATTGGCCTATATGATGCTGGTGCGAGTGGATCTTTCCCTTGCTTTAGTATTACTGTAATTATTGCTGTTTTACATGAATCTGGTAAGCTTTGTGTTTTATCAATCTGGTTGATTACTTCCAGGAGGGGAGGAATTATTAAATCTTTAAATGTTTTATAGAATTCTATTGGGATTCCATCCTCTCCTGGTGTTTTATTATTTGGTAATTTATTTATTATCTCTTGTATTTCTACTATTTCAAATGGTTCTGTTAATTTATTTTGTTCCTCTATTTGTAATTTTGGTAGTTCAATTTTCCCTTCTTTCCCTTCGTTTTCAGTTTGGTATAATTGTTCATAGAATTCTCTAAAGTTTTCCTTGATCTCCGTTGGATTATATGTGATTTGGTTGTCTTTAAAAAAAAACAATTCAAGAAGGATTTTGTTTGGCAAGTGTTAAGAGGTCAAATTTGAATGCAATCTTAATGAAGTAGACTTGAGGAGCAGAATAGTGTCCTTCTGTTTTTCCTATCAGGGATACAGCAAAATAGTGATTCACTGCCTTGCTCTGATGTCTCTCATTTGGTCAAAGGAAGATCACAAGATATACTGGTATTTATTGCTTCAACAGGGACAAGAGCAGACTTCCTCGCTAGAACTGAATGGAGTAAATATGATCAACCAGCAAGTTCACATTATGTGTAAAAGCTTTTTCAATATCAAGCACAAATATTGATCCAGCTGTAATATTTTTGCCATTGAACCCAAGACTTTCTGTAGATGTGGAGACTTGAAAATTTATCTTCACTGGGATATACCACTCATTAGCAGTGGTGCTGAATACAATTGATGATACTGCCTAGCCCACATCAATTTAAAATTCCTTATTTGACTAATTCCATATATCACTGCATCTCCGTTTCTGTAATTCCAAGCCTTACAAAACTAAAATCCGTGCATTTCTTCAATTCTAGCCTTTTGTGCGTATCTAATTTTCCTTTCATCTTTGGCAACAATATTTTCAACTGTCTTAATCTTAATATCAAGGTCCTCTTTGAACCATTCCTCAATATTATAAATTGAAGATGTTACATTTGGACTCAGATACATGATTGACAGATGTATCATTTCAATTTCAAAATTACAAGGTAAAATACAAAAGTCTGCAGACGCAGTGACTGAAGTAAAATAATGTGGAGAAACTCTGCAGATTACACTGCATACTTTATAATCGTTCATCCATCATTGTCGATGAAGACCTCAACACTATTAATCACTTTAAGATTGCATGTGGTGTGTCCAAAGACTACTGGTCAAGCCAATTTGGGCACGGAATGTCCTGGCACCTGTTGAGCAGATGTGTGTTGGCACTGCCGTTGTTGCGGTGATGGCTCTGGACTGGCGCAGCTCCTGTTTGTTGACCTTCAACAGTGCAGCTTGCTTCGTAAGCTTGACAGCCAGTGTGGATAAGGTCCTGCTGGGTCGGGTGGTTTTGCGCCAGCATTTCCCAGGTGGTTGTGACCATGTCAAGTGACTTCAGGGAGGCCCTTAGTGTGTCTTTGTAACATTTCTTCTGCCCTCCATGCGAGCGTCTACCAGCAGAGAGTTCCCCAAAAAGGGTACGTACTTGTCCAGCATACAGATGACATGAGAGCACAGACCTGGTGGGCAGGTCATCAGCCGTGTGCAGACTGATGGTAGACTTGCTCTAGAGAACTTCAGTGTCTGGTATTTTGTCTTGCCATCTGATGCCAAATATTCTGCCAGGACAAATCCTGTGAAAATGGTTGAGCTGTCTTGCATGCCTTCTATGCAGTCCACATTTCATATGCATGCAGGAGGGTAGTGAGTACCACAGCTCTGTAGAGCTTCAGTATTATTGCTAGTCTGACTCCTTGATGTTCCCATACAGTGGAACACAGCCTTCCAAAAGCAGAATTTGCTTTTGCTATTCTGCGGTTAACTTCGTAATCAATAGTCAATGCTCGGGAGAGGGTGCTGCTAAGGTAAGTGAACTAGGCCACTGCCTGTAGTTTCTGCCCTTTGGTTGTGATTTTGGGTTCTGTGTACAGAGCATGAGGAGCAGACTGCTACATGACTTCAGTCTTTTTAATGTTGATGGTGAGTCCAAAGTTGACACAAGCTGTGAAGAATTTGTCCATACTGACTTGCATCTCTGGCTCTGAACCAGCATACAGGGCACAATCACTGGCAAAGAGGAAGTCTCTCAGAACAGTCTCCTTCACATTGGTAATAGCTTGAAGTCTTCTCAGGTTGAAGAGTTTCCCATCCATTCTGTACTCGAGACTGATTCCAGCATCACTGTCCTGGAAGGCATCATTCAGCATGGCAGTAAATGTCATGCTGAACAGTGTGGGTACAAGCACACAGCCCCTGCTTGACACCACTGGTGACTGGGAATACCTTAAAGGACTCTCCACCGTCCAGCACTCTGGCCATCATGGAACTGGTGTACCAAATGAATGAATTTGGCAGGGCAGCCAAACATTGACATGATCCTCCACCGGCCTCATCGGCTGACAGCGTCAAAGGCTTTCAAGAGGTCAACAATGGTTATGTAGAGTTCATGAGTCTGCTCATGACACTTCTAAAGTTGGCACAAGGCAAAAATCATGTCAATAGTCCCATGACCTTTGTGGAAGCCACACTGTGACTCTGGCAGCAGGCCTACCTCCACGAGTGACCAGACAATTTAGTAGGACTCTAGCAAGGGTTTTTCCTGCTGTGGTTGTCACATACTTGTCGATTTCCCTTCCTCTTGTAGAGGTGTACGATGGATGCATCTTCAAGTTCCTGAGGTATGGATCCTTGTATCCAAAAAAATTGGAACTCTGAGCTTCTCTATAAGAACAGGACCACTGTCTTTGTAGATCTCTACAGGTATGGTGTCTGCCCCTGGATTGCTGGCTGACAGCTTTTGTGACTTCGGCTACTACTGGTGGGTTATGTGTGGCACTGTTGATGTCCACCTGGGGAATCCTATTGGCTTGTTAATAGATGACAAATCAGTTGATGACTGCTTCTAAATGTTGAGCTCATCTCTGCAGGATCTGATTCTTCTCAGGAATGAGAGTTGTACTATCTGTATGCAGTAGGGGGAAAACTATATAGAGCAAAGATAGATACATCACAATGTTTCAGTTTGAGCTTTTCATCAAGGTACTCAAAATTACCTAAATTTTGCTGCAAGGATTTAAAAAAATTATACATCAGTTTCATTTCATTTGTTAACGAGTCTTAAGATTATTTTACATATTGTAAACCTTAGATAGTGTTGCAAAGGGACAGCATGGAGATTGAAGCTTTTTAAGGGTGTATTTAACAACACTTGGGTTCCAACTTTCAAGAGGTTCTGCTCTATTTTGATAGGGTGGCACAATTAGTGTAGTGGATAGTGCAACACTGTTAAAGCACCAGCGATTGGGACTGGGATTTGAATCCCATTTTGTCTGTAAAGAATTTGTATGTTCTCCCCATCTCTGCATGGATTTTCCCCCCGGGGGCTCCGGTTTCCTCCCACTCATCAAAACAGACTGGAGGTATAGATTAACAGGCTCTTGGGTCGAAAGGGTCTATTACTGTGTTGTACATGTAAGGGAGTAACCCGTTTATGACATTTGGTTTTTTTCCTCTCTCTCAAACACACATTCATGATTACAGGATAGTGGAGCTGAATTCCCCTCCACTGTCCCAATACAGCCAACTTTCACATTTCCTCTCTACATTCATCGTTACCATCAGCTGCACCTGGACCCTACCACCAGAACCATCTACTTCTCCCCATCCCTTCTACAGGGATTTCTCCCTCTCAGCTCTCTGTGACCCTCAGTACCTTCCCCTGAAAGTACAGCAGGTGCACCACATGTAATCCCAAAGTAGCCTTGTCAACATCAGTGAGACTAAGCAGACATGGAGTTTTGCAGAGCACCTGTGCTCTTTCCACAATACCCATCTGAAGCTCTCAGCAATATGCTATTTTAACTCCCTTACCCATACCCAACTGTCCACCATTGGCCTTCTCCACTGCCTGAGTGAGGCCCAACCCTCTTATTCCACCCAAGTAGCCCAATGTATGAACACTGAATTTTACAATTTCATGTAACATGTCCCCTCTTCTGTTACTTGCATTCTTCACCCCTCTGCCCCGACCCAATTTTTGTCTTTTTTCCTGTGTATCCCACCCGTTCTCATCCTACTAATCCTCCTGATTCCATCCTTCTCCATCCACATTTCACTCAAAAGATACACCCTCCTTTCCATTTTCAGTTCCATCTGGTCCAATTTGCCTTTGCCTCTCCCCTAATAGCTTCCATATCTTCTCTACTTATTAGATTTCAGCACTTTAAATTTATTATCAGAATACATACATGATATCACATACAACACTGAGATTCTTTTACCTGCAGGTGAGGTAGAATTACCACTAATTAGTAGTGCAAAAAATGTAGTTTTTTTCTCTATCACGTCCCTCCAGCCAGCTTGTGATATTTTTAACAGGCGTTGGTATGTTTATCTTTATCTTGGTGTACAATTAACAAAAAGTCAAAATGAAGCTATATAATTTTATTGGAAATCAATAACAGGGACAATAGATCATATAAAGTTTGCTGCAATTTTACATTTATTAAACTACAGAATGAAGCACATATTTTACACATCCTAAACATTTTACACATCAAATCGTTCTGGTTATTCTGTTAAATGGGCAAATTAAAATCTCAGACAACTATAACAAGAATATCTGTATAAAAATTGTGAACATGTAAACTGTTTAAGCAGGGAACCCATTGATAGGTTTCCACCTCTTCCAAGTCATCCATTTTGTTGCATATTTTATTGTTGGTTTGTGGGGGAGGGAGGGAGAAAGTAAAAAGTTGCATCAATTCACAGGCTTCATTTCAGATGGTTAAAATATTAATTTTTTTCCCCACAAGATAACTTGTAGTTATTCTAGCCGATTTCTGCCTGGTCCCGATTAACTACTTCGTGTTTAAGTTAAATTTTAAACAAAAAAAAAAATTGAGAGCAGGATTGTTCCACTGGTTTCCTTCCACGTTGAAATGTCAACCAGACATGCGATTGAGCAGAACTGCAATTCCATAACTTAAGCACTAATGCCAGACAAACTCGTAGCTGGAAAGCCACCTTCCTGGCTCAGCTGAAAACAAGGCACACACGAGTTCTTCACCGATGTTTCCAATGCCAAACCAACTTCCTGCATCCAACACCTGAAACAAAAGAAAATCAATCAAAAGATGAACATAGAAAAAACGTTCGCTCATCTGCCCAATTTCAATGTAGCAAGAGGTTTAAAATACAGTTGTTTATCTTAATGATCATTTAAGAAGTCTTAGTTTGAGCTACTCACCAATCGCTTATTGACATCACACAGTAAACTGGCAGTTTCTGGAACTCATTGAAAGCAGACTGCTTCAATGTGTATGCTCCCATGTTTTCAAAGATGACCCAATCACCCACACTTAATTCAGGTAGGAGACAGTGTTCCACAACCTGATCAAGCCCATCGCAGGATGGTCCCCACAAGCTACTGGCAAATACAGGCTCTCCCAAATTTGGTTTCTATTAGAGAGGAGAAAAAAAAAGCAAAGGTGTAAACATGATTTTTCAGCTATGTTGCATTATCCTACATTTACCTCAAACAGCAAACTGAGGTTTTCTTGCTCAAAATAAGGAACTTGCAACAAAAATATCTACAAAGATATTCATATTTATAACTAAGGCAACACTATATGAAGAGCTGGCTTTAAATCATATTTAAAACTAAGGCAACACTATATGAAGAGCTGGCTTTAAAGCGAGATATTTTAGAAGTTGTTTTTCATTCCCCAGTGGTTAGTATGTTCATCACAACATTGGTTCTATCAGTTCATATTTTGTTGTAATCCTCCATAAAATTACATTTACTTTTAATGTACATGCCTTACCTCGCCTGATATTTCCACAATATATTGCAATTACTTGAATTTATTGTTTATACTCCTGTTTATCGCCATAAAAAATCATTAACCCACCTTGTGAAGAATTGGAATGGCTTTCACAGCTCCATACAGATTGTTTGTGAAAGAACCGTAAACACCATCACTTATGTAATACATGAAGAATGGCTCATCATTCATCGAAGAAACTAAGGATAGAAAAATCATAACAAAAATGCAGTAGTATTTTTTGTTAATTCTCATGAAGTATAATTAAAGTCACAGAAAGCACTTGTCATTACAATGTCCACAAAGCCAATTAGACACTGCAGTCAATATTTGGGATAGCATTATTGATATCATCTAAACATCTTGATACCTGCCATACAAATTAACTGCATAAATGGAGCAAGTAGCAATGGAACCCTTGGGATTTGTTGTACGGTATCAGTAAAATTGAAAGGGCGCAGAGAAGGTTTACTAGGATGTTGCTGGGTCTTCAGGAGTTGAGTTACAGGGAAAGATTAAACAGGTCAGGACTTTATTCCTTAGAATGGCAGGAGATTTGATAAAGATTTACAAAATTTTGAGGGGAATAGATAGTAAATGTGAGTAGGTTCTTTCCACTTAGATTGGGAGACATAAATACAAGTGGATATGGCTTTAGGATGAAAGATGAAAAATCTAGGGGAACATCTCATTCAGAATGGTGGGAGTTTGGAATGAGCTGCCATCTGATGTGGTGAATGTGGGGTCGCTCTTAAGTTTTAAAAATAAATTGGATAGATACATGGATGGGAGAGATCTGGAGGATTTTGGAATGGGTGCAGGTCAGTGGGACTAGAGGAATAATGTTTTTGGCACAGACTAGAAGAGCCGAATGACCTGTTTTCTGTGCTGTAGTTTTCTATGGTTCTATTACAACAGGGCATGGACAAGATGCAGAGTTGAGCAGAGAAGCGGCAGATGGAGTTCAATCCATATTAAGTGTGAAGTTATGCACTTTGAAAGGTTGAACCTGAAGGTGGATTACGTGGTTAATGACAGGATTCTCAGGTATAGAGGAACAGAGGATTCTTGGGGTCCAGGATCTTCATGGTTGCCATGAATGTTGGTGGTTAAAAAAGCATAAGATGTGGTGGCTTTCAATATTTGGTTGATTGAGTTCAAGAGCCGTGGGCTCATTTATAGCAACTCGATAAAACTCTGGTTAGATCACAATTAGAATATTGCGTTCATTTTGTGGCTTCATTACAGGATGTGGATGCTTTCGAGAGGGTGCAGAGGAGTTCTACCAGAATATTAATGGGTTTGGAGAAAAGCCTCAAGAAACAAAGTTGACACTCATATTATTCGAGTAGACATAAAATATACTCAAGGATTGAGCTGTTCCTGTTGTCAGTCCATATCCAAGGGAGAGTTAGGAAAACGGAATATAAAGCTAGATTGTTATCTGATCACTCACCCCTGTTATTAGCAATAGAGCTGGAGGACATCCCACCGAGAACGTATAGATGGAGATTAAACTCCATGCTACTTAAAAGACAGGATTTTAGAGAATTTATTGAGCGCCAAATTAAAATGTACTTTGAAATAAATACGGAATCAGCGAAAGATAAATTTATATTATGGATATGGATTATGGATTATTCATCAGAGGGCAGATAATAAGTTATGTAACTAAGATGAAGAAGGACTACAATCAGGAAATAGAACAGCTGGAAAGGGAAATAGTAAGTACAGAAAAAGAACTAGTAACAAGGGAAGATACAACAAAAAGAGAATTGGCGGACAAAAAAAATACGAAACACTACAAACGTATAAGGTGGAGAAGAACATAATGAAAATAAAGAAGTAGTATTACGAGCTAGGAGAAAAAAAAGCACAAAATACTGGCTTGGCAGCTTAAAACAAATCACATATAACCCAACAGAGATCAATGAAAACTTTAAGGAATTCTAAGAGCAATTATACGGAATTGAGAACGAAGGGAAAAAAAGACAAAATTCTAGCTAAAATTGAACTACTGAAATTGCAAGAAGAGGAGCAAAACAAATTGATAAAACCATTTGAAATAGAGGAAATACAAGATATATTAAAAAAGCTACCAAACAATAAAACACCTGGGGAGGATGGACTCCCAATAGAATTCTATAAAACATTTAAAGAGTTACTAATTCCTCCTCTCCTGGAAGTAATGAACCAGATTGAAGAAACACAAAACATGCCAGATTCATGTAAAACAGCAATAATTACAGTAATACCAAAGATGGGGAAATATTCACTAACACCAGCATCGTATAGACCAATATCTCTACTTAACTCAGATTATAAGATAATAGCAAGAAACAAAGTTGACAAAGCTAGGGGTTTTCTCTTTGGAGCAACATGATGAGGAGGTGACTTAACCAAGAGCAGCAATGGCCATTATCAGAGGACATCTGTTTAAGGTGAATGGAGGAAAGTTGAAGGAAGATTCAGAGGTTTTTTTTTGCAAAGAGCAGTGGGTGCCTGGCATGCATTGCCAGATGGGTGGTGGTGGAGGCTGTTACAATGGGGACACTTAACAAACTCTTGCATTAGATATACAGCATGACAACAGGCCATCTCAGCCCACGAGTTCATGCCGCCAAATTTACACCCAATTAACCTACACCCCCGGAGAAAACCCATGCAGACATGGGGAAAATATACAAACTCCTTACAGACTGTGGGATTCAAACCCTAGTCTGATCCCGATCGGTGTAAAGGCATTGTGCTAACCACTACACCAACCGTGCTGCCCAATGTAAACATGTATGAAAAATAGAGGGTTGTGTGTATGAAGTAAGGAAGGATTAGATTATGGAGTAGGTTTACATAGGTCAGCACAACATAATAGGCTGAGGGGCCTGTATCATGCTGTAATGTGCTACGTTTGTATTACCTTCAGACTGATCCTGTGAATCTCGTGCAATAGTCTTCTTGGCTACTATGTTAACTGCCAGAGTGAATGCAGAATTCACATAGTAACTGCCGGGTTCAGCAATAATTTTAATATCACTTTTAGAGAAGTAAATATCAAGGAGCGGATGAATGGCATCAAAAATCTAGAATTAGAGAAAAATAAATTATGAATACCATCACTTACAACACTTATTAAAACACTTAGGGTTACTAAATAATGCTTATATCATGTTTAAGATCTAATCTATCACTATATTATTTGATTATCATGAAATGATTACATTTTAAATGGAAGGTTTATTGTTGTATTTGGCTTTGGCCTATATTGTAGTTGAGAAGGAACGGGAAGATGGAAAAAGGTTTAAGGTACGTCCAATGCCGCCACCACTCCCTTTTGCCCAGTGCTGCCAAACCTGTTCTCCCCCCCCCTCCCCCACAATCCAGCACCGGGATTCCATGCCTGGGGTTCAATGAGGGACCATGTAGTCCTGAAGGGGTCAATGGTCTAAAAGGTTTGGGGTCCCCTGTTTTAAGGCATCAGCAAAACTAAGATGGCCAAATCTTTCTTTTGAAAAGTTTGTTACTTATTCCTTTGCACCTAATATATGAGAAAGTTTAAGAAATTGTTGAGATTTTGGAATACCCATTAGCAAACTTATGACATTGAAGCATTTCAACTAGCATTATCAGGTGCACAAGGAGTCCTGAGATTTTCTTGCCACTTCAGCATGGGGAAATTTTTATCATATAAAATACCCCAAACTTGCTTAACAAAAGAGCAATATATGATAAACTTCAGATGTTTGGGAGCCGCAAGACATGAAAAAACATTACATGCACTTTTTTACTCTTCTGTGCACATTTCATTACAAAAATTTTATATAAAGAAATATATCCACCTAATAATACTTATTAATGAATGTAGCTTTTAAAACAGCTAATTTGTATTAGTTTCAACAATCAAAAAGTACACATACTGTATATACTCGTGTAATAGTTGAATTTTGTGGGCAATTTTTCTGGCAAAACTTAGGGTGTTGAAAATTACATGCATACTACTTTTGATTGCACTAAGTATGTGTCGCTTGGGGCATTGGGAACTTGAATGGGCAGGTGGGACCGAGATGAGAGTCCATGGTCAGTGTATCAGGTACATGGTACTGACTATTACACACACACAAAAAAAAAATATATATATAGACCAAATATTTTCAATCGCAAGCTGCACCTACTAAAACTACTATTGTGAGTTCCAGCTCATACAATTTCTGTCTCAGCCAACATTTCCATGAGCCACATATCATACATCATGCACATCATACATCAAAGAGCTTATGAGCCGTGGTTTGGCCATCCCTGATATAAAACAAAGTTTTCAAGATACAAATTTGGAATAAGTTAAAATTTGATATTCTCCATACCTTTTCAAGCTGTAATTCACCATCTGTTCCAGAAAATCCACCTCCAATATCAAGTAGATTCATGTCAAAACCAAGGTCTTTCTATAACAAAGAATATGAAGAATCAGAAAGTTGTATTCAATTCTGCTTTACAATTATCTTGATTTGTAATTTGCATTTTCTTTGAAATGATACACAAGTATTTAAAAACCAAAACTGTGGATAAATTACCACAGGCTTTTTTGCAAAATGAACACAATATACAGTATACGCCAGCATACAAGTATAAGAAAACCCCTAGAATTTCCACTTACAATGCAGGGTTTGAGCTATACTCATTGTACAAGACTACCACTGACCAGTGGAGTGATACTGTCATAAAATGTCAAAAGCAAATCACCCAGTAAAGTCTTAAATTTTATAAGCACATTTTAAAATAAACCAGTCGCCTCATTTAACAGACCATTTAAAGCCTGTATGGATGACAGCAGTTGGACTGGGTGGATGGACACTGCAAGGGAGTGCTGAGACCTTGCTGTCAAGGTTTGCAATGTACACTTGCTACAGGTGAGTATTGCTGTCAAGGTTCACGTTATACACTTGTTGCAGGGGAACACAGACTTTGCTGTCAAGGATTGGATTTTATACTTGGCATATAAGATGACCCCTGGTTTTGGGATGGCCTTTTTAAGTTTAAAGTCTCACCTTGCACGCTATCATATACACCAAACCAAAAGGAATGGTTGAATTGCTAGGTAGTCAATTATAACAATGGTCCCAATCAGGAAATGTTTTATAACCTGACCCTTTAGAGAAAAGAATCAAGAATTATAACATTTTATGCAGTACTAGGTTTGCGATATCCTAAAATTTCTATCAGATTACATCCAATTTCTGATTGATGTCTTGAAATCTGAGATGTTTGTTTAAAATAAACAACTTCTGTAAACCAGTTGCATTCTCATGAGGAGCACCCTCTACTGGATCAATGCTGTGTTGACAACACATCACACTTTTTAAAATCAAGTTACACAAGAAAATCTGCAGACGCTGTGATTGTAGTTTAATACACAAAAGTGCTGAAGAAACTCAGCAAGGTCAGGCAATGTTCTTCATAGCAAATACATATAACTAATATTATGGGCCTATTATCAACATGATGTCAAATAATTCACAAATCAACAGGATACTTACAGCCATATCAAAGATGCACCTTGCATCAGCTAAAGCGTGCAGATAAGTCTCTATATTATTGTTTGAGCTTGAAACATGAAACCTGTTGAAAACAAAATAATTTATTGTCACCTGGTCCTAGTTAATCATTTTCACAAGCCCACTTTTGAGATATTGCCTTTGTCCTATTCACCTCGCCCATCCTCTGTTACTGAAAACTTGTTTTCTCAATTTCCCAGTAATGAAGAGCATGTGACCTGAAACTGTTCACTTTGTTTTTCTTTCCATAGATGTTGCCAGATCTGCTGTGTGTTTGTAGCATTGTTTTTATTTCCCCAAAACAAAAGTGGACGTGGCCATTGTTTTTTGCAGAATTACTGCAATGACAGCGTTTCACTTCGACATGGCTGTCAGTCAGATCTACCTATATTCCTAATCCCCAAAGATTTCACAAATATTTCAAAATGTGTAATGAAAAACCATTTGGATAGTCTGTTCAGGAACACTATGTTCAAATTTTATTGAACTAGATTGTCTGGAGAAGTTTGCTGGGACATTTTAAGGTCAGCATGGAACAAGAAGAATTTTTATGCCACAGGCAATGCATACAGATCAGAAAAACTAAATCAATTTAGAAGCTTGGTATAAAATTATATTAATTCAATATTTGATTTTCAATAAGCTCAGTACATGTGTGGCTTAGTTACATAATATTTCATCAGGATTTGGTTTTATTGTGCTTTTAAAAAAAAGTTTCTCACCTCACACCAACCATTTGAATTCCCAGTTCCTTGGCAGATTCCAAAAGGTGCCTGCAGTCCTTCAATGTAGCTCCAAACTTCATACCCATCTCATTTTCTTCATTTGAATCAGCAGTTGCAATGTCTACCAAGAGCCTAAGAGAAGAGGAAGATGATTGGGGCACAGTTGGTTTACATCATCATATGTGTAGCTTGAAGACTGTCAGAAGTATGAAGATTATGTTGGCAGAAGCTCCCACTTCCAAGCTCTGAATGTGAACCTAGACAAAAACAAATCCTGCGCAGGAAAGAAAACTGATGATTAGGGCCTAGATGTGTAGCTACATGCAAAGGACACGGAGGAGAAAAAAAACGTAGCAAGCCAAGACTCAATTGTTTCATCAAATGAGTTGACTGGATACTGTAACAAAAGACAATAAAAGAATAGTACATTTAAGTCAGTCGATTGTCTAACTCGAATATCAAATTGCAAAATCTTGCTCGGTGTACATTTTTTAAAATGATTATCAAGACAAACTCTTAATTGTATAATCACTGACCTAAGTACTCACTTGATCTCACCCAACATTAAAATTTCAATTGATCTCAAATTACACGGTAATGGGATTAGCATCTCAAAATTTAGGCTTGAGGTGAAAATATTCCACTCCTATCAGCTGCACAGAATCCTGACAGAAAATATGAACACATAATGTTGGCAAGACTGAATTGTGATTTTACACCAGTGCCAAGATAGCAAGGACTATGTGTTGTGCAGACTTGGCATAATGCTAAATGCCCCCTGACAGCCTCAATTCAGCACAGGGTTTGATCGACGAGGGAAAAAAGCTCTTTGCAGTCCTCTCTGCCACTGTTTCTGGTGTGAATGTTGCAGCAAAAATTTCAGAAATCCTTTCAAAAACTGTCTTAAGCAAAATTTGCTTAAAGTAAGAGACACACAAGATAAACTTCAGATGTTTGAGCCGCAAGACAAAAAATAATTACATAAGTTTTTACTTATTCATATTTTGTTACAAAAAATGTATTAAGAAATACATGTTAATAATATTCATGTATAAAGTTTTTCAACTGCTGATTTATATTAGTTTCAATAATCAAAATGTACATATATGCAGTGCTCTCCATAATGTTTGGGACAGACACCTTTCTCTTCCCCGTGCCCCAGTTTTAAATTTGTAATCAAACAATTCACATATCATTAAAGTGCACATTCCAGACTTTATTCAAGTGTAGCAGGCCGAGCGGCTGCGTAGAGCCGCGGGTTGGGTTGTTGCTCACTCACCTGGGCAAGAAACTTGTGCACATGGCGCTGTGAGCAGACTAGTGGCACACTGGGCGGTTGTGCTTCTTTCTAGAGGGCGTGGGGCTCCCATCATGTTTAAACACGCCAGCCCCGCAGATTGGTGGCAAGTACGTGGTGACATCACTCCCGGTCTCAGGAGGGATACAAAAGGAGGAAGCAAACTCGAATAAATGGTCTTTGCTGACTAAATCTGTGTATGTGTATTCATTTAGTAGCTCAACCAGAGTAGTCGCTACACAAGGTTATTTGAATACATTTTGGTTTGACCAAGTAGGAATTACAGCACTTTTTATACATAATCCCCTCATTTCAGGGCACCATAATGTTTGGGACATTTGGCTTAACAGGTGTTTGAGAGTTCAAGTATGTTTAATTGCTTTATTGCGGCAGGTATAAAACAGCTAGGCTTGCTCCTAAGCTTTTGAGCGAGTTTGGAGTCTGTAGTTGTCATTTTTTTCAACACGAGGACCAGAATTGTGCCAATGAAAGTCGAAGAAGCCATTATGAGGTTGAAAAAGAAGAATAAGTCAGTAAGAGACATCATCCAAACTTTAGGATTACCAAAATCAAGAGTTTGAACATTAATAAGAAGAGCGAACTGGTGAGTTCAGTAATCATAAAGGAACTGATATTCCAAGGAAGTCCTCCACTGCTGATTTCATAAGTATTCTCATCATAATGAAGACAAATCCCCAAATGTGGTCTGACAAATCAGAAAGACTCTACAGGAGGCAAGTGTGGATGTGTTAATGATTGCTGTTTGCAGAAGACAACATAAACAGAAGTACAGAGGCTACACAGCAAGATGCAAACCACTAGTTAGCCACAGAAAGAGGATGGCCAGGTTACAGTTTGGCAAGAAGCATTGAAAAGAGCCTGCAGAATTCTGGAAAAAAGGACTTGTGGACAGATGAGACCAAGATTATCCTGTATCAAAGTGATGGCAAAAGCCAAGTGTGGAAGCGTAAAGGTACTGCCCAAGATCCAAAACATACCCACCTTTGCCATGGTTTGCACCTTGCTGTGTAACCTCTGTATTTCATTTCTGTCATCGGCAGAGGAAATCTTCCTTGGAATGCCAGTCACTTTGTGATTACTGAGCTCGGCAGTATACTCTCTTCTTGATGTTCCAAACTGTTGATTTTGGTTATCCTAAGGTTTGGATGATGTTTCTTACTGTTTTATTCTGGTTTTCAGACTCATAATGGCTTCTTTGACTTTCATTGGCACAACTCTGGTCCTTGTGTTGAAAAATGAAAAACTATAGACTCCAAAGGTGATCAAAAGCTTTGAAGCAGGCCTAGCTCTCTTATACCTAGACCAATGAAGCAATTAAACATATCTGAGTAGTCACAACCACCTGTGAAGCCAAATGTCTCAAACATTATGGAGCCCCTGAAATGTAGAGACTACACATAAAAAGTGCTGTAATTTCTATATGGTCAAACCAAAATGTACACAAATAACCTTGATTAAAATCTGGAATGTGCACTTTAAACACACGTGAATTGTTTGATTACACATTTAAAACTGTGGAGGACAGGGGCAAATAAAAGTGTACGTCCCCAACATTATGGAAATCACTGTACATACCAAATATTTTCAAAATCCTGACCGATTTTCTGGGGCATTCAGGTTTCCTGCATGTTGGCACAAGACAACATTTCTATTGCTTAGAACTATGTAAATTTGCTAATGGCACTGGGTGGGATTGTTGTCAAAAAAATAGTTTACATCTAATTCAAGCCTTTGTTTGACATGTGCCATTGTTCTGGCTTTCTTTTGTGAAAATCAATGGCCAATGTTCCAGATAGTATTTATTATCCACAATTTCTTGACAGAACAGAATAATCTTCCACAGATATAAATATAATGGACAGGTTTTGGTTTTAAAAATGTAAAACTCAAGCCAAAATAACGTTCTTTTTACCAATAGTTGAAAGATCAATAATGCTCTGTAAAAGTTGAAATACTCATTTAGCAGCAGCCCATCAAAAATCCAAGTTTCTATGCTATTTAAATTATCACTGTTTAATGTAAAATACTAATAAAAAAGTAAAAACATCTGCAAAATGTTACACGTCAAACAGTGAGGGTATGGGATATATAAAGCATTATTAATGCTTAAATATTTTAAATTGTGGGGGTAAGATTACTTACTTGGCATTGGGATGATTACGTGCAATTTTCAGAAGTTCAGCTTCATTATCACAACTCATGATATTTATTCCCTTTTTGGCTGCATATTTAATCTGGGAGACCTGCTTACATGGGTTGATGTAGATGATATTGTCAGGTGTAACACCCAAGTTTTGCACAAGGGTGATTTCATTCTGTGTGAGCAAATAAGATCAAGCTGAAGCATTTCAATTGCATCATCATCTGTATGATTTTAAATGTTAAGAATTAAGAAAAAAAACATTTCAGAATAATGAAATAAGAGAATGAGACCTTAAACGTTCACAAGTCACCTTGTTTGCACAGGCAAAACCTGTTCCAAGAGCGGCCAAAACTTCAATTACAGATTGATTGCTGTTACACTTGACAGAGTAAAATGGTTTCACGTCCGTCATCACGTTCTGCCATCCAATGTTCTTCTTCATCACATTTCCAAGATCAGCAACAAAAAAGGCATTTCTTTCAGTTTGCTAAAATTGATTATAAAATATTAGTTTATAATGAATTCTGTGCTAAATACATCTTCGATTATTTGAAACAATAATTTTGTTAACTATTTTAATAGCAATAGCTATAGAAATGAAGTTCCCTATGCTTCAAATAATTAATACACTGGAGAAGCTTGGCCATAAACAAGATGATCACAAATTTAATTCCCAAATGGTACTGAAAGTTGTTTTTACAAGATAATCTAATCCTACCTCACAATCCTCTTCACGTGAGGATGTGAATGCTAGATTAGAGCAGATGTTTGTTTAAATTGTCTTTTGAGAGTATCCAGTTACTGAAATTAATGCAGAATGAGGGAGAGATTTGGGAACAATAATTTTATCTTGGATATCTTCAAATGGGCAGTAATTTAGATGGAATGATGCCATTTAACAGCAATGTCACTTGATAATAGCATAAATCAGACAAGGAGGCCAGTTTGTCGGAGTCATGGCTTTCTCAATTTTCTGTTAAAAATGACATCACTGTATATTTAACTTGCTATCCTGAGACAAAGAATGCAAGAGAGAACAATAAAGAATGGAAGTTTATTTAAAACCTCATTAATAAACTGTCATGGGCAGCATAATTAAAATCCTAATTCTAAATTGAAACTGGAATAATATATAAAGAGAATGGGACAAAATATAAGAATGATTTCTGGAGTTCAAAAATTAAACCAAGCCCACATCCACAGTGGAATTAATTGGTATTATCCATACAAATTTTAAAATAATAGCTAATTTGCATTCAAACTTTCTTGTGACAATCAGTTTGAAAAGAAGTTAGTTTGATTGGAAATGTCTGGATTTTGAGATAAATACAGCAACCCTCGCGTTAAGGGCATTTAGAATATGAAAATTTGCCCATACAGAATTACAGGAAAAGAAAGTATATAAATTCTATTATAAATATTATGGAAATATAGTGACATGGACATTTTTCTTGGAATACAACCTCATCCCTCCGCTGCCCCTCCACCCTCCAACAATGCATTGTTTGTACATTTTTTCATGGAAATGTTTCCTCAGAAATGCAGTTGTGGAACAGATCAGGATACATCAAATAAATGTGGCATTACAATGCTTAGACATGGGTCCTTGGCATTAAAATGTCCACATAGAAACAACAAATGGAACAATGTAAAACACAAAAGTCTGCAGACACCATGGTTGAAGTAATAACAACACTGGAGGAACTCAGCAGGTCAAACAGTGCAAACATTAGCAAAGATAAAGATACATAATCAACGTTTCGGGCTTGAGCCTTTCATAAAGGTATGGAAAAATATGGATTAAAATGTTCCTTTGAATGATTTTTTTTCCATTAAAGCACCATTTTTAGAAGGAAACTGGAAGTTTGAGGAAGAGGCATTGTAAGTCTGTTATATGATAAAATGACAAATGCAGTACAGGTGACCCCCACATCCCACATTATGATGGTGCGATTGAGGATGCATTCCTTGACAATGGATCTCTCACTGGCAAAAGATTGTGCCCGGTTTCTTTCTGCCATGCCAAGCTTTTAGGAGGTGGGGATATCAGGCAAAGGGATGGGATTTGAGGATGGGGGTCATGAATGAAAAGTGCTGCAAAAGGAGTCAAGGTGGTAATGTTCAAGAGCATCGACTTAGTGGAAGTTGAATAAAGACTGAAAGATTCAATTGAGAAGTTGCCTACGATTGCTATGGCTCCCTAAATGCAGAGAAAATGCCTCACCGGTGAACAATGAGTGGCAAAGGAAGGACTTGGCTGTGATTGATATCCCAATCTATGCTGCAATTTTATTACACTACAATATTGAGAGAGTGAAAAGACAGAAGTCGTTTCTTTTGCATTCAATGTCTTAGTTATTTTTCAGAGTGAGTGAATTTTATTCCTTTTCTAAAATTTCTGATTTGCGTATTCTTTAAGGGTGAATCCCAGGTGGATTTTAAAATGCGTTTTTATTTTATGGCAGTATACAAAGTTCCTAATTCTCAAAATGAAAGTTTCTATCAATAGACACAATCACAGTACAAATGTACAATCATAGTACGTTATGCATCATCAGGAGTGGATGTCAACTATTTCAGATCTGCATCAGTAAACATATTAGCAAAATATGTAAATTGGATCACAGTGGGAACAAATGTTTCTTGAAATTTAAATGTATTCCAGGCATTTTAATGCCTCGAATATTTCAAACGAAAGCTAAATTCAGCATCTACTTTTCCCCAGAAAACACATGTAGATATTTGCTTCTCACTGGAATGATGTTGAATGTTATCAACTTATTTTCGCAGATTAAAGTACATCATCTAACATTCCCAATCATTCCCTCGAGCATTTTATGTTTCAAAAATTTCCTCCATTCTCTTCCCTTGATCAGCAATGACCTGAAAACTTATCATTCTTTTGACTCTTGACTATGAATTTAAGAGTAAACTCTTTCCTCCCTTCAGTACTCCTCTAGAAGTTCCTCTTCAGAGCTATTGTTCCTTATTGTTGTGGATCAAGCATCACTTAACAGTCCAGAGATACCAGGTATTATAACAACATTTTTATCAACACCAACACACATACTGTACTATATAATATGCCTTATTTTTGAAAAATACGGTTAGGACCATGATTAACTAGCACACATGTTATGCCCACACACAGTAATCAAGACATGTATGTGACGAGATTAATCCTCCTCTTGTTCTTCATGACATTTGCAGACAGTTTAGGACTTGATTCATAGCCCACTCTATCTATGTTATCTCTGTTCTCAAGAGTCAATAATTTTTATATGCTCACTGCTCTTCAATATCTTATGATTATGGCAGGTTAAATCCTTTTACCTACTTCCCCAGTGTCCTCCCATACAGAACCATACACTTCTCCAAGAATTCTCCTGTATTTTTAAAGGGGTAAGTCATTTATAATTGAGATGAGGTAACTTTTCTTTGTGCATGTGGTGAGTCTGAGGGATTCTCTATCCTGGAGGGTGATGGAAGCTCAGTCACTTAGTTCATTTAAAACAGGATTTCTATACATCACAGGTTGAGGATAGCGCAGGAAAATAGTACTGTTGATGATCAGCAAGTATAACTGACACAGAGGCTTGGTCCAAATGGCTTATTCATCCTCGTTTATCTTGCCCCCTATAAAAATTTTAAAAAGTCTCCATGTGACCCTAACAATGGGTATGATCTGCCAATTTTAACTGCATCAGTTTTGTAATTCTAACATCCTTTCCAATTAATGTAAACATTTGTTCATTATATGGTTCCCTTATTTTAGAAGCAATTTACTTTTTTCACACTTACGAGGGCTGAAGTCAGTAAAAGGAGTTTCTGAATTCGCTGACTAATGTTTGCTGCATGTCTAACTTAATTGTTATTAAATTTAAATATTTCACAGAAGTTTATTTCATTTGTATACTCCAAGACTTCTTAAAGCACATAAAGCACTTTTTAATGTCATACCTTTCCCCAATCAAGCTTTATGCAGTTGTATATTTCAAGTAAAAACATAATGCTGGAGAAACTCAACAGGTCAAACTTTGCTATATAAAGTACAGTTTGACTTGATGAGTTTCTCCAGCAATGTGTTTTTATTTCAACCAGTATCTGCAGACTTTTGTGTTTTACTTGAATATTTTAACATGGCCTACATGCCAACTATCTATGGATTGAGTGCATGCTCTCGTTTTTCTGCACAAACTTACTCTGATCCACATTAAACTGCATCTGCTTCCTTTTCTTTCCATTAAGCAAATATCAACCTCAATGTTTTTATTACTTGGGGCAGCATGGTTAGCGCAACACTGTTGGAGCATCAGCGATTAGGACAGGGGTTTTACGTTCTTGTATCTGTGTAGGTTTCTTCCATTTGAATCGGTTTTCTCCCACCATTTAAAACATACCAAGAGTTGTAAGTTAATTGGGCGGCACGTGCTTGTGGGCCAAAAGGGCCTGTTACTGCGCTCTATGTCTAAATTCTACATAAATTTCAAAACAGATTCTTCCTTCTTTTGTATTCCATGATTAATTCACTGCACCCATCTCTGCATGTGTTTTTTTTTGCACCATGGAAGATGGCAATGAAACACATCGTACAGACAAGCACCCTTTCCAATACACAATTCAACAATTATCAGCTCTCAGAGACTGCATTTATGTTCACGGGTATTGGATCAGTTATTCTGTGATTCAGTGATCCTGGAGCAACAATAACAAATACCAGAGGGCATGTGTTTAAAGCAGCCATTCTAAGTGACAGCACATTTAAGGGGGGGGGGGGGGCACAAAGCGAAATCATAAAATCATTTTTTTAATGTAGTTAAGAAAGAAGTATGGAAGAAATTAACTAATCTTGACTGCTTCACATGGATGGGGGCCCATAAACTTTGAGGAGAGTCCAAACTGAATATTACAAACAAAAAGTCAAGAATATCTGGTTTAAGATGAGTGAAGGAAAGTTTAGGGGAAATGCCATATGTAAAGTTTTTTTAAACATACCTGGGGTAGCAGTGGAAAAATAGGGACATTCAGACAACTAATTCAAGAGTGCATAAAGCTTGAAAGGCACATGGATTTAAGAAAAATAGATGGTTATGGATATGAGGAAGGGAAAAATTAAATTGGAATAGGTTTTCATGGTTCGGCAGAAAGGGCCTATTCTGTGCTGTATGTCCTATGTATTTACCATCCCTCTTCAGTTCACCTCTAATTGTGCACCGAAAGTCAGAAGTTGGAGTTAGATCACAAGGGATCAGGCAAGCAAGCTAATTGGATACAAAATTGGCCTGGCAGTAGTAGGTCAAGGGTGGTGGAAGAGAGTGATTTTTCAGACTGGAGGCCTGAGACAACTGATGAGCCAAAGGATTCAAGTGCTGGATTCATTCTTGTTTGTTGTGTTTATTAACAAACCAAGTGAGAAATGGCATGATTAATAACTCTACAGATGGCACTAAAGTTGATAGTATAGTAGACAATGAGATTACAACAGGATCTTGATTAACTGAGAAGTGAGTTGAGAAATAGCAAATGGAGCTCGATTCAGTAAGTGAGGTGCATTTTGGCAGGTCACATCAGGGAAAATCTTGCACAATAAATGGAATTGAATTGCAGAAAGAAACCAAGGGGAACAGGTCCAGAGCTCCATGAATGTCTTGCCTCCATTAGTCATGACATTGAGTACAACAGTTGGGACACGTTACAGCAGTCCAAGATGTTGGTAAGGCCACATTTAGAATACAGCTTGCAGTTCTGGTCATCCTGCTTTAGGAAGGATGTTATTTAAATGGAAAGGAGCAAATAAGATTCTTGGACTGTTATCTTAGATGCAGGGACATTACCCCACCTAATCGTGCTCAATGGTTACGTGATGTTATGTCATGTTTAAACTTGAAGATTAGATGATCAATATCTGATTTAAATGTAAATTTTCAAACACCTTTTTGAATTTCTTTTATAATCTTTGATTTGTTATGAAAGTAGAAATGTTGACAATGAGGTCATTTATCACTGATGAGAATTCAGTCTTTCTTCGTTTTTTTGGGCACAAACAGCTTCTTTCTTGATAGTGGGTTTAGATTTTCCTTTTTTTAAATTAAAATAATATATCAATACAATATAATCTGTTTGATTAAAATGTGGAGTACCTTTGATAAAATGATATGATTTAAATGTAATGTATCTTTTTGAATTTTTTCTATATAATCTGTATGTACTCTGTATTTTTGGATGTGAATTTTAAATGTTAATAAAAATATTGAAAAGGAGTGTAATTGGATGAGTTTTAAGAAGCTCGAAGATTTTTCCCTGCAGTACAAGAGGTTGAGGGTGACCTTTCTGAGATATACCAAAATCATCACTGACAAAGATAAAGTGAATAACCAGTCTTTTCTCCAGAGTAAGAATGTGTAAAACCAGAGTTAGACAATTAAATTTAAAAGTTATTTAGACAGGTAAAAGGACAATAGTTTAGATCAGTGGTTCTCAACCTTTTTCTTTCCACTCGTATACCACTTTCAGTATTCCCTATACCAATAGGTGCTCTGTGATTAGTAAGGTATTGCTTAAGGTGGTATGTTGATGGAAAGAAAACGCATGAAAACCACGATTTTAATCGTACCTCATTGACTCGTTATGTGCACGGTTTCATAACTCCAAAGGAAATGGGCCAATGACAATTTTTCTCAAGCAAAATATTTCAATAACAATCGAGTCCAGAGCAGTTATTCTCAACCTTCTCACCCACATAACCCCTTAAGCAATCCCTTACTAATCACAGAGCACCAATGGCATAGGAATTATTTAAAGTGAGTGGAAAGATGGCATAGGGATTACTTAAAGTGAGTGGAAAGAAAAATATTGAGAACCACTAGTTTAGATGGATATGGGTCAAACAAATAGGACTAGTTTAGATGGGCAACTTGGTGGATGAATTGAGTTGAAGGGCCTGTTTCCATGCTATACAGATTCATGTGGTACAACTGGGTGCCCATTCTACCACTGGAATCCTTGTACGTGCAAGGCTGAAGGGTCTTCATGCTCGAATAGCTGGCAAATAAGCATGACACAATATATTACTATTTGAGTGAGAAGTGCACAGAAGTAGATCACTTGTTAAAATCCCAGGAATTATGAAGTGTTTTAAATTTATTTATTTCATAAAGTTTTATCATAAACCCCATTGAAGCTTTCAAAAGCCTCTCAACTAAGTTACTGAATAAACAAGTTTAAAAACAAGTTTAAAAACTGAACCAGCCAATAGATCAGTGTTCTGTGAGCAAGGGCACAGGACAAGCGGATTTCAGCGCACTCCATTTTGAAAGAGAACTCGTTAGTACTAAGGATCAGCTCAGCTCATGCTCTGTATCTTTAACATGCCAGTTTAAGCAGGCGGCCATTGCAAATTGCCAAGTTTGTGCAGTTGACTGGATCCAGGATTAATTATTTTCTTTAATTCTTGTCCTATCACTGATGCACACGCCAATGGAAACAACTTTTCCTTATTAGGAAATTATTGGCTTTAATAACATAATTTCTAACATCTCAGTCTTCTTCTCTACGTTAGCTTTCAGAATCAGAATTATTGTCATGAACACATCATGAAATTCATTGTTTTGCTGGAGAATCACAGTGCAAACATTTCTATAAAATACATTTCAATATAAGGCAGTGTCTGTGGTTCACTGATCATTCAGAAATATGATGGCAGAGGGGAAGAAGTTGTCCTTGTGCTGCTGAGTGCTCGTCTTCAGGTTCCTGCACCTCACCACCCCCCCCCACCCCCGTACCCGATGGTAGCAGTGTGGAGGGCAGAGCCTAGGAGGTGGGGGTCCTTGAGGATAAAGGCTGCTTTCTTAAGACACCACTGCTTGTAGATATCCTTGATGGAGTGAAGACTGGTGCGTGATGTCTCTGGCCGGGTTCACAACTCTCGAGTTTTTCCTTTCCTGAGCACTGGCATCTCCATACCAGAGAGCGATGCAATTGACAGAATGCTCTCCACTGTACACCTGTAGAAGATTTTCTAGTACAGCTAAAATATCCTTGGTCTGCTCATGAAGGGTGAACAAAGAGTTGAAAATTCCACTTGACCAAGGAGAATCAAAAATTCTAATCCATTGTGTATCACATTTACGAAAAGGCTGTATTGGTTGGTCTTGGAGAGTGTGCAATGCAATTTACCAGAACAATACTCAAAACAGTCAACCAGTTTACCCATCTCGGCTGCACCATTTCATCGGATGCAAGGATCGACAATGAGATAGACAACAGACTCGCCAAGGCAAATAACGCCTTTGGAAGACTACACAAGAGTCTGGAAAAACAACCAACTGAAAAACTTCACAAAGATTAGCGTATACAGAGCCATTGTCATACCCACACTCCTGTTCGGCTCCGAATCATGGGTCCTCTACCGGCATCACCTACGGCTCCTAGAACGCTTCCACCAGCGTTGTCTCCACTCCATCCTCAACATTCATTGGAGCGACTTCATCTCCAACATCGAAGTACTCGAGATGGCTGAGGTCGACAGCATCGAATCCACGCTGCTGAAGATCCAACTGCGCTGGGTAGGTCACATCTCCAGAATGGAGGACCATCGCCTTTCCAAGATCGTGTTATATGGCGAGCTCTCCACTGGCCACCGTGACAGAGGTGCACCAAAGAAGAGGTACAAGGACTGCCTAAAGAAATCTCTTGGTGCCTGCCACATTGACCACCGGCAGTGGGCTGATATCGCCTCAAACCGTGCATCTTGGCGCCTCACAGTTCGGCGGGTAGCAACCTCCCTTGAAGAAGACCGCAGAGCCCACCTCACTGACAAAAGACAAAGGAGGAAAAACCCAACACCCAACACCCAACCCCAACCAACCAATTTTCCCTTGCAACCGCGTCTGCATGTCCCGCACCGGACTTGTCAGCCACAAACGAGCCTGCAGCTGACGTGGACATTACCCCTCCATAAATCTTCGTCCGCGAAGCCAAGCCAAAGAAGAATTTCTTTTTCAAAAGATAAAGTGCCAGGATAGATTACATAAACAATGGTTATATTTTTGAAATTTGAGAGGTTGTGGACCAATAAGCTCTAGTTTCAAGCTTTTAAGCAGAAATGACAAGATCATGGAGGCATACAGCACAGAATGATCCCCTTTGGTCCACTGAGTGTGTGCTATCCAGCAAGCACTAATGGACATTAACCCAACACTCATCTAATTTTTCTCCCTTGGGTCATCATACCTGAAGGAATTTACTTTGGGCAACTAATCTCCCACCCACATAACTCTGAAAAGTAAAAGTAAACCATAGCAGGAGACAATCAGCCACAAAAAAATTGTGCAAACATCATGGATAGCACCAGAGGTCGTGTAAATCTAGATTGTTGGAGCTGTGAGACAAGGCAGCAGCTCTACCAACAGCACTACTTTGTAAAAGATTGAGAAGCTTTAGATCAATAAATTGTATGCCATTTATACTATTTTTGGTTGAGTGGAAGGAAGAATGGCTCCAAGTATTCAGATTTAATCCCAAGCTTGGTTGCTGCCTGCCTGAACTTTGCACATTGACCGCATAGGTTTCCACCAGGTGTTGCAATTTTCTCATACATCACAAAAACCTAGGTTAATTGGCTCCTATAAATTAATGATGAATGAGAGAAGTTGCAAAAGGATGAAGCGCGAGGCAAAAAAATTATAGATAAGTGAGGTAAAAATATATTGACGGAGAGGGATTCATCTGTGAGGGAATGCTCTGTTGAGTTGGCATGGACCTGATAGACTGAATAGGCTCATTCTGCATACAACCCTGTATTGAAAAAATTTCCAGGATCAATCAAACTTTCCCATTTGTTGTAGAAGTAATACAAAATCGTAAAACTGTCTATAATGCACTGAATCTTTCTGAACTCAGCATGCTGCCTGCCAAAATGCTTCTTCCGTTGCAGAAAGCTGATGTTGACCCTCCAAAATGGAGTTAACTGGCTGATTTAAGAAACAGGAACATAGAAGGCGGCAGAAAGTGGCAAACCTAGCCAAGATCATCTCAGGCACTGAATTCCCATGCATTGAAGACATCTATGCAAGACGCTGTCTCAAGAAGAAAGTCAACATCATAAATGATTCCTATCACCTTGTTCACAATTTCTTCTTGCTGCTAACTTCAGGTCGAAGATACAGAACCCTCAAGTCCATAAAAGTCCTGTTCAAGAACAGCCCTCTTTCCTGTCTCCCACCCCCCCCACCCCAAACAACCTGTTGGTTCTTCAACTACCCTCTCCACAAACTACTCTGGAACCATCAATACATGTCTGTACTATTGAAATGTCACCTTTTTGTGTGCACCAAATACAACTGTGAATATTATCCTTTACAATTATGATCTCCTTTTGTGCTTAAGACACATTGATATAATTTATACTGTTGTTGGTGTACCTTCATAACTGTATGGCTGCAACAAGAATTTCAATGCATCTGTACATTGTACATGTTTATTACATTAAACTCTTATATCATGCAATATTTGTGGCAATTAAACCTTGACTGACAAATTTCTCTAACATTTTGCATAATGTTGGGAAATTCTAGCAAGAATGGACCACCACTCCTCCTGAAGTTCAGCATTGTATTAGTTTTGGGCATAGTAACTATGTTGGTTCACAAAAATCCAAAACTTCTATCAGATGAAATGCTGGAATACCGTTAATTCCAAGAAAGCTTCATCTCCTTAAGTAGTGAGAACAAGACCTTTGCTCCATTTTTGATGCTTTAGTGCAGATCATTACTTAAATGAAGCTAACTCAAATTAGAATGAAAAGCATACAAAATGTCTGATTTACAAACAACTCTTAGTTACGAACCAACAAGAAGACCGGAAGTAGAATGATACCAACTTCCGGTTAGAGCACGGTTGAGTCTAACTTGTTATTTTTCTTAAACAGTAAGTAATCTGAAGCAGTGCTTGCAAAATCCCATTTCTTCAGAATTTTATTATTTTGTTTCAACCGAATATTAATCAAATTGCAAATACAAACGAGAGGGAGGGAGGAGGGAGTGGGGAGCAAATGGGCGAAGAGGGGAGGGAGCGGGGAAGGGCAGGAGGGAGAGGGGGTGAGCGAGTGGGGAGGCGATGGCGAGCTGGAGGTGAGGGGGGGGGGGGGGGGAGGAGAAAGCGACGAGCAAGAGGGAGGGTGTGAACAAAGGTGCCAGGCGCGATCGGAAGGAGTGAAGCTGCTGGAGTGACGTGTGGTCAGGGACACTGCCGCCATCCAGCATCGTGACAGAGTAGCCATCTCGCCATCATCTTCTCCTGTTGAGTGTTAACTTTTAAATCATGATCTTATGACCGTATGTAGTTACTTTTATTATTAAAAGGGAAGTATTTTATGTGCATATAAAGATAAAATATATACTATATTTATATATATAAAATATATATAAAATATATACTTTATATAGTATATATAATATATACTATATAAAGAAGAAAAGAAAAGAAAAAAAAAGAAAGAATATACTAAGATAAACATTTGACTGATACAAAATAAGAACCTTATCTACCTGATCCAACTTGCATACAAATTCGAATTAAAGACAGACCTAGGTAAAGAAACTAATTTTTAACCCAGGGACTGCCTGTAATTCATGCCATAGTAATTAAAATGATTTGGCATCCAGTGCACATTGTTTGAAGTTTTAAAGTTCATCTCCTCAAACCTGGGCCTTAAGCCAACAAGGTGACGGGTTTGAAACGTTCTGGAGGTTGTTGGTTAATTCGGTGTAATTGGGCAGCACAGGGCTCATGGGCCAAAATGCCCTGTTACCGTGATACAAGTTAATGCTATCTATCAGTCCCAGCTCACTTTCATTCATGTACCCAGTAATTACCAATATTCCATATCAAGGTCAATGCTTTGGAAGTGAATAGAGTATTTATTAAAATCTAGAAACTTAAGTTTTGCCTTTTCAAATTTGATCACAGCCATACAATGAACATTGTTCTGTCTGCCTTAAAAATGAATAGCATATGATTGTCATTCACTTGAATCTATGAGAAGTATTTTGATCACACAGCTTCAATGTTGTGGGTCCCAGCCCATTATATTAAAATGTAATTTTTATATATCAAGTCAATTGACTTTCTGACTTAAGATATTATTACTTCATTTCATCTCAACAACATTTTTCTGTTCTTTTCTCCCATACGTGTCTCCCCTAAAATGCATCCAACTTTTTAACTTTTCAATTTGCTAGCACAATTGAAACACACGCTCTATAAAATTTAAACAGCATCAACAATGAAATAACGCATCAGATTGTGAGTTTGGAAGCAGCTAGAACGGTTAAAACAGCCTCTATACAATTATATTTTGAGTAACATTCTTACCATATCTAAACAGAAGATTACTTTCGGATGAACCCTGTGAATGTGCAAATATTGAACCTTACTGGTAAAATAGGTTCAAGGTGTAAGCATTTAGTATGAGAGTTCTCTTAAGGAAAACTGTGGTAAAGATGCTTATTCAAAACCTTTGGGTTAGATATAGTGTTTGACATACTGGAGCAGGTGAACAGATTTTTCAAATCAATAAATTATTTTGCATAATCACACGTGAGCAATCTGAGGCTTCAGATTTACAGTCATTGCCTAGCTGCCACCCCACTACACAAACGTACAAAAATTATGATCTAAAATGCACTTTCTGAAACATATACATCAACTTTAAAAGTGAATTAAAGAGACAATGGAAAATAAAACTTTGCAGCAATGTTAAGCAACAGAAATATGGTCCTCAGGATCATTCTACACTTCTCAATCCTACAAATCTTTATAATTATATGAAAATATTCTTACCTCAAGCATATGATCACGAATATGGTTGTCAATAACATCATTAAGTGTTGTTTTTTCTTCCAGAAGGTCAAAGGGGTAGGTTTCTTCAAGTTCAACAAATCCTTTCATCTTTAGGTGATCCACAAATCCAACACTCCAAAACCAAACACCAAGTGAAGGTTCTCACCGAGCCTTCAATATCGGGGTTTTAAAAATATGCAACAAACTGCAAAAGGAAATAAAATCTTTCATTACTAAAGATATTATAACTTCTCTTAAAAAAGCATCAAAAAGCATTTTTGCCACTATTGCAGACCTGGAAGGACTGGGGTCACACCCTTTCAATGCTCCTCTGTGGGGTCCTACTGACTGCAGAATAGGTTTAAATTGTACATAAAACTGGGCAGTTTTTCCATCCATGTCCTTGTAAGTCTGGATCCAAAATGATGATACCCATATTTCGCAGCTCAGACTCCCAAGGGCTGTGGGCTGAGGTAGCAAATTGATGAATGGCACCAAAGCAGAAGAACACTGCTTTTTCACCTCCCTCCCCCACTCTCCTGCTGAGAAAGGCATTGAGAACATCAAAAAACCAAGGATAGGAATCATCTGCAAATATTACTGACATTATTTCTTGCAACATTTTGACAAAACAGTCTCTTTGTATGATTAACTGCAATATACCTGTACTTACAAAGAAATGAAATGACCAAAACTGTAACAAAAATGCTCAAATTTCTTGCAGCTCAAAAGCCACAGAAAATTAAAACCAAATAATTTTTTTTAAATTGGTCTTTTTTGGGGATCAGAGGTAATACTTCCATTCATACTGATATTTTAGGATTGAATGCAGATGGTAAAAAAAAATATTTATAGCAAGTTTTGAAATCACAAATTTTCCATTCATTTTTAGAAAATTTAAATGTAGGCATACAGCATGGTAACAGGCCCTTCCGGCCCACAATCCCATACCACCCAATTAGCCCGGTACGTTTTAAATGGTGGGAGGAAACTGGAGTACCTGGAGGAAACCCATGCAGACACAGGGAGAACATACAAATTCTTTACAGAGAGTATGGATCTCAAACCCTGGTCCTTATCGCAGGTGCTGTAAAAGTGTCACACTAACAGCTACTCTAACTGTGACACCCCTAAGAGATTAATTGCCTTAAAAATGGAAAACAATTTCAGTTCAATCAATTGCAATTCTGAAATTAAAACAAAAATGGAAAATATTGGGAATGCACAAGTCAAGCAAGATTTGTGGAGAAAAATAAACAAGATGGCAATGCCACTGGGCTGCCACTATTGCAGACCTGGAAGGACTGGGGTCACACCCTTTCAATGCTCCTCTGTGGGGTCCTACTGACTGCAGAATAGGTTTCTTTTTTTTTTTTTTCTTTCTTTGGCTTGGCTTCGCGGACGAAGATTTATGGAGGGGGTAAAAAAGTCCACGTCAGCTGCAGGCTCGTTTGTGGCTGACCAGTCCGATGCGGGACAGGCAGACACGATTGCAGCGGTTGCAAGGGAAAATTGGTTGGTTGGGGTTGGGTGTTGGGTTTTTCCTCCTTTGCCTTTTGTCAGTGAGGTGGGCTCTGCGGTCTTCTTCAAAGGAGGCTGCTGCCCGCCAAACTGTGAGGCGCCAAGATGCACGGTTTGAGGCGTTATCAGCCCACTGGCGGTGGTCAATGTGGCAGGCACCAAGAGATTTCTTTAGGCAGTCCTTGTACCTTTTCTTTGGTGCACCTCTGTCACGGTGGCCAGTGGAGAGCTCGCCATATAATACGATCTTGGGAAGGCGATGGTCCTCCATTCTGGAGACGTGACCCATCCAGCGCAGCTGGATCTTCAGCAGCGTGGACTCGATGCTGTCGACCTCTGCCATCTCGACGTTAGGGGTGTGAGCGCTCCAATGGATGTTGAGGATGGAGCGGAGACAACGCTGGTGGAAGCGTTCTAGGAGCCGTAGGTGGTGCCGGTAGAGGACCCATGATTCGGAGCCGAACAGGAGTGTGGGCATGACAACGGCTCTGTATACGCTTATCTTTGTGAGGTTTTTCAGTTGGTTGTTTTTCCAGACTCTTTTGTGTAGGTTTAAATTGTACATAAAACTGGGCAGTTTTTCCATCCATGTCCTTGTAAGTCTGGATCCAAAATGATGATACCCATATTTCGCAGCTCAGACTCCCAAGGGCTGTGGGCTCTGAGGTAGCAAATTGATGAATGGCACCAAAGCAGAAGAACACTGCTTTTTCACCTCCCTCCCCCATTCTCCTGCTGAGAAAGGCATTGAGAACATCCAAGCCTCCAGCTTGGGCCACACCAGGCCAGAGGCAACCAGCTTCTGGGAATCAGGCAGAAGGTTCAGGAAATGTTAAAATGCAAGGGTGAGCAGGGGTCCTGAGGAGTTTGGGCTTGGATGGCATCATAAAGCTTCAAGGGCTCAGAACCAGGGTCAAGAAGGTGCCTGGATTGGCTCATGCTTAGGTTCACTGCTGGACAGGTCAGGAGGCTGGGCAGCTACGGATGTTATAGAGACGCAGAAGGTGGTAATGGTATCCACGGACACTTGATGTCTCTGAAAGGACTGGTTTCCTTCTTGATTATGGTGCATTATTAGTTGCACCTCTGTGCATTTATAGGGCAAACAAAGGAAATTAGTAATTTGTTCATGACAGCCAAAGGAATTCTGAAATAGACTGAAAAGCAGAACTATTGAATTATCATGAGTTCCTCATGACGTAAAGTTAACATTGCTGACTAATTCTAAAAATATTTTTAGTGCCTCCTTCCATTTGGTATTGCTAGCTCCCATTGGTACCTACTCCATTCATTACAAAGGTTATAATTGCAGAAACACCTCAAACTATCACAAACTTGATTTTTTCTGGTAGTTGGGGAGAAAAATCAGAATTGTGGAAACAGAAGGCAGCCAATTAGGCCACTCCGTCTCTGCTATTTAAAAACAAGTTATCCAACCATATCCCACCTTCTGTAAGTTATCTATCCTGCTGGTCACAGCTCTTCCAAGTTCACAACTTTGTCTCTTGAGCCTTTCAAACACCAAACAGTGGATATTTTTCCTCATCACCTCTCTAACTCTTCTACAAATTAGACTCTATAGACTGAGTTTGCCCAAATATTTATCCCATACAACACAATTAAGTTTCCCTTCAGCCTTTTAGTCAAAAATACTGCACTCATCAAAAACAAAGATGCTGGAAACACTCAAGATGTTACATCTGCAGAGAGTAAAACAGAAAACACCATTTCAGGTAGATGACCTGCCTTTATCAATCCTCTTCAAAAAAGGTAATGAAGTTTGTCAGGACAATCTTCTTTTAGGAAATCCCTGATTAATCTGTGTCTTTCCAACTGAAGTTTCATCCTGTCCTATTATTTTGCTACCAAAGTTTTCATTTTTTTCCTTTGATAAGAAACAGAACAATGTTTGCAAGTTTCTCATCCTCCTGCACCACCCTGGTGAACATGGAGAATTGAAAGACTGCAGCCTCTCCAAATTTAACAGCTTGAGCTTGCTTTACTCAAGTGTATTCAAATTCCTTAAATGAGTTGGATAGTCTGTAGATACCATGATTGGAGCTGGATAAACTCTGCATGTTATGGAGCACTCCTTATGTAGGAAAGACTTTAACCAATGTTTTGGTCCCAAACCTTTCATCAGGGTATGCTCAAAAAGCTGGAAGCATCTGAATAAAATAGTGGGAGGAGTGAAAGTGGAGGAGAGCAGGCCCACATGCATAAGGTCTATGGTGGATATGAGTGGGAGGCAAAAGAGAAAAATCTGGGAAGTAAAAGAAAAAGGAGATAGCTCTCTGAATGGAGAGGGAAGGGGATTGAGAGCTGAAGGAAAGGAGACAAAGGGATAGGGAAAGAAGAGAAAAAGACAGGGGAGGGGGCTAACAGAAACCAGAAGTCCATCGGGATGGAGAGTGCCCAGACGGAATATTGGGTGTTGTTCCTCCAATATGCAGATGGCCATGGACATGGGATTGGGGCATGAAAATCAAATGGTTGTCCACTGGGAGGTCCCCACTATTGCAGTTGACAGAGTAAAGATGCTCAGCGAAGCGATCTCCCAGCCTGTATCCAGTCTCCTCCGACGCAGAGGAGGCCACAACAGGAGGACTGGATGCTATAGATGACCCCTGCGGATTCACAAGTGGAGTTTTGCTTCACTCAGAAGGGCTGTTTGGGGTCCAGAATGGTGGAGAGAGAGGAGGTGTGGATGAAAGTGTGGCATTTCCTGTGGTCAGAAGGGTATGTACCAAGGGGGTGATTAGTGGGTAGGGGCGAGTGGTCAAGGGAGTCACAGAGGAAGGGATCCCTGCGGAAGATGGAGCGGGAAAGAGGTGGGATCACGTTGTAGGTGGTGAAAATGTAGAAGACAACAAGTTGGATACTGAAGCTGGTGAGGTGGTAGGCGACGACATGGGGGAAAAACCTGTCCTTGTGTCTATGGATGGAGGGATCCAAGGAAGAAATGCAGGAAATAGAGGAGATGCAGGTAGTTGATGGTGGTACATTTTTTTGAAGGAGGACATCACGGATGATCTGAAATGGAAGATTTCATCCTGGGTCCAGATGCAATGGAGATGGAGAAATTGAAAGAAAGGAATATAATCTTTACTGGGGTAGGCTGTGGAGAATAGTCAAGGTAACTCTGGGAGATAGTGGGCTTGTAGAAAATGTCTATAGACGGTTTGTCTCCTGAGATGGAGGCAGTGAGATTGAGAAAGGGGAGAGTGTTGCTAGAGATGGAGCAAGTAAATTTGAGGTCTAATTGAAAGATAGCAGCAAATAGATGAAGTTAATGAGCTTTTCATGGATGCAGGAGACAGCACCAATGTAGTGGAGGAAGAGTTGAGTATCAATGCAGTGTGGCGGTACGCCATTAGGTAGGTGAACTGGCCCTGCTTGTAATGCACGCGGCGGGGCAGCCGTCCAAAATGGCACTGACGGGGATTCCTCCCGACTTCGGCACCGGGCTCAGAAGCCCACGGTTGGCGACCCACATGACACCCCGGTGATGTCGGGGTCCCCCCTCGGCGTGGTTCTCAGTCAGGTCCATCCGGGCTGGGATTACAAGACCAGCCAGGCAGCCTGCAATAAATCAGTTCTGCTCACTGAATTCAACCCATCTGGTTGTGTAATCCTTCAATTAGCAGCGTAGCCGCCGCTACAATTGGTGACCCCAATAGGTTCAAACGTCTTTGAACCCAACAGGAACGACCCTTTGATCAACGCTATAGCCATCAAGCTTCCTAACTTCTGGGTTCAGGAGCCAGAGACATGGTTCAGCCACGCAGAGGCTCAGTTTCACCTCCATCAGATTTCATCGGATTCGACCAAGTTTTACCATGTGGTCATCGCCTTGGACAAGGCCACTGCCAAACAAGTGCTGCATCTCGTTCACCACCCACCCGCGGAAGATAAGTACGGGACCATCAAGCGGGTGTTCACCGGCTCCCTCGGCCTCTCCAGGCGCCAGCGTGCTGCTCGGATGCTGGGCCTTGGGGGACAGAACTCCAAACGAATTGATGGACGAGATTCTCGCGTTCATGGGTGATAACACCATGAACGCATCTTCCTCTACCATCTGCCTGAAGACATCCGGCCGTTATTGTCCCAGGAGAGCTTTGTTGACCCTAGGCTCAAGAGCTATGGGTTGAACGATTCCTGGAGGGCTCAGCAGTCCAGCAGGTTACGAGTCACGGGCATGACCATGCTAAGCCTTCCTCTAGCGCTGCGGTGGAACACCTGGCCCCTTCCTCCACTACATTGGTGCTGTCTCCTGCATCCATGAAAAGCACCTGCCACGAAACTGGGTGGCGGTGTGGGGTGTGAGGAGGATGTCAGGAAAATGCAGAGGGACTTGGACAGGTTGGGGGAGTGGGCTGCTGAATGGAAGATGACGTTCAATGTAAGCAAATGTGAGGTTATCCATTTTGTGGGCAATAATAGGAAAGCTGAGTATTATTTAAATGGAGACAAGCTAGGGAGTGGGGAGGAGCAAATGGATCTGGGAGTACTTGTTCACCGGTCACTGAAGACTAGCATGCAGGATCAGAAAGCTGTGAAGAAGGTTAATGGCATGTTGGCTTTCATAAAGAGGGGATTGGAGTATAGGAACAGAGACGCCCTTCTGCAGTTGTACAGGGCCCTGGTGAGACCCCACCTGGAGTATTGCGTCCAGTTCTGGTCTCCAATTTTGAGGAAGGATATACTAGCTATAGAGGGTGTGCAGCGCAGATTTACAAGGTTAGTTCCAGGGATGGCGGGGTTGACATATGCTGAAAGGCTAGAAAAACTGGACTTGTATCCGATGGAGTTTAGAAGGATGAGGGGGGACATGATTGAGGTATACAAAATTATCAGGGGGATAGACAGGGTGAAGTCGGATTACTTGTTCCCAATGATGGGGGAGACGAGGACTAGAGGGCATAGTTTAAGAATACAGGGTAGGCCCTTTAGGACGGAGATGAGAAAACATTTTTTTACCCAGAGAAGTGTGAATCTGTGGAATGCTCTGCCACAGAGGGTGGTAGAGGCAGATTCGCTGATTATGTTCAAAAGAGAGTTAGATAAGACTCTAGTGGGCAAAGGAGTTAAGGGTTATGGGGATAAGGCTGGAAAGGGGTACTGATGGTAGTGATCAGCCATGATCTGTAAAATGGCGGTGCTGGCTCGACGGGCCGAAGGGCCTACTCCAGCTCCTATTGTCTATTGTCAAAGAGCATAGCCAGAAGCAAGTCATCCACTTCAGGCCTCTGCTTCTTCCACCAGCGCTGGGGAGCCAAGGTTCGGAAATGTCATCAGCTCTACTGGTTCCAGGGAAACGAGCAGGCCGGTCGCTGTTAATGGCTCCAGCGGTTAGCCAAGAACACAGCCTTCTCTACCTGTGGGATTCAGTCAGCGGCCGACGCTTCCTCATCGACACTGGGGCCGAGATCAGCGTCATCCTGGCCACAGCCATCGAGTCCCGGAACCGGCCTAGAGGACCTCCCCTCTGTGCAGCCAATTTGACGGAGATCCAAAAGTATGGAGACAAGACCGTCCACTTCTAGATCGGCCAGCGGAAGTTCTCGTGGAGGTTCACCATTTCGTCCCTCCCAACCACCATCCTGGGTGTCAACTTCCTCCTCACCCACGGACTCCTGGTCGACATTTGAGGTAGGCGACTGGTAGATGCCCGTACCTTCCAATCCATTCACCTCAATGCCTCCTGCACAGAGCAGCCGCAGATGGCCATGGTCAGCACACCCAAGGATGAGTTTCAGCGTATCCTGGACGCAGTTCTCTGCCGCCTCACCACACCACGGGGTGTTTCATTACATCCCCACGCCAAGGCACGCTGGCTCCCGCCGGATAAGGTCCAGATAGCGAAGGAAGAGTTCTAGCATCTGCAGGAGCTGGGGACCATTCGACGCTCTGACAGTCCTCGGGCCTCACCACTCCACCTGGTCCCGAAAGCCTCCGGCGGCTGGTGCCCCTGCAAAGATTATCAACGGCTTAACGATGCGACAGTACCTGACCGTTACCCGATCCCTCACATCCAGGACTTTACGGCTAACCTGCATGGCGCAAGGTTGACCTGGTGCGCGTATATCACCAAATCCCAGTGCACCCCGAGGACATACCCAAAACAGCCATCATCACCCCCTTCGGCTTGTTAGAGTTCCTACGCATGCCATTCGGGCTCAAGAATGCCACCCAGACCTTCAGCACCTGATGGACACAGTGGGCAGGGATTTGAATTTCGTATTCATTTACCCGATGACATCCTTGTCGCCAGCAGAGACCGGGAACAACAAAAGTCTTCTCCCGACTGGCCGACTTTGGCCTAGCGATCAATCCGGCCAAGTGCCAGTTCGGGAAATAGTCCATGCAGTTCCTGGGCCATACCATCACGGCCGAAGGAGCCACACCTGCCGCTACGAAGGTCACTGCAATCAGGGAGTTCCCACGCCCGGACAACCTCAAGGGGCTAGAGGAGTTCGTGGGTATGGTCAATTTCTATAACCGCTTCATTCCAGGTGCTGTGCGCATCATGCAGCCGCTCTTTGCCCTCATCGCGACCAAAAACAAGACATTCGCTTGGACTCCAGAGGCCAGCAGGGCATTTGAAGCCATGAAAGATGCCCTCACAAAGGCTACCCTGCTCGTCCACCCATGCACCGACCTGCATATGGCGCTCTCCGTCGATGCTTCTGCCACAGCCATCGGTGCTATCCTGGAGCAGTAGGTGAACGGACAGTGGAAACCACTGGCATTCTTTAGCCAACTTCTTTGCTCACCAGAGGGCAAGTATAGCACTTTCGATCATGAGTTGCTGGGTATGTACCAGGTGGTGCGTCATTTCCACTATTTCTTGGAGGGGAGGCCTTTCACCATTTTTACTGACCACAAACCCCTCACTTAGGCGCTCGCTATGGCAAGAGATCCCTGGTCGGCCCGCCAACAGCATCACCTCTCCTTTGTGTCGGAGTTCACCACCAACATTCGGCACAAGGCGGGGGAAAGACAACGTGGTCGCTGACGCACTCTCACGACCGGCCATTTGCACGCTGACACCCGGCCTCGACTTCGACCAGCTTGCCTGGGACCAGAAGTCTGACGAGGAGACGCGGGCCGACAGGACTATCATCACGGGCCTGCGGTTCCAGGACCTCCTGTCTCCTCATGGTGAGGGCACCGTCCTGTGCAATGTCTCCATGGGCACCCCGCGACCAGTGGTTCCCTAGCAGTGGTGCAGGTAAGTCTTCCACCTTATCTATGACCTTTCCCACCCTTCCATTAGGTCCACGGTCCGTATGGTGGCAGAACGTTTCGTCTGGCATGGGCTTCGGAAGCAGATTGCAGACTGGGCCAGAACCTGCACCCATTCCCAGCTTTCCAAGGTACACAGGCACACCAGAGCCCCTGTACAAGATTTCAAACACATCCGGGAACGGTTCACCCACATAAATGTGGACATCGTCGGACCCTTACCCGTTTCCAGAGGTAACCGTTACCTTTTCACAGTGGTAGACCACACCACTCATTGGCCCGAGGCAATCCCGATGCCAGATGCCTCCACGGACTCCTGCTCCCGAGCACTTTTGAATGGTTGGGTTGTCCAGTTCGGCATCCCGAAACACCTCACCAGTGATCGGGGTGCCCAGTTCACCTCTGAGCTCTGTGCATAGCTCGCCAACAGGCTGGAGATTGAGCTACATCACCCCACAGCCTATTACCACAGGCCAATGGGCTAGTTGAGCGATTGCTCTGCCACCTAAGTCTGCACCTATGGCCCACCTCACCAGCTCCGACTGGGTGGATGAGCTGCCTTGGGTGCTCCTGGGCATCTGCTCGACACCCAAAGACCTACAGGCATCATCAGCTGAGCTGGTCTACGTTGCACCATTAGCCCTACCCAGTGAGTTCATCAATGCACCTCACAACCCCCAGCAGTCACTGCATGGTGCACTTCCCCCACCTCCTGGCTCAATTGGATTCCTTCACATCCCTACCGCAGCCCAGACACGGCCTGTTACGTCCCCAGTGAGCTGTACTCCGCAGAATATGTTTTTATCAGATGGGGCCTGTCTATAGCACCTCTACAAAGACCATAAGCCATTAGGCAGGCAAACCGGTCCCGCTTGTCATGCAAGTGGCGGGGCAGCTGGTCAGAATGGCGCCGTCAGGGGTTTCCTCCCGACCTCGGCACCGGGCTCAGAAGCCCGCGCTTGGCGACCCACGTGACGCCCCGGGCTGGGAGTACAAGGCCAGCCAAGCAACCTGCAATAAATCAGTTTTGCTCACTGAACTCAACCCGTCTGGTTGTGCATTCCTTCAGTTAGCAGTGTAGCCACTGCTACAGCAGTATAGGAAGAACTCATTGGTTACATATCTTTGCTACATAAGGAATGCATGCAACTTGCGGAGTTCCTCCAGCACTTTTGTGTACTGACAGTCCTTAAAACCCCTTTTAATATGTGGCTCCCACCCTACAATTTTACATTTTCTTCAAATTCAACACTGACAACATTTCCCTCTTCACTTAAGATAATCACAATGCATTAAGAACCATAGTGTCCACTTATTTTTTGGCCACAAATATTCTTGATTTTATTTACAGTATATGCCGTTTTATAGAACAACTCTGTACAGGACAACCCCTGGAATTTCCACCTAAAATGTTGTTTCTGAATGATACCCTTTGTACAAGGACCCCCGCCCAAAACATCTGGCACTTACCTCTGACCAGTGGTTGGTGTTATAAGGAAATCACAATATTTTACAAATTATCATTTAAAGCAGGGGTCCCAAAACTTTTTAGACCATTGACCCCTTAATGGAAAACTTGGTCCCTCATCAACCGCCAGGCATGGAATCCCAGCGCTAGACGGGGCTCTGGGTGAAAACACTCGCTCAGATGAAGTGATTGAGAAGGAACCTGCCACAACACAGAGTGGGTGAACAGATCCAAGGAATGTCCACTGTCAGAGCACGTCCGGGGACACCACCAGCGCACAGAACCATGGCATGAAGCTTGAAAATTGAACCAACTCGAGGGGAGAGCCACGTAAATTCCAACCTGTAACACCTCTGCACTTGGAATTCCTGGGCAACCAGTAAGGATGATAACCAATCATCAGCCTAACTTCACCTTCAATTGGATTTCACTGCATAAAAGCCCAGAGGCACAGCATTTATTAAACATCACGGGCAGAAGTAAAAAAAATATAGTGCTACAGGTTATTCACTAACAAACTTTAACATTTAGATAAATGAAGTTCATATTTTCTCTCTCTCTCTCTCTCTCTCTCTCTCTAATCCCATAAGGCTAACTTCTGGTGCAGAGGTGAATTTCACCTCTGAAACCATGCATCAAGTATTCCATCTTCAAGGCGGAATCTCGAGCCTTATTGTGCTTGGACGTGTAAATCTGCCCTCCTTGTTAAATGGGGAGAGCACATATCTCAGATTGTCAGATATCAATTCAGCCAAACATGGATCAAACATATGGTGGACATTTCCATACCTGCACTCAGCTGGACACAGATATCTTGTCTTTTTTTTTAATCAAGTAAAACATAAATGATTTTTTCCATTACCAAACAAGTTTTCATCTCATCATGCCATCTATTAATATCAATCACATTAGCATTTTTCCACGTACTTGCTATACATTTTTTTGCTACAGATAAAGCTAAATATATGAAAGCAATCTGAAATTTATCTAATCCCAAAGGCTTCAACTTACCCAACAAAAATATTGTCAGGTCTAGAAGTATTTGAATCTTATACAAATATTCCAAAAACAATTGAATTGCTTTCCAAAAAGATTGTATATGTACACATAACCAAACAGCATGAAAAAAAGTTCCAATCGAATTACCACATCTAAAACAAGAGTCTGATTAACTGAAACCATTTTTTTTTTTAAACTTTTCAGGTGTTAAATACAATTGATGTAAAAAATTGTAATTAACCATTGCATAACAAACATTTATGAATCTAGTAACACTATCATGACAGATATCTAACCAATCATCCTCAGAAAAAATAAAATTAATATCCTTTTCCCATTTAATCTTAGATCTATCCCATCCCTTTTTTCAAATTCTCTCATGTAATATTTGGTACATCAATGAAATATATCCCTTCTTTGGTACAATCACAAGAAAAGATTCAAATTTAGTCAATTTAGGTAAAGTCCTATCTCTACCAAATATTTGTTTTACTAAAGATCGAAGTTGATAATAAATGAATAAAGAATTCTCATTAATACCAAAATCTTCCCTCATTTGATTAAAGGATAAAAATTTACCTTCTTTAAAACAATCCCCCAAATTTTTTATATCTTTAGATTTCCAATGTAATAAACATTGATTATGCATTGAAAAAGGAATAAGTTGATTATTATATAATGGTGTTAAAGTCAATAATTTACCCTGAGAAAACTATCGTTCTATTTTTCCTCATCCATAACTTCATTAAATGCTTTAGTATAGGCACATTATATTGTTGTAATAAATTTAAATTCCATCGAAACAAAAATTGATGCATTTCAAATTCAAAAATATTCGCCATCTCAATTTTAGCCCAACTAGGGGGCCAATTCAAATCCATTAAAGAACTAATAAATTTAAATTGAGCTGCTTCATAATAATTTTGAAAATGTGGTAAACGTAATCCACCTAATGCATATTTCCAAGTTAACTTATTCAAGGCTACTCTCGGAAATTTACCCTTCCATAAAAATTCCCTAACCATTTTATTTAAATCTCGGAAAAAATTCTTATTAGGTAAAGACGGAATTGAATGAAACAAATATTGTATACGTGGAAAGATATTCATTTTAATTGTATTTATTCTTCCAACTAAATTTATAGGAAGATCCTATAGACCCGTCATCACCAGGTGATTTTCCATCTGGCATTTACAACATAGCCAATTTAATTTCTAAATCAGTAAAAAGAGCCTCCAGCTCCAATACATCTTATTTTTCTAATCTTGGCCTATTGGCCTATACTTCTTCAACAGCGATAAAAAGGAGTCAATCGATCCATTCTCCTGTTTTTCCTCAGAAGTATATAATTTCTTATAAAATGAGAAAAACTCATTATTAATCTCACGAGGTTTGTAAGTAAGTCGAATTTCGTCTGACTGCATTAATAAACCCTTGATACCTGTTCTTTCTTTAACTGCCATGCAATTGATAATTGATAAGATTGCAACAGATTGTATTTCAATTTCAATATGGACAACTCTATTTTCTGTCACATCTCTCTGAAATTCCTTTTCTAATTCATCAATCTGTTTCTCTAATTCAAGGCTCTCGGTTGAATAATTCTTTTTAACCTTAGAGGTATAACTAATTATTTGACCTCTCAAGTAAGCTTTCATAGCATCCCACAATATAAATTTATTCTGAACAGAATTAACATTCTCTTCCAAGAAGAAATTGATTAAATACAACAAGGAATGATCTGAAATTCTGCTTGCAATATTTTTCCCTGTAAATGTGCCGATACTAAAAAAAAAATTCTAGAAAAAGATTCATGTCTAAATGAATAAAAAGAGAAATCCTTCTCTGGTGGGTTGAGACGTCGCCAAATGTCCACTAAATTAAAATCTTTCATCAAAGCTCAAATTTGAATTGCCATTTTGGATTTTTTAACATTTTTTGGAAGTTTATCTAATAAAGGTTCTAAAACACAGTTCAAATCTCCTCCAACCAGAACATTTTCATTAGCTTGTTCCAGAAGCAAAAATGCATCCGAAATAAATGCTTCATCATCCACATTCGGTGCATAAATGTTGAGTAAAGTCCAAAATTCATTAAAAATCTTACAATTGAATTTAAGAATACGTCCTGCATTCATTTCCATTGATTGTAATTCAAAAAGATAAATTTTTATGAATCAAAATTGCTACTCCCTTAGCTTTAGAGTTAAATGAAGAAAAAAAACATGTCCAACCCAGTCCCTCTTCAATTTCATACTTTCTTTTTCATTCAAATGTGTCTCCTGTTAAAAAGCAATATCAATTTTCATCTTTTTGATATATGCCAAAACTCTCTTATGCTTGATCGGGTTGTTTAATTCCTGAACATTAAAAGTAGCAAATTTCAAATTTGACATATCTAATACAATTACTAAATACCAAAAATAATCACAAAATTAATAAGAAAGAAAAAAAAATTATGTATAGGACCCCCAAATTAAAATATTTAGGCCCTCCAAATAAAATTCGTTAATAAGAAAAAAAACCCCAAAAAACTACCAAAAGGTAGTAACTCCCTAAAAAAACTGGGTGTGGATTACCCACTAGTGACTGATGACTAACCAGATGGTGAACTCATTTCAAGAGTAGATGAACTCTTTCCATTCCCGTTCTTTCCACTTCTGCCATTTTTCCCATTTCCAAGACCGTCAGATTTTCTTTTAGGACATAATGGTGGACTTCTTCTTTGTCCTCTGACATCTGGTACTGATTTAGCAAAAACCATTGCTTCATGCTCACTCTCAAAGAATTGAGACTGATAGTTTCCATAAAACACTTTCAACACAGGATAACGAAAAGCAAATTTGTAACCTTTACGCCATAAAACATCTTTAACTGGATTAAATTCACAGCAGCGTCTGATGACATCTTGACTCAAATCAGGGTAGAAGAAAACTCTACTATTCTGAACCATCATTGGAGCTTGCATTTTGAACTGCAAGTCGAAGAATTGTCTCTCTATCCAGACAGTTCAAACAACGAACTAACACAGCTCTTGGGGTTGACCAGGTAGGGGGGGGGGTTCTTCTTAAAACTCTATCCAATATCAATCCATCAGGAAAAGACTCTTCTCCTAACATTTGGGAAATCCAATTTTTAAAAAAATTTGACAGGATCTTGACCTTCGAGCAAACCCACAATTTTCACGTTATTTCTTCTGCTTTGATTTTCCAAATAGTCTATTTTTTTTTGTTAATTCTCTTTCCCGGGCTCCTAAATCTTTAACCAATTTTTCCACCTTTATTATTGTTTCTGTATTGGATTGTACCTGTTGTTTACATTCAGAAAAGGAAGCTTCAAATTTTTAAGTTTTCCCAATTTTCTTTAGCTTCTGGCTTAACCACAGTTAGGTCTGAGCTCATATCAGTATTCATTTGAACCAGCTGGTTCAATTGACCAGTAATGATATCCAAATAAGAAGCAATACCTTCAAAATCATATAAAAAAAGTTGAGATGCAATTTGGAATGCAGAATCCGGTTCTGTAATTTGTAACTCACTTTCTTCCAGCTCTTCTTCCATTTCCTGTGCAGTTGGAGAGTAAGGTAAGTCCTCTTCTAGTTGTACTTCAAAAGGCAGCATTCTAGTCGTTTTGCTGTGAGTTTGGACACCCAATGACGACCCCCCCCCCCCCCCCCGACTTCCTCAGGGGGTCGTCGCTGCCCTCCCCCCGCAGACCATTTTAAAATAAAATTATGGAATCCTCTGTAATTAGCAGCATTACTCAAGCCCAGTCACTATAGACTGGGTGTCTAGCATCATAGTTCTCTTCCTCCGTGCTCCCATCTCTTCCAACGGGGTTATTCTTTATGACAAGCCTCTAGGCTCGTGCCCAACTTCTCGGGAGCGCGCTCCTTCCTCCACAAAACGGGTCGAACCAGCGCCATCTTGAGACTGGTGAATGGCTATTACTTTAACCTTTGTCCCCACTGGCGATTGTTGAGGCTTGGGGATTGCTGAAATCGAATCCGAGGCCGTTTCAAGTCGTTTAGGCCCCAATTCTTCTGCACTTCGAAACTGTATTTTCTTTTGTAACTGAGACTTAGTTTTTTTTTTACATTAGCAGCCATAATGGCTCACCAAAATATCAAACTCAAAATTAAAATTTTAAAATTAAAAATAAAGGGTTAAAAAATGGATACTTAAAAGTCTGTCCAGAGAGGACAGGGATTACACGTCTAGTCTCTAGGCCATCTCGCCACGCCCCCCCCCCACCCCCCCCAGATATCTTGTCTAAATGCAGGACAAGTTTAGAGAGTGGGTTGCTCATATTATTCACTTGGAGCCTGGTTAGGCTGTGTGAGGTTTGAAATGTAACCGGCTCCCTGTCTTGGCTGAAAGTCAGGTATCATGATTGATAACGTGCTTTCAGTGGCACTTTAGTAGCCGGTTAGCATGGCTGCTTGTTCCAAACTGATTTATGCAGTAACTGAACCGGCACCTCAGAACCTAGTTGGCCGCAGCAGCCTTTCGCTGTTACACTAAATACCCAGGATCATTTGTAATGCTAAAACAGTAAATGCCAGTGTATCTGGATCAGCAGAAGTCTAAACAAATAATTAAGGATAACAGGGAACAATTTGGGGTTATTACTTCCTGTAAAAATGCTTTCAGCATTTGTCTTTTTGGTGCATCTCTCACACATTATTTTCTGACGCAAATAAGAATTGTGGTGTTGGAAAAATGAAATGAGACAATGTGCAACTAATGAGTTTGACTAGGCAGTTGTTCACCTCAATCCCCAGCTAGCGTCTTGCTCGAGGCTTGTGCTACGGTATAAGTAATGAATTTAAATTTGTCTCCATTGTGATGCTTCACACGAACTGCACTGCTGCAGCACCTAATATGAGTGGGAACAACTATTTACTTTCATTATTTAGAAGAGGAACACAAAATATAATAAAACACGAATTGTCTGTTTATATAGAGTTTGTGTATAAATGTTATAGCTGTCAAGGTGATAATTGTCAGATATTGTGGGCCAAATGGTCTGTTTCCATGCTGTCCTGTTCTCTGTACATCACCTGAATATTCAGACCTGGAAGCCATTCCTTGGAACTTCAAGTTCAGGGCTGATTTTGCTCTGTATCCTGAAGCTAGCCTTCTCTCTCACTTTGGACTAAATTCGATCGATGTATGTTATATTAAAATGTGCCAAGGTCCTTCTTCAGACTATGAATTCAAACAGCAGTTAGATTTATGGTCCATTGCAGTCCTTTGCCTGACTCAACTGATCAGTTGTATTGATACAATTCGGACAGTAAGGTGGCCACAGATCTCTGGTTGCAGTCGGTCTGATGAGAAATTCGAGTGCACCTATCTGTAACACTTCACAACGCTTGGCAGGGTAGGGGGGGGGGGGGGGGGCTACCAAACGGACAAAGAATACATACCCTTGTGAGGAGCTGGGGTGGCGGGCGCTACCAAACATACAAAGAATACATATTTCTTTCTCCTACGCTCAGTCCATCCTTCCGTTTGCTCTCAACATATTCAATGGCTAAAGCCAAATACAACATGGCGGCCACCAAGACCTGCTCTTGTGAGAGGTTGGTCACCACTGTCAAAGGCGCTTTTTTCCGTTGATCCGCACCTGCTTTCCACCACAAAAGTTCAAATGACCCCCCCCCCCCCCCCCCCAGCATTATCAACCCCCTGGCATTTGTTGACCCGATGGATAGGCCCATCGGCCACTCCAGGGGTTGATATTGACCACATTAGACACCCCTAATTTATAGGTTTAAATTTTATTTGGATGTTTTGAAATAAATTACTGTTGGCTTCTGTAACTTGCCGTTTAAAGTCTGTACCAAGCTGACAGCAGTTGGACTGGGCGGATGACCCCACAGAGGAGAGCTGAGACTTTGAAAATAACTAACAGACACATGCGAGATTGTGTCGGAGCTGGCACAATCTTGGTGGTGTTACGATTCGTCATCAAAGTAGGAATTTTAGACCTGATGTATAGGATGACCAGATTTTAAGGTGAAATGTTTAAATTTCACAGATTATCCTATACAACGTCACACACAGTATCCTTTGATTTATAGAATAGACTCTGAACCATTTTTACGATATTTTTCATACTTTTCTCTTTCCCTTTTGATTAATTTTGTGAACTCCTAGGTTTTCTGCTGGTTCTTCAGCTCTCAACAAGTTTTTTGTCTTACTTTCTATGTGCTTCATCATCTATGGGGGCTCTTAATTGGCAACCCCCCCCCGCAATAAAATGTTAACCATGACATGAAATACATTTACAAACCAGAAGTTTCAAACACAAAATGTATTACAGTACAACTCCAATTATCTGAAAACGTGTTTTTTTGAAAACTCGTCATAAAAAAAAACAGCCCAGTAGCAACAACAAATCATTTGCAACAGTGTTTAAACAACAATCTCACTAAAAAATGCTGGCTGCCGCCAATCACTGACACCTCCCCACCAAACCTGGTGCCTGAGGTACCCGCTGCCCCTGGTCAATTCGGCTCCAAAAATTTTTTTCGGATAAATGAGGATTTTGGTGAATCCAATTTCAAATAATCAAGCTTCAACCGTGCAAGGATGAATTTATCAAATTCCACAATCCTGATTGCTTCCAAGTTTAATAGCATCCATAATCATTATGAATATACATTTTTTTTTAAATCAAGTTTTCAAATTTATCCATTGCCTTTCCAAACTCAATCACTGAAACCCTTGTGCAATACTTCTCTCAGTGTCTGTTTATACTTCCAAAACCACACCTCACCCATGATGCTACTTGTTAACCCTAACCCTAAACTCCATATTCTTGCAACGAGCTTTCAATCCAGTTCCTTCCACAAGGCCCCATTTACTGGTCTCAAACATTGACCTGTACTGCCAATTAGCCTCCCAGCCCTCAACTGCATGAGCCACTAAATACCTTTTCTTGATTTTATAAAACATTGTCAAGCATTTCCCTGGATCATTATATGTAAATAAAGTTTCAACAAATGGGGATTTGATTTTACTTAAATTAAAAGTTTGGAATCAATTTTCTCTTTGTTGCAAAATGTGACATTGTACTGATGGAATGTGACAGAATACCAATTTGCACACTTAAAAAAAAGTGTACATGCATTTTCACTTATTTAGTCTGTTTCCTTAGAATTATTAAATTGGTATGTACCAATTAAAAAATTCAAACTATTCTCTAAAACTGACTTAATACCAACATTCTAGCCATGGACGAATTCCAAAATTGATTTAAGTCACAAAGAAAATTCTAACTTGCCCCCTACAAAAATATTATCTTAGTATAAAACCCAGCTTTTTATCACTGACTTTGAAAAAGAATTTGACATGTGTGCCTAATTTTAAAAAAAATGATTTGGTGATAACAAAAAAAATTCCACTACAACAAATGAATTATGAGGCGCAAGAACAACTTATTCAACAATACTTTTGTTGCTTTCATTTTAACCAATTTCTCCGTGGAAGGCATTATTAAATGCTATGAAGACTTCTCAGCTGACATTACATATTAGATAGCCACTTATATGGCAGATTTTAATTTCACTTGTAGTTCCACGACAAAAAAATTCTGTCTGCATTTTCTAGTCAATAAAAATTGTCAGAGCAAAAGAAAGAGAAAAAGTTACTTTTATTCAACTTTAGTAAAACTTACATGGACAAGTTGGGAGATGGAATACCACCACTATCAGCTGGGGTCCCAAGGAGGCTCGGCGTTAAAGTCGAACTGTTCTCTGTAGAGTGCTACTCCCAGACCTTCTGGGTAATTGTTATACACCCGAACAGAAATTCTGCCCTGTAAAAAAGTGAATAAAACATATAAGCACCTGCAGACAGCCAAGTATAATAAATTTGGTTTAAAGCACCTTTTCATTGTTCAAACTAATTACGAACTGCTGTTGTACCAAAAGAAAAGGTGCATGTTCAAAAAAAGGGACAAAGAGAACACAACAAATCATTATTAAACTAACTTGCATCTATTTCTCTTTGAAATGTTGATTAGTTTGATGTAATTATCTGATGTTTTCCTAGATAGTCCACAAAACTCAACTGTACTGGTTTTGGATTAGAAAATCATGTCATTTCCTAATAATTTACCTGCTAATCAGGAAGTTTTAAAGCAGGATGCTATCAATTGACAGAATTTGGTGTTCGTCAATCATGTTGGGTCCTGAACTGTTCCATGAATATGAGTGATCTGGATCGAGTAGAACACATTTATTTAAGTGTAAAGGAATGAAAAGCCGCAAACATTAAACAAGTTTTAAGGGTAAAACTGACAGGTAGAGTTTGGCAAAGAAGCCAAGGAAAATGAAGTGGAATAGATTCTTCATGGTAATAAACTAGTTAGTGAAGAACATTTGGGTTTGTGAGCCAATCTACACAAATTTCTAAAAGATCGCAAACAGACACAAAGTAATCACAAAGGCCAACTTAATTTTACTTTGAAAATTCGGAGAGCCAATGCTGAAAGTCTGCACTGTGACGGAATATTTGAGAATGTGTTTGGGAGATAAATTGGTAAAATTAGAGAAGGTTACACACATTCACATACTTCACAACAGATACTATTTGAAATACTGAAGAATTCATATTCCGTGACTTTACAGAAACTATGGAGAATTTCACAAATGGCTGTTAATTGAAGTGAATGAATGGACTATTGTCTTTAAAGCCATGGCAAGAGATGGGCTGTCTCCTGGTACCTCTTCACAGAAAAGTCATTGAGAGGTTATTGTTTACTTAAAACAACAGATGAACCTGGAGAAGGTCAGGGGTTTTGCAAGTGAGAGAGAGTCTCAGTAAGGGAGAGAGACAGAAGGGAGTCTTTGACTGTGCATGACACAGAAAGCTGTAACAAGCCAGGAGAAGTTTGCTGGAACTGAAACAGAAGCTCCAGAGTGGCGGATGGCTGGAAGGGTTATCTGTCTGATGTTTCTCTTGGAATAAGTGGAACAGAAAGGAACTCTGTGGTAGCCTGAAAGAAAGAGGTTATCATCTGGAGAACCCTGATGGGGCAAATTTCATTAGCAAGACATTGAGGTGACTAATGGTCACTAATGACTCAGTTTGCTTCAATCCTAGTTTGCTTCACAAAGGGTGAGTGTGAACCAAGTGAAGTGATCACTGATTACATGTGCACTGATTACTCTGGTAATACAGAATTTACCCACAACACCTTACACCTCCCTGCTAATTGGAAACAGTGGCATACATGTACAATATATAGATAGCGTGATTGCTGAGGGTTGGCTTCAGCAGCTACACAAAGCAAATGGTACAATTTTTGATCTTGATATCCAGGTCCTTGCACATCTTTAATTCCTATTTTTCCCCTTCTTGATTTTCCCATTCTAGATGAAAGAAACAGTTCTGATCATCTCTTCCTTCCCCATATTGGAATGGGAACAATTTAATCGGCCTGCCTTTCTACCAAGGTATCACAGCAAGCTATAACTATTAAAAACCAAAATAAATTGTGCATGCAAGATAAATGAACGAGCCAGAACAAAATAGTAAAGAAACTGCATGGAAAGTTATGGTTTTGAAAATAAAGGCATTGAATAAAAAGAGACAAATCCATATTAAATCTTTGCAAGTTATTGGTTGGGCATTGGAGAGTGTACACAATTTTGGGAGCCACACTTAGATGTGTTAAACAATGGAGTTATCACCGGATGACATGTTCTTGAACTGGATCCATGGCACTTCATCCACATCCCAGCCCACCAGGAATGGAAAGACCCATTGTCCACCACCACCTGGCCTGCACTCACCACCCCCCCCACCTTGAACATCGGGTGTGCCTATAACTTCGTATCCTGAAAATAGAACACATATGGCGATAGCAAAGTCTCAGTGCCTTCCCAGCACGTTGCTGCCATGTTGGTCTGTCAAAATAAACAGCCCCTGGATCCCCGGGACCTGATGCATTATTTTTATATTTACATATATTTTTTCTTTATTTTTAAAATAATTATAGTTTTTTTTGGTCATAATTCACATAGGTCATAGGTAGGGGACCATCTGTATAAGTATACATATAAATAAATATTTTCATAGTTGCAAAATAATGTTCATCAGTCTCAAAGCCTGTGGGAAGAAGTTATGTATCAGTCTGCCAGTTCTGATATTGATGCTCTTGCACCTTCTTGATGGTAAATTTAAATTTAAATTTATTGGTGGGTTAAAGATACTGTGTGCTAGTTGGAAAGGGTCTTTATAATTCTTTTAATCCTACTTAAACTTCCTGTTAATGTCTATAGAGGAAAGGGAGATTCCTATGATCCTCTCGATTATTTTAATGATCCTCTGTATAGACGTTCGACCTTGCAGATAACAATACACTCAATGATGTTGCTGAACAGGACATTCTCAATTGTGCTCCAGCAAAAGATTGTCAAGATGGGGGCCAATAGCCTTGCCCTCTTCAGCTACCTTAGGAATTATACGCGCTACTGTGCATTCCTGACAAATGTGGGGATGTTATCAGTCCAAGATAGGTCGTCCCTTATATGCATACCCAGGAACTTTGTGCTCTCCACAACAGAACCGTTGATGTGCAGTGGAGAACATTTGACCTTTACTTTTATGAAGTCCACAATCGTCTCCTCTATCTTGTCCACAATGAAACTCAGGTTGATGTTCTCACAACATTTTACGAACCTTTCAACCACCTCTCTGCAAATGCGACTCATCATTGTTGCGGATGACGCCAACTACCATTGTATCATTTGCAAATTTGATGATTCTGTTGGAAGTGAATCTAGCAGTACAGTTGTGAGACAGCATTGTAAACGCTAGCAGAGTGAGCACACAGCCCTGAGGTGCGCCAGTATTCATCGAGATGGGGCTTGAGGTTTTGCTGACAGACTGTGGTCTTTCCGTCATCCAGAATTCAGTTTCAGAGAAAGCTGTGAGTCCTAGCAAGGATAGTTCTTCTATGAGCGTCTGAGGTATGATTGTGCTGAAGTCAATGAAGCATCATTCTCTTGGAGGGTCAGGACAGAGTGGAAGGTCAAGGCTATTGTATCACCTGTGGACCAGTTTAGATGGTAAGTTGGATGAGGGCATTTATGCTGAGGGTAGTAAGATGTTCAAGAGACTGATTAAAAATTGTTCTCAAAACTAGGTGTTGGACTTCAGGTTTTTGTACACTATCCCTGAAGGTAGCAGCAAGAAGAGGTTGTGACCAAGATGATGTGTTTCATGATTTTAGCTACCCCTTTGAGGAAGTGCTTCACATAGACATCTTCAATTCATGGCAGGTTGGAGCCAGTGAAGGATTTGGCTATATTTGCTACTTTCTGAAGCCTTCTGCATTCCTGGACACTCAAATTACCAAACCAGGCTGTGAAGCATTCAGTCAGTAAATTTCCACGGAACAGCTGCACAAGCTTATCTGACAACATTCCAAACTAACCAAGGTAGAAGCTGTGGTGTAACTTCATCACAGCTTCTTTGATATGCTGATCCAGATGTCTTCTGGTAAATGGAGCTCCCAGGAACTTGAAGGTACTATCTCTCTCCACATTTGTCCCATCAAGGTTGGCAGGTGCATGATCCCTCAGTCTCCCCTACCTAAAATCCACAATGGACTTCTTGTTGAATGCAAGATTGTTATTCTGACACAACCTAAACAGATTCTCAATCTCTATCCTGTATTCTGTGATGTGGACATTGTGCGAGCACCATATTACATACTTAGCAAAGCTATATGGGATACTGTAATGTACCTGCAAACTTTTTAGGGATCAGTGTGGGGACCAACAGGGCTGTGGGGATAGAGCAGGGCAGTGGGATCAGTGTGGGGAACGGCACGTGGCTGTGGAATCAGTGTGGAGAACGGCACGTGGCTGTGGAATCAGTGTGGAGAACGGCACGTGGCTGTGGAATCAGTGTGGAGAACGGCACGTGGCTGTGGAATCAGTGTGGAGAACGGCACGTGGCTGTGGAATCAGTGTGGAGAACGGCACGTGGCTGTGGAATCAGTGTGGAGAACGGCACGTGGCTGTGGAATCAGTGTGGAGAACGGCACGTGGCTGTGGAATCAGTGTGGAGAACGGCACGTGGCTGTGGAATCAGTGTGGAGAACGGCACGTGGCTGTGGAATCAGTGTGGAGAACGGCACGTGGCTGTGGAATCAGTGTGGGGAATGGCAGGTGGCTGTGGAATCAGTGTGGGGAATGGCACGTGGCTGTGGGGAGAGAGCAGGGCAATGGGATCAGTGGGGACTGACACAGGGCTGTCAGGAGAGCACGGGGCAGTTGTATCAGTTTGGATATACAGTATACAATTTCCTAAAGCTAGCAATTGCTTTTTCTAAATTGCTGTGGACTTACTCGTGGTAACTGAATAATTATGGGACCATGCAAGTATATGCAGTTGGATGTTGCTCGAACAGACGTTAAATGGAGTATTCCTGTTTTGCTTTTGAGCCAATCTTGGCTATGCATTCACTGTGTATAGGGAATAGAGCAGGGGACCAAGTACGCAGCCTCAAGGTGCCCCTATGATGATCAACATACCAACTTGTGTCTTTGGAATATGGGGGGAAACATATATGGTCACAGGGAGTACATGTAAAATTTAAACAAATCTCTTCAGAACACAATTGAACCCAGGCCACTGGAGCTGAGACTGCTCCTGTACAAACTGGGCCATTGTGCTGGCCAATTGCAAAGTGTTCAAAGCCAGTGTAAAACATTTAACCATTGCAATGCTATTAGGAATTTGAACAATATGGATCTCTTTTCATTGAAATATACTTTACAACTTGGCATCCATATCTATTTCCAATGATGAAGAAAACACAAAAAAATTGGTAATGGGACAATAAAGAATAATTATCAACTCAAATTAAAAAGAATGATCTCCAATTTTCAGGTTTCTTTGACTGATATGTGAATTGCCTAGTTAAAAATTAGTTTTTACTGCCTGGCTGGAACTCAAGTTGGGCAGTAAGTGTAATTTAAACTGCTACTTAAATTTTCTGTTTGTTGATGCCACACACTTACCATGCTCAAGAATAAGGTCTTTTTGACAAGATTCAAGGTCAGATTAGCTGACATCTTTCTGTGCTGTCACGGTGAAGTGCTTATGCACAGTTCCTCCACTGATCTCTCCTCTGTTATATGGCAGTTATTTTTGAAACAAGTACCTCATTTTTTCTTATTTTTTAGATGCATTTTAGACAACATTTGCACTGAAATGCTGCTGCAAAACAACAAGTTTGTGATAAATACTGATTCTGACTTTAATGGTCCATCTTGACCAAAATATCTTCAATCATTTTCTTACACAAGTTGAAAGTAAACTATTTAAATAACAGCTGGAGGGATGACAGAGACACAGTCCATACAAGAACTCATCTAAAGGTACAGTACAACTCCAATTATCCGAAATGGTTGGGACCGGGCCTATTTTGGATAACGTGTTTTTCGGAGAACTGGTCATTTTTTAAAAACAGCCCAATGGCAGCAGCAAATCACTTGTAAAAGTGTTTAAACACCAACAAACAAAGGAAAAGCTTTTTAAGCATTAAAATAATGTTTAATTCTCATCAAAAATATGCTGGCCACCATCAGGAGCCTGAGGTTCCTGCTCCTGTCCGGGAGCCCGACGTCACTGCTGACACCAGGAGTCCAAGGTCCGCGCTGCCACTGGCAGCCCAACATCCCCAGTCAGTTTGGCTCTGAAAAATTTTTGGTTAAATAAGGATTTCTTATTTGTTTCTGATATCCTCATTTATCTGAAACTTTAAAAATGTTTGGATAATTGAGAATTTTGGAGAATCTGATTTCAGATAATTGTTGTTGTACTGTATTATACATAAATCCATGCAGCATTAGAAACAAGGTGTATGATCTTGTACATCTACAGGTTGGAGGGTACGATGTTATGGCTAAAGGATGGATGTCATTGGGAGCTGATTGCCCAAGGATATATGGTGTATTGTAAAGAGAGAGAGGTAGAGAGGGTGGCATGGCTTTGCTGGGAGGCATTGGAAAGAAGGGACATAGGATTAGAAGAGGTAGAGTCCTATGGGTTGAATTAAGGAATGGTAAAGGTAAAAGGTTAATGGCAATTATATACAGGTCTGCCTGAAGAAAACTGAGGTCCTCCATCAGCCAGCTCCCCACCATGACTACCAGCCCCCCCACATCTCCATCGGGCACACAAAACTCAAAACGGTCAACCAGTTTACCTATCTCGGCTGCACCATTTCATCAGATGCAAGGATCGACAATGAGATAGACAACAGACTCGCCAAGGCAAATAGCGCCTTTGGAAGACTACACAAAAGAGTCTGGAAAAACAAGCAACTGAAAAACCTCACAAAGATAAGCGTATACAGAGCCGTTGTCATACCCACACTCCTGTTCGGCTCCGAATCATGGGTCCTCTACCGGCACCACCTACGGCTCCTAGAACGCTTCCACCAGCGTTGTCTCCGCTCCAGCCTCAACATCCATTCGAGCGCTTTCATCCCTAACGTCGAAGTACTCGAGATGGCAGAGGTCGACAGCATCGAGTCCACGCTGCTGAAGATCCAGCTGCGCTGGATGGGTCACGTCTCCAGAATGGAGGACCATCGCCTTCCCAAGATCGTGTTATATGGCGAGCTCTCCACTGGCCACCGTGACAGAGGTGCACCAAAGAAAAGGTACAAGGACTGCCTAAAGAAATCTCTTGGTGCCTGCCACATTGACCACCGCCAGTGGGCTGATAACGCCTCAAACCGTGCATCATGGCGCCTCACAGTTTGGCGGGCAGCAACCTCCTTTGAAGAAGACTGCAGAGCCCACCTCACTGACAAAATGCAAAGGAGGAAAAACCCAACACCCAACCCCAACCAACCAATTTTCCCCTGCAACCGCTGCAACCGTGTCTGCCTGTCCCGCATCGGACTTGTCAGCCACAAATGAGCCTGCAGCTGACGTGGACTTTTTACCCCCTCCATAAATCTTCGTCCGCGAAGCCAAGCCAAAGAAGACAGGCCCCCAAACAATAGCTGGGCTGTGGACCACAAAATGCAACTGGATATAGATAAGGTATTATCATTGGGATTTTTAACATGAATTGGGGAAGTCAGGTTGGTATGGGACCTCAGGAGGGAGAGTTTGTGCAATGCCAACAGGATGGGTTTTTGGAGCAGTTTGTTAATAAGCCCAGCAGGGGATCGGCTGCTCTGGATTGGGTGCTCTATAATTCATCAGAGGTGATTAGAGAGTTGAAGGTAAAGGAATCCTTCAGAGGCAGTGATGATTGAGTTCACTTTGAAATTTAAAAAGGAGAGGCTAGAGTCTGGTGTGTTGCAAAGGAAGTTACAGTTGCATGAGAGAGGAACTGGCCAAAGTCGATTGAAAAGCACACTAATGGGGAATTCAGAAGATCAGCAATGGTTGGAGATTCTGCCAGAAACGAGGAGAGTGCAGGACAAGGACAAACCAAACAGAAATAAAATTTTGATGGAAAACTGAGACAATTATGGCTGATGAGGGAAGTTAAAGCAAAAGTGATGGCAAACAAGGAAGCAAAAATTAGCAGGAAGATAAAGGATGGGAAACTTGGAGAAGACAACTATGAAGGTGATAGGGAAGGAAAAGATTAATTATGAAAGGAGGTTAGCAAGTAAAATCAAAGAGGATTCTAAAAGCTTCTTTTAAATATATAGGGTGACTAAAGTAGACATAGGACCAATAGAAAACGACACTAGAGAAAATGTAATGGAAGACAAGGAGATGGCAGAGGAACTAAATTGATATTTTGGATCATTCTTCACTGTGAAGATATTAGTAGCTTACTGGACTCTCATGGCTCTCTCAAAAGAGAAGTGAGTGTGGTCAGGATCACAAGAGAGAAGGTAGTTGGGAAGCTAAATGGTCTCAGGGTAGATAAGTCTCACGGACTGGATGGAATTCACTCTCAGGTTCTGAAGGAGATAGCCGTAGAGATTGTGGAGGCATTGGTAGTAATAATAATGGAGGTTGACATGGTTCCGGTGGACTGGAGGATCACAAATGTCACTCCACTGTTTAAAGGGAGTGAGGCAGCAGAAAGGAAATTATAGACCTGTTAGCCGAATGCTGGTGGTCGGGAAGCTGTTTGAAGTCGATTGTCAAGGACAAGGTTACAGAATATTTGGAGGTGCATGAAAAGATAAGCCCAAGTGAGGAAAATCATGCCTGACAAACCTATTGTAAGTAGGACAGACAGTGGAGATGCAGTGGATGTTGTGCATTTGGACTAGCAAAAGGTCTTCACAAAGTTGCTAAATAAGAGGAGACCCCAATGAAGGATACCAGTCTGGTTAGAACATTGGCTGGTGAGCAGGAATAAAGGGATCCTATTCTGAATGGCTACAGTAACCAATGGTGTTCTGCATGGGTCGGTGTTGGGGCGGCTTCTTTTTACATTGTATATAAATGGCTTGGATCACGGAATGGATGAATTTGTGTCTAAATTTGCAGATGATACCAAAATGGGTGGTAGGCGAGGTAGTGCTGAGGATGGTGAAAGGCAGTAGTGGGACTTGGATAGATAAGGAGAATGGGCAGATGAAATACAATGTTGGAAAATGTACAGTCATGCACTTTAGTAGAAGAAATAGACGAGCATACTATTATTTTCAAAATTCCAAGGTGGAAAGGGACTTGGGAGTCCTCATGCAGGATATCTTAAAGGTTGACCTCCAGGTTGAGTTGGTGGTGAAGGCGGCAAATGAAATGTTGCAATTCATTTCCAGAGGGATAGTCGAGCAGGGATGTAATGTTGAGACTTTTGTAGAGCAAGTGATCTCACTTGGAGTAGTGAGTACAATTTTGGGCACCGCATTTGAGAAAAGATGAACTGGCGTTGAAGAGGGTTCAGACATGATTTACGAGAATACCAGGAATGAAAGAGTTAGTATATGAGGAAGAGGAATGATTATCAGCTCTTGGACTGTACTCATTGGAATACAGAAGGATGAAGGGGAACTCAGAGGTATTTTGAATGCTGACAGGCATGGACAGATAGATGCGGTAAGGATATTTCCTATGCTAGGGGATTCTAGGACAAGAGGGCATAATTTCAAGATAAGAGTGTCAATTTAAAACAGAGATGGAGAAAAATGTCTTTAGTCACAGGGTCATGAGTCTGTGAAACTTGTTGCCACAGGTGACTATGAATGTGAAGTTGTTGGGTGTATTTAAGACAGAAATTGACACGTATTTAATTAGTCAGGGCATCAAGGGTTACAGGGGATAAAGCTGGGGAGAGGGGCTGAGTGGCTGGATGGATCAGCTCATGATGGAGCAGACTCGATGGGCCAATGAGCCTACTTCTGCTCCTATATCTTCTGATATTGTGATTTAACTGCACATCTAAATTCAATTAGATTTTGGCTGATCTACGACCTGCCATCTATCTATAATTCTTCAGTTAACAAAAAAATCAATCACCTTTCACTTGAAAAAATAACTGAGCAAGGATCAAATGAAGCAAATTTCTACCACCCTCTGCATCCAATCTTCTTTGCTTCAACTGTACATTATGGTCCTACGTTCCACAGCAAGGGAAAGAGCAGGTCACTCACTCCACATTTTCGCTACCTCTTTCATACTTTAAAAGTTGCAAAGCAGTCCCCAACTTTATGCTGACTCTTCAAATTTTAACTCTTGGGCGTCTATACTTTATTCTGCTAAATTTTACATTCCACTCCAACATATTTTCTAAGGCATTCTGTCCATAAGAGATTAAAGTACTCTAGGATTGGTTCGAGTCTTAGTACAGAATTTCTAATGCCTTGCACTTCATTCCTCATAATGGGGCCAGACCTGAATTAAGTGCATTTACTTTTTAAAAATATCCTGACAAATGCCTGGCTACCTGACCAAGGCCTGACACAACAGGATTTTGGATCTGGCATGAAATAAAATTGAGATAAAACAGAGTCAGTGTCTGCAGCAAAACACAATTTTCTAGAGGAACTCAGTGGGAGAAAAAGATAAAAACATTTCAGGCTAGACACTGTGTGAGGAAATTTTGTCACCCAAAACTGTAAAATTCAATGCTCAAACCATTGGGCTGTAGACTGTCCTGGCAGAATACGAGGTGTTCCTCTAGTTTATGTTAGACTTCGCCCTGTCAGTGAAGGACAAAGATGGACAGGACAGTGTAGGAGTGAAAAATGAGAGATGAAATGGACACAAGACCTGGAGCCCAGAATGGCCACCGTGACAAAGCACAGATGTTCTGCAAAGCTATCCCAAAGATTGCACTGGGACTCACTAGGGAGGAGGCAGCCATATCAGAGTAACAAATGTATGTGAGATGAGAGGAAATACATGACCATTTGCCTCACCTGGAAGGGGTGTTTGTGCCCTTGAATGTAAGTGAGGGAAGAGTTGCCAGAGCAAGTGGTGCAGGGGAAAAGTACCAGAGTCACCAAGAGGTGTGTGGAGAGGGGCAAGAGTAATAGAGGGAACAATTCCTACAGAAAGGGATGGGAGGTATAAATGTGGGTGGAGGTGGAGTCCAGTTGCAGTGAATGTTGAGGCTGGGGAGGGTGAAAGGCAAAGATGAGGAACCCTATTCTGTTTGGAAGAAGGCAGAATGAGAACAGAACCTGAAGTAACAGAAGAAATGTTAGAGATGTGACCACAGTAGAAGGGGAGCCATTTTCCTAAAAAAAGGGAAATTTCTGATATCCTGGAACAAAAGATCTAAATTTTGATGCAGATATAGCAGAGGCAGCAAAAATAGGAAAAGAATAGGCAGAATTGGAGAAGGTATATTCTAGGTAGTTGTGTGAACCATAAGTAGGTTTGTAGGAAATGTCAGTATATAGCTTGTTTCCTGAGATGGAGGCAGAAATCTAGAAAGAGAAGTGTCAGAAACTTGACAGCAGGATGGAGGATGGTATCAAAGTTTAAAAATTGACAAGTTGTGGACAAGTGCATGAAGTAGCCCCAGTGTAAAGATGAAATAAAAATGTTAAGTCCTTGGGTTAAGTGCACTTTTGAATTTTAAATAAAATTAATCATTGTCTTTTGATTATAGCACGTTTCTAGGTGTCAACAGTGGGCATACAGCATCCAAAGTAAAGGGTATGGATGTGAACTTGGAAGCAGCCTAGAACTGGCAGATGGACAAGAGAAACAGATCAGGATCGGAGGGCCATGTTTTCAGTAAAGCTTATTGGGTTACTATTTATATCTTTGTCTCAATGCTTCCATTTACTGTTTACATTGTCATTTGCTGTTGTATCATTGGAAAACAGGGACATGTGGAGCTATCTTTATGAATATTTGGGTTATTATAAATATGACCAATCCCTCCAATTTACATCAATTATCCAAATTCTACTTTATATGTGCCTGATAACACATTAACAAAATTGAGACGACACCTTTACTTCGAGTTTCTTTCAACTTAATTGTCATCCACTGATTTAAACACAGCCCCCTTCAAGAGTTAAAAAAAAAGGCTAACTTCCCGGGAGAACGATGTGGAGAAATGACTTCACTTCAGCAGGAGTGAGATGTGATCAGGTAAACAAGGCGTCATGTTTTTCTCCCGAACTTCAAAACTCAAACTCAAGGTCACCCTAAACATTAACGAAAGCTCTGAGCCATAGAACTCGTTGACAAGGTTGAAAACGAACTGGCCTGACACTGACACTCCTGAGCCCGGCTCTCTAGCATGACCACACGCGCAGCCGGGGCTATCGTCCACACGCAACCGTGGCATTAATCCTAACTAGAGTATTTTCACCACCGGCTATTATTTCAAACTAAGAATAACAGACGCAACACTTTCCAATCGCATCGCACCGGCGCGCCTTTTTCAACGCCAGAAACGGATGGGCGGGGAGAAATTCAAGCAAAGCACGAAATCAAACTGTTCCACTTCACTATTTTTATAGAAGCCCGTCATTTGTTCCAAATCAAGATTTTAAAGTACTAATAAGACTTTGGTGGAATGGAACATAGACGAAGGAATAATAACGGGAACTAAAAAGTTGATGGGTGGGGGTTGAAGTTATCTGTTCGTCTTTCCTCCCAAAGAAATGACCTGGCTTCAATTGTTGGAAAATTTCTTATCATCAAACCAAACAATCAGAGCAGGAAAAGCCACAATTCAAAAACACTAAAGCACGCCCCAAGGTTTCCATCGTTCTCGTGATTTAGGAACCATGTCCAAAGCGAGCGCTTGTATTCCTGCCGGGGAGAGGTCGGGCGGTCTGCCAGCCCAGCTCCCATGCCCGGAACCAGGGAGTGCGGACCGCCGGCTCCCTCACTGCGGAAACTCCCTTGTCGGCTGCCCCTTCTCAGAGGAAACCAGGACAAATGTAAGCACCGGCATCCATGGCCGGTCCCTGTCCAGGAAGTGCAGTCGCGCCTTGTAACAGAGTTAAGCCACGGAGCGGAGTTTCCTCCACGTCCGATTCATTCCGACACTGCTGCAGAGAAGGCGTTCAAATGTAGTTCGCGGCGCCGTTGGAACCCCTCAATTTCAATCCCCCTTCCAACTGCCGCCATCGGCGCGCTCTCTGACCCCCCCAGAATCGCCAGCCATCAATGTCACGGCCTCACTGACAGCCCCGGCGGCCACTTATGAGTCGGCAGCCGCGTCGGGCGGGACACGTGACGGGGAGAAGGCCGCAAAGGACGCTGGGATTCCCGAGCTCGCCTTCAAATGTGGGAGCAAAGAAGGCCGGAGCAATCGTCCGCCGGCTCGTTACTCCTCCCCACGAACACAACTCGCCCCCAGGCTTCACCTCCGGCTGTCATTGCGCAACGAAAATCGTTTCACGTCACTCAAATTTCCCCCCTCTCCACGGTCCCGCACCCCGTCCCGTCCCCACGCAGCCCTTTTGTCACACCGACACCAAGCTGACGGTCCGGTTCGCCGATCTCAGAAACATGGCACCTTCACGTCCAAAAGAGAACACCACATCGAATGTACTTACGCGGTATAACGGCCCAAAAGATTTGGTAAAGCGTCTTCTCTTTTTAGGCGGAATTTTTAAAAAGTAACAGGGGGTCGTGCGAGAGAAAGACGACAACCGCTCTTTGCCATAAAAGCTAGTCTCGACTGAAGAGGAAGGAACGACGCATGCAAAGAGACGGCGGACAGCGTGTAAAAGAAGCAGCCAACCGCCCAGCGCGCGCTTTTAAAGGGTCGGCCCGGTACCCGGATGCTGACGCCGCCTCCTCCACACCAGGGTCCTGGTTGCCACAACAACCGCCTGCCCCGTGCCCGGCCGGCGGCTCTGCTCGCGTCAGTCTCAATGACGGGGTGCTACTGACGGTAGCGCCCATCAATGTTGTAGGTAATGTGGGGAGGGGAGGGGGATTTCCTGCATTCGTGCCAAACATTCGGAGGCCAAATTAGTTTTTTTAAATCTGCGAGACAGGTTGCTTTTCCATGGGGTTCAGAATCAGAATTTATTGTCATGAATAAGTCATGAAGTTCGGTGTTTTGCGGCAGCGCCATGGTGCAAACGTTCATATTATAACCATCTTAACAACATGACTTACAAAAGAAATTAAAATAACAGGGCACCAAAAGTGAGGCAGTGTCTTTGATTCATTGATCATTCAGGAATCTGATGGCAGCAGGGAAGAAGCTGGCCTTGTGCCACTGAGTGCTCTTCTTCAGGCTCCTGTACCTTCTTCCCCCCACCCCCATGGGAGTAGAGTGAAGAGGGCACTTTCACAATAGACGTGTCACTTTGGTCTTGAGAAAAGGTGCTGACCCGAACCATTCACCGACCTGCTTTTCCTTGCTCACTGGTGAATTAGATTTTTAAAAAAATGTGTGTATTGTTATGGACCATAGACTGACCTTTTGGACTGTCATAAAGGATGGAATTCTGCTGGGAACTCTGTGTGTGAATTGTGGTCCAGTTGAGTCAAGCTGTGCAGACCGAGAGAGAATGGAACGTTCAGAATGGCAGCTGGAGCTGTGGAGACCAACTGGAGAGTGGTGTGAAAGTAAGTTAAAGAAGGGTTAAAAAACCATGATTTGAGAATGGAGGAAAGTCATCTAGGGAAGCCTTGAGAAAAGGATTCATCAGCTTACAACAAAGCAACATCGTTCAGTTCTCTCTCCGATATTCAATACAATGTCCTTTCGTTATTCAGTTAAAGAACTGAATTTGGATATTGTGCTTTGAGAATGAATTCTGTGGACTGCATTTTTGGATGTGGGGTTTTGGGAGGGATTTTTCCTTTTTGAATATTGGACACAGACTGTAATGGTTTTGGTTTTTCAGATACACTGCTTGTAAATATATCTGTATATTTGTTATAGATACTTTTCTTTCTTTGGCTTGGCTTCGCGGACGAAGATTTATGGAGGGGGTAAAAAGTCCACGTCAGCTGCAGGCTCGTTTGTGGCTGACAAGTCCGATGCGGGACAGGCAGACACGATTGCGGCGGTTGCAGGGGAAAATTGGTGGGTTGGGGTTGGGTGTTGGGTTTTTCCTCCTTTGCCTTTTGTCAGTGAGGTAGGCTCTGCGGTCTTCTTCAAAGGAGGTTGCTGCCCGCCAAACTGTGAGGCGCCAAGATGCACGGTTTGAGGCGATATCAGCCCACTGGCGTTGGTCAATGTGGCAGGCACCAAGAGATTTCTTTAGGCAGTCCTTGTACCTTTTCTTTGGTGCACCTCTGTCACGGTGGCCAGTGGAGAGCTCGCCATATAACACGATCTTGGGAAGGCGATGGTCCTCCATTCTGGAGACGTGACCCATCCAGCGCAGCTGGATCTTCAGCAGCGTGGACTCGATGCTGTCGACCTCTGCCATCTCGAGTATAGATACTTATAGTGGGGTTAATTAGGTAAAGATATATTGTTAATAGTCATTAATAAATAGTTAAAAATTGACTCTTTAGAATTGTATCTTCTACTGTTTTGAGGTGTAATTATACACTCACTGCCTTTGCTTCTCTGCTTCCTTCATCTCAAATCTGTTCTTCTACTTCTAATTCAAATACACAGCTCAAACTGCCTCCGCTTCTCTGCTTCCTTCATCTCAAATCTCAGTTTTTCTAACTCAAATTGTTCCAACTGTAAGCGCTGCTCAAAGAATTTACTCTCAGGAAACTGTTCTAACTCATCTCCAAACTTCCTGGCTGCTGTACAAGTTCTTACTATAATTCTTCGGAACTCCACCTTTTTTCATAGACTGTTTTATTTAAAACGTCCCAACTTTTGGGCAAACCCACAGAGAATGGCTATTTCAAAAACTCATTCCTATCCATTGCTGTTTTCCCACACACCCACAAGTCTTTAAATTTGCTTTCAAAAAGGGATTTAAGCAATCAAATTGAAAATCAATCAGCTCCAATTTTAGTTAGATTCCGGATGAGCCCCAAATTTGTTTGCAGACCAGCAGCAATAGAAATTCACCAAGGCAATGTTATATTTTTCTTTTAAAACACCATATTTATTAATAACTACTAATAATATAACATATTAGTTATACAACCCAACTGTGTGTGTGTGTGTGTGTGTGTGAGAGAGAGAGAGAGCGATACCCAGACCATTACAGCTTATGCACAATTTTATAAAGTCATTCCAAAGTTCAGTCTTGGAAATCCTTTGTTGAAATGCAGGCATTTAAACTGATGCTCAGAAGTAATCAAGAAGGAAGTGGGAGCAACTGATGAAACTGGAGGAAACCCATGCAGATATGGTAAGAACGTACAAACTCCTTACAGACAGCAGGATTTGAACCCCGGTTCTGATCGCTGGCACTGTAACAGCATTACACTAATTGCTACGCTAACTGTACTCCATGGAAAGCATGCTCATTTGGATTTAGATCAGGTGACTGACTTGATCATTCAAGAATTTTCCAGTTTTTAGCTTTGAAAAACTCCTTGTTGCTTCAGCAGTATGTTTGAGATCATTGTCATGCTGAAGGATGAGTTTGGAGATATTTGCTCAAACCTGAGGAGATCAGATGTTTCTCTACACCTCAGAATTCATTTTATTACTGCAATCAGCAGCTGCATCATCAATTAAGATAAGTGCGCCAGTACCTGTGGCAGCCATACGTGCCCAGGGATTAACACCCACACCCCCATGTTTCACGGATGAGGTGGTATACTTGGGATCGGGGTGGCCAAACTTGCTTAATGGAAGAGCCACATATGATCATCTTCAAATGTTTGAGAGCTGCAAGACATGAAAAAAATTACATACATGTTTTTACTCTTACATGTATATTTCATTACAAAATTTTAATAAATATTAAAAAATGTTTACATTAATATTCATTTGTGTTTTAAACTGCTCATTTGTATGTTTCAATAATCAAAAAGTACATATATCCATACCAAATATGGGGGGAGCAGCTGCTAGGACTGGAGGCTTGGGGTATGGAGTGGTCTTTCCTTTGCCTGGTACTGACTCTCCATCCGGTGGGGCCAGGGCCTGTGGACACTGAAAGGATCTTCACTGCTGCTGCCAGCTCTAGCTATGTCCTCATTGACGACCCCTACCAGCCTCTTCTCCCTGTTTCCTTCATCTTACATTCCCTCCTGCCAGAGTGCCTGGACAGTCACCTCATCTCTGGAGCAGGCCATGCCTCATTGGAGCTCTGGTTCAACCCTGGCTTCCCGACCTCTGTGGCCACTCCCTGCAGAGGACTCTCAGATTTGCCTGTGCTTTCTAAGGCACACCCCACGTTGGCAGCACTCAGCTGTAGTGTGACCCAGCCTGAGCAAGGAGAACCAACTCCAGCGTGTGCTGCTCGCTCCGTTCCTCTGTGGTGGGGGGGGTCGTTCCTCCAGTGCACACTGCCTGCCTCTTCTCTGTCCTAGTCACGCCGCTCAGGCTTTGACCTTCACGGGACCCGCTGGTCTGGCTGCAGAGATTCGAAGTGTCCCGGGGCAGCTTTGGGAGTGCTGGTATCTCCTCTAGGCAACATATATCTGCAAGCCACATATTACATGTCAAAGATCTGCATGTGGCTCGCCACCTGCAATTTTGCCACCCCTGCATTTTATCTTGGTCAGTTCCTTTGCACCTCCACACTTTGCTCTTGCCATCACTCTGATACAGGTTAATCTTGGTTTCATAAGACCTTTTTACATGTGTATGTTGAGTCAGTTTTTTCCCCCCATTAATTCTGCCTGGCCCACAGGAAAAAGAATCTCAGGGTTGTCTGTGATGTCATGTATGTACTCTGACCATAAACCTGAAAGCTGATCTGAATTTAATTAGTTTACTATTATAATTTTCTGTTGCAAGAATCTGTTTGGCTGTAGCAAGTAAAATCATTATCAGTCAGCATCAACAACAGTACATGGGCTTTTAAACTTCACAAAAGCTTTTGACTCTTAACTGGTTGGCAATGTGGAACATGTTTATAAAGTATGATTGGCCACAGTTAGTTGAACTGCTTCAGGGTAGCATTGAAGCTAAGATCTTACCAATAATATCTGCAGCAGACTCAAACCCAATGTAAATCATCAGCCCAATGTGTTTCTCACATTGTTGCAGTGCCGCCTCCTTCCTCCTCAAAGCTACAGTGGTTCTACTTTTTGTAACAAATGAGAAATTGTTCAACATGTGCCACTTCTAAACAACCAATGTCACCCTTGTCAACAGTGTGCACGTTTCTAGATGGAGCTCAAAAATCATCAGCGAAGCTACTGGAGAGGATACTTAGGGATATAATTTAGCACATTTGAGAGGGAAACACACACACACACACACACACACACACACACCAGCTGAGAAGATGTGGACAGTGTAGGGAGCTGTCAAGGAATACATTAGGATACAGATCAGATAAAGGGGTGAGAAGTGTGAGGTTTTCCACTTTGGGGAGATTTTTTTAAGGTGGATGGTATACAGTTAATGACAGGACTCTTGAATCAATGTGGTGTGCAGAAAGATCTGGTTGGGAGAGGGGAGAATAGTGGGTTCGGGTGCATAGATCCTTGAGTAACCAAGCAAGTAGATAGGGTAATGAAGTATGGTACGCTTTACTTCATTGGCTGGGACTTTAAATATACAAGAAAGGAAGTCATGTTGCAGCTATATAAAACTTTAGTTTGGCCGCACTTGGAGTATTGCACGCAATTCTGGTCACTCCATTTCAGGAAGGGTGTGGAGGCTTTGGAAAGGGTACAAAATAGATGTACTGCGATGTTGCCTGGATTAGAGGGTGTGAACTTAAAGGAGAAGCAGGCTAAATTTGGGTTGTTTTTTCTGGAGCGTCGGGCTGAGGGGTGACTTAATGGATACATAAAATTAAGAGAGGTATTCATTGAGTTGATGGTTATAATCTTTTCCCTACGGTAAACATGTTACCATCTAAGTGGGGAGGGGGGGCGGGAGGTGTAAATTTAAGGGAGATGTACAGGCTTTTTTTACCGAGAGGGTGGTAGGTGTCTGGAATGTGGTGCAAGGAATAGTGGTGGAAGAGGTATAATAGTAGCATTTAAGAGGCTTCTCAACAGTCACATTGATAATGCAGGGAATAGAGGGATATGCAAGCTCCAATGCATATCCCATTACACTGGCAGGCAAAGTAAGCCAACATCCATCCTCTCCCAGGCCAACATTCATACCATTGAGCCACAAAGTCTTCTTCAATAGCAGACCATGCCATGTGCTTGCCTGATACCAGACACCTAATACTGGCTCTATAATCTGAAAGATATTATCAGGTGAATTGATTCAAGGATATTCCCCAAAACACTCAAAATGATAACACTGAGAATGTTGAATCTATTTGTCAGGAGTGCACCAACTTTTCAAAATATTTGTCTTTGCTCTCTGTTATGTGCTTCCTACCCTACCTGTGGGAGTGTCTGCAGTATCAAATTGGCCTTTTTTTAATCCATCTCAGAACCTACAAAATGAGTTGTCTTGTCTACAAATGCCAAAAAATTACCCTCATACATGTGTTTATGTTCTTACAGAAATTGTTAATGGTTACTTTAATTTGATTACATCTTAATTGGCTTGTCCTCGTGAAGTGTAAACTTGAAGCATGTAAATGAGTTCTTAACAATGTTGCCTAATCACGAGGACTCTTGAACCAGGACATTGAGATCTAGTTGTACTAATAATTTGAAACCCTACACCTTTTAATCCAAAGGGCATTGGGTTGTTTGGTGCCATCAAACCAAATGAAATGTACAAAAGAAAAACTCTTTTAATCGTTCATTCCAATGAAAAAAAACAGAAGAATGAAGATTACAAATCATTAAATGTTATACTTTGAATTATGAGATAAGTTAATGTTAACATATTTCATGGAATAAAGAAGACAAACTCTGTCGGATGCAAACTAGAATTTTTAAAAAATTGACTTATTAACAGAAAATCTAAAAATTTATGTTGATTGTATTCTTTCTCAAAATAGCTTAAATGTTCTAGATAAAAAGCAAACAGCATGCTGCTCCAAAAGGTTCTCTCCTTAAACTTACTGCAACTGTTTTACCACTATTGTACTTAAGGTTGACTTTACTGGATAGCACAGGTTTTTCACTGTATCCCTGTATATGTGACAATATTCAATTTATGTTTTGATTTGCAAGTATTTGGGACATCTACTCCAAATACGACACCCTATTTGAATGTTTTCTCACAGAACTATGCAGTGTTAGTCTCATAGGTGCTGATCAATTAAAAATACAAACTATTAATTGGTCTTGTTTTAGTCATTTTTGTTTTTTGCTTGTATCTCATTCTAGTCTTGTATATTAGGATGATCATGTCTTAAATATATATAAACAATGAGAAATTATTGAAAATCTTAAACTAAAGTATAATTATAATAAAATAATTCCATTTGCCTCCAAATTCACTGACTCAAAAATTCCCAAAGAAATCAATGAGGTCAAAAATTACCAACCTAGCATAGGAATGGCAAAAAATATTACTGGGAATCTAAAACAGGTTGAATTCCAGAATGCAGTTGTGTGGACCAAGACAAAGTTAAGTTTCAATAGCTGAAGCTGGTGTTGCAATTAGAATAACTCCCTTTACATTGTACAATTCACCCCATTATTTTGAATATATATCTCTTCATCAAAACCATGTCTTTTCTCATTATGTTGCTGACTACATCCCTTTGTACTTTCAGAACATGATGTCTTTTCCCTGATGCCCATTCTCTTCTGACTGAATTCTTCTGTGAATACTGAGAATTCATTTTTGTTTCTTGTATTTATCTTATTCTTTCTCTGACAGTTCACTGCACTCGACAAAAAGTGTTAAAGCAATATTGATGTCCAATTTCTTAAACATTGGTCACTTTTTAACCCAATATAAATTTGTCCAGCCAGATAAACAGCAATCTGGCAGTATCAGAACTCCAAGACTCTGTATTCTGAAATCATGCTGTGTTCATCATCAAACCAAAGCGATGTGTTCAGTGCCTTGCATGATGTTTGGGACAAAGGCACTTCTTTATTTGCCCCTGTCCTCCACAGTTTTAAATGTGAAATCAAACAATTCAGATGTAATTAATGTGCACATTCCTGATTTTATTCAAGATTATTTGTATACATTTTGGTTTGACCATATAAAAATTACTGCAATTTTTATACAGAGTTCCCCCATTTCAGGGCTCCATTTGGGACATTAGACTTCACACGTATTTGTGAAAATTCAAGTATGTTTAATTGCTTCACTGATGCAGGTATAAGGGAACAAAGCTTGCTTCTATGCTTTTGATCACCTTTGGTGTCTGTAGTTGCTATTTTTCAACAATGAGGACACAAGTTGTGCCAGTGAAAGTCAAGGAAGTCATTGAGGCAGAAAAAAAGAATTAAACAGTAAGAGACATCACCCAAACCATAGGATTACCAAAATCATAAAGAAGAAAAAGTGAACTGGTGAGATCAGTAATCACAAAGGGACTGGAAGGCCAAGGAAAACCTCCACTGCTGATGACAGAAGAATTCTCATCATAATGAAGAAAAATCCTCAAAAGCCTGTCTGACAGATCAGAAATACTCTTCAGGAGGCAGGTGTGGATTTGTCAATGACTACTGTCTGCATAAGACTTCATGGACAGAAATATAGAGGCTACACTGCAAGATGCAAACTACTAGTTAGTCACAGAAAGAAGATGGCTAGATTACAGTTTGACAAGAAATGTTTAAAAGAACCTGCAGAATTCTGGAAAAATGTCTGTGCACAGACAGGTTAATCTTGGCCTCATCTATCAGAGTGTTGGTATGAGCACAGTGTGGAGGTGTAAAGGAACTGCCCAAGATCCAAAGCATACTACCTCATCTGTGAAACATGATGGTGGAGGTGTTCTGGCCTGAGCATGTATGGCTTCCACAGGTACTGGTGCACTTATCTTCATTGATGATGTAATGCTGATGGCAGTAGCAAAATGAATTCTGAGGTGTATAGAAACATCTGCTCAAGTTCGAGTAAATGCCTCCAAACTCATTCGATGGCGCTTCATCCTACAGCAAGTATACTACTCTAAACATAAACATACTGTAAAACAACAAAGGAGCTTTTCAAATTAAAAACTGGAAAATTCTTGAATGGGCAAATCAGTCACCTGATCCAAATCCAATTGAGCATGCCTTCCATATCCTAAAGAGAAAACCTGAGGGGACAGGGCCCTGAAACAAGCTGAAGATGGGTGCATTAGAGGCCTGGCAGAGCATCACCAGAGAGGATACTTAGCACCTGGTGATGTCTATAAATCACAGACTTCAAGTAGTCATTGCCTGCAAGGGATATGCAACTAAGTACTAAACATGACTAATATACATACCATTGTGTAATATTCCATATATTATGGTACCCTGAAATGGTACCCTGAAATGGATCGACTATGTATAAAAAAGTGCTGTAATTTTTACATGGTTAAACCAAAATGTACACGAATATCCTTTAATCACATGTGAATTGTTTGAATACAAATTTAAAACTGGAGCACAGAGGCAAATGAAGGAAAAAAATGCCTTTGTCCCAAACATTATGGGTACTGTAGAATAGCAGGAAGATAATCTATCTTATTCTGGGCAAAAATAGCTATTTAGTCTTTTCCCATAATCAATTTTTCTAATTCTCACCCTTGTAGATTTTGGCACTTCTAATGCGTCTAGTTTTTAAAACATTAATATTTTCAGTTTTCAATATCTTTTTAGATGATGATTTTCAGACCCTTACTATTCTGTGAGTAAAATATTTTTCCTCATATCCTGCCATTTATCTCAAATCTTTTTACTTTCGTTCTTGATCCAAGTCCTGAGTAGATCCTTTCTATTTAGCATGCCTAGATGTTTCACGTTTCTTACAGCTCCACTAATCCTCTTCCATCACTTTGATGAGCCAGCCCTTCAGCCTCAGCAACACTCATGAATCTCTACTATTCACTCCATCAGATTACTTGCATCTTGTTCTTTAACCCTGGTCTAAATAGTGTCTAGCCCATTTGCAGCATGACCTTCCTGCCTGTATATTTCATGACTCTTTGTTCCTTGTTACTCATTCTCATATAAATCCATGAAAAAGTATTTAGTGTTACTATGCGTATGAAGGTGGCTGATTAGATGAATTTGAGTTCAAAAGTTCCTTCAACACATGACAAATGGAGGAGTCACGTGATGGTGTAGTGGCCAGTCGGGAAAATCTGCCCTCTCCAGGAAAATAGGAAAAAAGTTAGGAAAAAGCAAAGCATGACAAAAACAAAATATAAGAAATAGAAGATAAAGATACGGAGAAGAGAAAGAAGATGGCTCCCAAGAAGGAGAAAGTAAAAGTAACTGGAAAAAAAGTGGAAAAGTCACTGGAGAAAATAGAAGAAGGCATTACCTGCACGAAGGAACAGGACGCTGTGGTGGCGAGGAGCGCCTGATCCTTGAGGTCAGTACCTGCCCTGCGGAGTCGCGACCCATCAGCCGATGCACTACAAAAATGGCCCTCAGAGCCAAACAAAAGTGCGTAACTGCACATGCGCAATCAAAGGAGAAAGAGGACACCGGCAGGAGGGGGGCTCAGCAGAGGAATGGGCTGTCACAGAGCAAACAGCTGAGGGACGCCCGACACCAAGGCGCTCAGCTGGAGGACAAGGAAGCCAGCAAAAGAGGGAGCGATGAAACAGACGAGGGAGACATAAGGAAGGATGACTGACAAGAAGATCAACGTCAGGAAGCACAACTGACGAGCAGCCCAGGAGGGGAGGACCAGCAACAAGAGGCCCAGCAAGAAGAGGCCCGACAATGAGATACAAGCAGCTCATCAGGAAAAACAGAAGAGACACAGACATAAAGAAGACACAAACACAGATACAGACAGAAGATGAGGAAGAAGAAGACCAAGATCTTCACAGAGAAATAGAAGGTAAAACTGATGGACAAAAAGAAATAAAAGGTAAAACTTTTATTTTGATAAACAGAACATAGATAAAGTCTTTTTTGAAGAACAAATGAGGTCATTAAAAGAATGGTCATCATGAGAGTTTAATGCAATTAAAAGGAAAATGAAAAGAACAGAAGATAAAATGCAAAGGTTAGAACTGGTAATGACAGAAATAGGGAAAAGAGTAGAGAATGTGGAAGAGCAGGAAATGGCTGTAGAAATGGAAGTAAATGACAAGAGAAAAATTGGAAGAAAGTGACAAAAAAATTAAAGAGACACAAGAGTTGTTATCTCAGAAAATTGATATGTTGGAAAATTATAGTAGGTGAAACAACATAAATATAGTGGCCCTGAAGGAGGGTGAAGAAGGCACAGACATGAAGGAATTTATAAAAGGATGGATCCCGAAGGTCCTGGGAACGACAGTGTGGTGGTACACCACCGGCCTACTGCAGGGGGCAATCTCTGTACCTGCAGGAGTGTAAGGGGAAAGGACAACACCTGGCCAGCTGTCAATCAGTTGGCCTAAATGGATCAAGCCCCACCCAGTCGGGTGTCAATCACCCTCCGGGATATAAGCCTGTGCTGGCCTCCCGAGGCCTCAATCAGAGTTGCTGCAGCCACAGCCAGCCTGGCTCTGTGGAAGTCTTTGTGGATTAAAACCTGTTGTACAGTCTTTTCCTTGTGTGTGTCTGATTCTGTCTAACAGTGCACCACAATTTAATCCACAAAATTTTCCCACAGCTGCCATGGAAAAACTGCTGTGCGCAGGGAGCCTCGAAGTCGACCCACGCCACCCGGAAGCCCAGTCACGCTTCAAGATCTGGCAGCACGCAGTCGAGGAAATCATTGAGGCACACGAGGGTGACATCCTGGACTCCGATCAGAAGAGGTTGGTCCTACTCCGGTCAAAGCTGGGCCCCTGCATCTTCAAGGTAACCAAAGGCTGCTCCACATACAAGAGCACAATGGACACTCTCGAGAACTTGTACAAGCCCCCCATGAATGTGGTCTGTGTAAGGCACCTCCTCAACACCCGAGCCCAGCAACCCGGGGAGACGGCTGAGTCTTACCTGGGACACTTGCGAGAGTTAGCCCGACCGTGTCTGGCTGAACCCAGGGTAGGTGTAGAGGAGGTCGAGAGGCTGATCCGGGACACCTTCATCCGAGGGCTGTGCTCGAGGGCCATCCGGCAGAAGCTGCTGGAAGACAGCATCTATGCCCTAACCAGGACTGTGGAAGTGGTCCAAACCCTGGAAGCAGCAGCCCTGCACATCGAAGCCTTCAATTCCAGGTTCCCCCAGGCTCCCCCATGGCCCTCTAACACTGCAGCTGCACCCCCAGGCTGAGCTGGGGAGGAGAACGTCACTGCAGCAGGTGCCCGGCACCCCTGTAAGTATTGTGGGTCCTGGTGTGGGTCAGATCGACGATCGTGCCAAAACTGCCCAACTGCCCAACCAGTATTGTTCCCGGTGTGGCAAGAAAGGCCACTTTGCAAAAGTTTGCCTCTCTAAACCTGCTGGCAGCTCCATGACCTCCCCACCTTCCCCACAGAACCCCCACGTGCGTGTGCTGGGCGGCGCCATTGTCCCCGCGACGACTTCTCCCTTCCCCAACTTGGACTGCGCAACATTCGGCCCCTCCAGAGACCGTCACAGCGTGTGCCATGAACATCTGCACCAGCCCCTGCCCTCGCAGGCGCCCAGTGATGCCATTTCCGGCTCACAGTGTGATGTCACTTCCGACTGACGTAACGATGTCACTGCCACCGGGTGTGATGACGCCACTTCCCCGGTGCAGTGGACACGGCTAGGGAAGGAGGCCAGCTATGCAGCGCTCCCCACATGCCACCGCCATCTTGGGCCAGGCAGCCCCCGATGATGGGGGGGGCTGGTCAACACGGGCGATGACCAGGCTGCCCTACCGACGCTCCCGCCTCCGGGTGCCATCAGCTGCCACACGCTACACCCAGCGACCGACGGCAATGCGGTCAACATGGGCAATGACCAGGCTGCCCTACCGATGCTCCGTACGTCTCTGGAGGCCATCGGCTACCGCACGCTGCACCTCATGACTGATGTCAACTGGTCAACACGGGCGATGACCAAGCCACCCTATTGATGCCTCCCTATCCCTCTGGATAGTGACGACTCCAACTCCGAGATGGTTTTGGCCCCCACCACGCTGACCAGGGACATCCCCCACAAACTCGGGCGCTCGATGATGGACATGCGAGTCAACAGGCAGGTAACAAAGTGCCTGTTGGACAGTGGCAGCACCGAGAGCTTCATTCACCCGAGCGTGGCCCACTCCTTAAGGTTAAAGGTCCACCCTACCACCTGCTCGATCACCCTTGCCACCAAGGATAAGACTGTTGGTACCCTCGGGCGCTGCTCGGTCGATATAACGGTGGAAGGGGAGACTTACACAGGATTCAGGCTCCTGGTCATGTTCAAACTCTGCGTACCACTCCTCCTGGGCCTGGATTTCCAGTGCCACCTGCAGAGTATCACCCTTGCCTTTGGGGGGCCCCAACCTCCACTCACATTGCACAGCTCGCCAACCTACCAGCCCCAGCCAACCTGCGGCCTCTCCACACTGCGCTCTTTCTACATCTTGCGCTAGGCTGCAAGCCGATTGCCGCCAGAAGTAGGCGCTATTGCGCTGCAGGAAGGAACTTCATCAAGGTGGAGGTGCGGCGACTCATGGCAGAAGGCATTATAGAGCCCAGTAACAGCCCTTGGAGAGCCCAAGTCCTGGTGGTCAAAGGGGAAAGTAAGCTGAGGATGGTCATGGAATACAGCCAGACCATTAATCGGTACACCCAGCTGGATGCCTACCCCCTGCCGAGGATCGCCGACATGGTCAATGAGATAGCCCGCTACTGGATTTTCTCCACGATTGACCTGAAGTCGGCATATCACCAAATCCCTGTACACCCCAAGGACAAGCCCAACACCGCCTTTGAGGCAGACGGGCGCCTGTACCGGTTCTGCTGGGTTCCTTTTGGGGTCACGAACGGGGTCTCCGTCTTCCAGCGGGAGATGGATTGCATGATAGACTGGCACAAGCTGAAGGCGATGTTCTCATATCTGGATAACGTCACTATCTGCGGCCGTGACCAGCAGGACCACGATGCTAACCTGGAAAAGGTCCTCCAGATGGCCGTGGAGCTGAACCTCACTTACAACAAGAAATGCACCACCCGCCTTGCCATCCTGGGGTACATCGTGGCCCATGGAGTCGTTGGTCCAGATCCGGAACGGATGCGCCCATTAATGGAGTTACCCCTCCCCCCACGCTAAAGGCCCTCTGCAGGTGCCTGGGCCTGTTCTCTTATTACTCACAGTGGGTCCCTCCAGACAAGGTCCGACCACTGGCCCAAGCCACAACTTTTCCCCTCCCACCTGAGGCGCAGGCAGCCTTCACCTGCATCAGGCAAGACATTGCGGAAGCCAGATGCAGGATGTGGATGAGGACTCCCCCTTCCAGGTGGAGAGCGATTCCTCTGAGGTGGCCCTCGCTGCTACCCTCAACCAAGTGGGGAAGGGGCGCGCCCCGTCACCTTCTTCTCCAGGACCCTCCACAGCTCCGAGCGAGGGCACTCCACCATTGAAAAGGAGGCCAGGCGATTGTGGAAGCAGTCCGCCTCTGGTGCCACTACCTGGCCGGCAGGAGATTCACGCTCCTCACAGAACAGTGGGCCGTGGTGTTCATGTTTAACACTACCCACAAGAGCAAGGTCAAGAACAACAAGATCCTGCGCTGGAGAGTCGAGCTGGCAACCTACAGCTACAACATCCAGTATCGCCCCAGGAAGTTTAATGACTCCCCTGATGCCCTCTCTCCCACCTGCATGTCGATGCATGATGACAGGTTGCAGGCATTGCATGAGTCCCTCTGCCATCTGGACATCACCCGGTTGTACCATTTTGTTAAGTCCCGAAATCTGCCGTACACCATCAGGGACGTCAGGGACATGACCGAAGCCTGTCGGGTCTTTGCGGAGTGTAAACGCCACTTCTTCCGCCCCCACCCCAGGCCAATGTTGTAAAGGCTACTCGGCCTTTCGAGCATCTCGATGTGGACTTCAATGGGCCCCTGCCTTCCACAAACCGAAACGTCTACTTCCTCACGGTAGCGGATGAGTACTCATGCTTCCCTTTCGCCATACCTTGTCCGGACACCTCCACGGCCACCGTCATCAGGGCCTTGGGGCAGATTTTCACCATGTTTGGCTACCCCACCTTCATCCACAGTGACCGGGGGTCTAGTTTTATGACTGATGAGCTGTGTCAGTACCTGATGGCGAGGGGCATTGCGACCAGTCACATGACAAGCTATAACCCGAGAGGCAATGGGCAAGTGGAACGTGAGAATGGGGTGGTCTGGAAGGCAGTCCTCCTGGCTCTCAGGTCAAAAGGGTGGGCCGTTGAGTATTGGCAGGATGCCCTGCCCGAAGCGCTCCATGCCATTCGGTCACTGCTGTGCACGGCTACCAACGAGACCCCTCACGAATGCCTGTTCTCATTCCCTAGGAGGTCGGCGACTGGAATGTCACTCCCAGCATGGTTCACGTCCCCGGGCCTGGTGCTTCTGCATAGGCATGTACGGACACACAAGGCCAAAGCCCTGGTCGAGCATGTCTCCCTCCTACATGCAAACCACAACTACATCTACGTTAGGTTCGGCAGTGGCAGGGAAGACACTGTCTCATCTAGGGACCTGGCACTAGCAGGAGCACTCACCACACCATGCCACCCTCCAACCCAGGACGACGCTGACCGGGCATTCATCACCATCCCCAGGCAGCTATGGGGCATGCAGGGCCTCCTTGACCACTAGGTGCCCGCTTCAGCCTTAGGAGACGAACCTGCCCCCCCACCCATCCAATACAACCCGCATATGTCAACCTTGGCCACCCCTCCGCGTGGCACCACATCAGTCACACACACCCCCGCCGCCAGCCCCCCCACTTCCCCTCTGACCAGTGACCAGGAACCAGTCCTACGATGGTCACAGAGACCCCGGCGGCCGCCATATTTTCTCAACCTGTAAATATTGTATGTACATAGTGGCTGCGATTCCTTGTTACTGCCCCACCCCCCCCAACCCCAGGACAATTTTAAAGGGGATGAATGTGATGGTACACCACCGGCCTACTGAAGGGGGAAACCTCTACCTGCAGGAATGCAAGGGGACAGGACAACACCTGGCTGGGTGTTAATCAGTCAGCCTGAATGGATCAAGCCCCACCCGGTCGGATGTCAATCACCCTCCGGGATATAACCCTGCACCGGCCTCCTAAGGCCTCACACAGAGTTGCTGCAACCATAGCCAGCCTGGAACTGTGGAAGTCTTTGTCGATTAAAGCCTGTTGTACAATCTTTACTTTATGTGTGTCTGCTTCTGTCTAACAGCGTACCACAGACAGAAATGCAGGAAGAAATGGAAATAGAAAGGGCACACAGAGCATTAGCTCCAAAACCACAGGCACATCATAAACCAAGATCCATCTTAGTAAAATTTTTGAGATACATGACAAGAGAAAATATACTGGAATAGGCAAGGAATAAAGTTAGAGAAGATAATAATCCATTGGAAAACAAAGGTCAAAATATATTTTTTTACCCAGACATAAGTTTTGAACTCTTAAAGAGGAGTAAGGAGTTTAATACAGCGAAATCGATTTTATGGAAAAAAAGTTACAAATTCATATTAAAACATCCAGGCGTACTTAAAATTTTTATACCCGGGGAAGACTTAGAGCATTGGAAAGAATTACCGCTAATGTTGATAGGGAGGGTAAACTACATTAAAACGAATATGTTCCCAAGGATACAATACTTATTTCAAATGTTACCAATTCCTTCAACAGAAAAATCCTTCAAGGAACCAAAGAGAATAATAAGGAAATTCTTGTGGAAAGGGAGGAATCCAAGGGTAGCGTTAGATAAATTAGCAGAGAGGTATAATCAAGGTGGTTTGTGGGATGAAAAGTTGGTGCAATATAAAAACTCATCATTATCAGTACTGATAGATGGAAGAAGATCCACTTAGAAAGGAAAAAAAAACGAATGATCAAATAACAAAATTACTATTGACACAAAATCCGCTAATCCCTTTTACAATAGACAACCTTTCCTTTAGAGCAGGGGTGTGAAACTCAAATTCACAGAGGGCCAAAATTAAAAACTTGGACTAAGTCGTGGGCCAAACTAAATATTTATTGAAAATTTTCAACAACATCTGCATGTTTTCTCTTCTTTCAACATATGTAATGTTAAACTTTTTCTTATTAAAATAAATGTTTAATAATAGGTTTGGTTAAACTCTTTCCAGAAGAAGCATTAACAAATGAGAAATAAAATATTCAATAAATAATATTTCTCTATAGCCTTTAAGCTCCTTTTAAATGTATTTTTTTTCACAAGCCAACAAGTCAAAAAAATAACAACTTGCTTCAATGAAAATCCAATCTTTCAACTATGAAGAGTCCAAAGTTAACCAAAGAAAATATTAATCCAAGCTTAGCTTGTGATTTACACTGTGATTTACTCTGATGCACCTGGGTCTAAACCAGATACTTGGCATCTCTTCTTAGATGCAAGTTCATCAAACTCTGGGGTCAGAGTTTGCCTCCCACCTGTCTTGAAAGGTCCTGTTTTCTGTCTTTCGTTTGGCCATTTTTCGTAAGGGGTTTATTACATGTGAGTTGGGCGACAGGTCGTAGATGCTAATGAAAGTAAAGAGAGGAGGTGGGGGCGATTAGCGGGCTGACGGGCCGGCGCAAACGCATTTGCAAAGCATTCTGGGATTTGTAGTATTAGCTGTGCATGCGCTATACTGGCGTGGCGGCCAGAGGGCCAGCTCTAATACATATTTGATATGATCTTGCAGGCCAAATATAATTATATCACGGGCCAAATTTGGCCCGCTGGCCTGAGTTTGACATGTGTGCTTTAGAGAATGGGAGAGAAAAGGAATCAAAAGAATAGAAAATTGTTTTTTGGGAAATAATTTATTAACATTTGAACAGTTGAAGTACAAATATGGAATAACTCATGGTACAATGTTTGCATATCATCAATTGAAAGCTTATTTAAAGGATAAATTGGGAAACAGCTTGAGATTACCTGAAGGAAGCAGCTTTGAATACGTGATTACAGACACAATGATAATTAAAAGATTTATAACCAACATGTACGTTCAGCTGCAAGATTAGGAAAATGAAATAAACTATAAACCTAAACAAAAGTGGGAAAAGGATCTAAACATAAAGATAAAAAAATGAAGTATGGGAAAAATTATGTTCTGTAACTATGAAGAATACAATAAAACAAGGTTATTCATGATACGGTATAATTGGTTACACAGGGTATATATTACTCCTCAAAAATTAAAAAAATGGGATTCAATATTATCGGATAGATATTTTCGCTGTAAGAAGGAAATGGGAACAACATTACATGCAACTTGGGCATGTATGGAAGTAAATATGTTTTGGGAAGAATTAAATCAGATACTAAATAAAATTACAAAAAAAATAACATACCAAAAAAACCAGAGATATTTCTTTTAAGTAACATAAGTAGAGAATTAGGCCTCAAATTGGATAAAGTACAAAAAAAATTCATGATAGCCTTAGCAATAGCAAAAAAATGTATAATATCAACTTGGAAAATGGAAGAGAGCATGAGTATACAGCAATGGTACATGGAAATGAATAAATGTATTCCATTGGAAAAAAATAACATATAATTTAAAAAATACAGTCACAATGTTTGAACAAATTTGGGAACCATACATGGAATGTATCAGAGAGAGCTTGCCTACGACCTCCATCCCCTAAAATGAGAATGAAAATGATAAGAAGACAAAACGATTAGATTCAGCGTGTAATAAATAGATGATGCATTTTTCTTGTTTATTTTCCTTTGTGTGAAGATATTGTTATGGTTTTATTGTATTGTAAATGTTGAATATTTATGGGTTTTGGAGGGGGGTGGGTCGAGGGGAGGGAGGGAAAGGGGGAAAAAAAGGGGAGAAAAGACCACTGTGTAAATTTAATGAGAAACGTTTGTACACATTTTGGTGTGAAAAATAAAAAAATTATAACAGTGGAAAAAAAACCACAGATGACAAATATGTTGGGATATAGACGTATCGATGGTTCTTGATTCAGATGATTCTTGATTTTTTTCTCCTTTGCCTCTTCCATTCCTTAAAGTAAGTTCGTACATTTTCACTCTTACATGCCCTGTATCCCTGTTATAGTTTGTCAAATACAACATAAATTGTGTAAATTTTATATTTTTTCTTATACATTAAAAAAAAATTTGGTCATGTGTGCGAATGGACACAAGACACATAGGTCGCAAATTGGGGAATACCTGTACAGTTTGACCTGCTGAGTTTCTACGGCATTGTGTCTTTACTTCAACCATGGTGTCTGTAGACTTTCATGCTTTCCTCCTTATTACTTTATTCCATTTTTAATTAGCTAGCTTCCCATAAAGCTATTGATCCTACCCATCTCAAACACTCCATAATCTATCAAGTTCCACATTGCATCATTATTTAGATAAACAAGTTTCTATGATTGTATTTCTTTTATTGAATATTGGCCCTAATTCAGGACTTCGTTGGGATAAAATGTTGTTTTACAAAAGGAAGAACTGTATTCACGATCTCTGGTTTTCCCAATATGTTTTTCTAACACTTAGAGTTTGCATTTTCACAAGTTTTGTGATGTAAAGATTGAAACCGTGGGAGTTAGGAAAGATTCAGTGTAGGTGGTGGTATGAAGTGAAGGAGTGCAAACAGCAGCGTTTGGCAAGAATTGAGCAAGTTTGTGCAAATTGAGTAGTGAACCAAGAGATAAATGTTTCTTTGTTCAAAAGTTGGCTTCCACTAATAGATTTCCTGACAGAAGCTTCTCTCACAGGCAAATAGTTCTTAAAACTTCAAGTTTTTTTTGGATTTTGCTTAATGTTGCTGTAACTATATTTTCCTGCTATTCCTGATTTGTTTTTCTGGTGATTGTATAATTTTATGATTTTTAAAATAGTAGTAAATTTGAATATGAGTTCCAGAACTTCTATATCTCTTTCAGAGTTTATTTTATTCCACTTTGAATATGTTGATTGAAAATTCTCAAAATATTTAAAAAAAGCATTTGAGATGTAACATTTGCAGGCTCACTCTGTGATCGCCCAGTACTTATAATATTTTGTAGTGTCTATATTTAAGCAAAATCCTGCATTTTTGTCCTGCCTAGCAAATTGATAACCTCACCCTCATCTGATACCCAATTTCTGTCTGCTCACTTGATCTGAAAGTATCCCTTTGTATTTTTCTTTGTTTACTTTCCTACCTGTTTTCGCATTTTCAACATACTCTGTCCCTTCATCTGTCATTTATATATTCAGTAAATAAGAGATCTCAGCACTGATACCTGTGACATTGTAATAATTATAATTTACCAAAAGCAATACATTTTTCCAACTTTGTTTCTTAGTCATTAAATTTTATTAATGTCATCAGCTCTTAAATCCTGAGCTGTTACATTGCTTGTGGTACCTAATTTCTTGCAGGACCATGATTTGGATTTGAGTGGCTCAGATCCTAAACAATCAACCAAGTTCAGGAATCAGGATATGAAAGATTATGTAGATTTACTGAAGTTGCTAACAGTATTAAGGAGGCAGTTCTTCAAACAAAATCCTGTTCATCTGAAAAGGTGATAAAAGTAAATATTGACAAGATCTGGATATTAAATGTCCACATAAACTCTGAATGTCCATATAAACTATGATACTGATCCTGGAGAAACCATCAACTTGTAGCATTTTCCCATTATTTAAATAGGTGATGCTGTACACAGAAATATAGTGAACTATGAAGATAACAGACTTTGAAGACAGAATGGGGCAAAAAACACATGTAAAAAGGAGTAGGCTATCAGACTATTATATTCTTTCTGGATAGCCAAAAAACAAATGGCATGAAAGTTGTGTTTTCCGGTGTTCAATCATCACAACCCTAATCTGGTTCTACTATTTCCACTCTATTTTATTTGCTCCCATTCTCATTTTTCTTTCTCCACCCCCCCCCCCCCGCCCCCAATGTCTCTCTATCTATGCTCCCTTCATTTGCCTCTTGTATCTTGGCCTCCCAAAAACCTCTTTTTGTGCTTGCTATCACCCCTTCCAATTTCCAATGAACTTCACTAATTTGCAGTCTCTCTCCATTTAGATAACCTGCCTTTTGTTTCATCTTGCTGAAATGCATGACTTCACACCTCCCCACATTCAACTCTGTTGGAAGATTTTTGTCCAACAATTCAAACCCTCTATGCATTTCCCATTTAGGAATCACTCTCACAGCACACCCTTTCACTACAATTGAGGGGCCAAGAACTAAACCCTGGGGTACTCTACTTGTTACATCCTTTATATCTTTCCAGCCTTCGAACTAACTGCTTTATATTTGCCCATCTCCCCTTTTTGAAAAATTGAGTCATATTGGATGTTATCCGATCTTTTGCCACCCTCCAAGAATTTAGCAAGTTCGAAAAAAAATAATCAACAAACAGGTTCACTATCACTGCAACTATCTCCTTTGCAAACTTTGGTTGCAGTGTTAATGTTGCAGCTGCATTCGTGTTTTTAGAGCATCTCAGATCCATTTTAACAGCAGGTCATTGGGTGCTGCCATTTTATCCTTTAGCTCTGTTGAGTTTTATCAAACACATTATCTTCTGTGACTGGAAATTTGAAAAATTCCTGTGTATTTACAATTTGTTCATCTGTTATGCGAGGGTTATTTGCAGAGTTGCGCATGATGAACCTTATGCAAAAAAAAAGATTGAATTTGTTTGCCAATCTGGGTGGATGGGCAGATTAAATTTAATTCTGACAAATTCAAGAATATCTATTTTAGTCAAAGGCAATGTCAACGATTGTCCACAGTTTTAAAAGAGCTACTAGATCTACATAGTTTGTAGAGATGCCAGCACAGGTTGGGAAATGCTTAATGAAGCCTACAGGATCCTGGGCTTTATAAACAAAGACTGCGTTATGGCAGTAGAAGGGAAGACACACGGAAAGAGGACATTGCAGATGTGCCAGAATGGAAGGTCTCATCCTGGAAGCAGATGAGAGAGATTAAAAAAAGGAGACAGGGTGGAAAGAGATGTAGTCAAGGTAACTGTGAGAGTGAAAAGTTGTCTAAAGATAGTTTGTCTTTCAAGATGGAGACAGATCAAGAAATGATCTGTGAAATTGAGGTCAGGGTGGTGGATGGCAGTAAAGTGGATAAAGATGACAAGCTCATCATGGGTGCAGGAGGCAACACCAATGCAGTAGTCAATCTAGCGGAGGAAGAGTTGAGCCTTTTCGTCTCTGTCTGCTTGCAGCACATATCCAACAAAAAAGACGTATTGTCTTTTGAGTAGATATTGTTATATCAAGGTACCGTCTAGTTTATTATTTCTTGCATTCCCCAAACGTGAAGTTTTTTTTTTGGGGGGGGGGGAGTGGTTGGAAAGGAAGGAGATATCCATCAACTTTACTGAAAAGCCATTATCTTAGCAATCCCAGTTTGTGGGAGCTCACTCTACAGATATTAGCTGCTGTGACTTCAAAAAGCACTTCGCATTGCAGGGGGAGAGCACAAATTAAATGTGATTTGTGACTGTGAGAAACATTCCCGATCTGTAGAAGGCATCCAGAGGTCCCCTCGAAAACTTCAGCAGCTGCCCATAATGGTAAAACGGCAGTTATCCCGTACTAACCTTGCCTGCGAGCAGCCTGACACACAGGGGCTCCGCGGAGGAAGCGGAAGTGGGGAGGACGCAGGCGCCTCAGCTGACTGAGCGAGCGAGTGATTCGGGCTTGTGGCTTGAAGACAACGGGCGATGTGAAGGCAAAGAGCAGGGCGACCACAGCATTGCAGCTGCTTTGCCCTTCATCAGCTCACACTGGTAGGTGTCGACCCCCACCGAATGTTTGGGCAACGCCGGCTACTTCGTGCAATTGTGTTTAGGCTAGTTGTCAGTTAAACACCGGAGTGTAAGATGCAGGAGCAAGGCCTGAATCCCGGAGAGCGGCGACTGCTTGCTTCCCTTCACTCAGAGCTTTCCCATCAGTGGCTGTCAGTGGACAGTGTTGTTGGGTGCCTAAGGCTGGCCTCTTCACTGGCATTGACATCTTCCGAGGAGGGGGAGGGGATCAGTGCTCTGTTCATTTATCTTTGTAAACGTCTGTCTCCGTCTTCCCGAAATCTTATGGAGATTTATGGAAGTGAAAGAATCAATTGAGCAATCGTCGAATTAATCCGCTTTACTCAAATCTTGCACGAGGACTGAGTACTTAAAATGTAATCGTCCATTTAGGTTGGCGGAAATCTGCAATGTTATTATCTGAGTTTGCAGTGTGCACATCACACTAGACGTATCACAGAGCGGTACCACTTAATTAGATTTTGACACAGCAATTGGGATTTGTAAACAAACGTGGATATCCTTTAACTATGACCAGGTGACAAGATATTTTTGTCACCTGGTCATGCTTAATTGGACACTTGTCAAAGAAGGTGATAATCATTTATTGATCTTGGGCCCACTGAGGGTTGTCATCCATCCAATCACGTGGGATGCTACTTGCTAACATTTAAAATTATTCAATTGCAAATCTATCAAATTGAAATGGTTTATTGTAATTCAAAAGAAAATGGATAATTTGTTATTTTTTCAGGACGGAGAGGCCTTATTTTATAAAACCTAAGTTGGTACAGCCAAATTTGAAGTCGGTAAAGCAAGTCATTTTGCCAAAGTGGCATTAATACCTCAAAACAAATGGATGACCAGTATAACATCTCAACAGGTTGGATGAGATGTCTATCCTGCCCCATGATTGTTTGACTTAATTGATGTTTTTGAAGCCTTCCTGTACGTTAGGTATTGACTAATGGCTTTTTAGAACTCTAGTTATTGAGGTTAATGGATTATTTAAAGCATGCTCTGTTGTTAAGGTTTTTGCAGTATGTTGTAATTACTAGTCTATATTAGAGGGAGTAGTTTTCTACATTTTTGTAAAATGTTCACAGTTCTGCTTAATGTATTAATTTTCCAGAGTTTTAGGGCAATTTATTACACACTGCAATTAGCTGTTATATAGATAGATTTCTTCTAACTGCTTTTTCAGAAGGTGTTTGATAAGGTGCTGCATAAAAGATGCTATAAAATAAGGACGTATGGAATCAGGAGTGATGAATTAGCATAAATAGAAGATTAGTTAGCCAATGGAAAGCAGTGTTGGGGTGCAGGGGTGTTTTTCTGGTTTAAAGTAGGGTGCCTCAGGGGTCAGTGTTGGGCCTGCAACTGTTCACGATATAAACAATCTAGAAGAGGTGGGCAGAGTGTAGTGTAACTAAATTTGCTGATGACACTAAATTGAGTGGAAAAGCAAATTGTGCAGAAGATAGGGAGAGCCTACTGAGAGATATAGATAGGTTAAGGAGTGGGCAAAGATCTGGCAATGTTGGCAAATGTGAGGTTATCCACTTTGGAAGGAAGAACGGAAGATCAGAATATTATATAAATGGCAAGTGATTGCAGCATGCTGACGTGCAGAAGGACTTGAAAGTGGTTGTGCATGAATCACAAAAGGTTGGTTTACAGGTGCAGCAGGCAATCAAGTAGGCAAATGGATTTTAAAAATGGTGATTTTAAAAAAAATTATTAATTTTTCATTTTTGATTGAAATTTGTGTTTTAATACATATGTGAAATTAAATAAAATTTAAAGAAAAACAAATAGAATGTTGGCCTTCATTGGTAGAGGGACTGAATTTAGAAGTAGAGAGGTTATGTTGTAATTGTACAGGTAATTGTACTGGCTTTGGAGGCAGTGCAGAGCACCAGGTTAATTCCAGGGATGAAGGGGTTGGCCTTTGAGGAGAGATTGAGTTGTTAAGGACTGTACTTGTAGGAGTTTAGAATGAGAGGAGATCTTGTAGAAATATGTAAAATTATGAAAGGCATAGATAAGATTGAGATAGGTAAGTTGTTCCCATTGGTGGGGAGACCAGAACTAGGGGACATAGCCTCAAGATTAATAAATTTAGGGCAGAGATGAGGAGGAACTGCTTTTCCCAGAGGGTGATGAATGTGTGAAATTTGCTGCCCATTGAAGTAGTGGAGTCCACCTCAGTAAATATATTTAAGTCAAGGTTGGATAGATTTCTACATAGTAAGGAAACTGAGGGATATGGGGAAAGAGTAGGTAGATGGAGATGAGCCTATCATGAGATCAGCCATTATCACATTAAATGGCGAAGCAGGCTTGATGGGCTGGATGATCTACTCCTGCTCCTATTTCTTTACGTTGTGTTCTCCATCACCATGGACACATTGTGACTTGGGGGGAGTCTCTTTTGCTTCTCTTTCTCTGACTGTAAGAGGTACCCGGTAATTTCTGATGTGACAGGTAAATGACAATTTTGTGTAACATTTTTTATTACATGATAATAAGGGAATTTTGAAATGTATCTGCTGTTTAATGCAAAGAAAATGCACTAAGTTGGATCATGCAATAGAAACTATCATGATTTTAAAAGAAATCCCTTAGCACTATTTGCTATTGTGGGATACGCAAATATATTGAGTCCCTTCTCATAGCTATTATTTCCCATTTCAGATACACATTTCTTGAACCTCAGCAGGTCACACAGGGTCCACTTGAAATAATTATATTCATAAGAAGTAATCCAATGGAAGGAATCCTTATTCCTAATGAAGGACTCAGGCCTGAAATGTTGGTTTCCTTTTTACTTCCTATGGATGACGTGATCTGCTCTGTTGTACGACCCAGTGTCTGCAGATTTTCTTGTTATACTACATATTCTTCATGTTTCCACAGAATCCCCTCAGTTGTAAGTGGGGCTTTTGGCTTTTTCTGGTAGCTTTTCTACATTCCTTCCAATAGAAACCGACCGGCCTAGGGTTTGTTTACATGCGATTACTGTCGGAGTAAGTTGTAGATTTCAAACTCTTTGTTCATTGGCATCTTTGCATTTGAACTGATTCTACACTTGCATAAAACAAAGAATTGAGTACAGGAGTTGGATGTTATGGTAAAGTTGTATAAGACATTGCTGAGGCCAAATTTGGAACATTGTTGGCAATTTTGGTCATCTAACTATAGGAAAGATATCAGTAAGATAGAAAGAGCATAGAGAAGATTTATTAGGATGATGCCTGGTCTTCAGGAACTGAGTTACATGGATAGGTTAAACAGGTTAGGACTTTATTTCCTGGAATGTAGAAGAATGAGTGGAGATTTGATAGAGGTATTTAAAATTGTGAGGGGGATAGATAGAGTACATTTAGGTAGGCTTTTTTCACTGAGGATGGATGAGATACAAACCAGAGGACATGGGTGAAGAGTGAAAGGGGAAAAGTTTATGGGGAACATGAGGGGGAACTTTTTCCACATAGAGTGGTGGGAGTGTTGGTTGAGCTGCCAGCTGACATCGTGAATCCATCTCAGTTTTCGCATTTAAGAGGAATTTGGCCAGATCTGTGAATGGGAGGGGTCATTGGGATGAGCAGAGTTATAGTTCAGCACAGACTAGAAAGGTTTTTGTGCCGCAATGTTCTATGGTTTTGTTTATTTTTAATGCAGGTGTAATATTTATAGACATTGTAAGAGTAGGTCTCAAACAGCCAGCAAATGTATTTGTCTGGCATCTACCAATCTTCATTGGTGCCAGATACCAGGGGTTTTACTGTATTATTGAACTTGGCAACTAAGGGTCAATCATACACAAAAATACTCTCCTTTAAAGTTGCACCTTAATCAACCATAAAATACTTAAGACTAGAATTGTGATATCTGACTTAGTTTTCAACCGCTAAACACAATCTGCTAGAGACACTCAGTGGGTCAAGCAGCACCAGTTTCTTTCCACTGATGCTGCCTGACCTGCTGAGTTCCTCCAGCAGATGATGTTTGGCTTCAGATTCTAGCACCTGGGGTCTCCTGTACGTCTTTAGTTTTTTAGCTGATCTGCTAGCAGTTGATTTGAAGTAGGCTTGCTGGTAGAGATTGGAATTATTATGCATTTCCTTGCTGCGGCCACCTATTTAACTCACTTTTTTTTACTCTGAATACTTCACGTTCATTACCACATCCAGTTTTTGTATTGACCTTAAACCCTTCTGCTTAATAATTACATATAGTGTTCTTTGGCTATACTGATCTCTTAGTTCAATGTATGTTATTTCTATCTGTCTGCAGTAGGGAAGATGATGGTGGTGGTATGATGTTAACCATTTCTGTCAAAATTGATCAGAGGATTTTGCCTCTAGTGTTTTTAAAATGGCATTTCAGTGATCTGGTATCTACTAAAAAATCGCCCTTTATCCAAATATTTAATGAGCAGAATTAAAGTATTTATTAATACTTCATATTTGAAATTCCTAAACACATGATTTTTGCATTTTGTAAAGTAAATCAGCCAATCATGCAGCTTTAATGCACCCTTTGCAAAATAGGAATTTTAATAACTTTGAATATTGAAGCCAGGGATTTTAACATGGACCTGCATTGGTCAAATGTGTTTTTTTTGGTAATCCATGATGTTTCAGGAAAAATGAGAGAATGTTCACTGTATATTCTTTTTATTAATTTTCCTCCTCATCTAGGAATAGATGGATATGATCTCTGACTTCTTTTAGATCAAATTGAACATTTGGTTTTACTGGACTGTCCATGCAGTTCAATGACCATGCTTTGAAAGGGAGGTCTTTTTATTTTGTTATGTTTGAATTTAAGTTAATCAACTGGCTGCAATTAATACGACAAAATGTGTTCACATTTGCTTAAACAATATAGCAGAACAGGTTTGTGAAGAGGGAAAGATGAAACCAAATACAAAACTTTGGTGGATTATTGGTAGGGAAGTTGCTGGGAGGCTTGTCTGTTTCAAGAAGTGAAAGTTTATTGTGCAACGTAGTTTGTTAAATATTACTCAGAGGATGCTGCTTCAAACATTTTCTTTTCTCATGTATTCTGTTATTCCACTTTCTGGAATTGGTATGCAAATTTAAGAATGCTTCTAAGGGTCCTTGCCTTTTGAGAAACAGTGAGAAAAGAGTATTTCATAAGATCTGTTTTTATCCGCTGTTGCCTGAGGAGGGAGAAAACAAAATCAATTGCTTTGGTAGTTTGTTTTTTTTCTCTTTGATATTTTCAAAGCATTTAAAAATGAATCTATTCAAAACCAGCCACGATTTGTAGCATGGTGTAGGATCCTCAGTGTAAAAATGTGCATAGACATTGCACATAAATCATTTGTAAATATGTGTTGTACATGTATAAAAATAAATAAATTGATATTGTTAAATAGTAGAGTCCTGGATGGATTTCTATGAGCAGTTCAACAGACATTCAGCATCTCACTGCCTGTGGGAAGAATCTGTCTCAGCTTGGTGGTTCTGCCTCTGCTATGGCAGTAACTCTTTCCTGACAGGAGTAGCTGGAAGATGCTTTTAGGTAATCAGAGTGAAAGATTAAATGATGTATGCAAGCGTAAATCATATTTCAGCTAAAACTAAATATTGAGTATCAATTTGCTCACCTTTACCTTCATCTGTATTACTGACTTTGCCTATTAAATTCTGACATTGTATTTGGAGATCGATTCATAAGGAGGTATACTGTAGGTTCAGGACATGATTCTGCCAGTTGAAATGGCCACGATTCTGCATAGCACACTTCACAAGTATGTAGTTTAAGTCCTTTCCAGAAATGCAAATGAATAATTTTTGTCTGATGTTTGAGTACTCTCCCAAGAGAGTGTTGTGTTAATAGGCCATTTCATGTCAAGCCTCCGTCTTGAGACTGGCTACGGAGCAGATAGAAAAATGGGAATTTGCCTTTCAGATAGCAGCCCTAGAAGGCTGCTCCAGCATCCCATTCCTATCCAGACTCCTCGTAACACCCTCCAGATCTAATGGAGGTGAGGCGACTGGTGCTGTAGTGGCACCCGTCATCAATACGCGGCAGAGCAATGGCTGTTTTCCCTACCCATAACCCTCCATGTTGCTGAAACCACTCTATGGTTCCCAGAACAGTTCCAGTGGCATGTGAGATTATGGGTAGGGAAAATGGCCATTGCTCTGCCATGTTTTGAGCTGCAGAGAGTGGCCCTGAAGGCCGAAGTGGCCAGGCGTGGCTGTCCCAGCCCGCACCGGCTGCCTGCTGACGCCCTCGACCCCATCTGCCTGGCAACCGCCAGCTCCCGCTGCCCTGAGGTCTCCCCGCCGCCCCTGACTTGGAGGGAGAAGGGTGAGTGGGGAGATGGGTCATGGGCTAACGGCATCATCAGCCCATCCCTAAACAGCCTCTTATCAAGGCTGTACATTCAGATTGATTGGCAGAGGGCTGCGCTGCGGAGGTGATCCCTCTCAGAGAGGGGTTGGAATATGTGGCTCTGAGACCACCTCCACACATTTAGAAAGGCAGATGATTATGCATTTTGGTGGCGTTTCTCTGTCTTTACATCTCAACTTTTGGGCTATCTGAAATGGCCTAATATTTTCTTCTGGTAGAGAAGTTTAAAAGCACCTTTGAGGTCTTTTGTTGATATGAAGTGTACTATGGCAGTTTTTTTAAAAAAAGAGAGATCTGGGGATCTCATTGAGAAATAATTGTTAGTCATGATCAACTTTGTCAGTAAATCAGCATTTGATTTTTTTTGACCAATTTGTTCAAAAATTATTGTTGCACAATGTTTCAACATTCATTTCAATTGTAATATCTTAAAACACAAAGCACTAGGAGAGAGAGAGCAAGAGGTTCAGGTTGTAATTTCTAGGCCATTTCATGCCAGGCCTCCGTGTGGAGGCCGGCTACAAGCGCAGAGGGAAAACCTAAAACTTGCCTTTCTTAGAGCAGCCCTAAAAGGCTGATCCAGCATCTTATTCATGTCGAACGGCACCTTGTAGCACCTTCCGGATCCGATGAGGTGACTGGTGCGGTAGCGCCACCCATCATAAATACATGGCAGAGCAATGGCCATCTTCCTAACCCATAATCCCCTACACAGTTTCCCAGAATATGGATAGGGAAGATGGCCATTGGTCTGTTGTGTTATAGCCTCCACCGGCTCCCGCCCACCGACCCTGCCTTGAGGGGGTCATGGAGGGAGTTGGGAGATGGGTCGTGGCTGTACATTCATGTGGGGCGCTCTGCCGATTATGCTTCCCCTGAGAAGTGTTGCATTCGGTGCCTCGGAGCTGGCTATGGTGCATTCAGAAAGGTAAGTCTCCCGACTTGAGGGCAGAGAGCCTCTGACTTTACAGTTGGGCATTTTTCTTGCTTGAAAGGGCCTTCTCATAGAATAGTTGAATAAAATGCTAAAGTATGGCGAAAATGGAGAGTTGAGGAGAGATCAAATGGCAAGGTCTGTGATGGTGTGAAAGATTAGAGAAATTGAATGACAAGGATAAAATAGTGCAAACTGAAAGAAGGTGGTAATGTACAAACCCTAAACATTCTTAGATTCCTCAGTAAATTAGCTTTTGAATGAAATGAGCAACCTTAAATTTACACTTGTGATTGGAAACCTAATTCTAAATACTGATGCTCAAAGTAAAACTTTGAGTCACTATTTGCATTAATTAAGTTTTTAATCTTATTTCAGCCCACCAGTTAATTACTTCATAAGTTATTTACTTATTGGAAGATGACAGAATTTTGGTTAATATCTGCTCCTGGAGAAAAAACATGTCAACAGACGTGGGACAAATTAAATGTTGCAACCTCAAGAAGCAATAACCTCTCTACCAACTTCAAGTTTTCAATTCCAGATTTGAAGGTATGTAACAAATTGGGTACTTGCTAATTTAAGTTAAAAATTCTCTCTCAATATTGTATACATTCACCATCCAAGTTAAACGAGGAAGTCTGCAAATGCTGGGTTCGAGTGCAATACACAAAACCTGCTGGAGCAACTCAGCAGGTCATGCAGCATCCATAGGGAATAAAAGGTAACCAATGTTTCAGGCCTGGGCCCTTCATCACAACCTCTTAATTTAGAAGTAATTAAACAAATTATTTTGTTATCTCCCTCAAAAGGAGTTGAATTTGTGGTTCAAGTTTCATTTTATTATCATGTAATAATATGTTGGAATGTAATCTACATAATATGCTTCAACTTTTATTTGCTGTAAAGCAAACAAAGTCACCATGAGCATTGCTCAGTGCCTCTAACAGTCAAAAAGAGAAGCAGATGAGTCCCTTCTGAGATACTGAATGCTCAAGGATTCTCCTCTAGTGCTCCCTCAGCCTCTGCATCCACATCAACTCTTGTTTAAACCATCGGCAGCCTGAGCAGTTATAATCAAGAAGCCTTCACAAGCCCTTTTGCCCTCTGCACTTGCTCAAACTCATACGGCCTCTTAATTTCCTGAATGGAAACTGGTAACAGTATTACAATGTCACGTTGAAACATACCACTTGAATATATTAATATGTCATTGCATTTTTTGTTGGCAAAGTAAAACAAGACGATGGAGTTTGATACAATTTTAAATACAACTTTTTGTATAAAATTGAATTTCAGTGATTCACTTCTCCAGCTCTATTTTTATTCTGAAAAACTTTATGGAGAACAACCTGAGTGGTGAATCTGGATTAAGGCCTAGATGTACACTGAGCAGAAATTTTAACATCTGTAACTATAGTGATGTTTCCATTAAGTTTTAATTTATTTGAAAGCTACTTAATTTTCAGATAGCATAGTAATGTGCCTGAAGCTTTTGATGTGGATGCCAAATTGCTGAACTTTGTTCTCTCCAACTCCTATTGAGATTGAATGGTATGGAAGTGAGTATGGGTAAACGTCTATAAAGATTGTGCAGTGTTCATTTAAATTGGAGAACAATCCAACAAAATCTTTTTCATCTTGGTCAAAATAAAATAACACTATGCTGAAGGATGTAATTTTACCATATAATTTGCTCAATGAAATTTAGAATTATGAAGAAGCCTTGAATGTCAAATTTCTGTTTTATATTTATTTGCATTGATTTAACCAAGTGCTTCTATTAGTAGTGGAGAGTTTTAAAAAAGTTTTGAATGTTGAGTATTAACATGTCTGTAATTTGTAAAAAAAAAAAGACAAGTGGTGAAAATGCAAGGACATGAAAAGTAAATGGAGATGGCAAATAAAGGCTGACCTTCCCGAGATGCCTACTTCTGTCCTACTTTCACATCTGACTTTTTAAAAATTTTTTTTATTTTTCACACTATAAACCACATTGATCAAGATACATACATTTTCCTTTTCATATATATACAGTGTCATTTTCTCCCCCCCTCCCTCTTCCCCTCCCTACCTCCCCTCCCATTCATTTAAAGTTCAGAATCTAAGATGCATTAAACCTGTCAAACAATGTTGTCACTCAATAAAAATAAACAAGAAATTCCACTGAGTCAGTTCTTTTCATTCTCTTCTCCTTCTGTCATTTTAGGTGGTAGATGTCCCTGTAGGTTTTCTCTATTATGTTTCATGTATGGCTCCCATATTTGTTCAAATATTGTAATGTTATTTTTTCTAATGGAATACATTTATTCATTTCTATATACCATTGTTGTATTCTCAAGTTATCTTCTAATTTCCAGGCTGACATAATACATTTTTTTGCTACAGCTAGGGCTATCATAACAAATCTTTTTTGTGCACCATCCAAATCAAGTCCAAATTCTTTGGTTTTTTATGTTACTTAGGAGGAAGATCTCTGGGTTTTTTGGTATATTGCTTTTTGTGATTTTATTTAATATCTGGTTTAGATCTTCCCAAAATTTTTTCACTTTCTCACATGTCCAGATTGCATGAATTGTTGTTCCCATTTCCTTTTTACAGCGAAAACATCTGTCAGATACTGTTGGGTCCCATTTATTTAACTTTTGAGGTGTAATATATAGCCTGTGTATCCAGTTATATTGTATCATACGTAACCTCGTATTTATTGTATTTCTCATAGTTCCTGAGCATAACTTCTCCCATGTTTCCTTCTTTATGTTTAGATCTTGATCCTATTTTTGTTTAGTTTTACCATTTGTTTCCTCATTCTCCTTTTCTTGTAGTTTAATATACATGCTTGTTATAAATTTTTTGATTATCATTGTGTCTGTAATCACATATTCAAAATTACTTCCCTCTGGTAACCTGAGACTGCTTCCCAATTTGTCTTTCAAGTAGGATTTCAGTTGGTAGTATGCCAACACTGTATCGTGAGTTATATTATATTTATCCTTCATTCGTTCAAAGGATAATAATTTATTTCCCGAAAAGCAATTTTCTATTCTTTTGATCCCTTTTTTCTCCCATTCTCTAAAGGAAAGGTTATCTATTATAAAAAGGATTAGTTGATTTTGCGTCAGTATTAGTTTTGGTAATTGGTAATTTGTTTTATTCCTTTCTACATGAATCTTCTTCCAAATATTGAGCAGATGATGTAATACTGGAGAATTCCTGCGTTGTACCAATTTTTCATCCCATTTATATAATATATGTTCGGGTATCTTCTCCCCTATTTAATCTAGTTCTAATCTAGTCCAATCTGGCTTTTCCCTTGTTTGATAAAAATCTGATGGGTATCTTAATTGTGCGGCTCTATAATAATTTTTAAAGTTTGGAAGTTGTAAGCCTCCTTGTTTATACCATTCTGTTAATTTATCTAGTGCTATCCTCAGTTTTCCCCCTTTCCATAAAAATTTCCTTATTATTTTCTTTAACTCCTTGAAGAATTTCTCTGTCAAGTGTATTGGCAATGCCTGAAATAGGTATTGTATCCTTGGGAAAACATTCATTTTAATACAGTTTATCCTTCCTATTAGTGTTAGTGGTAAGTCTTTCCAATGCTCTAAGTCGTCCTGTAATTTTTTCATTAGTGGATAATAATTGAGTTTATATAGATGGCCGAGGTTTTTATTTATTTGTATACCTAGGTATCGTGTTTTTTGCATTTGCCATCTGAATGGTGATTCTTTCTTAAATTTTGAGAAATCCGCATTATTCATTGGCATTGCTTCACTTTTATTTGCATTAATCTTGTAACCCGACACTTCTCCATATTCCTTCAATTTCTTTTATTGATATTTCTTGTTCTGTTAAGTATACTATAACGTCATCTGCAAATAAACTGATTTTATATTCCTTGTCTTTTATTTTTATCCCTTTTATTTTCTGTTCTTATCAGTTCTGCTAGTGGTTCTATGGCTAACGCGAACAATAAGGGCGATAGTGGGCATCCCTGCCTTGTTGATCTGCTTAAGTTAAATTGTTTTGATATATATCCATTTACTGTCACTTTCGCCAATGGCCCCTTATATAATGCTTTAATCCAATTAATATATTTCTCTGGTAAGCTGAATTTTTGTAGTACTTTGAATAAATAATTCCATTCTACTCTGTCAAAGGCCTTCTCTTTTTTTAAATTTTTTTATTTTTCACACCATAAATCACAATAGCCATGATATACACTTTTTCTTTTTCACACATTTACAGTGACTTTTTCTCCCCCCCCCACTCCCTCCTCCCCAGCCACCCCCCACCCCCCCCCCTCATCCATTTTAGGTATACAATCTAGGTTGCATTAATTCAGTCAGACAATGTTGTCATTCAACAAAAATACACCAGAAATTCTACAGAGTCCATTCTTTTCTTTCCTTCTCCTTCCATCAACTTAGGTAATGTTTGTTCCCGGTAGGTTTTCGCTATTGTATTTAATGTAAGGTTCCCATACTTGTTCGAATATTTCAATATTATTTCTTAAACTATATGTTATTTTTTCTAATGAAATACATTTATTCATTTCTATATACCATTGTTGTATTTACAAATTATCTTCCAATTTCCAGGTTGACATAATACATTTTTTTGCTACGGCTAGGGCTATCTTAACAAATCTTTTTTGTGCATCCTCCAAATCAATTCCAAATTCTTTGTTTTTTTATGTTACTTAGGAGAAAGATCTCTGGATTCTTTGGTATACTGTTTTCTGTTATTTTATTTAATATCTGATTGAGATCATCCCAAAATTTTTCTACTCTCTCACATGTCCAGATTGCATGAATTGTTGTTCCCATTTCTTTTTTACATCGAAAACATCTATCAGATACTGTTGGGTCCCATTTATTTAACTTTTGCGGTGTAATGTATAGTCTGTGTAACCAATTATATTGTATCATACGTAGCCTCGTATTTATTGTATTTCTCATCGTTCCAGAACATAATTTCTCCCATGTTTCCTTTTTTATCTTTATATTTAAATCTTGTTCCCATTTTTGTTTAGTTTTACCATTTGTTTCCTCATTCTCCTTTTCTTGCAGTTTAATATACATATTTGTTATAAATCTTTTGATTAACATTGTATCTGTAATCACATATTCAAGGTTACTTCCCTCTGGTAAACTCAGATTGCTTCCTAATTTATCCTTCAAGTAGGATCTCAGTTGGTAATATGCCAGCGCTGTATCTCCAGTTATATTGTACTTATCTCTCATTTGTTCAAAGGATAAGAATCTACTTCCTGAAAAACAATTTTCTATTCTTTTAATCCCTTTTTTTCCCATTCTCTTAAGGAAAGGTTGTCTATTGTAAAAGGGAGTAGCTTATTTTGCGTCAATATTAGTTTTGGTAATTGATAATTTGTTTTATTTCTTTCTACATGGATCTTCTTCCAAATATTGAGGAGATGATGTAATACTGGAGAAGTTCTATGTTGTACCAATTTTTCATCCCATTTATATAATATGTGTTCAGGTATATTTTCCCCTATTTTATCTAATTCTAATCTCGTCCAGTCTGGTTTTTCCCTTGTTTGATAAAAATCTGATAGGTATCTTAATTGTGCGGCTCTATAATAATTTTTAAAGTTTGGCAATTGTAAGCCTCCTTGTTTATACCATTCTGTCAATTTATCTAGTGCTATCCTCGGTTTCCCCCCTCTCCATAAAAATTTCCTTATTATTTTCTTTAACTCTTTGAAGAATTTTTCTGTCAGTTGTATTGGCAGTGCCTGAAATAAGTATAATATCCTTGGAAAAATGTTCATTTTAATACAGTTTATCCTTCCTATCAGTGTTAGTGGTAGATCTTTCCAATGCTCTAAATCGTCCTGTAATTTTTTCATTACTGGATTATAATTGAGTTTATATAATTGGCCTAGATTTTTGTTTATTTGTACACCTAGGTATCTTATTGCCTGCATTTGCCATCTGAATGGAGATTCCTTCTTAAATTTTGAGAAATCCGCATTATTCATAGGCATTGCTTCACTTTTATTTAAGTTTATCTTGTAACCCGACACTTCTCCATATTCCTTCAATTTCTTATATAATTATTTTATTGATAGTTCTGGTTCTGTTACGTATACTATAACATCATCCGCAAATAGACTGATTTTATATTCCCTGTCTTTTATTTTTATTCCTTTTATATTATTATCTATTCTTATCAATTCTGCTAGTGGTTCTATAGCTAGCGCAAACAACAAAGGTGATAGTGGGCATCCCTGCCGCGTTGACCTGCTTAAGTTAAATTGCTTTGATACATGTCCATTTACTGTCACTTTCGCTAACGGTCCCTTATATAATGCTTTAATCCAATTAATATACTTCTCCGGTAAACTGAATTTTTGCAATACTTTGAACAAATAATTCCATTCTACTCTGTCGAAGGCCTTCTCTGCGTCTAAAGCAACTGCTACTGCAGGTGCTTTATTTCCTTCTACTGCATGAATTAAGTTAATAAATTTACAAATATTGTCTGTTGTGCGTCTTTTTTTGATAAATCCAGTTTGGTCTAAATTTACCATTTTCGGTACCTGTTCTGCTAATCTGTTTGCTAATAGTTTAGCAATTATCTTATAGTCTGTGTTTAGCAAAGATATTGGTCTATATGATGCTGGTAAGAGTGGATCTTTCCCTTGTTTTAGTATTACTGTAATTATTGCTGTTTTACACGAATCTGGTAAGCTTTGTGTTTCATCAATCTGGTTGATTACATCCAGGAGGGGTGGTATTAATAAGTCTTTAAATGTTTTGTAGAATTCTATTGGAAATCCATCCTCTCCTGGTGTCTTATTATTTGGTAATTTTTTTATTATCTCTTGTATTTCTACTATTCCAAATGGTTCTGTTAATTTATTTTGTTCCTCTATTTGTATTTTTGGTAGTTCGATTTTAGTCAAAAATTCTTCTATTTTCCCTTCTTTCCCTTCGTTTTCAGTTCGGTATAATTGTTCATAGAATTCTCTAAAGTTTTCCTTAATTTCTTTTGGATTATATGTAATTTGTTTGTCTTTTTTCCTTGATGCCAATACCATTTTCTTAGCTTGTTCTGTCTTAAGCTGCCATGCTAGGATTTTGTGCGATTTTTCCCCTAGTTCATAATATTTCTGTTTTGTCTTCATTATATTCTTCTCTACCTTATATGTTTGTAATGTTTCATATTTTATTTTTTTATCCGCCAATTCTCTTCTTTTAGTTGTATCTTCCTTCATTGCTAATTTTTTTTCAATGTTTACTATTTCCCTTTCCAACTGCTCTGTTTCCTGATTATAGTCCTTCTTCATCTTGGTTACATAGCTTATTATTTGCCCTCTAATGAATGCTTTCATTGCGTCCCATAGTATAAACTTATCTTCCACTGATTCCGTATTTACTTCAAAATACATTTTTAATTGTTTTTCAATAAATTCTCTAAAATCCTGTCTTTTAAGTAGCATGGGGTTTAATCTCCATCTATACATTCTTGGAGGGATGTCCTCTAGCTTTACTGTCAATATTAAGGGTGAATGGTCCGATAGTATTCTCGCTTTATATTCTGTTTTTCTTACTCCACCCTGCATACTAGCTGATAACAAAAATAGGTCTATTCTTGAGTATGTTTTATGTCTAGCCGAGTAGTATGAGTATTCCTTTTCTTTTGGGTTTTGTTTCCTCCATATATCCAAAAGTTTCATTTCTTGCATTGATTTAATTATAAATTTGGTTACTTTGTACTTCCTGTTAATTTTTTTCCCTGTTTTATCCATATTTGGATCCAAATTCAGGTTGAAATCCCCTCCTATTAGTATGTTCCCTTGCGTATTAGCTACCTTCAAAAAGATATCTTGCATAAACTTTTGATCTTCTTCGTTAGGTGAATATACATTAAGTAGATTCCAAAACTCCGAATATATCTGACATTTTATCATAACATATCTCCCTGCTGGATCTATTATTTCCTCTTCTATTTTAAATGGCACATTTTTACTAATTAATATAGCCACTCCTCTTGCTTTTGAATTATATGATGCTGCTGTTACATGTCCTACCCAATCTCTCTTTAATTTCTTGTGCTCCAATTCAGTTAAGTGTGTTTCTTGGACAAATGCTATATCAATTTTTTCCTTATTCAGTAAATTTAGTAGTTTCTTCCTTTTAATTTGGTTATGTATTCCATTAATATTTAAAGTCATATAGTTCAGCGTAGCCATTTTATACTTTGTTTATCTTCTCCTTCCGTTTTTCCATCATTACCTTTCCTCCTTTTCCATTTCTGTTTTCTTATTTTCAACTCTTTATAAGACAACATTCCGACAACATCCAACATTTTGCTTATTCTCCTATTTATATCTTCTTTATCCCCAATCTCCCCTTCCCCTCCTGAGTTGTCCTTTATCCCTTGTCGGACAACCACATCTCCCCTCTCCATTTGGGTTTGCGAATTCACTCGCAAGCGTCAACTGATTTTGCAGTGACCGCTATTTCTCCCCACCCAGCCCTCCCCAGAAAAGATTTCACTTTTCATATGTAACAAAGGACACTCTTTTAATTCCCTCCTTATTCTCTCTATTCCATTACTTTCCCTTATTCATTCTTGTCTATACTATCTATATTTTCCTCTAAGTACAGATACCTTCACGTATGCACATTTTATCTATTCACTCTTATACCTCTTTACCCACATACATATCAATCGTGATCATTTTTACTCTCATTACCCGTCTTCTTCCCTCAGTCTATTTTTGTAATTGTTCTGCAAATTTTCGTGCTTCTTCTGGGTCCGAGAATAGTCTGTTTTGTTGTCCTGGAATAAATATTTTCAATACCGCTGGATGCTTTAGTATAAATTTATACCCTTTCTTCCATAAAATCGCCTTTGCTGTATTGAACTCCTTTCTCTTCTTTAGGAGTTCAAAACTTCTATCTGGATAAATGAAGATTTTTTGCCCTTTAAACTCCAGTGGTTTGTTGCCCTCTCTTACTTTTTCCATTGTCTTCTCCAGTACCTTTTCTCTTGTAGTATATCTTAGGAATTTTACTGCAATTGATCTTGGTTTTTGTTGTGGTTGTGGTTTAGAGGCCAATGTTCTATGTGCCCTTTCTATTTCCATTTCTTGCGGTAGTTCTGGACATCCTAGGGTCTTAGGGATCCAATCTTTTACAAACTCCCTCATATTCTTGCCTTCTTCATCTTCCTTAAGGCCCACTATCTTTATGTTATTTCTTCTGTTATAATTTTCCATTATATCTATTTTTTGAGCTAACAGTTCTTGTGTCTCTATCGCTTTTTTATTAGATTCCTCCAATTTCTTTTTTAAGTCTTCTACCTCCATTTCTGCTGCTACTGCCCGCTCTTCCATCTTGTCCATTTTCTTTCCCATTTCTGTTAAGGTCATATCTATTTTATTCATTTTCTCTTCTGTTGTTTATTCTTTTTCTTAAATCATTAAATTCCTGTGTTTGCCATTCTTTAAATGACTCCATGTATCCTTTAATAAGAGAAAGTACCTCCTTTATCTTGCCTTTCTTTTCTTCTTCTATTTCACTGTACTCTTCCTCTTCCTCTTCTTCTTCCTCTGGGTTGGCCATCTGTTGTTTCTTTGTTGCCCTTTTCTTCTCTTCTTTCTTGTTTCCATTGTCTTCTGTGGTCTCTTCTTGCTGCAGGTGTTCTGCAGCTGTCGTTGCCGGCTGTGGAGATCGACTCCCCAGCTGGTCCCCTCTCCCGTCGGTGTGGTTTTTTTTTCATGCGCATGCGCGGTTGCGCACTTTTACTCGGCTCAGCGAGCCATTTTTGTAGTCCATTATCTACCGACCTGAGGGAGCGGGTTTCTCTCTCCACAGCGGGCCTCTTCGAACAGGTAAGGCCTTCACCTTCTTCCTCCGTTGTCTTCTCTTCCTCTCTTCTTACCGTTGCTTTCGATTTTTCTTTTTTTGTCGCCATCTTCTTTCCACCTTTATACTCACTTTTCTTTAACTTTTATTTCTGTGCCTTTGTGTTTTCCTTTGTTTTTCCCGACTTTTCTGGAGAGGGCTGGAGTTCTCTGTTCGGCCACTACTCCATCACGTGACTCCTCCTCAATGGCCTTCTCTGCGTCTAAAGCAACCGCTACTTTTGGAGCTTTATTTCCTTCTACTGCATGAATTAAGTTAATAAATTTACAAATATTGTCTGTTGTTCGTCTTTTTTTAATAAATCCAGTTTGGTCTAGATTTACTATTTTTGGTACATAGTCGGCTAATCTGTTTCCTAATAGTTTAGCTATTATCTTATAATCTGTGTTAAGATATTGGTCTATATGACGCTAGTGCGAGTGGATCTTTCCCTGTCTTTGGTATTACTGTAATTATTGCTGTTTCGCATGAATCTGGTAACCATTGTGTTTTATCAATCTGGTTCATTACTTCCAGGCGGGGAGGAATTAATAAATCTTTAAATGTTTTATAGAATTCTATTGGGAATCCATCCTATCCTGGTGTTTTATTATTCGGTAGTTTTTTTATTATCTCTTGTATTTCTACCATTTCAAATGGTTCTGTTAATTTATTTTGTTCCTCTGTTTGTAATTTCGGTCGTTCAATTTTAGTTAAAAATTCATCTATTTTGTCTTCTTTCCCTTCATTTTCAATTTGGTATAATTGTTCGTAGAATTCTCTGAAGTTTTCATTAATCTCCTTTGGATTATATGTGTTTTGTTTGTCTTTTTTCCTTGATGCCAATACCATTCTCTTAGTTTGTTCTGTCTTAAGCTGCCACGCTAGAATTTTGTGCGTTTTTTCTCTTCGTTCATAATATTTCTGTTTTGTCTTCATTATGTTCTTCTCCACCTTATATGTTTGTAGTGTTTCATATTTTATTTTTTTATCTGCCAATTCTCTTCTTTAGTTGTGTCTTCCTTCATTGCTAATTCTTTTTCTATATTTGCTATTTCCTTTTTCAACTGCTCTGTTTCCTGATTGTAGTCCTTCTTCATCTTGATTACATAACTTATTATTTGCCCTCTGATGAATGCTTTCATTGCGTCTCATAGTATAAACTTATCTTTCACTGATTCCGTATTTATTTCAAAGTACATTTTAATTTGTCTTTCAATGAATTCTCTAAAATCCTGCCTTTTAAGTAGCATGGAGTTTAATCTCCATCTATACATTCTTGGAGGGATGTCCTCTAACTCTATTGTCAATATCAGGGGTGAGTGGTCCGATAATATTCTAGCTTTATATTCTGTTTTCCTAACTCTGTCTTGCATGTGAGCTGATAACAGGAATAGGTCTATTCTTGAGTATTTTTATGTCTACCCGAATAATATGAATATTCCTTTTCCTTTGGGTGTTGTTTCCTCCATATATCCAAAAGTTGCATTTCTTGCATCGATTTAATTATAAATTTGGTTACTTTGTTCTTTCTGTTAATTTTTTCCCCAGTTTTATCCATGTTTGAATCCAAATTAAGGTTGAAATCCCCTCCTATTAGTATGTTCCCTTGCGTGTCTCCTATCTTAAAAAAAATATCTTGCATAAATTTTTGATCTTCTACGTTAGGTGAATATACATTGAGTAAATTCCAAAACTGGGTGGGTGGGTGGGCGCGGTCATTTTTGCTCTCGTTACATGTCTTCATCTCTGTTTTGTAGTTGTTCTGCAAATTTTCGTGCTTCCTCCGGATCCGAGAATAGTCTGTTTTGCTGCCTTGGAATAACTATTTTAAGTACCGCTGGTTACTTTAGCATAAATTTATATCCTTTTTTCCATAGGATCGCTTTTGCTGTATTAAACTCCTTCCTCTTCTTCAGGAGTTCAAAACTTGTATCTGGATAGAAAAAAATTTTTTTGACCTTTGTATTCCAGTGGCTTTTTGTCTTTTCTTATTTTCTTCATTGCTTTCTCCAATATATTTTCTCTTGTTGTATATCTTAGGAATTTTACTAAAATGGATCTTGGTTTTTGTTGTGGTTTAGGGGCTAATGTTCTGTGTGCCCTTTCTATTTCCATTTCTTCCTGTAATTCTGGTTTTCCTAGGACCCTGGGGATCCAATCTTTTATAAATTCTCTCATATTCTTGCCTTCTTTATCTTCCTTAAGGCCCACTATCTTTATATTGTTTCTTCTATTATAATTTTCCATTATATCTATCTTCTGAGCTAACAGCTCTTGTGTCTCTTTAACTTTTTTATTAGATTCTTCTAATTTCTTTTTTAAGTCATCTACTTCCATTTCTATGGCTGTTTCTCGTTCTTCCACCTTGCCATTCTTTTTCCTATATCTGACATGACCATCTCTAATCTATTCATTTTTTTCTTCTACTTTTTCTTCTTTTTATTTCACTAAATTCTTGTGATTGCAATTCTTTTATTGATTCCATGTATTCTTTTAAAAAAAAAATATCCATTGTCTTGCCCTTCCCTTCATCTTCCATTTCTCTGTGTTCTTCTTCCTCTGGGTTGGTCATCTGTTGTTTCTTTGATTTCTGTTTACTCTCTTCTTTCTTGTTCTTGTTGTTTTCTATGTTCTCTTGTCATTCTCAGCTGTGGAGATCGACTCCTCAACTGGTCCCCCCCCTCCCGCCATTTTTTTTTTGTCTTGCGCATCACGCATGCACGACTCCTCGCGCATGCGCGGTTGCGCACTTTTGCTTGGCTCCGCGAGCCATTTTTGTAGTCCCGAGCTCTGGACTTTGACTGACCTGAGGGAGCGGGCTTCTCTCTCCACAGCGGTCCTCCTCAGACAGGTAAGGCCTTCACCTTCTTCCGATGTCTTTTCTTCTTCTTTTCTTCCCGTTGCTTTCGACTTTTCTTTCTTCGTTGCCATTTTCATCCCCCCTTTACTTTCACTTTATTTTAATTTTTGTGTTTGTGTCTTTGTGTTTTCTCTGTTATTTTAAAACTTTTCCGGAGAGGGCTGGAGTTCCCCGACCGGCCACTACTCCATCATGTGACTATACCCCCCACATCTGACTTCCATGTTAATTCCTGATAGGGAATTTCTCTTCTATGATTCTACCTTTCCTTTGAGAAACACGAGTAGGTCCTTGTTGTCTTCCATTTGCGTGGCTTGGTGTAACAACACCATTCACAGATTTGCTGACAATATCACTAGTAGGCTGAATAAAAAGCAGTGATGAGACAGCATACAAGAGGGAGGTTGAAAACTTGTCTGACTGCTGTGGTAATGACAACCTCTCATCTAATGACATGAAGACCAAGAAGCTCATAGTAGACTTTAGGAAAGGAAAATCAGAGGCGAACGATCCAGTGATGATTGTGGGATCAGAGGTGGAGAGGATTTTTATCAATAATTTATTAATATTGAAATTTCACATCCAAAAATACAGAGTACATACGGATACATCTTAAAAGTTAAGATACATTACACTTAAATCATACCATTTCATCCAAGGTACTCCACATTTTAATTAAACAGATTATGTTGTATTGATATTTTATTTAAAAAAAAAAGGAAAAATCTAAACCCACTACCAAGAAAGAAGCTGTTTGGCCAAAAGACAGAATTCTTATCAGTGATAAATTATCTCATTAATCAACAGTTCTACCTTCATAATAAATCATACTTTATAAAAGTAATTCAAAAAGGGTCCCCACAATGTTTGAAAATTTGAATTCAAATCTAAAATTGAGCACTTAATCTTCTCTATATTTAAACATGACAAAACATGACATAACCATTGAGCACAATAAGGCAGGGTAACATACCTCCACCTGAGCAACACTGCCTGCCTAACCATACGAGTGTATCAGCGCTGTGGCGGCACTAGATCTCCCAGGAGGCATCGAACCAGCCATGTGACATCAGTGAGTGATTCTGGCTTTTAAAAGGTTGTATGGATGATAAAGAGTAAATCTTTTTGATTCATTCTAGAAACAGCTTGTGTGGTTATTTCGTCGTGTCCACTGCTATTCCAGTAGTCACGAGAAATAAAAGGTAATACATAGAGCTTGGATGTCGTTAACGTTATGTCACTCTCTCCAACAATACCAATAAAGAAGTTAAGGAAATGGGTTTAAAATTAACTTCAAAAAGTGCAGAGAAAGATTGAACTACTTCGTTCCAATATTTCTCAAGACCCTGACATGGCCAGAAAATTTGAATTAATAAAGCATTTCCATTGTTGCATTTATCATAATGATGAGATACATTTGCATAAAAATGAGCTGGTTTGACTTTGGACATGAGGCCTATGGACTACTTTAAATTGTAGGAGAGAGTGATGGGCACATAAAGAAGTATTAATCAATTTGAAAATTATATTCCAAGCTTCTTCAGGAATTAAAAGTTGTAGGTCCCATTCCCAGGCTTTTTAAATTTTATCTGAGGGAGGCTCTCTTATTCCCAGCAACATATAAATGTTAGATATTGAACCATTATAGAAAGATTGTAAATTAAAATTTACATCAATTTAATTCTTATCAGTCCTTTTTGGAAGTTATGTAATTGAGATCGTTTAGGTTTTAAAAAAACCTCTAACCTGCAGATAATGAAAAAATTTGAATATTTGGTCGACTGTATTTAATAAAAAGTTGTCCAAAGGAAGCAAGACTCCAATAAATCTTTAAAACATTTAATGCCTGATCTATATAATTCTTTAAAAGCTACATCAATCATAGAAGGTAGCGGTGGAGAGGATGAGCAAATTTAAATTCCTGGGAGTCACCATCTTGGAGGACCTTTCCTGGACCCATTTTATTAATGCCATTTGTGAAAAAAGTATGTTGGTGCCTTTACTTTCTCAGGAGTTTACGGACGCTCAGTATGACATTGGATGCCTTGGCAAAATTCTACAGATGTCATTGGAAAGTGTGTTGACCTGCTGCATCATGGCTTGGTGTTGGGGCACGAATACCTCTGAGCAGAAAGCCCTGCAAAAGAAAATGAACACAGCCCAATGCATCACAGCCAAAACCTTCTCCACCATTGAGAACATCTATAGGGAGTGCTGCCATTGGAGAGCAGCTCCAATCATCAAGGATCCTCGCCACCCAGGAAGTGTTCTATTCTGTATCGGGAAAGAGGTATAGGTGCCACAAGATTCATAACTGGTCATCCCTCTTCCCCTTGATTGCTGCTGTCCCCTTCCTCTCTTCAACCTATCATCTCCTGCCTTTGCAACCACACCTCCCCACCAACCACCCCACCCCCCCCATTCTTTTGCCTGGAAGCCTGCTGACATTTTTCCATACCTTGATAAAGCCTGAAAAGTTGGTTAAGTATTTTTACCATTGCTATATAAAGGACACTGTTTGACCTGCTGAGTTTCTCCAGCATTGTGTTTTCACTCGTACCACCAGGTTCAGGAGCAAAAGTCTTGTACCTCCAGGTTCAAGAACCAGACTCCTGAACAACAGACTCATTTGTTTAAGGAATCTGACTTTGTTCATTATTTATTACTGAATATTTATTTTCTGTATTTGGACAATTTGTTTACATTTTTCTTTTTTAATGTTTCTTTTGTGTACACTTTCTTCTTGAGTACAGTTTACAATTACCAATAAATAGAAATTCTGTCTGACCCGCTGGAAAGATGATCTCAGCATAAAGTTATGCATGTACTCTTGACAATAAATTTGCATGTTAATCCTTGAATATTTCCTTAATCTGCACTTTTTGCATTCAATAAGAAATACTTCCTTAACTCAATTCCTACACTAACTTCTGGCTCTCTTTATTACTCTTTTCTATACAAGAGTGGAGGGGATGCTTCCCTTTTTCCTCCCCCACCACCCCCCATATTTTCCAATTTTGAGTCCTCAAATCACTTTGCAAGTTTAAAAAAAAATTTTTTTTGAGTATTTTCCAATTCATTGTGCAAATTTTGCTGCTCTTGATACCAAGTCAAGTTTATTGACATCTGATTGTACAAATGCAACCTGATGAAACGGCATTCTCCAGTCCTAGGTGCAATACATGCAGACACCCAATCAGACATAACACTCAGGCAAATAATAAATATGCAGGACAAGTATTTTATCTAAATATTGTTTTGTACAAATGGAAGTCTCGGCTGGTTACCTCCTTTGGTTGTTCAGCCTTCTCACTGTGGGAAGAAGCTGTTCCTCAGCCTGGTGGGGCTGGCTCTGATTCTCCTATATCTCTTCCCCGATGGGAGCAGCTGAAAGCTGCAGGGTGGAAGGAGTCTGCAATGATTTTTGCATGGCCTCTTCAGACAACGATCCTGGTAGATCAAGTCGATGTTTGGGGATGGGGTGGGGGGGGGGGGGGGGGAAGAATGACTACAGTGATCCTCTCTACCACACATGGTCCTGTGCATTGACCTCTGATCCATTTCTCTGCAGCAACTGTACCACATTGTGATGTAGCTGACTAGGATGCTCTTATTAGAACTCCAGAGAAGGTTGACATAATGGTGGCTGGTAGCCTTGCCCACTTCAGTCTTCTCAGGAAGTGCAGTTGCTGGTCACTGTTGCACCTTCCTAACCAGTAAGGAGATGTTGAGTGTCCACAATGGGTCACTAGTTAAGTAAACTCCAAGGAACCTGGTGCTTTCCACTCTACTAAAGAATTGTTGATGTGTTGTTCCTGGTCCTCCTGAAGTCCATGATCATCTCCACGATGAGATTTGGGTTGTTGCTCTCGCACCGTTTCACGAGATTTTCCAACTCCTCTAATAGTGCTACTCATCATTGTTGCTGATGAGGCCAACTACTGTTGTATCATCTGCAAACTTTATGACACTGTTGGATCTGGCAATGCAGTGGTGTGAACAGGAGTGAGCTGGGCACACATCCCTGAGGTGTCAGCATGTCGGTGGTTGATATTCTGCTACTGACCTGGACAGACTTTTGTCTTTCCATTACAAAATCCAGGATCCAATTACAGAGCAGGGTGTTGAGTCCCAGCGAGGACAGCTTCTCCACCAGCCTTTGGGGAATGATCGCATTAAACACCAAGCTGACGTCAATGAAGAGTTGCCTGGCCTATGAAACATTCTTCAGTTGGGCCAGGACGGAGTGAAGCAACAAGGCTATAGCATTGTCTGTGGAACTGTTTCTTCTATTGGCGAATTGAAATGGATTTGGTGTCTCTGGGAGGTGTGCTTTGATACGTTCTATTGTCAGGCGCTCAAAGCATTTTATAATGGTGGAGGTCTATTGCCATAGGGCAATAGTCAATGAGGCCTGTTATTGTCACCCTCTTTGGTACTAGGATCCTTCTTATGCTGAAGGGATGGAACTTTGTGTGTTTAGTTTGCAGAATACCTCTGTTTCATTCCAATTTATTCCTTGTTATGAGCCCAGAGGACCCCAAAACCCAGCAGCAAGAGAAATTCATCAAGACAAATGGTTACTTAAACAAAAGTTGCTTTTAATTATCATTAAACATGAAAACCGGATCAAAGTTTAACTTATTTACTATTAACCTAACTTAATCCCCATCTAATTCTAAATGCACATGCATGTAATATGTGTATGAGCTCAAAAAAAGAGTGGGGCTTTGGCTCGAGAGGCTTTGGCAAGCAGAGGCTGAGGAGAGCAACTGCCGCAACCAAGGTAAGGGGAGAAGGTAAGTGAATTCAAGGGTATAATTCTACAAGCTAATGGAGTCAGCTAGCGCTGTGGATTGTTTCAGCTGTGGGATGTGGGAAATCTGAAACTGTATACTTGTCCCTGACAACCACACCTGCAGGAAATGCATTCAGCTCTGGCTCCTTACTGACTGAGTTCAGCAACTGAAACTGATGAACTGAGGGTTATTCAGGAGGCCAAGGCAGTCACGGCGGGAAATTACACGGAGGCAGTCACGGCGGGAAATTACACGGAGGCAGTCACGGCGGGAAATTACACGGAGGCAGTCACGGCGGGAAATTACACGGAGGCAGTCACGGCGGGAAATTACACGGAGGCAGTCACGGCGGGAAATTACACGGAGGCAGTCACGGCGGGAAATTACACGGAGGCAGTCACGGCGGGAAATTACACGGAGGCAGTCACGGCGGGAAATTACACGGAGGCAGTCACGGCGGGAAATTACACGGAGGCAGTCACGGCGGGAAATTACACGGAGGCAGTCACGGCGGGAAATTACACGGAGGCAGTCACGGCGGGAAATTACACGGAGGCAGTCACGGCGGGAAATTACACGGAGGCAGTCACGGCGGGAAATTACACGGAGGCAGTCACGGCGGGAAATTACACGGAGGCAGTCACGGCGGGAAATTACACGGAGGCAGTCACGGCGGGAAATTACACGGAGGCAGTCACCCCACATAGGCAAGATACAGATAGACGGGTGACTGTCGGGGGAGGTAAAAGGAAGGGACCAGTAATGCAGAGTATCCCTTTGGATGTTCCCACTGACATTATGTATGCTATTTTGTTTACTGCTGGTGGGAACGATCTACCAAGGGCGAGTCGAGGTGGCCAAGTCTCTGGCACAGAGATTGATTCCTCAGCTCAGAAAGGAAGGGCTAAGAAGAAGAGAGCACTAGTAATAGGGGACTTGTTGGTTAGGAGGGCAGACAGGAAGTTTATTGGAATGCATGGAGACTCCCAGATGGTATGTTGCCTCCCAGCTGCCAGGGTCAGGGATGTCTCAAATTGTCTCAGCAGCATTCTGGAAGGGGAGGGACAGCAGCCGGATGTCATGGTCCACGTGGGGACCAATGACATAGGCAGAGGTAGAGATGAGGTCTTCAAGAGGGAATATAGGAAACTAGGTAGAAATTTAAAAGACAGGACCTCGAGGGTGGTAATCTTCAGATTGCTGCCTGTGCCATGCGCAAGGCAGTACAAATAGAAAGTTATGGCAGAGGAATGTTTGGCTAAAGAGTTGGTGTAGGGGGCGGGGCTTCAGATTCCTAGATCACTGGGATCGTTTCTGGGTGAGGTCAGACCTCTATAAAAAGGATGGACTGCACCTTCTCTAGAAAGAGAGCAATATCCTGGCTGGAGGGTTTGCTAGAGCTCTTGGGGAGGGTTTAAACTAGCTTTGCAGGGGAGGGAAATCGCAATGAAAGCAAAGAAAATAGGATAGCAGGGAGTTGCAACAGAGGTAGGAATTAATAGTAAAGAAGTGGTCAAAAACTACATAAAGGAAAGGCAGCTGAGCAGACAGGAAAAAGAACTGTTCAACAGGAATGCAGCTCATACATCATCAATAACGGGCTTACAGACACTTGACTTAAATGCACATAGCATCAGAAACAAAGTGGATGACCTGGTTGCTTAGATTCAACTGCAAAGGTATGACGTGGCCATTACCGAAATGTGGCTCAATGAGGCGTGCGATTGGGAGCTCAATATCAGAGGATACACAGTAGATAGGAAAGTTAGGCAGGAGGGTAGAGGTGGAGGAGAGGTTCTGATGATAAGTAATGACATTAAATCAATAGAAAGAAAGGATATAGGGTTTTAAAGCAGTAGAATCAGTATGGGTTACAGTAGAAATGCCAAGGGTAAAAAATTATATTGATTATATACAGGCCCCAAAACAGCGGCCAGGTAAAGGACTATGCAATACAGATAGAAATAAAAAGGGCATCTCGCAAAGATAATATCAAATTAATTATGGGAGATTTTAACATGACTGGGAATTGGGAAGGACAGGAATTTACTGGACCACAGGAGTGTGAGTTTGTAGAAAACATAAGAAATGGATGTTTTGAACAGCTTGTTGAGAAGCCCACCAAGGGATCTGCAGTTCTAGATTAGGTCATGTGCAATGAACCTGAGGTTGTTAGGGAGTTGAAGTTCTAAAGCTGTGTTTATACTAAGGACACCTCGCATCACCTTGAATCACCGCGATTTTTTTTGTCGCTCGCATCACCACGCATTTTTAGACTACTTGAACTGTTTCTACCGAGCGATTGAATACGCGGTGATGCAGGGCGATGCGAGGTGACCAGGAAGTCCGATAAGCAAATGAAAACCGCGGGTGAATAATCGTGACTTCCGGTGAGTCACCCGCGGTGTTTCCAGTGCGAGGTTGTCCCTCGCATCAACCCGCATCGACCACCTCAAAAGTAGGATGCCGGAGCACCTCGAATCGCCGTACATCAGCCACAACCGGATGTGTTTACAGTGCGGCCAGATTCGAGCTGTCACCGCGCTTTACCTCGCATTACCGGGCTTTTCCCGGCTCAGTAGAAACACCCCCTTTGAACCTCCAGGAAGCAGTGACCATAACGTGGTCGAATTCAATTTCACATTTGAAAAGGAAAAAATGTTATTGAATGTATCAATTTTTCAGTGGAATAAAGGAAATTATAGTGGTATGAGGAAAGAACTGGCCCAAGTCGACTGGAAAAGCAAACTAGTAGGAGGAACAGAGCAAGATTGGAAGATATTTTTGCAAATGATAAAAGGCATGCAGGATAGATACATTTCCAGAAAAACGAATGTAGTCAAAGGAAAGATGGTACCAGTGTGGCTAACTAAAGAAGTTAAGGCCAAGATAAAAAGCAAAGGGAGGAAATCAGAGGACTGGGATTCCTTTAGAAACTTGCAGAAAGAAATAAAGAAAGTCATCAGAAAAGAAGTTGAGTTATGAAAGAAGATTGGCAAACAATTAAAAAAAAAAATACTAAGTTTTTAAAAAAATATATAAAGAATGAAAGCGAGTCCCGTGTTGACATGGGACCAATAGAAAACTATGCTGGGGAAATTGTAATGAGTTGCAAAGATATGACTGAAGAATTAAATCAATATTTTGCATCTGTTTTCACTCTGGAAGATATCAGTAATATCCCTGACAGACAGAAGCTTCAGGGAATCGCGTTTGATACAGTTCAGATTACTAGAGAAATTGTGCTACGTAAATTGAATGGATTAAAGAAAGATAAATTCCCCAGACCAGACGAGGTACACCTGTGGGTTTTGAAAGATGTGGCTTTGGAGATTGTAGATCCATTGGTGACAATCTTCCCAGAAATCAATGGTCTCTGGAGTGGTTCCAGGGGATTGGAAGGTTGCAAATGTGGTTCCGCTATACAAGAAAGGTGGGAAGCAGTAAAAAGGGAACTATAGACCTATAAGTCTGACGCCGGTGGTGGGGAAGATATTAGTCAATCCTCAAGGATGAAGTTATGAAATACCTGGAAATGCATTACAGGATAGGTCCTAGTCAGCATGTCTTTTTTAAAGGGTAGATCATGTTTGACTAACCTATTAGTTTTTTTTTTCAAGAAATCTCTGGTAGGATAGACAAAGGGAGACTGTGGATGTTATATACTTGGATTTTCAAAAGGCTTTTGATAAGGTGCCGCATGTTAGGCTGATAAATAAAATGAAGGCCGATGAAATTACAGGGATGCTATTAGACTGGATAGAAAATTGGCAGAAAACAAAGGGTTGAAATTAAAACATCCCATTTAGAATGACTGCCTGTAACAAGCGGTGTTCCAAAGGAGTCAATCTTGGGGGCGCTGCTGTTTGCAATTTATATTAATGATTTGGATTGTGGACTAAATAATTTTGTAGCCAAATTTGTGGATGACTCCAAGATGGGAGGCGGAGCAGGAACTATTGAAGAAAATTGCAGAGGGATTAGACAGATTGGGCAAATATATGGCAGATGAAGTACAATGTTGGGAAGTGCTCAGTTCTACATTTTGGCAGTGGAAATAAACAGGCAAAGTACTATCTGGATGCAGAGAAAATTCAATCCTTGGAGGTGCAAAGAAACCTGGGTGTCCTTGTGCAGAGTAATCTAAAGTTTAATGCCCAGGTAGGATTGGTAGTGAAGAAGTCAAATACCATGCAAGCATTCATTTAGAGAAGTATTGCTGAGTCTCTGTGGGGCACTGGTGAGACCCCGTTTAGAGTACTGTGTACAGTTTTGGCCCCCCAATCTTAGAAAAGATGTAATGTTGGAAAGGGTGTGGAGGAGATTTACCGGGATGATTCCTGATATGCAGGGGCTGGAGTTTGGGGAACATTTGGCAGCTCTTGGGTTGTATTCGTTGAAGAATGAGGGGGGTCTCATAGAGACATTTTGAATATTGAAAGGTTATGACAGAGTGAATGTGGATAAGATGTTTCCCTTGATGGGCGAATCGAGGACCAAGGGTCATAGTCTTAAAATTAGAAGTTATCCAATTAAAGCAGTGAGGAGGAAGAACTTCTATAGTCATGGATCTGTGGAACTCTCTGCCGCACAAGGCAGTGGAGGCTAAATCACTGGAGTATTTAAACAGGAAATGGATAAGTATCTCATTAGTAAGGGTATCAAGGGAATTGGGGGAAAAGGCTGGTAATTGGAACTAGGTGTGAGTTTAGTTTAGCTTAGTGCATAGTCACAGAACAGGCCCAATGGGTCTCATGATCTGTTTCTGTTCCGTTATCTTGTGATCCACAGTCCAATCTCGCTTCTCACTCCTTCAAGTTCACTGGTTGCAGGCAATTCTTATACTGTGCACAGAATTTAACATTTATGAATTTCACCAGGCTTTAGTGTTTGAAAGGTAAATGGTTACTGCTCAGGAAGGTTCTTGTCGGTTTTCAGAGAGGGATTTGCTGCTTGTTGGACACCCACAACTGATCCCTTTTGATCAGCCACTTCAGTGTCTTGCCAAAGAAACTTGCCCCAGCAGGGTTTTCCAGATGATAACCTCTTTTTTGTTTCCCTTATTTCAAGTGAAACATTATATAGCCAGTCCTCCTCTTGCATGGACACAAGAGCTGAACTAAGAACTCACAACCCATCTTCAAAATGGGGTTTTTCCACAGGTTTGTCAACTTGTCAGGATCCAGTCGCTGCTGCTGCTGAACAGTAGAAATGAATTCTCATTTTCTCTCTCTCCTTTCTCTCTCCAAACTGCAGAAATGAATTCATTTTCTCTCTCTCCTCTCTCTCTGAACTGCAGAAATTAATTCTCATTTTCTCTCTCTCCTCTCTCTCTCTCCAAACTGCAAAAATGAATTCTCATTTTTTCTCTCTCCTCTCTCTCCAAACTGGAGAAATGAATTCATTTTCTCTCTCTCCTCTCTCTCTCTGAGCTGCAGAAATGAATTCTCATTTTCTCTCTCTCCTCTCTCTCTCCAAACTGCAGAAATGAATTCATTTTCTCTCTCTCCTCTCTCTGAACTGCAGAAATTAATTCTCATTTTCTCTCCTCTCTCTCCAAACTGCAGAAATGAATTCTCATTTTTTCTCTCTCCTCTCTCTCCAAACTGCAGAAATGAATTCATTTTCTCTCTCTCCTCTCTCTGAACTGCAGAAATGAATTCTCATTTTCTCTCTCTCCTCTCTCTCCAAACTGCAGAAATGAATTCTCATTTTTTCTCTCTCCTCTCTCTCTCTCCAAACTGCAGAAATTAATTAATTTTCTCTCTCTCCTCTCTCTGAACTGCAGAAATGAATTCTCATTTTTTCTCTCTCCTTTCTCTCTTTCTGAACTGCAGAAATTAATTCTCATTTTCTCTTCTCTCTCAACTATAGAAATGAATTCTCATTTTTTCTCTCTCCTCTCTCTCTCTGAACTGCAGAAATGAATTCTAATTTTCTCTCTCTGAACTGCTCTCTCACTCACATGACCCTCTTAAAACCACCAACTGCACTCAGATAGACTGTGGCTCTGGACCTAATCTTCTGACTTCATTCATCTGTTGCTTTCCAAAACAATAATCGATTACTCCACAGCATGCCCAATTAATACCTACTTGTGAAGTCTCTATAGGCATCCTTTAAAGTTTTTGCAAAGGCACCCTGAGCCTGGACTGTCTGGCTTGAGCAGAGCTCTGACATTTTATGAGGTCTGTCTTGAAGTGTTTGTATGTGACCTTCACTAAAAAAACCTTCCACAATTTATCTCATTTAAAACATATCTATATACAATATAAAATGTACCAAAATCTGTTGTAACCTCCACTAGATCCCAGTTTTACCTTTGCCTTATTACGATTTTATTTTCTATTACTACCTGCCTCCATCTTTCTAATGAATTAGAAACTTCCCTCTTCATAATCACCCCTTCAGTTTCTAAATGTTTTTAAAATTGCTGCACTTTAATTTTTCTGAACCTACCATAAGAGCATTGATATTAAATGTAAACAATTTCTCTCCCTCACAGAAGCTGATTTTACAAATTGAAAAAATACTTCCCATCTGAAACTCAGTTTTTTTAAAATCAGCTGAATAATTCTGCCTAGTATGACCTTTTGAATCTACATGCAGAACTGCAAATGACTTTTATATAAAATAGTATGTTTAAAATTCAGCAATCTATTCTCAGTTTTAATAATTTATTAGGTTTGGTCATAATGCATTTGAAATTATTAAATATTGCTTTACTAATATTTTTGTGGTCAAAAAGTACAAATGCTCAGTTTGATTTTTAAAAAATCTGCACAGTTGCTTTTGAAGTTACTTTAAGAATCTTTAATTTCTGTCAACTTAATTTTGCACTGCTTTTAATTTGGTCTTTGTTTCTCCCAATAGGTTGGAACATTAGATGTTTTGGTGGGATTATCTGATGAACTGGCCAAGTTGGACTCGTTTGTTGAGAGGCAAGTTTGTTGAACAGTTAAATTAATGTATTTCTGAAAATAAATTTATTGTATTCTGGGTGGTCATTTCTGAAGCCCTCAGTTTCAAAATGTGTGACATCTAGGTCAATAGTAATTGGCCTCTATGTGCAGATCATACTGAAGCCTGACCATATGACTTGCCCATCAGAACCCAACTACATGTGTCAAGGTCTGGCTGGGTTTATGTTTGATAAAACATGTAGATGTCATGCTGACATTGATCACTATGACTTGGATGAAGGCACAAAAGGTATGGTTGCTAAATTTGCTGATGACACAAAGATGGTTGGAAGATAAGATGTGAAAAGGACAAAAAATGTTATCGGTGTATGGAATAATTTTATGAGTGGGCAAATGGAGTTTGATGTGTGAAAATGTAAAATGCCCATTTTGACAAGAAAAGGATAAAGGAGATTATTACCTAAATAACATAATGTAGAGCTCTGAAATGAGGGAATATTTGGTGCATAATTTGAAAATGAACAGTACAGGAAATAATTATGAACTAGCAATGCATGTTGTGAGAAGAGCTGAACAGAAGTGTATGGAAGTTGTGTTTCAGATACATTGATACTCTGCTTTTGCCATCATGCAGAGTGCTGATTCATTACAGTTCACTTGGTTTTCCATTGCATTACTACAAAAAGGACACTCTTGGATCTGTTGCTAGTGCCATATCCTGCCTCCACTCAGCTCTGCATTTCTGTATTGTGAGTGAGGAAACAGGTTTGGTAGGTCTCAAAGCCAAGGACTCTGAACACAGTTTTGATGGGGAAGTATTTTATTTACACAAGGCAAGTGTGGGAAATGGTAACTGATGCCACACACAGAGACACCCGCACACCTCCCCACCCCCCCCCCCCCCCCCCACACTTTGGAAAAGTCACTACGATGCTTTGCAGGCATGGCTATATGCCACGCGGGGCTTGAATGCCCTGCGTCAAAAGAAAAAGACATTTTTAAATAAAAACAATACTAATCAAGAGGGTCAATATATACATTAGTGCCTTCTGAATACTGTATAAGGTACCAGCCCCCCCCCCCCCCCCAACCCTTGACCAAACAGGGTCATTGTGTAATCAATGGGGCAAGGTTCTGTGGGAGCTGCTCCCCAGTGTCAGAGGGGAGGATAGAAAAAAGAATTTGTTTGGTCACCGACTCGTATGCCTGGTTTCTCCAGCTTAGCTGGCAAATGTGAGCACCCTTACCACCAATGTCTGCGAGCAGGCAGTACACAGTCATCCATCAGGTGCAGAACCCTCTCTTGGTTTGTGCATCCTGAGCCTTGGTCTCACGCTTGGGTGCTCCCTATGCACGGAGCCCAGATGCTTGTCACCATGCTATCCTGTGGTGAGGCAAGCTGGCAGGTATACATCAAGGGTGTATCTGGAGTGCCCATTTTTCTGGGCTGCCCATTTTTCTGGGCTGCCCATTTTTCTGGGCTGCCCATTTTTCTGGGCTGCCCATTTTTCTGGGCTGCCCATTTTTCTGGGCTGCCCATTTTTCTGGGCTGCCCATTTTTCTGGGCTGCCCATTTTTCTGGGCTGCCCATTTTTCTGGGCTGCCCATTTTTCTGGGCTGCCCATTTTTCTGGGCTGCCCATTTTTCTGGGCTGCCCATTTTTCTGGGCTGCCCATTTTTCTGGGCTGCCCATTTTTCTGGGCTGCCCATTTTTCTGGGCTGCCCATTTTTCTGGGCTGCCCATTTTTCTGGGCTGCCCATTTTTCTGGGCTGCCCATTTTTCTGGGCTGCCCATTTTTCTGGGCTGCCCATTTTTCTGGGCTGCCCATTTTTCTGGGCTGCCCATTTTTCTGGGCTGCCCATTTTTCTGGGCTGCCCATTTTTCTGGGCTGCCCATTTTTCTGGGCTGCCCATTTTTCTGGGCTGCCCATTTTTCTGGGCTGCCCATTTTTCTGGGCTGCCCATTTTTCTGGGCTGCCCATTTTTCTGGGCTGCCCATTTTTCTGGGCTGCCCATTTTTCTGGGCTGCCCATTTTTCTGGGCTGCCCATTTTTCTGGGCTGCCCATTTTTCTGGGCTGCCCATTTTTCTGGGCTGCCCATTTTTCTGGGCTGCCCATTTTTCTGGGCTGCCCATTTTTCTGGGCTGCCCATTTTTCTGGGCTGCCCATTTTTCTGGGCTGCCCATTTTTCTGGGCTGCCCATTTTTCTGGGCTGCCCATTTTTCTGGGCTGCCCATTTTTCTGGGCTGCCCATTTTTCTGGGCTGCCCATTTTTCTGGGCTGCCCATTTTTCTGGGCTGCCCATTTTTCTGGGCTGCCCATTTTTCTGGGCTGCCCATTTTTCTGGGCTGCCCATTTTTCTGGGCTGCCCATTTTTCTGGGCTGCCCATTTTTCTGGGCTGCCCATTTTTCTGGGCTGCCCATTTTTCTGGGCTGCCCATTTTTCTGGGCTGCCCATTTTTCTGGGCTGCCCATTTTTCTGGGCTGATGTTTGACACCAGGATGCTGTTCCTGCTCATGTTCTGTTTCAACAGGTGCTCCAAGTTCCTGTGTTGGATCCCTGTAACAATAGCCTGGAGGAGTCAGGACAAAGTTAGCCAATTTAGTGTTTTTTAAATAAAGGCTCCCACAGCCCCCACCCCATAAGGTGTTTTTTTTCTGTTCATGTGAGTTCTGTGGTGATGCTGTCATTGTGAAACAAAATATACAATGTTCCTTACTGTGGTCAACTTACAAACTAACTTTGCATCCACAGACTGCAATTATGTATCTATAAATTGTGTGTTCACTTTCTCTGAGTGTGCTTAGAGACATTGTCTAGTAAAATTCACAGCTCGGGGTGCTATTTAAAAAAAAAATGACAAAGGCTTGATAAGTTAGAATGTCCAGTGATAAGTTTCCATAGCAACAACTGTTGCTGAGACTTTTTTTTGTATAATTCATGGCAAACTGTTGTTGGTCAGTATTCAGTTTAGTGTACAGGTGCTAGCAAATTCATAAGCGACCCTGAAGAGAGTGTTGGCTGACGTATTTCGAATGGGTTGTAGTGAGTGGCAGCACCAGGTGGAGATTTTGTCCAGAAGCTTAGCAGGACTCTGCACCTTTGGATCTTCTGCCAGAGGTTCCATTTGGCGATTGCCTCACTGGCCAAGATCTTTAACTTAGAAGGAACACCTGCCTGGCAGGAGATGAGTGGCAGTGCTTGTTCAACAGCTTGCTTTGCTATGTCAAAAGCAGCCTGTGGTTCTGGTTCCCATAGGAATGTGGCTTTCTTATGGGGGCTCTGTATGTGCTACTGCTAGTGACTTAGACCCACGAAGCTCTGGGTGTCTGTTGTATTTGAGGGGATGGCAAAATTCATTCTTGGCAGCCTGAGCACCATTGTATTTCCAGAAACAGGACATTCTGGCTAGGGCCCTGCACCTTTTCAATATTAATAAGTTTTCCTCTCCCAGAGGTGTCGATTGTCCATTACACCATGGTTTCAGAGGCCTTTCACTTGCTGATCTCCCTCAGGAAGTGGGGCTTATTTTGCTCCCCATGTTCATTATTAATTCCTCAGCTGCTGTAAAGTGTGTGTTTTGCATCAGTTACCATTTCCCACACTTGCCTTCTGTCAATAAAATACTTCCCCCATCAAAACTGTGTTCTGGCTCCTTGACTTTGATACCTACCAAACCTGTTTCCTCACTCACAACATTTGGTGCTATGAGCAGGGTCTGTGCTGTGGGTTTCAAACAATCTTGGAGGGGGGGGGGGGTGGAGAACAACTGGTTTGTTTGCATTTGCCTGTCCCATCTACAATTGTAGCCTGTTCAACCCTGAACATAAACTTGCCCCAGTTAGTATGCAGGGACTGTTCCTTTGAAACATTGATCCCTAGAATGTATTCAGGGAAATGCACTATTAAGACAGTTGCAGGTATATGTGGCCTCTGGTCCCCTGGGCAGGAGTGGGCAATGGAACAAATGTGCTGGGAGTCCTGGCCTTCAACCTGTAGGTGGGGGGTCTGCCATCCCATGGGTGAGGGTTCCTGTCTCAGCTGGTCTCTGAGCTTGGCCTTGAGGGCAGGAGAGACTGTTTCAAGTAGGGTAGTAGCAGAGAAAGTGTCAGTGTAGACAGGGGAAGCCCTAGGCTTGAACCTAGGGTGGTCGTAGGTTTTCCTGTGGCCTTCCCCCCCACCCCCTCCCCCCACAAGCTCTATCCACAGGGTGTAAATGGTTGGGTTCTCATCTATACTGGCACAGTCAGCCCATGTGCACAGCAGATCCAAGAACAGTTGCCTGCACATAAAGTGTGTAGGAAATGCGTTTCCAGTCCTCACTGCTGCCCTATGGACCTGGGTGGGTGCCCCCACTGCATGTATTTTAGCCCTTCCAGGATGGTAATGGCATCCTGCCTGGTCTTTCCATTAGCAGGTGCCATGAAGGGCAGGACCACTGACTTTAAATTGGGGTGAACAGTGTGACCAGGTATCCTGCTATGGCACTAGTTGGTATTTTCTAAAAAGTTGTGATCACAGGCTTCCTGGTAGATTCCATTAACCAGCGCCTACTCTCTAATAACCTGGGTGCCCTCACTGACCATACCCCATTGCAGGCACCCGTATAGATCCCACTGGAGTGGGGTACTGGAACCTCACTGCGGTTGCTACCCAATCCCATAGGGTAGTCCCTTCCTGGATCTCTGGCTGGGTTGCCTGAAGACCATTGTTGATGCTTTGATGGTTGGAGAGGCTCCCTAGGGTGCTCGCCTCTTGATGAGAGATGCACAAGTTGGGGGGCCCCTTCGTCCCACAGCCGGAGCAGCCATGTGGCCAGGTGCTCGCCTGGCCATTGGTGGTAGTGATCCACCAGCTGAGTCAGGTCCTTTGGGGAGAAATCCCGGTCTCAGAGTGCCCCCTCCCCCCTTGCAACTTGGTCATCCTTTTCTGAGGTGGACCTGGCACTGGGTAGTGATGGGTCAAGCATGCAAGGGTTCGGGTGTATAGGGGGGAGAAAGTGGTTGTGGGACCTAGGCTCCTTGGGTACCCCCTCCTCATCATCACTGTTTAACCACATAGCTTCATCCCCAGCCATGCATCTGGCTTGTTACCATGCTGGACCAGGGCTCGGATTTTTTGTGGGTCAACCAGACCTGCAGGCTGCAGGCTGCTCGCCCTGGCTGCAGTTTTATGAACCTGCAAGTGACTTTATTCCCTCTGTTCTCGAGATCGTTGGCTTGAGTCTGGGCAGCTTGTACTGCCTCTTGCAGAGTGCAGCAGTGCTGCCAGAGCTCTTCTAACTCCCTGTCCTTCTGGCTGCATAAATGCTGGGTCTGGTTAGTAATCCTGACCTGGCATCTCAGGAGGGATGCAAACAGCCAAAAGGCACCCTTTGACTCCCTTTGGCTTTTGGGAACCTTGTCTTCTTAAGGAGGGAGACAACATGGTGCCGCAGTTTCTCACCGTGTGGGTCTGGTCCAGTTGCTCAGACCAATTCACTGGTTTACTGTGGTCTGCCAGTATGATGGCCAAGCACTCAAATCCCTCCTTCTCGTTTATCCCCTGGGAATCCTATCCCTGGTGCTTGCGCTGACTCTTTTTGCCCCTGTTACAGAACATTTCCCCACACCTGTGTCCAGCCAAGACCCCTGAGACCCTCCTCGCGGCACCATTTGTTGTGAGTGAGGAAATTGGTTTGGTAGTTCTCAAAGGCAAGGACTCTGAACATGGTTTTGATGGGAAAATATTTTATCTACAGAAGGCAAGTGTGGGAAATGGTAACTGATCTCTCACACACATGCATATCAAGGAAAAATCACTACGATCCCCACCACCCCTCGACTCAGGACAAGCACGGCTCTATGCTATAAGGGACACTAATTAAACGCTCCCAACCTTTTTAACAGTGCACATCTTACCAACAGTTTCTCCAGCACCCTTCCACATTTCTGGGCCTGGAGTGAAGCAGGGTAGTCCCAAGCTGGCAAAAAAAAGCATATGGCACCTTTATAGTGCTGAAGGGTCCAGCCCAGATCATTTACAGGAACCAATGGCTTTGTGCCAGGAGGGTTAATCCAATTACAACAGCAAATGGCCCAAGGCCAAGTGCAGGCAGGCTGGAGAATGCAGTCCAGGTAATTTACATGGCGCCAACAACAATGTACTAATGGGTGAGTGGAACCAAACACCAGCTGGTGTGTCCTCATTCTGGGTAGGGGGGCAGTGCTGTCACATGACAGCCACAACCCTTCCCAATACACAGAATGGCTACTCATTGTAGTGACCAAGGTGAAACATGGAGCTGCTGCACTACTTACTCTATTTCACCCAATGCTAAGGCTTAAATGCACCTTGATGAAGGGCTCAAGCCTGAAATATTGTTTATGTATCCTTATCCTTGCTACATAAAGTACAGTATACAATTTGACATGCTGAGTTTCTTCAGCATTGTGTTTTTACTTTTGACATTAAGTGCAGTATTGTATTTAATTCTGGTCGCCTCCTTTTCAGGACATGGATGCTTTGCACAGGGTGCAGAGAGTTACTGGGATTCTGTCTGGATTAGGGAACATTATGAAGAAAGGCTGAGTGAGTTAGGGCTTTTCTCTTTGGAGCAATCACTACAGAACACCGTCAGTCTCTGGCAGCCAGCTGGGATAGGCCCCCTTTATTCCCAATCTTTACCTTCCGCCAGTCAGCTTGTATCAATGCCAGTACCTCTCTTGTATAACCATGGGCTCCTAACTTGTTCAGCAGCCTTATGCGTAGCACCCCGTCAAAGGCCTTTTAAAAATCCAAGTTAACAACATCCATTGACTCTCCCTTGAGGAAGTAACAAGCAGGATAGACACAGAATTTAAACAGATTTGTCTGGCAAGATCTCCTCAGAAGGAAACCATGCTGACTATTAAGTACTTTCAAAGTAACCCAAAACTTCATAGTTAATCATAGACTCTAGAATATCACTATCTATTGAAGTCAGGTTAACTGGCCTATAATTTCCTGCCTTTTGCCTTTCTCCTTTCTTTATAGTGGAATGACATTTACAATTTTTCAGTCCTCTTGTGATTCTTGAAAGATCACTACTAATATATCTACAATTTCATTAGCTACTTCTTTCAGACCCGAGGATATAATCCATCCTTCGGGCCCTTCAGCTTCCCAAACACCACCGTATTAGTAATAGGGACTACATTCACTTCTGTCCCCTAACTTTTTTGACTTTATGGTGTCTTTCACAGTGAAGATGGACACAGACCACCTATTCAGTTAATTTGCTATTTCTTTGTTCTCCATTACCACTTCTCCAGCATTGGTTTCCAGTGGTTCAATGTCCACTCTTGCCTTTTACTCTTTATAGATCCAGTCTTTGATGATTCTGGCCTGAAACATTGACAGTTCTTTTTCTCTCACTGGAATTGCTTCACCTTCTACATTCCTCTTGCTCCAACATTGCAGCTTACTGGAATTGTTTGGATCCAGCATTACTACCATGTTTTGGAGCCTAACAATTGCTAAGATGACTACACTCAATGGTTTCTTGTAATTATGTGGAGTGAGATGAATTGACTCAGATTGAAGTAATTAATCGTAGAGACATTGTGGTACGTTATTGACCCTACCATTAATTGTCATTCTTGAGTGATGGTGAAACATCTGCTTGAAGCTTTTGCCTAAAGATAGCAGTGCACAATTCAACTTGGACTCTTTTTGCTTGCTACGTTTGCCCATCACATTCACAAAGTTTTCTCCTTGGCAGTTTTGTTTGCTACCATTTTGGTCTGGTTGTGGGACCTCTTGATCTCTGTAGTATGCTTCTGCTCAGCTTGCATGAACCCTTGTTTCACTTCATCAGATTTTGTACCATGTCGTGGGGGATCATTAATGTCTCTTTCACTCATTGAACCAGCAAAGTGCTCCTGGCTTGATTGAGAATTAAATTTATATTGAGCTGATCGATGTGGTTAAGCCTATATTAGTGTATTTTGTGGGTGTAGTTTTGTGTTGTAGACTCTTGTCTGTTCTATTTACTGTGGTGTTACAGCCAGAGTGAGACACCTAGTCTCTGTGAGTAGTGGCCACTCTTCCCAATACTGTATTGAACAAATATATCTCAGAAAGGCAAATTGAGGATGTTCTTTCACCACCTGTTGGGTATATCATTATTGTTAGTCATTGGTGGTGTCACCTAGCCAATTTTGATGTCCAAAATATATTGCCCTCTTTACGGTCCGTGCTGGTTCCAAGTAGTGTTTAATGCAAACCCATCGTGATTATTTATTGATTTCAGAGCAGGAAGTTTATTTAACCTTGTTTGACTTGATAGCACAAGGCTGGCATTGGGTAGGAAACCAATGTTAAAGAATCCCAAGGTTATAATGTTCTATAGACCATTGTATGGGTAGCTCTGGGTCTGCTGTGGTGGGAAAGGATGGTTCAAAGATGTGAAGGCACAAGAGACTGCAGATGTTGTACACGAGCTGGAAACTGCATTGGGAGGAACTTGACAGATGTCGCAATCTATGGAGGCAAAAGAATGGTTGATGTTTCAGGTCTGGACCTGAAGCATTCACTGTTCCTTTGTCTCATAGATGCTGCTTAACCAGCTGACTTACTCCAGCAGTTTGCAATTTAGATCAGGGCTATTAATGGAGGCCACTCGGTGTTGACTGGAAGATATTTTGAGAGTCTAGCCATATTAACTTATTTTGGCACCTGTTCACATGTTAATAAAATGGATTTTGCTGAGTGCATTACTGGGTGTGCCTTTCAGATGTCATGTCTGATGCCAGGAATCTCTCCCAATTAATTTCTATTTGTATAGCTTTTAGAAATGTTTTTTGCAACTGTGTAGATTTTGCTCCTATTTCAGAGGATAGTGGATGAAAGTGGCAGGTTGATTCCTAGGCATTGCATTTGGACCTTTAACATTTTTTCCTCACAAAAAGCATTTTTATTCCTGATTGATAAATTTTTACTTCAAGTTATTTGTTTTGCTTTGCTAATCCATTAACCAAGCCCTGCTGAATGTTTTGATAGAACACCATCAAAAATGAAATAAATTAAATGGTAGAGACACTGAATAGGTCTGAAATAGCTGTAAAGAACAATGAACAATTAATATATCCAGAGTAAAATATGCCGAGCAAGTTTCTGGCGAATGGAAAGTGAGGAATGGAATAATGCAATGCACAGACGTGCTGGAGAAACTCAGCAGGTCACGAACGTTTTGGGTCTGAGTCCTTCACCAAGGTATGAGCAAAAAGCAGGCAGGTTCATGAATAAAAAGATGAGGGAGAGGAGAGAAGAGAGATGGGGGAGAAGTACAGGCAGGTATGAGGTTATTGGTGGGATGGTAGAGGAAAACCATTGATAAGGGGAGAGGTGGGGAGCTGAAGAAAAGGAGACAGAAGGATAAGGAAAGAGACTGGGTCGGAGGTGGGGGAGGGGGAGGGGAAAGGGTTTAACAGAAATTAGAGAAGTGGCTGTCAATGCCATCTGGTGGGAGAGTGTCCAGAATATTAGGAGTTGTTCCTTCAATTTGCAGGTGGCCTCAGTTTGGTAGTGTATGATGGCATGGATAGATATGTCGGGTTTTGGAATAGTGTATGGAATTAAAATGCTTGGTCACTGAGATGTCTCTGTTATTACTGTGGACAGAGTGAAGGCTATCTCCCAGTCTCCATCTCCCCCTTGGTTCCTACCCCTGTGACTGCAGGAAATGCTCCTTCATTTCATTGAGCATCTTCAAGTCTGTCCACTGTTGCAGCACCAGTGACTGAATTTTGAATTTAAATTTTTAAAGTGATGGATATTACTTGATTAAAGTAAACCTCACATAATTAAAGATTGCAATACATTTTTTCAAAAGACTTTGTTTTGCACTGTCTTGTGACCTGTGTATTTGTAATGCAAGTGCACAAGTTAGGAATTAGAAGAGTCCATCGTAAAATTCCCATATCAAACATTCGTGATCCTCATAGGGGCAGGATAATGGGATTATACTGTACTCGTCTAATTGCTTTGGGTATCTTTGTCACAGAAATTTTGTATGGAATTAGAAGAATCAATTTACTCATCAAAAATGTGTATTTACCTTTCACACTGTGCGAGCATGTTTATTTAATCTTTGCAGTTAATTTGTCCCAATATATCTATAGAGAATTTTTACATTTAAATCTTTAAATTTAGACCTACAGCATGGTATCAGGCCATTTCAGCCCAAAAGTCTGTGCCGCCCAGTTTACACCCTATTAATTTATTCCCAATTAATCTACACCCCAGGTACATTTTGAACGGTAGGAGGAAAACAGAGTCCCCGGAGAAAGCCCACACAGATATGGGGAGAACATACAAACTCCTCACAGATGATGCAGAATTTGAACCCTGATCTTGATCACTGGGATTGTGCGAACAGTTACGCCAACTATACTGCCCCCAAACTGACTGTGACTAAAATCTGACAGAGATGTGATCTTAATTTTATTCTGTGATCAAATTAATTTTTATTTTTATTTTCAAGGAGTAATTTTTATCAATTTTATATGTAGAAAACTTTGCAAATCAGAATGCTAAATACTAGTTTAAAATGTGACAGGACCAGAATACTGAACAGATTCGATGACCCAAATTCATAATGTGAAATATTTGGACATTTTTCACTTGAACTTAACAAAAAAAAGACAGCTCTGTGGGTGTTGAAAAGAAGACCTATAGAGCAGGTGGTTGAGGAAAAGAATTCTGGAAGCACTTTCAAAGGCATTTCTGATTTAAACACCCAAGGTCTAACACACGGAACCAAGAGCAGAGATGAAATTATCAAAGACAACTCGTGCTTAAAAGAACACTTCAAAGCTTTTCTTATTGAAAGTCTTTCCTTGATATAAGCATGCTCAACTCCATTCTATATATCTTGAAATATTGAAAGATAAGTGTAAGGATCACTAGCTTCTATACATTGGCTTCTTTAACTTCACCACAGCCTTTAACTCCATCATAGGAGGGTGGTAGTGAAGCGTTGTTACTTAGATTGAAGGTGTAGGACCAGTGATGTACACTATGGTTTGTCATCTATATTAACAGCTTGGATAACAATGTGGTTAGCACATTTTTTTAAATTTAAAATTTAGACATGCAGCATGGTAATGGGCCATTTTGGCCAACATGTCTGAACCTATGCCCCGGTATGTTTTGAAGGGTGAGAGGAAACCAGAGACTCTTGGGAAAAGCCATGCAGTCATGGGGAGAATGTCCAGTCTCCTTACAGACTGCATGGGATTCAAACACTAACAGAGTGGCGCTAACCAGTACGTCAACTGTGCCACCCTTTGTGGGTGTCACCAATATTGACAATATGTAGGACAATGAGGAAGGTTATTCAAGATGGCAGCAGGCACCAGATGAACTGGGAGTTAATTCTTCTGTACAAAGTGAAACAAGGAACATTTAGGGGAGACATCAGGGTAAGATTTTTTTTAAAAAAAGAGTTGTGACTGCAATGCCAGGGATGGTGGTCGAAGCTGAAACATTAGGGGCATTTAAGAAATTCTTAGACAGACAAATGGATGAAAGGAAAATAGAAAGTTATGAGGTAGGAAGGGTTTAGTTTTTTTTTGTAGACCTAGGTAGGTCAACACAACTTTGAGTGCTGAAGGGCCTATACTCTGTTTCAGTGTTCTATGTTTTAAATCTGACAAATTGTACTTTGGAAGATTGAACCAGGACTTGGACACTGGTAGGTCCCTAAGGAGTGTTGTAGAACAAAGGCTTGAGATTACATGCACATAGTTCCATGAAAGTGATGACACAGGTAGACAGTAGTGAAGAAAGCATATGACACACTTAGCTTCATGGGTAAGGGCACTGAGTGTAGGAGGAGGAGGGATGTCATGTCACAACTGTACAGAATGTTGGTGAGGCCACACTTGAGTATTGTGTGCAGCTTTGGGCACCCAGCTATCGGAAGGATATTGTTAAGGTAAAAAGTGGCAGAAAAGTTTCACAAAAATAGAAGTAGGGATAGAGAGGGACATTTCTCTCTGGAGCATCAGCGATGGAGAGATCTTGCAGATGTCTTTTAAGGTGAAAAGGAATTTGAAGTGGACTTAAATGCCCCTTCTTCTTACAGAGGGTGGTGAGTATATGGAACAAAATGCCAGAGGAAGTGGTAGAATTGGGCGGCATGGTTAGCATAGCAGTTAGTGCAATGACATTGCAGCACCAGCAGCCTGGGTTTTAATTCAGCATTGTCTGTAAGGAGTTTGTACGTTGTCCCCATGTCTGTGAGGCATCGTTAGGGGTACTCTGGTTTCCTCCCACTTTCAAAGGTACGGAGTTGTATGTTAAATTGGGTGCAGTTGGGCTACATGGGTTTAAATGGCCAAAATAGAAAAATTAGGGACGATTGTTAATTTAAACTTTTTTTAGATATACAGCATTGTAACAGGCCATTTCGGCCCACAAGTCTGTGCTGCCAATTTACATCCAATTAACCTGCACCCCAGAACGTTTTGAATGGTGAGAGAAAACTGGAGCTCCCGGGAAAATCCACACAGACAGAGGGGAATTCGAACCCTGGTCCCAAACACTGGCGCTGTAAGGCATTGCACTAGCTGCTACACTAATCCCCCAAAAGGGATTTGGACAGGAAAACATGATAAGCTTGCTTGACATGGGCATGTTGGTCCAAAGGTCCTGCTGGTCATGCTGTAGAATCCATAGCCCCTTTTACACTCGAGTCCCATGAAATCAGCCATTCGGTGTCCCGGGATAGGAATAGCATTTTTGCTGTTCACACTTGGCCACTCTTAACTGGGACACTGCACACATTCACACTTGCAAGGAGCCATCCCTGGGGTTAGAACTGGTCTACCTTCTACTGGTGACATCATGACTCATCGAGTGATGGTGAACCTGCCCTAAATCCTCATCAATGTTTTATGATATTGTATATGAATGAAATTAATCATGCCTAATTATAACATAATTAAGCATTATATACAGCACAGGATGAGCCCTTCAGCCCCTGTTGTTGTGCCAACCTACATAAACCTTTATGAAGAACTGTGGGAAAGTACTGGCAAAAAATAGCAATGGGGACAATTTTTAAACTGGATGGAAAGTTGGTAGCATTATTGTGCATAATTTATTAAAACAGTGGGGGAAAAACAATGGCAGACCTACCCTCCCAGAATTCAGGGCGGTAGAGAAAGGGCTGTATGCACGCTGCATGCATGGAGGGGTTTCTCTGTCGCACTGAATTCTGGGAGGTCAGGTCCACCATTGCTTTATCCCATGGCCTTTGTAAATTGTGTGCGTTAGTGCTACCAATTTTTCCCAAGCTGTTTAAAAATTGTCTGCGATTGCTTGTAGTTTCATCTCTCTCTCGCACTGCAACTTTCCCACAGCAAAGTTTGTGCCTTCATTTTAATCGTTTTTCTTCACGTTCCTGCACTCATGCAAAACTTGGGCCATTTCTGTCCTAGAAAACAATTGCCTGTTCTGCATTTGCCTGATTGTAATGCCGGTGACTGCAGACGCTAGGGATTGCTCTAGGGGTCAAGGCAGTCTAACCCTGGCATGAGATGATGTCATCTCATGCCGGCATTGAGACTATTTTCATTCCACACTAGACCCTTTTTAGGCCGATTGGCAGTTAATTCCTGGGGCCACTTGCAAGTATGAAGGGGCCTATTGAATGATATTTGGATGCTCTTGCTCAACATTCCACTGTAAAACTTCATTTAACTTGGCTGAAAATTGGCAAATCTAAGTGTAACCACATCTCACATCTCATTGCTTCTGACCATGGGTGGCATCTTGACGATCATGCCTCACACCATTTTCCCTTATTTCGACTGATGGGTAGCATCTGACGAACTGGCAAAGGGTTCCTGATCTGAAATATTAACTGTTTGTCTTTCCACAGACTAGCCTGGTGTTTTCTGTTTTTATTTCTAGCATCTGCAGATGTTTGATTGAACTGGTTGGATTTTTACAACTCTTGAATTTTTTTTGTCACTGCTAGGTTATTGAATTCAGCTTTGTTAGCTTTTTACTCTTCGGCTGTCTTACAGTACCTCACTTAACACAATTTTCATGGGATTTATATATTGAAAGTGCATTAATATTTCATATGGATCTAACTGGGTGAGAAAGCAGAACTAGTCTCCAGCTCTATTGCTTAAATTTGTAACTAATAATCTGTTCAATGCTTTCAGTGTTGTGAAGAAGGTGGCTCAGTACATGGCTGATGTGTTGGAAGACAGTCGAGATAAAGTACAAGAAAACCTTTTGGCCAGTGGAGGTAAATGGAAATTAATTGACCTTTAGCTAAATTTTGCACTTGTTTTCTGTTGTGTTCCTGTTTTGTTTTGAACAGATTGCAGGAACTGAATTTCATGTAGGATCCTGATTCTGATGCATCACAAAAGAATGTCATCATCAGTTGCACCATTCAGTAAGATCACAGATGATCTTTAACATAATTCTGATCACTTTTCACATCCCTGTGTACTTTTGGTTGGAAAAAAGGTTGCTTTTGAGGGTACAACTATTTTGGCGAGCATTTGCTGTTTTTACTGCCTTTTCTGACATTTTGAGTTGAGTGTTTTCTGGTCTTTCTCTTGAATGGCGTGGTTGTGGTTTTAAGGTAATGTGAAATTGTCATAGACTTCCATATGGGTGTAAGTTGTCCTTTCTTCCTAATCAGTTGATCCATTTCAATGCACTACTGCTCAAGATGTATGCTTCTCAAAATTCAATTTGGACAATTTATTAGTCTATGCCTTGTACTGTTGAAGCTAGCTGTTCCTAATTTAGAATTATACTTCGATTTCTGCTTCTCAAACATTTTATTATGTTGATGATATTATGTTCATTGTAATGTAAATGCTTCCTGATTGTATTATCCCTTCAATTACTCAACTGCAGCCTCTGCAACCTTAAAGCACCTCTGATAAAAGTCACAAACTACATGAGACTTTCACCTTGTAGGCAGTAAACCATTTCACCTGATTCTCTGTAATATGTCTATAGCCTTTGACGTAATGGACCACACCACTCTTTTCAACTCCACCTCTTTCTACCCATCCAGAAAACTATCTAAAATGTCTTCTCTTGCTGCCAGCATATTTATAGCGAGTCTTGCAAGCCCTTTTCCTTTTGTTTCCACGATGACAGAAATTGAAATTCAAAGGTTCTACATGTGTGCAGATGAAAACTGCACGAGCTTGTTGTGTGTTGCAGGGAAGCAAGGACCGTTTCCTTCGCACTTATCCACTCTTCTGGTCCTCTGAAGCATGACTGAACGCATGTTTGGAAATTTGGTGTCCTCTGTGACCATCTGATCATTGCTGTACAAGCGCACCAAACACCAAGAAATATCTATTTTCAGACCTGTAACTGCTGTTTCTGCCCATCTTGTGTGGCTTCAATGGAAATCTTTATTTATGACTTTTATAAATGTTACGTTGCACATTTACCTCTTCATACAAATGAAGATCTTGTTTGAGGTTTGCGCCTTATTGCGTGAATATGTGAAGTCATTTTAGAGCTCCAGAGCATTGAGTTGCACTTGCTTTATCCTGGTCATCTTATTCTTTATATTTCTCAAGAAGTTTTTCTCTAGGATAAAACATTGAGTGTAGATTTTTTTTTTTCAAATCCTGATACCAGCACAATCTACTCCAAGGCAAACTATAAATTTGCTGATGATCATTGTTGGCTGAAGAGCGATTATGAATGAGAAAGTAGAATGGTGTTTTAAAATCTGGTTGTGTGGTGCCAGATCAACAGGCTCACTCTCAACGTTGGCAAGACTATATTTTGGATTATGAAGGGAAAGCGGAGGGACCACACACCTGTCTTCATTGGTGCAGTGGTGGCGGAGAGGGTTAGGACCTTCAAGCTCCTGGATGGCCAGGTATTGGCGGACTCTTGCGAGAGCCAGCACATTGAGGCAGTTGTGAAAGAAGGACAATTTTTAAACTGGGTGGGAAAGTTGGTAGCATTATTGTGCATAATTTATTAAAGAAGTTGAAGGAAGTTCAGCATGTTGTTGAATACTCACTCTAACAAATAAAATATGGAAAGTATTCGATGGTTGTATCACAGCTTGGTTTGAAAACTTTACACAGAAAAGCAGAAAGTGGCAAACCTAGTGATTTCTTTCATAGGTATTGACATCCTGTCATTTGAAGACCTGTAGGTGAGGCATTGCCTCAAGAAGACAGCTGAATTCATAAAGGATCCCCATCACCCTTCTTGCTCTACTTTTAGGCAGAAGATATGGAAGTGTAAAGTCTGGCACCAGTTTTTTTTTCCTTTTACAAAACTATCAGTGTCTTGAACCTTCCCTTTGCTATTCTAACCATAAACTGGTCTTGGACCACTGGAAGTTCTCTCTGGACCATGTAAACACTTTTTTAGCATTAATTGGTATTTTTAAATATTTATTTCTTTACTATCTTCTATTCTAACCATAAACTGGTCTTGGACCACTGGAAGTTCTTTCTGGACCACGTAAACACTTTTTTAGCATTAATTGGTATTTTTAAATATTTATTTCTTTACTATCTTCTATTCTAACCATAAACTGGTCTTGGACCACTGGAAGTTCTCTCTGGACCACGTAAACACTTTTTTAGCATTAATTGGTCTTTTTAAATATTTATTTCTTTACTATCTTGAGCACAGACCTCTGTGTTTTCAGGATTTAAAAAAAAATATCGCCAGCTGCTCCTTTAACAGACTGTTTGAAGCCTGCATGGAGCCGTTGGCATCAGGACCTGATGGTAGGATGATGTGGACCAGCACGATGTCTCTGCTCACTGCTCTCCCGAGTCCGCTCCAGCAGCAGCGCTGCTGTTACAGTCCCATCAACTCTGCCATTCAAAGATTTTGATTTCCTTGTCTTTTAAACTACAATACTCCCACCAAATTCCTTATTGTAAACCTGTTTTGATGTATTTGTATGCATGCAGATTATCAGGAGCTAATGTATTGTCAATTTCATGCAAACAAAATTAACTGGGGCTGGATGATAATTTGCAGTTAAATGCAGAAAACAAAATGATATCACTCATTAATATCGACTTCTCCAGTTTCTGTTGATACCCCTGCCACTCTCTCTCTCTCCCGTATCTGTGTCTCTGTAGGTCCTTTTAAGCAAGGGAAATGCCAGACTGTAAAGGCAGAGGTTCTCCGCCCTTGCGTCTAGAGACTTGCCTTTCTGAATGCACCATGGTTGTCTCTCAGCTGCAAACGGCTGGTAGGGGCGGGCTGATCCCATCTCCCCACTCACCCCTCTCTCTCCATAACTCTCAAGGCAGCGGGGGCCGTCAGGGTAGCAGGGGCTGGCTCAAAATGCAGAGGAGCAATTGCCGTCTTCCCTACCCATAATCCTCTATGCAGTTGGAACTGTTCTGGGAAACAGCAGTTCCAGTTGCATGGTGGGGGGGTGGGGAATTATGGATAAGGAAGACAGCCATTGCTCTGTCGAGATTTATGATTGGTGGCGCTGTGGCACCACTCGCCCCACCTCCATCGGCTCTGGAGGGTGCTATGATGCGCTGCTAGACATGAATAAGACGCTGCTCTATGAAAGGTAAATTTTGTTTTCCCTCCGCGCTCGAACACAGCGGAGGCCTAGCATGAAATGGCCTTGTGTCTATGCCTCTCTCTCTATTTTGTATGTATGTCTATCTCCTTAGTTCCAGCTACATTCACAGAGCCACCCCCTCCTCTGATCAATTCTTACCTTTCCTATCCATATCCAATTATCTTTATTCTGTTGGTCCCAGTCTTTTTATTCAGGTGCCTGCCTGATTTTTGTTCACATCTTGAAGGGGTCAGGCTAGAAACATTCCCTCCTATGGGTCTGTGTTCCTCCAGCATTTTTGTTTTACTTCAATCACAACATCTGCAGACTTTCGTGTTTCACTCACTTCAGAGAGGTGTCTTAACTTGAGTTTAATGGTGTTTCCCTAACCATGATGGTCCTGAATCAGTGTTGTGCATATAGTTTGTACCTCCAAAAAAAACTGCAACTGCACAGATATATACGTCTAAATACGTAGTTATTTAGAATGTTTTTAAGCGCCTGAAAGAGAGTTAGGAGTTTAAAAGAAATGTACAAGTCTATTTGAATCTTGTTAGCACTAAGCCTCTGTGTATGCATATGATGATTAAACAAAGATTAATTGAGATTATTTTTATTATTACTACTTAGCTACTCTGCAAGAGTAATGCTGAGATGGATCTAAAGTTCAGAGTTCAGATTTATTGTCAGAGTACATCACATATCCGCACGGATGGCAGTCTCTTCAATCTCAGGTGCCTGCAAGCTCACACCAAGACACAAGAGCAACTTGTCCGCGAACTACTCTTTGCAGACGATGCCGCTTTAGTTGCCCATTCAGAGCCAGCTCTCCAGCGCTTGACGTCCTGTTTTGCGGAAACTGCCAAAATGTTTGGCCTGGAAGTCAGCCTGAAGAAAACTGAAGTCCTCCATCAGCCAGCTCCCCACCATGACTACCAGCCCACCCACATCTCCATCGGGCACACAAAACTCAATACGGTCAACCAGTTTACCTATCTCGGCTGCACCATTTCATCGGATGCAAGGATCGACAACGAGATAGACAACAGACTCACCAAGGCAAATAGTGCCTTTGGAAGACTACACAGAGTCTGGAAAAACAACCAACTGAAAAACCTCACAAAGATAAGCGTATACAGAGCCGTTGTCATACCCACACTCCTGTTCGGCTCCGAATCATGGGTCCTCTACCGGCACCACCTACGGCTCCTAGAACGCTTCCACCAGCGTTGTCTCCGCTCCATCCTCAACATCCATTGGAGCGCTTACACCCCTAACGTCGAAGTACTCGAGATGGCAGAGGTCGACAGCATCGAGTCCACGCTGCTGAAGATCCAGCTGCGCTGGATGGGTCACGTCTCCAGAATGGAGGACCATCGCCTTCCCAAGATCGTGTTATATGGCGAGCTCTCCACTGGCCACCGTGACAGAGGTGCACCAAAGAAAAGGTACAAGGACTGCCTAAAGAAATCTCTTGGTGCCTGCCACATTGACCACCTCCAGTGGGCTGATAACGCCTCAAACCGTGCATCTTGGCTCCTCACAGTTTGGCGGGCAGCAACCTCCTTTGAAGAAGACCGCAGAGCCCACCTCACTGACAAAAGGCAAAGGAGGAAAAACCCAACACCCAACCCCAACCAACCAATTTTCCCTTGCAACCGCTGCAATCGTGTCTGCCTGTCCCGCATCGGACTTGTCAGCCACAAACGAGCCTGCAGCTGACGTGGACTTTTTACCCACTCCATAAATCTTCGTCCGCGAAGCCAAGCCAAAGAAGAATAGGAGGGCTAACTTCCTGGACTTCAGTTTAAAATTCTTAAATCTTTGAATCTGTTCAGACTTCAGCTATGATCCTGCAGATTCATTTTAACATGTTCAATCCTCCATGAAGATTATTCTGACTCTTCTAATATTCCAAATCCTTTTTTAATGTTATTTTTCATTTTTTTTGTAAATATACATAGTAAAATCTTCAATTAAGAAATATATTAACTTTTTCATACAAAAAAATAAAAACCCCTACCCCCTCCTACAAAATATAAATCCACACACGGTCAGAGCTCACACTTATTTTATCCATAAAAAATTGATCTGGGAAATTTGCATCTGTTTATATTGTAACAGCATCTGTTATTATAGTTATTGTAATTGGGCCCCTATATGGTCCAAATATGGCTGCCATAGCTTGACAAATATATCATACTCGTTTTTTTAGATTGTATGTAATTTTTCTCATAGATTTTCAACTCTGCAGACCATTGTGCCATGAGTAATGGAGATTCAAACTTCCAAGTATTTGCCTTGTACTTAGCTTTTTTGACAAAAAAAATTGGAATTTAGTTAATTTATTACTTATTTCAATAAAATTATCCAAAAGATAAAGCTCTAGATCATCTGTGAAGCCAACCCCTGTTATTCTTGTTAATATTTCTGCCATGTCCTGCCAAAAAGGCCTTGCCTTCACATAAATGTTCCTATTTCAATCCCACATCTAAAACGAATCTCCCAATATTTCAGATTTGACCGATGTAGCTTCTGTGGTGTAAGATCTAATTGGTGTAGGAAGTTACACTGAGCCAGTCCATAACTTGCATTGACGATTGATGTCATACTATCCAAACACCAATCAGACCAACATTTTCCTGATATTGCAACACCTAAATTCAACTCCCATCTCTCCCCTGACCTCTGTGAACCTGGTTTTGCACTTTGACTTTGGAAAGCATAGTACATTTTTATGAATTTGGGAGTATTCCCCAGCCAGATCATTTGCTCCATTTCACTAACTTCATCTTTCTCTCAGGAACAACCTTAGCTGGAGGAAACAGAAGAAGGTCCTATTATCAGCTCCTTATTTCTGTTTAATTGATCAAAAGACACAAGAATCCCCTCTGCATTGCAATCTTTAATGTATCTTATTCCTTTGTCATACCAGGAGTTTAATATTTCTGTTACCTAGATTCATAGGCAACAACACATCCCTGCTTTTTTCCCCCCCTCATTGATTTCTTGCTATACTCTAATCACATGTATTAACGTTAGATTATCTGTCTTTTTTGTTGACCTAACACTCCCTTTATAAATAAAATTCTTTGCTGTCCCCTCTTATTTGAGTATAATCCCATTTGAATCCATATTAATTTTATAACCTGAAAATCTTCCATGTTTTTCTAGTGTTGTTTGTATATTCTCCAGAGACTCAGCTGGGTCAGATAAATATAATATCACATCATCAGCAAATAGGTTGATTTTATGTTCTTGTCCAACTTTGAAGTCTTTAATATCCAGATCTCTCCTTATTAACTCCGCCAGCAGTTCAATTGCAAGGATAAAAAACGCTGGGGACGGAGGACGCCCCTGTCTACTTGACCTAATTGAGGAAAACTGCTGACATTTGACTATTAGTTATAATTTTGGCTTGTGGTTTATGATAGTTTTTATCCAATTTATGAATATTCCACCTATTCCAAATTTCTCCACCTTTTTAGATCAAAAAGGCCATTCTAAATGGTCAAATGCCTTTTCCCCCATCAACGGAGACTGTTACACTTCTATTTTGATTTTGCTATATGTATTAAATTAAATAACCTCCCCAAACTATTTGAAGAGAGTCTTCCTTTAACAAATCCCACCTGTGAGAGGAGTCACGTTATGGAGTAGTGGCCGGTCAGGGAACTCCAGCCCTCTCCGGAAAAGTTGAAAAAAAAACACACAAAACACAAAGGCACAAACATAAAAATTCAAACAAAGTGAAAGCAAAGGTGGGAAGAAAATGGCAGCGAAGAAAGAAAAGTCGAAAGCAACGGGAAGAAGAGAAGAAGAAAGAACGTCGGAAGAAGGTGAAGGCCTTACCTGTCCGAGGAGGCCCGCCGCGGAGATAGAAGCCCGCTCCCTAAGGTCAGTGGAAGTCCCGAGCTCGGGACTACAAAAATGGCTCACGGAGCCAAGTAAAAGTGCGCATCCGCGCATGACAAAAAAAACACTGACGGGAGGGGGGACCAGCTGAGGAGTCAATCTCCACAGCTGAGAATGACAGCTGCAAAACAACAACAGGAAGAGAACATAGAAAATAAAGAGAACAAGAAAGAAGAGAGTAAAAAGAAAACAAGGAAACAGATGACCAACCCAGAGGAAGAAGAAGATAGAGAAATGGAAGAAGAAGGGAAAGGCAAGACAATGGATATATTTTTTTTAAAGAATATATGGAATCAGTAAAAGAATGGCAATTACAAGAATTTAGTGAAATAAAAAGAATTAAAAGTGCAGAAGAAAAAAATTAATAGATTAGAGATGGTCATGTCAGATATAGGAAAAAGAGTGGACAAGGTGGAAGAATGAGAAACAGGCGTAGAAATGGAAGTAGAGGACTTAAAAAAAGAAATTAGAAGAATCTAATAAAAAAGTTAATGAGACACAAGAGCTGTTAGCTCAGAAGATAGATATAATGGAAAATTATAATAGAAGAAATAATATAAAGATAGTGGGCCTTAAGGAAGATGAAGAAGGCAAGAATATGAGAGAATTTATAAAAGATTGGATCCCCAGGGTCCTAGGAAGACCAGAATTACAGGAAGAAATGGAAATAGAAAGGGCACATAGAACATTAGCCCTGAAACACCAGCCACAACAAAAACCAAGATACATTTTAGTAAAATTCTTAAGATATACAACAAGAGAAAATATATTGGAGAAAGCAATGAAGAAAATAAGAGAAGACAAAAAGCCACTGGAATACAAAGGTCCAAAAAATTTTTTCTATCCAGATATAAGTTTTGAACTCCTGAAGAAGAGAAAGGAGTTTAATACAGCAAAAGCGATCCTATGGAAAAAAGGATATAAATTAATGCTAAAGTAACCAGCGGTACTTAAAATAGTTATTCCAAGGCAGCAAAACAGACTATTCTTGGATCCGGAGGAAGCACGAAAATTTGCAGAACAACTACAAAACAGGCAGAGAGATGAAGACATGTAACGAGAGGAAAAATGACCACGAACTATATGTATGTGTGTATATGGGTGTATATATATGTCCTCTTCTAAAGCTTTCAGCTTTTCTTGTGTTTTAACCAAGTCATCTTACACTTGGCCCATTTATTGTATTAAATTGTCAATTGGCTATTTAAATTCAATCATCTTCTCTGACATGTATCTCATTGTGGCTTCAACACCTGTGAAACTATTGCATAAAATCTCCATCTTATCCAGGATTATATTCAGGTCTCGCGCCGACCCCCCCCCCCCCCCCACCCAAAGCACTACTGGGTTCAGCCAGTCCCAAGTCTGCTCTTGTGCCACTCTCTTTTGGGCTTTTACTTAATGTTCCTGGCCGAGTTGGTGTCTCTTGATTTTGTTTTTTGCTGTCTTGGCTTCTTAGTGTTTATTTTGTTCGTTCACAGAGGAAAAAAAAAATCTTAATTTTAAACAGTCTTTTTAATGCTCTTCATGGATAGCTCATCTAAGATGCATCTGTTTAGATCCTACACGTGGCCATGCCCCCCAATATTCCAAATTCTTTGCCAAAATTGGCAGTAGTGTCTTTAGCCATTGCCTTTCCACATGTAAGAATTTCCTTCCTTGAAAGCCCTGCCTCTTTATTCAGATCTCAATTCTCATGATCAAATTACATGAAATTGGTATCAGTTTGTTGTATATTCGACATTTCATTCCCAAATACAGTAAAATCTCTTATCTGGAGTTAAAGCAATGGGCATCCTCAAGCAACTGGCAAATTCACTCATCTGGCATCTACCATCTTAGGTGCTGGACCGGGGGTGAAGAGGGTGGGGGGGGGAGTGGGTGAGGAGGTTTACTATAACTGATCATTAAGATCAGTTCAAAAATGCAAAAGATTTAAAGTTTAACTATATATCGAGACAAACTTAATTCTATAATCTCTACTTTTGGTTGTCAGCCCTATTTAATGGAAAGTTTCATTGCTAATCTTGTTATAAAGATGCAGAATACTTCTATCATTACATTTGTCTGAAAATTTGTTCAGCGTTTAAAATTTGTTAATCAAATTGGAATAACTTTGAGCTTAATGTTTGAAATTGAATTTTACAAAATACATCTGTAAAATAATTGGATTAAAAAAATTATTTTAATTACTTATTTCTTGAGTGATTTGTTACTGAATGCAGAGATTTGGTTTTCAAGGTCATTTCTTTAAGATTCCAGCTGCGTTAGATTCTATAAATACACCTGTGTACACAAGGCTATTATGACATTAATAAATGGTATTTTCATGGATGCTGGCCAAGCTTTTGTTGAAGGTGTGGCTAAATTGGTTGAACTTAGACATAAGAAGTGGGTAATTATTGATGGGACTATACTATTAGCTCCCCAGTGGTAAGCAGGAACTGGAGGAGTTAGTATGTACAGTAAAATCCCCAGTATCAGGCACTTACGGGGATTGCATATGCCAGATATGCAAATTTTACAATTCCATGAGACACACTCTTGCAATACCTAACTAATACACCTATATTAAGAAAAATTTAAAAAAAAATGTGCAAAATCTCAAGTACATTTTATATATATATATATATCAGTATTGTAGTCCTCAATTGTGTAATGTTCACTTTAATCAGGTAATTTGAGTTACTTATAAAATTTAAATTTGAACCCCAGTTGCTGGTGCTGTAACACCATTGCGCTAACCATGCTGTCATAATTATCTGCCCTTCCCCAAGTTTACAGATAAAGCCTTATACTAATAAAAAATTAAAGACTCTTACTTAGCAGGGCTAGGGAAACTCTTTGAGAGAGTCACTGCAATGGTGAACGGCATTGGCTGGCTCTTCATCCTGGGTGCCACCATTTTATTCAAACACAACTTTACTGAAACTTTTTTCAAACAACTGCTGTGGGTGAGGCACAACCGGGGCACTCCCATCTTCACCAATGGGTCGTGGGTTTCTTTGGAGAACATATCGGCGATTTTATTGTATAGAGATTGCAGATGACTATAAACATTAAAAAAAACCTTACAGCACTGTACAGGCCTTTCGACCTTCCACGTTGTGCCAACCCATATAAAAGTGCTAAACCCTCCTGACCCTATAACCTTCTACTTTCCTTTTGTCCTTGTGCCTATCTAATAGTCTTTTAAAGGCCCCTAATGTTTCAGTCTCTACCACCACTCCTGGCAAGGTATTCCAGGCCTCAACAACTCTTTATTTAAAAAAAAACTTACCCCTGATGTCTCCCCTATACTTCCCTCCCTTAATTTTATACGCATGTCCTCTAGTGGTTGTTATTCCAATCCTAAAAAACAGGTATTGGCTGTTCAACCTATCTATGGCTCTCATAATTTTGTAGATCTCTATCAAGTCCACTCTCATCCTTCTATGCTCCAAAGAGAACAGTCCCAGCTTTGCCAACCTTGTCTCATAAGACATGCCCTTCAATCCTCTGCACCCTTTCCATAGCCCCCACATCCTTCCTATAATAAGATGACCAGAACTGGACACACTACTCCAAATGTGGTCTCACCAGAGACTTCTAAAGCTGCAAAATGACTTCTCTACTCTTGTACACAATCCCCCTATTATTGAAACCCAGAATCCCATAGGCTTTTTAAACTATCCTATCAACCTGAGCAACTACTTTGAGAGATATATGGACATGAATCCCAATATCCTTCTGTGCATCCGCGCTCTTAATGAACCGACCATTAACCTTGTACTCAGCTTTTCGATTTGTCCTGCCAAAATGCATCACTACACTTGTCCGGATTGAACTCCATTTGCTATTTTTCTGCCCAACACTGCATTATTGTCTATGTCCTCTTGCAACCTCTGACAACTTTCAACTCCATCTACAATTCTTCCAATCTTCATGTCACCCGTAAACTTACCCAACCTTTTGTATCATCATCTAGATCATTTATAAAAATCACAAAGAGCAAAGGGCTGAGAACAGATCCCTGTGGCTCTCCACTAGTCACTGCCCTCCATGCAGAGTACCTCCCTTCCACCACTACCCTCTGTCTTCTTCCAGCAAGCCAATGTTTTAACCAGATAGCCAAGGTTCCACTGATCCCATGCCTCTTGACCTTCTGGTTGAGTCTCTTGTGGGAGATCTTATCAAACGCCTTACTGAAATCCATATGGACCACATTTACAGTCCTAGTGTAATAATAGGTGATTTTAACTTCTCCAATTTGATTGGGATTTCTGTAGTGCTTTGGGTTTGGATTGGATATAATTAGTTATGTTGAGGAAAGTTTTCTTAATATGTGGATGGCCCTGCCAGAGATGGTCTCCCAGTACTTCCTCTTAAGAAATGAGTGCCTGAATTATCTATGGGAAGCACATTGGGGCCAGCAACCTTGTATTCTATTGGTTTTAAGAGTTATGGAATAAAGATTAGAAATGGTCCACAAGATGAAGTCCTTAATTCAGGCAAGGCTAATTTTTAATGCATTAGATAAGAACTTCTTAAGGCTGATTGGGTTGCTTGTGGATAAAAGGATATCTGGCAAGTGAGAGGTTTTTAAAAGCAAGATGGGGACAGTTCACATCAATCCAGTGAAGGGCAAAGTTGGCAGGATTAGCAAACCCTTGTTGAGGAATGATATTTGAGGCTCTGATCAGAAAATGGAAGAGACCTATGTTTGGTATAGATTCAAAATTCCTTCATTTTCATGAATACTATGGAACATGTAGTAATACACAAAATTGCCTTCTACCTTCTGCAAGGAATACAGTTGCCATTAGTGTTGCCCAGAACCCCTGTCATTAAGAAAGAGAGGCATAAGAGATTCCTGAATCACCGAGTGTCTGTGGATTCACTTTCTGCGTTCCTGCAGCCTTTGCACCCACACAGACTTCTGTTCAATCCTTTGACAACCTGAGCTCCAGATACAAACCTCCAATATGATCAGAAGGTTTTTAGTGCCTGAGCCCCTTCGGGAGACCTTCTTGCACTCGGCACCCTCTCAAATCCCGGTTCTGATATCTGGTTCTCTTGAGCATTCTCCAGCAGCCCGCAGCCTGTGTGGGTCCTTTGACCACAAGTCGCCCGCATCCTGAGTCTCTTGCCAGTCTGTTGCTGTGGTCACTGCCCTCTATGGTGGTCTCCTCTTCTTCTCTTCCTCAAGGGAGATGTGCTATTTATTTTTGATGACCTGAGCCAGTTCATTGCTCCCTAGGAATCTCCAACTCCTTGAGGCCACTGCCAATCATAGGCGCCACCATCTTGAGCACCTAGACAGTTGAGATCAAGAAAATTCCTAGCATATAAGGGATATAGGAATACACTTGAAAGAGAAATTAGTTGGAAAATAAGGGCATGAGATAGCTTTGACATCTAAGTAAAGGAAAATCCTAAGCAATTCTTTTAAGTATGGTGAGAATAAAAGGGTAATGGAGGCCAGAATGGGTACCATTAAAGATCAATTGTGCTTTTATGTGTGTAGTTGAAAGAGTTGAGTGAGGTCCTAAATGAGTATTTCTGGTCTATTTACTGTGGAGAAGGTCATGGAAACTGCAGAATTCAGAGAAATGAACAGTGATATCTTAAAACCTATCCACATTACAAAAGAGGATTGGTCACTTGTCTTAACACACACAAGATGGATAAATCCACAGGATTTGACCATGTATCTTGGGAGACAAGCAAGGGGAGGTTTTTCTTTTCAGCAATGTTGGAAAAATTTGAAAAAATTAACATAAATTAACATAATTATTCACCTTGGGGTCATTTACACTGCACCTCTTAAGTTCCTGTGCACGTTAGTCCAGGTGAATTTATGTGGAGAACGTGGCCTGAATCATCTGCTAGATGTCGAATTCATGAGGTGAGTTTTGTGGTGCAATTTAGACTACAGGCTTCCTCCAAAAAGTAGTTGGGGTCCTGCAGGATAAATCGTGGTGCATGTAACGGCAAATTTTGTTGATTGTGCTGTTACATGCCTGCAGTCTAAAAACCACTAGTGTTAGTCACAAGTAATGTACTGGCAAACTGGAGCATGCTGTGCATATAAGAAGGGCTGGAAAGATAAGCCAGCCTAACTTCAATGTTGGGACTGTTACTGGAGAGGACTTTGGGAGACTGGATCAACCAGCATTTTTGAAAGGCAATGACTGATTAAGGACAGTCATCATGGCTTCGTGAGTGGGAAATGGTGCTTCATGAATGTAATTTTGTTTTTGAAGAGGCAACATAAAGGATTGTAGATGGCAAGCAGTAGATGGACTTTGACAAGTTACAGCATGATAAGCTCATTTAGAAGATTAGATCGTGTGGGATCCAGGGAAAACGAACCAATTGATCACAGATTAACTTAGCACCAGAGGAGGTGAATTATTCAGAGAGACTGGATAGAGTCGGCTTTTTCCCCCCTGTAGTGTACAGTGGGGAAGGGGAACCTTAGAGAGGTAATGTGCTCTAGACTGCAACAGAACAGATAACAGGCTGTTCAGCCCTTCTAGTCTGTGCCAACCATCATCTCGCTAGTCCCACTGACCTGCTCCCATTCTATAACCCTCCAGACCATTCCTATCCATGTATGTATCCAATTTATTCTTAAAACACAGATCGAGCCCACATTCACCACATCAGATGGCAGTTCATTCCACACTCCTACCACTCTCTGAGTGAAGAACTTTCCCCTTGTGTTTCCCTTAAACCTTCCAACCCCCCCATTGCTTAAAACTATGACCTCTCGTATTTATCTCCCCCAATCTGTGGAAAAAGCCTACTCACATCCACTCTTCAATGCCTCTAATAATCTTGTAAGCTTCAATCAAATCTCTCCTCATTTTCCTTCATTCCAAGGAATAAAGCCCTAACCTGTTTAATCTTTCCCTGTAACTCAACTCCTGAAGACTCAGCAACATCTTAGTCAATCTTCTCTGTACTCTTTCAAGTTAGATGGCCAGAAGTGCACACAATATTCCAAATTTTGCCTCACCAATGTTTTAAACCACTTCAACTTAATATTCCCAACTCCTATACTCAATACTTTGATTTATAAAGGCTGATGCCAAAAGCTCTTTACAACCCTGTCCACCTGAGACGCCACCTTCAGGGAACAATGTATCTGTATTCCCAGCTCTCTCTGCTCCTCTTCTCACCTCCGTGCCCTACCATTTACTGTGCATGTCCTACCTTGGTTTGCCCTTCCAAAATGCATCACCTCACACTTGTCTGCATTAAACCCCATCTGCTACTTTTTGGCCATATGTAAAATAAAAAATGGGCATTGTTGAAGGGAATTACCTGTCTTTTCCCAGAGTAGGGGAATCTTAAAAAAATAGATGGCACAGTCTTAAAGTGAGGAGGAAAAGGTTTAAGATATTCCAGGCAACTTGATAACTACAGTGAATGGCAGATGTATGAAATGAGTTGCCAGTGGAAGCAGTAGAAGTGGATACATTACATTGTTTAAACGACATTGATGCAGGTACTTGTGTAGGAAAGTTGGGGTGGCATGGGTAGTGTAGCGCTTTACACAACGCTGTGAGAGCCCCAACCACCGGGATTCAAGTCTGGCACTGTCTACAAGGAGTTTGTACGTTCTCAGATTTCCTCCTGCCCTTCAATACATACTGGGGGGCTGTAGGCCAATTTGGTGCAATCGGGTGGCATGGGCATGATGCGCCTATAGGGCTTGTTACCATGCTGTATGTCTACATTTAAATTATTAAAAAAAAAACACATAAAAAATTTAAAAAGGATTTGTGGGGATTTTGGCCAAATGCAGTTAATGACCCTAGCTCAGATAGGCAACAAAGTAATGATGAATTTGGCCAAAGGGCTTGTTTCCATCCTGTATTATTCTGACTACAGTTGGCTGGGTGGTAGGAGTCAGAGGGTTGTAGTAGAGGACAGGTTTTCCAGATTGGAGGCCTGTGACCATTGGTGTGCTGCAGAGATCAGTATTGGGTCCTCTATTGTTTGTCATCATTATATTAATGACATGCATGAGACTTTAATAAGCAGAAGATACCAAAGTTGGGGGTATAATATTCAGTGTGGAAGGTTAAACAGGATTTGGGTCAAGTGGGGTAAGTGGGCCAAGGTATGGCTGATGGAATTGAACTCAAATGTGCATTTTGGGAAGTTAAGCCAGGACAGGACTTGTACAGTAAAAGTCAGGGACCTGGAGATTATTGTCGAGTAGAGAGACCTGGGGATATTGAAGGCCGCATGGGTAAGTGGTGAAGAAGCCATTTTCTTCGATTGGTTAAGGCATCGAATACAGGAGTAGGGACATCATGTTACAATTGTACGACATTGATAAGACCTTGTCTGGAGTACTGTGTGCATTTCAGGTTGATGCATACAGCATGTAATTAATCTGGAGAGGGTGCAGAAAAGATTTACAAAGATGTTACCAGGACTGGAGAGCTTGAGTTATAAAGAATGTCTGGATGGGCTTGGCTTTCTTTCCCTCTTGTGAAGGAGACTGAGCAGTAACCTTGTTGAGACATATTAAATTATGAGGAGCATGGATAAAGTGAATGCTCAGTTTTTCTCCTCGGGTAGAGGAGCCTAACTCTGAGTTAATAAGTTTAAGGTGGGGGTGGGGGGGGGGGGGGGAAATATTTAAAAAGGACCTGAGTGGCAACTTTTTTTAAACAGAGGTTGGTGAGTATGTGGAAGTGGTAGAGGAAGGTGCAATTGCAGTATTTAAAAGTCATTAAGACAAGTTCATGAATAAGAAAGCTATCGAGGAATATGGGCTAAATGCAGGCAAATGAGACCAGCTCAGACAAGCAATTAGCCAGCATGGCTGAAGGGCCTGTTTCTGTATTATACATCTCTAACTAAAGTGGATACAAAAAAGGATAGCCAATTGTCTAATTTTAATTCTACCATCCAGAAAGAAGTGCCATTGTTTGTACAATATTATTTAACTGTGAAATAATTTCCAGTTTATTGCCATTCATAGTTCTGTTGGGAAGTTGGTTTCATCTGTTTTCTTTTTGTGAAGAACAACTTGACATCTGCATTTACTTTTGTGCTCCATTGACATGCTATCATGGTTTAATATGTAACAAATCTTGTTTACCTGCAGCCTGGTGAGATTTTATACTCCCTCGTAACTGTACAGCTGAGAATTTTATTTGCTTTGTAAGTCCAAAATCTCTTGGTGCCTGCCACATTGACCACCGCCAGTGGGCTGATAACGCCTCAAACCGTGCATCTTGGCGCCTCACAGTTTGGCGGGCAGCAACTCCTTTGAAGAAGACCGCAGAGCCCACCTCACTGACAAAAGGCAAAGGAGGAAAAACCCAACACCCAACCCCAACCAACCAATTTTCCCTTGCAACCGCTGCAATCGTGTCTGCCTGTCCCGCATCGGACTTGTCAGCCACAAACGAGCCTGCAGCTGACGTGGACTTTTTACCCCCTCCATAAATCTTCGTCCGCGAAGCCAAGCCAAAGAAAGAAAGTCCAAAATCCAATTATCTTGATCTCTTTAACTTTATGTGCCACTTTTTTGATACTATTCATAGAGAATGTGTCTTTTTGGTTTTTGTCCTGAGCATTGCTTTTGTACTTCCCTTTTAAATGTCACTGTTTCAATATTGGATTTTTATTGGAACTAGCCAATTTATAATCTTGCATCTCCCTTTTTGAACCAACACTAATTGCAATTGCACGTGGGTGGGATTGATTCACTTTCATTATAACAGGTTTGGTTTTTGTCAGTTGCTCAGAAGTAATGCTCTGACCCTGTGTCAGGAGATTGAGGGCTGCAGTTTGTCATGGACTGCGTAGGGAGCAATGCTGGTCGCTGCTGATGGTGTAAGTGGTGATGCAAGGGTAATAGCTCGCATGCGCGAGTGTGTTAAGTGTCAGTACACAGGTGATGGATCTCAGACACAGGAGGAGGAGAATGCGAGTGTTGGGATCACTGATTTGGCAGTAAGCCAATGAGAAGGTCAGAGGGGTTTGGTTGGGTAGTGATTGGGGAGTTGAAGAATGAAATGTTGTGTCTATTGAATAATAAAGAAAACAGACTTCATGCTGTGCTGAAAGAAACTAGTGAGTGTATTCTTTATTTGTTTGTCAGCTGTGGGAAGTCAGTGTCATTACAAGTGTTAACCCCATGAGTTCACAGTACCGTCTAATTTAAATTGAATGGTGATGAGGATAAGTCCCTTACAGGAGTAGTTGAGGAGGTCAAACTGAAGATTCCCCCCCCCCCCCCCCCCTTTTTATTACTAATGCACCTGAGTGGTTCACGATTCTCAAAGTGTGTTTCTCTGCCCTTAGTGTGATGACTCAGAAGACAAAATACAGTTTACTCATGGAGTGTCTTCCAGAGCAGATTGCCTGTCTTGGTGGATCTGGATGGTAATCTCCCATATGATCATCTTAAAGTAGCTATTCAGTGGTGTACTCAGCCATCTAGGGAGATTCGTATTTCCTAATTACTAGCTGATGACAGCCTAGGCAAAAGGCAACCATCACAGATGTTGATTAAGTGGCACAGGCCAGCTGGAACAGGCCTGTTGGAGGTGATTTTTGGAAACCGGTTCCTTCGATGTTTATCTTGTCACGTGCAAGAGTATATTTGGTGAGTGTCTTTTGAATGCCCACTCTCAGTTCAATCCACAACCTCTGCATTGAAGATAGAAAGATTGGAACAAATGGAATTGGAAAAAACTACTTACTGTGCCTTGTGAAGCGCCAGCAACTTATCATTCATCCCTCCAATGTTGTCAGTTACCTGACGAGCCTTCAACCTGGCTCCTGCCCTTTCTGAGCCTTGCTCAAGTGTTTCCCTCACCTAGTGATCCTATTGTATAGTCATACAGATGTTAAATATTAACCCACCTTATAGAGACGGGGTTCTCCAGTGGTAGTGCAGGCTTGTAGATTGCCCCCAGACCGTCCTAAAATGGTGAAATCAAACTTCGACCATGTGCAAGAGTTGGAGTAGTCAGCAGATTGACAGCTGCTGGGCTTCAGCATAGCGTGTGGTTACACAAACATCTCCTGAAGATTCACAGCCTTGTGGTGATTAATGTGCCCTGAACAATTCTACTGTGCCTGACCAATACAACATCCTCAATTTACAAGACTTCTCAGCAAACCTCAATGGCTTACTATCAGATTCCAGTTGAGCCCTCTTGATGTTGCGAAGAGTACAGTAGTTACCCCTTTTGGCACATTTGAGTTTCTGCGAATGCCATTTGGTCTATGGAATGCAGCTCAAACATTCTAGCAGTTAATGGACCATGTACTTACTGGCCTCGATATTCTGGTCGCAAGCATGGATGAAGAGGAGCACAAGTGCTACCTTTTCACTGTTTCAGAGGCATCGATCCCAGAAAATGCAATTTTGGTACTTCTGATATATTTTTGGGACATTGAGTTATGCAACATGGTATTTTGTCTGATCAATTGAAAGTGTGAGAGATTCGAGAATTTGCTACATCTGTTGTGTTTGACCAGTTGGGACATAATTTAGGCATTAACATTTATCTCCAATTCATGCCGAATGCTATTAACCCTTACTGAACTACCAAGTCCATGTTCAAAAGACCATTAACTTTGGGAGATGGTGCCATGTGTGCTTTCAACGATGTGAAGACTGTGCTTGTAATGCCACAGTGGTTGTACGTCCAAACTGGTTGTATGTCCAAAGCCTTGCTCTCTCACCATGGATGCATCTGTCAGTTCTGTGGGAGCAGTATTAGGACAAGCCTGTGGGCAATTGGAACCTCTAGTTTTTTTAGCCAAGCTGTAAACAGCTCAGGCAAAATATAGTATGTTTGGTCGAGAACTCTTGGCCATTTATCTCGCAGTGAAACTTTTCAGCTTTTTAATGGAAGGTTGCCCTTCCTTTGACCATTTTTATAGACCACCACCTCTTACGTATACCGTGAGTATAAGTACATCGCCGGATCAGCTCTCGTCTCCACTTTCAAGATATGCCTCTGGATGAATGAGGTGAAATGTTGGCTTGCGATTTATTTATTTCCCCCCCCTACCCCCCCCCCCCCCCCACAGGAAGGCCTAGGTCTTTTGTGCTGGTGGCTGTGAGATGGGAAATTTTTGAGTCTCTTCACAATCTGTTGCATCCTGGTAGAAGAGCATCAATCAATCTAGTGTCAGAATGTTTTACCTAGCCTCATGTTAAATGGGATGTTGGATTATGGGCAAGGACCTGCTTGCCGTGTTAACACTCTAAGGCAGGGGTGTCAAACTCAAATTCACGGAGGGCCAAAATTAAAAAATGGACTAAGTCGAGGGCCGAACTAAATATTTATTGAATATTTTCAACAACATCTGCATGTTTTCTCTTTCAACATATGTAATGTTAAACTTTTTCTTATTAAAATAAATGTTTAATAATAGTTTTGGATAAACTCTTTCCAGAATGAGAAATAAAATATTCAATAAATAATATTTCTCTATAGAGGATTTGTCAAATGTTGCTAGTGTGCTGTGGAATAGTAAAATCTGAGGGCTATTGAGAATGTGGGAGAATAAAATGATTCCTGAAACAATCAAATGGGTGACTGATTGTGGGCATGAACTCTAGCAGGGTTGTTTGCCATGCCCTTTTTCCATTGGTACAGATATCCTTTGATTTACACACTTTTCAAGTTTTATGGCTAATGAGCTTGTATCCAGGTGCAGGAGCATTTTTAACCAGGAATATATTTATGACTGTGACATGAAACTATTGGAAGATCGTTTTATCCTGAGATTAAAGTTCATAATACTTACTCAGGCCTGAATGCGGGAGGGCGGGGTTTGCGGGCGATCGGGTTGGACAACGACAGTGCGGGGGCATCAGCTCTCGCTGCAGGGCGGCATCTCGGTGGATCAGCGGCCCCGTCACCGTGAGTCACGGGTCGGCCTGTGGCAGGAAGGGGGAGTGGGCAATGGTCCTGGCAAGGTCAGGCCCGAGGCCTCCGGTTCTGAGCGCTGGGAAGCGGCCTTGGCTTCCCCTGACACCGGCCAGGCCGCACTGCGGTGGGGGGGCGGGCTGGGAGACACAACAGTGCGGGGGCATCGGCTCTCGCTGCTGGGCGGCATCTCGGCGGATCAGCGGCCCCGTCACCGTGAGTCGCGGGTCGGCCTGCGGCAGGGAGGGGGAGTGGGCAATGGTCCTGGCAAGGTCAGGCCCAAGGCCTCCAGTTCTGGGCGTTGGGAAGCGGCCTTGGCTTCCCTTGACACCGGCCAGGCCACGCTGTGGTGGGGGGGGCGGGCGGGGGGACACGACAGTGCGGAGGCACTGGCTCTCGCTGCAGGGCGGCATCTCGGCGGATCAGCGGCCCCGTCACCGTGAGTCGCGGGTCGGCCTGCGGCAGGGAGGGGGAGTGGGCAACGATCCTGGCGAGGTCAGGCCCGAGGCCTCCGGTTCCGGGCGCTGGGAAGCGGCCTTGGCTTCCCCTGACACCGGCCAGGCCCCAAAACCAGAGTCCACGGTGAGACCCTGCAACGTAAACAGAGGAGGTGGGGGTGATTAGCAGGCTGACGCCAATGCATTCTGGGATTTATAGTATTAGCTGTGCATGCGCTATACTGGCGCGGCGGCCAGCGGGCCACCTCTAATACATTTTTGAAATGATCTTGCGGGCCAAATATAATTATATCGCGGGCCAAATCTGGCCTGTGGGCCAGAGTTTGACATGTGTGCTCTAAGGTCTCCAGACATATGAAATCTAAGATGGGGAATTTTGTTGTTCTGGATTGCCTCTTCCTGCACCTAGACTTGGTTGGCCCGCTTCTGCCATCTCTGGGATGTACTTATCTTCTCACGTGCGAAGACTGGATTACCAGGTGGCAGGAGGCCATTCCTTTCATTGACATCTCTGGAGATGGTCGCTAGTGCTTTCGTAATCATTTGATTCCATCTTTGTGTTCTGGTCACTATTACAACAGATTGAAATTCTCAGTTCGAGCTCTCACTGATATTCTGGACACTATCTGTATTTGCACTATGGCTTACCGTTTGCAGGCCAATGGCCTTGTTGAGCATTTCCATTGACAATCGAAGGCAGAATTAACATCAGGTGGTGATGTATTTATGTGGGGCGAACGTTTGTCCTTGGAGTGCTTACTGCTATTAAGGCAGATCTTGGATGTTCAGTGGCAGAGCTAGTATGTGGCACTATGTTAACCTTGCCAGACAAATTTGTGAATCAGAGTCCAAGCAGAATGCTCTACGACCCAGCTAGTTACGTTGATCATCTTTGGGAAAACACAAGATTACTCCAACCTACTCCAATGCGGCAGGCGTCATCTGCAGTGTAGGTGTCGAATGATTTACAATGCTGAACTCGTCTGTTCTTTCAGCATGATGCTATTCGCTAACCACATCAGCCTGTTTATGATGGTCCTTCAGGTCTTATAATGTCACCCAAAGACTTTTGTGATCAACAGGAATGGAAAAGCTGACGTGGTTTCCATTGACAGGTTGAAGCCGGCGTATGCTGATGGTCCACTTTCTGCGTCGGAGCCAGAGTTAGAGGACCAGTCGTACCCTTGCCATTTGGACCGTGCATCGCCTGCCTTGCACTATCATTCAAGATCGGGCTAAAGTGTCAGCCCTCCGGACTGTTATGTGGTGGAGACCGTTCCAATCAGTCATCTCCTTGCATGGTTCAGAGGCTGAGGTGGGGGCTGTTGCGGTCACTTCGTCAGGAGTGGTGCTGGCTACTGCTGATGACATCAAGGAAGCAATGCACAGGAGTAATAGCATGCATGCGCAGGTGTATTAAGTGCCAATATACGGATGATGGATCTCAGGGACAGGAGGGGGAGAGAGAAAGCATGAGGATCACCCATGTGGCAGTGAGCCAATGAGAAGATCAGAAGGATTTGGGTTGTTGGTGTTTGGGGGGTGGGTTGAAGAATGCAGTATTGTGTCTAGTAAATAATAAAGAAGGTCAACTTCATGATGTATTGAAAGAAACGAGTGAGTGTAATCTTGTTTGTAAGCTGCAGTAAATCATTGCTGTTACAATACTGTGATTTGAGCACAATATCTGTGCTGACATCTCAGCATAGTACAAGTACTCCCCGACTTATGACTACAATTGGGACCAAAGGATTGATCGTATCTCGAAATGAACGCGTCAGAATTTTGCCCGCGCACGTGGAGTACCAAAGTTTTAAAGCAAAGTTCTTAATCAAATCTATTTTTCATCATAGCTTTGATGATAACAACTTAATGCTTCCTGAATTTGTTGATAAACCTTGGTGAATCTTTCCACATTCTGATCCATGCTTGCCTTTTTAGTCAGTGTCCTGGGGTGCATAGGCTGGGTGCAGCTATCTTAATCCTGCATGCACATAGGAATCAAGATGGCTGTGCCCAGCCGACAGACACCAACTAACAAGGTAAGTACGCACATTTTTGGTTCTTGCGTGCCCTGTATCCCTGTTGTAGTTAGTCAAATGCAAAATAATCTGTGTCAATTTTGTATTTAAAAAAAATTTGGTCATGTGCGGATGGATGCAAGTCACATAGGTCATAAGTTGAGGAGTACCTGTACTGGATTGTCCATGCGAGATATCAAACTGGATATCCTTAAGCTCTTTCGAACCACTAGACATTTTGATAATGATGAGTTTGTCATATAAACTCTGTCGAAAGTGGGAGAGTCGTAGGCAAAGGATTCCTACTGTATACCAAAGAACTTTTAGTGGCTGCAAAGGATTTTGAAATCTCCATGGATACTAAGTCAATTGATTTTTGAACTATATTCAAAGTAGTGATGTGATTTAGTATAATTTTTGTTCAGCCCTTCTGCGAAGCGCCTTGAAACATTTTTATAATAAATGGAAGTTACTGTGGGGGCTTTTTTTTTGTTAATCAAGCTACAATAGTTATAAATAAAAAATACTGCAAATGAAAATTTGTAAAATAATTGGATGAGAAACACATTGACAATTCTCCTTTAACTGGCTTGCTCTAAAATACAATATTTTAAAAGAAATAATATTTTTCCCATTTGTTGTGCTAACTTGCACTGACTGTTGGCTGACAGTCCTGTTGAGTGCAGCAGCATCGGACCATGGACATCACATTTTAAAAAAAAAAGACCAGCAGTTCATAATCTTATGTGAAGGAGCTGGGTACAACTTGCACATGTCCTTTCAGTCTAGCACGCAAGGTGCATATGCAGTGACCATGTCTCCTATGGCTTTTATTTCTATGGTTGCTGACTTCCAGGATTAAAAAAAAAATCTTTCTTTTAATTAATATGGATATTTTGAGTTAATTTGTTGAATATGCTAAGGATGATAGTGAAAGTTTTAAGTGAGTTAAAATATTTTCAACGACATTTCGAAATGATGGAAAAGCTGCAAAAACATCATTGGGGTTAGGCGGTGGATTTACTTTGTTTGGGGCCTGTTGGCCATTTGCTGCCTGCTTTGCTTCGCAGAATGGCCATGTCTGATCCATATTTATTAATCTTAGTAAGTATTTAGTTAATCTATTAGCTAATAATTTCGATACAATGTTATAATCTGTATTCAGAGTGGCCATGTCAGCAAGGCAGAGGAATTGCTGGGAGTCCCTTGCTTGTAAAAGGTCAGCACAAATTCTAGGATTCCGCAGCATGCAAACAAATTCAGGGCCAGATCCTGGATGATCCAGTTCAACAATATTTATATCTGTGTGAAATAATGTCTGACCGCAACCAAAATATTTCAAATGAGTTCATTGTATTTGTAAAACTATTTCTGATCTGTTTACTGTTTATAAATTGTTCATTACTCCTATGTAGAAATTGCACACCTTGCATTTCTTACAATTGTTGAACTTCTCACAGAACTGAAACTTTTTAATTGCAGTTTTAAAACTTTTTTTATAGTTGACTTGGTCACCTATATCACAAGGTTTCAATGGGACATGGCAAAGTATCCAATCAAGCAGTCTTTGAAAAACATTTCTGAAATCATCACTAAGGTTGGTGTCTTTTAGGTTATTTCTTGAACTTTATGTAATTTTTCAACACTAGTCCTATGAATAGCTCAAATTCCTTGTGATATTTGTGAATGTTTGATCTTGTTCAAGTACTTGCTTTAATCATGAGATGAGTAAAAAACAAATGAAATTATGTTCAAATGGAGATGTTCTATAGATTTTCTGTTAGATTCTTGTATGGTAGCATTGATGTTTAAGAAACTAAAATGATTGCAATGTTTTTGCATGTAATCCACCCAAGCTTAAATTATTTAAAAAGGTCTAACACTATGCCAGATACCTGTATTGAACAAACTACATTTGCTCTTGATGGGATCATCCTTCCACCGACAAGAGTTGAAATATAATATGGCATAAAAAAAATGATCTCATTGGCTGATATTGATGTCCCCAGCATTTTGGAATGCTGTCCATCATTTAGACAGGGAAAAAGATTATCGAAGATTACAACAGGAACTAGATGAATTGGAATGGTTCATTTTGACCAGTGCAACGTATTGCACCTTGGTAGATGAAACCAGGCGAGGGCTTGCATGGTGTATGGCAGGGCCTTGGGAAATGTCTAGAACTTGGGGGGTACAGGTACATAGTTCCATAAAAGTGATGATGTATGTAGATAGGGTGATGAAAACAGTTGACATGTTTGCTTTCATTGGTCGGGGCATTAAGTACAGGAGCAGGGTTGTTATGTTACAACTCTACAGGGTGTTGATGAGACCACGCTTAGAATATTATGTGCAGTTTTGTATATTGCAGTGCAGAAAGGATTCAGGAGAATGTTGTTGGAATTGACTCGATAGACTGGGACTTTCCTCCATGGAGGGAAGGAGGATAAAGGAAAAATTTGTAGAAATTTATAAAATCATGAGGGACCAAATAAAGTTAAATAGTTGTAGCCTTTTTCCCCTGAGTAGGGGAATCTAAAACTGGAAGGCATATATTTCAGGTGAGAGGGAAATATTTAAAAGGGACTTGAAGAACATCATCTTCAAACAGTGGTAATTATTTGGAATATATTGCCAGAGGAAATGATTGAAGAGGGAACAATTGTAACATTCAAAAGGCTGAAATATGAATTGGAAGGCCTACAGCTTCCTAACTTTTAAGAATTGATTATCAAGCAGTTCTTTTGAAGGAGTAGAAAAGCTGGTGTAGGTTAAAATAGTTAGTTAAAATAGGAGAGAGATTTGCAGAGGAGCTTGTATACAAATGGAATTCAAAATTATTAATTGGGGTTAAAGAGACACCATTGCTGAAATATTTGATTATGGTTTGGAAAAAGATAAATGACAAAATTGGAATAAAAGGAAGTATATCCCCTAAGATGCCTTTAATTCAAAACCAACGTATCTTTTTCAAAAAATAATCGGTTTTTAATTATTTGGTTTAGTTATGGGTATTAAAATATTGAAGATTGTTATGGCCAATTGATAGCCTTTGAACAGTTGAGAATAAATATGGAATACCTAACAATACTTTATTTCCAACTGACAGTATATTTAAGGGAAAAGTTAGGTTTAGAGATGCAGTTACTCATTTGTAATGAGGTGGAAACTCTTATTAGGAGAGGAAATACTAAGAAATTCACCTCTGCAATATATCTTTCATTGCAAAAGGGAATTATTAAATAAGGAGTGGATAAATCCAGACAGAAATGGGAGCTAGACTTGAATATTATAATTGATGAGGGACAAGATAGTATGACAAATTAATGTAAGATACAGATTACTTATTTTTAACACCACAAAGATTGAATAGATTGAAATCCGATTTATCAGATCAATGTTTCAGGTACATTCAACTTGGTCATGTTCCAAGGTAAAACCTTTCTGGGTGGATTTAGGGAATTTCTTAGGTCAGAGGTTAGGTGCTCTTGGATCCCGAATCCGGACACCCATGTGTTGATGAGTGCCGTGGCGCAGGTTTCTGTGGTGGTATCAGTCAGCGAGACCTCCTCAGGCAACCCAGTAGAGCGGTCAACCATAGTCAAGAGGTATATTGCTCCATGGGAAACTGGTAACTATGTCAATATGTACATGGCTGAACATGCGTGCGCAGGTTCAAAGGTCAATGTGGGCACCCTCGTGTGAATCTGCACTTTGGAGAACTGGCAGTTTGTGCAGGTTTTGGCCCACTGGCTGGCCTGCTTACGGAGGCCTTGCTAGACAAATCTGCTGGCCACCATCTTGACCATGGCTTGGAATGTGGGATGCACCAGGTTGTGGATGATGTTGAAAACCTGGCACCTCCATGCAGCAGGAATGATGGGGGCACGGGCTGCTGGTAGAGACATTGCATAGCAGTGCCAGGTTATCTGGGCTGTCGGGGCCGTCTTCCACCCTGAGACTGAAGACAGCTGTCCTATTCGTGGTGATCTTGGGGTCCTGCTGCTTTGCTTTGGCGAGGGCCACGTAGTTGACTCAATGGGATAGGGAGTGTACCAACTCGATCATGGTGCGTAACAAAGCGTTAACTACTACGTTGCTTTTCTCCGCAATATGCTGTATGTCTGTGGTAAATTCGGACATGCAGGACAAGTGTCTCTGTTGTCGGACTGATCACAGGTCTGATACCTTATGGAAGGTAAAGGTCAGTGGCTTGTGATTGGTGAAGACCTTGAATTGCTGACCTTCCAAAAAGTAACAGAAATGTCTTACCGCCAGGAACAGCACCAATAGCTTTCGGTCGAAAGTGCTGTATTTGAGCTCGGAGGGGTGGGGGTTGAATGCCTGCTGAAAAAGGCCTGGGGTTGCCACTGGCCTTCACTGAGCTGTTCCAGTATGCCCCCTACCATTTTGCTGGAGATGTTGACTGTCAGGGTAGTAGGTGCCTCTGATCGGGGGTGGACCAGGAGGATGGCATTGGCCTGTGTGTATTTGGCATTCTCGAATGCCCTTCAAGACTCATCGTCACAGATAATGTCCTTTGACTTGCCCACCATCAGAGCAAAGAGGGGGTGCATGATGCGTGCTGCTGCCAGTATGAACTGGTGGTAAAAGTTGATCATACCGGCAAATTCCTATAGCCCTTTACAGTGCATGGCTTGGCGAAGTGCCAGATTGCCTCTACCTTTTCGGGGAGGCTGTAGTGCCTTGTCTGTTTATCCTGTGTTCCAGGAAGTCGATAATGTCCAGGCCGAATTGGCACTTGGTGGGGTTATTTGTCAGCCTGAACTCACTCAACCAGGTACACAGTTGTCTCAGGTTGATGGCGTGGTATTTGCATTTGTGGTTAGCAATGAGAATATCGTCCAAAGAGATAAACACAAATGGGAGATCCCTGCCCTCAGCATCCATCAGCTGCTGGAAAGTTTGTGCCACTTTCTTTAGAAAAATTCAAGTAAGCTAAAGGGGGTTATAATTGTGGTCTTGGTGACGTTCTGGAGGTGAACTGGGATTTGGTGGTACTACCAGATAAAGTCCACCTTGGGGAAAACACCTGCGCCTCATGCAACTTGGAGGCAAAGTCTTGGATGAGAGGCAAAGGATATCTGTTGGATGTGGTGGCTTTGTTGAGGCCACATGACCTCCACCCCCGCCCCCTACTGTTTTTGGCACCATGTGGAAGGGGGAGGCCTGGGAACTTTCGGAGTGCCACACAATCCCCAGCTCCTCCATTTTCTTAAGCTTTTCTTTTTCAAGATTGAGGTTTTTGGGAGGGAGTCAGCATGCCCTGGTGTGGAATAGGGGTCCCCTCAGTTAGAATGTGGTACCGTACCTGGTACTTTGGCTCGGCCACTATAAATGTTAATAACAGTTCAAAATACATCTAATTGCATATATTTCAAATACGGAGACCGCTTATCAACAAAAAAGAATAATTATCATGTAAATTGTAAGTAATTTTTTTCCATAACGATACAAGCTTTCAATTCATTATGCCAGCGTATTATATTAATTTCTACATCATCTTTCCAAGTAATAGCAACACAGTTACACGCTACCGACAACACCAAACGTATAAAAGCAATTTAAACTTTATCCAAACCCATTCCTTTTAATGAATACAAATCTCCAAACAAAAAAATTGTTGGATACAAAGGTAGTTTAAAATTAAACAATTTTTCCAAAACTATTTTAATTTCTTGCCAAAATGGTTGGACTTTCACACAGGTCCAAACAGCATGTAAAAAAAAAGTACCAATACATAAACCACATCTAAAGGAAGAATCTAATTACTAAACCCATATTTTTAAAAAAAAAATCTTTTCCAGGGTCAAATACAATTGATGTAAAAAATTATAATTAACCATACCATATCTTACATTAGTCAATTTAATTACATTGTCTTGACACATGTTCGCCCAATCATCTTTAGGAAAAGTAAACATTAAATCAGTCTCCCATTTAAGTTTAGATTTTTCCCAATCTAATTTATCCATATTGTCTTGTAATAAATTATACATAACTGAAACATAACCCTTCTTTGGTATAGTAGAAGTCAAAGATTCAAATTTCAACAAAGTAGGTAAATGCATCTCTCTACCATAATTATCTTTTACCTGATAATACACAAATAAAGAATTTAAAGGTATTTCAAATCGTTCTCTCAAATGGATAAAAGAAAGAAATTGTCCCTCTACAAAACAGTCCTGTTATTGTCTTTATACCTTTAGAATTCCAAATGTTTAAATAACTATTAAACATTGAAAAAGGAATAAACCGATTATTGTATAATGAAGTTAAAATTGGTAATTTATCTTTCGACCCTAAAGTATATTTTTTTAATCCAAATCTTTAATAAATGTTTCAGTATTGGCATATCATATTCTTGTAATAAAATTAAATTCCAACAGAATATAAATTCATGTATCTCAGTTCTAGGTTCACCTTCGCCCAACTAGGAGATTGATGCAAATCCATCAATCTACTAATAAACTTTAACTGAGCTGCCTTATAATAATTTTGAAAATGTGGCAATTGTAAGCTACTCAATGCATATTTCCAAGTAAGTTTGTGCAATGCTACTCGAGCTAATTTACCACAAAAACTATCGTACTGCTTTATTCAAATCCTGGAAAAAACTCTGAAAGCAAACAAGGTATTGATTGAAATAAATATTGAATTCGAGGAAAGATATTCATCTTTATACAATTAACACATCCAATTAAAGTTAATGGAAGATCTTTCCATTTAGTTAAGGCTGCTTTAATTCGCCTCAATATAGGTACATAATTTAATTGATATAATGATTGATAGTCATTGTCCACAAACACACCTAAGTATTTGATTTTATTCGTTCATCTTAATTTTGTAATATTTTAAAATTCAGAATAATCTTCTACTCCAATTGGCAAAATTTCACTTTTATCCCAATTAATTTTATATCATTCAATTCTCCAAATGTCGATACACTCCTATAACTGTTTCAATGATCTCTCAGGCTCTGTCAAATATTTCAGCACATCGTCTGCAAATAGATTAATTTTATATTCTTCATCCTTAATCCTCATCCCTCTAATATCCTCATTTTGTCTAATAGCCTGTGCTAACGGTTCTATAGCCAATGCAAATAGGGCAGCCCTGAATAGTTGATTGAGTCAATTTAAAAGGTAAAGATGTCTGTCCATTTGTCACCACCATAGTAATCGGATTCATATACAAGGCCGTAACCCAACCAATAAAGAAAGGGCTAAATTTAAATTTCTCTAATACCTTAAATAAAAAGTCCCATTCAACCCTATCAAAAGCTTTTTTGGCATCTAATGCAATTAACATAGGATGATTAGGTTGCTGCCGATAAGCATTGATCAAAGTAAGCAATCGAAGTATATTATCTGAGGCATTTCTATTCTTAATAAAACCTGTTTGATCAATATGTACTAATTTAGGTAAATATTTAGCAAGTCTGTTAGCTAATACTTTTGCCATAATTTTATAGTCTACATTCAAGAAAGAAATGGGTCTATATTGAAGATACCTGTAAAGGATCTCTGTCTTTCTTTGGGATAACAGTTATTAAGGCACTCAAACATGTTTCCGGTAACTTCTGATCTTCAGTAACTCCATTTAACACTTCCCCAAATATATTAGAAAATTCATTATTAAAAAAAGTTTATAAAATTCCCCAGGAAACCCATTATCTCCCGGGGACTTACCATTAGGCATTACCTGAATAGCTTCCTTGATTTCAAAATCTGTAAATGGAGATTCCAGCTCCTGACTATCTTTCTCATCTAGTACTGGTAACGTTAATTTAGATAAGTAAGAATCAATAGAACCATTATCCTGTTTCCCCTCAGAAGTATATAATTTTTGATAAAATGAATAAAACTGGTCATTAATTTCCTGATGCTTATAGGTTATTATTGAATTCTTCTTAACAGCATTAATAGTCTGAGACGCCTGTTCAGCTTTCAATTGCCAGGCAAATACAACTCATAATCATGTTGTTTAGATCTATTAATTAAGCACTCAAACTGGTAAGTTTGTAAAGTTTTATAATGTAATTTTAACTTCGTTAATAGGGCTTTTAAAAAAATCTTCTGTTATATCCTTCTGAATGTCCTTCTCTAGTTTAGCAATCTGATTTTCCAACTGTAAACTTTCTGCCATATATTGTTTCTTAACTTTCATAGAATAGCTAATGATCTGTCCCCTCTAATAAAGTTTTAAAGCATTCCATACTACAAAATGACTCTTTACAGAATTAACATTTTTGGTCAAAAATAAAGAAATATGCTCTTTTACAAAGGTAACAAACTCTGCTTTTTTCAATAACATTGCATTAAACCTCCATCTATACGTCGAACATACTATCTCTGAACTTTCACAAGAGAAAATTAATAATCAATGATCTGATATAACTACTTTTATATTCAGTTTGCAGTACCCTACCCTGAAGATGTGCTGATAACAAAAATAAATCAATTCTGGAAAACGAGTCATGACTTGAAAAATAAAAAGAAAAATCTTTCTCTGTAGGATTAACTTTTCTCCAAATATCTACCAAATTTAAATCTTTCATTAATGCATTAAGTTGGATTGCCATCTTTGACTTGTACTCTTCGGATTGCTATCTAATAAAGGATCCAAAACACAATTAAAATCACCACTCACTAAAATATTCTCATTCGCCTGATTTAACAAGAAAAAAGCTTCTGAAATAAACCGCTCATCATCTGTATTGGGTGCATATAAATTAAGCAGTGTCCAAAATTATGCAAAAATTTTACAATTAACTTTTAAAACTCTACCAGCATTCCCTTCAGTAGATTCCAATTCAAATGGTAAGTTCTTATGAATTAAAATCGCTCCTCCTTTTGCTTTAGAATTAAAAGAAGAATAAAAAACTTGACCCACCCAGTCTCTTTTCAATTTCAAATGTTCTTTCTCAGTCAAATGTGTTTCTTGTTTAAAAAAATATATAAATTTTCATCTTTTTTATAGATGCCAATACTCCTTTTCTCTTTATTGGGTTATTTAACCCCTGAACATTAAAAGTTGCGAAGTTCAATCTAGACATAATTTTAACCATTAGTAAATACACACTAAAAATTTAAACTCTATAAAATAATGCTCCCCTTTGTAATCCTTCAAAGATTAAAAAAGAGGGGAAAAAAAACCCTCTTTAAAAAAAATAAAAAAAACAACACACGCACAAAAAACAAACACCCAAAGACAGTATTACCCTAAAAAAACTGGGTGTCGGAAACCCACTGGTGGCAGATGACTAGCAAAGTTTTCAGTGTCATCCACCCCCCCACCCCCCCAAGCTGGATACATATTTATTATATAGATAAACACGTTCAAATATAGTCCACATCTTCAACCCAGTAACTTCACACCCAATGATTGCTCCGGATCTTCGATATCAAGAGGATTCTGTATTTCTTCTTTCTTTCAATTTTTTCTATTCTTCCCATTCTTTCCATTTCCACTGCCATTTCTATTTAATCTCCTTTTAGGAGACAAAGGTGAAGAACGACCATTTCTTCTCAATTCCGGCAGAGAGTTTGCAAAAACGAAGGCGTCATGATCATTTTCAAAAAATCGAGATTGAAAGTTTCCATAACAAAACCTTCAAAATTGCAGGGTAACATCTTTAGCCATATTGAATTCTCGCCATCTACAAATAACTTCCTGACTCAAATCAGCATAAAAAAAGCACTGTTGTTTTGAACCATTAATGGAGATTGGTTTTGTCCTGCTTTTTGCACTGCCATACGTAAAATCATTTCTCAATCCTGGTATTTTAAACAACGGATCAAAACTGCTCTCGGCGGTTGTCCTGGAAATGGTTTTCTTCTCAGAGCTCTATGAGCCCTATCTAACTCCAAACCTTTAGGAAAGAACTCTTTACTCAAAACTTCTGGATCCAGTGTTTAAAGAATTTTATAGGATCAGAGCCTTCAACATCTTCTGGAAGACCAACTATCTTCACATTATTTCTCCGACTCTGATTTTCCAAAGAATCAATCTTCTTCAATAAGTCACTTTTTTAAATTCCCCAATCTACGAAAGATCCTTCCACTTTTTCTATTTTTTCTCGATTACGCTCCACTTGACTTTGACACTCAGAAAAAGCTGTCTCAATTTTCTTAAAATTTTCTTGTACAGTATCAACAGATTTTATACATCTATTGTCACTTTTGACTACATTCATATCTTGCTTCATATTTGACATTTCTTCACATAAAGTATGCATCTTCATTTTCATCTCCATAAATCCTTGATTCATTTGATCTGATATTTGTTTTGACATATTACCCATCTGATAGGCAATCCCCTCCAGAACTGTAAATACTGGATCCATTCTGTGGGTCTGGACACCCGACGCTGGCACCCCGACCTCTTCGGGGTGCCAATGTTCGAGCTCCCCCCTCCCCAGCCCACACCTTATCAAGGAGCTCCCGGACTAGCAACGCTCCACGCCATGGGGCGCATTGGAACGTCTTCTGACGCTACTCCGCGTGTCCCCAGGCTGCCCGGCAAGATCGTCGGGCCGCGGGTCTGTCGCCTGTGTCGTCTGCGAGCACGGCTTCACATGCACGCGGATCGGCAGTGCCCGAACTCACCAGGGTGCCAGTGACATCTTGCGGGAACAAGGTCGGGGCCACTGTCAAGATCGGCTAAGCTGAGGTCCTCTGGGCCTTAGGAATTGCCGAAATCGACTCTTGAGGATTCCGCTGTACAGGTAGGCCTCAAATCTTCAGTAATTTTAAATAGCAATTTCTTTTGAGTTGAGCCTTAGATTTCTTTACATTAGTTGCCATAGTAATTTACTACTGTTTAAAAAATTAAAAATATTATTTTAATCTAATTATGAACAACTTAAAGTCATGCATTTAATGTTCCATCTGGGAGAAGGTGGAATACACCTCTTGCCTTTACGCCATCTTGCCACGCCACCCCCTTGTGTGTCTTGTTCAAGGAATAAAGCTTAAATTGAAGTGTGCATTTATTGGACAGGTCAATTAAATGTTTCTGGGTGATTGTTCCAAGGATTGCATGCTGCTTTAGTTTTTTAATGAATTTTCTGAGATGGAAATATTCATTCACAGGTAGAAATTTATTATCAGTGTGTCATTTCAGTGCAATCTCTGCTTGTCATGAATTTAGAATCTTGGATTCTTTTCATTGAATTTGAATGGAGTGAAAAGAGAAAATGTTGCTGAGGTGGACTTGAGACCCACTTATTCCCACAGGATATGACATCCAAATAATTTTTAATGTGTTCTGCTATATCATGAAGAAATCATTCTTCATTAATTTTATAACTGCTTACTGTATGTACTCGTGTAATCATCAATACTGTGTAATGGTCGAATTCCCTTTTTTGTTCCAAAAATCATGTGTTTTCATATGACCTTTATTTGGCCCCGACTGACCACCAATCCGAGCTCCTGACATTCACCAGAGCTCCCAACGCCCCGGCCACAGACTCTCTCCTTGGCTTCAGCTGCCCGCCCATCTGAGCTCCAGATGCCCTGAACGGGTATATGACCTTTGTAAAAGTTGAAACCCCCCCCCCCCCCCCCAAATTTGATCCAAAAAATACGACAATTACATGAGTATATGCAGTACCTCAGAAAAGCATTGAAAAGCTCATATTTTCAATATTGGAACTGCATTAATAATTACTGAGGGTTTTGATCTTGTTGGTTTTTTCCCTTAATTCTGGAAAGTTAATTTTACTTGAGTTAAACGAGTTCTGAAATTGCAGTTTGCTCTAGTATTTCGGGTTGCATTTCAATTTGTCTAATAATAAACATTCTAGTATAATTTAATGAATTGATAACAATTCTTCAATTGTAACTATTAGCAAACTGCAAGGTTGTTCTGTTCCGAATCAATGAGGCCAGCAAGATTTTATTCATCGCTAGTTTTAAATAGCTACTTCATTGTCATTAGTTTTAAAACCCTGTGCTACTAGATTGGGGCAGTCAGTCTAACAAATTAATGGGCCAGATCATCTTAAATCTAGCCCACAGTGCCTGCACATATATTCTAATCTATTCTCAATGTTCTTGTGGTCTTGCTCGCCTTTTATAGCTGCACAAAGTCTTTCAGCCTGTTTGCAGTAGCCATACTTCACAGCAAGATTGTCTGAGCATGGCAAATGGGTCCTCATCTGAGATTTCTCCCAAGACCACCTTTCTGTCAAATCTATATTCAACTGTGTCTATATGTCTCTGATCATAGACATTTGCAAACATTTACCTTTAATTTTTCATTTAAGTTTCAAATTAGTTTAAAAATGCATTAAACTATTATACATTGATTAAAATAGATATGCAAACTGAAGTATAGAATTAAAAGAATAACTTTATTAATAGCAAAATTAAAGTGAACAGGTCCCCATAAATGTGAAGGACCTGATATTTGGTGTATCTAATCCTTCAATTCAACATCACCCAAAGGCACCATGAGATTTGGTGAGTGTCCAGCAGCTCAGTGAGAGGGGAAGTGCACCCATATCTGTCCACTCTAATGTTCAGCACTCCTGTGTTGTGGTGTGCAAGTGTAGACATTATAAGCCCACCTACATGGTTGCCTTTTGAGCCACTAGAACAAGAGCCGTAATAGATACAGTGGGATGAATGATAACCTTCTAGGTTTGCATTCCTTGATTCACTCTACTGATGTATTGGACCTCTCAACATTGGGCTGGATTTAAATGTTTATGATCAGTATAAAATAAGAATAGAGTGAAATATACTAGAATGTAACACTGGAGAGACCCAGAGAGGAGTACAGATCTGATACTGCTTTGGGAACTGTTGCTATGCAATATAGGATATTGTGGTGGCGCACATCCTCATGGCGAACCGGTCCCGCTTGTATCGCCACGTGGCAGGGCAGCCATGGGGAGATGGCGTTGTCGGAGGTTCCTCTCTGACTCCAGCATCCCTTCCAGCGCGCACCCTGGGCAGCGATTATGATGTCACAATGCACCAGGTGACTGAGCTCATGCTGCCCTTAAAGGGACGTGCTGAATTTGATAAAAATGGTCATTAACCACTCTCAACGTGGTGGCTGTGTTTCTTCCACTGCTCACACCACCACAATATATTAAATATATTCATTGCAGATACTAGAGGGATTTGTAAAGACAGTTGAATATTCATATCAGAGCAGTATGGGAATTGGAAATAATGGGATTTTCTAACCCTTTTGGATTCTTTTCTAATTTGGGCATTTGTTTTTTTTTCGTTGGGTATATTCCCCCCCCCCCCCCCGGTAAGTTCTAATTTGCTGATGGAATTGCTGTCGTGCCTGAGGAAAGGGGTAACTGACTTCCTAAGTTAATTTTAGCATTTCCAGATAGTCATTGTGTTTCATGTGAATAACCCATTATTTGCTTTTGTAAATTTGCAGCAAGTTTCACAGATTGACAATGATCTAAAAGCAAGAGCATCAGCATACAATAATCTGAAAGGAAACTTACAGAATCTTGAGAGGAAGAATGTGTAAGTTCTTTTATATTACTAAAATTATAGCGAGCCATGATTGTTCACTTGAAGTGATTTACTTCTGTGAGCATTTTTCTTAGTTCTCTCACTTTTGGTCTCAAATCCAGCCCTTTAAGGAAAGGAATATTGAGCCAGATGAAGTAAGGAAATCTGGTAGTGAGGTCATGGATAATATACAGATTAATGAGGAGGTAGTATTAGCTATTTTAAAGAGAATAAAGGTGGATAAATCTCTGGGTTCTGACAGGATATTCCCTAGGACCCTGAGGGAGGTTAGTGTAGAAATAGTGGGGGCTCTGACAGAAATATTTAAGATGTCACTGGCCATGGGAGAAGTGCTGGAGGATTGGAGGGTAGCTCATGTTGTTCTGTGGTTTAAAAAAAATCCAAAAGTAAACCTGGTAATTATAGGCCTGTGAATCTGATGTCGTGTTCTTAGAAATAGTATATACAATTATTTGGAAAGACAAGGATTGATTAGGAGTAGTCAACAGAGTTTTGTGGGTGGTAGATAATGTTTAACAAATCTAAGAGTTTTTTGAGTAGGTTACTAAGAAGGTTGACAAAGGAAAGGCTGTGGATGTTGTTTATATGGACTTTAGTAAGGCCTTTGAAAAGGTTCCGCACAAGAAGTTAGTTAAGAAGGTTCAAACAATAGATATTGATGTTGAAGTAGTGAAATGGATTCAACAGATGGTTGGGTGGGAGATGCCACAGAGTAGTGGTGGAAAATTGTTTGTCAACATGGAGGCCAGTGACTAGTAGAGTGCCTCGGGGATCAGTACTGGGTCCATTGTTGTATATATTAATGATCTAAATGATAAGGTGGTAGATTGGATCAGTAAGTATACAGATGAGACGAAGATTGGTGGTGGTGTGACATTGAAGAAGGTTATCAAAGCTTGCAGTGGGATATACGACAGAAGAGTGGGCTGAAAGATGGCAGATTGAGTTTAATACTGATAAATGTGAGGTGCTACACTTTGGTAAGACAAATCGGCAAAGGTCATACACATTAAATGGTAGACAATTGAGGTGTGCAGCAGAACAAAGGGATTAAGAAATTCCTGAAAGTGGAGTCACAGGTAGATAGGGAGGTAAAGAAAGCTTTTAGTATGTTGGCTTTCATAAATCAGAATATTGAATACAGGAATTGGGACGCCGTGTTGAAGTTGTATAAGGCATTGGTGAGGCCAAATTTGGAATACTGTGTGCAGTTTGGTTGCCAAATTATAGGAAGGATATAAACAGAATAGAGAGAGTACAGAAAAGATTTACAAGAATGTTGCCTGGGTTTCAGGGTTTGAATTATAGGGAAGGGGACTTGATTCCCTGGAGTGTAGAACATTGAGGGGTGATGTAATAGAGGTATTTAAAATTATGAGGGGGGACAGATAGAGTAAATGTGGATTGGCTTTTTCCATTGAGAGTGGGGGAAAATAACAGGGGTTAAGATTAAGATTGAAGGGGGAAAAGTTTAGGGGAAACGTGAGGGAGAATTTCTTCAACCAGAGAGTAGTGAAAGTGTGGTAGATGCGGGTTTGATTTTAATATTTAAGGAAAAGTTGGATAGGTATATGCACGAGAGAGCTGAAGAGAGTTATGGACCAGGTGCAGATCAATGGGACTAGGTGGGAGAAGGTGTTCAGCATGGGCTAGAAGTGCCTGTTTCTGTGCTGTAATTGTTATATGGTTGTATAGTATAGGCATTTTAATGTCTCATGAATGGTTGTTTACAAGAGGACTATATCATAAACTTGTATTGTCATTTGATTTGTTTGGTCGTTTTTAGTGGAAGTTTGATGACAAGAAGTTTAGCTGATATTGTGAAGAAGGAGGACTTCGTAATGGACTCTGAATATCTTACTACTTTGTTAGTGGTTGTGCCCAAGTAAGAAACTTTAAATATGTTTTTAAATTTCAAAAGTTAAAATTGCATACTTGTTAATTGTAATGAATTGTTCTTGATGCAGGAGGGTGGTAATTTGGGAAAGAACTAAAATTGATGATTGAAAAATCAGGTTTTTTGAAATTATGGTCAAATACATTGAAAGCCCTGTTACCTGACACCTGTGGGGATTGGTATATGACGCATAAGTGAGTTTTCCAATTTCTTGTTGAGTGATTGGTGAACTAATAGCGAGAGGCACGCCAATATTAAACTTCCATTTCTTAAACTTAATTATTTTCTGCATTTTTTTGCTGCTTGCTTGAATTTTGGATAGTAGGATTTTACTGTACTCAGAAAAGAATGCCTTGCATCCATTTCACTTCTGAAGAATGAAAGATGTCAAAAGATCTTTTAATCCAGGAGACCCATTGGACACCAGTTTTTGCCCAGGCTTGCCCAGCCTTCTCCCCATTACCTTTGATGCCCTGGATGATCAAGAATCTAATAATTCTGTCTTGTATAACTTTTACACAGCTGCTGAGAAGCAGAAAATTTCCCACAACGCAAGCAGTGTAAAATAAATAGATAAATTGGGATGGAAATTAGTAGCTAATTTCCATCCCAACATTTTTCCTGCAGGTTTCTTTGACATTTTTACAGACCGCCTGCAGTCTAAACTGAACTGTCTGCAACAATACGTTAATGAATATGATATATATGAAGACGCACGATGATGCATTTAGCTCATTGCACGTCATCGCCAACCTACTCACAGCCAGTGCCTTGCTGAAGAGGAATTGGACAAGTCATTGAATTAAAGCACACAAAACAAACTTGCTGGTCCCAAATGAATTTTCAGCAAACCGATTGGTGATTGTCAGATTTAATTCAATATCTAAAGCAAACATGATTATCTGAGGGGGAGGGGGGGAAATCGCAGACAGATTGCATTGGGCATAATTTGAATTTATGGTTCAATCAGGCAGGGTTTCATTCATGTCCTCTCCCCCCATGCCCAAGTATACATGGGAAAGAAATTCAAACTATTACTGCAACAAACCTTTGGCCTATTCTAATTATTTTCATCTCTAACTTGCATGAAAGGCATGGAGAGAGTAGATGTAGAAAGTTGTTTCCCATGCTGGCAGTGTCAAGGACAAGAAGCCAAAACTTAAGGATTGAAAGGGTCCACTTAGAACAGAAATGCGTAGGAGTTTCTTAGTAAATCAATGGAACGTTGCCAGAGGTGGTCAGGGAAGCCAGGTCATTGGGTGCATTTAACATGGTTTTTAGACACAAGTTCTGAAAATTTACACTGACTTCTTCTGTTGTGGTGATGTCAGAGGGTGGATGTGAGTCGACGTCAACTCATTCTGGTACAGAATTTAAAGTAACATTGGACTTGCAATTGCAAATAGACAAATGCTTGTTCCCACGACTAACCTCGCACCACTCTGCAATCTTCTGATGAATAAGAGGCAATTATTTACCAAGTATAATTTAACATGCTAGGATTAAATGTAGAGAAATGTTAAGTGATCCTGGGTTGCACTTGACACTGACAATGTCAATGTAGTGACGCTGTGCGTCGGACATGGTTTGTACGCCTGAGTCGACGTCTACTCACATCCACCCTCTGACATCACCACAACAGAAGAAGTCGGTGTAAATTTTCGGAACTTGTGTCGAAAAACCATGTTAAATGCACCCAATGACCTGGCTTCCCTGACCACCTGTGGCAACAAATTCCACTGATTTACTAAGAAACTCCTACGCATTTCTGTTCTAAGTGGACCCTTTCAATCTTGAAGTTTTGGCTTCTTGTCCTAGACACTGCCAGCATGGCAAACAACTTTCTACATTTACTCTTTCCATGCCTTTCAATATTCAAAAAGTTTCAGAGATTTCCCCACCAACCCCATTCTCCTAAATTTCAACTAATATAGGCAAAGAGCTGATAAATGCTCCTTTTCCAAAATAACCCTTTCATTCCTGGAATCATCTGTGAACCTCCTTTGAACCCTCTCCTACATCAACACATCTTTTCTTAAAAGAGGAGCCCTAAACTATTCACAATACTCCAAGTGAGGTCTCACCAGTGCATTATAAAGCCTTAACAGCACATCCTAGCTCTTGTATTCTATTCTCAAATCTACATTATGTGAATATGTGAGAAACAAAATTAACATTTCAATTGATGTAATTTTGTATCTCAGCCACCTTGATATAAGGGCAAAAACTAACCATTTATGTTCCCAGTTTCCTGTAAATTGTGGAAAGAAAACAGTTAATGTTTCAGCTCCTACCCTCTGTTTCTTTCCACAGATGGTGAGTGTTCAATCAGATTTCCACCATCTGCAATTTTTTATTTTAATTCAAAAGCATGCTGTTAATTCATTCTTCTTGCTGAAGTACATAACCTGACATTTTTCTCTCTCTGACACACCTTTGCTCATATACTTAACCTTTCTCAATCCTTTTGCATCTCCCTCAGCAACTGTTCCCCTTCGGTTTGTATTATCTATATACGTTGCCACAGAATGGTCACAAAATGGAAGAAGGCAGTTTAGTTTGTTGTGTATTGGCTCTATAAATCAATTAGATGTGAAAAATTTGCTCTGATTCTGGAACCAAAGAATGTTAATTAAAATGCTCTTTTTATTTTCCTCAGAGTAAATTATGTTGAATGGGAAAAAACGTATGAAACTCTGGCAGATATGGTGGTTCCACGGTCAAGCAAGTAAGCGAGGTCTTTGATCTAATTCTGGTAAACTTTCTACTTAGTATTGTTGAAAACTTGAGCAACACATTCTTAGTGCTTTGACTTTGATTTTTGTGTAGACCAGGCTTAAACAAGTTATAGTGTTGACCAGGCTTAAACAAATTATAGTGTAGTTTTTGTGCCCAAGGTGAAGGGTCAGAGGGAAATTGGAGCAATGGCTTGGAAGTGTATAAGGACGGGCATCTGGAATAATACTTGGAACTCTGATTCAGTGGGAAGGGAGCAGAGAAAGAACATGGGGCTTGAGATGGAAGTGTGGCAAATTGAATTAAAATTGAATTTCGCCTCTTGGATCAAGTGGACAGTTCTTGTATGGCATGGAGTGAATTTGTGTGGGAAGGGCGGATGGATGATTCTTTTTTAAAACTGGATTAAAAACATCTTGAATCAGAGTGCAATTGCTTTAGTACAAAATTTTCCCAGTGGAAGATGCTCTACAGTTGTTAGCAAAACACCACCAAATTTGCTTTAGAAGTTGGATTTACCTTGGGCTTTTGTCAATACAGTAAAACCCCTGGTATCCGGCACCTAAGGGGATTGGTAGATAAAGGTAACGGTTCCATTATTATCACATAATTCTACATTTAGAATGTAACAGACATGAAATTCTTTAACTTTGTCTATTATAAGGAAGACAGAGAGTTGCCACTTTGTCCAACGCCCGTAACAGAAACGAGACCCCAAGGAGGAACGATTTTGTGGCCCCTCGTTTACAAGACCAGTGTTCTAACCACTGAGCTGGATAAATGAATTTGCAGGTTGTTAGAGATTGCATGGATTGGCGAACTGACTGTGAAGGGGTTCCAATTTTAAAGTTTAGTATTTTTTACCTATTTTTTTTCTGCAATTTTTTTGCTGGTTGCTTGAATTCTGGATAATGGGGATTTTCCCATATTTGGATATTATTTTCAATGTTTCAGGTGAAGTTTGGATTCCTATATTTAAAAAAAAGTTTGTGCAACTACTTATTTTTCTTTTCAGTTTGCTAATCCACAGGATGTGAATTTTTCTTTGAAACTGGGCACCCCAAGTAGGTGTTTAATTTAATGTTTAAAATCTGCTGACTGATCCAATGGTGGTGATTTTTTTTTCTTTAATAGGTTGGGGTATATAAGAGGAGGAGAATAAATCCATTGTATCTGAATGTAAACTTGATGAAAAATCTGGACTAATGGTTCTCAAATGAATTTTTAAAATCTTTTTAATTTTACCCCTATTCAAGGTTGATATGTGAAGATACTGATTGCGGCTTGTATAATGTGACCTTGTTTCGTAAGGCCGTTGATGACTTTCGACTGAAGGCCAGGGAGAATAAGTAAGAATTTTTCATCAGATAATTTCTGTTGGAGATCTGCATTTTAAAACGTATGCATACAGTTTTCTCTTCCCTTCTCCTCAGGTTTATAGTTCGGGATTTCCAGTATAACGAGGAGGAGCTGAAAGCCGATAAAGAAGAGATGAATCGACTATCAACTGACAAAAAGAAACAGTTTGTATGTACTCAAATCTGTGGCAATAAAAACTACAACTTGCACATCATGTGCTTTATTCCACTGTGCACCTTGAATAAGCGTGTGTTTGGCCATTCTGTTTTGTTTGATGTGTAGTCTCTTGTGGGTGTTGTCTATTTTAAACTTTACCAAACTGGTACAAGGTGGCTTTCTTGTTACTTTTATTGAAATGATTTGTGTTTCAATATCAAATTAAGAAAATTAAGGATCAATTCATCTTTATAAAAATTACTAGCATGTTGGTCATCCATTGGAACTCAACTGCTCCAATAACCATTCAAAATACGACGTTGAGCTTTTTTTAAGTAATTTCGTGATGTTGTAGAGTAGAAAGAAAGTGTACAGGGCACTGTCCTGGTGAAACTCAAAGTTCAAAATGGGCTCTCAGATCTGAAGATTAACCATGTCCCCTGTTATCTTGGTCGAGAGAGAAAAATTGTGGGAAGCAAAAGTCAAATTAGAACATAATTGCAAAAGGCAAAATTACAAATTTTGTGGTGAATATTAAACATTGTCTATACAGCAGGTTCAACAGAACTTAAGCCATTCAAAAGAGGTGGAGTTTGATATTCAGACTCTATAACACTTAAGGCTTAAAGAAATTGTTCATACTGTTTTGTACATAATATCTCGTCGATGAGATTGATTAACAGGTTTGTTGTGTGCCTTTTTACTGAATTTCATGTTTTATCTTTAATCATTATTTCTCTCAAAATATTTGACATGTAGGTCCATAGATTATGTACTGTCCAGCTTTTTATACTTCAAACAACACAAATGAAAATAGATTGAATGTGCTTTGCAAAGTATAAAACTACAGATGATGCAATAATAATCAGTACCAGAAACATTCAGGTCAAGCAGCAGAGATGCAGAAAGAAAACAATTGTTTCAGATCAATGACCAACATAAACCAGTCTGATAGAACATCATTCACTTGAAATTCTGATTCTCTTTCCTCAGATATTCCATTTTTCATTCACTGACTATTTATCTCATTGCACAATTTACCTTCTGTATATGCTGACAGAACAAAACATAATTTAAAAATGATTAATCCGCTGTTAAGTTTTGACTTCAAGTTCAGGCTTATTCGATGCAATTTGGGTGACTTGGGCTCATGGGCTGAAAGGACCTGTTCCTGTGTTGTAGGTCTAAATTTAAAAAAAAATTAAATTCTGTACAGGGTTTTTTTTCCCCTTGAGGAAGAAGTGACTCAAAGTCCATAAAAGAAATACTTCAGTGTGGCTTGATACTATTCGTACATTGTTTAATTGATTTGTTTTTCAACAAAAACAATTACCACATATTCCAATGATCCATATAAAAAGCCTTTTGATAGTTTTGTGGATATCCAGCTCTACATTTTCCTCCTTATTTCTTGTCAATTTCAAGTTTGCATAGTAATTTCCCTACCTTTTTATTTCTGGTGAACAGAAAGTGTTTTTGATGGTGTTGCAGTTAATCAATGGGATTTTTAAAAATAATCAGTAACTTGGATAATTGAACAAGAATTGCTTATGTGCATTGAATGTTTCTGCCAAATTACCATAAGAAACTTGGGCGGCAGTTAGCGTAGTGGTTAGTTCAATGTTATCACACCGTCGATAACCTGAGTTCATATCTGGTGCTGTCTGTAAGAGTTTGTTCATTTTCCCCGTGACTGTGTGGGTTTCTTCAGGGTGCTCATGATTTCTCCCACCATTCAAAATGTACAGTAGTTGTAGATTAATTGGTGTATTTGGGCAGCGCGAGCTCATGGGCTGGAAGGGCCTGTTTATCAGCTGTTTGTCTAATTTAAGAATTTTTTTAATTTTAGAAATTGGAACAGGAGTGGGCCTTTGGCCCATCAAGCCTGTCCTGCTATTCACTAAGATCCTGTGGATTCAGTTTCCTTATGTTCACTTTTTCTGCCTTTTCCTCATAACCCTTGATTCCCTTACTAATTAAAATATGTCTATCTCACTTTTAAATTTAATAATCGATTCAGCTTCCCTTCTTTCTAGAAATCATTTACTCATAAAACTTCCTGAGAATATTATATACTTCAGGAAGGTTGGTTTTCATTGTTCTCATCTCCAGCAAGCACAAACCCAACATCTTTATTTTTCTCTTAAGACATACCCTCTCTATACCCAGCAGCATGAATACAGTTTTAGCCTCATTTGTATCTTTACAGCTGTAAGATTTATCTACCTTTGTATTCCAACCCCTTTGAAATAAAAGGCAGTACTCCTTTAAAACCCATAGAGCTACCATACGTGTGAGGACACCCATATTACCTCGTGGTTTAGCTTTAGATCTACAGGCAGCCTCCACGTTATGACTGTTTGGGGTAACATTATTATTTTTTATTTTTATTTTTTTTTAAAGTGTTCAGACCACTACCCAAAAGTTTGAGTTAAAGAATAAAATTTTGCTCTTGCAAAATTTGAAGGTAGAGGAAAAGAAAGTAAATAAACACAAAATTAATGTTTATCCCAGCATGCATTTTGTGCTGCAAGTGAAGATGATACTGCTTGACAGAAAATCATTTTACAGTCCTGTGTGCGTGTGCGCATATATGTTTAATAGTTTCAGTCTCAGAATGACACATCCACTTCTGATTGGTTTCAGGTCACCAAATTTGGAAATCATACTCTTTTCCCTCATTACATTTAAAATTAAGAAAATAAGCTTCTTAAAGCATTGATAATTTGATTTTATACACATTTGCTGGAATATTTGTACCCCGAACAGGTGTTTTGAGTCTGTGACTCCTTTGTAGCTGAATTTGATCAATCTGAAATCAGCTATCTATACAGTGATCTCCATAATGCTTGAGATAAAGACACTTTTTTCCTTTATTTGCCCCTGTGCTCCAGTTTTAAATTTGTAATCAAATGATTCACATGTAATTGTACATTCCATATTTTATTCGTTATCTGTGTACATTTTGGTTTGACCATGTAGAAATCACAGCACTTTTTGTACATAGTCCATACATTTCAGGACACAATAATATTTGGGATATTTGGCTTCACGTGTTTGTGAGTACTCTGATATGTTAAATAGCTTCAATGGCGCAGGTATAAGAGAACTAGGCTTGGTTCTAAGCCTTTGATCACCTTTGGAGTCTGTAGGGTTGTGCCAATGAAAGTCAAAGAAGTCATTATGAGGCTGAAAAACAAGAATAAAGCAGTAAGAGACATTGCCCAAACCTTAGGATTTCCAAAATCAACAGTTTGGAACATTATTAAGAAAAAAAAGCATACTGGTGAGCTCAATAATCACAAAGGGACTGGTCTTCCAAGAAAGACCTCTAAGCTGATGACAAAATTCTCATCATAATGAAGAAAAATCCCCAAACGCCTATCCAACAGATTGGAAACACTCTTCAGGATTCAGAAGTGGGTGTGTCAATGACTTCTGTCTGCAGAAGACTTCATGTACAGAAATATAGAGGCTACACTGCAAGATAAAAATCTGTAGTTAGACACAGAAAGGATGGCTAGATTATAGTTTGGCAAGAAGTATTTAAAAGAGCTGCTGAATTCTGGAAAAATGTGGACAGATGAGACAAAGATTAACCTGTATCAATACGACGGCAAGAAAAAGGTGTGGGGGTGTAAAGCAACTGCCCAAGATTTTGTCATGGTTTGCACCTTTCTATGTAGCCTCGATATTATTGTTCATTAAGTCTTCTGCGAACGGTAGTTATTGACACATCCACTTCTGCCTTCTGAAGAGTGTTTCTGAATGGTCGAACAGGCATTTGGGAATTTTTCTTCATTATGATGAGAATTCTTCTGTCATCAGCAATGGAGGTCTTCCTTGGAATACCAGTCCCTTTGTGATCACTGAGCTCACCAGTACACTCTTTTTAATGATGTTCCAAAGTGTTGATTTTGGTATACCAATGGTTTGGTGATGTCTTTTACTGTTTGATCCTGGTTTTTCAGCCTCAAAATGGATTCTTTGACTTTCATTGCCACAACTCTGGTCCTCATGTTGAAAAGTGGCATGAATAGACTCCAACGGTGATCAAAAGCTTAGACACAAGCCTAGCTCTTTTATATTTGCACCAATGAAGCAATTAAACATATTTTGAGTACTCACAAACCCCTGTGAACCTAAATGTCCCAAACATTATGGTGGCCTGAAATATAGGGACTATGTATAAAAAGTGCTGTGATTTTGACTTGGTCAAACCAAAATATATACAAATAACCTTGAATAAAATCTGGAATGTGCACTTTAATGACATGTGAATTGTTTGATTACAAATTTAAAACTGTGGAGCACAGGGGCAAATAAAGGGGAAAAAGTGTCTGTCCCAAACATTATTGAGGGCACTGTATATTCATTTTGTCTGCATAAAATATCCTGTTTTTGGGGATAAATTAATTGAAGAGAAACAAGAAAAAAACAGCATGTTTTTTTTTGGTCAGATTTGATTGTAATCCTTGAGGTTAATTTGGGAGAAATTCAACAAAATAAAATTTGTGGCTAACAAAGTGCATTTCTCTAAGATTCTGAGGAATGTCAGCCAGCATAGTTCTTTTGAATTTGATCTGTGTGCCTTTGGAGTACATTCCACTTTTTCTGATTGGTACACCACAAAATTACATAAAACAATTGTAATCCAGACCAAAATAGGGAACATTAAACTTAAAAGATGTGTATTAGTTAAACAAACAAGATGACATAGGTGAATGTCTTATCAAATGTTTTTGGCTTTTTCCAACTTGATGAGATTTATTTACCCATTTTTTATACTTGAAATAAAAAGTCATCAGGAATTTAAGAGATTGCAGAATTATGTGTATGCAACAGAAATGTAGTAGGTGGAAATCCACATCGATCAGAGCCAATAATTGTGTTTTTGGATTTAGATTTTTGCACAATGGTTTGTTTAAACACAGTATAAAACAGTACAGCACAGGAACAGGCCCTTTGGCCCATGTGTTGGTGTTGAGCATGTGACGCTTATCCTGGAAGAAAAAGATCCTGATTGGCCATCCAATCAATGCCTCATGATTTTATAAACTCTCACACAGAGAGTAGTGGGTGTCTGGAATGCATTGCCAGGGTTGGTTGTGAAGATTAGAACAATAAGGACATTTAAGAGACTCTTAGACAGGCACATGGAAATATAGAAGGTTATAGGGGAGGGAGGGAGGGTTTATTTTTTAAAGTATTCATAGGTCATCAGCTGAAGGGCCTGTACTGTGCTGTAATATTTACCAGGTCTCCCCTCAGCCTTTTGTGCTCCAAAAAAAACAACTCAAGTTTGTCCAATCTCGCCCTGTAACCCATAACCTCATGTTCTTACTCAACGTATTAAGCTACATCCTGATAAACCTCTTCTGTACCCTTTCCAAAGCCGCCATATCCTTCCTATAATGGTGACCAGAATTGCACACAGCAGCCTACCTAATTAATGAGTCAACCTGCTCATTTAATTTTTTTTGATAATTTGTGAATAAACTATAAATGCAGTATGATTATGAATATCTTGGTCATTCATACTGAGCTGAGAGAAAGAAAAATGATTACCTTGAGTGAAAATAATGCCAAGGAAGATGGTTGGACTTGGGCAGTGGACTTTGTCGCAGGCTCAGGAAGGCTGAATAAGCTGGCAAAATTGGGTGGTTATGTGGCTTATGAAAACAGAGGGATTGATAAAGGGCAAAAACACTGAGCTGGTAATAATAGACTTTGAATAATTTCTTACACATTCCCAAGAACAAAGTCTGGAAGGAACTGGTGGTGCAAAGTAGCCCTGGTCTTCATTCAGAGTAGAGTGAAAGAAATGGATGGCAATACCCTCTGCAGTTAAAGGCAACAGAAAGTAGATCAAGGTTGGAGAAGGAGTTTCATCAGCATTTATATTTGGCTAGCAATGTGTATTTCCAAAGCCTGGAAATGTGTGTATTCCTATATTTAAAACGTGTTAACAAGGGTTACTTGAAAGCAGGTGAAAAGGAAACCAGCTAAGACAGACATCTACTGTAATTGAATGCAAATTTTTCAAGCAGAGAGTGGTTGAAAAGTGGCAAAACCTTTGATTCCCTTATTTTTAAAAAAAGTGTAAAGTTCTGCACATAACCAAGGGACACAGCAAAAATTATCATTGTGTAAAAGTTGTATTTCTAGTGTTTGTGATTGGAAATTTTACTATTAATCAGGAATTGCTTCTGCTATTGACTTTTTGCTCAAGGTATGTCAGTTCCACAGTTGGAAATCCAAATGAGTTTATTCAGATTGTAGAAGGGTTGTTAGTAATTGTGCCTTATTTTTCAGGTGAGGAGATGATCAAAAATACTTGCCATCACTTCACACTTACATGATGATCTTAACAGTTTTAAATATTTATGTTAAAAACTACTTTTGCAAATAATTTGTTGCAACTGTACCCTGTAGAAGGCTAAACATGGAAAAAGAATGAGAATATAAAATGTACTAAAACACACAGTAAATGCTGGAGGAACTCAGCTGGTCTCGCAGGGTCAATAGGAAGTGAAGATATACAGTACCTTTGTACTGTATCTGTAAATGCTGTTCTGCAATGAACTTAAAATAAGGGTTTGCGTTACATTTAGCAAGAATACATTGATATAAGAACATGTACATGTTTTATGCTTAATTGTAAATTATCTGAATTATTGTCTAAATAATTTGTTAAAACCTGAGTATAAACAAGCATTTGTGGAGAAAAGTAAAGATTGTGGAAAGCTGTTTTTTTTAAATTAAAAAAAAACTATTACAATGACCTAATCTTTGTTTAACGTGTTATACTTTTTATTTATAGGGTCCCTTGGTGCGATGGCTGAAAGTTAACTTCAGCGAGGCTTTCATTGCATGGATTCATGTGAAAGCTCTACGGGTATTTGTAGAATCTGTTCTGAGGTATTGAATAATAATTTGAAATTTTGCACTGAAAACATTATTGGACAATGTTCAGTTTTATTTTTACCAATTTTTTTGTCATCCATTTCATTCACAGTTATTGAATAAAAGCTCTACTTGTTAATGTAGGCATAAGTTTTGCGACTGAGAATTTTACTATTGATTGGAAATCACTTCAGGACTCTTACTTGATAGGTTGCTCAAAGTAAACCACTTCTTTAGCCACTTCTTTTTTGAGGAAATACAAACACATGCTCTGATGCACTATTCTATATTCCAAAAGAGATTTTTGTCTAACTATTTTAATTCACAGGATATTCTTCAACCCTGGTGCCTTTCAATTTGTAAAATTGCATTTGGTACAGCCTAGATCCATGAAATCATTCAGTACTCTGCTGTCTGTTCTATATTACAGCAAGCCTCTTTTGCGCATCACACCAGTTCTTATTCACCTGCAATGATTCCTGATTGCAGGACATTCTGCATTTCAAATCTCTCCATGGTCAGAAACTAGCCTTTACCAGTCTTATGAATCCTGCATGACAGTTGTGTTGCTCCTGTTCTGACCATATGATCATTACTACATGTTCTTTGGCTTGGCTTCGCGGATGAAGATTAATGGAGGGGTAATGTCAGCTGCAGGCTTGTTTGTGGCTGACAAGTCCGATGCGGGACAGGCAGACACGGTTGCAGCGGTTGCAAGGGAAAATTGGTTGGTTGGGGTTGGGTGTGGGTTTTTCCTCCTTTGTCTTTTGTCAGTGAGGTTGCTCCATATATTGCTAAAGTCCTAAATTTCACACTTTAAACCTCTCTACTCATTTGTAAAGTTCATCTTCAAAATCTACCACTTGCTTTTATTTGTTCATCTGCTTGTGTGCTTGGCATATTTTTATAAAGTACGCTGGAATGTTTTGCTAAAAAGAATTGTATAAATAGAACTTTTTAAAAAATCTGCTCTATTACCTACATGAGTGAGTTTTGTGCCTTCATTTGCAGTCTGTATCATAGTTCATGTGAAACTTGTGTAGAAGTTGGGTTTGAACTTTGACTGTTCCATTGTATTTGGATGGAAACAGGCTTTTAAACTATGGATCTGGTTTACCTCATTACTTTTAAGAGCATAACAATATCTAAAGTGAATTTAATATGCATTAAATACAGTTTAATAAATTGAGATGTTGGTTAATTGGTTTGTTAATGCCAAATTGTACTGCTGTTATCAAAGATTATGCACTAGTGCTGGGGAGAGAATACCAGTCAAACCAAATCTATTTTCATATTGTTAGCATGAAAAAAAATCTCTGATATCAATGCTATTTCACAAGTTCTTTTATTAAAAAAAAATGTATTTAGAGCACGGCAGAAGCTGATTCTGGCTATTTAAACCCATGCCACCTAATTACACCGAAATGTAATGTACCTTGGCTGGAACACATTGTGCACTGTAGAAGCTGCTTGTGTTTTAAGACATGCCTTGCATTTGGAAGCCAATTTGGAAAACAATTTCAATTCCAGAAAAAGGAAAAAAAGGGTCCACTGGCTGATTGTTAAATCCGGGTTTACGTTAAATTGGGTTGCCTTAAACCAGGGTTCCACTCTACCAGTAATCCTAGTAAAAAGTATAAACTGAACACCATTTGCCACACTAATCTTAATGAGATCATACGTTATTTTTCATGACCAAGCCTGAACTTTCTACTATTCAACCAGTTAGCGACTCATTCCTTGTCTCTTCATTGTATGTTTTGACCATGTGGGGTCTTCATGTTGTACTTTTTTTTTGAAAAAGGTCTGGTCATCATTCTCTGTTGGTAATCAGTTTGTTCAACCTTTTTTCTTCTACTTGCTCTACACTTTATGAAATATTTAATGTTTAATTTAATTTTTAAGCTTAAATCTGCTGATACTTCCAACAAAGAGATCATATGACCACAGACCAATCCATAAGACTTAAATCCAGAACAGTTTGGAAAGGAATTTTATAATGCTATAGTTGAGCATTAATTTTAAAGCATTTCTGTCTGTGTTTAGCATCATGCATGTGAAAGAACATGAAATAGGACTAATATTTTTGTGTTCCTTTATCTTGCCTCTTGTATCCAGGTATGGTTTGCCAGTTAATTTCCAGGCAATGCTTTTACAACCCAACAAAAAGATGATGAAAAAGCTTCGAGAAGTTCTTAATGACTTGTACAAACACCTCGACAGCAGTGCAGCTGCGATCATTGATGTAGGTATCTGCATGGCAAAACTTGATCATCTTCCATAATAGCTCATCTATCATGTGTTACATTTTAAAAATAACACATCTCTGAAGTGAATATTGATTGTAATTTTCTTGAGCTTGTGGACTGTCATTTGATACTGTCAAAGCCACATGATTTGTATTGAGCAGTTTGTTCCAAAAATGTGCTTGACTTAAAATATACAGTCATACAAATGGGACATGGCATCATCTACATAAACTGAAACAATGTGATCAGTTATTCATTCCCAAACAATTATTACGCAGCACTGAGCCGCATTGTGTCCAGTGGCAGGAGCACCCTCCTCTATGGCTTTTATCACGGGGGCTTTGTGGTAGTTATACCAAGCTCCAGTGCATCCTTCAAGGCAAACTCCTGTACCTTGGCATATTGGTTCACTGCATTTGGCTGTGGGCAGCTCTTTACACAAGACGACTAAGTTTTGGCAAGACCAAAGTGCAATGTTCACAGAGTTGATGATCTTCCAGCAACAACCATAGCTTGCCCCAGTATATAGCCTGGACTGTGTACAATGTGCTACATTATGATGTTGCACAAGATGAACCTCATCAAAACACACTGCCTCAGTTTTCAGACCTGGCAAACACACTGTATCAAAAATAGGAAAAATAGAACAGTGTGCAGTAGCATTGATACTCTGGCTATGTATAAAAGGATCTGAAAGGGAGAGTTCTTTTCACCATTGTGTATGTAAGGTGTCAACACTTTGTGTGAGAGTTCTGATGTTATGCCAGATGATTTTGGTAACCTGATTGGGAACCATCCAACAGAATCCTCTGTCTCCTCTTCTACAGGGCCTGCTGCCAGATTGAATTGTGAATGAGATTTTTTTTTTAAGAAATATATCTACAATAGGAGGTAGTGTGGTACAATCCAACTGCCTCAAACATGTCACAGCAACAAGGCCAGCTCCATTCATTGCAGGACTAGGGACGGGGAGAACGAGAGCACAGTGATTCTTGTGATTGGATTCACTGCACTTCAGTCTGGCTACTTCATAAAGCAAATTCAGAGCACTCATTTCTTCCAGATAGATTTTAAATGACCTCCCTTGCATGTCTTTTTAAGAGTAGAGACCAATAGCACCTTTTTAATATATGCATTTTTTTGCTGATGGTTGAAAAAAAATTGACAATGTTACTAACTCTGAATTACAAGGATCACACGGGTATGCTCAACCAGTAGGAGAATCTTTTGTGGGAAAAGTCCCTAGATTACAGTTGTATCTGGTCAGAATGGAACAAAATTCTTGTCAAATCCATCTTTTAAAAATGCAACAATCCATCACATCAATTCATGTCTGATCCAATGGCATATTAGAAGTTTCAGTTTGTTTAAATGAGCATTGTTTTGCTTTTTAAGTAAAAATTAGAATTTGTATGAACTCATTGCATATTTTTCAGCTCTTTGAGTGTGTGGCGGACTGGTCCCGCTTATACCGCCACGTGGTGGGGCAGCCATGAGAAGATGGTGCCGTCGGGGGACCTCCTCGCTTCGTGGCTTCAGCACAGCGCAC